>NC_142569.1:30875000-33830000 GCF_041283825.1 Pyrus communis | reverse complement strand
TTCATGCAAGAACTAAGCATGTGGAGGTACATTACCACTTTATCAGAGAAAAGGTTCTGCAAGAAAAGATTGAGATGAGACAGGTGAAGACGAATGATCAAGTTGCGGACTTGTTCACAAAAAAAGTTTGAGTACAGGCAAGCTCGAAATTTTTCGCTGTTTACTCAGCACAGTGCAAAGAATGGGAGCTGACATTGAGGGGGAGTGTTGAGAATCAATGTCAAGCCCAAAACCATAAGTAATCCACAACCCAATCTAAAGTCCAAGTACATATCTAGTTTGATGATGTAATTGCTTACAATTGCAAAGTTAGGTAAGGTTGTGTGGAAGACAACATAATTAGGTGCAATTAATGTGTTTTGTGTGGTAGTTGGAAATCTTAGTTTAATTAAGTAAGTGGTGTAGCTTTCATTTGGTTTGCTATAAATACCCAAGTCCCTAAGCATTGTAAATCATCCAAGGAAAAACAAAGCCTAGAACTAAATAAGAAAAGTTTTGCTAATTAGTTTGTTTTGTGAGCTTTCTTTAAGAGTGCTCTATTTTCTTCTTCTTGGGATCATTAGAGTTATCTTGAATACTCTTCTTATTCAACAAGCCCCAGAGGAATACTTGCTCCTCCTTCAAGCTCTCGATCATCAAAGAAAGTTGTAATCCCATGTCGTTGCAATTCGTGGTATAAATGGGAGACAAAACCCTTGCGGGTGTCTGCACCCCTGAAGCTCAAAAATACATCGTACTTCCATCGAGGAGGTGATTCAGATGAAAGAAGAGGTGCAGAGGCCCTGTGGGTGCTCAACGCCATTGAAAAGTGACTCCACACGATCTGCAAGAATTTAATGAAGCAAAGTGAAATTATAGCAGACTACGAAGAGAGGTTTTATCTTGTTTTCGTTTATGTCAAAGTGCGCAAGTAAATAAAAGATTAAATATTTCATGATTGATTGTCTCTGACCTCACTGCTTAGAGCATCTGTTTAAAATTGCACCAATTTTAATTATTTGTCTCTCACCTCACTGCTTAGATCTCGAATCTTGATTTGCCCAAGTTTATTAAATCTGGATAAATATATTAACAGTTGCATGTGGTGCCAAAACAATTTCCACCTTAAAGTAACGAGGAAATAACCAAGAAAGAGCTGAAACCGGCAAAAGACCAGAGTGAAAAGACAGAACTTGACCACCAATACAGCGTGAAAGCAAAGGCGAAACCAGAAATTTAAAACCGGGAGAGCTACCTTAAATTTATGCTAGCAGGATTACATATTTGACATAAAATATCTTACTACACTAACTATAGGTATGTTAATTTAAGATACATGGGTTAATTTCATTCAACATTCCCACAACAGCCTTGTATGTGACCCACCATTACGTGAAAGGAGACTTGACTAATAGTAACAAAATTGCAAGGAAGATCTCTCTCTTTTCCTATTTAACTCCTGCGTCCCGAATTCAAGATATCTCTCTGTTCCAATTTAACATACAAAAAAGCTTTCATTGTCTTTAAGAGAAACATGGACGAAACTAATTTGTCGCTTGTTCTCGATTTTAAATTTTACTCTTAGAATTATATTAAAAATGGGTCAGGATATAAAATAAATTGTTCATACCTGCTGTCACGTGAAGTTCCCAGCGATTACCATGTTGCATGTGGTGGGAGCTAGTCAATTGTGATACAAGCTTCGTGTTCCAAGGACTCGGCTATATTTTCTGCGGTCAGCAGCCATGAATCACGCACAAATAAATCAAAGATTTATACCTTAAGTGTGATTTAATAATATTTTGTGTGTGTTTTGATCTTTGAACAATGACATGGAGTTAAGTGCGGATATCTGCTTAACCTTTAACATTCATTATAAATTAGTCTCAACCTTTCAAAACATTCTAAATAACTACTTCAAATTTTAAAATTAAACATCCATTAGACCACTAATGTTAAATGATGTCGTCACCAACATTAAGTGATAACGTGGACAAATACTGAAGCTATCGTTGTCTTTGGAGCTCTAAATACTTAAATCGACCCGTTTCAACTAAGTTAAAACCTGAATTTGTGTTGCTCAAAGGAGTTGATTTTGAGATCCAAAGCCTAGATGACATGAGAGGTAAAAAACACTTCAATATTTGTCTACGCCATTACTTAACGTTAGCGATCTAATATACATCCAATTTTCAAAACATTAGGTAGCTATTAGGAATGTTTTAATGGGTTGAGATCAATTTTAAATCACCATTAAAAATTGGGTAGTTATCCTAAATTCTACTACTTAGCTCACATGTGGGAAAAGAACCAATTTTCTAATTAACAAACAGAATATTCAACAAAAATCTTAAGCTCTGCCCATTAATTTCATCAGCTTGTAACTGCTGCATACTCAAGATGAGGCAACTTGGCCCCTATATATAATAACAAGTTCTAAAACAAACTGCTTAAAATCAACAAGTCGAAGTGTTAGCAGCCGTGTCGCCATTGACCCCTGCAGACACTATACAACCCATTTCCTCAATGATGCGGATCTGCCTATGTTATGGAATCCGTGAAAAGGTGGAGCCATTTCCAACTATAGGCAGATAAAATTAAAACAAATCGTTGTCTATAATTAGGCGGTTAAAAAAACCATTAAAAAATGTAAGCATACTTACAAAGTAAAACCTGTACGAACTCATAATGCAAAAAATTAGTTGTCTGTTGCTTGTGTTGATGTTGTTTCAAGAGGAATTGATTTGACAAGTGGGAGGGAAATTGCTGCTTGGATTGAGTACAGAGAAGATGTGAAGATGATCCGGGTTTGGGTCGGATACTCGCCAACTAGCCTCCGACCCCTCTTCTTGCTGCTTAGACGGACCTCTCTAACCAATTCGAGGAGTTCATGCGTGTTTGATTCTCTGCTACGATGCATAGACACGAACACGAATAGAGAGATACGACACGAACATACGTTAAATTTTTAAAAACAAGAACACGATACGTCAAGGATACAGTAATTAAAAAAAAAATAAAATATGTATATATATATAATATGTAAAATGCAATAATATTATAATAATACAAAAAGTAAAAACAGAAAAGTAACAAACTTCATCAGATTAGAATGGACTATAGGGTAGCGGTATGGGTATTATAATATATTATTATGAGTAGTGGTATGGATATAATAATATTAGTTTCAACTTGAAAAACAAAAAGCTTTATAATTAGATTAAGCTTTTAGTTTCAGTTTTAGAGATGGGTTTTGTGATGTGCTTGGGGAATCAGAGATGGGTTTCACAGTTTTACCATTAACAAAGTGAAAACGAAAGCTCACCACTCACTAGGATTTGCGGACAGAGACGAAGGAGACGACGGAGCAGTTGTAGACAAAGAAGATCGAGACGACGGCGCAGTTGCAGATGGAGCAGTTGTAGATGGAAAAATTTTAATTACTTTAGCTTTGGATTTAAATTTGGACCGTTATATTTTTTTTTATCGTTGGATTTCATTCAATTAGATTTTAACCGTTGAATTCAATGAATTTATAAATATACATATATGATGGGACAACTCAACTAACCTATGGGGAATTCTAGGCTAAATTTGGCCCAGAAATGAGTTTTGAGTTTTGCCGCAAGGGTTGTAGCAAGTTGGGATAAATTTGAAACTTAAAATTTAAGTTTTACTCTAAGAATTGTAGTAGGTCTGAAAAATCATAGCTGCGAGCTGGTTATTAGTAAGGCACTCCTGACAAAATCTCCCACTGGGATCAAAGATAAGTTGTGTCTCTTGGTCTTGGCTGCATTTTCCAGCAACACCACTTACGAGTTCCATCACACTCATCAAACG
Source organism: Pyrus communis (assembly GCF_041283825.1). Taxonomy (NCBI): domain Eukaryota; kingdom Viridiplantae; phylum Streptophyta; class Magnoliopsida; order Rosales; family Rosaceae; genus Pyrus; species Pyrus communis. The sequence goes on along the minus strand of NC_142569.1, from coordinate 33,826,181 downwards.
GGTAGTATATTTGTCGCCCCGGAGGGTGAAGATTAATCCCGAACTCACAAATACAAGCGACTGAATTCCATGGGAGAAAATCCTTGCAAACATAACATCTTGGGTGGCAGGATGTGTGGTAAGGCCGGCCATTATTCCCACAGAACTCAAGATAAAAATTGGAAAAATGCAATTTATTTATTGCAAGTTGAATATGTCTCCCCTCAAAAGCTTGAAATACTTTTGTTTATTGCAAGTTGTACTCCAAAATAAGGCCCCCAAATTTCAGCATCAACCACTTGCCCTTCACCCAAGTTGACCGAACCCAACCAATCACAATTATTTTCTTGTAATACTCCTCCAGCACCTATATTTCCAGAACTGTTGAGCCGAGAGCCATCAACATTAAGCTTAACCTTCCCTTCAAGAGTCGTGCCCCAATCTAGAGACAGCTGCACTGTAGGACCACTAATGCATACAGTATAAGAGGCTTCAACCCACTCGTTCACAGCCTTAACAATAATATTTTTTGGAGATGCGGCATAACAAAGTTATCTTAAAAAAATTCTTTATTCCTCCATTTCCATATATACCAGCACGTGAAAATAAATATACTACCCCAACCAATTTGTTTACACCATACTGCCTTCGATTTCAAATTAGCTAGTAGGCAGGCTTCAACATCAAGGTTAAAGGACAACCATACATGTCGAGGCATTCCCATTAATTCCCAAATACTCCTTGCTCTTGAGTAGTCCTAAGTATATGAAGAATAGTCTCTGAAGGCCAAGAGCATAAAGTACAAAAGGAATCGAGAGTCGAGTTTCTCTTGGCATTTCGCTGATTTGTTAAGAGCCTATGGTAATTAACCAAGAAAGATCTTAATTTTTGGATGGCACTTCAATTTCCATATAAAAATACCATGGAGAATCAGGTCATTCATCTCTATAGAAAAGGAGCTCATAAGCTGTTTTGACATTGAATTGACCATTCGAACTTTGTCTCCATATTTGCTTATCCATCCCAACACACAAAGCACCAACAGGGTGACTAGCTATTATTTGGACCAACTCTTAGGGAAGATCATTCCTTAATTTGTTTAGATCCCACCAACTATCTTTAATGTAAGCAGCAACACAAAGATCGTGGACATATCACTAACACAACTTTATGTTCTAGTCCAATGACATGATTTAAGTTGAAACTTGATCTATTCTGAAGTAGTAATAGGATGCATAAACAATAAAAATGCCTATAAGGAAAATTGATTTACTCCAAAGGTGTTACATGTTTTGGTTGTGGTATATTTTTCTTTTTTTCTTTTTATATTTCTCTTCATGAGTTACGTTGATGCACATATTTTGGACCCATAAAGGTTAATCAATGTTAAGCTACACATGGTGAGTTTCATGCTTGTATGTCTCTTCACTTTAGGATCAGTCAAAATAATAAATTTAATTATAGTAAAATCCTGAAGTAATTGGGACTCACTCTTGTTTTGGACTTCTAATCTATGGTGTTTAAAATTTTAAGCAATTTTCATGCATAATTTTGGTGAAACAATAAATTAATGAGTGCTTTGCCCATGTGGGAGAATAAGTATAGGAAATTTTTGAGCTTCACACTCATTAACTTCTTCGACATAAATTGAGTTCTAAAATATTGTGGGAGTTGTTCTTTGTGTTGTCATAATCGAGTTGAAAGCGAACTGAAGTTTTTTGTGAATTTTCCTCCGAACAGTCTGGTTTAATGTATATCCCACGTTTCCCGTTCTCTCTGCAATCAAATTATCCCAACCTTCTCCTCTTGCTTCACATCACATGGTGCTAAATTGACAGCATAGCGATGAGGGCATTTTTAGGCTTCAATTCTGTATCTGCAAGTAACGATATGTATTGGGATAAATATAATGGTCCTCCTCTATGAAAAGAATATGACCATTGTGATCCTTGGTCTTGCACTGTTTCATTTTTGCATCATCCCGTTCCTTACAGTCTGTAGGCGAAACCCCTTGCACTGTTTCACTTGGCAAAATCTGATGAAGGCATATGTATTAAATTTTCCTTCTATAATGAATACATGTTTAATATTTTGCTCTTGCATACGGTTTCATTGGATGGTTACATGTTAGCCTTTTTAAAGAGTTTGAAGGTAACGAGAACTAATGTTTAGTATCGATCCGGTCATGGTCTAATTGATTCATACCATTTGACATCTTTGTTATCGTTTTGTGTATCTATCGTGCATGCTTAAATGAATGTTAAAGAAAGATTGTGCATGAAGGATTGTAATACTTTTGTAAATTCTCTTTCATAATTATGCATGAGTGTTTGATTCTTGAAAGTTGGCTGCCTTTGCTTTTTTTTTTTTTTTTTGGAAAGCTGCGGTATATATTTCAAGAGGACAAAGTCCATGGAAACCAGTACAAGAGCTGGGAATTAACACCAGCAGTGAGACCCAACCAAATTAAAAGGCTGGAAAAAAGAAACCAGTACAAAAACCACTAGTTACTGCCTTCAGATAGCAAGACATCAAGAATAATGTCCGGTGGCTCCTCGAACCAAGCACGATCACATGAGGATGAGAGAGCAGAGCGTGCAAGATGGTGAGCAGCCTCGTTTCGTTGCCAACAAGCATGGGCAATAGAAGCTCCAATGATCTCGGTCAACATAGCTTTCGAATCTTCGACGATATGCCCAATAAAAGACATGTCAAGGAAGATCGAATTTAATGCTGATGTGATCTGGAGTGAATCAGACTTAAGGATAAAATTTTGTAAACCCCTAAGCTTAGCCAACTGCCACCAGCTAAGAGCTCGAGCAACAACCAAATCAGGTCCCTCACACTTATCATTCCAGAACATCTCATTTTGGGCCCCCCATAATGCCCACCAGACCATAAGACAAAGCTCAAATCGAGATAGACCCAGATGTGATGCAAGGTAGAGAGCCCAATCCTTCATAGAGTTTCCAGTGTTTCCGGTTGGAGGTTTCCCAATGCATGTAGATAGCCAAGCACAAGAAGCATAGTAACAATCCCTCATTAAATGAAGAGTGGATTCCACCATACCTTTGCACAGCACACAATGTGAGTCAATAGCGACATGACGCTTAATAAGGTTCAGACGGTTGATACTTCAAGCACCGTATCCATATAACTGCTTGCCATCTACGCTCCGCCATCAATTCCAATTCTAAGGTTCCTTATTCTGGTTGTAAAGCGGAAGAGAAGGGAGAATGGGCACAGCCCCACCAGCAGCCCGCGTCGTTCTTCGTTCTGAGGATTTTTGCCTTTGCTTCAACTACGGGATAAAAGCTGGGTAGAGTAGAGCCTTTTTTTTTGAGTACCCGAAACCCCAAAACTTTTTTCCAGTCATATATAATATGAATAACGAACTCAATCACGACATTACATGACGCGAGAGCGCATGGTCAACACACACCTAAAGCGCCTACGTTCCGCTTGCAGCCAATACAACTGGGCGGGCTTTCCTGAGGTATCTAATAACCTTGCTTCTGCTCGCCGTTGGTGCACCTCTCCTAACTATTGCCCATTTATTCTGGAATAATCTTTTTAGGAAGGGGGGGACTTTTGCTGCCCAAATCTTCTTCCATAACCCAGCATATGAATTGGTCCCAGTGGATGGTCCAATAAGCAATGGATCCCTTAGAATTCCACATGCCACATGATATACACTTTTCACCGTGATCGACCTCTTTGTCATAGTGCCAGATGAGCTTATCAGTTGGACGCTGCAAGCTCAGTTTCATGGATACAATGGCATTAAACTCAACATCAGTAAAGAGGGATCTGATTAAAGAAACCTTCCATGGATGTGATTCAGGACAAATAAACTGATTGACAAACACTAGCCCGTAGTGAGAAGGTTTGGGTGAGAAAACGTTGAACTGCGAAGGGTACGGTATCCAATGGTTATCCCAAATTTTGGCAAATTCACCCGTTCCAATCTGCCAACGAGAGCCCATCTCAATCACCGTTCTCGCGGCACAGATACTTCTACAACAGGGCAAAGCGTTGGATTTCACCTTTGCCTCAAAAAAGGATACAGCGGGGAAATACTTAGCCTTCAAAGTTTGGGCCACTAGCGATGACAAATCATTAACGAGTCCGCAGCCCTGCTTTGCTAGGAGACCCAAATTAAAAGCGTGCATATTCCTGAAACCCAAGCCACCCTTATTTTTTGGTAAACATAATTTTTCCCACAACATACAGTGAATCTTTCTGGAATCATTAGCTCCAATTCCACCAGAAGTTGGCTACCATCTTACTTAGGTCATCACATAAGTACTTAGGTAGGAAGAAACATTGCATGGCATATATGGGTATAGCCTACCCCACTACCTTAATTAAGATCTCATTGCCTGCTGCACTCAACATACGCCTCTTCCAGCCCTGGAGGCGTTTCCAAAGCCTCTCATGTATATGGTTGAAACAAGCTTTCTTATTTCAGCCCACCAAAGTAGGAAATCCTAGATATTTTTCATGCCGGTCCACCCGTACCACACCCAGAAGACTGCTTAGTGTATCCTGGTCCAGTCGTTTCACATTTCTACTGAAACAAACTAAGGATTTCTGAAGGTTTATAAGTTGAGTTGCAACAGCAATAAAGTGTTCTAGTGGGTAGAAGAAATTCTTGAGTTGCAACAATGTCTTTGACAAGTATCAAACTAGTTCCTTTTATGTATGCTTGTGATTAGGGTTTTCTGTTAGACTAGGGTTCACTACAACACTGTAGGCTTTTTTATTCCTAACCTGATGCACCTGGTCTTGTTAATAAAACTTGGGTGACTGTTTAAATAATGTGGTTCTTTGCAGAATGGGGAAGAAATGTCAACGCGGCTTTCGATTGTTTTGTTTATGAAGGAAGATTTAACTACCTGTGTTGGTTCCCTAGCGTTGTCAAAAAAGCAATGAAGTTCCAACTAACTCTAGTGAGGAATTTAACAGCGTGAATATAGCTTCCACTTCCTCCACATTAATTTGAAGATTTCTCTGATCAACTCGGTGTAGTGTTCGTGCCATGCTCAGTGGCCCAACTATACGTACTACCAAAGTGACACCTCTACATGAAAGATTGTACATGTGCTAAAGCGACACAAGCCATCAAGTAACACAACCAGCTAAACTTCGAGAGTATAACTTATATGAACAAGATCACAAATATAATAGTGTAGTCTAAGTCACACCACAAGATTAAAAGTATGGCCCAAGAATAGGGGTGGGCATCAAACTAACTGATCCATACCGGTCAGCTTGGTTTGGTTATGACCAAGAAAAACGTCAAGCAATTTAAAAATCAATTGAACCAATTTATTTTTGGTTTGCTTTGGTTTTAATACTTTTGAAATCGATCTAAACCAAACCGAACCGATCATGTATATTTTAATTTTTATTTATTTATTTTACACATGTCAACTTATTATAGGTGATTTAGAGGTCTTATCATACATTTATGTGAGGTTGTAATTAATAAATCATTTGTTAGCATGAGATTTTATTTAATTGAAACTTAATTTATTTGACTCGATGTACTTTATCCGAAAAACTTAATCTTTCAATCGAATTGGAATGCATGAGATGTATGGATGTTTAGAAGGTTAAAACTCTTGAAAATGTTGTACATTTTTTATTTATGTGTTGAATAGTCTTAAACTGACTAAATTAAACCGATTAACAATGGTTTGGTTTGGTTTGGTTTCAATTGTGGTATTAGTCAAAACGAACCAAATCCAACCATTGAATGCTAGCTGGTTGGTCCTGTTGTATTTTATGTGCCAAATTGAATCAAACCGATCATCGTCCACCCTTATCTAAGAAGACGAAAAACGAACATATTGGTCCATAACAAATTTTGAAAGAAATTTGCATAATCAAGTTAGCATAATGTGCTCTAGTTTTCCGTACTCAAGTTCGAATCTCCTCCTGATAGTTTAAGATGATTTAGCATAATTTATTGTATGGTTTCTGAAAAATCTAGAAAGAAAATCAGATAACGTAATTTGGGTTTAGTCTAAAATGCAAGTGAGTTGTAATTCTCATTTCCACATTCAGGAATCAAGATACAGGTACCTACCGACTGGGAAACTTGGAAAAATAGCCCAAATTTGGATCATGTATAGAATTTTAACCAAATAATTATTCATAATTCTAACCAAAATTTGACATGTAAATACACTACAATACCCTTTATTAACCAATATAATTACAATGTCCTTTTATTAGCCCTCTTCTCGGAGAATTCCTTTCAATTTTTTTTCTCTAAGCACTAACGCCCACCCAGCTTAAACAACCACTACAACAATTTGTAAAACTTGTAATCCACCCTTTCCTCGCATGCGCTGAGACAAGCCTCAAGCCGGATAAATGACACATGGTGTTGCATTATTTATTATTACATAGTTACTTCATGACAGGACACACGACTCCGACTACCTGCAGTAGCACTTTATCCAGCACCCACAGCTCAGTCCAACGCCAATTCATTCCCATGCACTACCTCCTTAGAAGCTCCTTTGAAGTCGAGATGTTCCGTACTCCAGACTCCAGTGCTCACCAGATAGATCTTTCCCTTTGACAAAAAAAAAAAAAAAAACCAGAAGAAACCTATCTAATGAAAAATCCATATAACTCTTCGAGATTTTCTTTCTATGTGAAACCTCATAATTAAACCGGCTTTTCTCCTTCCTTATTGATTTGGATGGTGATAGTGGTTTAATTGGTTATAGATGGTGGTGGGGTGGCTTCGATTGGGTTTAATTGATTAGTGAGTGGGATGACAGTGGTGGTGGTGGTGGCGGCGATGTACTTGATGGTTGAGGTTCTGACGGTGGTCGTGGCATTCTAGGTGATTCTTCATCGACAGAAGTTGCTAGCTTTAAAAAATTTTAGTTAAGGGTGTTTAAGTACTTTTATGTCAAAATATGGTTAGAATTATCTAAAACATAATAATTGGCTAAAATTCTCGAAAAGTTTTTGCTATTTTACATTTTAACGAAAAAACATAGTTTTACACTAAAAAATCAATTACAATACTATTTATTTTACTCTTCATTTTATTCTTATGGTTAATACTCAAAATTTTCACACATTTTTTATTAGTTTTCCTAAAATTCTGTGGTTCTAATTTTGGTTAGTTTTCCAAATATCCCTGCCGACTTAACTTGTTCATCCAAACCGACTTCCCACTCTGTCATTTTCCATGGCGCTCACTCCTCTTGCTGGTCGGTGTAGATAATAAAAGCTCACCTCCGCCTCAACTGAGCAAGCCAGCCATGGAGGGCAGACTCTCAGCCTCTCTGGGCCTCCCCGCACCCAATCAAAACCACCACCTTGAGTCTCCCAATGACTTCCAAAACCTCTTCACCCATTTCATCACTCCAAATTCCCAAACTACCCTCACCCTCACCCTCACCCCTACCCAAAACCACATCCCTTTCTTTGCCTCCACCTCCTCCACCCCCAATTGGGCCTCCATTACCCGACCCAGTAACCGCCCCAAGACACAAGTCCTGCTCAAGAACCTCACGGTCTTCGAGCGTGCCCTCATCGGCGCAGGCGGCGGTGGTATCGCCGGGGCCTTCACCTACTTCTGCCTCCACCCTCTGGACACCATCAAAACCAAGCTCCAGACCAAAGGCGCCTCAGATATTTACGCAAACACCTTCGATGCAGTCCTCAAGACATTCCAGACCAAGGGCATTTCCGGGTTTTACAGCGGCATCTCCGCCGTCATCGTCGGCTCCAGCGCCTCCTCCGCTGTCTACTTCGGCACCTGCGAACTGGGTAAGTCGGTCCTCTCCAAATTACCCAACTACCCTCCCGTCCTCATCCCTCCCACGGCCGGAGCCATGGGCAACATAGTGTCCTCCGCGATAATGGTGCCCAAGGAGCTCATCACGCAGCGGATGCAGGCCGGGGCCAAGGGGAGGTCGTGGCAGGTGCTGCTGAAGATCCTAGAAAACGACGGCGTTCTGGGTCTGTACGCAGGGTATTCTGCGACATTGCTGAGGAACTTGCCTGCGGGTGTGTTGAGCTATTCTTCGTTCGAGTACCTGAAATCGGCGGTTCTGAGCAAGACGAAGCAGGCCAATTTGGAGCCGATACAGAGCGTGGTGTCCGGGGCGTTGGCCGGTGCAATTTCGGCCTCCATTACGACGCCGCTGGATGTGGTGAAGACGAGGCTGATGACGGGTGCTGCGCAGGGTGGAGTTTCGGGGACGGTGAAGCAGATTATAATGGAGGAAGGGTGGGTGGGGTTCACTAGAGGAGTGGGGCCTAGAGTTCTTCACAGTGCTTGCTTTTCGGCTTTGGGTTACTTTGCTTTCGAGACTGCCAGGCTTGCCATTCTGAATCAGTATATTAGGAGGAAGGAGTTGCAGCAAATACAAGAGTCGGGTGTCGATGTTGGTTTTGCTTCCACCTGATGATTTCATGTATCCATGTGGTGAAATCTTCTCCTCTTTATCCTTTTTTTGGTTTCAATTTTTGTTTCGTTTTAACATTAGATTCTTAATGCAAATTTTCGTGTTCCTTTGTTCAATTTCGATACGATATCAGTAATCATATATATGTTTCCTTCCTTGCCAAAATAATGAAGGTTTTGGTTGGTGTAGAATAAGTTTGTTGAGTGCTGCTAGACAGCAACATATTGAATTGAAGGCTAGATAAGTAACAATGTATTATGAAATCTCAGTGATGATATGAATGTCAGATCTTCATCCCACCGCATAAAAGACAATGTGCAAGCTGTCTTCGCCTCTGTACAATCCCACCATGTATGTACAGAAGACGGGGTCTGGGATCGAGAATGGCAGATCCTCTGCCAGGAGGAATTTCCAAAAGCCTGGCATTCGCACTTTTCATTATCTAAGCTGATTAGCCATCCAAACAAGTTACTAGTACTTAATAATTATAAAAACAAAACCATCCAGGTAACATAGCTTAAGAACTTTTAAAAAATCAAGTGCCCCCATCTGGAAACCAAAATTAAATTTTCATTTTTTGTAAAGCAAAAGTCACAGGAAAGGCGCTTGTTGAGAGCGTCTTCAGAGCTAAAGCAGAGAGGGTAGATGCGGTTCCTGCTCCAACACTCTTTCTCATGAAAGTCAAAGAGCATCACCCCTTCCTCTGTTCTTCTTAGGTTTCCCCTGCATCTGATCTCTCTCTCTCTCCATTGTTTCTGTTCCAAAAAACTCCGTCAGGGTATGATTCTTTTCGTTTTAGTGTCATTTATCATCTTTTTGTGTACTAATTGATTGTCTTGAGCAGATTGCATATCATGTAATGTTTCAGACTAGCTTAGTGGTAAAGGAAATAGGTGATGCAACGCCCTTTCTTTTCCTTTCTTATTTATTTATTTATTTTGGTCTTGAAGCTTTTGTTCTATGAACCAGTGTAGAAATGATTCGATGGTAATGATCAGTCTTTGAAGCGGATTGCTCAGGATCACTTTGCAATGGCGTTGAGCAGAGCTTCCGCACCTGCTTCCTCAGATGATCCATGGACATACGATGTGTTCTTGAGCTTTAGGGGTGAATATACCCGCAAGAATTTTACAGATCATTTATATGACAAATTGAAAACTAAAGCAATTAAAACTTTCGGAGACAACCTAGAGCTTGAAAGAGGTAAAAATTTCTCCAGATCTCTTTCGCGCAATAGAAGAATCAAGGTTGGCCATCATTGTTCTCTATGCAAATTATGCTTCATCCGCCTGGTGCTTGGATGAACTTTAAAAAATTGTTGAATGCATGGAAGCTAGGAATGCAATTTTGCCAATATTTTATGATGTGGATCCCTCCAATGTTCGAAACCAAATGGGGACTTTTTCAGAGGCCTTCAACAAGCACGAAAAAAACTTCAGAGAAGACTTAGCAAAGGTGCAACACTGGAGAGCTGCTTTAACAAAAGTGGGTGATATCGCTGGGTGGACTTCGAAGGATAGGTAAGCATAATGATGTTTGTTTCTCAATAACACGACACAACTACCTTGTTATGTACATTTACGCATATTATTATAGAGTCCGATGATTTTTAATTTCCTTTTTCCTTCTCTTATGTATGAAACAGAACTTATCAAAGAAATCGTTGAGGCTGTGTGGAACAAAGCGTATCCTAGATTCACATGGTTATGTCAAACAGAGACGCTAATTGGAATTGGTATGACACTCGAGCAACTGGATTTGCTTTTAGATACCGAGGCTAATGATGTTCACTTTATAGGTACATGGTCGATGGGTGGGATCGGCAAGACAACCATTGCTAGACTAGTTTATGAGAGAATATCCCATAATTGTGAAGTTAGCAGCTTTCTTGGTAATGTGAGGGAGGTTTTGTGCAACACATGGTCTCCCCCGTCTACAAAAACAGCTTCTTTCCACAGCCTACAAGGAAAAGTTTACACAAGTTTGGGACGTTTATAGTAGAACAACAATGACAAAGATGATGTAGATCAATTAAACCAACTACAAACATTGGCCGGAAAGAAAGGTTGGTTTGGTTTGGGGGAGCCGAATCATCATTACAGCTAGAGATCAACGTTTGTTGGTAGAACATGATGTTGAGAAACCATACGAGCTCATGGGGTTTTGCGGAAAAATGCTCTTCAACTTTTTAGTTGGAAAGCCTTTAGAAATGATCAGCCTGAAGAAGATTATTGGGCATTGTCTAGTCTGTGTTTAATCAGGTATGCAGGAGGCCTTCCACTAGCTCTCAAAACTTTGGGGTCTATTCTGTATATAAGAGACCAAGGTGCGTAGAATGGTGCGTTGGATAGTCCAAAGAAAATTCCTAAGAACAACTTTTTATACTTTAAAAATAAGTTATGATGGATTAGATGCTTTGCAAAAGAGAGTTTTTCTTGACGTTGCATGTTTCCGCAAGGGGATATACCAGAATCGAGTAATTTAAATATTAAACAGCTGTGGATATTGTGGTCGTATTGTGATGGATGTTCCCGTCGAGAAATCTCTCATTGGAATCAAATCTAGCAATGTAAATATGCATGATTTAATACAAGAAATGGCATGGGAAATTGTTCATCAAGATTCGTATGATGAGCTTGGTCGGTGGAGTCGGTTGTTCCTTCGGAAAGACATTTTTCATGTACTCATGAAGAATACGGAGAACGGTATTATTTCTCCTAACATGTTATGTATGACTTTGAAACATGAAATCATTGTACTCCTTTTTTAGGATATATATACAGTCATCAAGAGCAGGGTATTCATGGCCCTTCTACAGAACCTAAATAGGATTGACAATTTGACATGTTCTCAGATTCTCTAACATAATGTATAACGATTTATGGGTTTGTTTGGTTTGTGGAAAGGGCCTTAGGAAGTTAACTTACCGATAGTAACTATTAATCTTCAGACATATTTTCATTTTGCACACCACAGATTGTTGTTTAAGCTCATGACATTGATTCTTTTCACTAAGAGGGCAAAGCAAACAAGATATTTAAGACGAGCACATGAGACAGGGAGATCATTAACAAGTATGAGATAAATCGATAGTCTTACATTCATAAATTTATGGTGCCCGCATGGCCAATCAAGAAGAATGTAGAGATTGAAAGAAGCCCAGAAAAATGAACTGAACGTTTGCTATTATGCAGGTGCAACTGGGATATAGATGATGACTTTCTAACAATTAGCTTGCCTTCTGCCTTTTGTGGATTTGTTCTATGTGGTCAAAGCTACCACTTTCATGTCCACTTGGAGCCACCTCGTCACAATATTCATGTGTTCGCTTCAAAATTTTTAGTGCTCGAGTGAGCTCTTCCAAATCTTGCTCGTACATCAAACGGGCCCCACACTTCTTCACTACATTTAAGCCTGGTTTGCGTTCATAATCATAAAACGTTGTGAATGAAATCTGCTCAGCTTGACACAGTTTGGAAGGCAAATAAAATACCCACAGGTGTTCCGACACAAGACTCCCTATTTTACAGCGCCGACTCGTGACATTGGGAAAACAGGGTAAAACTCCGATCTGGAATTCATCATATTGGCGAAGAGTATAAGGACAAATAAGGGCAGCTGGATTTGCCAAGTTTTGTATAGGATCTTCAAAAACAACACAAAACGCAATCCCCAACCAGTTGTTGCTTGATGGTGGTGGTAGCTCCACATTTACTGAATGCCCCACACTTTGATTGCTGAACCACTCTGGAATTTCACTTCCAGGGCTTACAATCTGTGTGAACTTTTTGTCATAACTTGGATAGGGTCCCTGTAACATACGTATAATGTTTAGAGAGATAGAGATAGATAAATATATATACATATATACATAGAGAGAGAGAGAGAGAGAGAGTACCTCAGCGGCAAATTTAAGAATCCTTGAAATGATTGTATTAATCCAGCCTTCATCTTGAACCAATGTAATGCAATTCACAGAACTGAAAGTAAAATCATACAAATTGGCGAAACAACTGCTCAACTTGGATGGATCACACAACCTTTTTAAGGAAGTACAGTTGTCTACATCTATATGTAATTTGATATTTGATGGAAGATGTGGCAATACTAGAAGGCTTTTGCACCTCTCCAACCTAAGAAACTGAAGCTTAGAAAGGCCTCTAATGCTTTCGGGAAGGCTGACGAAATTGTTTCCACTGATGTACAATTTTTTCAAAGCGGACAAGCAGCCAATATCATTGGGGATATCTCCCTCACAGAGATTACAATCTCTTAGGTCCAATTCTATCAAAGAGCATAAACCACTTAGAGAAGACAACACCAAACCCCAACAAGGAAGATCAGGACGACTCTTTCCAAATCCTAATAAGCGAAGAAGGCCCCACCCTTCCCTTGATCTAGCATTCGATTCTGCTCCTTCAACTTCTAGATATTCGAGATTTTTCATACCAACAAGTGGCTCTCTCATAGTGATTCCTAAATAAATTGTCTTTAAGTACTCCATGTCCCCTGGGAATCGGTCAAGTTTTGAGCATCTAGTCACATTGAGACATCTAAGAGACTTCAAATTACAAATCGAACTTGGAAGATTCAAGAGATTTTTGCAACTCCTTAGGTCTAATTCAGTAAGGCCTACCAAATGTTCAATTGATGAAGGTATTGTCTCAATTACAGTCCCACCTACATAAAGTTGGGACAAATTCTTCATCCGCTCCCCAAAATCTGGAATCTTTTTCACATTTGAGCAGTAAGAAAGATCGAAGGATTCAAGAGAATCAATTTCTACCTTACTTGGGAGTCTCTTAATGCTTTCGCAGCCATGAAGACACAAAACTTTAAGTCTCTTAAGGACTGCAATAGACGGGTGTATCTCAACTAAATTCTTACAACCCCAAAGATACAACTTCTCAAGATTTAGAAGACCACTGAAATCCGGGGTGCTCATCAATTTATAGGAGAAGGTAAGATCAATATATTTCAAGTTGGGCAAATCCTGCACAGCACTGATAAAGTTAGAAAAAATTCTATAAAATAACATTTATTCTATAGTACTATTCTTACCTTTTTTCCCTCCCAAAGCCGAACGATTTTGCTACTAGGCATCTTAAGCTCAGTAAGAAAACACGGGTGAAAGCTTGTTGGAAGAAATTTGGACGGATACCAACTCCAATGCATAACTCTCAAGGAACATGGAAGAAACTTGGGGCATGATGAAATGATAAAATTATCGAATTCCAAAAACCTTAGTCCATGCATCTTAGAGAAGGTTTCACAATTCCACTGGCGTACTTCAATTTTGGGCTGGGGCAAGCGTAAGGATATGGCTTCAATTGCTCTCGTCCCCTAACCATTAAGAACAAGGGAAAATTAATTCATTAAGTCTAATATTATACTAAAGAAAATCATATATTTGTATGAACTTGGTAATTTTACAGACATCCTTACCGTATTACTCATGAAAACATGAAAAATGTCATTGGGAAGCCACAACCTACTGCGTAGACCAGGATCTTCAGACTCTTGACCAACAATTGTCCATGCCATTTCCTGTATCAAATCATGCATCCCTATCTTGTTTTCGTAATCCTTGTCTATGAGGGATCTCTCAATTAGCATATATATCATAATACAACTAGAAATTCCAAAAGAACTGTCTAGTATTCGTATTACATCCGTGATGCACTTCCCTTTGTGGAAACATGCAACATCGAGAAAAATTCTCTTCTCCATCGCCTCTAGTCCGTCATAACTGATTTTGAGTGAATTGAAAACTGTTGGCTTAGTAATTTTATGAAGATTATCCAACTCACTCATCCATGAATCTTGACCTCTCGTGTACAAAAAAGAACCCAACGTTTTAAGAGCTAATGGAAGGCCTTTGGCATATTTTAGGAAATGCTTAGAGAGTTCCCAAAAATCTTCCTCGGGTTGTTCTTTTCTGAAGGCATTGAGACTAAAGAGCTCAAGAGCTTCAACATAATTCAATCCCTGCATCTTATATAATGTTGATATACCATGTTGGACTAGCAAACGTTCATTCCTAGTTGTAATAATAATTCTACTTCCCATACCAAACCAACCTCGATTTCCAGCCAATACTTCTAGTTGGTTTAATTGATCCACGTCATCAAGTACAAGAAGAACCTTCTTATTGCACAAGCACTTCTTAGTGAAAATGCTTCCGCACCCTTCATCCCAAATTTCTGCAATCTTTTCCCTTAAGATCGGGAAAAGAAGTTTCTTTTGAAGACCAACTAGAGTATGATCTCTTGCACAAACCTCTCTAACATTGGCAAGAAAACAGTGAACTTCAAAATGATGGAAAAGGTTGTCAAAAGTTAGCTTAGCAAGGGTTGTCTTGCCTATCCCACCCATCCCTGTTACCCCAATAAAGCGAACCTCATTTGCATCATGAGCTAATAGCAAACTCAGTTGCTCAAGTGCAGAGTCAGTTCCGACTAACCTGCGTGAGCAATCTGATATCGTGAATGGAGCTTGCACTTTCCTCCACACACATTTAACGATGTCTTCAATCAGCTCTCTTTCACACCTGGAAGGAAGAAAAGTAGAACAACCAAACAGGGATTATAAGAAGCAATCAAGTATGACTTAAATAAGACATGGGGAAGTCGTTCATGCATGCTTACTTAAAGTTCCTCAAATGCCACCCAAAAAGTTTGGACACTAGTTTTAGATCAGCTTTCCACTGGGTCACCTTCGTTTTGTCTTCAGTACTAATGAACTTTTTGTCATGCTCAGCAAAGGCTTCGGCAAAGGACCCCCTTTGATTTCCTATGTCAGAGGGGTTCACATCATAAAAGACTGGGAGAATTGAGTTGGTGGCTTTCATGCATTGAACAATATTTGTAAGTTCGTCCAAGCACCATTTGGAAGAAGCATAGTTTGGCGAGAGAACAACGATTGCCGTATGTGATTCTTTAATCGCACATGGGAGCCCCAGAGGAATACTTGCTCCTCCTTCAAGCTCTCGATCATCAAAGAAAGTTGTAATCCCATGTCGTTGCAATTCGTGGTATAAATGGGAGACAAAACCCTTGCGGGTGTCTGCACCCCTGAAGCTCAAAAATACATCGTACTTCCATCGAGGAGGTGATTCAGATGAAAGAAGAGGTGCAGAGGCCCTGTGGGTGCTCAACGCCATTGAAAAGTGACTCCACACGATCTGCAAGAATTTAATGAAGCAAAGTGAAATTATAGCAGACTACGAAGAGAGGTTTTTTCTTGTTTTCGTTTATGTCAAAGTGCGCAAGTAAATAAAAGATTAAATATTTCATGATTGATTGTCTCTGACCTCACTGCTTAGAGCATCTGTTTAAAATTGCACCAATTTTAATTATTTGTCTCTCACCTCACTGCTTAGATCTCGAATCTTGATTTGCCCAAGTTTATTAAATCTGGATAAATATATTAACAGTTGCATGTGGTGCCAAAACAATTTCCACCTTAAAGTAACGAGGAAATAACCAAGAAAGAGCTGAAACCGGCAAAAGACCAGAGTGAAAAGACAAAACTTGACCACCAATACAGCGTGAAAGCAAAGGCGAAACCAGAAATTTAAAACCGGGAGAGCTACCTTAAATTTATGCTAGCAGGATTACATATTTGACATAAAATATCCTACTACACTAACTATAGGTATGTTAATTTAAGATACATGGGTTAATTTCATTCAACATTCCCACAACAGCCTTGTATGTGACCCACCATTACGTGAAAGGAGACTTGACTAATAGTAACAAAATTGCAAGGAAGATCTCTCTCTTTTCCTATTTAACTCCTGCGTCCCGAATTCAAGATATCTCCCTGTTCCAATTTAACATACAAAAAAGCTTTCATTGTCTTTAAGAGAAACATGGACGAAACTAATTTGTCGCTTGTTCTCGATTTTAAATTTTACTCTTAGAATTATATTAAAAATGGGTCAGGATATAAAATAAATTGTTCATACCTGCTGTCACGTGAAGTTCCAGCAATTACCATGTTGCATGTGGTGGGAGCTAGTCAATTGTGATACAAGCTTCGTGTTCCAAGGACTCGGCTATATTTTCTGCGGTCAGCAGCCATGAATCACGCACAAATAAATCAAAGATTTATACCTTAAGTGTGATTTAATAATATTTTGTGTGTGTTTTGATCTTTGAACAATGACATGGAGTTAAGTGCGGATATCTGCTTAACCTTTAACATTCATTATAAATTAGTCTCAACCTTTCAAAACATTCCAAATAACTACTTAAAATTTTAAAATTAGACATCCATTAGACCACCAATGTTAAATGATGTCGTCACCAACATTAAGTGATAGCGTGGACAAATACTGAAGCTATCGTTGTCTTTGGAGCTCTAAATACTTAAATCGACCCATTTCAACTAAGTTAAAACCTGAATTTGTGTTGCTCAAAGGAGTTGATTTTGAGATCCAAAGCCTAGATGACATGAGAGGTAAAAAACACTTCAATATTTGTCTACGCCATTACTTAACGTTAGCGATCTAATATACATCCAATTTTCGAAACATTAGGTAGCTATTAGGAATGCTTTAATGGGTTGAGATCAATTTGAAATCACCATTAAAAATTGGGTAGTTATCCTAAGTTCTACTACTTAGCTCACATGTGGGAAAAGAACCAATTTTTTAATTAACAAACAGAATATTCAACAACAATCTTAAGCTCTGCACATTAATTTCATCAGCTTGTAACTGCTGCATACTCAAGATGAGGCAACTTGGCCCCTATATATAATAACAAGTTCTAAAACAAACTGCTTAAAATCAACAAGTCGAAGTGTTAGCAGCCGTGTCGCCATTGACCCCTGCAGACACTATACAACCCATTTCCTCAATGATGCGGATCTGCCTATGTTATTGAATCCGTGAAAAGGTGGAGCCATTTCCAACTATAGGCAGATAAAATTAAAACAAATCGTTGTCTATAATTAGGCGGTTAAAAAAACCATTAAAAAATGTAAGCATACTTACGAAGTAAAACCTGTACGAACTCATAATGCAAAAAATTAGTTGTCTGTTACTTGTGTTGATGTTGTTTCAAGAGGAATTGATTTGACAAGTGGGAGGGAATTTGCTGCTTGGATTGAGTACAGAGAAGATGTGAAGATGATCCGGGTTTGGGTCGGATACTCGCCAACTAGCCTCCGACCCCTCTTCTTGCTGCTTAGACGGACCTCTCTAACCAGTTCAAGGAGTTCATGCGTGTTTGATTCTCTATTACGATGCATAGACACGAACACGAATACCAAGATACGACATGGGCATACGTCAAATTTTTAAAAATAAGAATACAATACGTCAGGGATACGGTAATTAAAAAAAAAATTATATATATATATAATATGTAAAATGCAATAATATTATAATAATACAAAAAGTTAAAAACAGAAAAACAACATTCTTCGGCCTGATTTGGTACTAATATGATTCTAGAAAAAGCTGGCATCAAAAAAAGTTGAGAGTTGTTTTTGTGTTTGGTAAACATTTAGCTTCAGCTTTTTTTCACAGTTTTGGATGAAAAAAAAGCTAAAAACAAGAAGTTGCAAAACCCAGCTTTCAAAAACCGGCTTTTTTTCACATCTGTTTTACATAAAAGTTTACCAAACACTATAATACTATTTTTTTTTCTTTTCAAAAGCACTTTTACAAAAAAGTTTACCAAACACTTTGCTACTTTATTTCACAGCTGCTTATTCTCACAGGATAGTAGAAGCAGTTTTTTTTTTCAAAACACAGCAATACCAAACCAGCCTTTCATCAAATTCGAATGGACTATGGGGTAGCGGTATGGGTATTATAATATATTATTGTGGGTAGTGGTATGGATATAATAATATTAGTTTCAACTTTTAGAAAAGCAAAAAGCTTTATAATTAGATTAAGCTTTTAGTTTCAGTTTCAGACATGGGTTTTGTGATGTGCTCGGGGAATCAGAGATGGGTTTAACAGTTTTACTATTAACAAAGTGAAAATGAAAGCTCACCACTCACTAGGAGTTGTGGACAAAGACGAAGGAGACGACGGAGCAGTTGTAGACAAAGAAGATCGAGACGACGGTGCAGTTGCAGATGGAGCAGTTGTAGACGGAAAAAATTTAATTACTTTAGTTTTGGATTTAAATTTGGACCGTTAGATTTTTTTTTTTATCGTTGGATTTCATTCAATTAGATCTTAACCGTTGAATTCAATGAATTTATAAATATAAAACTAAAAAAAATATACATATATGATGAGACAACTCAACTAACCTATGGGGAATTCTAGGCTAAATTTGGCCCAGAAATAAGTTTTGAGTTTTAACTTATATTTGCCGCAAGAGTTGTAGCAAGTTGGGATAAATTTGAAACTTAAAATTTAAAATTTTACTCTAAGAATTGTAGTAGGTCTGAAAAATCATAGCTGCGAGCTGGTTATTAGTAAGGCACTCCTGACAAAATCTCCCACTGGGATCAAAGATAAGTAGTGTCACTTGGTCTTGGCTGCATTTTCCTGCAACACCACTTACGAGTTCCATCACACTCATCAAACGGGTAGTATATTTGTCGCCCCGGAGGGTGAAGATTAATCCCGAACTCACAAATACAAGCGACTGAATTCCATGGGAGAAAATCCTTGCAAACATAACATCTTGGGTGGCAGGATGTGTGGTAAGGCCGGCCATTATTCCCACAGAACTCAAGATAAAAATTGGAAAAATGCAATTTATTTATTGCAAGTTGAATATATCTCCCCTCAAAAGCTTGAAATACTTTTGTTTATTGCAAGTTGTACTACAAAATAAGGCCCCCAAATTTCAGCATCAACCACTTGCCCTTCACCCAAGTTGACCGAACCCAACCAATCACAATTATTTTCTTGTAGTACTCCTCCAGCACCTATATTTCCAGAACTGTTGAGCCGAGAGCCATCAACATTAAGCTTAACCTTCCCTTCAAGAGTCGTGCCCCAATCTAGAGACAGCTGCACTGTAGGACCACTAATGCATACAGTATAAGAGGCTTCAACCCACTCGTTCACAGCCTTAACAATAATATTTTTTGGAGATGCGGCATAACAAAGTTATCTTAAAAAAATTCTTTATTCCTCCATTTCCATATATACCAGCATGTGAAAATAAATATACTACCCCAACCAATTTGTTTACACCATACTGCCTTCGATTTCAAATTAGCTAGTAGGCAGGCTTCAACATCAAGGTTATAGGACAACCATACATGTCGAGGCATTCCCATTAATTCCCAAATACTCCTTGCTCTTGAGTAGTCCTAAGTATATGAAGAATAGTCTCTGAAGGCCAAGAGCATAAAGTACAAGAGGAATCGAGAGTCGAGTTTCTCTTGGCATTTCGCTCATTTGTTAAGAGCCTATGGTAATTAACCAAGAAAGATCTTAATTTTTGGATGGCACTTCAATTTCCATATAAAAATACCATGGAGAATCAGGTCATTCATCTCCATAGAAAAGGAGCTCATAAGCTGTTTTGACATTGAATTGACCATTCGAACTTTGTCTCCATATTTGCTTATCCATCCCAACACACAAAGCACCAACAGGGTGACTAGCTATTATTTGGACCAACTCTTAGGGAAGATCATTCCTTAATTTGTTTAGATCCCACCAACCATCTTTAATGTAAGCAGCAACACAAAGATCGTGGACATATCACTAACACAACTTTATGTTCTAGTCCAATGACATGATTTAAGTTGAAACTTGATCTATTCTGAAGTGGTAATAGGATGCATAAACAATAAAAATGCCGATAAGGAAAATTGATTTATGTCACATCCCGGCCCGGGCAGCATCACTTCCCGGGCCCGCTCCACCACCATAGCACGATATTGTCCGCTTTGGGCCCCGACCACGCCCTCATGGTTTTGTTTCTCGGAACTCACGAGCAACTTCCCAGTGGATCACCCATCATGGGATTGCTCTAGCCCCCTTCTCGCTTAACTTCGGAGTTCCTACGGAACACGAAGTCAGTGAGCTCCTAAAAGGCCTCGTGCTAGGTAGGGATGGGAATATACATTTAAGGATCACTCCCCTGAGCGATGTGGGATGTCACAATCCACCCCCCTTAGGGGCCCGACGTCCTCGTCAGCACACACGCAACCAGGGTTAGGCTTTGATACCAAATTGTCACATCCCGGCCCGGGCGGCACCACTTCCCGGGCCCGCTCCACCACCATAGCACGATATTGTCCGCTTTGGGCCCCGACCACGCCCTCACGGTTTTGTTTCTCGGAACTCACGAGCAACTTCCCAGTGGGTCACACGAAGTCAATGAGCTCCCAAAAGGCCTCGTGCTAGGTAGGGATGGGAATATACATTTAAGGATCACTTCCTTGGGCGATGTGGGATGTCACAATTTACTCCAAAGGTGTTACATGTTTTGGTTATGGTATATTTTTCTTTTTTTCTTTTTATATTTCTCTTCATGAGATACGTTGATGCACATATTTTGGACTCATAAAGGTTAATCAATGTTAAGCTACACATGGTGAGTTTCATGCTTGTATGTCTCTTCACTTTAGGATCAGTCAATTTAATAAATTTAATTATAGTAAAATCCTGAAGTAATTGGGACTCACTCTTGTTTTGGACTTCTAATCTATGGTGTTTAAAATTTTAAGCAATTTTCATGCATAATTTTGGTGAAACAATAAATTAATGAGTGCTTTGCCCATGTGGGAGAATAAGTATAGGAAATTTTTGAGCTTCACGCTCATTATCTTCTTCAACATATATTGAGTTCTAAAAGATTGTGGGAGTTGTTCTTTGTGTTGTCATAATTGAGTTGAAAGCGAACTGAAGTTTTTTGTGAATTTTCCTCCGAACAGTCTGGTTTAATGTATATCCCACGTTTCCCGTTCTCTCTGCAATCAAATTATCCCAACCTTCTCCTCTTGCTTCACATCATATGGTGCTAAATTGGCAGCATAGCGATGAGGGCATTTTTAGGCTTCAATTCTGTATCTGCAAGTAACGATATGTATTGGGATAAATATAATGGTCCTCCTCTATGAAAAGAATATGACCATTGTGATCCTTGGTCTCCTTCATCCATCCCACACTGTTCATTATCCACCACCAATGATGTTTTAATGACACAATCTTAAGAGACCGGTGGTTTCCATACTGATGAGGAGTCCCCTTGCACTGTTTCATTTTTGCATCATCCCGTTCCTTACAGTCTGTAGGCGAAACCCCTTGCACTGTTTCACTTGGCAAAATCTGATGAAGGCATATGTATTAAATTTTCCTTCTATAATGAATACATGTTTAATATTTTGCTCTTGCATACGGTTTCATTGGATGGTTACATGTTAGCCTTTTTAAAGAGTTTGAAGGTAACGAGAACTAATGTTTAGTATCGATCCGGTCATGATCTAATTGATTCATACCATTTGACATCTTTGTTATCGTTTTGTGTATCTATCGTGCATGCTTAAATGAATGTTAAAGAAAGATTGTGCATGAAGGATTGTAATACTTTTGTAAATTCTCTTTCATAATTATGCATGAGTGTTTGATTCTTGAAAGTTGGCTGCCTTTGCTTTTTTTTTTTTTTTTTTGGAAAGCTTTCAAGAGGACAAAGTTCATGGAAACCAGTACAAGAGCTGGGAATTAACACCAGCAGTGAGACCAAACCAAATTAAAAGGCTGGAAAAAAGAAACCAGTACAAAAACCACTAGTTACTGCCTTCAGATAGCAAGACATCAAGAATAATGTCCGGTGGCTCCTCAAACCAAGCACGATCACATGAGGATGAGAGAGCATAGCGTGCAAGACGGTGAGCAGCCTCGTTTGGTTGCCAACAAGCATGGGCAATATAAGCTCCAATGATCTCGGTCAACATAGCTTTCGAATCTTCGACGATATGCCCAATAAAAGACATGTCAAGGAAGATCAAATTTAATGCTGATTTGATCTGGAGTGAATCAGACTTAAGGATAAAATTTTGTAAACCCCTAAGCATAGCCAACTGCCACCAGCTAAGAGCTCGAGCAACAACTAAATCAGGTCCCTCACACTTAATCATTCCAGAGCATCTCATTTTGGGCCCCCCATAATGCTCACCAGACCATAAGACAAAGCTCAAACTGAGATAGGCCCAGATGTGATGCAAGGAAGAGAGCCCAATCCTTCATAAAGTTTCCAGTGTTTCCAGTTGGAGGTTTCCCAATGCATGTAGACAGCCAAGCACAAGAAGCATAGTAACAATCCCTCATTAAATGAAGAGTGGATTCCACCATACCTTTGCACAGCACACAATGTGAGTCAATAGCGACATGACGCTTAATAAGGTTCAGACGGTTGGGGATAATGTCATGGCAGATTTTCCATACTCCAGCCTTAACCTTGAAGAGGGGGGGGACTTTTGCTGCCCAAATCTTCTTCCATAACCCAGCATATGAATTGGTCCCAGTAGATGGTCCAATAAGCGATGGATCCCTTAGAATTCCACATGCCACATGATATACACTTTTCACCGTGAATCGACCTCTTTGTCATAGTGCCAGATGAGCTTATCAGTTGGACGCTGCAAGCTCAGTGGCATGGATACAATGGCATTAAACTCAACATCAGTAAAGAGGGATCTGATTAAAAACACCTTCCATTGATGTGATTCAGGACAAATAAACTGATTGACAAAGACTAGCCCGTAGTGAGAAGGTTTGGGTGAGAAAACCCTGAACCGCGAAGGGTACGGTATCCAATGGTTATCCCAAATTTTGGCAAAATCACCCATTCCAATCTGCCAACGAGAGCCCATCTCAATCACCGTTCTCGCGGCACAGATACTTCTCCAACAGGGCAAAGCGTTGGATTTCACCTTTGCCTCAAAGAAGGATACAGTGGGGAAATACTTAGCCTTCAAAGTTTGGGCCGCTAGCGATGACAAATCATTAACGAGTCCCCAGCCCTGCTTTGCTAGGAGACCCAAATTAAAAGCGTACATATTCCTGAAACCCAAGCCACCCTTATTTTTTGGTAAACATAATTTTTCCCACAACATACAGTGAATCTTTCTGGAATCATTAGCTCCAATTCCACCAGAAGTTGGCTACCATCTTACTTAGGTCATCACAGAAGTACTTAGGTAGGAGGAAACATTGCATGGCATATATGGGTATAGCCTACCCCACTACCTTAATTAAGATCTCATTGCCTGCTGCACTCAACATACGCCTCTTCCAGCCCTGGAGGCGTTTCCAAAGCCTCTCCTATATATGGTTGAAACAAGCTTTCTTATTTCAGCCCACCAAAGTAGGTAATCCTAGATATTTTTCATGCCGGTCCACCCGTACCACACCCAGAAGACTGCTTGGTGTATCCTGCTCCGGTCGTTTCACATTTCTACTTAAACAAACTGAGGATTTCTGAAGGTTTATAAGTTGAATTGCAACAGAAATAAAGTGTTCTAGTGGGTAGAAGAAATTCTTGAGTTGGAACAATGTCTTCGACAAGTATCAAACTAGTTCCTTTTATGTATGCTTGTGATTAGGGTTTTCTGTTAGACTAGATTTCACTACAACACTGTAGGCTTTTTTATTCCTAACCTGATGCACCTGGTCTTGTTAATAAAACTTGTGTGACTGTTTAAATAATGTGGTTCTTTGCAGAATGGGGAAGAAATGTCAACGCGGCTTTCGATTGTTTTGTTTTACGAAGGAAGATTTAACTACCTACGTTGGTTCCCTAGCGTTGCCGAAAAAGCAATGAAGTTCCAACTAATTTTAGTGAGGAATTTAACAGCGTGAATGTAGCTTCCACTTCCTCCACATTAATTTGAAGATTTCTCCAATCAACTCGGTGTGGTGTTCGTGCCATGCTCAGCGGCCCAACTATACATCCTACCAAAAGTGACACCTCTACATGAAAGATTGTACATGTACCAAAGCGACACAAGCCATCAAGTAACACAACCAACTAAACTTCGAGAGTATAACTTACATGAACAAGATCACAAATATAATAGTGTAGTCTAAGTCACACCACAAGATTAAAAGTATGGCCCAAGAATAGGGGTGGGCATCAAACTGACTGATCTAAACCGGTCAGCTTGGTTTGGTTATGACCAAGAAAAACGTCAAGCAATTTAAATATCGACTGAACCAATTTATTTTTGGTTTGGTTTGGTTTTAATACTTTTGAAATCGATCTAAACCAAACCGAACCGATCATGTATATTTTAATTATTATTTATTTATTTTGCACATGTCAACTTATTATAGGTGATTTAGAGGTCTTATCATACATTTATGTGAGGTTGTAATTAATAAATCATTTGTTAGCATGAGATTTTATTTAATTGAAACTTAATTTATTTGACTCGATGTACTTTATCCGAAAAACTTAATCTTTCAATCGAATCGGAATGCATGAGATGTATGGATGTTTAGAAGGTTAAAACTCTTGAAAATGTTGTACATTTTTTATTTATGTGTTGAACAGTCTTAAACTGACCAAATTAAACCGATTAACAATGGTTTGGTTTGGTTTGGTTTCAATTGTGGTATTAGTCAAAACGAACCAAATCCAACCATTGAATGCTAGCTAGTTGGTCCTGTTGTATTTTATGTGCCAAACTGAATCAAACCGATCATCGTCCACCCTTATCTAAGAAGACGAAAAATGAACATATTGGTCCATAACAAATTTTGAAAGAAATTTGCATAATCAAGTTAACATAATGTGCTCTAGTTTTCCGTACTCAAGTTTGAATCTCCTCCCAATAGTTTAAGATGATTTAGTATAATTTATTGTATGGTTTCTGAAAAATCTAGAAAGAAAATCAGATAACGTAATTTGGGTTTAGTCTAAAATACAAGTGAGTTGTAATTCTCATTTCCACATTCACGAATTAGGATACAGGTATTTACCGACTGGGAAACTTGAAAAAATAGCCCAAATTTGGATCATGTATAGAATTTTAACCAAATAATTATTCATAATTCTAACCAAAATATGACATGTAAATACACTACAATACCCTTTATTAACCAATACAATTACAATGCCCTTGTATTAGCCCTCTTATCGGAGAATTCCTTTCAATTTTTTTTCTTTAAGCACTAACGCCCACCCAGCTTACACAACCACCACAACAATTTGTAAAACTTGTAATCCACCCTTTCTGAGCTAATTGGAATAAAATGGTGAAGTCCCACAAAACTAATGAGACTTGTCTCAAAATTTGTAAAACTTGTAATCCACCCTTTCCTCGCATGCGCTGAGACAAGCCTCAAGCCGGATAAATGACACATGGTGTTGCATTATTTATTATTACATAGTTACTTCATGACAGGACACACGACTCCGACTACCTGCAGTAGCACTTTATCCAGCACCCACGGCTCAATCCAATGTCAATTCATTCCCATGCACTACCTCCTTAGAAGCTCCTTTGAAGTCGAGATGTTCCGTACTCCAGACTCCAGTGCTCACCAGATAGATCTTTCCCTTTTGACAAAAAAAAAAAAAAAAAAAAAGAAAACCAGAAGAAACCTATCAAATGAAAAATCCATATAACTCTTCGAGATTTTCTTTCTATGTGAAACCTCATAATTAAACCGGCTTTTCTCCTTCCTTATTGATTTGGATGGTGATAGTGGTTTAATTGGTTACAGATGGTGGTGGGGTGGCTTCGATTGGGTTTAATTGATTGGTGAGTGGGATGACAGTGGTGGTGGTGGTGGCCGCGATGTACTTGATGGTTGAGGTTCTGACGGTGGTCGTGGCATTCTAGGTGATTCTTCATCGACAGAAGTTGCTAGCTTTAAAAATTTTTAGTTAAGGGTGTTTAAGTACTTTTATGTCAAAATATGGTTAGAATTATCTAAAACATAATAATTGGCTAAAATTCTAGAGAACTTTATCGAAAAGTTTTTGGTATTTTTCATTTTAACGAAAAAATATATTTTTACACTAAAAAAATCAATTATAATACTATTTATTTTACATTTTATTTTATTTTTATTGTTAATACTCAAAATTTTCACACATTTTTTATTAGTTTTCCTAAAATTCGGTGGTTCTAATTTTGGTTAGCTTTCCAAATATCCCTGCCGACTTAACTTGTTCATCCAAACCGACTACCCACTCTGTCATTTTCCATGGCGCTCACTCCTCTTGCTAGTCGGTGTAGATAATAAAAGCTCACCTCCGCCTCAACTGAGCAAGCCAGCCATGGAGGGCAGACTCTCAGCCTCTCTGGGCCTCCCCGCACCCAATCAAAACCACCACCTTGAGTCTTCCAATGACTTCCAAAACCTCTTCACCCATTTCATCACTCCAAATTCCCAAACTACCCTCACCCTCAGCCCTACCCAAAACCACATCCCTTTCTTTGCCTCCACCTCCTCCACCCCCAATTGGGCCTCCATTACCCGACCCAGTAACCGCCCCAAGACACAAGTCCTGCTCAAGAACCTCACGGTCTTCGAGCGTGCCCTCATCGGCGCAGGCGGCGGTGGTATCGCCGGGGCCTTCACCTACTTCTGCCTCCACCCTCTGGACACCATCAAAACCAAGCTCCAGACCAAAGGCGCCTCAGATATTTACGCAAACACCTTCGATGCAGTCCTCAAGACATTCCAGACCAAGGGCATTTCCGGGTTTTACAGCGGCATCTCCGCCGTCATCGTCGGCTCCAGCGCCTCCTCCGCTGTCTACTTTGGCACCTGCGAACTGGGTAAGTCGGTTCTCTCCAAATTACCCAACTACCCTCCCGTCCTCATCCCTCCCACGGCCGGAGCCATGGGCAACATAGTGTCCTCCGCGATAATGGTGCCCAAGGAGCTCATCACGCAGCGGATGCAGGCCGGGGCCAAGGGGAGGTCGTGGCAGGTGCTGCTGAAGATCCTAGAAAACGACGGCGTTCTGGGTCTGTACGCAGGGTACTCTGCGACATTGCTGAGGAACTTGCCTGCGGGTGTGTTGAGCTATTCTTCGTTCGAGTACCTGAAATCGGCGGTTCTGAGCAAGACGAAGCAGGCCAATTTGGAGCCGATACAGAGCGTGGTGTGCGGGGCGTTGGCCGGTGCAATTTCGGCCTCCATTACGACGCCGCTGGATGTGGTGAAGACGAGGCTGATGACGGGTGCTGCGCAGGGTGGAGTTTCGGGGACGGTGAAGCAGATTATAATGGAGGAAGGGTGGGTGGGGTTCACTAGAGGAGTGGGGCCTAGAGTTCTTCACAGTGCTTGCTTTTCGGCCTTGGGTTACTTTGCTTTCGAGACTGCCAGGCTTGCCATTCTGAATCAGTATATTAGGAGGAAGGAGTTGCAGCAAATACAAGAGTCGGGTGTCGATGGTGGTGTTGCTTCCACCTGATGATTTCATGTATCCATTTGGTGAAATCTTCTCCTCTTTATCCTTTTTTTTTTTGTTTCAATTTTTGTTTCGTTTTAACATTAGATTCTTAATGCAAACTTTCGTGTTCCTTTGTTCAATTGGGATACGATATCAGTAATCATATATATGTTTCCTTCCTTGCCAAAATAAGGAAGGTTTTGGTTGGTGTAGAATAAGTTTATTGAGTAGACAGCAACATATTGAATTGAAGGCAATATAAAAGACAATGTGTAACAATGTATTATGAAATCTTGGTGATGATATGAATGTCAGATCTTCATCCTACCACATAAAAGACAATGTGCACAGGCTCCTCTGTACAATCCCACCATGTATGTACAGAAGACGGGGTCTGGGATCGAGAATGTTAGATCCTCTGCCAGGAGGAATTTCCAAAAGCCTGGCATTCACACTTTTCATTATCTAAGCTGATTAGCCATCCAAACAAGTTACTAGTACTTAATAATTATAAAAACAAAACCATCCAGGTAACATAGCTTAAGAACTTTTAAAAAATCAAGTGCCCCCATCTGGAAACCAAAATTAAATTTTCATTTTTTGTAAAGCAAAAGTCACAGGAAAGGCGCTTGTTGAGAGCGTCTTCAGAGCTAAAGCAGAGAGGGTAGATGCGGTTCCTGCTCCAACACTCTTTCTCATGAAAGTCAAAGAGCATCACCCCTTCCTCTGTTCTTCTTAGGTTTCCCCTGCATCTGATCCCTCTCCCTCTCTCCATTGTTTCTGTTCCAAAAAACTCCGTCAGGGTATGATTCTTTTCGTTTTAGTGTCATTTATCATCTTTTTGTGTATTAATTGACTGTCTTGAGCAGATTGCATATCATGTAATGTTCCAGACTAGCTTAGTGGTAAAGGAAATAGGTGATACAATGCCCTTTCTTTTCCTTTCTTATTTATTTATTTATTTTGGTCTTGAAGCTTTTGTTCTATGAACCAGTTTAGAAATGATTCGATGGTAATGATCAGTCTTTGAAGCGGATTGCTCAGGATCACTTTGCAATGGGGTTGAGCAGAGCTTCCGCACCTACTTCCTGTGATCATCCATGGAAATACGACATGTTCTTGAGCTTTAGGGGTGAAGATACCCGCAAGAATTTTACAGATCATTTATATGACAAATTAAAACTTTCGGAGACAACCTAGAGCTTGAAAGAGGTAAAAATTTCTCCAGATCTCTTTCGCGCAATAGAAGAATCAAGGTTGGCCATCATTGTTCTCTAAGCAAATTATGCTTCATCCGCCTGGTGCTTGGATGAACTTTAAAAAATTGTTGAATGCATGGAAGCTAGGAATGCAATTTTGCCAATATTTTATGATGTGGATCCCTCCAATGTTCGAAACCAAATGGGGACTTTTTCAGAAGCCTTCAACAAGCACGAAAAAAACTTCAGAGAAGACTTAGCAAAGGTGCAACACTGGAGAGCTGCTTTAACAAAAGTGGGTGATATCGCTGGGTGGACTTCGAAGGATAGGTAAGCATAATGATGTTTGTTTCTCAATAACATAACACAACTACCTTGTTATGTACATTTACGCATATTATTATAGAGTCCGATGATTTTTAATTTCCTTTTTCCTTCTCTTAGGTACGAAACAGAACTTATCAAAGAAATCGTTGAGGCTGTGTGGAACAAAGCGTATCCTAGATTCACATGGCTATGTCAAACAGAGACGCTAATTGGAATTGGTATGACACTCGAGCAACTGGATTTGCTTTTAGATACAGAGGCTAATGATGCTCACTTTATAGGTACACAGTCGATGGGTGGGATGGGCAAGACAACCATTGCTAGACTAGTTTATGAGAGAATATCCCATAATTGTGAAGTTAGCAGCTTTCTTGGTAATGCGAGAGAGGTTTTGTGCAACACATGGTCTTCCCCGTCTACAAAAACAGCTTCTTACAAGGAAAAGTTTACACAAGTTTGGGACGTTTATAGTAGAACAACAATGACAAAGATGATGTAGATCAATTAAACCAACTACAAGCATTGGCTGGAAAGAAAGGTTGGTTTCGTTGTGCGGAAAAACGCTCTTCAACTTTTTAGTTGGAAAGCCTTTAGAAATGATCAGCCTGAAGAAGATTATTGGGCATTGTCTAGTCTGTGTTTAATCATGTATGCAGGAGGCCTTCCACTAGCTCTCAAAACTTTGGGGTCTTTTCTGTATATAAGAGACCAAGATGCGTAGAATGGTGCGTTGGATAGTCCAAAGAAAATTCCGAAGAACAACTTTTTATACTTTAAAAATAAGTTATGATGGATTAGATGCTTTGCAAAAGAGAGTTTTTCTTGACGTTGCATGTTTCCACAAGGGGATATACCAGAATCGAGTAATTCAAATATTAAACAGCTGTGGATATTGTGGTCGTATTGTGATGGATGTTCCCGTTGAGAAATCTCACATTGGAATCAAATCTAGCAATGTAAATATGCATGATTTAATACAAGAAATGGCATGGGAAATTGTTCATCAAGATTCGTATGATGAGCTTGGTCGGTGTAGTCGGTTGTTCCTTCGGAAAGACATTTTTCATGTACTCATGAAGAATACGGAGAACGGTATTATTTCTCCTAACATATTATGTATGACTCTGATTCTGGAATTAATTCTCCCATATTCTTTTTTAATCAGGGAACAAAATCAATCGAAGGCATAGTCGGAGTAGGATTCTCTTCCTTCCTATTTACATCCCCTTTTCTCCCTTTCTAATTAACACAAAACATTGACATAGCTCAAGCACTAAATTAGAAAAAGCTCTCCTAGCAGACCTGGGATTTTGAACCCATCCATCTTCGGTATTCCTTGTTCTAACCAAACCAGAACCCTTAGAATATTATGAATATTCTTATGTCATCCTGATCTTTGAAGACTTTTGATTGAATTAGGACTTAGCTGAATCTACACTTGATCCTCAAGTGTCCCTCATCAATTCAAACTCGGCTAAATTACTTTGGGCTGGTTGCTTACTCAAAACGTGTCTAACCATGGGCCGAGCTTATAATCTTACTCGGCCTAAATCCTTTAATTTAGGTCCAAACAGTTTTGTAAATCGATTTGTGATTGTATATTAGTTCTTTTTATTGGAAGATATTAAGTACATTTGTTGGAATTAGAAGATAGATGAAATTAAAAGATTTTAATTTATCTCTAATATTTAAAAAAACATATAAATGAGTATAAAAGAAATAAAAGTGGAGACAAAAAATACTAACCTTAACATAATAATCATGATGATTTTTTAGACCCAAATCTAAATGCTCCAAAAAAATAAAAAGCCAAAATCAAAGCATACGTTTCTCTCTGTTGACGTTCTCTCCTCCCAACAGGTCCGTCATCTTCAATTCTCATGATTTTTGTGAAGTTCTTTATATCACAAACACGTGTATGCATGCGAGAGTTCATTCACAATGTCGTGAACAGGTCCAACTATCCGTCTAAGGCTCGAGACATGGTGCACACCAACTAAAAGTAATGTTAATTTGGCTGCTAGATTATTACAGCTCACTTGGTTAAAGTAACAGAAACTCTACATGCACATCAGCAAAGAAAAGGCGATTTTTTTTCTTTTTTTTTTTTGAGAAATCTCGACAGTACAAGAAAAATTTTATTAAGAACGAAAAAATAAATTACACCTTATCAAATAAGACATAACTCCCTTCTCAAAAAACTAGAAAAAGTTTTCACGAAAAGTACACATCTTATCATTCCCTTTCTCTTTGCCTTCAAAGAATTTGGCACTACCCAACCGCATAAAAACCCAAAGTTTCACAATTATGCTTTCAGTCAACATTTTCAAACGTGGTTTATTGATTAATTTTAGTTTTATTATTAATTTCATCTTGTATTTATAGTAATTATATAAGAGGGAAGGAATGACAGTTTTCGTTTAACTTGGGTGTAAAGTGAGGTTATATGAGTTCAAATAAAAGTATTTGAGCATTTATGGGTCCGATGATAGTTCTTAGCATACGGATGATGCCTGCAATTTTGTTTGCTTTATTAAGAAATTTACGAATATGCTTAAATCTATGTCCGGACTTTTACTTACGACAATGCATGCGCTTGTTAAATAATTATTTAGTTATTTTCGTCACTTATAAAGAGATCGAAGACTATTCATTGATGACATTTTGCTCAAACTATATTTCAATCGCGTTCAGAGCAAACTTCTTTAAAATTTTGTAACTATTAAGTTAAGTTTCCTTTTACTCGTCCAAAAGTAGCTGATTTTTTGGACCTGAATCTAAATGCCCCATTTTTCCATACCTGAACAACAACTTTTTATTTATTTATTTATTCAGAGTTTATGAGCTTGGGCAAATGTAGACCTATGCAGTGAGGTCAGAGACCATATTGGTGCAATTTTATAGAGATGCTTTCTTTCTCAGCGATCAAATATTTAATCTTCTGTTTACTTTGGTGGTTCGATTGATCATGCAATTTAACGATTAAATATTATTTGATCATCCATATAATTAAAATCATGTCGTCATACTAATCACCATTACCACTACGCGCTTTGACATAGAAAACAAAAAAATTAGAAAACTTCATTTTAATTCTTGGTAAAGGTGATTTTTAGATTAAAATCATGAGTAAGATCAAAATTTAATTTTAGTCCCTTAATACATTAATAACTTCATTTATTAATTATATTTTTATTTTTTAATTATTTCTCTTTTTCTTCCTAATTTTTAATGTATTAATTTTATTTCATTATGATTTTCATTTTCATTTCATTTATCGTAATATATTTTGTTGAACATTTAGATAAACTAATTTTTGTTATATAATATATTTCGATGTACTTTGTCTTCTTTATTTAGGTACATTAAATTCATTGTGACATCCCACATCGCCTAGGGGAGTGATCCTTAAATATATATTCACATCCCTACCTAGCATGAGGCCTTTTGGGAGCTCATTGGCTTCGGATTTTGTAGGAACTCCAAAGTTAAGCGAGAAGGGGGCGAGACCATTCCTAGGATGGGTGACCCATCAGGAAGTTCTCGTGTGAGTTCCCAGAAACAAAACCGTGAAGGCGTGGTCGGGGCCCAAAGCGGATAATATCGTACTACGGTGGTGGAGCGGGCCCGGGAAGTGATCCGCCCCAGGCCGGGATGTGACAATTTGGTATCAGAGTCTAACCCTGTCCGCATGTGTGCCAACGAGGACGTCGGGCCCCTAAGAGGGGTGGATTGTGACATCCCACATCACCCAGGGGAGTGATTCTTAAATGTATATTCCCATCCCTACCTAGCACGAGGCCTTTTGGGAGCTCACTGGCTTCTGATTCCATAGGAATTCCGAAGTTAAGTGAGAAGGGGGCAAGAGCATTCCCAGGATGAGTGACCCATCGGGAAGTTCTTGTGTGAATTCCCAGAAACAAAACCGTGAGAGCGTGGTCGAGGCCCAAAACGGACAATATCGTGCTATGGTGGTAGAGCGGGGCCGGGAAGTGATCCGCCCCGAGCCTGGATGTGACATTCATTATAATACATTTCGATGCATAAATTTAGGTACACAAATTTCGGTACATACATTTCGATACAAACATTTAGATACATTAATTCAATATAATACATTTCGGTACTAACATTTCGATGCATACATTTTTGTACACACATTTAGGTATATTAATTTAATATGATATATTTTGATACATACATTTCAGTGCTAACATTTAAATACATTAGTTCAATATAATACATTTTGGTACTAACATTTAAGTACATTAATTGAGTCTTTCAAGTTTTAAGAATATTAAAAAAAATTAAAAAAAATTAAAAAACTCTTTTTTAGTCAAAAAATAAATTAAAATTTGTACATTAATAAATTTAAATATTTAATGGGAGACATTAAATAAAATGCACATTAATTATTTTGAATTAAGGACACATTCAAGGATTATAATCAATATGTAATCTAACAACAGATTTATTTTAAATTTCAATATTCTTAAAGGATTAAAGTTAAAAAAAACCCCGAAAAAAAAAACCCCATCTCTTTGTCGTCTATTCCTACTTTGGTGTGAGTGATTTTGGTGTGAAGTTATATTGGTTGAAATAAAATTTCTCTTAAAGTATTTTAGCATTGTGAATTTCCGATGATAATTTTTGGTATACGAATGATGTTGGTAATTTTGCCTACTGTATCCAGTAATTTACGAGTAATCATCAACTCATATTCCAACTTTTCACTCACGAACATGTGCTCGTTACATGATTATTTATTTATTTTCATTATTTATAAGGTGTGACAGCCCATCCCGGACTAATTGTAACATTAGTGTGAAAAGACGATTTTACCCTTGAACATTGTTTAGTGTTGTAGGGTGTTTGGTTTGTTTTATTTTTGGTTGTGAACTCACCTGGACCACACACCCAACCCTTCTTCCCCTGTGACTTCCTTCTCTCCTTTTTCTCTCGAAATTTCTTCCATTTTCTTCCTCATTGTACGGACAACATCCATCCAACCATCTCAGGCATGGATCGTGTCTATTGTTGGTGTTTTTGGACTCCCCTTGAGCTCAAGAGTCGATTGGTGGTGGTGGTTGGACGTGAAACTTTCGAGAACCCGAGAACCCAGTTTTGGTGCATTGTTCATGCACTCGTGATCGTGAGGTTTTTAGAAGCTTCTAAGGTTTCTGAGGTTCTAGGAAGCTTTAGGACGTCTTCACGAAGCTTGGGGAGTAATTTTGAAGTGTTTTGGACGTCAGGAAGCTCGAGTTCATCGAGTTGCATGTTTGGTCGAAATATTGAGGTTTCTCCGGTGAGATTCCGGCGTTTTTGGTGCTTCAAAGTGGTATAAACTTCTTCTCCTTGTCCTAAGCTTCATTTTGACATAAATTTTGTGAAGTTTGGTTGAGAATTGAGTGAGAAATGCTAGTTTAAAGTTTTTCCAGAATCCGATGACGCAGCAGCGGCCGGCGCCGAATTCGACGACCTGAGGTAGGGGACGACGGAATATTCTAACGGCGTCAAGTAACGGTCGTTAACTTCTGTTAGGGTTTTAACGGAATATTCCCGAACGCCGTTAGGGTTTCACACGCGTGCCAGGCACATGATCACGCGTGGCCAGCGCGTGGGAGGTCAGAAAATTATTTTAAAAATATGGGAATGTTCGTGAGGTTGTGTAGATCACGTTGGTATATTCAAACACCCTAATTGAGCAATGTATGAGAAGTTATTGCCTAAGGTTGGTTATGTGCATTAAATTGACGTTTTTATAGTTGTTTCGCATATAGGTGAGGACTATCCAGAGGACGAGCGCAGCCACGCGAGGCTCAGGGCTCACGATCCTTCTACGTACCAGTGAGTGGGCTTTTGTTTTCAGTATATATTGATTGGTATCTTTCCAGAAATTACATTTTTAATGGTTTTATAATTGAAATGCCATGTCGAATATCGTAGATATTATTATTGTGATTGTGTTGGTTATGCTTTAGTGCCGTATACGCTCAGGTAAGTCAGGTGAGTATGTTAGTGGTAGATGTGGTATCGATGAGATTGAGTTATAGCTTGTATTCCTACACCTCAGTGACTGTGCTCCACCAGAGTAGGGCCTAGCCTTCACGTGATCGTTCACCTCCCACACCGTACGCTCACCTTGGATCCAAGGCAGGTGCCAGCCTGTCGTACAGACCACTTTAGGTGGTTCCAACTCGTAGGTGACTTGCGATATATCGCACAGCCTTCACGTGATCATAGCACTGAGCGTAATTAGATACACCAGCCTGTCGTACAGACCACTTTAGGTGGTTCCGACTCGTGTGCAGGATAGTGGTTGAGAAGCTATAGATTCAGCCGTACAGGTCACTTTAGGTGACTCCGGCTGACGTACCGATATTATTGGCATATTATGATTTGTTATCTTACCTGCTTGATGCTTATATTATTTGTTTGGATATTCTGACACAGCATATTATGGCATGGCATATTTTGAGCTTTATCGTTTTAGCATGATTTGATATACGAGTACATATAATATTTTCTGGAAAGTATACATGTTTTACAGAGAGGGGTTAGTACTTGATATTGAAATGGTTTGAAAAACGAACTTTGTTTTTGCCCACTCACGTTTTCTATTTTGCGCCCCTCTAAGTTTTAGGTAGCGAGGACGTGGGTGACGAGAGAGGCATCGAGGCATTTCTGACAGAGCACCCTCCATGTAGGATTTTCTAGTTTTCACTTGTGTAGTGTTTGTTATTCTGGACTGCACCTAGGATACTTGAACTCCTACTTTGCATTTTCCTTTCGTGTTTATCACTAGCACTCACTGATCTTGTTATTGTAAATTATATCGTCGACTTTACTTCCTCGTACTTTCACTCTTTTACTTCCGCATTGTGCACTTAGCTACGTCACCCTCACGTGACGGCCGGCACGCCCCAATTTTTGGATCGGCGTGTGTCATAAGGGGATTGAAAACCGTTCATTGATACTATTTAGTTTAAATTAATTCTCACAAACACATCGAAAGTGAGCTTCCTTGAAATTTCGTAACTATTAAGTCAAGTCTTCTTTCACGTGTTTTTGGTTGTCAAGTTTTGTCCTTTCATTTTCGTGTTGGCCGAGTTCAGCTCTTTCTTGTGAATTACTCGTTATTTTCTAATCTTTGTTTTGGCTCTGTATACAATTGTTTATTTATTTATAGAGATGCTTTCGTTCTCGACTGATCAAATAATTTATCGTTTCTTTACTTTCTTGGTTTGATCATGAAATTTAAATATTATTTTATTATCCAAATAATTAAAAGAGAGGATTGGCGAAAGAGACATAATTTTCTTTGGGAAAGCTAATAAAACCAGGCCGAGGGTTTTCTGTTCCAATTATGTGTCTCCTCTACGTCTTATTCTTAGTTTTTTTATTCTTTCATATAATTTTGAATTTAACAATGTTTTTTTATGGATTGAAAACTTTTTTTTTTCCAAAGCTGCGACATATATTTCATAAGGGTAATGCAATGGAGACTAAATTCGTATACTAAATTTGCACACTAATTGATGTGTCACTAATAGGAATAAGCATGTTTACCAACGTTAACTAATAAACAAATCATCAACTTTCATGTTCTTTAGTTTCCAAAACTTTGTCTACAAATTTAGGGGTGTATATTTCAGAGATATTAATGGATTTATAAATCCAAGGAGTTTAAGGGAGTTTAATTTATTTGTAGAGATTCCATGAAATTTTTTTATTCAACTCTCTCAAAATCTCAAGTGAATATGTGGCATTTGTGATGCTTAAATTGTACTGTGAAAGCTCTCAAATTCCTTCAAATTCCTTAACTTTTTAAAATTCTTTAAAATAAATTCATAATCGAATACACCTGGAATGTTATAAACTTCTTTAAAATTTTGTAACTATTAAGTTAAGTTTCCTTTTACTCGTTTATTTTTCCATACCTAAACAACAACTTTTTATTTATTTATTTGTTCAGAGTTTATGAGCTTGGGCAAATGTAGACCTATGCAGTGAGGTCAGAGAGACTATATTGGTGCAATTTTATAGAGATGCTTTCGTTCTCAGCGATCAAATATTTTATCTTCTGTTTACTTTGTTGGTTCCATTGATCATGCAATTTAACAATTAAATATTTTTTGATCATCCATATAATTAAAATCATGTCGTCATACTAATCACCATTACCACTACGCGCTTTGACATAGAAAAAAAAAAGAGGGCATTTAGACTTAAGGATCTAAAGAAGATTATTTCATTATAACGGGATGCTTTTATAAAGTCTCTAACTTTAAAACTCATTATCAATCATATTAAAGACCCTTGCCCACATTTATTATTTTCAAATTTTTTTTTCCTAAAATACCTAATAATTTAATCATCAATAAGGCCTTAAAAATAAAAAATTTTATTTCTACATATCAAATTTAGTAATTTAAAATGAAAGACTTTTTAAATCATTTTGCTAATGAGAATTAAACTATATAAAAATTTATACAAAAAATCACAAAACCAAACAAATAAATTAATATGTAGACACAATAAATAATATACATTATAAAGGTACATGAATATATACATAGGTGCATATATCTATAGGTACATATATACATAGGTTCATATGTATAGGTTCACAAATGTACATATAGGTGCATATATATAGGTAACATATATACATAGGTTCATATGTATAGATACACAAATGTATATATAGATGCATATATATCGGTACATATATCTATGTACATATGCACATGTACACAAATTATGTATATATATATATATATATATATATATATATATATATACGTGCATATAAACATATATGTACTTGTTGACTCTAAAAATTACAAAACCTACGTGGCGCGCAGGCCGAGTAACTAATAAGTTAACTACGTCCTTCGGTCGAATGCGGGGCGTGCCAACTCGTCGGCCGAGCTTGGCCGAGGAGTAAAATTTGTTGATGTCGCTTTGGGCGCGTCGTTGACTTCTCTATCTTGCGATTGCGACCGAGGAAGGAACGCTCTCGGTCTCTGGGTTCTACAGCCTGAAGACAAGGCTGCTAATTCTGCGGAGTTCACAAATCGTCGGAGCCCGATTCAGTCACTGTGATTATATTCGTAAGAGTATAAGCACGTCGAATCGAGACCAAACTATATGGGCACAGGTACTCAAACGTGATGTATGTCTTGATGGTGAACGTAGTTCGGCCGTCGGAATGCCGAACCCTGAAACTCACTTGCGAGTATCCAATCATAAAACCACTCGGCGTCCAGTACGCCGAGCAATGCAATTCGTAACACCTGACTATGCCGAGAAGGCTAGCAAGGTGACCTCTGCCTCTCGGCCGAGACTTAGATAGATAACCGGTCGACCTCGACGCAGTGCTGTTTATCCAAACTGAAGGTGCTTCTCGGTCGGCTGATTCTGCGGCAGCAGTGCTGTTTATCCAAACTGAAAGTGCTCGCCGGGTGCTTCCACAGTGCTGTTTATCTAAATTGAAGGTGTGTCGGCAGGAAAAGAAAAGGAAAAATCTCAAGGTGTTTGAGAGGTTTTGCGCAGGGCAATTGTATGCTGATTTGAAGGGGTTTTTCCTGTTGCATGATTTCTTGTATTTATAGTGCCCCATTCCTTGAAACCAATTCTGATTTGGATTGGGAGTCCTTGTCCCATTTCGCCTCTAACTCGAACAAACCTACTCCTATTGGGATTCTGAATTTTCCTTCTTTTCGGGACTCCATTCCTTGCCGGTCGAGAATCCTGGTCGCACTAGGACTTCCTCGACCTTTCTATTCATCCGGACTACTTGGGATAGGATTTGGCCGACCCTGCCAGCTTGCCCGGGATTTATTATTCGGCCCATAGTATTTATCATCACCTTGGGCCGAACACATCCTGCTGCTCGGCCCAACAATAATATTTTGGGCCCAAACAGTACTGTTACCACTTAAGCAATTTTTGTACCCATATTGAATACAAATTAAGTAAAAATATTCTATTTATAATACTAAAAATAAAACAAAACAAAAGTTAATAATTATTAGCTAGATTTTAGGTGATATATAAAGTCAAAGGATCAAAATCAGTATTTAATCTAAAATTTCTCTTAAAGTATTTGAGCATTGTGAATTTCCGATGATAATTTTTGGTATACGAATGATGTTGGTAATTTTGTCTACTGTATTCAGTAATTTACGACTAATCTTCAACTCATATTCGGACTTTTCACTCACAAACATGCGCTCGTTACATGATTATTTATTTATTTTCGTTATATAGAAGGGGATTGAAAAATGTTCATTGATACTATTTAGTTCAAATTAATTCTCGCAAACGCATCAAGAGTGAGTTTTCTTGAAATTTCGTAACTATTAAGTCAAGTCTTCTTTCACGTGTTTTTGGTTGTCAAGTTTTGTCCTTTCATTTCGGTGTTGGCCGGATTCAAGTATTTCTTGTGGATTACTCGTTATTTTTATAATCTTTATTTTGGCTATGTATACAACTGTTTATTTATTTATAAAGATGCTTTCGTTCTCAACTGATCAAATAATTTATCGTTTCTTTACTTTCTTGGTTTGATCATGCAATTTAAATATTATTTGATTATCCAAATCATTAAAAAAGAGGAACGAAGACCATTGGCGAAAGAGACATAATTTTCTTTGGGAAAGCTAATAAAACCAGGCCGAGGGTTTTCTGTTCCAATTATGTGTCTCCTCTGCGTCTTATCCTTAGTTTTTGACACGTATTTCTTCACATAATTTTGAATTTAAAAATGCTTTTTATGGATTGATTTTTTTTTTTCAAAGCTACGGCATATATTTTGTAAAGGTAATATAATGGAGACTAAATTCGTATACTAAATTTACACACTAATTGATGTGTTACTAATATGAATAAACATATTTTTATCAACGTTAACTAATAAATCAATCATCAACTTTCATGTCTTTTAGTTTTCAAAACTTTGTCTACAAATTTATGGGGTGTATATTTCAGAGATATTAATGGATTTATAAATCCAAGGAGTTTAAGGGAGTTTAATTTATTTGTAGAGATTCCATGAAATTTTTTTATTCAACTCTCTCAAAATCTCAAGTGAATATGTGGGATTTGTGATGCTTAAATTGTACTATGAAAGCTCTCCAATTCCCTCAAATTCTTCAAGTTTTTAAAATTCTTTAAAATAAATTCCTAATTAAATACACCTGAAATGTTACAAACTTCTTTGAAATCTTAATGGAATACAGAGATTTTTAAAGATTTTAATATTATCTTAAAATTTTGATTGAATACACATTGAATTTCATAAAATCATCTAAAATCATGATTGAATACCTCTAGATTCATTAAAAAAAAAATATTTAAATCCCTCAAATTCTCAATTGAATACAGAAGTGCACTTAGCCTCACAATAAGTTTACAATAATATAGATCAAATTCTCTTTCTATCATAATCGAATCAAAGATACAATTATAAACGAAAAAGAATATCATTAGATCTTAACATTAAGTAATTAACATTTAAAAGTTAATCCTTAATGATGCCTCAGCCTCAACCATTTTCTCTCCATTATTTCATTAGTCGTTTTCATCTTTAATATTAGAAAACCAAAAGGAGAGTTTGGTGTCTCAAGGCTTCACCAAAAAATTTTGGACAAAAAACCCCCCAAATAAAAAAAAACCACAACTATCTGAAGATAATAGAAACAAAATAGCAGGGATATTTTTGTCAAAAACAAAAAAGAAAAATATGTTAAACAAAAAGAAATGGCATGGGAAATTGTTCATCAAGATTCGTATGATGAGCCTGGTCGGTTGTTCCTTCGGAAAGTCATCTTTCATGTACTCATGAAGAACACAGTAAGTAGGTATGCAAAAATATTGACTACGTAGAGCAGTATTATTTCTCCTAACATGTTACATATGACTTTGATTCTGGAATTAATTCTCCCATATATTTTTTTTAATCAGGGAACAAAGTCAATCAAAGGCATAGTCGGAGTAGGATTCTCTTCCATCCTATTCATTTCCCCTTTTCTCCCCTTCTAATTAACACAAAATGTTGACATAGCTTAACAGTAAGCATTCAAATATGAGGGGAGGGAAGGAGAGAGAGAATTCTACTCTGGCATAGTCTTATGCTTAAGCACTAAATTAGAAAAAGCTCTCATAGCAGACTTGGGATTTTGAACCTATCCATCTTCTAACACACCGCGACCCAGAAAGTCCAATAGGACTCCAAATCGAGCTGTGCTAGCCAACATCTGAAGGGTGACGAAGCCATGAAGTAAAGTGATGAGGAAAAAGTGAATAAATTTAAACTTTAAATGTGCCTAATTATGAGTGTGTTGTAAGCGGAAATGAACGTGATTACAGAGCATAGGTCAAGTACAATACAGTAAGATAAGAATTATACCATCAAAGGTAGTCACTTATTTTGGAATATGCCTAACATCCTCGTTGATACGGAAGTTCAGTCACTAAAACCTGGAGAGACGGGAAAAACAGAAAACATGAGTGGCCTGACAACAGAGTTTTAATAAAGATCTTCTAAACTTCATAACCCATCGATGCAACATCTGTATAGTTTCCAGAAAATCATATCACGTACTAATGTGGAATAAAAAATATATCAACAATAATTTCATAAATATACCATGACACCGCATCTCATCAGTAATATAAATAATCATGTGCTCAAATATATATTAGCACGCAAGTCGGAGTCACCTATAGTGACCTGTACGACTCACCTATATCTCAGCAATCGATGCTAGCACATAAGTCAGAGTCACCTATAGTGACCTGTACGACTCACCCATATCTCATCAATCAATGTTAGCACATAAATCAGAGTCACGTATAGTGACCTGTACGACTTATCCATATCTCATCCAATATTCAAGTAATATGTCAGCCGGATCCACCTCTTGTGGCCTGTACGGCTGAATCAATAGCTCATAACTCAAACTAGCCGGAGTCACCTAAAGTGACTTGTACGGCACTACACCTGCACACGAGTCAGAACCACCTAAAGTGGTCTATACGACAGGACTAGGTGTAAATAAATACGTTATAGTACTACGAT
This sequence comes from Pyrus communis, assembly GCF_041283825.1. Classification (NCBI taxonomy): domain Eukaryota; kingdom Viridiplantae; phylum Streptophyta; class Magnoliopsida; order Rosales; family Rosaceae; genus Pyrus; species Pyrus communis. The sequence continues at coordinate 33,783,796 of NC_142569.1, read as the reverse complement.
CACGTGAAGACTATGCGAATACTCGCTGGTCACCTACGAGTCGGAACCACCTATAGTGGTCTGTACGACAAGACTGTGCACCTACCTTGGATCCAAGGTGAGCGTATGGTGCGGGAGGTGAAAATCACGTGAAGGACTGTGCCCTAACTCTGGGCAGGAGCACTAACACCGGGGTGCAGGTTTATGAGCTCTAACTGCATCTATTGTAACATATACAACTCATGGGCAACTTGTACGACAGTGTCAGAGTTGCCTATTATTACAACTTGTACGACAAGGTTGGAGTTGCCTAAAACTTACATGTAGTCATGCTATAACTCCATCATTTCAACTAATATCATAAACTCACCTGAACTTACTTGTGCGTCATGCGCTCACCTTTACACTTCAGAGCATTCACCTTTATTTATGTGCAAGTACCATACATATGGATATACCAGAATGTAAATCTGAATTTAACCATATCATAATATTTCCAAATATATAAACATATATACAAATGGCATAAGATGCGTAAGCTATAATGCCCCACTCCCAAACTATATACCTTCGGAATTAATTATCGGTAACAAGCCCAACTAAACACTAGTTAAATTAATTATCAATACTAACCATTTTTCACTTCAATGTTACGATTCTTCACACATTGATTTATAACCAACATTTAACCACCAAAACATAAGGTTAAATCTCACATTTTCCACCAATCTCCTTCACATTGCTCAATTCCCCAAATAAGGCTATTGTCTCAATTATTTTGTCTCATTTATTTTATGGATGCATCTAACATCTTGTTAGACTGCTTAACAGAGATCAAGCCAATCGTAGTTCACAATAATTATTTGTAGGTAACATGCATAAATCAATTTAGAAGCGTTTGTGGAACAATCAATTATATACATATGATAAAAAGGGAAAAGACCCACTCACCTAGAGTCCACACTAGGATTCTCTAGCACACACATCGAGGCGTCTGAATGATTGGTGCATGCGGCTAAGGCCAATTTGGCTTGGAAAGGCTCCAATTTCACAAAAATCCACTAGAACCCTAGTTTTTGGGTATATTCAATTCGACCACATGGATGCTCCAACGCCCCTACCATCACTTGGGCTTTGTTCCTGAGGTTGAGGGGAGCCTATTGGTAGTGACAATTGGCTAAGTTAGCTTCACGATTTGTGGATTGCCGCCGAACACCCATACACACCACCGGTGCATTTCTCCCGAATCTAAGGCCAAATTTTATGAATTTAGGGGTAGGAATGGTAGAGAGAAGGCTAGGGAGGTGTTTCCAGGTGATGGTTTGGCTTAATTTACCGAAATTTGGCCGGGAAACCATCGGTTTCTATGGTTCCCACCAGCCGGGTCATACGAGTCAAGGAAGACCCGTTTTGGGGTTCCCTCCTTTTCTTCTTCTCTCCTTTCCCTCCTGGTTCTTCTCTCCCATTCATCACTCTCCCTCTCTCCTCATTTCTGATTGGGTAATGCCCATCTCCTTCCTCTCCCTCTCTTTCGCTGCCATCAAGCAGCCCTCCTTTCTTTTTTTTTCTTTCTTCTTCTTATTAATCTCCCACAACCCTTTACATAAAAAAATAATAATAAGAAGAAATGAATAAGATAATAAATAACAATTCTTACCAACGTACTTTTGGAATACGGTAAGGTAATAATTCATACGTGTCATGAACTAACGATCAATGAAAATCAATACCCTCGCCCCTAGGGTATTCTCGTAAATTTCACATTTTAAGATTTATAAAATAATAAAATTTGGGACAGGTTGTCACATCTTCGGCATTCCTTGTTCTAACCAGAACCCTTAGAATATTATGAATATTCTTATGTCATCTTGATCTTTGAAGACTCCTGATTGAATTAGGACTTAGCCGAATCTACCCTTGATCCTCAAGTTGTCCCTCATCAATTCAAACTCGGCTAAATTACTTTGGGCTGGTTGCTTACTCAAAACGTGTCTAACCATGGGCCGAGCTTATAACCTTACTCGTCCCAAATCCTTTAATTTGGATCCAAACAGTGGTTGTATATTTATTCTTTTTATTGAAAGATATTAAGTAGATTTGTTGGAATTAGAAGATAGATGAAATTAAAAGATTTTAATTTATCTCTAATATTTAAAAAAACATATAAATGAGTATAAAAGAAATAAAAATGAAGGGAAAAAAAATACTAACCTTAACATAATAATCATGTTGATTTTTTAGACCCAAATCAAAATGCTCCAAAAAAAATAAAAAGCCAAAATCAAAGCAGACATTTCTCTCTTTTGACGTTCTCTCCTCCCAACAGGTCCGTCGTCTTCAATTCTCATGATTTTTGTGAAGTTCTTTATATCACAAACACGTGTATGCATGCGAGAGTTCATGCAGAATGTTGTGGACAGGTCCAACTGTCCGTCTAAGGCTCGAGACATGGTGCACACCAACTATAAGTAATGTTAACTTGGCTGCAAGACCATTACAGCTCACTTGGTTAAAGTAACAGAAACTCTACATGCACATCAGCAAAGAAAAGGCGATTTTTTTTTTTTTTTGTTTTTTTTGAGAAATCTCGACAATATGAGAGAAATTTTATTAGTAACGAAAAAATAAATTACACCTAGTCAAATGAGACATAAACTTCACCCCTCAAAAACTAGAAAAAGTTTTCACGAAAAGTACGCATCTTATCATTCCCTTTCTCTTTGCCTTCAAAGAATTTGGCACTGCCTAACCGCATAAAAACCCAAAGTTTCTCAATTATGCATTCGGTCAACATTTTCAGATGTGGTTTATTGATTAATTTTAGTTTTATTGTAACATCCCACATCACCCAGGGGAGTGATCCTTATATGTATATTCCCATCTCTACCTAGCACGAGACCTTTTGGGAGCTCACTGGCTTCGGGTTCCGTAGAAACTCCGAAGTTAAGCGAGAAGGGGGCTAGAGCAATCCCATGATGGGTGACCCACTGGGAAGTTGCTCGTGAGTTCCCAAAAACAAAACTGTGAGAGAATGATAAGCCCAAAGCGGACAATATCGTGCTACGGTGATGGAACGGGCCCGGGAAGTGAAACGCCTCGGGCGAGGATGTGACAATTTGGTATCATAGCCTAACCCTGACCGCGTGTGTGCCAACGAGGACGTCGGGCCCCTAAGGGGGGTGGATTGTAACATCCCACATCACTCAGGGGAGTGATCCTTATATGTATATTCCCATCTCTACCTAGCACGAGGCCTTTTGGGAGCTCACTGGCTTCGGGTTCCGTAGGAACTCCGAAGTTAAGCGAGAAAGGGGCTAGAGCAATCCCATGATGGGTGACCCACTGGGAAGTTGCTCGTGAGTTCCCAAAAACAAAACCGTGAGGGAATGGTCGGAGCCCAAAGCGGACAATATCGTGCTACGGTGGTGGACCGGGCCCGGGAAGTGATCCGCCCCGGGCCGGGATGTGACATTTATTATTAATTTCATCTTGTACTTATAGTAATTATATAAAAGGGAAGGAATGACAGTTCGCGTTTAACTTAGGTGTAAAGTGAGGTTATATGAGTTCAAATAAAAGTATTTGAACATTTATGGGTCCGATGATAGTTCTTAGCGTACGGATGATGCTTGCAATTTTGTTTGCTTTATTAAGAAATTTACGAGTATGCTTAAATCTATGTCCGGACTTTTATTACGACAATGTATGCGCTTGTTACATGATTATTTAGTTATTTTTGTTACTTATAAAGGGATCGAAGACTATTCATTGATGACATTTTGCTCAAACTATATTTAAATTTCTCGAGAATTTTCACAATGCATTGAGAGCAAACTTCTTTAAAATTTTGTTACTACTAAGTTAAGTCTCCTTTTACTCGTTTATTTTTCCATACCTAAACAACAACTTTTTATTTATTTATTTATTCAGAGTTTATGAGCTTGGGCAAATGTAGACCTATGCAGTGAGGTCACAGACTATATTGGTGAAATTTTATAGAGATGCTTTCGTTCTCAGCGATCAAATATTTAATCTTCTGTTTACTTTGTTGGTTCCATTGATCATGCAATTTAACAATTAAATATTATTTGATCATCCATATAATTAAAATCATGTCGTCATACTAATCACCATTACCACTACGCGCTTTGTCATAAAAATAAAAAAAAGAAAACTAATGAAAATGACTTGAAAACTTTGAGTTTTAATAATAATGACAAAATAAAGGGTAAAGTGAATAGTATCAGGATTGACTTTTTAGTGTAAAAATGTGGTTTTTCATTAAAATGAACAGTACCGTAGGTTTTTCATTAAAACTCCAAAAAAACAAAATTAGAAAACTTCATTTTAATTCTTGGCAAATATGATTTTTAGATTAAAATCATAAGTAAGATCAAAATTTAATTTTAGTCATTTGATATATTAATAATGTAACATCCCACATCGCTCAGGGGAGTGATTCTTATATGTATATTCTCATCCCTACCTAGCACGAGGCCTTTTAGGAGCTCACTGGCTTCGGGTTCCATGGGAACTCCGAAGTTAAGCGAGTAGCGCGCGAGAGCATTCCCTGGATGGCTGACCCATCGGGAAGTTTTCGTGTGAGTTCCCAGAAACAAAACCGTGAGGGCGTGGTCGGGGCCCAAAGCGGACAATATCGTGCTAAGTAGGGATGAGAATATACATATAAGGATTACTCCCCTGGGCGATGTGGGATGTTACAAATAACCTCATTTATTAATTTTATTTTTATTTTTTTAATTATTTCTCTTTTTCTTCCTAATTTTTAATGTATTAATTTTAGTTCATTATAATTTTCATTTTCATTTCATTTATCGTAATATATTTTGTTGATCATTTAGATAAACTAATTTTTGTTATATAATATATTTCGATGTACTTTGTCTTCTTTATTTAGGTACATTAAATTCATTATAATACATTTCGATGCATAAATTTAGGTACACAAATTTCGGTACATACATTTCGATACAAACATTTAGGTACATTAATTCAATATAATACATTTCGGTACTCACATTTTGGTGCATACATTTCGGTACACACATTTATGTATATTAATTTAATATGATATATTTTGGTACATACATTTCGGTACTAACATTTAAATACATTAGTTCAATATAATACATTTCGGTAATAACATTTATGTACATTAATTGTGTGACATCCCACATCGCCCAGAGGAGTGATCCTTAAATGTATATTCACATCCCTACCTAGCACGAGGCCTTTTGGGAGCTCACTGGCTTCGGGTTCCGTAGGAACTCCGAAGTTAAGCGAGAAGGGGGCTAGAGCAATCCCATGATGGGTGACCCACTGGGAAGTTGCTCGTGAGTTCCCAAAAACAAAACCGTGAGGGAATGGTAAGCCCAAAACGGACAATATCATGCTACGGTGGTGGAACGGGCCTGGGAAGTGATCCGCCTCGGGCCGAGATGCGACAAATTGAGTCTTTCAAGTTTTAAGAATATTAAATAAATTTAAAAAATTAAAAAACTTTTTTTTGGTCAAAAAATAAATTAAAATTTGTATATTAATAAATTTAAATATTTAATGGGAGACATTAAATAAAATGCACATTAATTATTTTGAATAAAGAAAAAATTAAGGGATTATAATCAATATGTAATCTAATACAATATTTATTTTAAATTTCAATATTCTTAAAGGATTAAAGTTAAAAAACCCCGAAAAAAAAATACCCATCTCTTCGTCGTCTATTCCTACTTTGGTGTGAGTGATTTTGGTGTGAAGTTATATTGGTTGAAATAAAATTTCTTTTAAAATATTTTAACATTGTGAATTTCCGATGATAATTTTTGGTAAATGAATGGTAATTTTGCCTACTGTATTCAGTACTTTACAAGTAATCATCAACTCATATTCAAACTTTTCACTCATGAACATTTGCTCGTTACATGATTATTTATTTATTTTCGTTATATATAAGGGGATTGAAAACTGTTCATTGATACTATTTAGTTTAAATTAATTCTTGCAAATACATCGAGAGTGAGCTTCCTTGAAATTTCGTAACTATTAAGTCAAGTCTTCTTTCACGTGTTTTTGGTTGTCAAGTTTTGTCCTTTCATTTTGGTGTTGGCTGTGACAGCCCGTCCCGAATTATTTAAACCGTAGGTGTGAAATGTCGATTTTGTCCCTTGTGGTTGTTTGTCATTTTGGGGTGATTGTTTTGTGGTTTTGTTGGCTGCATCTGGACCACCTCTTGGTGTGTTTAGTTAGTATTTGTTCCTCTGGACTGCACTTGGCTTTCTGTGCTCTGAATATTGTTTATCACACTTACACTTGCACTTGCACGTTAACTACATTGTTTTGTAGTTTGGTTTTTATTTATTCGTACTTTTATTATTATTTTTGCTTCCGCACTATGCACATGGTTACGTCACTCTCACGTGACGGCCAGCACGCCTCGACTCCGGTCGGGGTGTGGCCGAGTTTAGCTCTTTCTTGTGGATTACTCGTTATTTTTTTAGTCTTTGTTTTGGCTCTGTGTACAATTGTTTATTTATTTATAGAGATGCTTTCGTTCTTGATTGATCAAATAATTTATCGTTTCTTTAGTTTCTTGGTTTGATCATGCAATTTAAATATTATTTGATTATCCAAATAATTAAAAGAGAGGATTGGCGAAAGAGACATAACTTTCTTTGGGGAAAGCTAATAAAACCAGGCCAAGGGTTTTCTGTTCCAATTATGTGTCTCCTCTACGTCTTATTCTTAGTTTTTTGACACGTTCTTTCACATAATTTTTGTGACAGCCCGTCCCGAAAATATCAAAAACGTACGTGTGAAAAGACTACTTTGCCCCTAGTTCGTTTTCGTTACGTTTATTGGTTGTTTTGTGTTGTGTTGGCATGTGTTGGGCCACACACTCACACTCTCACTCTCCCTAACCCTCTGTCCCTTTCCCTGTGACAGTCCCGAGAACCCTATTCCTTCCTCTTCCTTCGAAAACGTACGGACACACACAAGCACACTAAATCTCCACAGATCGAAGGAACTGAGTACACATTCGAGCTCGTGGGGCTCGTGGGAGTGCAGTCGTACCATTTTCAGGTGAGAACTCCATCGTTTTCACATCGATTCGACGATGTCCGATTTGGGTACTATTCATGCAAACGTGATTTCTCACGTTTTAAGGAAAATGAAGCTTGTAGGTAGCTTGGTGGAGTCCCAAGGAGACTCGGAGTAGTTCGTTTGAGGGAATTGGACGTCGGGATCGTTGGGTTCGAAGTTGGCCGGAGTTGGATCGATTTTGCAGGTGAGATTCCTTGGTTTTTAACCCTTAAAAGTGGTATGGTTGTGTTCCCCTAGTCCTAGGCTTCATTTTGGTGCAAAAATTATGAAATTTGGACGAAAAACGAACGAGATATCAAAGTTAGAAAATTTTCCAGTTTTCCGGCTCCGGCGACGGCACCGGAGGTTCGCCGGGGAAGGAGACGGAATATTTCTGACGCCGTTAACGGAATCCGTTAGAACTAACGGAATATTCCCTACGGCGTCAATTGACGCCGTCAGCGTGCCAGGCACGTGCCTGCGCGTGGCCGGCGCGTGGGGGCGCGTGCGGCGGTGAAAAATTATTCTAAAAATTTGGGTGTGATCCTGAGGTTGTGTAGAGCACGTTGGTATATTCATTTGTCCAATTTGAGCAATGTATGAGAAGTTATTACGAGAAGTTGGTTATGTGCTTTAAAATTAACGTTTTTGTAGTTGTTTCGCATATAGGTGATATGTATCCCGAGGACGAGCGTGGTCACTCGAGGCAGGGGGGCTACGACCCTTCCACATACCAGTGAGTGGGCTTTTGGTTTTCCGTATATACCTATATACATTTATTTTCCCATAAATTGTTTGAAAGGGTTAATTGTTTTATGCCATGCACCATATTATCATTGTTTATGCATCATCACGTGCATTATTAGTTGCATACATATACTTATGCATATTGGGTGCTGTGGACGCACAGGTAAGTGTCAGGTAAGTGTTATTCATGTTTATATTCAGTAGTGGTTTGAGATGCTTAGGGAGCTCATAACCTGCACCCCCGGTGTTAGTGCTCCCGCCCAGAGTAAGGCACAGTCCTTCACGTGATGTTCACCTCCCGCACCACACGCTCAGCTTGGATCCAAGTTAGGTGCACAGTCCTGTCGTACAGACCACATTAGGTGGTTCCGACTCGTAGGTGACCCGCGATTATTCGCACAGCCTTCACGTGATCGTAGCACTAGAGCGTTTATAAGTTTTACACCCAAGCCTGTCGTACAGACCACTTTAGGTGGTTCCGACTCGTGGGCAGGTTTAGTTATTGAGTTTGAGATTTGAGCTTTATATGCAGCCGTACAGGTCACGTTAGGTGACTCCGGCTGCCAGATTATATGTTATTGATATGATTTATACCTGAGCACTTGCATTTCATTATGAGGTTTTGACATGGCATATTCTTGAGCATGATTGGCATATCTATACATACGTATATATGTTTATTTTCTGGGAAGCATACAGGTTTTATGGCGAGGGGTTAGAATGTATTTTACTAAATGGTTTTCGAAAAGCTTTGTTTTTGCCCACTCACGCTTTTCTTTTGCGCCCCTCCAGGTTCTAGTTGTCTAGCAGGTTCGGTGGTTTCCCAGAGGGCTTTCCCAGCATTTCTGACAGACGCTCACCAGCGTAGGGTCACCTTCGGGTGTACTATTGTCGTATCATTTTCTTTTGGACTGCTGTAGGCTTATGCTCTGAACTTGTGTCTCACTTACGCTAGCACTTGTTTTTATTACTTTGTATGCTAGTTTTTAATTATTCGTACTTTTTATATTACTATTTTATTAGCTTCCGCACATGCACATGGTTACGTCACCTCCGCGTGACGGCCAACACGCCCTGATCTCGGTCGGGGTGTGTCAATTTTGAATTTAACAATGCTTTTTTATGGATTGAATTTTTTTTTTTTCCCAAAGCGGCGACATAAATTTCATAAGGGTAATGCAATGAAGACTAAATTCGTATACTAAATTTGCACACTAATTGATGTGTCACTAATAGAAATAAGCATGTTTATCAACGTTAAATAATAAATCAATCATCAATTTCCATGTTCTTTAATTTCCAAAACTTTGTCCACAAATTTAGGCGTATATATTTTAGAGATATTAATGGATTTATAAATTCATGGAGTTTAAGGGAGTTTAATTTATTTGTGGAGATTCCATGAAATTTTTTTATTCAACTCTCTCAAAATCTCAAGGAAAGAGGTGAGATTTGTGATGCTTAAATTGTACTACGAAAGCTCTCAAATTCCCTTAAATTCCTTAACTCTTTAAAATTCTTTAAAATAAATTCATAATTGAATACACCTAGAATGCTATAAACTTCTTTGAAATCTTAATTGAATACAAATATTTTTAAGGATTTTAATATTATCTTAAAAGTTTGATTGAATACATGTTGAATTTCAGAGAATCACTTAAAATCATGATTAAATACCTCTAGATTCATTAAAAACATTAAAAACCCTCAAATTCTCAATTGAATACAGGAGTGCGCTTTGCCTCACAAATCACAATGGACTAACAATAATATGGATCAAATTCTCCTTCGGCCAGAATAGAACTTAAAGCATTTTATTTATAAACGAAGAGGAATAACACTAGATTATAGTATTAAATAATTAACATTTAAATGTTAACCCTTGATAATACCTCAGCCTCAACCAATATCTCTCAATTATTTCATTGGTTGCTTTCACTTTAAATTAATTCCACAAGTAAAAAATTGTTGCAGTCTTACCAAGCAAGTGGTTAGAAACCGTCCAACATGTAATTGGAAAGGACCTGGCTTCTCTGCCATCCCAGTTCCCATACACTCTCATCTCCTCTTATTTTGTGTGGTCACAATTAAGCCATGTTAACATTTTATATTGATTTTTTTTATAAAGATAATAAGATAAAAAGTAATAATGATATAAAATATTAACCGTGACCGTATAGGAGGGGATGAGATTCTATAAGAACTAAGAGGGTAGAGAAGTCAGGTAAAATGGGGTTTTGGTCCCATCAGGACTGACTGAATGAGAAGAGTAAGCCGCCAATCCTGACTTATTGGTACAATTTCCATCTCTTGTTTTGTTTTTAGTGGAAAAATAGTTTTCTTTTTCTTGCATAAATTGTTAGTCTTGGTACTACAACACTATACTACACTTGTTATTGTTGTTGTTATCTTACCTCACTTAATTATTCTGTGTTACTTATTTTATCTATAGATAGAATGACAAAGTGAGGAAAAAAAATTTCACACAAGCGTAGAATTACAAACGAATATCTCCCATCAAAGAAAAGAATAAACAAGTTAGACTTTGTCAATACAAGTGTCTTTCAATACCTAAATTAGACTTAAAGGATGAATGAGAATTAAAGAGCTTACGTTTTTTTTTTTTTTTTTTTTTTTTGGGTGTGTGGAGGAAATGATCTTCCCTTTTCAAAATTTAGTTAATTATTCGGTGTTAATTAACATTTAAAAGCTACTTGTTTTGAATCTAATCTAAAAATAACTATTAGCGTTGATTGGTTAATTAACATTTAAGAGTTAATCCTGGATGATATGCCTCAATCTCAACTAATTTCTCTCCATTATTTTATAGGTCTTTTTCGCTTTAAATTAATCTCACTAGTCAGAAATTGCTGCAATCTTACTAAGCAAGTGGTTGGAAAGCATCCATCAAGTAGTTGGATTTGGAGGCCCTAGAAGGATTTGGATTTCATCTGGATTCCAATTGTGAGAATACTAAGAATTTTCACATTCTAACCGTTTATTATATATCGTGCGATCACAAATTATTTTGAATTTTTTATTTAAAATTAACCATAAATAATACTTAACGAAAACTTGATCGCACAATATACAATAAACGACCATAATACAAGAATCTCTAAAACTCCAAAAAAATTCCAAAAAAGATCCTCATCCGCTCTAGAAAATGAATAATTATTTTTGATCCAATTTAGCAGCAGAAGTGGGAGTGGGTAGAGCGCTGCCTGTTCGCACGTACTTTTCTCAATCTATTTGTGCAATTTACTTGTCAATAATGGATTTGGTCCTTCGGATCCCATCCGAATCCAAATAGTAAGGATCTAAGGATTCTCATATCTTAACTGTTCATCGTAAATCATACATTTAAAAATCATTTGAATTTTATTATTTAAAATTAAATACAAATAGCATCTGACAAAAACTAACCATATAATATATAATAAATGACTAGGATACGAGGATCTCTAATATTCCCACTATTTGAATCCAAATGGGATCCTCATCCAATTAAGTCCGCTGGTCTCTTCCTTTCTTGTTGGATTGATTCGTATTATCCCACTTGGCTTCCCCACGACTTTCACTCTTTCTCTCTTCCATTATTTCCTTTCCCCAACACCTCTCTGCTCATACTTTTGTGTGAGTATTTTGATCGTGGCTTTTCGTTCACTTTTCATTTGCTTTGCAATGGCGATGAGCACCCAAAGAGCCTCTGCCCCACTTCTTTCTCTCGAATCAGCTACTCGATGGAAGTACGATGTGTTTTTGAGTTTTAGGGGTGTAGACACCCGCAAGGGTTTCGTATCCCATTTATACCGCGAATTGTGCAAGTTCCAAGGAATTACGACTTTCCTTGACGATCGAGAGCTTGAAGAAGGAACAAGTATTCCACTTGAGCTCCCGAGTGCGATCAAAGAATCGCATGTTGCAATCGTTGTTCTTTCACCAAACTATGCTTCTTCCAAATGGTGCTTGAATGAACTTACAGCCATTCTTCAATGCATGGAAGCTAGGAACTCAGTTCTGCCGGTCTTTTACGAGACAGATCCATCTGACGTTAGAAATCAACGTGGATCTTTTGCCAACGCCTTCGCAGATCATGAAGAAAAGTTCATCACTAACGAAGATAAAAAGAAGGTTGTCCAATGGAAAGCTGATCTAAAAAGACTGTCCAAAATTTCGGGTTGGCATTCAAAGCAATCCAAGTAAGCATGCATGAACTTTTTTAATTTCCCATGTCTTAACAGAGTCAAACTTGAATGCTTCGTTTATGTTGTTTTGATCGGTTTTTTTATACCTTGTAGGTGTGAAAGTGAGCTTATTGAAAAAATCGTCAACAGTGTGTGGAGGAAAGTGCAAGCTGCGTTCACCGTGTCAGATTCCTCACAGAAATTAGTCGGAATTAATTCTAGGCTTGAGCAACTAGGTTCGCTATTAGCTCATGATGCCAATGATGTTCGCTTTATAGGGATAACGGGGATGGGCGGCATCGGTAAGACAACCCTTGCCAAGCTAGTTTATGATAGAATCTTCCATCATTTTGAAGTTTACTGCTTTCTCGCAAATATCAGAGATTGTACTCCAGTTAGTCTTCAACAACAACTTCTTTTCCCAGTCTTGAAAGAAAAGATTGAGCAAGTTCGGGATCAACAGTTGGGAATCATATACACTGAGAAGTAATTACGCAACAAAAAGGTTATTCTTGTACTTGATGATGTGGATCAAATAAACCAGATACAAGTACTAGCTGGAAAAGAAGCTTGGTTTGGTAGTGGGAGTAGAATGATCATTACAACTAGAAATGAACGTTTGCTAGTCCAGCATGGCATAACTTTATGTCATAGCGTCAAGTTGTTAAATGATTATGAAGCTCTTGCTCTGTTTAGTCAACATGCCTTTAAGAAAGATCTGCCCGAAGATGGGTTTTTGGAACTGTCTAAGTATTTCATTAATCATGCTAGAGGCCTTCCATTAGCTCTTGAACATTTGGGGTCGGCTTTGTTTAAGAGAGGTCTAGATGCATGGAATAGTGCACGGGATAATCTAAAGAAAATTCATAATCCAACAATTTTTGATAAACTCAAAATAAGTTATGATGGACTAGAAGAGATGGAGAAGAGAATTTTTCTCGATGTTGCATGTTTTCACAAAGGGAAGCACACGCAACGAGTAATTTAAATGCTAGACAATTCCCTTGATATTTCAAGCCGGATCTTGATAGATGCTCTAATTGAGAAATCTCTTCTGTATGATACTTCAGTCAAGTACAGCAGGATAGGGATGCATGATTTGATACAAGATATGGCATGGAGAATTGTTGGTAACGAGTCTAAAGAGTCTGGCCTGCGGAGTAGGTTGTGGCTTCCCAATAACATTTTTCATGTATTCATGACCAATACGGTAAGAAGTTATGTAAGATTACCAAGTTTGATAGAAGATATTATTTTTTTGGCACAATACTAAATGTGAAATTGACATTTCCTACATTCTTGGTTATTAGGGGACAAGAGCTATTGAAGCCATAAGCCTACAGTTACCCGAAATAGAGGAGGTGCACTGGAATTGTGAAGCCTTCTCTAACATGTCTGGACTAAGGTTTCTAGAATTTGACAATTTGATCGTTTCTTCCCAAATTTCTTCCATGTTCCTTGAGAATTATGAATTGGAGTTTGTATCCTTCCAAGTCTCTTCCACCAAGCTTTCACCCGCGTTTCCTTACTGAACTAAAAATGCATGATAGCAAACTTGTTCGGCCTTGGGATGGAAAAGAGGTAAGAATATACCCAATGAATGCTATTTAACAATTTTTTTATGTCCAATAAAATTGTAAGGTTTTGGAATTGGAAGCTTATATACATTATTTGTTGTATTCTGCAGAATTTCCCCAACTTGAAATATATTGATCTTAGCAACTCACGTAAATTAGTAAGTACCCCAGATTTTACTAGTCTTCGAAATCTTGAGAAGTTGTTTCTTCGGGATTGTACGAATTTGGTTGAGGTACACTCGTCTTTTGCAGTTCTTAAAAGACTTAAAGTTTTGAACCTTCATGCCTGTAAAAGTATTAAGAGTCTCCCAAGTGAGCTAGAAATGGATTCCCTTAAACATTTAGATCTTACTGGATGCTCCAAAGTGAAAAAGATTCCAGAATTTTCAAAACAGATGAAAAATTTGTCCGGGGTTTGTTTAGGCGGGACTGCGATTGAGAAATTACCTTCAACAATTGGACATCTGGTTGGCCTTAAAGATTTGTATATTAATGAATGCAGAAATCTGTTGGATATTCCTATTGAGATTTGTAACTTGAAGTCTCTTGAAACGCTGTATGTCCGCGGAAGTTCGAAAATAGAAAAACTCCCAGGGAAAATGGAGTTTTTAAAGGTACTTAACATGGGGGGAAACACAATAAGAGAGCCACTTGTTGATATGAAAAATCTCAAAACGTTGTGTGTTTCTGGATCAATGGGTAAGCCAAGGGACGAGTGGGGCCTTCTCCGCTTATTTGGAATTAGAAAGAGCCATGAGCCTTGTTGGGGTTTGGTGTTGTCTTCTTTAAATCGTTGGCGTTGTTTGGAGGAAATACACCTATGCAATTGTGATCTTGGTGATGGTGATATCCCCCATGATATTGGGGATAACTTGTCCTCTTTACGAATGTTAGATCTTAGTGGAAACAATTTTATTACCCTTCCAGCAAGCATCAAATGCCTTTCTCGACTTGTGTTTCTTTGGTTGATTGGGTGCCAAAGACTTGAGCAACTGCCAGATCTTCCATCAAATAGCAAATTACACGTAATTGTAGATAATTGTACCTCCTTGAAAAGGTTGTCGGATCCCTCGAAGTTGAGCAGCAGATTTGCCAATATTTATGATTTTACTTTCAGTTCTCTGAATTGCATTACATTGGTTGAAGATGAAGACTGGATGAATACAATATGTTCAAGGATCGTGAAATTCGCCAGTAAGGTACTCTTGTCTCTCTGTCTCTCTCTGTCCTTCTCTCTCTCTCTCTGTTCTCTGAATTGCATTACATTGGTTCTTTTGGTGCAGGGAATCTGTCGTTCTTTGGGTCGTAATTATATTGTATGCCCCGGAAAGGGGATTCCCGAGTGGTTCAACAATCAAACTGTGGGACATTCGCTAAACGTGGAGCGACCTCCTCAATCATGTAGCAGCTGGATGGGAATTGCTTTTTGCGTTGTTTTGGCACCACCTAAGGAAAACTATTCTTGTTATTGTTTCAAAATTAACTGTTTTCCTGGGATTTCATATCGCTTTAATGAAATAGAGCATGAGCGTATGGTGTCAGAACACCTTTGGATATTTTATTTGTCTCGAGAACAGTGTCAGGAACAGTATTCATTTGAAACATATTATCAAGCTGGAGGAAATAAGCCAAATGTGGTGAAAATGTATGGGGCTCGTTTGGTGTACAAGCAAGATTTGGAAGAGCTCAACCGAACATTGAAAATCTTGAAGCGAACGCATGGATATTGTGAAGAGGCAGCTCCAAGTGAAAGTGGTAGTTTTGATGACAAAGAACAAGCTCACAAAAGGCAGAAGGAAGAATAAAAATTGCTTTCTGCTTTATTTAACCATTCAATGCTTCAGAGTCGTACTTGGAAAGCTAAACATGGTGCTTTTTCTCAGAATCCATGTTAGTAAGTCACCATCTCAATCCCAGTATAACCTACCTGATATTTGATTATTTATTTTGCCCTCAAAGCTAATTTATTTGATCCAGCAATGAAGTATGTGTACATACTTCAAAAAAGATGCAAAGTCGTATTATGTAAATAAGTTTTCAACAAAAAGTGAAGGTATGGAAGATATGTAAGCAATATATGTTATGACATTTTCACATCAGCCGAATTGAAGCAAAATTTACTATGCTATGAACAGATAAGTAGCTGTAGGGATAATAATGTAAAAATGCCGATCATGATATGTGAAAACGGACGAGGAAGCTGTCTGTACATATTTCTTCAAATAAATGCAGGATATTCTATAACGATGTTGTGCATGTTATGAATCTTTTCTTTTTTGTGGGTACTGATAATTTTGAACTCAAACTAAAACTAGATTCTTAATGGCGAGACTAAGACGCAACCAAAGTGAATATTTATAGAACTCTCGTTATCAATTAAAATTCCATAAAACTACAATTTTAATTCTCTAATTAAAACTGAATATAATTAAAAATGATGGGCAATTTAGTAATTACAAGAACAGAAATTTTGTTGTTTTTTAAAAGCATCATCCACATATAATTTTTAATGTCTTCAATTTAAAAATAAATAAATAAAAGATAAAAGATAAAAATAATAATAAAAAAAAATCTTTGTCTACTCTCTCCCCGCTCTCACATTCTCTCACACTCTCTTACTCTCTCCATCCATTTAAAAAAAAAAAAATTAAAAATGTTCACACACACTTCGTCTTTGGACATTACTATTTATCAAGGTGAGAAGAAACTTTTTATCCTGTAAACAATTTTTTATCAAAGCAAATTAAAGTCAGAATTTGATGGTCCGAGGAGGGTGAAGAGGTTTTAAATATTCGGACTGGGCTGGAAGAAGGTAGGTTGATGTCAAATTTAACAATCATATGGAAACTGCTAGTGGATTGTATTTTGGGCTTAAACCCAATTACCATATTTCATTCAGATTTTCTTGCTGGACCTATAACCGTTATGTATGGGCTTTTTTGAATTTGTTGGGCTGAATGCCATAATTATGTAGTTTTTTCTTAGTTGATTCATGTGTAGAATTCGATCTTGAGATTTCTTTCAATACTAAGAAATAAACCAATAAATACTTTCATTCTACTCTCGTGTCGTAAACTTTACTAGCTACGCTAGAAACCAAGAAGAATGTGGATATGAGTGGATATTATCTACTATCCATGCTTATTAGTACTTCACGGGTTCTTCCATGCTTATACTCTTTGATGTCATCAAGTTTCAGCAAGCAAAGTACATCCTTGTGTCAAAGGCTGCAACATCTGCCCTAACTAGCAACTGCTAGGCTGCTTTGGGTGGTCCTTTGTTTAATCTGCAGTCGGCCTTTTCCTTATCTTCATATCTTCATAGATGTTGGTGCAAGTGTGTTGGGGTTGTGTTATTTGCAAGTAACTTAAGTAAGTTTGTAAATATCAGATCATTTGACACAATCAAATATATAATATACAAACAACTTTTTGTTTTTATTTTTTTCCGCTAATATTATTGGCTACAATAGTAACATGTATTTAATACAATCATTATTTGACGGTCAAATGTAATTCATGTGAATATATACATATATAATCAAGAGACCATATCAAACTATTAAAATGATGATTGTATTAAATACATATAAATATTATAGTTAAATCGAAAAACAACCCACACTCGGTTTAAATAATTAGTGACACTTGCAGTTTGTTTGTACCCGTCATAACATGGTGGGGTATTACGAAGTGAAAAGAACTTGATGAGTAGAGGATCTCCTGAACCTCTATGGGTGTTTTGTTTGTTGTGTCTTCCTCCCACTACACATCTCTATTTCCTTCGGGTTTTAAAAAGCTCACTAGCTACTATGGTAACGATAATGATAGACAACCACTTGGGTAAATGACTAAAAACCTTTTTAGAAAAAATATTTTTGGATTCCAAAAACACTTGAATTACTTTCTACTAAAAGCACTTGAAGTGCTTCTTGCTAAAAAAGTACCAATTATGTACTTCAAGTGTTTTTCTAGAATTAACTTGCATTTTACTAAAGTTTAGTTCCAAAAATATTTTATCTGAAAATATTTTCAATATTTTAAAAGTACTTATGAAAATGGTCCTCAAAAGAGTGAAAGTGATCCTTAATTTGTATGCAATGGTCCCATATGCATGGCAAGAAGGCGACCATGCCGAGTAGGTTGGTTTTGTGGTTGTGTCAAATCAACTTTGCAATTTTGGCTTCTTGTCCGCAAAGCAAGCCTTTGGAAGCCTCCTTCCTACATTATATATACTTCTCGGTTCTCACATCATGAAGAATTCTTCTTTCGCTGTACTTACCACCCTACTTTAATCAGTAGCACAATTATAATTAGGTTCCTTTAGAAATAACATTAAAGTCGATTTTAAAACCTCATTCTTGAGTTTCAAGAAACCACAAAGCCAAAGTAAACAAAACTGTTAGAAAAATATAAGATATGATGTCGTTTGACTCAACTTATTCACAAGGATAATTCATATTCTTTTCATGTCGCTAGAAATTTTTTTACACAGTTGTTAGGATGGACCCGAAACCACTCTAGTCCCTTAGTGGACCGCCATGCACTGCCAGCTGCCACCATTCAGAGTTAACAAAATTAGGGTTAGGGTTGTCGAATTAGGGTTAGGGTTTAGGAAAATGTGTAAACATAAGGTGCTATATATCTATAGTATGAGTTTTTCTCTTTTTAGCATTATTCATGGGTGAGTACGTAGATAAAAGCATCGATCATGTAAGAAGAGCTGAGAGAGAAATCAGAATGCAAAACAGCCACCTTGGTGGAACATGCGCTTCAAATAACTGCTTACCATAATCCCTCCTTATTTTTTTTTCTTGAAGAACAAAGTCCCACAGGTTTTAGGGGTTTTTGGCTATTTTGACTTCTCAAACTAAAGAAAATTAAATCATGCTCATTGCATGTAAGAATAAATCTGATCTTTAAAGAATCGAGGAAGATGAAGTTATTGTCGACTTCAATAGTAAGTTTCTGCTCTCAATATACATAACGCATAATTGGCTTAAGCTTATTGATGCCCAATATGTATGTATAACAGTGTGAACTTACTTATAGAGCAAACCGAAGTTATTCGCTCCTTCTTATCTGGACAAACTTAACGATAATAATGTTAAGCTTCAATTAACAACAAGTTCTGCTAACCTTCACTTACTCAAACACAATAAGTAATATATTAATAATTCAACAAATTGCTTAGTCGAAGTACAATTTGATTTACAAGCATCAAAATGAATTACAACTTCATTAGAGACATGGTCAATTGGGACAAAACAAAGCCAAAATTGTTTGATTCTACTTATCCACATAATGTATAACATGATCATCATTCAACCAATTGCTTAAACAAAAATCTTAAAAAGATCCATACACAACACCATGAATGATTATATAACAATTTCACAAATTGCCTTGTCAAGTCAAAAGTGATTTAAAGCATCAATAAGATATTATAATTCAAAACTACCTAGCCTAAATACCCTTATACTTATACTCACATTCGAACACTTGATTCTCCTGCTGACACCACCCGACCCGGATATCCACCAAAGTGAAGGCACGATAGCTGACAAATGAAAAGTAACGAAACCATATCATGAAAATAAAAAGTATGAATAAATCAAAACCGAAACTTAAAACTATTGATGAGAGTGCGCAGTACGGAATGTAAATTGCAATTGTTATACTAATGGTGCAGTAAATATACGAAAAGTTCCCATCCTAAGTAAGGATGAATATTACACAAAACTACAATAATTAAAAATTCTCACATTAATTGGACAGTACGTCAGAATTGCCCAAAATCCTTTGCTCACTAAAGAAGTTTAAAGCTCGTTTGGATGTGCTTTTGAAATAATTGAAAGTGTTTTTGGTGAAAATGTTTTTAGAACCAATCATTAGTAAAGATGCAAGTAAATCCTGAAAACGCACTTAAGGTGCTTCCTGAAAGAATCACGTAACTGGTGCTTCTTGCAGAAAGCACTTAAAGTGCTTTTGAAACCCAAAAATGTTTTCTCTAAAAACGCTTTCAGTCATTTTAAAAGCACATCCAAACAAGCTCTTAGCTACTAAGTCTTGGAGGGACACAAAACAGAAAGTGTGAGCTAGAAAAAATAAGTGTAATAAAACTTTTGTTTTTCTCAACATAATATAAAACCAAGTAAAAAAGATAAATAATTTTTTTAATTAATAAGGGTATTAAGGAATTGAAAATATATATTAAAGGTTCAACTCAACTTTTTATGAAAATAGCTTTTAAAAGCAACATGCATGCTGCTTTTAAAGATAATGTCTGGAGGCTACTGCTTTTAAAATAAGCAAGATATTTTGTTTTTACTAGACATTTTTTTAATGTTTAACTTTATAGTGAAATAGCTTTTAATGAAAAAACAATACCAAACAAACTTTAGTTATAAGTGTTTTTAGTTATTAGAAAACACTTCCTAGTATTTTTTTTTCCCAAAAAAGGAACCCCAAACAAACCATATACTCGTTTATACATTCGAGTTCATGCAGTCATTCTTTTATCTTTAGTAAGTAAAGAATGATTATATTTTAACATGCACATTACTAGTTGATATTCATGTTTACAAAGGAGTCGAGTTTTTTTGTTGGATTTTCTCCACTTAAAAATGCATAGAATATTCGTCCATGTATTTCCTTAATACAAATCAATGACATTCGTGCACACAAATTAATATGGATTTATGAAACATTGGTGCAATTGTAGGTATTCACAAACTCCTACATTCTCATCGTTTGGGTTCAAAATCTGCTACCTTTGGCGTTACAACCCCCACCAAATCCCTTTGAAGTTCTGAACCCACCTTCACTTGTAAAATACCTTCTCTACCCTTCTCCAGTCTTGCTTGTGTGTAGACCAACGTACAACTTGGTCGCTTCTCTTTTCGCCACATCACTCCTAATGAAGGCCATTATCGTCATCCTGCTATTCTCGCAACGCTCAAACCTAATACCACCCGTAAGGAAGAAAAGGATGCATAACTTGCACTCTTACAAGGACCCAAAATCATCACTAAAGTATAATGACAATCTTATAATGATAAAGTGTTTTTGAAATTGAATATATCATAACGTATATGAGTAGTTACGTAAACATTTATGTAAAACAAAACGAAAAACAGAACACAAAACTTAGACTGCAATTACATTCAGTTCAAATTTGGCTGAAGACATTACACCTCGCCAATTTCCAGCGATGGCACCTTTGGAAAATAACAAATAAAACTCCTTAAAGAAAGAAAAATTATACTTATATGGCCGCTCGACACTATTTATATAAAAAAAGAAAACCAAAACCGATTGCTGCAATCTTAATCTTACAACAAAACGTTGTTTATAAAAAGAAAAACTTTGAGTAACTTTCCACCTTGGTCATGTAGTTTCAACAAGTTCGTACTCAGTTGCATCAAACTCTGAAATTCTAGATACATATTTTATTTTATTTTATTTTGCGAGTTTGATTTATTTTTCACAATTTTTCACAATTTTTCAGAGTTTGAAACTCTGAAATTCTAGTACTCAATTTTTCACAGGTTTGACCAGTTGTGCTTTTTACAGACTCGGACACGCCCCACGGTCCGGTGAATCTTTCCAGTGAATTTTCTCTCTCTTCTGTTCCCTCCCTCGCTCCTTCGTCCGGTCCGCTTCCCCTCCCGTCCCATTCTCCGACGCCCTTTCGTACCTTCTCTTTTCTCTTTCACTCCCTAAATTCCTCTCTGAGGCCCTTTTCGTTTTTAAACCCGCCGTCGGTCTCTCCGCAACCAGCTTCCCAACAGTCCACGGCTTCGAGCTCAGTTTCTTCTTTGCTCGGAGTCAAAGATCAGAACTGGAGGTCTTAGGGTTTCGGCAGATCTGCGCCGCGTAGTGTAGAGAAAGAGAGAGCTGAGCAGTGGTGGTTGTGGTGGTGGTGACGTGGCCGTTGATGGTATTGCACGGAGGCGCGAGAGCCAGTTGGAAGGTAGATGATGAACGGAGCTCCGGCGGGGGATCGGAGAGGGTGGTGGCGTTACGGTAATTTCTGTCACATGGAATGGCAGATCTTGTTAGCTACGGGAATGCCAACCGTGACATCGACCAGGTCGGTCTCTTTCTCTCTAAATTCTCTTTGCCTCTTTTTAGTTTTTGCAAATGTATCAAAAAATACAAAGAAAATGAAATAAATTCCTAATTATTTGTCTGTTTAATTACTTAGAAAAGCAGAAGATTTGTTTTTTTCCTCCTCTAAAAAGTGGAAATTGGATGGAGAGCTATTTATTTTAGCTTGATACTTTTAAGTTTTGTAGGTATGTTAAAAATGTGAGGGAATTTTGATTTGGTAATTGAAAAACAACTCTCTAGATATAATTACTGGGAACATAATCTTCAGGTATGTTAAAAATGTGAGGGAATTTTGATTTGGTAATTGACATACAACTTTTTAGATATAATTAGTGGGAACATATTCTTCTCAAGGTTTTGGTTTTGATCTGGGTTCATCGTTTTCGGCTCAATGGATGCAGTATGGGTGCTTTTACAGAACCAAACAGGGCCGAAGTTTCGAACCTTTTTTAATTTTGTATTTTTCCCATGTGCATTTTCCATATCGACAACTGGGTTTGCTCCGAGGCATATGTAAAGTACTGACATCTTCAAACGATAAATGTCTAGTGATTATTGCATGGAAACCACATTTTACTTTCTTCGCAGGGTGTAAAACCTGCTGCTCTATTTGGAACAGTTTTTATAGTAACTTTAGAAGACGCATAGGGTTTCTTAATATCTTAAAAGTTTGGATTTAGCGGTTTATTGTCTTAGTCGCAGAATAACGGTTATGAATAATGATATGTTTTGGATGGTTGTAACTTGTCACTGAATGAGAACTAAGTTGGTATGCTTCTTGAGTTGGAAGTCAAAAAGTCATTACTATATGCGGTATGGAGTTCAGGGTAACGTTATAATTAGAATAGCATTTGATATGGTCCTATGTTTAGTTCATACAGCGTTTATCTGCCCTTCATATCTCATGGTTTTGAATGATTAAATGATTTTCAGGCAATAATTGCTTTGAAGGAGGGTGCTCAACTACTGAAATATGGTCGTAAGGGAAAGCCTAAGTTTTGTCCATTTAGACTTTCTACTGTAAGTTTGTATCTAAAGCTTCTCTATTAGGATTTATTTTTTATTTTTAAAATATTGGTGGTTTGTCCACTCCATGGAAGGAAAAGAACATGGTGTGCTCAATTATTAAGGTTGAAATAAAAAATTTATTCCACAATTCCTGCATGAACAGACAGTAAAATTTGTAAAAGGATGAAGTCAAGAATGCTACGAAACATATTTAATTGAATTTCCTGCTTAGCAGTGGTAATGTGGTGCCAATTAGGTAATTTCTATCTTCTCCCACAAGCATACAATCTCCATTTGTGCTTATAACGGAAAAGATAAAATTTCTCAAGTTTCCCTTCTGCTAATTAAATTAATCTCAAGGGGAAATCTGAGTTAATTTAGGTTCCGATCCATATGGCAGATTGGAACCAAAGGGTACAGTAGGCAGTTTGCCAGATTCTATGGCATATTTAATTTGGATGAGAGATTTGAGAACTTATTCGTAGTGTAGTTTGAGGTCAGTCAAGGCAAAATATGGTCTATAGTTCTTGGAGAAACATATCATTAATAGCTACGAAGGTTTGATAGACTATACATTTCACCTTGTAAGGTATTGGAATATGTTAAATGTCAGTTGACATTAGTTGTGCTGCTACGTTGCTGCATAACCAAGCTACTTTGTGTTTTGATGCATGCATTGTAAAATACTGCTAATGGGATAGCATTTCACTGGCCTTCTGTGGTAGATAGCATTTCAATGGCCTTCTATGGTTCTTGCTTGTGATTATATTTATTGTATTTTAATTCACAAATTTTGTCTGCTTAAATTCTTTCTATTTTCTACTTACTGCTGCATTTAATAATTTCAGGACGAATCAACTTTGTTCTGGATTTCAAGTAGCGAAAGAAGTTTGAAGTTGGCTTCTGTCACAAGAATTGTTCCTGGACAAAGAACTGTGAGAAATTTGATATAATTTTTTAGTACATGATTGGCATAGATTTACTGCAGTTTAAATTTAAGTCTTCTAGCGATGCTTATTCTAATTTCATCTTGCTCCAAAATTTGTTACAGGCTGTCTTTCAACGATATTTACGTCCTGAAAAGGACTATTTATCATTTTCTCTTCCATACAATAACGGAAAGCGGTCTCTTGATCTGGTTAGTGGTGGAAGCTCAAAATTATTTCTTTACATTGTTTCCTATTTTTATTTATAATAACAATATTTATGATAATCTGTTATTTGCGTCCAGATTTGCAAGGACAAAGTTGAGGCGCAAGTGTGGATTGCAGGCCTTAAAGCACTAATTTCCTCCGGCAGAGGTGGGCGTCAGAAAATTGACGGATGGAGTGATGGAGGCCTCTACCTTGATGTAAATATGCCTACTTAGAAACCTCTTTTGTGGTTAAAAAACCTCTTTTGTGGTTAAATTTTATGTTTTCTCTTGTCTTGCAGTGATCTGTGTTATATAGGCATCAACATGCAGTATTGGAGCTTTTGAGCTAAATTTGAAATGCTGAAATACTATGATAAGATTCTTTTATTATTTTTATTTAAATTTTAGTATTTGATTCTTAAAGAAATTAAACTTCTCCTTGCATAGACATAGTGTTTTTGCATGTTTAATATATATTTTTCTTTCCCTTTGTAATTTTTGGATTGGCATTTTTTTATAGACATTTTTTTATCTTATTTTTTATTACTTTATATGTTTAATATATATGTGTGTGTGTGTGTGTGTGTGTATTCTAAATGAGTCATCCAACCTTATAGTTCAGTTCATATGATTTTATTGTAGTCATCCAACCTTTATATGGAGAAATCACACACGCACATAGACTTTGGATGTATGAAAGTTTCTCTTACATTTCGGTATGTACAAGTACACCTGTTGAATGACTGCCTGCTTATCATGTTTTCGGGTACTTCAGGATGGCAAGCACTTGACATCAAATTGTCCTACTGATAGTTCTTCTAGTGGTGCACGAGATAGTGGCTCTCCAGATTATGAATTCAAACTGAAAGTATTTTCATAATCTTTTCAATGACAAACACAAAAGGAGTACTTATTTGGGTAATTTGAGTAACTCGGAAGAGTGAAGAAATTACTCCTTCTACCGTAAATCAATAAAGAAGAAGCTTGTAGCTTTGAAAAAAGATGAAGCATAGAAAAGTAGTGGGTTCCAACAGTATACAGACCGAAGTGTGGAAAATCTTGGGAGAGACATGTATAACATGTATAACGTGGTTGGAAGCCATTCAGCAAGTAGTTGGAAACCGTCCAGAATAAAGGTGGCCCAAAAAACGATTAATTATTTTTGGCCCTAAATATAATGCAGCCTGTTCACACTGACTTTTTTCAATCTGTTTCTGCAATTTCCTTGTCAATTAAGTCTGTTGGTGTTCATTTTGTGGTTTTCTTGTTGGATTGATTCGTATTGTCCCAATTGGCTTCCCTACAACTTTCATTCTTTCTCTCTTCCAGTTCCATTATTTCCTTTCCGCAAAACCTCTCTTTTGGTCTGCACCTACTTTTGTGTGAGTATTTTCGTCGTGGCTTTTCGTTCACTTTTCATTTGCTTTGTCCAATGTTATTTTTATTACTTTATATGTTTAATATATATATATATATATATATATATATATATATATTCTAAATGAGTCATCCAACCTTATAGTTCAGTTCATATGATTTTATTGTAGTCATCCAACCTCTTTATGGTGAAATCACACACGCACATAGACTTTGGATGTATGAAAGTTTCTCTTACATTTCGTTATGTATAAGTACACCTGTTGAATGACTGCCTGCTTATCATGTTTTCGGGTACTTCAGGATGGCAAGCACTTGACATCAAATTGTCCTAGTGATAGTTCTGCTAGTGGTGCACGAGATAGTGGCTCTCCAGATTTGAATTCAAACTGAAAGTATTTTCATAATCTTTTCAATGACAGGCACGAAAGGAGTACTTATTTGGGTAATTTGAGTAACTTGGAAGAGTGAAGAAATTACTTCTTCTACCACCAAATCAATAAAGAAGAAGCTTGTAGCTTTGAAAAAAGATGAAGCATAGAAAAGTAGTGGTTGGAAGCCTTCCAGCAAGTAGTTGGAAACCGTCCAGAATAAATGGGGCCCCAAAAAACGATTAATTATTTTTGGCCCTAAATATAATGCAGCCTGTTCACACTGACTTTTTTCAATCTGTTTCTGCAATTTCCTTGTCAATTAAGTCTGTTGGTGTTCATTTTGTGGTTTTCTTGTTGGATCGATTCGTATTGTCCCACTTGGCTTCCCTACAACTTTAATTCTTTCTCTCCTCCAGTTCCATTATTTCCTTTCCCCAAAACCTCTCTTTTGGTCTGCACCTACTTTTGCGTGAGTATTTTCGTCGTGGCTTTTCGTTCACTTTTCATTTGCTTTGCAATGGCGATGAGCACCCAAAGAGCCTCTGCACCACTTCTTTCTCTCGAATCAGCTCCTCAATGGAAGTACGATGTGTTTTTGAGTTTTAGGGGTGCAGACACCTGCAATGGTTTTGTATCCCATTTATACCACGAATTGTGCAAGTTCCAAGGAATTAAAGTTAAAAAACCCTGAAATTTATTTTAAATTTCAATATTCTTAAAGGAATATGTAATCTAACACCAAATTTATTTTAAATTTCAATATTCTTAAAGGATTAAAGTTTAAAAACCCCGAAAAAAAATACCCATCTCTTCGTCGTCTATTCCTACTTTGGTGTGAGTGATTTTGGTGTGAAGTTATATTGGTTGAAATAAAATTTCTCATAAAATATTTTAGCATTGTGAATTTCCGATGATAATTTTTGGTATACGAATGATGCTAGTAATTTTGCCTACTATATTCAGTAATTTACAAGTAATCATCAACTCATATTCAAACTTTTCATTCACGAACATGTGTTTGTTACATGATTATTTATTTATTTTTGTTATATATAAGGGGATTGAAAACTGTTCATTGATACTATTTAGTTCAAATTAATTCTCACAAACACATCGAGAGTGAGCTTCCTTGAAATTTTGCAACTATTAAGTCCAGTCTTCTTTCACATGTTTTTGGTTGTCAAGTTTTGTCCTTTCATTTTGGTGTTGGCCAAGTTCAGCTCTTTCTTGTGGATTATTCGTTTTTTTTTAGTCTTTGTTTTGACTCTGTAAACAACTGCTTATTTATTTATAGAGATACTTTCGTTCTCGACTGATCAAATAATTTATCGTTTCTTTACTTTCTTGGTTTGATTATGCAATTTAAATATTATTTGATTGTCCAAATAATTAAAAGAGAGGATTGGCGAAAAGAGACATAATCTTCTTTGGGAAAGCTAGTAAAACCAGGCCGAGGGTTTTCTGTTCCAATTATGTGTCTCCTCTACGTCTTATTCTTAGTTTTTTGACACTATTCTTTCACATAATTTTGAATTTAACAATGCTTTTTTTATGGATTGAAAAAAAAATAATTTCCAAAGCTGCGACATATATTTCATAAGGGTAATGTAATGGAGACTAAATTCGTATACTAAATTTACACACTAATTGATGTGTCACTAATATAAATAAGTATGTTTATCAACGTTAACTAATAAACCAATTATCAACTTCCATGTTCTTTAGTTTCCAAAACTTTGTCTACAAATTTAGGGGTGTATATTTTAGAGATATTAATGGATTTATAAATCCATGAAGTTTAAGAATTAATGAGTTTAAGAATTCTTTTTTTGGTTAAAATAATGCACAGAGTTAATTTTGGATGGTAAATTAACAATTAAGCTCACAATCTATACGAAATATTAAGGGTATATGGGCAAGAAAATGACAATATTATCTCCTATAGTGTGTTATGTGCAACTTACGTGATTTAAATTGATAAATTACCATCAAATTTTTTATCAAGGATGAAATTGGCAAATAATAATCAGTTTAAGGACATATTTTAGCGAAAAAAGTCAGTTTAGATACTTGGTTTTTCACTCGCATTATAGTCGATAGACTGGAAGATTTTTTTATTATTCAAGGATGAAATTGGCTTGAATTTCCCCAATGTTTTTTATTTTATTCAAGCTAAATTGTACACTAACTACACTTAGAAGAATAAGAAAGTTTGAACGTGAGAGACTGATTTGAAAAGAAAAATTCAAACCATCAGTTGAATCCACCATTAACTTCCCAGAAAGATTTAAAGTCAAGGCTAAAGTCTAAAAGTACAAAATACACAAGTCCAGCCCGTGGTCGTCCAAAACCAAACTAAACAAATCAAGGTTATTTTTTGAATAAGCGATATTATTTATATTAAGGAAGAGTGGCCTAAGTTTCATAACAGATGAGTTCTACTAATATGGTTAAAATTCGCTTTTAATAAGAATCAAACTTAAAACCTCTCATTTCAAGTAAAGAGTAATATCACTAGACCGTAGTACTAAATAATACTGAAAAAACCAAAGTTGAGAGTTGAGTATTGACGCAGAACACTAGTACTTAATTCGCTTATATTAAGGAAGAGCGGCCTAAGTTTCATAACAGATGAGTTCTACTAATATGGTTAAAATTCGCTTTTAACAAGAATCAAACATAAAACTCTCATTTCAAGTAAAGAGTAATATCACTAGACCGTAGTACTAAATAATACTGAAAAAACCAAAGTTGAGAGTTGAGTATTGACGCAGAACACTAGTACTTAATTCGCTCTCCTTCATCCCTCGGATGAAATGGGTTGCCAGGGGATGGGACTAGACTAGCAGCAGCACAACAATTCCTGTATTTTTTCCACCACAACTATGGCTGACTTAATACAAGAAGGGGTAAGCCACCGATCCTGACTTTTTGGTACATTTCCATCTCTTGTTTTGTTTTTAGTGGAAAAATAGTTTTCGTTTTCTGGCATAAATTGTTAATTTTGCCTCTACTACGCTACCCTGCACATCACATTTTATTGTTGTTTTTATCTTTACCCTTGTTAATTATTCGGTGTTGCTTGGTTTATCTATAAATAGAATGATTTTGTTTTTGGACAAAATCTATAGTTAGAATAATGAAGTGAGGAATAGAATTAGAAACGAATATCTGCCACAAATAAAAGAATAAACATGTTAGACTTTGTTAATGATGAATTAGGTGTCTGCCGATGTTTAAATCAGACTTAAATGATGAATGAGAATTAAAGAGCTTAGGGTTTCTTTGTTAAGAAAATATTCGTACTTCTTCATAATTTGGTTAATTTATTCGGTGTTAATTAAGCTAATTGTTTTGAATCTAATCTATAAAAAAAACTTAGTAACTAGTGTCGATTTATTAATTAACATTTAAAAGTTAATCCTTGATGGTACCCAGGCTCAACCAATTTCTCTCAATTATTTCATCGGTTTTTCGCTTTAAATTAATCCCACTAGTTAGAAAACTCTGCAATCTTACCAAGCAAGTGGTTGGAACCCGTCTAGCAAGCAGTTTGAAATCGTTCAGCAAGTAGTTGGAAACCGCGCTCAGAATGCATAGAGGCCCCTAGAAAATGAATAATTATTTTTGGTCCAATTAAGGAGCAGGAGTAGGAGTAGGTAGTCACACTGACTTTTCTCAATCTTTTCTTGCCAATTAAGTCTGCTTCTTGGTCTTTATTTTGTTGTTTTCTTGTTGGATTGATTCGTATGGTCCCACTTGGCTTCCCTACCACCTTCACTCTTTCTCTCTTCCATTATTTCCTTTCCCCAAACCCTCTCTTTTGGTTTGCTCTTATTTTTGTGTAAGATTCTAAAAAATGTTAGACGCTAGTCAGATGATAGGTTAGGGCCTAGCACCTAGACAGTTAGATGGAGTCTAGATGGAAGCCTAGGCGGATTTAGTTAAATTTATTACATATCATATAAAATTAATTAAATTTACTCTATAATATATAAATAAACTTTAAATAAAATGTTATTTAAAAAAATATATATCTATAAGTAAGTATATATGTAAAATTTTAAACAATTTATGTTAGATTTATATATTTTTAAGCCCGCAAGTTTTGTTGGGCCTTTTATTCTAATTAACAAAACGAAAGGTTGGGCTTTAATCCTTGTTTTATCGGTATGCACATGCTTAATAAAAAACCCTAACTAAATCATATAAAGCGTGCTAAAGGTGCTAAAATCTAAACCACTGCCGCCTTCAGCCATTCCGTTTCTGCAATTGTAGATCCAGTTCCGTCCCTCTTCTTCCTCTGCAGATTTCTCCAACCAATCCCACAGCGCCTCCCTCGCTTCTTCATCCTCTTCAGATTTCTCCAACCATTGTCGACATATTCGTTCGCAATTGCAGATCGATTTTGTTTGCACATTGAGAGGGAGATGGCGAGACTCGGGGAGACAAATCGGGTCTCGCTACAGATGTTCTTTCTCAGGCCGTCAAACCACCCAGCGTCCCACCAGACCGCCTAGCGTCTGCCCACACAGCACGCCGCCTAATAACCTTGCCGATTTTAGAAACAATTTCGGGTTAATCGCGGCGGAGCACCGCCGCCCAGCGCCTAGGTGGCCGCACCGTTTTTTTAGACCACTGCTTTTGTGTGAGTATTTTCATCGTGGTTTTTGGTTCACTTTTTATTTGCTTTGCAATGGCGATGAGCACCCAAAGAGCCTCTGCACCACTTCTTTCTCTCGAATCAGCTCCTCGATGGAAGTACGATGTGTTTTTGAGTTTTAGGGGTGTAGACACACGCAGGGGTTTCGTATCCCATTTATACAGCGAATTGTGCAAGTTCCAAGGAATTACGACTTTCCTTGACGATCGAGAGCTTGAAGAAGGAACAAGTATTCCACATGAGCTCCCGAGTGCGATCAAAGAATCGCATGTTGCAATCGTTGTTCTTTCACCAAACTATGCTTCTTCCAAATGGTGCTTGAAAGAACTTACGGCCATTCTTGAATGCATGGAAGCTAGGAACTCAGTTCTGCCGGTCTTTTACGAGACAGATCCATCTGACGTTGGAAATCAACGGGGATCTTTTGCCAAAGCCTTCGCAGAGCATGAAGAAAAGTTCATCACTACCGAAGATAAAAAGAAGGTTGTCCAATGGAAAGCTGATCTAAAAAGACTGTCCAAAATTTCTGGTTGGCATTCGAAGCAATATAAGTAAGCATGCATGAACAACTTTAATTTCCCATGTCTTAACAGAGTCAAACTTGAATGCTTCGCTTATGTTTTTTGATTGGTTATTTTATACCTTGTAGGTGTGAAAGTGAGCTTATTGAAAAAATCGTCAACAGTGTGCGGAGGAAAGTGCAAGCTGCGTTCACCGTGTCAGATTCCTCACAGAAATTAGTCGGAATTAATTCTGGGCTTGAGCAACTAGGTTCGCTATTAGCTCATGATGCCAATGATGTCCGCTTTATAGGGATAACGGGGATGGGCGGCATCGGTAAGACAACCCTTGCCAAGCTAGTTTATGCTAGAATCTTCCATCATTTTGAAGTTTACTGCTTTCTCGCAAATATCAGAGATCATACTCCAGTTAGTCTTCAACAACAACTTCTTTCCCCAGTCTTGAAAAAGATTGAGCAAGTTTGGGATCAACAGTTGGGAATCATATACACTGAGAAGTGCTTACGCAACAAAAAGGTTCTTCTTGTACTTGATGATGTGGATCAAATAAACCAGCTACAAGTACTAGCTGGAAAAGAAGCTTGGTTTGGTAGTGGGAGTAGAATTATCGTTACAACTAGAAATGAACGTTTGCTAGTCCAGCATGGCATAACTTTATGTCATAGCGTCAAGTTGTTAAATGATTCTGAAGCTCTTGCTCTGTTTAGTCAACATGCCTTTAAGAAAGATCTGCCCGAAGATGGGTTTTTGGAACTATCTAAGTATTTCATTTATCATGCTGGAGGCCTTCCATTAGCTCTTGAACATTTGGGGTCGGCTTTGTTTAAGAGAGGTCTAGATGCATGGAATAGTGCACGGGATAATCTAAAGAAAATTCCTAATCCAACAATTTTTGATAAACTCAAAATAAGTTATGATGCACTAGAAGAGATGGAGAAGGATATTTTTCTCGATGTTGCATGTTTTCACAGAGGGAAGCACACGCAGCGAGTAATTGAAATACTAGACAATTCCTTTGATATTTCAAGCCGGATCTTGATAGATGCTCTAATTGAGAAATCTCTTCTGACCTCTGAAAAATGCTTCCCGTATGATACTTCAGTCAAGTACAGCTGGATAGGGATGCATGATTTGATACAAGAAATGGCATGGAGAATTGTTGGTAACGAGTCTAAAGAGCCCGGCCGGCGGAGTAGGTTGTGGCTTCCCAATGACATTGATCATGTATTCATGAACAATACGGTAAGAAGTTATGTAAGATTACCAAGTTTGATAGAAGATATTATTTTTTTGGCACGATACTAAATGTGAAATTGACATTTCCTACATTCTCGGTTATTAGGGGACAAGAGCTATTGAAGCCATAAGCCTACGGTTACCCAAAATAGAGGAGGTGCACTGGAATTGCGAAGCCTTCTCTAACATGTCTGGACTAAGGTTTCTGGAATTTGACAATTTGATCGTTTCTTCAAGTCCCAAATTTCTTCCATGTTCCTTGAGAATTATGAATTGGAGTTTGTATCCTTCCAAGTCTCTTCCACCAAGCTTTCACCCGCGTTTCCTTACTGAACTAAAAATGCGTGATAGCAAACTCGTTCGGCTTTGGGATGGAAAAGAGGTAAGAATATACCCAATGAATGCTATTTAACAATTTTTTTATGTCCAATAAAATTGTAAGGTTTTTGGAATTGGAAGCTTATATACATTATTTCTTGTATTCTGCAGAATTTCCCCAACTTGAAATATATTGATCTTAGCAATTCACATAAATTGATAAGTACCCCAGATTTTACTGGTCTTCAAAATCTTGAGGAGTTGTCTCTTATGCGGTGTACGAATTTGGTTGAGGTACACCCGTCTTTTGCAGTTCTTAAAAGACTTAAAGTTTTGAGACTTCATTTCTGTAAAAGTATTAAGAGTCTCCCAAGTGAGCTAGAAATGGATTCCCTTGAAGTTTTAGATCTTACTGGATGCTCCAAAGTGAAAAAGATTCCAGAATTTTCAAAGCAGATGAAAAATTTGTCCGAGGTTGTTTTAGCTTGCACTGCGATTGAGAAATTACCTTCAACAATTGGACATCTGGTTGGACTTACTCTACTGGATATTGAGTATTGCGT
The DNA here is from genome assembly GCF_041283825.1 of Pyrus communis. Taxonomy (NCBI): domain Eukaryota; kingdom Viridiplantae; phylum Streptophyta; class Magnoliopsida; order Rosales; family Rosaceae; genus Pyrus; species Pyrus communis. Next base: position 33,750,896 of record NC_142569.1, on the reverse strand, counting down.
AAATCTGTTGGATATTCCTATTGAGATTTGTAATTTGAAGTCTCTTGAACAGCTGTACGTCATCGGATGTTCAAAAATCGAAAAACTCCCAGGGAAGATGGAGTTTTTGGAGGAACTTTGTATGGGGGAAAACGCAATAAGAGAGCCGCTTGTTGATATGAAAAATCTTAAAGAGCTGCATGCTTATGGATCAATGGTTAAGCCAAGGGAAGAGTGGGGCCTTCTCCGCTTATTTGGAATTAGAAAGAGCGAAGAGCCTTGTTCGGGTTTGGTGTTGTCTTCTTTAAATCATTTGCGTTGTTTGGAGGACTTAAAACTATTCTTTTGTGATCTTGGTGAAGGTGATATCCCCCATGATATTGGTAGCTTGTCCTCTTTACAAATGTTAGATCTTAGAGGAAACAATTTTACTACCCTTCCAGCAAGCATCAAATGCCTTTCTCGACTTGGGTCTCTTTTATTGAATGGGTGCCAAAGACTTGAGCAACTGCCAGATCTTCCGTCAAATAGCCAATTACACGTAAATGTAGATGATTGTACCTCCTTGAAAAGGTTGACGGATCCCTCGAAGTTGAGCAGCAGATTTGCCAATATTTATGATTTTACTTTCAGTTCTCTGAATTGCATTACATTGGTTGAAGATGAAGACTGGATGAATACAATATGTTCAAGGATCGTGAAATCCGCCAGTAAGGTACTCTTGTCTCTCTGTCTCTCTCTGTCCTTCTCTCTCTCTCCCTCTCTCTCTCTCTCTCTCTCTCTCTCTCTCTCTCTCTCTCTCTCTCTCTCTCTCTCTGTTCTCTGAATTGCATTACATTGGTGCAGGGAAACTGTTGTTCTTCGGGTCGTAATTACATTGTATGCCCCGGAAAGGGGATTCCCGAGTGGTTCAACAAACACACTGTGGGACATTCTATAAACGTGGAGCTACCTCCTCAATCATGTAGCAGCTGGATGGGAATTGCTTTTTGCGTTGCTTTTGCACTACCTAAGGGAAACTTCAAAATTTTCCGTGTAAATTATGTCAATCTTAAGTGTTTGCCTGGGATTTCTTGTCATATTTCTGCAACAGAGCATATGGTGCCAGAACACCTTTGGATATTTTATTTGTCTCGAGAACAATGTCAGGAACAGTTTTCATTTGAAATAGATTGTGAACCAAATCTGGTGAAAATGTGTGGGGCTCGTTTGATGCACAAGCAAGATTTGGTAGAGCTCAACCGAACATTGAAAATCTTGAAGCGAACGCATGGATATTGGGAAGAAGCAGCTTCAAGTGAAAGTGGTAGTTTTGATGACCAAGAACAAGCTCACAAAAGGCAGAAGGAAGAATAAAAATTGCTTTCTGCTTTATTTAACCATTCAATGCTTCAGAGTCGTACTTGGAAAGCTAAACATGGTGCTTTTTCTCAGAATCCATGTTAGTAAGTCACCATCTCAATCCCAGTATAACCTGCCTGATATTTGATTATTTATTTTTCCCTGAAAGCTAATTTATTTGATCCAGCAATGAAGTATGTGTACATACAGTTAATAATGTGCGTCTCTCATCTATGTCAAATTGAACCAAAAAAGATGCAAAGTCGTATTATGTAAATAAGTTTTCAACAAAAAGTGCATGGTATGGAAGATATGTCAGCAATATATGTTATGAGACATTTTCACATCAGCAAGCAAAATTTACTATGCTATGAACAGATAAGTAGCTGTAGGGATAATAATGTAACAATGCTTGGACAGTGCCGATCATGATATGTGAAAACGGACAAGGAAGCTGTCTGTACATCTTTCTTCAAATAAATGCAGGATATTCTATAACAATGTTGTGCATGTTGTGATTCTTTTCTTTTTTGTGGGTACTGATAATTTTGAACTCAAACTGAAACTAGATTCTTAATGGCAAGACTAAGACGCAACCAAACAGTGAATATTTATTTATGTGCAGGATGAGAAGAAGTTTGTCGTACCGGGTTAATTTCGGCTTGGTTATTTTTAGAATGCAACTTCAGCTGCAGATGTTGCCTAACTGAACTATTTTAAACGTGGTTGGAACTTGGTAGAATATATCGAAAACTATATTTTTAAACTTTCCAAAACACGTTTGTTCTCGGCCTCCAGGACCTCATGTTCTTTTTCAGTTGCCCTTTCTTTCCGTATAGTTTTTGAATTTTATGCATATGCCTTAATGCAACTTGCAAATAGAGCTGAGGCTTTAGTTTTCCAACATGTTACTACTTCAAAAAATAACCCAAAAAACCAGAGCTGACGTAGTATATTTTTGCCCGTTCTGGTATGAATTCAAACATGCGGTGCCAAAGTAGAGAAACTTCTGCCCCATGCTAAAATCGACACCATCGACTCGACATCCACAATTTAGGTTTATTTTTGGTCATTCTCTCTCCTCACTCTCGCTTGTAGTTAGTCGAGGTGACGGGATGCGAATGTTCTTCCAAAAGCGTTTTTTGAGCAGTTTTGGAGAGATCAAAATTCCATACCATGCTCAACTAGAAGACGTTCATCTCTTATTGTAATGGTGATTCTACTTCTCATGCCAAACCAAATCTATATTTCCGGCTAGTAATTCTAGTTGGTTTATTCCATTTACTTTAAACTGCATATTAATAGAACTCTCGTTGTCAATTAAAATTCCATAAAACTACAATTTTAATTTTCTAATTAAACTGAATATAATTAAAAATGATTAGTAATTACAAGAACACAAATTTTGTTGTTTTTTAAAAGCATCATCCACATATAGTTTTTAATGTCTTCAACTTAAAAATAAATAAATAAAAGATAAAAGATAAAAATAATAATAATAAAAAAAATCTTTGTCTACTCTCTACCCGCTCTCACATTCTCTCAAACTCTCTTACTCTCTCCATCCATTTAAAAAAAAAAAAAAAATTAAAAATGTTCACACACACTTCGTCTTAGGACATTAATATTTATCAAGATGAGAAGAAACTTTTTATCCTGTAAACAATTTTTTATCAAAGCAAATTAAAGTCAGAATTTAATGGTCCGAAGATGGTGAAGAGGTTTTAAATATTCCGACTGGGCTGGAAGAAGGTAGGTGGAAGTCAAATTTAATAATCATATGGAAACTGCTAGTGGATTGTATTTTGGGCTTAAACCCAATTACCATATTTCATTCAGATTTTCTTGCTGGACCTATAACCGTTATGTATGGGCTTTTTTCAATTTGTTGGGCTAAATGCCATAATTATGTAGTTTTTTCTTTGTTGATTCATGTGTAGAATTCGATCTTGAGATTTCTTTCAATACTAAGAAATAAACCAACAAATACTTTCATTCTACTCTCGTGTCGTAAACTTTACTAGCTACGCTAGAAACCAAGAAGAATGTGGATATGAGTGGATATTATCTACTATCCATGCTTATTAGTACTTCACGGGTTCTTCCATGCTTATACTCTTTGATGTCATCAAGTTTCAGCAAGCAAGTACATCCTTGTGTCAAAGGCTGCAACATCTGCCCTAACTAGTAACTGCTAGGCTGCTTTGGGTGGTCCTTCGTTTAATCTGCAGTTGGCCTTTTCCTCAGATGCAATGCCAAAGAATTATCTTCATATCTTCATAGATGTTGGTGCAAGTGTGTTGGGGTTGTGTTATTTGCAGGTAACTTAAGTAAATTTGTAAATATCAGATCATTTGACAAAATCAAACATATAATATACAAACAACTTTTTGTTTTTTATTTTTTTCTGCTAATATTATTGGCTACAATAATAACATGTATTTAACACAATCATCATCTGACGGTCAAATGTAATTCATGTGAATATATATACATGTGTGTATATACACACACACACACACATATATATATATATATATATATATATATATAATCAAGAGACCATATCAAAAGAACTTGATAATTAGTGACACTTGCAGTTTGTTTGTACCCGTCACAACATGGTGGGGTATTACGAAGTGAAAAGAACTTGATGAGTAGAGGATCTCCTGAACCTCTATGGGTGTTTTGTTTGTTGTGTCTTCCTCCCACTACACATCTATATTTCCTTCGGGTTTTAAAATGCTCACTAGCTACTATGGTAACGATAACGATAGACAACCAATTGGGTAAAATGTAGTTGGACAATCGAAAAGAAAATTAGGGTTTCTTTGACAAGTACTTTTAAATGACTAAAAACTCTTTTAAAAAAAATATTTTTGGATTCCAAAAGCACTTCAATTATTTCCTGGTAAAAGCACTTAAAGTGCTTCATGCTAAAAAGTACCAATTATGTACTTCTTGCTCGAAACACTTTAAGTGTTTTTTCAAAATTAACTTACATTTTACTAAAGTTTGATTCTAAAAATATTTTCAGTCTTTTAAAAGCACTTATGAAAATGGTCCTCAAAAGAGTGAAAGTGATCCTTAATTTGTATGCAATGGTCCCATATGCATGGCAAGAAGGCGACCATGCCAAGTAGGTAGGTTTTGTGGTTGTGTCAAATCAACTTTGCAATTTTGGCTTCTTGTCCGCAAAGCAAGCCTTTGGAAGCCTCGTTCCTACATTATATATACTTCTCGGTTCTCACATCATGAAGAATTCTTCTTTCGCTGTACTTACCACCCTACTTTAATCAGTAGCACAATTATAATTTGCATCACGAACCAAATACCAAACAGCAAATAGGCGGCTTTCAAGTGGTTATCTGTTATCATCATGCAATTATACTACTGCCATTATTAGTAGCATAAGTTACCCACTCTTCCAAATCCACTTCATCAATAAAATCATGTCCCACCTTGTTGCTTTCAGGATTATAAACTAAGTGATCAGGGAAATTACTTTTTGGTATCAGATTTTTTCTTCTTCTTTGGTTTCGAATCAACAAATAGGCTAGCCCTAGCATGGGAAAATTGCACAATCATGGCACTGGTTGAGCCAGAATTCTTTGTGAGAGAGGGCTTTTCATTATGTATTGAGAAAAAATTGCGAACTCGTAATATGAGCAATTGAAATAATCTTCACAAAATTAAAAGATCTGCTAAATTTAATAGAGAGAATCAAAGAAAATGTATAATACAACTAAGTAGGATGTAGAGACCAGGGTAACCAGTAAAAAATGTGAAACTATATGAACAAAAATACAAAGAAATCTGGTTTGAATCATTTGACAAAAAAAAAAGGAGGGCAAAGAGGAGGGTTGCAAATAATAGTTGATTATGTTGCTTTAGAAATAACATTAAAGTCGATTTTAAAACCTCATTCTTGAGTTTCAAGAAACCACAAAGCCAAAGTAAACAAAATTGTTAGAAAAATATAAGCTATGATGTCGTTTGACTCAATTTCTTCACAAGGACAATTCATCTTCTTTTCATGTCGCTAGAAATTTTTTTACACAATGTTAAGATGGACCCGAAACTACTTTGGTCCCTTAGTGGACCACCATGCACTGCCAGCTACCACCATTCAGAGTTAACAAAAGAACAAAATTAGGGTTAGGGTTGTCGAATTAGGGTTAGGGTTTGGGAAAATGTGTAAACATAAGGTGCTATATATCTATAGTATGAGTTTTTCTCTTTATAGTATTATTCATGGGTGAGTACGTAGATAAAAGCATCGATCATGTAAGAAGAGCTAAGAGAGAAATCAGAATGCAAAACAGCCACCTTAGTGGAACATGCGCTTCAAACTAAAGAAAATTAAATCATGCTTATTGCATGTAAGAATAAATCTAATCTTTAAAGAATCGAGGAAGATGAAGTTATTGTCGACTTCAATAGTAAGTTTTTGCTCTCAATATACATAACGCATAATTGGCTTAAGATTATTGATGCCCAATATGTATGTATAACAGTGTGCACTTACTTATAGAGCAAACCGAAGTTATTCACTCCCACTTATCTGGACAAACTTAACGATAATAATGTTAAGCTTCAATTAACAACAAATTCTGCTAACTTTCACTTACTCGAACACAATAAGTAATAAATTAATAATTCAATAAATTGCTTAGTCGAAGTACAATTTGATTTACAAGCATCAAAATGAATTAAAATTTCACTAGAGACATGATCAATTGGGACAAAACAAAGCCAAAATTGTTTGATTCTACTTATCCACATAATGACTAACATGATCATCATCCAACCAATTGCTTAAACAAAAATCTTAAAAAGATCCATACACAACACCATGAATGATTATATAACAATTACACAAATTCCCTTATCAAGTCAAAAGTGATTTAAAGCATCGATAAGATACTATAATTCAAAACTACCTAGCCTAAATACCCTTAGACTTGTACTCACATTTGAACACTTGATTCTCCTGCTGACACATCCCAATTCGGATATCCACCAAAATGAAGGCGTGATGATTGACGCTTGAAAAATGACGAAGTCATATTATAAAAATAAAAAGTGTGAATAAATCAAAACCGAAACTTAAAACTATTGATGAAAGTGCTTAGTGCGGAATGTAAATTGCAATTGTTATACTAATGGTGCAGTAAATATACGAAAAGTTCACATCCTAAGTACGGAAGAATATTACACAAAACTACAAGAATTAAAAATTCTCACATTAATTGGACTGTACGTCAGAACTGCCCAAAATCCTTTGCTTGCCAAAGAAGTTTAGACCTCGTTTGGATGTGCTTTTAGAATGATTGAAAGTGCTTGGTGAAAATGATTTTAGAACCAATCATTAGTAAGATGCAAGTAAATCCTGGAAAAGCACTTAATGTGCTTCCTAGAAAAATCACATAACTGGTGCTTCTTGCAGAAAACACTTTTAGTGCTTTCGAAACCCAAAAATGTTTTCTCTAAAAGCGTTTTCAATCATTTTAAAAGCACATTTAAACGAGCTCTTAGCTACTAAGTCTTGGAGGGACACAATACAGAAAGTGTGAGCGAGAAAAAATAAGTGTAATAAAACTTTTGTTTTTCTCAACATAATATAAAACCAAGTAAAAAAGATAAATATTTTTTTTAATTAATAAGGGTATTAAGGAATTGAAAATATATATTAAAGGTTCAACTCAACTTTTTATGAAAATAACTTTTAAAAGCAACATGCATGCTGCTTTCAAAGATAATGTCTGGAGGCTACTGCTTTTAAAATAAGCAAGATATTTTATTTTTTCTAAACATTTTTTTAATGCTTAAGTTTAAAGTGAAATAGCTTTTGATGAAAAAACAAAACCAAACAAGACTTTAGTTATAAGTGTTTTTAGTTATTAGAAAACATCTCCTAGTATTCAAACAAACCAAATACTCGTTTATGCATTCGAGTTCATGCATTCATTCTTTTATCTTTAGTAAGTAAAGAATGACTATATTTTAACACGCACATTACTGGTTGATATTCATGTTTACAAAGGAGTCGAGTTTTTTTGTTGGATTTTCTCCACTTAAAAATGCATAGAATATTCATCCATGTATTTCCTTAATACAAATCAATGACATTCGCGTGCACAAATTAATATGGATTTATGAAACATTGGTGCAATTGTAGGTATTCACAAACTCCTACATTCTCCTCGTTTGGGTTCAAAATCTGCTACCTTCGGCGTTACAACCGCCACCAAATCCCTCTGAAGTTCTGAACCCACCTTCACTTGTACAATACCTTCTCTACCCTTCTCCAGTCCTGCTTGTGTGTAGACCAACGTACAACTTGGTCGCTTCTCTTTTCGCCACGTCACTCCTAATGAAGGCCATTATCGTCATCGTGCTATTCTCACAACGCTTAAACCTAATACCACCCGTAAAGAGGAAAAGGATGCATCACTTGCACTCTTACAAGGACCCAAAATCATCACTAAAGTCTAACCACAATCTTATAATGATAAAGTGTTTTTGAAATTGAATATATCATAACGTATATGAGTAGTTACGTAAACATTTATGTAGCACAAAACAAAAAACGAAACACAAAACTTAGACTACAATTACATTCAGTTCAAATTTGGCTAAAGACATTACACCACGCCAATTTCCAGCAATGGAACATTTGGAAAATAACAAATAAAACTCTTGCAAGAAAGAAAAGTTATACTTATATGGCCGGTCGACACTACTTATATAAAAAGAGAAAACCAAAACTGATTGCTGCAATCTTAGTCTTACAACAAAACGTTTTTAAAAACAACATACGAGGAGGACACATCTAATTAGTGGCTTGTTTAACCTTGTTTATAAAAAGAAAAACTTTGAGTAACTTTCCACCTTGGTCATGTGTTAGAGTAAATATAGAAATATAGAGAAGAATTTGAATGATGACTTTTGAGGTACAACTTGAATCGTTTCCTTAAAGTGTTATTTGCTCCCACTAGAATGAGTTTGCTAAAGGGTTCTTGGCAAGTCACTTCCAGGATACAACAAAGTATGAAATATTCGATTAGCAAAACCGAATTGCATTCCCTTATAAATAAGTAGAAAGAAATTGTATGAATGTGATGGAGAGAAGAGAGAGCAAGGAATGTAAAAATAAATTTCTGAAATTGTGTGTGAAACATTATGCTACAATAGGTATTTATAGGCATTAAAGCACTCGTTCATCGAGTCTTTTTATTTTAGTTGAAGATATACAACCCTTCTTAATAGTGTTGACCCAAAAGACATATCTTCTATTTAAAATTTTCAGAAAATAAATTTTGATTATTTATATTTTTTAATTCTACTCGTACAATTTGAATAAGCATCATGTTTTTTAGCTAAAAATTGTAACAATTCAACTAATTACATTTGCTGCGCACTGCAGCACCCTTAATCATACGCACAGACGCTGCACAATGCAGCACCAAGTCAATATAATATATATATATATATATATATATATAAAATAATAAATATTTATTATTGAAATCTCTAACATCATGTAGTTTCAACAAGTTCGCACTCAGTTGCATCAAATTCTAAAATTCTAGAAGATACATATTTTATTTTATTTTATTTTGCGAGTTTGATTTATTTGATCGGTAGTACTCAATTTTTCACAGGTTTGACCACTTGTGCTTTTTACAGACTCGGACACGCCCCACGGCCCCCACCCCACCCCACCCCCCCTAAATTTTCTCTTTCCAGGGAATTTTCTCTCTTCTGTTCCCTCCCTCGCTCCTTCGTCCGGTCCGCTTCCCCTCCCGTCCCATTCTCCGACGCCCTTTCGTCCCTTCTCTTTTCTCTTTCACTCCCTAAATTCCTCTCTGAGGCCCTCTTCATTTTTAAACCCGCCGTCGGTCTCTCCGCAACCAGCTTCCCAACAGTCCACGGCTTCGAGCTCAGTTTCTTCTTTGCTCGGAGTCAAAGATCAGAACTGGAGGTCTTAGGGTTTCGGCAGATCTGCGCCGCGTAGTGTAGAGAAAGAGAGAGCTGAGCAGTGGTGGTTGTGGTGGTAGTGACGTGGCCGTTGATGGTATTGCACGGAGGCGCGAGAGACAGTTGGAAGGTAGATGATGAACGGAGCTCCGGCGGGGGATCGGAGAGGGTGGTGGCGTTACGGTAATTTCTGTCACATGGAATGGCAGATCTTGTTAGCTACGGGAATGCCAACCGTGACATCGACCAGGTCGGTCTCTTTCTCTCTAAATTCTCTTTGCCTCTTTTTTGTTTTTGCAAATGTATCAAAAAGTACAAAGAAAATGAAATAAATTCCTAATTATTTGTCTGTTTAATTACTTAGAAAAGCAGAAGATTTGTTTTTTTCCTCCTCCAAAAAGTGGGAATTGGATGGAGAGCTCTTTATTTTTAGCTTGATACTTATAAGATTTTTAGGTATGTTAAAAATGTGAGGGAATTTCGATTTCGTAATTGAAAAACAACTCTCTAGATATAATTACTGGGAACATAATCTTCAGGTATGTTAAAAATATGAGGGAATTTTGATTTGGTAATTGACATACAACTTTTTAGATATAATTAGTGGGAACATATTCTTCTCAAGGTTTTGGTTTTGAGGATCACTTCTGGGTTCATCGTTTTTGGCTCAATGGATGCAGTATGGGTGCTTTTACAGAACCAAACAGGGCCGAAGTTTCGAACCTTTTTTAATTTTGTATTTTTCCCAAGTGCATTTTCCATATCGGCAACTGGGTTTGCTCCGAGGCATATGTAAAGTACTGACATCTTCGAACGATAAATGTCTAGTGATGATTGCGACAGAGTGATCTAATGGAAATGGCATTGCATGGAAACCACATTTTACTTTCTTCGCAGGGTGTAAAACCTGCTGCTCTAGTTGGAACAGTTTTTATAGTAACTTTAGAAGACGCATAGGGTTTCTTAATATCTTAAAAGTTTGGATTTAGCGATTTATTCTCTTAGTCGCAGGATAACAGTTATGAATTATGATATGTTTTGGAAGGTTGTAACTTGTAACTGAATGAGAACTAAGTTGGTGTGCTTCTTGAATTGGAAGTCAAAAAGTCATTACTATATGCGGTATGGAGTTCAGGGTAACATTATAATTAGAATAGCATTTGATATGGTGTAGAATTCTATATTCGAGTATAAATGATACTACTCTTTTGTGTGGGTTATTATGGTCCTATGTTTAGTTCATACAGCGTTTATCCGCCCTTCATATCTTTCTCATGGTTTTGAATGATTCTTAAATGATTTTCAGGCAATAATTGCTTTGAAGAAGGGTGCTCAACTACTGAAATATGGTCGTAAGGGAAAGCCTAAGTTTTGTCCATTTAGACTTTCTACTGTAAGTTTGTATCTAAAGCTTCTCTATTAGGATTTATTTTTTATTTTTAAAATATTGGTGGTTTGTCCACTCCATGGAAGGAAAAGAACATGGTGTGCTCAATTATTAAGGTTGAAATAAAAAATTTATTCCACAATTCCTGCATGAACAGACAGTAAAATTTATAAAAGGATGAAGTCAAGAATGCTACGAAACATATTTAATTGAATTTCCTGCTTAGCAGTGGTAATGTAGTGTCAATTAGGTAATTTCCATCTTCTCCCACAAGTATACAATTTCCATTTGTGCTTATAACAGAAAAGATAAAATTTATCAAGTTTCCCTTCTGCTAATTAAATTAATAACTGAAGGGGAAATCTGAGTTAATTTAGGTTCCAATCCAAGTGGCAGATTGGAACCAAAGGGTACAGTAGGCAGTTTGCCAGATTCTATGGCATATTTAATTTGGATAAGAGATTTGAGAACTTATTCATAGTGTAGTTTGAGGTCACTCAAGGCAAAATATGATCTACAGTTCTTGGAGAAACATATCATTAATAGCTACGAAGGTTTGATAGACTATACATTTCACCTTGTAAGGTATTGGAATATGTTAAATGTCAGTTGGCATTAGTTGTGCTGCTACGTTGCTGCATAACCATGCTACTTTGTGTTTTGATGTATGCAATGTAAAATACTGCTAATGGGATAGCATTTCACTGGCCTTCTGTGGTAGATAGCATTTCAATGGCCTTCTATGGTTCTTGCTTGTGATTATATTTATTGTATTTTAATTCACAAATTTGTCTGCTTAAATTCTTTCTACTTTCTACTTACTGCTGCATTTAATAATTTCAGGACGAATCAACTTTGATCTGGATTTCAAGTAGCGAAAGAAGTTTGAAGTTGGCTTCTGTCACAAGAATTGTTCCTGGACAAAGAACTGTGAGAAATTTGATATAATTTTTTAGTACATGATTGGCATAGATTTACTGCAGTTTAAATTTAAGTCTTCTAGCGATACTTGTTCTAATTTCATCTTGCTCCAAAATTTGTTACAGGCTGTCTTTCAACGATATTTACGTCCTGAAAAGAACTGTTTATCATTTTCTCTTATATACAATAACGGAAAGCGGTCTCTTGATCTGGTTAGTGGTGGAAGCTCAAAATTATTTGTCTTTACATTGTTTCCTATTTTTATTTATAATAACAATATTTATGATAATCTGTTATTTGCGTCCAGATTTGCAAGGACAAAGTTGAGGCGCAAGTGTGGATTGCAGGCCTTAAAGCACTCATTTCCTCTGGCAGAGGTGGGCGTTCGAAAATTGACGGATGGAGTGATGGAGGCCTCTACCTTGATGTAAATATGCCTACTTAGAAACCTCTTTTGTGGTTAAATTTTATGTTTTCTCTTGTCTTGCAGTGATCTGTGTTATATAGGCATCAACATGCTGTATTGGAGCTTTTGAGCTAAATTTGAAATGCTGAAATACTATGATAAGATTCTTTTATTATTTTTAATTTAAATTTTAGTATTTGATTCTTAAAGAAATTAAACTTCTCCTTGCATAGACATGGTGTTTTTGCATGTTTAATATATATTTTTCTTTCCCTTTGTAATTTTTGGATTGGCTTTTTTTTATAGACATTTTTTTTATCTTATTTGTTATTACTTTATATGTTTAATATATATATATATTCTAAATGAGTCATCCAACCTTAAAGTTCAGTTCATATGATTTTATTGTAGTCATCCAACCTCTTTATGGTGAAATCACACACGCACATAGACTTTGGATGTATGAAAGTTTCTCTTACATTTCGATATGTATAAGTACACCTGTTGAATGACTGCCTGCTTATCATGTTTTTGGGTACTTCAGGATGGCAAGGACTTGACATCAAATAGTCCTACTGATAGTTCTGCTAGTGGTGCACGAGATAGTGGCTCTCCAGAGATTTCTGTTAATTTCAAACCAAATACTTCGCCCAAGAGTTTTCCCCCTGAAAATTCTCCAGTTTCTGAGAGGTCACATGCTGCATCAGACCTGACAAATATGCAAGTTAAAGGATCTGGTTCAGATGCATTTCGAGTTAGTGTTTCAAGTGCTCCTAGCACTTCAAGTCATGGTTCTGGACAGGATGATTGTGAAGCTCTAGGTGATGTGTACATATGGGGTGAGGTTATTTGTGATAGTGTTGTTAAGGTTGGGGCTGATAAAAATGTGAATTATTTGAGCCCGAGATCAGATGTGCTTGTCCCTAGGCCATTAGAGTCCAATGTTGTTTTGGATGTCCATCATATAGCCTGTGGGGTCAAGCATGCAGCCTTGGTCACGAGACAAGGTGAAATGTTTACATGGGGTGAAGAATCTGGAGGACGACTAGGGCATGGTGCTGGGAAGGATGTTGTTCAACCTCATCTAGTTGAATCTCTGGCAGCTACTAGTGTTGATTTTGCAGCATGTGGAGAATTTCATACATGTGCTGTTACAATGGCTGGGGAACTTTATACGTGGGGAGATGGTACGCATAATGCTGGGCTACTTGGTCATGGCACTGATGTCAGCCATTGGATACCAAAGAGAATTTCGGGTCCTCTTGAGGGACTTCAAGTTGCTTCTGTAACTTGTGGTCCATGGCATACAGCCTTGATAACATCAACGGGGAAACTCTTCACATTCGGCGATGGCACATTTGGCGTCTTAGGCCATGGAGACAGAGAAAATGTTCCTTATCCGAGAGAAATAGAATCCCTATCAGGGTTGAGGACAATATCTGTTGCATGTGGGGTGTGGCACACTGCTGCTGTGGTGGAGGTTATTGCAACACAATCTAGTGCAAGTATTTCATCAGGTAAGTTGTTTACTTGGGGTGATGGAGATAAAAATCGTCTCGGGCATGGGGACAAGGAAGCCCGACTTAAACCGACATGTGTTCCAGCCCTTATTGACTACAATTTTCACAAAATTGCTTGCGGGCACAGTTTAACAGTTGGCTTGACGACATCAGGACATGTTTTTACAATGGGCAGTACTGTTTATGGTCAGCTTGGGAATCCCAATTCTGATGGAAAGCTACCTTGCTTGGTAGAAGACAAACTCGGTGGGGATTGTATTGAAGAAATTGCATGTGGTGCTTATCATGTAGCAGTATTAACATCCAGGAATGAAGTTTATACATGGGGAAAGGGAGCTAATGGGAGATTAGGCCATGGAGATGTTGAAGATCGGAAAACACCGACTTTGGTTGAAGCTTTAAAGGATAGACATGTGAAATATATTGGTTGCGGTTCAGAATATACAGCAGCTATTTGTCTTCACAAATGGGTATCTGGTGCTGAGCAGTCACAGTGCTCTGCTTGTAGACAGGCTTTTGGGTTCACAAGGAAGAGGCACAACTGCTATAATTGTGGACTTGTGCACTGCCACTCATGCAGTTCAAAAAAAGCAACAAGGGCAGCTCTGGCTCCTAATCCTGGAAAACCATATCGAGTTTGTGATCCTTGTTATATGAAATTGAATAAGGTGTCAGAACCTGGTAGTAATAACAGAAGGAATGCTATACCTCGGTTGTCAGGTGAGAACAAGGACAGGTTGGACAAGGCTGACATAAGATTATACAAGACTGCTGTACCATCGAATATGGATTTGATAAAGCAATTAGATACTAAAGCAGCCAAGCAGGGAAAGAAAGCTGACACATTTTCACTTGTCCGCTCTGCTCAAGCACCTTCATTGTTGCAATTAAAGGAGGTTGTTATGTCAACGGCTGTTGATCTGCGACGAACAGTTCCCAAACCAGTTCTTACACCATCTGGAGCAAGTTCAAGGTCCGTGTCCCCTTTCTCGAGGAGACCAAGCCCTCCTCGTTTTGCAACTCCTGTTCCTACTACATCAGGACTTTCCTTCTCAAAAAGTATTGCTGATAGTCTGAAGAAAACAAATGAACTTTTGAATCAGGAAGTGCTAAAATTACGTTCACGGGTAAGTTCATTCTTTTCTGGACTTTATTGCTACTTTTATAAACCTCTTGAGAGGGGTGGTGGGTTTCATGTTTGACTATTTGTAGTTATCGTATTTTAATAATTTGATTGTAAATGTTTTTTGTAAGGTTGAGAGCCTTAGACAGAGATGTGATCGTCAAGAATTAGAGCTTCAGAATTCTTCAAAGAAAGTACAAGAAGCAATGGCATTGGCCGCAGACGAATCTGCTAAATCTAAAGCTGCAAAAGAAGTTATAAAGTCACTAACCGCACAGGTCATTTCTTCTGCTACTTGCTTTTCATTTCCTAAACTTATTCACGATCATCAACTTTTGTGTCTTCTATTTAGTAAACGTTTAATTTAATCGTTTCTTTTTGAAATATTGAATTTAATAAAATAAACTTCAGTTCAGAGTAGAATAGTACATGATTGATGTAGGTTTATCTCTATGAATAAACTGTAGGCTGTAGCAATAAGGATCCAATGGTACAAGTTTTTCATACCTATTTTTTGTCAGTTGGAGTCTTTTAAACTGTCGGACTTGAATAAGTTAAAAGGTGTTATTTACTATTGAGTTGGGTAGCTGAACACCTCTACCTTTTTTGGTTTTTATTTTATGTTGGACTGCCATAGTGATCATCATCGTTGATAATAATTTCAGCTCAAGGATTTGGCGGAACGGCTTCCACCTGGGGTTTATGATTCAGAGACCATAAAGCAGGCATTCCTGCCAAATGGTTTGGAGCCAAATGGCATTAACTATCCAGATGCTAATGAAGAGCAGCATTCAAGATCAACTTCCATCAGCAGTTCTTACTTGATCTCCTTGGGAATCGACTCTGCTACAACAAATGGAAATCACGGCCCGACTCATTCACCCAAGGGTCAACTTGGAACAAATGAAACAATCATGCAGCACAGTCGGGACCCTCTGACCTCCAATGAGATGATAAACTCCCCAGATAAACTACCCAATGGCGGTGGATCATTTCAGACAGTTAGTAGTAGTGTGTCTGAAACTGTTGATGGCCGGGAATCCAGGCCTTTTCAAGATGGGGAGAATGGTGCGAGATCCATGAATTCTCCATGGCCTGCTAATGGTACTACGGTTGAGGCAGAATGGATTGAACAATATGAGCCTGGTGTTTATATAACTCTTGTGGCTCTGCGGGATGGAACTAGAGATCTCAAACGAGTGCGCTTCAGGTACTCTTGGTTTTGGTAGTTTCTTACTACAATAAACGTGTCAGCTGGTCGGCCAATGATCTCTTGATCATATTGGCCGTAACATGCCACATACTCGGTGCATAACTTTGCTGTTATGGATCAAAGATGGAATAATCTTGTAATCAAAGTCTGATAATATATATTTTCTTTTGTAGCCGAAAGAGATTTGGAGAGCACCAAGCACAGATCTGGTGGTCGGAGAATCGTGAGAAAGTGTATGAGAAGTACAATGTGCGTGGGTCAGACAAATCTTCGGTTGCTGGCTCAGCTGCACGTAGATCAGACGGAGCTCTCTCACCTGTCTCATCTCAACAAGCTTAGCAGAGGAGGGGCAGGAGGAAGGCAGTCCTCCGTTAACTTATTTTGTATGAATTACTGTGTAGGTGGTGTTGAGAGGAAGCAACAAAAGGGTGGTGGGTATGAAGGGAAGCATGCAAACAACCTCTTTTGCCTTTATTTTGTTTCTCCCCTTTCATTCCTTCCCACTTACCCAATTTTTTCTTCTTTTTTTCTTTTATTTTCCTTCATAAATTGATTTTCTCTCATCCATTTAATTTATGGGTATTTACCCTTTTATACACCTCTTGTATTGTAGTGTATATAAAATCTTCATATATGAGACGATGATCTGAGCAAATCAAAGTCTCTTCTTGCTCTTCCATACTTTTGGTACTTAAATTTTTCTCTAGTGAAAATCATCTAAACTTGGTAGCGAAACGATTAGCACAAGCGTAATGCGTAGTAACTAACCTTATGATTATTGTAGGTAATCCAAAGAGATTACTTTCTCTTTTTTTTATTTTTTATTTTTTTATATATATATATTTTGTTTAGTACATTGACATTTTTATACTAGGGAGAGGGGGAGTTTGGTTAAGCCACACCATAGGCAGCCCAATTTGGTATCGAATTCGTCATCCACAACCTCCCATTTTCGAGTGAAAATGAATACCACCATTACTATGTTTTGGTGGTATTCCTCTTCACTTGAATGTTAAGTAAAAATAAGAAGTCGTATTGAATGTAACCTTTAGGGCCTCGCTCAATAGAGAGAATTAGCTTGGATAGGATTGTTCACTACATTGAAGGCATTTGGAAGGTAGAAATGAATGATAACTTATCCATTTTGTTCAAGTTACAGGTTACTCATGAAGAAAATTTGTTCTTTTTAATTCTATCATTTATGAGGGGACTAGTAAGGATATCTTTTTTTCATGAATAATCTTTAACTTGGATAAAATTTGGAAGTTCTTATCTGTTTCTTCTTTCAAAATGCTTTCAATGCAATGGATAGTCATATCCAAGTTAATTCAAATATAGGCGCACCATGTAAGTATGCATTCATTTCTCTCCACCAATGACTTATTCACTTGCCCTCTTTGGATGACGTTTTATTAATTAGACAAGAAAGGCCTCGTTTTGTATCGAATCTGAAGATTGGATTGAAATCAATATCAAGTATTTTTATGGTAGACAAGAATGATTTTTCAATTTGAGAAGATTAGACATAAACAAAATTTCTTCCTTCTCTTATATATTTAAAAGACGATTGTAATCAATAAGTTTATTTTTAAATAATTCATCTACTACTTTCATGTTGATCACAAAATTTTCATTTCTTCTTTCAACATATATTAAAATAGTGACATATTCATTCCAATTCAATCTTCTACTTCTGTTGCCCCCAAAAAACATACAAGCTCCGCGTGAGGATATCGAAATTTGTATTCTAGATAACAAAGTATTTCTTCATATATTTAATGCTAATTGAATAATTGTAGATCATTCTGGCTCCATTATTCAAATACTAACGTGATCATTTTCATAACCTACCGACACTGAAACTTGCATTGCAAATTCAAACATCGGTCAAAAGTGAAAAGCCAGCAGGGACCCCTCTTTGCATTAAGTTTTAACCAAACCACTTTGAATCTTCCTCCACCACAATCCAAAGTAAAATGTAACAGTCACAACTTTTGACCCTAGGGACTTTACTTTGAGAATCACCAGTTCTATGAGTGCAACTTGTACGAACAGGATTCACAATTGTATAAACACAATTGTATAAATCGGATTCATCGTTGTTGTAACACTTTAATTTGATAATATATTATTATGTGAAGAAAATTTATACGTTATAAGGTATTACAACACAAGAACGCGAGATGAAAGTGAACTCACTCTCAAGTCCTACTGTTCTGTTGTTCAAAGGTTTTAGTCTCACATCTCTCCCAGTGCGGCAGTTTGAATTTAATGCAAGATGTGATATGGCTTAACCACTTATAACTTTTATGAATTAGTTGGTCAACTTATCCTACCCCCCTCCAAAATCGCAGTCCAAATTAGACTTTAATAGATAGACGTTGGTAGTGTTATTTACACGTTTTTTTTTATCTCTTACACATTCTTATTAATTTCTTTTTATTAATCTTCTTAATTTATTCAATTCGATGATCAAAAATTAAAAATGATGTGTGAAAAGTAAAAACAAATGTGCAGATAGCATCACTTTATTTATTTTCATGCTTGGTGTTTCGTAGGTGACTCTTTTTTGGGTTACAGACTTGGTCTACTTTAATAAATAAGATATATAACAAAATTTAAAATTAAATTAATTAACAAAAATAAAAGTCAAATTAAAAGTGGATTATTCTCCCCTTGTGTTTGAAAAAAATGTTGGAAATAATAAACTAAGAAATGTGAGTCTTAGGTTCTTTCATCACCAAGTGAGACTTCTTGTTTGAAAACTCATCCTCCTCCCCTCTTTTTCCTCATCACCTCGCCAGCTGCACCAACTAAAAGCAAAAACACAGAAGAGAGAGAGAGATGATGATGGAAAGGCATGGAGCAAAACTAAATAAAAGGAAGAGATGATGACATGTCAGCCTATAATATTTAACAGGATCACGCACGTCATCATCACTCACTCACTTCTTGTCAAAATATTTTGAGTTCGCGTTCACTCAATCTCTAGTACTGCATTACTGTTACTAGCTGGCTAGCTATGTGATCACATCAAAAACTTACGGAAGGGACAATTTCATCTGATTGGATTGAATATAATTACAAAACATATAACTTCACTTCCATTACATGTGAAAATTACATGCAGAATTCAATTATATTAAAAAGAAAAGAGGATTAATTCCACAGAAATAGCAGAAAATATGAATTAATGTTTTGATTTTCTTTTTCCCCTTTACAAAATTCCCATAAACATTAACTTGCCAAGCTATTTTATGCTTGCTTCTCATAAAATTAGACTGCATAAACAAAAGTAAAACAAAAACTGTGAATATATATTCATCAACCCCATCTGCATTACCCATCACCAATATTAGTTCTCTGAGTTGAAGAAGATTTATGAGCAGCAGCAGCTACATCTACCTTTTTTCTGTAGAAATATATCTCTATGTCTTCAAGGTGACAGCTGCGAGGAACTTTGTAAACCAATTGCATTGTGCTTCCTGGAAGGACCAGACGGTGGGATAGGCCTTGCTTTTGGTAAGAACGCAAAAAAGCTGCTGTCATGCAGTTTCTGATGACCGGATCTGCTGCTAGGCTTCATTACCTTGAACACTTGACTGCTCCGATGAAGCACTCTAGAGCTTTGAGTGTGGCCTACCAGAAAGATGAGCAGCAATACCGCTACTACAACCAACAGATCATGTTTCTTTCCCATTTCACCAAACAAGTGAAATGAAAAAGCCTAGCTATATAGGAAGAAATACAAGAAGGAAGAGCAAATCGAGAAAGAGAGATGGGGCCGCGGAGGAAGGGAGGGAGGGGGTGTTTTGCTGTCGCCAAGCCTGAAAAGTGCAAGGAAGTGAGAGATTAGTAATAATGGTGGCACAAACTACAAAGACTGATTACTTGTACTTTATAGATATTCATAATACTGGGTATAATATTGAGTATGTAACTGAAGTGGTTGAGAGCGTTTACTTTTGCATGCACATGAGATTTTGTGACTCTCTCCAAATGTAAATAAGTAAGAAATTAAGGAACAAGCTTTGTAGTTTTACGAATAGCTTTTGGCGTATGAATGAATGATTATGACATGAAATGGTATATAACTGAATCAGTTGATAACATATATATACTTCTGCATGCACTCCGAGATTTTTTGTTCAGTTCGCCCCTCCCCGAATATAAATAAATAAGAACGGAAGAAGCTAAGAATTTTGGTGAATGGCTTTGGGGTATGTATGAAATGGAGGCACACATACAAAACAATGAGGAAGGGAATGTGGAAACACTAGGAAATAAATGCAGGAACTGAGTCATGTGCCTTTGGATGGAGATGTTGGCTCTGTACATGAATTTGTGTGTGACTAAGCAAGGTGCAAAATCAAACAAGGGTAACATGTAGTAATAGTGTTTGAACCTTTTTTCTTTTAAGATTACTTGAACGGATCTTTAGGAGGTGTGTTTCTGAGTCATCACCAAAGGTTTGATGGAACAAAAAGGCCTAATTAAGGGATATATGGTGAGAAAGTTTAATGGAAAGATATTTGGTAGTGAAAAATGGGAGGGTGTGGGATGGTTAGGTAAATGTGTGGGTCTCTATCACAGTTAATGGCCGGCTAACAGTTCTCATGTGTATATCTTGCACAAATTGAAAAACTTGTCCCTAGTTCAAGCATTAAAGTAGAGTCTATGTATCTTTTCAACATATGATGTCACAAGTTGCGTTCCTAAATTCAGTAAGGCTTTCACTTTAGGTACATATCAAATTTTGTGATAATATGGGGTATGATATATCAATTATCAAATTGTTATGCTAATTAATCTAATAAATGGATTTCATTTGTAGTAGGAGAAGCAAGTTCTAGTTATGTTATGGTCAATCGTTCATAGAACGATGTGTTTCCAGAGAAACAATGCTAATCATTCCATGTTCGTAAAGGAGAAAAGAGGAACGAGGAACTCTCAACGAAAAAAGTGCTCTCTGAACCGAACATGAAAGTAGTTTTTCATTAAACTTTAAATCAATGATTTTATCACGATTTGAAAGAAATTACAAATGACCACTCTTCCATAGGTTTGTTTATAAAACATTAGAAGTTGAGAGAAACTCTAATTTTTTTTATATATACGATGAATAACACATATCAAATTAAAGCTCTAAAAATGATTTAAAGAGTCTAAGGAAACCCTTGCAACAGAAAAACAAAACAAGAATTTACAAAAAATTTGAAAAATAATCTTCAGATTTTAAAGTGTTTTTAACCTACTAAACTTATTAAATCGCCAAAATCATCATTTTTTTGCAACAATGTAGTAAGTTGGTCGTCTTTCAACCAAAAATGGAAGATGTTAAAATATCAAAAATCACTATTTACCGTAGAAATGCGATTCACAAAATTAAGAATTAGCTTTTTTTTGCTATGTTTTTTCGGTCTTATGTCACATAGGTGATATTTGGCCATTAATGCCCATAGAGTTCATTTTCTATCAACTGTCAGGCGCGAACGACTAAACTTAACGATACACACAAACAGAGACCATTCTAGATTGTATAATTGGTTTCTGTCCCTCCATTCTTGGAGGGTGGGGAGTGGTGATGCAAATGCTGGTTATTTTATGTTGGATATAAATCCAGTTGGCCGCCCATTGGGACTCACCTTCATCGCTTTCGGGATTTTGGACAAATGCAGACAGGGTCTCATGTTATGTTCTTCAAAAAACAAAAAACAGAATGAATGAACTGGTCCCACTTGTGGTGTATAATGAGAGATTTTTTGGTATGTCGAGTACTTGACCCGGCATATCAAATGTTATAAGATAAATAGTTAAATATTTAAAAAAAAATATCAACAAATTTATTATAATATTTAATGTATTGAGTCGTACTTTTGGTGCACTAAACAATTTCTCATGTAAGAATAAGATGTTGGGACTTGGGAGAGAGATGGACTGATGGAAAGCCGAATCCGTGTGTAATCTGATCTCAAACCTACGAGTTTTATTAAAGGGAGGTCTCTATGTCCATGTAGACGAGGACAAGCTGATGCAGTGAGGAAACAGTAGAGTGATGGGAAATATGTCGATCAATTGACATGTAACCTTTTTATCTTTAACTAGCATTTTCTCCCATTTTTTTTCATCCTCTTTCGTCCATTTCTCTTATATTTTTTATTTTGTTTTTTTGTTTTTATAAAAAATTAATATAAGATGTTGACGTGATTTAACCATAACCGTTCAAATAAAAAGGAATGGAAGAGGAGGAAAAAGAAAGAAAGAAGAGAATCCTACTTCTTTTATCTTGTCCCAACAGTCATCAATTTCTAATATATAGAAAACTTGTGTGGAGAATGGATATAATCACATGGTTAGGTTTCTTCACAAGTATCCGTTTACCTATGGCATATAGTATAGAAGATCTAAAATATAAATGCTATTTAGTTGTTATCACTTTCTTTATTTTGTTATCATAAGTTAAAAAAAGTTAACTCATTATGAGTTTAAGCCTAACTCTCTCTCTTAATGTATATGATGTTATTTTTTATTTTTTTAAAATAATAATAATAAGGTTAAGGAATACTAACAGTGCTTTTCCTCCAGACTTCTCTTTTGTTTTGCAAGCAGAGGCTACAACATTGAAAAGGGCTTTCATCCATTGGGCAGTTTGAATGCGTTATCCTAAAATTGACATTGAAGGTGATTGGAAGATCTTGGTAAAACAAATCAGAAAGATACTCAAGTTTCTTGACAAATTTCATATATTGTAAAGAACATTCGGCACCTACTGCATCAAACTCCTAAGTATACTATAAATTACTAGCCTTCATGCACGCACATAGGCGTGCAAAAGACATTTTTTGAATCACGACGTGCTACGCGCGACTTATACGATTTAAATGTATTTATATGCGTGAATTGACAAAAGAAAAGTTAAATATTTGAAGTAAATGAATAATCTTATATCATGCTAGAACAAACTCCTCATAAACCAATTAAAACAGCTAAATATACATAATAAAATCAATTTTTATAGAATTTACATTAAAAATAGAGAAAATAATATTTAATAAATAACTGATTGAATCACATTATTGCCAACCCATTGTGAGACTAAACCCACCCACCTCCCCCTTTAGTGTAGATAATATCGTATGTTAAAATTTTTTAAAAAAGCTTATTATATTAACACCCACAAATTGTTGAATAAACCCCACATACTTAATACTCCCCACATTTGCTTTTTCACTTAAAAATTATCTTAATACACCCCACATACTTCCCTATAATACCCCCACACTCTTAATATACACCTTATATTTTCTACATACACCTCACATTTTCTATACACCCCACATTTCTCAAATCTTATAACATTTATTTTTAATTTTCAAGGACTGAATGTAAACATTTGAACGTTTAGTTTGTTGAATGATTTCAAATTACGTTCAACTTCATTTGCTGTCTTAACTCGTAATTCCAAGTTGCGTTCATCAAGAGAGGACTTCAAACTTTCAACACGAGCCCATGCCTTGCATTCTGAATCTCCAGATTCCAAGACATCCCTGTGAATAGAGAAGAACCACATGCTATGAACATATTACATTTGCACTACGAAACCAACACATGACAAGAAAACGAGCTGTTTATGTATAATCACATTAATTTTCGGAACTCAATTAATACAGTTGAGTTATAACACTATTGAATTAAAGACAACACTATGCAAGTGAACAAGAACATGAGATCTCAAAAATTCAGTTGTAAATAATTAAGTAAAACCGCTGTTGCACACTTTACAAAATTTGTGTTGATTTAGTTAATAAAACAGAAACGATTTAATACCAGAAAATAGAAGCACACTTCAAAAAGCCTTTCATACACTGAGAAGATGGTTCAAGTGTCATTCTTTGCACAATATGCAAAGTTGAAGTTGTGCAACTAAATAACCAAAAACCAGTAAATGCGCCTCACCTTGAATCAGTCAACTCATTTCTATACAGTTCCAAGACTAGATTTAACTCTGAGTCACTTTCCTTTAAATCTTGGACCTACACCAATAAATGAGGGAAATGAAAAATTGCTCTAAACAAATCACATGAGAGCGAAAAAGTACAGAGCAAATTTTTAATCTGAGAGCCACTGATATTTAATAATATACGAACATATGCAACTCAATTTCATGCGTGTGGCTGTCAAACATTCAATTGAAATAGATTCCTGTAGTTGCTACCCTTTTTCTCAAGGGTGGCCACATAAAATGTTGTCTTTCTTAACCGATAAACTTTTCTTTTTGGGATGAAAAGGTGGGGTTTCCCAGATAAATGCTGTCATTCAAATATTGAAGAACTAGGTCTCCATCTTTCTAATACAAATAACATAAAAGAACCAACAAATTTGATGGGGATTGGCACCAAATGATTCCATTAGACTTTCAAAATTACCTTCTCTTAATACATGTGGAAGGTACATCGATTTCGTATTTCATTCGTCAAAATTAATTTTTCTCAATCAACATGTATGTAGTTTCATTGGTCAGGGTTTCGCTTAGTAATGGAGAATGTGAGGGATTTTGATAGTTGAAGAGAAATAATACGCTAAAAGTGATTTGGGGTGTATTTAGAAATTTTTTATTCTTTTTAAACATAATAAGGTCAAAATTGTCATTGCATAGTGGGGTAAATAAGTTATTTAATATTAAATTTTAATGTGGGGTGCATTCAACATTTTGTAGGATGCTAATATAAAAAGCCAAAAAAAAATCATTTGACAACTAATTTAATCACATTATTATCCGCGTGCAAAAAACCTTTTTTATAACCAGCATTACACGCCTTTTAAGATGTTTTGAACGTGTTTAAAAACAGAGAAAATAATATTTAATAAACAACTGATTGAATCATATTATTTCTACTTGCTAGCCCATTTGAGGCTAAGCCCACCGTTTTTCCCCTTAATGTAGATAATATCATTTGTTAAATAAAAAAAAAATCATTTGACAACTAATTTAATCACATTATTATCTGCGAGCGAAATATTTTTTTTATTTTTTATAACTGACATTATACATCTCTTAAGATGTTTTGAACGTGTTTAAAATAGAGAAAATAAAAATTAATAAACAACTTATTGAATCATTTATTGCTAGCCCATTGTGAGACTAAGCTGACACACCCCGATTCGGGATGTCCACTAGGACTCTGAATCGACCTGTGTTGGCCGACACCTCGAAGGTGATGAAGCCATAAAGTGTATTGATGTTTAAGATGTGAATAAATTTAAACCTATAAGTACCTAAGTACAAAGAGTGCGCGGTGAGCAGGTATGAACTCACTTCACACATGATGACAGAGCATAAGTACAGTATAGTAAAATAGGGTGAGAATTATACCATCGATGGTAATCGTCTACCCCAAGATTTACCGATAATCCTCGTTGGTACGAAAACTCTGCTACTAGAATCTGGAACGGTTAAAAACAAGGGTGAGTGGGCCTGAAAATAAAATGTTAATAAAAACCTTTTGAAAGCGTTATAACTCCTCGCCGTAAAACCCGTATAGTTTCCAGAAAATAATATTACGTAGGTACGAAAAATGAATGCACAGATGCAGTAAAAATAGAAGCATGCCATGCCACAATATCTCAGCAATAATAAATGTAAACCAGGTGTGAGATCAGTCTAAACTAACATGCTAGTCAGAGTCACTTTAATGTGACTTGTACGACTGGACCTATTGCTCATCAGTCTATGCTAGCACACGAGTGGAAGTCGCCTAGTGTGACATGTACGACAGGCTGGGTGTAAATATATACGCTTTAGTGCCATGATCACGTGAAAGTTAGTGTTATGCGCGGGTCACCTACGAGTCAGAGTCGCCTAATGCGACATGTACGACAGGTTAGCACCTAACTTGGATCCAAGGTGAGCGTGCGGTGCGGGAGGTGAACAATCACGTGAAGGCTCTGCCCTGACTCGGGGCGGGAGCACTAACACCGAGGTGTAGCAATGATGAGCTTTAAATGAATATATGCATGCTCATATAATTCAACCATTTCAATCGCATAATAACTCACCTGAACTTACCTGCGCCTCCGGAGGATCATTTGGCATAACCACAAATCTTATCACAATGCAATATTTAAATATAACACATTTAAATCATGGCATGCTATGCATAATCAATTTAAAACCTTTTTGGAAAACCGTAAGGTGTATATATACACTATAAAAAGGAAAAAAGCCCACTCACCTGAGGTCCGCACTACAACTCTCTAACACGAATATGAAGGCGTCATGAACGATCAGCTCCTAAACAATTATCAAATCATGTCTCAGAATTCTTATCAATAGAACACGTAATTTACATATCCTATTCGGGAAGATCCATACGTTGGATTTCCAATCCATAAGTTTTTGATATCCTTAAATATTATGTACTACAATGTATCAAAGTTTGGTGACAATCCAATGGTGGGATTGTCGATTGCTATAATAATCAAATGATGGACCTTAATGGAGCTAGGTTCAAATGACGGAAATTCGTCAATCAGACTTCATGTACGAAATTGAAGAATCAAATTTAGCCTAGAAAGGTCAGGGGATGCCTCGACCCAAGTGCCGCCGCCACGCACCACCATATACGGCGGTCAGCCGCCCCGACTCATTGGAAAAATAAACTATTTCTAAAAAATGTCAAACTTCACAAATGAAGATCTCAATGAGTAGAGCAAATTTTATACTTGTGACCAAGTCCAATTTGGCTGGGAAAAGCTTCAATTTAGCTCGAACTCGCCAGAAATCCTAAGGTGGGTGTTCTTCGATTCTCCTTCCTCGGTGTTCCAACGCCCTACCACTGGTTGGGTCTTGTTCCTGGATCCAAGGAAAGTTGATTAAGGGTAATGGTGGGTGGTGTAACTCGCCGGAATGAAGAAATCATCATCGAGCACCTTTGCTGCTCGGGTGGAGTTCTACATGAAAAAAGACCTAAAATCCTTCGATCTTGGGCGGAAATGGTAGAGGAGAGGTTATGAAAGAGGCTTCAGATGATGGATGGGTGTAGTTGGCCTGAAAAAATGGTGGAGGTGACCAGAATCACTCCGGTTCGAACTAGGTTTCTACATAGGTGTACAGGTCGAAGGGAAAGTTGGGAGCTTTCTTTCTTTTTCCTGATTGGTCCCTCTTTCCTCCCTAATTTTTGATTGGTCCATTACTCTTTTAATTTGATTGGTCCCTAACAACACATACCTGATTGGGCTGAAACCAAGCCTCTAATTGGTTCTCATTCCATTAATTCAAAACCTATAGTTTAGTAGAACGATTTCAAACGTCCGTAACTATATCGTTATAATCCAGGCTCGCAAACGGTTTTTGCCTATACGCTCGTGGCAATGATTACTACGTAAACACTCCAAACGAATGATTCATACGTCTCTCTAAACAATGGCCAACAGAAGTCAAAATCTTTGCCTCTAGGACATTTTCATCAATTCACGCTTTTAAAATTTATAAAACGTAATATTAGGGACGGGTTGTCACATAAGCCTACCCCCTTCCCCTTAGTGTAGATCATATCATTTGTTAAAAAATAATAAAAAAAAACAATCATTTGACAACTAATTTAATCACATTATTATCTGCGTGCGAATGACCTTTTTTTATAATTGACATTACATACCTCTTAAATGTTTTGAATGTGTTTAAAAATAGAGAAATTGAATCACATTATTGCTAGCCTATTACGATGTACTCATTAAAAAAAAACAAAAAATTAATTATTAAAAAAATACTTTTAAAATGATGAAAATACATCTGACTTATTTGATGCATTATTTTGGGATGCCTTTGAAGTTTTTTGTCTTGGGGGCATTTTGTTGAAGCTTGATGACACCAAAATCACTATTCACCTTTCCATTAGCTTTATATATAAGATATATTTTGAGAGGCTAACATGGCAGCATATGGTTTTGCTATGTTAGGACACAACTGTAGTCAATCTTGTAATAGTTCATAAGGTAAGGCCATCTTTAACCGAGGGCTGGCCAGATGACTCGTTTTAACCCTTTGGCCCTCCAAGATATTAACATTTTAATGAACAGTACATGACTATATTTGCCTCCATCTCCAACCGAGGGCCAAAGGGCCATAGAGTCATAGGGCCAAACATAATTTATTATTTAAAACCTACAACTTAAATTCAAATCCAATTGCTAAGTGACGTTAGTATGACGTTAGCTAGCCGTTGAATTTGAATTTTTTTTTTTGCTGTAAATAGTGACACACCCCGACCGAGATCAGGGCGTGCTGGCCGTCACCCGAAGGTGACGTAACCATGTGCGCGTGCGGAAGCTAATAAGAAGGTAATATAAAAGTACGAATAAATAAAAACCTAATAGCATACAAAGTACTAGTGTATGTGAGACACAATTCAGAGTAAGTCTACAACAATCCAAAAGGAAAGATACGACATATTTACACCTGAAGGTGACCCTACAATGGTGAGTGTCTGTCAGAAATGCCGGGACGCCCTCTGGGATAAACCACCGAACTTGCTAGACCACTAGAACCTGGAGGGGCGCAAAAACAAAAGCGTGAGTGGGCAAAAACAAAGCTCTTTGAAAACCCTTTAGCAAAATACATTCTAACCCCTCGCCGTAAAACCTGTATACTTCCCAGAAAATGAACATATATACGTATGTATAGATATGTCAATCATGCTCCATGATATGCCATTCATGCTCACAATATGCCATTCATGCTTGAGAATATGCCACAACAGAATCTCATAATCAAATATAAATGCTCAAGCATAATTCACATCAATAACATATAATCTGGCAGCCGGGAGTCACCTAACGTGACCTGTACGGCTGCATATAGAGCTCCAAACTCAACTCAATATCTGAATCTGCACACGAGTCGGAACCACCTAACGTGGTCTGTACGACAAGACTGGGTGTAATATATATACGCTCTAGTGCTACGATCACGTGAAGACTATGCGAATAATCGCGGTCACCTACGAGTCGGAACCACCTAATGTGGTCTGTACGACAAGGCTTGCACCTAACTTGGATCCAAGACGAGCGTGTGGTGCGGGTGAACATCACGTGAAGGACTATGCCCTGGCCCTGGGCGGGAACACTAACACCGGGGTGCAGATTATGAGCTCTCTAAACATCTCAAACTACCATTGCATAACAACATAAATACCACTTACCTGGCACTTACCTGTGCGTCCACAGCACCAAATACACATTTATAACTGTATGCCGTTACTAATGCATGTAATGATGCATAAGTATTAATAATAAAATGTATGGCATAAAACAATAACCTTTTCTATTTAATTTCTGGGAATTAATATGTATATAGGTATGTACGGAAAACAAAAGCCCACTCACTGGTAATTAGAAGGGTCGTAGCCCCCCTGCCTCGAGTGTGTACGCTCGTCTTCGGAAAACGAATCACCTATACGCAACAAAGTTACGAAAATATTAATTTAAAAGCACCTAAGCAACTTCTCGTAATAACTTCTCATACATTGCTCAAATTGGACAAATGAATATACCAATGTGATCTACACAACCTCAGGATCACACCCATATTTTTAAAATAATTTTTGGACCACGCACGCGCCCCCACGCGCCTGAACATGCACGGCCCTACGCGCCCCCCACGCGCAGCCACGTGCACTGCACACTGACGGCGTCAACTGACGCCGTCAGGAATATTCCGTTAACCTGACGGAATATTCCCTAACTGACGCCGTCACTGCCGTTAGGAATATTCCGTTAAACTTAACGGAATATTCCCCTTCCTTCTCCGGCCAATCTCCGTCGCCGGCGCCGTCGCCGGAAAACTGGGAAATTTTCAAACTAAGTTTTCTCCTTCGTTTTTCAACCATTCTTCACGATTCAAAAGCCAAAATGAAGCTTAGGACTAGTAGAACAACGTTAGACTAGTTTTAAGGCCTAAAAATTACTAGATCATACCTGTCCACAACTTCAAAGTTCGGCCAACTTCGAACCTAGCCTTCCCAACGTCCAAACTCGTCCAACGAACTACTCCCAAGCTCCTGGGAACCTCACAAACACAACTACAAGCTTAGAATCTCCTAAAACAAGCTAAATTAGGTTTGCATGAACAGTGTTCAAATTCGGCCATGGTGATATCGACGTGAAAACGTCAAAGTTCTTACCTGGAAATGGCACCACTGGACTTCTCTCAGCCTCACGAGCACGGTGGTGGTCTTGGTTTCTTGATTGGTGGAGATTTGAGTTGGTTTGTGTGTATGGCCGTGTATAGAGGAAGAAGAAGAAGATGGACTCGGGGAGAGAGAGAGAGAGACAGAGTGAGACAAAGAGTGAGGGAATGAGGGAGGGAATCCCGGGAGAAAAGAGAGTGTAGGAGTGTGTGTGTGTGGTCCTACACACCACACAACACAAAACTACACGTAAACGAATAGATTAGGGGTAAAATTGTAATTTTCCATGTACGTTTCGGGACGGGCTGTTACAAATAGGGTGGATATTGGGCTATAATTCACACAACTTTCAATTCAAGTTTGCAATGAATTCCATTTTTGGATCCTCTTCGGATTCCAACTGGGGGTCCTTATCCAATTCCAAATTGGAAGAAAAATGGGCGTAAATGAGACGAGAAGACGAGGAGTCTGATGAAGAAGTTCAAGTAAGGCACAGTAAACAAAAGAGAGCAGCAACCGTGGCTACGGCCATGGTGTGTCAGCCAACTGAGGAACGACCTCAATGGGGTGGCTCTGTTGCTGGTCGCTATTACAAACCATGAAACATAGCAATAACGCATGCCAATCTGATGAACAACTACTTCAACCCTAAGTCGGTGTACACAGAAGAGGATTTCAGACGTCGCTTCTGGATGAGGCGTCATGTCTTCGAGCGTTTACTTCGTGATGTCCATCAGGTTAATCTATACTTTCGACAGAAGTGGGACAGAGCAGGCCATCCTGGTTTTTCACCTTATCAGAATGTTACTATTGCACTCTAAATTATGGCCTATGGCTCCCCAGCTGATTCGATGGATGCAACCCATGGTATGTCTAAGTCTACATGCCTTGATACTCTTGAACAATTCTGTGACACAATTGTTCGGGTTTACAAAGATGAGTACCTCCGTGAGCCAAATCAAAAAGATCTGAATCGGCTCATTCGCAAAGCTGAAGATCGTGGGTTTCCGGGCATGATAGGGTCATTAGACTGCATGCATTGGGATTGGAAGAATTGTCCCACTGGATGGCAATGAGGCTTCTGCGGAAGGTCAAGAAAGCCAACTATTGTGTTAAAGGCGGTTGCCTCATATGACACATAGATCTGGTATGCTTTCTTTGGAGTCCCTGGATTCCAAAATGACATTACAGTTTTTAGGCGTTCACCCCTCTTCAATCGCCTGATGGAAGGTAAAGCACCTCAACTTGACTACTACATCAACGACCGTCAATACAATATGGGGTATTACTTGGCAGATAACATCTACCCAAAGTGGGCGACACTTGTCCAAGCAATTCCAAATCCTACGAATGACGCGGAAAAATTGTTTACCTTACACCAAGAGGCACACCAGAAAGATGTTGAAAGAACTTTCGGTATTTTACAAGCACGGTGGAAGATCATTAGTGAACCGGCAAGATGGTGGAGTTGAGAAAATTTGGACTCCATCATGATGTCTTTCATCATATTACACAATATGATAGTGGAGGATGAGCGATGGGTATATTGATGGAGAGTCCGATGACGACCAAGAAGATCCAAATAGGTCAAGAAGGGCTCGTGCAAAAATATATGATGGGCCTAATTTGCTTTTCAATCCAAGAACTGGTAGTATCTCTATAAATGAGTACATAAGGCGCTATAGAATGATACGTTCCCGTGCCACAACCAAGTACCTACAACAGGATCTTGTTGCACATCTTTGGGCCAAAAGAAACATGGAGTCGGCGTTGAAGTTTTATGTTATTAAATGTTTTTAAAAATGTTGTTTAAGTTTCATATTGTTAAATGTTTTTTTTTATGTTGTATAATTTTTATGTTGGTTAATGTTATTTAATGTTATTTCATATTTTTAATGTTATTTCATGTTACTTAATTTAATTTAATGTTGTATAATGGCTTAGGAAGATATAGGAAAAAAAATAGAATTTAAAAAAAAAAAATGAAACAAATTTTGTAAAATAGAAGTTATAGGAAGTTATAGAAAAAAAATAGAAGTTATAGGAAAAAAAATTTGTAAAAAAAAAAAAAACTGTAAAAAAATAAAATAAAAAATAACAGCTAGCTGACGTCAACCAGCCGTTGCATTTGAAATTTGGTTTAGCATTCCTGTCGGATATAACTAACAGGAATATACATATTCTTGTCAGTTATATCCGACAAGAATGCTTACATTTTTGGCCAGCCCGAGGCTGACTGGCTAGTTGGCTGGATTGGGCCAACCTTTTGGCCCTTTCAGATTCTGTGGGGCCCACAAGCCCTCCAGCCTAGCCCTCGGTTGGAGACGATTTTCGGATGTTTTTCGACCCTCTGATCCTCTAAACCCTTCGGTTGATAGCCTAAGTATTGACATGTGGTAACAGGATCCCCAGAGGAATCTACTTGTAAATTTCTTCTACTTTTTTTATTAAAAAAATCAAGGAAATACTAAAATATTAACTTTAGGTACGTTTGGTAGTATTTTTCTAGTAAAACCATTCTCTTTTTGGTATATGACCGCCCAACAGTATTATTTGTTGTAAATGAATCATCATTGATAGAATGACGGACCTTGTATGAGCTTATAAAAAATTGGGCTACTCCCTATATTGCCAATTGGTTTTATAGTGGAATTTCAACTTTTTTCATTATTATCTTCGTATATCAAGTGTATGCGCGTACATTAGAAAAATAAAAACTAAAAAAGTTGTTCAACATAAATTCCTATTTGATTAATTTTATGTGTTTTCTGGTATTAGCAAAATTATTTGCTACCTGGAAAGAGTTGATGAACAATTAAGTTCAATAAAAAATAGTCGGAAGAATTAATAGTAGAGGAGATTATGTTTTCAATTAATTATGAACAGGAACTCAACCAGAAAAAGAAGGAATATGAGTAGAGGAGATTGATTGTGCCAAACCATCCTCGATCCGACTTCCAGCTTCACTGGTGCGTGTGTGCGTACTCTTATGAATTGCAGACTTGCAGTGAGATGTCCAGCTGCTCTGGTCAGGCATATATACTTCAAGCTTCACTTGCACCATTTATGGCAGAGAATCCCACCACAAAAGAAGATCACACGAAAAATGGATCCATTAATCATGATTGTTTAGATGATACATGATAGTCATAAGATATAGTTTTCTTTTAGGGTAGTTCTATTCGAACATCTTTTTTTTTACTTCTCATGCAATTTTGTTAATTTTTGTTCATCGATCATCTTTAATCTTATTAGATCCGACATCTGAAAATTGAGAGACGTTTGTGAGAGGTTAAAATGGGTATGTGGTAGCACCACTCTTTTTTACTCCATTATGTGGTTACAAGTTTTGGTGTCTAAGTTTGATGTATTTTTGTTAAATATTTCATGATAATATTAGAGCCATGTATACTGAATTTGTAATTAACAAGGCTTAAGCCGATCTTCACACATGGAACGCTAATCTTAGCCTCGATCTCAAGTTATATTTTAGTCCTTCAAAAAATTAGATTTTATAAAGAATAGTGCATGTCATCTTCATATCCAGCACTGCATGACTATATTCAAATCCCGTTTATATTTTAGGGAAATTTTTTAAAATATCATATAAACTTGTACCCATTTTTTAATTTGTCATACAAACTAAAATTTTAAGCAATTTGTTACACCAACTTTCTGAAATCATCCATTTGTCATCTCATCCTAACTCCATTATGTTTTCCATTCAAAATAAGTCATGTGCCTTGCACATGGCTTGTGTTGAGGGTTATTTTTGTCATTTTAACACCCCACTTCCTTCTATTAAGTTGCATTCGATCAAAACAATTCTAGAGTGTTTAGTTTAACACGTCATGAAATCCAATTTTATATGGGCCCTGTAATATGAGAAACAAGTTGAGGTTTGGTGCCCATAAATGGAGTTGTAGATGCATATACGTTGCTCGAATACAACGATCTGCATGAATACCCTCGAACACAAAATTTAAGAGTTTTACTAAAGAAAAGTAAAGAACTTGTAAAAATATCTTAAATGACAGAAATAACCTTGAACATAAGTCATATGCCTCGCACATGACTTATTTTGGACGGAAAACTTAACGGAGTTAGGGTAAGATGTCAAATTGATGATTTCAGAAAATTGGTATGACAAATTGCTTAAACTTTTAGTTTATATGACCACTTGAAAAAGATGTACAAGTTCATATGACATTTCAAAAAAATTCCCTATATTTTATTACTTTGATAGAAAACAAGAGTTGGGTATTCTTTCATGGTGGAAACTGGAGCAATTTCATTATCCTGTACTTTCTCATATGGCTTCTGATGTGTTAACAATTCCTATCTCAACTGTTGCCTCGGAATCAGCATTTAGTATTAGTGGTAGGGTGCTTGATCAAATCGAAGTTCTTTGTTGCCTAAAACCGTTCAAGCCTTGCTATGTACTAGAGATTGGCTTTTTGGCAAAGGAGGTAAATTTATAGAGATTTTTGACATGAGCCTTAACGAAAACTCGAGACAATGCTCCTATAGTTTTAGTCTTGATTAAGTATGGTCTGCGTCTCAACCTCATCATTTACAAGAAAGAGAAGCCGTAACAAAGTATCCAAAAATGAAATCCATTGTACTGAAAAGATTAGCAACTTCTTCATTCAGTACAGTTAATTTGATA
Source organism: Pyrus communis (assembly GCF_041283825.1). Classification (NCBI taxonomy): domain Eukaryota; kingdom Viridiplantae; phylum Streptophyta; class Magnoliopsida; order Rosales; family Rosaceae; genus Pyrus; species Pyrus communis. The sequence goes on along the minus strand of NC_142569.1, from coordinate 33,716,168 downwards.
CTTAATTGATTGGTCTGCACTAAATTGATTAGCTTAAAACAGCCCAGAAGGTAAGTGCTAGTTAATAGAGGTAGGAGCAAACATGCATGGAGTTTGACATTCATGAAATGAAATGATAGGTTGGTTCATCGGTCTACTCCCCCACTAACTAATTAAGCTGTATGTTGACTAATTAATTAAGAAGAATCACGTAGTTAGGCTGCTTCCATCAGCTTTACCAACTACTATAAGTTCCAATAATTATAATATTAATCTATATGGCGCCAACAAAAAATTAACATGTAACATCTCATTTACAATTTACCATTGTTATTTAATGTGATATTCTGCATGCAATAGGAAGTTATCAAATTGAAATCCAAGTTGCTTTATATGAATAAGGTGAAAACGTGAAACATGTTTGTGTTGTAAATAGTGTTTATTTAGAAACATGATTGTGTAAACTTAAAAGTAGAATTCCAATAGGATTTGGAGATCAAATCTTTTAATGATTTGCATTACTTGCAAGGCAAGAAAGCTCATCATGATTAGTATAAATAAAGCCCTTCTCTCTTTCTCTCTTCTCTTTGCTGCACCCTCTCTCTACTCTCCATAAAGTATAAGTTTTACAAAACGTTATCAGCACAAATAACTTTCAAAGTTGTTCATGGAATTCTAGAGAAGAATTATCCTGGAGATTCGCCATCTTCAAATTAAGGAGAGTATTAGTTTCATATCATCTTTATTTTGATTAAACTATTTTTTTTAATGAATTGATCTAGTTGTTAATTGAATCAATATTTCTCCCTCCATGCATATGCTGGACAAGACGATATTTAGATCTGGAGAAGTTCCTTCAAGACCAGGTTTTGCCACGCAAACCACGTAACCCTAACCTTAATTTATGTCTCCACACTAACCGCTTGTATATGCATACTTTACAAAGCAATCTCATGATTGGAAGTGTTCATATTTTAGGTCATCATTCAGATATCATTCTTGTAAATTTTCATACAATCAAATAAAAAATCGTTTAGCCTTTAATTATTATTTTGAACATTTCATTGCTTGTTACAACCATATGTTTGTTTATTTATCTAGTCGCAGTTAGATAATTAAAAGATTTGCAATTTTATAAATTTATTGGGATGATTTTTCAACGATAATCATAAAAATAATCAATTGAGATTATGAAAAATATTGTAAATTGAGTCCAAATGAATGGTTTAATTTCAACTATTTCGTTTTTTATTTTTAGTTTTTATTTATTCTTTGTTAGTGATAGAGGAAAATAGATAAAGAAAGTGAGGAATGAAAATAGTGGATGATGAATGGTGGAAGAGAAGTAAAAGATATTTACAATAACAGACATACAAAGTGAATTTTAAAAATAAAAAATAAAAAACCAAAAACCAAAAACCAAAACTATTTTAATTTTTTTCACTTTCAAGATTTTGTTGTCATTCCCGCATCCCTTATGCCTCTTATCATTTCCCATATATGCTTTCCTCTTATTTCAAACAGAAGAAGCGAAACAAAATTTAAAAACAAATAAGTTATTTTTAAGTTGTTACATAAACACATGGTTCACGCAAGGGCCCTTCTAAGATATAAGGTCAGACACCACAACTTATTGAATTACAGTCCCCTTCCGTTGAGGGGTCATTAGATAATTATATTTTAGGGATAATCACAATGAGCTTTATCAATATCAACATATATATGATATTGACTATGATTCCAGGGCAACGTTATTCACATCCGCTTTTTTACGTTCCACGCATATTTGTTAATTTTTACCTATTGGTCTTCTTCAATTCATTTGATCGTACAATTAAAAATTAAAAAATGTGTATAAGAGATGAAAATAAATGTATGAATAACACTGTTTTAATCCTACAGTTTTATTTGTCCCAACAAGTAAGCTAATATATTGGAAAATTAGGGAGTGTACACGCAGAAGAGAGGCATGGTCTTTGGTCTTATCGCCTCTAAAGTCAGAAGAGAAGACCGGAAGAGCAGTCCATAGTCCACATTTCCCTAAGGTCATATTCGGCGGACAAAATTCAAAGCTCCAACGTCTTCACTCTTCTTCTTCTTTATATCCCGTGTTCCAACTTCCACGTCCGCTGAGACCGGGGACCCTACTAGGCTATCACCACACTATACATGCAAAGTCGTACACGGTGACACAACACCATACACCATGTATCGCATTTTCTATTTTTAGTCCTTGACTAACATGATTTATGCCATAAAAACGTTTAAAATTTAAATTTTACTACTTGTATATATACCTAATGAGGAGAGAAGGGGTTTCGATTTGAAATTATACTACTTGTATATACCTAACGAGGAGAGAAGGATTCTTTCCCTTCCAAGCTTATATAGAAAAATGAGGAAGGAAAACAAGAAGCATTGCCAAAAAAGAAGTGTGAAAATTGATCATGGAAGTGACGCTTTCAGCAGCGTGTTCAGCCCAATTTTCACGAGACTAGTAACGCTCTTCAACGTTACACTAAAAAGAAAAGCCATAGCTGTGCTCATGGGAAGGGGACTTACCAAAAATATTAAGAAATGAGGAAACTAAAGGATTCCTTAATGGAAGGTGGAAAGGAGCCATACGCCTATAAAATTGGGTAGAAGTCAGCACAAAGGAGGAGAGACAACGTGGAAAAGCAATATAGACTCCATAGAGAGAAGGAATCAAGGCAAGATTGCACCAAGCAGAGCATGCTTTTCTCTAAGTGTATAAAACTCAATTTTTGAAGGGAAAATTCTCCTAACCTTTCAGGGATTCCTTCAAACTTCTCATAGATTTCCTTAGCTACTACAAATATACACAGAATTACGAACCCTAGGTTAGTCATTCCCAAAACCATGCAAGCATCCACTGAGTTCTCTCTCACACTAAACTGATAAAATTTTAGCTTTCACGCCACGCTCCGTTCAGGCAAGCCATAATTTATTGCAATCATTCAGTCTTTGAGCCATTGATTCAATTGGAATATTTCCTAAGACACACTAATTCTTTCAAAGTATGTTAGGACTTGGTACCAGAAATGAACCAAGTGAGCTGAGAGTTTCCACCAAGGCCCAAATCCAACTCGATCAAAAAGTTTTCAACATACGTTATCGCCATTAATATGAGTCGAATTTAATACGACTTACTTACAAGTGAAAATAAATATTACTAAACTGTAATACTGATTGGTCACTTTGATATTACGCACGCTTGCAGGCTCCACTACACTAGGATCAATTAACTCTTGATATAGCTTTATTTTACTTCTCGATGTTATTCCCAATTGATTAACAAAACTACTACAACAAAAACAAAAAATAAAATTAAAATATAAATTTTCAAAAAATAAGACAAAATGATTTTCGCACAATACTCCTCACTCAACACACTTTTATTTATTTTTATCTATTGATTTTTATTTTAATGTAAAGAGGTACACAGTAGAGAGATTATATTCACACACCTCAAATCACTTATCCTACAACCTTTTAAATTTTTAATATTTTCTACACAACACTAACACTTGATAAAAAAACATTAAAAAAATTATAAATGTGTGAAAGAAGTAATTTGTGGTATCTGAATATAATCTCCCTGCACAGTCATGACTTTCCAAATACAAATCCCAACGCTCATGGGCGTTAGTGGAATTTAGCCCTTCAATAACTGGAATTTCCCTCCATATGCAAGCTGTTTCACGCGGATACAAACCCAATTTGACCAACAACTATTTAGTCGTATTTACGTACACACCCCTGTCCCACCAATACCAAGTCAAAACGACCACGTCACCTTCGTCCTAAAAAACACTTCCAACCTCCACTTCCTCCCAAAACACAACCAACTCAAAACCTCTCCGTCTGAAAAACTCTGGAGCAGCAAACACTCAAATCGCCGGCAAAAATGGCGAGGGAGCGCGACCACCTCTACATCACCGTCCCCAACCTCTTCCGCTGCCCCATCTCCATGGACGTCATGCGCTCCCCCGTCAGCCTCTGCACCGGCGTCACATACGACCGCGCCAGCATCCAGCACTGGCTCGAATCCGGCCACGACACCTGCCCCGCCACCATGCAGACTCTCCAATCCAAGGACGTCATCCCCAACCTCACTCTCCGCCGTCTAATCAACCTCTGGGCCCAGTCCCACGGCCCTTCCTCGCCGGCCTCCTCTCCCTCTCTCTCCTCCCAGCACCTGGCCTCCCTCGTCCAATTCCTCCAAAGCGATAACCAGAGCGAGAAATTCAGCCAAAATATCGTCCATTCGTTGTCGAGGGCGGCCGATTTCGCGAGGGCCAGCGACGAGAATCGGAGGTTTGTGGCGAGTTTCGACGGCTTCGTCACCGCCATTGTCGGGGTTCTGAACAGAGAAGGCGTCGAAACTGAGGTCCTCGAATCAGTAATTAAGGTTTTGGATTCGGTTTTGCCTCAGAGCGGAGTCAACGAGCAATTGAGCCGATTAATGGTGAAGAGCAACGGCAATTCCCTCGCGTCGATTCGATTGGTGTTGCAGAAAGGCAACCTGAGCTCGAAGATCGAATCCGTCAGGGTTTTGGATTCGATCGCGCTCGACGCCGAGTCGAAACGGTTAATCGCAGAGAAGGAAGGCTTACTGTCCGTACTCATCGATCTATTGGGCTCGGAAACCGATCAGAACCTACACGGTGCCGTTTTCTCGTGCTTATCATCCGTGTCCGTGACTCGGTCAATCAAAGCCGAGCTCGTCCAGGTCGGACTCGTCCGATTCATAACGTCAACGCTGTTAAACCCGGACACCAACACTCCCCTGGCGGAGAAGTCTTTAAAGCTATTGTCCACGATTGCCACTTGCGCGGAGGGCCGGTCGGCGATCAGCGGGGAGGAGAAGTGCGCGGGGGCGGTGGCGGAGAGGCTGATGAAGGTGTCGAGGGGGGCGACTGAGGACGGCGTAGCGGTGCTGTGGAGCGTGTGCTGCATGTTGGGGGACAAGAGGGCGAGGGAGAGCGTGGCGGGAGGGAATGGGGTGGCGAAGGTGCTGTTGGTGATGCAGAGTGGGTATGGGGAGGGGCATTTTGTGAGGAGGATGTGTGGGGATTTGGTCAAAGTTTTGAGCGTCGGGTTGGGGTTGGGGTTGAGGTATGACACCAAGACTATACATATCATGCCTTGTTAGAAATTGTTGATGGTGATTATCGGGATCGTTTATTTTTCTGGAAATTGTGAATTTGGATGCAAAATTTATACAATCAAAAGGAAAAAAGGGAAAATTCTTTTAGTTTTTATAGTGTTCGATCATGATTCTGTCATTGATGTTGTATGATTAGAGGGGTTTGTGGGGACTTGTGAATCTGCAGAATTAGGTTGATTAGATGGCTTAAATGATTTGAAAAAAATAAAATAAAGAACTTTTTGTTAATCTTCTTTTATTGTTAATTCAGAAAAGTTTCATGATCATGTAGGTTTTTAGTTAGTTAATTGTTTCTCTTTTCTTTTTATGAGAAAGTGAGGTTATCTCCCAACGAGAGATGGTTCAGTTGATAAGCGCATGCTTGTAGTTAATCTCTAAACCAAATTCGATTTTTGCTGATAGCAATTTTAGTTGGTGGACGATTTGTAAATTTTTATATAAATTCATACCGCTAGCAGTTAGGTGCCACACATAAGTTCTTTCAACTTAAGGTTGTGAGTATATCTTGTTGCTGGTAGTGAGAATAGCCATCTCCTCATTTTTGCTACCAAAAAAAAAAGGGTGTGGTTATCATGGATTCAATCACTAGAAAATGAGAAGAATTGTGCCATTCATACACTCATTTTTACTTTATACGTGTTCTTGTTATTTTTTTGTCATTAATTTTTTTTTTTAATTCATTCGATTTGACGATCTAAAATAAAAAAACGTGTGTAAAAAGTAAAAATAGATGTGTGGATAACCCTACCCAAATAAGAATAATGGGCAAGCTTTGCTATGATTTCAAGTACATAACTTGTTAACTAAGATAATGTAAAAGAAATTTATTATACATGTGAGCTAAAGTCAGTTGTCGGCTTTTTTACTTATACTCAATCAAATTTGTATAATTGTCATTTACAAGAAAAGCAACTCACAAAGCATAATTGTGTCGCCACTGTAACGTCATATGCATATGCATGTAATACAACGCATACATAAAAAAATTTACACATAATATTGTATAATTGGGACGAGACAGTCGCAGTGGCAGCGTTTCCATGCCATATAAGTCATTGGGCTGAGCTACGATGAGTTCTGCCGCGGTGAACGTTTGAAAATATGCATGCGTGTCAAACATGGTTTCTTTCATATTCCCTGGCAAGGAAACGAAACTGGTAAATCCCAAAATTAGCCTTAAACAATTAACCCATCAGATTATGGAAAGTGTGTGGGAAAACATGTGGAATATGACCAATTCAGAACCTGAATTGTTCAACGCAACATCAATGAACCGCACGGCACCCATTATTTTTCTTCCTCTTTTGAAAAAATAAAACGTCATTTCTTTCTCCTCGATGCTCCATCAGTCATCCGATTATGATTCAGAAAATCAGTCATCACCAAAGACATTATTTCTTGTTACAAAACAAACAGGAACAAAATTTTGTAGCTGCCACTGTTTCCAGAGACTTGGAATATGGACTTCCTAGTGGAATGGAATATCTTCTTTCTCAACTTGAAATACATATGCAGGGTTAATGCCGTTACGAAAAATTAAGCCCCTTCAAATCACACGAACAACTTAGACGAATGTCTGTAATTGTGCTATTTCTTTTTCTTCTTCTGCAGATTACTACAGTTTCCTTTGTTGTGCGAAGTGTCAACCAAAAATGTGCAAGATTGTGTGTGGGACAAATAACAGTTAGGCAAGTGATAAAGAGAAGAGTACTTTATATATAAACCATTGCAACTCTTATTTTCTAGATAAAAACCCACATAATCCTAAATATCCAAATAAAACCTAAATTTGAAAATGACTACCAAGTAGAAAAGTAATTGACCTATTGTTACAAAATATTTACAACTTGTGCCACAATATTCAAATCAAATCAATAAATGTATTCACCACAAATCAAATCACATCTAGATCTCTGCCACCAAATCCTAGGGATCCGGAGATCGAACCCTTGAAATTTGATCAAACGGCTACAATTATTATAACCTTTAGAGGGGCACCTTGTTTGTTACTGTTGGATCAAATTTTAAGGGCCTGAATTTCCGGATCCTTAGGATTTGGTGAGAGAGATCCGGATGGGATCTCTTCCCATGTATATAGTACTACTCTACGTTCAAAAAAAAAATATATATATATATATATATATGTGTGTGCACAGTACCAACATATATGTTAGAAAATAATTTACCTATATGTAATTTATGATTAGCAAATAATATATATTATGTGGTAAATCAATATTGAATCAAATAACATTCCTTTATTTTGTAGGTAACTTATTTTTCATATATTATATGTAGGGGTGGAAAAAAAATACCGAAACCAAACCGAAAATACCAAATTTTTTTTATACCGAAACCAAACCGATCCCAAATTGTTCGGTATGGGATCGGTCTCACACTCTAAAATATTTCGGTATTATAATCTCGAACCGAACTTTAAAGTTTAAACCCTATATATATTATATATACGTTGGAATATGTATATGACCTATTATATTATTAAATAACTCAAAGCACATGGACGCTATATTGCTATCTACAGAATTCAACATTCACTCTCTCTCGTTCTCTCTCTCTCTCTCTCTCTCTCTCTCTCTCTCTCTCGAATTATCTCTATTTGCAACCCAAAAAGGCAGAAGCCACCTTCCTTCAACTCAATCCAAACCAGAGCCGACACATCCCTACTCACTCTCTCTCATTTCTCATCTTTGTCCCTTCACTCAGTCTCAGATTCTCTCTGTCTCTCCGTCTCTCCTCGAATTCGAAGCTCAGCAGCCACCACCCTCAGTGTCTCACTTTGACGAACTCTCTCCGTTCCAGCCACCACCACACCTCACGGCTTCATCCACACCTTTGATTCTCTATGTGGGTTTCGAATATGGTTAGGATTTCAAATTGGGGCTTAGGGTTTCGAATTGGGGCTTAAGGTCTCGAATTGGGGGCTCAGGTTTCGAATAAGGTTAAGGTTTCGAATTGTGATGAACAGATTTTAGTGGATGTTTTTGCAGAGAAAATTATGTGAAATTGCGTGGTTTATGGCTTAATTTCATTTACTTGGATGTTTGGATGATCTATATTTTTATTCTCAAAGAAGTTAGCATCTTGGTTGGCTGCAATGTTTTATGATGATTTGTTGTGTGATTGGCTGATTGTTGCAAGTTTCATGCCTTAGTTTCTTTTGAGATGATTGAATTATGCAGATGCAATTAGTTTCAGTAGATTGAATTGGATTGGGAATTTGGGTGTCTTAGATGCATATCAGATACAATTGTAGCAGTCTGCCAGCAATTTTGTGTGAATTTTATTCGGGATTCCCGATTTGTCCCGAAATTCCGAAATTATTTTGGAATTCTCGAAAATTTGATTTGGGATTGGTCTTGAAATTAGGATTCCCGAAAACTTCGGTTTAGGAATTGGGTCAAAAGTTTCGGTTCGGTATCCTATACCAAACCAGCCTTAATTATATGGCACATTTTATTATTATAAGATATATGTACAAATAATAGGTAAATTAACTTCTAATAAAATAACATTGCTTTATTTTGTAAGTAAATTAATTCTGAATCAAATAGCATTCTTTTGTTATGTAGGTATTTAATTTTGTATATATCAATATCATATATATATTTGGCACATTTTATTATTATATGTACAAATAATAGGTAAGTTAGTATCAAATAAAATAATATTGTTTATTATGTAGGTAAATTATTTTACATATATTGGGTTTGTTATTATGTAGGTAAATTATTTTCATGTATTTTACATGTATTGGGTAAATTATTTTGCTTTTTTTTTTTTTTTTTTTTTTTAAGCAATCTAACATTTTAAAATTTTAATAGTAGGTGCACTATTTGAATCAAATGTTTTTTTATAGGTAAATTATTTTGCATGAATTTTACATATATCATGTCACATCCAGGTCCAGGTCCCTACCACATCCCAGACTCGACTCTACTGTAACACGATATTGTCCGTTTTGGGCCCCGATCACACCCTCAAGGTTTTTTTTTTTCCTTTTTTTTCTGGGAACTCATGAGCAGAACTTCCCAGTGGGTCACCCATCCTGAGATTGCTCTCGCGTGAACTCGCTTAACTTCAGAGTTCCTACGGAACCCAAAGCCAATGAGCTCCTAAAAAGCCTCATGCTAGGTAGAGATGAATATATACATACAAGGCTTACATGATACACTCCCTTGAGCAATGTGAGATGTAACATATCATGCATTTTTTTTTATATATGTGTGAAATAATTTACCTAATAATATGTAAAATATGATTTTATTGACTTAATTAAACATGTATAATAACATATATTAGACATGTTTTATGTTATTATATATTAGGCAATAAATTAACAACATTAATGTTTTTTTTTTTTTTTTGGTAAAATCACTAATTCTCCCTTACAATCCGAATGACATTAATTATGTATATCAAACATTCAAATAGGGGTATTTTAGGCATCAGAAAATTTTTACATGTGTAAAGTCAAACATACTTAATGAATTTGCTGATGTGGAATCTAGTCAATGGATTGTATTCAAGTAAAACACTTATGTCATGTTTTATGTGGAGAAAAATAAGTTTTAAGGGCTAAAATCATATTTTCAGTAAAGAGAACAAAGCAAACAAGAAGAATACCAAGATTTATATTTGTTCAGCGTTAACGAGCTTACATCCAGTTTGAAGGCTACGGAGTATTCAAAGACAGCATTAAGAAAGTGTTTCAATTAAGAACCGAAACCCCAAATACACCCAAGCTCACACACTCACAGAAGAAAGAGAAAAGTTGAAGCTTTTCTTTCTCTACAAATGTCAAATTCTACTGGAGATCGATCCCTCAGCAGCTCACACTATTTCTGTCTTTCTGAAAGTTTGAACTCCAAATCGTGTGTGCTCTTCCTTTGAGTAACTCACAAATGAATCTCTCTCTCTCTCTCTCTCTCTCTCTCTCGGTGTAACTCTCAAGCGGTAAGGGAAGTGTGCAAAGGAAGCCAAATAAATGGGCAGCTAGAAAACAACCACCAACAAAGTGAGGTGGCAAAGTAAAACCCACTCACTAATTACTGTTCAATTAGAGCCCTTAGTCAACAATCTACAACGGTCCAATAACATAGTAACTTTCCCTTTTATTTCATGGTTGTACCTAACTTTTGTGTTAGACTGCCTACGTACTAAAAAAGGATCAAGCCATTCAGTAGCTCACAAATGATAAAATCCAACTTTTCTCACATGCATGATGCACCCATATGAGATTTCATCATTCACATATATCACAAAGATTTCCCTCAATCAAAACCACAATCCGTAACAAATAACATTTCAATGAATCAAAGATGCACAATATTAACTTTTAACCATATTAATCAACCAATCTGATCACACATCAATAATAAAAATTATTGATAAACCATACTTTATAAATTATAAATAAACTTGCTAAAAATCCCAAGTGAGTCACCTAGACATCCATCAACCTTTCTAAATCAAACCACAAATGTTCTCAAATCTTTAGTTCATATATAAATTGAAAACTAGGGCTAGAGTTATTAGATCACTCAACGAATTTGGGACGAAGCAGGGTATCCGGACCACTCAATGGAATCTAAGTCTAGAATGCATATTGGTCCCCAATGCGGATTAACCAGGCAGAACCATAGACATCGATCTGATAGCGTGGTCCCCCAATGTAGATTAACTAGGCGAAACCACCTATGGAAGTAACATGACCAAATAGGCAGTGAACCCCCAATTCGGATTATTCAAGCTGTCACCCTTTGAATGCGTATGGTCCCCCAATGCAGATTAACTAGGCAGGGCCATAGGCAGCATCCAATGATATGGTTCCCCAATGTGGGTTAACAAGGCAGGACCATCCATGAAAGTAAACTGAGTAGGCAATGACCCCCAAAATGTGGGGTTTTTCTGCTTCGGAGGAAGAAGGGAACGAGTTAAGGTCTTCTGTCCCAATGTTATATGTCCCTTCCCTGTCCCAATCCTAATATCAATATTCATCATTCATCATTCACGTTTCACATTTCAAGTTTCATCCGCAGTTAGTAAGTCAAAGCAATGCATCAAGATTTAAGATAGAAGTTAAGATTGAGGTTATTCTTCATAGGGCTCTCTTATCTCTTCCTTCACCGAGCTTGGGTTATGGAAGAAGAAGAAAACGAGAAGAAAGTATAAGCAATAATCGATTTTGCTACGGGACAGCTCATGATGTTTATATCTATCTATTATGTCCTTCTTATCTAGCATTGGGTAGAACTCATACAATAATATGTCCTAACTTTAGTGTATCTGTTGTTTCATTTCTTCTGGAACAATCACACATTGTTTTGTATTATGGATCTACATGTCAAGCCTACATTAAACAAAGGAGTTTTCATTTTAGTATTATAAATGTATATATTTTTTTGTTGGTATTACTTTTGGATATCAATACCATATATAGCAAATATTTTTGGTTCGATACAATTACTCAACCATTAAGGTTTGGCATAAAAAATTGGCATAAAATTGGTATGGTATAGTTGGTAAATGATATGGTCTAGTAAAATAGCAAAAACATCCACCCTACTACGATCTTGTAATAAACATCTACAATATGTTTAGAAACACTTACACAAATCCTCGCCCCAACTTTATTAAAAATACTTTGAAAATTCGACCCTCTTTATAAAATTTTAATTATTTTTATTTTAATTGAAGTATATGCTAAAATGAGTGTATAATATGTGAATTTTATATCTAATTGAAAAATGAGCAAAAGTAACTTGTATAGTAAGTTTCTTGGAGTTAAAAAAAATGGTGTAATTAATAAATCATTGAGACGTGTGTGGAAAATAGAAATATTTTTGAAAATGAAATTACTAAGTGGCTCTCATGATTTGTGAGTTTCGTACTAATTTTACAGTCAAATTTTAGTTTTGACTCAAAAGTTTATAGTGTAAATAACCTAACATTGTTAACCATTGTAAAAAGGTAAATAATAACCATAGACACTTAAGGGTGTAAATGAGGCAAGCCAAACTGAATAGCAAAATGCCTAAACTTGACTCAAATGATATTATTTGTGCTCAAGCTCGGCTCTAGAACAATAACAAAATATTTGTTCTAGGACAACAGTCTGCCATCCCACGCCAAACTCCAACCACCCTATCAAGAAGGCCAGCTCATGTTAAAGTTAATCATTTGCAACTATTTTTTGCTGTCTAACATGTCCTTTTATGTAATTTGAAATGCTTTGGATCTCTAATCTATTGCCACATGTATGGCTTAGATCTTTTGTAAAGGGCTGCCCAATTGCCTTAGCAGCTGTCCCATGTACTGGGACATTTAATCCAAATAAAAAAAATATCCCTCTTAGTGAAAAAATAGCTCTCTACTCTCTGTTTCGTTTGCCCTGCTGCTGCCTCTTACTCAAATCTCCATGTTTTTCTCATTTTTATTCTAGTTTTATTAATGACAAAGATAGTCTAAATACCAACATGGTATCAGAGCCAATCTGATCAAAGAGTGGGGCATTTTTTTATTCTCAAAAGGGGGAAAGTTCTAAGTGAAACCCTAGAATCAAAATTTTCAAATTCATGGTTGGTTCAAGTAGTAGTGGAGAGATTCGAACTCTTATTTTCAGTGGAGTGAATTATGACTTCTAGAGGACAAAGTTGAGAACAATTTTTGTATCTTATGATTTGTGGAGCTTGATTGAAGATGTCTATGTGGTACCCCTAAGTATTATGGTTTTGATAGAGGCTCAGACAAAGGAACTGAAGGAAAACATCAAAAGAGATGCAAAAGCTCCTGGGGTCATCGAAAATGCTATCTCAGATGAAATTTTTTGGAGAATCTTGAACGAGACAAGAGCCAAATTAGCTTGGGATGTGCTAGAGAAAGTCTACAAAGGCTCTACCAAGGTAAGGGATGTCAAACTCTAATCTTTGAGAAGAGATTTTGAGTACATAAGAATGAAAGATGATGAATTGCTAGATCATTACATAAATAGATTGTCTGAGATTGTTAATCAACTGAAAAGCTATGGTGAAATCTTGTCTGATGAGAGAATAGTTCATAAGTATATAATCAGCTTGCCAAGAAAGTGTGATAACATAGTTTCAATCATAGTGGAGACTAAGGATTTGTTAACTTTTTGAGTGTCAAAGAATTGATTGGTTCACTCAAAGGTTTTGCTCAAAGACTACCTAGGCATGACAACAATGATGTAGAAAATACTTTCCAAATGCTTATAGTGAATCCAAAAACTAAAGCTAGTTCAAGTTAAAGCAAAGCCAAGTCCAACAAGAATTAGAAAGGAAAAAACAAAAAGTGGGAAAGAAAGGGTAATTTTGAAGAGAAGAAAAAGGTTGAGAAGAGTTTGTATACTTCAAGGTGCAAAATTTGTGACAAAGCTCATTTCGGTGAATGTTCGTTCAAGGGAAAAGTGAAATTCCACAAGTGTAGCAGATTCGGGCATATGCAAAAGGATTGTACCTATAAGGATAATCAGCTAGCTCACTACACAAAAACAGAAGGTGAAGAGACCAATATGTTTTATGTTGGTCATGATACAACCGTCCAAGAAGAAGCTAAAGTTTGGTTTATGGACAACAGCTGTAGCAATCATATGATGGCGAACAAGAATATTCTTCATAATATTGACACTAGAAACCAAAACCCGGGTGAAGATGGAAAATAGGCAGCTAGTGGATACATTGATAAGAGGTACTTTTGTCGTGCATACAAATAATGGAAAGATGTTCATCAAGAATGTCATGTTAGTTTTTTATTTGAAGCAAATTTTGCTAAGTCTTCGACAACTCATTGAGCATGATTATTACTTGTATTTTGGAGACAATACTTGCAAGATATATGATGGGATGAATCGTGAACAACTCTTGGCTAAGATTGAGATGAGGAAGAGTAGAAGTTTTCTTTTCACAATTGAGTATGCAACTTAATCTGCACTCAAGATGGAAGTGCAAGAAGATTCGAAGCTATGGCATAAAAGTCTTGGCCACTTGAATTTTCAAAGTCTCAAGAAGCTATAAGAAAAAGAAATGGTGCATGGGTTGCCGAGTATCCAATAAAATGAAGAAATTTATGAAGGGTGTGCACTTGGGAAGCATCATAGAAATTCATTTCCATATGGTAAAGCTTGGAGAGCAAAAGCCCCATTGGAATTGATTTATACATATGTTTGCAAACCCATGAAGACCTCTACTCAAGTGGGAAACAGGTATTTCCTTCGTGAATGATTATTCTAGAATGACTTGGGTATACTTTTTAAGATAGAAATAAGAAGTGTTCTCAATCTTCAAGAAGTTTCAAGCTATGTTTGAGTGGCAATCTGGTTATCTAATTAAAGTTCTTAGAAGTGACAGAGGAGGATAGTACATATCCACAGAATTTGATAAGTTTTGTCAAGATATTGCCTTGGAAAGATAGCTTACTATCATCGGCACTCCACAACAAAATGGAGTAGCTGAGAGAAAAAACAGAATCATAGTCGAAATGGCTAAGGAAATGTTACATGACAAGGGAATGCCACAATATTTGTTGGGTTAGGCAGTTAATACAGCTGTCTACTTGATGAATAGGCATCCGATAGTGGTGGTTGAAGGCAAGGCACCATTTGAGGCATAGAGTGGAAGAAAACCTTCCGTGAATCACTTCAGAGTGTTTGGGTCAATCTACTTTGCTTATGTACCAAAAGAACTGAGAAGAAATCTTCTTGGGATTGGAATCAAGTAACCATCCGAGAGGAATCTGCACTAATCAGAATTGAAGAAGAAAATCAACCAAATGAAGAGGAAATTGAGCCAGAAAATCCACAATTGTTACCTGAAAACAGTCCTCAAGTTCACTTTCCCACACCTTCGAGTCTAAGTTCAACATCGGTTTGGTTAACGAGCTTATGAAGTCTATAAAAGCTGTAACTTTTGTGTTGTAAAACCGGAAAACTTTGATGATGTAGTGAAAGAAGATACATGGAATGCTGCAATGCAAAAAGAAATCAATGTTATTGTGAAAAACAAGACATGACAACTAGTGGACATACCTTGTGACAACTTCATCATTGGAGTAAAGTGGATTTATAAGACTAAGCTCAATTAAGATGGTTTTGTTCAGAGGAATAAAGCTAGATTGGTAGCAAAGGGTTATTCTCAGAAACTTGGGATTGACTTCCAAGAAACCTTTGCATCGATAGCTAGACATGAAACAATCAGAGGCCTTATTTTTGTAGCTGCTTAAAATGGGTGGTTTCTACACCAACTTAACGTCAAGTCCGCTTTCCTAAATGGAGTCCTAAAAAAAGAGGTGTTTGTTGATCAACCTCAAGGATTTATTTGTAAAAGACAAGAGCACAAGGTGTACAATCTTAAGAAGGCACTTTATGGCCTGAAACAAGCTCCAAGAGCATGGTATGGAGAGATCAACTCATACTTCAATGAAAGGGGATTTCAAAGAAGTGAGAATGAACTTGCCCTCTATGTCAAAACCGAGGGTACTTCAAATATCCTTATCGTTTCCTTATATGTTGATGAATTGGTTTATACTAGAAGTAGTGAAAAAATGATCTTGAATTTCAAGAATGACATGATGAGGAAATATAGATGAGTGATCTAGGCATGTTACATTATTTTTTGGGAATTGGTATCATTTAATCAAATGATGTTATCTTTATTACTCAATAGAAACATGCAAAAACACTTTTAGAAAAATTCAAAATGGTTGGTTGCAAGCTTGCTGCAACACCTCTAGTTGTGAATGAAAAGTTTCAAAGAGAAGATTGTAGTGGTGATGTTGATAAAGCTATGTATAGAAGCCTAGTTGGGAGTTTATTGTATTTGATAGCGACTAGACCTAATATTATGTATGATGCAAGCTTGTTGTCCAGATTTATGAACAAGCCTACTTGAATTCACTATGGAGATGCAAAGAAGATCCTAAGATACCTACAAGGTACACTTGACTTTGGTATTATGTATGAAAGGAATGTTGAGCCAAAATTGTATGGGTTATGTGATAGTGATTTGGGGGGGGGGGGGGTAGTGTGGATGACTTAAAGAGCACATCTGGCTATACTTTTACATTAGGGACTGGTGCATTCTCTTGGGCATCTAAGAAGCATAAATTAGTTGCATTATCAATGGTAGAGGCTGAGTATGTGTCAGCTTCAATTGAAACTTCTCAAGCAGTGTGGCTGTGAGGAATTATGCAAGACTTTGGTGAGAAACAAGAATCAGCAACTCCTATCCTTTGTGACAACAAGTCAGCTATTGCCATGAGCAATAATCCAATCTATCACGAGAAGTCAAAACATATTGCTCTGAAGCATCACTACATCAGAAGTGCTGTTGAATGCAAGGAAGTGGATGTGGTTTACTGCATGACAGAAGATCAAGTTGCTGATATCTTCACCAAGGCATTACCAAAGGACAAATTCATTTACCTAAGAGAACTTTTGGGAGTGAAGCAGCAAAGCATTAAGATGAAATGTTAAAGTTAATCTTTTGCTTCTGTTTTTTGCTGTTTAACTTTGATGTCTTTTTATGTAATTTGCAATGCTTTGGATCTCTAATCTATTGCCATATGTATGGCTTAGATCTTTTGTAAATGGCTGCCCAATTGCCTTAGCAACTGTCCCATGTACTAGGACATTTAATCCAAAAAAAAAAAAAAAAAAAAAAGTCTATCTTTGTGAAAAAATAGCTCTCTGCTCTCTATTTCGTTTACCCTACTGCTGCCTCTTACTCAAATCTCCATCTTTCTCTCATTTTTATTCTAGTTTTATTAATGATAAAGATGGTTTGAATACCAACAACTCATAAGATTATGCCTTCTTTGATCAGCGATGCTCCTACATTCGAGCATGTTTACAACTAATCACATATGGTGAGTAAAACCCTTATCCAAAACAAACTTAGTGGATTATTTATCCCAGTTAAAGCAAACTCAAACTCATCCTCATTATTTCTGCAAACTAAATTCATATTCTATTGTTCCTTTATATTTGCCCCAGTGTTTAGGACAATCTTTTTTATGACCCTTCTACCTGTCTTTTGTCTTTACCCGTTAGCTTAGGATAATCTTTCTTCCAATGACATTTTTGGCAACAGAATGCACATTCATCTTCAGCAGGAAATTTTCCTCTCGATATAGATCGAGACTTACCCAGCCGAACAAATTTTCTATCATCAGACCGACCTCTTACTACAAGTTCCTCAACTAGAAAATCATGAATCCCTTCATCTTTCTTTTGACATTCATTATTTGTCAATGCATGTTGGGGAAAAAGAGGGTGAATGGGAGTGTGGTGACGAAATGGGGGTGGCCAAGGTGTTGTTGGTGTGCAGAGTGAGAGAGGGAAGGGAGGATGGGTCATTTAGTGACATTAGTTTTGTAATTATTTGTGGACCCATTTACGATATATTACTTCCTTGATTAGAAGTCTCATTATATAAAGTTTCCTTGTATCATTACTTATGCAAATCATTTATACATTTCTTTACATGGTATCGGAGCTAAGTTGAAACCCTAGTTCTTGTCTCTACCTTTTCTCTTGCAATTTTCACATAGCCTTTCATGGCCACCGACGAGATTTATGGAAGCAATTCTAATGCCAAGGTTGATATTTCCAACCCATTATTCATCCATCATTCTAATCATCCTTCCATGATGTTGGTTTCAAAACCCCTAAATGGGGATAATTATTCTACCTGGTCCTGTGCTACGAAGATCTCATTGAGTGCCATAAACAAGCTTGGCTTTGTTGATGGCATCGTCACACAGCCTTCCGCCAAAACCAAGCTAGATGATCATGCTTTGTGGCAGTCATCCAATGACATGATCATTGCATGGATTATCAACTCCTTTGACTCAGATATCTGTGATAGTATCCTTGATATGATTGAAATTCATGCGAGTTGGGAGGAATTGTGTTTCTTGCATTTAAGGAGCATATAATGAGAGGAAAAAATTGGTGCAAATTCTCATGAAACTTAATGACTCTTATAGTGACATTTGATGGCAAGTTTTATTGATAAATCATTTACCCATCGTTCATCAGGCTTATGCCTCTGTTTCCTAGGAAGAGAAGCAAATGAGCCTTGCTAGTTCGCAGGGCATTATAGACACAACAACCATGGTTGTTCATCAAGGTGGCTTAAAGTAATCTTATTTTTCTAGCTCTTTCATTCGAAAGCCTCCACATTGCACTCATTGCAACCAAAACTACCATATTATTGGCACATGTTATCAACTTAATAGGTATCCACCGGGTCATCATTTGCCTAAGGTTAACCACAAAAAAGGGAACAACTGTTTCAAGAAGGAAATGAGTTCTTCCTCAGCAAATCAAGTTTTAGAAAATGCAGCCACCAATGAGGAGATGTAGTCCGTCATGTCTGGGCTTTCCGACGTCCAGTTTCAGCAAATTCGTCTAATTATGAATGGCCAGGGAAGTGATGCTCCAAAGGCCAATGCAACTCAGACAGGTTTGTCAAAATCACCTTTGCACCTTCATCAATGGATAATTGACTGTGGTGCAACGGACCCTATCACTTCCTCACCCAAATTTCTTAGTAATGGTGTTAACATACAAAAATGGTGCCAGTTTTGTTACCCAAGGGAGAGCAAGCTTACATACTCTCTACTGGTTACATTCCTTTGGGTTCCACTTTTAAACTGCAATATGTGCTATGTGTGCTTACTTTTAAAGTCAATTTGATGTCAAGTGGATTACATTGTTTCATAGCTTT
This sequence comes from Pyrus communis, assembly GCF_041283825.1. Classification (NCBI taxonomy): domain Eukaryota; kingdom Viridiplantae; phylum Streptophyta; class Magnoliopsida; order Rosales; family Rosaceae; genus Pyrus; species Pyrus communis. The sequence goes on along the minus strand of NC_142569.1, from coordinate 33,697,232 downwards.
TTTTTCCTTATTGGTGTCATGCAGAACCTAACGACAAGGACAATGATTGGTCTGACCATCCTAGGCGGTGTTTCAACCTTGTACTCTCACCTACAAAGTTGTGCAGCGTTTGGGTCACTTAACAGCCTCTAGATTAGATTTCATGTCAAAACAATTGTTGCATTTTTCTTTTATGTCCAATAATGCTTTCGATGTTTGTCCATTATAGCCAAGCAGAGTCGATTATCTTTTGGTGTTAGTTTGATTACAACTATAAAACCGTTTAATTCGATTCACTGTGATATTTAGGCCATTCAAAGTTGCCTCTACTTCTAGGGAAAAATATTTTTTTACCACAGTAGATGATATTCTTGTTTTACATGGATCTTTCTTATACAACACAAAACCGAAACACAAAATATCCTCAATAATTTTTTCTCCTTTGTCAATAATCAATTTAATACATCAAATCGCTAAATACGAGTCGACAATGGTGGGGAAATTTTTTTCCTTTGTGATTTCTTTAAAGATCATGGGGTAATTTACCAACATTCTTGTGTTTATACGCCTCAACAAAATATGGTCATAGAATGAAAACACTGCCATATACTTGAAATAGCCCATGGCTTGCGTTTTCAACCTAATTTTCCCTTCCATTTTTGGGTTGAACGTGTACTCATTGTTGTTCATCTCATTAACTGTCTTCCTACACCAATCCTTAGAAAAAAAACACCTTTTGAACATTTATCACCCATTTTTTCTCACCTTCGAGTTGTTAGATGTCTTGCTTTTGCTACCGATACAAATGTTTCTCACAAATTTTCTTAATGTGCCCACAAATGCATTTTTCTAGGATATCTCGTTGATCAGAAGGCATATAAACTAAATAATTTTACCATTAACCAAATTTTTACTAGTTGTGATGTTATCTTTCATGAAACCATATTCCCATATCAAACCTCACCATCCCAAACATCACCTCAAATCGTGTCCCATCCCACTTTAGTTATCATACATGAACCTCTTCCCTAGTCATAACCCTTCCCGAATCCATGTTACACCTAACACCACTTCGTGAACCTCGCGCCATTGCTTAACTTGCGGATGATTTTCTACTGTAGTCTTTAGACACAGTATCATCTGCCATGCTTTCACCACTATGTCCCATAACTCCTTATCCTGTTTCGATGCCTGCAACACCCATCGAACCTGCAGCCGCTATCGTCCTATTGCCAGCAGATGTCGTACCCTTCATTGCTCCAGCACTGGTGCTCAGTCGTTATGGCCGTCACTCTTTTCTGCCTCCAGTGTTACATGACAATGTCTGCCCTATTGTATACCCAACAAGCTCTTCATTGTTTTCGTTGTCTGGCCACACCTCTTATACAAGGTATCCACTTGCTAAGTATCTCACTTATCATAGTTTCTCACCTGCACAACAGTTATTTCTTGCAAATATTACTCACCAAGTTGAAACTTGGACTTATGAGGAAGCTACTCAATCCCCTCATTAGCAAGCTGCCATGGATTTCGAATTAGAAGCTCTGAAGGCTAATCGTACTTGGACTGTCACTCATTTCCTTGTTAGTAAATCTCCAATTGGTTATCATTGGGTTTACAAAACCAAGCATCGTTCTGATGACTCCATTAAACGATATAAGGTATGTTTAGTTACCAAGGGCTATACTTAGCTTGAGGTATTGATTTTCATGATACATTTTCTCCCACTGCCAAAATGGTCAATTCGATGTTTATTGGCTCTTTCTTCTTCACGGCAGTGGTCTCTCCATCAACTAGACGTCAACAACACTTTTCTCCATGGTGACTTCATGAAGAAATTTATATGACTCATCCTCTTGTTATCCGGCGACAGGGGTAGAATTTGGTTTGTTGCCTTAGCAAGTCTCTTTATAGGTTAAAACAAACTTTTCGTCAATGGTTTGCAAAGTTCTCAGAAGCTATTCAATCTGCCGGCTAAATATAATCAAGAGCTAACTACTTTTTATTTACCAAGAAAAGAGGCAAGTCTTTTGCAACACTTTTAATTTATGTTGACGATATCTTGGTCACTGCAATGTTTTAAGCACCGTTGGTGCCGTAAAACGGTTTCTCAACGTTCATTTCAAAATTAAGGATCTTGTCAATTTTAAATATTTTCTGGGCATTAAAGTGTCACATTCAAAGAATGAGATTTTTATTTCCCAATGTAAACATGCTTTAGAAATATTGAAGGACAGAGGTATCTTGGGAGCTTGCCTTGAGGAATTTCCCATGGAACAAAATCTGAAGCTATCTGACATGGTGAAGTCCTTAAAGATTCAGCGAAATATAGAAGATTGGTGGGGCGTTTGCTATATCTAACAATCACTTGGCCGAGTATAACCTATTTAGTACATGTGTTGACTAGCTTTATACATGAGCCTCGCATACCACACATGGAAGCAACCCTTCAGATTTTGAAAATATAAAAAGTACAACTGGACAAGGTTTGTTCTTCCTTTCTCAGAATGAATTGGTCTTAAGTGCATATTGTGATTGGGATTGGGCAAGATGGCCTACAACACGAATATCAACTATAGGTTTTTTTTTTTTTTTTTTTTGCTCTTCATTGATACCTTGGAGGTCAAGGTCAAAGAGACAAAAGACTGTGTCTTTGTTATCAGCAGAGGCTAAATATCAAGCCATGGTTGGAACTTGTTGTGAGTTATTATGGCTGTGATATTTATTAAAGACGTAGGTCTAGTACATCCAAGACCGGCCTTACTTTATTGTGACAACAAAATGACTCATCACATTGTTGCTAATCCGGTTTTTCATGAGCGAACCAGACACATAGAAATGGACTGCCACTTCATCCGAGATAAAATACAAGATGGTTTATCAGCAGAGGCTAATATATCAAGCCATGGTTGGAACTTGTTGTGAATTATTATGGATGCGATATTTATTAAAGACGTAGGTCTAGTACATCCAAGACCGGCCTTACTTTATTGTGACAACAAAATGACTCACCACATTGTTACTAATCCGGTTTTTCATGAGCGAACCAGACACATAGAAATGGATTGCCACTTCATCCGGGATAAAATACAAAATGGTTCAGTTGTCACAAGATTTGTTGCCTATTCACATCAACTGGCAGACATACTCACTAAGGCATTGGGGAAGGAAATTTTCTCAATGAATATTCCACAAGCTGGGAGTTCTTCACACCTACTCTCCAACTTGAGGGAGAGTATTGAGAAGTCAACGATATCATCCTTGATATCTTTTGGCTTAGTTTCGGAAATTATTTGTAATTTGTGATTTTTGTAGAACTATAATGTAGGCTAAATTACGTCTTTGATTAGAAGTCCCATTGTACGAATTGTCCTTGTATCGATAAAAGAAAATTACTTCCGCAAATCTTTCTTTATACACTTCTTTACAGATGTGTGGTGATTTGGTCAAAGTTTTGAGTGTTGGGTTAGGGTTGGGGTTGAGGTATGACACCAAGACTATAGACTATCATGCCTTGTTAGAAATTGTTGATGATGATTATCTTGATTAATTTTTTTTTTATTTTTTTATTTTTTTTATTTTTTTATTTTTATTTTTTTAAATTGTGAATTTGGATGCAAAATTTATAGAAGCAAAAGGAAAAAAGGAAAATTCTTTTAGTTTTATAGTCTTTAGTCATCATTGTGTCATTGATGTTGCATGATTAGAGGAGTTTGTGGGGACGTGGATATGCAAAATGTGTTGATTAGATGGCATTAAGTGCTTAAGAGAATAAATAAAGTAAAAACTTTTTTCCAATTTCATTTCAATATTCTTTTGATTTGTTGGTTTTTACTGTTAATTCAGAGTTTCATCATAAGTAGGTTTTTCAGTTAGTTGAGATTATTTTGGATTCAATTACTAGAAAATAAAGGGGTTAGACTTCTAAACAGCTATAGGACAAGAGTCCTTTGTAGATAGAGCAAGTTTTGTTATTATTTTCAAATACATAACTAGTTAATTAAGTCAGTTAGCACCTATTACTTGTACTCAATGGAGAAATTAGTTGTATAATTGACATTTATAAGGACAATAATCAAACAGTTTGGTGCTCTTTTCTAGAAAGCAACTTACAAGATATAGTTGTACTTTTCTTGTGACATTATGTGGTAGAAAGAAATTTATATATAAGAGTAAATTGTAACAATGGTTTCTTAATTTTAATCAAATTAGAGTAATAGTCTTTCAAGTAAAAATTCATTATCATTAGTCCATTAACTCATCAAAATGTGTAGCTATGGTCATTTTCGTCAACTTCATCAAAATTTTGTCAAAATGAGTTATGTTAGAAGGACCATGACTACAATTAGATTAAAGTTAAGGGATCATTTCTCTAGTTGGATTAAAATTGAGAGACCATTGGTAATGGATTTTTAGTTGAGGGACTATAGCTGCTGCACGTTTTGATGAGTCGAGGGACCAATGCTAATGAATTTTTAGTTGAGGTACCATTGTTTTAATTAAGTTGAAGTTGAGATATCATTGTTACAATTTACTCTACATATAATGCAATGTCTCCATGCCATAGAATTCATCCTCTCTTTTGAAGAATCATGGGCAATGAATTGTTGAAAAAAGTGAGCGGGTAGGCTATATGCATGTGTGTCAAACTTTGCAGCTTTTCATATCCCCTGTCAAGGAAAACAACACTACTAAATCATCTTTTTCTATTCCCATCCCAACATTATTTCTAATATTTTGTTTAAAGTTATATGACATTACATCAAATCCTTATAACATTTAATTTCCTTTATAAAAAAAAAAAAACCTTGACATTTAATCGAGAGACTCCAAAGCTATTCTCATTCCCTTCATATATTTTGTCAATCTCAAATTGCAAATCAATTCAACAAACAATAATAAGATTTATAAAATTTTTTGGCTATAAATTTTTTGGTTATAATTTTTTTGGTTTCTCCTTTGCTCTACCTCTTACTTGAGTGCTAGGGTTTCATATTTTTTATTGAAACATTTAACTTTAATAATCCTTTCAAATTTGTTTATTGATGCTTTGTTATATTGGACTTTGGATTGCTTAGTGTGTGTATATATTATATGTATTAGGATGTTTTGGTCAATAACTTTGTAAATATTATCCATGTAATTTCTTTTATATTGATGCCCCATGTTGCATGAAATTTTGTGTGTAGAAAAACATTGTGGAATATGACCAATTCAGAACCTGGATTGTTGTTCAACACAAGAGCAATGAACTGCACGACACCTATTATTCAACACATTTGACCTTATTTTCTTCCTCTTTTGATAAAAGAAAATGCCATTTCTTTTTTCCTTGATGCTCCTCCATCAATCATCAGTTTTTGATTCAGAAAGTCATCCTTGACCAAACACATTATTTCTTGTTGTGAAACAACAATAAAATATGGCTGCCACACTTTCTGGACACTTGGGATATTGACTTCCTGATGGAATGAAATATCTTTTTTCTCAACTTGAAAAACATATGCAGGATTAAAGTCGTTAGGAAAACTTAAGCCCCCCGAAATCACACGAAAAACTTAGACGAAATGTCTGCAATTCTACTTTTTCTTTTTCTTCTGCAAATTACTGCATTTTCTTTTGCAATTGGTCAGCAAGAAACCGGTAACATTAGGCTTGGTGTTTCTCTAAATGTCGATAACAAGTCATACTGGCTGTCAAATTCGGGCCAGTTTGCGTTCGAATTTTACAACGAAGGCAACAAGTTGGCGGTAGGCATCTGGTATGCGAAAATCCAACAGAAAACAATTGTATGGACAACAAACCGCGATGCTTCGCTGCCACTCTCTAATGATGTAAAGCTGCTTTTGAGTGGTAAAGGAATAATGGTCATGTCGACAGATAACCAAGTTGTATCAGCAATCATTTCGAACATTTATGAGCCTGCTGCCTCGGCTTCCATGCTCGATTCTAGTAAATTTGTCCTCTACAACTCGAATTCAAAGATCATTTGGCAGAGTTTTGATACTTCAACCGATACCATTGCATCTAGCCATCGACTGCTAGCTGGAAACAATATTGTCTCCAACATCTCGGACACAAATCATACAAGCGGAATGTTTAGACTTTCGATGCAGCGTGATGAGAACCTAGTGAAGTACCCGGAGGGTCTGATTGTATTACAACCTTATCATGCTTATTGGAATACTAGGACATTCAGGGCTGGATACAATGTCTCTCAACCTTGATCACAATGGGTAGCTATATCTCATCAATTCCACCAATTACAAAATATGGAACAATATGAATCAGAACCAGCTGTTTGATATGGGTATGTACCGGATGACGATTGACTTTGATGGTATACTCCGGTTATACTCCCATTCTTTGATTCATAACGATTCATGGTCAGTTTAGTGGTCATCATCTTATGATAAGTGCGCTCCACTAGGGCGCTGTGGGTTAAATGCATATTGTGTTCCCATTAATCAGGATCCACCTTGTGTTTGTCTTCCTGGTTTTGTCTTCATTGATCAACGCCAAAGAGATTTAGGCTGCATGAGGAATGTAAGTACTGTTGGTTGCCCGGACGAGAATAGAATTACATATTCCATTGCTGATCTGGATGGTTTTGTGTGAGAGCGCACCCCATATTTTGTTCTCAACATTACTGAGACTGCTTGTAGAGAGGACTGCTTGAGAGATTGCAACTGTGAAGCTGCAGTTTATAGTGACAAGATGTGCCAAAAACAAAGGTTTCCACTAACATTTGGAAGAACTGACGGAAGTGGCTCAACTATGATCAAAACTGTAAGCAAAGCAAGAAAAGACCAACTTCGAACATGAATCTTTATCGGCGGTATTGCAATGCTAACTTTTGCACTTATTATTCTAGCAATTACTGGTTTTGTTATTTATAGATATTGTGTTGCGGATTACAAAAAGATTCCGAATTCAGAAAATGGCGGGTTTGTTGAAGATGTCGCGCTGCGATCATATACATATTGTGAGCTTGAAAAGGCAACCAAAGGTTTTAGTGATCAAGTGGGCAAATGAGCCTTTGGGACAATTTATAAAGGGGTCATACCATCAAATGGTGGGAGAGTAGTGGCCATCAAGAAACTAGAGAAAATGGCGGATCAAGGAGACCGGGAATTCCGAAATGAGATGAATGCAATCAGAATGACACATCACAAAAATCTGGTTAAATTGCTTGGCTACTGTCACGAGGGATCGTCACGAGGGATCAAATACGCTTTTAGTTTACGAGTACATGACCAATGGCTCACTTGTAGATTTCCTTTTCCGATCAGATAAAAGACCAACTTGGAAGGAAAATATTGGCATATGTCTTAATGTAGCTCAAGGCATACTTTATTTACACGAAGAGTGTGACACACAGATCATCCACTGTGACATCAAGCCGGAAAATATACTAATGAGTGACCAAAAATGTGCAAAGCTTGCTGATTTTGGTTTTGCCAAGCTGCGACCAAACTAGGACATATACCAGGTTAAGAGGAGCACGAGGTTATGTTGCACCTAAGTGGCATAGAAACGTTCCCATAACAGTGAAAGCAGACGTATACAACTTCGGGGTTGTGTTATTGGAGATTATATGCTACAGAAGATGTGTTAATATGGACATACGAGGATCAAGTTATCCTTGAGAATTGGGTATACCATTGTTTGTAAGTCGACGAACTGGATAAGCTAGTAAAGAATGAATATGTCGACAAGAATGAACTTCAGAAGATGGTTAAGATATGACTTTGGTGCATCCAAGATGAGCTAGCATTTTATCCTTCGATGAAGAAGATGGTACTGATGCTGGAAGGGATGGTAAAGATACCAAACCCACCAAGTTTTGCCTCCGTTTCTAGTTCCATTTCCTGACTAAGCCTTGCAGTTAACTGATTTGGAAACTAGCTAGCTTCTGTGTAATTTTTGTTGCAGCGTTGGTTTTGTTGTTTGCTTTGGTTTGGAGTAACAATTTATCTTCATGTACTATGTTACAATCTGATCCGTACAAAATGAATAACAAGTAAATTTCAGACTTCACCGTGCATACAAATTAGGTGGTTTATGGTTTCTTTAATTTAGGTGATAAGTCTATCAATGTATAGAATGAAGTGAAACTATGTGAGAGCTTTTCTTTCCTCTGTGAAAATCTTTCTCACCGACATGTGAGGGTTTCGTTCTCATTGATCTAGCTCTTCTTGATGGTTTCCTGTGCAGTTTGTTTTTGTGGTTAGTTTGTTTTCAGTTTTATCTAGCTCTTCCTGATGTCTACAATTTTCCCACCCCTTCCTTACAATCTTCATCATCTCTCCCTTCTTTTCCTACTTTTGCTTTTGTTCTCACCATTCTGAGCTCTTTTTCCAAACACCCGTTTCCTTCCTTGACCCAAGCCCCCATCATATTTTTCTTTTGGCTCCATAATCTCCGATCGGTTATTGCCTCTATATATCGCAATTTGTCGCAGATCTGTGGGAGAATATGTAGAGCTTTAGTTCAGGTGTTCCCACCATCACCATTGTTGGCCCTTCTCGCTGTTCGCCCTTGTCGACGATATTTCTCGTGGGTTTACACCTACGTGCTTCCTTAGTCTCGTGGTGGCAATCCTTGTGTTGGTCCATGGTGGATGATGTGGCCTCTTTCTTCACCAATTTCGGGTTTCTTCATGGTGTGATCCCTAGTGATCGTGGCGGGAGGCGGACAATTGTGCAAATTTCTAATGGCGGCGTTTCTAGGGTTTTTCTATGTAGTTTGTTTGTGTGTGATGGGCTCTAAGGTTCTTGGGCTGTTTTCTTATGTTTGTTTGTGGCCCATTTTCTTTTTTGTGCTTAACTTGTAATGGGCTTTGTTGTACTTGTTTTGGTTAGTAATGAAATGTACCATTTACAAAATAAATAAATAAATGAAGTGATGCAAACTTTAGGGTTACTTACATTTTACACCATTTAGGTTTGAAGTGTTTTTCAAAATGGGTCATGAGGTTTCCATTTTTTCAAGCTGTACATTTACACCTTTTGTCTATTTGAACGTCTAATTATCCATTAAATTGATGAGTTTTTGGGTTAATTTGGTACAAATGTAGCTATATATGTCAACCCAATTATGTGTTCCATGTTTACAATGTCATCAATTTAAAGACTCAAAACATTTGTCAGGCAAAAAACATAATTGATACAGTTCTAAAATCTCAAGGTGTAGTGTGAAAATTTTAAATCTTATGGCCCATTGACATGGAACGTCATGTGACAATTTACTCGAGTAGAAAATAAACTTGAGCATCAGTTTTTTTTTTCTAAACAAACGATATTATCTACATTAAGGTAGAAGGAGATGAGGTTTAGCCTCACAATGAGTTAATAATAATATGATTCAAATTCATCTTTGACGAGAATTATACTTAAAACCTCTCACTTACTAGTTAAGAATAATATTCCTTGATGGTAAGCCTTTCTCTATTGCCCCAAAAAAATGAGCAGCCTTTGTCTCATTTGACGGATTGAAATAACGGAGTTTAGTGTCCGATAAAACCAACGGGAGCATGAGTGCAATTTGACTCGCTCCTTAACTTGGCAAAGCAATCCGGCCGGTCCAAGTGTACTCATGATCCACGTGGCCAAATCCCTGCTAAACTGCCGAAGGGATCCAATGAGGCCTCCCGCAGCAAAACTACTCTAAAAGAATAAACACGCGATCTGAGTCGTCGGCGAGTATCGACGTCAAAAACCACTCGCTGGAGCAAAGCAGGTCACTGAAAATAAATAAATAAAAATTAAAAAAAAGCACAGAAGCTGAAGCTGTTGCTGGAAAAGGCTTGATCAAATTAGGGTTTCGCGAATTCGAATCGCCGAAAAGGTTCAATCAAGTTAGGCTTTTATCAAATTTTTAGTTATAATTGCTTAATTTTTTTGCTGAAATTTGGAAATTTGCAGGAAAACTGAAATGGGGGACGGCCTATGGAACCGGCAGCAGCAGCAGCAGCAGCCGCAGCATCAACTGGGTCCCTCTGGCGGCGTGCATAAACGACCTCGTTCTGACTACGGTTCGTCCTCTGTGGCCGTGTCTCATAGTTATTTTCTTTAATTGGATGAAACTGTGATTGGATTCTTTTGCATTATAGATTTAGTTGTCAAACAATTTAAATTTGTGACCTTTTTTGTGTTTTATTCGAGCGATATTATAATCTAATCGAAACTATGGGAAGTGGAGGATTCGAACTTGGTTGTAAAGAGGGAGCACACTGCTCAAGCGAACTTAGCTCGAAGTCTGATTTTTGTGCTATAAGTGTTTTTACTTTAGTAGTTCTTGATGGGTTTTCGGGTTTCACTGTAAAATTATGTTCAAAATGGTGAAGTTTGTGTGAAGAGTATCTATCGTTGACAAAGATTCCAGTTCGGTTGTCTGATGACTCTGCTTGTTTTTATCGCCAATTATTCCTGCAGATATGCAGATTCTGGTTTTGTAGCTAGGTGCCTTTCTTTTCTTTTCTTTTTTGAAAACAAAATGAAAAATGTTTGCTTCTGTTTATATTCTTACATCTTCAGGTTCTTCATGAAGCATAAAATATAGTTTAGCCTTTTTGTTGCACTTGGTACAATCGGGGTCAATAGTCAAACTTGTATGATTCCGTATCTTAATGTATCTTTCAAGAAAGCTTTACTAGCAGATGATTTCTGTTGTTATTTTCTTTGTAACCAAATCACAGTTTGTCGCTCTAATGTTTCTTTCAGTCCATACTGAATAAGCTGAACCCAACAAAAACTGGTTCAGTGTGGTTGTTGAGACCTTTGTGCAAAATGAAAAGTACTACATTACACGGTACTTAAGAATGGGTATTTTCCCCAACCCAACCAAATCCCAAACCTCTGAAGTGATATCAAGTAGGTTCTTCCTTTAAGTGCGGCCAGTCCTCCAATCTAATGCTATTTTTCAATAATGATGGTAATAAGATTCTCCTTGCATATTTATGATGCATATTATTGATATAAATTTTGATAACCAAATCCCCTTTTTTATTCATTTAGTTTTTTGTCTGTTGAATTGTTCTTGTTATAACTTCGTAGTCACTGATCAAAAGCATAGCCTTGTATAGTTTTATGTAGATGGTTCGATTGGTATGTTTTCTTTGTACTTTTGAACCTTGCAAGCAGTTTTACTAGTTCATCACCACCTTGTTTGTTAACTGCTAGATGGGGTATCCCCTATTGCTTCCCAATTGGTTTCTTGATTTATGTTCTTTCATTTCCTCTTTTATACCTTTTCTCTTGTTCAATAGTTGTAATATTTACAGCTGAATTATGTCTGTTTGTTAATGTTTTCTCAGTGTCTTGCCTTTTTCATAAAGGGTAAAATATGTCTTCCGTGCATTAAGTTTGTCAAACATCGGAAATGTATTCTGAAAAGGATCTCAACTTTTATTTTTCAAGTTAGGAAACAACTTTTCCCCAATTTATTATGTTTTCAGGGGAAAAGTGAAACATGGTAAATAGTTAGAAACACAGAAAGGAACCTTTCAACTGGAATGAGTATCTCAGTCTTCCTCAGAGCATCTGTTGTTGGCCCTCACTTTTCATGTTTGTCGCCTCTCTCTGCTTTTCTTTCTCCTTTGCATCTCGTCTCTCACACTCTCTCTACGCCCTAAAAACCTGCACTCCAGCCCCACTCCCAAAGCTTGTCTGAGAGCCATTCTTCGAAACCAATATGTGGACCCTCTTCTTCTTCAACACCCCCCCTCTACCCTCTCTCTCTCTCTCTCTCCCTTCTCAATGTTGTCATCTCTGTCTCAGATGTGAAAACATTTGGTTCTGTATAATAAGTTTGACGTGAATAAGTCTTATGTGATAAATTTGAATGATAGAATTTGGTATCATTTCAAGTTAAATGGAGTCGACAAGAATTTTATTGAACTTGTAGAATGGAGATATGGAAGATGCTACTTGTATCGGATATAGAGCTGATGTTGGATGTTTGACGTTGCTTTATTTTATTGTATCAGTTTCTTATTGGTGTTGGAATGGTTATACTGTACTTGTATCTGTTCTTTATCTCTCTTTTTGGTGATGCTTTATATTACTTTATTTTATTTATAAATCTGGAGTGGTTATACTGTACTTGTGTTGGATGTATATTTGGTGTTGGATGTTTGATTGATATGAATGTTCCAGCTATAAGGCTCTAACTCACAATGGTTTTGGTTAGATTTGCTACGTCCATGGGATAAGTCAATTTCACTTTGTGCCATTTAAAAGGGCACTAACTCACAATAAATGTTTGGTTCATCGGCATGTCTTATCAAAATGCATTAACATTAGTTATGTGTTTGGTTATAATACTTAGCTGAAGCTAATTTTCAAATATTGCTGCTTAATTGCAAATTCTGTAATTCAATCTTTTCTCATACTAACAATAAATTCATTTTCATTGTTTTCGTTTTAAGAAACAGTTTTCAAACTATTCTACCAGATGCATTCTGTAATGTTAAAATGCAAAAATATTATCTTGTTTTCATTTTTTGAAAATGTTTTGTGCAGATGGTTTTGGAAAACATCACCACACAGGTCCTTACTTTTCTGTATTGTCTACCTGTCTTCAGGTCAAGAGATGCAAGGTTATTTTGCACGAGAGGATGATATTGGCGGTCCTAGGACTGTAAAGGATAGCAGATCAATCGGATCAGCATATGACCGCTATCTTCAGAATGCGGTGACTTTCTTAAGCATTTGAAACTATGCTTATTATTCATTGTGATACAGCTCCCTGTTTTTGTACTAAAACATTATCCTACTTTCTTTTAAAGGAAATGCCTTCGTACGCTTCTGGAGAAGCGAGTACTTTTGGTGGAGCTGGAATGGGAAGGGCTGTTGGTGGTGGAATGTCAGGTCCTCCAATGGCTGATCATTCTATGAGGGGTCGTCCTGGAGCTATGTCTTCTGATCTACTAACAAATGGTCGAAATATGAATCTTGCTAATCAGCTCCCAGTAGATGCAACGGCTAGGCCTGGACGTGAAACAGTTCCTTTACCTCTGGATGCATCCAGCACTTTATATGTTGAAGGACTTCCTCCTGACAGCACAAGGAGGGAAGTAGCTCGTATCCTTTATGATCTTTCTATTATGCTTAAGAGTTATTGCATTTTGCTGTTTCCAATCTTATTGCTTAACTCAATAAATTTTCCATCGCTCATCCTTTTCATTACTCCAAGATATCTTTCGTCCTTTTGTGGGATACAAAGCAGTGAGGCTTGTGAGCAAAGAGTCCAAACATGTATGTGGGGGAGGATTATTGTAAACAATTACTTTTCTTGGTCATTCTGTTTTTATTGTTCACTCTGACTTGAGATTCTTGTTGTGCTACTTGGTTTGACTTTCGGGAAGTTTATAATCTGTCTTCACACTAATATTCCAGTTTGTCCGTAATGCAGCGTGGTGGGGACCCTCTTATTCTTTGTTTTGTGGATTTTGAAAATCCAGCCTGTGCAGCAACTGCTATGAGTGCCTTGCAAGGTGATTGCTTTTTCTTGTCATCAACCTCGGTGGCTATCAGTTTCAAAGAAAGCTTGTTTCTTCGTTTTGCTTTTATTTGTTTCCTTTATAACTTCGTAACTGCTATTTCAATGGTACCTTATTCAATCATGTAAATGGTAAATTTATGCTAGAATTCTTCATGCATAGCAGGTGTAAAGAGGATGAGGCAGTTCACAAAAATGTTATAGATGGTTTCTTGTAATTTAAGAGTGGAGTTTATGATACCTCTGCGCTCTAGAACCTGTAGAACTAGCTTGCGTTGCTCATTATAATTCCCATGCTAGTGGTTTTTGAAATGCTGGTAGATGCTGACATTTGTGTTTGCATTCGCAGGTTATGAAATGGATGAACATGCTCCAGATTCTAATTACTTGCGGCTGCAGTTTTCTCGGTTCCCAGGTCCCAGGTCTGGACCTGGACGTAACAAGAGGTGATAGGCATTAGGTAATGAGAAACGTCTGCGTTGACGTAATCAAGATTATATTAGCTCTTATACATTCCATATATATGCTCCTTTCTGTAGTGGTAACCACATTGTACCCAGAATATACAATGTTAATTGCTCAGGCTTGGGCACACACTAACTGTAAGCACTTGTAATGCACGCTGTTGTTTCCAGGTACTGAATCCAGACAGTTTTAAAGTAGTTATATTTAACGGAGATCTGATTTTGCATTTCCATGGTCTACGAAATTTACTGAAGGAATGTTTTTAATTCTGAATATCTTCTTCTCTTTGACATTATACCATGTATAGACCACCGCAAAATTAGTAGAGATAGTTTCCATACAGATTGTTTCCATATTCTGGAGGACTTCCATGGCCGGAGTATCTTGCCACCATAGTGTCCCGTTCCAATGACACAATGTGTTGTGGAGACACTTCAAATGGCACTGCATCATTAGCACTAGGCATTGTGTTGTACGTGTCCCATGAAAGCTGCTCTCCATATTTAGAAGCGGGAATCATTCTTGGGGATGGAGATACATATGAAGAAGAATAAAACCCTAATCAAAGGGGTGAAATCTTCCACATTTGATCACCAAATTAGGTGGCTTAAGCATTTAAGTGCAAGATGAAATGAACTGCCGCCATACAAGAGTAGTTGGAAGGAATCTGGATGTTGCAATCCTAATGGGCCAAGAGTCGGGTTATAGAACTAGAAATGCTTGTCTTGTAGAAGTGGCTAGCTGCTGAGGCACAATCCCCTTGAAAACTAAGGGTTTTTTTAGCATGATTTGCAGGCTTCCGTTATAGATATTGTATGGGAAGTGATTTCCCCACTCTCTTTTTATCCTCGTACAACTCCCTTTTTTCTTAGGTTTAGGGTTGGATAAATTAAAGGAGCATCAATTAAAAGAACCAAAGGTGAATGCATAAGGAGAAAACGAATGAAACCCTAATCAAAGTGGTGAAATCTTCCACATTTGATCGCCAAATTACTGATGTAGATGCTCTCTCTCCTTGTATTTAGGGTTGGATAAATCAAAGGAGAATTAAACGAAAGAAATAAAAGGTGAACGTGAATGCAGGAGGAGAAAACGGGAATGTTAAGATCAGTACCCTATTTAATTTGTCTTTTATTGTAGGTTGCACTGCCTGTAGAGTTGTAGAAGAGCAAAGACAGTGCATGATGAGAATAGACAACGCATGGTGTCATGTCTTTTGGTGTTAGAAATTTGATCCGAGTCTTTCCTTTTAGGACGACAGTGAAGGACTGAGGCTTATGCTATATCGTCCCTCCCAATGCTAAGCACTAGCTAGTGGGCTGCCGATTACATCACATGGGCTTTGAACTCTGTCTCAATTATTGCAAAGACCATTGCCTCTTCAATGAATGCTTCTAACCCATAATCCTATGCTCCTAGGGCTAGAGCTTCCCCCCACCCTTCTTGGCATTAACACACTGCCGGGGATATACCGCTGTATCTCTCTCATTATGTGATTAATGATTTGTTTGATTACTTTCTTCAAAAGGCACTTATACTATTACTGCTTTTGTTGTAAAAACTTTGATTTTTTTTTATTGAAAATCCAAACTGTTACATTGAAAAAGCACTTAAAAGTGCGTCTTGAAGAAGCATATGATAGGTGTTTCTCTAAAAAACGCTATTACGAGCCAAAATCATTTCTAATTTTTTCTTGCCAATCACAGCATAAACGCTTTTGGCTTTTATAGAAGTAATCTCAACCAAGCCATAAGTAAAAAGAGGGTGATATAGGCCACTAGACCCAAACGAAAGAGAAAGCTAAAAGTGATCAATGAATTGGTTTTCGATTTACCATCAAATTGGCACAACATTCGGCATTGTTTTGCAAGGATGCTTTCTTCTTAGCATTGATTTTACACACACACTCTAGTCTGTGGTATAAAACGAGCGAGGGTTTGGTTGGAGAACAAGTCTGAGTGGTTAATCCCATGTGGGCTGGAGGGTTTCATTTGGTGCCATTACTCCTTTTTGTGATTCTAGCATCCTTTTGGAACTGGAAGAGAAGCTAAAGGGAAAAGGTGGTTTAGGGCAAAAAGGATATTGAGTTTATAAACCGGGAAAATGGCTAAGCAATTATTCGGCGCCAACATGACTCTTACCTAAATATAGACTAGTTGTGGTAAAAAAGAAAAAGGCAAAAGGGGGTAACTGTAAATACAAATTGTATCAAAGTGTAAATTGTCCCACAGCCTGTCCAGGGACCAGATCATTGAGTTGTTGCTGCAAGCCCGCAAGCCAAAAAGGAGAAAGTTGTGGATTAGATAGACGCATCGTCTTCGTTTGGTATAATTCCAAGTCGTCCTGGGTGTTTCCTCTTCTATGTGGCCTCTTTCTTCCTTTGGATTTTTGAGCTCATGAGCAAATTGATTGTCGTTTTCTGTTTCCTGAAGACAAAATTTGACTCTCTGAAAGAACACTTTTTCATGAAATTAGTTTGAAGTCTATTCTACACCTAAATGGACTTCAATCATTAATTTTGTGTTAACTAAGAATGTATGTATGAATTCTTGTATAACGGTTTAATAGTATCTCTCTTTATTTTTAAGAAAGAAACCATAAGTTTGATTCTCATAAATTGCGAGTTCGAAACCAAACTCTTCTCAGCCCATTTGTGTAACTCTGTCAGGCTTTCGTCCCAGATATTGTTGTATAACAAAAATGTATGCATGACTAAATATCTGCATGAATTATTACGTGCGGACGCAGGAAAAAACAAATTCACTTGCCTTATTTCCAAATTAAGGCTCTATTTCTTCCTGATTTTAGAATTACTTGATTATCTAGCCTATGCTCATATTACATTCAACTACA
The DNA here is from genome assembly GCF_041283825.1 of Pyrus communis. Lineage (NCBI taxonomy): Eukaryota > Viridiplantae > Streptophyta > Magnoliopsida > Rosales > Rosaceae > Pyrus > Pyrus communis. The sequence goes on along the minus strand of NC_142569.1, from coordinate 33,680,432 downwards.
ACGATTCAAACTGTTTATTTTTTTATCATTTTTGTAAAATATTAGCTAAATTAAAAATATATGAGGTATCTAATTGAGTACAAAAACAATTGATGAACACTATATATTCTAAGAAGCATATGAAATTTCATCTTAACAATTAAATAGGCAAATAGTTTCAAATAAAATTAAATTTTTGTAAGGATGATCTATGAATTAAGACTTATAAATAAACGGTACAGATCATTGAAATTCGATATATTGTGAGCTCCACAACTAATCCTCATTTAGAAAAAAAAAAAACAAAATGGAAATCCCTCGTTAAGGCATGTGCCTTTGAGTAGGTAAAATTTGAAACGTGAGATGTCGTTCGCTATGGAAACAAAGATCGAAATCCTTCATGGTCCCATTCCTTGAATCAGAACAAAAGAACTTTAAAGAAAAGTCCTTTAACTATGTCCAACTTTGGACACTTTTGTTCATGCATGCGTTCACTGACTTATCTGATCTCGTTGTCTTGAAGTAGAGAGATTTTTCTGTGTAACCGGTACATAAGGTGATACATCATGTGTGATTATATAAATAATGAAATATATATGTTAAAAAGTTAATAACTAAAAAATAACATTTTCCACCACTTACATAAAAACATGTGGTGTACTATTCATATTCTCGTCATAATGAAAAACTTCTTGAAGGATAAGAGAGGAAATTCCAGACTAAACTACGTGGCACTACATGCAGCATGTCAATTGCATCAACTCATCAAGCTTTCAACCTTTTCATGGCATCTTCAAAGCATATGCCTAACTTCTTAGAAATATGCTCAACAGCTAACATTTTTGTAATCCATAAAGAAATACATACGTTAACATTTAGAAACAAAATCCAGACAATAAGAGAGAGATGACTGTCCAGAAAAAAAAAGTAAGAGACAGATGCATCCATCGATAAAAAAGAAAATAAAAAAGAGATGCGTCAACAACTCAATATTTATTATTTGTTGAATCGCAGTTTGACATACATATCATTGCTAATAAGATTGTCACTATTAGTTATCGAGGACATAACAATCTGTATTGTATTTACAATTATATGAGTTAAACTTCATACATCCTCCGATTAAATGACAATAACTACTACAAAAATGTCAAAAGTTAATTAGTCAGTATCACATATATGTAAGTAGGTTATATAAATACACATAAACAAATAAGTTTTTGTATATATGCTATACTTTGATTTGTTTATAACAAGAAAAGGTTCCACATTATTGCTAGCTAGGCTAAGCGCACCTCCCTCCCATTTAGTGTAGATAATATTGTTTGTTCAAAAAAAAAAAAAAAAAAAAAAAGACTTAACAAGGAATCACTATCTGTTGCTTTATGACCATAAATTTATGTAGAGCAACCGATTGGGATATCTCAAAGTTCTTATTCATATACAACACACTTTGAGACAGGTAATAATTATAACAAAATTAAAGACTATAATCTTATTACGTTTTTACATTAGCTAAAACATTGGTATACATATTTAGCTTGCTAAAAACATATGTCGAAATGTGCCACACCTGGAGGATTTGTAACAAATTCATCGTTTTAGGACAATGAGAAATGACACGTTGCATGTAAGAATTTTCTAGTTTGTTGAATGCCATCAACATCCATCACGTTTAAAAGTATGGGAGTCCCTCTCTCACATTAATGAAGTCTGTACCCAAAAATCTTCCACTAACCAATAAATATTTAGACCAGACACGTATACGTATGGAAATCTATCAATTCTGTTTTGGAACTTTGTCTGACAAACTGGCTTTCTCTTGGACTTGGATGGCTTATATATTTTTTCAGATACTATAAATAAATACACACACACACACACACATATATATATAAAATCTATCCACGAAAATTTCATTTTCATGCTTTCCCTTTTACATCGGTGTCTTAGAGATAATATCATTTCTTTGATTAATAAACTTGAAATAAATCGTACTGCATTATGTACATTACACACTATATAGTCTAAATTAACATCATGAAGCACCCAAAACCTAAACCTAATGGATTTTATGAAGCCGCAGGTTTGGGTACATTAATGATCACTACAAGAAAAAAGAAGGAAAGATTATATTCACATATTTCAAATTACTTCTCCCACATATTTTTAATTTTTTAATATTTTTCTATAAAATGTTAGTGATATGTAGAAAATATTAACAAATTAAAAAGGTGTGAGAAAAGTAATTTGGAATGTATAAATATAATCTCTCAAAAGGAAAAGGATCCGGTGAGAATCCTTTTCCTAGGAATTCCATGATCGTGATTGTTCATCGTATATCGTACGGTCATAAATCATTCCACAATTTAAAATTTAAAATTAAATATAAATAGTACCTACAAAAATTGACCGCACGATATATGATGAATGATCACGATCACAGAATCCTTAGAAAACCGGACCCTTTTTCCAAGAAAAGTAGGCTTTAGTCACGATTTGTTAAGAGTAATCTAACCTAAAAGCTATACCACATTCTAAACACAAAATTTGGTAAGAATATGATGATTTATTTTATTTTCTCAAACTATAGAGCAGTTACTCTCACACTGGCGACAATTATCCTCCCCCAAATCTGGGTATATTTCTACTAAAAAAAAATGTTCACATATAGAAACCGTATAGTAAGTTTATTGAAATTGGCTCTATATCAATGGAATTTCTGCATCCGTACATTAAATTAGAGTGGAACTCGAGGAAAAAAATGGATTACAGATGAAGATAAGAAGACAAAGAAGAAAACTACAAACTTGGAGCTTCAAGGAGAGGGACGGAGCGGGGAGTATAAAGCCACCACCCAGAATTCTACAATGAAAAAGAAAACATTGTATTTTTTTTCGAAGTTCTTTCACATTTTCTTCTTGGCTTTAAGAGCCAAAGTCCAGAATTCCACAATGAAAAAGAAAACATTGCATTTTTCTTCGAAGATCTTTCACATTTTCTTCTTGGCTTTACAGAATCAATTAGCATATTCTCACCCCCAAGAAACGATACAAGAAAACAGCCAAATTAAGGTAAATTCGATATAATGCATTTTTTTTTAATTTTTTTTATAGCAACTTGGCAAACAAAAACATAGTAGAAGAAAACAAGGAATATACAAAGAAATTAAGAAAAATTAATGAAAAGGGTTTGAAAACTTTAAGTTTTAATGATAAGGACAAAATAAAGGGTAAAGTGAATAGTACTAGGATTGACTTTTTAGTGTAAAAATGTGGTTTTTTGTTAAAATGAACAATATCGTGAGCTTTTCGTCAAAACTTCTAAGAAATTAAGGAAGTATGGGAAATCGAAGAAATATAATACAGGACCAACTCTCAATGGGTTTATACTATATACGGTGCACATGTATATGTTCAGGAAATAAACTTTTAGCGAAAATAAGCTGCAAAATTGACTAAATTTTTCTTCATATTTACACTCAATTTTTTTTCAATAATATATGTAGAATTTAGCCAAAGGAATTAACTTTGTTCCTTAACGATTGAGGAGGAGTTCCTCCCCAATTCACATTGTAGCCAATTCATGGACCTTCATCCTTATGATCGAAATTATTCATACTATAAATTACTGTGTAAATATCATCTTCGCAAAAAAAAAAAAAAAAAAAAAAAAAAATCAATTAAATATAAGATCGTTTGGCCATGAAACTATGTAAAAATAGATTAACTGATCCGGTATATGAATTCCGAAACTTCTATCTACTTGCTATAATTTATTGACTAAACAATCTTAGTTTTAATTAATTTTTTTGTAGATGATCTTTACTTACAAAATGATTTATAATATAAATGATTCTGATCATAAGTACGAACTTCTCCTTAGAAGCCAAGCTCAAAAGTTAAATAAAAAACAAAACCAAAATGATCCTCCGCTTTCTGGGTACTCAGCTCAACTCTCCACTTCCTTTCATCTTACAAGCTTCTAGATTTAGATTTGTCTCAAATCACATGCCAACTAATCTGCCCAGCTCGATTTTGATTCTTTGAAAATTCCAGTGCCTCTACTTTTTCATTTCTAAATCTTACTTACTCCCATTATATATAATTAGTTTATATATATATATATATATATATATATATATATTTATAAAGATGCTTTGTCTAGATATGAAAGACATAGCAGTGATTCAAAAAGATCATTAGGAGCCAAAAATATTTAGTATTTTAAATTGGTTTTACTACATTGCACATTGAGATGAATTTTTAAACAGTCCATCTAGCTTAGCTAGCTACCATGAAAGCTGACTGTCAATTTTCCAAGGGTTTCCACATGAAATGGCATGAAATGGGTTAATGTCACTTTAAATAGTTGATATAAAATGAAAACAAAAGTACAACTGGTTGAGAACCTTCCTTTCATGTTCTCCATATCTTAGTTGCCTCTTGCATACTTGTCCTCTTCAAAACTTACAACAATTTTACGAATCTTTAATCATACATATCAAAATTTTGTTAAAGGATAACAACAGTTGCAAGTTAAGCTGGATCAAATACAAGAATGAAGATAAGAACGTGCATGCATGGTTACCTTTTCCTTCTTTTTTTTTTTTTTACAGAGAAATCTTTAGAAGCAGTCAAAGGCAACGTTATGTTTTTACTAATGAGATCTGTGTGCTAAAAGGAGATTACGTAGCTAGGTTCAATCTTCACCTAACACTCCTATTATCACTTGTGACTGTAAAAGATATACGTGTTGGGGTTGGCTGACGTTAATTAGTTGTTCGTATTGATTTGAGAAATTTGATGGAAATGAGGATTAACGAATTACAATTGGAGCTGGCAAATAGTTGGGTTTAGTTGGTTTGGGTTAGATTCACCACTAATTGATTTCTACATGGGTCATTCAAACTCAATCCATTAGCTTATGCAACGGTGGAGTGAAGAATTTTTCACCAGGTGGGTTAGCTTAAAGGTTTAAATATTTATAAACAAAAAAACATGATACTGCATTTTTCACAGTATCAGCTAACTAAATAAAATTCTGGCAAGGTGAGCCAAGAATAAACAAATACATGTTTAAATTCAAACAAATCCAAACTTGTACATACACAAGAATTGATGAGAAAAAAAGAATGTAAGAAAAATAGATGGTTTATAAATTGTATTATATAATCTTATATAATCAAATCGAGAAAATTTGGATTAGTGACTAATATATGGTGAACTACATTCGAAAATCAATAAAAATTACATGTCAAATTTTATTTTTGAGCTACAGCCCAGGATAGCCCTTAACGTGGCTCCGCAGAGCTTATGGTAAAAATGGTTGACCTGAAATGACTCATTCTGTTAACGAGTCAACCGTTTCATCTCGTAACAATTTTCATTTTTTTTAATTTTTATTAAAAAAAAATGAAAATTGTTACTAGATGAAACGGTTGACTCGTTAACAGAATGAGTCATTTAAAAAAAAAAAAAAAAAAAGCATTCGGCTGAAACCCAACTATTTCACGACCTAATTTAACCGTTGGTCTAGTTTTGTACTTGCCAACAAAACAAAGAACATATGAAATAGTAAATTATTTCAAAGTAAATCAAATAGCGACGTAGATTATATAACAACGAGTTATCGTTTTTACAATTACATTTTTCTTTTCATTGGTTCAGACAATTTTCGAATTGGTATCAACTTCGGTGTTATTGTACAAATGAAAGGTACGGTGACTATAGAAGCTAAAAAAAACATGAACAGAAAATAAAGGGAAAGGTGACCAAGAAAAATATTAGTTTGTGTCGTTCTGATTGTAATAATCTGTCATGTGATATTTTTATACATTATAATATGAACGATGAGTAAGTGCTTTTTTTTTTTTTGTGAAACGATATACTTATTAGATTAGATGTTATATTAGGGAATCGACGGGGTTCGAATTCACACCGTGCTGCAAGGGCACCACTCCTCTCTACTATTGTGATCAAGGATCACTTGTGGTCAGTAAGTTATTAAATGGTGTGAGGATTACACCAAAATATTCATCAGTTTTGGAGTAATGCTAGAGAGACAAAATTTGTAGACAAAATTTTAAAAACTAAAAGACATGAAGTTAATGATTGATTTATTATTTAAAAGTTAATAAACATGCTCATTCCTATTGGTGACACAACATTTAGTTTACAAATTTTGTCTATAAATTTAGTCTCTGGCATTACCCTTAGTTTTAGGCTTTGTAATCAAAATGGTCATAGAGATTGGTATAACTCTTTACTTTGGTCTCAAAAATTGAAAATTGATAGAAATAATCTCTGAGTTTGTTCAATGTAAATCATTTTGGTTCATCTATGAAAAGTCTGTCAATACCATCTTTAAATTGTCACATGAGTGACCACACAAGACAACATTTTCCATAGTATTTTTGCCAAACTAACTCCTTTTATTAACCAAAATGGTCGAGATTCGTATAACCCTTCATTTTGGTTACTAACAATGAATATCCATAGACATGGTCCCTGAGTTTGTCTATCGTAAATAATTTTGGTCATTTTGTGAAAAATTTATCAATATACTCATTAAATTGTCACGTGAGCGACCGCATGATCACCTTTTAAGGGGCATTTTTGCCAAACCAACCCCTTCACTTAACAAGAATATTGACAGAATTTTCAAGGAAGGAACAAAATGATTTACGATGGTCAAACTGAAGGACCACATCTATCAATTTTCATTGTTAAGGGCCAAAGTAAAAAGTTATGTCGATCTCAGGAACCGTTTTGGTTAAAAGGGGTTGGTTTGACAAAAAATAAATTGAAAAAGGTGGTTATATGGTCGCTCACGTAACAACTCAATGATGATATTAATAGATTTTATACTGAATGATCAAAATAATTTATGATGGACAAAGTCAGAAATCACGTCTATCGATTTTTTAATCTTAGAAACTAAAACGAGAAGTTATGACAATCTCAAAAACCATGAGTTTAACTAAAAACTCTTCTTGTTATACATCAAAATTAATGAATGTGCTTTTGTATGAGGATGTAAATGTGTCAACGAATTAGACCTTCACTAGTTAAACCCATCCCTCCTACTGCTGTTTGAAAAGTAAGCACTAATATGATTAATGATTGTACCAAAAAAAAAAAAAAAAAAAAAAAAAAATCTGAACAGCTCATCGTGCATGTTGATTGATGTAGAGCGGATTTTTTTTTTTTTTGGTAAACTTGGGAAGGAATTTCACATTCTTGGGTGATCAATATAATGAGATCTAAGTCTAGTTAAACATGCTTAATTAAGCATTTAAGCCTCTTTTATTTATTTGTTTTCATTCTTTATTCCTTCTTAATTTGTTGTAATTGTTTGGAACAACTAGCAAGACAAATCTAGATAGCTAGCATTCACTGCACAATGAAAGATTATTCGTATTTGGAAATGAATAATTAGTTAAAACCTGTATTATTAGGCAAATGGGATCGTAAATATTTGTATCTTAAACCTTCACAGTCAGAGATATTCGAGTCAATTAGTTAAAAGCTATGAAAATTGTGAATGTGACAGACTACGTACTAAAGTCTGGATTATTTGAGTGATTAGGATTCTTTCTCCTGTTTTTTTCATTCCCTTCCATCATTTCCTCTCGCATTCTTTTATTTTGTTTTTATCTTGTTATAAAAAATTAATATAAGATGTTGACGTGGCCTAACCGTGACCGTTCAAATAGGAGGAGAGGGAAGGGGAGAAAAAAAAAGAGAGGAGAAAATCCTACTCCTTGTTTGAGAGAGAGAGAGAGAGAGAGAGATCTGAGTCTCGCAGCCGACTGGTCCCTCATCTATGCAGAAAGAACCATAGAAAGTTAGGCAATCAGAGAAGACTTTCTGTTTAAATTATTAACCCAGAAATAAAGCTTCATCTCTTGCTAGCTAGCTAGCCTTTCTGCTACGTACTCTTGTTGCATTAAACTAAACCTTATTAAAGAAAAAATAATCACACCTTAGGTGATAGGTTTAGGGAAATGGTTAATGATTTTTGCAAGTTCTTGTTTATTTTTTAATTTTTTTTTCTTTTTTCAATTTAAATGCTAAAATTAAACAATGATGTGCACCACAAATGAGAGAGTGTGTGAAAATTATATCTCTATATCTAGAGAAAATTGTAGTAATGGTCCCTCAACTTTAATCAAATTGGAGTAATGGTCCCTTAATTAAAAATCTATGATCATTGGTTCCTTAACTCCTTCAAACGTGCAACTATAGTCATTTTCTTTAATTCCATTAGAACGTCCATCAAAATGAGTCACGTTCCATGCAATGAGGCTAAATCGATGGGCAAATATGAAAAACCAAATGAGAAAAATTGCAACAGTGGTCCCTTAACTCTAACCCAACTAGAGAAATGGTCCCTCAACTTTAACTCAATTAGAGTAATGATCCCTCAACTTTAATGTAACAGAGTTAACAAAAAGGATCATAGCTGCACGTTTTGATGAGTCAAGAGACCAATGATTATGAATTTTTACTTGAGGAACCATTGCTTTAATTGGGTTAAAGTTGATGGACCATTGCTACAATTTTCTCCTATATTTATTTATTATTATGTAAGTTTACAATGAACCATCTATTCCATGAAGCAAGATATTATAAAAGGGGCAGGGCTTAACAAAATTCAGTCAAAGGCCTCCTTGATACAAACATTAATTGATAATCTATTCAAATAGTCTGGCCCCATTAGTCTTATTGTTCTTGTTTTTTACTAAGGCAATTAATAATTGCAAGTGAAATTTGGCATGATTACCGTGGTATTAAAGGTAAAGACCAAAGCTATATAAAGGATGAGGAGGCTTAGCTTAAGAGGCAGAAATCTCTTAACAAAGATGGGGAAAATGGGGCCTTCACAAGTGGCGTCTCTTGTGGTCACTATACTAGTGGCACTAGTCTCTCTCACATTGCCTTCAGAAACTTCAGCTAACTACCCTTACTCATCTCCACCACCACCGGCTTCTCCTCCCTACCACTACAAGTCACCACCACCTCCTTCTCCTTCTCCTCCAGTGTACTCACCACCTAAACATCCCTACCACCCCAAGTCACCACCACCATCACCAAAGCCTTACCACTACAAGTCCCCACCACCACCACCTCCTCCTCTAGTGCACTCACCACCCCCACCTAAGGAGCCTTACCACTACAAGTCTCCACCACCACCACCCAAGAAGCCTTACCACTACAAATCTCCCCCACAACCACGCAAGAAGCCTTATCACTACAAATCTCCCCCACCACCACCACCCAAGAAACCTCACCATCACAAGTCTCCCCCACCACCACCACCCAAGAAGCCTAACCACTACAAATCTCCCCCACCACCACCACCCAAAAAACCTCACCATCACAAGTCTTCTCCACCACCACCACCCAAGAAGCCTTACCACTACAAATCTCCCCCACCACCACCACCCAAGAAACCTCACCATCACAAGTCTCCACCACCACCACCCAAGAAGCCTTACCACTACAAATCTCCCCCACCACCACCACCCAAGAAACCTCACCATCACAAGTCTCCTCCACCACCACCACCCAAGAAGCCTTACCACTACAAATCTCCCCCACCACCACCACCCAAGAAGCCTTACCACTACAAATCTCCCCCACCACCACCACCCAAGAAACCTCACCATCACAAGTCTCCTCCACCACCACCACCCAAGAAGCCTTACCACTACAAATCTCCACCACCACCACCACCCAAGAAGCCTTACCACTACAAATCTCCCCCACCACCACCCAAGAAACCTCACCATCACAAGTCTCCTCCACCACCACCACCCAAGAAACCTCACCATCACAAGTCTCCTCCACCACCACCCAGGAAGCCCTACCACCCGGTGCACTCACCCCCACCACCAAAGAAGCCTTACCATTACAAGTGTCCTCCACCACCACCCAAGAAGCCCTACCACCCGGTGCACTCACCCCCACCACCAAAGAAGCCTTACCATTACAAATCCCCACCACCACCACCACCACCACACAAGAAGCCTCACCACTCAGTTCACTCACCACCACCACCACCTATGAAACCTTACAAGCCACCAACTCCTCCAGCCGTTCACCCACCACCCGCTTACATCTATTCATCACCCCCACCTCCTCACCACTACTAGATATTGAGAGCTTAGTTGCATCCAGTTGGTAAGCCTCTCCATTCTATGTTTTTAGATCATATCCATACAACTGCAAGAAATTGCCAAATAATTTGACAAAAAACATCCCTAGCTATAAAAGTATAAAACACTAGTGTTTATTTCCTTTTTTGGCTAATAATCCATACTGGCATATGCAAGCTTAATGCATTTCCAGCATATCGTCATTACTCAATTAAAGTTTCTTGATATTTAGTAGTACTCAAGTGTAACAAATAGACCAATGACAGAGACCTAACAAACAACAATAATATATATATCTTTGCAGGTAAAGGAAGAAGAAGTCGAACAGCGCGCATATCACCACACAAAGACGAAGAAGAGAAAGACAACGAGTTTCCACGCAGCTGCTGATGTAACGTGTTTTATTTAATTATGCCATATTTGTTAAAGGTCCATATTTTCCTTTCCTTGTAATATTAGACAGTTGTAGGGCACTCATGTTTCATGTATTTGATTTCCTGTTTGTCGAAAGAGATGGTAAATGTATGTCGTTTGTTTCAACCTTCCAATGGAGAGGTGATCATAATAATAAAATAAATAGATAACCCCAAATTTTCCTTAATTTCTCATATATCTGATATGTTTTATTCTCTTAATAATTAGATTTCCAAATAATGTTAGAGAAACCACATATACAACGGGTGTACCATTTGTTCTGACAAATGATAATTACATGTTACCTCAATTAATGTGTTTATCTCACTGGAAGCTAGTTGTAATATCACTTAATTACCACATTATATGGTGATGTGGTGTATATATGTGGCATCCTTAACATCACTCGAGATTCCTCGTAATTAATAATATATGTTAACAAATCAAAGGATGAGAAAGAAGAGTTAACAAGAGTTGGTTGAGTTGGTAAGGATCATTATCTTCGCTAGACCAAATTTTATGTTCGAGTTCAACTGCTGACAATCCCTTAGTGGACAATCTGTTAAAATAAAAAAAGGGGCTAAGACCCCCTCTATAAGTCTTCCATAAGGCTTGTGTATGCCTTAATCTTGGGATGGGATATCCTCCTGCACCCCTAAAGTTTTGATTAACACTAAAAAGAATGAGAAAAAAGAAAAAACTATTTACAAATTCTCTTGTTCCATAACACAAAATAAAGAAGACCACAAATTGTTAAAATGCCTACATAACCAAAAGATTACATTTTGTCAAACTTTATTTTTGTACTAAGTTACAACATGTATTTATAAAGACCTAATTCTAAAACAAATTGGAAAAAAGTCACATCCCGGCCCGGGACGGATCACTTCCCGGGCCTGCTCCACCACCGTAGCACGATATTGTTCGCTTTGGGCTTACCATTCCCTCACGGTTTTGTTTTTGGGAACTCATGAGTAACTTCCCAGTGGGTCACCCATCATGGGATTGCTCTAGCCCCCTTCTCGCTTAACTTCAGAGTTCCTACGGAACTCGAAGGCAGTGAGCTCCCAAAAGGCCTCGTGCTAGGTAGGGATGAGAATATACATACAAGGATCACTCCTCTGGGCGATGTGGGATGTCACAATCCACCCCCCTTAGGGGCCCGATGTCCTCGTCGGCACACACGCGATCAGGGTTAGGCTCTGATACCAAATTGTCACATCCCAGCCCGGGACAAATCACTTCCCGGGCCCGCTTCACCACCGTAGCACGATATTGTCCGCTTTGGGCTTACCATTCCTTCACGAGCAACTTCCCAGTGGGTCACCCATCATGGGATTGCTCAAGCCCTCTTCTCGCTTAACTTCGGAGTTCATACGGAACCCAAAGCTAGTGAGCTCCAAAAATGCCTCATGCTAGGTAGGGATGAGAATATACATATAAGGATCACTCCTCTGGGCGATGTGGGATGTCACAAAAGTAATCTAATTAAAAGGCTTTAGGACAAAAGTTACAACATGTATTCACATTTACGCTGCAAGTGCAAAGAAATCTGAATAGCTCACAACTTCAGGACAAAAGTAAGTTTTGTGGACTCTTTCTTAAAAGGCTTAAATGTTAAGATGGTACTTGTAATATAAGCATATGGTCAATTTAGTCTTTATATTTTTTATTGGGTTTAGTTGACATACCCCGACCCAGAAAGTTCACTTGGACCCTGAATCGAGCTGTGCTGGCCGACACCTGGAAGGTGACGAAGCCATAAAATGTGATAGAGTGTAGAAAAATGTGAATAATTTGAACCTAAATTTTTTTAATACCAGTGTGCGTTGTGAGCGAGAGCGAACCCATTTCACACACGATGTCAGAGCATAAGTAAGGCACATGAGTGTGGGTAAGAATCATACCCTCAGAAATATCCATCGATACTAAGATTTGCCACAGATCCTTGTCGATACAAACTCAGCAGCCAAAACCTGGAGGGCACCAAACAGAAAGTGTGACTGAGTAATAAAACCAAGTTTCCCAAAGTTATTACCTCTCTAAAAGTAATGCCCCTAAATGTAAAACCCGTATCGTTTTCCATAAGACAATACAACATATATACATATATCCAAACCATACTCAGAAATGACCAAAACCACGGTTTGCCATCAACTCCACCATGCATTAATAAGTAGGCCAATTGAACTTAATCAATACAAAATGATATATCAGTCGGAGTCATCTAATATGACATGTACAACTTATCCATATCTCATCAATCATGGCGAGCATATAAGTCAGAGCCACCTGTACGACTTATTCATATCTCATCAATCATGCTAGCATATAAGTCGGAGTCACATATAGTGACCTGTACGACTTATCCATATCTTATCAATCATGGCTAGCATATAAGTCGGAGTCACCTATAGTGACCTGTACGACTTATTCATATCTCGGCTAGCATATAAGTCGGAGTCACCTATAGTGACCTGTACGACTTATTCATATCTCATCAATCATGCTAGCATATAAGTCGGAGTCACCTATAATGACTTGTACGACTTATTCATATCTCATCAATCATGCTAGCATATAAGTCGGAGTCACCTATAATGACCTGTACGACTTATTCATATTTCATCAATCATGTTAGCTAATAGCTCAATAAGTATACCTGCACACGAGTCGGAACCACCTAAAGTGGTCTGTACGACAAAACTGGGTGTAAATAAATACGCTCAAGTGCTACGATCACGTGAAGACTGTGCGAATAATCGCAGGTCACCTACGAGTTGAAACCACCTAAAGTGGTCTATATGACAGGACTATGCACCTACCTTGGATCCAAGGTGAGCATAAAGTGAGGGAGGTGAACATCACGTGAAGGACTGTGCCCTGGCCACGGGCAGGAGCACTAACACCGAGGTGCAGGTTTATGAGCTATAATATATCTCAACATAATCATACTCACTAACATCAACATGTACTCACTTGAGGCTTACCTGGGCGTCTGCGGCGTCATATAGCACTTCAAAGCATTCACAATAGTCAGGTCCAGGTAATATCCATATGAATATGCCATGATGCAATCTAAACCCAAACATTTCATGATATTCCCAAAATATATAATACTGCGTAACATGTACAATCAATAACACCCTACTCCCAAACTATTTACTTTTGAGAGTAATCATTAGTGATAAGCCCAATTAGACTCTAGTTGCATTAACTATCATTACTTACCTTTCCTTACTTCAATTTCTTGATTCTTCACGCATTGATTTATGATCAACATTTAATTACCAAATCACAAAGCTAAATCTCACAATTCCCACCAATGTCCCTCACATTGCCCAATTCACTAAACAAGCCTATTGTCTCAATTATTTAATCTCATTTATTATATGGCTGCATCTAACGTCTTGTTAGACTGCCTACGTGCTCTAAACAGGGATCAAGCCATTCGTAGTTCGCAATGATTAATTGTAGGTAACAAGCATAGATCACTATAGAAGTGCTTGTGCAACTATCAATTATATGCCTATGAAAGAAAAAGACCCATTCACCTGGAGTCCACACTATGATTATCTTGCACGCACATCGAGACATCACAATTTATCGTTGCCTGTGACCAATTATCAAATCATGTCTCAAAGTTCTTACCGATAGAATACATAATTTACATAAAACATATCCTCAAGGACCTTCAAGAATAATTTGAAACCCATTGACCAAAAGTCAACCGTCGATCTTTCTACAACCCTGTATAACTCGATTCGGAAGATCCACATATTAGATTTCCAATCCATAACTTCCAAAGATCCACATTATGCTTCTAGAATAACATATTAAAATTTTATTATGATCCAAAGGTTAGATCCTAGCAAATTTCCAAAACTGATTAGCGGTTAACGTTTTATTTTATGAATTTACAAATCCAATTCGGAAAGATCTGTACCTGGGATTCCCAATCTGTAAGTTCCTACATTCTTCAAATATTATGTACTACAAAGTAACAAAGTTTGGTGACGATCCAACGGTTGGATCGTCGATTCACATAAATACCTATTAACATATCGTAGAGAATTTAGGTTCCAACGATCAACCTACATCATTCAAATATCAAGACTAAATTCAAGACATTCGACATAGCCTAAAAATAGCATTGGCGGCCCACTGGCCACGCGCCGCCGCACGCGCCGCCGTGGGTGGCGGTCGGCCGCCCCGACTCGTTGGAAAATCCAACTATTTCCAAAAATTCTCAAACTTCACAGAAATGAAGATCTCAGTGAGTGGAGCAACTTTCATACCTGTCACGAAGTCCAAAAGTGGACGGAAGATGGTCAATTTTGCCCACAAAGTCGGTAGGTGCCTAAAACTTCCCGACGTCGATTTGTCGTCTACGGTGGTCCAACGGGTTCAAGGTTGGTTGGGTTTTTCTCCTGGGATGATGGGATACAAAGCCCAAGTGGTGGCATTGGCCATCGCTTTGCCGATTTGTCGGAAAATCGAAAAGGGTGGCTGGAGCACTATTGATTTTCGTCAACTTTCGTGGCCTCCAACCGCCACATACCATGGTTAATCAAGGTGGTTCTTGGGTCAATTTTGTAGAGGGGAATGAGAGCTTTAAGATGGTGGTGGTGGCGTCGAAAAACTCCATCGGAGTTGGCCGAAATCGGCCTTGAAAGATGGGTGGTCGTAGAGGTGTACGGACGGAACCCGCGGGAAAAGCTCCCAGCTTTTCCTTTTTTTCTTTTTTTTTTTTTTTTTTTTTTTTCTCACTAGTCCTCCACCCCTTTTAATTTGATTGGTCCATTTTTCTCTTTACTTAAGACTGATTAGTTAGTCTTCCCACAAGGTGGGAGTTCAAATAATTTAACTACCTTTAAATAACCAACTTCAAACGTCCGTAATTATACCATTATAATTCGGACTTGCAAACGGCTTTCGCCTATGCATTCGTAATGACAAGTACTACGAGGATATGCTAAAAGAATAAGTCATATGTCGCTCTAACTGATGATCAATGGAAGTCAAAGTCTTTGCCTCTAGGGCATTTTCATAAATTTACGCTTCTAAAATTAATAAAAATGTAAAATTTGGGACAGGTTGTCACAATCTATCCACCTTAAAAAATTTCTTCCTCGAAATTATAATCAACTAGAGGTGTATAAAAGAGAATGCCCTTCCGTCACGATTAGGGTGCATTGATTTCTCTTTCATGCCTCAAAACTCAAACTTTCATTCTCTTTCAAAACAATACTACAGTATAAAATCTCTTATGAAAACATCAAGTCAAAATAGATATATTTAAATCAAAATTGAACATTGAAAGTTTCCGCCCACACACTCGTAGTTTTACCTAATTTGAAGGTAAATGTATAATAACATTGGGTTAAGCCCAACAATAAGTAAAAGACTAAATGTAATCGAACGAGGGTGCAACATTACCATCTTGTCCCTCATTGGAGAAATACCCATACATTATCTGAACAAGCTTCAAACGTGCTCACACACTACTTTCCCAAGCACCATCATCAATACTATATAATTTCCGTGTCACACTTTCCATCATTCTAATACTTACCCACAACTCTCTGCTACAACTCACATATTGCTACCATATCTCAATTGATGTCGTACTCATAACTAGGAATGTAACCTCAGTTACACATAACTCTAACAAAGCTAAGTGTCTAACAATCATGTACCAAGCATAAAATCTCCGTTTATCAATTCCAATGGTATTATAACTAACTATGGATACAAACAACTAAAACAAAGATAGTGATATATTACAACCATAGTACTTGTGGGATGAACAAAATGCAACATGTCCACTAAAGTCTAAGTAATTCGCTTCAGTCAAATCTTTAGTTTATGGGTGGAAATATGATACTAAACAACATCTCACTTCTATTTTAGTTGTCTTCACACGTGTCTTGCTGTTGAAATTTCAACGTCCATTTTAAAGAAAGAATCATCACCAATACCTTAAACTTTGAGGCTAAGAAAATACTACTTTCTACTTAAGAAAAACTACCACCAATTGGAACATCATATAAGTGTATCATTGGTTTAGCATCACGATTAATGAATTTCACATTCTTTACACATACAACATATCTCGAACTGAGCATATAAAAAGATACTTCCTAACTCCATTCATATAACAAAATGATTAAAATCATTTGAACCATTTCTTGATAGATTAAAGGTAACTCTATATCGATACTCATATTTCCCAACTAAATAGAATAGGACAGGCTGAAAGTGTGCGAGAGTAGATACACAATAGTGCACTCATAGATGCTAATTTAATTCTACTATTGCCTCTGACAGAACTTAGCTTGTTCCAAAAAGTAAATGTAATAAAAAGTTCTAAGATCAATGAAGATTTGGACACACTTTCCTACATAAGAGTACCAATCAGTTTTCCAATGAAAATAAAAATTGTTAATTCTAGGTCATAAATATGATGGTTCATCTTTAGCAGTTCTACCACTAAGAAACATAAGCGTTAACATACTAAGAAAGTCTGAATCCGAATTGACTTGTCACATCAATCAACAATCACCATGCATCATCAAAATCTCCACAGAGAAGTGTCATCTAGCCTTCGAAATAAGGTGATGATTGTTGACTTTAGGTCAATGAATAAGATGGTTCGTTTCAAACAGTTCTAATCGTTGAAAAATAAAAGCAATACTCCGTCATGTTGCCATACCAACTTAACAATGTGGTGGCATCCGCGGTAAGATTTTTGGAATATGATGCCCCAAAAGTATACGTCCTCAAAATGAAAATACTACTAACCAACTCTACGACACGAACTAAAAGGTCTTCACAGTTTCCTCAACACTCATAACAATCTAACAGTGAGATATCATCTCGCATTTCGATTCTAATGTCTACCTATGGAAGTGATCAAGAGGTGGTTAGTCAAAGGGTTTTCGTTTACCTAGATAAGTGATAGGGTAAAAACAACAATCATGAGTTTACCGTCCTATTACAAAGCTTATTCCTAAGCTTCCACAATCCTAATTTATTCGGCTCAAGCGAAGTAGTTCATTGATCCTAGAAGGATTTGATGACTGCTTTTCGGATTTCTACAACTCCCAGGATATGACAACTTACATTCGCAAGCCTATTCTCACCCATTTAATAAGTAGAACTACGAAAGCAAAAATCTGGGAATAACGTTGATTGAAAAATCTCAATGCTAGAAAAAAACCTTGCTTAAGATCTACTTTCAAAAAGACTTCATTGACAGTCGATCTTCCTCCTGAATATCCAACATGAACACAAGTATGCTTGAAGATATTAGTGCTAATAGGGACCAAAAATATTTATCCCTCAGATGATCTTCCGTGAAATGTTACTAAGAAATCAAGACTAACTAAGATTTCCAATCTCTAAAGGATCAATACTAACGGCGATAGTTCAATGATAGAATTATTTGGTAATATCTCTGGCGATACATGATTATCAAAACATTTACTTAGGCCATCAACTTGCCTCACTTTCATACCTTTCCTCCACAAGGAAAATCTTCGTTTTAATCCTAAGGACAAATGCCAAAATGATTTATAAAATGTCGTCAAGGCCACAAAACAGTCCAAAACTGAAGAAAAGTTAACATATTTTTCCGTAATCGACGAGGCGGTAAAGTCCGAGCATTAGACACAAAACCAAGAATGCTCACATCACGCGTGTGATGAACACAATACTGCCCAACTTATGCTCTAATACCAAACTGACACACCCCGACCCAGAAAGTCCACTTGGACCCTGAATCGAGCTGTGCTGGCCGACACCTGGAAGGTGACGAAGCCATAAAATGTGATAGAGTGTAGAAAAATGTGAATAATTTGAACCTAAATTTTTTTAATATCAGAGTGCATTGTGAGCTGGAGCGAACCCATTTCACACACGATGTCAGAGCATAAGTAAGGTACATGAGTGTGGGCAAGAATCATACCCTCAGAAATATCCATCAATACTAAGATTCGCCATAGATCCTTGTCGATACAAACTCAGCAGCTAAAACCTGGAGGGCACCAAACAGAAAGTGTGAGTGAGTAATAAAACCAAACTTCCCAAAGTTATTACCTCTCTAAAAGTAATGCCCCTAAATGTAAAACCCGTATTGTTTTTCATAAGACAATACAACATATATACATATATCCAAACCATGCTCAGAAATGACCAAAACCACGGTTTGCCATCAACTCCACCATGCATTAATAAGTAGGCCAAATGAACTTAATCAATACAAAATGATATATCAGTCGTAGTCATCTAATATGACATGTACAACTTATCCATATCTCATCAATCATGGCGAGCATATAAGTCAGAGTCACCTATAGTGACCTGTACGACTTATCCATATCTCATCAATCATGGCTAGCATATAAGTCGGAGTCACTTATAGTGACCTGTACGACTTATTCATATCTCATCAATCATGCTAGCTAATAGCTCAATAAGTATACCTACACACGAGTCGAAACCACCTAAAGTGGTCTGTACGACAAGACTGGGTGTAAATAAATACGCTTAAGTACTACGATCACGTGAAGACTGTGCGAATAATCGCGGGTCACCTACGACTCGGAACCACCTAAAGTGGTCTGTACGACAGGAATGTGCACCTACCTTGGATCCAAGGTGAGCATAAGGTGCGGGAGGTGAACATCACGTGAAGGACTGTGCCCTGGCCACGGGCGGGAGCACTAACACCAGGGTGCAGGTTTATGAGCTATAATATATCTCAACACAATCATACTCACTAACATCACTAACATCAACATGTACTCACCTGAGGCTTACCTGGGCGTCCACGGCGTCATATAGCACTTCAAAGCATTCACAATAGTCAGGTCCAGGTAATATCTATATGAATATGCCATGATGCAATCTAAACCCAAACATTTCATGATATTCCCAAAATATATAATACGGCGTAACATGTACAATCAATACCACCCTACTCCCAAACTATTTATTTTTTAGAGTAATCATTAGTGATAATCCCAATTAGACTCTAGTTACATTAACTATCATTACTTACCTTTCCTTACTTCAATTTCTTGATTCTTTACGCATTGATTTATGATCAACATTTAATTACCAAATCATAAAGCTAAATCTCACAATTCCCACCAATGTCCCTCACATTGCTCAATTCACTAAACAAGGCTATTGTCTCAATTATTTAATCTCATTTATTATATGGCTGCATCTAACATCTTGTTAGACTGCCTACATACCCTAAACAGGGATCAAGCCATTCGTAGTTGCAATGATTAATTGTAGGTAACAAGCATAGATCACTATAGAAGTGCTTGTGCAACTATCAATTATATGCCTATGAAAGAAAAAAAACCCACTCACCTGGAGTCCAAGCTATAATTATCTTACACGCACATCGAGACATCACGATCTATCGTCGCATGTGACCAATTATCAAATCACGTCTCAAAGTTCTTACTGATAGAATACATAATTTACATAAAACATATCCTCAAGGATCTTCAAGAATAACCCATTGACCAAAAGTCAACCGTCGATCAAAGATCGACGGTAGGGTCTACAACCCTGTATAACTCGATTCGGAAGATCCACAAATCAAATTTCCAATCCATAACTTCCAAAGATCCACATTATGCTTCTAGAATAACATATTAAAATTTTATTACGATCCAACGATTGGATCCTAGCCTATTCCCAAAACTGATTAGGGGTTAACGTTTTATATTATGAATTTACAAATCCAATTCGGAAAGATCTGTACCTGGGATTCCCAATCTGTAAGTTCCTACATTCTTCAAATATTATGTACTACAAAGTAACAAAGTTTGGTGACGATCCAACGGTTGGATCGTCGATTCACATAAATACCTATTAACATATCGTAGAGAATTTAGGTTCCAACGATCAACCTACATCATTCAAATATCAAGACTAAATTCAAGACATTCGACATAGCCTAAAAATAGCATTGGCGGCCCACTGGCCATGCGCCACCGCACGCGCCGCCGTGGGTGGCGGTCGGCCGCCCCGACTCGTCGGAAAATCCAACTATTTCCAAAAATTCTCAAACTTAACAGAAATGAAGATCTCAGTGAGTGGAGCAACTTTCATACCTGTCACGAAGTCCAAAAGTGGACGGAAGATGGTCAATTTTGCCCACAAAGCCGACGGGTGCCTAAAACTTCCTGACGTCGATTTGTCGTCTACGGTGGTCCAACGGGGTCAAGGTTGGTTGGGTTTTGCTCCTGGGATGATGGGCTACAAAACCCAAGTGGTGGCATTGGCCATCGCTTTGCCGATTTGCCGGAAAATCGAAAAGGTTGGGCGAAGCACTATTGATTTTCGTCAACTTTCGTGGCCTCCAACTGCCACATACCATGGTTAATCAAGGTGGTTCTTGGGTCAGTTTTGTAGAGGGGAATGAGAGCTTTAGGATGGTGTGGTGGCGTCGAAAAACTCCATCAGAATTGGCCGAAATCGGCCTTGGAAGATGGGTGGTCGTAGAGGTGTACGGACGGAACCCATGGGAAAAGCTCCCAGCTTCCCTCCCCCCTCCTTTTTTTTTTTTTTTTTTTTTTTTTTTCCTCTTCCTTTTTTCTGATTTCTCACTAATCCTCCACCCCTTTTAATATGATTGGTCCCTTTTTCTCTTTACTTAAGACTGATTAGTTAGTCTTCCCACAAGGTGGGAGTTCAAATAATTTAATTACCTTTAAATAACCAAATTCAGACGTCCGTAATTATATAGTTATAATTCGGACTAGCAAACGGTTTTCGCCTATGCGTTCGTAATGACAAGTACTACGAGGATATGCTAAAAGAATAAGTCATATGTCGCTCTAACCGATGATCAATGGAAGTCAAAGCCTTTGCCTCTAGGGCATTTTCATAAATTTACGCTTCTAAAATTAATCAAAATGTAAAATTTGGGACAGGTTATCACATTAGTCATTATGTTTGTATCTGTTAACTAACTGAGGACATTTTATTCAATCTCTTTTAAAAATTTCATAAGAAAAATCATATGAGAAATAATTACCATTTCTCTTTACAAAAAAAATGCAAATCAATGGGATAAACACATATAAGAAATAAAACTTCCAATCTAAAAAATGATTGAGGTTGTTACATAAAAAAGAGAGGGGCTAATGTTAGGGATGAGGTTGGAGAGTTGGGAGGAGAATAATTTTTCCTTTAATTTTTAGGTTTTATTTCATTTTAAATATTGTAAATCAAATAAATTATAATTTTATAAATAATTTATAAAAAAGAAAATTTTAAAAAATTAAATGAAAATGTCTTTATTTGGCTAACGGAGATAGATAAATACAAGACCAAATCGGCTAAATTAAAAATACATAGAATAAATTAATCTAATGACTAAAACACATAAATAATTTTAACATTTAAGCCATCTTAAAAATGCTTGAAAGCTCAGAATGGCTGGAGCAGTTTATGTAACAATTACTTTTCGACAAAAAGAAAATTCAACGACAATATAAATGAATACCAACAGGAGATTTAAAATGAATTTTTACCGAATCTTGAGGGTTAAAAGACTCTAAGCAGTGGTCTATTAAACGAAAAACAATCATCTTTCAGTCCAAATTTTGTTTGGATATATAATTCTCATGAAGAACATTTTCAATTCCTTCTATTTAAAATTTCGTAAATAATTTCTTACTAATTTAATTTATTTTTTTTTTTCAAATTTAAAATCTCGTCGCTAGTCACTTAGTAATATGGTCTAGTTGTATTTCTCTTTACTTGTACTTAAGAGAACTTATATTCGATTTTTGCTAAAAGCAAATTTGAACCACATTATTGATAGCCTCTTGTGAGACTAAGTTCATCTCCTCTCAGATAATATGATTTGTTAAAAAATAAAATAAAAATCTCGTCACTCAACATAACTCAAGTGTTTCCTGTTAAAGTGAGTAATTTATTTCAAGCAACTCTGCCCCGACACGGCTCAATTTGTCTTCCTCTTCGGCCATCTCCAACCGAAGGGTCCAGAGGGCCAGCCAGAGGGTCGAAAATAGCCTGAAAACCGTCTCCAACTGAGGGCTAGGCTAGATGGCTCGTAGAATCTGAGAAGGCCCTACAGAATCTAAAAGGGCTGGCCAGAAAACTGATTAATCATGTCGGTTATAACCGACAGGAATTCTTAAAAAGAATTTTGAATCCAATGGCTAGCTAGCACCAGTTACCGTTGGATTCAATTTTTTTTTAGGTATTTTGGGCTTTTTTTTTTAAAAAAAAAAAATCTATTTTTTTTCCTATAAATACCTAAACCATTCCTCACAAAATTTTAACCATTCCTACACCATTTCAATTCTCATATTTTCCTTCCTCTTTCAAAAATCTATCCTTCAATTTTTTTAATAATTTTGAAATGGCCTCGTTTGCAATGAAAGGTAGGGCTTGGACCCGAAAAGAAGATGAAACTCTTTGCAAGGCTTATAGATGGGTGTCAGAAGATAGTGTGAGGGGGAATTGTCAAACAAATGACGGTGTTTGAACTCGTGTGTCTAAAAAATACTTAGAGTTCTATGAAGGCACCACTCCAGTGAATATTCAAAACCATGAGAATTGTTCTTCAAGATGGAAGAAACATCTTCAACCAAGTTTGAACAAATGGCATCAAGCATTATTAGCAGCCGTAAGTAGCGCTAATTACTACGACGAAGTAAGTGTTTTCACAATTTATTTTAAATATTTAATTATATTACATTTAATTTCATAAATTAATTTTCTTTAATTTTTTTCTAGGTACGCCAAGCGGAGGAATTGTATATGGACAGCAGCTTGAAACCCTTTCAGTTTCACAGTTGTTGGGAAATTTGTAAAGGGTGGGTGTTATTTGAAGATCCACCACAGAGAGCTCCTACGCCTATGTTCGGAACTTCATCCTCAGCTGCAGATACGGATGAAGATGGATCTCTAACCATTCAACAAACAAGGGTAGACAATCTGTCTTCGGGTAAAGGTTCCATACATAGGGCTATGGGATGAAAGCACGAAGGTTGAAGGAAAAGGGCAGGGCAAATGATGATTATGCCGCTCAACATGAAGTGGCGGCCTCATTGCAATTATTGGCGGAGCAAAATGCCCTTGAGGTGGAAGAAATGAAGTGTTGGCATGAAGAATGGGCAAAACAAATACAAGAAGAGATGGATGATAAGAATATGGAAATGAACACTTCGAATTACACTCCAATGAGTAAGGCCTATTTTGACAGAAAAAAAAAAATTATGAGCCGACGACAGTTGTTTACCTCTGACTATACTCCTACGATGGCGGATGATGAAGATGATGTTGATTATGGATATTAAATTTAAGTTGTTGTAGTTTTTAAATTTAAGTTAATCTTGTTTTCGAATTTAATTTGTAGTTTTTAAATATAATTTGTCGTTTTTAAATTTTAGTTGTAGTTTTTAAATATAAGTTGTTGTTGTTGTTTTTAAATTTAAGTTGTAGTTTTTAATAAATAATAAATTATGTTTGGCCCTATAGCCCTCTGTTGGAGACGGTTTTTTGTGACTGGTAAAACGAGCCCTCTGACCCTTTTGCCCTCGGTTGGAGACGGAGACAAATATGGTCATGTACTGTTCGTTAAAATATTAATATCTTGGATGACCAGAAGACTAAAACGAGCCATTTGGCCAGTCCTCGGATGGAAATGACCTTATTTTCTAATATTGGGAGTTGAAATATCAAGTTAAGAACACTACAAAGCATGGAGGATTGGAGCGCGCTTTCAATTAAGTGATCTACATATTTTCTTCAATTATTTCCCATATTTCATGGCTTAAATTTGTGATTACTTTTTCAAAAATAAAATGTCAAATACTTTTACTAAAAGTTAATGCTGTCTATTTTTTTTAGAAAACAAGTTAAAAGTGGTAATTTTATTGATAAAACTTAGTTTACTATGTATATAATTGTCTTCCAGTAGACCATCGTGGATAGAATCAAAAGGACTATCAAACCCTAAAAAATTCTTACTAGTATAAAGAGAAAAACGAATTCACTGTTGTGCGATATTGGGATTGTTCAAAATTCTACAATGAACCACTTGTTAGGATTCAAATCATATATAAAGTTAGCAAATAGAACGAACCAATCACATAAATAGGAAAGGATTCAGATCATGTATTCGGTCAATGACATTTATAACCAAATTAATCTTCCACATATCAAATAATTGGTAGATTGAAGCATTTACTAGCTAGATTCGGACCAATAATTTTTTAGCAACGATTTTTTTCTGAAAATTAAATTCAAAATCTCTCACTCATGCGTTAAGAGAAGTATATACCACTTACAATACTAGTGAAAGATATTCAGTTGTTTTAATGACTTAATTTTGAAAGGCATATTAATTATTTTTAAAAATAATGAGCAGATAGGATTTGGCCTAGTGTCGAGTGCCGACCAAAAATGAATTGTTTTTTATGAAGTATAGGATGCACCTTCACTGAAGGGGATCCTCTTCGAATCTTTTCCACCTAATCCTCCTCATCAAACAATGTGGACTCTTGAAATTTGATCCAACGGCTAAATTTATCATGACTTTTAAAGTGGGCCCATGTTTTTAGCCGTTGGATCAAATTTCAAGGGTCCAGATTGTTTGATGAAGATGATTAGATGGAAGGGATCCGGAGAGGATCCCTTTCCCACTTCACCACCTTCACCAAGAAGAAGAGAAATTCTAAGAAGATTTTCTCGAAAGTAAGATTATATATGACTTTTTGCCACCTCATGTGTTTTGTATAAATCTCATACTAACATTATAAAATAATATGCTAAAAATATGAGATGACGAATAGTATATAAAAAATCCCACTTTGAGAGACTCCTTAGCATTTCCTATAAAAGAATTGTAGAAAGTGAAGTTAGTTCAATAATTGTTCTCTTTAAAGTTCTATATATAATCCAAATGTTTGGTATTGATCATGAATTTAATGGGAACATAGGCTGATACAGTGGGGTACACAATAATTCAAATCTAGATCTTATCAAATGGTCAGGGCCTTACAAGTTACTGTAAGAAATTTTTAGTTGTGACGGGAACACAAGTAGTACATCACGTGTTTTAATAGGAGTGGTGGGAAATTTTATTTTTTAAGTTATTAACATTTTAACACACATCTCATCATTTACATAGTAACATATGATATACCATGTACTAATCACACTGAAAATCTCTCCTACCCTACACGTGTACTTCTATTATATGTGGATAGGATAACATTATAAAATAGAAGGCAAGATCATGTCTTCAAACCACCAACAAACTTTCCACCTTGAAAATAATTTTCTTTTATTTTTTTGTCGATTTTATTTCACAGTTCGTCTCCTAATAAACCAAAGTTTGATTTAACTGCCATACTAAGTTGCGTCAAAACACGCATGTTTCTTTTTACTCAAGATTTAGGGTTGAATGAAATGTTTCTTAAGATTTAGGGTTGATGAAAAATTAAAGGGTTTTTTTTTTTATGTACCCGTGAGCCGTTACAATACTTTTCCCCCAACTGTGGAACGGACAAATATATATAACTCAGAGTCCGTAACTATATTTAATGACTTTGGGGGAGTGAAAAACTCGCATTGAACCGAACAATCACCACCCTCGCTAATAATACAGTGTGAATTGAACGTATCATTATATTATAGGTTCGAGATAATACTGTGATGTCAAAAATGGATGCATGCAAGCAATAGCGGAGCTACACTGGGGACAATGTATGCTCACGACCCCAATAACCCAATGCTCCTCCTTGTATTTTGTTGTCTTGACCTCATAATTAGTTCAAAGAAGACCAAATTTGATGGTGTAGGTGGAGCGATGCTAGATATTTTGCATACCATCCAACTGGAATTTGGCTTCATCAATGGGACTGGAGATAAGAATTTTACTTCCTAATTCATCTTTCGCTTGCCAATTAGAATATTACATAATTCATTTAATTACATCTCTCATTAATTGTTTCGGCAACTATCTTCTTATTAAGTCTTGAATTTGATCACAATTTACATTATCATACCTAGTATCAACGATGGAGTTTTAGTTTTCTTTTCAATGGATTGAATTGATCTAATAATTGAGCATTTGTAAGACTCATGGCAACTGATCACATATAATTGGTAACTTTTTTAATACAATGATATATGTATACTGAAGGGTGGGGGAATGAATTGGATGTGAACTCATCATTCACGAGACTTGAACCTACAAACTCTCATTTACAAGCGAAGAGTAATAGCATTAGACAGTAGTATTAAGTGAGACATGTATTTATACTTATAAATAGGTTATTTCATTTAATTTTTTTTTCCTTGTGAAAAGCTTATTTCTCATGGTCCCATTATTATAGAATTCTAGCTCTGCAAATGCAAGTTATTCTCCAGTTGAGATCGGGTTTAAACAATATATTAAAGTTACGGAGTCTTAATCCAGCTTGTTTATTAGGTGGAATTTCCCTGACTACAATTTTGTTTCATCTTTTCATAACGTTGGATTCTTGCTATTGTCTTATACGATGCCAGTTGTTGTTTTTACCCTTCCACTTGAAGAGTCTGATTTACCTTGGGACTTTGTCTTTTCTCATCATCTTGCAGTCAAATATAAAAGAACAAAATAAAACATGTGACAAATTCTTCCCAGCTTGCAGTGGATAAGATTCTGGAAAAAGGGATTTTAAAGATGAATATGACAGTGAAGCAAAAAGATTGAATATGGTTCACCAAAAAAAAAAAAAGAAGAAGAGATTGAATAGTCCTTTTATCTTCACCTAGAAGAAACTTAGCTCATATCATCATCAGGTTTAAAACTTGGGAAAAAAAGACTATCAATCTAAAACAATACCTAGTCTATATAGATGATGACAATTGTTTTTTGAGGTCCACAATTAAAGTCGATTATCCTCCCTTCTCCTTTGATCAATATATTGTTGGATGAATGATGCTGGGCACACGAAATGTTTGTAGTAAGTGATGTGGCACCAATCAAATTTGTATCTTGATTCAAGTTGAAATTTGACTAATAAATAAGAATTTATATGGTGTAGAATGCGCCATACCATTTGGTGTACAAATTTAATGCATGAATTTAATGTATGTAGCACCGCCCATTGTTAGATATCTAGTAAATAGTGGAAGATATTTTGCTCTTCGTATACTAAGTGATTTTTTTGTGTAAACAAATCCGAATTTGACATGTCAATTTTCTATTTTAATGATATATATATATATATATATATATATATTTTGTACGTATTTGTAATACAACCATTTGCTATTATAGTAAGTCTTTCTATTTTTTCTTTTGTTGAATATCAATAAGTTCAAGGGATTCAAAATTTTAACCTCCTTCAATGTTGAAAAGATAAGTACTCATAAATTATAGCCTCAATCATAGCCTCGCGGCTAACCAAAAGCATTGCACCTGATTTGTTGCATGTTAGACATGAAGCCTTAACATAATGTTGGAAAATAAAGTCCTACATCAAAGACACAATAAAATACTTTACAATTTATTTGTACAAAGTTCACTGCTAATACTATCGAATCCTTTTGTTATATAACACTTCATATTTGATAATACGGCAATTTTTGATGCAAAATAGTATGATGATTTAGCGATGTTCTGTCACATCCCGGCCCGGGCGGGACGACTTTCCGGGCCCGCTCCACTACTGTAGCACGATATTGTCCGCTTTGGGCTTACCATTCCCTCACGGTTTTGTTTGTGGGAACTCACGAGCAACTTCCCAGTGGGTCACCCATCATGGGATTGCTCTAGCCCCCTTCTCGCTTAACTTCGAAGTTCCTACGGAACCCGAAGCCAGTGAGTTCCCAAAAGGCCTCGTGCTAGGTAGGGATGAGAATATACATTTAAGGATCACTCCCCTGGGCGATGTGGGATGTCACAATCCACCCCCCTTAGGGGCCCGACGTCCTCGTCGGCACATTTCCGGCCAGGGATTGGCTCTGATACCAATTTGTCACATCCCGGCCTGGGCGGGATGACTTCCCGGGCCCGCTCCACTACCGTAGCACGATATTGTCCGCTTTGGGCTTACCATTCCCTCACGGTTTTGTTTGTGGGAACTCACGAGCAACTTCCCAGTGGGTCACCCATCATGGGATTGCTCTAGCCCCCTTCTCGCTTAACTTCGAAGTTCCTACGGAACTCGAAGCCAGTGAGTTCCCAAAAGGCCTCGTGCTAGGTAGGGATGGGAATATACATTTAAGGATCACTCCCCTGGACGATGTGGGATGTCACATGTTCAGTAATGAACCATGCTAAATCTAAAGAGTTTATCACATAATTGAATTTTTGTTTCATTCAGAATGCGTGCATGCATGCAGGTCATCATTCCCGCGTAATTGAATCTGCATGCGTTTAGCATGTTCTATGTAAAAATTGTAAATACATACACACACAAGGACACACATGCTTTATGTATATGCAATGATCAAGTTCCTACAAAAAAAAATACAAAAACCTTCAAGTTAAAAGAGTAATATTGTTAGGAATATTAAATTTAGAAACTAAATTTGTAAACTAAATGATGTGTCACCAATAAGAATAAACACGTTTATCAACGTTTAAATAATAAATCAATCATCAACTTCTATATCCTTAATTTTTAAAACTGTCTCCAAATTTAATCTTCCTATCATTACCCAAAGTTAAATTGACCAGTCACATCGTCTCATTGGGTGTCCTTACTCCTTAATGAAAGGACTCGGCTTTTCTAACTTAACTGTCGTATTCAACATAGTTGTAATTAATCAACTTAAACCATTTCGTTATGATCTAATTAATATAATCTTAAGGTGCATGCAGATTAGGTAGCTAATTCTACTTTTCATTCGATCTTTGACATCGAGATTATCTTAATTAGTGCCGGTTAATTTTAGAGAATTTTAATGAAATACTTCACTTTTAACGAAAAACCATATTTTTACCTTTCTCTGGCACAATTTACTACACCTTTATTTGTCTTTTTTCATTAAACTAAAGTTTTTTTTTTTTTTTGATCTTTTCATTAGTTTTCCTTTAATTTTATAAGCACTTCTGAGTGATCAAATTTTATGAACCTATTTTGTGTGGTTCTTTTGTTATTGATTGACACGTATTAAGTTTATAATAATTTCATGACAATAAAGTTAAGCATGGTCATGTTTATTATCACGTATCAATTAATGATAGAGATCACAAAGAAGCCACACGTAAAAAGAGTGCAAAAAAATTGAACTCCGTCTCTGATCACATCACCATGGCACGTAAACGCATTTGTATCCATGTATAAACATATGTAAGAGTCAAGGCTCAAGATTTATAAATTTGTTTTGTTGTCCTTTTTATGAAGAAATTAATGATTTGATTTGGCACATGAAAGTCGAACTGAAATGTAGGCAATAATACAACTCAATTTGCTGAGAAGTATGAAGGAAACGTAATTCTTCTTATATATATATAAAATAAAAATTAAAAAAAAAAATTGAAAAAAAAAAAAAAAAACCTGAGCAAAAATCTATGATGGCCAACATTCCAGCCAGATTCATTCAAAGCTGATGGGTCTTTTCCCTTTGTCCTTTGGTAATATTACTTAAGAATGATTGGTAAGAAATTGAATGTGGATACGGTTTGACTATTGGTGACACACCTAGACCGAGATCAGGGCATGTTGGCTGTCATGTGAAGGTGACGTAACTATGTGCACAGTGCGGAAGCTAAGAATATTAATAAAAGTACGAATAAATAAAAACCAAGCTATACACTAAGTAGAAAACATCCAAGTGCAAGCGTAAGTGTGAAAAAACAATATTCAGAGCACGAAAGACTTAGTGCAGTCCGGGGAAACAAACACTACATAAACACACCCAGAGGTGGTCCTACTCTGGTGATAATCTGTCAGATATGCCCTGAATCCCTCGAGAGCCACCAACAGAGCTATCCAAACTAGAACCTGGAGGGGCGCAAAACAGAAAGCGTGAGTGGGCAAAAACAAAGCTTTTCAAAACCATTTCAATAACAAAAGTTCTAACCCCTCGCCGTAAAACCTGTATAGTTTCCCAGAAAATAGAATATACACATATATACAAAATATGCTTAGAAATATGCCATGTCGAATGCCTCTAAATAAAATGCAAGTACTCAGGTAATGTCGAATGCCTAAAGTGGTCTGTACGACAGAACTGGGTGTAAATAAATACGCTCAAGTGCTACAATCACGTGAAGACTGGGCGAATAATCGCAGGTCACCTACGAGTCGGAACCACCTATAGTGGTCTGTACGACAGGACTATGCACCTAACTTGGATCCAAGATGAGCGTGTGGTGCGGGAGGTGAACATCACGTGAAGGACTGTGCCTTACTCTGGGCAGGAGCACTAACACCGGGGTGCAGGTTATGAGCTCTCTATGCATCTCAATTCACTACTAAATATAAATATAAACCATAACTTAC
Source organism: Pyrus communis (assembly GCF_041283825.1). NCBI lineage: Eukaryota > Viridiplantae > Streptophyta > Magnoliopsida > Rosales > Rosaceae > Pyrus > Pyrus communis. Next base: position 33,649,367 of record NC_142569.1, on the reverse strand, counting down.
CTAGCACTTACCTGTGCGTCCACAGCACCACATATATATGTATATATAAATATATATATATATATATATATATATTTATATGTATATGCAACTACTAATGCATAATTAATTAGGCAAACACAAAGCATGGCATTTAAAACATATAAGCGTTTCATTTCATTTTCTGGGAAAATCACAAGTATATAGGTATATACGGAAAACCAAAAGCCCACTCACTGGTATGTAGAAGGGTCGTAACCCCCTTGCCTCGAGTGACTGCGCTCGTCCTCGGGATAGGTCTCACCTATATGTGAAACAACTATAAAAACGTTAATTTAATGCACATAACCCAAATTAGGTAAGAACTTCTCATACAATGCTCAAATAAGGTGCATGAATACACCAACGTGATCTACTCAACCTCACGAACATCCCTATATTTTTAAAATAATTTTCTGACGCCGCACGTGCCGGCCAAGGCACGGCCACATGCGCCGCCCACATGCAGGCACACTGACGCCGTCACCGTCAGGAATATTCCGTTAACTCTGACAGATTCCGTTAAAGTTAACCTAACACCGTTAGGAATATTCCATCCAAATTGACGGAATATTCCGTCGTCTTCTCTGGCCAACCTCCGGCACCGTTGACGTCACCGGAAAATGGGGAAATTTTCCAAACTTCATTTCTCGCGTAGATGCTGTCAGTCGTGTCTTGCTTCATGTACATAAATGTCTTTCTGGTGATCGAAACGGTCGGCCAAAGCAAGCCATAGAGTGCATGGGTCCTGTTTAGCAAGGTACCCCGTTTGCAGCGCATCATGGATATGTCTTCAAATGAAGATAATTGCAGTAGCTTTCTAAGCTTCATCGATGGGGTAATCGTCTGTAGGTTCCTCGATGATGGCTCTAATACTCTTTGCAATAAGATAAAGCTTCACATCTTGAACTCACTTCAGGTAGTTTTTTCCAGATACTTCTAAAGCGTTGAAATCGAGCTTATTCAAGTTCGACATGTCCCTAAGACGGAGGGTACAACAAAATGTAGTTAGTCATATGGTAATCCATAGACATACATTGTAGAACATTCAGGTTCTATAGACATGTATTGGTTTAACTTAAACATGAAAATTGCAGGTTTCATCTGGTAAGTTTTGAGTGAAAACTTTGGGTTTCAAAGGCACTAAATATGAAACTATAGGTTCAATTTAGTTTTTATGAATGATAAGTTCATAAAGGAAAGGTTCTTGCAAGAACACATAATGCAATTGAAGTGTAGTGGTTTTGAGTTGCTTCGGGAACTCAAGTGTGAGAGCTTGGGGACTATGAAAAAAAGTTAACGGTTCAAAGTATAAAAATAAATTATTGAATCATTAATGTCCAAAAGTGATCTTTAGGTGAATAATTTTGGATTAATTATCAGATTAATGGACTGCAGGTCACCTTTAATTAATTCAATAAATCTGGATCAAATAGGATCGATCGTGTAAGCAAAATAATGACAAACGGGTCATATTAGATTCCGTTGGTAAAAATCAAGTGAGAATTAAATTAGAATTAATTAGCGTAAACCAAAGTACCCAAAAAAAAAAAATATTTGGGCAAGATTTATAATGCGAGAATGCCAAAAATTGGCATTGGGTCGAAAAAGTAACACTGGAATAAGTTATACAATTCGGCTATAGGCTTATTGGGTCATGAGAAGGTTGCAGGAATTAGGCCATGTGGTATGGGGATCCTAGCAGTAGCTGCTAGCATTTGGGCCAAACAAATAGACTCGGGCATGCCCATTAAAAGCTGGTCATGGGTTGGTCCATGAAGCCCAACCGAAGCTGGGTTGGGGTTGGGGTAGGCCAAGCCTAGTAACAAAAGCTGCAGGCAAGCGGGCCGAAGTCTGGAGCAAAGCCCAGTTAGCTATGGGCTGCTGCAGGTAGGCCAAATCATGGGTAAGAAAGAAGCCCAGCAGCACTGGGCTGCTAGAATGGGCCACAGATGCGCGGGACAAAAGGGCCAAGAACGCTGTAGGCTTCTTGGTTGGGCTAAGGGACTTCAAGCCCGTTAAGCCTACCAGGTCGAAGGTCTGGCATGTCTAGGTTAGCGCAGCAAGCCCAAATATATATATATATATTTGTTTGGCCCAAAACGACACCATGCCATGATATGCTCCACACGGCTATGCTTCAGGCCAGCGGTGGTTCAGCGGTGGTGCCAAGGTGGTATGGTGGCCATGCCGCATAGTCCCAATATATATATATATATATATATATATATATATATATATATATATATATATTTGTTCGATTTCTTTAGGGTTTAAAAAACCCTAGAATTGCTTCTAATTTAGTTATATGCTTTGACTCACAAAGTCAACAAAGCAAAATAATTGCGTAATGCATGAAACAGATATATACATATATATATACATTGACAAATATATGAATCATATACAATATATATATATATATATATATATATATATATATTTGAAGGAAAATATAAATATAGGGGGTTCATGCATCATGGAGAATGTTTTCATGCTTCGTGGACGCTTCAAATATCTTATTTTATTTTAAGCCTACCTGATTGGCAGAAAACAAATGAGAGCCTTTGAATTTTGTAAAAGAGAGCCTCCTCTTACGTGGACATTTCAAATATCTTATTTTATTTTATGCATACCTAAGTAGAGCCTTTGAATTTTGTAAAAGAGAGCCTCCTCCTACGTGGACATTTCAAATATCTTATTTTATTTTAAGTGTACCTTATTGGCTGAAAACAAATAAGATCCATTGAATTTTGTAGAAGAGAGCCTCCTCGTACAATCCTTCAGTTCCTTAGCTTCTGGCAAGAGTGTGATGATAATGTGTTGTAGCCCTATTTAACTGAACTATTCTATGGGAATAGAGAGGGGGGAGGCCGGTGGCAATAAGAGAAAGAGAGGAGAGATTTAATTGTGAGGTGTGTCTTATATCACCCAATTGTGCCTTTATTTATAGTAGTAGGATATGTAGAATCCTTACCCTTTTAGGATTATAACTCTAATAGGTATTTAACTACTAAAGGGAATATAAAGATATCTGTAGATACACTAGGTTTTACACAATCACATTCCTATGATAAATATGATTGTAGCATATATATATATATATACACACACACACATATATATATATACATATAGGGTTATCTTTGAATATTCTCTTTAGTAGTTAATATCCTATTAGAGAAGTAATCCTATAATGGTAAGGATTTAACCTATCCTACAATGGGGTGATACAATATACACCTCACAATTAAATCTCTCTTCTCTCTTATTGCCGCCGGCCTCCCCCTCTCTATTCCCTTAGAATAGTTCAATCAAATATGCTTACAACACGTTATCAGCACGCTCTTACCAGAAGCTAAGGAATTAAAGGATCATAGGAGGAGGCTCTCTTTTACAAAATTCAAAGGCTTTTACTTGTTTTCTGCCAATCAAGTACGCTTAAAATAAAGTAAGATATTTAAAACGTCCACGAAGCATGAAAACATTACCCATGATGCATGAACCCCTATATTTATATTTTCCTTCTGATATATATATATATACACACACACACACACATTTCATGCATTAAGCAATTATTTTCCTATGTGGAATTTGTTAGCCAAAGCATATAAATAAATTAAAAGCAATTTAGGGTTTTTCAAACCTAGAGATGTTGAAAAAAAATATTCTAGGAATTGTGTGGCACTGCCGCCGACCTCTGCGTTGGCCTGCAACCCAGCTTAGTTGAGCACACCACCAGGATGACATCATTTTGACCTCTGACCCCTGGTTGCAGCCTTTTGTGCTTGCCAAAACAACTCGGCCTCCTTGGCCTAGGTTTGGTTTAGATTAGGTGTGCAGCCCCAACTCATTTACCAGCACGGCCTGTAGTCGTTTGCTAGGTTCTACCCTCGCAAGCAACCCATGTGTTGCTAGGCCTAGTTCTGTGCCCTAACCCTGCCTGCAGGCAAGCCCATGTCGCTTGTTGGGCTTTGCCCATGCCTCAGCCCACTTGCCCGCAGCTCTTGCTGCTGGACTTAACATGCCCCGACCTAAAGACCCGAAACCCAACTTCGGCCAGGCTTCCCCACACCAACTCGCAAGCCAGCCTTAGGCTAGGCTTGCCCCGTGCACGATTTTTAGGCCCAAGCCAACAGTTTTTTGCTACTGGGCTTCCAGACCACATGGTCTAGAAGCCTGCAACCCTCCTATGGCCCAATGGCCTGTAGCCGTGCTACAGGGCTTATCCTCGTGTAGATGCCAACCCACTTTTGGTTGGACTACTTTTTTTTTTCCGACCCAATGCCAATTTTTTAGCATCCCCGCGTTATAAATCATGCCCAATTTTTTTTTTTTTTTTGGGTACTTTGGTGTACGCTAATTAATTCTAATTTAATTATCAATTGGTTTATCACCAACCGAAGCTAATATGACTTGTCTGTCGTTATTTTGCTTCCATAATCGACCCCGTTTGGTCTCGATCTATTGAATTAATTAACAGTGACCTATAATCTAATAATTAATCCAAAATTATTGACCAGAAGATCATTTTTGGACATTAACGATTCAATAATTTATTTTTATACTTTGAACCCTTGACACCATTTCGTAGTCCCGAAGCTCTCACACTTGAGTTCCCGAAGCAACTCAAATCCACTACACTTCAATCAGCATATTGCATTCTGTGTTCTTACAGAAACCTCTCCTTTATAAACTAATCGTTCATAAAACGAAATTGAACCTGTAGTTTCATACTTAGTGCCTTTGAAACCTGAAGTTTTCATTCAAAACTTACCACATGAAACCTATAGCTTTCATGTTTAAATTAAATCAATACATGTTTATAAAACCTGAATGTTCTACGATGTATGTCTATGGATTACCATATGACTAACTACGTTATGTTGTACCCTTTGTTTTAAGGATATGTCGAACTTGAACAAGCTCTATTTCACCGCTCTTGAAGTATCTGGAAGAAACTACCTGAAGTGGGTTTAAGACGTGAAGCTTCATCTTACTGCAAAGAGTATTAGAGCCATCATCGAGGCACCTACAGATGCCAACCTCGTCGATAAAGCTCAGAAAGCTACTGCAATGATCTTCATTTGAAGACACATCCATGATGCACTGCAAACCGAGTACCTCGCTGAGAAGGACCCACTCACCCTCTGGCTTGCTCTGGCCAATCGTTTCGATCACCAGAAAGACATTTACTTGCCTGAAGCAAAACATAACTGGCAGCATCTATGCTTCCACGACTTTAAGTCCGTCAATGAACATAACTTTGAGGTTTGTAGAATCCGATCACTACTTAGGTTCTGAAAAGTGGACTTAACAGATGGAGATCTCTAGGAGAAGACCTATTCGACCTTCCATGCCACCAATATTGTCCTGTAGTACAAATATAGGGCACAGAAGTTCACCAAATTTTTGGATATGATCTATGCTTTACTTCTCGCTAAAAAGAAGAAACAGCTTTTGATGAAGAATCATCAAGGTCGACCGGCTGGCTTGAACGTTGCGCCTGAAGCGTATGCTACCAATTCTAGCAGCCACATATGACGAAATAATCATCCTGGCCATGGAAATAGATGGCAAGCCCAACCATGGGCCTAAGGTCAACAGAGTTAAAGCCCACCCAAGGGATGAAATTTGACATAGAAATGCCAAACCCTTGCCCCAAACTTTAAGAGCAAAGGAAAAGCTACCGTTCAATCGGTTTCCACTGAAATTGACATGTGCTACGGCTGTGGATCAAAGGATCATTGTCACACGTATGCAGAGCTACCCCCGAAGCAATCGCCAAGTACCATTCTCTTCATGAGTCTAACTTTGCCCATGTGGAACATCCTGAAGATGCTACTACAACCATGTGGAACATCCCAAACCCACTAGGAGTGGCCATACCCCCTAATTTTAGGTTTATGGTTTAATTTTTGGACAATTTTTCTAAGTATTTGGAATAAATTGTTTTTTTTGGTTTGTTTTGAATTATGGATAATTATTTTATGGATATTATTTCTCGAATTGATTAATTGAATGAATGGAATTATATTTATGCATGTGACCAATTCAATCAATTTATTTCTAGGTATGTCTAGTGGGACGGTTAGTTGTTTGGCTGATAATGCTACTACGCACACCATATTGCATGAGCAACACTATTTTACTAACTTCGTACCTAAGAAAGCACCTTTGACAACTCTCTCAGGCTCATCCAACCTGATTGAAGGATACAGAAAGGCACGTATCATGTTGTCTAATGGTACTGTCTTAACCATTAAATAGGCCCTTTATTTTCCATGTTCTGGAAGAATGTTGCTGAGTTTTAGAGATATTCGAGATAATCAATATCATATTGAAACCATTGAAGAGAATGGTTCTGAACTTCTTTGTATTACTTCTTACGAGTATAACCAGAAGCATATTCATGAAAAGTTGGAATGTATCCCGAGTAGGTTGTACATCACAACCATTTGTGGCATAGAAACCCACCATGTGGCCGGCCTTGTGCTTGAGTTCCAGAGCACTTTGCTACTTTTGGACATCCTAGACGTGATATGATGCGCCATATCCTCAAATCATCACATGGGCATCATTTACCTCCTTACATTGGATCCCGCCATGCAAAGCTTGTTCTTTGGGGACGTTGAATACTCAACCCTCGATTACAAAGATTATTCACAACCCCCTTAAGTTTCTTCTGAGGATTCAAGGGGATATTTGTTGACCTATCTAACCAACATGGGGACCATTTAGATACTTTATGGTGTTGGTTGATGCATCGACACATTGGTCACATTTCTGCTTATTGTCCACATGCAACGTTGTATTTGTGAAACTCATAGCACAGATTATTAAGCTAAGGGCTTACCATCTTGATTATCCGATTAGTCGATTCAACTAGAGAACGCTAGAGAGTTTACGTCCCAGACTTTTGACGATTATTGCATGTCAGTTGGGATTGAAGTCGAACATCCTATACCCCATGCTCACACCCAAAAAGGCCTGGCAGAAGCTTTCATAAAGGGCCTTCAATTGATAGCTCAGACTTTAGTTATGTGAACCAAACTACCGGTATCTACCTGGGGTTATGCAATATTGCATACAGCTATGCTGTTTAGCCTGAGGCCCACCACTACCTAACCTCATTCACTGTTACAGTTTTTTACTAGATACGAGCCTAACGTCTCACATTTACTAGTGTTTGGGTGCACAGTCTATGTGCCAATAGCGCCGCCACTACGTTCCAAAATGGGTCCTCAAAGAAAAATGGGAATCTATGTCGGTTATGATTTGCCATTATTTATTCCCTACTTAAAGCCCTTGACAAGTGATCTATTTACTGCTTGTTTTGCAGATTGTCACTTTGATGAGACAGTCTTTCCGTCATTAGGGGGAGATAAGCATGCTAATGTTCCTATAGAACACCGTGAATTGTCGTCATATGCTCCCAATATGTCTCATTTAGATCCCTACACTGCCCAGTCTAAAACTGAAGTGCGACGAATTATAGATATTCAGAGCATTGCTCAAAACATGCCGGATGCTTTTACTAATCTAGCTAAGGTGACAAGATCACATATACCTACTGCAAATGCGCCTGTAAGGATAGACTATGTTCTAACACATGAGGTTATTCTAGATTATGGTGATGTCTTAGATGAGACAGCTCAACCTCCCGAGAATCATGAGATTTCAGTCCACTACGCAGTATTGGATGAGGTTTGGAATCAGAATGAGATGATTGTTGACGATGCATTTGTGTACACAGTAGCTACTGACATCATGCTTAGCGATGACATTAAACCACGTTCCGTTGATGAATGCCGGCGTAGAACAAATTGGTCAAACTGGAAACAAGCAATCCACGTCGAACTTGATTCGTTTGCAAACTGTTAAGGTGTTTGGGCTTATAGTTGCTACCCCACCACATGTGAAGCCCGTGGGCTATAAGTGAGTTTTCGTGAGGCAATACAAAGCACGCCTCATAGCGTAAGGCTTTTCTCAACGTCTTAGAATTGATTACGAGGAGACGTATTCCCCCATAATGGACGTCGAAAGGTTCCGCTACATTATCAGTTTGGTAGTTTCTGAAAAACTGAATATGCCACTTATGGACGTGGTAACCGCGAATATCTATTGGGATCTAAGTGGTATAACCATCTGAGTGGAATATTTGACAAGTCAGGGTTTTGTGAACAAGGAATTATGCAATTGCGTGTTCATAAAGAAGTCATGTTCCGGATTTACGATCGTTGCAATTTATGTCAACGACATGAACCTTATCGGAACTCCCGCAGAGCTTGAGGAAATTACCGTTCACTTGAAAACGGTATTTGAGATGAAAGATCTTGGGAAAACTCGATATTATCTCGATCTGGAGATCTAACATTGTTCAAATGCAATCCTAGTACATTAATCCAACTACACCTAATAGGTGTTGCGATGTTTTAATGAGGATAAAGCGTAGCCTTCGAGTACTCCTATGATCGTTCGGACTCTAGATGCTAAACGAGATCCTTTCCATCCCAAAAATGATGATGAAGAGATTTTGGAGCTTGAAGTTCCATACCTATATGCAATTAGGGCTTTATTATACTTGGCTCATTGCACTAGACCTGACATTTCCTTCGCTATTAATCTTTTGGCTAGATACAGTAATGCACCTATATGCAGACACTGGAATGGTGTTAAAGACATTTTCTGCTACCTCAAGGGTACAACAGATTTGGGCTTGTTCTACACCCACAAATCTTCGAGAAAAGCCGCCGCCCCTTGGGTTTCGAGTTGATTTTACGCAGATGTTGGATATCTATCTGACCCATATATGACACGTTCTCAAATGGCTATGTCTTTACCATTAGAGACACTGCCATATCTTGAAGGTCTACCAAGTAAACGCTAGCTGCGACTTCTTCGAACCTTGCTGAGATCCTCGCCCTGCATGAAGCATCGTGTGAGTGTTTTTGGTTGAGAGCAGTCATGGAACATATTCGAAGCACTAGTTGTCTTACTTCCGTGGTTGACCTTCCTACGATGATCTTTCAAGACAATACAATTTGCTTGCATAAGAAACCTTTGAGATGGGATGTCAATTTCAGTCTGTTAGGGTTGTTTTGCTATTTTTACTAATGGGTTTTGCGTTTTGTATTTGCAGATGTCGAAAACACATTACTCCACCGAGCGACAGAAAATTGGTGGGAAATTTTTAATTATTCCTTGCACTAGGAACCCTTCAAATAGGTTTTGACTTTCGGTCTTTTAGGGTTCCTTTTCTGTTTATGGCGTGGTTATGCTTCCTCAAATTTGTAAGCTTTTGGGACTTTATTAAATATGTCGGTGATATTATTTGGCAATGTTTTTGTTTCTCCTTGAATGAAATGCATCTAGGTAAGTGGATTGGTTTTTTGTTCCTCCTTTAATGAAATGCATATAGGTCAAGATGTTTTTATGGGGTTGGTGTGAGTGATATGCCACAGAATTAGGCATGTTGAAGGATATGTTTGTGTTTATGTTTCGAGGCCTACATAAGGTAGCTGCTGCCCAAGTCAATTGGCTCTAAGTACCATATATATTTTTGTTTTCTTGTTGTTTAATTGAATCGGGAAATGCATATCAGCAAGGGGATTGCTTTTTTGTTTCTCCTTTAATGAAATGCATATAGGTCTAGATGCTCTAATGGTTTAATTGTCTGTTTTATGTTTAACGGTATATATATGGTTCAAATGCTTGATTTAGTTATGTGTGGGGTTGGTGTGAGTGATATGCAACATAATTTGGCATGTGATGGGATTTATGTATACTTACTGAATATTTTTTTTTCCTAATTGTGCAAATGTCAAACCTTATTAACAGTTGTAAGGCAGTGACGACTGTATCCCGTTTGCCTCCCCTGGCTCATTCGTCAGCTGCCACTGCTCCAGCACAAATGAACCACATGCCGATTGGTCCCGGAGTCTCCCAAGCGCCGGCGTCATCAGCCTCATCAGTGGCGCTACCTATCAGCGCCAGGCGTGGTCACCACCACCCCCGCACGCCCTACACACCATCAATATCCACTACTAATGCCTCGGGGTCACAACAAGGTATATTTTAATAATGCCATGCACGTTGATAAGTGTTTTTCTTTTTTCCTATAATGCCTTGGTGATTTCTCCATATAGACTGTTCTACGTGATATTAGATTGCCTAATGATGCTACGAGGGTGGTCATTATTTCTTTGTAGAGAACAACATGTCTTTAAAAATGTTTGTTCAATTTTTCTGCTTAATTCCGAGTTTTACTAGTTTAATTTTTTTCAAAAATTTGAGCTCCACCTGCTCTAAGTTCGATCTTTAGTTATTTAGGTAAGTAGAAAGAAAATGTGTAAAGCAGACGTATCATTGTGCTTTTCAATTGCATATGCTTCCATGAACTGAAAGTAATTGTCGTTTACTTATGCAAGTCGCGGAGTTGGATTGCATTTACATATTGTAACAGTGCATACAATGTTGGCAAAAGTACAAACCTTATAAGGAATACCAAATATGAAATATGATAAAAATTTGGTTAGCTTGTTTTTGTTATTTTAGGTTCAGTTTGTTAAGTTGTCATTTAAGGATTAAAAAGTTATTATATATATTGTTTATTGTTGTCATCGTTCTGAACCTATTATTAAACAATTGTGATCATCTTGTTGGATACATATATTGTTTATGTTATTTTCAGGGTTTTGGGAAATGTTTTAATTATAAGGAGGTTATGCCGAAATTTTAGTATGATTTGTTATTAGTTTTTGGTTAACGTTAATTTATATTTCTTTGCAGCCAAGAAAAACACCCGGGGACTTTGTCTCCAGTTGAAGACGGCAAAGATCATCCGGGTGACCAACGGATGTATCACTATCGGATACGACAACCGGCATCGGGCTGCACCAATAGCGAAGTAGCATAGCGCATTGGCCCATGACATTGGTCACGTCGTTTAGACCTATTGCCCTATGCAATGGAAGTCTTAGAAGGTGATGCCAGACGAGGTGAGGACGAAGGTGCGCCCATAGTTGTCGGTAAGTATCCTACCTTTTAATTGGTGTTCCTTCAAATTTTATATATTTATATTACCTAATGTATGTAATTAATTTGTTACATTATTGGGTGTCGCTCTGTAGTCATTTTCAGGAGCCCGGCTATGTGGTACTTTTTTATATTAAGTTTAAAATTATTATACGTTTCCTACTAATCTTTATTGATTTTTTTATATTTCATTTAAATGTTAACTAATGCGTTTATTTTTTGTATAACAAAAGGCAAAAGCCAACAAGAGTAATAGGGAGAAGAAAACTTTTCTCCACCATTCCGATTCGAGGCCCTTCTCATATAGAATGGAGGCGCGGCGGCGGGTAGTAATAAAGTTTTTCATATTCAATTTTTAATATGTCATTAATATTATTATTAATTTTTTTTTTTTTGTACTAACATTTTTCTTCTCTTGTTCTATTTAGGAGGGTTCAAAATTCCCGAAGATCGATATCTTTAGCGACGTTTATGTTCAACCCGGGGATGAGTTGGTTGAGTCCCTTCATATAAGTATTCTTCAATTTTAATTATTATCTTACGCATTCAAGTTTAATGGTTATTATATGAATATTATAATTAATATTTGATGTTATATTACGCAAGCAACAATGATGGAGAAGAGGCAATTGGTTCTTTAAGAGTCCGCCTTCCAGCTTCCTCCCGAGACTCCCCTCGAGTTTGTGGATCCCTCACAGGATGTGAGATTTCAAATCCTTACGGAGTACTTGGATCACACTTTCAGGCGGAGGCTGGGGACATATTGTAGGGGGATAGAGAATGCCCGATGGCAGGAACCTAGAGCCCCTTCATCATCGCAGTCAAACAATTAGGTGACAGCTTTGACAGCAGAGGTGGCCGACCTTAGGACTCAGTCAGTTCGGAATTCATCTCCAGAATCTTCGTCCCCCGTCGACATCTGAGCCCCTCCAACCCGAGCATGCCCACACCTCTGCCCCTTCGACCTCTGAGCCCGTCCACAACCTCAAGACCTTCTAGCTGTTTCCAAATGACGACCCGTTAGATTACGCCACATTATTTTCTTAGTTTTTTACTTGTTTACTTTTTAAACATTTTTCTTGTACATAGTACATACATTTATATTAATTTAAATATATTATTTTTCTCTTCATTACATTTTTAAATTGCAATTTAATTTTATTACAAAATTAAAAATTAAAAAAAAACACAGAATGTAAAATTAAATTTTAAAATTTTTTATTTTTGTGCAACGAAAACCTTCGTCTGGCAAACCGCAAGCGACAAATATGCTTTCGTTGTGCAATAATAAACTGTGGTCGTGCAAAGTTAAGAGAGACGAATAGTTGTCGTCCCACGTATATATCTTGGTATTTTGAGCAACAAAAACATTTGTTCGTAAAAATTTTGTGCGATGAAGGTTAAATCGTCACGCTGTATTTTTGTGACCAATGATGTTTTTCGTCGCGCAAAGTTTTTTTTCACAATTTTCCACGACGGATTCTGCGCGACGAAGTTTCTGTCGCACTGAAGTTCATGCGACGAAAATGCACTTTGCGCTACAAACTTTGTTTCGTTGCACAAATGGTAAAACGTAGTAGTCATGGGTCATTCAAACTCAATCCATTAGCTTATGGTAAAAATGGTTGACCCGAAATGACTCATTCTGTTATCGAGCCAACTATTTCATTCGTTAATGAAATTTTTTTTTTATTAACATTCAACTGAAACCTAACTATTTCACGAACTATGTTAATGGGTCAACCTGTTAGTCTAGTTTTGTACTTGCCAACAAAACAAAGTACATATGAAATAGGAAATTATTTCAAAGTAAATCAAATAACGACGTAGATTATATAACAACAAGTAATCATTTTAACAACTAAAATTTTCTTTTCATTGGCTCAGACACTTTTCGAATTGGTACCAACTTCGGTGTTATATTCGAATCCACGTTGTAGTGCAAGGGGACCACTCCTCTATACCACTATTGTAGAGGGCCACTAGTGAGTCAGTTATTAAATGGTGTGAGGATTATACCAAAATATTCTTCATTAGTTTTATGTTTTGTAATCAAAATGGTCTTAGAGATTGGTATAACACTTTATGTCCCAAAAATTGAAAATCGATAAAAGTGATTCCTAAGTTTGTTAACCGTAAATCATTTTGGTCCATTTGTGAAAAGTCTGTCAACACCATCATTAAATTGTCATAGGGTTATTATACAAAGTGGTCCCTGAGATTGTCAACCATCCATGATTTTGGTCCTTCTGTTAAAAACGATTTTGGGCAATTTTTAAAGCTTTGTAACTCAATCGTTTGTTAACCAAATTCAAACCATAATATATCAAAATGAAGATAGGAAAGTGTAGAATAATATTATACCTATTTGGAAGCCTAATAGTTGCCGGAGATGGCCGGAAAATAGCCTAAAAGGTGACTAGTCTGCGGGAAAACTGGAAAACTTGCAGGAAACTGGGTAAACTTTAAACGTTCATAACATCTTCAATACTCAACCAAATTGAGTGATTCAAAAGCAAAAGTAATACTTCTTGACGAGACGAAGAGAATGGTACCTTTTTCGAAGGCTAACTCGCTGTGGTTTGGTCGGACAATGGCTCAAAAGTGGTTAACCATTTTCGAGTTAGCCACTTTCGAGCAGTTTTCCAGCCAAACCACAGTGAGTTAGCAGTAAAAAAAAATACCATTCTCTTTTTCTCATCGTGAAGTATGATTTTTGTTTTTGAATCACTCGATTTGGTTGAATATTGAAGAAGTTATGAATGTTTAAAGTTTACTCAATTTCCGACGAGTTTTCCAGTTTTTCCGTGGACCAGTCACCATTCAGGCTATTTTCTGGCCATCTCCAGCAATCATTGGGCTTCCAAATAGGTATAATTGTGTTCTACACTTTCTTATCTTCATTTTGATAAATTATGGGTCGAATTTAGTTAAGAATCGATTGAGTTACGAAGTTTTGAAAATTGTCCAAAGAGTTTTTAACGGAATGACCAAAATCATGGATGGTGGACAATCTCATGGACTATTTCTATTGGTTTTCAATCTCAGGGACCATTTCTATTGATCATGCAAATCTCAAGGATCATTTTGTATAATAACCCATTGTCATATAAGCGACCACAAGACAACCTTTTTAATAGTATTTTTGTCAAACCAACTTTTTTTAACCAAAATGGTCGAAATTAGCATAACTCCTCATTTTGGTCACTAACAATGAATATTAATAGATGTTGTTCCTAAATTTATCAATCGCAAATCATTTTGGTCATTGTGAAAAATTTGTCAATATTCTCGTTAAATTGTCACGTAAGCAACCGCGTGATCACCTTTTAAAATGTATTTTTGTCAAACTAGCCCTTCCACTTAACAAGGATATTGACAGAGTATTCAAGGAATGAACAAAATGTCTTACGATGAACAAACTCAAGGATCATTTCTATCGGTTTTCATTGTTAGGAACCAAAATGAAGAGCTATGTCGATCTCAGGAACCATTTTGGTTAAAAGGGGTTGGTTTGACAAAAAATACCTTTAAAAAAGAGGTTACATTGTCACTCACGTGAAAATTCAATGATGATGTTGACAGATATTTTACTGAATGACCAAAATGATTTATAGTGGACAAACTCAGAAACCACATTTATCGATTTTCAATCTCAAAAACTAAAGTGAATAGTTATGATAATCTCAAATACCAAAATTTTAACTAAAAACTTTTTCTTTTTATACATAAAAAATAGTGAATGTGCTTCTGAACGAGGACGTAAATGTGTCAACGAATCAGATCTTCACTAGTTAAAGCCATCCCTAGTACCGCTGTTTGGAAAGTAATTACTAATATGATTAATGGTTGTACAAAAATATATATTATATGAACAGCTCACCGTGCATGTTGATTGATGTAAAGCGGATTTTATTTTTTGGTAAACTTGGGAAGGTGGAACTTGGGAAGGATTTTCACATTATTGGGGTGATTAATATAATGTTATTTAAGTCTAGTTAAGCATGTTAATAAAGCATTTAAGCATCTTTTATTTGTTTGTTTTCATTCTTCTTAATTTGTTGTAATTGTTTGGAACAACTAGCAAGACAACTCTAGCCAGCATTCACTACACAATGAAAGATTATTCGTATTTGGAAATGAATATTTAGTTAAAACCTGTATTATTAGGCAAATGGGATCGTAAATATTTGCATCCTAAACCTTCACAGTCAGAGATATTCGAATCAATTAGTTAAAAGCTATGAAAATGGTGAATGTGACAGACTACGTACTACAGTCTGGATTATTTGAGAGAGAGAGAGAGAGAGAGTGTGATCTGAGTCTCGCAGCAGCCGACTGGTCCCTCATCTGGTACAGTAAGAATCATAGTTAGGTAACCATGCACAGTTTTCAACGATGTCGATCACGAAAAATATTTTATAAACAAATTCAGTGAAGACTATGTGTTTATATTATCAACCTAGAAATAAAGCTCCATCTCTTGTTAGCTATCCTTTCTGCTACGTACTCTTATTGCATGAAACTAAACCTTATTAGAGTAAAAATAATCATACCTTAGGTGATAGGTTTAGGGAAATGGTTAATGATTTTTGCAAGTATTTGATTTTTTTAGTTTTTTGGTTTTTAGTTTTTTTTCTTTATTCAATTTAAATGCTAAAATTAAACAAAGATGTGCACCACAAATAAAAGAGTGTGTGAGAATTATATCTCTATATTTATTTATTATTATCTATGTTCACAATGAAAGAGAATTTTATGGCTTAATTCTCATTGTATTACATAACTGAAAATATATACAAGATACAATCTTTATTTCATAAGGAAACAATAGTCAATAAAAGACACAAACATATATCATTCCTAATAAAGGACTTCTAAAATTTACAATATATTTACATCTTCTTTTTAATATTACTCAGGGCAATAAATGAACCATCGATTCCATGAAACAAGATATTAAAAAAAAAAAAAAAAAAAAAAAAAAAGGGCTTATAACAAAATTCAGTCAAATGCCTCATTGATCCAAACATTAATTGACAATCTATTCATATAGTCTGGCCCCATTGGTTTTATTTTAACATTAATCTTGTTTTTCACTAAGATAATTAATAATTGCCAAGTAAAATTTGGCATGATTACCGTGGTGTTAAGGGTAAAGACCAAAGCTATATAAAGGACGAAGAGGCTTAGCTTAAGAGGCAGAAAACCAAAATCCCATTCTTTAAAAAAATGGGGAAAATGGGGCCTTTTCAAGTGACCTCTCTTGTGGTCACTCTCCTAGTGGCAATAGTCTCTCTCACATTGCCTTCAGAAACTTCAGCTAACCACCCTGACTCATCTCCACCACCACCGGCTTCTCCTCCCTACCACCCCAAGTCACCACCACCATCACCAAAGCCTTACCACTACAAATCTCCCCCACCACCTCCTCATGCAGTTCACTCACCACCACCTCATCCAGTTCACTCCCCACCACCACCCAAGGAGCCTTACCACTACAAATCTCCACCACCACCACCCAAGAAACATCACCATCACAAGTCTCCTCCACCATCACCCAAGAAACATCACCATCACAAGTCTCCCCCACCACCACCCAAGAAACCTCACCATCACAAGTCTCCTCCACCACCACCCAAGAAGCCCTACCCCCCGGTGCACTCACCCCCACCACCACACAAGAAGCCTCACCACCCAGTTCACTCACCACCACCACCACCACCTATTAAACCTTACAAGCCACCAACTCCTCCAGCAGCTCACCCACCACCCGCTTACATCTATTCATCACCCCCACCTCCTCACCACTACTAGATATTGAGAGCTTAGTTGCATCCAGCTGGTAAGCTTCTCCATTCTATGTTTTTAGATTCATAATCCATACAACTGCATGCAGTCGCCAAATAATTTGACAAAAAAACATTTCCCTAGCTATAAAATTATAATACACCAGTGTTTATTTTATTTTTTGGCTAATAATCCCTATTGGTATATGCATGCTTAATGCATTTCCAGCATATCGCCATTACTCAATTAAGGTTTCTTGATATTTAGTAGTACTCATGTGTAACAAATAGACCAATGACAGAGACCTAACAAGTAACAGTAATATATCTTTCCAGGTAAGGGAAGAAGAAAGGTCAGAATAAAGAAAGGGGATGTCGAAGTCGAACAGCCTTATCACCACACAAAGAAGAAGGGAAAGAAAAAACGAGTCTCCACGCAGCTGCTGATGTAACGTGTTTTATTTATGCGATGTTCGTTAAGTTTCACATATTTCCTTTCCTTGTAATATTAGACAGTTGTAGGGCAGTCATGCTTCATGTATTTGATTTCCTGTTTCTCGAAAGAGATGGTATATGTATGTCGTTTGTTTTAACCTTCCATGGAGAGGTGATCATAATAATAATAAAATAAATACATTTCCAAAATTTTCCTTAATTTCTCACATATCTGATATGCTTTATTCTCTTAATAATTAGATTTCCAAATAATGTTAGAGAAGCCACATATACCATGTTGCTGTACCATTTGTTTTGACAAGTGATAATTACATGCCTCAATTAATGAGTTTATCTGATTAAATGCTAGGTGTTGTATCACTTGCTACATTATATGGTGATGTAGTGTATATATGTGGCATCCTTAACATTAATCGAGATTCCTGGTAATTAATAATATATGCAAGTTTTGTTAACAAATCAAAGGATGAGAAAAAAGAGCCAACAAAAAGTCGATTGAGTTGGTAAGGATCGTTCTCTTCGCTAGATCAAAGTCTATGTTCAAATTCAACTACTAACAATCCCTCTTAATAAACGATCTATATAAAAACAAAAAAGCGGGGCTATAAGACCCCTTTTGTAAGTCTTCCAAAAGACTTGCAGTATTCCTTTATCCTGGGAAACCGTTTGATAACTTTTCCAATGTGAAATGGCATACTCGGCCACCTTTTAATCCAAATAATAATATTAGTTTGACCCTTTCATTGAGCTAATAATTATACAATATAATAATTTCAGAACAAATTGTTGCAGTCATATCTAGAATAATGCGATTGTATTAATCCTAGTGTATTTAAGGATATTTTTTAATATTCCCTTTAGTAGATAATATCCTATTAGAGATGTAATCCTTTAAGGGTAATGATTTAACCTATCCTACTACTATAAATAAAAGCACAATGGGATGATACAATATACACCTCACAATTAAATCTCTCTCTTCTCTCTCTTATTGTTGCCGGCCTTCCCCTCTCTATTACCTTAGAATAATTCGATCAAATAGGCCTACAACAAGTTATCAGTATGCTCTTGCCATAAGCTAAGGAACTGAATGATCGAAGGAGGAGACTCTCTTCTACAAAATTCAAAGGCTTTTATTTGTTTTCTACCAATCAGGTACGCTTAATAAGATAAAGTAAGATATTTGAAAAGTCCACGAACATTGAAAACATTCCCCATGATGCATGAACCCCCTATATTTATATTTTCCTTCCGATATAGATATTATATATGATTCATATATTTGTCAATACACACACACACACACACATACGTTTCATGCATCACGCAATTTTTTTCTATGTGGAATTTGTGAGTCAAAGCATATAAATAAATTAGAAGCAATTTAGGGTTTTTCAAACCCTAGAGATGTCGAGAAAAACAAATTCTGGGAATTATACGGCACGGCCACCACACCATTACCGTGACACCACCGCCGACCTCTGCACTAGCCTGCAGCCCGGCCGCGAACAAAGACAACCTAGCTTCATTGGCCTGGGTTTGGTTTAGATTGGGCCTGCAACTCTAGGCCATCTACCAGCACGGCTTGCAGCCGTTTGCTGGTCTCTACCCTCGTACCCATGGCCTATCACCAGCAACCCGTGTATTGCTAGGCCTGGTCATGCACCCTAGGCTGTCCGCAGCAAGCCCATGTCGCTTGCTAGGCTTTGCCCATGCCTCAACCTACTTGCCCGTAGCTTTCGTTCCTGGGCTTAACATGCCCGGACCCAAAAACCCAAAACCCAACTTCGATGGGCTTCCCAGCACTAACCCGCAAGCCAGCCTTGGGCTGGGCTTGCCTCGTGCACGGATTTTAGGCCAAACCAATACCTTTTTGCTGCTGGTCTCCCCATACCACACAGCCCAGAGCCCTACATCCCTCCTATGGCCCAATGGCCTGCAGCCGTGCTGCAGGGCCTATCTCCCTGTAGATACCAGCCCATTTTTGGCTAGGCCATATTATTTTTTTCGACCTAACGCCAATTTGTTGGCATCCCCGCGTTATAAATCATGCCCAAATGTTTGTTTTGGGTACTTTGGTTTACACTAATTAATTCTAATTTAATTATATAACTTGGTTTATCACCAACTAAAATATGACCCATCTGTCATTATTTTGTTTCCACGATCGACCCCATTTGGTCTAGATCTATTCGATTAATTAAAAGTGACCTGCAGTCCATTAATCTGATAATTAATCCAAAATTATTGACCTGAAGATCATTTTTGGACATTAACGATTCAATAATTTATTTTTATACTTTGAACTGTTGACATCCTTTCATAGTCCTGAAGCTCTCATACTTAAGTTCCTGAAGCAACTCAAATCCACTACACTTTAATCAGCATATTGCATTCTATGTTCTTACAAGAACCTCTTCTTTGTGAACTAATCGTTCATAAAACTAAAGTGAACTTGTAGTTTCATATTTAGTGCCTTTGAAACGCGAAGTTTTCATTCAAAAACTTACCACATGAAACCTATAGCTTTCATGTTTAAATTAAACTAATACATGTCTATAGAACTCAAATGTTCTACGATGTATGTCTATGTATTACCATATGACTACCTAAATTTTGTTGTACCCTCCGTTTTAGGGACATGTCGAACTTGAACAAGCTTGATTTCACCACTCTAAAAGTATATGGAAGAAACTACCTAAAGTGGGTTCTTACTGCAAAGAGTATTAGAGCCACCATCAAGGCACCTACCGACGCTAACCTCGTCGAGGAAGCTCAGCAAGATACTACAATGATCTTCATTCGAAGACACATCCATGATGCACTGCAGACTGAGTACCTCGCTGAGGAGGACCCACACACCCTCTGGCTTGCTATGGTCGACCGTTTCGATTACCAGAAAGACATTTAATTACCTGAAGCAAGACACAACTGGCAGCATCTATGCTTCAAAGACTTTAAGTCCGTGAATGAATATAACTTTGAAGTTTGTAGAATCTGATCACTAGTTAAGTTCTGTAAAGTGGACTTAACAGATGCAGATCTTCTGGAAAAGACCTATTTGACCTTCCATGCCACCAATATTGTCCTGCAACAATAATATAAGGCACATAAGTTCACCAAATTTTTGGATTTGAGCTCTGTTTTACTTCTCGGTCAAAAGCAGAACGAGTGTTTAATGAAGAATCATTAAGATTGACCCAGTGGCTCGAACGCTATGCCTGAAATGCATGTGACCAATTCTAGCCGCCACAAATGACGAAAGAATCGTCGTGGCCATGGCAATGGGCGGAAGCCCAACCATGGGCCCAAGGTCAACAGAGCCAAGGCCCTCCCAATGGAGGAAATTTGACCCAAAAGCACCAACCCCTTGCCCCTAAGGCCCTAAACTTTAACAACAAGGGAAAAGCTACCATTCATTCAGCTTCCACTGAAATGGTCATGTGCTACTGCTGTGGATTAAATGATCATTAGTCATGCGTATGTGGAGCTACCCCCAAGGCCATTGCCAAGTATCATTCTTATCGTGGGTCTATCATATTGAAACCACTGAAGAGAATGGTTCTGAATTTCTTTGTATCACTTCTTACGAGTATGGCCAGAAGCATATTCACGAGAAGTTGGAACATCTCCCGAGGGGGTGGTACATCACAACCATTCACGGCATAGAAGCCCACCATGTGGCCGGCCCTGTGCCTAAAATCCAAAGCACTTTGCTGCTTTGGCATGACTATATGGGACATCCTGGACGTGATATGATACACCGTATCCTCAAATCATCACATGGACATCATTTACCTCCCTACGTTGGATTTCCGCCATACAAAGCTTGTTCTTTGGGGAAGTTGAATACTCAACCCTCGATTATAAAGATTATTCACAGCCTCCTAATTTTTTTAGATGATTCAAGGGGATATTTGTGGACATATCCAACCAACATGAAGACCATTTAGATACTTTAAGGTGTTGTTTGATGCATCGACACGTTGGTCACATGTCTGCTTATTGTCCAAACGTAATGCTGCATTTACAAAACTCCTAGCACAAATTATTAAGCTAAGGCTCACCACGCTAATTATGCAATCAAGTCAATTTGACTGGATAATGTTGGAGAGTTTGGGTCATAGACTTTTGATGATTATTGCATGTCAGTTAGGATTGAAGTCGAACATCCTGTACCCCATGTTCACACCCAAAATGGCCTAGCAGAAGCTTTCATAAAGTACCTTCAATTGATAGCTTGGACTTTGGTTATGCGAACAAAACTATCGGTATCTGCCTGGAGCTATGCAATATTGTAGGTAGCTATGCTGGTTTGCCTGAGGCCCACCACTACCCAACCTTATTCACCGTTACAATTGGTTACTGGATGAGCCTGGCGTCTCGCATTTACAAGTGTTTGGATGTGCAGTCTATGTGCCAGTAGCATTGCCACTACGTACCAAAATGGGTCCTCAAAGAAAAAAGGGAATCCATGTCAGTTATGATTTGCTATCAATTATTTGCTACTTAGAGCCCTTGACAAGTGATCTCTTTATCGCACATTTTGCGGATTGTCACTTTGATGAAACAGTCTTCCAGTCATTAGGGAGATGAGCATGCTAATATTCCTGTAGAACACTATGAATTGTCGTGGTATACTCCCACTATGTCTCATTTAGATCCTCGCACTGCCCAGTCTAAAATTAAAGTGTGACGAATTATAAATCTTCAGAGCATTGCTTAAAGTATGTTGGATGCTTTTACTGATCTATCTAAGGTGACAAGATCACATATAATCGCTGCAAATGCACCTGCAAGGATAGACGTACCTTCGCGTACGCCGTAATATCGCCTGTGAAGACTGAACCCTCCCCGAAGGTGGGGAGGCCGCACCTTCCACGTAGCCTGGTACATTGGCGGCTAGCCAATCATCTGCTCCAACCCTGAAGTGTGGCAGACCCCTTAGTTCAAAGGATTCACGATCCTGGAAGAAGAAAACGGCACAAACTAGTTACCCTAGTCTTAATCCGACCATTGCACACTTATCTGTTCCAACGCCTGAGGCTATTCTAGATTACGATGATGTCTTTAATGAGACAACCCGACCTCCTGAGAATCGCGAGATTTTGGTCCACTAAGCAATATTGGTTGAGGTTTGGAATTGGAATGAGTTGATCGTCGACAATGCATTTACGTACACAGTAGCTACTGACATCATGCTTAGCGATGACATTAAACCATGTTCTGTTGATGAATGTCAATGTAGAACAGATTAGTCAAAATGGATACAAGCAATCTAGGTCGAACTCGATTTGCTTGCGAAACGTAAGGTGTTTGGACCTATAGTTCCCACCCAACCATATGTGAAGCCCATGGGCTACAAGTGGGTTTTCATGAGGAAGCGTAATGAGAAGAATGAAATAGTACGATACAAAGCATGTCTCATAGTGCAAGGCTTTTCTCAACACCCTGGAATTGATTACCAGGAAACGCATTGCCCCGTAATGGACATCGTAACGTTTCGCTACCTTATCAGTTTGGTAGTTTTCAAAAAACTGAATATGCCGCTTATGGACGTGGTAACTGCATATCTCTATGGGGATATAGATGCGAAATTCTACATGAAAGTTCCAGAAGAACTTTCATTAATTGGTTCAAATAGTTCTAGACCATGAACACTTTCTCCATCAGATTAAAGAGATCACTCTACGGATTGAAACAATGCGGGAGGATGTGGTATAATCGTTTGAGTGAATATTTGACAAGTTAGGGTTATGTGCACAATGAATTATACCCATGTGTGTTCATAAAGAAGTCACATTTCTGATTTACAATCGTTGTAGTTTATGTTGACGATATGAACCTCATCAGAACTCACGCATAGCTTTAGGAAATTGTCGTTCACTTGAAATCGGAATTTGAGATGAAAGATCTTAGGAAGTAATCTGACTGATTTACACACATTTCTCATATCTCTCCAATAAGTTTAGCTTTAAAAAAATTAATAATAAAAAAATGCAAACCATTTTGCTTTAAAAGGCGAGACATTGTAGTAAAAATATTTTCATCATTTTAATTTATCGAGCCCATAGTTCTTTGCTCTATACATTTTATCTTTTTGGTGGTCCTTGTTTTGGTTGCTGTAAATTGCGAGGGATTGTAGTAAAAAGTGTCGGCAAACAACAATTTGCGCCGATGTTCTCGTCACCTCGCGTGGAAATCGGAATGGAGGGCCAAATGTCAATTTATATTTCAATTTTTGTGTTAAATTTTTCAAGTTAATACAAATCAATGGTTGAAATTGCCGTAGAAACCAACACATCATGTGGACAACAAGGAAGAAGACATGAAATCGGGAGCCTAGGATAACGAAGTAAACAAATTAAACTTAACTAATCCATTTTAATACATGTTGGTGTTTTCACTCATGGGGAAATGGAGAAGGAAATAATCGTTACCCACTTACAATTGAATGTTTAATCTATTAACTAGATAGTTGCAAAGTCAAAGGTTATCATTGAATAGAATCATAAGACGTATACATCTGGGATTAATATGTGGAAGATAATTAAACTAAAGCGGTGTAATTCTGTAATGAGTTTGTAATTCAAATAGTTAAGAGAATTAGTTCACTCGAAGAGTTGTGATCAATATTAAATCTTTAACTATTGCTTGTGCAGAACACATAGGTTTCACTACTAGAATTTGGATTCTTTTGAACCTAGGAGTGCAATGCTAATTCTTTATCTTTATGTTAACCATAATATCAAAGAAAGTTATAACCAAACACGATCAGCAACTTGGAATATAGAGACAAGATGCGCGACTTAAGGGAAATTTGAAGTGATTTTCGAAACTCCTTTCTTATTTTCTGCACACCCCTTTTAAGTGTAGTTCTAGATTCTTTTTTTATTTGTTCAATCTAATTATAAGAAAAAGAAAAAGTAAAGATGTGTGGGAGGTAAATATGGTGTGTAGGTATCTGTTCCAACTATCATAATCCGTCAATTGGTTGTAATTCATAGGGGACCTTCTTGGGTACTACGGAGGACCCAGTACTTTGGAGCAGTAGGTGACGGAATGCCTCTGCAATTTAGGCCAAATTGTCCAGCAAAATAGAGTAAGAGTTAGGAGCCCGCATAGGTGGCCTAGACGGTAATTTAGGCGATGGTTTTTTTCTTTTTTTTTTATACGAACTCTCTGTTTTCTTCAATAGCCGTTGCATCTCTTGTCTTCGCTCGTCGTTGCATCTCTCGTAGACAACGAAAGATCTAACGAGAAGAGGGAGGGTGGGGGAGAGAGAGGCGAGTTCAGATCACAAATCTGCAATTGCAGAGAAAGTGGTGGAACGACGGTAGATAGGATATTAACATTTAAGTCGGGTTACTTTTTTTTTTTTTTTTTTTTTTAATTAGGGAATGTAAATATATCTTCCTTTTGTTTTTTGTAATGACAAAACCAAGCCCAAATTTCTTTAGAATGTGAAAACAAGGCCCACAATGGTATGGGCTTAGAAAATGTTATATCGCCCAATAAAAAAGCTCTAAAATCTTACGCATGTACTCATATTTATAATATATAGTAAATTTAGTTAAAGCTAGGCTCCAATTTGTGTTTCTCAACTCAAGCAAGCCTAGCTTTTTTTTTCTTTTTTTTTTCTTTTTTTTTTTCAAAATCATGGTCATTCAAAGCAAAAAAGCGGAAGCAGCTCTCAACTGCTTTCGTAAGTAAAAGGAGCCGGGCTCGAACAAAATATTTTAGAAAAGTGAGTTGACCAGCTCATAAAGATCGTGACCAGCTGTGTATCATTTTATTTTGGAAATGCAATCATTTGAAAGTATAAAACTATGTCCGAGTACGAACAATATCATTTGAACCAAACACCTGGTATCTGGCGTCGCTAAGCTCATTTACACTCTATTTTCTATTTGCAAACCGACCAAAGTCTCGTTTGACAGCTCGAATTGTACTGACTATTTGCAAACCGGCGTGCATAGTATAAAATAGACAAGGCCGGTGCTAATTTAATACAGAATGGCACCAGACACCGCATTGTATTAAATAGTATTATCCGATGTCTAATACGGCATGCCAAACGAGGCCCAAGAGTTCTCATTAGGTAGTTACCAATCAATGACGCTCTTACATTCTCTTTTGATTTCTTCAATTCAAACTATAAATAAACATAGGTGTGAACGAGAAGAAAACGAGCGCGATAAGATTTCACGAGAAGTCTGCCATGCAATCATCGTGCGAAGCGCTTGGATCAAGTCGTGATCGGCAGAACTGTTAAGAAATGAAAACCCTAAATCTGTCATATTTTCTGAGCTTCCAAATGTTCCACTCACAAAACGATTCCGAGCTGAAAACCAAAACAGTCTGCACCAGTTAAGACAGTTACAACGCACTGCAATACAATCTGTTCATCTTCAAGCTACCTTTCTAAGCTCGTTCATGCCGATGCAACCCTCGACACCCCTTCACCCCCACCCCCACCCCCCCCCCCCCCCCCCCACCCCGCGCGCGGCGGGGTGTGAAAGATACGCTGCGTTTTATGATCGCATCTACACCAAGCGCTTCATCCGACATAACCATCACTATAAGTGTGTAGAAAATATCTAGCGAAGCGTCTACATCTCATTACTCAAAAAGATGACATTTTACAATGACATTCAACTGGGTGTTTTGCTTACATGAATTTTACGACAGACGGGAAATCAGATCATCATGCACCATTGACGTTGTGTTGGGCAATCTCTGTAATTTTCTCTTTTCCTCGAGTGTACAATATAACCTCTATATCCATGTGAGAAACAAACAAAAAAACCAAACCTCCATCCATATCCCAAATGCCTAAAAATGAGCTGGTCAGAATGTTGCAAAAAGAGAAGTTTCGGGGACTTCAGAAATTTTCCGAGTCGTGTCATGACACTCAAGTGCCATTGGAAGGTTCCGAATTTTCCTGAGATTTCAAGCATTTTATTTCAGAATGAGGCTCAGAAAACACGGGAGAACCAAACATCAAGAAAGATGGGAGGGTGTCCTACCTGGACTTCTTGGAGGAGAGATTCAAGTTGAGTTGTTATATCGGAGAAGGAAGGCCGATTGGGAGGAAATGAATCCCAGCATCTCTGCATTAATTCCAAAAGCTTAGGGTGTCCATTATTGGGAATTTCCGGTCTCAGCCCCTGGGAAATAGAATGTCAAAACAATACATAGCTATTAGGCACAAATACACATGGTGGCCGATAAAATAAACATGAAGTGTTAAGGATTAACAGGACTTCTTAAGAAGCAAATACAATGTGGGCTGTAGCAAACATGTCTCTGCATGAATCTAATACAACATCAACAACAAAGCCTTTTCCCACTAAGTGGGGTCGGCTATATGAATCCTAGAACGCCAATGCTCTCGATTTTGTGTTACATCTTCGGTTAGATTCAAGTACCCTAAGTCTTTTCTTAGAGTCTATTCCATGAATTTAATACACACAAAAAAAAATAAAAATAAAAGTGTGTGTGTGTGTATATATATATATATTATAATATATAAAATATTATAAATTAATTATAAACAGATATATGAACCAACAGTAAACCTGTCTAACTCCCAAGGCAGCTTGTAACGGAGTCATGGTATCATATGGAACCTGCAATACAAAATCGTACTAGTTAAAAAACACGATTTAAAAAAGTTTGATAATGTGTATCACATGAGAGGAAGCATACTTTGGCTGTTACTAGCTCCCAAAGTACAATTGCAAAACTGAACACATCTGCTTTCTGATCATACGGTTGATGGTTGATAACCTTGCAAAATACAAGAAACCAGTAAGATATTGAAATGACAATGTAAACTAATGTTGTCGAACTATGGTGCATTTGCTATAGTAATGACGCAGTCACAAAAGCAGAATGTTAACATCTGAAATGCGATTAACAAAATAGGAAATTCAATCAACCATAGCCTGCTTGCCAAAACAAAGGGGATATTGTATGGGTGGTAGCTGGTAATCGTTAATGATAAACTAATCAATCCTTAGATCACGACAAAGGCCAGTTTCCGAACCAAGTCCAACGGTTTAAGAATTGACAATAATTTTCAAGAAGACTGTCAAGAACTTGCATAAAATTCCTGATCTCCTATGGAATAAAATTGGAAAAAAAACAAATAGAAAGGAACATATTAAACCAGAAGAATCAGACCTCAGGTGCCATCCATCTATAGGTTCCAGTCTCTGCTGTCATTACACCCTCTTGATTCTGGAACCGAGCAACACCAAAATCTGCCACCTTTACAACCTAAAGACAAATAAGAAAATGATTTCAACTTTTAAATGAACAGAAACCTATTTGTTTTTCTAAACAAAAAGATAGAACTGCCAGGATATGAGAGCAGAGACTTCAACCATTATTACTTGGAAATCTAACTGGTAAACAGTTTACCCATTATCAAAAACTAAAACATGCCAAGTTTAACAACAAATTCTACTTATAGTTTTTAGAAAATATCAATATAGTTGTGGAAAGTAGAATTGCATTACTCACATCTTTAAACACATATCAATATACTGCATCATTCACGTTATCCTGAAAGTATCAGTTTCACCATTGAGAAAATTTTGGAAGACATCAACTCAGTGTGTCCAAGAGAATTTTGGTAGAATTGAATATTTGAAACACAGATATACTTCTTCAAACAATCAAACTTCATATCTCAAAGCACAATGCATTCATGGTTTGGTTACTCAAGTCGGTCCAATAACCATAACTTATATCAACTAAAGTAGCAATAGATCCACTAAAGAAATTATGGCCCTTTTTAAAAAATTACAAACAAATCTGTTGAACTCTACTGTTTTCCTGTCGCCTAAGTTAATCTATACATGTACAATCACAAATTAAATCAATACAGTTATCACGAATATGCAGTTATTCTTCCCAAACCTAGGTTGCATTTATGCACGAAGTGAAGCTGCCAAACAAGCGAACAAAAACCTTTAATTCTTACATTGTTAGTGTCCATTAGCAGATTTGCTGTCTTCAGATCCCTATGAATTATGTTATTCTGATGCAAATACTCCATTCCTTTACAGACATCAATCGCAAACTTCAGCAGTTCTGAAAGCTTCAAGATATTATGATTCTTATGCAAATAATCGTATAGACTTCCACCAGGCATATACTCTGCAAGAAGAAGAAAAACCAAACGAAATTTCGCAATTATTTTCATACGATAGGGAAAAAAACGACAGAAGAGTGGAAAAGGGAGGTTAAACGCATGTGCAGTTAAAACAACTTCCAATAGTAGAAGCAGAGAGGCACTTACTACTAGATAAGCATATGAAATATATGATTAAGAGTGGTAGCCATATCTAAAGGATAAAGCCCACAATTTCCAAAGCACTTTAACATACAGAACTGCCCTAAGCCTTGGTACGATTCTGACTGATTCAGGTGATCAATGACTAATTTAAAAATGATTACTGTACCAATTGAAGGAGGGAATTGTGCTAAAACAGCCAGGGTTAACGAAGCTAAACTTCTGAACCAAATAGTCTACTGCCAACCAAAATGTATCCTAGCTCTTGGTGCCATTTTAAGGTAACCTGATGATGAATGGCCACAATTAACACTTGAAACTGGACCGACTTCTCAAATGAAATTGGAGACCTACAATCACCATCTGAGCCTTTTTCATTCTTAATTGGAAGATGGTGAACCAGCCTCGTAAATTTAGAACTTCCTAGCTTATCCTCTCTGAAATGCCATCCCAATCCTGTTTACATTCTTTATGAAGTTGCTGTCTTGTGCTACATGGATTTACCAAAAAACCAAAAACAAACAAAGATGTACTCATGACATAATTTTTAGCATATTTTTAGCATCCATTACTAACAAGACATTTTTCTTCTTTTGCAAAAGAGAAGAAAAATAACAAGTGTAGCTTTTCTTTCCTGAACCATTGTCTCGATGAAAATATTGAAAGAGCTCATGACAGACCTTATGTTATAGATCTCAATCCCTATAGTTTTTTTATTTTTTTATTTTTTATGAAAACCACACTTTCATTAGCAGAAAAAGATCAGTACAATACAACGATAAGTTGTCACTGGACTAACTATACTCAGCTACAACTACAAATGCATCTAAAAACATAAAAGTTTTACATAAAGAAATCAAGATGAGATCTACAATACAACAATTTACTAACCACAAAAGGTACCCTGCCAAGAACTATGTCTAAACCCTCAACAAACAACACCCAAAGGTAATCCCAAAACGAACTCTATCTCACGAATGATCTACATCCTTCTACTCCTAACCCTCATGAAGCTTCAGAATATGCAACAATATGCCAAAGGCTGACATTGCATATAATTGGTAGTTCCAATACACATGACATCCAAACAACTTAAGAGGAATTTAAGATATAGAACGCACAAGAAAATCTTCCTAAATGCTGCATACTCAGAGTAGAAGCATTAGCACCTCCAATGCTTAAGAGTATCAACAAAGTAAGTTCCGAAAAAGATATTTTTAGTTCCATCAATACTTCTCTTGATTCTAATAAAAAATTTCTAAAAGTTAGAATGTAATTTGTTGGCTCCACCGATATCGGTGGAAACCATCCGATTTCATTGATTTTTAGTACACCATCCAGTTTCATTGATTTTTAGTAAGAATGATTCTTGAATGAGATCATAAAAAATGAACAGTTTGGATCAAAGGATTGCATTGATGGTTGGGCACACAAAGGTCTGTTTTGGTGAATGGTAAAAAGGGATACCTTTTAAGAAGGGAACATCCGATTTCATTGATTTTGTGTAAGAATGATCCCTTGTTCCATAAAAGATATTTTATGAGGTATGTTTTGAGTGGTAAAAAAGGATAGCTCTTAAGAAGGGAAATGAATGTTTGTGTTTGCGTGTCACCTTATTTTGCTGTAAATTCATTTAGTGGAATCTACTATGCTTCAGTTACAAAACTGCAAATAAAATAAAAAAGTATAAAACAATCTGATGCTTATTCTTACTTTTCTTAGTTGCAATGCTTCTAAAAGTATATGTAAGATTCTGATACAGAATGAACAAAACCACAAAAAGAAGCTAACTTACAAGTATAGTAAATGTTGGAGGCAACCAACAGGAGAGTTCCATACCTGTCACTATGCACAAATGTGGAGACTTTGTACATGCACCGATAAAGCGCACAACATTACTATGATGGACCTCTCTGCCATCATAAACGGACATAAAATATATCAGTATTTAAGAATGAGTAACATACAATATCTTGGCATTTATTTTGAAATTTGTACTGAGGAAAATCCATGCAAACGGACACCTGATCAAGATGAAATAAAATATATGCCCTTGAAAAGCATGTAGCCTTGATTTTTCCAGATGATGTGCCCCCACCTCAAAAGAAGAGAGGAATAAAAAGAGTGGTACTAAGAAGGTAATTTTGGGCACATAGGATCTGTTTGATATTTAAGGGAACTATCACAACTGGTTGATTTGGAAGATTAGGAAATTTGCTATGTTCAGATTGTCCATAATCAAGAGTGGAATTGTTCACAAGGGTGCAGAAAGAAAACCACCCAGAGAATGTAGGAATTGTTCATGTACAGTCTAGCACATAGATGCAGAGGGTGAAAATAAAATTTCCAAAAAAAATGATTTCTTTAAAGATTGAAAGTGCAACCAAACTCGCAGAAACTTACTTCCAGGAACCTTGATTTGCTAAACAACTGGAAAGAAACTAAGCTGTAACCTTCCAAAATCCCTTTTCCTACCCCTGTTCTACTTGAACCAACTGTTTACCAGAATTAGGACAATGAATGTTATCCCTTATAATCTAAATTCATTACGAGAAAATAATGGGAAAATCTTCAAAAGTTCACAAGTGGAGAAGAGATCTCAATAGATTTGGTAAGCATATGAATTCCCTAGCAGGAACCAGCCAAGATCAAAAGGAGGATAAAGCTAGAAAATTATTCACCTTAAAATTGCCACTTCTTGAGCAAACTCATCCTCTAGGGCATCATTCAAATGTTCAGATCTCAAAATCTTAACAGCAACATCTTGACCAAGATAAATTCCGCGATACCTGAGAATGAACAGCAATATAAAGTTAAGCAGCAGAAAGGACTATAAACGAATAAAGGAATTCCAGAAATAAAACACGTCTTACAAATCTCCACATGACCCAGATGCAATTCTGTCTCCTATCTTTAATAATCTTCGGTCTATTTCCCAGTTTCCCAGTTTTTGTTTCACCGATAATGCTTTCTCCACAGCCGAATGAGAATGTGAAGATCTTGACCATGACCCCTAAATTACCAAACAACAGATATATATTACTATCTTATTATTCTTCGATTATTTTAACAATGTGATGCAATTTACCTCACTTCTCGCAATTGCCTTTTCCATAGCTTCATATAGATCATCTGCATCCTGACCACAACATTGCAAAGTCAGCAACATTTGAACTCAGCACAATTCCCTGTCATATAAGAAATATAATCGCAATTCCCCTTGATGTATTCCTAAGACATTTTCCTTGAAACTTAGTTAATTTGATAAAACTCAGTATTTATAACAAAAACACTGGAAAGCATCAGATACAATAACTGTTTCGTAAAGTGAGAGTCATTGTAACAATGCCATAGTATAGATCAAAGATAAAGGCTGACTAAAAAGCATTCATCCATGCATACCAAAAGAAAGCATTAACAGCTTGCAGTATAGCAAATCCATAACCAACAAAAAGAGACCTTTAAAGAAAGAAACAAAAATAAGCGTAATGTAGCAGCATATATTTTAAGAAAAGCCATCCGACGTTTCGTGTATTGGACATTACTCATTTGTAATATAGTTAACACGCAAAATTTCAAGATACAAAACTCTGACAGTAGAAATTACACAGTGAATGATGATAAACACGTTATATAGTAGAAGAAATCTACCTCAACAGGCCATCCATCCACCACAAATACGTCTAAAGAGTAGCCATCAGTTGTTGAGAAGACATGTGCTTCACGGATGTTAAGTCCTAAATCCGAAAGCAACGAAGAAAGCTAGAGAAAAATGATATAAGTCAGAAAGATGCGACTATAGTATGGTTCCAGTTCTGGAGTTCTCTTGGATTCTACAACATAAACAATATTTGTAATATGTATCAAGGGTACTGAATTACTAGTCTGCTGCAACCTTTAAATTTATTTTCCACTTATTTCAGAATCTGAAGGCCATACATTTATAACTTCATATTAATAGATACAAATCATAATGACAAAGAACTATTCCAATACAAAGTCTTCTCACAATTATCTTTAATACCCAAGCTTACTGTATTGAGGTGCCATTGTGTTTAGAGTCTAGACTCAAGAGTTGACACAAAAAGATCTGATGGAGAACCAAAAGACACGAATACCAGGCCATTACAGTGTCACATGACTACATCGTATTTTCTCCAAACAAGTAATAAACCCACTGAAAGGAGGCCAAAACAAAACCCCAGTAGAAGCTGTCTACCCCAAAAGATCATAAGCATAAGCAGTACCAAATAAAATAAAAATAAGTAAACATCGGGTAGAAACTTGTATACATCCAAGTAAACCCATTTTTTTAGATAGCTTTACACAGGACGACAAGTTAGGGTGTCATTAAAGAATGAAAACAATGATGGTGGTTGGAGTTATAAACATTAGGTATTGAGCACACATTCATACTAGTGAGTAATACCAAGAGGACTGCTTAAGTGGAGACAGCGTATTACATGGTATGAAGCTATCAAATGTTAAATACCCTTTAAAATTGAAAAAAATCTGTACATGTGAACACTAAAATAGTAAAACTACAGAAATACTATCACTTGATGCTATTCAATCAGATGATCCTTTTGATTATTAATTGAAAAATGAATACTGAATCCAACTCCATGATCCAGAATGCAAGTGCAGTATCAGATAAGCTTGCCACTATCCTACCATACTAATTGTATATGACCCCTTTTATATTTAACACACTGAATAGTTGGACTTAGTCTACAAAATAGACCTTCAGCTTTAATTTGCAAACACACAAGGAAACAATCAGCAGAGTTTCGAGCTTCAAACTCCTTATTTTTCAGAATTCAGATTCTAAGAATATTTTGAAACTGAAATCCAGGTAAAACTCCAGGTGGTAATACCAAACTTGATAACAAACAAATAACTTAAAGCTTCTCAGTCGTACCTGGCTAAGAAGCTTAGGCCTGTCAATAGTTGAAAATATTACTTCATGAATGGGAACATGCGGTATATCTTGCCTGCGTTATACAGCCCAATGGTCAATATCATTTCTGCATAAGTATAAATGTATTTTCAAATGGCAAACAAAGTTTTATTAAAGAAACTCAAAAGCACAGTACAAGACTCTGTGAACAACTGGTCCACCAACAAAATGATTCAACTCATAAATAATAAATAAATCCGAATTACACCTATGACGGTGAAATGAAACTCTAAAAACTACCCTATAACAGCTCCCCAATCTAATAAGATGTTAGAAATTGATAGATCCCTAAAGGTGGAGAAAAACCAGCCCATAAGTATAAATGTAATCTCTCCAATATACGGACACAGTTCATATAAAAACAAAAGGGATTATGTTCACTGCTGAAAAAAAATGCAAAAGAACTCCAATTTTATCAAATTCAGTAGTTTCAAACAAAACTATACTTTAGGCTAATTGTTGATAAAGCTAATATCAGCATATAGAAAAATTTATTTTCTATTTTTATTTTGGAAAATAAGACCTTTAGCATATTACTTAATACATATGTCTGTTTATATGCATGTCTATTTATATATGCATGCATATGTGTTTATGCATACAATTTCATGTTTACATATATGCTTCTATGCATCATGTCTACTATTTATGCACATGACATATCATATACAGTAATTGTTTGTCAACATATTCTTTATAGCTTTACGAAACGTTTATCTAACTTATGTTTGATAAGATACAAAAAAATTATCAGAATAAAATTTTGATAAAAAAATACTGCACATTAAAGCAAGAAGAAAGTAAGTTTTAAACAAGTGTCTTCCAACCTATGGAAAGAGAGTTTCACAAAATTACACCCAAAACTTTGATACTGAAAGCCTGCAACATGCTTATTCTACTAGTAACTACTAAGAGCTAAAAATACTTGATGCTTGACCCATAACAATATTTTCAGTACGCATCTCAATATTAACTCACTCTTCATCATCCCAAATCCTCGAAAATTTATACGGAAAATATGAGAATTCAAATGAAGCAAAACAATAACTATCTTTACTGAACATAACAATCTGCTCCATAACTTAACCAATTCATATCTCTTCAACGCATCTATTCCCCACTCTTTCTACTATTTATGCACCATTTAGGAAATAAAGAAAGGTCTGACTCTCCTTAGTATCAATTACTAGTGTTAAAAAGTCAATATTTCATTAGCCAAAGCCCAAGGTTAAAGTTAACTTTCCTAGCAACCACTGAATTCCATTAAATTCTTAAGGGGAAAAAAAACTGATAGTGACAACCAATCAACCTTCGAAATAAAGATTTCCTATGAAGGGTTACTCAAAATAATTAGGGAATAGGGACCAAAGCCATTATGGCTCGTTGCTCTCAATATGCATTATGTTTCTATTGAGCCCTGTCATTTTATTTATTATTGGTTAGAGGCCAAAGAAAAGCTTGCAGCTCACTAAAATAAAGTAAACGAGTAAACCAAGATGCTGGCAAAAATTGAAGTAAGAAATGGTAAGCATTAATCTGACAATGGGAAAAGGATGGTGATTTTCACACCCCACCACCCCCATTTTACCTCCCACACGCTCTTTGAAGTTTGAATTTAATATTTATTTGTTCTTCCATCCTTTGTCCTTATCTTTAGAGGTGGGCCTTGAAGAAGAGCAAACAAATATTAAAAACTGAAAATGTGTGAGGGAAGTAAAATGGGGCGTGTGAAAGTAAAAAATCTTGTTATGATGAACTACAGTAGTGTTTATTCTAAAACAGAAAACAAGCCAACACAATTTTGTCAAGTACCTTGTGGGAGAACACTCCGTCAGATGCCTTCCGTCCATGTCCATAGCATTCTTTTTAACATCCAAATTTAGGTCCCCGAGCCTAGAGCAAGGTTCAAAGTCAACCGCACAATTCCTAGTTCTACTCAGAGAAATGAAGTAAATAAGAAATAAATAAATGACCACCAAAGGTCCACAGATCAATATCCACAGAGTCACTGAAACCCTTGTTGGGAAAAAAATACAGCAAAATATTTAAGCAATTAGATACTGAATACAACAAAGATATAATACGGTTAATACCCCTGTGACAGAGCAGCTCTTTCAATAGTTTCATCACACGATGGCCTTGGGGTTGAAGCAATACTTGTAAATTGTTGAACATCATCATCGTCATCATCTGTCCTGGTAGAAGTATTCTGATCACAAGTACACAGATGAACCAAAAGAAGATTAACATAAACATTGAGGAACTTTGTGATAAAAAAATAGAAGGGGAAAAAAAACTGATTACACATTGGAACAGCAGCAAAGTTTCTGATGCTTTAAAGATTCTGTAAAATCTTATTTTTCAAGTGTAGTCAAGGCTTCTTTAGTGGGAAAAGGCTTTGTTGTTGTAGTCAAGGCTTCTTTAGGTAAAGTGACAGTCAGTACATGCAACAAGATTACACATTACCACACATTGTGATTGATCCAGATCCTGGTCAACAACATCGTGAAATAACAATTCCAACTTTTTTCCCAGAACCCAAAAATGTTTCCGATAGAATAGCTAGTAAAAATCGTATCAGGCTAAAATAAGGTATAGTTGAAATGCTAAGTAAATTAAATCACACTAGCTAATCAGTTTTTTATTTTGTTCTAATTAACAATATAACAAGTAATGTCTATATGACATAATGACTTTTTATTTTATTCTGAGACTAACCATGTGGAAAATCTTATTAAAAGAAAACTTATATCATTAATTACCCCAAAAAAATATTAGTTCTGAGGTTAAGAGCAAGGACTTAGGTAATGGTAACTTTTGTTGAAGTTCTAACATATTGAAGATCAGAAGCCGAACTTGTGCGACAAATAGTAACCAATTGGAGATAAAAAATTTAAATGAACCTACAAAGTTTACAGTGAATGTGCTGAAAAAAGGCTAGATTAGATTTTGGTTTTTAAGAACTAATTTGGTTTTTTCATTTGGGCTGTCTTGACACTTGTGGTGTATACCCAAGTTTTCAAACCTAAAGCGCACAAGTTTGCATCAGTAGACAAGGAATTTATAGTCCTACCATATTTGGAACTTGAATCCATGCACCAACCTTATCTTCTTCTCCACTGAAGCCCTTTACTTAGTGCAAGCCAGAGTCATAATAAAGTAGTAGCACAGAACTGTTTGTGTTAATTATACCTCCTTCCTCAACGTTGCAACCGCTGCTTTATACCTTTTAAGGATAACATTTTCCCAATTATTCCATCATTTCTCAAAGCTAACCACAGTTAGGGACATTGTGAGTCATTGTCAAGGAAGTCGCTGGTGTCCCATCCTTCTGTGGGCTTAAAAGGAAATATAGTATTCGTCCAAATAATTTAAACTTTTTTCTGGAATACAAAGATTATGTGAATACAAGTTGTTATAGACATTCTAACATGTGGCTTTTCATAACAACAGGAAATAAACTAATACTTGGTTTAGCACTGGAACTCAAAAGTAATTCTAGTTCAGAACAAGATTTTTAGCACTGGAACTCAAAGTAATTCTAGTTCAGAACAAGATTCCAAACATAAACTACTGAAACAAATGATGGTTAGTACCTCCATGAAACGGACATGATAAACGGGCCGCTTTTCTGGGTCTTTTGCCAAAGCAAGAAGCTTTTGATGTAACAAGACATCTTCCACTCTATCCAAGTTAACATCAAGTCCATAACTGTGCAGAGAACAAAATCAGTAAAATAAATAAATAACGTAGAATTAGGTTCATCACCCTCCCCATCAAACGGGCAATGAAACATGTTGCTACTGCTCTTATGAAGTTCTGCAGTAGAAAATATCTTGGAAAATCTAGTGAAATCTTTTCCCGGTAATATTTTAAACAAATCTTCATTATAACATAGGGTCTGGAAAGGTTTACCTTGAAATAACATTTCTTGACAAACCACAGGAAAATTTGTGCCTCCCGGAAAGGTACTTCCAAAAAGAAGAATACTTTCCAGCTCAAATAAAAATCGGAAAAAAAATTGACGGCACTGTGCGGGACTAATTTCCGTCCAAACACACATTGCATATCTCACATAGTCAAACCGACTAATTCTTACAGATAATAAGCAAGAAAACAACACACACACAACATTTCCAGCTTAACAAATAGTCATATGCATACAGAACAAAGATTACAGCACAAAATCGACATTCAAACGAATGCACAAACTTATTGGTGCTGAAACATTAAAAACTTCACCGAAACCGCTCCGAAAGCATATTAACTCAAGAAATCAATCATGTTTGGATCATCATTTGAGACTCTAAGAGCTTCACAACGATTCATACTTCAATAATATAATAATATTCTGTTCTTAAAAAACTGATTCCAGAACAAATCAATAGCCGAAGTTCGTTAAAATGAAAAGAAACGAAAATACAGGAAAGTGATCGAAGTGGAATACCTAGCCGGCAAGCGGTTGAAGTGCGCGTCCAAGCGTCCACGGAACTCCGGCAGAGTCAGAGCGTCTTCATGGCCGCTCTCCACCAAGCGGTTGTAGACATCGTTTCGGACATCGTAGTTACTGAAGCCGACGAAGCTTCTCGGCGGCGAGGAGCTCTCTCCGACGCCCTCGGTCAAATCCATAGGGGAAGGTCAAGTCAGCAGGTTTTCCATGAAAATACGAAGGAGGTGGAGGAGAAAGCGAGCTCGGAGAGCTGTCGATGATAAGCAGAGGATCTTTGACTGTTGGTGGAATCCGGAAGGAAGACGAGGACCTGTATGAGATTTCGTGAGGAAGCCAAGGGCAATTTCGTCATACAAAATCACTGTAGCAGTGTGAAGTTTCCAAAAAGAGAAGGCAAGTTTGAACTTTTGAGGGAGAGAAGAATGTCGTATGGTTAGAGAGAGAGAGAGAGAGAGAGAGAGAGAGAGAGAGAATGAGTAGAGATTAGAAAAGGAAAAGACCTCCGTCCTAAAGTCGAGACAAAACATTTTCCCTTTTTTATTCATATTTTATATATTATCTAATGTAAACTACAGAATGAGTAGAGATTAGAAAAGGAAAACACCTCCGTCCTAGAGTCAAGACAAAACATTTTCCCCTTTCTATTCATATTTTATATATTATCTAATGTAAACTACATATTCATATAATTCCATTTGAGCATACCCCAGAGCCTCGAGTAGCACAGCCGAGAGAGTGGTGGGTTTTCTGCATCTACGAGGGTGGAGCGACAGAAGTTTTCAGAATGCAAAAGTTTATTAGTGAGAAGAATTGATGAAAGCTTGAACCAAATTCCTACAATAATAAATATAAGTACAATTGAAATTCCTAAAAATTTTTACAGTTTTTTTTTAAATCTCACAGCTAAATCACTCTATCATACCATTTAAACTAACCATCTGTTTCTCCCTTCTTAATTGCCAATCTTTTTTTTTTTTTTCGAATGCTCAATTCCGTGAAAAGCAAATAACTCCTCCTATAAAAATTTAAAAAATAATATTTAAGAAAAATAAAAATAATAGTTCTCACACACATTTAGTGTGTGGCCTTTGCTAGTATTAAATAGTGTGGAGTGGATATGGTTGAAATGTTCTGTAGTTAAGAAAT
The DNA here is from genome assembly GCF_041283825.1 of Pyrus communis. Classification (NCBI taxonomy): domain Eukaryota; kingdom Viridiplantae; phylum Streptophyta; class Magnoliopsida; order Rosales; family Rosaceae; genus Pyrus; species Pyrus communis. The sequence goes on along the minus strand of NC_142569.1, from coordinate 33,610,203 downwards.
GCCCAGGGCTTTGGGCACAATTTGCTAAGAGTCACGTGGTAAATGTGGCCTGCTGTTTACACGCGGTGACGAATAAAAAATAAAAAATAAAACTCAATACCATAATTATGACGAAGCTCCACCGCTATAGATTTATTAATGTATGCAATCCTCCATATGACAGTTGGGCTGATCTGCTCATTTGTTTGTTTCTCCTTTCGTCCAATAACTCACATTTTATACAGGATTATCATTTTTTTTTTAATGTGAGTAGCCAGTGCTGGTTCTAGTACTCGAGCATTGTGAGATTTTTGTGCTGAAGGTTTAAGTTTTTTTAAAAAAAACAGAGGGAATTGCAAAAGAAAAAATTTTAATATATTCACTGAGACATTTCGTCATACATTTGGTGGGCTTGTTGCCATAAGAACCATATTGCGCCCATGTCAACAAATATCAATACGTGCCAAAGCAAACTAATGAGTGCTATCGAGAGGATTTGAATGATCTCAACGCAACATGCCGAGTGCTGTCGAAATATGTTTAGCAAATATTACATCAAACACTTGGTAGTCACAAAAGGATGCATACTAAACATTTCAGCGAGCCCTTAAAAAACCTTCACACGTATAAGATGGTCTTGGGACCACCTGGTCCCAATGTACATTTGTCGCTGTGAGCAGCATATCTTAGAAGCATTAGACATATCTTGTCCAATTTCATGTAATGGAAGTTGGAAGCAAGTGTTCTATTTATAAAGTGCTTACCAAATAAGTGTTCATTTATTTAGGGGGTGTGCTATCCACACACCCCATTTTATTTCTCACACACCTCTTGATCATTTATGTCCGTTGATCTTCTTTAATTCATCTGATTCGACAATCGAAAATTAAAAAGAAGTGTGAGAAGTAAAATGGGGTGTGTGATATCACATCCCTTTATTTAGTATCGTAAAGAGAGAACAAATAGAAGTGCTTAGGGAATGATACACCAAAACGATCAAAATAAAAGGCATCTGGCACATATAAAGGTACGTGTGAAATCAAATATGTGCGCTACCGTGAATGAAGGAGTGCAAGAATGGTCACCTCCAAAAAAAAAAAGAGACAAACTGTGAATTCCTAGGCATCGGTGTGGTACCAATTCAAATGCTATCCGAGGTCAAGTCAGTAAAGGTCTTAGAACTCAAGTACTGGGCTAGAGAGCGTATGTAGAGTGCACAATATTAGAATTACCTTGATGAACCCTAAATAGGTGTATTATAGTGATTAAGAGAGAGTCATTTTAGGGTAGCGAATCTGCATAAGCTGGGAGAATTCTAACAGATATCTAGCAATAGATATTCTTTCCTTATAGGATTGTGATTACTTGTGGCTCAAGTGAATCCCTAAATTGTAGAAATCTCCACAATATAGGAAACTAGTTCATATGAACAAGCTTCCATATCTTGCAAAGCAAGCATGGTTATTCTCGACATGACCTACGAGCCTCGCCCACCATTTGTACAGCCCAACCCAATCGAACCCACTTATTCCATAACCGGACTAGAGAGGTGCTTACATTTCGATCCACCGTACTCCGACAAAAAAAAAAAAAAATCATGTCCCACAATATCTTTATTCTACAACTGAAAATTTTGAACTTTATGTCCTACATATACTCACCACATCCGCAACAAAGTTTACTTCCGCGAAGAGAAGAATGAGAATCCGCATGTCTTTAAATAAAGCAATGAGTATCCATGGAGATTAAATATATGATCAACAACAATCTTGATATTCCCTTTTGAAAGTCCTAGGACGGGTACTAATCTAACCTAGAGATATAAATTAACTTTCTACTTAAAACTAATCCAAATTATAGTTCAAATTAATAGTTATGCAAACTTAATCCTACACAAATATTCAACATAAATATAAAGAACACACACATGATGTAGGATTTAACGAGGCAAAACCCACCACTGGGAAAATCTTCGGGCTACCAAGCCAGGAAGCACTAAGAAATAAAGAATACATAAAGACTTACAAAACTCATCAACTAGACACCCATAGCAGTTGGTAGCTTTGTCTTCATGTTTTGCTACTCGATCTTTCTTCAGTCTTCGAGTTGAAGTGGCACGATACTAACGCGATCGTCAATCACCTTTTCCCTCGAACTTTGCAAGATACTAACTCGGTCATGCAGAATGTTTATATGATGAGGTGTTTGTTTGAAAACCAATCAATTACGAAAATCACAAGGCACATTTTCATAATTGACATTCAATAAAAAAACCAAATGAAACTAGCATGAAAATAATATTTTCTCTTTAAACACGCATGCTATTGAAACCGCAAGATGGCAGCAACATAAAAATAATTTTTTCTTTAACAAAAACACACTGCTGCCTTTAGTTGCTTTTCACGAAGAACACAAAATTCATGCATATGCGGCTCACCCAAAAACCAATTCCAAACCTTCCTTATAACACCTCAAGGCACGACAACAATTTGGAACTGATAAGGATTCCATAACTAATGATAGGGTTTAGTTGGATAACAATCCTTATAACACCACAAATCCTAAACTGATGAGAATTTGACACACACGGCAACAACCCTTATAAAAAATTACAACCATGCAATCCATTTAATTGGATAACTCTCACCAACATGCAATCAGATAAGTCTCTTCAAATACAATCAAATTATCTTGAAAGTAGTTTTAATAAGAGACCTATCTCAAATACAATATTATGAGATATAGATGAATGTAGTTGGATGCATGGATGCATGCATGCAAACATACCTGTATAGTATCTCGTTCACGTAACATCTTTGCATCAAAAGTGTGAGAGACCATCCTAGACTTAAACAATTACAATTGAAAATATGTAACAAATCTAAGCTATTACAGACTCAGGCATTTTGTCAAGAATTGCCAATTTTTCACTAACAATCTCCCCCTTTGGCATTTCCTTGACAAAACCCTCAAATACAATATTTAAAAAAAATATTAAAACTTATGCACTGAAGTCTGTAATCTGCACACATTAAACAAAACACCTGTGACGTACAAAAGATAGATGGTGCAAGTTTATTAAGAAATAAGAATAATCATTTTGTCAAGAAAATGATCCAGACGAATATCCCGAGGAGGATCCCGCGGAGGATTCAGAGGAAGATCTCTATTGGGTTACTGATGATGAATCGTTGCCCAAGCATGATTGATTCTTTGGCTTTTCCTATGACAAAAAGGGGGAGAGTTTTAGTTAGTAGTTAGGAGGAGCAATTTTAGTTTAGCTAGGAGAATATTTGGCTTAGTGAGTTTCTTTTAGTTGGATGATACATCATGTTTGGTTGATTATCTTTAGTTCTTAATAAAGCTTATTTTTATTTCTCTTTTGGACGATGAAGGATGGTGCAAGTTTATTAAGAAATAAGAATAATCATTCAACCATCCTTCATCATCCAAAAGAGAAACAAAAATAGGCTTTATTAAGAACTAAAGATAATCAACCAAACATGATGTATCATCCAACTAAAAGAAACTCACTAAGCCAAATATTCTCCTAGCTAAACTAAAATCGCTCCCCCTAACTACTAACTAAAACTCTCCCCCTTTTTGTCACAGGAAAAGCCAAAGAATCAATCATGCTTGGGCAACGATTTGTCATCGGTAACCCAGTAGAGATCTTCCTCTGAATCCTCCGCGGGATCGTCCTCGGGATCTTCGTCTGGATCATTTTCTGGAGTAGGAGTTGGCAGCAGTGTACGTTCCAGAATAGGTGAATAGGGAGTGTGAGAAGGTGGTGGAACAGTAGTAGGACGGAAGTCAGAATCGTCATCAGATGATGAAATATGAATGAGATGAGTAAGCAAGTGATTAGGGATGCGGTGGATACATTGCTCCAATTTAGAAAGTCGATGACTAAGATCCTTGGTAGAAATCTTAATGAACTGCTCCAACTGCTCCAACTGCTTGCTTAGATCAAGAAGACGCTTGAAAACCTCATTGGGACAATCAGCAGAAAAAGTTGAAGAAGCAGGTGGGGACGCAAACAACTTTCGAGTGACAAACCATGTGCAGGGAGAAGAGAAGGAATGAGTAATACTAGGAGTCTTGCCTTTCAAAGCATGAGAACATGCAGACTTGCGTGAGGAAACCATGATGAAAAAACTGTGTGTAAAACAAAGAGGAGGTCGACAACAAAGAACAAAGATGGAGGCCACGACAATAAAGAAACAAAGATGAAAAAAACCAAGGCAATATAGAAGAAAAAAAAATGAGTCCAAGTTCAAACCCAACTAAAAGACCAATAAGATAATCAGAAAAAAAAAAATTAGAAACTTAATCTAGAATCGGAAAGGATAAAGCAAAGAAAAGGACAAAAATGTTTTTTTTTTTTTTAATAATGTCCACTGAAACATAATACGAACAAGAGATAGCCAAAACAATCGTGACTATAGAAATACAATACGATTAAACAAGTCAACTCGACAGCAACCTCTAAACTCACAAGGAATATTCACAGAGGTGAAGTGTTTACTCTCAAAAAGATCATTATATGAAAATTCTACCATAGGCTTGCAAATCAATCTCGTCTCCACACATCAAAAATTACCATCGTTGGATCAAGTAGGTCTTTGTGAAGGATGGTAATGAGGCTTCAGGTACTTGGTTAACGAAATGAATAAGATAGGAAACACAAAGTCTAAGAAGACTAATAGAGTAGTTGGAAATGAAACCAAGAGAGAAATACAACAATGAACCATGTAACTTAGCACTCAATGGAGCGGTTGGATTTGAGACATACCACCGCACAATTCATTTCAGATGATTCTTGCTCTTCATGTAAACCAACACACATAAGTTCGTATAAGGGTGGTAGTTCACTTCTAATTCATAGTGACTTCTTGTCCTCTTCTCTTCTTTTGTGCTTCATTTGTAGTGAGCTTTCTTCACAAAATTTGTATATTCAACTTTTAAATAATCTTGATCTCTCTCCTTTGAAAAATGTACTCTACTAGCTTCTTAGAAGGGAGGGAATTTGCAATATAAGAGGCTTGGGAAGAAAAAGTAAAGTTTAAGACAATAAAGGCTCAAAATGGCGAACTAGGGAAAAAAAGTAAAGACACTGGCATATATAGCAATGGTGGAAAGTCCTAATGCCTACTATCGTCTCCAAAATAGAGTAATATATGATACAGAGTTTTAAGAGGTCTCAAAGCAAGTTCTAGAGAATCAAAACACATAAGATCGCACACATGAAAAAATAAGAGTATGAAAAATGCACACACTATATTTAGGCACAAAAGCTAACATGGTGTGGAGTTTCAGCCAAGTAGGCATGTTTAATCAATAAACATACATATAGTAACAACCACTAAGGCAAAGCATATTATGTTTAGCACGAAGCAGATAATTTGGGGGACAAAAGTTAGGCAGACAAAAGAAAAAAATGAAAAGTGAAAAATAGAGTTTACAGAACACGACAAATTCCTAATGCCTTTCGAAGAGTTTTGAAACGATGAGTGCCTAAAGGCTTAGTAAACAAGTCTGCAAGTTGATGTTCAGTGGCAATAAACTCCAATATTAAAACCTTCTTTTCAACTAGAACACGAATAAAATGGTGACGAATGTCAATATGTTTGGTACAAGAATGTTGAACATGATTCTTGGAAATGTTTATAGCACTAGTGTTGTCACAGAAAATAGAGAAGGTGCCTTGATTAATGCCATACTCACTAATCATTTGCTTCATCCAAAGCAATTGTGTACAACAGCTACCAGCAGCGATGTATTCAGCTTCGGTAGTGGATAAGGAAACACAATTTTGTTTCTTACTATGCCAAGCAACAAGATTATTTCCAACATAGAAACATCCTCTAAAAGTACTTTTCCGAAATCAGCATTTCCAGCCCAATCGACGTCTGAAAATCCAGCAATTTCAGAATTGGTTTCAAAGGAATAATGTAAACCAAAATCAACTGTGCCACGCACATACCTGATGATTCTTTTGACAGCTTCCAAATGCGATTCTTTTGGATCAGCTTGATATCGTGCACAAGCACCAACACTATAAGAGATATCAGGCCTACTAGCAGTAAGATACAACAAACTCCCAATCATACTTCTATAAAGTGTTTGATCAACACTTTTTCCATTTGGATCCTTGTGAAGTTTTGTGGTTGTTGCCATGGGATTGGAGACTGGTTTTGCTGAATCCAAACCAAACTTTTTAACCAGCTCACTTGCATATTTTGTCTGAAAGACAAAAATACCGTTATCAACTTGTTTGACCTGTAATCCCAAGAAAAAATTCAATTCCCCACACATGCTCATTTCGAATTCGCTCTGCATAACTTCAGTGAATTCTTTGACAAATATGTCAGATGTTGAGCCAAATACTATGTCATCCACATACACTTGAGCTATCATCACATCATTTTGTATTCTTTTAACGGACAAGGTTTTGTCAATAGCTCCTCGAGTATTAACAAATGGGTTGAGAGTTTTTCATACCATGCTCTAGGAGTTTGTTTCAAACCGTACAAAGCTTTCTTCAACCGATACACATGATCCGGATGTTTTGGATCAACAAACCCCTTTGGTTGCTCCACGTATACTTCTTCTTGAAGTACTCCATTTAAAAAAGCACTCTTAACATCCATTTGATATAATTTAAAATGCAGATGACATGCAAAAGTAAGTAACAACCTAATGGACTCCAATCTCGCAACGGGAGCAAATGTCTCGTCAAAATCCAAACCTTCTACCTGAGTGTATCCTTGAGCAACTCGACGAGCTTTATTTCTCGTGATGATACCATGTTCATCGCTTTTGTTCCGAAAAACCCACTTTGTTCCTATAACATTTGTTTCTTTGGGTCCGGGAACAAGGTACCATACATCATTTCTAACAAATTGATTGAGTTCCTCTTGCATGGCCATTATCCAATCATCGTCTAAAAGAGCTTCCTTGGCATTTTTTGGCTCAATCTTTGATATGTAGCACGTGAAGTTTACTACAGCAGTAGTTTTGCTTCTTGCTAGCATTTTATCTTCTACATTGCCAATAATGTCGGACTTGGAGTGATCTTTTTGCACTTGCTTGTGTCATTTTCTCAAAGCTTTTGTTGAGTCAACATTTTGGTGCACTTCAACCTGAGTAGTGGATGACTCATCGATTTATTGAAAAATGTCTATCCCACTAGCAACTTTCACACTACATTTCAACTTATTGAAAAATACTTCAGCATCATCATCATCACAAATTTGACTAATGCTAATTAGGTTAGCTTTAAGTCCATCAACTAACATGACATCTTTTAAGCATGGAATTCCTAGAGTTTTGATTTCTCCTTTTCCAACAATCCTTGCTCTTTTTCCATCTCCGAAAGTGACTGCTCCATTTTTATAATCCTCGGTGAAGGTTATGAACCATCTTTTGTCTCCAGTCATATGCCTCAAGCAGCCACTGTCGAGATACCAAGTATCAGACTGACAAGTTGAGAAGGCAGTGAAGGCCACTAAACATGTAAGATTGTCTTCATCAGATGATGGTGACATCATATCCAATAAGCAAACTTGAGTCTCCTTTCTTCTCTATACTTGCTTTAAGTTTGAAGTGATGGAATTGAGCATTATTTTTTAAATTCTATTCATTCCCTTCGGATGAGCAACAAATCTCATTTTGAGATTTGATTTCCAAAAATCCAATGGGTGGTGTGCTTAGTTCGATCTTCCTTTCGAAGTTTGTTACATCTAGGTCTGATATGTCCTATTTTTCCACAGAAGTGGCAAATATGAATGAAAGTTTTTGACCTAATGAAATTTCTTGGATTAACAAAGGTGCTCACATAATTTGGCTTATTTTGTGGTACACGAATTTCCAAAGGGTTCATCACTACTTTCTTTCCTGCTTGGTTCTTGTAAAGCTTTGACAAATTTAGTAACAGAAGAGGAAGAACTTCCAGTCACATTAAAATCAAAACCTAAACCACTTTTATCACCTGAATTTTTTCCATAGCTTAACATTTTGTCAATTTTTCTTGATCCAATACTAAACTCTTCAACCTTCTTTTTCATGTCACTTAATTCATTTTCAAGAATTTTGTTGTTTGATGCTAGCATATGTAGCTTTTCCAACATTGACTCTCGTAGCTTCTCTGGATGTTCCATTTGAGATTAATGCTCAATCTTCCTTCTTCTCACTTTCAAGCTGCACAAATTTATTTTTCAGTTCATCATTTTCTTTCTTCACTTTCATGGTGATATCATAAAGTGCAGTATACTTTTGTAAGACTTCTACAGAATTAGGTTCTTCAACTACCGAGTCATCAATCTCATATCCATCCAAGATTCCAACAAACGCAACCATTTCATCATCATCTTCAGATGCCGTGTCCTTTTTTGAATCACTGTCACTCCAGGTGGAGGTTAACGCCATGTTCTTTTCATCCTTCAACTTTTTAAGAGTATTGGCACATTCATGAGCATGATGTCCATACCCTTGACATTCAAAACACTTGTCTCTATCATTTGAACTTTTCTTTTCACCAAGTTTGACAAACTTAGAAGAATTTCCATAAGAGACATCTAGAAAACGAGGAACTTTGGAGTTTGAATCAAAGTTGTTTAGATTTTCACGTCCCCTAGAACTTCTGAGTTTCAAAAATTTCCTAGCTTGTTTGGTGAGAAGAGCAAATTCATCTTGAGTCAGGTTTTCAAATGAATCATCATTCACTTTTTCATTATTGTCTTTGAAGGCAACATTTTTTCCTTTCTTGACTTCGGTAAAGTCAGACTCATATGTTTGTAATGATCCAATCAATTGTTCCAACTTGTAAGTGCTTAAATCTTTCGATTCTTCTATAGCTGTCCTTTTCGCATGAAACCTTGAAGGAAGAGATCTTAGAATTTTCTTAACAACTCTATGTTCAGGAATGCTGTCACCAAGATTGTGACAACCATTGACAATTACACTAAGCTTAGCATAAAAGTCAGAAAAACTCTCATCATCTAGCATTTTGATATTTTCAAATTGTGTGATGAGATTTTGAAGCTTGGATTCTTTGACATTGAAGTTACCTTCATGAGTAACTTCAAGAATATCCCAAGCTTCTTTCGCCGTTGTGCATTTACTGATGTAGTTAAATTGCTCAGGCGAAACGGCAGTGAACAACGCATTCAATGCTCTTTGATTGAATGTGCAAATGTTGCGTTCATCTTCGCTCCATTGTCTTCTAGGCTTAAGCATAGAAATAGTTACAAAAGATTGTCCTTCGCCTTTTGTTTCACTAACTGTTGGAGGTTCCCAACCTTCTTTAACCGCAAGCCACACTCTGTCGTCAAGCGCCCAGAGAAATGATTTCATCTTTGCCTTCCATGCAGCGTAGTTGTCTCCATCAAAATGTGGTGGATGAGAAACTGAACCCATAGCCTGATTCATCCTAGACTACCCACGGATCTCACTAGGTATTTTTAGTAACCTGCTCTGGTGCCAATTGAAAGTCCTAGGATGGGTACTAATCTAACCTAGAGATATAAATTAACTTTCTACTTAAAACTAATCCAAATTATAGTTCAAATTAATAGTTATGCAAACTTAATCCAACACAAATATTCAACATAAATATAAAGAACACACACATGATGTAGGATTTAACGAAGCAAAACCCACCACTAGGAAAATCCTCGGGCTACCAAGCCAGGAAACACTAAGAAAGAAGGAATACATAAAGACTTACAAAACTCATCAACTAGACACCCATAGCAGTTGGCAGCTTTGTCTTCACGCTTTTCTACAAAAAAAAAAAAAAATCCAACCCCTTGCAACTCAGAAAGAAGAGGATGAATAAGAATAAAAATAAAAAAAAATAAAAAAAAAATAAAAAAACTCAACCCAACCCAGTTCGTGTACTCCTGCAACCCAGAAAGAAGAAGAAAGAGAAAAAAAAGAAAAAAAAAACAAAGTGAACCCATTTCGTCTCCCCCCCCCCAACCCAACCCCTTGCCAACCCCAAATCCACCACTCTCATCCATTCTCCACATCCTCTTCCGCACCCATCCTCCACCTTCTTTGTGCACCCATCTTCCCGCCGACGGGATCTGGGTTTTTTTTTTTTTTTTTTTTTTGGGGGGGGGGGGGTTGTAGTAGGGAGAAGAGGGGGTGGGGATGGGGAAAACTGAGGGTGGGTGCGGGGGAAGACAAATTGGAATTTCTTTTTTTTTTTTTTTTTTTTTTGGGGTTTGCAAGTCGGGGGAAGAAGATGAAGATGGGGAGGGGGAGGGGGAAGGGGAGGGCAGGGGAGGGACGAACTGAGGGTTTTTTTTTTAACTTTTTATTATTATTTTAATATTTAAAAATATTAAATAATTTTTTTAATTTTTAATAATATTTTAATGATTTTTTAATAGAAAGTGGGTCCCAAATCAAGCCACGTCAGCATTTAACTAAAAAGTAAATGGCCAAGTAACGGAAGATATAACATTGGACCGAATTCTAAAGATGAGGTATGACATTGTCAATTTTAAAAGATAAGATATAAAAGCGTCTTGACACTTGAGGTAATTTTTTGTACTTTACCCTATAGTTTATTTTATGCTAGGTCTTCACTTTCTGTTTCCTTTTTACATGTGCTTGTTGTGTATTTGAAAAATGACTTGTCACTTTCTGTTTCCTTTTTCCAGTTTGAGAAATATAGCCGAATCATGGTAAAATACAGCCAGTTTGGGAAATGACTTGTTACATGTGCTTGTTGTGTATTTGAAAGCTCATACTCGTTGGAGGAAGATAAGGACTTCCAATTTTAGTTAATGATTTGCTCTGAGTCGTTGAAGGAAGACTTTAAATGAGTGTTTCAAATTTAAAAATGTATCTTTGCTCGTTTATTCCAGTAGAAACTTATAAACTAAATGCTTAAAATCTGGAATATGTCTTGTTTACTGATGGAAGAGATTTTGCTTCAGTGTATTAAATTTTAGTGTTGGATTTATTGCCTAGCACATCATGTTACTCTGAGTTATGGTAATTAAGTGGTGTTTTATATTAGGTTTGCATATGTTCCATGCCCACATAATGCCGGGACACTTTCCGCTATAATGATAGATTGCTTATCAGAGTGGAATATTGATGGTAAGTTGTCTGCTCTCACGGTAGATAACTACTTTACAAATGATGCCATGATTTAGGATATAGTGACATATTGCAAGCTTTCACTTGAGTTAAACGGAGAATTATTTCATATGCGTTGTTGGTCAAAGAGTATGAACTGAAGCATAGACCTGGGCTTCGGTCTTCTGAATCTTCTTCTTCGACTGATTTTCCATCACAGTCATGTGATTTCAGAGTTGGTGATCCTTTAACATCTTATGACCAGTTTGTATGGATTCTACCATCGGTAATGAACAATCTGACTTAGACCTATATTTGGGGGAGAAAGTCTTTCCTAGGACTCAAGATTTTGATATATTGTCGTGGTGGAAGACAAATGGGATTAAATATTCTATTTTGCATTATATATTTCGAGAAATTTTGGCTATTCATGTATCTACAGCAGCTTCAGAGTCTTCATTTAGTACGTGGTAGGATTATCAGTCCACACCGTAGCCGACTTCATTTAAGCACAATGGAAGCACTCATGTGTTCTCGAGACTGGTTGTGGAGTCAAATGCGAGGTACTTATTGTAAAATTTCATATAAATTATGTATATGTTCAAAAATTTACTATTTTAGCCCAATTTTAATTTTTACTATTGAATCACATTCAAACTCTACTCCTCGTGTTGAAGATTCCTCATTCGGTGATGATATTGATGTGAATGTGGTAAAAACTAATCTTTATTTTTGTTTTTAACTTTGGAGTTATTGGTGATACTAATTCAATTTATGCATATGGGTGTGTGAAAAGTCATGGAATGTAAACCTTCTGTTTATGCATATTAATGAATGGTGATACTAACTCAATTGATTTGGTACTCCGCTTTTGTTTGCTTTTTTTTTTTTTTTTTTTTTCCTGATAACTGACTGTACAGTGTAAACCTTCTGTGATCACTTACCTTTGTTGGATTCATGCTAATTGGTGTTGGTGTTCCTAAATGGGATACTAATTCAATTTACACATTTCTTTTGTAGGCTTATTTTGGTGACAACGAGTCGATGAGACTTTGTGATTGAACTTGCTAAAGCATTAGTGTTCGAAAGTGTTTAGTTTCAGAATATTTTGGAGCTTTGAATCATCTAGTATTCAAGATAATGACTACTTTTTGTTTTTAGAAGCTTTACTTTATTATCATATGGATTATAATTAAAGACTTGCTTTGGTGTAGCAGAAACATATCGTTCGTAAACTATTATTTCAATTATTGGAATTGTATGAGGACTTAAATGATTAAAATAGGGAAATGCATGCTAAAATGTACCTATAATGGTGTTTAATTGTCAGAAAACAAAAATTATGACAAATTTTTCTTTTGTAATTTTCAAGTTGTTAAAAAAAATATAACCATGTAGAAAGGTGAAAAATGGGGTAAATGGGTTAAAAAAAAAAGAAGGATAAACAGGTTCAAAAAGGGTAAACAGATAAATGGTTATGATTAAATGAGTAAACGGTTATGATTAAATGGGTACACGGTTATGGGTATGGTTAACCGTTTATAAACGGTTATGGGTATGAGTATAACCGTTTATACAATTACCCAAACAGTTATGCGGATATGAATATAAACGGTTGTGGGTAAATAACCGCGGTTACCCGTCTGCCATAACCGTTGTCCATCCTTAACCATTCGATCGGCCCCCAAAATTTTCAAACCAAATATAAGAACAATACTTCAACGAAGTGGAATAAAAATAAAATAAAATACATGACATAATTCAAGAACATGAGCAACAATTATCAGAGTTTAGGAACGGAAATTAAATTGACTAATGCTAAATTCAACCAAAATAATATTATTACTCCAAACTTTTTTTTATTATACAATAATATAATACACAAAAGAGGTGCATGAATAAATTGGTGGGGAACTCCCCATTTTTGAGATTTGAACATAAGACCTCTTAATTAGAAGTGAAAATAAATACTACTAGACCGTAGTACTAAATAACTACTATTCCTCCAAACTTTACTAATTAAAATATGCAAGTTCGAACCTCCAACTTTGTAGCAAATGTTTTAGCTCATTTGGCCACTCTCTTCATTCTTAAAGTATTTGGTTTAATAATGTTCAACTTCAAAATGGCTTAAGGAATGCCTTATGCTTGAGTGCATATTTGCTCCCCATTCCATTAAAAATCGTTGGATTAATTTAAGTTTTAAGATTTGTGTACTAGATATATTAAATCAAACTCATCCAACGGTAATCAATAAGATTGTGAGCATCACCGTCACTTTAGTGTAGTGAGTATCACCTTCACTTTAAAGTGGTGAGCAAAAATATTTCCCTTGCTTTAATCCTTTGCTTTCTCAAAATAATTTCAAACCTAAAACATAATGAGTTGAAGATAAAAACATTCTTCATTATAACTCCACACTTTGCGAAAGTAAAGTTATTTAGCCAAAATAATCTCTAAGATTGTTATAACTTTTCAGTTTGGTCACTGAGATTTAAAAATGATAGAAGCGGTCCCTAGAATTATTCATCGTCAATCATTTTAGTTATTTTGTGAAAAATCTCATTTAGATTGAAGAAACCATCAGTTCAAGAGGAGAGGTTGATTTGACAAAAATATCATCAATTTAACAGAGATTTATCACAAAATAACCAAAATGATTGATGGTGTACAATCTCATGAACCACATTTATCGATTTTAAACCTCAGAGACTAAAATAAAGAGTTGGAAGGATGTTGATTCCTTGCATGATAGCGTGGGTTCAAACCCATCAGTAACTAAACTAACATCTAATTTAACAAAATCTATCGTTTGACAAAAAAAACAATTTTAGAAAAAAAATCTATTTTTAGTTATTTATTTATTTTTTGTGTTTTGCACAAAACAGTAGCAAGTCTCTTATTTTATTTTATTTTTTTAATAAAACAAGTCTCTTATTACAACAACCAATACTTGCGTCTTTTTTCCACGCAGCCCACAATCCACCATTTGATTCAACTGCGTTTCTCTCTGTCTCACTCTGAGTCTTCGATCTGTGCATTTCCTCTTGTCCAGTTCTCCGGCAGCCCACCGCAAAAAGCCATGGACGCTCTCCCGCAGGACACGCTCCACCAGATCTTCTCGAGCCTTCCCCTCCGTCAGATCATGATCTGCCGCTCACTCTCCAAGTTCTTCAACCAACTCCTCACCTCGCCCTCCTTCCTCCACCTCATCTCCACCCAATCTCCGCCCCTCAACCTCCTCGCCCTCCGCCCTCCCCACCACCGGCACCTGTCCTCCCCATCCTGCCTCCACGTCTTCGACCCCGACCTCAACCAATGGCTCAGATTCCCCCTCGATTTCCTCCCCTTCCGCTCCCCACACCCCGTCGCCTCCTCACTCGGCCTCGTCTACCTCTGGGGCGACTCGCCCGACCCGCCCGAGTCAACCAAGTCACTCATCGTCTGCAACCCTCTGACTCGCCAGTTCCGAGTCCTCCCTCAGCTCGGCTCAGCCTGGTCGCGCCACGGCTCGGTCCTCGTTGACTCCCAAACCCGAGTCATGGTCCTCACTGAGCTCGCTGCGCTCTACTTCTCCGGTTCGAACCAGTGGCTCAAGTTCTCATCGAACCTCCCTTCAAAACCCAGAAGCCCAATTTTGGTGTCCGACTCGGTTTACGCTCTGTGCGATGTGGGTTCGCCGTGGCGGTGTCAATGGAAGCTGTTCCATTGCACAATTTCGAAGCTTAAGACCTCGCAGACGTGGACTCGGCTCGAAAAGCACGAGTGGGGGGACGTCTTCGACATCCTGAAGCGACCCCGTTTGGTTCGGGGGAATGGAAACAAGGTGCTGATGGTTGGTGGGTTGAAGTCTTCTTTCTCGCTCAACGCTTCGTGTTCGACGATTTTGATTCTGCGGCTGGACTTGGATAGCTTGGAGTGGGACGAGGCGGGCCGAATGCCGGTGGAGATGTTCAGGTGCTTTCAAGAGTCGAGCAAGTTCAAGGTGTTTGGTGGCGGCGATAAGGTTTGTTTTTCGGCAAAGAGAATTGGGAGATTGGCTTTGTGGGACCGTTGTTCCGGGAAAGCCGAGTGGCGGTGGATTGATGGGGTTCCCGGAAGTGGCGATGGGCTTTCCCGCGGTTTCGTTTTTGAGGCCACGCTCACTGCATTTCCTTGATGGGGTTCAACGCAAATATCAGAGCTTTTGATGTCAAGTAGAGGTTGGTGTTTATCGATTAATGAATCCCAATGTTGTATTAGCTTTGAAATTCGTAGAATTTATTATGTTAAATGAATTTCTTGATACAAATCAATAGAATTTAATGTTCCAACTAATGCGTTAGAATTGCTTTATTCTCTATGTATCCAGTCTCACTAATTACTTGTATGGTGAATACATAGCAGCCGAAAAAGAAAAAATACAAGGACAAGAATACTTCTTCTTCTTCTTCTTCTTCTTGTTAAAGTATCGTGCACTTGATTATGATTAAGGATGAAGTTATGTCGCTAAGTAGAAGAATGAATGAAAACATTCCGTGTTAGTGTGCTTGTTTTAGTGTTTGCACTGAAACTACGATTTGAACTTCACCATCTTTGATACAGGTAATAATGGGAAACTTTCTTATAACATCACAATGGTGTTATTTGATACTTTTGTTTGGTCTTTTATCGCTGGTGTGGCTGTAAATATTTGTATGTGTGTCTCTATGCAGTTTACTTCTCTCTTCTTTTTACCATTTTGTACCATAACTAGCTTGTGACTGATCTAGATGTATCTATTTGACACATTATTCTAAGCAAGAAGGATATGAAAAAAGAAGAGCTAAGTAATATAATTTAGGGAAGTTTCTGCTCACTGAGACGCACAGTTGATTTCTTTTCCATCAAAAGTTCATCGTATTGTACGACTAACTGTGCTGAATTTTAAAATTCTGGGCTGGGGTTTCAGTTTAACAGCTTGACAAGTCACTTCATAATGCATTATCCTATCAAGACATGCACAGTGGAGACTTACACTTAGATGAGCATTGTTGGTTAGGTCAGTTTATGGAGCTCGTTAGAAGGTTAGTTTGGTTTGCTAGTCTGTTTTGTATGTTACCTAAGCGTCTTGGGAGCTAAGTAATTCTCAGTTGTATAAATAGTGGGATGCATCACTAAAACTGTACGGTTCATTCTATTGGGAATATACAAGATATACCGATTCTTTCTTCTTCCTTTCTCTCTCCGTTTCTTCATTTCTGCATTTATTGTCAAACATCATGATCACCACACCATTGTTGTTATGATGCTATCACGAACCAGAAATGGCTAACGCTGTTTGATCTCTATTCTTCGGTGTACTCATCTGGGTTCAAGATTGCGACTTTGTCTGCAGAGTTTCGTTCTGGTGTTCGTGCATCCCACCTATTTGATCCAATGTATAAGTCAAGATCTTTTCCTGAGGTTATGTTTTTCTCTGAGATTTTCTTGTCTCTTTTGTGCTCATTTGGTAAATTGGGTTATGGTGGAATTTTTGTTTAGAAGAATGATTGTTGATTAGTTTGGCACAAAGCCTCTTTGATTGAAATTGTAGAAATGTTATTTGGCACGAAGCCAGTTCTGATTTGATACTTCTTAAGGCACGATAGCTGTCTCTCTAAGTTGAAGTTTTAGGCACAAAGCCAATTTTATTGGTTTGGGAATATTAAGGCACGAAGCCAGTTCTTTGATCTTCAATATTAGTGTTATCTTCTAATTTCTGCAGTCTTTCAAGCTGAGAGCAATAGTGGACAGATTATCATAACAACGAGTTGAAGGGGGAGATAAAACTGATGTCAATCTTTTAAAATGAGCCGTATTCAAAGCTTTGTACTCCGCTTCTGTGGAGCTTCTGGACAATGACCCTTGCTGTTTACTTTGCAGGAAACCGCAACTGTTGTGAGCAGCTGACCAGGTTGCTTGCTTACTGTTCTCACGATACTTGAATTGTAGCAAGGCTGGAATTTTTAATTTTGGATTGAAGTCAAGGAACTTGAGCCCTTAGCGCTTGTTTGAGGTCAGATTCCTGAATGTATTGGGAGTTCCATTAATCCCTTTGTTGATGCAGTGTGATTCTCTGAACTCCGAAATTGTATTTGTTATGCTCTTGGGAGCTCAAGGGTATTTAAATGGGACCAAGGAGCACAAATGCTAGTTGGAGCTTGCATTTTTGGAGGTGATGTAGGACAATAGTAGGAGAAAGTAAGAGAAGAGAGATTAGGACGCACTCCATCCATTTCCAGCATTTCTTCGTCCTTCGGCAGGACGCGTAAGGAGCCTTGGACTCACTCCAACAAACTCATGCTTCCCAGAATGTAGAGCATAAAGCTCATAACTTGGTAAGCCGCCATTGCCATGGTACAAAGGCCTCTCACAGTTACTGATAAATCCTAAGTTTATCATATGAATCAACAATATAGGTATGTATAATATATTAATGATGAATCACCCATTTATTTGATATATTTGGATGACTAAGCGATCTCATGTTCAAATGAAACTTTGCAAGGATAATCTAGACTTGAAGATTAGAAAGTTGAACGGTTCCGATTATAAGATTTTTACGGTAAATATACATTACTTGCAAGTGGAGGAACGAGCCCATCACCCAAGGGGAAAATGCAAGTATATCCAAATAGAAATTGTTCCGAATCATTGAAATATGAGGTATGGGAAGAATTTCCTTAACTTGTCAAAGTTAAAAGAGATTTAAGAGACAGCGCACAGCAGAACATACCATATATAATATCGTATCATATCAAAATTCACACAAAGATTAGGTATACATAAGCATTAACCATCTTATTCAATTTATATATTGGCCAACTTAATTAGCACATCCGACCAGGCATACATGGATCGTTCCTAATGGCCTTTTCCTCCTTAATTTTCACAGATAGTTCTTCGTTATCAGTTGTTGTCGTACCAAAACTGTTTCTGAAGATAATCAACCAGCTTGTTGTCCACCTGGAAGGCCTTGGCTAGAACATCAGGATTGATGGGAGGCTTGGATCCAAACACTGCATTTGCTATGGTGATCACTCCTGGGTTCTGGCTGCTAAGTCCAGCAATCGCTACTGCGTTTCCGTATCCGACATTGAGTTGGAAGTGAATGAGACCAATCGGGAACACAAACACATCTCCCTTGTTCAACACTTTGCTTATTAGCCGATTATTATCGGCGTTTGACGTGACGAGTGTACCTTCCAAGACTACAAGAATTTCGGAGCCACGAGGGTGAGTGTGAGGAGGGTTTAGGCCATTTGGTGCAAAGTCTATGCGAGCCAGGGATATGCCGAGAGTGTTCAGTCCTGCTAGGTTATCCACGTTCACCGCTGTCACTGTCGAACCAACTGGATACGCTGTGCTTTTCGGGACTTGGAGGCCGGGAAAGAAAAAATCATTTGCTGTGACAAGCTTTGGGTCCTTGCAGAATTTCCCATTCACAAACACTGCTTGCACTACAAGGAAATGAAACTATTTATTATGTGTTTCTTGGAGGAAGTAGGTGAAGTGCTTTTCTAAGATTCACTTGCATATTTACCAAGAATTGATTTCAAAAACATTTTCATCAAAAGCGCTTTCACTTATTCTAAAAGCACTTCCAAGCAAGCTCTTAGTGACCAACCCTCTTATACATGTGTAATCTACATCCATGGGACACACCTCTATTAGACGCGTGACCAGTAAAATGATGATATAAATAGTACAAATAACATGGATTCTTATACGTATGTATATATCAGCTTTACATGTCTATACATGTGTATATGCATGCAGATGAAATTTTCATGCATATAAACTATGCCGTGCAAAAACGTATAATTAACAGAGAAAATAGATAAAATTACATAAATATGGAGACACATGGTATATGAATAATATGATATACTAATATATATTATATATACCAGATTGGGGGTTATTAATTGGTACGCAGAAGTCCTGCAGAGGACTGGGATCGTAGGCAGAGACAAGGAGGGTTGCGAATGCCAATGTGGCCACAATGCTTATGAAAATGAACACTTCTCATCTTGGCTTAATTAGGTTGCCTCCAACTTAGTTGTTTGGTTTGGTTTAGGAGTTGCTTAATTTGATGATAGCATGATGATAAAACTGTATGAGGCACTCCTCTGCAAATCTCTATTTATAAGCACGTGTTTAGTGACTTGATGAATATTCGTACTTGGAAGAAGGAAATTAATTGGCTGATGAAAATGTTTAGTGGATATCGACCAAAGTTGCATTAGACTCTAATTCGATATTAATATCCTAATTCCTTCCTTATCCGTAGTTTCAAATGCTTAAACTCCATCTTAATGTTTTATGGGAGAATAATGAAGACAATAATCAGTGGGTGGAAAATTTAAACACTCCAACTACTGAAGTACATTAGCCCTAGTTTTATGTGGTGATGGCAAGTGTTAATCACATCCATAAAACAAGGGTCATATTGCCAATTAATTTTGTGGTGGACCTCGACTTCTTCTTGGCATCAAAACAGGTTGTCTCCCATATGAAGCCAAACGGCCACATGTGCTCCACATCATCCTGTTGTGTAGTCTACGTGTTAGGCTTGAAAATTCGCTACACGTGAGTATGCGTGTTGAGAATGAATCTCACATTGATAGAATGAGAGACCTTACATGAACTTATAAGTAGGTTGAGCTACTTCCTATATTACCAATGAATTTTATGGTGAGTTTCCAACTTTCTTCATTCCCTGAGTGAAAGAGTTTCAATGGTGGCCAAAAGTGATGACACACGATTGATACAAATATTTTAGAGTAAATTGTAGCAATGGTCCCTCAACTTTAATCAAATTTGAGCAATGGTCCCTCAACTAAAAATTCATTACCATTGGTCCCTCAACTCATCAAAATGTGTAACTATGGTCCTTTTTGTCAACTTCGTCAGAGTTTTGTTAAAATAAGTTAAGTTGGAAAGACCATTGCTACAATTAAGATCCCTCAACTCATCAAAACTTGAAGCTATGGTCATTTTCGTCAAATTTGTCAGAATTTTGTCAAAATGAGTTATGTTGGAATGACTATTGCTACAATTAGGTTAAAGTTGAGGGATCATTGCTCTAATTGAGTTAGTTGAGAGATCATTTCTCTAGTTGGATTAAAGTTGAGGGCCCAATGGTAATGATTTTTTTAGTTGTAGGACCCTTACTCCAATTAAGTTAAAATTAAGGGACCATTGCTACAATTTACTCAATATTTTAATATTGTTCCAATGTTTATCATTGAACGCAAATCTAATTAAGATAAACAAATATAAAACAACTGAATTAAAGATGACTCACGAAAAAACACTGAAACTCAAGAACACGTGATAAATGCATGCAGATCAACCAGAAAAGATAAGCATTGGAAGATGTGAAAAGGGGATACCTAATTCTTTGAAGAGATTTTCAGTACATTCGAAGCACAATGCGGTATAGCATGTACCATAGGACTTATATGTCTTATTTTAAGGTATACTTTTATTATCCCTCTATTTATATTATGATTTATGATGTACCACTTAATATTTCGAATACACTGAAATATTTCTTATGCTTTGATGGTTTTTTTGAGTGAAAATTAGGGATTGTTTAATTGGGTTCTTACTTCTGGATCAAGTCTAAACGCATGTGAATGACCAAATCAAAAGATAAATTAATGAAAATATGTCTTTTCCCAATGGCAATAGTGTCCACTTGTAAGAATGACGATGAGCGGCCGATGGCTAAAATCCAAAAATTGACAATAAAAAAAAGACGAGTAATTACAAGCCTCTTAATTTGCCTAGTTCAAACTCGGTTCATAAGTAAAACGAGGTTAACTTGAACAATTAGACCAAGGACTTCATAGAAAAATGAGCCGAGCTTGAGCTTTGCTTTGTTCGGCGCATAAACCAGTGAACAACTTGTATCTTTTCATAAGACATGCATAAGTTTGATTTGTTCGTTAAAGCTTGAATCATAAATTTCTCTTTAATTTTATTTTCAATCTTTCTATTATCCACTCTTTAAATATTACTATTAATGGTTCATTATTGCTTAGAAGATAATAATCACCGCTGATCACAACCTTTTCATCACATTGCCAATGTGGTGTATGAGATTTACACAAATTATATATAACCATAAAATCTAGACCTGTTAATTTAACGAGTCACTCAAACCCAACCTGTTAAGCTAACGGATCATCCGAACCCAACCAGTTAACAATTATTTTATTTTATTTTTATTTTTTTACATTTTATCCAATCTGCAGAAAGACTCCACTACCTACTCTGAGGCAGTGGAAGGGAATCTCTATGACAACACGATTCAAAACTACCCGAAAATACTCTACTCCGAGGCCAAGCTCCAAAAGAAAGACTCCACTGCCTCTTGCTGCTCTTAACAACCAATAATTAAGAATTATAACGTTTAAAAACACTTAAAAATTTATAAAAAAAAAAAGAAAAAAAAAAGGAATAAGAAGAAAGGAATTAGGAAATTGGCTACGGGAAAGCTCAAGAACTCGGACCCTCTTGGCCTGAGAGTCATCGGAGCAACTAAGAACAACAAGAATTCCACACCTGCGGCATGTTGTGGCTGCTGCCAGATTGTAGACACCTCCTCCACCTCAAGTGCATTGATCCGTGGCTGCGGTTGAACCTTACATGTCCTGTCTGCAGAACGTCTCCAATCCCAACGCCCTTGTCAACTCCTTTGGCCAAGGTGGTTCCATTGGCTAGCAGGCATGCCTGATTCTAAGAAGAGGTAGAAGGGAATCGAAGCCTACCAGAGAGAGAGTGGTGGAGTTCGGTAAAATTTTTGAGAGAAGAAGATGAGGGAGATAACTGGAGCTAGAAGGGAAGGAACACAGTGATCTCTCAAAGAGCAACGACGTGCGGCAAATAGTCATGAGGGACATAAGGGTTTTCTATTAAGACTATTGAAATTACACAAAAGTCCTCAATAATGGATGTTAACGGGTTTTACGGGTTCACCTAAAATGACCCGTTATTTAACGAGTGATTAACAGGTTGACCCGTTAACCACCCGACCCGTGTATCACTCATCCGAATACTAATTTTAACGAATCGGGTCGGGTTGGATTAAAAGTGCCAGGTCTACTAAAATCTAAATCACTAGTTAGTTTTGAATATATCCTAAACCCTAAACTCTAAATATATATCATATATGTGATGTATTTATCTTTTAACTCTCCAAACTCCAAATAAGAGAGATCCCACAGATAACGCACACACAATGAACACAATAACTTTATATTAATTAAGGATATCAAAAGATCCAAGTATGGATGACAAAGTATAAATAAGCAACCATCTTATTCAACTAATAATAGATCATACTTAGTAGGTAGTGAAAAGCTTAACATATTCACTCAGACTCGTGGACCGTTCCTTAGCCCTTTTTGTTATTAGCTGTTCTTGTCCAAGAACTGTTTCTGAAGATATTTAACCAGTTTGCCATCGACTTGGAAGGCCTTGGCTAGAACATCAAAATTGATGGGAGGCTTGGAGCCAAACAATGTTTTTGCTATGATCACTCCTGGGTTCTGGTTGCTAAGTGCAGCAATGGCCACATCGTTTCCGTATCCGACATTGAGTTGGAAGTGAATAAGACCAATCGGGAACACAGTTCAACACCTTGGTGAATAGACGATTATCTCAATTCCATATATGTGACAAACCCAACGAAGAGTGTACCTTCTGTTGGAGAGAGTTAGACCCTTGTAATTAGTTAGTTGCCTATTTGGGTCCTTGTAATCAGGATGTGATTAGGGTAGATATTATTTTATGTTTCTTCACTTGTAAATTAATCTTGTACAATATATGTTTTCCTTCTTGGAGAGAAGAATAATATCACAGAATTAAACCCCAAGATAAGCCCTAATTAGCATGGTATCAGAGCAGAGATCCTGGGATTTCTGCTCTGCCCGTTCCTTCAAGCAAACCTAGCCCTCCCATAGAGAACCTACCACCACTCCACGCTGAAATCAACAACCCCATCCTAACTGATACTACCCCTATCCTAAACACTACTACCTTAACCGAGCCTCCCATGAATCTTACTCCATCTCTAGCATAAATTGTTCATCATGATTCTTTTACGGCTTCGATTGGCATCAAACTCAATGGTGCCAATTATGGAGTTTGGTCTCAAATTGTTGAGATGTTTGTTGCTAGTAAAGACAAGTTGGGCAACTTGTTTGGGAGTAATCCCCAACCCTCTACCGACAATCTAACCTTCACCAAATGGCATACGGAGAACACCATCGTGAAGAGTTGGCTCATCAATTCTATGGAACCCAATTTAATTGGGTATGTTCTTCGACTACCAACAACGAAAGAAGTGTGGGACACGGTTGCTTGCACATATTATGATGGTTCTGATATATCTCAAGTATACGATCTTACCTGCAAGGCCTCTCACATGAGGCAAGATGGACGGTGGAGACATACTATAGTGATCTTCAATCTTTGAGGCAAGAAATTGATTATCATCAACCCAATCCGATGAAGTGCGGTACTGATATTGAAATTTATAATAAAATTGTTCAAACAAATCATGTGTATACTTTGCTTGCTGGATTGGATAAGATGTTTAATAAAATTCATAGTGATATTCTACAAACTGAGCCCTTCCCTTCTGTCGAACAAACCTTTGCCTATGTTTGCCGAGAAGCAATGCGACATCCTGTTATGAACACTAGAAGACAACTATCAAGTGAGAAGCATGAGCCAAGGCTCCACCTCGTCCCTATACCCCCGAGAACCCGCCTGCACCGAGCCCAGGGCTGTAGCGCCAGGCTACTGCCTCGAGCCCAGCACAATGCTCGCTTTTTGCTGCCAAGATGGCCTCATGGCTTACCGTGGGCCCTCGCCCTCTTCGTCTCAAACCACCAATCCCTATTTGTGGTTGTACCTACTGCGGTAGTGTGAAGCACGACCGTGATAATTTCTTTTAGTTGCATGGTTATCTTGACTAGTGGGAACCATTGAAGCTTCAGAAACCACGAGAACGAGATGAGCAAGCCAAGCTTGAGTAAGCCAATATTGCAACCTCAGTGTCCTAACTATCTTTGATATCTTAGGATGATCCTTCTCCTGTTTTGAGTTTTTTCCATATGTCTCCGGAGTCTTCAGGTAACTATGTTTATGCTTTTAATATGAATAGTGATGATACTCAGTTTGGTTAAATCATCGACTCTGATGCCACTGACCATATGACTTATGACCCCTCTGATTTAGCATGTGATACCGTTCCACTTCCACGTAATATTACCAATGTTAATGGTCTCATTTCACCGGTGACTGGCGCTGACACTGTACGCCTCACGCCCACCCTCTTTTTGCCTCATATACTACTTCTATCTTCACTAAAGTATAAATTGATATCTCATGGCCAAGCCACTGAGCAATTAAGTTGTTGTGTATTAATGTATCCGAAGTTTTTTCTTATTCAGGATAGTCTCACAAAGAAGATAATTGGTCGTGGTACTAAGAGGGGAGGTATCTCTATTTTATGGATAATGTCAGTATAGGTTGAGTTAATCTCACCCAAGGAGCTGTCAACCACAAGCGGCATCAGATATAATTATGGCATCACCGTTTGGGTCATCCGTCTTTTAGTTATTTACAGCATATGTTTCAAGATTAATTTGTTGGTTGTTTTGTTTCAAACTTTAAATGTGACACTTGCGTACTTGCAAAGAGTCACCGTGTTTCTTATTCGTTGAAATCTAATAAAAGTGTTACTCCTTTTGGCCTTGTTCATTCGGATGTTTGAGGGTCATCTCTGATTACTACTTTATCTGGTATTAGGTGGTTTGTGACTTTCATAGACGATTGCACACAGACGACATGGTTGTACTTTCTTAAGCATAAAAGTGATGTGCTTTTGGCTCTTAAGACATTCCACACCATGATTCAAACACAGTTTTCTACTAAAATCCAAATTTTGCATTCTGATAATGGCGGTGAATATGTTAATAATGATTTTACACATTATTTGACTAATCACAGAATCTTCCACAAAACTACTTGTCCTTATACTTCTCAATAGAATGGGGTGGCTGAACGCAAAAATTGCCATCTATTAGAAACGGCTCGGTCTCTATTGATTGGGGTGCATGTTCCCCACCCTTCTTGGGATGTCGCTCTTCAGACTGCCACTTATCTTATCAACCGAATGCCAAAGTCTTGAACTTTCTTACAAGTTCTTGCTACATTCGAGCATCTACTGTCGATTTTGGTGCTCCCACCTCGGTTTTTTGGATGTGTTGCATTTGTTCATCTTCATGAGAATCAAGGAACAAAACTTGACCCGTGTGCTCTCCGTTGTATTTTTATGGGGTACAGATGTCACGCCCGGACCTGCGAATAAAGACTATTCATGAGTTAGGGTGTGAGCCATATCTTAGCTATAGAAATAAATTCTACAACCAAGATATGGTGGAAAATAAAATAAAATTATAACAGTTACACCATACATCAACAAAATCTTACATACAAATTTTTAAAATATGCAGCGGAATAACTATAGTGCACAAATTAATTCTTAACAAAAGTACCAACTAAAAGAATAATTGAAATGAGTAGCTCTTGCAAATACATAAAATGTATGCCATGAGATGCATGGAGCATTTGCAAATAAAATGGATGAATGTACTCACTCCCTTCTAATCCTGTCAACACATATCTAAGGCACCCAAGCCTGCACGTCCCATACCATGCTTATACCACTTGGCTTTGGATACGTTAGAATATGAGTTAACTCCCGTTCATCCCTTAAACTCAATTTCTGTAGTTAAACTCTTAGTTTCCACTTTATTAAATATGCACTTCCCCCAATGCCCAATTGTATATTCAAGCTCTGCACCCGACGCCTGACATATACAAGATTTCGTTATTTTTATAATCAACCAATTTGCATACTCAAGCCCTGCACCCTACGCTTGACATATACACGGTTCATTATTATTCAAGACAAACTTCAGCCTTTGAATATCCTCACAACGCAAACACTTTACAAACTCAACACAACTCTTTTTCTTGCTTTGCAATGCATATGTATATGTCATGTTCACATAGATATCAATACTCACACTTTATCTTACAAGTCTGCAAGCTTCAACATAAATCAAATTGATTAGTAACAAGAATAATATAATCATAATATTAATAACAAAGTAATAATTTATAATCCATCATATAAAATGTTGCTCGTAGACCACTCCATATATGTTTTTCCAACGTCTCGTCCATCTTGGTCGGGCAACCTGTTTTCATTAGAAAAGAATAGACATTCATGTTAGAGAAAATAATTTTTAGAGTGAAATATATGTCTCAAAGGCCACAAGGCATGGAATCATGTTTCTAGCTTTTCCCTTTCCAAACATCATCTTTTATTTTTATTTTAGCCCACCACTTCTACTTCTTCTTCTTTAATATAGCTGAAACTATCAGCTGTTCAAACTGGGATACAAGTCAGCACATGGATTAGATTGATCTATTTTTTGGATATGTTATAGAGAAGATGATAAGGAACAACTTTTGTGAGAGAAGTGTTTCAATTGGAGCTACGAAAAATGGGGTTTTGGTACTCATAACATGGCTGTCCAGTTTTCTGCGGGATTAGAGACTGAGTTGGTAATTTAAACATATTGGAAGATCGCACCGTTGGATTTTCCTGAAATTTTGATATATCATGGTAGAGATACAGACGAACAACTCTTATGAAGAAAGTATTATGATATAATCTATGACTGATGGTGTTTTGATCTGTTAAATAGGCTCGACGAATTTCTAGTTTTTGGATATCTTTCTTTTGATAGATGAAAATGATAGTAGTTTGATGGAAAGATTTGTTGGGTAAAGTCTCATGTATTTTTCTAGGATTTGTCTCACACTCTTGTACATTCTTGTATATCATTCTCAAGTGAAAATAAATGGAGATTTTTGATAGTTTGGTGGAAGTGCTTCTCATGGAAATGATCTCAAGTGTAAACGCATAAACACACAAGATTTAAGTGGTTCGCCAAATCGACTACATCCACTGGGTTTTGCTTTTATTGTATTTCACTATATATATAAGGGACTTTACAAGTACAATGAAAGATGGCTTAAAGCCTTAACAATATGTAAAAGAAAGGTAATTGAGTAATATGAAAGGGAGGATGGCTTTTTATTGGAGTTGTTTTTTTCTTCCTTTTCTTCTTCTTCTTCCTCTCTCTTCTCTCTTCTTCCTCTTTTCCTCTATGTCCCCCCGTTGTTTCTTTTCTCCTTCCTTTATGTAGGTTGCATGACATCTTCTTCTCCAAAGAATCTCCACCAGTGTGCCAATGGAAAGAAAGCAAGTGTAGTGCTAATCATTACCATGAAATGTGTTCCAATCACAAAGCAACAATTGTTGTCCTAATCAATAGCAATGAAATGTGTTCCAATGGAAAAAACAAGTGTTAGATTAATCATGAATTAATGAATATCATGCAAGGTGTTCCTTGCACCCAAATGCCACGTCCAAACAATTTGGAGAATGAATCCTCACCAATTATCAACCATGATATGTGGTCCAATAGAAAAACAACAAATGTTAAGCTAATCATTAGCCCTACTATGTGTTCCAATAGCAAATTACCAAATGTAGTTCCATGATAGTTCCATGATATATGTTCCAATACCATGTCACCAAGTGTTGTTCTCATCATTAACAATGAAATGTGGTCCAATAGACAAACAACAAATGTTAAGCAAAACCTTAGCTGTAATATGTGTTCAAATGGCAAAGAGACATGTGTGAAGTTAATCAATATTATGCAAGGTGGATACAAGCATCCAAGGCCACGTTCATCTCTAAGGAATATGCATCCCACCCATTCTCACCTCATTGGAAAATTTGGAATGATAGATTGAAGCATTGAAGAGAGAATATAGACAATTAATTGAAATTCCCCTAGGCTAGTGAGTAAGCACACTCTAAAACAACAACATATTGCCACATGCATGCCAATACATACACATACCTAGCTATGGCTCTATATAGACTCACACCTCTCCAATGTTTAGGGATGAGTAATCTCTCTACATTAACTCAACTTGCCAACTCACTCCTACTTGATAAAAATATCAAACCAAACTCAACACCTAGCCACACGTATAAGCCAAAGGCTTCCCACCTCCACACCCTAATTATTAGCTTCTATTAATTACCAATTTTCACCTTAACCTATCTAGAGTAGTGACTAACTCCTCCTCTTTATTCTCTAATGGTTGTCAAATGCCACAACCTTTGTGAGAAAAATCTAGCCAAACTCATCATAATCCCCTTCTCTAACTCAAACTAAAAATATCCCTAATTACATATGAACATGATATACTACTAGCTAGTTTTTGAAATAATTTGTAGCAAAAAAAGGATTTTACATTGAAACTATTTCACATATTGAAAGTAGGTTCTTGCACAAAAATAAATCAAATAAAATCATTACGTAGAAATAATCACCCACAAACACACACACACACACACACACACACATATATATAATTTTTTTTTTAATATGGGGTACTACAATAGACTACATCAAAAAGGGTACCGTTGCTATCATCTCCCTTCGCAACGAATGTATGTTACCATGGATGTCACTTTTTCCGAGTTCGAGATGTATGACTCTTCGACTTCTTCCAAACCTACTTTTCAGGGGGAGACACCAAATGATGAGCAGGATTGGACCATGGCTGCTACCACCGATCTTCCATTGCCACTATAGCCGAGCTAGCAACGGCTGTGCTGTTAGCCCAGCCAACAACAGTAGTAACGCTGCCCCCGGAACTAGCAACAGGCACAACAGTGCTGTCACCACCCACGACAACAGTGCTACCACTTGCCGATTTTGAGACTTCTACTGATATACTCCCCCTCGTCTTTAAATATAGTACCACCAGATGACCATACTCCTGAGAATATTCCTGAGGTAAGCTCTACTATCCCTGTTGGTGTATCCGATGTTTTGAATTATCAATTACCTTTCAGGCATAACCGAGGAAAGCCCCCTAATCGATACTCACCAGAAACAACAAAAGGCTCTAAATATCATTGAAGAAAGCATTATTTGACTATCGGTGGACCAAGATAATGGAGGAAGAAATGGATGCACTTCATAAAAATCAAATGCGGGATTTAGTTTTGCTACCCTGAGGAAAGAAAATAGTCGGATGTAGATGGGTATACACCATCAAGTACAAAGCCGATGGGTCCATAGAGCGATACAAAGCACGGTTGGTGGCCAAGGGATACACTCAAATGATGGTGTCGATTGTACAAAAACATTTGCCCCAGTAGCGAAGATTAATACAGTAAGAGTGTTACCTTCTCTGGTGGCTAAATTAGGTTGGCCCTTACAACAATTCAATATGAAAAATGCTTTCTTACATGGCAATCTTAAGGAAGAAGTGTATACGGATACAAAGCAATTCCTATCATACACTTTTCTTGAAATGTTGAATGGGTAAATTGACGACACTCATTATCTATGTGGATGATATAATTGTTACCGGTGATGATAAAGAGGAAATTTCAAGGCTGAAAGGTTATTTAGCAACCAAGTTCGAGATGAAAGATTTTGGTGGATTGAAATATTTCTTGGGTATAGAAGTAGCTCAATTTAAACAAGGTATATTTCTATCCAAAAGCAAATATGTTTTGGACTTGTTAACTGAAACCGGAATGCTTGATTATAAACCGGCTGACACCCCTATAGTCCAAAATCACCATATTGCCATGCACCCTGATCAAGTCCCCACCAACGAAGATCGTTATCAAACGTTAGTTGGGAGGTTAATTTATTTATATCTCACACCATGCCTGATATTGCATATGCAGTGAGTGTTGTTAGTCAATTTATGTATTCCCCAAGTGATACTCATATGGGTGCGGTTGGACGCATTCTACGATACCTAAAGTCCTTCCTGGGTAGAGGCATCATGTTTTCCAAGAATGGTCATTGCCAGATAGAAGGTTATACCGATGCAGATTGGGCAGGGAATATTACTATTCAACGATCCACCTCAGCATACTTTACATTTGTGGGAGGAAATTTAGTGACCTTGCAGAGTAAGAAACATAAAGTGGTTGCTTTATCAAGTGCAGAAGTGGAATACAGGGGTATGGCAAAACGAGTATGTCAATTATTATGGCTTCGGAGGTTACTCGAGAAACTCGAGTGTCCTTTAATGTTGGCATCAAATTTGTTCTGTGATAATAAAGCAGTCATTGATATCTCACACAATCCAATCCAGCATGATTGTACGAAACATGTGGAAGTTGACAGACACTTCATTAAGGAAAAGTTGGATGGGATATTATTCAATTCCTGTTCGTAAAGTCAAAGGATCAATTAGTGGACATCTTAACTAAAGCTGTTGTGAGTTAAGCATTCTACAGCTCTCTCGTCAAGTTGGGCATGAAGGACATTTATGCACCAATTTAAAGGGGAGCGTTGGAGAGAGTTACCTTTGTAATTAGTTAGTTGCCCGTTTGGGTCCTTGTAATCAGGATGTGATTAGGGTAGATTGTAAATCAGTCTTGTACAAAATGTATTTCCCTCTTTGGTGAGAAGAATAATATCACAGAATTAAACCCCAAGATAAGTCCTAATTAGCACCTTCCTGGAGAAAAAATGACTTATGTGGCACGAGGGTGAGTGTGAGGAGGGTTTAGACCATTTGGTGCAAAGTCTAAATATAGAAAGTTTTGAATGCAAAATGAGAATTTTGGAGTGCCAATAACAAATTTCCTATATATAGGTATTTTTCCTTTCCCATGCAAACTTAAACAGAAAAATAATCTTCGTATATTTCCTCCTCATCATAAATTACTTTCATCATATCATAAGGTGATGCGATCCCTGTGCCTTGTCACTTTGACCCTCTGTTCTTCATGGAAATGATTCGCCCCTAAATTCCTCGCATTGGTTTCCGATTACATGGAGCTAGATATCAAAAGGGAGTGAGTTCGAGTGAAGGTTCTTCCGTTGTGCAAGGAAGAACCTAATTAGAAGAAGTAGGTTATGGACCGTTTGATCTTAGGGACGACGTGGTGTTTATGAACTACTTGCACACTTTGGGCAGAGCCGCAAAACATATTAAAGAGAGTGACTCTATCTACAACTCATTCCAAGAATCATTCATCACTCAAAGCTTCTACATTTACCTGGTACATTTGTTCCCTATTCTTTCAATTTGTGGCCATCTCGGAAGGTGTGTACAACATCAGCTCGCGTATTCACACCACCACCTTCCTTGTCTTTGCCACTTTCCGGCACTATTGCTACTGACCTGCATATTCTCATTGGCTTCTTTTCGTTCGTGGTAAAAATAAAAAAAAAAAGCAATAAAGGAAATAGTAAAATGTAAATGTAATTATATTCCTTAAATCTTCATTTTGACGGACGCTAGTGGGTGCTTAATGCATCTGCATCTTCTGTTACATATGATATAATGTGTACTCTTGAACTCCCTTGATATCCAAGACTTGCCAACACCTGCAGTCAATGGAGTAGAACTTGGAGAACTCTGACCAATCCTCCTCAAACTAAACGCCCGATTGCATCTTGGAAGCTCAAGATATAGAGAAATTTTTTATTGTAACGGAAACACAAGTGGTACATCATGTGTTTTAATATAAGTGGTGGAAAATTTTATTTTTGATGTTATTAACTATTTAGCACACATATCCCACAATTTGTATAGTGACACGTGGTCTACCATCCCGTGTACCGGTCACACTGAAAACTCTCTCCAAGATGTAACAGACTTGATCATTGTTCTCCATTTTTCTTCACAAAGTCCCCTGGAAAATTTCAGCTTTAACAGAACATGCATATATATCTTTATATGGGCAAGAAGTGATAATTTGCACGTGATAAAGGTTGTAAGTCCCTATTTACCATAAATTGGTGATGCAAAATGTCAACAAATAAAAGTTAATTCAATTTTTATTCATTTATAAGATATTTTCTAAACTTCATCTTATTTAAGGATTAAAATCTAGTTTTGTATTAGGATTTTTCACCACATAATTCAGAAGTGCAACAGATGAAAATGTTTGCCGATTAGTTACAGAAGCCATGGTTGAACTCATGGACGGAGGCACTTGGAGGACAGCGTTCTTTGATGCAAAGATAATGGGGATATCGTTTCAGTCTACTTGCATGCATGTGAATAACGTTTTATGGTTATTTTGATATTATATTTTGCCCACATAAAGTTATGCATGATTTTTTTTGTCCACTTCACGCTACATGTCGATCATCAATCAAGAAGATAGCCTACGGGAGGACAACTTTCCGATTGCTTGAACCAAGCACTTCGTCCGACAACTTTCTGACGAAAATCCTTAAAGAGTATGCCTGCTCAGACTTCAACTCTACACTACGTTTCAATCATCAACATAAAAAATAGCCTACGATATGATGTGGCGAGCAACTACAAAGAACAATCGGTCTGACAAATTTCCGATCACTTGAACCGAGCGTTTCGTCCAACAGGTTTCTGACGTAAAACCCCAAAGAGTAGGCATGCTCAAACGTGAACTTTGCACCACGTGTTGAATGCTGATCACCCACATGGAAGATAGTTTGCGGCGGACCCTCACCTGCAACCCACCTACCAATTGCAGCAGCCCAAGAATGGTCCCCGCAAATAACGTCCGTGGCCACAAGCAATTCCACCCGACTCTTGAGCACTCGGAACAACGGGAAGAGATCATTTACGGATCTCTTCTATCAAAGCAGGGCCGGTCCAGGCTTAATATGGGTAGGATGATCATTTGGGGTCCAAAAAAATTGGAGGCACCAAAATTATTAAGGCGGTATATTTATGTATGTTTTCATAAGAGTATAAATTTATAAAATTTGGTTTAATGGCACAGCAATTTAACTAGAAGTGGTGGTTTTGTCATTTGAAAATAATAAGGAGGTCTTGGGTTCAAAACAATACATGTGCTTACTTACTTTCCAATTTTTACAAATTTCTTTTTATAAGAATATAAATTTATAAAATTTGGTTAAAGGATCAAGAAGTTTAATTAGAAGCAATGATTTTTGTTGTTTAAAATTAACGAGAGGTCCTAAGTTCGAAATGCTATGTGCATGTTGATTCTTTTCAAATTTTACAAATTTTTGTTTGGTTGTTAATTTATTTTTAATTACTAGATAGTAGCTATGTGAGTTGTTATTTTTAAATATTCGTTTCAATTTAAGTCTAATCTTCAACAAAGAGTAATACGTTGACCAATTTTTAAAGCAAATTTGCAAATCATATGACGTGTCATCAAAAAGTTTAACTCAGTGTCCATTCATTACTAATACATATGAATAAAAGAATTGAAAACATCATTATTTTTTTAGTCCCATATTGACAAGGTTAGTAAATAAGAAAAAACACCTCACGATTTATACAAAAACACTTTCAAAGTTTAGATGGAAAACAAAACTCATCATCTATCTATTTGTAAGCCCGAAGTTTTTTGGTTTCTTTCTCTCGATACAAAATAAATTAATTTTTCTGTGTTTCTAAATTATTGAGTTTGAAGTGCTTTTATAAGTATAATTTTATCGATGACTTACGTATGAAAGTAAATAATTTTCTTATATAAAGTTAGGGCACTATTTTTTGCGTCGTCCTGGGCCTCAAAAATCTTTGGACCGGCCATGTACCAAAGCCACCAAATCAAATTATCCAGACCCTTAAAATTTGATTCAAATAAAGTTATTATAATTTTTAAAAAGATCTCTATTTTTAGCTGTTGGATCAAATTTCAAAAGATAACTTAATTTAGTGGTTTTGATGGAAGAGATCTTTCTCGTAACAGCTGCAATAAATTAACAAAAGTAAAAAATCTAGTCCTCCCTGGCTCCAACTCAGTCTAAACGACAAAGACCTAGATTCAGAACTTGTTCCGCCTGGTTCAATTTTTTGCTGAATATTCATTTCCCCCCCAGTGGGCCCATTCTTATCTACGATTCCCGTACGTCGTCGTTTTTTGATCATTGAGATTGGTGGACGGACCCATGGATATGATTGAGCATAGCAAATGAATATCTTCATCATTCCGAATTTCCAAAGTGTTAATTAAATCTCTAGTCGAAATCTAATAAAACATTTGTTTGTCGCAAAAGAATTATAACACCAAATGATTTGAGTTTAGGATACGATCAGAAATGGTAATGATTTCCATTTCATTCTAGCGATATTTCAATCAAATATAAATTCAATAAATAAATTAAAAAAAAAAAACCAAATTTAAATGTGAAGGAAAAACATTAATGTATTAGTCAATTCGGTTACACCTGTTTATAAATAATACGTCATTTTTTTAATACAAACATACATTTCTTTCAAGTGTTATTTCTTTTACGTCTAATAGTAAGAGAAATAACACTTAAAAGAAATGTAATCAAATTTGGACGAGTTAGGAATTGTAGTTCTTAGTATTGATTAGTTACTATCCTAGTGGTTAGGGAGAATTCTTGACCCTTTTCTCACACAACTCGTCCTGAGTTTGACTCCTTATGCTGGTGAATCACCTGATGATGGTTAAAGGGGCTAAAATGCCTCTGTGAGTCCTTTCTATCTCTAAAAAGATAGATTGCCGCGACTTAACTACCTATTGATCCCTTTTTAAAACTTTTTACATAAATGAGTAGCTTCTGAACTAAAAAGTGACCATTGTAACACAAATAATGGTTTAATTTAGTTAAGTTCTTGATAACATTTTTTTTAGTAAAAGAAATAAAATAAGCACTTGAAATTAACGTGATTATATTGGTGAAAACTTAGTTTGGTTTAACCTTCTTTTTTTTGTTGCATGTAACACTAACTGGAGTGACTTTTCAGTAGGAACACGAAGTAATACCCCATATATAATTACACAATTTGAGAGACACTTAAAAAAATTTCACTAATTGTATGATGTGGTGTAATGTCACATCCCGGCCCGGGCCCCCATCACATTCATGGCTCGGCTTGACTCCACCGTAGCACGATATTGTCTGCTTTGGATCCCGACTACGACCTCACGGTTTTGTTTCTGGGAACTCAGACGAGAACTTCCCAGTAGGTCATCCATTCTGGAATTGCTCTCGTGTGAACTCGCTTAACTTTCGAGTTCATATGAAACCCGAAGCCAATGAGCTCCCAAAAGATCTCGTTCCTATGAAACCCGAAGCCAATAAGCTCACAAAAGACCTCGTACTAGGTAGATATGAGAATATAATAAATCCTTTTAACGTTTAAATCTTGCATATATATAAAGCCCACGACATACTATCACATGAAATTTCACCACACCATCATCACATCTTAAACTTCGGACCAATTTCTGACGACATATTCTACACGCTTCAATGTGTGTAACGTATTTTGGAAAAAAAATGTGTGTAACGTATTATATATAGATGATTTTTTTTTTTTGCTCTAGAAAAGGTGAAACTTTTATAATACTTAATTATTTTTTTCATTAAAATTTCAAAAAAATGAAAAATCTAAAAAAAAACCTACGTTTTTGCAAATATATTTTAATAAAAAAACAATAATATCTTATGTAAACAAATAAACACAAAGTAAAAACAATAAAAAACTAAGAAAAAATAATAGCAATGATCCCTTAACTTTAACTTAATTGGAGCAATGATCTCTCAACTAAAAATCTATGATCATTGATCCTTTAATTCATCAAAATGTGCAGCTATGGTCATTTTTGTAAATTCTGTTAGAACTTCCATAAAAAATAAGTCACATGTTAGGCATATGTGATTGAATCAAGGGATAAATATAGAAAACCAAATGAAAAAAATTATAGCAATAGTCTTTCAACTATAACCCAATTAGAGAAATGATTCCTCAACTTTAACTCAATTGTAGCAATAGTTCTTCCAACATGAGTCATGTTGACGGAGTTGATGAAAATGATCATAATTGCATGTTTTGATGAGTTAAGAAACTAATTATCATAAATTTTTAGTTAAGAAAATATTGCTCCAATTGGATTGGAATTTAGCGATTATTTTTGCAATTTTTAAAAAATACTAATTGGCACACGCGTCCTAGTTTTCTAATTAGCAAAAATAAGAGTACTCAGACTGATTATTCATTCGTGGCAAAATATTACAGAACAGATTCTCTAAAATTCCTCGATATTTATTACAAACCACAACCGCCAATAACGGCTATAAATACTAAACAGAAACCGACGCTCTTCCCTCCCTCCCTCTTTCCAAACTCTCCTCCCCCTCTTCTGGTGTTTCAGCTCCTCCAACTCTCGACCGTTCGATCCTTCGGCATTAGAGGTTGCATGGATCATGAAAATGGAGTTGTGGCGGTGGAGATGTTACCCAAGGATTTCGATCCGACGGCTGTGGTTACGGAGCCTCTGCCTCCGGTCGTAACCAGCACCGCCGACTGCGATCTCATTGGAAAATTGGCTGAGGACCACAAAGGAACCCGGGAGAAACAGATGGTGCTCGGCCGGAACGTGCACACCACTTGCCTCGCCGTGACGGAGCCTGAACCCAACGACGAGTTCACGGGCGATAAGGATGCCTACATGGCCAGCGTCCTCGCTCGCTACCGCAAAACCCTCGTCGAGAGGACCAAGCACCATCTCGGTAAGCTTCGTTTGTGCGATTTTTCGATTTAAATTTTAAATGAAAGCGAAATCTTGAATCTGAATGGTGGGTTTTGGTTGGGATTGGAAATGCAGGTTATCCGTACAATTTGGACTTCGACTATGGTGCTCTGGCGCAGCTTCAGCATTTCTCCATCAACAATTTGGGTGATCCTTTTATCGAGAGCAACTATGGTGTGCATTCGAGGCAGTTCGAGGTCGGTGTTCTCGATTGGTTTGCTCGGTTGTGGGAGATTGAGAAGAATGAGTATTGGGGGTATATCACCAATTGCGGCACGGAAGGCAATCTTCATGGAGTCTTAGTTGGGTATGTTAAGTTTTTAATTAATTGTTTGTGTGAATCTGCTCTTAATTTATTTGCACACTAATCTAATGACAAAGCTAAAGCTGTTGGATGTGATGTACAACGCAATTGAATTCTTGCAGGAGAGAAGTATTTCCAGATGGGATTCTGTATGCCTCTCGAGAATCGCATTATTCGATATTTAAAGCGGCCAGAATGTATCGAATGGAATGCGAAAAAATTGATTGTCTGATCTCTGGTGAGATTGATTGTGCGGATTTTAAAACTAAACTTCTTGCTCACCAGGATAAACCGGCCATCATCAATGTTAATATAGGTATGTGTAAGAGTTGAGATACACATTGACACAAATTGAACTCAACCGTATATATGCGCGCATGTTTGTGACTCTGGTTTGTTGGTTGGTTGATTTACTGGGTTGCTTGATTTGCAGGAACAACTGTCAAAGGAGCTGTTGACGACTTGGATCTTGTCATAAAGACCCTTGAAGAATGTGGCTTCAAGCAAGATCGTTTCTACATCCATTGCGATGGAGCATTATTTGGACTTATGATGCCTTTTGTCAAACTTGTGTGTCATCTCATTTCAATTCTTGTTGTTGTTGTAGATAGGAATGTCTCGTATGCCTTATTCCCATTAATTCCTTCGGTTCCAAACTGTTTGGTGTTTCATACATTGCAATTTTTTTGGGGATGTTTTGATTGGGTAGGATTAATTAATGTTTGCAGTCTACTTTTACTGAATCGTCTTGTGACTTCGAAGATGATTGTTTTTATTAGTTTTTTCCAACTCGGTTAGTGTATGATGAGATTAGAATCCGCTTGTATTCAAAAAGCTAGTCTGATATAGCTGTAGTAATATTTTCTTTTGCTTCCTCATTTTGATATGCGCATATTTTCTGTTCTGGATCAATGCTTCCCCGTTTCTCATATGCTTGGTGATGAGCAGGCACCAAAAGTTTCGTTCAAGAAGCCCATTGGAAGTGTCAGTGTTTCTGGTCACAAGTTGGTGGGATGTCCAATGCCTTGTGGTGTTCAGATAACAAGGTTAGAGCACATTAATGCCCTTTCAAGGAATGTAGAATACCTAGCTTCGAGGGATGCGACAATCATGGGAAGCCGAAACGGTCATGCTCCTATTTTCTTATGGTACACGCTTAACAAAAAGGGTTACACAGGGTTCCAAAAAGAAGTCCAGAAGTGTCTTAGAAATGCTCACTACTTGAAGGGCCACCTCCGTGATGCTGGAATCAGTGCCATGCTGAATGAGCTAAGTAGCACGGTGGTGTTTGAGCGGCCCAAGGATGAAGAGTTTGTTCGTAAGTGGCAGTTGGCTTGCCAAGGAAATATTGCACATGTTGTGGTGATGCCGAGTGTCAGTATCAAAAAGTTGGACAATTTCTTAAACGAACTAGTTGAAAAGCGCTCAACTTGGTACGACGAGAAAGTTCAGCCTCCATGTCTTGCAGCTGATGTAGGAACTAAGAATTGTTCCTGCAGGCAGCACAAGTGATTAAAGTGTTTGCATTGAGCTATTGTATTGTAGTTTTGATTGAACTTCTGGATCTCGTAGATTGTAGTGTTTTGTTTCAAAGGGGTTCCTCCCCTGGCTCGTAGAACGCTTTACTAGTCATAGCGGATATGAAAATGAAATTCCCGTATCAGGGCATTGCTTTTATGTTGTTCAACCGTTACTTGACGCGTTAAGCAAGTGCTCTTTGTTGTGAAACCACTTTTTTAGGCACTAAAAAGAACTTCGGCATCTTTCCTCTGCTACATGTTGCATATAGTTCTTCAAGCTGGCTACAGAATGGTTTCATGTTCATTACTTGGGTTTGACAGATTATCTTGCATGGTAAGAAATAAAAGGCTGAGACTGCTGCATCAGTGTTTGCGTTTGCCTTTGCAGTGGGGGCGCTGCGCTGATCCCCTGGCTATTGACGGGACTTTTATAACCTATCCCGCTCCATGAACAGGGAAGCGGAATACCTACTATGGAGCTGGTCCTATATATTTAGACAAATCATATTCTTTGAAAGCATTGTAAAATGGCTTGTGTTTGTTAACTGTTAAGTGTTTGGATTAGATTTGCTTGGAACAACTTCCAATAGCTTCAAGGAAATACGATGTCTTTTTAAGTATTGCCTTGGTCATCCGTTAGCTCTTAAATTTTCGGTTCCTTTCCGTATTAAAAAAAGCCGGAATACATGTTATGATGGACTGACTGAGATGGGGAAGAGAGTTTTCCTTGACGTTGCATGTTTCTTTAGGGGAGAGTACAGGGAGCGAGTGGTTGAAATACTAAAGTGCTATTTTTTCGACGCTCGTAACCTGGTAGATGCTCTGGTTGAGAAATCTTTCTTAACTAATACCAATTACAACTACGCCGAGATGCATGATTTGATGCAAGATATGGGAAGGGAAAATTGTTCGTCAAGAGTCTCATTTCATTGGTGGAGATGTGCAGTCTGTTTTGGCGTCAGGAGGACATCATTTTACCATTTTAGGTAGTATTTTTGTACAGTACTTGTAGCATATCAGATTATTCTAGTGTTGCGCCCAATGGCCTAATGTGCCTCCACATTACTCAATGTATTGTCTATGTATTTGGCTCGAGTGCCGTAACAAGTGAAAATGAAACCTTGCATCAGTCTTTGAAAGGTCTTGGGCCTCTCTACCCATTACAAATTTATTTCGGATAGTATGCTCACATTCTAACGTGATAACATTACCCAGTTCATGTCGTGCATTATTTAAAAGCCAAAAGGAAAATATTTGAAATGGATGAACTAATCAACCAGAACAGCTTCTGGATATTGAAAATTTGAGGCATTATTGCATAACACAGCTAGCTAGGACTAATATAATGATTGCTATTGCAATCAGTGCCTTGGGATCCACGTTTTAAAGTCGCTCAGCTACAATTGGATACTTGTTTTTTGGCATCCTTACAAGTGTTGGCTGGACTGAATCATCCTTCTCCAGAGGACTCCACCTGCATTGGATGATTATATATTGTTATCCTATGCATCTTACTAATTGGATTGAAAGATTTTTTTTTTTTTTTTTTTGTGCTTCTTACTTGTATCTGCACACCAGATGATGAATGAACACTGAGATTTCGAGCTTTGCCAGGTTGAGTCCAGGGCACATACGCTGTCCACTACCGAATCCAAGAAAGCTAAAAGGCTTTAGGGGTTGCTGCATTTTGTTTAAAAATTATTTAGCGGTGTAATAGTTTCAGGAAGTTATCTATGTCAACTACTGATTGGTTATATGGGGACAGACTTACATCAAACCGCGAGGGATCAAACTTTTGAGGATTGGGGAAGACTTCTGGGTCATGGTGAATGGAGACGACATCCAAATTGACAGACCAACCTTTCTCTATTTTGTATCCTGTAATGTGGATTCATGATTTAGAGCCACATATTCAAACTTGTACAGAGAACAATATGGCTGCTTTTGTAATCTGGTTTTTTGGAGTCAAAGTGTTGTACCGTCAATCTCGAAATTCTGGGCCGCTTTTCTTGAATACCAAGGCAAAATAGTGGCTCTCCGAAGAGTTTCGCTGATTACTTTCGCAGTGTAAGGCATGTTGTTAACTTCATCCCATGTTAGATTTGCTCCACTGTCTCGGTTTGCTTCGATTTTTTTGTGCTCATCCTGCAAATTTGACAACATTAAGTTCTTAGTCTTCGGCGGAAATCAAATATCAATCAAACGATGCCTAGATGGCAAAGATACATTACCCTTAGTTGTTCCAGAACAGTAGGATTTTCTCCCAGGAATTTAATAAGCCATGTGAGCCCGGCAGTTGTAGTATCATGGCCTGCAACCAGCAGAGTTAATATGTTGTCCTTCAATTGTTGATCAGTGAGTTTATCCTTATTATCTTCATCCCCTTCTCCTTTGCTATGTTTCATAATCAGCGATTCTAAAAAATCTTGCTGAAAGCCACCTCTTCCACTTCTTCTTTTA
Organism: Pyrus communis; assembly: GCF_041283825.1. Taxonomy (NCBI): domain Eukaryota; kingdom Viridiplantae; phylum Streptophyta; class Magnoliopsida; order Rosales; family Rosaceae; genus Pyrus; species Pyrus communis. The sequence goes on along the minus strand of NC_142569.1, from coordinate 33,569,153 downwards.
GAAATGGTCGAGTCTAACATCGCATACATCCTATCCCGTGCCTGATAAAAGAGAAAAATGCATTCGAGATGAATCCAAAATTTTCCTTCCATCTTTGACAGTTACAAGTTGTAAAAAACTACATAAGAACTGATACCTGAATGCCGCTATGGAACGCTGTCCCAGGGATCTTAAATGGCAAGGATGCGAAGGAGGAAGAGATGAGTTTAAAATTTGACCGAAATTGCTCCTGCTCTTCACCAGCAGGCTCCAGACTCATGATCATATTGCCAATCACTTTGAGAGTGAACTGCAAAAATATTAAAGGTGAAATGATTATCAAACGGGCCTCAAGTCAAGAATGTAGAAAATAAAAATTTGCTCGTTCGTTTGGTAACTTGATACTAAACTGTAGAAGCCTCTTCAAGAACCAGTACAGTTCGTCCAGGCCATTGTTCTAGTGTTTCAATTGCCAGAGTATTGATGAACTGGAAATATTTTTTGAGGCCATCAACCGATAGGGGCTCTGCAATCAACCGCCTAAGGCGCTTGTGTTCTTCACCGGTTGTTTGGAGCAAGCTGGTAGGCCCTAGCACCTGCTGCCCGGTGTAGAATAGGTTTAAGCTAACCATCCCATCTCTTCCTGCTAACAAAATCTTGCTGGCTTCCCTCCCAGTCATGAACACAGTAAATCTCCCCAACACAAAACTCTTGAAAACTTTTCCATACCTACATAAACACCAAGCTTAGTACTAACTGAAATATCACATATAGATTTCTTTCTGATATTTCGGAAAGAGCAAGTGATTTTCACACTCGTGTTTTCTCCTTCTGAATCCTCTCCTTGTTTCTGTCCCTTGATTCCCAAGGAAACAAAAAGAGTGAAAATCACTTCCCTTTCGGAAATTCATTATCTCGTTACAGAATTCAAAAAATGTAATCGATTTACCTCTGCTGCCTGTTGTTCATGAAGCTGTATATACCAGATGGACTTGAAAACTCCGAAATAAATGAGAAGCTCTCTCCCACAATAGGCCAACCCAAGCTGCCCGGGATATCCTTCATGCTTTTTGGTGACAAGGTCCAAGATTGCAGCACAAAAAAAGCCGAAAAAACAAAAATGGACAGCAATGCCAGGATGATCAAGATGAAGAGCGCCATTGCAAGTTTTGGCTAATCGGAAAATTATCAGATGATCGTCTGTCTTTTGACTCTAATTACACTCTTAAATCATATTTTGCAATGAAAGATACTTTAACATGGCTCCCATTACTTGTAATTAGCGCCAGCATTTAAGTAAACGTTAGATGTTTGATGAGCTCTTGTTTTAGCATTTTTGTTTCTTCCTTAAGTGGTACTTTAGGGAGGCCATTGTTTTTCTTCTTGTTCTTCTATTTTTCTATAATACGCTGATTATTATTTTTTTAATCAGGCTTCGTGCTAATCTATTTCTTAATTTAATCACTAATCCGTGACAATGGGACATAAAAAGAATCGGAAGTGTAATTTGTCTTCATTTGTGAGTGATGGTGAAAATTACAATGCCGGCCCTTGCTAGCTTATATGTATTATTCTTTCAAAATCTCCCTATCTTACTAAGACAAATTATTTTATATTTGCGCTTGTATTTTGATTCAGTGTTGAGAGTATGGATTCCACATCGGCAAAATAAAAGATTTTACATGTACTTATAAGTAATTTGACTATTTTTCATATTGCCAATTGATTTTATGGTGAAACCTCAACTTTCTTCATAGTATCAGATCAAATTGTCCCACATGTGAAGCTCAATGGCCACACATGCTTCACAGTACCCAATTTGTGTTGTCTATGTGTTAAGCTTGAAATATATCACTCATGAAATGGTGTGTTGAGTAGGAATCCCACATCAAAGAAAGAATGGATCTTACAAGTACTTATAAGTAATTTGGCTACTTCTCATATTGATGATTGATTTTTTGGTGAACCTCAACTTCCTTCGTATTATCAGAGCAGGTCATCTTGCATGTGAAGTCCACCAACGGCTACACGTGCTCTACGTCACCCAATTTGTGTTGTCTACATGTTAGGCTTAAAAATAAGCCAATTGATTTTACGGTAAAACCTTTACTGAGGTAATGAAGAACGAAAAATCACTAATTGATTTTATAGTGGAACCTCCACTGAGGCAATGAAGAACAAACTAGACACATCTTGTATGTCTAGTTAATTATTTGATTTGCTGTCATGTTTGATTAGTAATTTAATTTGCATATTAATTTGGACATAATAGATTAACGACTCAAAAATAAAGAGTCTGTTCTCGGTGACTACCCTTCGGATATGTTTATATGGGGCTCAGAAATTGGATTGCATCGGATTGGAGAGCGTAGCACTAATCCAATGGTTGAATAATTGAAAAATGCAACTATTTTGAGTTTCACTTTAAACATGGTTCAATTAAATCACAAGTCTTGGTGTCGAGCAACATATCCGGGTAACTTGCGTTGGGTCACGAATCAAGCTCCCGATCTAGGTCTTGTGCCCATTTCACCAAGTGTCGGAGTTTCTGAGTTGGACCGATGTCTCCATTCAGTTCCCCGACATCAAAAGTTCTCTAACCAGGTCTTTTGATTTCGATGTCCCTAGTCCAAGTCTACAAGTGTCAAGTTCTCTAGGCTAGGTACTGAGCCCCGGAAGTCCCAGTCTGTCCTAGGTGTCTAACATCATCTCCGAATGAGATGTCAAAACCTATGTGAAATTCTATGTAATCAAATTTGAAGGTAAAAGTGAGCTCCAACCGATGTGTCAATCCTATGTGGATTGACATATGAGCTTTCATATGTCAAATTTGACATATGAGAAAAGGTGATGTCAATGTTTTTTTTAATTATTTTATTATGTAGATCCTATTAATGCACCAATTATAAATCTTGAAAAAATGTATTTTAATTGATTTCTTTTTAAAATGGGTCTTACATATATCATTTATAACAAAGAAACATATCGGTTGGAAAAAGAGAAAATCTAACATTACCACATCAGCCGTCAAATTAACATTTAACATTTATCTTTTGATATCTCCTTTGAAGATACTCAAAGGTTCCTGTTCGAGTCCTGAACCTCCGAGTTCTTGACCCGAGTCAAGCTGAACCCCGAGATCTCTAATAGCCGAGTTCCGCGGTCTGGGTCCTAGGCGTCTATCTTACTGCGTCGTGACCTAAAGAGTTGGGATTCATGGGCCTTGACTCGGCGATCAGGGTTCTAGTCTACGTCTAGGGCGTATGTCCAGTCCCCCACATTGAGCCACTGAGCCGAAACCTGTTCACCAACTACAAGTCTTGGGTTCGAGCCTTGAGGTCACGAGGTCGAAGTGGTTGGATTAATTATCTCCATTGTTTTGAATGGATTAGTTTTCCTAGGTAAACACAAATTTCTCTTCACTTTTGAGTACCAAATATAGGATCGATTTAACACTTATCCTACCTACCAAACAAAGCCAAAAGAAGTAGGAATGCCGGTCACAATAAGCCATGATAGATTCCCACTGATACTTCCACATTCATTCTTCTTTCCCCCACTTTCTTGTCCTTTTGAGATTTGTACACAAGGTAAGTGCTGTACCTGGTCACTGCCACCTATGTTCTATATTATATAAGAAAAATGACTTGGATATATATGCTTTGATGAATCGAGATCCGGCAATCCGAAGCCGAAGGATTAAGTAATCTTGACCACTCATTTCAGATCTTACGACCCCCATCAATCCATCACATTGGCCACCTCACAAAAAATAAGGGTCCAGATCTCTCCCTCCATCTTTTGATCAACCCGGATTACAATGTTCCATCAGCTCTGGACTGCAAGATCAGGAGAGGATGTCAATTCATCCTTTGACATTCCTTAGATTGTGGGGTAGTGAAAGAGTAAAACTAAAAGGTTACCTTAAAAGAAGAGGAAAACTAAAAGAATAAGGACACTAAGCAAAAAACAGCAGCAGCAGAAGAAAACCCAAACAAGAAGAAGCTTGCAGATAATCCAGACGCATAATTCCAATTACTATATACCAAACTACATAGACTACTTTCCCAAATTCCCAATTGAGAGAGTTCTTGGGCATGTCAGACACATAGGTTACTCCAAAGTTATTCACGCAATGCATGCATCAGATAAAAATGAAATCATTGTGATGATAATCAAGTGGCTAAACAATTTCCAATTTTACTGACACACCGCAAATTTACAAACCATGCCCTGGTCTGTGCTGTATAGCATTTTGCTAACCATGTACTTACTGAAGCCCAAGCATTTAGATAGAACAAAGTACCTTTCACAGATTTACGTATCTTTTTAGCTGCTACACTTGCTTCTCTTCATCCCGAATTTGTGAATACCTTCCACATAATTAGCCCCGTCACCTTCTCAAGGACCCAAGAACCTGTGGTTCACGTCTATTATTTTACAAACTACTGCACAAAGATGTTAGTAAATGACCCTTTTGCTCGATAATCGTCAAAATCTTATGTATCACTTTCATATCTCCCTTCTCTTTCAAGTACTCCAGAAAAGCAGCCAAAGAAGAAAAATTATTCAACTTCCAGCAGGGTTCAGATGTAAAGTTGGCTGCCTTTTTCATTGCGTCCTCTCCTTTCAGACCATCTGTACGGTAACCATTGCCAAAAAACCTACTGCACCTGCATAACCTTTCCACTTTTCAATTTCCATGGCTGTGTATGCCTTTCACATCCGTTGTTAGTATAAAACGCAGCATCTAAGTATCTTATACATTTTAATGTTGAAGTGTTCACGGTTTTACATAATGATTAAATTGGAAAAGATCTTGAAGTTCTTTCTACTTGTTCAGCTGGTAAAAAGAAGAGCACTTTCACAAAGGTTTAATGAATTTTTACTAAAGATATTTTTGTGAACATCATGTGAAAAATGTGACTAAGTTGTCTGCTTGTTTAGTCAATTAAAACATAAAAATTAACAAATCGGGGAAAATTAAACCTCTAGCCACTCTGCATGTGTGAGATTGAAACTTTCGGAAGTCCAAACATCACTTCCTACTACACTCTCTCACACATGAGGAGTGCATGTGGTCTAAGGGTGATTTTGGACTGCCAAAATCATCGCTTTTGCTATCGCATGTAACTAGCACCTACCAAGATTTTAACTGCAGTACACTATCAAAACGTAAAGTGAAACCAAATAAGAAGAGACTATCCTGGACTGATATAACAACCAGGAGCAAGGGTAATATTGGGGGTTGAAGGTTTCAACAGAATAGAGCATAAACTGCAGAAGCATAGTATGCAGTTTCTATGTTTCCATATATAACGCACAGAACACCAAGCATAGTATCAAAGATTGTGCGACTAAGAAAAAGCATGCAAAGAAATAAGCTGAGACATGACACAGAATTTCCTACACCACCATATTTGTGCATCGCATAAGGGCACTCAAAGAACAGGAGATCTACGGATTCTTGACATCCATGGAAAAGCACACCCATAAATAAGGAGAATTGACCAATTTCAATCTGTTGGCAAAAGCAACAACCAGATATACATGCAGCAAAAACAACAGCAGCCCAAACCACACAAACAAGAAACAAAAATTAGCCATTGTTAGCAAATAAGACTCTTACTACCAAGTTTTTTCAGCTTTTGCATTTGTGTTTTTCTTTTTTTTTTTTTTTTTTTTTTTTTTCAAAAATGAGATCTCCACATTGTTTTTCAAGATATTGCATTGGTAGATTTCAATCTAACATCATAAACGATGCCCTGGTAACCTGTCGTTCTTTATGTCACTTTTCTCAAGAAAATTACGTGTAATTTGAAGCTACCAATTACAGAGTCATCTGGAGCATTATGAAGATGATAAAACCATTGTAAAAAGATGCTATACTACAGATAAATACCTCTTCACAATGTTACATAAATATTTGTCTTCCACCCTTGTCGTTGACTTGTACTGTCCGTATATTGCATCCCTCCATCCTGAACTTTATAAATTCGTTCCATATGATATCCCCCTTCACCTTACTCCAGAACAGCGAGGTCACCACCATCAAAATGATTTTCAATCCTATCACACAAATCTGTTGGAAGATGACCCCTTTCTCTCAATAATCCCAATATCTTATGTGCCACTTCCACATCTCCCTTCTCTTTCAAGTACTCAAAACATGCAGCCACAGTTAAATTATGGAACTTCCACCCTGGTTGACATGCCATGTTTGCTGCCGTTTTCAATGATTCCACTGCCTCTGTCATCTGACCATTCGTACAGTATCCAGTAGCCAAAAGGGACCATGTTCTACAATCCTCCTTTCCTCCATCTGAAAGCTTGTTTGCCCATGATTTGGCCTTCTCCAACAGACCTTTCCCGCAGTAAGCATTGATCAGCAAGTTTGGTATTTGGATGTCAAAGGATTGGTTCCCAGATTCCCATTCCTCCAGAATCTTCTCGGCACCATCAAAGTCATCCATGTTCATCAACGAACTTAACATACACCGATACCCATTATTGTAGAATCCTACAATACTTTTGTACAATCCCCAAATTCGATAAACCTCATCCTTCTTACCTATACCAGCATATGAAGTCATCAGGTATTCATATGCAATTTTCCTCGTTTTAATGTTGATGCGTTGCTCCGCTCTCCTCAGCAATGTCGATGTCTTCTCCAATAGTCCAACCTTCAAGAATGCTTCGGCTGCACTAACATAACCATGCCAGTCGACAGACACCAGAGGATCAGCTTCCATCTTCATCAAAAGCTTCTCCATTCGATCGATATCAGAAGTGGCAGCATAGGAAAATAACCGAATGTTTAACGTGTGAATGTTATAATCAACGCCTCTCTGTTCCATGTCCTTAACTAGAATATCTACCATTCCATGTTTACCCATTCGAGAATAAAGTGTCAGCATTGTATTATAAGGCAATGGCCCTCTTATACCCGAATGCTTCATCTTTTTGAAAAGAGCCTCGGCCTTTTCCAAGCAATTATGCTCTGCATAGCAGGACAAGAGAGCACCACACACCTGAACCACTCTCAATAACTCCGGGATGCTATAGAAATACTTCTCTGCTTCTTCGAGGCCACGGACCTTCGAAATCAACTCCAACCGAATTGCAATGTCTCCGGGATGCAGATCATGGTTCAGCTCATCGCTCATCCACTCTGAAATCTGCAGGGCTTGGGTGTAGCGACGGAATTTTCGGAGCTGCTTGATGAAATCTTGGAGTTCTGTTCGCTCAACGTTTCTCCCTTCTTCCAGCCACTGATGGAGCACCGGCAGAATGGAAACCCTAGGGTTTCCGGACCGCAAAATCCTACGGCGCAGAGGCACAAATGGGTGTGGTGCGGAGGCAGAGACGGAGGCGGAAGCGGAGGCCAGCGCCTCAGTTGAGTTGAATAGCGTGCCGAAAACCCTAGAAATGACGTTGCCACGCCATGGATTCGAACCAATAAGCTTCATCTTTCAACCCTAATTAATTTCACAGAGAACTGTAACTTTGGGGTTTGACGCTTTTTTGTTCGAGGGGAGTGAACTTGAACGACAATTTAGGGTTTAGGGTTTTGAATTTCTTTCCCTTTTCTTCTTTTCATTGGAGCCCAAAAAATTGAACAAAGTAAAGTGATCCACAATATATTGGCAGCCCATTCACAGAGAACACACGAGAGAAAATGAGCTTTTGATCTCTAATTTTGGCTTCTTTTTTATTTTTTTTTTGGCCATGACACTTGTTTTTCACCAAATTTTACTTTATCTCCTTTACTCTATTGGCTTGTTTGAAAATACCTTTAAAATGATTGAAAACGTTTTTTAAGAAACTAATTTTAGGTTCCAAAAGCATTTTCAGTGCTTTTTGGAAGAAGTATCATATAGTGCAAATGCCTATTGGAAGTGCTTCTTGTGGAAGGCACCAAATATGTGCTTCTTGCAGAAAGCACTTAGAGTGTTTTTTCATGATTGGTTTAGATTTTTGCCATGGACTGGTTTAAAAAACATTTCCACCAAAATCACTTTCAATCATTTTAAAAATAGTTCCAAACGAGTCTCATATTTACTCACTTTACCACGTACACTCTTCCTCCATGTTCCACTTTATCCCTACACTCTATATTGTCTCACTTTAACATCTTCATTCTTCCTCAATGTCTCACTTTATCTTATTTCTTCAAATAAGTTAAAAATAGCCATTAATTATGCTAATGTGGCATGAATAATTTAGTATTTTCAACTGTGTTAGTAAGACCCATGATTGCAAGGATGTGGGTTAAACTCACACTAGTATTTTGATTTCTCCATACTAATAAAAATAAAGAAGAGGAAAGCGATAAAGGTAGACATTCTCATGACAAAACCCTAAGAATCTTTGCAAAAGGATTCGAAAACATTGAAATTAATTAGTGAATCTTGAAATTCAACCTTCTTTTCTTATATTTTTTTTCTCTTAATCTGGAGGAATCAAATCCTAGTTTGAGTTTAACTCACCTCCCATTACCCATGAGTTACACTAACATGCCATGCCACATGCCACAAAACCAACATGGTTGAAAAGACTAAATTGTCCATTCCATATAAGCACAATTAACAACTGTCTTAACTTATACAACGACATAGGGTAAACTGAGATATTGACAAAGAGTACATGTGTTAAAGTGAGACAATATGGAGTGAAGCAGTTAAAGTGGGACACGAAAGAAGAGTGTAGATATTAAAATGAGACAAAATAAAGAGTAAGAAGTAAAGTGAGATTTGGTGCAGGGTACAAGTGCCAGAACAAAAAATATGCCTTTTTTTTTTTTTTTTTTTTAAGGTAATACTTCCTCATTTTCTTTTTCCTTCTACTTGTCACTTTTCCTTTTACAAACAATAAAATATCTACATTAAACTACGGAGAGGGGATTCAAATGAAAGACCTCGACTTTAAAAGTGAATATGCCCAATAAATTGAGCTATAAGCCACTTACCTTCTACTTGTCGCTTTACTTTATCGTGCAAAATTGCAAATATCATAATTAGAATTGATTATATTTTTTTGTTATCATCTCTAAAAAATAATCGGCTGTCGTAATAACAAGTTACAACATCACAACGAATCATCAAATTTCTTTTAATTAATTGAAATTTCAAGAACGAGATTGCAACGCTTCAAAACTCATGCAAGCTACATCGTCATACGTTGGTTACGTGACTGTTGTAAAGGTTGAACAAATACAGTGGCAAAATGAAGCCTCTGGTTCCAGCTCTATCTTATTATCCATCAGCCTTCTCGGTGTAAGGCTCTTCGACACTCCAGCATAACATCCTCAAAAACTCTTGTCCGGATCATAAAACTATCGCTCGAGAAGTAAGCAAGCTGCGCCTTGTTCGGTCATAAGGATAATCGAATACAATCCTTAAGTAATATAAAAGGCTCGTGTGAATTTCGTGCTCCTATTTTCGCATCAATAAACATTACTGCCAGTGCAAAACAGAACTATGAAACATTTATGTGAAGTGCATATGGAAGGTAATAAACACAAAACTGTCAATGCATAAAGTGAAACCACGAAAGCAGATTTAGAAGCACAACTTTTAAGCTTACTCACAATAGCTAGAGCATAATCTGCAGCTGGTAACCCTCACACAGTGCAGCCGCGACACCACCAAAACAAGAAACACTAACCTTCAGACATAACATATATTTGGCTGCTACCACATTGTTGAGCTAAACTGTCGAATCCATCCCGCGATCCTGAACTTTATCAATCCTTTCCATAGGGGGTTCACCACCATCAATATAACTTCCAATTTTATCAAACAAATCTGTTGGAAGATGACCCATTTCTCTGAATAATCTCAATAATTCATGTGCTGCTTCCACATCCCCCTTCTCTTTCAAGTAATTGAAACATGCAGACAGAGTTGAACAATCAAACTTCCACCCTGGTCGACATACCAAGCTTGCTGCCGTTTTCAATGTTTCCACTGCCTCTGCCATCTGACCATTCATATGATATCCGGTAGCCAATATGCCCCAAGTTCTACAATCCTCCTTCCCGCCCTCTGAAAGCTTCTCTGTGTATGATCTGGCCTTCTCCAAAAGGCCTTTCTTGCAGTAAGCATTGATCAACAAGTTGGGTATTTGAATGTCAAATAGTTTGTTTCCACATTCCCATTCCTCCACAATTTTTTCAGCACCTTCAATGTCATCCAATTTCACCAACGAACTTATCATACAGCGATACCCACTATTGTAGAATCCTACGACATCTTTGTACAATCCCCAAATTCGATAAACCTCATGCTTATTACCAACAGCAGCATGTGAAGTCATCAAAAATTCGTAACCAGACTTTCTTGTTTGACTTGTAATGAGTCGCTCTGATTTCCTCAGCAATGCCCATGTCTTGTCCAACCGTCCAGCCTTCAAGAACGCGTCCGCTGCAACAGCATAAGCATGCCAGTCCACAATAACAGTCGGATCAGCTTCCATCTTCATCAAAAGCTTCTCCATCCGGTCTACATCCGAAATGGCTGCATACGAATGCAACCGGTTGTTCAACGTCCTAATATCATACTCAATGCCCTTCTCCTCCATCTCGTTCACTAAAACATCAACCTTTCCATGTTTTCCCACCTCAGAATACAGATTCATCATCACATTATAAGTAAATGGCCCCTTCACAAACCCCAAATACTTCATCTTTTCGAAAAGAGCCTCGGCTTTTTCCAAACATTTATGCTTTGCATAGCTGACCAAGAGAGAACCATACACATTAACAACTCTTAATTCATTCGGAATGCAATCGAAATACCTCTCGGCTCGTCCGATTCCGTGGACTCTCGAGATCAAATCCAGCCGAATCGCAACGTCTCCAGGGTGCAAATCGAAATTCATTTCATCTCCCATCCACTCAGAAATCTCCAGGGCGAGGTTGTAGCAGCGGGACCGGCGGAGCTTACTGATGAAATCTCGTAGCTCTGATTGCTCCACGTCTCTCCCTTCTTTCAGCCATTGATGGAGTACTGGGAGAACGGAAACCCTAGGGCCTTTATTGAACAGAATCCTATGGTGCAGAGGCTGAAATGTGGGAGATGTGGTGGAGGAGGAGGAGGAGGAGGTCAGAGTATTGGTTGAGTGGTTCAGGGAACCAAAAACCCTAAAAATGGCAGTGCCACGCCATGGATTTGAACGGAGAAGCTTCATTGCCGAACGCCAATTAATTGCAGAGAGAATTAAACAGAAATGTTTAGGATTCAAAACTTTTCTTATTTTATTTTGAGAACTTCAAAAAATAAATTTTGAAGAAAATTATAATCTTTTTGGGGATTTGAACATGACCTCCTAGAAGCCCAAAAGAACCGCACAAAACAAGTAAAATATGGCCCATAACAATAATTTAGAGGAGTTGTTTTGAATTCGAAACGTATGGGTAAAAACTTAACGTCCTATTTATTAGAATATCGTATTACATGAAAATTTTAATAAAATAAAGGAGAATGATTGAGCAAAAATATGATGAGGTGCAAAAGAAAAAAGTGAGTGTGCGCATCACTGCCAATCAGTAAAACACAAGCAAACCAAAATGATCGTAAAAATAATGTTGAACTATGCAAAACTTGTTAATTTGGTCTCCCAATCTCAAAATCACTTCATGCCATCCTCGTTTCTTGTACTACACATTCCGCTCCATTTTGCAGAAAAGTTCGTAGATGGCCACTAAAATGGTAGGATCACATCAACATTGATGTGCGTTTGAAAAAAAAAATTGGTAACATGTCACACACATTATCAATTTTGACAAAGTTCAGTACAATGATGACATTAGAGATCACGTTGAGAATGAGAATAACATTGAGGTTCCGTTAGATTATGTGACAAAATTGAGAAAGAAACTTGGACATAATATGTCAAAATTGATATTTTCAATTCTTGATATGATAAATTTCGAGAAAAAAAAAATTGAATGTGATGTTATTGCAGGTATATTGAGTTTCCCCCTTTTTTCAACACTAATTAGTATTTATTACATATCTTTTCTTGTACTTACTAAATACGAGAAAGAAACTGATTTCTCATTTTTAAGCCCATTCTTTGTCTTGGTAATACGATTTTCAGTTCACCCCAAAAAAAAAAAAAAAAACAAACAGCCCCGGTGTCTTTAAAATTTGAGGGATTAAATTGTTATTTTATCGGGCACTACTGTGAAAAATCCTTAATTGAACTCAACCCAAATCCAACTAGTAACAAACTTTATAGTGGGTTACCTAAACTGATAGAGCTGGGCTTAAATACCTTTGCTCGAACCGTGGCTCAAAAGGATTGAACTTGCAAAAGTGTGCATGAGCATGATTATTTTTTGATACAGTGGTACAATGTCACCAGATTTAAAGGATTAGTGCACCGTTCAAGGTAACATAACGACATTCCTTTGGAAACCAAAAAGAAGAATTTATTAGAGGGGGAAATGAGAGATATTTTGTTCCACCACAGAGAATTATTTTATTTTTGCATTTAAAAGAATTTACATGATGCATCAGTACAATCATTTTTAGGATTCCTAAGAGTGCATTTATCCTTTATGTATGAAAAATAAATAAATAAAAGAAAGCGCTAGAATCTACATCTACACATTGATTCTTTTTTCTTTTTTTCGTGAACTTTGTTGAACCATATGCATCAATAGGTGCATGTACGGTTTCTAAGGGATACAACTTTATCCCAATCAACCGATTTTAACGAGAAAGATTACCTTTTTTAGGCCAACGGGTTGATAGCGAGATCTCGAATCAACTTATTGGTCTTATGGTATATCTCAATATAGAAGATGAAATAAATCAAAATATGAATTTTTTTTCAAGAATGAAATCTTATTGGAACTGTCAATATCCAATTCATCCTTTGGAACCATATCACATGCATATTACATATTATCTAGTCTATTTATTGTGCAATATTTTTGTCAATATAAGCGGCATTTTAACCACTAGAGCAATTCACCACTTATTTTTTATTTTAAGTTATGCAAAGAATAGTGTGCGGAAATAAATCAAACCTAGAACCTCGGTTGAGAGGAACATAACTAGTACCATATTATATACGATAACATAATGAGTGACTAGTCTATGTATGATTTTTGTATATAATAATAGTAATAATTGTTTTCTTGTCTAGTAATTTACGTACATTATACAATATACTTAGTTGTATAATTGGAATTTTGTTAATGAAATATAGAAGAAGGTTGAACAGGAAACCCTTACCTAACTTGCATGTGATATTTCTCCTTCTCCATCATTATTAATGGACTTGGTACATATGACAACGACACAAATCATTCTTTAGTCATCAACTAACACGAAATAATTTATTTCTTTGACAAGATGCACCATTATCGTTATCCTTCTTTTTATCACACAACAAAGTGCCCTTATTTTCTACCCCCCACTCATCCATAGAGAAATTCTCAGGTCCGACAGTCTCCGTCAGCAATACAACAAAACCCAAAACCCTCCATCCGCATTTATGGCCCACCCGCCCCACCCTTGGATCCCACCGCCACTCTCGGACGCAGTCCACCCGGGCGAAGAGAAGGATTGCTCCATACATAAGGTGTTTTTGTTCCATCCCAGCGGCGGCATTCAAACAAATTGTACGTCATAATGTGGTTGGTTTGGATACGGCAACTGTGGCACCCCATGTACAGGAAATTTTTTCTAAAGAGGCGACGAAACGGGATAAGACTCACCACCTGTAAGCATATCGACAAGCTTAAAAAGTGGACCAACACAACATTTGCTTGTTCGATAAGTACAACATTTGCTTGAATCAACCATAACAGAAGGAAGACTGATTGACATTGCTTGGCAAAGGGGACCAACACAACATTTGATGTTATAAAGTTATAAGCAATGCATAACCAACCGTTTAAACCCTAGAGGTTGCTTGTTCGATACGTACAACGACGGTAAAAAGGTGTTCCTGTAAGTTTTGGACTCTAAGATGATATTCTAATCCGCCAGAAATAATAACATAAGAGTAGATCTGTAGTTTTTAATTAACTGATACAGGGTACTGTGGGGTTCTGTGTGTACTGGTGAGCAGCAATCTTCACAGCCTTCAGTCCTGTACCACATACATATACATTACCTGTATGTATGTAGTCTGTACAAGAAGCTATCTGATGAGATTTATTACCCTCTTCTAATTCAAAAAACATTATGAAATACCTAAACTGTGGTTAATGAGTTCTTCGAGAGTTTCTATGCCCTCCCGTTGAAGTCCATAAAGCTCGGGTGAGCCTGCCCATTGGCGACATTCTGGTTGTGATGCTGCTGGTGCTGGTTCTGCTGGTTGTGGTTCTGGTGGTGCTGGGTCTGACCATATTGAGGGGGAAGCCCTCGGTAGAAAGGGTTTCCATTCCCAGCCCCGGGTGGGATTTGGTTGGTTTCAATCTTAAGCCGCTGCACTTCCTCCTTAAGTTTCTCATTCAAAGCTGTAGGTGTAAAATAAAGCAAACGGAAACTATAACATAATTTTAAAAGAACTAATGGTTAAAATTTAGCACAAACTTATGAAATGAGATTCATACCATCTCTAAGCTGTGCTTGTTGCTCCAGAGCCTGTAGGCGAAGTTTGAGCTCCTTATTCTCAGCAGTTATGACAGTAGTGTCTCTCTGCACAATAGATAAGTTGTGTAAGCACAACAAGAACGTTTTGTATTGTGATTGTAACCTTTGCTTTATTTACCTTTCTAGTTAATTTTTTGTGGCGACTCCAACATCCAACTAACATAATAATTTGGGAAGACACAACATGAAAAACTCTGGTTTTAAGGTTGTACAGGTAAACTACTAAAGCTTGTGAAGAAATCAAATCACTTATGACTATGCCTATTTACAGAAACAAGGGCTGAAGTAGGAATACAATAAGAGGTTATTACCAGAAACATTGAACACCTAACATTAACAACCAACCAATATTTAAAGGGCAGAGACATGAAATATGCAGTCATGTAGCATGTCCAAAGTGTTTGCAAATCAAAGTAGATATAAATAGTTTCCGTAACCAAAGAATACAGGACATGTAAATACTAAATAATAGAGACGATGTAAAATGCAAGACACCTACTTTTCTACACATGGAAAACTAAGCAATAACAGATACAAATTTCCATCATTTAGACAGCCGCACAAACACGCATATCATTTACTGCATCTTCAGGAACCATGGTGACAATGGCTAATTTGTTGACGAATATATAATTCAAGAAAATGTCAAATTTGAGTATCTTGGTTAGTACCCTTTCTCCCTGCTAAATCGACCAATAAGGATGCCGAGATATTGTTAGGTGTTAAACTAAAAACATTCGCCTATATTTAGGGAAAAAGAAAAAAAAAATTACTTTGCTATCGGATCTGACACTTAGAGAAAAATCCTAAACTGAGACATCTGAATTACCTGAATTACGTGCTATACAAACTTGCTGTGTTTTCCAAGGACACATGCTATAAGTTAAGACTAGGGTCACACAACAAAGTCCCTTTAAAAACAGCTTGGTTTTAAACTCTGCCAAAAAGCAAGGGTCCAAAACCAGACAACGACCCTTAAAATGCTGTTCAACTGTGGCAAACTTGTTTGATTTCTTCCCAATCAAACAAATTAAGAAAAACATCCCAAGACATCTACGAGGGCTCAAGTGTGATTGTAACTTATGACTTTTCAATTCTCCTCGGCTAGTATGCATCTATTACTGCATTCATGGACATGGAGGCTGTGGGGCAGGTGTTGAGGGTTTGGACTCAAGTTCTTGGGGTTGTTTAAGTAGCTGCCCAGGTTTAAACTTTAAAGTAAAGTATTTGTTGTAGGTTATAACACCGTTTTCCCTTAATAATGTCTCCCTATTTACATCCTTCTAAATACGTTGCCGGTTCTATTTTGGATACACCAAAATATAATGCAATCAGAAGCAGACACCCAAAAAGAGAGAAAACACAAAAAAATTAACAACCGCAGCAATGGCATACACAAATAGTTAGCATGTAATGGTGGTTTTTGTAGGTGATTATTCGAACCATGAACACATGATTAAAAAAAACGTTTCCTTGCATGTTAGGATTAAGCATGTCAAGCTTAGGGTTTATTGGAAAGATAATTACATGGAAGCATGCAATGACGCAGATTTTGACATAAGCAAATTATCACCACTGAAACTCAATGAACACACATTATTAATGTGTACAGTGTACATTTCCTTCCTGGGTTGTCAATGTAAGTTCAAAATCATACCAAAATAAGGATTGATCAAAGTTAAACTATCACTTAAACAAAGCACATTCTAAAAACAATAACGGCACATTTTTGTATCCTGGATCATTCCAAAATCACACCAAAACATTATCAAATCAACCATGCACCCAAACCAAACCCCGGACACAAATAAACAATGAAAATAACTTCATGGCAAAAATAGCAAAGCAGAAAATACCATTTTTGCAACGACCATGATAAAATATCCGTTTCATAACAAGCCAAGCTGTGGGATCCATTGGTTTAGCGTGTAGTACCGAAAAAGTCTTGCCCAAATGATACATCTAATTCTACAAAGCTACAAAAGTCAAGGTCTTAAGTATTATACCTGTAACAGAGTGACCTGCGCGGAGAGGGTGGTTGCCTCCGTCTGAAGCGTCTGCACCTTCCTCTCCAGCTCATTCGTATACCTCACCTTCCTCTCCTTTGACCTCGCAGCCGATTGCCTATTAGCTAATATCCTACAAAACCAAATAATTAAAAAGAATCAATTTCTCATTTAATCAAATAATATCCACAAAAATAGTCCATAAATTCAACAAACACACACGAATAAAAATAAAACTTGAAAATCTTTCCTTTCCCAACACAAACTTCAACCACAAAATTTAAGCAAATGTAATTTCTAACAAAAAATTTGGAGAATAGAAATACCAATTTATTTACGATAATTACAAAATAATTCAATTGCAAGCAATTTAATCGAAATTAGCAGAGTAAAAAACCCTAAAAAAACAACAGAAAGCAAAAACATGATTCAGTAGAGGAAAAGGGGCAACCTTTTGGCTCTCTTAGGGTCAATCAGAGAGAGCTCAGCAAGTCTCTCAGGAGCAACGGACTTCTTGAAGCCATTCAGCGTCATCACCGACGAGTCCGCATCGAAAGACGAGCCGTCCATCGAGCTGCTGTGCCTGTGGTGGGGCCCAGACCTCTGCCCCCCGCTCACTTCCCTGGCGGAATCCCCCAGGCCCAGGCCGTCGAAGAAGTCGGAATCGACGGAGAGGCTCCGGAGGTGGGCAGCGGTGGCGGTGGAGCCGGAGGAAGCGGCGGGCTTGGGGGTGGAGGAGAAGGGGTTGGGTGGTTGGCCCTCCGAGGAGTCGTCGGAGTCGAGGGACATGGGGATGTTGTTGTTGTTGCTGCTGTTGCCGCCACGTGGCAGGAGGGTTGGGGAGGGGAGACAGGAGAGGTCGAGGTCGGAAGGGTCGAAGAGGAGGAGGTCGTCGAAGTTGGGGATGCGGAAGGAGGTGTCGGAGTGGGCCCGGCGGTGGTGAGACCCGCGCTGAGGGGTCTCCGACATCTGCTCCATGTCAGTCGATGATGTCGGGGAGGGTCTGGAAGCAGCGCCGAAGTTGTTGATGTTGTTCGAATCCATTTTTTTGTCTTTTGGTCGTTTTTTTCGGTTGGTGGTGGCGAGTGGTGGCGGAGGGCGGTGGCCGGAGTTCAGGTTGTTGAAAGCAAAGGAGGAGAAGGGAGAAGGTTGGTAAAAGTGAGGAAAGTGCTTTTGGTTTTGGTTTTGGGTAAGTAGGGTGGACTTGGAGAAGCTGCAGCTGCTGAGTAGCAAGTGGAGAGAAGGGGGGCCATTTTGGTTGTATTTATATCACAAACGCGATGCATGTGGTCTAGTTTGAGAAAGAAGTTGAAGCTGTGTGCTTGAACTGCAAATATTTGTAACTTTTTTTGTGCTTTTGAATTTTATTTTTTACCATTATTATTCTCATTATACAAAGGAAAGCTCTCTTGATAATATATGAACTATATTCTACTTTAAACTAATTTAAATTTCATGAAAGAAGAATTTAGATGCAGAAAAATTACATCTGTTAAAGTAAACATGACTACGTTTACGTTGCAATACTAACATTTGAATGAAACAAAAAGCTACCACGTGGAGTGAGCAATGCATAATCCTTTAATTAACACTATTTGTTGAGTGGTAAGTTAAAACTCTATCCTTTTAAGAGAAATGCGTTATATTCATCAAATCGGTAAAAAGAGACATCGTACAAAAGGATACAATACAAATAGTGGGTTTGGGTATAACAACTTGTCGGAAAAGACATCATACACCAAAACTAAGCACGAGAGTTATCCCATAATAAAAGTAAATCCTCAATCAATTGGGTGGTTTTTCAGATCAATGTTGCAAGTTTTATTAACTTCAGAGATCTTGATTAATGAACTTTTGATTGAGTGACCAATTCCAAGCTAGAGTAAAAATTGAGGGACTAAATCTAAATTTTTCTTCCATGAAATGGATGTTAGGTTAAAAGCATCCTAGTGTAGATAAGCATTCCATACGAAATCTCCCTTGAATAGCTTTCCATTCTTGCATAATTACTTTCTCAATAACTTCCAAACTCTTTTCCATTAGGGATTTGGTTGAATAGCTTTCCATTCTTTTATAATTACTCTTAATAAATTCCAAACTCTTCCCATAAGGGATTTGTGTTGAATAGATTTCCCTTCTAGGGATAATCCTACTTGATTAGGTTATAATTGCTTATTGGGACAAACTTTCCATCCTTGAAGATAAATTAAGAACTTATATTACAAGATACTTCAGAACATCATGGAAACAATAATCCTTACTTAAAATATCACAATTATTTAATTATTGGCCAAAGGGACACAAATCGATAAATGGACAATTTTAAGCCCAAATACATCGAATCCAAGCATTTAAAATTTCAGTCCATACTCTTACAGTCTTACTCAACCCAAAAGAGATGCAAAATGAATAAAAATGATTCTACTAAAATATCAGCCAAAACATCTAATTAGAAAACGAATAAATTATTTACACAATAATTTATTTCATTTTGGATTGTAAGGCCTTTAACTAAATTATAATTTATTTTTTGGGTTTTGGTTGCATGCAATTTGAGTAGTTTGCTGGTATAGTAATTTGTTATCCTAAATTTCAACGGATAATGAACTCTAACTTGTGCCAATTTTGGAAGCGAAGTGGTAAACACCTGGATCCGGATATCCAGGAACATACCCAAAATTGAAGTGTGCTAACCGAGGCCTGAAAATTGACGAAGTCATAAATGGTAGATTATGTGTAAAAAGTATGAATAAATATTTAAAACCAAAGTCTAATACTAATTAAAACTAAGAGTGAGAGTGTGCGCAGTGCGGATGAACCCGTATTATAGAGTATGTAATGTCAAAGCATAACGCCAGTATAGTAAATGTAACATCCTACATCGTCCAGGGGAGTGAAACTTGTTAGCCTTATATGCATATTCCTATCTCTACCTAGCACGAGGCTTTTTGGGAGCTCACTGGCTTTGGGTTCCGTAGGAACTCCGAAGTTAAGCGAGTTCGCTCGAGAGCAATCCCAGGATGGGTGACCCACTAGGAAGTTCTCGTGTGAGTTCCCAAAAACAAAACTGTGAGGGTGTGGTAGGGGCCCAAAGCAGACAATATCATGCTACAGTGGAGTCGAGCCCGAGATGTGACAATTTGGTATCAGAGCCAATCCCTGGCCGGAAGTGTGCCGACGAGGACATTGGGCCCCTAAGGGGGTGGATTGTAACATCTCACATCGCACAAGGAAGTGGATCTTGTAAGCCTTATATGTATATTCTCATCTCTACCTAGCACGAGGCCTCTTGGGAGCTCACTGGTTTCGGGTTCCGTAGGAACTCCGAAGTTAAGTGAGTTC
Organism: Pyrus communis; assembly: GCF_041283825.1. Taxonomy (NCBI): domain Eukaryota; kingdom Viridiplantae; phylum Streptophyta; class Magnoliopsida; order Rosales; family Rosaceae; genus Pyrus; species Pyrus communis. Next base: position 33,549,211 of record NC_142569.1, on the reverse strand, counting down.
GTGCGAGAGCAATCCTAGGATGGGTGACCCACTATGAAGTTCTTGTGTGAGTTCCCAGAAACAAAATCGTGAGGGTGTGGTAAGGGCCCAAAATGGACAATATCGTGCTACGGTGGAGTCGAGCCCAGGATGTGACAATTATCCTATGCGTTGACTCGTTGACCCAACCCCGTTGATTGTTGACCATCAATGTTGACTTGGGTTGACTTTTTTGGACTTTGATCGAGTCCCCTCCAATTCAGTGGATTGTTCGCTTTGGGCCCCTACCACACCCTCACGGTTTTATTTATGGGAACTCACACGAGAACTTCTGCAGTGGGTCACCCATTCTAGGATTGCTCTCGCGCGCTACGGTGGAGTCGAGCCCGGGATGTGACAATTATCCGATGCGTTGACTCGTTGACCCAACCCCGTTGATTGTGACCATCAATGTTGACTTGGGTTGACTTTTTTGGACTTTGACCGGGTCCCCTCCAATTCAGTGGATTGTTCGCTTTGGGCCCTTACCACACCCTCACGATTTTGTTTCTGGGAACTCACACGAGAACTTCCGCAGTGGGTCACCCATTCTAGGATTGCTCTCGTGCGAACTCGTTTCCTACGAAACCCAAAGCCAGTGAGCTCCCAAAAGGTCTCGTGCTAGGTAGAGATGAAAATATACATATAAGGCTTACAAGATCCACTCCCTTGGGCGATGTGGGATGTTACAGTAAAAGTGAGAGTATTCACATCCTAGGTAGAATGGATAATGCTACAAACTATAGGAATAAGAATTCCTACATTGATTGGTGTGAATGTCAGAACCGCTGGAGAACCCTCACTCGCCGCAAAAATCTAGCCATAGAAGACTTGGAGGGGCGTAAAATAGAAAGTTGCGAGTGGGTAAAAAAAAAGGGTTTAATTAAACTTTTGTCTTCCATAAAATACTAACCTCTCGATGTAAAACCAATATAGTTTTCAAAATTCATACTACGTATGGTATGAAAAACAAGTACTGTATGAAACAATTATTGTAAAGTTATGATAAACACAAGATCTCAACAATATAACATATACTACCAAATGTTCATCTATATACGATGATATACAAGTTAATGCAGGGATATTCTGACATGAAACAAGCTGGGTGTAATAAAGATCTAAACTCTACTGCATTACAAGTGAAGTCGGTGCAAAGCGTGTCACATACAACTACAAGACATAACCGCCTAAAGCAGACTAGTATTTCTCTTAAATATCAACTAATTGTTTGTCGTCCTTTCATGCGTACGAGAGCAAAGCTCATCTTTACGATGCCTTGAAGTAGATCCAACTAGCTGATTATTTATGTCACGAGGTGTAAGTTGGCTCTAACTAGCTGGCCTCACTAATTAAGCCTGTTTTTACTAGAAGCAGAGGTTGCGTTACTTTCCCATATTTTGTATTCGGACGATTCGTTTTTTGTACAAGTGATGATGTCTATCCGTAATCTGCAAAGTTTTCTAGACAATTACAGTCGGGTCTCTAGTCAATTTATTTGCTCCGACTACAAGATTTTTAGACACTACTGGCATATTTTGCATCCAACTTGCGTCAAGATTTTTAAACTCAAAACGCATTTTTGTGTTCAAGTCTTCGTGCTGCGGCCTTGTTTGAATTGAAGAAGATTACTCGTAGAGAAAATTCACAATCAATTAAGCCAAACAGTTGCAGCTCATTTCGAATCATGCTACATTTTTCTTAGCAACCAAATTAAATACAATTTGGTAAACGTAATCAAGGTGAGTTGATTTCAACAAAGAAGTTTGGGGTTAAAACTCTTTAATCATGATCAATATCATGATTATCAATCATATACTGATATACATATACATATATGTGTATGTATAGTTCTCAGTCAATTAGTCAGCAGACAACAGCCAGATTCTGATACCTTTGGCCAGCAACAGCTTTTTTCATGGTTTCGCCCTACGCCACGCATACTGGTTTGATCAGATTCCAAAACAGCAGAAGCCATTCTTCGGAGCTGTGCAATTTTAAGAACAGAGATGATTTGAACTTCACTTGTTTCAGACTTTTAGTTTCATTCTAACACTAAAAGAAAATGGGAAGAAAATAGTTTGGAAAAAAAAAAATGAAGAAAAGTATTTCTTCCACAGAAAAGTATTCTGACCTTTTCAAGTACTGTTTGAAGGAATTGAATGGTTAACTGGGCGTAAGACGGTTAGTCATATTTCAATCCTTTTTGGGGTGATTCGTTGGCAGGGATAGATGAGCTTTCACTTGACCCTGCCCCATCAAAATGTTCAGTTATTTTCTCCATGCTGATCGAACTTTGTACATCTGCTGAGTTGTCGATAGGCTTGTAAAGAGAAATGCTTTCGTAGGGGTCGTTGAGGTCTTGTGCATCTTGTTTAGTCACCAACCGCACCCCACACTTCTTCAGCTTCAAACATTTTTTGGTTTCTCCCCTCGAACAAAAGGTTTACGAAAAGCACCTTTCCAGTAATTATTAGGATCATAGCCCTTAAAGGAAAGATAAAGTAACCAAAGGTGATCTGACTGAACCTGGCCGGCTTTATAATAAACCCCTTTCACAAGCAAAGATGTTTTCGATCGACCGACTCTTGAAAAACATTTAATTCCACAAGCATCGCATCCTAAACAATCAAGTTCGGGGGCAGTTGGGTTTTCTTGAGGTGCAAAAACAGCACATAAAGCATACCCCTTCAACTTGCTTCTAGTTGGATGTACATCAAAAGGCTGCTGCACAACTACTGAATCTCCCACTGTTCTACCATTGAACCACTTTGGAATTTCACTTCCAGGAGTTACGATATTGAAACTATGAACGACAAAAGGAGGGGTTCCCTGTAAGCCAAGAAACAATTATATCAGCAAAAACAGATTTTTACAGAGAGAGAGAGAGAGAGAGAGAGAGAGAGAGTACCTGAATGAATTGCTTTAACATTGAAAATATCATGTTATTGCTGGCTTGATTGCCAACCAATCTGTAGCAATTGACCGCTCTGAAAAAGAACCACCTTAATCTTCTTATATTTGGTGGATGTGACAACACTTTTAAGCTAGTGCAATCATCAGCTGTTACAGTTAACTCTTCATTTGATGGGAGGTCTGGCAATTGTTCAAGCCTTTTGCAACTCGCCAAGTTTAAAAACTTGAGATTATTAAGCCATCGAATACTTGTAGGAAGGCTAACGAAATCGTTACCCTTGAGAGTTAAGTCCTCTAAAGAGGACAAGCAGCCAATATCATCTGGGATTGCTCCTTCACAAAGACTGCAGTCACTTAGATCTAATTTGCTCAAACAATTCAAATAATCTAAAGTAGTCAGCACCAAACCCATAGGGTCATGGCTCTTTCCGGAAAATAAGCCTAAACGAAGGAACAAATTCCATGATTTAGGTGAGGGCCCTTTACATCCACGTAAATATAGTACTTTGAGATTCTTCATATGAAAGAGAGATGATGGTGCCTCTCTCATTGCAGTTCCACTCAAATCAAGCTCCTCCAAACACTCAATTTCCTCCAAATTTTCTGGAATTGTCTCAAGTTTTGAGCATCCAGACACGTTGAGATTTTTAAGAGACTTCAGACTACAGATGGCAGTAGGAAGACATAACAGACTTTTACAATCTTTGAGATCCAACGAAATAAGCCCAATCAGATGATCAATTGAAGAAGGTATTTCCTGAATAGCAGTCCCATCTAAAGAAAGCGTTGATAACTTTTTCATGTTTCCCACAAATCCAGGAACCCTTTTCAGTTTTGAGCAGCCGGAAAGAATAAGAACTTCGAGAGATTCCATTTCTAGCGCACCGGGAAGACCCCTAATACCATTACAGTTTCTAAAATTCAAAACTTTAAGCCTTTTAAGAACTGTAATGGATAGGTGAATCTCAACTAAATTCGTACAAGATTCAAGCACCAGCCTCTCAAGATTTTGAACACCTGTGAAATCTGGGGTCGCGGTCAAGTTTTGAGAGTAACTAAGATCGATGTGTTTCAAGCAGGACATGTACTGTACAAAACATAAAAGGTGACATAATCATTAGCTTGAAAACACAAATAAACAAAAAAGTGTATAGTGGCTTTTATCAAGTCTCTTACCTTTATTCCACTCCAAAGTCGATCAATTTTGCTGTGATGCAAACTAAGTTCAGAAAGTTCGTTCGGTTGAAAAGTTGGTGGGAGGGATTTTGAAGGATACCAACTCCAATCAAGCACTCTCAATGCACTGGAAAGATATTTGGGGCCAACAGAAAGTTTCAAATTATGAAGTTTGAGAACCTTTAGTCTACTTATCTTAGAGAAGCTTTCAGGATTCCACTGAGCTTGTTCTAATTCAGGCAAGCGTAAGACGATGCCTTCAATTGCTTCTGTTCCCTAATAAACAAGAAGATATGGGAGGTTAATTTCATAAGCAAGTTTTTTATCTATATGTTGAAATGAACTACGGTACTATCCCTGGTTGGTATTTCTTGTACTTACCGTATTCTTCATGAATACATGGAAGATGTCCTTATAAAGCCACAGCCTACTACGTCGGCCGGGCTCTTCAAACGATTCTTGTCGAACAATTTCCCATCCCATTTCTTGTGTCAAATCATGCATCATCACATACCCATCCATAATAGTTAAAAGAGATTTCTCAACGAGAACATCTATCACAATATGAGCGCAAAAGCCACAATTTTCTAGTGTTTCAATTACTCGTTCCTTGTCATTCCCAGTATGGAAACATGCAACATCAAGAAAAACTCTCTTCTCCATCTCATCAAGGCCATCATAACTTATTTTAAGTGTTTGGAAAATTTTTGCATTCGGAGCTTTCTTTAGTTTATCCAGCGCACTACTCCAGGCGTCTTTCCCTCTTTTGTACAAAGATGATCCCAAGATAGTAAGAGCTAAGGGATGACCTTCAGCATAATTTACAAAACACTTAGACAGCTCCACATAATCATCATCTGGCTGATCTGTTTTGAAGGCTTTCAAACTAAAGAGATGAAGAGCTTGATCATCATTTAGTCCCAAAACCTCATATCTTTCATCAATACCATGCTCGATTAACAAACGCTCATTTCTTGTTGTAACAATGATTCTGCTTCCTGCACCAAACCAATCCATCTTTCCAGCCAATATTTCTAGTTGGTTTAGTTCATCAACATCATCAAGAATGAGAAGAACCTTTTTATTAGATAAAAGGCTCTTAGTCATAGTGCTTCCACTATAAACATCCCAAACTTGTGTAGTTTTCTCCTTCAAAACCAAGGAAATAAGTTGGTTTTGTAGATGAGATAAACCAAATTTCGAGGAATGCTCTCGAATATTGGCGAGAAAGCTGCTAACTTCAAACTCATGGGAAATTCTCTCATAAACTAGTCTAGCAAGGGTTGTCTTACCCATCCCGCCCATCCCCCATATCCCTATAAAGCGAACATCATGTGCATGGATAGATAAAAGCATGTCTAAATATTTCAGTCTAGAATCAATTCCGACTATGTTCTCTGTTGAACCTGAGAGTGTGTATGTAGGATGCAGCTTTTTCCATACGACTTCGACAACCTCTTTAACAAGCTCTGTTTCATACCTACAAGAAATTCAAGTAAAAAAAAAGAGTCACCAAAGGAGGTTCAAGGAACACGACACCCGAGTATATAATTCTCATGGTGACTTTGCTTACCGATCGTTTGAAGTCCACCCTGCGAGATTACTCACGTTCGTTAAAGAATCTCGCCACCAATCCACCGGCCACATGTTTTCCTTATGCTCTTTTTCATGCTTTGTGAAAGCTTCAGCAAAAGTCCCCCTTTGATGTCGTACGTCAGAGGGATCAACATTGTAAAAGATTGGCAGAATTGTCCCCCTCTTTGTCATGCATTGGAAAATCATTGCGAGTTCACTTAAGCACCAAGTTGAAGAGGCATAGTTTGGCGAAAGAACAACAATAGCAAACTGAGATTCTTCGATTGCACTACGAAGCTCAGGAGAGATAAATGTCCCTCTTTCAAGTGCTTGGTCGTCCTTGAAAGTTTTGATTGCACGCCACTGTAATTTATCATAGAGATGGTCTGTGAAACCCTTGCGGGTGTCTTCACCCCTGAAACTTAAAAACACATCATATTTCCATCTGCGAGCTGCAGGAGCAGATGCGGAGGCGCTTCCATCAAGAACTCCCTTCGAAACCAGGACCGGTCATCCCTCTCCATTCTTTCCTCCTCCAAGAAATTCATTGCTGAGTTACTGACAACTTTCCCGTTTTTCTTTAAACGAAGAAACACCAAAACAATCAACAGAAAAAGGAAGGTAAAGACGGGGTAGCTTCCTGTAAGAGACGAGGGAAATTCCAGTTGGTCTCGGCGTGTTAGGTGAAACTGAAATGGTAGAGAAAGAGGCTCTTTTGACTTTCGGTAGTCAGATTGGACAGATTCAACGCTCCAACGCACATGCTGCTAATTAATTTTTCTTCTTTAATTTATGGAAAAATTAGGTTTCATTCTTATTTTTTCTACTTCATTAATTAAATTCTTATTTATTTTTAAATTTTAATCAAAGTCTTTCATTTTTAATAAATACCATTAATTATTTAAAAATAAAATATTTACATGTCAAGATAATTAAGTTTTATTTTTAAATAAATTTATTTAGCATTAGAAATGTTGGTATATTATATTTATGACTAAACTTTGTATCATATATTTATATTTCTAGTTTGTACCCATTTTTAATTTGCAACCCTTTTTTTAAATTGTACTAATTTTCTTTTAAATTTTAATTTGTACCCATATAAGAACTTCTTTTTGTCCCTTATTTTTTAGTACTCATAATTTTTTTAACCCTTTATTTGTACCCATAATTTATTTATAATGTACCCTTTTTTTTTTCTTTTTTTTTTTCAAATATACCACTTTGTTATATGTAAAATATATCCCTTTTTTTTTTTTTTGTAAGTACCATATTTTATGTAAAATGTACCCATTTTTTAATGTAAAATCTATTTATTTTTAAATCTAAAATGTACCATTGTTTTTAACCACGTTTTTATGTAAATGTAAAACTCCTCCCAAAACTTTCTTGTAATTTTACTTTTCCCCGAAGAATTTATGGAATTTTAGAATTTAGTCCCCCACTTATTTTGTCAATCCCCAATCCTGAGATACGCCTGAAATCGACATGTGATGGTAGGCTGTAGGGGGATGCCAGGAAATACAAACTGAAATACTGAACTGGAAATAACAATAATCACATCTTTTTAAAGAAAGTATAGGGGTAACCCAACATTCCAAGCTCCTGAACTTTGTCTGCTACCCCAAAGCTCCTCGTATCTACTAAACATGCACAATCGCCCCCTACACCATGGGAAGGAAAAACCAACCATCGATTCGGTTTATAAACATCAAATATAAAATCATATTTTATGAAATCATAAACAAGTCACTGAAAATCCCGAATGAGTCACCCAAACTTGTCTGAAACAAGTCACTGAAATCATAAACTTGTCTGAAACAAGTCACAAAAGCTAACAACCATAAACTCATACAACACAATGAAAAGTAGGGCTAGAGCGACACAGTTCAGATGAAGCCTACATCTCTGAAGCTATCTCAATCCAAACTCAATTTGAAGAATCAACAAAGCAATTAATCAGGTTTTGGACCTCTTAACAGAACCATAACACCAAATGGGTTTCCGGACCACTCAACGGAATCCAACCAAGATACGATTCTGGACCACTCAACATTATCGAGGAGTATAAGGGATTCCGGACCTCTCAACGGAATCCGAGTGGATACGATTCCGAACCTCTCAATGGAATCGCGGAGTACAATGCATATCAAACCACTCAATGAAATCCTAACTGGATACGATTCCGGACCACTCAACGAAATTGCGGAGCACAAAGGGATTCTGGACCTCTCAACGGAATCCAAATGGAGCAGGGAACCGGATCACTCAACGGAACCTCAACGGAAACCAGTTCCGGATCACTCAACAGAACTGAGCAGAAGGCCAACAACCATAATGTACAACGGCTCAAAGAATCGAGACAAGGCACAAGGTACTCAATTTACAAAAGTGAAACAAGGCACAAATACTAAATTTAGAATGAATCAACAAAGCGGGAAATGAAACAATATCGAAGCAAAAAATCCTCATCACAATGGGTTAACGGTCCACTACTAACCCTCACATTTCATCACAACATGCCAATCATACAAATCAAACCATATTTCAAATATACATGTCAAATCTCATTTCATAAACATAAATCGAAGGCTAAGTATTAAAAATAACAATTCAATAGAAAACATATCTATAAATCCAAGTCATATCCATACAGGATAACAATTATGAAAACAGGGTAATCACCAATATCACATATATTAAAGTTACTCACCTTGAGTCCGCGCTAACGCACCCTAGCATTAGAACTGAGACGTCACTCACTATTGTCGCCTAAAACAAAGTACAAGTCCACAACAAGTGGTGGATCTTAACACAATTTCGCCGGATTCTGCAGATTTTCTGGGCAATCTTTAGAACTCCATATCTCACTTGTTTCTCATTCAAATTCGATCCATAATATATCAAAACGAAGCTAGAGAAGTGTAGAACAAGATTATACCTGCTTGGAGTCTAAATGGTGGCCGGAAAATGACCTCAAAGATGGCTGTCAGCGAGAAAACTGGTAACTCGCCGGAATTTCTGGGCAAACTTTAAACATCCATAACTTTGTCAATACTCAACGAAATCGAGTGATTCAAAAACGAAAATCATAGCTTGAAACGAGACGAACATATTGGTACCTGTCCCGATGGCTAACTTGCCGTGAATTGGCCGGAAAATGGTCTGGAAGGTCACAGGTTCGCTGGAAAATGGGCAAACTTTAAATCGTTGTAACTTTCTCATTTCTCAACCAAATCACAAGATCGAAACATGAAAATTTATCTAATCGATGAGAGGAATCAATTTATACCTGTTTTGAGTTCAAAAGATGGTTGAAAATTGTCTGAATCACGGCTAGAAGTCTCGGCCCAAAACCTTGTTCTTCGAACTCGAGGTTAGGATTCGTTTTCAATGAAACAAAACTCAAAACTGGGTTCATGGTGGTGAAGACATGCAGAAAATGGTGGTTTTGGTGTTCAACAAGACAAAATTTTGGTGGTGGTGGTTGTTTGTTTCACAGGGAGAAAAGGGAGAGCCGAGAGAGAGAGTGAAGGGTTACGGGAAAAAAGAGGAAGGAGAGAGAGGGTTCCAGAAAAGTGGGGGTGGCCTCACATGGCACTCATCCAATGGTTAGACAAAAATATCACATGTCCAATTAATTATCAATTTACCAAAATATCCTCGACGTTCAAAACCTCATAAAATCTTCGCTATAATTCTGAATCAACGAGTACTATCCAAATATATAAAGACAAGTGGAAAAATACGTAGGGGTCAAATACACTGTAAATATAAAAGCATTGAAACCAAGAATACGAAATACGAAATACATAATTTTAAATAGTGAAATCTATGAATGGGATTTCACATGTTTACCCTATCCAGATCTACTTTTCAGATTTCCTCAAACCCCTCATCCTATCACTACTTGCCATGTGGCAAGTACTCATTTATCTCTTCTTCTCTCTTTCTTCCCCGATCACTCTCTCAGCTCTCTATCTCTCTCACACCTCTTTTACTCCCTTTCTCGGATCTTCCTCTCTCGCCGATTTAACCCACACCTACACATCGAGGTACTAGAGCCACCTCGACGACAGCGTAGCACCACTACCACCCTTGTGAACCTTCCTTCCTTCTCCCTCTATCTCTGTGGAGCTCTAGGGCACCCAAAGAACACCCAACCCAAGTTCGGCGAACCCCTGTGAGTTTCGAGCAGGATCCCGACCACCTTCGGCCACCATTCGACGTGTCCAAGGTATGTAATCCCTTCCTTTCGTCTTGCTCTTCATTTTGGCTCCTAGATCGTAGCCTAGGTGTGAGTGTTGACGGTGACCGAAGCTCGGAAGGCTCCAGCATTCTTCCCTAGCGAGGAAATGGCATTAAAACCTAAACCCAAGGAGACAGGCCCTTTAGGCTATGGCCGCTAAACCCCCAAGAGCAACCTGTTTATTAATTAGTTTTTATTTTGTTTTAATTATTTTCTAAAATTAGCCCTTAGGGTCGTGTAGATATGGGGCCTCCGGGCTGTTGCATCTAAGCTCAACCGAGTGAAACCCTTTTAAATCCCTAAGATCAAAGGCCTTCGGTCCATATGGAACCTGGGCTTTTGGCCCATGGAACTTAAGCCCAGACTGTCACATCCTAGCCCAAGCCCCCACCACATCCCAGACTCGACTCCACCGTAGCACGATATTGTCTGTTTTGGGCCCTGGCCACCCCTTCACGGTTTTGTTTCTGGGAACTCACACGATAACTTCCCAGTGGGTCACCCATCATGGGAATACTCTCGCGCAAACTCGCTTAACTTTGGAGTTCCTACAGAACCTGAAGCCAGTGAGCTCCCAAAAGGCCTCGTGCTAAGTAGAGATAGGAATATACATATAAGGCTTATAGGATCCATTCTCCTAGGCGATGTGGGATGTTACAATCCACCCTTCTTAGAGGCCCAACATCCTCGTCGGTACACATCCGGCCAAGGATTGGTTCTGATACCAAATTGTCACATCCCTGCCCGAGCCCCCACCACATCCCGGGCTCGACTCCACTGTAGCACGATATTGTTCTCTTTGGGCCTCGGCCACGTCCTCACGATTTTGTTTCTGGGAACTCACACGAGAACTTCCCAGTGGGTCACCCATCATGGGAGTGCTCTCACGCAAACTCGCTTAACTTCGGAGTTCTTACGGAACCTGAAGCTAGTGAGCTCCCAAAAGGCCTCATGTTAAGTAGAGATGAGAATATACATATAAGGCTTACATGATCCACTACCCTAGGCAATGTGGGATGTTACACAGCCTGTCAAAGCCAAGACCCAAAACCCTATTGGATCCAGGCCTTTGGGCCATGGATCTGGTCCACTAACCTTAGGTCCACTAACCTTTGACTTGGACCTAGGTTGACTGACTCGATTTGACCCGGACCCCCGACCTATTGACCCGGACCAGCGACCCGTTGACCCGTTATCCTAGACTCGTGACTCGTTGACCCAGGCCTAGTCTAACTGTTGACCATTGACTTGATCAACGTTGACTGTTGACTTTGATCGGTAAAAGTTGACTTTTTGTTGACTTTTTCGAGTTTCGTCCGGGACCCTTACTAAGCTAATTTCGACATCCTAGATCCGTTTTTGACGTCCATTTTCCCAAATTCAATCATTTGAATAGAGTTTTATTAATGGTACCCTTTATGTGTTTAGGTGCAATTATTAGCAACGATCCCGTCTTTCCTATTTCTTATAGCTCTTCTACGACGGAGTATCTGTGAGTGGATCCCTTCTCAAATGCATGATTTAATAGTAGAAATTCATACATGAAAAGCATGATTTAATGACTACATTTTATGAGATATTTTGCTTACTTAGAATATTTTGAATTACCATATTTCATCAAACTGATGTTCTTTGTAGTATATATGATGGATGACTATATACTATTTAGAACATGCTTTTACACATTTCTTTATAGTATAGATGATGGATGACTTTATACTATGAAGATGTTTTGAGATATATGTATTATGCCTTGGAAATACTATATTCAATGTTTTTGTGTGTATCTCGTGGTCATTGTTCTGCCTACGGGCGATGATACTTATGTTGGCTTCGGCCAGGTGTAGGTTGGTGCCTGTTTGGCAAATGATACTTATATTGGCTACGGTCGGGCGTAGGTTGGTGCCTATTTGGAAAATGATATTTATATTGGCTTTGGCATGGCATAGATTGGTGCATGTTTGGCAAATGAAGTGTTCTGCAGGAAGTGTTCTAAACGAAGAGTTCTACATGTCTTTCGGGCGATACTGATACCACTAGTTAACACATATATACAATATATGTTTCATGAGAAGTTTTATGGCATGCTAGGGTTTTTGGAAAAACCTACTACATATTATACGCTATTGATGTTTTCATAAAACTTTAGGGGTTAGTATATTGATAACTGTTTCATCATTATATATATATATATATATATATATATATATATATATATCAACTTGGTCTACTCATGTTTGTTTTACGTCCCCTCAGGACATAAGTACGAGGATTACGACCCGATCTACGAGGTTTTCCCCTACCAGTGATATCGTGTCATCCTCTCTGCTTTGACTTCACTTGTAATAACACCTTCCACTTGTAATCTAAATTAGATGTATACTCTGAACATGTCATGCGTCATCATTGTGAATTCATTGTTGGCAATTGAATATTATTACGGTGATAGTACCCTCATTCACGCTATGAATACTCACATCCTATTATCTTGCTACAATTTATGTGAATGATTTATATGTTCTCAACATGTGCATTCATTAAATGGCTTGCGTCACCTCCAAGTGTCGGCCATCACGTGACCATCCTGATGTTCGTGGGACATCGGGATCGGGGCATGTTAGTCAATGTACTAATTTTTTATATATAAAATGTAGCCAAATTTTATTATATAAATGTACTTATTTTATAAAAATAAATAAATAAAATAAAATCCCCCTTTTTCTTTTTCCTGTAATCTAGAATGCCCCATAAGCAATTATTATTATTATTATTATTATTATTTATTATTATCAAAACCCATCAGCAATTTTGAATAATTAAATTGGTAGTGTAAATGAAAAAAAAAAAAACGGTTGAGTCTTTATTGGTGTTATTGCATCTCTTTTATTATTATGTTATTTATGTAGGAGAGGTCAATAAAAAATCTAAAATGCATAAGGTTTTAGTCTATAACAGTTAGGACCAGGGACCACAACTAAACTATGACAACCCGTCCCTGCCTTTAAATTTTTCTTAATTTTAAAAGTGTGAATTTACGAAAATGCCCTAGAGCCGAAGGTTTTGACTTTCATTGACCAATGTGTAGTGAGACATACTAAATATTCTTTTAGTGTATTCCTGAAGTACTCAATGATACAAACACGTAAGCACAAGCAGAAGTGAATTCGGAGTTACGGTTAAAGTTTTATAGAGTTACGAACCGAAGGTATTTTGAAGAAACAACGATTCTAATTATGTAATATTATATTACTGTATACTAAATTTGAGGACACATGTGTGTGTGCAGGTGTGGCCAAGAGAAAAGAAAGAAAAAAAAAAGGAGGCTGCCTGATAGCAGCGAATGAGAGGGGAGGAAGATAACACATGAGGGACCAGGAGAAAAGTGGAGGAATGAGGAGAGGAGAGAGTGAGAAAGAACCAATTAGACAGGAGAAAAAGGAGGGAAAAGAGGGAAAGGAGGAAAGGGATCGGCTAGATACCCCTTGACCCGCACCAAACCTTTTGACCCGGTTCTAATTCTGGCCAAATTATGTCTTTTTCAGGTGAAATTCACCCATCCAATACTGTAAATTACTCCATACCCTTCCCTATTCTTTTTCCACCTGAAATTATAGTGAAATTGGTTGTATTTTGGGGGAAAATCTCGACGGGAACCATGGGTGCCGTGAGGACTCTCGGCCGAAATCCTCCAAACCTGAAATGTTTCCATTCAATTAATACCACCCATGTACTTCCCTTGAGCCTAGAAGCAATGCCCAATCATTATTTGGAGCGGCGGAGTTGAGTTGAGGACGAATCAAAGCACACCCACACCTAGGGTTTCAATGGGCTTTTATGAAATTAGGGCTTTTCCCGGCCAAATTGGCCTTAGCCGCAGGTATAAAGTTTGCTCTACTCTTTGAGATCTTCATTTCTGTAATTTTTGAGAATTTTTAGAAATGGTTGGATTTTCCGGCAAGTCGGGGTGACCGACTGCCACCCACGACGGCGCATGCGACGGCGCGTGGCCAGTGGGCCGCCAGTGCTATTTTTAGGCTATGTTAAATGTCTTGAATTCAGTTTTGATATTTGAATAACGTAGGTTGATCGTTGGAACCTAAATTCTTTACGATACGTTAATAGGTATTTATATGAATCGACGATCCAACCGTTGGATCGTCACCAAACTTTGTTACATTGTAGCACGTGATAATTGATGGATGTAGGAACGTACATTGATTATACCATCAAACTCCAAGTCTTCAACCTCATTGATTATATTATAAAAAATTAGCAACAGACACTATATCAATTAAAGTTTCAACATATATTATAATAATTACTTACTTGTCAGCCACCACTTAAACTGTGCTACTTTTGCAATCTTGATACAACACGCGATTGTTGTACTTTGCGGCTTTTGTAGTCCCAAAATTAACTAATCTATATTATATCTTAAGAGAACACACCTTGTCAACCTTTTTGCACGCTTTTTCCAAATTTGCCCCTCACTTTCGAATACACAATGTTGAGATAGGAGGGCAAAATCGTAATTTTGTAGCTTTTGACAAAACGACAATTATATCCATTTTTTCCTATTTTGCCCTCACTTTTGATACACAATATTTACATAAGGAGGGCAAAATAGTAATTTTGTATCAAAATATTTACACAAGATAAAAATATTCACTTATTAAGAGAAATTGTCCCGCCATCATTTTTTCATACAGGTAAGTGAAATCATGATGTTTTTTGGATAGTTTGAATGAATTGAAGCGGTTGCGCTTGAGGAGAACGTGGGAGGAGGTGGGTGGTTGCGGTTGTGCTTGAGGAGAAGGTGGGCGGTTGTTCACATACACAAAGTATGTGCTCTCTGCTAGTTTGTAAAAAACAAATTGATTGGTAAAATTAAAAAAAAAAAAAAAAAAAAAAAAAAAAAAGCAAAATTAAGTTGAATTTTTTTTTTTAAGAAAAACTAAACAAAAATCAATTTAAAAAACGAATGAACAATGGCTGTGTCGAAGCAAGGAATAAGGTAATTGATTCAAAATTCTGGAATTCGAAGCCAGTTCGGTTGAGAATAGAAAAAGTGCTTCAATTGAAATTCTGGGTACTGGGTTATTAAAGAATTGAGTTATGATTATCAACTTATGATCCTTGAAATAATACAAGGCTTGGAATTTGATCCTTGGAATGCGTATTACAAACTGTAGTTTTCGAAGCGTCAATAAAGAACGGAAAGTCGAATTGGTCACTGTACTAGAATTTATTTCCCCTTTTTTTAATACCTATACACATATGTAAAAAAAATAAAAAATTTTGGTGCTGCCGTAACACCTGTATATTTCTCAGAAAATAGAATACATATCTATCTCAATCCCATACACGGTATAACAAAGTCCACATGAATATCATGCTATAGATCTCAATAAACATCTATATCTCATCAACATATTAGCCGGAGTCACCTCACGTGGCCTGTACGGCTGAATCAGTATCTCATCAATCAATGCTAGAATATAAGTCGGAGTCACCTATAGTGATCTGTACGACTTATCCATATTTCATCACATATCTTATCAATCATTGCTAGCATGCAAGTCGGAGTCACCTATAGTGACCTGTACGACTTAATTCATATCTCATCAATCATTGCTAGCATATAAGTCGGAGTCACCTATAGTGACCTGTATGACTTAATTCATATCTCATCACATATCTCATCAATTATTGCTAGCATATAAGTCGGAGTCACCTATAGTGACCTGTACAACTTAATTCAGAGCTCATCCATACAACCGGAGTCACCTAACGTGACCTGTACGGCTAAATCCATATCTTAACAAATATACCTACACACGAGTCGAAACCACCTAAAGTGGTCTGTACGACAGGCTGGGTGTAAATAAGTACGCTCAAGTGCTACGATCACGTGAAGGCTGTGCGATGAATCGCGGGTCACCTACGAGTCGGAACTACCTAATGTTGTCTGTACGACAGGCTGGCACCAAACTTGGATCCAAGGTGAGTGTGCGGTGTGGGAGATGAACGATCACGTGAAGATTGTGCCCTGGCCCGGGGTGGGAGTACTAACACCGGGGTGCAGGTTTATGAGCTATAATATATCTCAACATAATCATACTCACTATCATCACTATCATCAACATATACTCACCTGAAGCTTACCTGGGCGTCCACGGCGTCATTTAGCACTTTAAAGCATTCACAATAATTAGGTTCAGGTAATATACATATGAATATGCAATCTAAACTATTTACATATGAATATACATATGAATATGCCATGATGCAATCTAAACTCAAACATTTCATAATATTTCCAAAATACATAATACAGCGTAAAAATGTACAATCAATAACACCCTACTCCCAAACTATTTAACTTTAGAATTAATTATCGGTGAATAGCCCAACTAAACGCTAGTTTAATTAATTATCAATACTAACGATTTTTCACTTCAATGTTACGATTCTTCACACATTAATTTATAACCCACATTTAATCACCAAAACATAAGGTTAAATCTTACATTTTCCATCAATCTTCTTTACATTGCTCAATTCCCCACATAAGGCTATTGTCTCAATTATTTAGTCTCATTTATTGTATGGCTGCATCTAACATCTCATTAGACTGCCTACGTACCCTTAAACAGGGATCAAGCCATTCGTAGTTCACAATATCAACAATAACATAAGTAATCACTAGATGCATATTCTAAAACATAAAGCATATATACTTGTATAGAAAACCAAAAACCCACTCACCTGGAGTCCACGCTATGATTCTCTAGCACGTGCATCGAGGTGTCCCGAATGATTGGCGTCTGTGACCAATTATCGAAACACATCTCAGAACTCTTATCAATAGAATACATAATTCTTACAAAACACATCCTCAAGGGCATTCTAAAATAGTTTGAGACCCATTGACCACAAGTCAACCGTCGATCAAAGATCGACGATAAGGTCTACAACCTTGTATAACTCGATTCGGAAGACCCGCATATCATATTTCCAAATCCGAAACTTCCAAAGATCCAAAATTTGCTTCTAGAATAACATACAAAAATTCCATTATAATCCAACGGTCCGATCTCTGCCAATTGCCCAAAACCAAGTGGCGGTTAACATTTATTTTATAAACTTACAAATCCAATTCGGGAAGATCTGTAAGTTGGATTCTTGATCCGTAAGTTTCTATGGTCCTCAAATATTACGTACTATAATATAACAAAGTTTGGTGACGATTCAACGGTCGGATCGTCGATTTGTATAAATACCTATTAACGTATCATAAGAATTTAGGTCCAAACGATCAACCTACGTTATTCAATCACCAAATCTGAACTAAAGGCATCTAATTTATTCTAAGAATAACATCAACGGCCCCCTGGCCATGCGCCGCCGCACGCACCACCGCGGGTGGCGGTCGGCCGACCTGACTTGCCGGAAAATCCAACTATTTCCAAAAATTACCAAAATTTACAGGAATGAAGATCTTAATGAGTAGAGTAACTTTCATACCTGTGACCAAGGCCAATTAGGCCGGGAAGAGCTTTAATTTTGTTAAAACCCGTCGGAAACCCTATACTTGGGTGTGTTTGATTCGACCTCCAAACTTGGTCCGACGCCTCCACCATTGTTTGGGCTTTGTTCCTGGGTTATAGGGAAGTGTTTTGGTAGTGGTAATTGAAGGAGATTGATTCACAATTAGTGAATCCCGAGCAATGTCTCCCGGCACCCACCGTCGGTTTTTAGAACAAGTTACCACCAAATTCCTCCTAATCTTGGGTGAAAATGGAAGAAGGGGGGGGGGGGGCGCCAAGGGATGATTTCCAAGTGGAGAATGGGTGAATTTCGTCGGATTACTTGGTGGAAATTACTCGGAATTAGAATTGGGTCGAAACCAGTTTTGGTCGTGGGCGTGGGTGTGGCTGAC
Source organism: Pyrus communis (assembly GCF_041283825.1). Lineage (NCBI taxonomy): Eukaryota > Viridiplantae > Streptophyta > Magnoliopsida > Rosales > Rosaceae > Pyrus > Pyrus communis. The sequence goes on along the minus strand of NC_142569.1, from coordinate 33,531,335 downwards.
GGGAAGAGGGAGATCCCCTTTCTTGATCGGCTGTCCACCTTTTCCTCTAATTGTTCATTTCCCCTTTTGTCTGATTGGCCCACTCCTTCCTCCCTAATTTTCTAATTGGCTACACTTCCCGCATGGTGGAATTTAATTTTCCTTTAAATCTAAAGTTTAGTGAAACAATTTCTAAGTCCGTAATTATACCGTTATAATCCAGACTCGCAAACAGATTTCGCCTATGATTCTGTAGCTTCAAAATCTAATCGGAAAACATTAATTGTGACTTCGAACGGTCAACGGATGTCAAACATCTTCGTCTCAAAGTGTATTTTCGTAAAATCGCATATTAAAATTATAAAATCATCATTTTTAGGGATGGGCTGTTACACTGACCCTCCAATATATTAATATTTTAATGAACAATACAAGACTATATTTGCCTCCATCTCCAACCGAGGGCCAAAGGGCCATAGGGCTCACTTTAACCCTGTCACAAAAAACCGTCTCCAACTGAGGGCCAAACATAATTTATTATTTAAAACTACAACTTAAATAGAAGTTATAGGAAATTAAGAAAAATAGGAAACAAATTTTGTAAAATTGAAGTTATAGGAAAAAAAAAAATTTAGATAAAATATAAAACAAATTTTGTAAAATAGAAGTTATAGGAAGTTATAAAAAAAAAAAAGAAGTTATAGCAAAAAAATTGTGTAAAAAAATTAAACTGTAAAAAAAAAAAAAAAAAAAAAAATCAAAAGTAACGGCTAGTTGACATCAGCTAGCCGTTGCATTTGATATTTGGCCTAGAATTCCTACTGGATATAACCAACAGGAATGCTAGAATTTCTGGCCTAGCTCGGGGCTGGCTAACTGGTTGGATTGGGCCAGCCGGTTGGCCCTTTCAGATTCTGTGGGACTCACGAGCCTTCTGGCCTAGTGCTCGGTTGGAGACGATTTTCGGCTCTCTGACCCTCTGGACCCTTCGGTTGGAGATAGCCTAATAGACAAGGGAAGTTCCACTTTGTCTTTGGTGTGTTAGGTGAAATTGAAATAGGAGAGAAGACTTTCGTCAATCAGATTAAACAACTTCAACGCTGTACATGCAGCCAAAATTTTTATTTATTTTCTATTTTTTGGGGAAAGTTGACTTCTTTTGGTTGAACAAATTCATTGTTATCAATGAAAAATAAAAGAAGGCAACTATCTCACACACTACAGCAAACTAGTCATACATTATTAACCGTACATAATACAATACATGTTTGGATTATAAATAAAAATAAAGCCTGCTATGGGCTTTATTTATTTTTATTTACACAAAAGTTACATAACTTCGATCCACCAATTTCTAAATTGAAACTACGTTCAGACGATCATTTCATTTTGCCCTAACTTGTCCAAAGCATTGGATAGAAGTCTCTCATAAGCGTGTTTACGAGGCAAACGACCAAAGACTGGAATATCTTGTCCACTTAAATGCATACGTACACATCATCTGACACGCTGAGGTCACTACCGCGATTGTCTAACTGCCTCAAGACATAGTTGAAGGCCACCTACCAGAAATTACAGTCATTGTTAGCACCACATAAATGATCTACCCATGTTTCAACTTGGTGATATGATCGAGGTTGCTCCTTCATCATTGCCTATAAATAGAACCAGTGACCTTTAAGTTGAGGACCTTCGTCATATTCAATCTCTACGATTACATAATACCTTGAATGATTCTTCAATCAGCCCAATTTCTTTTTAGCAAACCTAATTGCTCTTCAGCAAAACTCTCTTTAACTCTTCAGCTACAACCTCAAAGCCTTTTTTTGAAGCAAATACTACATACAATCCATGAGATCTTAAAATTTTACCGCTTTGCCACTTCGTGGAATGATTCGTTTGATGTGCAATTCCAACCACTCTGATTTCCTTGAGGCGGTTGTTTTGCACTAAGTCCAATATAATACCAGTGATCTCGGTGGACTCTTCTAGCATTATTTTGCCCTTCATGACTTGAACCGTGCTAGAGTTTTAATGATTTCTTTGCATTTCCAATCACTTTACAATTCAAGTCATGTAGTGCAGCCTAACGGCCTAGATTTTACTTTTGTGAACGTTTTGTAACTTGACTTCATTATGAAATAATTACATTCTTTTTCTCGTTTAAGTTTCTATTTCATTTTTATTTACTTTATAGGCAAACATACACGAAGTTACACTAAATATTAAGTAATCGTTCACTCGAGGCACAAAAAGAACTTAACAGAACCAGCGTCCCCCACTCGATGCACACCATTTTGGTTTAGAAGTCATATTAACACGTAGCCTTCGCACATACTCAAACACAAAACACTATCTGTTAGTAGCCTCTAGCAGTGGTACACCTATTATCTCTTTCTCTCAAGCCATATCGTGTCACTGAAATTGAAAACAAAACTCGAGGCAAATGCATGTTGAACCTCGTGCCTAAATTTCGTCAGAGTTTTGGCATCGGCAATAGAATCCCATTATGTTATGGAGAAGAAGGGGGGGGGAACCCAAACCACGAATAAGTCTCACCTTGCAAAATCCATAGTTAATGACATTATTAGAGAAACTAAAAACTGATCATGAACAAGTTGAATATTAGAACGCACGATAAACAAAACTACAAAATAATAAGAATATAATAAATAAACAAGATGCCGATGCGGCTACATAACCCAAAAAGACTACATTGTGACTAATTTATTTTTCTATATAGTTACAAGGTATCATATATATATAAAATTGACATAAGTCTAACAGGCCCGAAAACGAAAAGGGCTAGGCCCAAAAAACCAAACAGTAAAATAAACCTAAGACTAATATTTTCCAACACCCCCACTCATGATGGTACATGACATGAGTTTGCCACCAGATGTGAATGCAAGCTCTGTTAAGTTATTTCTGATGCCAACTCTAATACGAAATTCTATCGATGCAAGTGCAAGATTCCAATGCTAGTGCCGATGTAAGATTCTAATGCTAGTGCCAATACAAGATTCCAATACCAGTGTAAATTTCAATGCCAGCCAGCACAAAATTCCAATACCAATGCCAATACAAAATTCCAATTCGAATTGATGGCAACTAAGGTTGTCAATGTCAGCTAATGTTGTCAATGTCGAACTTTGTCTTAATTTATACCACATTTCCTTGAACATGCTCTTACAATATAGAAAGAAACAAATTGGTGGCAACTAGCAACAGTGTAAAACTGAATAGATAGGAAAAGACAAAGTAATTCCCAAGTGGTAAGATAGAGGGAAATTCACTGGAAGAAATGCGTAAAAAATTGTAAGTTGTGAACTTGTCAGATCCTTTTCTTGGAGATCATTAGAAATCCACAATCATACCTGTTTATTATGCATCAGACCGTTATAAATTATTTTAAATTTAAAATTAAATATAAATAATACCTAACGAATTTAACCGCAAAATGAACACAAGGATCCTAAGATCTCCAGCGAGGATCCTTTTCCAGATCGAACTCGTATTATCTCTCTCTCATCTCCATTGATGTCGTCTTCTCTCATTTTTCTTTCTTGATTGGTTTAGAGATTAAGAAAAGAAAAAAGAAGTGAAAAACTGCTTGTCATTAATGACCTGCTTGGAGGAGTTGACTGCTGGAAGCGCCTCCTCATCTGCTCCGTCAGCTCGTCGATGGAAATACGATGTGTTTTTGAGTTTCAGGGGTGAAGACACCCGCAAGGGTTTTACAGACCATCTCTACGACAAATTGAAGTGGCGTGCAATCAAAACTTTCAGGGACGACCCAGAACTTCAAAGGGGAACTAGTATTCATCCTGAACTTCTTATGGCAATTCAACAATCACGGTTTGCGATTGTTATTATTTCGCCAAACTATGCTGCTTCCACATGGTGCTTGCTTGAACTGACAAAGATTCTTCAGTCCATGGATGAGAGTGAGACCATCCTGCCAGTTTTTTACGATGTTGATCCCTCGGATGTCCGACATCAAAAGGGGAGTTTCGCTGAGGCCTTCGTTAAACATGTGGAGAAGTTCAGGGAAGACATAGAGAAGGTGCAAGGGTGGAGAGATGCTTTAACAAAGGTGGCTAATCTTGCAGGGTGGACGTCAAAGGATTACAGGTACGAAACAGAACTTATCAAAGAAATTGTGGAAGTAGTGTGGAACAAAGTTCATCCTACATTGACACTGTTAGATTCTTCGGAGAAGTTAGTCGGAATTGAATTTAGATTAAAGGAAATATGTTTGCTTTTGGATATAGCGGAAAATCATGTTTGCTTTATAGGGATATGGGGGATGGGAGGGATTGGTAAGACAACCCTTGCTAGACTTGTTTATGAAAAATTCTCTCATAACTTTGAAGTTAGCATCTTTCTTGCTAACGTCGGAGAAATTTATGCAAAACATGGTTTAGTGCATCTACAAAAGCAACTGCTTTCACAAATCTTGAAAGATAAGGACGTACAAGTTTGGGATGTTTATAGCGGAATTACTATGGCAAAGAGTTTTTTGTGTAACAAAAAGGTTCTTCTCATTCTTGATGATGTAGATCAATTAAACCAACTAGAAAAGTTGGTTGGAGAAAAATACTGGTTCGGTTTAGAGAGCAGAATCATTGTTACCACTAGAGATCGACATTTGCTGGTCGCACATGGCATAGAGAAACAATATCAAGTTGTAGAATTAGACGAGGATGAAGCTTATCAGCTCTTTAATTGGAAAGCATTCAAAGAAGATGAGCCTCAGGAAAAATATTTGGAGCTCTCTAAGCAGTTCGTTAAGTATGCTGGAGGTCTTCCATTAGCTCTTAGAACTTTGGGGTCTTTTTTGTATAAAAGAGATCCAGATGCATGGAGTAGTGCATTGAACAAACTGAAGCAAACTCCTAATAGAACAGTTTTTGAAATGCTAAAAATAAGTTATGATGGACTAGATGAGATGGAGAAGAGAATTTTCCTTGATATTGCATGTTTCCATAAGTGGTCTGATAAAGAGCGAGTAATTGAAGTACTAGACAGTTGTGGATTTTGCGCTCGTATTGTGATAGATGTTCTTGTTGAGAAGTCTCTCTTAACTATTTCTGGCAAGAGTGTCTGTATGCACGATTTGATACAAGAAATGGCATGGGAGATTGTTCGATGTGAGTCTTTTGAAGAGCCTGGTGCACGAAGTCGTTTGTGGCTTCGTGATGACATATTTCATGTGCTCACAAAGAATACGGTAAGAAGTTATTTGTAAATATCAAGTTTGGATAGCATTATAAAACCTTAATGTTACACAGTACTATGAGACTTGTGGAGTTAACTTTTCCTTCATTCCTGTTTATTAGGGAACAAAAGCAATTGAAGGCATTGTCTTACGCTTGCGTGAATTTGAAGAGGCACACTGGAATCCTGAAGCCTTCTCTAAGATGTGTAATTTAAAGTTGCTTCACATTGATAATTTGAGACTTTCTGTTGGCCCCAAATATCTTCCTAATGCCTTGAGATTTCTCAAATGGAGATGGTATCCCTCCAAATTTCTGCCGCCAGGTTTTCAACCGGATGAACTGACTGAACTTAGTTTGCCCCATAGCAAAATTGATTGCCTTTGGAATGGAATAAAGGTAAATATATGTATAGAATAGTATTCATTCAGCAATTTTTTATCTTTTTGGTTAGAATACTTTGTAAGGCTTTTTGGACGGTGATCTCTACCTTTTTCATGTTTTGTGCAGTACTTCAGAAAGTTGAAATCTATTGATCTTAGCTACTCGCAGAACTTGACAAGGACTCCAGATTTCACGGGTCTTCAAAATCTTGAGAAGCTAGTTCTTGAAGGCTGCACAAATTTAGTTGAGATTCATCCATCCATTGCATCTCTCAAATGTCTCAGAATTTTGAATTTTAGAAACTGCAAAAGTATTAAGATTCTCCCAAGTGAAGTAGAGATGGAAACTCTTGAAGTATTTGATATTTCTGGCTGCTCAAAAGTTAAGAAGATTCCAGAATTCAGTGGACAGATGAAAAATGTATCAAAGCTTTATTTAGGTGGGACTGCTGTTGAGGAACTGCCGTTATCATTTAAAGGTTTGATTGGGAGTTTAGAAGAACTTGATTTAACGGGAATTTCTATAAGAGAGCCAGTTTCCTCGATCGGTCCTATGAAAAATCTCGACCTATCATCCTTTCATGGATGTAATGGTCAACCACCTCAGCCACGGTTCTCATTCCTCCCTTCAGGCTTATTCCCACAGAAGAGTCTTAGCCCCGTGAATCTGGTGTTAGCTTCTTTAAAAGATTTCCGTTCTTTAAAGAAACTAGATCTAAGTGACTGCAACCTTTGTGAAGGAGCCCTTCCCGAAGATATTGGCTGTTTGTCTTCTTTAAAAGAATTAAATCTTGGAGGAAACAATTTTGTTAACCTTCCCACAAGCATTGGTTGTCTTTCTAAGCTTAGTTTTTTCAACTTGAACAACTGCAAAAGGCTTCAACAATTACCAGACCTTCCGTTAAACAACAGAATATATTTAAAAACGGACAATTGTACTTCCTTACAAATGTTGCCAGGTCCACCAGAGCTGTGCAGATTACGCCGGTTTGTCTTCTCTTCTGTCAATTGCTTGAGACTAGTTGGTTATCAAGGTTCGAACAATATTATATATTCAATGCTAAAGCGATTCCTACAGGTACTCTCTCTCTCTCTCTCTCTCTCTCTCTCTCTTTATCTTCCTCCATAGTTGTGTGATATGGTGGTTAATTTGAATCGTACAGGAAATCCCTCATTTTGTTGACCGTTTTAGTATTATAATTCCTGGAAGTGAAATCCCTGAGTGGTTCACTAATCAAAGTGTTGGACACTCACTAACTGAAAAGCTACCTTTGCATGCCGGTAATAGCGAGTGGATGGGGTTTGCTTTGTGTGCTGTTTTTGTATCTCACGAGAATCCAGCCGTTGTTCGTGAAGTAGATTATTTGCAAAATTATGCAAATGAAATTTGTTGTCAATGGAAAATTCCTGGTTCTCAGTTCGAGGGTGTGTCTTTTTATAATCGTCTAGACCAGGTTGTATCAGATCACCTTTTGTTAGTCCTTTTGTCTAGGCAGCACTATAATTTTTTGGAGGAGAAACGCTGTCAGATTAAGTTTGGTTTCAAAACCAGACGTGCTGTTGGAAACAAGAAATGCTTGAAGGTGAAGAAATGTGGAGTCCGTTCAGTGTACGAGCAAGATGCGGAAGACCTCAACAGAACAATGAACCTGTCCAACAACAACAATTCTCTTCACGAGGATGTGCACATTCCACATTGTGATTTTTGACGTATCAGCAAACATACAAGCTGCCTCTGTTAAGTGAACATAAAAATCCAGGAATGAGGCAGGATCGAGCAGAAGTGGTAACTTCGACAAGGAAGGAAGCACTCCGGAAAAGATTAAAAGAAGGGACATGTCTCTGTATCTATTCGGAATCTTTTGTTCTTGTAAGTTCGTATGTTATGATCCTATGGAGTGAATCGTTCTTTCCCTGATGGCCATCTCGGAATCTCAGTAAACCTAATGCATTTTAGTTTTATCCTTGGATTGATGGTAAAAATGTTAAAATTTGTATTCAACGAATTAAGGGCTAAAGAGTACACATATTTTATTCATTGATAGCAATGAATCTGTTCAACCAAATGAAGTCAACTATCCAACAAAAATAAATAAATTAAAGAAGAAAAGATAATTGGCAGCATGTGATGTGCTTTGGAGCATTGAATCTGTCCAATCTGACTAAAAAAGTCAAAAGAGCCTCTTTCTCTCCTATTTCAGTTTCACCCAACACACCTAGACCAACTGGAAGTTCCCTTGTTTCTGACACGAAGCTAGCCTCTCTCTACCTTCCTGTTTTTTTGTTGGTTGTTTTGGTGTTTCTTCGTTTAAAGAAAAACGAAAAAGAAGTTGTCAGTAACTCATCAATGAATTTTTTGGAGGAGGAAAGTGATAAAATATGAACTTGCTAGGGTTTCGTGGTTTCTAGGGTTTAACCCACGAGAGAGAAGTGTTGAAGATGGTTTTGTATATTTGCTTAATGAAACAATTACAAGATGAAACATATATATAGGGAAGAAAAAGAACATAAGCCTAATTTTGCCTAACTTACCTATCTTGCTTGACTAACCTAACTTGCAACTTTGAACAAGAAAATTGACTAGCCTACCATTATTCCAACATGTTTATTTCATGCATTTTAATTGCTTTCCCCCTCAAGGTGGAATGTGAATGTCAATCACACCCATCTTGCCAAGTAATGAGTGAAACATCCCTTGTCCAAGCGGCTTGGTAAATATATCAGCCAACTGTGCTCCAGTACGAACGTAGGCTGTCGTGATAACCCCTGATTGAATACGTTCACGAACAACATGGCAATCGATTTCTATGTGTTTGGTACGCTCGTGGAACACGGGATTGGCTGCTATATGAAGAGCCGCTTGATTGTCACAATGCAGTTTTGCTGGCACATGATGATCAACTCGTAAGTCAGCCAACAAGTATTTCATCCATGTAAGCTCACACGTCGCAGAGGCCATGGCACGATACTCTGCTTCTGCTGAAGATCGAGAAACGGTGGTTTGTTTCTTAGTCTTCCAAGATACCAATGCTCCTCCAAGGAATATGCAATAACCCGTGACAGATCTCCTTGTAATTGAACATTGAGCCCAATCGGCATCACAATATCCAGCCAAGATTAGGTCCCCCTTTGAAGGAAATAGAAGTCCTTGTCCAGGTGCCCCTTTCAAGTATCGCAAGAGACGATGGACTGCATCTAAATGTGGTTTTCTTGGTTGTTGCATGTATTGGCTGAGTACATGAACTGCATATGAAATTTTTGGTCTAGTGATAGTAAGGTAAATAAGTTTACCAACAAGTCTCCTATACTTCGAGGCATCATGAAGAACTTGCCCTTCCGTTGGAGATAACTTCAAATTTTCTTCCATGGGAAATTTTGCAGGGTTGGCACCCAGTAAGCCGGCTTCATCAAGAATGTCAAGCGTGTATTTCCGTTGTGAGATAGAAATACCTTGAGAAGACCTAGCCACCTCTACGCCGAGAAAGTATTTTAATGGTCCCAGATCCTTGATTCGAAACTGAGTGTGAAGAAACTGTTTGAGATCACGAATGGCCTCTTCATCATTGCCTGTGATGATCATGTCATCGACGTAGATTAGTATAGCTGTGAATGAGTGATCACGTACCTTGGTGAACAAGGAATAATCGGCCTTGGATTGTTGATACCCAACTTGGTGTATAGCAGTGGAAAATTTGTGAAACCAGCTTCGAGAGGCTTGTTTAAGCCCATAAAGTGACTTGTTGAGTCGGCATACATTGTGCTCCCCCTGACGACGAAGACCAGGAGGCAGTTGCATATAGACTTCTTCCTCAAGATCTCCATGGAGGAAGGCATTTTGAACATCCATTTGGTGGAGAGACCAATGACGAACAGAAGCTACGGCCAAAAGACATCGGACGGTAATAAGTTTGGCAACTGGGGCGAAAGTCTTTTTGTAATCGATACCTTCACGTTGTGTAAAACCCTTGGCAACAAGGCGAGCTTTATAACGCTCGACATACCCATCTGAATGATACTTGACCTTGTAAACCCATTTGCAACCAATAGCTCGATGCCCGGGAGGGAGACGAGTGAGAGTCCAAGTCTGATTTTGTTCCAAGGCTAGGAGTTCAGCTTGCATGGCGGCTTGCCATGCAGGATCACTATTAGCTTGCTCAAAGGTAGTGGGTTCAACAATGTTGGAAATAGCACAAGCAAAAGAACGGTGTGAAGAAGAAAGATGAGCATAAGAAACATAGTGAGATAAAGGGTAACGTGTACCTGACATGGAAGAAGAGGTGGCACTGGGAGCAAGATAGTGTACATGATATAAATGATAGCCCTGAAGTCGTACGGAGGGTTTTGGAGGACGGTTGGAGTGGCAAATGGCAAGGGGAAGAGGGGAGGGAGCAGGCTCGGTGATGAGAGGGTCCGAGGAAGGGTTGGTGGCATGGATAGGGGGTGTGACTTGTGGTGGGTCGTGCGGTGGGTCGAGTGGTGTGTCGGGGGATGGTAGTGGTGGTAGGGGCATGTGAGTCGATGGTAGTATCAAGGGGAAGGGGGAGAACAACACTGTCAGGTTGGTGATCTGGGGGTTGGGAAGGAAAGGGAAAGGTGTCCTCATGAAAGATCACATCACGGGAGGTGGAGAATTTGTGGGTAGTGAGATCATAAACACGGTACCCCTTTTGACCAAGAGAATATCCAACAAATATGCATTTCCGAGCACGTTGATCAAACTTGTGTGTGGGAGTGAGATTTGTGGCATAGCATAAGCAACCAAACACACGCAAGTGATGAAAATCTGGAGGTGTACAATGTAAAAGCTCAAATGGGGTTTTGTGATGGAGGAGTGGTGTTGGTAAGCGATTGATTAAATAACATGCCGTTTGAACACTTTCCCCCCAAAAAATTAAAGGTAAATTGGCTTGAAAACGAAGTGCTCGCCCAACATATAAAAGATGGCGATGTTTTCTTTCAACGACCCCATTTTGTTGGGGAGTAGAAGGACAAGAAGTGTGAAACACAATACCCTTGCTATAAAAAAAAGAACGTAAAGAAATGAATTCAGCCCCATTATCTGCCCTAATCGTCTTGATCATGCGATTGAATTGTGTTTGAACCCAAGCAATAAAAGAACGTAACAACCCTTGTGTTTCAGATTTTAAACGCATAAGATGGATCCAAGTAAATCGTGAATAATCATCAACAATAGTCAAAAAATATCTAGCCCCCGAATGAGAATTGACTCGATGAGGTCCCCAAATATCACAATGTATTAAATCAAAAGGTGCTTGAGATGAAATAAAGCTTGACGGAAAAGACAAACGAGTTTGTTTAGCAAGGGGACAAATGTCACACAAATGGCTAGAATCAAACATAATAGTTGGAACTTGCTTGGTCAAAAGTTGTAAGGGACCAGTGGAGGGATGTCCTAACCGTCGGTGCCAAAGGTTTGAATGACGGTTGACATTGTGAGCTAAATGAGGATTTTGTGTTGACGACAAGTAATAGAGCCCATTATATCGCTTGCCCAGGCCAATCGTCCTCCTCGTAGCCATGTCCTGTATCACACAAAAGGTAGGAAAGAAAATCACTATGCATTGTAGAGACTCAGTGAGTTTGCTAACGGATAACAAATAAACTTGAAAATTTGGAACATGTAACACATCATCAAGTTTAAGAAGAGGAGTTGCTTGGACGGAACCAACAGATTCTATAATGGCTTTTCCCCCATTCGGCATTTGTACATAATCACACATAGATTTCTTGTGAAGCAAGTGAGGTGAAGGAGATATATGATCCGTTGCCCCACTATCAATGATCCAATATAGGTTTTTCTGTGGTAAGGCTCCTGACATTTTAGACAGAGGTGTAAGAGTACCTGTGGCATTTGCAAAACGGTGAGGATTACCATCCAAGTTGTTTTTCTTGAGCATGGCCATGATCTGGTTGTACTCTTCAGGAGTGAACTTGGGGCTGTCACCGTTGGTTTCATGATGGTGCTGATCCGTGACTGTGGCGACTTCACTGCCAGTCTTTGTTTGATTAGCCGCAGGTTTCTTCTTGTTAGGAGGAATCATCTTTTTGCCATGGTATTTGTGCCCCGGTGGAAAGCCATTGAGATAGAAACACCGATCTACGGTATGATATTTTTGATCACAATATGAGCATTTAATAGAGGAGTTACCTCGTTGTGCAGCAGATTCCCTATGGCTTGTCAAATGCATCGCATGCAAACTGTTGTTATGACGAGTGAGAGATACCTCCACTTGTTTCTCTTGTTGTAAAACAAGAGAGTATGCCTTCCGAGTGTCGGGAAGTGGCTGCATCAACAAGATTTGCCCACGTACTGCGGCATAGGACTCGTTTAATCCCATGAGTAACTGCATCACTCTTTCCTTTTCATCACGTTCATTGATCTTCTTCAAACCCCCACAAGTGCATGTTGATGGCTCATGATAGGACGTCAATTCATCCCACAATGCCTTTAGTTTGGTGTAGTAGACTGAGATCGATTGTTGCTCCTGTCTGTGCTCAACAATTTCTCTCTTAATTTGGTAAACACGTGAATCGTTCCCTTGAGAGAAACGATCACGCAAGTCAGCCCACACATCTGCTGCTGAAGTGTAGTAGGAAACGCTGCTTGCAATGTCTTCATGTACAGAATTCAGGATCCATGCGAGAACCATGTCATTGCATCGTTGCCACAATGCAAATTGTTTATCTATTTCAGCAGGTGGGTCAATGGTTCCATCGACCAAACCTAGCTTGTTCTTAGCACTTAGACTGATGCGCATAGCACGGCTCCATGTGTTGTAGTTATCTCCTTGAAGGGTTTTGGAGACCAAGATGTTCCCAGGTTGATCAGAGGGGTGTAATAAAAACGGGTTCGAGAGATCAGTAGCCATCTCTAATGGTTTTGTGTTGGTTCCTGAATCACTCATGATGACGATGTTGTTGGTTGTGGTGCGGAAGCGTTGAAGATAGGTGGGGTATTCAGAGTCACCAGAAACGGTGCTCTGATACCATGATAAAATATGAACCTGCTAGGGTTTCATGGTTTCTAGGGTTTAACCCACGAGAGAGAAGTGTTGAAGATGGTTTTGTATATTTGCTTAATGAAACAATTACAAGATGAAACATATATATAGGGAAGAAAAAGAACATAAGCCTAATTTTGCCTAACTTACCTATCTTGCTTGACTAACCTAACTTGCCTAACTTTGAACAAGAAAATTGACTAGCCTACCATTATTCCAACATGTTTATTTCATGCATTTTAATTGCTTAATAGAAAGAATGGAGAGGTGGGACCGTTCCCGGTTTCGAAGGGAGCTGCTCGATGGAAGCGCCTCCGCATCTGCTCCTACAGCTCGCAGATGGAAATATGATGTGTTTTTAAGTTTCAGGGGTGAAGACACCCGAAAGGGTTTCACAGACCATCTCTATGATAAATTACAGTGGCGTGCAATCAAAACTTTCAAGGACGACCAAGGACTTGAAAGAGGGACATTTATCTCTCCTGAGCTTCATAGTGCAATCAAAGAATCTCAGTTTGCTATTGTTGTTCTTTCGCCAAACTATGCCTCTTCAACTTGGTGCTTAAGTGAACTCGCAATGATTTTCCAATGCATGACAAAGAGGGGGACAATTCTGCCAATCTTTTACAATGTTGATCCCTCTGACGTACGACATCAAAGGGGGACTTTTGCTGAAGCTTTCACAAAGCATGAAAAAGAGCATAAGGAAAACATGCGGCTGGTGGATCGGTGGCGAGCTTCTTTAACGATCGTGAGTAATCTCGCAGGGTGGACTTCAAACGATCGGTAAGCAAAGTTAACATGAGCAATATATACTCGGATGTTGTGTTCCTTTTACCTTCTTTGGTGATTAGTTTTTATTTATTTTTTATTTTTTATTTTTACTTTAATTTCTTGTAGGTATGAAACAGAGCTTATTAAAGAGGTAGTCGAAGCCATATGGAAAAAGGTGCATCCTACATACACACTCTCAGGTTCAACAGAGAACTTAGTCGGAATTGATTTCAGATTGAAATATATAGATATGCTTTTATTTGTTCGTGCAAATGATGTTCGCTTTATAGGGATATGGGGGATGGGCGGGATAGGTAAGACAACCCTTGCTAGACTAGTTTATGAGAGAATTTCCCATAAGTTTCAAGTTAGTAGCTTTCTTGCTAATATCAGAGAGCGTTCTTCGAAATCTGGTTTAGCTCATCTACAAGATCAACTTCTTTCCCTGATTTTGAAGGAAAAAACTACACAAGTTTGGGATGTTTATAGTGGAAGTGCTATGACAAAGAACCTTTTATCTAACAAAAAGGTTCTTCTCATTCTTGATGATGTTGATGAACTAAACCAACTAGAAATATTGGCGGGAAAGACGGATTGGTTTGGTCCGGGAAGCAGAATCATTGTTACAACAAGAAATGAGCGTTTGTTAATCGAGCATTGTATAGATAAAAGATATGAGGTTTTGGGACTAAATGATGATCAATCTCTTCATCTCTTTAGTTTGAAAGCCTTCAAAACAGATCAGCCAGATGATGATTATGTGGAACTATCGAAGTGTTTTGTAGATTATGCTGGAGGCCATCCATTAGCACTTAAGATTTTGGGATCTTCTTTGTATAAAAGAGGCCAAGATGCTTGGAATAGTGCGTTGGATAAAGTAAAGAAAGCTCCTAACGCAGTAATTTTTGAAACTCTGAAAATAAGCTATGATGGCCTTGATGAGATGGAGAAGAAAGTTTTTCTTGATGTTGCATGTTTTCATACTGGGAATGACAAGGAGCGAGTAATTGAAATACTAGAAAATTGTGGCTTTTGTGCTCGTATTGTGATAGATGTTCTCATTGAGAAATCTCTTTTAAGTATTTTGGATGGGTATGTGGTGATGCATGATTTGACACAAGAAATGGGATGGGAAATTGTTCGACAAGAATCCTATCAAGAGCCTGGTCGACGTAGTAGGTTGTGGCTTCATAATGAAATCTTTCACATATTCATGAAGGATACGGTAAGTAAGAGAAATATGCGTTCTGTATAGCAGCCAAATTAATTTGAATATGTATAAAACTTGCTTATGAAATTAACATTCCCTTTCTTCTTGTTTATTAGGGAACAGAAGCAACTGAAGGCATTGCCTTACGCTTGCCTGAATTAGAACAGGCTCAGTGGAATCCTGAAAGCTTTTCTAAGATATGTAATCTAAAGTTTCTCCAACTTCATAATTTGAGCCTTTCTGTTGGCCCCAAATATCTTTCCAACGCCTTGAGATTTATCGACTGGAGTTGGTATCCTTCGGAATCTCTTCCTCAAAATTTTCAACCGGCCGAACTTTCTGAACTTAGTTTGCATCATAGCAAAATTGATCGGCTTTGGAGTGGAATGAAGGTTAGAGAATTGAATAAAAGACGTTATACATTTTATGTTTTTTGTTTATTTATATCTTGCCAGCTAATGATTGTGTCATCTTTTTATATTATCTACAGAACATGTCCTGCTTGAAATATATCGATCTTAGTCACTCTCAAAACTTGACTGCGACCCCAGATTTTACAGGTATTCAGAATCTTGAAAGGCTGGTGCTTGAATCTTGTACGAATTTAGTTGAGATTCACCCATCCATTGCAGTTCTTAAAAGGCTTAAAATTTTGAATTTTAGAAACTGTAATGGTATTAAGAGTCTTCCAAGTGCTCTAGAAATGGAATCTCTTGAAGTTCTTGTTCTTTCTGGCTGCTCAAAACTGAAAAGGGTTCCTGAATTTGTGGGAAACATGAAAAAGTTATCAACTCTTTCTTTAGATGGGGCTGCTATTCAGGATGTGCCTTCTTCGATTGATCACCTAATTGGGCTGATTTCGTTGGATCTCAAAGATTGTAAAAGTCTGTTATGTCTTCCTACTGCCATTTGTAGTCTGAAGTCTCTTAAAAATCTAAACGTGTCCGGATGCTCAAAACTTGAGACAATTCCGGAAAATTGGGAGAAAATTGAGTGTTTGGAGGAGCTTGATTTGAGTGGAACTGCAATAAGAGAGCCACCGTCATCTCTCTTTCTTATGAAGAGCCTCAAAGTACTATCACTACGTGGATGTAAAGGTCCACCGCTTAAATCATGGCATTCATTCCTCCATTTTGGCTTATTTCCAACAAAAAACCCTGACCCCATGGGTTTTGCTTTGACTTCTTTAGATTATTTGTATTCTTTGAGTAAATTAGATCTAAGTGACTGCAATCTTTGTGAAGGAGCAATCCCAGATGATATCGGTTGTTTGCCCTCTTTAGAGGACTTGGTTCTTCGGGGTAATGACTTCGTTAGCCTTCCTGCAAGCATTAGGTGGCTTGATAGTCTCAAGTTTTTGAACTTGGACAGTTGCAAAAGTCTTCAAGAATTACCAGACCTCCCATCAAATGAAGAATTAACTGTAACAACTGATGATTGTACTTGCTTAAAAGTGCTGCCGCATCCACCAAATATAAGTAGATTGAGGTGGTTTTTTTTCAGAGCAGTTAATTGCTACAGATTGGTTGGCAATAAAGCGAGGAATAACATGATATTTTCGATGTTACAGCAATTCCTTCAGGTACTGTCTCGCTCGCTCGCTCGCTCTCCATTTATCTTTCTAAAAGTTGTTTTTCCTGATATAATTGTTCCTATATATGCTACAGGGAACCCCTCCTTTCGTCATTCACAGTTTCAATATTGTAACTCCTGGAAGTGAAATACAAGAGTGGTTCAATATTCAAAGAGCGGGAGATTCAATAATTGTGACGCTGCCTGATGATGTACATCCAACTAGAAGCAAGTTGATGGGATTTGCTTTATGTGCTGTTTTTGCACCACAAGAAAACCCAGCTGCCCTTGAAATTGATTCTTTAGAATGTCATGCATGTGGAATTAAATGTCTTTCGACGGTAACTGGATCAACGAGTGGCAAAACGTCTTTGCTTGTGAAAGGGGTTTATTATCATAAAGCCGGCCAAATTCAGTCAGATCACCTTTGGTTACTCTATCTTTCTTTTAAAGGCTATGATCCTAGGAATTATTGGAAGGGAGGTTTCCATCAAATTGAGTTTTCATTCAAGACCTTTTGTTCGGGGCCAGAAACCAACAAATGCTTGAAGCTGAAGAAGTGTGGGGTGCGCTTGGTGAAAGCAGAAGACGACGACAACTCCTACAATAGCATTTCTCTTTATGAGCCTATGGAAGACCCTCATTGTGCTCTCCCCGAATCAGCAAATGCAGAGAGTGCCATCCATATGAAGCGAACTACTGAACATTTTGATGGCGCGGGATCAAGTGGGAGCTCATCAATCTCTACTAAGGAATCGGTTAACAAAAGATTGAAATATGACTGATCGTCTTGTGCCTATTAAATCATCCGGTTTCTCCAAACAGTGCTTGGAAGTAAAATGCTTTTCTCAGAATTCATTTCAGTAAACCATTATCTCACTCCTCGTTGCAGTTATTAGTACTGTACTGAATTTCCTGATTTTTAAATTTAAAAATTCATTTTCTGATTCACAAGGTGATTTGCTACCCGCCCATTGGGGGCTAGGCAATATATAATTTCATTGTAACTTAAGTAGTGTTTAGTAGCCATATCTTCATGTAATTCAAATGCACAACCACACCTTTTCTCCCTCTACCTAATTGCTTGTTGACTTGCTATGGCGCCCAAAATAAAGCAGCTTCCCTTAACAAATATAAATTCATTGAAAGAATCCCTAAGCAGTACGATTGGATTATTAAACTAAAACCAATGGTAGAGAAAATCATCTATGTTCTTAATGTATGCGAAACGATGTAGAAAATATGGCTCCTAGAGTTTCGGAATTAGATAAAACTAAAATATGTGTGTGGCATTGTACCAAAACCTGTGTCGTAACTTTGAATGACTTTGTTTGAGTTAATATTTGAACATTGGACTTCGATGAAGAAAAGCCCAAGAATACCTGATTAAAGGAGACTTACCCGAAGCCCAGCACTAAGCCCATAAGCAAATTGAAGCCTTCTCAGCTAAAATACAAGCCACGTGCTTGCCATTGAAGTGACAAGTGATAAAGACTAACCTACTACCAGCCAAAGAACACTTTTCAGTGGCATTACAAGTAAAAAATTGATGACTCACTACCCTCCAAGTGCTTTCGGGTAAGAACAAAGTTATAGCAGTCGGGCTAATCTGCCTATAAAAGGAGGAAGAGGCCCCATAGACAAGGACACTCAACCAATCAAACAAACAAACATACAAACTCTGCTCTAAAGCCAGATTTGCATCCAAAAGCTGATATCAACCCAGATTCAGTCCTTTTTAGCGACAAGCTATCTCTTGTTCAGTTTAAAGCTCTGCTATCTCCCTTAGTGGTGTAATATCGATTCCCTTGTGTAAACTTGTTTACCATCCATCCCTTTTTAGCATATAAACCCCTATTAATTCAAAGAGAAGCGATTGCAAGAGGTTCAACCTTGCCATACAAGGTGAAATCTTGCTCGAAGCTTTTTGCTTGTTATCTAAAGTTGTAGATCTATTCCTTAATGCATTCTCATGTATGTATTCAAGTTATTTCCATCAGTTTTCCTATTTTAAGAGTTCCATTTGCATTTGGATATGGTTAGTTTAATAGATATTTTATCATTAAAATCAATCAAGAACCAAGTAAATGACTTAAGGGGATCTGGACTCCCTTCATTCGAACATACAAGACTATGAACTAAAAGTCCTTGTTTACAAGGCAAGAAAAAGAACTTAATGTGGACTTAATCCATCCACGACAATCCTTTGATAACAAGGAGTCCGAGTAACTTGGGGCGCAAGTAATCGACTTAAAACACACTTGTTCTACATCTGCTATACTGAGAAAGCAGTGGCATACCTAGCACTCAGTTAGTTTTGATTGCGAGTCTCAAGGCCTACACCTAAGGCCCCACAAAGGCACCTTTCAGAACTAACTTTGTCCTCTTCTTATAGCACATCAACAAGTAAGAGCCCGACTACACCTACAAAGTGCCAATCCTTTAGGGAGCTGTGCTGAGGTCTGAGGAGCCTTCTCCAGAGAAATCTTCACCCAAACAGACTTCACAACAATTTGCTCAAGTCTTGGGGAAGAAATCAAAGATCATCCGCATCTTTCCTTGAGCTCTTGGAAATATGATGGTTTCATAGTGTTTTCAAGCCTTGGCATATTTCTCGG
Source organism: Pyrus communis (assembly GCF_041283825.1). Lineage (NCBI taxonomy): Eukaryota > Viridiplantae > Streptophyta > Magnoliopsida > Rosales > Rosaceae > Pyrus > Pyrus communis. The sequence continues at coordinate 33,512,558 of NC_142569.1, read as the reverse complement.
TGGAGACTGTAAATGTTTATGTTTGGTCTTCAACTTTTTTTGTCAATGCTCAAGTTCAACCATTTTTGATGTTGCAGTTTGCGGAAATGAAGTAACTAAGTGTAATATACAACAGTTCTACTTGAAACCTGCAACATATTAATGTAGGGCCTAGTCCTTTCTATTTTGCCACATTTTTCTTCTTTCCCTCTAGAATTCTCATCTCATGGATGGAGATATTGGACCCTAATTTCTTCTCTCTTTTTTGTGAGAAATGTGAGTAGGAATTTTGCTGTTCGGTTGAGTTTGTAGAGCTTTTATTTGTTAGACATTCTCAGTTCCTGTCGTCGTCTTATATATCGTTCCTTCTTGTTAAGCATTCCAACAATGAAAGAAAATCATGGTTATTGTTGTGTTTCATATAACTGAAGAAAATAATGATGAAATGTGTTTAATTATTCTTCTTTGTTAATTAAGCTTAAGTTGATATCTGTTAATATGAAAAAACTAGCAATATTTGGAAGACTAAACAAATTTATTGGTGTTAAATTGGATGAAGTGGAAAATCTTAGTTGGACATCTGAAAGATCGAGGAAGACTAAACAAAACTTGGGGACGAGTTATCGAGCAATAGAAGCGTATGAAATCAAATTTGGACTCGTCCAAATTATTACATGGTGCATCATCATATTTAATTCAAAGATGGTTCATATTTTCATTTAAGTCATGATTAGTATTAAATTAAGTTCATGCATAGTTTTAAGTCATGGTTCATGTATGAACTTTAATAAGGGTAGTTAACCTATTCATGGAAGGTTGTTCCATGTGTAGACTATTTAAAATCCCTACACATGTACGGAAATGAATGATTCATAAATTAAGAATTACTTTTAAACTTGGTTTATTGAAGAGTGTTTTTCTTCCTATCCTTAAGCTCTTATCTCTTTGGTGGATTCCTTAGAGTGGCGAGTTGTTTATCTTTGAGTGTTCACTTGTGGTTTCTCTTTGATCTCTATTATCCGATGTCAATGTTGCAGTGTGCGGAAATGAAGTAACAACTGCATTTTATATTAGTTGTACTTGGAACCTACGTCATATTATGTAAGGTCTAGTCCTTTATGCTTTGCCACTTTTTTCTTCTTTCCCTCCAGAATTTGGTTCTCATGGATGAATATTGGACCCTAATTTCTTCTTCTTTTCTTTTTTATTTTTTATTTTTTATTTTTTATTTTTGAATGTGAGAAATGTGAGTCGGAATTTTGTTGTTATTGCATTTAGATTAGGGTTTAAATTTCTTCTATTTTTTGTGAGAAACGTGAGTTGGAATTTTGTTTTTATTGCATTCAGATTAGGTGACACACCTAACCCCGATATCCTCCAAATACCTGAGGTAGGCACATGCTGGCTGACACTCGAAGGTGACGAAGCCATGCTAACATGCATGTGAAGTAACGAACATAAATAAAACTTATAAATTTAAATACAATGCTTATGCAATGGAGAAATGTGTTTAGAACATACAACTAATTCGAGACACTAAAATAGGAGTAAAATAAAATTGAATGAACAAAGAGATGGGTCATACATCGAGAGAACTCGAAGATGCCGATGCGAAAGTGCTTTGATGCTTGGATTGTACGCCTCGATTCTAAGTCCTGAGGGGGCGCAAAACAAAACATGAGTGACCAAGTTGATATGTAGGTAGTAATAAAGCAATTAATCTTTAATGTAATATTTAATGTGAAACATGCATATAAATTTTGCGCGAACCACTCAATGTAATATTCAAATACAAACCTTACTAAAATAATATAATAATTTTCAACCGTCAGTAAAAATGATAATGATAATGCATGACATGTTCATAGCATATATCTAATTCAGAATACAAGTGGAAGGTGCTATTACAAGTGATGTCAAAGCAGAGAGGATGTCACGATATCACTGGTAGGGGAACGCCTCGTAGCTCGGATCGTATGCCTCATTCCTATGTCCTAAGGGGGCACAAAACAAACATAAGTGGAACAAGTTGATATATAAATAGTACAAACATAGTTATTTCACAACGTATTAACCCCCAAAGTTTATGCAAACTCATATAGTATAATATGTAATAGGTTTTCTGAAAACCCTAGCATGCCATAAAACCTTTCATAAAACATATATTATATATGGTGTGCTAACTAGTGGTATCAAAATCGCATGAAGGCTCTACATCACGCACCCGTAGGCAAGACATACGTCCGTAGGCAGAACATACACCATGCGCCCATAGGCAGAACATACACCACTCGCCCATAGGCAGAACATTAACCACTAGATAAGCACAAAACATTGATAAAACTCTGATATAACGATTGAATTTCAGAAAATGAACTTTAAAAATGGATCCAGGACGTCAAAATTACCTTAGGAGGGGTTCTGACCGAAACCTAAAAAAGTCAACAAAAAGTCAACGTTACCGATCAATGGTCAACGAACAGAGTTGACCAGAAGTGAATGGTCAAACGGGTCGGGCCAATGGGCTAGGTTAAAGGCCAGTCAAAGGGCCGGGTCACGGGTCTGGGTCACTGGCTAGGTCTGCGTTTAAGGCTACCGAGCTGAAGACCCAAGTTTAAACGGCCTAAGGCCTAAGTCCAAAAGGATTTGGGTTGATTGGGGTTAAGGGTTCGGGCTCACACGGGCTTGGGCTTAAAAGCTTGACCCAAAGGTTTAGATTTGGGTTGGGCTGCAAGGTTGGGTCGAGTCCCAACCTGGGTCCAGATCTAGGTCTGAGGGATTTGGGTTGGGTTGACCTGTTTTAAGGCCACGCTTTGGCCGGTTTCTGGGCTAGTCTTCAAACGCTTGTAACTTTTTTGTTGCTCAACCAAATTAAGTGATCCAAACATGAAAGTTGTAATACTTTATGAGATGAAGAGAATGGTACCTTGCACGATGGCCAACTCATTGTGGTTTGGCCGAAAAATGGCTCGAAAAGGGTGGTGCTTGCTGGAAAGTTTGGAAAAGCTACTCCGAGCTATTTTATGCAGTTAACACGTATGTACAACTTCAAACAAACTTTGATCTAACCTTAAAACACATCCCAAGAGTTTTTAGAAGCTTACCAATGTTGGAAATCATGAAAACATGTTGAGGAAGATGATGAATAGTGACAACATTACTAGAGGGTTCTTCACTTGTCACGAGGTTCCCGAAGCTCTTCTGTCCACGTTGCATTGGTTTGGGGTTGCTATGTATATGTGTGAGTCAGTCACAGAGAGGAGAGGAAGAGTTTGTCGAGAGAGAAGGCACAGGGAAAGGGAGAGATAAAGAGAAAGAGGGAAAGTGAAAGAGAAAGAAAGAGAGAGAGAGCTTTTTCAGAAAAATAAAAGAAAAGGGGAGAGGGGGACTCACAGGTCCAAAAGGAAAAGAGGAAAGAGGGGGGAACCAAAAAGGAAAATGGGCGCTTTTTCAGAAAAATAAAAGAATAGGGAAGATGAGGACTTATAGGTCCAAAAGGAAAAGAGGAAAGAGGGGGGGAACCAAAAAGGAAAATGGGCCCTATATGGCACGCAAAATAAGATCCAAATAGTAACCCTTTTGAAATAAGTATCCCAAACTTAGTGATAAAACACAAAATTTAGGACAGGGTTTCACACCTAGTATGCCATAAAACCTTTCATAAAACATATAACGTATATAGTGTGCTTAGTAATGGTATATATATAAGGCATATATATATATATATACAATATTTGATTCGCCCGAAGGCATATAGAACACTTCTTCATTCATCCGAAGGTTCTACATCATGCGCCCATAGGTAGTATCATTCACCCGTAGGCACTACATCTCCCAGCCGAAGCCAATATAAGTATCTTCCGCCCGTAGGCCTTCATTTGCCTGGAGGCTCCTACAGCACCCACCTGAAGGCATGTAAGTATCAATCACCAGTAGGCTCCTACAACACTCACCCTAAGGCATATAAGTATCACTCGCCCTTAGGCAGAACATACGCCCTTAGGCAGGACCATCCGAATAACCACTAACTAAGTACATAAGGACATTAACATAATATTTCTAATATATATATATATATATATATATATATATATATATCTTAATCGGAGTTCAATAGCTAAAACGTCATATCGTAAAATCACGTCCTCAAGTATGTATGTGGTCATCCATCATTTATACCAAAAGGAATGTAAGGTTGATAAAGCATGTTATTGATAAAGCATGGTAACCAATTCACTCATAAACGTTGCATAAAACGTAATCACAAAATCATGCTTTTCATGTATACATTTCTAATAGTAAAATATGTATTTTTGGAAAGGGTCCACTCACCTTACACCTTTGGCAAAGAGCCGTGCAAATAAGGGTGGATGGAAACGTCATACACAATTGCACCTAAGCACATAAAGGTACCAATTAATAAAACTTTATCATAACATTTGCATTGGGGAAAATAGACGTCGGAAACGAATTGAGGACGTCGAATTACCCTAAGTGGGGTCCCGGGTAAATTTCATAAAAGTGAGCACAAAGAATATTGCAGAGAATATTCCTAAACCGAATATTCCATCTGGGTTGGGCTGGTTCTAATTAGGTTTTGGGCTTGGGTTGTTAGCACTGTTTGAAGGGAAAACTATAATTTACTTTAAATGAGGGCAAATACAAGAAAGACTTACATGTCATGGGTACACTACTTGATAACCATTCCTGTCAATAAAATCATGACATGTGTAAGTTTTTGTACATATGTCAGAGCGTCATGGTGGTGGTGACGTGCCATATAAGTTGTTCTCCAAAACTAAGGAGAAAAGGAACGCGATATTAGTAGGGGTAAGCATTTGAAACGGTACAAATACCATTCCATACTGTTTTGATACGGTTCAGTTTTGTTAAACCCCAAAAATAAAAAATTGATTATAGAACCCGACTCAATTATACTGACGATTGTTGTACCAAATATGGAAACGGGGCATACCGAACAAAAATCGACTTTATGTCTAAATATTTCTGCATTTGGGATATAAATGGGCAATAAATATATAATATTTGGAGCAGGGGTTAGGGCAAAAGGTTGGACGGCTACAAACTTAGAAAAAAATTCGATGATCTTTTTATTTTCCCCCTAAGTTTGGGAATTTTTAAATGGTTTTTTTTATCCAAAATGATCTTTGAGATTTACATAATACATCACTTTGGTCCTTGAGATTAAAAATCAATAGAATTGGTTCCTAAGATTGTCCACCATCCATTATTTTGGTTATTCTGTTAAAAACTCCATTAAGTGGTCCCAGAGCTCATACCGAAAACTGAGAATTTTAGCCGGAAGTTTGGGCAATTTTCAAAGCTTCGTAACTTAATCGTTTCTTAACCAAATTCGACTCCTAATATATTAAAATTAAGATAGGAAAGTGTTGAACAAGATTATACCTATTTGGAAGCCCAATGATTGCTGGAGATGGCCGAAAAATAGTCTGAAAGGTGACTGGTCTGCGGGAAAACTGGAAAGCTTGCCGAAAATTGGGTAAACTTTAAACATTTATAACTTCTTCAATACTCAATGAAATCGAGAGATTCAAACTGAAAATAATACTGATTGACAAGACGAAGAGAATGGTACATTTGTTGACAGCTAACTCGCCGTGGTTTGGCTGGAAAACTGCTCGAAAGTTAGCCGAATGTACAATTCTCTTCGTCTTGTCAAGCAGTATTATTTTCAGTTTGAATCACTCGATTTTGTTGAGTATTGAAGAAGTTATGAACGTATAAAGTTTACTTAGTTTCTGGTGAGTTTTCTAGTTTTCCTGCGGACCAGTCACCTTTCAGGATATTTTTCGACAACACCATTGTGTGTTAGCCCTCCATTCTCTTTGTCTCATCGAGAAGTATGATTTTCATTTTTGAATCACTAGATTTCGTTGAGTATTGAAGAAGTTACGAACGTTTAAATTTTACCCAGTTTCTGGCGAGTTTCAATTTTCCCACGAACCAGTTATATATCAGGCTATTTTCTAGCCAAACCATGGCGAGTTGGCTATTGAGAAAGGTATCATTCTTTTCGTCTCGTCGATAAGTATGATTTTCACTTTTTGAATCACTCGAATTCGTTGAGTATTGAAGAAGTTATGAACATTTAAAGTTTACCCAGTTTCCGGCAAGTTTTCCAGTTTTCCCGTGGAGCAGTTACATTTCAGGCTATTTTCCGGCCATCTTTGGCAGCCATTGGGCTCTTGTTCAACATTTTCCTATCTTCATTTTGATATATTATGGGTCGAATTTGGTTAAGAAACGATTGAGTTACGAAGCTTTGAAAATTGCTCAAACTTGTTAAAAATCTCAGTTTCCGGTATGAGCTTCGGGACCACTTAACGGAAGGACCAAAATAATTAATGGTGGACAATCTCAGGGACCATTTCTATTTATTTTCAATCTCAAGGACCAAAGTGATGTATTATGCAAATCTTAGGGACCATTTTGGCTAAAATTCATTCTTAAATTTTTAAGTTTTGCACGACGAAAATCATATATTTCATAGTGCAAAGTAGATAAAATTCGTGAGGTTAAATACAAATTTTTTCGGGTAAGGCTCAAATTTTCTCCCAAAAATTTTCCTAAAAAATCCAATTTCCCTCTAAATTATGGGTTTACCTGATGAAATGCTTGGATTTTTGTTGGGCAAACTTTATTTCCGACTGTGCTATTTTTTGCTCTTGCCCGAAAGCAACTGGAGGGTAGTGAGTCATCAGCATTTTTACATGTTCTGCCATGCAGAAAGTGCTTTTGGGTTGAGAGTAGGTTGATTTCCATCGATTTTCACTTCTCTTGTAAGCACCTAGCTTTTGCATTAATGGGAGAGCGTCACATTGTCTCGAGATAGGTAGTTGGGCTTGGTGCTGGGCCTCAGGTGGGCCTTCTTACTTTAGCCCTTTTAGGTTTTCCTTACTTTAGGCCCAAAGTTCAAATATTGACCTAAACAGAGTCCCCTTTAATCATTGTTGAGGCTTCAATCCCAGGCGCTTATAATGATGAAATAGCTGTTGCACACGCACGTTATCCCTCGAGACACCGTTCGAAGCAACCATTGAGTAACCGCGCCTTCGCACTAACCCAAGAATTTCAATCGTCAGTTAACCATTTATTATATAATCCCTACTTAATCCCTTCTAACAAAGCTCCAAAGCCATCTCGAGCCTTCGAATTTCCAGAAATCCCAGTATACTCTTGCCTCCTTAGTTCTTCAATTCCTACTCCCTAATCTAAACTTTTCTGATCTTTCCCTCAAACTCTTCCAATGGTACCCAAAGTTGTTCAAACCCAACCTCTCTGCGAAATTGGTGAGAGGATTTCCATTATGTGCCCCTTGCTTAACGGCCTTCATCGTCCTCGGGCATGTCTGTAGACACTTTATTTCTTCGAGGAGGGAGGAGTACACTCTTTAGGACCTGCATGGACTTCAGTGTCATTGAGGAGTAGCCAAGCTATTTTAAACGCACCGGTAGATTCCACTTGTGAATATAAAGCTATATTCTATTGAACTGATCTCCACAAGCCCAGACATCCCCATAGCTTATGCCTTCTTGATCACTTTATCATTATAGGTGTATGCTTCGAGATCAATTACCACGGCTTCTATGACGACGATTTTGGTAGGACTCGCGAAAGAATGCTCCACGATAGAGGCAAAGATTATGGAGGCATCCTCTAAAATTGAGAGGTTGGAGGAAAAAATCGTTAAAATTAAAGATGCACCCAGTGGGAAACCATAGCTTTCAGGCCATTTCCCGATTGTTTTCTGGCCACAGGATAGGTACAACATTCATCTCCTCCGTAGCTTCATTTTGATCTATGGCATGACGTGTAATTGTAGAGTTTTGGGTTGACCGGAGCTTGGAAGCTTTGGCATTCTTCTTCATGGAGACCTACCGACCCACGACCTTAAAACGGGTCGAGCCAGACCCATCACCCTTAGATCGCCCCAACTTGTTGGGCTATGGAACCTGGCCTTTTGGTCAGCCCAACCCCGTTTACCCTAGACCCCAAACCCTCAAGCCCAAGCCTAGTCCTAAGCTACCCAAACCCAATTGTACTCAACCCAAACCCAAAGTGGAACCGGATCCAAAACTTGGCCATGCAACTGGCCTAAACCCATTTGAGAACCGACCCAGCCCGTTGACTTGGTAGTTGACCCAACTCGGATGAAATATTTTGTGGAATATTCTAAAGAATATTCATTCTTGTGTTGACTTTTTGTTGACTTTTTCAAAATTTGCCCGGGATCCCTGTTAGGGTAATTCAACGTCCTGAATCCGTTTATGACGTCCATTTCTCGATTTTCTATCGTTATGGTATAGTTTTATTAATTGGACCCTTTATGTGCTTAGGTGCATTTATTGTGGCGTTTCCGTCTTTGCTAGTTTGCGTGGCTCTTTGACGGCGAAGTATCGGTGAGTAGACCCCTTCTAAAATGCATATTTTACTACTAGAAATGCATACATGAAAAGCATGATTTAATGGTTACATTTTATGAATAAATTGGATTTACGTTTCATGATTATCATGCTTTGTTGATAATATTTTGGAATACCATGCTTTATTGATTTTACATTCTTCGTAGTATATATGATTGATGACTATATACTACGAATGTGTTTTCTGATATGATATTTGAGCTACTAAGCTCCGTTGAGATATATATATATATATATATATATTATGTTCAATGACTTGGTGCGTACTCAGTGGTTACTATTCTGCCTACGGGGCGAATGATATTTCTATTAGCTTTGGGCTGGGCGTTTATAAGTAGATGGCTTCGGGCCAGGAGATATATATATTGGCTTTAGCCGGGAGATATATTGCCTACGGACGAGTATGATACCACTATTTAGCACACTTTATATAATACATGTTTTATGAAAGGTTTTATGGCATGCTAGGGTTTTTGGAAAACCTACTACTTATTATGCTATACTAGTTTTCATAAACTTTGGGGGTTAGTACGTTATTGAATAACTGTTTCAGTATTTCTTATATATCAACTTGGTCCACTCATGTTTTGTTTTGCACCCCCTCAGGACTTAGAATCGAGGCGTACAATCCCGGCGTCAAGGCACTCCTGCATCAGCATCTTCGAGTCCTCTCGATGTAGGACCCATTCGTTTATTCTTTCAATTTCATATTATTTCTTTTTTAGTACTCTAGATTAGTGGTATACTCTGAACACGTTCCTCATTTTCATATTCATTATATTTAAATTCATAACTTTTATTTATGTTCATTACTTCTCATGCATGTTAGTATGACTTCTTCACCTTCGGGTGTGGGCCAGCATGTGCCTACCCTGGTGTTTGATGGATATCAGGGTCGGGCATGTCATTAAGTCAGCCATAATAATTTGATATGCATTCACAATCTACGGAAGTCAAACCTATACATCTTATGTACAACTGCGAGGAATACCACTGGACTAAGTGGCACGAATCCAAAATCTTATTAGTTTAATGCTTATTTTTTGCAATGTCCCCTGAAACTCGATTTTGATCTTATTTTGCACCTTAAAACTCAAAATTTGCCACTTTACACCCAGGAACTCAATATTTGCTTGACTTTGACGAGATTTCTTTGCCACCAAAATGGTGTCAAATGTGCTGACATGTCGGTCGTTTTGTCATATTTGGCATTGTTGGACACTAAAGTTGTAGGATCATGATTTTCTAGCAACTTGGGTAGCAAGAAGGACCAAAGTGTCCATAGCCCATGAAGTTCATACAATGAGACTAGTAAGGCTTCCTAGTCAAAATGGGAGTAAGCTATCCCAACGGGCTGACTAGTTAGAGGTGTAGTTAGATAGTTATTCCGCAACATGTATTACTTGTCTTCCAAGTAAGGAAATCCTAATTCAAGTTAAATTATGATATCTTGGAGATTAGGCAACATAATCACAATCCTAGGAGGATTGGATTGGATATATTATCCTATATTCCCTCATAGGTAGTCTTTCAATTTAATTGGGATTACTCTTTTTACAAGAACTTTCAAGATCTCTATAAATACCTTAATCTGATTATTTATCTCTCTAATTTGACACTCCCCATATGGTCTAATATTCTCTACAAGACTACGATACACATATTCTCTATATGTTTGGTACAATCTCACAGATCCCATATACGCCTAACAAAGACGATGGTGAGGTTGGGCTTTACCCAAAAAAGCTCTATCCAAAACACATACATGCCAAATAGGAATCATATTGAATTTGGATTTATCTGATGATGAGCAAGCCTAAGGTGAGCAAGAACTCGGTAAAGGAAGGGATGAAGAGGGAGCCGAACTCCCAAAAGGTTACCAACCTCAGGGCGATCGACTAGGTTTCCCCTTCGATGTAGGCACTCAAATTATGATGTCGGCTGAGATAAGATACTGCTTCTTCAGTTCCTCTAGCCACGAAGGAGTTATGATGTTGGAAGTATTGTCAGCAGTATAATTCGCAACGTCTTAGTAATAAAGATTGATGGAGAAACTAACCCGATCTCAGAAATAAGGATAGGGTTCCCCTGCCTATTTAGGTCCAACGCATCAGCTAGGCTAGTGAGTATCTCCAGTAGGCTCTTCAAGAATAAGAAGGTTTTCTAATCCTAAGGGATGTTGCGCACTTAGCTGGTAAAAGAGGTTTCTACCAAGTTCGACAGGCAAGTAGTCTTCGAGGGTGTTGGTTGCATCTATTAAGGCGTCAAGGTTGACATTGTCGATCCTAAACGAGTAGTCATAGTCTTACACCTCATGATCGATGTTCGTCGAATCTAGAGCAGTCATCATCGCCTATGCTTGGTATATCTGGGAAGAGCACACCTCATCCTAATCAAGGAAAGTACCAATGTGTGAAACTAATTGGAGTAATGTCAACAAAGAAGGTTGGGGATTCTTCGAAGCAAATTCTTGATCACTAGGAGAAGCTAGGATTGGGGAGGGGGTGAGATTCTGTAGAGTTTTGTTTCTAGAAAAAAAAGGAAAATGAGAGTAGGTTTCTTGGGAAATGGATTACATACCCCAAGCAGCCTATCATGGCCGTAAGAAAGGAAACACCAAGGTGCCAGGATCGTGACACATGGCTATGGAATTAGTTTGCTTCTCGAAACAGACAAGGAATGAAGAGACGACACGACGCATGAGGCCATGCTTACCTGCAACGCATTTAATGAAAGAATGCTCGAGATGAGCAACAAATAGGACAAAATCGACCGGCCACAAGCAACTTCATGATCAAGATAAAGCCCTTGACCAAGGAGTTGAGGGACTTGTTAACACTAGGCCCATTTAGGTCCATCCAAGGACATAAGCCCAAGAGATGGCTAGGAAGCCCAAAGACTTAGGGGTTCAAAGTAGGCTCACTCGACCACTCAGGCCGACCAAGATACAACACGGACTAGTCAACTGAGAAAAGCACATGGGGACGTTGACAACTTTATGGTACAGGTCTCCGTGAGCAAAAGTACTTGAATGCTACTTAACAACATGCATGCCACAACAAAAGCCTAGGACGCGACATAAAAGTAGTTGGGGTAGTGCTAGGCAAGGTAACCATGATCCGAGTAGGTGAAAAGCTGTTAGTAGTCTGGTACAGTGGGATGGAACATTAAATGTTGGTTTGAGAGGTCCCAAAGGGAAGAGGCTTATATAAAGGGGTAGTGACCTCCATTATGGAGGATGGACAAATGAGAGAGAATATAGTGAATGTATTAGCTCAGCACAATATAACCTTGGAATCAATAGATTGTGAAGGAACATAGTGGATGTAACCCAGATTTGAATGGTGAACCACTTACATCTTAAAGTCATTTAAGTCCAATTCATTAGCCCACCTAAAATTATTTATTTAAGTTTGTTAACCTTACAGTTTTGAGCGTTAACAGTTAAGAATCCTAAGCACAAATTAAACTTAAATAAATAAAATGAATATAAAAATTAGGTAAACAATTCTTTTTATTAGAACAAAACGAAGCAGTGTCGCAAATTAAGTTCGAGTCTTCAACAACAACGAAACAAACTTTGAATACAACGATGGACAGTAAAAAACATAGTATCAGGTACAACAGCATTGTACAGAATTCGGTTGGAAAGTAAAAACACACAACAAAAAGAAAATTGCTAAACGTCGGATAACCGTGAGTAATGCTCCCGTTACTCAGCACATATATCTTTATCCAACGAATATCAGGCGACAGTTTTGTGACTAGCATGTACAAATGCCTAGTAGCGGGAGGTTTAGTCAGGGGGTGACCTTTAGTAAAATTCTTTTTTTACTTTATTTTTTTTTTAAGTTTTTCAAGTTTTTTTTTTTTTTTTTTTGGAAAGCCTTCTAATTAGTAAGAGAGCTGAAGAACTTCATCTTTGCTTAATCCTTCCACCACATTCCGTATACGATTTGTGACTAGCAGTTCTGGATCCCTAGTTGTAATGATGATTCTGCTCCCCAGACCAAACCAGTCTTTCTCTCCAGCCAACAAAAATATTTGGTCTGATTGGTCCACGTCATCAAGAACGAGAAGAACCTTTTTATTAAGCACACAACGCTTGATCATATTCTTTCCATCGTAGACGCTCGAAACTTGCATAATATTTTCCTTCAGAATGGATGACAAAAACTCCTGTTGCAGATGAAGTAAACTCTTTGTTTTGGCAACCTCTCCAACATCTTCAAGAAAGCAGCTAACTTGAAAATTAGGGGAAATTCTGTCATAAACTAGTCGAGCAAGTGTTGTATTACCTGTCTCATGAATCCCTTGTATACCTATAAAGCGAACATCTTTTGCCTCATCATTTAAACTTAAATATACTTTCTTCAGTTTATTATCAATTCCACCTGACTTGGGCGTGGAATCTCCCTGCAGTTTGAATGTGGGGTTAACTCTCTCCCACACGTACTGGACAATTTCTTTGATACGGTCTGTTTCATATCTGTGACAAGGACAAAATTATCAGACAGTAATAATATGAATCTAATTTTTTTTTAGTACATCCAATATTTTTACATGAAGGGAGAGGGGTTCAGCTAAGCCACACAATGAGCAGTCTATTTGGTATCGAATTCGTCATCCACGAGATTGGAACCTAAGACCTCTCACTTCTAAGTGAAGGGGAATATCATCAGACCATAGTACTGAGTGGTTGAATATAATTAAACATATCACAAGTAAATAGAGAAGAATTTAGTAAGGACTGTTTTATTGACACCCTATAATTTTGTTGATTGCACCTCACTTACTAAAAACATCCCATAAATGATTTTTAAAGTAAAAATTAATTTAATACAACAACTTAACTTGTCCAAACTACCATTTCACCCCGCACTACCTAACAACAATATGTTCAACATCAAATAAACATCATATTCGTCGTCTTCACAAAGTAGTCTTCAATAACTCGTCTTTATCTTTAGTACAAAAAGAAAATGTTTATTCTCTTCTGTACACCTAGGGTTTCGTTTTGTCTTCAAGAACTCGTCTTTTGTTTGTTTATTCCTTTCTGCACACCTAGGGTTTCGTCGATTATAGGGCTTTCAGGTTTTTTTGAATTTTGAAGTATTAGGTTTCCTAATGACCTTGAAAAAAAATCAGAGAACCAAAGAGCAAGAGAGAGTAATTCTACAGTTCGAAAAAATAAAAGTAAAATAATTTCGAAGTATATGCATGTCCTACATACAAGTTCTTCATGCTGCATCATGTATTGAATATCACAATTATTTCAACATACCATATTCTTTTTGAATTGTCTATACGATAGACTTGTAGTGTGTTTAGAAAATAAAACTATTTAAAAAATATGCAAGGTTACCCTTTTATTTTCACTTAATTACCTGAACATTGTTTTTAGTTCGTGCCAATATACTGCTCGAATTAAATTTTGGGTTAAATTAGCACATGTCATAATATTTGTCATCAATTTGTTAAAAATAAATCAACGGGTTAATACACGATAATTAGCTAATTGGTACACGAGTACTAGGTGGATTGGTTGTTTTCACTACTTTTAGGCGAAAATGTTCTTTAAAAGTGGTCACATGACTCTTAAAAAAAATGGTGAGAGATTTGACAGTTGTGGTATTTTGATATAAAAATTAGGAACCAAAAACAAAAGAAAAAGTCATGTGGTCAAGTGAAAAAACAAACCGAATCGTTTATTTTTTAAGTTGCATTTAATAGATTATTTTTGTAAAATATTACTCAAATTGGAACTGTTTCAAGCATCTAATTGAGTTAAAAAAAATTGACGAATATTATGTTCTACGGAACATTAAAATTTTATCATGACAATTAAATGGGCAAATGATTTCCAATTGAATTGATTTTTTCCAAGGATGATCTACAAATACAGACCTAAAAAATATACCAACTCGGATAGTTAAAGTTCGAAGTGGTATATATGGGTACCACAACTAATCCCCACTTTCTTTTTCAAAATTAGGAATCTCTTCCCTTAAACACCTTGATTGTTTAAATATAGTCAATATAAAGTTTTTATTTATTTATATTAAGGGTAATGTTAGGGAGGATAACATCGTAAACTAAATTGACAAATTATGTGTTGTCAATAGGAATTAAGTACGTTAATCAACACTTGAGTGATAATTCAATCATCAACAACTACATAATTTAGTTCACAAAATTTAGTTACAAATTTAATCAACATAGCATTATGTATTAAATTAGAGCAATAACATTAGTGGGTTAAAAGTTAATTATTAGAAAATAAAGTAATTAGTGGGAATCAAATTCGCAGAATGAATAGACATGAATTCTTCCACTATTGCAATAAAATGACATATGTGCCAATATAAATTTGTGCATGGTAGAACTAAAATGCAACATTAATTTAAATAGAATTTGATTTTCCCTTGATCTATTCAAATTAAAAGGGGTGAATATAAAAATAGAAAAGAGGAGCATCAAATTCATTTTCTTTCAAGAATTTACCTGTCCTCCTTTAACGTCCACCCGGCGAGTTCACCCACTTCTGCTAAAGCATCTTTCCACAGGCGCACATCCTTGCTCTCTTTCCCGAACGTTTTTTCATGGTCGGTGAAGGCTTTAGCAAAACTCGCTCTTATACTTCGTACATCAGAGGGCTCCACATGAAAAAAAATTGGCAAAATTCTTGCCCCTTTCTCTTTCGTGCATTTAACAATATGTGCAAGTTCGGACAAGCACCAGGTGGAAGTAGCATACTCTTTCGAAAGGACAACGATTGCAAACCTCGATTCTTCAATTGCCTTCATGAGTTCTGGATTAATATTTGTCCCTTTTTCAAGCTCTGGGTCGTCCCTGAAAGTTTTGACGTTTTTGTCCTGCAATTTTTCATACATATAGTCTGTAAAACTTGTGCGGGTGTCTACGCCCCTGAAACTCAAGAACACGTCGTACTTCCATTGACAAGTTGTGTTGCTGCCGGATGCCATTAGAAAGTCGCTTCAATCGAATAATCACTGCGAGAAATTTATTTTGCAAGTTGGTAATTGTATCTCCAAACTGATGAGTTATAAAGGAATACAAAACAGGTGGTATAAATATATGCACGGCACCAAGGGAGGTGAAAGGACTGAAGGAAACTAGAGTGCAGAGGGAAGAAAAACTTGGTCTATGCGCGTGTTAGGTGAAACTGAAAATTCGTAGAAAGAGAGCTGATGACTTTTCGTGAAAGAGATACTTCTGACTTTGGGGAAAGCGATTGAACTGGGAAACGCATAGTGGATACTAGAAATATGGCCTACACGTTGTTGAGAGATTAAAAACCGTATGAAAAAAAAAAAAAAAACTGTTTTTGTTGAAAAGTCTCTTGGGCAATGAATGCCCACAGTTTCATTTGTGAAAGTCTTCTGCATGGGCAAAGTTTTCAATGCCCATGCAAAGTGAAAGAGATTGTATAGTCAGACGAAGTTTCATAAATTTCAAGATGCATTAACTGCATCAGTTTGGAGTTGCTCTATAAATAGAGCACTCCGCATGTTTTCATAGAACAGAAAATATAAGAAGAAGAAAACAAGAGAGAAATATCAGTAACATCATCTATTCCTCTGCCTTTTATTTGTTATCCTCTTGTGCTATAAGTTTTAGTGTGACATTTTACATCTACCTTGCACCTACTACTAAAAAGGTTATTCTCTCAAACTTTAACCCTTTTATAACACGTTATCAACACGAGTCTCTAAATATAATTATTCTCTCATCTCTCTTCGCCGAACGAACGAAAGAAAGAAAAAAATGTTTCCTTTAAGGTTTTTACTGTTCATCTTCTTCCTCTGCCTCAACTGCGCCGTGTACCCTCGCGACGAGTTGTTTGCTCCATGCCTGCTCTTAGTTCTCCAACTAACGGTTACATACATCTTTGATTACTTGTTTGGTGTAGAGATTGATTACTAACCCAGTATTTATTTATGTTAATTCTACTGCAATCTAAGATGGTGCGGTACAATCGCCCATCTTGAACTGCAAATTTATTCTTACTGCGATCCAAGACGGTGCGGTATCATCGCCTATCTTGGACTGCAGATTTAATTTTACTGCAATTTTTAGGTGGAGCGGTATAATCGCACACCCTACCCTGCATATTCGAATTTACCTGCTGTTTAATTTCATTGCAATTTTATGTGGTGCGGTATAATCGCCCACGCTGCTCTGCATATTTAATTTTCCTGTTACTTGAGTGGTGCGGAATAATCGCCCATTCTATATTACATTATTTCAATGAGAATGGTGCGGTACGATCGCCCTTCTCATTCACCCTGAAAATCTCGAGCCAGAAGTTTCGAGTGCTTATCATTTTGGCCTGAAGATCAAAATGAAAAATTTGTATGAACCAGAAGTTCTAACATCATATTCCTCCAGGAATACATATTATTGCAAGTTCTTACACATCTCATTTTCTTTCAGAAAAGAAAATGGCGAACTTGGCGAAGCTTGAATTTGCTGCCCTGGATATTACCGGGAAGAATTACCTGACCTGGGTACTGGATACCAAGATCCATCTGGAAGCAGGGAATCTTGGAGATACCATCAGGGAAGAGAGCAACTCATCCTCTCAAGATCGGGCAAAGGCCATGATTTTCATTCGCCGCCATCTTGATGAGGCGCTAAAGAGCGAGTACTTAACGGTTGAAGATCCGTTAGCTCTCTGGAATGCCTTGAGAAACAGATACAATCACCAGACAACGGTGATTCTTCCAAGGGCCCGCTATGAGTGGACTCATCTGAGGATTCAAGACTTCAAGTCAGTGGCAGAATACAATTCTGCATTGTTCAGAATTACCTCTCAGATGAAGCTCTGTGGGGATATTATTACTGAGGAGCATATGCTGGAAAAGACTCTCAGCACATTTCATGCCTCCAACGTGCTCCTGCAGCAGCAGTATAGAGCGCGAGGCTACACTGAGTACAACCAGTTGATATCTGTGCTCTTAGTAGCTGAACAGAATGATGAGCTCCTGATGAAAAACCATCATTCCCGACCTACTGGATCTGCACCATTCCCAAAAGTGAATGCTGCTTCTCTCGAAGTGAACTCCACATCCTCTGGTGGTGATAATCATAAACGAGGACGTGGCCACAAGCGAGGTCGATGGAATAGGAAAGGCAAGAACCATGGAGTTCAGTTTCATAACCAGGTTGCCAGGAATAATTCAAGCCCGAGCTTCAAAAATGCGAATCGCCACAAAGGCAAAGCTCATATAAACAATGCTCCTAGAAACTCTGAAGGAGCCTAACATAGGTGTGGTGGCAATGGGCATTGGGCGCATACTTGTCGTACCCCAAAACATCTAGTGGATCTGTATCAAGCCTCCCTCAAGGAGAAGGGTGTCGATACCAACTTTCTCAACCAGGCTAGACCAATGGATATACCTGATCCAGTGTTTGACTTATCAGGGCAGTTGAACACAACTCATCTAGATGTTTCAGACTATATTGTGGAAAGGGGAAATGAAGTATACCGGTCCGATTGAATCATTAATGTACTTTTATTATGCTGAACTTGTAGTATTTTCAGATTCAATAAAAGTGGCATGTAAATTTCTTGTTATAACTTGCTGTTAACTCTGATTCTCTTACTCAGAGAGCATGGATAAAAATTGTGGTTATTCTCAGAACATGAGAAATGGCGGAGATATTTGTCTTACAGACAGTGCAACCACACATACAATACTTCATGATTGAAAGTATTTCTCAAGCTTAAGACTTACAAGAGTAGGGGTAACAACAATATCAGGACCTTCAGATGTAATTCAAGGTTCAGGGCAAGCCCAGATTATGTTACCAAATGGAACAATATTGTCCATACAGAATGCATTGTATGCTACTCGATCTACTCGAAATTTGTTGAGTTTCAAAGACATACGTCTAAATGGATACCACATTGAAACAAAAAGTGCAGAAAATGTGGAGTATCTATGCATTACCTCCAATGATACCCAGAAGCGTATATTGGAGAAGTTGCGTGGTATGTCGAGTGGATTATATTATACATACATAAGGACAATTGAATCACATACTGTCATGAACCAGAAGTTCATTGATTCAAAGGTTTACATGCTTTGGCATGACCGTCTGGGTCATCCAGGATCTACCATGATGCGTAGGATCATTACCAACTCTAATGGACATCCATTAGTGAGCAGACACATTGCTGCCTCAAATGATAACCCTTGCAAAGCTTGTTCTCAAGGGAAGTTGGTAATTAGACCATCACAACTAAAGGTTGATGCTGAATCCCCATCATTTCTACAAAGAATTCAAGGGGATATTTGTGGGCCTATTCAACCATCATGTGGACCATTTCGATATTTTATGGTTTTGGTTGATGCATCTAGCCGATGGTCACATGTTTGTCTTTTGTCTACTCGGAATGTA
The DNA here is from genome assembly GCF_041283825.1 of Pyrus communis. Classification (NCBI taxonomy): domain Eukaryota; kingdom Viridiplantae; phylum Streptophyta; class Magnoliopsida; order Rosales; family Rosaceae; genus Pyrus; species Pyrus communis. The sequence continues at coordinate 33,493,686 of NC_142569.1, read as the reverse complement.
GCCTTTGCGAGACTTCTTGCTCAAATAATTAAGTTACGAGCACAGTTCCCATATTATCCCATTAAGTCAATCCGACTTGATAATGCTGGTGAATTTACGTCTTAAACCTTTGATGATTATTGCATGACATTGGGCATTGATGTTGAACACCCTGTTCCTCATGTCCATACTCAAAATGGTTTAGTAGAAGCATTGATCAAGCGGCTTCAGTTAATAGCTCGCACTCTGCTTATAAAAACCAAATTGCCAGTCTCTGCATGGGGACATGCCATCTTACATGCTGAATCATTGGTTCGATTGAGACCTATAGCCAACCATCAATACTCTTCAGTACAACTCGCGTTTGGACATCAGCCAAACATTTCCCATTTACGAGTTTTTGGTTGTGCTGTTTATGTGCCTATTGCACCGCTGCAACGCACTAAAATGGGACCTCAGCGTAGACTGGGAATTTACGTGGGTTTTGATTCACCATCTATCATTAGATATTTGGAACCCTTGACAGGTGATATGTTTACAGCTCGTTTTGCTGATTGTCACTTTGATGAGACAATTTTCCCGTTGTTAGAGGGAGAAAAGACCGTTCCAGAAGAACGGAAAGAGCTGACATGGGTTGTTCCCACCTTGTCTCATTTTATTCCTCGCAGCATTCAATGTGAAAATGAAGTGAGAAGGATCGTTCATCTTCAAAGCATTGCCAATCAAATGCCAGATGCATTTAATGATGCTATGAAAGTGACAAAATCACATATACCAGCTGCAAATGCACCTGCAAGAATTGATGTCCCTGTTGGACAAAATAAAGTGGCAGCGAATGATTCATCTGGTGCACGCCTGAAGCGTGGTAGACCCCCAGGTTCAAAAGATTCAGCTCCTCGAAAGGGAAAGTCGAGGGCACAACTGAATCCAAATGAAGTCATTCAGGAAGAGAAAATGAATGATACATCCACAATTCATAATTATGGACTTCCAGAAAAAGAAAATGTCCTTGATGAGACATCTGTCCCTGAAGAGACAGAAGTACATGAAAGCAAAGAAATCTCCATAAATTATGCATGTACAAATGAATTGTGGGATCGGAATGAAATAATCATTGATGATATGTTTGCATTTGCAGTAGCCACTGAAATCATCTTAAGTGATGATATTGAGCCCCGCTCTGTTGATGAATGCAAACAGAGACAGGATTGGCCTAAGTGGAAAGATGCAATCCAGGCAGAATTAAATTCCTTGGAAAAGCGGAATGTTTTTGGACCAGTAGTCCAAACCCCGCCTAGTGTAAACCCCGTGGGTTACAAATGGGTATTCACAAGGAAACGCAATGAGAAAAATGAGATCGCAAGATACAAAGCACGACTCGTTGCACAAGGTTTTTCTCAAAGACCTGGAATTGATTATGAGGAGACATACTCTCCTGTAATGGACGCAATTACGTTCCGTTACTTAATAAGTTTAGTGGTTTCAGAAAGACTTGACATGCGACTTATGGATGTCATCACTGCGTATCTATATGGAGAATTAGATACTGCCATCTATATGAAAGTCCCAGAAGGACTTAAGTTGCCTGAAACAAGTAATAAACCACGAGGTATGCTCTCGATCAAATTAAGGCGATCATTGTATGGTCTGAAACAATCTGGACTAATGTGGTATAATCGTCTCAGTGAGTATTTGATCAAAGAAGGGTATATCAACAATGTTATTTGCCCTTGTGTGTTCATTAAGAAATCCAATTCTGGATTCGCTATAGTGGCAGTATATGTTGATGATATGAATCTAGTTGGGACTCCTGAAGAGCTCAATAAAACTGCTGAATATCTGAAAAGCGAATTTGAAATGAAAGACCTTGGAAAAACAAAATATTGTCTCGGCCTGCAGATCGAGCATTGTGCTAGTGGAATTTTGGTCCACCAATCAGCTTACATTGAAAAAATTCTGAAGCGATTTGGTATGGACAAGGCTTATCCACTAAGCACGCCAATGGTTGTTCGTTCTTTGGACATTAAGAAAGATCCATTTCATCCAAAAGAAGATGATGAGCTAGTCCTTGGTCCAGAAGTACCATATCTGAGTGCAGTAGGTGCTTTGTTGTATTTAGCACAATGTACTAGACCAGATATAGTTTTTCAGTTAATTTGTTAGCAAGGTATAGCTCTGCTCCAACAATTCGCCATTGGAAGGGTATCAAAGATGTATTGCGATACCTTCGTGGGATAACAGACATGGGTCTCTTCTACTCAAAGAACTCCACAAATGACCAGGTCCTTGTTGGATATGCAGATGCTGGCTTCCTCTCTGATCCGCATAAAGCCCGCTCACAAACTGGATATGTGTTTAAGAATGGAGATACAACAATCTCATGGCGCTCAACCAAGCAAACATTAGTTGCTATATCTTCAAATCATTCAGAAATACTTGCTTTACATGAAGCAAGTCGTGAATGTTCTTGGTTAAGATCAATGATCCATCATATCCGGAATTCATGTGGTCTAACTTCGAAGACAGACAATCCAACTGTCATCCATGAAGATAATGCAGCCTGTGTTGCCCAAATGAAGGAAGGATTCATCAAGGGCGATAAGACTAAACACATATCTCCAAAGTTTTTCAGTGCTCATGAGCTTCAGAAGGCTAAAGTTATTGAAGTCAGACAAATCCATTCAAATGAAAATCTTGCAGACTTGTTCACCAAATCTCTACCAAAGTGCACATTTCAGAAGTTAGTGCAAGGCATCAGATTACGTCGACTTACCAAACAGCTAAATTTGAAGAATGCAGAATCAGGGGAAGATACATATCAGGGGGAGCATCCCTGATACATGCTTGTTGTACTCTTTTTCCTTCGATTAGGATTTTTCCCACTGGGTTTTTCCTATCAAGGTTTTAACGAGGCAACATAAGCATACTTGACACTATATCAACGATCCAAGAAAAATTGTACTCTTTTTCCTTCGCTATGGTTTTTTCCCACTGGGTTTTTCCAAGCAAGGTTTTAACGAGGCAACTCATGTTGATATGTGGGCATCCAAGGGGGAGTGTTGAAAAGTCTCATGTGCAATGAATGCCCACAGTTTCATTTGTGAAAGTCTTCTGCATGGGCAAAGTTTTCAATGCCCATGCAAAGTGAAAGAGATTGTATAGTCAGACGAAGTTTCATAAATTTCAAGATGCATTAACTGCATCAGTTTGGAGTTGCTCTATAAATAGAGCACTCCGCATGTTTTCATAGAACAGAAAATATAAGAAGAAAACAAGAGAGAAATATCAGTAACATCATCTATTCATCTGCCTTTTATTTGTTATCCTCTTGTGCTCTAAGTTTTAGTGTGGCATTTTACATCTACCTTGCACCTACTACTAAAAAGGTTATTCTCTCAAACTTTAACCCTTTTATAACAGTTTTAAGGCTATAAGAGCTTGTTATAAAACGTTAATGGTATTTAAACTGAAAGATGTTTGAACTTTTTAAAAGAATTTTTACATGAAAAGCATAAATTGGATGAATGAAGCTTTTGAAATTCTTTGAACCACTCTCCGAATAACATGACCTGTGAAATTGTGAATGATTGATTATTAACAAAAATTAGTAAAAGAGCGCTTAAGAGTATTATATATGAAACTATATTATTTGAAAGTGCTCAGAGTTAGTTTTAAAACCAATAAAAATGCAAGACAAAATACATAGACAGAAAAGTAAAAAGCTTGTGTCCAAGAAGATTTACACTTTTTAGATTGAAAATGGTACAGTTCCTATACAAAAGGTGATAGATTTTTTTTTTTTCTATTTAAATGGAAGAAAAAAAATTAGATGACATATTTAGGTAGTTTCTGTGGTTTTGTAGTGAAAGGTGTACTTATATACAAAAATGTAAAAGAGCCAAATACAAATTGAAAGAAAGATCAAATTATTAAGAAAATTAAGTAATTGTTAAAATTGACTTGCATCATAATTTAAACTTCTACACATTTCATCTGTATAATATGGAACCAAGAATGTAAGCAATTCCATTACAATTTCTTAAACAAAAGATTGGATTTTGATTTAAACAAAGCTATTCCATATGATTACCTTTCGAAAATTTGACTGTGGCAGCAATAAGTCCACTGTAGATAAATATGATCAAAGTGTAAGTGATCATTACTCATTTAATCAATGATGCACGTCAGATTTCACATTTAACTTATCAGCTTTGGAAATGAGGTCGTTTTGGCACACATTCAACTATGATCTAATTGATAGTGTTGAAAACCCTATTTGTCTTCTTCATTCGGAATCTGTTGAGCACATGCTGCTCCTATGCCCGTGGGTGCAGCCTGTGTGGTTTGGTGGTCCTCTCTGCATTCGTATTATTGGCGCCTCTATTTCCTCCTTTGATGACTGGCTCTCTCACCTGTTTTCGTTGCAGCTGGGGTCCTCTGAGTCTAAGTCAAGGTTTTTGTCTTAGGTGGCTTTCTCCTGTTGGTTTATCTGGAAAGCCAGATGCGACGCGGTGTTCGACGGGCGATCCCCTTCTCCATCTCACACTATTTTTTTATCTGTCCAGTGCTTGGGAAGCCTTTGCTGATGCTAACTCCAGGATCCATGGCCTTGCTCCCTCGCCTAGGAACAGCCATTTGTGTGAGGTTTCGTGGTCTCCTCCTCCTCCTTCCGTGTTGAAGATTAATGTGGATGCGAGTTGGAAGCATGGTGCTTCGTCGGCATGGGTTGGCTTGGTGATCCGTGACACGAGTCGTAGGTGTTTAGAGGTCAGAAGGATGGAGGTCCTGGCTTCTTCTGCTGCAATGGCGGAGTCCTTGGCAGTTTTGGAGGGGTGTCTTCTGGCGAAGGGTCTGAATTTCCCCTGGGTGGTGATTGAATCGGATTCAAAACTGGTTACTTTGTGTTTGCAGGATTGTTCTTCAAGTTGTGCTTGGGAACTCTTCCCAATTCGAGATCGTATTTGGTTGGTTGGGAAGGCTTTCCAAGCTTGCTCCTGGTCTTGGATTCCAAGATCAGCAAACTATGCGGTGGACTTCGTTGCGAAGAACTTCACTCTAGAGATGTGCAATTCTGTTTGGGCTTACAGGCCCCCATCTTCTCTTGTTAGAATTTTAAATAAGGATGGTTTGCCTTGCCCTCCGAGTAGCTAGCTTCGGCTCTTGTTTTTTGGGGATGACGTGTTCACCAGCTATGGCATCGTCTATTGTAATCCCGTGCCTTTGCTCTGCCGTTAGTTCCTTTGCTGTGTTAGCCTTTGCGGCTTTCTTTGTTCTTGGCTGGCCTCTGCGCCTTGGTATTGTATCCTTGGTTCAAAAAGAAAAAAGAAAAAAAAAGAGAACTGTAAAGTAGCACATTCCAGTCGCTGACATTACATTTTGAATCTTGATCTAAACTTGATGGTTAGTTGATGATCACCAACTCTAAATGAAGAGTACAATGTCAGAACCTAGACATTTAGATGTAGAATTTTACAAAATCAATATTTACTAAAATCTAATTATTTTTTTTATTATGTATGATGACTTGTCAAAGACTGAATAAAAAATGCACGACAGAGAGTCAAAATAAGTAAAAAATCTATCTTCAATTTACTATCAAATACATTTACCCAATTTTAAGAAGTTGAAATCTTAAAATTTAAACCCCATCTTGCTTAATCTTTTCTGGAGAAGCAAAGAGAGCTCTTTTTTGTAGTCTTGCCTAACTACTGCACACACAAAAAAACACACATTACTGTTTAACTACTAAAACTCAAAATCTTATATTCATGAATTATACAGAACTTGATAAGTTTGACAATATAAGTATTTATCACAACCGTAACTTGCCATAGGTTGTCCCCTTTTTAAAAAGAAAGAAAAATGGAGTTCTTTTGTTTGCCAACATTTTTCCAGCAACGAACCAAAGGAAACTATAGATAATGAAACAATCAATTCAATCAAAGACACGAATTCAATCTCTATGACATCAATGAAGACAAACCATCGATGTCATTATAGACCATTTTAAATTAAATAAAGAAGGTTGTCTTACATAGTTGGACGCATGGTAGCTGATATGAAATTTATCATCTATGTATCCTACAAAACATCACCGAAAATGATAAAAAATAATCCTCACAGATGACAGTAATTTAATAAGGAGATAGACTTGTATCAAACTTACAGACAGGACAAATACATATTAAGGGGAAAATAACCAAGAATAAAAAGATAAAATTTTAAAAGCCTACCAAATAAAATCACCAAGCAATTTTCCAAAGCATTAAGTGATTTTTGGCAATCCTTCTTCGTAAATCTACAAAAAAAAAAAAAAAAAAATCACATGAGTAATTATATAAGCTCCCAATAAGCTAAAAAGTTGATATAAATTAACGAAGAAAGCATTGAAGTTAAAAAAATTAAATATTTTAACCCAAATTGAATGATTCAAATCCTTGCTCTTTTACTTGTTTCAAGGCTTTCTCTTTCCCATGTTTCACACCAGCTTTTTTTTTCCTTGTCGACGACCATTTCTTTTCTTTTTCTTGATCAGTAACCATAGTAAGACAAACCAGTAGAATAATTCTAAGGGACTACCTTTCGTGCTCAGATACCAAATCAATCCCCCACTCTACTTGGTTCTCAAACTTCTTACCCTTTTTCACAACATCAATTAGCAGATCCACTGCTTATGTATAAGTAATCCATTTAAAGGGTGTTTTAGCAACCATTGTTAGACGATCAATGCAAGCTTTCTGAAATAATTGATTGTTTTTCATATTTAATTTTCACAAAAACTTGCTACCACCAAAGATAATATCCTTTGCAGCACAAAAATGGAAACACCAAGTCATCCAACACCATCCAAAACCGTAAAACAACACAACAAAGACACCAAAATTAAAAAATCAATAAATCCCACAGATTCGACTTTCACACTATAGAACACACAACTTTCACTGTGAAAACTGGATCCATTTCAACTTTAAGAACCGGTGCCTACCACACTAAACAAATCAATCATCCTATATTTCATTATTTTATTACCCATCATCATCACACCTTCCCTCCCGTTTCCCCATTTTCAGCCGGCCTTCTTTCTTCTTTCTACGAACATCATCATGACCACTTTATCTTTGCAACATCATCATCATTATATTAATACTTTCTTTTCTTTTCTCCCCCACTTTCTTCCCGTGTCCACTCTCATTTTTTAAAAGCCAAGTGAATGCCATTTGTTTAAAACCAGAAGCAGAGCAGCCGAGAGTTTTGGGGAAAGAGCAAGGCAGAGAAGCAGGGAGAGAGGCCGAGAGTATGAATGACAGCAAATGCTCTCCTTTGTTATCATGCAAAGGAGTTAGTCAGTATGCATGTAAGCTTGAGTTCTGGAGATTTTTAGATTGAGTTCTGGAGATTTTTAGATGGGTTGCTTTGTCAAAACTCGAATTATCAAGGTCGGTGATTTATGTAATGTGTTGTAAATTATACTTATTTTCAAATATCTTTATTTCAAGTCAAGTATGTTGAATTTGTAGAAATACTTTCGGAATTATTAATATAGTGATGTGTGGATATTTAGAATTGTTCATGCAGCGTGAGAACTGTAATGTTACGTTAATCCGAGGAATAAATGTAAATGACACACGGGACATTAGGGCAGAATGGCCTGTAGATATTAAAATTTCGGTGAAATAAATGCTGACCAATAATTAAAATTTCAATGTTCACATGTCACATAAATTTTACACGTAGCATGTGACTCAACGAAAAATCGGAAAAGTCATCAAACAGGACACGTGTCAACCCCTGGAAAAAATGACTTATTTCATCTGAATATTATATTCAAAATTAGGCCAGGAATATTTCTATAAATACAAGGCCATTTCATTCATTTTAGGGGACCAATTCACATATACATTTCATTACTCCCAAATTGGAAGAGAATTCCCCAAATCCTTGAAGCTATGAAACTATAAAGCTTTCAAGCATCCAACCTCCCAAATTTCCAAGAATCCCCAAAAGATTAAGAAAGTTCTCTTCGTTCTTCGTCAAATCTTCGAAGAAATCTACACAACTGTTCATCAAGATCAAGCCCTGAAGATCCGTTCATCCTCGTTCATCAAGATCAAGCCCAACGGCCCTTGAAAAAATCCACACAACTGTTCATCAAGACCAAGCCCTAAAGGCCCTTGAAGATCCGTTCATCCTCGTTCATCAAGATCAAGCCCAACGGCCCTTGAAGAAATCCACACAACTGTTCATCAAAACCAAGCCTTGAAGGCCCTTGAAGATCCGTTCATTCTCGTTCATCAAGATCAAGCCCAACGGCCCTTGAAGAAATCCACACAACTGTTCATCAAGACTAAGCCCCGAAGGCCCTTGAAGATCTGTTCATCCTCGTTCATCATGATCAAGCCCAAAGGTTCTTGAAGATCTGCTTATCCTCGTTCATCAAGATCAAGCCCAAGGGCCTTTGAAGATTCGTTCATCCTCATTCATCAAGATCAAGCCTAAAGACCTTTGAAGATTCATTCATCGTTCATTAAGATCAAGCCCAACGACCCTTGAAGAAATCCACACAACTGTTCATCAAGATCAAGTCCCGAAGGTCCTTGAAGATCCGTTCATCCTAAGATCAAGCCCTGATGACCTTTTGGATCAACAGCCTATCCACAGATCTACAACTTACGAAGATAAAATTAGAGGATCAAATTGTAAAAGAGATTGCAACCCCAAAATTAATACAAAATATTATTTTGTACACGTGCTCTTGTCTCATTCATCGCAGGAATATTCGTGTTTACAAATTTAGCATACCCAGTAGGACTATCTCTACCTCTCATCTTTATCTTCAAACCTGTGAAAGGGCGCAAATGGCGTCAAGGAAGGTTCAAGCTGTTCCCGCAGCAAACACTAAGAACAAAAGCTCATTCGCCGCAAGTGGTGTCACTTTAGGCGTCACAACTTGAAGCAAGGCAAGAACTCTTTCCGCCACCTCTTCCACCTCTGCATCAACTCTGCCGAAGGAACAAGAGCACCCGAGGCATGAGCATGTGATCACCCTGGCCTCACTAAGAGCACCAAAAGAGGAAAGTCCGAAGAAATACTTCGAGTTCATGCTCTTCGATGGCAACTCGAGCAGCAGCACAACCATGCAAGTCATGACCATCGAAGCGACTTCAATCGATGAGCAGCTGAATGAAATGAATGAAGAGATTGCAAAACTCACACGGACTGTGGAGGAGAAAAACTTGCAAATCGCCGCACTCATCAACCAACTAGAGGTGAAGCAAGACGTGAAAGTCGACCTAAAGGTTGATCCACTAAAGAGAGAAGCCGATGAAGAAAATGAGCCCCTGGTGGAGATAGTAGAAAAGAAGCTGGAGCCAGACCAAACAGTGGCACTCATAAGATCTCTCTCTATTCAGCAGCTGTAGAAGATGATCGTGAACACCATCAAGGTGCAGTACGAAAGGAGCTTACATACCTCTATGTTGTACTCGAAGCTAGGGGTGGGCACGGGCCGGGGTGGGCCCAAAATTGAAAGAACCGGACCGGACCCGTTTGTAAATAAAACGGGGCGGGTTTTGGATTTTTCAAAATAAGACTCGGACCTAACCAGGCCCTTTTGAAACGGGCCGGTTCCTACGGGTCCCCACGGGTCACAATCTTCACTCACCCCAGTGAGGACGACGACTTTAAGGCGGTGGAGGTCAGATATGGAAGAGGGGAAAACGCCGGACAGCAGCTGCACAGATTGAAAGTAAGGATAAAAGCTAACAAAATTTGAATCCCCACATCACAACCCACAATTCCTACGAAGTTCTAGTCAGATTAACCATTCCTAAAAAACCCAGATTTCAACCTCACATAACTTGTCCCCACTTAGATTGACTCAATTCACCATAGAAAATGTGGTGGTCGACGATTTTACCACTCAATCAGATAAATCCGTCTCAGTTTTCTCAACAATCCAATATAAAAAATAAAAATTATCCAATGAATTACAGAAACAAAACAGAATCAGTACAAGATCAAACCTTTAGCTATTCATCTGATTAAATTGGAAAATAAAATTAAAAAACAAAAAAACAAAACCACCTAACTCAAATTCATCAATGGAAATCCATAGCTCAATCTAAACGTACCCAATCGCAGTTTCGAAATAAGAAGAAATATGAACATACCCAACGGAAACCTCATGTTGGTCCAGGGAAACTTGGCAGCACCCTCACCGAAAATAAGCAAACTCTTATCGCTGCTCTTACCCTTGCAAGAGCTTTGCGGCTGCTACTACCGTTCCTTGTTCCCGTAAAGCCAATGTTTCTCGGTGTCGCCCTATTTGACGACGGCATACTTGGACTGGTTGGCCACCTGCTACTTGCAGTTTTGACTCTTGCTGGACGATTCCGATGGGATAGAGGTTCTGGGAGGTTGGGACGATTACAAAGTAATCATGGTGGTTGGAGACTCGGAGTCAATTTCTGAAAAGTTGAGAGGAGGGGATGGTGGTGGCCGAAGACTCAGAGTCAACTTCTGAGAAGCTGCGAGATCTCAACTATCGTAATTCGAGTGGGAAGAGTCATTCTGGACTCTTGGAGAGAGAGAGATCGTGAGGGAGGAGAGTGAGAACCGACGATCGAGATACTAGAGGGAAGGCTAAGGAGAGAAGATTCATCATTCAGTCTAGGAGTCGATCTTTGCAAAAATGAATGGTATCTATGTGTGTGAGATTTGAACAACTTAGATGTAATCTCCACCAAAAGACACTAGGTACGGTTCGGGGCAGGGGCCCGTGTCTTCAGGAATTAAGAACCGCCCTGCCCCGCTTTTTATTTGAACCCGACCCGCCCCACCCCGTTGAGATATAAAAAAATATAAACTCGCCCCGAACCGCTAATACCCACCCTTACTCGTGGGTTCATGACCTGTTTGCCTACCCCTAGTCGAAGCCCTACTCCAAGAAGATTCATGCAGTTTGATGGAAAGGGAAACCCAAAGCAGCACATTGCCAATTTCATTGAAACTTGCAACAACGCATGGATGAAAGGAAACTACCTCGCGAAGCAATTTGTCCACTCTCTGAAGAGGAATGCATTCGACTGGTACACAAACCTAGAGCCTGAGTCCGTTAACAGCTGGGAGCAATTAGAGCAGAAGTTCTTGAGCTACTTCTACAACACTTGCCGCACTGTAAGCATGTTGGAGCTGATAAGTACAAAGCAATGGAAGGACGAGCCAATCGTTGACTACATCAATTGGTGGCGCACTCTAAGCCTTGATTATAAAGACAAACTCTCAGAAATCTCCTCGATCGAGATGTGTGTCCAAGGCATGGAATAGGGATTACATTACATCCTTTAAGGCATCAAACCACAGACCTTCAAAGAGTTAGCCACTCGTGCCCGCGATATAGAGTTGAGCATCACCCATCATGGAAAAAAAGAGCCAATTACTAACTTCAAGAAAGACAAGGTGTTTGCTCCGAAGGCAGACAATTATGGGAAGAAACCCACCAGAAAAGCTTTTACCATCAATACTACCCTTACCAAGACCTCATCCACACCCGTCAAATCTCTTCCAAGAACAAAGAAAAGGAGATAAAGAGAAGTGAGCCTTATCGTACCCAAGATAGGCCCAAAAAGACCCTGCGGGAATTGGAGCAAAAGACATACCCTTTTCCGGACTCTGACATGGCCACAATGCTAGACGACCTGTTAGAGAAGAAGGTAATCGAGTTGCCTGAATGCAAGCATCCTGAAGAGATGAATCGCGTTGACTATCCCAGGTACTGCAAATACCATTGTATCATAAGCCATCATGTTGGCAAGTGCTTCATCATCAAGGAACTCATCATGAAGTTGGCACAACAAGGACGAATCAAAATCAACCTATAAGACACAACCATATTGCACACTACTACGATCACGTTTGGATCCTTCGATCATGTGCCTCTCCGAAGGATGCATGACCATTCCCACCGATGCTCAAGTCACTCGGCATCTTTTGCACAGCCATCGCTGGGGGTAAACGACCAAGATGCACCTACCGACGATGAAGAATGGTGGACATTAGTGACCTACAAAAAGACGAAGATGCCAAGACTGCAAGCCACAAGGCCAAAGAGGGAACAAGGGAGAAAGCATTGTCATCGCAACAATAGAAAGCCTAAAAGAAACATAAGAACTGTTAAGCCAACATATGTTGGGGAACCTATAGAGCAAGAGCCACATATTCCCGTCTCCTTGCATGAGTACTTCCCGAATGACTTCTTCCAATAGTGCACTACCGATACATATCACATGGTCGAAAAAGAGATGAAAGAACCCTTAAAAGGCAAAGCTATCACTATTAAGGAAGAAAATACCCTTACGCGTAAAGAAGGTTTGCCAACGCACGTTAGCATCAAGGAAGCATTACGATTGCCCAAGGAGATGCGAAAAGCACTAATAGCGGTCTTGGCGAGTCCCGACGACCATGGGGTACAAGAAAGCAAGGATGAAGGGTTGAAGATTCGGCGACATGAATATGCCACATGTTGTGCCACCCATAACGCATTCAACTTCACTAATGAAGACTTACTGCTGGGATCAAAGCCTCACAACCATCCTCACTTTGTCTCAGGGTACGTAAGAGAGCACAAAGTTAATCGTATGCTTGTGGATGGTGGATCGGCCATAAACACCATGCCGAAGTCAACAATGACCACAATCAGCATTAAGGTGGATGAACTATCCCTAAGCCGTATGCTAATCTAGGGTTTTAACCAAGGAGGACAAAGAACGATGGGCATGATCCTAGTGGAGATGACCATTGGTGAACTCAAATCAAGCACGATATTCTACGTGATTGATGCAAGAACTTCCTACAACTTGCTCTTAGGAAGACCTTGGATCCAAGAGAATGAAGTAGTGTCATCCACCTTCCACCAATGCTTTAAAATCTATCGAGAAGGAGTGAAAGTGATCCAAGGCGATACCAAGCCATTCACCAAAGCCGAATCACACTTCACAGACGCTAAGTTCTACATGGAGGAAAACATGGTGCCCGAAGCTCTTCCAAAAGAGATCAAATCCATGGGCAAAACAACACCAAAAAAGCAGGAATGGCCAACCATGCCCAAGAAGCAAGAGTGAGAAGCCATGCCATCTTCAAGCAAAAACTATGATGAGCCTACTAAACCTGCAACAACCAAAGGGAGTAGGATGCCTTCAAAAGGACCAAACACACTCGTCTTCCGATACATCTAGATGTCGAGAAGAAAGAATGGTCAATCCCCATTCGAAACCAGAACAAGCAAAATGGACATACAACGGCACAAGGATAATGTAAAGTTGCTCAAGACGAATGCAGTTTTGCCTCTGACACAACTAGGCTATGCTAAAGTTATAAGACTACTACAAGGCTTTATAAAAGGCTTTGTGAAAGGGGGTGGAACCAAGGTTTCTCCCAACCAAAAGGACCAAAGAAGGTTTTGATCCAAACGCCTACAAACTCATGTCGAAGGCTGGGTACAACTTCGCTTCCTCTTCAAATCCTAGAGAGAAGGTTTCAAACACCTTTAACAACAAAGAACGTGACCTCACCAAGACTCAAAAAAAGTTGAAGAAGCATGGTTATGGAGTTCACAACAATAAAGATGGACTTGGCTTCACACCAAACGCACCAATGAAGATTTCAAGCAAAGCAAAAAACGCTAGCACTCAACACATCAGTGTGAGCATTGAACAATATCAAAATGAGCCTAAATCTGCCCCTCATACATCAGTATTCGATAGGGTGAATCGTTCAAGACCCAGAATGTCGGTACTTAATTGCATTGGTGGCCAAGACCGAACCTCTGTCTTCAAGAGGCTTAACGTGCCAACATCCCAAAACTTTGTTTTCAAAAGGTTGTCAAAACCTAAGAAACAAAGCAACATGGCTAGCTCTCATCTGCAACGGTCGGCTTTGGGAAGACTTGAAAAAACCAAGAAGCTTTTTGGAATAGAAAGACAACACCAAAATAAGAAATCTCGACGGTCTAGCAAAAAAAGATGATGTTCGAAGCTCCATTCCTTCAAGGATGAAGCGGCAAGCAATCTTAAAAGTTAACATAATTGGACCACTGAAAGTGAGAAGGCGTACAATCATCCAAACTGGCCAATCTTCACGCTAACAAAACCGAGATGACGGCACTGTAGAGGAGGTCCAAGATGTCTTCCACATCACGATCCAAGAAGGCAAAGAAGACGAAATCCCCGAGGAAGACATCACTGCTGCACCACCACAGCTTAAAGATGTGGGCGGCAAGCCACAGTTGATGATCTCAAGGAGCTCAACTTAGGCACAAAAGAGGAGCTAAAACTTATTTTCGTAAGTGCACTACTAAGTGCAAACGATATAAAAGAGTACTACCAACTACTATTAGAGTACAAAGACATCTTTGCTTGGACCTATAAAGCAATGCCTGGCCTTGACCCTATCATTGTTGTGTATCATCTTGTAGTCAAGCCTGGAATGCGACTGGTAAAGAAAACTTAAAGACGCTATCGTTCTGAGCTCATCGCACAAATTGAGGCCAAGATTGACAAACTAATCAAAGCAGGCATCATTCGAGAGGTGCAATACCCCAAGTGGATCTCTAGCATTGTCATTGTCTTTAAGAAATCTAGACAAATATGTGTTTGTGTAAACTTCTGAGACCTCAATGATGTTTGCCCGAATGATGACTTTCCCTTGCCAATCATCGAAATCATGGTGGATGCAACCACTGGCCACAAGGCACTGTCATTCATGAACGGCTCTTCTGGATACAATCAACTTCATATGGCTCCCAAAGACGGGGAACTAACAGCTTTTCGCATTCCAAAAGGTATTTATTGCTACAAGGTGATACCCTTTGGTCTGAAGAACGCTGGAGCTATATATCAACACGCAATGTAGAAAATCTTCAATAACATGCTACACAAAAAATGTAGAATGTTATGTAGACGACGTGGTGGTAAAGATGAAAAAGAGATTATATCACTTGAAGGATTTGTGAATAGTGTTCAAAAGGCTGTGAAAATACAACCTCAAGATGAACTCGTTGAAGTGTAAATTTGGCGTCACTTCTGGAAAGTTCCTCAGCTTCATTGTCAAGCACCGTGGCATCGAAGTGGACCAATCAAAGATCAAGGCCATTCAAAGCATGCATAAGCCAAGAAACCTACCCAAGCTGAAAAGCCTACAAGGACGGCTAGCCTTTATCAGACGCTTTATCTCCAACCTGGCAAGGCGTTGTCAACCTTTCAGTCAACTCATGAAAAATGATGTTTCGTTCGTATGGGACAAAGCATGCCATAATGCCTTTGAAGGTATAAAAAGGTATTTATCAAGTCCACCTGTCCTGGGGGCACCTGTGCCTAGGAAGCCGTTCATATTGTACATTGCCGCTCAGGAAAGTTCAGTTGGAGCATTCTTGGCACAAGAAAATGCATCCCAGAAAGAATGAGCGTTTTACTACCTCAGTCGAACGCTCACCAGTACTGAGTTGAACTACTCCCAGATTCGAAAAATGTGCATTGCCTTGGTGTTCGCCATTCAGAAGCTCAAACATTACCTGCATGCTTACATCATCCACTTGGTTGCTAAAGCTGACCTGATCAAATACGTCATGTCCAAACTAGTTTTGACAGGACGACTAGCTAAATGGGAGTTGTTTCTAAATCAATATGAGATCATCTACTTCCCAGCTAAAGCCGTAAAGGGACAAGCTCTAGCAAACTTCCTTGTCGATCATCTAATCCCAACCGATTGAAAAATCTCAGACGACTTGCCTGACGAGGAGGTGTTCTACATCGACATCTTCCTGACATGGACAATGTTCTTTGATGGATCCGCATGAATGGACGGAGTAGGGGTAAGAGTAGTATTCATGTCGCCACAAAGACAAGTACTACCCTATTCATTCCGACTAAGTGAAATATGCTCCAACAACGTCTCTGAGTACTAAGCGTCGATCATCATACTCCAAATGACGATCAACATGAAAATCACAGCCCTAGAAGTATATGGCAACTCTAAGCTCATAATCAATCAACTCTTGACTGAATATAAAGTGAGGAAGGATGATCTCGTCCCATACTTTCGGCTGGCAACTCAACTGCTACAAATGTTCGAGGCTGTGGAACTAGAATATGTGCTAAGAAAAAAAAATCAAATGGCAGACGCTCTTGTTAACCTAGCCTCGAGTATGGCACTAGGAAAAGACGAAGCTGCAGACGTGCCAGTCTACCAAAGATGGGTGATCCCGCTTGTTACCG
Source organism: Pyrus communis (assembly GCF_041283825.1). NCBI lineage: Eukaryota > Viridiplantae > Streptophyta > Magnoliopsida > Rosales > Rosaceae > Pyrus > Pyrus communis. The sequence continues at coordinate 33,477,439 of NC_142569.1, read as the reverse complement.
AAATGCTAATAGATGATACAAATGTCATCTCAGTACTTCCAGTCGACGCTGAAGAGTGGTGATAGCCGCTGATCGACGAGCACCTCTCTTCCTCTACTACAAATGAACATTATGTCGACGCTCTTTTGGAGGAGTACTTTTGAGATGCCTAGGTAAGGAAGAAGCCAATCAAGCCATGGAAGAAGCACACTCAGGTGTATGCGGGGGTCATCAGTCTGGACCAAAGCTACACTTCCAGCTCAAGGGAATGGGTTACTACTAGCCGGGCATGGTGAATGACCACCTAGAACATGCCAAAAAGTGCCGAGCCTGCCAAATCCACGCCAACTTCATACATCAACCACCTGAGCCATTACACCCTATAGTTGCTTTATGGCTGTTCAATTCATAGGGATTGGACATCGTAAGACCAATCTCTCCAATGTCATCTGTGGGAGAAGCTTACATCCTAGTTGCAACTGATTACTTCTCCAAATAGGCTGAAGCCGTACCCCTAAGGGAAGTCAAGAAAGAAACTGTCGTCCGTTTCATCAAGAAGCATATCATCCACTGATATGGTGTGCCTCGCTACTTCATCACTGACAATAGAAAACAGTTCTCCAACTAACTCGTGGATGAGCTCGGTGAGAAATACAAATTCAAGCAACATAAGTCTTCCATGTATCATGCTCCGGCCAACGATCTTGCAGAAGCATTCAACAAAACATTATGCAATCTGAAGGACTGCAATCTTTGTGAAGGAGCAATTCTTGATGATATTGGTTTCTTGTCCTCTTTAGAAGTACTAAATCTTAGCGGAAACCATTTTGTTAGCCTTTCTGCAAGCATCGGTGGGCTTTCTAAGCTGAGGAACTTAAAGCTGGAGAACTGCAATCTTTGTGAAGGAGCAATTCCCGATGATATTGGTTTCTTGTCCTCTTTAGAAGTACTAAATCTTAGCGGAAACCATTTTGTTAGCCTTCCTGCAAGCATCAGTGGGCTTTCTAAGCTGATGAGTTTTAGATTAGAAAATTGCAAAAGGCTTCAACAACTGCCAGCCATTCCATTAAACAGATTAAGGCTTTTTTATTCTGTCAATTGCTTCAGTTTGGCTGGAAATCAAGGTTGGAATGCCATTATGTATTCAATGCTAAAGAGAGTCATTCAGGTATTTCTCTTTCTTCTATCCTCCCTCGTCTCCTTAGTTGTGTACATTTATTTACGTTGTTCCTCTGTGCAGAAGTTTCACTTGCCGGAAACCCCTCATTTTATGGAATTTTCCGGTATGGTAATTCCTGGAAGTGAAATTCCTGAGTGGTTCAATAACCAAAGCATGGGAGATTCGGTGATTGAGAAGCTACCTTCGCACTCATGCAAGAGCAAGGTGTTGGGGTTTGCTTTATGCGCTCTATTTGTACCTGCTCAAAATATTTCAGCTCCCAATCGTGGACTAAAATGGCCACGACATCATAGGCATGAACTTGCATGTTATCCCACCTTGCGAGACGGTCGTAAGACCAGCTTTGGAGTTCTGCTTAACGAGGTAGCGTCAGATCACCTTTGGGTGGTATTTCTATCTAGGATATTCCTTTTGCGAGTCCAACCTGAGACCAATCGTTGGGAGGAGAAATGTTGGGATCAGATTCGGTTTCATTTCGAAACAACAGATGCTGTCGGAAGCAAGACATGCTTGAAGGTGAAGAAGTGCGGAGTCCGTCCAGTGTATGAACAAGATACAGAAGAACTCAACCGAACGATGAAACAAAATTCCAACAGAAGCATTTCTTTGTGTGAGGATATTATCAATTGTGATTTTGACGAATAAAAAACTGTACAACGAGATGTGATTAAGCGAACATGTGAATAATACACAGTTATGAAGCAGGACCCAGTGAAAGTGGAAGTTCCTCCAAAAGAGTCAAAGACCAAGTTGCACGATTTTCTCTTTGATGACTTGCACGTTAAAAAATCAAGGCAGTCATAGGACCGGCTTTGGAGTTCTGCTTAACGAGGTAGCGTCAGATCACCTTTGGTTGGTCTTCCCATCTAGGAAATTCCTTCGTTGGGAGGAGAAATGTTGGGATCAGATTCGGTTTCATTTCGAAACAACAGATGATGTCGGAAGCAAGACATGCTTGAAGGTGAAGAAGTGCGGAGTCCGTCCAGTGTATGAACAAGATACAGAAGAGGAGCTCAACCGAACGATGAAACAATATTCCAACATAAGCATTTCTTTGTGTGAGGATATTACCAATTGTGATTTTGAGGAATTAAAAACTGTACAACGAGACGTGATTAAGCGAACATGTGAACAATACAGTAATGAAGCAGGACCCACTGAAAGTGGAAGTTCCTCCAAAAGAGTCAAAGACCTTTAAAAAATCAAGGGTCCAGAAAACCTTTAAAATTAAAAAAAAAACTCTCAAAATATGTGGACCTACCTGATTAAGTGGGTTATTTGGCGTTCCATACTCAGTAGCTAGAAAACCAAAAACATGTCATGGATTGCAGGGAAAGTTAATGGGATAAAAGTTTATCAATCATATTTGCATGATAGAAGCTGCTGGAATACATTTAATCATATACCCAATCTGGAAAATTTAAAATGTAAACATACAAAAGATATACTTCCATATTATATTTCTGTCTTTGGTAAGTGTTGCAGACAATCACACATTTTTTTCCTCTTATTTTGGAAGAACTGCCTGCAATTTTGTTAAAATAATATAATGTTAGAACCATGCCCTTAAACCATGAACATTTAATGTGGAGAAATTGGAAGTTGAAATAAGTGGAACATAGGACAGAGGAGAAAATTCAAAGAATATTGTGATCACAATCGGAACTCAGTGAGAGTTCAACAGAAAGATCAGTGGAAAATGCACTCACACACCAACTTGAAAGAAAACAGTGCCAAATAATTGTGTCAGTAATAGAAAAATTCAAACTTTGTATGGAAAGTAAAGATTTACTTGCAGACCGGCAGCAACTAGGATGACAATTTAATCCGTCAAATTCGATTTCTACAAGTAACCAACCCGAACAATTCAGTTTCGAGGATTAAATTTCGTATTTTTTACAGTTATGGGTAACCGTTGGATAAATTGTTTGGTTTCGGGTTCGGTTATGGTTGTAGGGGCATCCATTCCCAATCTGTACACGAACCCGCCTGTTTTCATTCTTTAATAAAAAAAATATATAAAATATTTATATTTTTTTTTTATAAAAGAATGAAATCCTTATAAATATATACCACCTTATGTGGCATACAGCCACATCATTTACATTAATCAGAATTTAATTTAAATTAAAAACCATTTAATAAACCAATAATTTAAAAAAAAAAAAAAAGCTAGAATTAAATTATGATTGTGGCATACGAGGAGTCTTCTCCTTCCTTACCCGATCAACTTCTTCCCCCCCCCCTTACCCGTTCAACTTCTTCCCCCGTTTCTTCTTCCACGCCAGTTAATCCACCACAATCTAAATTATATCTGATAAGGCCAGGTTCATGCGCTCCTTTATTTGGATTATTGGTACGCATCTATGGATGCCTCCACTGTAAGTTTCCTGACATCCATCAATCCGCTTATTATTTTCCTTTCAGCCTTTGTTAAACTAGGGTGCGCCTGGAGACACGGGAACGAATCATCACTCAAATCTCAGAAACATGACAAGGCAACTCTAGTGAGAAGCGAAAAGCATGACGGAGTAAAATCAAAAGAATAAACAAACGTAGCGGACATGGCTTAAACGCATACCTTCAGGTAGATGCCGATGGCTTTGTACAACCCATCGTGAATTGGCCTTGCTGACTAGGGAATTGATTGTGACAACTCTATGAAACTACTAAGGCTAAGATTTGGGTCAAGTGCAATTTCTGCAAGATACCCATCAACCAGTCTACCAACACTCAACAACGTAAAAGTATCAGTCCCTTTTTAATTTAGATTGTAGTTGATTTGACTGACCTGAAAAAATAGCGTGAAAGAATTGGAGTGGAAAAAGAAACGGGGAGAAGAAGTTTAATATGGAGGAAATGATAAGACTTCTCGTATGCTACAATCATTATTTAATTTCAGTTTTTTTTAATTTTTTGTTTATTAAATGGTTTTTAATTAAATGATGTGATTGTCCACATCATATATCACATAAAATAGTATATAAATGTGGTATAAAAACATAGTAAGAATAGCATTACTGTTATTTTTTTTCTCCAGCAACTTTAATACTCTATGAGAGCACTTCCACCGGAGGTGGAATAGCCCAGCCCCATGTCCAAAACTTAGGCTAGCACCCTGTCAAAGTGCTCTAGCCTGCAAAACAGCCTGGCATCCACCCCACGCCAAGCAGCAGACCAGCCCATTTTGGACAAACCCAGAAGCCGGCCTATTTGGCTAACGCGTGTAGCACACTCGCGACTGGGCGCGAGTAGGAGACAAGGGTGCAGGCGGCGGGGCCCGCTTGTCAGCCCACTTGTGTTCACCTGGATTAGGGCTACGTGACCCTACTCAATGTCGTTGGCTTTCCAACGGCTAGTTTTTTAGACTGTTGGATTTCCAACGGTAAAAAAAATTTTAATTTGACTTTTAAAATGGACCGTCCGATCACAGTCCACGTTTTTTTCACAAAAAAAAAATAAAACAAAAAAAAAAGGCCAACGATCAGAATTTTGACCGTTGGTGACACACCCCGTCCCGAAGGAGGGCATGCTGGCCGTCACGTGAGAGTGACGTAACCATTTGCACAGTTCGGAAGCTTTAAAATATACTACTAAAATGAAACACCCGAAGGTGAGTCCTTATTTGGTCCATTCTGTCAGAACACCGTTGAACTTCTTCGTAGTCACCACACCTTTGCATTTCCTTAAACCTGGAGGGGCGCAAAACAAAATTGAGTGGGTCAGCAAAACGAACGTATTCAAAACCTTCTTTTCTCTTTTGCATATACTAACCTCTCGCTGTAAAACAAGTATAGTTCCCCAGAAAATAACATATATACGTATGTATAGATATGCCAGTGATGCTCAAAGATATATCAATCATGCTCAAGAATGTGCCATGTCAAAGCCTCATAATGAAATGTAAGTGCTCAAGCATAATTCACGTCAATAACATATAATCTGGCAGCCGGGAGTCACCTAACGTGACCTGTACGGCTGCATATAGAGCTCAAATCTCAAACTCAATAACTGAATCTGCACACGAGTCGGAACCACCTAACGTGGTCTGTACGACAGGCTGGGTGTAATATATATATGCTCTAGTGCTACGATCACGTGAAGCTGTGCGATAAATCGCGGGTCACCTACAAGTCGGAACCACCTAATGTGGTCTGTACGACAGGCTTGCACCTAACTTGGATCCAAGGCGAGCATGCGGTGCTGGTGAACATACACGTGAAGGCTGTGCCCTGGCCTCGGGCGGGAGCACTAACACCGGGGGTGTAGATTATGAGCTCTCTAAACATCTCAAACTACTACTGCATAACAACATGAATACCACTTACCTGGCACTTACCTGTGCGTCCACAGCACCAATACACATATATAAATGTATGCCACTACTAATGCATGTGATGATAGTATTTCAATCGTATTCCAAACGTATTTCATATGTATATCAAATGTATTTCAAATGTAGCTTACCTGGGCCTCCTCAGCACCATGCAACAGTATGCATAATTATGGTAATGCACATATTAAAATATGATGCATATATGACAGGATATTTAATTCGTATTTCTTTTAAAATACGTTTTCTGGGAAATACGTCAAACATACGTATATATATATATATATACTGAAAAATAACTGCCCACTCACTGATCACATCGACGTCTCATAGGTCCTTGAGCCTCCCCTAGATTGGTTACATTCTTCTTCTGTATAATTTTCACCTATACAAAAAGTAACCAAATTGACGTTATTTAACGCACATACACCAAACATTCGTCCATAACTTTCTCATACGTTACTCAATTTGGGTGTATGAATATACCACGGTGATCTACACGACGTCACGAACGCGTGACAATTTTCAGAACTCAATTTGGAGCTCTCACGCGCCCCCACGCGCCCTGTTCACGCGCTGCCCACGCGCGCGTCTTCTTCCTCGCGTCGCCGGACTGGTTTCGCCGGCGGTCGGTGTTTTGCCGGAATTTCTGGGTAAACTTCAAAGTGTCATAACTTCTTCATTTCTTAACCATTTTCGACGTACTATATATCAAAATGAAGGTATTGACGAGACGAACAGATCCATACCTGCCTTGACCCCTAACTCGTCGTGGATTCGCCGGAAAAAAGCCCCGAAAGCTCTGGCCAAACTTTGAACTTGTCATTCTCCTTGTTCTTACGTCCATTTTTCACGTAATCTATACCAAAATGAAGCCCTAATCATAATCTACCACGTTGGACTAGTTTTATGGCCTAAAAACAACGGAATCAAACTTTTCCAAAAATACGAAAATTCGGCCGAACTTACAGTTCGTGATCCCGACGTCCAAATCCTTCAAACGAAGCACTCCGAGCTTCCTTAGGACCTCACCAAGCTTCCTACAAGCTTCAAAATCCCAGAAAACATCAAGTTTTACGTGTGCATGAACAGTGCACACGCACAGTGAAATTGAAATCCATGTTTTCCGAAGTGAAACTCACCTGAAATTGGTACCATCGTGTTCGTGTGGTCTTCAGGAGTACGATGGTGGTCTTAGATCCTTCGTTGGTATAGTTTTAGGGTGGTTTTGTGGATGGTCCGTGTGAGTTCGAAGGAGAGAGAGAGAACTTACAGAGAGAATGAGAGGTTTGTGAGGGAGGAGAGAGAGAGACAAGATGCAGAAATGGGGGAGAGATTTGAGGGAGGTGGGATCCTACCCAATCCCCAAATCATCAAGTTACAACATATTTTACGCCCCTTAGTCCCGTTTAAGGGCATTTTCATAACTTCACGTCCTCGGAATTAAAATTCCGGGACGGGTTGTGACAGTTGGCGACGTGGCAGCTCGTTGGCTATTGGATTTGAATATTTTTCAAATCCAACGGTCCAGATTAATTAACAACATTAAATATTATGATTTTTTTTTTAAATATAGAAAAATTTAAAAAATTAATTTTTTTTTTCTATAAATACCTAACCCTCATCTTCCACCTTACACCACATTTCAATATTTTTTACACTTTCTACACTTTCTACATTTGAATATTTTGTACACTTTGAGAGAAAAAAATGACTTCGTGGAAGCTCATTGAAGATGTTACGTTGTGTGAATGTTGGGTTCACACTACTCATGACCCGATTACAGGTAATGAAATGGATAAGCAAGAAATGTGGAGTAAAATTACGAAAGCGTTTTGCGATGTACATGGAAAAGATGCCAGATCTAGTCAAGGTCTTCAAGGTCGTTGGAAAAAACTCAACACATCCTTTACTTGTTGGAAAAATGCCATCTCTCATGCTTACGGTAATCTGCGCAGTGGAACAAGTTTAGCGGATCAGGTAACAATATTTTTATTTATTTATATGCATTCCACCCACATCAATATTTTAATTTATTTAATTTCTTATGTAATTTTTATGCATTCCACGCGGATCAATATTTTACTTTATTTATTTGTGTTACACCCGTATTTTTTAATACTATCTTATCCCACATTTTTGTGGACACTACAAGCACAAGCATTCTACAATGCAATGAACCGTAACAATCATTCAACAAATGGGAATGTTGGCAAATTGTCAAAGATTGCCCTAGATACAAAATTGTGGCAACCAGTCCTGAAGTTGTCATGCACGGTATGGGTCTACACAGTTCGCCAGAAGCAAACACGCCCGAACAAGAAGCCAACACATTTGAAGACACGGAAGGGACACCTGAAGAAGTGCCGGAGACCCAACCGACTCGTCAATCCCTCAGGCCTCAAGGTAAAAAGGCATCAAAGAAAAAAGGTAGTTCTTCCAAAAATGACTACACTAAATATATGGAGGAACTTGCTTGCCAAGGTGAACTGAACATGGCGTGGGATAAGGCTAGAGATGAGGAAAAAGCTACTGCTGTGGTAGCAATAATAGCAGCTACTAAGGCTCGTGATGCGGCGGCTGAGAGACAAAGAGAAACAGTTAATCGAGAGAACGAGATGATTAGAGAAGCACTTCATCAAGAGAATGAGATGCTTAGAGAAGAAATGATGGCTCAAGCAGATCATGACACTATGAACAAGTCTCTAGTAGGACTGTCTCCGAATTCAAAATATTTTTGGACATCGGAAAAAAGAGATGTCGTGCGAAGGAGGCGTGCAGGAGATGCCGAAACAAGTCGAGGGGGTTTTAGCTACAGAAATCCTAGCAACGAAGATCCTAGCACCACATATCCTAACTCCACAAACTTTGTATAATTTCGTATTTATTTGTAGTACTTTATTTAATTTGTTATGTAATTTCTTATTATTTTTAGAATTTTATTTAATTTCTTATTTATTTTTTGTACTTTATTTAAACACATCAAATAAGATTACACAAACTCACTAAATAAAGTTTAAAAAAAACACCAAATAAAATTACATAACATCACCATATAAACTTAAAAAAAAAAACACACTAAATAAGATTACTTAAAAAACAGTACACTTTATTCTTCAACCACAAGCCTTATTTTAATTATCTTCGCATTTGTGCAATCCCCACTGGTGGTCAATCAAGTCATTCTGGCGGGTTACGTGTCAGTATGGCTCTTGCAAAGAAGTGTACCACTGAACGATCAATTCATTGTAATATCCATCCCGTTCCAACGGTTCGTGTTTCACGGGATCTTCGGTCCGGTCATGAGCATAGTAGATTTGTGTTCTTGAGTTGTTCATCGGATCCGGCTCGTATTCATCAATGGCATCATAATCATACTCGTCTTCAACAATCATGTTGTGGAGAATAATACATGTCATCATGATGGATCAAAGAGCCTCGACATCAAACATTCTAGCTGCAGCCCTGACAATCGTCCAACGAGCTTGCAGGATACCAAAACAACGCTCAACATCCTTCCTACACCCCTCTTGACACTTTGCAAAGTGTTTTTCTTTTTCACTCTGTGGATGTGGCACTGTTTTGACAAATGTTGACCACCTTGGGTAAATGCCATCTGCAAGGTAGTATGGTCCCTCGTATTTATTACCATTAACCCAATATGTGCATCTTGGCCCATTTCCTTGTAGCAGTTCATCAAACACTGGAGATTGGGCAAGGACATTTAGGTCATTCTGAGCTCCTGGAACACCAAAAAAAGCATGCCAAATCCATGTATCAAATGAAGTCACCGCTTCCAAAATGATGTCGCCATAAGCTCCTTGCCACACACTTGGACAGTTTTTCCAAGTCCAGTGCATGCAGTCGTTGCTTCCAATCATGCCAGGGAAGCCTTACATCTCACCCTTCCTCAGAAGCCTTCGCATGTCCCTTGGCGTGGGTTTCCAAAGGTACTCATTGGTGTAGAAGGCTTCAATTGCAGAGCAAAACTGCATCAGGGACTCCAGAACAGTTATTTTTCCCATCCTTGTGATTTCATCCACTTGATCTGCAGATGCTCCATATGCAAGCATTCGCAAGGCAGCCGTAATTTTTTGCACAGGAATAAGACCTAGAACATGAAAAGCATTCTCGTTTTGCACAAAGTATGGATCATGGTTGCAAACAGCACTCATGATTTTATCGAACAAACTTCGTTGCATTCTAAAATGATGTCTAAAAACATGATCAAGGAAAACGCTGTTGGGAATAAAATAATTCCAAAAGATCTTTACCTCGTATTTCCCTTCTTCTATCGATGTTTGCCGCATGTCTAGGTTTGGCTATCTGACCCACAGCTTCCATGATACGGCGGGAATGTGAGGCCTTCCGCCTTCTATGGTGATCATCCTTATCCTCCTCCATTGCGAAGGCTTCATCTCCACCTCCACCTTCGTCAAGATTGACTAATTCTTCCTGTTGTGCCAACAACCTTTGCTGCTGCTCTTGCAACTGTTTATACACCATCCTTGAAGAAGACATTGTAAGAACTCAAGATTTGAAAACGATAAAGAAGGATTCTGAGCTAAAAAAAAAAATTGAGTTTAGTGTGAGGATGGATGTAGGGATGTAGGGTTTACATGGACAAAAAAAGAAAAGATGAGGTTCTAGACAATGCCACGTGGCACTACGTGATTCGTTGAAAATTTTATCGAAATCTTGGCTAAATTATTATAAACAGGAAGTGACACGTGGCGCGTCAGGATTGGTTGAAAATCTTATCAGAAATCTATCTACAAAATAGTACGTTCGGATAATGACACGTGGCGTGACAAGATTGGCTGAAAATCTTATCGAAATCTTGCCTAAATTATTGTAAACAGGAAGTGACACATGGCTTGTAAGGATTGATTGAAAATCTTAGCGGAAATCTATTCACAAAATAGTACGTTCGAATAATGACACGTGGCGTGACGAGATTGGTTAAAAATCCTATCCAAAATTAAAACTATTTTTTTAATTTATTATTTTATAAAAAAAATTATTAATATTTTAAATGGACTGGGTGCCAACGCATTTTGTAAGGGTGGAGATCGTTTGTGCCAGCGCATTTTTTTAGGGGTGGAGATGCTTTGGCCTATTACTGTTTATTTAGGGTCTATTACTGTTCACTTAGTGGATAAATAGGCTGAGTGCTAGCGCAAAGTTTTTAAGGATGGAGTTGCTCTGAGAGATTACAAAGGTCTTGAGCATGCAGTGCACACTTCAAAGCCTTTGAGTTCTTCCAGAAAATATACCTCTTGAGCATGCAGATTGTGTAGCGCAGACTGCAAACTTCAAAGGTCTTTATCTTTATTCTAAATATTTTAATGCTTTCAATCAATCATGGAATTTGGAAGAACTCCCAAGGCCAGAAAAGATGGTTCAATACTTCAATTTTGGGAAGAAAAACCTAATTGTTTTCTCTTACAAATTAGTAGCAGCATATATTGCTTCAAGCCTTCAACGTTGGCTTCATCTGCGTCAGCGAACGGTTCCTTGCCTCCTCTCAACTCTGCGAGCCTTCTGCCTCCTCTGACTTTGTCCAGTACTAGTCCTAGTCCAAGGTAAGATCACCTCCTTTCTTATGCACACAACCTGTTTGATGAACTGCCTCAACTAATAAAGCTTGCATTTTTATTGAATTTTGGGATTTTTGATGTGCAACCGCAAGTTGATGTCAAGGGTTTCCCAGAAGAACCGATCAATCTGCTCGCAGCGAACAGCGAAGGCATGTCGGGGAATATTTACTTGTGGAAGGTTAACTTTTCTAATGGAAAAACCGTTAACCGATGGGGAATCCGCTACCAGTTACGGGGAATTCATGTTCGGGTTTTTTACGGTTTCAGGTACGGGGGAAACAAACGGGTTCGGTTATGGAAATGGCACATATGAACCCAATTTTCCCCCGTTGCCATCCCTAGTAGCAACAAAAGCAAACGGAATACAATGGGAGTTACTGCAATAGTGAGAGGGAGGGAGAGAGATTAAAGATGAGTGATCAGTTAAAGCTATAATTTTTTAAGCATGTTCTGCAATATGAATCATTCAGCTATCACAATAACATGTTTGAAATAAACAAAATCCATAATCGTGGTATAATAGAAAGAAAAAAACAGAGATGCAATATCACCAACATTCATGATCATTATCCAGAATCGCTAAAGTAAACAGAAAATCAAATTAACACCTCTCTATTTCTAATTCATCTTTATATTGTATTGTGATAAGCTTTATACTAAACAATGTTTCCACCAAAATTTAATAACAAAAAGATCACAGTAGAAGTTAACATGAGAGAAAGAGTTGACCTCTACCTCTTAAATGTTGATCCTACCAATCCACTGCATACTTGATCTCTTTTAAGTCCACCGGTTAAAAGAAAAAAGAAAAAAAACACAAAATTTGTAACACAATTTGAACAAATAGAGAGTTCTCAATCAGAGAAAACTTCAGTTTCATGTAAAGAAATTGTGTTCTAATTTCAGGGCTTAACTATGAAATATTAGGATTTGTGTTTAGCTCAAATAAGTAAGATAAAGAAACGATGAAAACAAAATCTATATCGATTTGATTATCCATTCAAAAGGACATTTGAACAAAAAAGATTTTTATGCATCCAAACAGCCATTAAACTAAAAAATTAGTTGACTAATCTTTACATTTGAATAGTGTAAGTAGATATTTTTCTTACCAATGCATCAACCAATATGCAGTGCAAATGAGAAAACTGAACATCAGATTTGAAAACTTTTTGTCTCCACATTTTGCTAACACAAACTCTAAATTTTTTGCTAACTTCAAATGGACCCAAACTTTGGATTGGAAATATACTCATTTCGATCTGAAACTAAAAATTTATATTTTGTTAGTACAACAATGTCTCCAAAATTACAATACTACCCATTCAAAAAGGCAAAAACAAAAAAACTAAAGTGAAATATTAAAACTTGAAAAAGAGATTTTGATTTGGTAAAAGAGTTTAGTTGCTTTCAAAAGTGAAGGCGATCAATTTGTTTTCTACGAAACCGTAAAAAAAGTAGCATAACAAATAAGGACACGATGGATGATTTGTTTTCTATGGATACAGCAGATGTTGATCATAGTTTTGCTCAACATAAACAGAAAATCTGGTAGCTTTCAACCACATTGCTACAGAACAGAAAATTGTTTTCTATGGGGTGCCCCACCGAAACTTGATAGAAACGTATCACTCATGTTTCATGACCAACTTTCGATTGTATAAAAACAACCAAATAATCCTCAACGTTGAAAGAATAAAGGAAGAAGCAAAGTTTACAACAATGTCAACAAGGAATTGTATACTCTGTACTACAGCGTGCTTCAAATTTGAAGTGCAGAAGATTAAAATCTCTAATCTGGAAAAAAATAAAAAAATAAAAAGGTAACCAATCCCAACATAAATAAATAGAAAGAAAAAAAGAAGTAACCAATCCCAATTGATTACCTCAGATAGTATATTTCACATTCTTACACACATGACAAACCAAAAAACATTCGAAATGACACATCCCGACCCGGTATGTCCACTTGGACTCCAAATCAAGCTATGTTGGCCGACACCTGGAAAGTGACGAAGTCATAAAGTGTAGTGATATGGAAAATGTAAATAAATTTAAACCTAAAAGTGCCTAAATACAAGAGTGCGCTGTGAATGGGAATGATCCCAATTCACACGTGATGACAGAGCATAAGTACAGTACAGTAAAATAGGATGAGAATTATACCATCGAAGGTAATCTTGCCTACACCAAGATTTGCCAATAATCCTCGTCGGTACGAAAACTCTGCTACTAGAATCTGGAGGGGCGAAAAACAAGGGTGAGCGGGCTTGAAAATAAAGTTTTAATAAAAACCTTTTGAAAACGTTATAACCCCTCGCCGTAAAACCTGTATAGTTTTCAGAAAATAATAATACTACGTAGGTACGAAAATGAATGCACAAGTGCAGTGAAAACAGATGCTTCAATATCTCAGCAATAATAAATGTAAGTTAGGTGTGAAATATGTCTAAACTAGCATGCCAGTTGGAGTCACCTAGTGTGACCTGTATGACTGAACCTATTGCTCATCAATCTATGCTAGCACAAGAGTCGGAGTCACCTAGTGTGACCTATACGACAGACTAGGTGTAAATATGTACGCTTCACTGCTACGATCACGTGATGGCTACCGATAAATCGCAAGAGCAAGGCCGTCGTGGATGCGAATCTCCGGGAGAAGCACAACTTCGACTAGCTGAGGGAGGAGATTAACGGGCAGATTGTGTTGGCGAAGGCCGACATTGAGACGCTCAAGGAGCAGCTCGAGGAGAGTAAGGTCGAAAGAAGGCACAAGGAGGAGTGTGAGGTGATCAGGAAATTGATTGCTACGCACCCGCCGCGGTCTGAGACGCTCAAGATCATATCAGAGTTGGAGAAAGAGATTGCGGCATTGGATGCGGAGCACACCGCAAATTCGCGGACGCTGGAGCTGAGGAAGAAGCAGTTTGCTCTGCTCCTGCACGTGGTATGTGAGCTATATTGAATTCCCGATATGTTGTGTGCATTAAGCAGTAGAATTAGAACGCTTTAAGAAAATGGTGTAATTTCCGGGTGTATGTTGCTCTGCTAATGGAGGAGAAAGAGCAGAAAAATGGAATGGAACGTGCGGCTGGGGGCTCGGAACCCATGCATGTTGATTAGAATGCAATGCATCTCTCGGTTTCTAAGTTGTAAGATTGAGTGTTTCGTAAAAGAGTATTGGCGTATTGCTCTGTAGTTGCAGTATGCTAGCAATTTACGAAATTCTTAGTGTTGTACATTTGTACGATTCTCTTTGCATATATGAATTACCAAGTTTACTTGATGAGAAGGAAATTGCCATAACTCTTTCCTAAATTATTTTTGAAGTAGTTGATCGTGTAAATCTAATGCTTGGATGCATTGCTTTCATTGCATTTGAGTTTACTCTTTTAGTAGTGTAATACTATACGGTTTAATTTCGAATAATTTCGTACTGTAGACGCAACACTTTTGCTTTTCAAATTCCATATAATCTGACTGTTTTGGCTTTGGTCAAGTGAAATACCTTGGGTGCACCATTGCTGCATTTTAAAGTCATTACTATTAGATATTGGTCTTGCAATGCCAACGAACAAATATGATTTGTTATCGCTATCAGCATTTGAAGGAGAAGTTTCTGTATATTAATGACTGTAGTTGTATCTGTATTTGCTTTAGAAAGTGATAGACTTAGCTATCACTACTGGTAGAATTTCAATCAAGGTAAAGATTGTCGGGCTTTCTCTCAAATTCTAGTTTTCAGATTTGAGTTGATTGAGATTATTTGGGTTTGTGAGAAAAAAAGAAATGAAAAGATTAGTGGAGTTTATATTTGCTATTTCATATTTGCCTCATGGTTTTTTGTGGATGTGAAAGAAGTCTTTCTTTGTCATGAAATAAATGAGTCTCGGGATTTCACAAGTGTTTATGGGGTAAGTCAATGATTTCAGTTACGAAACGTGTGAGAGTTTCAGAGGTTTATGGAGATGTTAAGAGTGAAAACAACACCGAAAAATCATAAGACGATATTTCTCTAGTAGCTCGCCTCTGGCCAGTAATTAACGTTAGATTGTTTTGGATTATCAGTTAGGCATTGAATTGGGTGTCCAAGGTTTCCTTGTTGAAGCAGACACTCATTGCATGGTTCACTTGGTACCACTTGTATCAAATCAACTAATTTTCGACCCGAAACCGAAGCTACCCGAAATGAGCACAATTTTTGTTGTTTCGATTTGACATATAAAGTTAGTGCTTTCACAATGGGGGAAGAAGCCCTCATTACAATTCGAACCGACCAAATGATGGGATCTCCAAATGTGATTGATTTGAATTTGTTGCATACTCGGATATCTTTGATTGTGAATTATCTTGCAGTTGCGAAGGGTTGCAGGAGATAATGCTATTACAAACTGTTCTGCACATGTAACACCAATCTCAGCTTGAACCAAACGGATGAGGACCAAAATGACGGGCCTCAATAGGACCAATCCAAACCCCTAACTTGACACTAGACCTGTAAACGGATCGGGTTTATCGGGTTTGGATTGGGTTCAATCCGACCCGTTAAGCTAATGGATCATCCAAACCCAACCCGTTAAGCTAACGGATCATCCAAACCCAACCCGTTAATCTAATAGATCACCCGTTAACACTAGTTTCAATTTTTTTTTTTTTTTTTTTTTTTTTTTTTTGTATTCCGATACAATTACACATTAACTGCAATGATGTATAAAAGGGTGCTGACGACAAGGAGCTGCGACTTGGATTTCTCCTCCGTCTGGTTCTGGAACTCTTCCTGGAGACTCTCGAGCTCCTCTCTACAAGTGAGAAATTTCAAAGCATGTTTCTCTTCCAACCATGGATTTATCACTTCCCTTTAAAGCATCTTTCTCTGCAAGTGAGGAGAACTTTTCAGCCACCTCTTCCTCACCCGCGCTTTCTTTAATTGCTACAGTAGGAAATTTCAAAGGTTTGTCAGGACAATCTTTGAAGAAAGAGTTTGTTACCATGAACCTAAACACTTGCAGGAGGTGGCTTATGTCTCTCCTAATTTCTGCACTAAGGAGGATGGAGAGAAGGGTTGACCTGCGGATCACAGAGCGAGAGGTGCAGCGCAGGAGGAACTGGAGCGGCTTGAGGGAGGAGACTTCTTGGGAGAGATGGTGGAGGGAGCGGAAGACCCAAAGCGGCTCGAGGGAGCATTCCAATATAATTTATAACGTGTGCTAACGGGTTGACCCAAAGTGATCCATTATTTAACAGGTTGTTAACGGGTTCATCCGTTAGCGACCCGACCCGTTAAGCATCCATCCAAATACTAATATTAACGGGTCGGGTCCAAAATGCCAGGTCTACTTGAGACACAAGGAAAGGAAACCTCACAACAATGATGAATCTCCCTTTTAGCTTCAACGTCTGGCCTTCATCTGTTATCAAAATCGAAGCTTCAGCGTCTGGCTTTCATCTGCTATCAAAATCGAACTTGCGTATCAAACAATTCCCTACAATTAGTCCGAGCCAAACCAATTCAAACCGTTCCCTACAATCAGTCCAAGCGAAACCAATTCAAACCATTCCCTACAATTAGTCCGAGCCAAATCGATCATGCGTATCAAACATGCCCATAAAGTTCAATCGAGATGCCAAACCTTCTATCCATCCTGGTCATACAACATTGATTCAAGGAATTGAAAATTAATATGCTTATCTCCATGTCTTGTTCAATGCCATTAGTTCCTAGGCACTCATTGAAAGGGGCATGAATTTCAATTTGGAAAGCTTTCCATTATTTGTAGTGCGTGTGCCATTCACATTGTTAGGTAGATGTCAAGGATCGCAAGGTAAGTGAATTTGACCATTCTATCACTAACGCGTCCGTTGTAAATTTAGTTAAAAGGGCTCCACGAAGAAGAACGCCGGAGCTCCCCGAGCTCCGATCAACCCCAAAACCTAACAAAACCTAGACATATTATATACCAAATTGAAGCTACAGAGGAGAGGAGTAGAAATATACCAATATTTGGCCCTGCCGTGGCCGGGAAGTGTCCGTAAAACGACTCAAAAGCCGTTCGACCCTCGCCGGCAAACTGAGTTTCTTGCTTTCTCTGTTCCTGTGCAAATCCGACGTTTAAATCGCAAACTCTAGGTTATAATTAAACCACCATGACGAAAATGAAAGAATCTTAAGCATCCCGAGGCTTACCCAGGTCGGAGCACCGTGAAATCTCCCCGGGAAGTATGGCGATGGTGGCTGCCATTCCTGCAGCTGTGCCTCGAGCACAGAGGAGAGAGAGCGGGACGAGGGGAACGGGGAGGTGCAGGGTAGACAGTGATGGTTGTTGGTGGCGGTGAAGCTCGTCGGAGGGGCGAGGCGAGGTGGTGCCTCGGGTCGTTGTTGTTGTTGCAGAGGGAGGAGGGAGAGAGATGAGGGAGAGTGTTCCAGAGAGTTCCCGAGTGAACAGGAAGAGAATTGACACGGGGAAGGAAGGGAAGTGGGGTGTGGGCCCCACGGGCCACAAAATAAAATTATAAAATATTTAAAATATCGAATTAGAAAACATTTAAATAATATCCAATAATAATATAAAATCATATAAAATAATTAAAACAGTAATTTCTAAGAAAAACATCTTTCGAATTGGTAAATTCGTAAAATTTGGGGACGGATAATTATAGAAATGGTCTCTTAATTTTTATCTAATTGTATCAATTGTTCTTCTAGTATGACTCGTCTTGACGGGATTTTGACGAAATTGACAAAAAAGACCATAACTAACGTTTTAATAAGTTAAGGGACCGATGTTCATAAATTTTTAGTTAATATTATAGGACTATTGCTCTAATTGGATTAAAATTGAGTGTTCACTACTACAATTTTATCATTGTTTCAAAGATGTATGAGATTGTAATTTCAAGCAAAACTGAGGGGTAATGCAATATGCCCATAAGCTAAACAAGAAAAAGTAATTTGCAGCATGTGCTTTGATGCGTTGATCTGTCCAAAGTGACTAGCAAAAGTCGAAAAAAGCCTCTTTCTCACCTCTTTCTGTTTCACCCAACACACCTAAACTACACATAAAGGGAGAAGAATAATAGAGAAGAATGTTTGAAATCCTAAAACTAATTTTATCTTGATCTACTTACTATGAGGTCTATGATTATCTGTTGTGCAGGTTTTGGTTCATCAAGTCTCTCAAAATTAAACTCTAGTATTTCTATTTTCTAGGTAGTGGATTCAAGGCTCGTTGTAATGCTATTCGATCCTGTGGAACACCAAATCATCCCTAGACCAGTTTTGCTTTTCTCTGAGCCTTTTGAATGGATGTTTGGTTGCAAAGAGTAATGTCCAATTTTGTGTTTGTGAGTTTGCATAGGATAATGTAACATATATAATATAGATTTAAAAGAAGACTTTCTTCGTCACATGTTGAACATAATATATTAGTAAACGATAGTGAGTTGTAGAAACTAAAAAATTTAATATTAATAGCAGCAATAGTATTTAACAGGTATTGTTCTTTATTATGAGAATAATAACACAAATTACACTTGAATTAAATCAACATAACCTAATTTCAAATATCTTGTACATCCACTTAGAGAAGTTTCCCAATAACCTTACTCTATTCCAAAAGAACCTTACTCTATTCCAAAAGTTATTTCACTAGAGACCTTTCACTATTGATTTCTCTTGATTTCTCTTAACCGTGCCCATGAAAAGAGCCAAATGCTGTGGCCATCTCTTTGGAAGCTTCCCTGATGCATGCCCTCTCACTCGGCTAGCATACCCCAATGCAAGCATTTCCTTGCATTAAAAAAAAGCCAAAGGCATCAATCACCTTTCATCCACTAGCTTCTCTAGTCAAATGCTCCCAAACTCAAAAAAGCAAGCCTACTTTTGCTTTTCTTTTGTAACACTCCATATGGTCTGCACCTTTCAATGCATCCCACCGAAAGGTGACCTCTCCACCAACAGCAACCACATTGTTCAATTGTTGCCAGCACAGCATTATATGAGCCAATCACAACGTCTCGAGAGAGGAAGGATCCTCGAGGATTCCAGAAAACCTCCACCGACAGCAACCACATTGTTCAATTAACGAACTTTTGTTTAGGGACTTAATCTAAATTTGAGTGAAAATTTAAGTACCACTTCCAAATCTAAGAATAAATGGATATACAAATTAATGTTAGCTAAGGTTGTCAATGTCAAATTTTGTCTTAATTTATACCTTATTTCCTTGAACATGCTCTTACAATATAGAAAGAAACAATTTGGTGGCAACTGACGACTGCAGTAGTGTAAACCAAATAGATAGGAAGAGACAAAGTAGTTCCCAGGTGGTATGATAGAGGGAAATTCATTTGAAGAAACGCGTTAGATTATTTAAAAAAAAAAACTGTTAAAATCAAACTATTCAATTAAACAAAACAAAGAATGGTAGAACGCAACATCGTCAGTCTTTCCTGGAAATTATATATGATGCCTTTTCCACCAACTCCATCACTTTCAAAGGTGACGCTCCAACCACTTTCGTCGTCTTCTTTTCCACTTATCATGTTCTTTTCATCAATTAACATCGAAGCATCTTTTCCTTTCATCATTTTAGTTATTCAATAGTAATTCATTAGTTTGGAGTTTGAAATATTTGGCAAATAACTTCCAGTCTTTTGTGCTTAGAGCTGATTGCTCGCACCACTGTCGATTTGCGTTGAGCAGCCAAATGGCTTCCTGCAATTTTTCCATGGGAATACCATGTGTTTCTGAGTTTTAGAGGTTGAATTAAGGGAGAATATGAAAAAATAATGAGAAAAATTGTAGAAATTAATCGTCCATCAATTTTAATTCAATTGGAGAAATGATCCCTTAATTTTTACCCAATTGTATCAATAGTTCTTCCAACATGACTCATCTTAACGGAATCCCGAAGTTGACAAAAAAAGACCATAATTAACTTTTTGATGTGTTAAGAGACCAATGATCATGAATTTTTAGTTGATGGACCGGTTCAAGTTAAATGCCTATTGCTATGATTTTCTCATTGTTTTAAAAATGTTGCACAAGATTGTAATTTCAGCCAACCTGAGAGGTAATGCAATATACCCATAAACTAAAGAAGAAAAAAGCAGATACTGATATTTTCATTGTGTCTTATTTCTCCATCAACCATTTAA
This sequence comes from Pyrus communis, assembly GCF_041283825.1. Classification (NCBI taxonomy): domain Eukaryota; kingdom Viridiplantae; phylum Streptophyta; class Magnoliopsida; order Rosales; family Rosaceae; genus Pyrus; species Pyrus communis. The sequence continues at coordinate 33,457,191 of NC_142569.1, read as the reverse complement.
TAAAAATGTTAATAATATATTTATTTTTTTAAAAGAAGACTTTTAAACTCTTATTTAACTAATTACAAAAATTTTGAAACAAAACAAAACATAATTTAAAATAATAAATAAATGTTGGTGGACAGGGTGTGATGTCTGTGCTGGGAGAGATTTGAGCTTTACATTCAAAGGAGGAATGGGCGTGTGCTAAACGAAGGTGATAAACAGTGAGATCTGCAACTTTGATAGAAAAGAAAGAAGAAGAGTGGTGAGGGGCCCATAAATTAAAGAAGAAAAAAGAATTGGCAAGCATGTGCTTTGATGCGTTGAATCAAGTCCAATCTGACTAACAAACGTCAACAAAAACATCTTTCTCTCTTATTTCAGTTTCTCACCTAAATCACCTTAGACCAATTTGAAATTTCCTCGCCTCTTACACGAAGCTAGCATCTCTCTACCTTGATTGGTTTCGTGTTTCTTCATTTAAAGAAAAACGAAAAAGAAGTTGTCAATAGTAAAGGACACTAACACAAAATTAAACAAACGCACCGTGTCATCAATCATTCATTTAAACAAATCAAAGAATGCCAGAACGAAACATCCTCAAGTCTTTCTTGGAAATTATATATGATACCTTTCCCACCAACTCCATCACTTTGAAAGATGACACTCCAAGTACTTTCGTCGTCTTCTCTTCTTCTTTTTTTATTTTATTATATATGATACCCTTCCCACCAACTCCATCACCACTCTCGCCTCTCCCCTTATCTCCATCAGATCCTCTTTGTTCTCTATCCTTCACATTGTTTTCTCTCACGAGCAACTTTCCAGTGGGTCACCCATCATGGGATTGCTCAAGCCCCCTTCGCGCTTAACTTCGGAGTTTCTACGGAACCCGAAGCCAGTGAGCTCCCAAAAGGTCTCGTGCTAGGTAAGGATAGGAATATACATATAAGGATCACTCCCTAGGCGATATGGGATGTCACAATTATAATATAATAAATATTACATATATAAAAAATAATAATGCAAATTCATAACATAACAAAGTAATCGTTTTCATCAAATTTAACAAGGTTTGGTTCCAGTTTGTGAGGTCTTCGAGGAACTGTCGTCAATGCAATAAATTTAACAAAGTGTACACTATTGGTTTTTGCCACTAACTTTCGTAAATTTCTTTTGTTAAGCTGATGATATGGCATACAAGTAGATCTCACATATCAATTCTAAATGTTTGTTGAGGACCAAATGAAAATTAGGGTCAAAGTTTAGGGACTAATTGTGCGTTCTATGTTATTTTACTTACAACTGATGAAAATCTAACGAAAAAACCAATAGTGCACATTTTTTCAAATTCTTATATCTCAATTAATGAACTTTTTGTTTAGGGACTTGATCTAAATTAGAGTGAAAATTTAAGTACCACTTCTAACTTTAAGAATAAATGGGGCATATAAATTAGTGTCAGCTAAGGTTGTCATTGTTGAGCTTTGTCTTAATCTGTACCTCATTTCCTTGAACATGCTCTCACAATATAGAAAGAAATAAATTGGTGGCAATTGACTACTGAAATAGTGTAAACTGAATAGATAGGAAGAGACAAAGTAGTTCCCAGGTGGTAAGATAGCGAAATTCATTTGAAGAAACGCATTAGATTATTTTTTAAAAATTATAAGTTGTCAACTTGTGAGGATTATCTAGATTCTAGAACATGGCAGTTCGTATTATCTCACTCTCATCTCCATTTATCTCATATTCCCTCATTTTTCATTTCTTCTTTGGTTTAGAGGTCGGGAAAAGAAAAAGAACCGCTTGTGATTAATGAACTGCTTGGAGGAGTTAACTGTTGGAAGCCCCTACGCATCCCATACAACACCTTGCCCTTCATGTTTGTGTTCATTTACAATCTCGTACATATTAAACTATTTCAATTCCGATCTTATACATCTTTGAAATATTTTAATTTTATATATTTACTTACTATTTTATTTTAATATCACACATTCGCCTCAATTTCTATTAGTTTCTTTGTTATTTGTTAATAGGAAGTTTGTCATTGGCCTCACAAATTGTGTCACGTGAATCAAAACAAATCATATAATTTTTAATTATACAATGAGCCCAACTCTCCTTCTTCTCAAACAGCTTTTCGGCAAGTCTTTCTTCGACGTCAATTCTGAAAAATTGAATTAAAAAAATTTACTGAGATCCTCGTGGTGTTCTTCAGCTGATGAACACCGAAGCTGTTCTGGCTTCTCTCTTCTTCTTCCATTTTTTTTTTTCGGCATTTCATGAAGTTGCAAGCTTTTTTTGAGTTCTCTCTTGAGGGCACACGACGTCTACATAGGCAGATAACAAAGAATCTAACAGAAATTAAGGGGAATGTATAACATTGAAATGAAATAATAGGTAAATGTATGAGATTGAAATGTTTAAAGATGTTATATGAGGTTACAATTGAACACAAACTTGAAGGGGAAAAATGTAATTTACCCACATTTTGTTTTAGTAGTTGTTTGGCCATGTAACACAAGTTGGCAATCACGTCAGCACAAATATGGAAGCTACTATTGCCACGTAATCACTTAAAGACTAACTTAATAGATGTTTTAACGGTTGTACAAAATTGAAATAAAATAATAACTAAATGTATGTGATTGAAATGTTTTAGAGTAAATTATAAAAATAGTCCCTCAACTTTAACACAATTAGAGCAATGTTCTCTCACCTTAAAATATATGACCAATGGTCCCTTAACTCATTGACACGTGTATCTACGATCATTTTCGTCAAATCCGTTAGAACTTCCGTCAAAATGAGTTACGTGTCACACATGTGAGATTGAATTAAGGGCAAATATGAAAAACCAAATGAGAAAAATTATAGAAATGACCCCTAAACTTTTATCCAATTGTATCAAAAATTCTTTCAGCATGACTCATCTTGACGGAATTCTGACGAAATTGACGAAAAATACTATAGCTAACGTTTTCTATAATTGAATTAAAGTTAAGGATCTATTGTCACAATTTTCTCAATATTTTAAAAATGTTAAATGAGATTGTAATTTCACGCAATCTGAGAGGTTAATGCAATATACCCATAACTAAAGAAGAAAAAATAATTAGCAGCATATACTTTGATGTGTTGAATCTGTCCAATCTGACTAACAAAAGTTGTAAAAACCTCTTTCTCTCTTATTTCAGTTTTCATCTAAAGTGCCTAAACCACCCATAAATTAAAGAAGAAAAAAGAATTGGCAGCATGTGCTTTGATATGTTGAATCTGTTCCACCTGACTAGCAAAAGTCAAAAAAGCCTCTCTCCTATTTCAGTTTCTGACCTAACGCACCTAAACCAACCGGAAATTTCCTCATCCCTTACCCGAAGCTAACCCGTCTCTACCGCCCTTTTTATGTTGATTGGTTTGGTGTTTCTTCGTCCCTTACCCGAAGCTAACGTGTCTCTACCGCCCTTTTGATGTTGATTGGTTTGGTGTTTCTTCGTTTAAAGGAAAACGAAAAAGAAGTTGTCAGTGACTCGGTAGTTAATTTCTGGAGGAAATAATGGAGAGGAAGGACCGATGGAGTACCTCCGCATCTGTTCCTGCAGCTCGCAGATGGAGATATGATGTGTTTTTAAGTTTCAGGGGTGAAGACATCCGCAAGAGTTTCATAGACCATCTCTATGATAAATTACAGTGGCGTGCAATCAAAACTTTCAAGGATGACCAAAGACTTGAAAAGGGGACAAGTATCTCTCCTGAGCTTCATAGAGCAATCAAAGAATCTCAGTATGCTATCATTGTTTTTTCGCCAAACTATGCCTCTTCAACTTGGTGCTTAGATGAACTTTCAACGATTTTCGAATCCATGCGAGCGAGGAAGGCAATTCTTCCAATATTTTACAACGTCGATCCCTCTGATGTACGACATCAAAGGGGGACTTTTGCGGAAGCCTTCAGAAAGCATGAAGAAGACATTAAGATAAACAAAGTCATGCTGGATAGATGGAGATACATCTTGAGGGCCGTGAGTAATCTTGTTGGGTGGCCTTCAAGCGATAGGTAAGCAAGTTAACATGAGCAATATCTACTGGGATGTTGTGTTCCTTTTACCTCCTTTGCTGATTATTTTATCTACTTTTGATTTCTTGAAGGTTTGAAGCTGAGCTTATTAAAGAGGTTGTCGAAGTCGTATGGAAAAAGGTGCATCCTACTCACACACTCTCAGATTCAACAGAGAACTTAGTCGGACTTGATTCTAGACTGAGCGTCATAGGCAGCCTTGCATATACTAGAAATATTGCTTGCTTTACAGGGATATGGGGGATGGGTGGGATCGGCAAGACAACACTTGCTAGACTATATTATGAGAGAATTTCCCATCATTTTGAAGTTAGTTGCTTTATTGCTAATATCAGAGAGCGTTCTTCGAAATTTGGTTTAGCCCACCTACAAAATCAACTTCTTTCCCTGATTTTGGAGGAAAAAACCACACAAGTTTGGGATGTATATAGTGGAAGTACTATGACGAAGAACCTTTTATCTAATAGAAAGGTCCTTCTCATTCTTGATGATGTTGATAAATTGAACCAACTAGAAATATTGGCTGGAAAGGTGGATTGGTTTGGTCCGGGAAGCAGAATCATCGTCACAACAAGAGATGAGCGTTTGCTAATCGAGCATGGTATAGTTAAAAGATATGAGGTTTTGGGACTAAATGATGATCAAGCTCTTCATCTCTTTAGTTTGAAAGCCTTCAAAACAGATCAGCCAGAAGAAGATTATGTGGAGCTGTGTAAGTGTTTCGTTAATTATGCTAGAGGTCATCCCTTAGCTCTTTTGGTCCTGGGATCATCTTTGTATAAAAGAGAGAGAGATGCCTGGACTAGTGCGCTGGATAAGCTAAAGAAAGCTCCTAACGCAGAAATTTTTGAAACTCTGAAAATAAGTTATGATGGCCTTGATAAGATTGAGAAGAGAGTTTTTCTTGATGTTGCATGTTTCCATATTGGGAATGACAAGGAACGAGTAACTGAAATACTAGAAAATTGTGGCTTAAGTGGTCGCATTGTGATAGATGTTCTCATTGAGAAATCTCTTTTAAGTATTTTAGATGGGTATGTGATGATGCATGATTTGACACAAGAAATGGGATGGGAAATTGTTCGACAAGAAGAGCCCGGTAGTAGGTTGTGGCTTCATAAGGACATATTTGACGTATTCATGAACAATACGGTAAGTATGAGAAATATGCATTCTGGATAGCAGCCAAATTTGTTTGAATATGTATAAAACTTGCTTATGAAATTAACCTTCCCTTTCTTCTTGTTTATTAGGGAACAGAAGCAATTGAAGGCATTGTCTTACGCTTGCCTGAATTCGAACAAGTTCAGTGGAATCCTGAAAGCTTCACTAAGATAAGTAAACTAAAGTTTCTCCAACTCCATAATTTGAACCTTTCTGTTGGCCCCAAATATCTTTCGAATGCATTGAGAGTGCTTGATTGGAGTTGGTATCCTTCAAAATCCCTCCCACCAACTTTTCAACCTGATGAACTTTCTGAACTTAGTCTGCATCATAGCAAAATTGATCGGCTTTGGAGTGGAATAAAGGTAAGAGATTTGATAAAAAGCCATTATACAATTTGTTGTTTATTTGTATTTTCAAGCTAATGATTTATCATCTTTTATGTTTTGTACAGTACATGTCCTGCTTGAAATATATCGATCTTAGTTACTCTCAAAACTTGATCGCGACCCCAGATTTTACAGGTGTTCGAAATCTTGAGCGTCTGGTGCTTGAATCTTGTACGAATTTAGATGAGATTCACCTATCCCTTGCAGTTCTTAAAAGCCTTAAAGTTTTGAATTTTAGAAACTGTAATGGTATTGAGAGTCTTCCAAGTGTGCTAGAACTGGAATCTCTTGAAGTTTTTATTCTTTCTGGCTACTCAAAACTGAAAATGATTCCTGAATTCGGGGGAAACATGAAAAATTTAAGGATTCTTTCTTTAGATGGGACTGCTATTCAGGAAATACCTTCTTCGATTGATCATCTGATTGGGCTTATTTCGTTGGATCTCAAAGATTGTAAAAGTCTGTTATGTCTTCATACTGCCATTTGTAGTCTGAAGTCTCTTAAAAATCTCAGCGTGTCTGGATGCTCAAAACTTGACACAATTCCGGAAAATTGGGAGGAAATGGAGTGCTTGGAGGAGCTTGATTTGAGTGGAACTGCGATAAGAGAGCCACCATCATCTCTCTTTCGTATGAAGAGTCTCAAAGTACTATCTCTACGTGGATGTAAAGGGCCTCCGCCTAAATCGTGGCATTTGTTCCTCCAGTTTTCCTTATTTTCAACCAAAAACCCTGACCGTATGGGTTTGGTTTTGACTTCTTCAGATTATTTGTTTTCTTTGAGTAAACTAGATCTAAGTGACTGCAATCTTGTTGAAGGAGCAATCCCAGATGATATTGGTTGTTTGTCCTCTCTTGAGGACTTAAATCTTCAGGGTAATGATTTCGTTAGCCTTCCTGCAAGCATTAGGTGGCTTGATAATCTCAAGTTTTTGAACTTGGAGAGTTGCAAAAGTCTTCAAGAATTACCAGACCTCCCATCAAATGAAGAATTAACTGTAACAACTGACGACTGTACCTGCTTAAATTTGTTGCCACATCCACCAAATATAAGTAGATTAAGGTGGTTTTTTTTTAAGAGCAATAAATTGCTACAGATTGATTGGCAATGAAGGGAAGAATAACATGATATTTTTGATGTTACATCGATTCCTTCAGGTACTCTCTCTCTCGCTCTCTCTCTCTCTCTCTCTCTCTCTCTCTCTCTCTCTCTCTCAACTTGTTTTCATTAATATAATTGTTTCTATGTTACAGGGAACCCCTCCTTTCGTCGTCCACAGTTTCAATATTGTAGCTCCAGGAAGTGAAATGCTAGAATGGTTCGATAATCAAAGAGTGGGAGATTCGTTAGTTGTAATGGTGCATGATGATGTACATCCAACTAAAGGCAAGTTGATGGGTTTTGCTTTATGCGCTGTTTTTGGACCTCAAAACCCAGCTGCCCTTGAACTTGATTGTGAATGTCATGCATGCGGAATTAAATGTCTTTCGATAGTAGACGGATTGATGAACACCTCTTTGCTTGTGAATGGGGTTTATTATCATAAAGCTGGCAAGGTTCAGTCAGATCACCTTTGGTTACTCTATCTTTCTTATAAACGTCGTGATCCTAATAATTATTGGAAAGGTTACTTCGATGGATTTGAGTTTTCATTCAAGACCTTTTGTTCGGGAACGGAAACCAACAAATGTTTGAAGTTGAAGAAGTGTGGGGTGCGCATGGTGTACGAACAAGATGCAGAAGACCTCAACACCCTCTACAATAGCATTTCCCTTTACGAGCCTATGGACGACCCTCATTGTGCTCTCCCCAAATCGGCAGACGTGCAAAGTGCCCTTAATATGAAGCAAACAACTGAACATTTTGGTGGTGCAGGATCAAGTGGAGGCTCATCAGTCTCTGCTAAGGAATCACTTACCAAGAGCTTGAAATACGACTAATCGTCTTGTGCCAATTTAATCATCCAGTTTCTCCAAAAGAAGTACTTTATAAAGGGTAATATGCTTTCTTGGAATTCATTTCAGTAAACCTCCTAGTTGCAATTAGTCCTGTATTGAATTTCTGTAAACCTCTGCTCATTACCTGTTAACTCGTTCTGGTGTCCAAAATAAAGCAGCTTCCTTTAACAAACAGAAATTCATTGACAGAATCCTTATGCAGTATTTTATTGGATCACGAAACTAAAGCCACTGGGAGAGAAAATCATCTATGTTATTAGAAGTATGCGAAACAATGTGGTCAATAGAATATCCTCTAAATCTTTTCCTTTAGCTCTTGGAAATATGATGCGTTCATGGTGTTTTCGTGCTTCAGCATATTTCTCCGTGGAGACTTTAAATTTTTTTGGTATACAACCTTTTTTGTCAATGCTCAAACTCAGAGTTCTCAAACCATTTTCGACATTGCAGTATGCACTGTTCTAAAAATCTGTCTAGAACTGTCTACATCATAAGTGGCTGACCACCATCCCGATTAATCTCAAGGCGTTTGAAAAATTAAGAAAGGTCACATAAACCTGCCTAGCCGCCCACCTAATCTCCACGGCACTCACCTAACCCATCTATACTCATCTAGGCACCCATCTAGACTCATCTAGGCACCACGCTTTGGTCGCAACACTTACTTAGAAAATATATAATTTTCATTTTGCATTGTATTATTTCAGTACTTGTAAGATACTTGTTAAATACTTGGATGAATAGTCATTAAATAATTGTTTGTTTCTATGTTTTCAATATGTTTTAATAATTTATAATATATATATATATATATATATATATACACATATGTGTGTGTTCTTTTATTTTGCAATTTATGCACAATATAATTATGTATTTTTTCTATGTATAAGTAGACATTTATAAAATTAAAAATCCGCTTAAGCCCTGCTTAGGTGTTAGGCCCCAACTAGCTGCCCGATAAACTTTTAGCGTCTTTTAGAACTTTGACAGTATGCAAAAATTATGTAACAAGCGAATTATATAACAGTTCTACTTGTTGGAACCTGCAGGATATTTATTGTAAGGCCGAGTCCTTTTCTGGTTTGCGACTTTTTTCTTCTTTCCCTCTAGAATTTGGTTCTCGTCTCTTGAATTAAAATAGGAATATAAATGCTTCTGGTTTTTAGTGACAAACGTGGTTTCTGTCCCAAATATAATATAAAGCCCTATTAACAAAATAAACATTCTTGATCCGGTGTAGCAGTGTTCTGACGTGAAGCTCATCCGACCGTCCAATCAACCTCGAGCAAACGCAACAAACATCTTCCTTTGCCATTGGATTCCACAAACAGAAGCTGGATCCTCCGCTGTGAACGGGATTTTTCTTTCTGGAGATTAGATTAGGGTTTGTCAAATTTGAAATCGAATTTCCTCCGGACTCATAATCTGCGGTCAGTTCCGATGCTGGCGAAAGGAAGAAAAGCTTCAGGGCGAGGAGAGGCCGTGGCGGCGAACTACGCGTTCGGACCGCTCGAAGATGACGTCATCATCAAACACAGACTTCTCACTCGGACCACAACCACGAGAGGCGAACCGCCGTTGAAGAAGCTCCAGAAGAAGTTTACATCCCTGTTGGTCGAGCTCGACAAGAACGATGACAACTTCGCCGACTGCGACAAGCTCGCTAAAGCTTTCCTCCAACACGTTCGAGATTCCGCTCCTGAAGAGCAAGGCCGTCGTGGATGCGAATCTCCGGGAGAAGCACAATTTCGATGAGCTGAGGGAGGAGATTAACCGGCAGATTGTGCAATCGAAGACTGACATTGAGATGCTGAAGAAGCAGCTAAAGGAGAGTAAGATCGAAAGACGGCATAAGGAGGAGTGTGAGTCGATCAGGAAATTGATTGTTACCCAGCCGCCGAGGTCCGAGACGCTCAAGATCATATCCGATTTGGAGAAGGAGACTGCGGCATTGGATGCAGAGAACACCACGAGTTCGCGGACGCTGGAGCCGAGGAAGAAGCAGTTTGCTCTGCTCCTGCATGTGGTATGTGAGCTATATTGAATTCCCGATATGTTGTGTGCATTAAGCGGTAGAATTAGAACGCTTGAAGGAAGTAGTGTAATTTTCGGGTGTATTTTATGTTCTTGCAGGTGGATGAGTTGCAGAATACCATAGAGGAAGAACAGAAGAGTTTAATTGAGGAGAAAGAGCAGAAAAATGGAATGGACGATGCAGCTGGGGGCTTGGAACCCATGCATGTCGATTATAATACGATGCATCTCTCTGTTTCCAAGTTGTAAGATTGCATGTTTTGTGGGAGAAGTTTCTGTATATTAATGACTGTAGTTGTATCTGTATTTGCTTTAGAGTGATAGATTTAACTATCACTATTGGTCGAATTTCAATCAAGGTAAAGATTGTCGGGTTCTCTCTCAAATTCTAGTTTTCAGATTTGAATTGATTGAGATTATTTGAGTTTGTGTGAAAAAAGGAAAAGAAAAGATTAATGGAGTTTATATCTCAGCTTGAACCAAACGGATGAGGACCAAAATGACGGACCTCAATAGAACCAATCCAAACCCCTAACTTGAGACGCAAGGAAAGGAAACCTCACAACGATGATGAATCTTGCTTTGAGCTTCAGCGTCTGGCTTTCATCTGCTATCAAAATCGAACTTGCGTATCAAACAATTCCCTACAATTAGTCCGAGCCAAACCAATTCAAACCGTTCCCTACAATCAGTCCAAGCCAAATCAATTCAAACCATTCCCGACAATTAGTCCGAGCCAAATCGATCAAGCGTATCAAACATGCCCATAAAGTTCAATCGAGATGCCAAACCTTCTATCCATCCTGGTCATACAACATTGATTCAAGGAATTGAAAATTAATATGCTTATTTCCATGTCCTGTTCAATGCCATTAGCTCCTAGGCACTCATTGAAAGGGGCATGAATTTCAATTTGGAAAGCTTTCCATTATTTGTAGTGCGTGTGCCATTCAAGGATCGCAAGGTAAGTGAATTTGACCATTCTATCACTAACGGGTCCGTTGTAAATTTAGTTAAAAGGACTCCACGAAGAAGAACGCCGGAGCTCCCCGAGCTCCGATCAACCCCAAAACCTAACAAAACCTAGACATATTATATACCAAATTGAAGCTACGGAGGAGAGGAGTAGAAGTATACCAATATTTGGCCCTGCCGTGGCCGGGAAGTGTCCGTAAAACGACCCAAAAGCCGTTCGACCCTCGCCGGAAAACTGAGTTTCTTGCTTTCTCGGTTCCTGTGCAAATCCGACGTTTAAATCGCAAACTCTAGGTTATAATTAAACCACCATGACGAAAATGAAAGAATCTTAAGCATCCCGAGGCTTACCCAGGTCGGAGCACCGTGAAATCTCGCCGGGAAGTATGGCGATGGTGGCTGCCATTGCTGCAGCTGTGCCTCGAGCACAGAGGAGAGAGAGCGGGACGAGGGGAACGGGGAGGTGCAGGGTAGACAGTGATGGTTGTTGGTGGCGGTGAAGCTCGTCGGAGGGGCGAGGCGAGGTGGTGCCTCGGGTCGTTGTTGTTGTTGTTGCAGAGGGAGGAGGGAGAGAGATGAGGGAGAGTGTTCCAGAGAGTTCCCGAGTGAACAAGAAGAGAATTGACACGGGGAAGGAAGGGAAGTGGGGTGTGGGCCCCACGGGCCACAAAATAAAATTATAAAATATTTAAAATATCGAATTAGAAAACATTTAAATAATATCCAATAATAATATAAAATCATATAAAATAATTAAAACAGTAATTTCTAAGAAAAACATCTTTCGAATTGGTAAATTCGTAAAATTTGGGGACGGATAATTATAGAAATGGTCTCTCAATTTTTATCTAATTGTATCAATTGTTCTTCTAGTATGACTCGTCTTGACGAGATTTTGACGAAATTGACAAAAAATACCATAACTAACGTTTTAATAAGTTAAGGGACCGATGTTCATAAATTTTTAGTTAATATTATAGGACCATTGCTCTAATTGGATTAAAATTGAGTATTCACTACTACAATTTTATCATTGTTTCAAAGATGTATGAGATTGTAATTTCAAGCAAAACTGAGGGGTAATGCAATATGCCCATAAGCTAAACAAGAAAAAGTAATTTGCAGCATGTGCTTTGATGCGTTGATCTGTCCAAAGTGACTAGCAAAAGTCGAAAAAAGCCTCTTTCTCACCTCTTTCTGTTTCACCCAACACACCTAAACTACACATAAAGGGAGAAGAATAATAGAGAAGAATGTTTGAAATCCTAAAACTAATTTTATCTTGATCTACTTACTATGAGGTCTATGATTATCTGTTGTGCAGGTTTTGGTTCATCAAGTCTCTCAAAATTAAACTCTAGTATTTCTATTTTCTAGGTAGTGGATTCAAGGCTCGTTGTAATGCTATTCGATCCTGTGGAACACGAAATCATCCCTAGACCAGTTTTTCTTTTCTCTGAGCCTTTTGAATGGATGTTTGGTTGCAAAGAGTAATGTCCAATTTTGTGTTTGTGAGTTTGCATAGGATAATGTAACATATATAATATAGATTTAAAAGAAGACTTTCTTCGCCGCATGTTGAACATAATATATTAGTAAACGATAGTGAGTGGTAGAAACTAGAAAATTTAATATTAATAGCAGCAATAGCATTTAACAGGTATTGTTCTTTATTATGAGAATAATAACATAAATTACACATGAATTAAATCGACATAATCTAATTTCAAATATCTTGTACATCCACTAGTTTCCCAATAACCTTACTCTATTCCAAAAGTTATTTCACCAGAAACCTTTCACTATTGATTTCTCTTGATTTCTCTCAACCGTGCCCATAGAAAGAGCCAAATGCTGTGGCCATCTCTTTGGAAGCTTCCCTGATGCCTACCCTCTCACTCGGCTAGCATACCCCAATGCAAGCATTTCCTTGCATTAAAAAAAAGCCAAAGGCATCAATCACCTTTCATCCACTAGCTTATCTAGTCAAATGCTCCCAAAGTCAAAAAAGCAAGCCTACTTTTGTTTTTCTTTTGTATGGTCTGCACCTTTCAATGCATCCCACCGAAAGGTCACCTCTCCACCGACAGCAACCACATTGTTCAATTGTTGCCAGCGCAGCATTATATGAGCCAATCACAAGTTCACAACGTATCGAGAGAGGAAGGATCCTTGAGGATTCCAGAAAACCTCCACCGACAGCAACCACATTGTTCAATTAACGAACTTTTTGTTTAAGGGACTTAATCTAAATTTGAGTGAAAATTTAAGTACCAAATTTGAGTGAAAATTTAAGTACCACTTCTAAATCTAAGAATAAATGGATATACAAATTAATGTTAGTTAAGGTTGTCAATGTCAATGTCGAATTTTGTCTTAATTTATACCTTATTTCCTTGAACATGCTCTTACAATATAGAAAGAAACAATTTGGTGGCAACTGACGACTGCAGTAGTGTAAACCAAATAGATAGGAAGAGACAAAGTAGTTCCCAGGTGGTATGATAGAGGGAAATTCATTAGAAGAAACGCGTTAGATTATTTAAAAAAAAAAACAGTTAAAATCAAACTATTCAATTAAACAAAACAAAGAATGGTAGAACGCAACATCGTCAGTCTTTCCTGGAAATTATATATGATGCCCTTTCCACCAACTCCATCACTTTCAAAGTACATATATTTTCATTGTGTCTTATTTCTCCACCAACCATTAAATAAAAATGTTAATAATATATTTATCATTTTAAAAGAAGACTTTTAAACTCGTATTTAACTAATTACAAAAATTTTGAAACAAAACAAAACATAATTTAAAATAATAAATAAATGTTGGTGGACGAGGTGTGATGTCTGTGGTGGAGAGAGGTTCGGAGAGATTTGAGCTTTACATTCAAAGGAGGAATGGGTGTGTGCTAGACGAAGGTGATAAACAGTGAGATCTGCATCTTTGACAAAAAAGAAAGAAGAAGAGTGGTGAGGGGCCCATAAATTAAAGAAGAAAAAAGAATTGGCAAGCATGTGCTTTGATGCGTTGAATCAGGTCCAATCTGACTAACAAACGTCAACAAAAACATCTTTCTCTCTTATTTCAGTTTCTCACCTAAATCACTTTAAACCAATTTGAAATTTCCTCGTCTCTTACGCGAAGTTAGCCTCTCTCTACCTTGATTGGTTTGGTGTTTCTTCATTTAAAGAAAAACGAAAAAGAAGTTGCCAATAGTAAAGGACACTAACACAAAATTAAACAAACGAAAAAGATGACACTCCAAGTACTTTCGTCGTCTTCTCTTCTACTTTTTTTATTTTATTATATATGATACCCTTCCCACCAACTCCATCACCACTCTCGCCTCTCCCCCTATCTCCATCAGATCCTCTTTGTTCTCTATCCTTCACATTGCTTTCTCTCTCTGCTGCTCTCACCTCGACCTCTCTTCCTTTCCTTCCTCGCTCCACCAGCCAACCATTTGAGATCATCCACCGCTTCGAAAGTGTGGGAGAAGAGGAGGGAGGCGCAGAATAGATTAGAGACTGAAGTTTTAGGCTTCAGTTTTTATATTTCCAAATTGCCCCAAAGATTTCAAGATATCAAAAACTTTCTCAAAATAATTCAACCCGTGCTGGAGGTGTATCCAACCCATTGACAGGTGTCTTGACCTTGTCCAACCCGTGTCAGGGGCGTATCGTCGGCGTGTCGAAGTGTCACTTCTGTGCTTAGAGCTGATTGCTTGGGACACTTCAGATTTGCGTTGAGCAGCCAAATGGCCCGGGCTTCTGCTCCTGCAGTTTTTCCATGGAAATACCATGTGTTTCTGAGTTTCAGAGGTGAAGACACCCGCCGGGGTTTTACAGATCATTTATACAAACAGTTGGAGGCGCGAGGAATCAAGACTTTCAGGGACGAACCAGAACTTGAACGAGGGACAGATATCAATCCAGAGCTCCTGAAGGCAATTGACCAATCAAGGTCTGCAATCATAGTTCTTTCCACAAACTTTGCTTCTTCAAGTTGGTGTTTGCGAGAACTTACTCATATTGTTCGTTGCATGGAAGAGAAAAAGAGAATTTTTCCCATTTTTTATGGCGTGGAACCTTCTGATGTACGCCATCAACGAGGGAGTTTTGGCGAAGCCTTTGCGGAACATGAAGTAAATTATCGAGAACACATGGAGGAGGTAAATGAGTGGAGAAAGTCGTTAGAAAGGGTGGCTAATCTCGCTGGGTGGAATTCAAAGGATTGTAGGTAAGCATGAGGCAACAACTGACGTTTATAGCTGAAGAACAATTTTTTACCATTGAGTTTCAACGTTACCATGCACTTTATTTTAGTATGTCATGATTTTTTATTTACGTTGTTTGTTCTTCTTGTAGGTAGACCTGGCAATTTCTGACACGACCCGATAACCCGACACGACACGACACGAAATTAACAGGTGTTTGGGTCGACACGATAACGAATCGGGTCTTATCGGGTAACCCGATAAGCACCTGTTAAGATAACGGGTTGGGTCGGGTATACACGTGGGTAAACACGATACACGATAAGCAGAATATTATTTTTATAATTTTATAACCCTAAAAAAATACTGTAATAATTATATACATTAATTTTACAATTTTATACCCTTAAAAATTATAATAAATATATATATATTAAATTAACTATAAAATTTATAATAATTATAATAATTATATATACTATAATAATTATACCCCCAAAATATTAAGTCTATCTATACTAATTATATATATATATATATATATATATATATTAAATTTTATAAAAACTATAATAATTACTAATTAATAATTTAATATGCATGATCATGCATTGCATATTTGCATGATTTTGCATCCATTGAAATTTGATGCGTCAGGACTCATATGTGATTTGTTTCCATTCTCAAATTTCAATAATCAATTTCTTGCCATTGCCATTTGCCAACTTGCCGCCCTTTTTGAAAAAAAAAATGGAGGGAAAATGAAAATGTTAAGAAAAGTTGAAAATAAAACAAAAAAGTGAGGGAATTCAATTAGGGAAAGATGTTGGAGGGAAAAGTGAAAATGATAAGAAAAAGTTGAAAAGGAAACAAAAAAGAGAGGGAAAAATGAAAATTAATAGAAGTGGTGAATCTAAGTATAAATAAACTCTAAGCGTTAGTCAATCTATCGTTTTACGAATTCTCCAAAACTAATTTCAACGATCCAAACCGTCAAAATTGTTTGTATATGCTTGGAGATCACATCAGCAAAAAATCACAAAAAAAAAACATTCAGAGATCAAGTAAACGGGACAAAGCTTTTCAACGGTTATAAATGAAAAATCACGATTTAACGGTTATTTTAACTCCGATTTTGATGATTTTTTATAACTACACTCCTTGACCCTATATGAATACAATGAATGAATTCGATATTCAATTTAAAATATTTACACAAGTGGATACCACAAAATCTTATGTTATACTTAATAAAAGTATAAATAAACTCTAAGCGTTAGTCAATCTATCGTTTTACGAATTCTCCAAAACTAATTTCAACGATCCAAACAGTCAAAATTGTTTGTATATGCTTGGAGATCACATCAGCAAAAAATCACAAAAAAAAAACATTCAGAGATCAAGTAACGGGACAAAGCTTTTCAACGGTTATAAACGAAAAATCACGATTTAACGGTTATTTTAACTCCGATTTTGATGATTTTTTATAACTACACTCCTTGACCCTATATGAATACAATGAATGAATTCGATCTTCAATTTAAAATATTTACACAAGTGGATACCACAAAATCTTATGTTATACTTAATAAAAGTATAAATAAACTCTAAGCGTTAGTCAATCTATCGTTTTACGAATTCTCCAAAACTAATTTCAACGATCCAAACCGTCAAAATTGTTTGTATATGCTTGGAGATCACATCAGCAAAAAATCACAAAAAAAAAACATTCAGAGATCAAGTAACGGGACAAAGCTTTTCAACGGTTATAAACGAAAAATCACGATTTAACGGTTATTTTAACTCCGATTTTGATGATTTTTTATAACTACACTCCTTGACCCTATATGAATACAATGAATGAATTCGATCTTCAATTTAAAATATTTACACAAGTGGATACCACAAAATTTTATGTTATACTTAATAAAAGTATAAATAAACTCTAAGCGTTAGTCAATCTATCGTTTTACGAATTCTCCAAAACTAATTTCAACGATCCAAACCGTCAAAATTGTTTGTATATGCTTGGAGATCACATCAGCAAAAAATCACAAAAAAAAAACATTCAGAGATCAAGTAACGGGACAAAGCTTTTCAACGGTTATAAACGAAAAATCACGATTTAACGGTTATTTTAACTCCGATTTTGATGATTTTTTATAACTACACGCCTTGACCCTATATGAATACAATGAATGAATTCGATCTTCAATTTAAAATATTTACACAAGTGGATACCACAAAATCTTATGTTATACTTAATAAAAGTATAAATAAACTCTAAGTGTTAGTCAATCTTAAAAACAAAAACTCTTTATCCTTGCACATTTAATATTTGTAATAGATTAGTAGTGTATGTATTATTTTTTTTATTAGGCTTTCATTTTCGAGTGTAGATATAGTACTTGAACGAGAAATGTTTTAATGTTTTCAAGTAATATTTATGTCGCAATGTGTGGTATGTGCAAATTTTAAAAAAAATATATTTTTTTCTTAACGGGTCATAACGGGTCGGGTCACTTTACCCGTTGGGTAAAGTGACACGACCTGTTAAGGACCCGTTAAGATAACGGGTGTGACACGACACGACCCGTTAAGATAACAGGTGTTACACGAAAACGACACGAACACGACAGACACGACCCGTTTGCCAGGTCTACTTGTAGGTATGATACAGAGCTTATCCAACGAATCGTCAATACACTATGGGAGGAAGTGCATCCTACGCTTTCAATGTTAGATTCCTCAGAGAGGTCTGTCGGAATCGATTCTAAACTGAAGGAAATAGATTTGCTTTTAGATACAGATGCAAATGATGTTCGCTTTATAGGGATATGGGGGATGGGTGGAGTGGGTAAGACAACCCTAGCTAGATTAGTTTACGATAGAATTTCTCATGATTTTGAAGGTAGCAGCTTTCTTGCTAATGTTAGAGAGGTGTGCTCTAAGGATGGTATAGTTCATCTACAAAAGCAGCTTCTTTATGATATCTTAGGGGACAATGACATACAAGTTTGGAATGCTTATAGTGGAATCACTAGGATAAGTAGGTGTTTATTTAAAAAGGTTCTTCTCATACTCGACGATGTGGATCAATCAGACCAACTGGAAAAGTTGGTCAAACAAAAAGAGTGGTTTGGTTTCGGGAGTAGAATTGTCATTACAACTAGAAATGAACGTTTGTTAGTCGAACATGGTATAGAGAAGGCATATGAGGTTAAGCCATTAACCCAAGACGAAGCTCTTTTTCTCTTTAGTCGGAAAGCCTTTAAAGATGATGAGTTGGAAGAAGATTTTTTAGAACTGTCTAAATGTTTCATCAGTTATGCAAGTGGTCTTCCATTAGCTCTTAAAACTTTAGGGTCTTTTTTGTACAAAAGAGGTCGAGCTGAATGGAATAGTGCACTAGATAAACTGAAGCAAGCTCCTGATAGGAAAATTTTTGAAACATTGAAAATAAGTTATGATGGACTAGATGAGTTTGAGAAGAGAATCTTCCTTGACATTGCATGTTTCCATAAGTCTTGTGAAAAGGAGCGAGTAATTGAAGGACTAGAAAATTGTGGCTTTGTTGGCGCTCGCATTGTGATCGATGTTCTTATTGAGAAATCTCTCTTGTATATTCCATACAAGTATGTGTCTATGCATGATTTGATTCAAGAAATGGCATGGGAGATTGTTCGACAAGAGTCTTATGAGGAGCCAGGTGGTCGTAGTCGGTTGTGGCTTCGTAATGATATTTTGCATGTGCTTGCAGAGAATACGGTAAGAAGTTGTGTGAAAATGAAAATACCAAAGTTTGGATAGGACGTTAACATTATTTAACATGATAAGAGACTTTATTGCGAAATTAACTATTCGTTTAATCTTATTTATCAGGGATCAGAAGCAATTGAAGGCATAGTCTTACGCTTGAGTGAATTTGAAGAGGCACACTGGAATCCTGAAGCATTCACTAAGATGTGTAAGCTGAGGTTGCTCGACATTCATAATGTGAGCCTTTCTAAGGGCCCCAAGTATCTTCCGAATGCTTTAAGAGTTCTCAAATGGAGCTGGTATCCCTCCAAATGTCTACCACCAACTTTTCAACCGGATGAACTTACAATACTTAGTCTGCAGCATAGCAAAATTGATCACCTTTGGGATGGAATAAAGGTAGATGATTGGACAATTGATTTTTACTTTGTCAATTACAATAATTGTAGTTTCTGAACATGAACTGTTGTAACATTTCTATTTTGTACAGCGCTTGGGCAAGTTGAAGTCTATCGATCTTAGTTACTCCCACAACTTGACAAGGACCCCAGATTTCACAGGTATTCAAAATCTTGAGAAGCTGGTTTTTGAAGGTTGTACAAATTTAGTTAAGATTCATTCCTCCATTGCGTTTCTCAGAAGGCTTAGACTTTTAAATCTTAAAGACTGTAAAAGTATGAAGAGTCTCCCAAACAAGGTAGAAATGGAATTTCTTGAAGTATTTGATATTTCTGGCTGCTCAAAACTGAAAAAGATTCCAGAATTTGTTGGAGAAATGAAAAATTTCTCTAAGCTTTCTTGAAGCGGAACTGGCGTTCAGGAAATACCTTCCTCAGTTATACGTAGGAGTTTGGAGGAGATTGATTTGAGTGGAATTGCTTTGAGAGAGACGGAATCCTCCCTGGTTTCAGTGGTTTCAGTGAAAAATTTGGTACCATCAAATTTTCTTGGATGCAATGCACCACCAGCTAGATCATGGCGTTCCTTCTTCACTTCTAGCGAATTTCCAGCAAAGATTTCTCACCCTGCGAGTGTGGTCTTAGCTTCGTTGAAAGATTTATGCTTTCTGAAGGAATTAAATCTGGAGGACTGCAATCTTTGTGAAGAAGCAATTCCTGATGATATTGGTTTCTTGTCCTCTTTAGAAAGACTAAATCTTAGCGGAAACCATATGGTTAGCCTTCCTGCAAGCATTGGTGGGCTTTCTAAGCTGAGGAGCTTAAATCTGGAGAATTGCAATCTTTGTGAAGGAGCAATTCCCGATGATATTGGTTTCTTGTCCTCGTTAGCAAGTCTCAATCTTAGCGGAAACCATTTTGTTAGCCTTCCTACAAGCATCAGTGGGCTTTCTAAGCTGACGAGTTTTAGATTGGACAATTGCAGAAGGCTTCAACAACTGCCAGCCATTCCATTAAACAGATCAAGCCTTTTTTTCTTGTATTCTGTCAATTGCTTGAGTTTGGCTGGAAATGAAGGTTGCAATGCCATAATGTATTCAATGCTAAAGAGATTCATTCAGGTATTTCTCTTTCTCCTATCCTCCCTCGTCTCCTTAGTTGTGTACATTTATTTACGTTGTTCCTTTGTGCCGGAGTTTCACTTGCCTGGAACCCCTCATTTTGAGGAATTTTCCAGTATGGGAATCCGTGGGTATGTTTCGTTGAATTCTGTCAATTGCTTCAGTTTGGCTGGAAATCAAGGTTGCAATGCCATAATGTATTCAATGCCAAAGAGAGTCATTCAGGTATTTCTCTTTCTCCTATCCTCCCTCGTCTCCTTAGTTGTGTACATTTATTTACGTTGTTCCTTTGTGCAGAAGTTTCGCTTGCGGGAAACCCCTCATTTTATGGAATTTTCCAGTATGGTAATTCCTGGAAGTGAAATTCCTGAGTGGTTCAATAGCCAAAGCATGGGAGATTCGGTGATTGAGAAGCTACCTTCGCACTCATGCAATAGCAAGGTGTTGGGGTTTGCTTTATGCGCTCTATTTGTACCTGCTCAAAATATTTCAGCTCCCAATCGTGGACTAAAATGGCCAGGACATCATAGGCATGAACTTGCATGTTATCCCACCTTGCGAGACAGTCTTATGACCGGCATTGGAGTTCCGCTTAACAAGGTAGCGTCAGATCACCTTTGGGTGGTATTTCTATCTAGGACATTCCTTTTGCGAGTCCAACCTGAGACCAATCGTTGGGAGGAGAAATGTTGGGATCAGATTCGGTTTTGTTTCAAAACAACAGATGCCGTCGGAAGCAAGACATGCTTGAAGGTGAAGAAGTGCGGAGTCCATACAGTGTATGAACAAGATACAGAAGAACTCAACCGAACGATGAGACAATATTCCAACAGAAGCATTTCTTTGTGTGAGGATATTACCAATTGTGATTTTGAGGAATAAAAAACTGTACAACGAGATGTGATTAAGCGAACATGTGAACAATACAGTAATGAAGCAGGACCCAGTGAAAGTGGAAGTTCCGCCAAAAGAGTCAAAGACCGAGTTGCACGATTTTCTCTTGATGACTTGCCCGTTAAAAAATCAAGGGTCCAGAAACTCTTTAAAATGATAAATAAATAAAAAATTATGCCCATATCGTATAACGTATGGCTTGTTCCAAAACAGTCTCTAAGAACCAAGTTAGCATCCATAGGCACACCCCAACAGTCTCCAGAATTTTGTTCCAAGTGTACCAAGTATAGTCTACACACACACACACACACACACACACACACACTTTTGGATATGGAGGAGGAAGCAACCATACCCTGAATACATCCAAGGCTAGTGAAAGGCTTGACTTATTTGTCAGTCAGTTCTTTGCTCAAATTTCTCTTATTTTATGTACATGAACCTGGACCCATGCACTTGTACTCTTTGTAGGCCACATTTCTGCAATTTCAAATTATATTATTAACTCTCAAAACTAATCATATGAAAACGCTTAATAATGTTTTAATCAACATAATCTGCTTACTTGTCACGTTCGGCGTGGTTATCGTCGCTCCAGCCGGCACGGTTAACCACCTTAGTCATGCTGGTGTAGGCATACACCATCTGGGGTCCGGCTCTCCAAGCCCTGCCCAAATATGTGCCACTGCCTGTCCCATTAATTATATGTTACATTATTAGTCACCAACCATCAAAAGTTCAAAACCATGACTCATAGACAAACAAAAAGATTAACTACATATATCTTAGTTAATCCACCCAAACTTTGTTTTAAGGGGGGGAACAATCAGGTGGAATCCACTGTTTATATGGTGAGACTCACATAATCCACTCTATCATTGTCGTTCCTATACATTCTTCATAAATTATATGAAAATTATGGTGAAAACAGATAACCCGCACACATCTATATTAGCATGACTTAACACTTGAGCGTAAATAGACTAAATATAAACATTTAGAAAAGAACAAACCTGTTCGCGAAACATAGGCGAATCATCAAGCTTTCTGGAATACGTGTTTTTAAGGATATAGAGATCGTCTTCTCATCTTCCATGCAAACCTGCCCCAAAAACCACTATACTCAATACTAATGAAAATCTCAAGGACCAACAAAGAATATTGGAATTTCTTGAACCAAAAACGATTTACAAAATTTCTTAATCTCACAACTAATATTGGTCTTAATAGAAATTCAGAACTTTGATCAGATTATAGGATTTTGAAAAATAGTCAATACCATCTGAAACAAAATTCCACATTTCTCAGAAAATTATGAAAACAATCTTGTTTGAGTTACATGAATTTTCCTAGTATTCAAAGAGCATGTAAATTTTCCTAGCATCCAAATAACAGGTATGGTCAAAAGCTCAAAGTTCAAACAAACAATTAAAACCATATCCTCAAATATGTGGTTGGAATGAAAAGATTTAGGGGGGAATTGAAATTTGAAAAGTTCGATCCACCCATTACAACCCCTGGCAATAAACTAAATCCCACGCCTACTCAAAAGACACATAGCAGAAAATTACTCAATTTCAAAATCCAAATCAGAAAATAAAACCTTAATAATCCTGCAATTCTGACCAACACACCACAACTAAAATCAGTGAACTGTTTACATTAAAACATATGAAATTACAACCCATTTGATAGAAGATTAAGATTTCATTGTTTTAACAGAAACACTGAAAAATGAACATTTCACAGCGAAGAACTAATTTCTCATTATTTAAAAATTAGTCATCAAATTTCATAAATAAATAAATAAACCCAAAAGAAAGCAAAAAAGTTGGAACCTTCGGGTGAGCAAGTAGACAAAGCAATGTCTCGTATCAAAATCCTTTCTTCCTCCGGCGAAAGCTCTGTGCTGCCGCTGCACCCAACCACGAATCAGAGAAGAAGTAGAGGGTTGAGTATGGGGAGGAGAGAGTTCCACTGCGAGAGAGAAAGAAGAGAGAGAGTGTGCATTTAACAATTTAAGCATGATCTGATGGATTTTTAAGAATGAAATTTTACCATAACGAACTTTTCTTAACAAATTTGTAATCTTTTCCTCTCAGCCAAACACAAAATCTAAAGATCCTTCATATTTTCTTCCCTTAGTTTCGGGTTTCGACCTAAAACCCTAATTTGAACCAAAATGCATAGAACGAGGAAGAACATCGGATCTACTACTAACCTTCGTTCTAATCATTCTCTTTGAACTCGTTCTCCAACGCTTTATCGATCATGTCGGCGAAGCTGCCTTCTTTGGGCTTGGAGAGCGAGACACTGGACTCGGTGGGCGTTGGCGTTAAGGAGGAGATCTGAGTCAGTAACCGAGTCGTCAGTAGCAGTGATCCCTACTCCTCAGTCTCTCTCTCTCTCTCTCTCTCTCTCTCTCTCTCTCTCTGTCGCTCTGTCTCCCTCACCCTCTCTCTCTATCTCTATCTCAGAAGCGGCATGGCCTCCCATCCCCGAAACCCTCACCGAATGACAACACCGTTTCTCTCTCCATCTCCCTCTCTTTGCGCCAAGCCACCCAATCCATCCCAAACCCTACGGGCAAAATTACTCTCCTAACTTTTGATAATTACCTTCCAACCCAGCCAGAGATACGATGGTGTTGATTTAAATAAAGCAAAATCGAGAGCCAATCATTTAACTGTAGCTAAGCTACAGTAAAATCCCTCCTCTCAACTTTAGAATATACTAGAAAATAAGCCCGCATTATGCTGCGCGAAATTAGTGTACTAATAGTAACTAAATGAATAAAAAACATTTATCTAAATAAATTCAACATAATAATGAATAAACAGAGGGATGTATAAGTGAATGAAGTTGATAAGATAAGTAACTTGTTTTTTATATAGATTTAAGCAAGCTGATATGAAAAGGAATTGAACATTTTTTATTTTAAAGATGCGGTCACAAAAAATGCTTTATTTCCGTTATAAACAGTAGAAACAGAAGCAAAATGCAGTTTACACATATTTTGCCCTTGTAGTGAAGATAGGGAAATATATGTTACAGAGGAACACAAATGATAGAAAGTGTTTTGTACTTGTTTAAGTAGGAAATTTGTGAAGGCAAAAGTTTAAAGCAACAAATAGAAGGGTTGTTTGTATAAGCCATATAAAAAACATAAGCAACATGCAGTTTACACATATATTCTCCCTGTAGTAAAAGTGGCAAAATACATGTCCTGCAGGTGAGGTATATGTTTGAGCACTTAACAGAAAACATAAAAAGTGTTGTGTTTTTGTTCTAGCAGCGAAGTTTTTCAACCACAGATTTTCAAACCAAAAAACATGCAGAACATTTTGTAGCACTCAATGATGGAGATTACGGTTCATTTCTTCTGAGAGCGGACATCTTCCACACTATAGGAAAAAAAATAGAAATAATATTTTAAGAAACGTTGTTACCATGGAAACTATTTAGGTGTGTGGGTGGAAAACAAATTGTAGTTTACCTTTCTTTTCAACTTTTTGCTTGAGATTTTGTCTTGCGCACGGCAATCGGCACTTTGTCGGTGGATTCAATTTTGGGGACAACCAGATTGTGGAATTGACCAGTAATTGTAGCAAAATTGGTTGTATCTGTTTGCTCGTTGTGACGTTTGTTTGTTGCTGTGAATGAAGGGAAAATTTATGAGGTTAGATAGAAATGTGATAGTTATGGAAAACTGGGTGAAACAATGGTGCAAAGAGATTGGTTGATAGTTTTTTATTAGCAGCAAAACATACAACCAAGAGTAATCTTTACCTGTCAGATTTGTTGGCTTCATCAGTGAACAACACTCTCTTTGAGGTTTTGGTCGGTTCAATTGGTTGGGGTCGTTGTTGTAGTAGCTGGGAGGGCGTCAACGGAGCGGGGGTTATTTGGCTCACAACTTGTTTTCCTGCGGTGGTAGTCGGTGTTTGTGGCTTGATTGAGGCAATCGTTGGGCGAAGCTACCTTCTTTGGGCTTGGAGAGCGAGACACTGGACTCGATGGGCGTTGGCGTTGAGGAGGAGATCTGAGTAAGTACCTTCCAACCCTACAGACAAAATTACTCTCCTAACTTTTTGATAATTACCTTCCAACCCAGCCAGAGATATGATGGTACTAATGTAAATAAAGCAAAATTGAGAGCCAATCATTTGACTGTAGCTAAGCTACAGTCAAATCCCCCTCAATTTTAGAATAGACTAGAAAATATGCCCGCGCGTTGCTGCGGGACTTGAATGCATCAACTTGAACTGCATGAATAAGACACATTTTACTTGAATAAATTCAACACAATTATGAATAAACAGAGAGATAGATGAGTGAATGGGGCCAGACCAACCAAAAAAAGATTCTATTAACATGATTTTCCACCCAA
The DNA here is from genome assembly GCF_041283825.1 of Pyrus communis. Lineage (NCBI taxonomy): Eukaryota > Viridiplantae > Streptophyta > Magnoliopsida > Rosales > Rosaceae > Pyrus > Pyrus communis. The sequence continues at coordinate 33,431,820 of NC_142569.1, read as the reverse complement.
CTATAAACATGAGCTTTATAACAGCATAATCAATATCATTTCAATCCAACCAAAAGAAACTGAATGTATGTCATAAGTTTGTTAACACAGAGAAAATGTATCATATTTCATGACTAATCAAAAGCTTACAAATGTCAGGTAAGAACATCCATAAGTTCAAATGCAAGAATGCAAATGAAAACAATTCACTCCATTGTGTTCAGCAAGGGAATAAAAAGTGACGAAAATAGTATGATAGTGATTCGTACCTTTAACTTGATCTGATGGCAAGACATTGAATGTTGACTGAACAAAATTTTGCAAGTAATGAGGTTGCGTAAAAACTTTCACCTGAAAAGTTAAACCCACCATTATATGAAGGTAAATAAGAAAATCCAATCCAATAATCATAGCAATCTGAGAAGTGTATTTTAGTTTATAGAGAACATGCATGTATTTTCTAACAGCGAAAGCATGAGCAAATATGATTGGGCAGAAAAATGAGAGCAAAAAATCCAAACCTCAAGAATATGATTGTATTACAGAAAATATGATTGGGTTGTACTCGATCAAATGGGGACTTGAGATTTTGGTAACTGTGTAGAAGAAAAAGAACACCAATGTAACATTCCTAGAAACTAACCCTCAAACCCATCCAAATCAGATCAACTAAACAACCAAATTAGCCCAATCAATAACCCTAAATTTACTCAACCAAATTTACCCAATCAATAATCCTTAAGGATAAGATTATTTTTAACTATACACAAATTCACATGCTAGTCATTTGATACATTTAACTAATTTTGCAAGTTATATTTCTGTAAATGGGAATGAAAATGTAACTTATGGTCTTATACTTTAAGAACCAATACACATCTCATGTGGGAGTCTCAAAAGTTGTTTCATTTATTTCATTCCAAAGAAATTTTTGTTCAGACAGATATTCGAACAAAATACTCACTAATTGACACTCACTTAAATACTTTAGAGAACTCACGTTTCTCTACCTGAAAAGGAGTTCAGGGATATGAAAAAACTACTTAATACCAAAAGCATAAACCAAACTCAATCCACTCAATAACTAAACTAACAATATTTTCAACAATTTATCAAAAACACCATCAAATTAAACATCTTTAAACCATAAAAACCAACGGAACAAACCATATAATTAATGAGTGGTGAGCGCAGACTTTCTAGTATTCAGGGCACCAATTATCCTAACAGAGAACGTGTTTTGGTCCTCCTCCTTTGCCATTTCCTCCTCATCCCCTGAATCCTCATCACCTGCACGTTCCAACGTCGCCTTGAGGTATTCAGGGCACCAATTATCCTAACAGAGAACGCATTTTGGTCCTCCTCCTTTGCCATTTCCTCCTCATCCCCTGAATCCTCATCACCTGCACGTTCCAACGTCGTCTTGAGAAGCACCTTAGCAAATATCAGGGAGGAAAAACTAATTAATTTTTTTAAAACAAATATTAGTGCACTATAGAAATACATCATCTATGATAAGCAAACACGTGAATGCCTGAAAACACTAAAAGTCTAATATATCCTTGCATTTCTATTTGAATTCAGAGTACGTGGAAATCACATCAACAAATCAAATTAGTAAATTACTCAGCTAAAAGCCTTTTTTTTCAACAAAAACGCGGAAGGCAAGCCTGAGTCCTAATAATCCAAAATCACGTCAAATGGAGGAAAATGATATATCAGAATTGAATAATCATATACTAATAGAAATTTTTTCCTAAATTTATCTAATCATAGAAATAAAAAAAATTAGATCAAGAAAACCAAGAGCCAGATACAATTTTGATGCAAAGAAATCAAAGTTAGAATACCAAGAGCCAGATTATGCTATTAAATCAGAGAAAACTGAGATGCAATGGAATATATACAAATCTAATCCAAGAAAGCAAACCAAAACCCATACTGTCTGAGAGAAATTGGGATAGAACATCGTAGAGAGAAAGCAAGAGGAGAGATATACTTCGCTCTGGTTGGAATTGCTAGCGATGAATGTTTGGAGAGAAGCTTTACCTTTCACTCGCTTTTGATTCTTGTAGCCACAACAAACACATCACTTGTGACAGTTTCCAAAGGGAATTTCGAATTCAAAATTCAACAACCTAAACCATAATTAACTCACAATTTAGTTCCATCAATATGATAGACATACCAAACTGTCAACAAACTAACAAAAGTAAACATAAACGTCCCTAGAAATAGCCCAACAGTAGGATTATGTAGTCCGACTGTGCTGAACTAAATAAGAAAAAATTAAAGTGATCAAAGCTAATCTAGAGCTTTCTCCGCTCCCAAACACGGCAAGAATCAGAACGTGCAACGGCAATTTCAAGAAATTCACAAAAAGAGAGAGGGATAGAGTGGTACAAACCTCAGATTGATTGGCCTCGATCCTTTGGATTCCCTCATTATCGTAGCAGAAATCGACAAAAGCATATATACAATGACATTTTATCAGCTACTGGTTGGACCACGTTTATTACCTGCCATAAACGGAGAAACAATTTGGTATAAGAATCTGATAAGAATCTCATTCCACAAAACTTCTTCAGTGTTGGCCTAAACAACTGCAAGCAAAAAAATCCTCAAGATACATACTTTCATCCAAATCATCCACCACCATTAACAAAACCACACCCTATATCTTCCTTTAGCAAGATTAAAAGAGTGAACTTATCACCCAAATAAAATAAGTAGATTAACGAATATGAGTTAAAAAGTGGAGGAAAGCAAAAACCAATCAAACAACGACTTGTCAAATGAATAAAACAACAAATATAGATATCTGAATCAAAGTTTTTTTTTTTTTTTTTTTGTCAAATGAAGACTTAAATTTCACTCAACATTGTTTCTAATCGCAGCTTCCTCTCTACCTGTAAAACATGATTGTCTTAGCCAAACATACATTTTGATCATGCAGAATCGAGATGGAGACGTTATCTTCTAACAACAGAAATGGAAGTTCAGAATATTATTGAATCATCAAATGTTGAAATTACCAATCAAATACAGATAAACCACCACCAGCAACCAAAACAGTTTTTTTTTTTTTTTTAAATGAAATTATACACGTCTTGCAGCAACCAGTTCTTTTGAACTGCGCGTCTGTTAAAGAAACATGAGTACAAATATATTATAGAGAGGCAACAATCACTAAATTTCTAACATCACCAGAATTCACAACATTAAGCATGTAGGAAAACTATTTCATTTCATTTTAATTTTAGGTGACACAATTGATGCAAGAGAGGGTCGAGCAAGTAGCATGCCATCAAGAATAAAGGAAGACATTTAGGACGGAACAATTATAAGTTTCTGTAAACCGTTAAATTTATGCTTCGTGGGTATACCAGAATATCTGCGTGCAATGAAAGTACGGCAATTAAGCAGAGAAATCAGTTTATAATCCCTAAATATTGGAAAGAAAGAATCTTTGAAAGGGAAGCGTCCGGGTGGCATACAGAGATTTTTATTATAAGAAAAATGTAACCTTAATCCCATATTAAGCAGTGAAATCACTTCAGAGATTTTTTAACAAATACACATACATATTAAAGAACAACTTGCCATGTTGAACAGAACAAATGATTGATCAACTTAAGGAGTGTGTCTGGGAATGCTTTGGTAAGGCTAAATGCGTTTCTAGATACCAAAATTTGAGCAGAAATAACTAAAAGTGTTATTGAATAAAATTAAATTGCAGTATCAATATACTTCAATATAAACCATTTACCCTAAAAAGACACCACAACCATGAATAGAATTAAAGTGTAAGCGAACTAATATTTTGTACAATAAATATATAAGGGATATTCATAAAGTCTCCCACGTTTCCAAAACGAAAACGCTGCAAATCCAAGATATATGGCCAATTAATTGTTCAACCGGTAATAGATCGCTGGATATAAGACAATTACCTATTTAGTGAGCTGTTGGACCTATTTAGAGAGTCACTGGAATGAAATGAAGCCAACTCTGCAACAGAGAAACAAACGAAAAAGTCAAAATCCAGAAATCCAAGTTCAACTCAATCAAATATAATAACCAATGAAAGTTGCAAACTGCAAATTCTTGCAATGTAGACAAAGAAATTTGTTTCTCACCTATGTTGCTCCCTTCTTGTGATCCAAATTTGAAGATGGCCAATGGGGAGGGGCAGTTATAAGTGTCATCCTCTTTGTTTCTCCTATCCCTGCATTGTCGACCAAAACAACATCAAACCAAGTGCATAACAATCCAATGTAATGCTCAAAAAATTTGAGCTCCAAACAAAGTCACAGGTCAGGAATCACCTAACCGATCATAACACCATTCGCAAATATGAAAAACATAAACAATTAAGTCAGCAAAATGATATGCCATCCCTTTCATACAAATACATATTGCAATTCATATATGCCACATTATTCACAAACAATTACAAATCGAGAAACAATTAAATCATCATCATGAATCACAGTGTAACATGAACACCATCAATTAGAAAAGACAGAGCTACATGGCAATAAACATACAGAGATTAAACATATATAGAGGAACTGCTTCAGATCATTCCCAAAAGCAATCTTCCGCAGAATACAAAAGAGCGGTTGATCTCTGATCTAATTGCAGACACAATCTGCAGAATCGACTTCAATGGAATTTGAACTTGTGAAATGTGGGGTGGAGACCTGAATGTAACAAATTGGTGTTAAGTGGATAATTCCAAACATATAAAATTTAGACCATCACACCCGAACGCAAACAGAACAATTAAATAAAGAATCGAACGCATACTAATTAGACAAATAAGTGAACTTTCCCATGCCGAGATCCGAAAGGCCAACAGAAATCTCTCATTACACCACTGAAGACAAAACTTAAAAGACAAAACTTATAAATAATCAAAATTAGGTGAACCAAATGAAGAGAACATAACCCTTGTAACCAATCGGGAAAAGATGCTTTTAAATCCCAGAAAAAAAAAATTAAGAGGAGTTTTTAGAAAACCATCATTTCAATTATTTTACAGTCTTACATTTGGGATTAAATAGAAAATATAACAAAATGCCAACTTTCTCAAAAAAGAATTACAACTATTTTTACAAATTTCCATCACCCAACACTGAAAAATGAGAATCACAAAGGAAAAAAGAACGGAACACGCAAGAACCGAACCGTTAAAAATAACACGTACCCATTTCAAAGACCCAAAATCCTGCAAGGACCAAAAAATCCCAGAAAACATCAGCACTCCCTGCAAAACCCCAAAATCAGAAGATTAGAAAAAGAACCCAAAATCAGTGGCATGGTCCTCGTTTCTCCATTAATCAATAGCTAATGACCTAATGAAAAAGAACCCAATACAGACCTAATGAAAAAGAACCCAAAACAGACAGCTAAAATTATGGAAAGTGCTTATAAAGCTCATGAATAAGTTTCAGAGCCTGCATAGAAATGGTATAGCGCAGAGAACAACAGACAATAAAACTATGGACGGTATAACCTAAATCCGATATGTTGCATTCCACACACACACACATATGTCTACATATACATAAATGACTCAGAGGGACTAACACCACACACATAACATATACATACATACTTAATTTTTCAGACAATAATACTTCACAACATAAGTTGCAAGTTGGGACTATTTCGTTGACTCAAAAGAAATTGATGGGTTAGAAAAAGTAAAAATAAATACAAAGACAGATGTTCTTATGTCGTTCTCCTCTTACGTTGACAAAACACACACACACCTGTGTTTTAATGCTCCAATACTCAATGAGAAGGCACCAGGCAAGAAGAAGCTCAAGACTGGAAAAAAGCTTCCAAAGAGAACAATCTATAAAGCAGAGCACAAAAATTAGACAAAACCCAAAAACTAAACAGTAAAAAAAAAACCACTAAAATGAAAGGAAAAAACAAATAAATAAATAAATTTGCACAAATCATAGCTTGTACCCTATCATATCCAAGTTGTCGTATATCCTCGAGCCTTTGCGTTCATATGTGCTTCCTCAATTTTAGTGTAAACCCCCAAAATAAATTACAAATATTCTGGAAATGGTAAAATGAACTGCAAATCCGTCAATCATTTCCCAAAATAAACTACAAATCACAAAATTACCTACTCCAAATCGGCCGGAGAACTCACCCGGAAACCAAGGCTTTTCTGGGCTTAAAATTTCCTTCGAATTGGGACCAAATTCACGGTTTTTCAGCTAGAGGTCGTTGTGCTTCGTAGTTTCTGAGAGAGAGAATTGAAGAGATTTCTAAGGGCTTGGTGGTTTTTGAGCTCGTTGGTGATTTCTGAGAGAAAAGGCGAGGAGAGAAAATGGAGATGGAAGCAGAGTCGAGGCTATGTCGTAGAAGCAGAATCGCTGGCTTGCACGATCATCAAGCACGACCGCACACGCATAACCCCTTACCTATCGAAACACTATTTCAGAACTCTCGATCCTCTTCGAATAGATCGAACGATTCTAGAGACAGAGAAAGGAGGAGTAAGACGACGGAGGCGAGAGAAGGGAGACGGCAGCGAGAGGAGGATAGGATGGAGGCGAGACCGTCGTTCTCGCGGTCTCCTTCTCTCTCCATCTTTATCTCAGAGGCGGCATGCCTCCTGTCTGTCCTACAATCCCCTCACCATCGATCCCAATCAGTCCCGACAATTAAGATAACAAAAGTACCCTCCAAACTTTTAATCCGGACCGTCCGATCTTAACCCTAGATGGGCATTCCCATCATTTGAACACCCAAAGGGCCGGGCACATCAACAATTGAGGTAAACCCAGCAAACACAGCCTAAAACGAACTAACCCAGCCGCCTTCACCCTAGTGGCAAGCTTGTAAATAAACTGAAATGTGTTCGAAAACACTGTTCATTTCTACAGTGCAATTTTGCCAGCTTCTTTAGACTAAAGTAATAACTAAAAAATGCAACCCATGCTACCCGCGAGTTACTGCGAGATAAAGAATTGTAAGAAATATTATGTTTGAAAAATATAAAAGATTGCTCATTGTGATATAAGATTAATAATATTTACATTGAAAACATTCAAAAGATGTTCAGGTACTAAAGATTAAATCGATAAAGCCGACGTACAAAAAATCCTAGCTCAACAGAATACAACTTTTCGGCAAAGAATTGACTAAACCAAAAATTAAACACAACTTTTAGGAAGAGAGAGAGTGTGCATTTAACAATTTAAGCATGATCAGTAGCAGTGATCCCTACTCCTCAGTCTCCCTCTCTCTGTCGCCCTGTCTCCCTCACCCTCTCTCTCTATCTCTATATCAGAGGCGGCATGGCCTCCCATCCCCGAAACCCTCACCGAATGACAACACCGTTTCGCTCTCCATCTCCCTCTCTTTGCGCTAAGCCACCCAATCCATCCCAAACCCTACGAGCAAAATTACTCTCCTAACTTTTGATAATTACCTTCCAACCCAGCCAGAGATATGATGGTGTTGATTTAAATAAAGCAAAATCGAGAGCCAATCGTTTTAACTGTAGCTAAGCTACAGTCAAATCCCTCGTCAACTTTAGAATAGATAACTAGAAAAGGTTACCCGAACGTTGCTGCAGAATAAAATATTGTAAGAAAGATTATGTTTGAATGATGTAAAAAATTGCTCATTATGATAGAAGATTAATAATATTTACATTGAAAACATTAGAAAGATGTTCACGTACCAAAGATTAAATCGATAAAACCAACGTACAAAAAATCGTAGCTCAACGGAATACAACTTTTCAGCGAAGAATTGACTAAACCAAAAACCAAACACATGAAAATCAAACTTTGAGAACCAATTCTCTTCCCAAGCTTCAAAATCAAATTCAATCAACCTAATACACTGACAAATCAATAATATCAAAATCAGCTTGGAGGAGTTAACTGTTGGAAGCCCCTACGCATCCCATACAACACCTTGCCCTTCATGTTTGTGTTCATTTACAATCTCGTACATATTAAAGTATTTCAATTCCAAACTTATACATCTTTGAAATATTTTAATTTTATATATTTACTTACTATTTTATTTTAATATCACACATTTGCCTCAATTTCTATTAGTTTCTTTGTTATTTGTTAATAGGAAGTTTGTCATTGGCCTCACAAATTGTGTCGCGTGATTCAAAACAAATCAAATAATTTTTAATTATACAATGAGCCCAACTCTCCTTCTCAAACAACTTTTCAGCAAGTCTTTCTTCGACGTCAATTCTGAAAAATTGAATTAAAAAAGTTTACTAAGATCCTCGTGGCGTTCTTCAGCTGATGAACACCGAAGCTGTTCTGGCTTCTCTCTTCTTCTTCCATTTTTTTTTTTCGGCATTTCCTGAAGTTGCAAGCTTTTTTTGAGTTCTCTCTTGAGGGCACACGACGTTCACATAGGCAGATAACAAAGAATCTAACAGAAATTAAGGGGAATGTATAACATTGAAATGAAATAATAGGTAAATGGATGAGATTGAAATGTTTAAAGATGTTATATGAGGTTGCAATTGAACACAAACTTGAAGGGGAAAAATGTAATTTACCCACATTTTTTTTAGTAGTTGTTTGGCTATGTAACACAAGTTGGCAATTGCGTCAGCACAAATATGGAAGCTACTATTGCCACGTAATTACTTAAAGACTAACTTAACAGATGTTTTAACGGTTGTACGAAATTGAAATAAAATAATAACTAAATGTATGTGATTGAAATGTTTTAGAGTAAATTATAAAAATAGTCCATCAACTTTAACTCAATTAGAGCAATGTTCCCTCACCTAAAAATATATGACCAATTGTCCCTTAACTCATTGAAACGTGTAGCTACGATCATTTTCGTCAAATCCCTTTGAACTTCCGTCAAAATGAGTTACGTGTCACACATGTAAGATTGAATTAAGGGCAAATATGAAAAACCAAATGAGAAAAATTGTAGAAATGACCCCTCAACTTTTATCCAATTGTATCAAAAGTTCTTTCAGCATGACTCATCTTGACGGAATTCTGACGAAATTGACGAAAAATACTATAGCTAATGTTTTCTACAATTGAATTAAAGTTAAGGATATATTGTCACAATTTTCTCAATATTTTAAAATTGTTAAATGAGATTGTAATTTCACGCAATCTAAGAGGGTAATGCAATATATCCATAAAATAAAGAAGAAAAAATAATTAGCAGCATATACTTTGATGTGTTGAATCTGTCCAATCTGACTAACAAAAGTTATAAAAACCTCTTTCTCTCTTATTTCAGTTTTCATCTAAAGTGCCTAAACCACCCATAAATTAAAGAAGAAAAAAGAATTGGCAGCATGTGCTTTGATACGTTGAATCTGTTCCACCTGACTAGCAAAAGTAAAAAAAACCTCTCTCCTATTTCAGTTTCTGACCTGACGCACCTAAACCAACTGGAAATTTCCTCATCCCTTACCCGAAGCTAACCCGTCTCTACCGCCCTTTTTATGTTGATTGGTTTGGTGTTTCTTCGTCCCTTACCCGACGCTAACCTGTCTCTACCGCCCTTTTGATGTTGATTGGTTTGGTGTTTCTTCGTTTAAAGGAAAACGAAAAAGAAGTTGTCAGTGACTCGGTAGTTAATTTCTGGAGGAAATAATAGAGAGGAAGGACCGATGGAGTACCTCCGCATCTGTTCCTGCAGCTCGCAGATGGAGATATGATGTGTTTTTAAGTTTCAGGGGTGAAGACATCCGCAAGAGTTTCATAGACCATCTCTATGATAAATTACAGTGGCGTGCAATCAAAGCTTTCAAGGATGACCAAAGACTTGAAAAGGGGACAAGTATCTCTCCTGAGCTTCATAGAGCAATCAAAGAATCTCAGTATGCTATCATTGTTTTTTTGGCCAAACTATGCCTCTTCAACTTGGTGCTTAGATGAACTTTCAACGATTTTCGAATCCATGCGAGCGAGGAAGGCAATTCTTCCAATATTTTACAACGTCGATCCCTCTGATGTACGACATCAAAGGGGCACTTTTGCGGAAGCCTTCAGAAAGCATGAAGAAGACATTAAGATAAACAAATTCATGCTGGATAGATGGAGATACATTTTGAGGACCGTGAGTAATCTTGTTGGGTGGCCTTCAAGCGATAGGTAAGAAAGTTAACATGAGCAATATCTACTCGGATGTTGTGTTCCTTTTACCTCCTTTGCTGATTATTTTATCTACTTTTGATTTCTTGAAGGTTTGAAGCTGAGCTTATTAAAGAGGTTGTCGAAGTCGTATGGAAAAAGGTGCATCCTACTCACACTCTCAGACTCAACAGAGAACTTAGTCGGACTTGATTCTAGACTGAGCGTCATAGGCAGCCTTGCATATACTAGAAATATTGCTTGCTTTACAGCGATATGGGGGATGGGTGGGATCGGCAAGACAACACTTGCTAGACTATATTATGAGAGATTTTCCCATCATTTTGAAGTTAGTTGCTTTATTGCAAATATCAGAGAGCGTTCTTCGAAATTTGGTTTAGCCCACCTACAAAATCAACTTCTTTCCCTGATTTTGGAGGAAAAAACCACACAAGTTTGGGATGTATATAGTGGAAGTACTATGACGAAGAACCTTTTATCTAATAGAAAGGTCCTTCTCATTCTTGATGATGTTGATAAATTGAACCAGCTAGAAATATTGGCTGGAAAGGTGGATTGGTTTGGTCCGGGAAGCAGAATCATCGTCACAACAAGAGATGAGCGTTTGCTAATCGAGCATGGTATAGTTAAAAGATATGAGGTTTTGGGACTGAATGATGATCAAGCTCTTCATCTCTTTAGTTTGAAAGCCTTCAAAACAGATCAGCCAGAAGAAGATTATGTGGAGCTGTGTAAGTGTTTCGTTAATTATGCTAGAGGTCATCCCTTAGCTCTTTTGGTCCTGGGATCATCTTTGTATAAAAGAGAGAGAGATGCCTGGACTAGTGCGCTGGATAAGCTAAAGAAAGCTCCTAACGCAGAAATTTTTGAAACTCTGAAAATAAGTTATGATGGCCTTGATAAGATTGAGAAGAGAGTTTTTCTTGATGTTGCATGTTTCCATATTGGGAATGACAAGGAACGAGTAACTGAAATACTAGAAAATTGTGGCTTAAGTGGTCGCATTGTGATAGATGTTCTCATTGAGAAATCTCTTTTAAGTATTTTGGATGGGTATGTGATGATGCATGATTTGACACAAGAAATGGGATGGGAAATTGTTCGACGAGAAGAGCCCGGTAGTAGGTTGTGGCTTCATAAGGACATATTTGACGTATTCATGAACAATACGGTAAGTATGAGAAATATGCATTCTGGATAGCAGCCAAATTTGTTTGAATATGTATAAAACTTGCTTATGAAATTAACCTTCCCTTTCTTCTTGTTTATTAGGGAACAGAAGCAATTGAAGGCATTGTCTTACGCTTGCCTGAATTAGAACAAGTTCAGTGGAATCCTGAAAGCTTCACTAAGATAAGTAAACTAAAGTTTCTCCAACTCCATAATTTGAACCTTTCTGTTGGCCCCGAATATCTTTCGAATGCATTGAGAGTGCTTGATTGGAGTCGGTATCCTTCAAAATCCCTCCCACCAACTTTTCAACCTGATGAACTTTCAGAACTTAGTCTGCATCGTAGCAAAATTGATCGGCTTTGGAGTGGAATAAAGGTAAGAGATTTGATAAAAAGCCATTATACAATTTGTTGTTTATTTGTATTTTCAAGCTAATGATTTATCATCTTTTATGTTTTGTACAGTACATGTCCTGCTTGAAACATATCGATCTTAGTTACTCTCAAAACTTGATCGCGACCCCAGATTTTACAGGTGTTCGAAATCTTGAGCGTCTGGTGCTTGAATCTTGTACGAATTTAGATGAGATTCACCTATCCCTTGCAGTTCTTAAAAGCCTTAAAGTTTTGAATTTTAGAAACTGTAATGGTATTGAGAGTCTTCCAAGTGTGCTAGAAATGGAATCTCTTGAAGTTTTTATTCTTTCTGGCTGCTCAAAACTGAAAATGATTCCTGAATTCGGGGGAAACATGAAAAATTTAAGGATTCTTTCTTTAGATGGGACTGCTATTCAGGAAATACCTTCTTCGATTGATCATCTGATTGGGCTTATTTCGTTGGATCTCAAAGATTGTAAAAGTCTGTTATGTCTTCATACTGCCATTTGTAGTCTGAAGTCTCTTAAAAATCTCAGCGTGTCTGGATGCTCAAAACTTGACACAATTCCGGAAAATTGGGAGGAAATGGAGTGCTTGGAGGAGCTTGATTTGAGTGGAACTGCGATAAGAGAGCCACCATCATCTCTCTTTCGTATGAAGAGTCTCAAAGTACTATCTCTACGTGGATGTAAAGGGCCTCCGCCTAAATTGTGGCATTTGTTCCTCCAGTTTTCCTTATTTTCAACCAAAAACCCTGACCGTATGGGTTTGGTTTTGACTTCTTCAGATTATTTGTTTTCTTTGAGTAAACTAGATCTAAGCGACTGCAATCTTGTTGAAGGAGCAATCCCAGATGATATCGGTTGTTTGTCCTCTCTAGAGGACTTAAATCTTCGGGGTAATGATTTCGTTAGCCTTCCTGCAAGCATTAGGTGGCTTGATAATCTCAAGTTTTTGAACTTGAAGAGTTGCAAAAGTCTTCAAGAATTACCAGACCTCCCATCAAATGAAGAATTAACTGTAACAACTGACGACTGTACTTGCTTAAATTTGTTGCCACATTCACCAAATATAAGTAGATTAAGGTGGTTTTTTTTAAGAGCAATAAATTGCTACAGATTGATTGGCAATGAAGGGAAGAATAACATGATATTTTTGATGTTACATCAATTCCTTCAGGTACTCTCTCTCTCTCTCTCTCTCTCTCTCTCTCTCTCTCAACTTGTTTTCATTAATATAATTGTTTCTATGTTACAGGGAACCCCTCCTTTCGTCGTCCACAGTTTCAATATTGTAGCTCCAGGAAGTGAAATGCCAGAATGGTTCGATAATCAAAGAGTGGGAGATTCGTTAGTTGTAATGGTGCATGATGATGTACATCCAACTAAAGGCAAGTTGATGGGTTTTGCTTTATGCGCTGTTTTTGGACCTCAAAACCCAGCTGCCCTTGAACTTGATTGTGAATGTCATGCATGCGGAATTAAATGTCTTTCGATAGTAGACGGATTGATGAACACCTCTTTGCTTGTGAATGGGGTTTATTATCATAAAGCTGGCAAGGTTCAGTCAGATCACCTTTGGTTACTCTATCTTTCTTTTAAACGTCGTGATCCTAATAATTATTGGAAAGGTTACTTCGATGAATTTGAGTTTTCATTCAAGACCTTTTGTTCGGGAACGGAAACCAAGTGTTTGAAGTTGAAGAAGTGTGGGGTGCGCACGGTGTACGAACAAGATGCAGAAGACCTCAACACCCTCTACAATAGCATTTCCCTTTACGAGCCTATGGACGACCCTCATTGTGCTCTCCCCAAATCGGCAGACGTGCAAAGTGCCCTTAATATGAAGCAAACAACTGAACATTTTGGTGGTGCAGGATCAAGTGGAAGCTCATCAGTCTCTGCTAAGGAATCACTTACCAAGAGCTTGAAATACGACTAATCGTCTTGTGCCAATTTAATCATCCAGTTTCTCCAAAAGAAGTGCTTTATAAAGGGTAATATGCTTTCTCAGAAAACCTCCTAGTTGCAATTAGTCCTGTATTGAATTTCAGTAAACCTCTGCCTCATTACCTGTTAACTCGTTCTGGTGTCCAAAATAAAGCAGCTTCCTTTAACAAACAGAAATTCATTGACAGAATCCTTACGCAGTATTTTATTGGATCACGAAACTAAAGCCACTGAGAGAGAAAATCATCTATGTTATTAGAAGTATGCGAAACAATGTGGACAATAGAAGATCCTCTAAATCTTTTCCTTTAGCTCTTGGAAATATGATGCGTTCATGGTGTTTTCGTGCTTTAGCATTTTTCTCCGTGGAGACTTTAAATTTTTTGGTATACAACCTTTTCTGTCAATGCTCAAACTCAGAGTTCTCAAACTATTTTCGACATTGCAGTATGCACTGTTCTAAAAATCTGTCTAGAACCGCCTACACCATAAGCGGCTGACCACCATCCCGATTAATCTCAAGGCGTTTGAAAAATTAAGAAAGGTCACATAAACCTGCCTAGCCGCCCACCTAATCTCCACGGCACCCACCTAACCCGTCTAGACTTATCTAGGCACTCATCTAGACTCATCTAGGCACCACGCTTTGGTCGCAACACTTACTTAGATAGAAAATATATAATTTTCATTTTGCATTGTATTATTTCAGTATTTGTAAGATACTTGTTAAATACTTGGATGAATAGTCATTAAATAATTGTTTGTTTCTATGTTTTCAATATGTTTTAATACTTTATAGTATATATATATATATATGTCATTTTATTTTGCAATTTATGCACAATATAATTATGTATTTTTTCTATGTATAAGTAGACATTTATATTTTTATGTTATATAAAATTAAAAATCCGCTTAAACCTTGCTTAGGTGTTAGGCCCCAACTAGCTGCCCGATAAACTTTTAGCGTCTTTTAGAACTTTGACAGTATGCAGAAAATTACGTAACAAGCGAATTATATAACAGTTCTACTTGTTGGAACCTGCAGGATATTTATTGTAAGGCCGAGTCCTTTTCTGGTTTGCCACTTTTTTCTTCTTTCCCTCTAGAATTTGGTTCTCGTCTCTTGAATTAAAATAGGAATATAAATGCTTCTGGTTTTTAGTGACAAATGTGGTTTCTGTCCCAAATATAATATAAAGCCCTTTTAACAAAATAAACATTCTTGATCCGGTGTAGCGGTGTTCTGACGTGAAGCTCATCCGACCGTCCAATCAACCTCGAGCAAACCCAACAAACATCTTCCTTTGCCGTTGGATTCCACAAACAGAAGCTGGATCCTCCGCTATGAACGGGATTTTTCTTTCTGGAGATTAGATTAGGGTTTGTCAAATTCGAAATCGAATTTCCTCCGGACTCATAATCTGTGGTCAGTTCCGATGCTGGCGAAAGGAAGAAAAGCTTCAGGGCGAGGAGAGGCCGTGGCGGCGAACTACGCGTTCGGACCGCTCGAAGATGACGTCATCATCAAACACAGACTTCTCACTCGGACCACAACCACGAGAGGCGAACCGCCGTTGAAGAAGCTCCAGAAGAAGTTTACATCCCTGTTCGTCGAGCTCGACAAGAACGATGACAACTTCGCCGACTGCGACAAGCTCGCCAAAGCTTTCCTCCAACACGTTCGAGATTCCGCTCCTAAAGAGCAAGGCGGTCGTGGATGCGAATCTCCGGGAGAAGCACAATTTCGATGAGCTGAGGGAGGAGATTAACCGGCAGATTGTGCAAGCGAAGACTGACATTGAGATGCTGAAGAAGCAGCTCGAGGATAGTAAGATCGAAAGACGGCATAAGGAGGAGTGTGAGTCGATCAGGAAATTGATTGCTACCCAGCCGCCGAGGTCCGAGACGCTCAAGATCATATCCGATTTGGAGAAGGAGATTGCGGCATTGGATGCAGAGAACACCACGAGTTCGCGGACGCTGGAGCCGAGGAAGAAGCAGTTTGCTCTGCTCCTGCATGTGGTATGTGAGCTATATTGAATTCCCGATATGTTGTGTGCATTAAGCGGTAGAATTAGAACGCTTGAAGAAAGTAGTGTAATTTTCGGGTGTATTAGAATGCAATGCATCTCCCGATTTCCCTGTATATTAATGACTGTAGTTGTATCTGTATTTGCTTTAGAGTGATGGATTTAACTATCACTATTGGTAATTCAATCAAGGTAAAGATTGTCGGGTTCTCTCTCAATTCTAGTTTTCAGATTTGAGTTGATTGAGATTATTTGAGTTTGTGTGAAAAACGGAAAAGAAAAGAAAAGATTAATGGAGTTTATATTTGCTATTTCATATTTGCCTTACGGTTTTTTTGTAGATGTGAAAGAAGTCTTTCTTTGTCATGAAATGAATGAGTCTTGAGATTTCTCAAGTGTTTATGGGGTAAGTTAATGATTACAGTTACGAAAAATGTGAGAGTCTCAGAGATTTAGGGAGATGTTGAGAGTGAAAACAACACCGACAATTTCATGAGACGATATTTCTTTAGATTGTTTTGGATTATCAGTTGGGTATTGAATTGGGTGTCTTAAGGTTTCCTTGTTCACGCAAATACTCATTGCATGGTTTGCTTGGTACCACTTTAGCAAATCAACTAATTGCCAACCCGAAGCTACCGGAAATGAGCGCAATTTTCGTTGTTTCAATTTGATAGATCAAGTTTAGTACTTTCACAATGGGGGAAGAAGCCCTCATTACAATTCGAACCGACCAAATGATGGGATCCCCAAATGTGATTGATTTTAATTTGTTGCATACTCGGATATCTTTGATTGTGAATTATCTTGTAATTACGAAGGTTGAAGGAGATAATGCTATTACAAACTGTTCTGCACATGCAACACCAATCTCAGCTTGAACCAAACGGATGAGGACCAAAATGACGGACCTCAATAGAACCAATCCAAACCCCTACCTTGAGACACAAGGACAGGAAACCTCACAACGATGATGAATCTTGCTTTTAGCTTCAGCGTCTGGCTTTCATCTGCTATCAAAATCGAACTTGCGTATCAAACAATTCCCTACAATTAGTCCAAGCCAAACCAATTCAAACCGTTCCCTACAATCAGTCCAAGCCAAACCAATTCAAACCGTTCCCTACAATTAGTCCGAGCCAAATCGATCATGCGTATCAAACATGCCCGTAAAGTTCAATCGAGATGCCAAACCTTCTATCCATCCTGGTCATACAACATTGATTCAAGGAATTGAAAATTAATATGCTTATTTCCATGTCCTGTTCAATGCCATTAGCTCCTAGGCACTCATTGAAGGGGTCATGAATTTCAATTTGGAAAGCTTTCCATTATTTGTAGTGCGTGTGCCATTCAAATTGTTAGGTAGATGTCAAAGATCGCAAGGTAAGTGAATTTGACCATTCTATCACTAACGGGTCCGTTGTAAATTTAGTTAAAAGGACTCCACGAAGAAGAACGCCGGAGCTCCCCGAGCTCCGATCAACCCCAAAACCTATCAAAACCTAGACATATTATATACCAAATTGAAGCTAAGGAGGAGAGGAGTAGAAATATACCAATGTTTGGCCCTTCCGTGGCCGGGAAGTGGCCGAAAAACGGCTCAAAAGCCGTTCGACCCTCGCCGGAAAACTGAGTTTCTTGCTTTCTCTGTTCCTGTGCAAATCCGACGTTTAAATCGCAATCTCTAGGTTATAATTAAACCACCATGACGAAAATTAAAGAATCTTAAGCATCCCGAGGCTTACCCATGTCGGAGCACCGTGAAATCTCGCCGGGATGTATGGCGATGGTGGCTGCCATTGCTGCAGCTGTGCCTCGAGCACAGAGGAGAGAGAGCGGGACGAGGGGAACGGGGAGGTGCAGGGTAGACAGTGATGGTTGTTAATGGCGGTGAAGCTCGCCGGAGGGGCGAGGCGAGGTGGTGCCTCGGGTCGTTGTTGTTGTTGTTGCAGACGGAGGAGCTAGAGAGATGAGGGAGAGTGTTCCACAGAGTTCCCGAGTGAACAGGAAGAGAATTGACACGGGGAAGGAAAGGAAGTGGGGTGTGGGCCCCACGGGCCACAAAATAAAATTATAAAATATTTAAAATATCGAATTAGAAAACATTTAAATAATATCCAATAATAATATAAAATCATATAAAATAATTAAAACAGTAATTTCTAAGAAAAACATCTTTCGAATTGGTAAAGTTATAGAAATGGTGTTTCAATTTTTATCTAATTGTATCAATGGTTCTTCTAGTATGACTCGTCTTGACGAGATTTTGACGAAATTGACAAAAAAGACCATAACTAACATTTTGATAAGTTAAAAGACCGATGTTCATAAATTTTTAGTTGATAGGATCATTGCTCTAATTGGATTAAAGTTGAAAGTTCACTACTACAATTTTATCATTGTTTCAAAGATGTATGAGATTGTAATTTCAAGCAAAACTGAGGGGTAATGCAATATACCCATAAGCTAAACAAGAAAAAGTAATTTGCAGCATGTGCTTTGATGCGTGTCCAAAGTGACTAGCAAAAGTCGAAAAAAAACTCTTTCTCACCTCTTTCTGTTTCACCCAACACACCTAAACTACACATAAAGGGAGAACAATAATAGAGAAGAATGTTTGAAATCCTAAAACTAATTTTATCTTGATCTACTTACTATGAGGTCTGTGATTATCTGTTGTGCAGGTTTTGGTTCATCAAGTCTCTCAAAATTAAACTCTAGTATTTCTATTTTCTAGGTAGTGGATTCAAGGCTCGTTGTAATGCTATTCGATCCTGTGGAACACGAAATCATCCCTAGACCAGTTTTGCTTTTCTCTGAGCCTTTTGAATGGATGTTTGGTGCAAAGAGTAATGTCCAATTTTGTGTTTGTGAGTTTGCATAGGATAATGTAACATATATAATATAGATTTAAAAGAAGACTTTCTTCACCACATGTTGAACATAATATATTAGTAAACGATAGTGAGTTGTAGAAACTAGAAAATTTAATATTAATAGCAGCAATAGCATTTAACAGGTATTGTTCTTTATTTTGAGAATAATAACACAAATTACACGTAAATTAAATCAACATAACCTAATTTCAAATATCTTGTACATCCACTTAGAGAAGTTTCCCAAGAACCTTACTTTATTCCAAAAGTTATTTCACCAGAGACCTTTCACTATTGATTCCTCTTGATTTCTCTCAACCGTGCCATGAAAAGAGCCAAATGCTGTGGCCATCTATTTGGAAGCTTCCCTGATGCCTGCCCTCTCACTCGGGTAGCATACCCTAATGCAAGCATTTCCTTGCATTAAAAAAAAGCCAATCACCTTTCATCCACTAGCTTCTCTAGTCAAATGCTCCCAAAGTCAAAAAAGCAAGCCTACTTTTGTTTTTCTTTTGTATGGTCTGCACCTTTCAATGCATCCCACCGAAAGGTCACCTCTCCACCGACAGCAACCACATTGTTCAATTGTTGCCAGCGCAGCATTATATGAGTCAATCACAAGTTCACAACGTATCGAGAGAGGAAGGATCCTTGAGGATTCCAGAAAACCTCCACCGACAGCAACCACATTGTTCAATTAACGAACTTTTTGTTTAGGGACTTAATCTAAATTTGAGTGAAAATTTAAGTACCAAATTTGAGTGAAAATTTAAGTACCACTTCTAAATCTAAGAATAAATGGATATACAAATTAATGTTAGCTAAGGTTGTCAATGTCAAATTTTGTCTTAATTTATACCTTATTTCCTTGAACATGCTTTTACAATATAGAAAGAAACAATTTGGTGGCAACTGACGACTGCAGTAGTGTAAACCAAATAGATAGGAAGAGACAAAGTAGTTCCCAGGTGGTATGATAGAGGGGAATTCATTTGAAGAAACGCGTTAGATTATTTTAAAAAAAAAAACTGTTAAAATCAAACTATTCAATTAAACAAAACAAAGAATGGTAGAACGCAACATCGTCAGTCTTTCATGGAAATTATATATGTTGCCCTTTCCACCAACTCCATCACTTTCAAAGGTGACGCTCCAACCACTTTCGTCGTCTTCTTTTCCACTTATCATGTTCTTTTCATCAATTAACATCGAAGCATCTTTTCCTTTCATCATTTAGTTATTCAATAGTAATCCATCAGTTTGGAGTTTGAAATATTTGGCAAATAACTTCCAGTCTTCTGTGCTTAGAGCTGATTGCTCGGACCACTGTCGATTTGCGTTGAGCAGCCAAATGGCTTCCTGCAATTTTTCCATGGGAATACCATGTGTTTCTGAGTTTTAGAGGTTGAATTAAGGGAGAATATGAAAAAATAATGAGAAAAATTGTAGAAATTAATCGTCCCTCAATTTTAATTCAATTGGAGAAATGATCCCTTAATTTTTACCCAATTGTATCAATAGTTCTTCCAGCATGACTCATCTTAACGAAATCCCGAAGTTGACAAAAAAAGACCATAATTAATTTTTTGATGTGTTAAGAGACCAATAATCATGAATTTTTAGTTGATGGACCAGTTCAAGTTAAAGGCCTATTGCTATGATTTTCTCATTGTTTTAAAAATGTTGCATAAGATTCTAATTTCAACCAAAAAAGAAATTAAAGAAGAATGGGTGTGTGCTAGACGAAGGTGATAAACAGTGAGATCTGCATCTTTGACAAAAAAGAAAGAAGAAGAGTGGTGAGGGGCCCATAAATTAAAGAAGAAAAAAGAATTGGCAAGCATGTGCTTTGATGTGTTGAATAAGGTCCAATCTGACTAACAAACGTCAACAAAAACATCTTTCTCTCTTGTTTCAGTTTCTCACCTAAATCACCTTAAACCAATTTGAAATTTCCTCGTCTCTTACACGAAGCTAGCCTCTCTCTACCTTGATTGGTTTGGTGTTTCTTCATTTAAAGAAAAACGAAAAAGAAGTTGTCAATAGTAAAGGACACTAACACAAAATTAAACAAACACACCGTGTCATCAGTCATTCAATTAAATAAATCAAAGAATGCCAGAACGAAACATCCTCAAGTCTTTCTTGGAAATTATATATGATACCTTTCCCACCAACTCCATCACTTTCAAAGATGACACTCTTTCGTCGTCTTCTCTTCTACTTTATTTTATTTTATTATATATGATACCCTTCACACCAACTCCATCACCACTCTCGCCTCTCCCCCTGTCTCCATCAGATCCTCTTTGTTCTCTATCCTTCACATTGCTTTCTCTCTCTGCTTGCTCTCACCTCGACCTCTCTTCCTTTCCTTCCTCGCTCCACCAGCCAACCATTTGAGATCATCCACCGCTTCGAAAGTGTGGGAGAAGAAGAGGGAGGCGCAGAATAGATTAGAGACTGAAGTTTTAGGCTTCAGTTTTTATATTTCCAAATTGCCCCAAAGATTTCAAGATATCAAAAACTTCCTCAAAATAATTCAACCCGTGCTGGAGGTGTATCCAACCCATTGATAGGTGTCTTGACCTTGTCCAACCCGTGTCAGGGGCGTATCGTCGGCGTGTCGAAGTGTCACTTCTGTGCTTAGAGCTGATTGCTTGGAACACTTCAGATTTGCGTTGAGCAGCCAAATGGCCCGGGCTTCTGCTCCTGCAGTTTTTCCATGGAAATACCATGTGTTTCTGAGTTTCAGAGGTGACGACACCCGCCGGGGTTTTACAGATCATTTATACAAACAGTTGGAGGCGCGAGGAATCAAGACTTTCAGGGACGAACCTGAACTTGAAAGAGGGACAGATATCAATCCAGAGCTCCTGAATGCAATTGACCAATCAAGGTCTGCAATCATAGTTCTTTCCACAAACTTTGCTTCTTCAAGTTGGTGTTTGCGAGAACTTACTCATATTGTTAGTTGCATGAAAGAGAAAAAGAGAATTTTTCCCATTTTTTATGGCGTGGATCCTTCTGATGTACGCCATCAACGAGGGAGGTTTGGCGAAGCCTTTGCGGAACATGAAGTGAATTATCGAGAACACGTAAATGAGTGGAGAAAGTCGTTAAAAAGGGTGGCTAATCTCGCTGGGTGGAATTCAAAGGATTGTAGGTAAGCATGAGGCAACAACTGACGTTTATAGCTGAAGAACAATTTTTTACCATTGAGTTTCAACGTTACCATGCACTTTATTTTAGTATGTGATGATTTTTTATTTACGTTGTTTGTTCTTCTTGTAGGTATGATACAGAGCTTATCCAACGAATCGTCAATACACTATGGGAGGAAGTGCATCCTACGCTTTCAATGTTAGATTCCTCAGAGAGGTTTGTCGGAATCGATTCTAAACTGAAGGAAATAGATTTGCTTTTAGATACAGATGCAAATGATGTTCGCTTTATAGGGATATGGGGGATGGGTGGAGTGGGTAAGACAACCCTAGCTAGATTAGTTTACGATAGAATTTCTCATGATTTTGAAGGTAGCAGCTTTCTTGCTAATGTTAGAGAGGTCTGCAGAGCACATGATGGTATAGCTCATCTACAAAAGCAGCTTCTTTATGATATCTTAGGGGACAATGACATACAAGTTTGGAATGCTTATAGTGGAATCACTAGGATAAGTAGGTGTTTATTTAATAAAAAGGTTCTTCTCATACTCGACGATGTGGATCAATCAGACCAACTGGAAAAGTTGGTCAAACAAAAAGAGTGGTTTGGTTTCGGGAGTAGAATTGTCATTACAACTAGAAATGAACGTTTGTTAGTTGAACATGGTATAGAGAAGGCATATGAGGTTAAGCCATTAACCCAAGACGAAGCTCTTTTTCTCTTTAGTCGGAAAGCCTTTAAAGACGAGGAGTTGGAAGAAGATTTTTTAGAACTATCTAAATGTTTCATCAGTTATGCAAGTGGTCTTCCATTAGCTCTTAAAACTTTAGGGTCTTTTTTGTACAAAAGAGGTCGAGCTGAATGGAAGAGTGCACTAGATAAACTGAAGCAAGCTCCTGATAGGAAAATTTTTGAAACATTGAAAATAAGTTATGATGGTCTAGATGAGTTTGAGAAGAGAATCTTCCTTGACATTGCATGTTTCCATAAGTCTTGTGAAAAGGAGCGAGTAATTGAAGGACTAGAAAACTGTGGCTTAGTTGGCGCTCGCATTGTGATCAATGTTCTTATTGAGAAATCTCTCTTGTATATCAATAAATCTCTCTTGTATATTTCATACGAGTCTCTGTCTATGCATGATTTGATTCAAGAAATGGCATGGGAGATTGTTCGACAAGAGTCTTATGAGGAGCCAGGTGGTCGTAGTCGGTTGTGGCTTCGTAATGATATCTTGCATGTGCTTGCAGAGAATACGGTAAGAAGTTGTGTGAAAATGAAAATACCAAAGTTTGGATAGGACACTAATATTATTTAACATGATAAGAGACTTGATCACGAAATTAACTATTCCTTTAATCTTATTTATCAGGGATCAGAGGCAATTGAAGCCATAGTCTTACGCTTGAGTGAATTTGAAGAGGCACACTGGAATCCTGAAGCATTCACTAAGATGTGTAAGCTGAGGTTGCTCGACATTCATAATGTGAGCCTTTCTAAGGGCCCCAAGTATCTTCCGAATGCTTTAAGAGTTCTCAAATGGAGCTGGTATCCCTCCAAATGTCCACCACCAATTTTTCAACTGGATGAACTTACAATACTTAGTCTGCAGCATAGCAAAATTGATCACCTTTGGGATGGAATAAAGGTAGATGATTGGACAATTGATTTTTACTTTGTCAATTACAATAATTGTAGTTTCTGAACATGAACTGTTGTAACATTTCTATTTTGTACAGCGCTTGGGCAAGTTGAAGTCTATCGATCTTAGTTACTCCCACAACTTGACAAGGACCCCAGATTTCACAGGTATTCAAAATCTCGAGAAGCTGGTTCTTGAAGGTTGTACAAATTTAGTTAAGATTCATTCATCCTTTGCGTTTCTCAGAAGGCTTAGACTTTTAAGTCTTAAAGACTGTAAAAGTATTAAGAGTCTCCCAAACAAGGTAGAAATGGAATTTCTTGAAGTATTTGATATTTCTGGCTGCTCAAAACTGAAAAAGATTCCAGAATTTGTTGGAGAAATGAAAATTTTCTCTAAGCTTTCTTTAAGCAGAACTAGCATTCAGGAAATACCTTCCTCAGTTATACGTAGGAGTTTGGAGGAGATTGATTTAAGTGGAATTGCTTTGAGAGAGACGGAATCCTCCCTGGTTTCAGTGAAAAATTCGGTACCATCAAATTTTCTTGGATGCAATGCACCACCAGCTAGATCATGGCGTTCCTTCTTCACTTCTAGCGAATTTCCAGCAAAGATTTCTCACCCTGCGAGTGTGGTCTTAGCTTCGTTGAAAGATTTATGCTTTCTGAAGGAATTAAATCTGAAGGACTGCAATCTTTGTGAAGGAGCAATTCCTGATGATATTGGTTTCTTGTCCTCTTTAGAAAGGCTAAATCTTAGCGGAAACCATTTTGTTAGCCTTCCTGCAAGCATCAGTGGGCTTTCTAAGCTGAGGAGTTTTGGATTGCAAAATTGCAAAAGGCTTCAACAACTGCCTGCCATTCCATTAAGCGGAAGTTTAATTATAAGCACGGAGAATTGTACTTCCTTAAAAATGCTCCCAAAATTAAATGCTTCAACAACTGCCCGCCATTCCATTAAGCAGACAGTAAGCCGGTTTTGGTTGTATTCTGTCAATTGCTTCAGTTTGGCTGGAAATCAAGGTTGCAATGCCATAATGTATTCAATGCTAAAGAGATTCATTCAGGTATTTCTCTTTCTCCTATCCTCCCTCGTCTCCTTAGTTGTGTACATTTATTTACGTTGTTCCTTTGTGCAGGAAACCCCTCATTTTATGGAATTTTCCAGTACGGTAATTCCTGGAAGTGATATTCCTGAGTGGTTCGATAACCAAAGCATGGGAGGTTCGGTGATTGAGAAGCTACCTTCGCACTCATGCAATAGCAAGGTGGTGGGGTTTGCTTTATGCGCTTTATTTGCACCTGCTCAAAATATTTCAGCTCCCAATCGTGGACTAAAATGTCCAGGACATCATAGGCATGAACTTGAATGTTACCACACCATAAGACCCGGCTTTGGAGTTACGCTTAACGAGGTAGCGTCAGATCACCTTTGGTTGGTATTTCTATCTCGTAAAATCGTTTTCAAACATGAGACCAATAGTAGGGAGGAGAAATGTTGGGATCAGATTCGGTTTTGTTTCGAAACAACACATGCTGTCGGAAGCAAGACATGCTTGAAGGTGAAGAAGTGCGGAGTCCGTCCAGTGTATGAACAAGATACAGAAGAAGAGCTCAACCGAACGATGAAACAATATTCCAACAGAAGCATTTCTTTGTGTGAGGATATTATCAATTGTGATTTTGAGGAATAAAAAACTGTACAACGAGATGTGATTAAGCGAACATGTGAACAATACAGTAATGAAGCAGGACCCAGTGAAAGTGAAAGTGGACACACACACACACTCTTTTCGACATGGAGGAGGAAGCAACCATACCCTGAATACATCCAAGGCTAGCGAAAGGCTTGACTTATTTGTCAGTCAGTTCTTTGCTCAAATTTCTCTTATTTGTCAGTCAGTTCTTTGTAGGCCACATTTCTGCAATTTCAAATTATATTATTAACTCTCAAAACTAATCATATGAAAACGCTTAATAATGTTTTAATCGACATAATCTGCTTACTTGTCACGTTCGCGGTGGTTATCGTTGCTCCAGCTTACAGGGTTAACCACCTTTGGTCATGCTGGTGTAGGCATACACCATCTGGGGTCCGGCTCTCCAAGCCCTGCCCAAATATGTGCCATTGCCTGTCCCATTAATTATATGTTACATTATTAGTCGCCAACCATAAAAAATTCAAAACCATGACTCATAGACAAACAAAAAGATTTAACTACATATATCTTAGTTAATCCACCCAAAAAGATTTAACTGCAATTTTGTTAAAATAAATAAAATAATATAATATTAGAACAATGCCCTTAAACCATGAACATTTAATGTGGAGAAATTGCAAGGTGAAATAAGTGGAACATAGGACAGAGGAGAAAATTCAAAGAATATTGTGATCAAAATCGGAACTCAGTGAGAGTTCAACAGAAGGATCAATGGAAAATGCACTCACACACCAACTTGAAAGAAAACATAGTGTCAAATAATTGTGTCAGGAATAGAAAAATGCAAACTTTAAAGATTTACTTGCAGACTGGCAGCAACAAAAGCAAACGGAATACAACGGGAGTTACTGCAATAGTGAGAGGGAGGGAGAGATTAAAGATGAGTGATCAGTTAAAGCTATAATTTTTTAAGCATGTTCTGCAATATGAATCATTTAGCTATCACAAAAACATGCTTGAAATAAACAATATGCATAATCGTGGTATAAAAGCAAAAAAAAAAAAAAACAAAAAAACAGAGATGCAATATCACCAACATTCATGATCATTATCCAGAATCGCTAAAGTAAACAGAAAATCAAATTAACACCTCTCTATTTCTAATCCATCTTCCTATTGTATTGTGATAAGGTTTATTCTAACAATGTTTCCACCAAAATTTAATAACAAAAAGATCACAGTAGAAGTTAACATGAGAGAGTTGACCTCTACCTCTTACATGTTTATCCTACCAAATCCCCTGCATACTTGATCTCTTGTAAGTCCACCTGTTAAAATAAAATAAAAAACACAAAATTTGTAACACAATTTGAACAAAAAGAGAGTTCTCAATTAGAGAAAACTTCAGTTTCATGTAAAGAAATTGCGTTCTAATTTTAGGGCTTAACTATGCAATATTGGGATTTGCATTTAACTCAAATAAGTAAGATAAACTGATAAAGCAAAGGATAAAACAAAATCTATATCGATTTCATTATCCATTCAAAAGGACATTTGAACAAAAAAGATTTTTATGCATCCAAACAGCCATTAAACTAAAAAATTAGTTTAACATTATTTACATTTGAAGTGTAAGTAGATATTTTTCTTACCAATGCATCAACCAATATGCAGTGCAAATGAGAAAACCGAATATCAGATTTGAAAACTTTGTCTCCGCATTTTGCTAACACAAACTCTAGATTTTTTGGTAGCTTCAAATGGATCCAAACTTTGGATTGGAAATATACTCATTTCGGTCTGAAACTAAAAATTTATATTTTGTTAGTACAACAATGTATAAATGCATTCATGTAGCATGTCTCCAAAATAACAATACTACCCATTCAAAAAGGCAAAAACAAAAAACTAAAGTGAAATATTAAAACTTGAAAAAGAGATTTTGATTTCGTAAAAGAGTTTAGTTGCTTCCAAAAGTGAAAGCGATCAATTTGTTTTCTATGAAACTGTAAAAAAAGTAGCATAACAAATAAGGACACGATGGATGATTTGTTTTCTATGGATATAGCTGATGTTGATCATAGTTTTGCTCAACATAAACAGAAAATATGGTAGCTTTCAACTACATTGCTACAGAACAGAAAATTGTTTTCTATGGGGTGCCCCACCGAAACTTGTATAGAAACATATCGCTCATGTTTCATGACCAACTTTCGAATTGTATAAAAACAACCAAATAATCCTCAACATTGAAAGAATAAAGGAAGAAGCAGAGTTTACAACAATGTCAGCAGTTGCTTCGATTAGTAAAAACAACACTATGCACATGTGTGGTTACCTAGCTATTAGGCTAGTCAATGTAATCATGAGTTTAGAAATTAATTGACCTCAACGTTGAAGCACACCTGCAAATATCTGGGTCACCACCAATCAAAGACCATGCGCACATAAATATGTGATCATGAATGAATCTTTGATACAAAAATAAAATTATTCTTAGTTCCGTGAAAATAAAGTAACAGAACTTTTGCCATACTAACTAAGTCCCTTTAATGTCGACAGATTCAATATTCACCCTATCAATCAACCTCGGAATTGCTGCTCCCAGAATAGGCAAACAATTTACCCTACGCATGCAGAGAAAGTACTACAGACCTACCAATACAATTATATGTATTAAATACAAACTGAACCTAATTAGATAATAAGACATCCATTTATAGTTTTGTAGCACCTCGATCTTACATGGAAAGTCTCATTCTCTTCTGAAATGTCTCCGTCGCAAAAGCAACTCAATCCCTTAGCAAAAGACCAAATAAGAAAACAAATAATTAATTTTTATCATCTTAAAAACCGAAAAATTGAAGACTCCTTACCAAGAAGATAAGTTCAATTTCATCACCGGAACTCCTAGCTTTCTTTGGAACACTCATTTTCATCCTTGAAAGTAACTCTTCAGAAAAGTAAAACCCTCTTGAAAAATCTTCATTAGCAGCAGCAGGGACCGTTTCAAAAATCAAAGTTAAGTCAAATAAAAAAGAACCCTTAACTAAAAAAGTGGAACAAAGAAATAAACAAATAACAAACCTCATAGCCAAGGAATTGTATACTCTGTACTACATCGTGCTTCAAATTTGAAGTGCAGAAGAATAAAATCTCTAATCTGGAAAAAAAAAAAAAGTAACCAGTCTCAATACAAATAAATAGAAAAATAAAACGAAAAAGAAGACAACCTGAATTCAAAAGGTTCTATATGCTATGTTCAAATTGATTACCTCAGATAGTCTATTTCACATTCTTACACACATGACAAACCAAAAAACATTCGAAACATATAGATAATCTAAAAAAATCCCAAAAAAATGTTTAATACATATTCTCAAACAGGTGGTAAGCACTGATTACAGGAAATAAAACCAAACACCACATCAATCCAAAACCCTAATTTTATTTCATTTTCTTCGCATCAGATCGCCAAATCACAATGGATATGACCCCAGAAGAGCTCCAATTTCTCAACATCCCAGATCAATTTAAAAAAATAAATAGATTTAAATTCGGATATAGGAAACAATGAATGAAAGAAATCAGTCATGCATGGATGCACAAATATACAGACACCACAGAGATCATTTAATATAAAAAATAAAGATGCTCAGAGACTCAACACAGACTATTCATACTAAGAATTTCTTAGATACCTGTTGAAATTAATTAAATAAAAAAATTTCACGGCAGCCAATTTATACCTCCGATATTCTGAGTTCTGTGTCCCTTGACTTGGTTCATCTTCGAATCCATTTATTGGTCCTTCACAAACTTTGCCGAGTACAACCTGCAAACAGAAACAATACCCATTATACATTTTTCAGATGGATTTTAGAGAGAGACAAGAGAAAGATTAGGGTTTAAGAGCAATAATAAAAAATAATTTTATGCTGAGAGGACCTAGTGAAGCAATTGTGGTAGGCATCTCTCAGATTTGCACAGGGAGAAGTGAAAGAAGAAGAAGAAGAAGAAGGTAGAAAGGGGGTGGTCGATAGCTTCCCCGGCGTTTGAGAGTGATAGAAGGCAAGTCGAGAGCAACGGAAGCAGAGATTTGTGAAAGAGAGAACTGGAAACGGATGGAAAAATCGAGAAGTTGCAGTCGAATTACAGGTTCAGACGATGATGGACGCGTGGCCAACGTGGACAAATGCGTAATTTCACTGTGTCAAGACGGAAAAACAACGGGGAAAGAAAAGCTAATTGAGGGCAATTCCGCTATTTTACTGCTGGTAAACAATACTTTTCCACTAGGTTTTAATATATAGATAATTTCTGAACCCTCCCAGGAAGAATGTGCCGCCCCTCCATGGTGATATTCCCCATCACCGATTCCAACCCAACCGGTGTTATACCTACTACTACTTCCTAAACACTGCTAATCTTGATCCTACCATGAACTCGATGACTCTACCACAAGTTGTAACATAAAGAGTCCATGAACTCGATCTCTAAGTAAGATTCATCATCTAGGCGGGTGTTTAGGCGAGTCTAGACGAGGTGGCTAACCCGCCTAAACTCGCTTAGACATCGGTCTAGCCTTACTTAAGCATCCGCCTAGACACCGGCGTAGCCTTACCTAAACACCCGCCTAGATCGTGACTCTCATTTAAACAAAAAATAGATAATTTTTATTTTACATTTTATTTTTTCAATACTTGTAAGATACTTGTTAAAGACTTGGATGAATAGTCATTATATGTTTGCTCTCCATGTTTTCAATATGTCCTAATACTTTACAATATGTATGTCATTTTACTTAGCAACTTATGTATCACAGTACAATTATGTATTTTTTTCGGGGTGTGCTATTCACACATCCATTTTTTACTTCTCACACACCTTTTATTAATTTATGTCCTTTGATCTTCTTTAATTTAGTTGATCCGACAGTCGCAAATTAAGAAGGTGTGTATGAAGTTAAAAGGGGTGTGTGGTTAGCACACCTTTTTTTTTTAAGTATAAGTATGCATTTATATTTATATATTATAAAAAATTAAAGATCCGCCTAGGCTGCTGGGCCCCAGTCAATCACCCAATTAGCGCCTAGCGTCTTTTAAAACCTTGGCAGTGTGCGGAAAATTACATAACAAGTGAATTATATAACAGTTCTACTTGGAACCTGCAACATATTAATGTAAGGAAAAGTCTTTTCTGCTTTGCCATTTTTTTTTCCTTACCCTTTAGAACTAGCAATTGAGCCATCGCACGATGCCGGGGTTTTATGACCGTTTAAGGTGATATTATTTTACATATAATATGTTTACACTGAGAGATGATTTTAAAGTGTTATTTACAAAAAGAGGATACTATTTACAACCAATTCAAATCACACTAACAGTCTGCTCTTTGAGAAATTTTTCGACAAACCTAAATAGTAAAATGGACAAATCAATAGGTTGTAGGAGATGAATGAAATTTCAAATTGATTTACCATGAATGGATTAATGAAGAATCGACAGTAAAGCTAAACATGGTAGCGATACAAATTAGGAAGCCATCCATCTATAAGTCAACCCTCATAAATTCATTCACTTCCACTGTTCTTCTATTGTCTGATAAAGAAAGCAAAGTTCCTATAAGTACTCCTAACCATATGAGCAATAAAGTCTTTTAAGAGGAATCCCAATTTTCTCAACATAAAAGAAAACCATAAAAGCATTACTAATGACCATATATGGGAAACCAAATCTCCTTTTTTGTACCTACTAAAGTACACATGAATATCAAAACGGAAACCTCAAATTATCATAGCATTCCCTTTCTATCTTAATTTTTGAAAAAGGAAACACAATGGAAGAAAAAAATTCAGCAATTTTGTAAATCAGTACTACAGAGGGTAAAAACCACTTCAATTATGGAAGGAGGGAAATTAAAGGGGTGCAAATAATTGGTGCTCAATAGAAATCACTGCCTAGTCATCAACTCTTTGTAAGTAAAGATTAGAAAGTTAGGATCTAGCATGATAGTTTAAGTTACTTGATATTTTTCAATGTTCGCAATCATTCTGCTGCTATAGAAACTGATGTATTCTTTGAAAGAATATAATGGTGTGTACTTATACATAACACCACATAATTAGCCTTAAAATCAATATGCAGAACTTAATTAACTTGCACAACACTCCCATTGTACGGCTTACTCACCAACTTAAATATTCGCTCTTGAGACGAGATGTAATGGTAACTTCTTAGCCTTATACGACGCACGGTACCCTAAATCGCAGGAACTCCAAAACTCTATGAATGCCAAAAATTTACAATTATATATAATCAACAAAACCCCCTGCAAAATGTTTTATACAATAGTTTTCAATACTGCTAACAAAATGCACATGTTTATACTAGGAGTTAAACAAAATAAAAATCTTGGTATTCTTCCCTAAACTATAGAAGCTCGCCAGACCTACTCTTTTTCAATCTACCCCGAGTTTGTAATGATCTATTGTAGGTTCTTTTGGTCTAGATAGCAATTGAATGCAACTAAGTAAAGGTTACCTGATGCATGGTGGTTTAATTGCCATCTACTGCTTTTTGAGATGGAAATGGACTAATTCTTGTCTTGAGCTTAATGATATCAAATTCAGCTTGGTCCTAAAAGTACTGCAAAAGCCAATTGAAAGTTAAAGACATCTTTGCAAGTAAACAATAGTTTGATTAGTCATAAGATCTAATCAGCTCTGCATCACAGAGGTGAGAGCACCATATGAACGAACTTAGGTCCCTAAATATTTTCAACAAACTAAATGATAATATTCTAAAAACGAAAACTACATCTGGTTCTTAAGAAATATTCTAAGCTAGGAAATGCCTAAAATTGAAATAAAGAAATGTTGTTGGAAATAACGATTCCGGTTTGTTTTGGTCCTATGATTACTCACTCCCAAATTATCAAATTCTCAATACCATTTTCTCAAAAACTTGCATACAACAACTATCCATCTTAGTAGCTGTAATCCAATTCATTCTCAGCTCAGTTTTGGTCTATGATTGCTCACTTCCAAATGTGATTGTTATTCTGTGTGCAAAATAAAATTCACTAAAATTTACCGCTGTGAGCATTTATGCCTCACAAAGTTTTTATACCTATGTTGTTTTTAAGGGAGTGAAAATTGAAATCACTTCTAAGTAAAGGTCAAAGAGATTGGATTAGGGTTTAGAAATTGAGGATCAAGGAATCTCGCCGGAAAAGCTTTTGCAGGAAAAATTAGGCAACAACTTACCTCTGATTCACCTTGAACTGTAACAAATCAAAGCATGCAATAGATGATTTTGGTTTCTGAGACTAAGGTTAAAAGACTAGTTGTAACAAGAAGGTCCGATCACCAGCATTTAGCCAGACTTCGGGCACCAACTTAATAATCGAAAACGGCTAAGAATTTCTAGAAATAGATTTGAGGGTTAGATTGAATGTGAGAGAGGGTTTATTTTTAGCTGGTTTGTAGTCGCCGAAAACGACGAACTCGTCGCAGGCCACAATGATGAGTTGTGGAGTGAACTCGTCACCTAAAAATTTTCTACTCCAACATACTCTATAATTCAGGAAGTTTGTTGGCGAGGTTGTTGTAGGCAACACAAAAAAACCTAAACTATGAACATTTCCCTAGTCCATGTGAAACTTTTCAAATTTATTGAAGGAAAAATCTATCTAGATTTAAAAGTCGGACCAGCAGCTCAATACTAATCACACATGTAGTGTCTAAACCGAAAAATCAGGGAACATTGTTTGACAAGTTTGTCATCCCAATTCAGATTGGAGTTTTTTTCATGGAAATACCATGTGTTTCTGAGTTTCAGAGTTTTTCCATGGAAATACCAGGTAGGCACCAAAACAAAATAAATCGATCTTGCGTATCAAACCATTCCCTACAAATAGTTCAAGCCAAACCATTCCCTACAATTAGTCCGAACCAAATCGATCTTGTGTATCAAACGTGCCCATAAATTACCATCGAAATGCCAAGCCGTCTATACATCCTGGTCATACAACATTGATTGTAGGAATTGGAAATTAATATCCATATCTCCATGTCTTGTTCAATGCCATTAGTTTCTAGGCACTCATTGAAAGGGGCATGAATTTCAATTTAGAAAGCTTCCCAATATTTGTAGTGCATGTGCCATTCAAATTGTTAGGTAGATGTCAAGGACTGTAAGGTAAGTGAATTTGATAATAGGAACTTTCATGAAAAGAGCTTGGCTAAATTTATTTTAACCAAAAATTATACTATAACTTTATTTAATGAAAAAAAACTTAAATTTTAATGAAGAACTCTTAAATTTTAATAAAAGGAGACAAAGAACTTAAAATTTTAATACAAAAGTCATACTTTTAATATTACAAAAAAATAAAATAAAATAAAAATTGGTGTGCAGGACCCCGCGTCCTCACATATATTGTTTATAAAACTTACCACACTGTTTATGAAACTTACTACAATATTTATAAAACTTAATGGTACTACACTATTTATGAAACTTAATGGTACTATACTATTTATGAACTTAATGGTACTCACTGTTTATGAAATTTAATGGTACTACATCGTGTATATATGCATATTATTATTTATTTTGCCTTAAGTAGGTAAGAGTGAAATCTACATATATCAGTTATATATATATATATATATATATATATATATATATATATATAAAAAAAATTTATTAGGGTTCTTTAGAGAAAGACCATTGAAACTCTTATTTTCCAAACAAAAAACCACCTAGTATTAAACATTCAAATGAAACCCAAGTTTCAAATAGACTACCATGTAGACAAATATGTAACCAATTATTACAAAATATTTACAACTTAATTATGCCACAAAATCCTAAATATGTCAATAAATATGATTACTCACCCTAATTATGTGTAGCAATTAACCCCATATGGAAATTTTACCTTTCTTGTATCACAAAAAATTTACCAATTTTTCAACCAGATGAACTTATAGAAATTAGTCTGCTGCATGGCAAAATTGATCACCTTTGGAATGGACGAAAGGTAGATGATTGGACAATTGATTTTTAATTTGTCAATTACTATAAAGCTTGGGCAATTTGAAGTCTATCGATCTTCGTTACTCGCACAACTTGACAAGGACCCCAGATTTCATAGATATTCTACATCTCGAGGAGCTGGTTCTTGAAGGTTGTACAAATTTAGTTAAGATTCATTCATCCATTGCATTTCTCAAAAGGCTTAGACTTTTAAATCTTAAAGACTGTAAAAGTATTAAGAGTTTCCCAAACAAAGTAGAAATGGAATCTCTAGAAATATTTGATATTTCTGGCTGCTCAAAAGTGAAAAAGATTCCAGAATTTGTTGGAGAAATGAAAATTTTCTCTAAGCTTTCTTTAAGCCGAACTATTGTTCAGGAAATGCCTTCCTCAGTTATACGTTGGAGTTTGGAGGAAATTGATTTAAGTGGACTTGTCTTGAGAGAGATGGAATCCTCCCCGGTTTCAGTGAAAATTTTTGAACTATCAAATTTTCTTATATGTAATGCACCAGTAGCTAGATCATGGCCTTCCTTCTTCACTTTTGGCGAATTTCCAACAAAGATTTCTCACCCTGTGAATCTGGTCTTAGCTTCGATGAAAATGTTTGGATCCAAATTTACATCATCGGCCCATGCAATCGAGACCGTTGATTGAGCATAGTTCCAGACCGACGGATGAAAAGGTGAAGGTAATTTTATTATTAAAAGATATTATTATGATTTTATCATAATAATTATCTTTTAGTAAAGAATTGTTTTTATATAAGATAAATGGGATGCAAACTATATCTCAAGCTTTGAGATTCTTATCTAGTTAAACAGCAATTTGTGTGCAAACTAAATGTTGGTCAGATAAAGACTATGAGGAGATACAAATGAGATTGAATGGGTGATTGACTGATGCCGTGCAAGAATTGGATGCCATGCATTTGATGGAAGATGGTCTTTAAAGTATCAGATAATAAGGCATGTTTGGTGGGATTATATTTCATTTTATTATACATGCATGGGATAAAGGCTACTACGGCAATTTTGTAAAAGATGATGAAAGCCTAGGAAAGCTAGGTTTTTGGTGATGATGTGGTGATGTGATAAGCCTAGGGTTTGATGGTGATGGAGTTATGATAAGAAGCCTAGGTAGACTAGGTCTTTGGTCATGATGGGATAAACTTAGATGGGTTTTTATTAGAAAAGTTAGCCACACGAGTCGTATGTCATTCTGCAAGTTAAAGTTGTAGTTGGACTCCATAATTATATAGTTGTGTCAAGCAAATATCTACCCTATAAATACAAGGCGATGTGCAACGTAAAAAGGCCCTTCAATTCAACACACAATTGCCCTGCGCAAAACCTTTCAAACATCTTGAGATTTTTTTTTCTTTTTCCGCCAACACATCTTCAGTTTAGATAAACAACAATGTTGCCGTAAAATCAGCCGATCGAGGAGTATCTTCAGTTTGGATAAACAGCACTGCGTCGAGACTAACTGGTTACCTATCCAAGTCTTAGCTGAGAAGGGTTTCTGAATCCTTATTGGCAGAGGTCATCTTATTAGCCTTTTCGGCGAAGTAATGTGTTACGAGTTACGACATTCGGCACATTGAACGCCGAGTGATTTTATGATTGAATATTCGCAAGTGAGTTTCAGAGTCGGCATTCTGACGGCCGAACCACATTTACCACCAAGACACACATCACCTTTGAGTACTTTTGTCCATATAGTCTGGTGTTGATTTGATGTGCTTATACTCTCACAAATATAATCACTGTGACCGAATTCGGCGTCGACGATTCGTGAACTTCGCAGAACCAGCAGCCTTGTCTTTAGGCTCTAGAACCCAAAGACCGAGACGTGTTCCTTCCCCGGTCGCAGTTACAAGGTCAAGAAGTCAGCAACGCACTCAACCCAACATCAACAAATTTTGCTCCTTGGTCGAGCTCGGCCGACGAGTTGGCACGCCCTGCATCAACCGAAGAACATAGTTAGCTCATTAGTTACTCGGCATGTGCGCCACGTAGGCTTTGTAATTTTTAGGGTCAACATTTTGACACGCCCAATGGGACACAGTGCTAAAACTACGAAGTTCACATGATATACTAAGATCACAATTAGGATGAGATTCGGCACCTATTCGAGGAGATTGTCGAGCAACAAAAACGCCTTGTGATAGGAGCATATTCATGCGACTTAAATGGCTTGTTCTCGTGCATTTACGTTATGTTTCTCTAGTTATTTTAGTCCTTTATGCTTCTTTTGTGTGTTTTCAGGTTCTAAGGGCAAGGTATGCAAAAGGATGCATTTTGGAGCCTTTTGGAGCAAATTAGAGATTGGAATGGATATCATATGCTTGGAGCCAAGAGGATGGACGAAATTAAAGACTTGAAGTAGGAAAGTTAAATCCTAAAAGACCTCATGTTTAAGCATCATTGAAGACTCCTACGCATTTTAGAACACAAAAACAACATTCCTTGCAACCTTAGGACATTGTCGTGTGTTTCCTTGTGTCCCCCTTCCTTGCCATGCAAGGAAGGGCTTTGTTCCCTATTTTAAACACTTAAAGCATTCACTTATCATATCATGCATTTATCACTTAACATATCATTCATTTATCACTTATCACTTCCATTCACTTATCACTTATCACTTCCATTCACTTATCACTCACCACATATCATTCATTTATCACTTAACATATCATACACTTATCATAATCATTCACTTATCACTTATCATAATCATTCACTTATTCTTTCATCATTCAACCACCAATTCAACACATGCATTTCAAACCTTTCAACACCCTCTAATCATCTCCCTTTAAGTTATGATTTTATTTCCTAACCCTACATGCATTATTTATTAGCATCTTCACATGCATTCACACACACTTCACACAAACAAACAACTCAAAACCGTGAGCTCCCATTCCCTTATGCCATTTTCAGATTTCCACCCACTAACCTAGTCATCAACACATGCATTCCCTTCACATTCACCCACATGCACTCCCACTCTTTAACCCACATGCACTCCCACTCTTTAAGCCACATGCACTCCCATTCTTTAATTAAGCCACTTAAACCACAAAACAATCACACAACACACCAACACACATGCATCCTGAAATTCTTTGCCATGCAATCACATGCATTTCCCTTGACATTTTCAGCCATCACACTTCATCATTACACCACCATTCACTCTTTAACCCACACACACTTCACACAAACAACATTCACATGCATTCACATGCATTTCCAACACAAAACACACTCAAAACCGTGGCCACCTTTGCATTTCAGGATTCCCATTTGCATTTTCAGATTTCCAGCTTTCCCTTTTATTTTCCAGCTTTCATTCTTCATCATTGCAGCCATTCCACATGCAATTCTCCATCATTCCTCCACACAAACACCTTAAACAAATAGCCATATACATCTCCACTCCTCCTATAAATACCCTTGCATTCCCATCATTCAAATCATCTCATTCGATTGTAGATACCACAACACAAACACTCCATTCCTTCTCTAGCCGTGAGTTTCTCTCCATTTTCTGCACCATTTTCTCCACCACTCCTCACCTATTTCCATAATTCCTCACTCCATTCCACACTTCCATCCCCCAAACCAATTATCCCTAGACCTTATGCTACAATAAAGAGGAAGAGAAGAGGGCCTAAACGTTCATACAATTCAAGTTTGAGTTGTTGGAATGTTTAGGCGTTTCTTTGATTTCAATG
Organism: Pyrus communis; assembly: GCF_041283825.1. Taxonomy (NCBI): domain Eukaryota; kingdom Viridiplantae; phylum Streptophyta; class Magnoliopsida; order Rosales; family Rosaceae; genus Pyrus; species Pyrus communis. The sequence goes on along the minus strand of NC_142569.1, from coordinate 33,394,032 downwards.
TTTAATTTCAATTCTCTTTGTTTTGTATGAGGAACTAAAACCCCCTTTAGCTAGGGGGTGATTCGAAATATATGTTTATGCTTGCATTTTGATTTGATCACTTCTAATTACGTTTCATAAGTTGTGAATTCAATTTGTTTAACTGTTTTATTGATAACCTATTTATGTATGTTTATTGAGAGTGCACACTTAATTTTCATGCATGAATTTGACGCTAGAATATAAGTGAATTTCACCTAATCGTTATGAACTTATATTCACAAGTAGTGGAGGTTGCTTATAAACAATCGCGTTAAACGAATTCTTGGCATAAGTTTCATGCAATCATAGTAACGAATGCCTCGTCAACACTTATAGTTTTCAAAGAACTTAATGATTCTTGCTTGTATCTCTATTATGCAATTCATGTAGGGAACTTGTGAGGAATGCTTTGGGTTGTCGTATGCAATCATCGAATTCATTAACTTAAGGAAAACTTGACGGTTAATTTAAGCGGACCTAATTAACTTGGAGTGTTGAGAATTAATGGTTTATTGAAACGCAATTGGAAATCATTTTATTATGCAAGTGTAACATGTGTGGAGATGAACCCCTTGGCTATCATCCATTCATCCATACTTTCATCCATATTCACATTTACATTCTGCTTAGTTTATTAACTTGTTTTGTTATTTCAATTTTCATCAAATCAAAACTCTCCCCCCCCCCCCTTTTTACCTTATTGTTCAATTTAGTTTATGTTTTAAAGCATTTTGAGTCTTTGGTTTGTCTTAGTGATTTAAAGTTTAGTTTTGCATTCGTTGAGTCTAGTATAGTGTTTTAAACTTTATTTTACGTTTTTGAGTCAGTTTCCAAAGAGATTTGCAATCCCTCCTAATCCCCGGTCCAGAACGATCCCTACTTATACTTATACTACAATTGTCAAAAAGAGGGTTTAATTTGTGCGCGTATAATTCTCGCATCAAATTTTGGCGCCGTTGCCGGGGATTAGCAACTTTGCTAATCCCTTGGTTCTTTTTTTTTTTTTTTTGGTTTAGTTGTTTTCGTTTTAGTTTCTAACTTAGTGTTGTTTTCTTTGTTTGTAGTTACTTTTGATATTTGATTTAGTTCTCTTTCTTTGATTTTAGGTACTAGAGAAGTAAGATATGGATTTTGCTAGCATTCAAGCTCAATTGGCAAATCTTACTTCTCAATTGTCGTCGTATGCCGAAAGGACCACAATGCAGAGTGTCCCTACATTTGGTGCTTCATATAGGCAAGGATTTCAAGCCAATCAATGTCCACAAAGTGATTGGAGGGATCATTCAAACTCTATGTGGTGGGAACCTCAAAATGCTCAACAAGGAGGATATTGGCAGCCACCACAACCTCATATTCAATATGCCCAACCAAACTCAAGTTCGTCAATAAATTATAATCAAAAGCTTGATGAATTAATTTGTTTGGTGCAGGGCTTACAAAATCAAGACAATGAGGCTCAACAAGAAGGATATTGGCAGCCGTATGAGGAGTTCTATTCAACGCCTATGCAGCCACCACAACCTGCCCAAAGTAATGTAGGTAATTCAAATGATAATGATACGATTTTTCAATTACTTACTACTCTGGAAAAGCAATTTGGGCAAATAGCGGAGTTCGAAGGACAATTTTGCGACCAAGGAGAACTCCCTAGTTCAACCATTGCAAATCAGAAGGGAGAATTTGAAACCACCAATGCTATCATGTTGAGAAATGACAAGGAGGTTGGAACGGACCCTCAACCATCAAAATCAAATCACAAGGAAGAGGAATACACCCAACCCACGGAAAGGGTGGAAACACCTTTACCGGAGGCACCTATTGCTCCTATGCCATCTAATACAGGTATGGTTGTTCCAAATTTCATTATTTTTAACCCCGTTCCAACAAGTATCCCTATTCCTTGCAGATTCATGACTTCCAAGGAAGAAGAAGGTGAAAAAGACATCTTGGAAGCCCTTCCAAAGGTGACAAGTAGGGAATGTCATGAATCCATCAAAGAGGACGTTCTTGAAACCACAAAATCCAAAGAAGTTAAATTTGCTGACATTGGACAAGTAATAACCATCACTTGCAATCTGGCCAAGTCCAATATCCCTGAAACTTTCAAAGGAGTGGTATTTGTCATTGAGTTCTTGTCGGACAAAACAAGTAAGTATTTTTTTCCAAATTCCATTAGATTTTATACTAACTTGCTAATTTTTTTGAATCAGGCACCCAATCTGGAATTTAAACTATTACCGGATCATTTCAAGTATCACCGCCCATTCAAAGATAAATTCCATGCCGTTTGATTTTATTTATGTAAAAAAAAAAAAAAAAAAAAAAAAAAAAAGAAAAAAAGAAAGATACTAAACATGGAGAAAGGTGGAGCTTCACAAAGGTTGTTTGCGTGAAGCCCCACTACGAGGCGCAGAAGCGGAAGGCATAGAAGCGGAAGGCATAGAAGCGGGAGGCATAGAAGCGGGAGGCATCGGAGCGGAAGCCATCGGAGCGGGAGGCATCGGAGCTAGAGCATTCCAGGCCTCAATACTTGGCCAAGCGCTGGATGACCCAGGAAAAAGGTGCCTCTGGAGATAAGACGCAAGCCTTTGACGGTCACTGTGAATTCGACCCTCAGATTCTTGCAGCTCATCAAGCTTCCTCTTCATCCCCGACGAATAGTTATTTGCAAGCACATGCAAACTTCTATTCTCGTACTTAAGCTGCTGGATCTCTTGCTTAAGTCTTTCCACCTCTGCCATCAACGATTCCACCTGACGGGAGCGGGCAAGCAGGCGTAGGCCCATGTTGGACACAGAGCTCGCACACTGAACACTAAGTGCGAGGGACTCTTGAACGGCCAACTCATCGGACCGTCCTGACAGCAGCCTACTATCTTTTGGAGTGAGGAGGTTTTTAGCTACTATTGTAGCTGTTGTGGCGTCCTGCATCACAGAGTCTTCACCTGAAAGAGGACCGTTAGAAGATAAAAAAGAAGGGCGCCATACGTTACCTTGACGCGGCGCGCCCGTATCACTGCTAAGGCTCAATTCCAAGCTAAGGTTCGATGAGTTTGCCATTTTTTCAAAGGTGTTCAAAGATAGGGGTTGATGGAGTAAATTTTCAAAGGGTCGGAGTCTATTTTCAAGAATGGGAATTCTTCAGAGTGTGTTTGTTGTGGTGATCGATAGCTCTATAAGAAGCCAAGGCGACGCGTCCACCAATTCAAAAAGCCGGAATTTCCGGCGTAATCTTAGGCGACGCGTTCTCGGCTTTTCAGAAGACGCGTTCAACAAAGCTGAAAACACGTGGAGGCCATCATCGCAACTACACGTCTTTAGCCGACAAGCGTAAAGTTCGGCGACGCTTTCTCTGCTTTTCAGAAAACGCGTGCAGCTTTGTCAAAAGGAGCCGCATCTGCATTACCACGTGTCGTTCAGAAAGCGAAGGGGCGTCGTTCAGAAATCGAAGGGGCGCCTGCTCAGAAATCGAAGAGCCGAATTCAAAGATCGAAGAGGCGCCACTATTTCAAAAAGCCGGAGTTGCGGGATCAAAATGTTTGTCGACAAAGATAAAAAGTACCACCACTTGCTATTATCTCTATATATGTCGACCTTCGTCTTTTATGGCAGGGCAAACCTGAAGAAAATGCCCAACTCTCCCTCACCTCTGAGGGCGCACTCCCAGCAAAGCCTTTCAAAATACTCAATTCTTTCTTCTTCCCCAAAGATGATACCAGATGCCTGGAGTACATATGACCCAGGAGGAAACAGCACAACAAATACATGTGCTGATTCATTCACCGCTTCTTCAAAAGCAAAGGTATCTCATATCATCAAGGTCAAAAGCAAAAGTATCTCATATCATGCTCTTTCCCTGTCTTTTTCTTTGTCCTTGTTCTTACTCGCATGGCAAAGTAAAACAAGCAATCAGCCGGCACTTGGAGTCAGTCTTCCGTTCTGGAGCCAACTGCCTGGAATCTATTCCTGATTGCTTACCTAGCGTTGCTCTCGAGTAGTCATCTTCAACGGTTGATACACTTCCGGAGAAGGGACCACTTCTGCAAAGGGGAGCGAGTAAGGCAAGTGCAAATGATACATTGAAGCATGTGGAGACAAACATAGGCTGAGTTATCCTCCAACCCTTTTCAATACGAATTGGAAAGATTGAACAAAGAAACAGACCAAAGGAGTAAGCTCAGACCTTCGGGGGAGACCAAAAAAAACCATCCTGCTGCCCAGTTCAAGAAGTAGCACAAAGGAAAATCAACGATGGGCAGAAACTAGTTCAAGAGTAAGCCTGTGGAATCACAAAGATCAAAAGCCTCAATGCAATTACCAAGGAGAAGATGGAATTTACACTCTATAACCAGATTTGCGTCTCTAAACTCTTCTCTTTATTAATTACATTCTGCCATGTTTAGTATGTTTAAGTGCTTTTTGTGTGTTTACTTATGTTTTGTGTGAATCTATGCTTAAAACATTGAGGACAATGTTTGATTTAAGTGTGGGGGGGTAACTAAGTATGTTGATGCAAATTCGTTGAATTTTATCACCCATAACTTCAAGTGTTGTTCCTTCTGTTTTAAATGTTTTTAAGGTGTTTTTAAACTGTTTTAGCGTGTTTTGTTTTATAACTCCGAAAATCACATAAAAATTTGAAAAACATTTTTTTTGAAAAGCCTAAAAAGAGTGTTTTGAGTTGTTTTTGTGTCTTAGGGAACCTTCCAACGTTATGATGAGGATTTGGTTTGTAATTGCATGACTGTTAAAAAGAGTTATAAACATGGATGAAAGTTTGATTTACTCTTGGTATATGTTTAGTTATGGTTATAATGTATGACTTCACATGCAATCATAAAAGAAAAATTTGTTTTTGTAACATGCTTGAAGGAAGGAACTCATAATAACGCTACATCCCTGTGAGACTCGAGCCATTACCTTCTTTGGAGAGTTATTTTCTGTGATTCTTTGTTTTCTAAAGTTGTTGCATGATCTCATTATTCCTTGCTTGGTTGCTACTTAGAATGCAATTGTATCATGATAGAACTAAATGCTAGAACTTATATCCGTTTCATTCAAAGCATGTTATTGATTTGCATAACACATATTCAAGAAGAAGTTGTGTAGTGACCACCACCATAGCCAAATAGCCTTACTTCCCATACTTCGTATTTGTTGTAAGTCTTAACCCCGTTGAGCCTTGTTTAGCCTTTATTCTTTGTTTACCCACATTTTCCTCACCTAGCCTAGTTTAGGACAATCCCCACCCTTGTTCTTAAAAGATAGTGAGCATGACTTAATTGAATTCCTTTTGAGTTACATTATGAAAGAAAATAAGTGTGGGGGAGAGAATGTTTTGTTCTTAAGTGTTTATGTATGTTTTGAGAAGTCAAAAGAAAAAAAAAAAAAAAAAAAAAAAAAAATTTGTGAAAAACATATGAAAAAGAAAAACAGAAAAGAAAAGAAAGAAAGGAAAAAGAGCTTGTTCCCCCTTGTTCAAAAGTTGAGTTTTCATTCAAAAGTGAATTCTACGTTAATTCAAATGCTTTGCTCGCTATTTCTTTAAGAACCTTTGTTTTCCATATCCCTTCTTTGTTAGCCAAACACCTTTAGCTCCGTTTCAACCCTTATGCTTCTTTCTTGAGTGTTATGTGTTTCAATTTGTGGAGTTTGGAATTGATATGAGCTTATGGAATCACTGGTTCTCATTCTAAGTAGTAGCATTCCATTCATGAGATCATATTCATGTCATTATCGTAAATCCAGAAAATGCTTTCCTTGTTATAACTTATGACTAGATTAGGGTGTGTAGTTAGAAAATCTGAGTGAAAATCGAGTGCATATCTTGTAAGGAATTGAGCAAATTCTCTAAGGCATGTTACTACATTCAAAACATGGTTTTAAATGCTTAATTGTGAACTAGTATATGGTGACTATGATTAAGAATGTACTTAAGTGTGAAGATGACTAAAATCTGTGGGAATGATGATTTTTAACGTGTCATGTGCATTGGAAATCCCTAAGACAGTTGTTGGAAGGTTTAGGTTGTGTTTTACTTGTTTTGTTTCGTTTGGTTTTGTTTTGTTTTTCTTTCTGTTTTGCTCGAGGACTAGCAAAAGATAAGTGTGGGGGTATTTGATAGGAGCATATTCATGCGACTTAAATGGCTTGTTCTCGTGCATTTACGTTATGTTTCTCTAGTTATTTTAGTCCTTTATGCTTCTTTTGTGTGTTTTCAGGTTCTAAGGGCAAGGTATGCAAAAGGATGCATTTTGGAGCCTTTTGGAGCAAATTAGAGATTGGAATGGATATCATATGCTTGGAGCCAAGAGGATGGACGAAATTAAAGACTTGAAGTAGGAAAGTTAAATCCTAAAAGACCTCATGTTTAAGCATCATTGAAGACTCCTACGCATTTTAGAACACAAAAACAACATTCCTTGCAACCTTAGGACATTGTCGTGTGTTTCCTTGTGTCCCCCTTCCTTGCCATGCAAGGAAGGGCTTTGTTCCCTATTTTAAACACTTAAAGCATTCACTTATCATATCATGCATTTATCACTTAACATATCATTCATTTATCACTTATCACTTCCATTCACTTATCACTTATCACTTCCATTCACTTATCACTCACCACATATCATTCATTTATCACTTAACATATCATACACTTATCATAATCATTCACTTATCACTTATCATAATCATTCACTTATTCTTTCATCATTCAACCACCAATTCAACACATGCATTTCAAACCTTTCAACACCCTCTAATCATCTCCCTTTAAGTTATGATTTTATTTCCTAACCCTACATGCATTATTTATTAGCATCTTCACATGCATTCACACACACTTCACACAAACAAACAACTCAAAACCGTGAGCTCCCATTCCCTTATGCCATTTTCAGATTTCCACCCACTAACCTAGTCATCAACACATGCATTCCCTTCACATTCACCCACATGCACTCCCACTCTTTAACCCACATGCACTCCCACTCTTTAAGCCACATGCACTCCCATTCTTTAATTAAGCCACTTAAACCACAAAACAATCACACAACACACCAACACACATGCATCCTGAAATTCTTTGCCATGCAATCACATGCATTTCCCTTGACATTTTCAGCCATCACACTTCATCATTACACCACCATTCACTCTTTAACCCACACACACTTCACACAAACAACATTCACATGCATTCACATGCATTTCCAACACAAAACACACTCAAAACCGTGGCCACCTTTGCATTTCAGGATTCCCATTTGCATTTTCAGATTTCCAGCTTTCCCTTTTATTTTCCAGCTTTCATTCTTCATCATTGCAGCCATTCCACATGCAATTCTCCATCATTCCTCCACACAAACACCTTAAACAAATAGCCATATACATCTCCACTCCTCCTATAAATACCCTTGCATTCCCATCATTCAAATCATCTCATTCGATTGTAGATACCACAACACAAACACTCCATTCCTTCTCTAGCCGTGAGTTTCTCTCCATTTTCTGCACCATTTTCTCCACCACTCCTCACCTATTTCCATAATTCCTCACTCCATTCCACACTTCCATCCCCCAAACCAATTATCCCTAGACCTTATGCTACAATAAAGAGGAAGAGAAGAGGGCCTAAACGTTCATACAATTCAAGTTTGAGTTGTTGGAATGTTTAGGCGTTTCTTTGATTTCAATGTTTAATTTCAATTCTCTTTGTTTTGTATGAGGAACTAAAACCCCCTTTAGCTAGGGGGTGATTCGAAATATATGTTTATGCTTGCATTTTGATTTGATCACTTCTAATTACGTTTCATAAGTTGTGAATTCAATTTGTTTAACTGTTTTATTGATAACCTATTTATGTATGTTTATTGAGAGTGCACACTTAATTTTCATGCATGAATTTGACGCTAGAATATAAGTGAATTTCACCTAATCGTTATGAACTTATATTCACAAGTAGTGGAGGTTGCTTATAAACAATCGCGTTAAACGAATTCTTGGCATAAGTTTCATGCAATCATAGTAACGAATGCCTCGTCAACACTTATAGTTTTCAAAGAACTTAATGATTCTTGCTTGTATCTCTATTATGCAATTCATGTAGGGAACTTGTGAGGAATGCTTTGGGTTGTCGTATGCAATCATCGAATTCATTAACTTAAGGAAAACTTGACGGTTAATTTAAGCGGACCTAATTAACTTGGAGTGTTGAGAATTAATGGTTTATTGAAACGCAATTGGAAATCATTTTATTATGCAAGTGTAACATGTGTGGAGATGAACCCCTTGGCTATCATCCATTCATCCATACTTTCATCCATATTCACATTTACATTCTGCTTAGTTTATTAACTTGTTTTGTTATTTCAATTTTCATCAAATCAAAACTCTCCCCCCCCCCCTTTTTACCTTATTGTTCAATTTAGTTTATGTTTTAAAGCATTTTGAGTCTTTGGTTTGTCTTAGTGATTTAAAGTTTAGTTTTGCATTCGTTGAGTCTAGTATAGTGTTTTAAACTTTATTTTACGTTTTTGAGTCAGTTTCCAAAGAGATTTGCAATCCCTCCTAATCCCCGGTCCAGAACGATCCCTACTTATACTTATACTACAATTGTCAAAAAGAGGGTTTAATTTGTGCGCGTATAATTCTCGCATCACCTTGGCCGGATCGTCGAAGCAAATAAAGAAAGGGAGAAATCTTTCTCTCAAATGATAAAAGTGAAAGTTCATTGCAGCTTACAAGATCAATGGTTAAATGACGATAAATTCGATATTATGAGTGGTTCGATAAGAAAACGCCTTTTGGGTTCAAATCAATTCCATTTGAAGAATGGTTGGATCAAAAGACCGAGGGGCAATTTTTCACTTCGGCCACAACCGACATTCGGCCTAAAAAAATTGTTAATTTGGCCGAAGAACAAAGGCCACCTATTTTTTCGGTCGAGACTGAAAATATGGTCCGCCAAGAAGAAAAGCCTTAGCCACCTATTTTTTCAGTCGAGACTGAAAGTGTGGTAGGCCTAGAAGAAAAACCTAAGTCACCTATTTTTTCGGTCGAGACTGAAAGTGTGGTAGGCCTAGAAGAAAATGTTCAAGTTTCTAAACCAAAAATTGACTTAGAAAATGATTTGTCGGATGAGTGTTCCAATGACGAACAAGACCAATACACGACTTCAGACCATAAAACCACATCAATTGATATGGTAATTGGAGATGTGGTTTTAGATGCCGAAACTACGTCAATTGACATGGTTATTAGTGATAAAGCCGATATGGAGAAATCCTGTTCGGCTAAATTTTTCGAGTTAAAAGCCGAAATTGGCGAAATTATGCCTGGGGGGCATAATAATTGTTCAACATATTCGGCAGCTGATGATAAAAAATCTTTCGTCAAGCCGAACATATTTGGAGATGATATGTTACTCAGCTTTGAAAAATCTCAAAGTGAAAGTTTTGATGTAAAAAGATTTCAGTTTGGAATAAAGCATCGTTGGCCTCCTCCTAATTATGATTGAGCCGTTTTCATTTTCTTTTGCTAAAAAAAAAGAAAAAGAAAAAAAAAAGGAGAATAAAGTATTTTCTTAATCATTCGACCGTGCAAGCCGAGACGTAAGAAAATAAGGGGGTCAACGAGCAGTACGAACGGTTAAGCATATATGCAGCATATATTTGTACAATAAGTCAGCATGCAGTTGCATTCGTTGTTCATTGCGGCCAATTTTTTGTCTCGGCCGAGGACCTTGTCATCAGCAAGTGGTTCCACTGGTGGCATTTGTCAGGAGAAGAATTCGGTCACTTTTCTTTTCTTTTGCTAATATATATATATATATATATATATATATATATATGGATGTGATATCTACACAGCCCATTTTACTTCTCACACACCTTTTAAATTTTCGACCGTCGAATCGGATGAATTGAAGAAGATCAACAAACATAAATTATCAAGGATGTCTGAGAAGTAAAATGGGATGTGTGGATAGCACACCCCTATATATATACTTGGTGCAGTGTGCAATTTGTTTGAAATGACAAGCCAACATCATTATAGCCTTGGTGTTAAAGTCAGCCGACATCAGGCTACTTTTATACATATATATATATATATATATATATGTATATATGGCACCTTTTTCTTCTCGGTTGTGGCAACCTGAAACAATATATATATGCCAACTAAATGTATAGCAGTGTCACATCAGGTTTATATATATATATATATATAGGCAGGTCGAGCTAGTTTTTATTGACCTCGACCCCAATTGCTCTTGGCAAAACAGAGGTGGCTTTAATGTCGAGGTACAAAATTTGTTTAGGCAATACGATGAAATGTTGTTGACGACGAACAATTAATGTCCTTAAACACTCGACTTACAGGCTGAAGTTTAAGGAAACTGGGGGGCAATGTTTGGATCCAAATTTACACCATCAGCCTATGCAATCGAGATCGTTGATTAAGCATAATTCCAGACCGACGGATGAAAAGGTGAAGGTAATTTTATTATTAAAAGATATTTTATGATTTTATCATAATAATTATCTTTTAGTAAAGAATTGTTTTTATATAAGATACATGAGATGCAAACTATATCTCAAGCTTTGAGATTCTTATCTGGTTAAGCAACAATTTGTGTGCAAATTAAATGTTGGTCAGATAAAGACTATGAGGAGATAGATATGAGATTGAATGGGTGATTAACTGATGCTGTGCAAGAATTGGATGCCATGTATTTGATGGAAGATGGTCTTTAAAGTATCAGATAATAAGGCATGCATGATGGGATTATATTTCATTTTATTATACATGCATGGGATAAAGGCTACTGCGGCTGCTTTGTAAAAGATGATGAAAGCCTAGGAAAGCTAGGTTTTTGGTGATGATGTGGTGATGTGATAAGCCTAGGATTTGATGGTGATGGAGTTATGATAAGAAGCGTAGGTAGGCTAGGTCTTTGGTCATGATGGGATAAACCTAGATAGGTTTTTATTTGAAAAGTTAGCCACACGGGTCGTATTTCATTCTGCAAGTTAGAGTTGCAGTTAGACTCCACAATTATATAGCCGTGTCAAGCAAATATCTACCCTATAAATACAAGGCGTTGTGCAACATAAAAAGGCCTTCTAATTCAACACACAATTGCCCTGCGCAAAACCTTTCAAATATCTTGAGATTTTTTTTTTATTTTCTTTTTCCGCTGACACATCTTTAGTTTGGATAAACAGCACTGTGAAGGCAACTAGCGAACATCTTCAGTTTGGATAAACAGCACTGTTGCAGTAGAATCAGCCGACCGAGGAGCATCTTCAGTTTAGATAAACAGCACTGCGTTAAGACCAACTGGTTACCTATCCAAGTCTCGGCCGAGAAGGCTTTCCGAATCCTTATTGGCAGAGGTCATCTTATTAGCCTTTTCGGCGAAGTAAGGTGTTACAAGTTACGACATTCGGCACATTAAACGCCGAGTGATTTTATGATTGGATATTCGCGAGTAAGTTTCAGAGTTTGGCATTCTGACGGTCGAACCACATTTACCATCAAGACGCACATCACCTTTGAGTACTTGTGTCCATATAGTCTGGTATCGATTCGACGTGTTTATACTCTCACAAATATAATCACTGTGACCGAATTCGGCGCTGACGATTCATGAACTTCACAGAACCAGGAGCCTTGTCTTCAGGCTCGAGAATCCAAAGACCGAGATGTGTTCCTTCCCTGGTCGCAGTTGCAAGATCCAGAAGTCAGCAGCGTACTCAATGCAACATCAACAAATTTTACTCCTCGGCCGACGAGTTGGCATGCCCTGCATCAACTGAAGGACATAGTTAGCTCATTAGTTACTCGGCCTGTGTGCCACGTAGGCTTTGTAATTTTTAGGGTCAATAGAAAGATTTATGCTTTCTGAAGAATTTAAATCTAGAGAACTGCAATCTTTGTGAAAGAGAAATTCCCAAGGATATTGGTTTCTTGTCTTCTTTAGAAATACTAAATCTTAGCGGAAACCATTTTGTTAGCCTTCCTACAAGCATAGTGGGCTTTCTAAGCTGAAATATTTTGAATTGCAAAATTGCAAACGGCTTCAACAACTGCCAACCTCTCCATTAAACAACAAATTATTATATAGGCACGAACTATTGTGCTTCCTTAAAAATGCTCCCATATTTACCACATGCTTGCAGAGTAAACGAGTTTTGGTTGTATTCTGTCAATTGCTTTAGTTTGGCTGGAAATCAAGGTTGCAATGCCATAATGTATCCAATGCTAAAGAGATTCCTTCAGGTATTTCCCTTTCTCTTATCATCCCCCGTCTCCTTAGTTGTGTACATTTATTTACGTTGTTCCTTTGTGCCTGAGCTCTCTCATTTTTTGGAATTTTTTAGTATAGTAATTCCTGGAAGTGAAATTCCTGAGTGGTTCAACAACCAAAGCATAGGAGATTCGGTGATTGAGAAGCGACCTTTGCACTCATGCAATAGAAAGTGGATGGGGTTTGCTGCGTGAGCTCTATTTGTAGCTGGTCCAAAATTTTCAACTTCCACTAGGGAACTAAATTCGCTAGGACATCATAAACATGTAATTCTATGTACTTGCAGTTTTGGTTCAAACAAGACATTTCCACAGGGGGGTATGAGCATTGGAGTTTGTCTTAACAAGGTAGCGTCAAATCACCTTTGGTTGGTCTTTCTATTTAGGAAATTCCTTTTGCAACGAGGCCATGATCATGAGGCCAATCGTTGGAAGAAATGCAAGGATCAGATTCGGTTTCATTTCGAAACAAAATATGTTGTCAGAAACAAGACATGCTTGAAGGTGAAGAAGTGCGGACTCCGTTCAGTGTATGAACAAGATACAGAAGAAAAAGCTAAACCGGACGATGAAACAATATTCCAACAGAAGGATTTCTTTGTGTGAGGATATTACCAATTGTGATTTTGACGAATCAAAATCTGTACAACGAGATGTGATTAAGCAAACACGTGAACAATACAATAATGAAGCGGGACCCAGTGAAAGTGGAAGTTCCTCCAAAGACCAAGTTGAAGAGGCATAGTTTAGGGAAATAATTGTCGGAGTGAGTTCACTTTCATGTGTAATTAAGAGGATTTTGTTCCCCGTTTAAGTCTGTATAATTACGGTAAATATTACTACATATTCTTACCTTGTAAATCAAGTCTGTAATATTTATATATTGCCTCCTAAGTGAGAAGAATAATATTAGACAATTGAAATCTCAAAATAAACATAAATTAGAAACATCCTAGGATTTTTGCTCTGCCTGTTCCTTAAAAAAATAAAAAATAAATAAAAAAAACATTTATGAACCCCTCCCATGGAGAATGTTCCCCCCTCCCCTCAATGGTGAAATTTCCATCACCGATTCCACCCTAAACGCTACTAATCCCAATCTTACCATGAACTTGATGTCTAAATAAGAATCACGATCTAGGTAGGTGCTTCGGCGAGTCTAGACGGGTGCCTAACCCACCTAGACTCGCCTAAGCACCCGTCTAGACTCACCAAAGCATCTGTCTAGATCGTGACTCTCGCTTGGACAAAAAATAAATAATTTTCATTTTGCATTTTAATTTTTTAATACTTGTAAGATATTTGTTAAATACTTGGATAAATAGTCATTATATGTTTGTTCCCCATGTTTTTAATATGTTCTTACTTTATAATATGTATGTCATTTTACTTTGCAATTTATGTATCATATTACAATTATGTATTTTTTTTAAGTATAATTAGATATTTATGTTTATGTTTTATATAAAATTAATAATCTGCCTATGGTGCTAGGCCCCAGCCAACTGTCCAGTTAGCGCCTAGCATATTTTAAAATCTTGGTAGTGTGTGGAAAAATATGTAACAAGTGAATTATATAACAATTCTACTTTGAACCTACAACATAGTAATGTAAGATCTAGTCCTTTCTGCTTTTACACTTTTTCCTTCATTCCCTCTAGAATTTGTTTCTCATCTCATAGATGGATATATTGGACCATTGTTTGGCACACCGTATAAGACACCGAATAGTATTATATAATAAGAAGCAGGTGTTCGGTGAGTCTTGTACTAAATAAGCATCGGATTATTAGTCTAGCCCCACCTATTTAATACCTCATACGCCTACTTGTTTATTCCAAGCAAACCCTTGGTATTATTTAGTCGGGTTCACCATTCATGCCTAAAACGATAGCACGCTCGCTTTTCTCCAACCCATCTCGCTATCTGCTCTGTAGATCGCAAACTCCTTTCTCTCCCTTTTTCTCCATCCCCACCTTCAATCAGCATCAAGAAGATTTCGAACGGAATCCAGAGGTGGCAGATAGAACACAAAGTGTCGCCGATCCTGTTCACGAGATATTATCTGAGTTTTTGGCTTAATTGTTCCTTGATTTTGTTGATGTGGATAAGCTCAAAATTGGGCGAGCTTTCATCTGGGTCTTTGATTTCAATGGATTAGAAATCTCAAAATTGGGTTTTTTTTATTTTATTTGGGTTTTTTTGCTGCACTGATTATAACGACCTGTCCCAGATTTTATGAAACACGGAACGTCGAGGGTAATTTGTAATTTCACTTTGGTTAGGATATTTATTTTAAATTTTGCCTTTGGTGGATCTTGTAGTGTAAGCCACTGGGCCCACAAGTTGTCCCGTGTCCCTTCTCTGTCTCCCTCTTCCCAGTTGAACTCTCTCTCCTACTTTCTCATTTTTCTCGACCTCTTTTCTCTTTAACTCCCTCATTTCTCTCAGCTCTCCCTCTCTCGAACTGTTTGATATCTCCCGTCCCTCTCCTTTCTCTACAAGTGCAAACACCTAGCCACCATCACCACCCCGGCGAGACTACAATACCCTAACCCCATCTTTTCTACCCATTCCCGCGTCCATAATTGAAGGGACAAGCCTCGAGCTTGCTGATCTCTTTCCCTTTGCATAGGGAGGCATTATTCATCATCTCCCCAACGAGTCACGACGAGATAACGTCGTTCTCGACGGAGGAAACTACTCGGGGAGACTTCCCCAAATTATGGCAAGAACCTGAGCCTTTCAGGCCATTTTCCAGCCAACTCCGACCGCGACACTACTCCAAATTAGTGTGTTTATTAGTGGCGATTTCGTCCTCCCTTGTTCGAACGGCTTTTCGATGACGGAGTATCTGTAAGTGGACCCCTTCCAAAATGCATGATTTAATTACTAGAAATGCATACATGAAAAACATGATTTTATGACTACATTTTATGAAACGTTTATTGAGTTATTAGATTTACACTTTATGAAATATCATGCTTTATCGAATGAGATATTTATGAATATGATTTATGATATGATGTTTGAGCTATTGAGTTTCGATTGAGATATATTTTAGAAAGATTATGTTCATGATTTTCTATGCTTGCTTCGTGGATATTCATACTATGTGCCTTCGGGAGGGCGACGTAGTGCCTTTGGGCGGAAGATTTATATATGCCTTCAGGGGGGCGATGTGGTGCCTTCGGGTGATTGTGATACCACTACTAAGGATATTATATATGATATATGTTTTATGAAGGTTTTATGGCATGCTAGGGTTTTCGGAAAACCTATTACTTATTATGCTATACGAGTTTTCTAAAACTGGGGTTAGTACGTTGAAGAGTAATTATTTTAGTGTGTGTGTGTGTGTGTGTGTGTGTGTGTGTGTGTGTAGACTTGGTCCACTCATACTTTGTTTTGTGCCCCCTTCAGGATTTAGAATTGAGGAATACAATCCCGGCGTCAAGGCACTCCCACATCGGTATCTTCGACTCCTCTCAGTGTATGAACCATTCATTTGTTCGTACCTTTTCATAATATACCTTCTACAGTATTTTTGGTTAGTTGTATACTTTGAACACATTCCCATGTTTGCATATTCATTATTGTTAAGTTTACGTGTTTTATTTTACATTTGTTCTTTCTTCATAACTTACATGCATGTTAATATGGCTTTGTCACCTGTGGGTGTTGGCCAGCACATGCCTACCTGGTGTTTAGAGGAAATTTCAGGGTCGGGCGTGACAATTGATTCCCTTGTAAAGCATGGAATTTCTGTTTTAGTGTCGTCATCTCTCATAGAGGTTTTGAGTTCCAGCACTTTGACAGAGGATGATATTGAGTTCGAAGAGGGGAAGATGTCGATTCACTTGGAAAGAAGACATTAATTGAGTTCGAAGATGAGAAGCTGTTGATTCAATTTGAGAGAATGCATTAATTGATTCAAAGATGATATTGCGACGAAAGCTTGGAGAGTCTGGTTAAGGCTTCCATTAACAATGGATTGAGGATTTTTACTGTTGGATTGTATATTTTATTTTGAAAAACACATTTGTGATTTTTTTTCCTTTTGTTTAAATTATCAATTGAAAAGTATTATTAACAAGTACTAAAAACTTCATAAATAATACGGTCATTAGTCTGATATTGCACTAAACGTTCGACTAATTTAGTCAGTATTATCCGATGACTATTTATCCTATCCGACTGAAATAGTCAGTATAGTTTGAGCTGCCAAATGAGGCCAAGGCCATCTCCAATGGAGAAAGATAAGGGTTTAAAAATCAAAAAATAAAAATGACCTAATTTGCCTAAAACTCATCTCCAATCGACGGTTAGACTAAAATTAAATGGAGCCCACCAGACCATTATTTGGCCAAATGGGTATCAGGTTAGCGAGAAATGCTCTCCGGATCCTGAATTTTGGCTGCAAGCCTTGCCTCTAGCACATCCGCGAAGCCATTGCAGCTCCATCTTCTTCCTCAAACAGATTCGCAAAGCCACGATCTCAACTTGTCTCGAACGGGACCTTGAAGCCATCAATCTAGACTACGATTTCGACAGCGGTGCCGTCGTCTCCTCCACCTTCGCACCCTCTCAACCCTTCCTGTCATTAGCATTATTGCTGGGGATTCGATGCAGAGGATTCGGTGGCCATTGTTGCCATCGTAGCTTCTTCCTATTCCGATGGCTGCAAAACATTTTCCTGACCGTTCGATTTTCTTTTGAACGGCTAAGATTAAACGATCGTCCGGATCCTACTAGAAGGGATCTGGAAAGGATCATACTCCCAGGTTAGCCAAATGTAGTCCCCTCTTAGCCTTTTTTTGCGGCCCAGCTCCTCAATTCCGATAATTGATTCAAATTCAATGGCTAGATTTGAAAACATCAAAACGATAGATTAATTAAATTAACTAATAAATTAATAGTATAAAATTAAAACTAATAAATCATTAAGTGACTATGTTTAGCCTCTTCAGTTATGATTCTGGACGAGGCTATATTTAGCCTTTTCGATTAGAGATGGACTAATTTCTTCTATTTTTTGCCACTTAATACTACGGTATAGTGATATTTCTTTTCACTTATAAGTGAGAGGTCTTAGGTTTGATTCTCGCCAGATACGAGTTTGAATCGCATTATTACTAGTTTATTGTGAGGCTAAGCACACATTATTTCCCTTATAGATGATATTGTCTGTTCAAAATAATAATAATAATAATTCTTTTATTTTTTTCGTGAGAAATTTGGTTTCGGTCCCAAATATAAAAGCCCTGTTGACAAAATAAACATCCTGGATCCGGTGTAGCAGTGTTTAACCGTGAAGCACATCCGACCGTCCAATTAACCTCGAGCAAAAACAACTAACATCTTCCTCCGCCGTGAACGGGGATTTTCTTTCTGGAAATTAGATTAGGGTTTGTCAAATTCTAAATCGAATTTGCGCCGGACTCATAGTCTCCGGTCAGTTCCGATGCTGGCTTGGCGCCGAACTACGCGTTCGGGCTGCTCGAAGATGACTTCATCATCAAACACAGACTTCTCACTCGAACCACCACCACGAGAGGCGAACCGCCGTTGAAGAAGCTCCAGAAGAAGTTCACGTCCCTGTTCGTCGAGCTCGACAAGATCGATGACAACTTCTCCGACTGCGACAAGGTCGCCAAGGCTTTCCTGCAGGAGCTCAACACGTTCGAGATTCCGCTCCCAAAGAGCAAAGCCGTCGTGGATGCAAATCTCCCGGAGAAGCACAACTTCGACGAGCTGAGGGAGGAGATTAACCGGCAGATTGTGCAGGCGAAGACCGACATTGAGATGCTGAAGAAGCAGCTCGAGGAAAGTAAGATCGAAAGAAGGCACAAGGAGGAGTTTGAGTCGATCAGGAAATTGATTGCTACCCAGCCGCCGAGTTCCGAGACGCTCAAGATCATATCAGATATGGAGAAGGAGATTGCGTTATTGGATGCGGAGAACACCACAAGTTCGCGGACGCTGGAGCTGAGGAAGAAGCAGTTTGCTCTGCTCCTGCATGTGGTATGTGAGCTATATTGAATTCTCGATATGTTGTGTGCATTAAGCAGTAGAATTAGAATGCTTTAAGAAAGTGGTGTAATTTCCCGGTGTATTTTATCTTCTTGCAGGTGGATGAGTTGCGGAATACCATAGAGGAAGAACAGAGGAATTTAATTGAGGAGAAAGAGCAGAAAAATGGAATGGAAGATGCGGCTGGGGGCTCGGAACCCATGCATGTTGATTAGAATGCAATGCATCTCTCGGTTTCCAAGTTGTAAGATTGCGTGCTTCGTAAAAGAGTATTGGCGTAATGCTCTGTAGTTGCAGGATGCTAGCAATTTTACGAAATTCTTATTGTTGTGCATTTGTACGATTCTCTTTGCATATATGAATTACCAAGTTTACTTGATGAGAAGGAAATTGCCATAACTCTTTCCTAAATTATTTTTAAAGTAGTTGATCGTGTAAACCTAATGCTTGGATGCATTGCTTTCGTTGCATTTGAGTTTACTCTTTTAGTAGTGTAATATTATACAGTTTAATTTCGGATAATTTCGTACTGTAAACGAAACGCTTGTGCTTTTCAAATTCCATATAATCTGACTTTTTGTTGGCTTTTCTCAAGCGAAGGTATCTTGGGTGCACCATCGCTGCATTACAAAGTCTTTACTATTTGATATTGGTCTTACGATGCCAAAGAACAAATATGATTTGTATCGCTTCCGGCATTTGTAAGAGAACTTTCTATTATATTAATGACTGTAGTTGTATTTGTATTTGCTTTGGAAACTGATAGATTTCACTACTGATCTTCCCGAACTGGGTAGTGGGAGGGCTAAACACTTTATTATATTGTAGATCACTCATTGCAGATTTTCTTTTCATGTTCTCCGTTGAGAGGGTAAAGTACATGTTACGCATCTTTCAAGTGAAGTTTCTGGAAAGTTATTGCATTCAATGCCACATTTTCATAGATTGGTATAGACACTAACAGAAAGTGGATGTGATACTGGAAATGAAAGAGGCAGATTTTGTGTTTATGGCTTGCGACATAGGCAAGCTGAGAATTGCGGTTAGTTTTGGGTTTGGATTTGTTTATGTTCTTGAACTTTTTTTTTTATGTTTAATTTCCTTATGGTTTTTGTACAGTTTGTATACAGAGTTTTAATAAATGATATTAAGACTTCTATTTGGTATGTGGGAAGTAGTTTGCTTTTGATTTTCGAGACATGCTTCTGCTCATCCCTTTCTCGACACAATTGGTACCAAATCCCCATTCAAAAAGGGCATGTTTCGCTAGGCTGTAGTGTTTGTGAGATGGGGAAATACAATAGTAGGGTTGTAGGGGAATATGTTGGAGCTTTCTTACCATAGGGAGTTGTGGGATTATTGGAAGCAGATTTTTGGTAACATACTGGAATAAGATGGAAAGCATGCATGCGTTTGTCTGGCGTTTATAATAGTGTTTGGTGGTTACTCCCTTCGACTGTTGTTTGAGGTTTTGTATTGAGGTTCCTGAGATCCTCGCTAGAGTTGACTAGCTATAGTTCACACTCTTTGTGGGTCATGTGGTCCGACTAATCTTTAGCTAGGTGCTCAAAACTCAGAAGGCTAATAGTTCAAAATTTTGAATCTGCAGATTTATTCAATGGATGGTATGGAAATAGTGGTGATATTTTGTATGGCGCGTTCAACATGTTGGTTCAGGTGATGGAGGTGACGGCTTTTTCCACTTGTGTATTTCAGTAAGATGTCTCTCTCAGATTGAGGCGGAGTGCCATATTAAAGACGCAGAAGATGGAGACTTGTTTTGGTAGAACTTCAATCAAGGTAAAGATTGTCAGGCTTTCTCTCAAATTATAGTTTTAAGAATTGAGTTATTGAGATTAATCGAGTCTTGAGATCTCACAAAATTGTTTATGGTGCAAGTCAATGACAACAGTTACGATATTTTTCTAATAGCTCGACTCTGCCCGGTAATTAACCTTAGAATGTTTTCGATGATCAGTTGGGTATTGAATGGGGTGTCTAAGGTTTTCCATGTTGTGGCAGATACTCAGTTGCATGGTTCGCTTAGTACTGCCTGTTCAGGCAAAGATTTCTCTGGAGAAGGCTCCTCAGACCTCAGTACAGCTCCCCAAAGGATTGGCACTTTGGATGTGTAGTCGGGCTCTTGTTTGTTGATGTGCTACAAGAAGAGAACGAAGTTAGTTCTGAAATGTGCCATTGTGGGGCCTTAGGTGTAGGCCTTAAGACTCGCAATCAAAACTAACCAAGTGCTAGGCGTGCCACTGGTATCTCAATATAGCACATGTAGAACAAGTGTGTTTTAAGTCGATTACTTGCGCCTCAAGTTACTCAGATTTCTTGTTATCAAAGGATTGTCGTAGATGGGTTAAGTCCACATTAAGTTCTTTTTCTTACTTTGTAAATAAGGACTTTTAGTTTATAATCTTGTATGCTTGAATGGAGGGAGTTCAGAGCCCCTTAAGTCATTTGTTTGGTCCTAGATTGCTTTTAATGAAAACATATCCATTAAACTAACCAGATCCAGATGCAAATGGAACTTCTTACAATATAAAAACAAGTGGAAATGACTTGAATATATGCTAGAGAATGCATTAAGCAATAGATCTACTAATTTAGAAAACAAACAAAGAGCTTCGGGCAAGATTTCATCTTGTCTAGTAATGTTAAACTTCTTGCAGTCACTTCTCTTTGTATTTACAGGGTTTATATGCTAAAAAGGGATGGATGGTAAACAAGTTTACACAAGGGAATCGATACTACACCACTGAGGGAGATAACAGAGCTTTTATACTAGGCAAGATATTGTTTTTTCAGAGAACTATCGCTAAAAATGACTGAATCTGGGTTGATCTCAGCTTTTAGATGCAAATCTGGCTTGAGAGCAGAGTTTGTATGTTTGTTTGTTTGATTGGTTGAGTGTCCTTGTCTTTGGGGCCTCTTCTTCCTTTTATAGACAAATTATCCCGACTGCTGTAACTTTTGCTCTTGCCCGAAAGCACTGAGAGGGTAGTGAGTCATCAACTTTTAACTTATAATGCCACTACAAAGTGTTCTTTGGCTCATAGTTTAGTCTCCATCATTTGTCACTTCAATTATAGAAATGTGGCTCGTGTCCCTTGGCTGAGAAGGCCTTAACTTGCTTCTGGGCTCAATGCTAGGCTTCGGGCAAGTCCCCTTTTAATTGGCATCTTTGGACTTTCCCTCATTCAAGCCCAATGTTCAAATATTGACCCAAACACCGCCCGTAGCAAATCACCTGATTTCCAACCCAAAACCAAAGCTACTCGAAATGAGCGAAATTATCATTAACTTGATAGATCAAATTTACTATTTTCACAATGGGGGAAGAAGCCCCTATTAATATTCAAACTGACCAAATGATGGGATCTCCAAATGCGATTGATTTGAATCTGTTGTATACTCAAATGCCTTTGATTGTGAATTATCTTGCAGTTGCCAAGATTGAAGGAGATAATTTGATTACAAAGTGTTCAGAACATGTTATATCACAAAAAGGAAAAAAGAACGGAAAAATAGAAACTATAGGAGGTGGTTGATTGATCAAACTGTTATGCACATGTAACACCAATCTGAGCTTGAACCAAATAGATGAGGATCAAAATGACGGGCCTCAATAGAACCAATCCAAACCTGTAACTTGAGACACAAGGAAAGGAAAACTAGCGACGATGACGATGCATCGCTTTTAGCTTCAACGGCTGGCTTTCGTCTGTTATCAAAATTGATCTTGCGTAACAAACCATTCCCTACAATTAGTCCGAGCCAAATCGATTTTGTGTGTCAAACGTGCCCATAAAGTACCGATCGAGATCCTAAACCTTCTATCGATCCTGGTCATGCAACATTGATTCTAGGAATTGAAAAGTGATATGCGTATCTCCATGTCTTGTGCAATGCCATTAGTTCCTAGGCACTCATTGAAAGGGGCATGAATTTCAATTTGGAAAGCTTTCCAATATTTGTAGTATGTGTGCTATTCAAGTTGTTAGGTAGGTGTCAAGGATCGCAAGATAAGTGAATCTAACAATTTTGTCACTAACGCATATCTCACAAATCTTGTTAATTTCATGCTACCACGCGTTCGGTGGTATCCTTTTCACATGCACGTTTGTGGAAGGTCTCAAGTTCAATTCCAATGCATAACAAGTTTGATACCTAATTATACTTGGCTCATTGCTGTGTCTTAACTCAAATCTTCATAGTATCATTGCATTAGAATCCAACTAGGTTCGAATTTTGCTAATGGCGAGTTTGATACTAATTTATTCTTTCACTTTAGACCCTGACAAGTTTAAATGTCTGCGATTCAAACCCTCTCTCTCTCTAGGTGTATTCCAATAGAATCCAACTCAACTTGATATGGATATGTCTGGCCAATCCAACAAACATCACGCATCATCACAGTAGTACTAGTCCCCAATGGTTGAAGCAAGTGTAAAACCCCATCCCAACAGCACACACACAACGAGTACATAATTGGGGCAATAAAAGAGTGACAAGACTTGTATTGGCTTTCTTTTTGACCAGCATATTGCATACATGCTAGCTCAATCACCATTACTTGTTCCATATGCAACTCCAATTACGATAACGTTCAAATCGGCCACCACACGAACCACTAATGTTACGATAATGTGTCTGAAAGGGAAGAAAATCTTCCACAACAGCTCAGAATTTAGGTAGCGAAACCCTTGCATGAGGTTCTCATTCGTTGTGAGTTTATTACGAGACGATGTAGGCGTCCGCACAGAAGAATTCCTTCTCTTAGTTTAATACTCTAGGTTTCCACGCTTATGGATGATCAACTCCGAGTCTCCGAATATTTAGTGTAATTCTCAAGGAGGTTTTTGGAGAAATTTTTGCTTGCATCTAACACATTTTACAGTGATTTGAGACACAACATGGAAGTCCCATGCAGGTGTGACTCTATATATATTTTTATTTAGTACCTGATATTATATCACAAGTGCTTATTATGATAAATCTTTGGTGGTCTGAAAACTAAGGGTGTATCCACATAAATAGGCCAAAGTGTGGCTTTTGCCTCCCAATCAACAAGAGGGCTTGCTCGGCCACTACTGCTGGAAAACTCTATATATAGCCTACATTCATTCGCTCGGTTTGTCTAAAAGGCCATACACATAATTGATATTTTTGTGCATGGATTTACAAAGTCAACTTAACACTCACTAATTTTATGGTTAAAGAAGAGATTTTGGATTTGAATTAATGTGCTTGTTGTGGATGCTTTAATGGTTATGGCGTTTCTCTTCAACCACTCTATGTTCTGAATTCAAACTTTCTTCTATTCTTTTAGTGTAAAATATAGCTCGTAGTAATAATAAAAATACTAACAATAATGTACTAGAGCGTTTCTTGTCAATAATGTGGAAACCTAGAGTAATAATGTATAGAGTGTAAAATATTAAGGGCATACCAGCAAATACATCCAACACTCCTCACAAACAGTCAACACCCCCAAAGCCTATCCAGAATAGCTCACGACAGCAATGAAGAACATGGCTAAAATATTAAGAGTATAATTCCTTTAAGCAAGTGGCATTTTACCATAATAGTGGAAAGGAGTTGAGCCCTTGCATGATGGCATGAGTTCGAACCCGTCGGTGACTAATCTAATATTTAATCTAACAAAACCTATCGTTCGACCAAAAAAAAAAAAAAAAAAATCCTTTAAGCCTCATTTGTTGTCTAGAATTAGCGAGAATTGGGTAAATCATTAGATTCAATGAATGTGAAATGAAGAACTGGATACGCACTTGTAACTTTTTGTTCAAGTGAAGATAGATGATGGAGCAGTCTTGTCCAAATCCTTCCATATTCTGATAATTAGAGGAATTAGTTTTATTTATAGCTAATCCATTTTCTACCATCACTTGAACAAAAAAGGAAAATAAGCATCCAATTTTTTCATTCAACCGTACGCGATTGAATATAGTGAGTTATATATCCTAATTAATCCTGGACGATTAAAAAACAAAACTATAGTGTTTCTATTAATGAGGTATGTAAATGCTTTTATCATTCTTAGTAATGTACGAGTGATTGTAGCAGGTTTAATTCTAACCTTTCTCTTCTTGGACATATGTATGAATCCTGAGCTTTAGCAATACATAGAAAAACGTTCCACTCTTGAACACATTTATGATATCTGTTCATGTTTGAAATGTCGAATATCGAAAGAAACAAAAAAAAACAAAAAAACTAATGAAAATAGTTTCAAAACTTTTAATTTTAAACAAAAATCATCCATTAGTTTTTTTAAATGATAAGGACAAAAAAAGAAGAAAAAAAAGCGCGTGCAACTCAAACCCAGTTGTCAACTCGCTCTGTCTCCTCCCATCACTTTGTTTTGCAGCAGTCTCCGTCTCCTCGGATCCCATCACTTCGTTTTGCAGCAGTCCCTTCTAACAAATTTCACAGCCGAGTTTCCTCTCGGGTGTGGAAATCAGGTGCGGCGCAATCCAAACGCACTTTTCAAGGCCTTTGTTGAGCACTACTACGTACATGTTTGATGCCAACCGCACAGCCATGGCTAATCTACACCAGGAAAGCTCAATGCTGAGCTTCGAAGGTCAGAAGATCCAAGGAAGGCTCTTGGGTATATTTGTTTCAGTACAACATGGAATGTATATTTGATTTGATAGCTAATCTATGATTTGGTTACCCTATACCATGAAGGCTCAATGTTGAGCCTCGAAGGTCAGAAGATCCAAGGGTCACAAAAGTATCATGGCCAAGCTTACTAGCCTCCCCTTCCAGTAGTGCCAGCACTACTGTGATTTTGGCTATGGTTTTAGTGATTTTGGCTTTTGTGATGATTTTGGCTATGGTTTTAGTGATTTTGGCTTTTGTGATCGAGGTTTAGTCGATCTGCAAGAAACTTGATTTTGGCTTTTTTGATTTGGGTATCTCATGAAGAGAAAGTGAAAAAGAAGGGAGGAACCACTGGGTATCTCATGAAGAACGCCATGGGCATGGGCATCACCACCATCATCACCATCTTGTTGCTCAGGGGATGCATTGAAACCTAAGAAGACTATTTCTAAAACTGAACAAAAAAATTAGACCAAGAAAAAGACACTATTTATGAAACTGGATCAAGAATTAGACATTATTTATGAAGCATGACCAAGAACTAAGCACCACATATGAAAGTGGATCATGAACTAGGCACTATTTATGAAACTGGACCAAGAAAGAGATGCTATTTATGAAACTGTACCAATTACTATACACTATTTATGAAACTGGACCCAATATAACTAAGCACTATTTATAAAACATGAGCAAGAACTAGACACTATTTATGAAATTGGACCAATATATAGTGTAGTACCATTCAATTTCATAAATAGCATTCAGTTTTATAAATAGTGTTTTAGTTTCATAAATAGTGTTCAGTTTCATAAACAATGTTTGTGCTGGAGGCACGTGCGTTTGGTCATTTTTAAAAAAAAATTTATTATTCAAATCGTGTCATTTTCATTAAAATTTAAGCTCCCTTGTCCTTTTTATTAAAATTTAAGAGTTTTTCATTAAAATTTAATTCTTTTTCATTAAATAAAATTATAACATAATTTTTGGTTAAAATAAACTCAGCCTAAACCCTTTTCATTAAAGCTTCAAAAAATATAAAAATAAAAACAAAGATTATCGTGATCTGATAAACCAATTGTTTGGATACCCTACTTTAAATATATTTTCAGCTACCTAATATCCGAAGTTGTTGCGTGGCCATGATCGGGGAGATTTTGGCTTCAAGTAGACAAAACAATTTGGTGGTCCACTGACAAAAGTAAAAATATATGCACATATTTTCGAAGTTTATTTGATACGGTACTTGGCGTCTTATGAAGGTTTTGTGCGAAATTTATAAAATGACACGTCCTTAAAATAGTTTTTTTTTTTAAAAAAGAGTAGAATAACATATTAATGTTAAAAAAGAAAAAAAAAACAAATTTTAAGACTCACTAACTTACAAATATATATTAAACAATAAGAAAAGAGCTACAAAACATAATATTCTCTAAATAATCAAAAGTAGTTCAATCTTAAACAACAAAACAAGAAAAAACAACACGTGAATATATAGCATTATTATATAATAAATTGAAAAACAAAATTTAGGGTATTGTTATTGGCACTCCAAATATCTCATTGTGACTCCAAATTTTTATATTTAGAAGGATAAAGTTTTCACTTATGAGGAGTGAAAATGAATTTAAAGTGTATAATAGAAATAAATTTATTCTTATATATAGCATGACAAATTTTTTTTAGAACTCCTTCAAATTAGGGGCTATGTGTGATTGCACCTTTCACTCTCTCTCAACGCTCCCTTTGTATTTGTACACAAAAGCCATTTGTTATCCCAAAATGAGCATAAATAAACAAGAGTAATGCTAGCTAGGTAGATCAAAATTTTAAATTAAATTCTCAAATTAAATGATGTGTCACCAATATAAAATAAGCACGTTAATCAATACTTGAGTAATAATTCAATCATCAACAACCACATCATTTGATTTACAAAATTTAATTTAAAATTTTGGTCTTCACATTATCAAAAAAACAATCAGTGATTTGAGTGGGAGTGTGTGGGACGCTGAAAAGAAAGGGCGAGAAGATAAAGGAAACCCTAATTCGTTTTTTTGACTGAATATAAAATCAAGAAGGTCTTCCTTTTTCTTAAATTATCTAATCCCCACTCTTTCTTTTCCACACTCGGTGCTTTCTTCCTCAGCAATCCATTGTTGATCATTTTAGTAGGTTTTTTATTTATCAAAATTTAGTAAATTCTGACCTAAAAGATATATGAAGGTCCAAACCCTCGTAATTTTTTTTAAAAAAGGGACCAGTTAGCGACGAAATCACCGTAGTCCACTATTTTGGGAGATAGAAAAACTCACAGAGGTATTTGAGTTTTCCTCCTACTATCATCGTGTGATTCACCAGTACCAAAAGTCCATCCCAGGACGACTCCTTGTACTTAATATTTAAGTTGGTGTATTGTGGCATGCATGATTGAAAACCGACCCCAAGATTTATAGCTAGGTCTTCACCATATTTTATTTATCAAAACGGAGAGTTATCCCGACTTTGAAACCTCTTGCAACGCCATGATACTACTAGAGAATTTTATTAAAAGAATTCCCACCAAAGGATTGACAGAGAACTTATAGCTTGATGATTTCTGATTACACTGGATCCGTATGGCAGCTCAACGGAGATTCCAGATCGATAATCATATCAAATCATTCGAACAGTTTACTAAGAGAACATTACACGGTAGTTCACTCTAATTTGTTTCATATGCATGCACATGGAATCAGGTGATTTAGGTCCTTTTTCTTGTTGGCACAAATTTTGGTTACAAATTGGACCTTCTTTTTTCTTTCTGGCACAGATTTTGGTGATTACAGCATATACTTCAACATCGCACCAAATAAGAAGGTATACGTAGTTGTGCTTATGCATGCCCATGAACGGGCTAAGCTACATGAAAAGAAGCTATATAATTAAACAAAATAATAATAATAATAATAATAATAATAGCAATAACATAACCGAAAGAAATAGAAAAGGAGATAAAGGGAAGGGAAAGCCTGAATTATTGCTTCTGTTTTCATATTTGTAAAGGAAAAAAGGTTAATCAGGATTTGTGTTGCCTCTTTTTGTCTTTGTTTGATAGTGTCATGCTTTGCATGTGGACTTGTTTCCGGTGTAACTGCCTTGGAAGTCTTACGTTTCCTCTTAAAATTTGATGTTGGTAAAGTTGTTTGTTTTTTGTGTTGCTCTTCTTCCTCATCACTAATCTCTTCCGGTCTGCTGATTACGTTATACTGTTAGCTCTAATCGCCAATTTTTCCGTCTTAATCTCAGATATTTGAAGCTTATTGTACAATTGCGTTAGAGGCAAAGTCGGTCGAGATCAAGCTTCAAGAACATGCATGCATGCATGCGGTGCAAGTAATCCCGATTTTATTTGCTTTCAATAGTTTGAAATCAGCCATATTGTCAAAAATTTAAGCATCATAACTCGTATTACAAAACAAGGAAATTTAGAGATATATATGTATCCCATCTGCTTTTAAATTATATTTTCTTTCGGAAAGAGTTTGTTTCCCGCCCTATTTTTTGGTGAAATTAGTCAAATTATAAACTCATCTTCTTATATTAATATTTTTTTCCTAAATCTGAAGTATTCATCTTCTTCTATTTAAATTAAAATGAAGCAAAGAAAATGTTTATAGTGGTATCTTATATAACGAAAGCAATAGCACTAGGTAAACACACTTTGCTTTTTTCAATTCTTTTTTCAATTAGTGTACCCACCTTTGCCTCCATGATTGAACTTCTCCCTCCATAAATACCCTTGTTGAGAGCGTGCATGTGTCCTCCACACTTCTCCAATATCTCTCTACTCTCTTCCTCAGTCCACAACACACCCATAAACCCTAATTCCTCATTATCCGCTTCTCCCGTTAATTTTTGCATGGCGCCAAACAGCCAATCACCCCTAAGTGCAGGCAAGTGTGCCATCCCAATGACCACAAACGACCTCGAGCACCAAACAACCCTAGACCAAAAGGAGTTTGACTACTCCAAACGTTCCCAATGGCTCCGCGCCGCCGTCCTAGGTGCCAACGATGGATTAATCTCAACTGCGTCGTTAATGATGGGAGTTGGAGCTGTGAAACAAGACTTTAAGGCCATGATACTAACCGGATTCGCCGGACTAGTCGCTGGGGCATGTAGCATGGCCATTGGAGAGTTTGTCTCCGTGTACTCCCAGCTGGACATAGAGGTGGCTCAAATGAAAAGGGACGATCAGAAAAAGAAAAAGAACCAAGAAGTACACGTGGTAGAAGATGATGGTGGCGATGGAGATGATGAGGAGGGTCTGCCCAACCCTTTACAAGCAGCAGCTGCATCAGCACTGGCGTTTTCAGTGGGAGCAATGGTCCCATTGCTAGCAGCGTCGTTTATAAGGCGGTATAAGGTGAGGTTAGGAGTTGTGGCCGCGGCTGTGAGCTTGGCTTTGGTGGTGTTTGGGTGGTTGGGGGCTAAGTTGGGGAAGGCACCAGTTATGAGATCAGTGATGAGGGTTTTGGTTGGAGGTTGGATGGCCATGGCTATTACCTTTGGGTTAACCAAGTTGATTGGCTCAAGTGGGCTATGAGACCCTTTGATCTGACGCCCATTAATATTGTCCTACAAGATTTTTCGTTAATTTTTTTTTTTTGGTTCTTATTTTATTTTATTTTTCCCTGTTGGATTTTGTGTAATGAAAGATAAGATGTTCGTCGGGAGTGAGATGTAACTTCTTAAAGAAATGAAACGCATATTTGTAGTATGAGGAGAGATTTTTCAATGTGATCGGAACACAAGGTGGTACACCACATGTTATTATACAAATTGTGAGATATGTGTGTTAAAAACTTAATAACTTAAAAAATACAATTTCCCACCACTTAAATTAAAAACACGTGAAGTACCACCCGTGTTCCAGTAATAATAAAAAATTTATTGTAGTATGAGATGTAATTTCGTACACTTCACTCCTCATGCATCTATCTTTTTATTTCCCTTAATTTCTTTTTAAGTTATTCAATTTAAAAATAAAAATATTAAAATGTGCATAAAGAGAAAAAATGGTATGAATAAATCACTTCTTTATGTTGGTTGTTTGAATGATGAATTGATTGATTAATTTAAGTAAGAAATCACAGAGTTCTCAAGGAGGAAGAAGAATGGAATACATTGCTCCGACAGTTTCATTGACTAAAATCGATTACAAACACTCTTTAAGTGTGAAAAACAGATCCGAGAAGCAAGGAAAACAAAGATGACCCATCGGAGTTTCACACGCTCTACACGAGTCAAGAATTCTAAGCTTCCTCGCATGGACTGCACATGTTTACTCAACCATGCACAGCTGCCATAGTGCTATGCACTCTTGAGATGTTATAATCCTAGCCGTCTATTACACCATAGAACTATAATTCTAAGAACTTAAACAGAAACTGAAGAACAAAGCTTAACAATATTTTTTTATATAGAACAAAGCTTAACAATATTAGTAGCGATTGATAGGTCCCCAAAAGAGACCAAAAAAAAAAATATTTGTAATCGCAGGTGTACAGATGTTAAGATAGTATACAAAATAAACACATAATATATATCATTCCAAAGAAGTTGATATAATTCTTACCGTTAGACTTAAGTTCAACTACAACTCTATATTAGCTAAACAAAACATTACCCTTACATCGTACATGAATCCTAGAGCATGGATGGCATCTACCTCTAAGTAACAATTCATGGTATCAATTTGCAAGGAGCTTAATTAAACTCATTAAGATGGTAGCCAATCACACTAGATAATTAGCTAGATAGAATCAATCGTTAAATATAAGAAGAAATTTAAGTTGAAATCTCTCTCCATGTTGCCACATCAACAGCCACACCATGTGATTTATCCATTATGTTTGGAAATGATTTTGGGATGGATCAAATTGGAAACAAAGCCTTTTAATTTTATTCCAAAATTTCAAAATCGAATCATATCAGAATTTTCAATTTCAAAATTTTCGAAATCAGAATAATCTTGAAATTTTTGAAATTCATCTATTTACAAGATTTTAGTATTCTCGAACTTTTCCGTACATACAATTTATTTTATTTTTTAATATTTGGGATAAACCTACGTATAAATTCAATTATTTTTATGATATAATTAACATAAAAATAATGAATAAAAGGTATTCAAAACTAACAATAAACTACAAAACTTTCCAATAAATAATTTTGGCAAATAACTATAATAAAGCTAGAATATTTCAGAAAACAAACTAGCAGAATACATTCTGAACACTGCAAAGACGTCTTGAAATGTCTAAATGCACGACATTTCAATTTTTTGAAAATATTCAGATTTAAAAGAAAAAAATAAAATAAAATAAAAAGGTTCGAATGTATAAATTCATAAGATGTTAACGTCAAACTGAGAAACACCGTATCAATTTGCACCCCTAATTATGTTTTTAACCAACACATACTACACTCTCTAGTATTCCAAGTATGGAAGGAAAGCGTTCAAGGAAGCACCGAGGGTTAAAACACTAGAACAAAATTGTATTATTCCAGAGTCAAGAAATGCTAAGACTCTCCATGTACTTTCCGTCGCCTCGTGTTTCCCGTGACAACATTATAGAACATAGTGCAAAATGATGAGGTGACAGAAAGCACATGTAGAGTCCCCCTTGAGAGAGTTTTCTTGGCATTTCTCTTCCAAAGTAGAGTCATTCGCGTACAGAGGCAAAAGCGTTGAGGTCCTCAGGATCGAACCATCGAGAAATCAATGAGGGCACCAAGAGAGTAATTTCTATTTGACGTTTCCTTGTATTATACCGTTAGCAAAACAACGATAACATACATACGTGCCTACAACCTTACAGCTTTATTGTCGAATTCAGATCATTCCTGTCGGGTTATCCAAGAGGACTGAACAAAACTGTTTCGGCATGACAAATCAACCGCTACTCATCCAAAGCAGCGGTCGCGTGAGGCCGAAACATATTTTCTTCCATCAATATCAACTTGGATCAACTTGCCACGGCATAGGGTGGTATCATAAACTCTAGAGAAACTAAAGTTCGAAGTGGCAAAAGAAAGTATCGACGCTACATGGACAAAAAATGCAATGCGGACTCTTGGAAAAATGACCTCATGGAAATGCTAACCGGAACTTCTTCTCCCCCTTCACATATGATTGCCTTGAATTTAAGTGCCCAAAGGTATTTGTGCCACTTACGATCAAAAATAGATCCGCAACGAACCTTGGTATCCTTTCTGATTGCAGCTGAAGTCAGTAAAGCCTCCGAGTGTCGTGCAAAAAAAGAATTTGCTCAGATATATAGCACTAGCTTTTCTCATGGAATCTCGAAAAGTTTCTTCAATTTCACAAGCAGCTTCCACTCGTCCATTGACAGTTCATCCTGCATGTTTAAATTACAGTTAATAATGATGGTTCACATTACATCGTCCAAAAGGTAAACTGTATGAGAAAATGAAACTTACTCGGTAATTCGCTTTAAGTACATCAATCGAATTCCTTGAGATTTGGCTGACAAGTTCATCGTCAATCTCAAAATGCCTACCAAACATCTTTTGCTGTTCTTCGGAATTTGACCCAATAATCTGCAAAAACACAAGAAGAAAGCTGCAATAAGCACAAGGACAATTAAGTGTAGAGGTTTCTTTTCACCATTACAAAGAATTAAGTTGGAGAGAGAGTAAGAGAAAAATCAGAAGAAACACAACAAACTCCAAA
The DNA here is from genome assembly GCF_041283825.1 of Pyrus communis. NCBI lineage: Eukaryota > Viridiplantae > Streptophyta > Magnoliopsida > Rosales > Rosaceae > Pyrus > Pyrus communis. The sequence continues at coordinate 33,361,290 of NC_142569.1, read as the reverse complement.
TGATCAGCTACAAAACACAGGGAAAGCCAAGACCAACAGTATTAAGAAATGGTCAGCTAGAAAAGAGAGAGAAAAAAAACAAAAAAAACAAAAAACAAAAAGCAATCAAACAAACTAAAGGCAAGATCACAACCGCAATAACAAAGCCAATCCAGATGACAAAATTAGCACACAATCAGCTAGCCACAATCACCGAGGAAAACAATAGTAGGTAAGAACCAGATCACCGTCGGATTCAAATATCAATTAACAACGTAGGAATCAAACCTCAAAGGACATGAACCTCATAGGAGAGTTTTTACTGATGCCTACAAATTCTATCATCCTTTTCCTCCCAACACATATGGCTAAAAGGCAATGTTATTTCACAACTATAGACAATAGGCCGTGGAATAAAGTCAAATTACAAAGATTCTATTATACGACTCCTGAACCCTGTGAAAGAGTTCATATTACATAAAAAATGTGTGCGCAGTTCCTTAAAAATTTATAGTAAAATCCGTCAATAGCACTTACACTTGTAATGATAGCTAATATCAAACAGTGTTCAGCATTGCTTAGACATTTCTCATACAAAAAGTCATTGATCTAACAAAAACCCAAGTATCTACAACACACTAATCATAAATGATGGATATAAGCCATTTTGACAGGACAGATTTACCCACGACAAAAAAAAGCAGCAGAAACAAACATCCAAGGTTGCAGAAATGCAACACCGACTAGCAACACGTGTGGTGTGTCCGCACATATACATGTCAAGCGATATCATACATTCATACCTTAATGGCTAATTTCGACCCCTTCTTCGCCATATCAACAGGTTTGTGGTTATTTTCAATGGATGCAATGCGCCCAATAGAAATAAAATCCCTTTGAGGAATACAAATTGGAGTACCCACCTGCAAAGAGCATATAATAAAAATAATAAGAATTTTTAGCCAGTATACCTAATTTTCATGGGATTGTAGTTCAATCGGAGCTGAACTTAATTAACGAACATGTAATTGATACAATACAACACTTTGAAAGGTGTAGGAAAAAAAAATCAGACATAGCCGGAGTTGGACTCGTTCATATTAAACCAAAAACAGAACTAGCAAACATTTATTAGACACTATTCAAGAACTAGTATTCATATGATGAAGGTAAGGAAGATTAGAAAAACTGAGCAAGCTAACACTGCAAATCCTTTAAATCAATCTACCAGACTACCAGAGTTACATCTTTAGGCTTTAGCAGTTCCTAGGGAACCTTAGCAGGTTCCTGGGGAACACTTTGTCACAGTTTTTTCAAATAAACTGTTTCCACTGCCTACGTTATACATCCAACAACCCTACTAACTCCTTGAAAATTACAGAATCCTTCTACTTGCGGCAATATTCCATTTTAAGTCTCTTATCAGATATTTTAAATGTTAAGTATCCAAACAAAAGAATTAATAAAGAACTTTTAAGAGAAAATAAAAAAGAGAGACAAATTAAGATGGTAAACAATCATATCCCACTAAAGAGCTGGGTAAACCAAATGGAGTCCATATAATAATACCTTCAAAATGCCATCGAGAACGTCAACCCCCAAGATAATTGGATCCTTCTTGTTGAAAACACAGTTGGGCATAATCTTGAGCACGCAAGGAAAGACAGCTTCATCAGCAGATTCCTTCTTCTTTTCCTCCTTAATATTGTCAATATATGCCTTAAATTGATCGAACAAGTGATAGATGATATCAGCAATAAAAATCTTCACACCTAAATCGTCTGCCATTTCTCGGGCCTCTGGTGTAACTTTGACATCAAATGCCAAGATGGTGGCAAACTCCTTTTTCTTTTCAAGCATTACACTGGCCTTCATGACATCCTTTTTGTGTACAGGGCCTATGCTAATACCACTAACAGGAATGTTTACAGCTGGTGTTTTCAAAAACTCTAGCAATGCTTCCAAGGAACCTAGAGTAGATGCTTGTACGCAAACTCCCTCACCAGTCTTGTCAATTCTATTCAAAACTGACTTCATGTCTTCCATAGCTGTTTCCTTGATATCCTCCAAGTCATCATGAGGCCCTACCACATGTAGGGCAGTACCAGCAATAGCGTGTTCAAGACCCTGCGTAAAACAAACATCAAAGAAAATCTCACAACAGGAGTTCAGATAGGTAGAACTGGATTGGCCTTGATTTCAACATAAATTTACCTGTGCTGCAATTTTGATACCCTGTGCAGCCTTGATTTCACTATGATGCAGATACGCTCCCTGAAATAAAGATCCATAGAATCGTCATCTGATGCCAACATGGAATGTTGTTTATGGACAAAAAAAAAAGTGAACCTTAGATCCCACTGAATTGGATTTGCACAATGAAAAGAAATCAAATATTTGATAAACCAAATGTATTCAATAGTTATCAGAACTGGAATCCGAAATGAACCATTATCCAAACTACGTAGAATTCCTACAAACATCATTTTGTCCTAAACTAGTTTATCAAGAATAATTATCCGAAAATGGCACTGAACCCACCCTCCATATTTTTTAACCCCCATCAAGTTTTATAAGATATCAGTCTACTATTTGCATTGCCAAAATGCCCTCACCTCCTTTCTCACCCCCATCAAGTTTAAAAAAGATATTTATGAATCAGTCAGGTCCAATTCTGGACAGGCTGGACTTCCCTCCTGTAGCTATTACTTAATTCAGCCAAACATGCCTACTTTACTTCTGTAGCTATTACTTAATTCCATTTTTCTTTACATTACTTGTCTATAATAGAAAAGGAGCATTCAAACATCAGTTTCGGCTCTCTTCCACTCTTCTACAAAACTACCTGGTTCCATTAGCAGTCATATTAGCCTCAATATCTTTGTTTCCTTCCATTTTTTGTGTTATGTAATTTTACATATTTTATTTTCTCCCTTTAAAGTACTATTATGTACAGGTCCATTTGGGATAAACAATATTCAAATGTAGAGTGAAAATAGGAAATGTGGGGTGGGAATAGCGCCACTCTTCTCTAAAAGCTTTTTTTAAATTACAAAAAGAAAAATGAAAATGAAAAAGAAAACAAAAAAAAAAATAAAAAATCAAACAAGCATTGAGGAACAATGCAATGCTTGTAATCACACAGAAAAGTCCAAAGCAACGCAGCACTGCGGCACTTAAATCATAAGGAGCACTATCGTAGGCAAACAATTTAACCTGAACCTGAAACTAAGCATTGTTACTGTTTTTTGGAAATGCACCCAATGGCAATACCTAGGAACAGGACATTTTTAGAGGTGCATGCACCATGAAGCAGATCCATTGTGGGGTAGGAATCACTTTGGCATCTTGTGGGCTTCACTTTCCACCGAGTTTTTCACAGATATGTTGGCTGATGTTACATGAGATGTATTTGGATTCACCAGAATAGTTTGGCTGCTGTTTCTTTAGATGTCCAGGATTTACCTGTACCTCGTGTCTTACTTGTTCGCCTATATCAAATTTTGAACCTTCTATTTTATGATAATATCAATATTTTCCCTTTTTTGAACACATGATCAGCGAACCGCTAATATGTGCATGTAGCACTTTATGCTGTTCTACTTGCTCTTCAGTGGACTTTCACTGGGAGCAACAGATTTCATTCTCATACCAGAATCACTAAATAGCTAATTGTAAATGCATGACAAAAAGCAGAAAAAAGTTGAAAAGAAAAGAAAAAAACCTACCTTCACACGAAGTTCTTTCATTGGATGTGGAGTCAATAAAGATCGAATTGTAGCAACAATAGGTCCCTAAAAGAGACAAAAAATTGATATCAATAATAATAATTACGTGTAAAATACATCACATGTTACCTACAATCATTTGCCAGCAATTCTAAAGCAAATATTGAAAATAGTTTTATAATAGTCAGACTTTACAAAAATTGTCACAGAAAAGGTTTTAGATTCTTGCCTGCATGCCGCAAACCACTATTTGATCTCCTTCATGAAGCACACCATTAACCAATACAACATCAATTGTTGTCCCAAGGCCTTCCACAACCTTAACCTCCAAAACCGTACACTGGTTCACAAGAACAGCCCCCCATCAACTCACATATAAACAGTTAAGCACCTTTACATTACCGGAAACAAGGTGAAAATATATTAAACCTGGATTTCATTGCTGAAAGTGAGTTTCTCAACCATAGTTTTCTGCGTCCACTGAACCAATAGTAATAGCAAATCTGGTATTCCTTCACCACTGCAATATTCAAAACCCATATTTCAGGACATAGTGGAGAGCAAATTACTAAAAAAACCTCTGCAGTAGAGACTAAAAATTAAAAGATAAGGTTATTCCACAAGCCATACCTAATGGCACTTGTAGGAATAATACTGTAGGTTTCCCCCATTTCTTTATTCTTATAATACAATTCAGTATTTAAACCCTGCTCCTTGAATTGAGTGATAATCTGGCAAACCATACAAACAATTGAAATTTTAGAAACACCAAAGGTCAAACATATAAAGTGAACTAAAGACAAAGTTGCAGCACACAAGACCTGTACAAGCCTCATATTGAACTCATTTTGTACATCCTTAGATTGTTGCTTCATTGCTTTCACAATTGGTGCATTGCGGCAGGTTTTCCACCCGTAGAGTCTGTCCACCTAACAATTTGAATTCCAGAAAACAAAAATTAAACATTTATGAGCCGACAGTAGTAGAGATCTGGACAGTAGAATTGACCATAAACCTCACCTTATTTAGTGCAACAATAAATTCCGTATTCCTCATTTTCAAAAGGTTGAGTGACTCTATTGTCTGAGGCTCTAAGCCATGCATAATGTCAACAACCAATATAGCAATATCACATAAACCTGAGCCCCGTGACCGTAAATTAGTGAATGACTCATGCCCGGGGGTATCAATGACCAACAGACCAGGGACCTTCAGCTTCGCATCAGCTTTCAGTTCTTTAGTCCTCTCACGAATGTTCTCAGCAGGAAAATATGTTGCTCCAATCTGCTGAGTAATACCTCCAGCCTCACCTTCCTGAACATTTGTGCCTCTGATACAATCCAGCAGCTTAGTTTTACCAGTATCAACATGGCCCATAATGCAACAAATAGGTGAACGAAGGTTATCTCCACTCTCCTTGGGGTCAGCATTAGAAGTTGGCGCTTCTTTTTTAACAGTAACACTTTTCTTCTTACTTTTGTCAACGTCATTATCAGGTTGTTTTTTCTTATCCTCACCATCCTGAGATTTTATTGGTTGAGAAGGAACGGTTTTCTGAGCAGAAACTGATGGCTTGGCACCTGAACTCTTTATGTCTTTTTTTGCAACAGGTTCAGGCTCAGAGTCAATCTCTTCATCAGAAAATCCACGTTTAACAGAAAGGTTAACATCATCAAAGCTCTTAACATCCCAAGGATCATCATCGTCATCTTCTTCTTCTTCTTCTTCTTCCACTCCATTCTCTTTAACAGATTCAGCAACTTCAGATTGATCCTCCAGATCCAGTGACTCTACATCTTCAACCTTGTCAAATTCCCCAGACTCTGGCTCGGGGATAGTGTCCTGCTGGTCTCCCTCTTCTAGGTTTTCCACTGGCTTCGCAGAAGCTGCACCATTTGCATGAATGGGTGCTGCTTTTGTCTTCTTTTTCTGATACATAGGCCGTTTAGCCTTTTTCTCATTGTCTGTGGTAGGGAGAGGCAAACCCCCAGCATTAGCAAGTATCTGGTTTCTCATTGCCTCCCGCCTGCGTTGTTCTTCTTTTTGCTTCGCAGTTAAAATCTTGCCTTCCTGTCTCTTCCTTTGTAGCTTCTCCTTTTCCCTTTCCTTTTTCAGAATCCTGGCCGCCTCCTTTTCCCTCTCAAGTTCTTCCTGCTTACGCCGCTCCTCTTCTTCTTTCCTCTGTTTCTCCTCTGCTTCCCTTTTCAATCTCTCTTCTAGTTCCTGTCGCCTAGCAAGAGCCTCTTGCATCTCCCTCACATGTTTTGGAAGTTTCTTATCTGCTACTTTACCTTTCACTTCCTTCTTCTTGGGGTCTGTGGGTTCAATTTGGGTTTCTTCTTGTTTATCATCCTTAGTAACCACGGGAGCAGTAGCAGTCCCCGCTGCCACTGCTGCCTTTTTCTCCTTTTCCTTCTCCTTCTTCTTTCTCTTCTTCTTTGCGGCAGCAGACTCCACAGTCTCTTGTTCACCTTCCTTTTCACCAGAAGCATCAACCGGGGCAACCGGATCAGGTTGAACCTCAACTTTCTCCTCTTTCATAGTAGCCTCAGCTGGGGTCAATGTTGTAGGACCCTCACCTAGCTCAGCAAGAATTTTATCCAAGTCATCTTCTTCTTGAGCAGTCCGTCCACTCTTCTTCTTTTTTTTCTTACTTTTTGAAGTTTCTGGAACCTCTTTACTCTTGTTAGTTTTAGAATCATCAGCTTCGCTTTTATTAGTTTCGATACTTGGTTGTTCCGGTTCAATTACATCTGTATCTTCACTCAATGCAGTAAAAACATCATTACCTTTCTTTTTGGAAGACTTCTTTTTACCTGTGAATGCAATCACAGATTCATCTTCATCACCAACTCTAGTTGGTTCGGATACTGAAGTATCTTCATCATCCCCCTCATCAAGCAGGGCTGAGCTAAAAGAATTACCACCGCTCTTCTTTGAACCCTTTGATGACTTCTTTTTCTTACCAGAGAATGTAATCTGAAGAACTTCATCGTCCTCATCTTTCTTTTCATCCTTATCCTCATCTGCATCATCGAGAACATCAAAGCTAGCTGCTGCAAACACACTCCCGCCCTTCTTTCCACCCTTGGATGGCTTCTTCTTCCCCGTAAAAGAAATTACAGGCTCATCTTCATTCTCACTATCGTCATATTCTTCACTCTTACCCACAGAACCATCAACAACCTCAACATCACTATCGCCTTCATCACCAATCGCATCAAAAGGGGACCCAGTAAACAAACTATCACCAGTTTTCTTTGACGATTTCGAAGCCTTCTTCTTGCCAGAAAAACTCACCACTGGAGCATCCTCCTCATCATTACCGGTTAACCCAGATTTCTCATCATCAACACCGTCTTCTTCATCTCCAAGCAGCCCAAAACTCGAAGCGCTGACCACACTATTCCCACCACTCTTCTTCGACTTTCCCTTCTTCTTTCCAGTGAAAGCAACTTGGGGAACCTCATCTTCGCCCTCGTCCCCCTTTCCCACATCGTCGAGGTCGTCCTCATCCCTGCCCTTCTTTGAAGCTTTTGAATTACCCTTTTTGCCCTTCTTTCCAGTGACAGCAACTTTCTCTTCCTGCACCTGAGACTCCTCAGACAGCTCAGTTCCAATAGAATACTCATCGTCTTCGATTACCACAGCCTTCTTCTTCGACTTTGCACCCGCAGCAGGTTGCGGGTTCTCATCGTCACGAGCAGTCGGCTTCTTCCGACCCATCAAGGTTTCGACAAATTATAATCTGTTTCAACAATTATCGAAGCCCCTTCCAAAATCCTAATCGCAAAACCAAGAATCACAATCAATACAGATTATACAAACACACATCACACACATATGTATATATACACACACAAACATACATATTTAGCTATTGTATGTTTCGAAATCTAAAGAAATAGATCCAGATTTTACAACCATAAAGCAGTACCGCAAGAATTTGATCCTAAACCAACACGAAACAAAATATACACACGCATATATGTGTGTGTGTGTGTAGAGAGAGAGAGAGAGAGAGAGAGAGAGAGAGCTTACTAGGGGCGGCGTAGAGAGAGTAGAAGCAACAGAATCGACGGATTGCGGAGGAAAACGATCGGGTTCGAATGGATTACAATCGAGAGACAGAGAGACAGAGAGACGGAGAGTTTCCGGGGGAGGGAGAGAGAGACCGAGAAAAATAAGCGTATTTGTCTCTTAAAAGCTTCTAGGGTTGAGTACGGGTAGTCTGCCTTCTGGGTTTCTAAGAAAATTGGAAAAGGTGCTGTGGTGGGCTTTTTTTTTAATTTTCCACCACTTTGGGCATCCGTCCGAAAACTTTCAAGAAAATACTGAATTCGGCTTTTAGCTTTTTATATTTAAACCTACTCGACTTTAGAGTAAAAACTCAAATTTTAAGTTTTAAACTTGTTCCAACGCAAATAGGATTTTAGTTCAAAACTCATTTTTGGCCAAATTTAGGCTAAGATTTCCTCTGAGTTAGTAGGACTGGCCCACTGTATATGTATATTTTTTTTAGTTTTATATTTATAAATTTATTGAATCAAATGGTTATAATCAAGTCCAATAGTTAAAAAAGATCTAATGATCCAAATTTAAATCAAACGGCTAAAGTAAGTAAATAACAAATCTATTATGTGTTTTATATTTTTTTTCCTAGTGTCCCACGAGTTTCATGGCGTCCGTTTTTGTAATTTTTCAATATTTATCAGAATCTTAATATTTTTAGATTAAAATGTTTATAAAATTAAATTATAGTCTACATAATTTTTTTTTTAAAAAGGTTACTTTAAGGGGAAAAATTATCTTAAAATTATTATTTAATAATCTCATACTACAAATTTAACCTAAAAAGGTTGAAAGAAAAAAAATTGAATTAAACTTAAATTTTTTGGACTAAAATTTTAGATTTTAATTAAAGGTTGGAATTGGTCTTACAAAACTATATTTTATTTAATCTGTAAAACGAAAAATACAAAAAAAATAAAAGGTTCAAACTCGGACATGAATGTTTTTTTTTATCGGAAAAAACATATTATTAAAACTCGAACATGATAAAAACATTCAACCATCGCACACCTTCATCCCTTTCCTCTCCCCATGCCTGCCCGCTGCCCAGATCCTTCAACTCATCCACCAAGCATAAGTCATATGTTTATCAAGAAAGAAAAAGCCATCGATTGATCATTCCAACACGCCAAGAAGAATTATTATCAGTCACCACGTAAACCCTGCACTACTGTCGACACCAAAGAGTTCCGGTGCCGCCATGGCCGTGAAAAGCAACCCATGTATTCCTATTGTTTGTACAATACACTCGGTTGCACTTAAGTTTCTCTCCATTCCAAGGCAGCACTCGGCATTTTGTTCGAAAAAGGAAGCTGAATGTATAGGGGACGAAGCAAATATTGCAAGGACATACATCACATATTGCAAGGACATACAAAACTTTCAACCTCGGCTGTCAAAATATTGCAGACATACATCACAGATTGCGCACAAAGATAAACCGTGTTATAGCATCATCCGCCCACGCACGACTGATACTGCTTCTCCCATCAATCAATAATTGTCGATAGCAGGATGACAAGAGGTCCGTGCTATTAAACTTAGACTAGCAAAATTCACCTTATTAGCTATATGAAATCCAAAAACAGCATGCCTTATTAACCAACTCACAAAATCCTCTTTTTATTCTATTTCAAGACCTCTCGACAAGATTTGAATAATGTTGCTGGAAACAAAAACTGGCAAACATCATGGCGCGGTTTAAAAATTCATGTCCAATGTAAAAGAGTAACAATTAAGGGATGGGGAGACCGTAGAACTCTGACTCCGTTACTTGAGCTTTTGAAATAACTTTGGCGCAACCTGCATTGCAGAAGGCAACGATCATCATCTGAGCGAGAACAAAATTTTCCTACAGTATAATGAAATGAAATGAGACTTACACATTTGTCAACACAAGATATGTAGTCAAAGTACTGCCCTGTGCAATGCTTGTTTCCAGTGTCATCACCTTCAACCCTCTTAACACATGCCTACAACAAATAAAAAGGTTCAAATAATTTCAGTACAATTACCAAATTTTAGTCCATTCAAATCAATACGTGAAAACCCCCTACCTGCTGAAGTATATCAAAACGAAGACCTCCAATTATCATGGCATTCCATTTCCTTTTTAATTTTTGAAGAAGGAAACACAAATGGAAGAAAAAGTTCAACAACTTAATCTTGTCACTCAAAATTATTGACAACACAGAGTAGAAAGCACTTAATGATGGAAGGAGGGAAAAGGGTGAATAACGGGTAGACATCAAAGCGTTAGGCAGACATTTTTATCCACATAATTTCTAAGGTTGAGCAATAACTGATGCTAGATAGTTAAAGTTGCTAGAAATTTTCCAATGCTAGCAGCCATTCTGCTGATTATAAATCCACACCTTCACTGCATAACTGTGGCAAGAAGTCTGCAATGTTCATGGAGCTACATACAGCGCAATAAGTTCCAAAATTGTAAAATTCAATTTCCACAGTAAATCCAAAAGTCAACAGGTTCAAGTGATATAGATTTTGATTGGGGCTTCACCGTCCAGTAAGACTTAATCCCTTGAGTAAAGTTCAAATTATAAAAACATCCATAACCCACACCCCTTCAGGAATAACAAAAATCCTTCAGTAAGTATATGTTCTATACTTTTTCCCTTTTCTCACACAAACTTATCCGAAATTGAAACAGTTTTGCAGTCCCTTCCAGGACAGGCTTACTCATTAGTGGATGAGAAGAGATAGCAGCTTATGAAGATCCTCAGTGTACGTACGTTGTAAAGTGAATTCTCTATCTTTTATTTTTATTTCTAAAAGAAATATCCTTTCATTGAAGATAAATTTCAATCTCTATTGCATACAATATATCTAGCTTGTCTCCCTCTTTTTGCAATTCAAACATCATCTCGCAATAAACCCCAATTAAAACATGTTAAAAGAGCTTGCTTAATCACTTATTTACAACAATTCCAATCTTGATCATCCGATAGCCTTCTTTCATGCTATAACCTTTGCACAACTACTCTTTATAATGTTAGCCTGATATACATGTAACAACTTACAATTACTAACTTTAAATTTGATATTTATATATCATCTCCAAATTGCTTCCACAAATGGAAAAACTTAGAACACTTACGCATTTTTAACTTATCAGACCACATGCAAACACATATTTGAAGCCTTTCTTGTTTGTAATCCCCATCGGTAAAGAGAAAAAAGCCCGTACAGGTAAATATGACTATCTTGGGAAGCAAAATGAGGAATCTAAAAGTAAGCTAGTAATTTTAATAAATAATCAGATCCAACTTCAATTTCATACGAAAGCCAATTCCTGGTGCTAGAAGTTGCAACACACAGATTTTTTGAATAACACCAGTAAATTACCTGATATTCAATCAGAGGCTTCACACATTTAGGCTGGCAAGACTCCTCAAGATACTTCTTTTGATCAACAAGTTCATCATCCGCCCTTATAGAGTAAACAAAAAGAGATAAATTAATATAATTGTTTAAAGTTTACACGACGACAGATAACCTTTACCAACACATACTTGTTCCGACCAACAAAAATAACAAACACATTCTTGCAACTACAACAATGCCTGAGCAAATATTGTTAATGAACGTTACATATGAAATGGACAAGTAAACAACCATTCTACAACTACAAACCATAGTCATTTACTAAACAAACGGGTATTTATTTTGTAACACAGATTCCTTTTGAACAGGTATCCCTTTTCCATGACGTATCGTATTCTAGTTTTTAGAGATTTTACGTATCACCGTGTCATGTCGTACCGTATATCCATGCTTTATAGGTGCCAACCAACCCACAATACACAATCTGACCATTGAATACCTCATCAAAAGAAAGCATACAGAAATCAAGTATCCGATATTATTAATTATTACTAATTAAAATGACCAAGGAATCCCTTTGGGTTTGTGATTTCTTAATCACAGTACAAAAATCTTCCATTTTATTTTTATAAATTTTTAAAATTTGCAAATCTGACATTTATGGGATATCAAAATTATTAAAAACCCAGAAATACTCACATTGAGAAGAACCGAAAGAGCTCTCAGATTTCCTGCACAAAAACAATCAAACAAAATAAATTAATTAAATTTACAAAAAACAATAACCAATGAAATTAGTTGTGTTTTACAAATTTAATTAATTAGGGGCCGCGAAGAAGAAATTATACCTTGTGATTCGAGGAGAAAGGTCGGCTCCGGAGTTGTGCAATGGCTGTAATTCACAACAGAAGAGAGAGAAACAAACAACCGAGAGATGAAATGGAAGTTGAAATTTGGAATTTGCGAACCACACTACCTGAGATTGTGGGGAGCTGTTGAATGGGTCTCTAAAGACTTGTCAACTATTTAAACTTGGCCCACTCTACCCTTCTTATTTTTGGGCTTGGGCCTACCGCTGATTTTAATACAGCACAACGGGTGTTCGTTATAATAATTTAGTTACAAATTTACAATTCACAAGAATTAAACTTCAGGATTCTATTATTCACGAGAGTTAAACTTGTCCTCTTACATACAACTACAAGTAATGAAAAATATTATTAGACCGTAGTGAGCTGAAGATCTATAGATGCTTCGATTAAAAAATACAATTATGAGAAAAGAGGTTCAAGGAAAAAGGGTTAGAGGAAGAACTAGGAAGACTTGAAAAGAAAAGAAAAAAAAAAAAAAACTTTACGAAAATACATAGAGTATTTGAAGCTAACATAAGACTTGGTGCAAAATTGAGCGTATTGACGTTCTAGGATTCATGAAACCGAACTCAGTTAAGGAATAAAATTTTGTTGTAGTTGCGTAGTACCAAGTGATCAACTGCTAATTTTAGTTCTTTTAAATTTTTTTCTTTCAGGTCTACATTTTATATGCATTTCACGTTTAAGCGTGATTATCATAACAGGTGACATAGTTTAAAAAATTTTCACATAGCACCTTGAGGTTTCAAAATCATATCAATTTATGTCTTCTATCTCCATGAAATTGATGATGTGGGAAATGTGGAACTCGTTTTTAGGATGTGTAAAAACCACCCTTACAATAGTGGGACCAAACTGGGTGGTTGGTTGTTTGGTTCTAATCTAAGTACTGCAAGTTTCACAAACTATTTTCACTTTGTCAATGAATTACTGATTTGCAGCTCCTAATAATTAGTTACTTAAAAAGTACATTAGATAAAGTCTGAATAACTTGGCGATAAAGGAAGACCAAGCCTTCCCAAGTTGCTTGATAGACCCAACATCTACCAAAAAAAATTTGAAGTACCGGTCTTCAATTGATACTAGTAGTTTGACACGTGTCATAATACAAATGAAAAAAATGATACATTTTTTCACATCGGTCCACTCATTTTATTTTATGACACCTGGAGTACCCGTTTGAATATTGAAAAAATTTCTCCAACATCTGCTCGAGTTTTTTTTTTCTCAGCCAGCTTGAGCTTACTCCTAAATTCCTAGTTCCAATCCTCCATGAGTTTTTGTTATTTCACCGATTCTAGCTCTCCTCTCCCAGCCAGAACGTCTGCAGATCACAAGGCCAGCACAATAAAGCAAGACTTGTTATATTACAACATCTATTCGACCAAGCCCGAATTGCAAACCCACAATGCAGGGAACATAGAAAGCACCGCCATGGTGATTCGATATTGCATCTGATTGCAGTCTCCATTGTGGTGAAGGATTGTAAAACAGTGGCTATATACAATATCAACCAGATGAACAGACGGTGATGGCCATTGCTGACTTGAGGCAGTGGGGACTGGGAGTCCGGCCTCAGTGGGCTTGCTTGTATTCTACATCATCTTCTGGTGATATTGATTCCTCCTCTTTGAAAAGCAGTTGGATAAGTTTCGTTCCTTCCTTGCTGAATGATATTGTCATGGGGCACCGTCATCAAAGAGAACTTTATAGAATCGCTTTCGTTCTTCTGGATCAAACAACCCTCCTCTGTCACCCTGATCCTCGAGGTCAGACTTCTCAGAGCTCACGTCCTTGTCTTCATTTGATCTACGCAAAACCATGCCTCTCTTTTTCTTCTTTTCTAGATTTACCAAATGACGTCTGCAGTTATATTCATGAAGCCCCTCCTGCATAAGTTCCCCAAACTTCTCCTTCACAACAACAAGTGGACCTTTATCAATCAGTTCTTGCCCATTATATGCTTCTCTAAGAAGGACAGTATAGCTCTGGTACTTATTTGAGACATAGAATATGCCAGGGTGCTTAAGCAACAAAACATTCAATTTCTCGGGCAAAATGAACTCTCTCCGAAAATTTGCCAGCTTCATAATTGATGCTTTCTTCCATAGAGTCAACGACAACAACTCATGCACCAAAGCCACCGTCCTCTTCTCCATCTCCTTTGATCCCTCCGCAAAGCCTTTGGAGTCCAAGTAGGGTGAAATATAACGAGTCGCATTAAATTCATGAAATCTTTCCCATGACTTGATCCAAGTTGAAGGCAATGAGCTTGTGAAACATGGTTCGGTTCCTTGCTTGTGAGCTGAAGCTTCTATAGCAGAAACTGCCAAATCTGGATTCCAAGACACTAGCTCAATCTCCATGGAACTCCGCCGCCCACTATAATTAACAATCCGAAACACATCAGAATATTTTGGCACAAGTCTAATTAAATAGTCATCTGGGAAACCAAAGTTCCGCTTCAGTACATTAAGCTTGACAACATTTAGTCTTTGATTGGAGCTCATCATAAGCAACTTTGCTAATCTCTCCACAAAGACATGTTCCTGCATATCTTTGACAGATTCTTCTTCTTCTACCAAAGAAATCATCCGTTTAGTTAGCTGGCAGTAATACTCATTGCCTTGCAGATAGACTTGAAAGCAACATGGGTATTTTTTGAGCCAATTGAGAGCCTTTCCTTGAAGATCAAGGGTCTTGAACTTCTTCTGAATGAAGGCCACTGTTGCTACGTGATCAGGGCACCTAAGGATGATGTTTTTTATTTGATTATTCACTATCCATCTGCGATTTTTAGACAGAGCAGATTCAAGATATGGGTCCTTCTTCATTGACCATAGAGAAAAATACCGAGCAAAGTTTTGAACAGGTCTTGGGTTTCGAAAGTGCACTGTAGCAGCCATATTTCTCTTCTTTATGTATCCTCAATACCTTCAAAATGAAAACTAAAAGAAAAAAGGTAATAAATTAATACAAGTGTTTGGGAGAACAAATTCATGCAGAACACAAACTGGATAGCATGACAGACAACGAACTTACAAAGTACTGCCCTGTGCAATGCTTGTTTCCAGTGTCATCACCTTCAACCCTCTTAACACATGCCTACAACAAATAAAAAGGTTCAAATAATTTCAGTACAATTACCAAATTTTAGTCCATTAAAAACAATACGTGAAAACCCCCTACCCACTGAAGTATATCAAAACGAAGACCTCCGATTATCATGGCATTCCATTTCCTTTTTAATTTTTGAAGAAGGAAACACAAATGGAAGAAAAAGTTCAACAACTTAATCTTGTAACTCAAAATTATTGACGACTCACAGAGTCAAAAGCACTTACTCATGGAAGGAGGGAAAAGGGTGAATAACGGGTAGACATCAAAGCATTAGGAAGACATTTTTATCCACATAATTTCTAAGGTTGAGCAATAACTGATGCATGATAGTTAAATTTGCTAGAGATTTTCCAATGCTGGCAGCCATTCTGCTGATTATAAATCCACACCTTCACTGCATAACTGTGGCAAGAAGTTTGCAATGTTCACAGAGCTACATACAGCACAATAAGTTCCAAAATTGTAAGATTCAATTTCCACAGTATATCCGAATGTGAACAGGTTCAAGTGATATAGATTTTGACTGGGCTTCATGGTCTAGTAGGACTTGATAGAAATAACAAAAATCCTTCAGTAAGTATATGTTCTATACTTTTTCCCTTTTTTCACTCGAACTAATTTCATATGCATTATCGGAAAATGAAACAGTTTTGCAGTCCCTTCCCAGACAGGCTTACTCATTAGTGGATGAGAAAAGATAGCAGCTTATGAAGATCCTCAGTGTACGCACATTGTAAAGTGAATTCTCTATCTTTTATTTTTATTTCAGAAAGAAATATCCTTTCATTGAAGATAAATTTCAATCTCTATTGCATACGATATATCTAGCTTGTCTCACTCTTTTTGCAATTCACACATCATCTCACAATAAACCCCAATTAAAACATGTTAAAAAAGCTTGCTTAATCACTTATTTACGACAATTCGAATCTTGATCATCTGATAGTCTTCTTTCATGCTAGAACCTTTGCACAACTACTCCTTATAATGTTAGCCTGATATACATATAACAACTTACAATTACTAACTTTAAATTCGATATTTATATATCATCTCCAAATTGCTTCCACAAATGGAAAAACTTAGAACACTTACGCATTTCTAACTTGTCAGACCACATGCAAACATATATTTCAAGCCTTTCTAGTTTGTAATCCCCATCGGTAAAGAGAAAAAAGCCTGTACAGGTAAAAGCCAATGGTACAAGTACAACATAATACAAACAAGTAGATATGACTATCTTGGGAAGCAAAATAAGGAATTTAAAAGTAAGCGAGCAATTTTAATAAATAATCAGATCCAACTTTAAGTTCATACGAAGGCCAATTCCTGGTACTAGAAGTTGCAACACACAGATTTTTTGAATAACACCAGTAAATTACCTGATATTCAATCAGAGGCTTCACACATTTAGGCTGGCAAGACTCCTCAAGATACTTCTTTTGATCAACAAGTTCATCGTCCACCCTTATAGAGTAAACAAAAAGATATAGAAATAAACATAATTGTTTAAAGTTTACACGACAACAGATAACCTTAACCAACACATTCTTGTTCCGACCAAAAAAATTAACAAACACATTCTTGCAAACTACAACAATGCCTGAGCAAATATTGTTAAAGAACGTTACATATGAAATGGACAAGTAAACAACCATCCTACAACAACGAACCATAGTCATTTACTAAACAAACAGGTATTTATTTTGTAACACAGATGCCTTTTGAACGGGTTTGCTATGAAATCTACTGTTAAAACAAACTCAATAGCTGCATTTTGTAAGACTAATATCATACATGCCTGAAAAGCGAAAAAATAATGAAAGGATCGTACATTTTAATGGTTTTGGGTATATCCACATATTCGGGTAGATGCTAACCCAGCACGAAAAATGTTTTGAATCCAAAAAAGCAAAAGTGAATAACCATTATTTTTGTATATTCAGTTTTTGTGCTTGTTTCCATTAATAATCAAACTAATACCACTAACAAGAAGGGGGCTGGTGCCAACCTATGAAGCACATATACTTTAGTTTGGTCACGTATCCCTTATCCATGACATATCGTATTCTAGTTTTTAGAGATTTCATGTATCACTGTGTCATGTCGTACTGTATATCCATGCTTTATAGGTGCCAACCAACCCACAATACACAATCAGACCATTGAAGACTTCATCAAAAGAAAGCATACAGTAATCAAGTATCCAATATTATTAATTATTACTAATTAAAATGACCAAGGAATCCCTTTGGGTTTGTGATTTCTTAATCACAGTACAAGAATCTTCCATTTTATCTTTCTAAATTTTAAATTTTGCAAATCTGACATTTATGGGATATCAAAATTATTAAAATGAAATCCTCTGTTTAGTTAACTGGCAGTAATACTCATCGCGTTGCAAATAGACTTGAAAGTAACATGAGTATTTTTTGAGCCAATTGAGAGCCTTTCCTTGAAGATCAAGGGTCTTGAACTTCTTCTGAATGAAGATCACTGTTGCTACATGATCAGGGCACCTAAGGATGATGTTTGTTATTTGATTATTCACTATCCATCTGCGATTTTTAGACAGAGCAGATTCAAGATATGGGTCCTTCTTCATTGACGATAGAGAAAAATACCGAGCAAAGTTTTGAACAAGTCTTGGGTTTCGAAAGTGCACTGTAGCAGCCATAATTCTCTGTTTTATGCATCCTCAATATCTTTCAAAATGAAAACTAAAAGAAGAAAAGGTAAGAAATTAATACAAGTGTTCAGAAATCAAATTCATGCAGAACACAAATTGGATGGTTACAATGACAGGCGACGAACAAATGAAAGGTCGAAAGGAGATAAATGGAGTAAACGAAGATTAACAAAAGAAATACCTACAAATAAAGACTAAGTAACCAACGTTAGCAATCAATCTCTTGACAGTAGACTAATGTCATTTCATGTTTTAAGCAACAAAAGTTGAGGTTTTCATTGTATAACTGTGGTGATAAAAATGACATTAAAATGCTCATAACACTACATAGGGTGCAATAAGTACTTGGAACAAATCCAAATGTCAACATATTCAAGTGCTATTTTTTATTGGGTTTGCTTGGAGAACAAGTCTGAGTGGTTAATCCCATGCAGGCTGGAGGGTTTCATTTGGTGCCATTACTCCTTTTTGTGATTCTATCATCTTTTGGAACTGGAAGAGAACGTATACGATTTTGAAATAATATAAAGGGCAGGCAAAACAAACCCATTAGAAAACTTAGTGCAACATATTCAACTTTCATATGAAATTCCATTAGACTATATAATCCACTACATATGAAACATAATAATCTTCTAAAAGCATTCAATCAAGTGAAAATGAACATAAAAGCATTCAATCAAGTGAAAATGAATATAAAAGCATTCAATCATCTGATTATTTTCTCTACCAACTTGCTCAGCAACCAAACAAGAAATTGAATAGGTTAGAAAATGGCTTCATATTTTTTATATGGTCGTGTTTGTTAACACTGATGTTAATGGTACTTTTCATTTGGTGATATTTGTGTTTTCTGAAGTGAGTTAGAGCAAAGAAACCTACCATGGGCAAAGAAACCTTCCAATGTTGTATGACATCAGTTGTATGGCATACAACCGTGCGAGACTCGTATGACATCAGTCATCTCGTACACAAGTGACTTGGACAAAATTTCCATAAGAGATTATTGAAGAGGGGTAGTGTCACGACTCACCTCATTTCCTACACAATCAAACTTCTATTAGGCCTTAAGTTTCTTATTAATTGTTAACCCAATGGCCATTCCACGGTCACTTTTATTGGTAGCTTTAATTTCAATTTCAGCCATTTTCTAAACTTGATTGCAACATTGAACTTAAAATTTACTCCAATTTCAGCAATAAATTAGTTAAAGGAGAGAATCATGGAATGATAAATTAGTAAAAGCCTTTTACAAGCACAAAGGAGACTACCAGATCCCTTCTACAAGGAAATAACAAGAACTAATATATAGTCCTGAATCCTGATCACAGAAACGGAAGTTTCATAATTATAGATGAGAAATTGAATTATATTGAGATATAGGGTACTTCAAAAGGTTCAAAATCGAATATGTTAACGGATCGGCAGACTATAGAGCCATAAATTTGCTATAAAGATGCATCATAATAAATTTCCCATCCTCTATTTTTATTTGCACAGAAACTTAAATTAACACCAAATTCCGGCAACACTCAACAAATAAAACCCTATTTATCATATGTTGAACGATTAAAGCGAAAAGCAAAACATTGAGAGAGAGATGTGAAGGGACCTTCGGAATCGAGGAAACGGTGAGGAATTCCAGCGGAGGTTGGAACGGAGGAGTAGCAGATGGGTGGGTGGTGGCTGCCGTCTTCCTTCGTCTTTGTCTTCGTCTAACGGAGTGAGAGAGAAGAGCGAGAGGGAGCGAGAGAGAGAGAGAGGAGCGAGAGGAGCGAGAGGGAAGAGAGAGACCGGCTGAGAGAGGGCGAGAAAGAAGAGAGAACCGTAAGGCCTCGTTTGGCAGCCGTATAACAACGGATAGGATAAATAGTACGAATTAAGGTGTTTGGTGTAATTTTGTACTAAATAGTACTCGGATTAATTAAAGTGGTCCTACATGTTTTATACAATGTATGCCCGCTAAATTATCCTCCCAAAATCCTCTGTATTTATTAGTCGGGTAGTTTCGCTTCCTCCGCTCTCTCCTTCCTGTCTCGCATTACGCCCTGTGTCTTCTTCTCCTCCTCCTCATCCTCTCCCTGCTCCTGCCAAAACCAACCCATCTTCGTTTTCCCCAATTTCTTTATCCAACCCCACCTGCAAATTTCTTCTTCTCTCTTTGTTCCGCTCAAACCCAAGAGCTTTCATTTTCCCCAATTTTGCTATCCAATCCCACCTACAAATTTCTTCTTCTTCTCTATCTGTTCCGCCCAAACCCAATCCCTTTCGTTTTCCCCAATCCAACTCCACCTGCAAATTTCTTCTTCTTCTCTATCTGCTCCGCCCAAACCCAACCCCTTTTCGTTTTCCCCAATTTTGGATTTGGTTGGATGACAAAAATTATGAACAATTTCGTTGAATGATATTAAAATTTTACTTCTTTATTCCTATCTATTTGTCCAATCCAATTCCCTCTGCAACAGTTAGACAACTGTAATCGAGTGGGGAACCTAGGAGTGGAGCTGAACTTCTGGAATTGCGCTCATGTTTGCTGTTCTCACTGGCTTGGTGTACTTCCTCAACAATTCTCTCGCAATTGAGTTTCGTTGGGTTGGATTGAAATTTGGGTTTGATAATTGAGAGAAAAAAAAACTAAATTAACAGTTTTAATTTTGTTGATTTTTTAACCTGTGATGTTTGGCAGTGTTTCCATTAATCATCAATTATAGTTTCAAGTTCTATAATCCAGCACATTATCGAGAACACAGTATAAATAATACGCTTATTAGTCCGATATTGCATCAAACGTCTGACTAATTTAGTCAGTACTATCCGACAACTATTTATCCTATCCGACTAAAATAATCAGTACTATCTGAGCTGCCAAACGAGGCCTAAGGACTCTTTTCCAATTGCACCGCCCATTTTTTACAATTTAAAAGAGTAATTTGAAAAATAATTTATAAAAATTAATTAATTAATTAATTAAAAAAACGCCTATTTTTTTCAATTGCGCACATGTATATATTTTGATGTTGCGCTACTGGTTTTTCCACAATAACAATAATATACTGAAAATGTGATTTAATCCCTTCAAATTCAAATTTTTTTTAACACAATACCCACAATAATATATTTTTTTAACAAAAACCTGATACTAGACTCCACCTAAGTGACAAACATAATAAATAAATTTCAAACCCACAATGTAGATCACAAGGCCAGCACAATAAAGCAAAACTTGTTATATTACAATATCTATACGACCAAGTCCGAATTGCAAACCCACAATGCAGGGAACATAGAAAACATCGTCATGGCTATTTGATATTGCATCTGATTGCAATCTTCATTACAAAGAGGGATTGTAAAACAGTGGCTATATACAATGTCAACCAGATGAATAGACGGTGATGGTATTTCTGACTTGAGGCAGTCAAGACTAGGAGTCAGGCCTGAGTGGGCTTGCTTTTCTACATCATCTTCTGGTGATATTGATTCCTCCTCTTTGCCAAGAGGTTGGATAAGTTTCGTTCCTTCCTTACCGAATGATATTGTCATGGGGCACCGTCATCAAAGAGAACTTTATTGAATCGCGTTCGTTCTTCTAGATCAAACAACCCTCCTCTGTCTCCCTGATCATCGGGGTCAGAGATCTCAGAGCTCATGTCCTTGCCTTCATTTGATCTACCTAAAACCATGCCTCTCTTTTTCTTCTTTTCTAGATTTACCAAATGACGCCGACGGTTATATTCATGAAGCCCCTCCTACATAAGTTCCCCAAACTTTTCCTTCACAACAACAAGTGGATCCTTATCAACCAATTCTTGCCCATTATAAGCTTCTTTAAGAAGGACAGTATAGTTTTGGTACTTATTTGAGACAAAGAATATGTTGGCGTGCTTAAGCAGCAAAACATTCAATTTCTCGGGCAAACTGAACTCCCTTCAAAAATGTGCCAACTTCATAATGGATGCTTTCTTCCAAAGAGTCAGCGACAACAACTCATGTCAACAGATTCAAGTGCTATATTTTTATTAGGACTTCATAGTATATGTTGTCACATCCTGGCCCAAGGTCCACCACATTCTGGGCTCGTTCCACCACCATAGCACGATATTGTCCATTTTGGGCCCCAACTATGCCATCATGGTTTTGTTTTTGGGAACTCACACGATAACTTCCTAGTAGGTCACCCATCATGAGAGTGCTCTCGCGCACTACTCGCTTAACTTCGGAGTTCCCATGGAACCCGAAGCCAGTGAGCTCCCAAAAGGTTTCGTGCTAGGTAGGGATGGGAATATATGGCGATGTGGGATCTAGCAATCCACCCCCCTTAGGGGTTCAACGTCCTCGTCGGCACACCACGGCCAAGGTTAAGCTTTGATACCAATCTATCACATCCCAGCTCGGGGTCCATCACATCCCGGGCCCGTTCCACCATCGTAGCATGATATTGTCCGCTTTGGGCCCCGATTATGCCCTCACGGTTTTGTTTTTGGGGAACTCACACGAGAACTTCCCAATGGGTCACCCATCATGGGAGTGCTCTCGCGAGCTACTCACTTAACTTCGGAGTTCTCATGGAACCCGAAGCTAGTGAGCTCCCAAAAGGCCTCGTGCTAGGTAGGGATAGGAATATACATATAAGGATCACTCCCCTGAACGATGTAGGATCTAACATATGTAACACTTGATTTTTCGAGCAGAGTGTGATTCTAAAGCCCCCACACTAAAAATAAACGAAATATCCCCCCTCATAAATCCTTATTCTTAGTCTAGCTAATTTCATAGGCAGAATCACAAACTGAAACATTTATGTTGTCCCTGTATAGGTTTAGTCACTAGTGGATGAAAAGATATTGCAGCTTATGCAGATCCTCAGTCTATGTCAAATGTAAATTCAATATTCTTATTCTAAGGTTAGAAATCAAGACGTTATGAAGACATTTTTATCCACATAATTTCTAAGGTTGAGCAATAACTGATGCTTAATAAAAACAAATGCCTAGTCATCTACTCTTTGTAAGCATAGACGAGAGCAGTTTATTAAATCTAGCATGATAGTTAACGTAACTAGACAATTTTGGAATGTTGACAATCACTATTCACTGCATAACTGTGGTATTAGAGACGAAATTACAATGTTCACAGAGCAACATACAATGCAATAAGTTCCAAAAATGCGAGATTCAATATCCATAGCAAGTCCAAATGTCTATAGGTTCAAGTGCTATAGATTTTGATTGGGACTTCATAGTCTGTAACACAATCCCTTGGGTAAAGTTTGAATCTAAAAACACTTGTAACCCACATCCTTCAGAAATAAATAAATAAACTCATTCTAAGTATACGTTCTATAATTTTTCCCTTTACTTAGACAAACTAATTTCATATGCATAATCAGAAAATGTAACAGTTTTGCAGTCTCTTCCTGGACAGACTCTTTAATCTTTATTTTTTCATGCAATAACCTTTGCACAATTACTCTTTGTAAGTTAGTCTTTTATACTTAACAACTTACTATCACTAACTTTCACTTTTGATAAATTATTAACAATTTGCTTCCACTAATGCAAATATAAGTTTGAAGCTTTTTGACAAGACACTTCTGTTTGGGTTAATATTTAAACTTTGGACTTCAAAGGGAATGAAGCCCAAATGAGCTCAATAAAGAAGGTCTGCCCGAAGCCTAGAGTCAAGCCCAGGTCATCCATCTCAAGACAAAATGACGACCCTAATTAAATGCAAAGACTAAGTGCTTACAAGAGAAGTGACAACCGATGGAAATCCACCTACTTCCGGCCCAACTTTTGGATGGCAGAACATGTAAAAATGTTGATGATTCATTACCCTTCAGTTACTTTCGGGGAAGAATAGAAACAACACAGTTGGGTTAATTTGTCTATAAAATGAGAAAGAAGGCCCAGAGACAAGGACACTTGACCAATCAAACAAACAAACATACAATTTGTCTCTCATTCAAGCTAATACTTAGAAAGCTGCGCTTTGTCCAGATTTTGCACCCTTTCAGCCTTAGATTTCCCATAAAAAGACATATTTTGTCTATGTAAAAGCTCTGTTACCTTCCCCAAATGTTGTAATATTGATTTTCTTGCGTAAACTCGTTTACCCCTTATCCCTCTTTATTACTCACTGCAAAGAAAAGAGATTGCAGGACGCTTTAACCTTGCCCGACAAGGTGAAATCTTGCCCGACTCTCTTTGTTTTTTCTTTTCCATTAATAGATCTGGTGTTATAATGTATCCATCGGTATATATGCAAGTCATTTTCGATCTTCTGATGATCCAAAGTTCTATTAACTCTCAGATCCGGTTCACTTAGCACTTTTACTATCGTAAAAGTAAATGAAACTGATGCCTTTATCAAATCTGAACCCCTCCCCTTTAAAAGCATACAAGATAAACAAAAGTCCTTGATCTCAGGGCATAGAAAAGAACTTAATGTGGACTTAACCCATCCATGACAATCATTTGATGATGAAAGTCAGAATAACTTAGGGCACAAGTAATCGGCTTAAATACACTCATTCTACATCTGTTATACAGAGATGGTAGTGGCACGCCTTAGCACTTAGTTAGTTTTGATTGCGAGCCTCACAGCCTACATCTAAAGCCCGACAAAGGCACCTTTCAGAATTAACTTTGTCCTCTTCTTGCAGCCCAACAAGCAAGCGAGAGCCCGACAGTCAACCAAAGTGTCAACTCCTCAGGGAGCTGTGTGCTCGAGCTAGAAACCCTTTCCAGCGAAATTCCTACTCGAATAACTTCATTCTGGAAGCTTTTCTAGTTGTAATTTCCATCGCGTGAAGAGAATGAAACATGGATATGGAAAAAAGACAAACGTAGAACACAATACCAATGAGTTAATACCATTTAGAAGTAAGCTAGTAATTTAATGAATATTAATCTGATCAAACTGTATGTTCATACAAATGCCAATTCCTGATACTCAACGTTGTAACAGACAAAATTTTTTAACAGTCACCCAGGAAATTATACAGAAGTACATCACCAGATATTCAATTAGAGGCTTCACACATTTAGGCTGGCAAGACGCCTCAAGATACTTATTTTGATCAAGACGGGTAACTTTAACCTTAGCAAACACATTATTGCAAATGCAACAATGTAACAAATATTGTTAATGCCACAATAAAGTCATTGAAAATAACCAAGAAAGCTCTCAGATTTCCTGCATAAGAACAAATAAAAAAGGAAACAATACCAAGTGTAGTTCAATAGCGAATGCAAAAAAGAAAAAGCTTTACCTTGTAATTCAAAGAGAAAGGTTGGCTCTGAAGTGCTGCAATGGGCAAAAGAGAGAGAAAAAACTGAGGGAGGAAATGGAAGTGGAAGTTAGAACCGACAAAGTGGAGCTGTAAAATGGGTCTCTAGGTTTCGGGTTCAAGGACTGGTAATGCAGAGAGAGAAGATGATGATGAATTTTGATTCATGAGGAAATTGCAGCAATGTCTTTTAATTTTAACTTAATTGAAGTAATGATTTATCTTTTAATTAAGGCTTATTATATTAATATCCTACAATTATTGAATAATTCTCACATATTTAATACAATCCAAATTTGCTTGTTCAAGGAAAGCAGTGACTTTCTATATATGGCTTTCTCTCCGGCGCGAGAGACCTTCAGAGTGAATGATTTTCTCTCCTTGGTGATAGTAATTGCTTTCTTTTCCTCCGGTGCTTATTCTTTTTAGGTAGTTTTCTCTGAGCAATTTGGGTAGTAGTTTGTTTCTTCAGTTCAGTGTGGGTTCCTTCGGGTTTTAGACTTGTTGTTTGCCTTTTCCTACTTTGTCGGTTGGTTTGTCAATGGTTTTGGTGTTGGATTCTTTTGGGTTTCAGCTAGTGGCCCATTAAGTTTTCTAGTTGGTATCCAACTGGGTGTCAAGAATTAGCGGAGGAGGCTCTGGGTTTGGTTGCTGGGGGGTTGGTAGGGTTTTAATTCCCTTACTTACCCTCATGACACACAGTGATGGTGCGATCTAATTGGGATGAGACAGGCTTTGGGTGGTTGGTTCTATTAATTCCGGTCCCTTTTATAGGTGAGTAGGTGGTGGTACCTACGATTTTAAAAGGTATTTGTCATACATGATGCAGGAGAATAAGGAAATCTTAGGCCTTGTTTGGTAGTTCGGACTGTACTAACTATTTCAGTTGAATAGGATAATCTGTCATCGGACTATACTGACTAAATTAATCGGGTGTTTGGTGTAGTATCGTACTAATGACCGTATTATTTATAATTTGTTTGTTATCGTATTAGATAAGAGATCGGATTATATTATTTTTACTAAAAAAATTTATGACTAATGAAAAAAAGGAATTTTTTTTTTTTGATAAAAATTCACAACAACCAAATGCATCAAATTAAATAAAAATAATCTTGATATTGCATTTTCTATTTGTCCTTTATTTAAATCAAATTATAAAATAAAATAAAAAATCCTCTCTTTCCCAGATCTTCTCCACCGCACAGGATTCCCTAGGATTCACCACACCAAATGGGATGGACAACATAATCAACATAGACCCTATACCCAATAGCATGAAACTTTTTCCCAAATGTTCTATGCATGTGAGATTGCTTCCTGATCTCTTGCATTTCTTTCCATGAGGAGTTAACCTAATTCCAACGGTGTTGTGGCGATGTTGGGCAGTAGGTGAATGCAAGCGGTGCTTTGACGACGTGGGTTTCAGTCAGATCTAGTTCAAATCTAAGATCGATGACACGCGAACCCATGCGGGTCTCGCGACAAAGAATTGCAGAGGAGGGCGATGACCGCAACAAGAAACTAAAGAGGAAGGCGACAGCTATAGAGTGCAAAATGAAGAAGAAGAAAGGAGAATGAGGAAGAAGAACCTGGGATTGATGATGGCAACGGAAGTGACTTTGTAGAACGATGCAAGAGAGATAAATGATAGAGCGAGGACACCAACCCGACTAAATAATACATAGGTTTCTGGAAGGATAAATAAGTAGGCATACACCAGATAAAAGATGTGGGCCCAATTTAAGTAATACAGGTACTATTTAGTACATAGTTGCACCAAACACCCTGCTCCGTATAATTTATCCTATTCGATTCTTTATACAGGCTACCAAACGAGGCCTTATAGTCTATCTGCTGCATTTATTGGGTTCAACTCACAGGTACCTTCCAGTAAAGTGCACACCAGAAGAGGGTCGGCTTTCAGCAACTCTAAAAACGGGTTTCTTCTACTCATTATTTTTTGGGACGCTTTTGGGAACTTGGGTGTGCATAGTCAGGTTCGTGTTGGTGAGCAAATTAAAGTGTTCGGTCTTCTCTTAAATTGGACTTTCATTGTATCTTTGCTGTTTCTTTCTGGGATAAAAGGTTGAGGTGTATAGAATGGGAGAAGATCCATGGCAAATTCTGAGGTGGAGGAGTTGGTTGTCCACTTGGAGAGGTCTGTGAAGTTATCATCTATAAATACTGGGATTAAGCTAGTGGGGCTGCACTGGTTAACCGAACCTTCAATAAGTGGGGGGTACATAACATTTTGCGATCCCCAGGGAAAGAGTTGGGGGAGGTTGAGATAAAATGGGTCTGCGATAATCTGTTTATTAATACTGTTCTGGATCAAAGTACGGCGGCACAAATTCTGAACTAGGTTCCCAAGGCAGTGATGAAGCAAAATTTCTCAGTTAAACGATGGCCCCATGAGTTGGCTTTGGAGGAAGTTCAAGTGGACTTGGTTTCGTTTTGGGTTCAAATTAGAGGAGTGCCCTTATTCCTTAGTTCAGAAGTTAATGTTAAACGTCTGACTCATGAAATATGAGAGTTTATAGAGTTGAAGATCCCTCCAAGGCTAGAGGTTTTCTTCATGTAAAGGTGTTGGTATATACTAAGAAACCGTTGATTAAGGGTTGTTGGTTACCACAGGAGACGAACAAGGATATGTGGGTGGAGTTCCGTTACGAAAGACTCCAAGATTTCTGTTATCGGTGTGGGAGAATTGAGCACCCTAATACGGACTGTTCATGTGATCTAAGTAATGGTGGGGTTACTAGATATGGGGAATGGACTAAGATTGAACCAATAAGGGAGATGGTGGACCCTCCTACTTCTTATTTGGTTCGTGCTAGGGAAAAAAGTGTAGCTGGCACTGTGCTTTATAATCACACACCTAACTTACATAATGAGGCATTCCAGACTAAGGGGAATTCGGAATTTGTTCATCTCCTTATAGCACCATTGTAGGAAGGCATACGACTGAGTACACACCGGGGTAAACCATGCAAAGTCAGGCAGATTAGTATTGTTGCTCGAGAGAGTCTTAGTTCTGCACATGAGAGTCCTAATCTTTAGTCTTCTCATAGAACGGCATTGGCATAGGGTCTGGATCAAGAAAGTGTTATGTCAGAGGTACCTAGTATTCCCATCAATCGAATGGAGGGGGGATATCCAATTGAGCAGGGAGGGCAGCTTGACAGAAGGTGGGCGATGTTGCGGAATTAGGGGAAAATGGGACATGAACAAAAAGCTGAAGAGGTCATTCAATCACCACTTAAAAGGGTTTGAAGTGCTAAGTGGAGTGAAAGCAGTAAGGGGAAAACAACAGAAACATCTAGCAGGATGAGCATTAAAGAACGGTGCCTTATGTTGGAGAGAGCGATTTATGTGAAAAAAAACTTGGAGGAGGTTCCGATTGGGTATCAGGAGATGTGGGATGTTTTGGAGGAACTTTCAGAATAAAAAAGAGATGCATTTATGGCGAGAATGGTGGGTAAGTCTTCCCGGGGCTGTGGCGGTTAACCTTCAACAACTGCAAATCCACCATGAGTTGTATTTTCTAGAACTGTCGTGGTCTGGGGTCGGACACGGTACCCTCAATGATCTTTCTCTCTAAAACTAAGATGAAAGATCATCGCATTGATGGAGTGTGAATGCCTATGGGTTTTGTGGATGGATTTAATGTGGCTCCACAGGGCAGGGCAGGTGGGCTTAGTTTGTGGTGGGATGCGTCAATGGATGTAGATATTTTATTCTCCTCAAAACATATCATAGATACTAAGGTTCGAGAACTAGGAGAGAAAACCTGGGTAAGGTTTACAGGAGTTTATGGCACCTCGTACAGAGTAGAAAAGGAAGAGTTCTGAGGTTGGATGAATACTTATTTTTTGTCCTCCACGATCTTGTGGTTGTGTGGAGGGGATTTTAATGAATACCTTTGGGAGTGAAAAATCTAGTGGGATTGGGGGCTCTACACATAGACCAAGATACTTTGGAGCACTTTATGAATTGTGCGGATTTGTTGGATGCTGATTTTAAGGGACCGGCCTTTACTTGGCGTGGTACACGGAATGGAGCGTATTAATAGGGGGCTCTTCAATAATTTTTGGCAGGAGTTGTGGCCCAATACAGTTGCTAACCATGCGACAGTATTGGGCTCTGACCATTGTCCAATCATTATTCAAAGGGAGCCAGATATTCCGAAAAGTAAGATGAGATTTCGGTTTGAAGCCTTTTGGGCTAAGGATGATGAGTGTAGGGAGTTGGTGAAATAGTGTTGGGTTAGTCCATGTGAGGGGATAGCTATGGATTGTTGGCTTAAAAGAATTAATACTTGTCGGTCGAAGCTGATTCATTGGAGGATAATCTGGGAAAGGTTAAGAGATTGTTTGAAAGGCATTTTATGGACCTATTCACTACTTTTGGGCCGAGGGAATGAGGCTCGATTTTGGAGTGTTTCCTGCAGACGGTCACAGCTGGGATGAATGATTCTCTCATTCTGCCTGTCTCGATCGAGGAAATTAAATTAGCTGCTCTCCAAATGGGCAGTCTTAAGGCCCCAGGGTCAGATGGGTTTCAAGGCGTCTTCTATCATACTTATTGGGAGGATCTTGCTGATAATCTCAATGGGTTAATTTTTTAGTTATTGGAGGAACATGATTGCCCACGTAAGCTTAATGCAACACATATTGTCTCATTTCTCCCATGCAAAATTCTTTGGTGTTGGGTTGACAAATCTAAGATAGCATCGGAATTGCACATGAACTATTTCATTTCCTTAAGCTAAGAAAAACTCAAGGAAATTTTGAGTTTGGTGTTAAACTGGATATACACAAAGCCTATGATAGGGTGGAATGGGATTTTCTCGATGATGTTATGGAGAAAATAGGGTTTTACATTAGGTGGAGAATGATTGTTATGAGTTGTCTTTGTACAATTAGTTTCGTTGTCATTCTCAATGGGCAACCTAATGACAAGTTTGCGCCCTCACGGGGTCTTAGGCAGGGGGCCTTTATCCCTTTACTTATTTCTTTTAGTTAGTGAGGTATTGTCTTGTATGATTCAATCAGTTGTGGATAGGAAGTATTTGGATGACGTTCAGATGGGTTCTCATGCTCATGTCATTTCACACCTATTCTTCGCTGATAATACGCTAATCTTTTTTAAGGCTGATTGGAAAAATTGTACAAATCTTGTTGAACTTTTAAACGATTATTGCTCGGCATCTGGACAAATGGTGAATCTTCAAAAATCTAATGTGTTCTTTAGTGCTAATGTTTCCGTGGCTGTCTCTGCTCCTGTTTGGGAGTTCTTGCAATTTGGGGGTTCTTAAAGTTTGGGGACATTCTCTCTTAGTATGAAAATTGTATTTGATCCTGGTACCTATTTGGGAGTTCTTGCAGTTTGGGGACATTCTAAGAGGCATGTGTTGGCTTATATTAAGGAGAGAATTTTGATGAAACTCAGGGATGGAAAAGATGTACTTTATCTCCGATTGGGAAGGAGGTTTTGCTTAAAGTAGTTGTGCAAGCCATACCTACCTACCCGATAAGTTTATTTAAATTTCCTGCCGGGCTTTGTAACGAATTTGATGCTTTGATTTATGTTTTTTTGTGGGGGAAGGCTGGTAGGGAGCGACGTATTCATTGGGTCAGGAAAAATATTCTTGGTCTTCCAAACAATCAGGGTGAATTGGGTTTCCGCAATTTCCGAGCGTTTAATAATGCTCTTCTCGCTAAGCAGTGTTGACGGATCCTCCATAATCCTACTTCCCTTTGGGCATGAGTCTTAAAAGCTAGATATTTTGTGACAGCCCGTCTCGAATTATTTGTACCGTAGATGTGAAATGACAATTTTGCCTCTAATGGTTATGTTTCATTTTGGGGTGTTTGTTTTGTGGGCTTGTTGGTTTCATATGGACCACACACACACACTTTCATTCCTATCTCCTTCCCGTATACCTTCCCTGTCCCGTGTCTCTCTCTCTCTCCTTCTTCTTCTTCGTACGGACAAGTACCAAAACCCTTGCAAACGTTGCAGATCGAGGTGGAAAGTTATATCTTTGTGTTCGTGAGGATCATACGAGTTCAACCATACCCATTTTAGGTAAGGAATCATTCGATTTCACATCGAACCAAGGAACCCCGATTTTGGTCACTGTTCATGCATACGTGAAATGTTGTTTTTCAGGGAATTTGAAGCTTGTAGAAAGCTTAGTGAGGTCCTTAGGAAGCTCAGGGTGGTTCGTTGGAAGGTTTTGGACGTCGGGGTTATGAGTTGCAGGTTTGGCCGGATTTTGTGAAGTTTCTCCAGCATGATTCCGTGAATTTCAGGGCTTGAAAGTGGTAAGGTTTTGCTCTACCTATTATAAGCTTCATTTTGGTATCAATTTTATAGAATTTGGTTGAAAATCGAGTGAGAAAAGAAGGTTTGAAGTTTTTCCGATTTTCTGGCGACGGCGATGGCGACGGCACCGGAGGTGTGTTGGAAAAGAAGACAGAATATTCCGTCAGTTTGGATGAAATATTCTTAACGGCGTTAGGTTAACTTTAACGGAATCTGTTAGTTTTAACGGAATATTCCTGACGCCGTCAGTGTGCCTGGCACGTGGCCGCGCGTGGCCGGCGCGTGGTGGCGCGTGGGTGGTCAGAAAATTATTTTAAAAATATGGGGATGTTCGTGAGGTTGAGTAGATCACATTGGTGTATTCATACACCCCATTTGAGCATTGTATGAGAAGTTATTACCTAGTTTTGGTTATGTGCTTTAAATTGACGTTTTTATAGTTGTTTCGCATATAGGTGAGACCTATCCCGATGACGAGCGCAGTCACTCGAGACAAGGGGGTTACGACCCTTCCACATACCAGTGAGTGGGCTTTTGGTTTTCCGTATATACCTATATACTGTGGTTTTTCCCAGAAAATGAAATGGAATGTTTATATGTTTTAAATGCCATGAATAGCGTTTGCCTATTTATTTATGCATTAGTAGTTGCATATATGTATATTTGGTGTTGCGGACGCACATGTAAGTGCCAGGTAAGTTATGGTTTATGATTGTAATTAATAGTTATGTGAGATACGTAGAGAGCTCATAACCTGCACCCCCGATGTTAGTGCTCCCGCCCAAAGTAGGGCACAGTCCTTCACGTGATATTCACCTCCCGCACCACACGTTCATCTTGGATCCAAGTTAAGTACACAATCCTGTCATATAGACCACTATAGGTGGTTCGACTCGTAGGTGACCCGCGATTATTCGCCCAGTCTTCACGTGATCGTAGCACTTGAGCATATTTATTTACACCCAGTCCTGTCGTACATACCACTTTAGGTGGTTCCGACTCGTGTGCATGTATAGTTAGTGAGTTGAGGATTTGAGCTCTAGATTCAGCCGTACAGGTCACGTTAGGTGACTTCGGCTGACATGTTAGTTGCATTGTTTGACATTACCTGGGTTACTTACATTTTATATGGAGGCATTCAACATGGCATATTTCTGAGCATGTTTTCTATATATGTGTATATTCTATTTTCTAGGAAATTATACAGGTTTTACGACGAGGGGTTAGAACTTTTGATAATGAAATGATTTTGAAAAGCTTTGTTTTTGCCCACTCACACTTTTTGTTTTGCGCCCCTCCAGGTTCTAGTTTGGATTTCTCTTTTGGTGGTTCACGAGGAATTCACAGCATATATGACAGATTATCACCAGTGTAGGACCCCCTCTGGGTGTGCTTAGTTAGTATTTGTTCCTCTGGACTACACTAGGCTTTCTATGCTCTGAATATTGTTTTTCACACTTACGCTTGCACATGTATGTTAACTACTCTGTGCGTAGTTTGATTTTTATTTGTTCGTACTTTTATTATTATTCTTAGCTTCCGCACTGTGCACATGATTACGTCACCTTCACGTGACGGTTAGCATGCCCTGATTTCGGTTAGGGTGTGTCATATTTTCCCCATTATTCTTTTCTTGAGGCTAAACAGGGTGACTGTGCATCTTGGTTGTGGTCTAGTTTGTTGGTAGGTCGAGATCTGTTGTTGGATGGAGCGCATTAGCAGATTATAGGCGGTTGAGATGTTCAGGTTTGGGTGGATAAATGGCTTCCTTCTATTCCTATGGGTCATCCTGTTCCATGAGGAAGAGTCTCGGTGTCGCGGAATCTATGTGTTGATACCTTAATCTGTTTCTCTACCAAGTCCTGGGATATTGACTTTCTTATGGGTTTTTTGTCTCAGAATGAGATGGCTGTAATTCATGATTTATAGATTAGGGACTTGTCAAAAGCTGATCGGCTTGTTTAGCCATATAATAAGCGTGGCAGATTTACAGTACAGTCTGGGAACCATTGGGAATTTTCAAGAATGCTTAGTTCTGCGGGCTTGCCTCTTTCACCTGGTATCTCTCTCTCTCTCTCTCTCTCCTCGTGTATGGACATTTATTTGGAAGTTGAACACTCCCTAAAAAAATCATCATTTCCTCTGGAGGTCTTTACACGGTGCCCTTCCGACGATGGCTAATTTGTTTCAGCGGAAATTTGCCCATTCACCGTTGTATCCTATCGTAACGCAGAGGAATCGATTGAACATCTTCTTCTGACATATCCTTGTGTAGAAGCTCTCTGGTTTGGAGGTGCTCTAAATCTCAAGGTTCATATGACAAATGTCTCGTCTTGGCAGTAATGGGTCAAAGATCTTCTTCATTCATATCAGTGGGCTGCTCAGGAGAGGAAGTGGTTTTTGGCTTATGTTGGTTTTCACGTGTTGGTGCATATGGAAGACAAGGTGCAATTTTATCTTTAAGCATTCCACTATCAACCCGGCTCAAACCCTTTTTGTTGTTAATAATGATGTGGGAGTGTTTTTTGCGGCTCGTGGGATTGATTAGGCTCAATGGGAGGTGCCTGCATCTGTCGAGGACTTGGAAATTCGTTGGTCACTGCCTCATGCTCCTTTTGTTAAAATCAATGTGGATGCTAGTTGGGTTGAGTCTTCACATTTGGGGTTTGTGGGTTGGTGGCGTGGGATAGTATATGGAAGTTTTTGGCAGCTAGTAGACAGGCTATTGAGGTTTTGTGTGTTAGTCAAGCTGAGGCCTTTGCTCTTTTGCTTGGTTGTGAACTAGGTATCTCTCAAGGGTTTACTTGTATATTTCTTGAATCGAATTCGTTGGAAGTGGTTTCTTGTTTGAATGTTAAGTTGGAAGATGGCAGTTAGAGGGCGTATCCTATTTTTGCGCAAGTCCAAAAGTATAGGGATTCCTTTCAGGACTGCCACTGGTCTTAGACTCCTCAATCAGCCAACAAGGCGGCAAATTTGTTAGCATCACAGAAGTCTAAGGAGATGTGCGATGTTTTGTGGGTTGACCGACTCTTATCTTCCTTGGTTTTTGTCTTAAACTTTGATGGATTGCCTTGTCCCTAATAGGTGTTCTTGGCTTTGCGGGGAGTGACGCTTTGGCATGTGGTGCCGCGTCATTCTTTCTTGTAGCTTCCTGCAAAGTTTGTTTCCCGTGTTCGGTTGTTGTTTGCTTGGTTTGGCTTTCTGTTTGTGTGGCTCCTTAGCCTTGGGATTGTTGTTCCAGTATTCCAAAAATAAAAAATAAAAAATAAAAAAAATTTGCTTGTTCAATTAAAAATTATCTTAATACACCTCACATATTTCTCCCATAATACCCTCACACCCTGTATTCTTAATATGCACCTTACATTTTCTACATGCACCCCGTATTTTCTATACATCACACATTTCTCAAATCTTATAAAGCTTTCAATTCCACCATTAAAACCCATGTCGTCAGTTTTTAATATTTGATGATAATTTTAGATGTTTAATCCTTTATGTAATCTATGTGATCCCTAAAAGATGAATACGAACATAGAAGCTTGAATAACGCATCAAAAACAAGATTAAATAATTATTGATGTCGTCAAAATCACTAAAACAATTAAAAAAAAAATGAAGACTTACCTCATGTGAAGCTTCCGAAATATCGATTTTGTGTTTCATTCGTCAAAAATAATTTTTCTCAATCAACATGTTTGTAATTTCATTGGTTAGGGTTTTGTTCAACAATGGAGGGTTGGAAGGGTTTTGACAGTTGAAGGGGATAAATAATACGTTAAAAGTGATTTGGGGTGTATATATAATTTTTATTTATTTTTCAACTTTATAAGGTCAAAATTGCTATTGCATAGTAGGGTAAATAAGTCATTTAATACTAAATTTTAATATGGGGTGCATTCAACATTTTGTGGGGTTCTAATATAACAAGCCTTAATTAATTAAAATGTGCAGTTATAGTCTTTTAATTAACTTCGTTAAATTTTTTGTCAAATTAAGTTGTGGGACACGCACGAAACGCTGAATCAAAGGGAAAATATAGAAAATCAAATGAGAAAAATGTAGCAATGATTTTTCAACTTTAACCTAATTACAGTAATGGTTTCTTAATTTTAATCTAATTAGAGCAATAGTCTCTCAACTTTAATCAAATTAATAGTTCTTCCAACATGACTCAATTTGACAGCATTCTGATTGAATTGACGAAAACAATCATAGTTGCACATTATGATAAATTAACTGTTAAGAGATTAATGGTCATGAATTTTTAATTAAAAGACTATTTTTTCAATTGAGTTAAAATTCAAGAATTATTTTTAACACTTTTCGCATACGAGCCGTAACAGAAAAGGAAAAAGATTCGTCCAACAGGAAACGGCTTTTGCTTTGCTCCCATTAAAGGAAAGGTATCACCGGCCACGTTAATGCAACGCTTATCCTATCTACCAATGCTAATTGACAAAAATATCCTCATTTTATAAACCGTAACACAAAACACGAAGACATAAATCGTAATTTCAGATGGACTCACGGTTGTTGTCGCTACCTTATACGCACCGTTTCGCGTGGTAAATGGCCTGAAATTCGTCGTCTCTCATAATTTTCATTCCGTTCTTTCCATGTCTTGCTTTTTGTAACGTTTAACCCTCCCATCGAGGGTTTTGAATTCCAATTCCGATTCCTCCTCTCCTTCTTTCTCAAATCTCAAAGGTTGTTGTGCGATTTGGAATCGGAACCCTAATTGTCGAGCCTTGGATCTAAAGAGTTCCAATGGCGAATCACGAGGAGGATGACCTCCGAATGGCACTACGGATGAGTATGCAGAATTCACCTCCGGATCCCAAGCGTAGCAAGCCCAGGGACGGACTCGCCGGAGCTCCGGCTGAAGAGCCGTCGGAACTGAAGACCCGCAGACTTCAGCGAGAGCTGATGGCTGCTGCAGCTGAGAAGAGAATGCTGGTCGCCAAGAAGTCTTCGCCTTCGGCTTCACCTAGCAAGGTGTTGTCCGGGTCTGCAGGTTCCGGTTCGGGTTTGGCGCCAAAGGTGGTGACGAAAGATAAGGAATTGAGTTTGGAGCAAGTGAATTTGGGAAAGGGGTTGAGCGAAGAGGATGCAAAGCAGCTGTTTTCGATGGTTTTCGGGGCCGAGGTTACCAAGGGCATTCTTGCGCAGTGGAGTAATCAGGGTATAAGGTGTGTATTTTGATGGCTTTTCTTGTAAAGTTTCTGGCTTTTCTTGTAAAGTTTGTGTATTTTGATGCACCAGTGGAACGGTTCATTTGGGATGGGGCTGGGAATTAGAAAAAGATTTGTCTTTGTAGGGAGTTGAGTTCACGTACAACATCTGACTTTCGAGTTTGTTATAATCTTGTAGACTGGTCCAGGGTTCTTGTTTTCTATGTTCAAACATTTTCATTTGCATTTTATATGCAAGTAAGCCGCAATATTCTTCTTAAAAGTAAGCAGCTATGTAAAAAAATTGATGACTTTAGCGGGTCTTTTAATCAGTGTCATATTGCAGAAACATAGCAAGAGACATAGGTTATTGTTTCATTCACAAAGGTAGTTTACTTACTTAGTGCTTGCGCTAAGGGCTAGGGTTGCTTTCTCTGTTGGTTGAATTTGCCACTAGGTGGAATCAGGCCGGATAAGCCTTAAAAACACACACACAACTGGCTGGACACAAACAAAAGAAACAAGAAAAGTGTCATGATTAGAAAGAACCAAAACATCAAAGATGAGAATCCCTGAAGGTAAAGCCAGAAGGGAGTAAATGTGGAATGTGATGTATCAGGCATAGGGGTGGGAGCTGTGTTGTCATGAAAGGGTCACCCCATAGAGGTTATTAATTTATCATAAAAACTGTATTAACGAGAACAGAATGTTGTACTGCCAGAGTATTTATTATAAAATCTATTTAACATAATTCTAATGACACTAATTGCCTCTTAATGAACAGCTACTTTGGAATCTTCCAAAATAGAAGAAAACAAAATATCCCAAAGCTCTGGACATTAAAGCCCAAAGTGAAGACCAAAATCTGACTTTTATCACATAAAACCTCTTCTCTCTGCGCACTGTGATTCTCCCAAATCTGTTTGTTACGCTCACTCTAAATTACCCTAAAAACTAGCAGACATTAACTCCATAAAGCTTTTTCCTTCTTTTAGCCATCCAAATCAGAGAAGCAGGTTGGAAAGTATGGAAAGAGATGGACTAACTCTTAAATACACAAAAGGACCAAAATTTTTACCTCCTTATTGTTGGCTTTGTGTTGCATCCAGACTAAATGCCTAGAAGATTTATTATCTCCCAAAATGGGTATGTACTATCGGGTTGGGTGAATTGGACTCAATAATAAACGCCCTTTGGCATTCCAGCCTTCCTTTCTTGACCTTCCTGCACTGGACAGGAATCAACTCCCATACATGGTCTCACGACTTTGCGGAGACTGCTTTTTGGTAAACAGTTGACCGGACCTGTTCACTGCGACTCCCTTTGCGAAGGGACATCCCTTCTCCCGAAGTTACGGGGCAGTTTTCTTAGTCACCTTCTAGTATGTGATTTAGATGGTGGAGATCATGATATTCTGGGTTTTAACTCTAGATGCATATGATCCAGAGTTTCCGCCTTCTAGTAACTGTCCTACGATCTTCTCAAAAGAAAGAAAAATGTATATTTAGAGGAAGATAATGACACATTCCCTTAGAAAAAAGATAGCAAAGAAGTGAAATCCCCAATTCTGATGGATTTAGGTTGTCTTTGATTGCTTTTGGCGGCATAATCCATCAAGGGAACTTGTTTCTCTCATTTACTTTTTCTTTGGAGACCATTCCACATATAACAAACGGGGTGGGAATGTATAGGTTGATAAAAAGCTTAAGCTTAATTGTGATGATTGTTGTATAATGGTAAAAACTTGGTCGCCTTCACACATTTGTTACTTTTCCCTGAGGCACACATCACATGCTTATGCAATCTTTACCCACATAGCATGAAAAAGCTGACTTGGTTGTAGACTTTTAGTAAAGCTTTAAAGGATATGATGTGGCAGATTTACTATAGAAAAGTATGCATTCTTTCCAATCAGCTGGATATCTGGATCCATATTTGAAATAGAGTATGGGTGTTGGGCCATGGCATTGGTTATGTGTATGGTTGGACTCACGTTACACAGACAGAGATAGGAACTTAAGAATAAGGATATTAATACATCTTCATGAAATGTTTTATGGTTTTGCTGATAATTTAATAGGGGCATACATTGACAAAAACATGGCGATGCATTTCCGGAGTATTTGTCTATCATTTTTATCTTTACACTTCTTTGAAAGTTTAAGGGGCCCTCCAAGCTAACACTGAATGGATGGAAGTTTTTGTTCTTCTAGTTGTTCTTTGCTAGCTAGCAGAAACTCTATACTGGACCTTCAAAACTCAATTCACTGAAACTATGGCCCACCTCTTTGTTTTTAGTATGTCATTGGAATGATGATGGGAAGAAAAGAACAAAAACAAACAGAGAAAGGGATTATTATTAGCTTTTTCAGGTTATGGAGATCAAAACCTTCATATCTGGTCATGCTCCTACTAATCCACATGTGCCGCAGTTAGTTTA
Organism: Pyrus communis; assembly: GCF_041283825.1. Classification (NCBI taxonomy): domain Eukaryota; kingdom Viridiplantae; phylum Streptophyta; class Magnoliopsida; order Rosales; family Rosaceae; genus Pyrus; species Pyrus communis. The sequence goes on along the minus strand of NC_142569.1, from coordinate 33,322,245 downwards.
CTTTATACTTTATTCTTCAGAAGACAATCAATTTAAATTTACTGAATCAACTCAACAGTTCTGTATTGTTGTAGTTTTATGATTCTATGCTCAAAACTTAGGTTTCTTTGTGCATCATCCAATTATGCCACCATAATATATAAGTTATCGGAACCACTTCTGTAAGACACCAGTTATGGACATATTTAAATCACTTGTGAAAACTTTTGCCTGGTTAGAAATTTTGCCTCCATGTTTAACAAGTTTACTGAATTCTCTTCTCACTTTGAATTTCATCACATCCTTAATATGATCTCCATTGTTTACTGTTATTATGGTATTGAAAAATAAATTTGTGGTTGTTTCACTTGTTTGGCTAATTTAAAAAACTTTTTTTTTATAGGTTTAGCCCTGATCCAGAAACATCTATGGGTCTAGTGCAGCATGAAGGTGGGCCCTGTGGCGTTTTAGCAGCCATTCAAGTAACTTCCTGATTTCTCAACATAATATGTTATGTGTTTCTTTTAATAATGTGGTGTTGCTCAAAATTCTCTTGCTTTGCAAATGCAATATCAAGGGCACCTTTTGTATTATGAAGAATATAACTCAATTTTCATGCTATTCTCATAAGAAAGTTTTTTTACTCCTCAATTTTATTGATGTGAGTGAAATTACAGTGGGAGGAAACAAAAAGATTGTATTGAGCCTTTTATTCTTTTTTTTTTCCTAATATCTATGTGTCATATGAAGAATTTTTCTTTTTTTAATATGTGATGTTTTTGAGACATGTTTCTGTCATTGTAATAAGATATGTGTCTTTGCCCCTACCCACCCCCTAGGTTTAATTGATGTTTCTTCAATTTATTAGTGTTATTATTTAATATTTCTTGGTACTTTTTAAAAAATGTTATTGACTTGACAGGCATTCCATGATTCTCTTTTAGTCTGGTAATAGTATTTTCTGTTTGGTTGTGCAGGCATTTGTTCTCAAATACCTACTTTTCTACCCAGCTGAATTAGGTAAAGTTGCACCAAACATGCATCAAAATGTGGGTTCAAGGACACCGTCTAATAGTCAGTGTGTTGCAACAAATAATTTTGCCTCTCTAACTGAAGATGCAAAAGCAAGGTGATTAATCATTGCATGGTAATTTATATGATGGTTGAACATGCTTATGCATTAAGTTATTCATATTGTAATTAGCACAAGCCACAGACACTTCCTGTACATCCATTCTGGTTTACTCATTTCTGTTGCACATTATTGAGTTGTAAGCACACACGGCAAACTTTTCCCTCCTTAGTAAACATACACTAATTTCACTGGAAAAATATTGTTTAATTTGTGGTTCTACATAAAGTATAAGGAGAAATCAGAGCATTTTTATAGGATGTGCAAAAATGTTTTTCAGTTGTTTTTATGTGCAAGGCTAATGACTAGTAAGTCTTACTTTTTGTAACCACTTTACCTTTGTATGTTAAACTTTTGTAAGATTTACTATCTCCTTGCGCTCTTCAGAAATTGTTTTACGCTTTCACATTATAACTTAACTTTTTATGTGCAAGGCTTCTGCTTTTAGGATTATTATTTTCTTTTCTCTGAAATTGGCACAAATATGTTTTTTTTTTCTTTCTATTTGGCATAGTATTGGATAAAGAGGTATTCGTAAAGACTAAGAGATACAGAATCTCACCCAAAAGACGAGATCCAGAAGCCCTAAGTGCCGCCTAAAACTTGAACTACTTCCACACCTCCTCCACTTCCATCCCCCGAACATCTTCAAAGATCCGCTGATTCCTTTCTGACCAAATAGCCTTAATAATAGCCAACCCCAAACAACCCATGTATTGATTAGCCTTCCTTCCACCACCCAATAATTAACTTCTCAGCAAACAAACAAAACAGTCTTTTGTCGCCAACCAATAAACTTTACTCTGGTTAATAAAAAGCACCCCGACTTACAACTAAAAGGGCAAGATAAGAAAACATGATCCACTCTCTCCCCCAAACTCTTGCATAAATACACCAATCTGGGCATAAAAAGGATCCCAGCCCATGTCCTTGGAGCAAATTGCTGGTGTTAACCTTCCCATGTACCACCAACTGAGCCAAAAACCATAACCTTGAGTGAAACCTTATATTTCCAAATCATGCTGAAAGGAAGAAAAAGACGACTGCCTGATATGTGTCTCAACCCGGTTTGAAATAGGATTATAAGAAAATTTTCATGAAAGTTCTAAGCACCATCTTCTTGCATCCTCGCTGTATGAAAATTATTTGACCCTATGTTGATTCATGTTGGTAATTTGATAATATTTTTCATGATTGATTAAGTTGACTCATGGGAATTCATGTTGCTGAAACCAACACTTCGTCCTTTTGACAGAGTACTTATTAGAAGTATGGGTGAGATATTGTTCTTATGTGGAAGCAACAAAAGGGCGGTGATTGCGACTTTGAGTGTTATTGGAGAAGAAACTGAGAGGTCTGAAGACAGACTGAATGATGAAGTAAGTGAACTGGAGCTAGTGATTCATGCACTTATTTTTTTTCTTTTCTCCTGACAAGAATAATGTATGATGCACTTGCAGAATATTCATATGGATTTGGTTTGAATTAAGCTTTGAGCCTTTATATTTCTGCTTTGACAGGTAATAACCAAGTCACTTGAAGGTCTTTCAATCGAATCGGCTGCTGATTTGCATAAAGTGCTAAGAGTTAGCACATACACAACACAAGAAAGTGCATTTCAGAGGCTCCAAGCAGTGCTTCCTGCTTTTCAAAGTCGTATGGGGGCACTGCTGTTCCTTATTTCTGCTTTACTTTCTCGTGGACTGGTATGGTTTTTAAGCTTGAAAGCTCTTTTGAACACTGTACACTTTAATTCAGTAATGCAGTGATATTTTTTTGTTAACTAAACTAATTTATTGAACTTACTCTACTGCAGGACTTAGTTCAATCTGATAGGGACGACCCCAGCCTACCCCTTGTCACTGCTCCGTTTGGCCATGCCTCACAGGTACGCATCCATATGAATGAGTTCCACTTTTGGCCCAGTGCTTCAGTACTTGATCCATTTGGTATTCTCTTTAAGAACTTTGCATTAAAATTCCATTGTTCTGCCTTGTATGTTATGGAACAGGAAATTGTGAACTTATTGCTCTGCGGGCAGGCAGTCCCTAATGTTTTCGATGGAAAGATGGATTTGGGTGGTGGCATGTCTTTAAAAGGCATATCCAAAACTGTGGAAGTTGGATTCCTCACTCTGTTAGAATCCCTAAATTTCTGTAAGGTTGGTCAGTATTTGAAAAGTCCAAAATGGCCGATCTGGGTAGTTGGAAGCGAGTCTCACTATACAGTCCTTTTTTCTCTTGATACCACTGTCCAAGATGAGAATGAACTGGAAGGAAGGGAATCACAGATTCGGAAAGCTTTTGACGCACAAGATCAGAGCGGTGGCGGTGGTTTTATTAGTGTAGAAGGCTTTCATCAAGTCCTTACGGAAACTAACGTAAAACTTCCAACTGAGAAGGTTGACCTCCTCTGCAGCACAGGATTTATTGTATGGAGCGAATTCTGGCAGGTCATTTTGGATTTGGACAAGAGCTTAGGAGGCCTAAAGGATTCAACTGGATTGATGGGTAAGAAGGTGTTTGATCTTTACCATTTTAATGGAATTGCAAAATCTGACCTAAATGGAAGCCAGACAAGCTCGGGAGGCGAGATTCCAGTTCAAAGACCTAGGCTCACAAAATTGAGGGTGTCGGTACCTCCAAGGTGGACTCCTGAAGAATACATGACAGATGTGGTAGTGACCTCAGCTTCTAGTGGTAATGAATCTGGAGGGAAAGTCACAGAAATTGCTAAGCCGGAGCCTGCTCAGCATGCACCTCTGGTGGACTGCATAAGAACTCGCTGGCCCCGTGCTGTCTGCAATTGGGTAGGTGACCCGCCTAGCATAGTCTGAGTTGTTTGAGAATCTTATTTGGGTATCGTTTGTCGTACTTTCATTGCTGAAGCAGGAGAACTAATATTGCAAGCCAAAAGGATGAGCTTGTGGTTTGAAGTGCCACCCTTAAGATACAAAGAGTGTTCATCTAATGTTTTCGTCAGTCTCAATACGTGGACAGTGTCGATGGCATCCTCTGTACATGCTGCAGCTTCAGCAATCAATTCGATCTTTGATTCGTCAACATATTGAACGGAGGGGGAAAAAGATCTTGTGCAAGTTTATTGTCTATTCAAATTGTAAAATTCATCTATATAATCACCTTTGTTGTGGAGTCGAGGAGCTATCAGTTCCTGGGAAGGACTTCAATAAACAAACATCGAGTCTGTCTCGTCGAAATATTGTAATGATTTTTACTGCATTACTGTTGTTATACATGTAATCACCTTCTCCTGAACCTTGTTGCAAGGTTAAAAGCTACAAGCTTCTTTTTTATTTCCCATTTTTACAATTTTGCCTATAGAAGTTCTACACTGCTTACAGAATAGCATATATGCATAAATAGCATTAAATATCCGGATTTGGCTACCGTACATGCATGTATTTAACGCATTCACCATCGACTCGTTATATCATATATGAACATAACTAACCGTTAGATGGTGAACGTATGCATGAAGTTTGAGCTAAAACATAACTGCAACCATACTACATAATTCGAACCTTGTCCTTAACAGTCAGTAGCTTGACATTCCTCACGTTTGAGATTTTGGCATCTTTGTACTACCGTACTGTCCCAATCCTATTAATATCATCTCAATTTTGCACCTACAACCCACGCTCTGTTACAATCATGGCACTTACGTGTGTCTTTCCTGAGATCCCCATGATTGAAGTAACGAAACGTTGTGTTTGTGCCACCACAGCGAGCGCAGGGAACTGTCTTCTTGCGAGCCTCCTCTGCAGATAATATAACGAAGTAATTAAACAAACTAAATCATCAAAAACGAAACAGTTTAGCCAAATCAGATTGACAAAAAGACAACCTTTTCAGTCCTGGTTGTGGAATAAAGTTGTATGAGCATCATATTTTCCTGACAACATATTCAGATCAAACAAGTCACATTAACTAACTACAAACAAACCATAGATTAATGAAGAGGAATAAGGGAAAAGAAGGAATACTTACATCATGAATATTTTGAGCCACTTTAGTGAAGGAACCAACTTGATCCGCATTCGATCCCTCCGCTTTCTTAAATGTTTTCTTCTTTTCTGGCATCGAATTCCAGGCCAAAGTTCTCAGTCGTTTTCAGCCAGCAATGCATAATCTTACAAAAAAGCCCAGAAATTTAAGTTCTTTTTAACATAACAGCATAATATTACGTAAAGCCCAAAACTTCCAGTCTTTTCTCAGAAAAACACAGCAGCATAATCTTACCAAAAAAAAACCCAGAAGTTTAGGTCCCCTTCCAAGTAAAAAAAGCTAACTTTACATAAAGCGAAAAAGTTTCAGTATTTTTTCAGATAGCAAAAGCATAATCTCACAAAAAGGCCGAAAAATTTCACAAAGGGTGGTGCTATCTACACACCCCTGTATACCTTCCACACATTCTTAACTTTCGAACGCCGGGTTCAAAGAATTGAAGATGATCAAATGACAGAAATTAACAAGATTGTGTGGAAGATAAAAAGAGGTGTGTGGATAACACCATCCTTTCTAAAACCAAATCATGAATTACAAAAAAATAAGACCAAAAGTTTCAGTTACAATGCCTCGTATAATTCAGCAATCAAACAGAGCAATGCACCTAGTTTATGTTTACAAATTTTATCATATAAAAACAAAAAAAGCAAAAATCCAAACTGAAATTCTTTACAAGAAATTATACTTGCAGGCAGCAAATGTAATGTATCAATCTGGCCTTTTATGTAAAACCTAACAGAAAAAATCTAACCCGTAAACCCTAAAAAGATTTGATCTTTGAGCCCAACCAGAAAGAAATGCATGCTCAAATTGGGAGCAATTTTACCTTGAGTTGCATTGTCATCTTCTAAGTTGATTAATTCAACTTTGTCGGGTATGATCTCTCTTTCTCACTCCCCTTGCAGGCAACCCATCCATCTCCATCTCTCTCTCTCTCTCTCTCTCTCTCTGAGGTACCTACTGCTACTTGTCTTGGTTCCAGCGTAAATGATGTACTTACCACATTTTTTGTCTTATACCATATTTAATTTAATGTAAATAATATCGTTTGTTAAAAAAAATATCTATACCCAATACTGAAAATGACAAAAACACTTCGTTAAAATTTTTTTTTAATGAAAATAACAACATCCATGTGATCAAAACCCAACAAGCTGGGCCTTGGTTTTGCTTGTTGTTGCCTGTTGGGGGTGCTGTTTATTTTATACTTAATGGTTAAGAATTATTCATTTGGCGTTTTTTATTAAATTTTTGTTTTGTGAGAAATTTTTCATTCAAAATTCCCTTACAATTTACCCAATTATTGTTAATTAACTTTCTTGTCAGATCACCTATCATTTGGTAAGTTTGATAGTACGATCTGATAAATTAACACAACGACTTTGTTTGGCACATCGTATAAAGTAACGGATAGAATTAATAGTAATCCAGTTGTTTGGTGCAGTTTCGTATTAAATACTCGGCCGACTAATTATTTGGACTCACTTATTTTATCCGGTCTATTCCTGCTAACTAATACACTCCAAATGGGAAGGATAATTAGTTGGCTTCTTCGTCTCTCTCTTCGTTCCTCGTTCTTCTTTCCTTCTAACCAACCAACCATGGCAGCAATCGGAGTGATTCCGACAGTCATTCCAAAGCCAATTGCCGCTGACCCTAGTCCCCTATCTTTCTCTATTTTCTGTTCAGATCTTCGCAAGCAAAGACTATCTAGAATGTTTAGGGAGACTTCAAAGAGATTACCCAGTGCACTGCAGAGCAATCCTTCTCTTTTTCCTTCCATATTCTCACCCTTCATTTATTTCATTTTTTTAATTTCTACAACAGAATAAAAACCAGAAGCAAAAAAGAAAGCAATGCACTGCTTGCGCAATTTTAATTTCTATATAAACTTGAGTTTTATTAATTATTACATGAATAATTTATTTTAACAAGAGCAACTTAGTAATCAAGCTATAGTTTTAATTCCGATTCAAGTGAATTAGAAAACAAGTTATATGAAACTAATATCATTTTTACTCTGATTCTAGCTAGTTTAGTAAACAACTTTAATAGGAATCTAATTATGATTCCTCCACAATCCAATTTCTTCTCAATTCAATTTCCCTCAATCTGATTACGGATTAGTAAACGAGCCCTTAATTTTATGAAGCGGTTCGTTCTAGCGCCATTTGTCAGGTGCATTTGGCATTAACATAATTTAATCTTATGATAAATTACAAAGCTTTTTAGACGAAATTTTAAATTAATTAATTTTTTTTCTATAAATACCTAAGTTATTCTTGCATCATTTCTCACATCCGTTTTACCATTCCATACTATCTTACCTCATTTTATTTCAATATGATAGTTTAATTCAATTATGTCCAAAAACCTTAGCTACAAGTGATACTCAAAATATGTTTGAAAATATTATTTTAATATGGTATTTTAATTCAATTAACCATATTAATTTAATTAAAATAATAAACTATTGAGGGGGCTAAAAAATAGCAGCCTTGGTTGGAGATGAGTTTTTTTTTTTGTCAAAGGACTATGTTTTGTCCTATAGTCCTTTAACCTCCTCGGTTGGAGATGATATAAAATATAGCCTGGCACTATTCATGTAAAAAAAAATTTCTTGCAGGGCTATAGGGCTAAACATGGCCCTTTGGCCCCCTTTCGGTTGGAGATGGCCTAATAGTATATTATAAATAAATGAATCATGTTTGTAAAAATGGAAGACTAATATGTGGAGGAGAAGATCGCCAAATTTTCTTATATTACTTTTGATAAAATACACAATGTTGTTACAGCTTTGATATTTCAACAATATTCTTTGATTAAACATTAATATTTAACAATGTTAATCGAATGGTTAGCGCATCTAGTTTAGTTCATTTTTTGCTTTTTTTTTTTTAAGTAACATAAAATGTAGACAATTTTGATGCTATTATAAAATTCTCCGCCTAGAGCTGCCTAGGTCTCACCTAAGCGTTAGGTGGCTAACCATTGCCCCCATTAACCCTTGGTGTTTAAAATTAATAAAGGGCGCCTAAACCTGCTTAGGTGTCTGTCTCCGCCTATACCCAATTAGGCACTCACATAGGTTGTGACTCTCACTTAGACAAAAAACACATAACTTTTATTTTGCATTAATTTTTTTTTTTTCAATAAATAGAAGAGACTTGTTGAATATTTGGATGAACATTCATCATATGCTTGTTTCCCATGTTTTCAATATGTTCTAATATTTAATAATCTATATATCATTTTATTTTGCAATTTATGTATTCCGACACAATTATATATATATATATATATATATATACATTTATTTATTATTATTATTATAACAAGAGACTTATTTATACAATATATTGTAAATTTATTTAAAAATCAGCTTAGTCTGCTTAGGAGCTAGGCTCCAGTCCGCTTCCCGACTAGGGTCTAATGGCTTTTAGAATCTTCGTTCAGATCATCGTGCTACATTTTTTTTTTTTTTTGAATAAATTATATTATCTATACTAGGGATCGAGAAATGAACAAAACCTTGCACTGGACTAATCATAATAATGTATTATAAATTTATTTTTAATAAAAATTGAACCTAAATTTCATACTTATTGCATAAGAAGAAAAGAAGGAAGACGTCCGATTTATTGTATAAAAGAATTAGTACCTCCATGCAAAAAGGCTACTTGTTGAGAAAAGTGTGAATAGTTGCTTGGAATGAAGGCAACCTCGTCCCTTTCTTCCATGCTGGAGAAAGAAGAGACAAAAACCTGGTAACCGCCGAATCAGAAAGAAAACGACGACAGGCGTTATCTTTAGTGACAACCACATACCTCACTCTCCCATCACAACCCTCCACGTGTCTGCCGAAACTTCCATTAGTGCTGGATTAGCCTCCCTTCCCCAATCCATTAGCCCTCGAATCCAGCACCACCACCACCTTCTAATCCAATCCAAACCAAACCATTTTTTCCTCCTTACATTTTTCATTCCTTTTTTCTCCTTATAGTTTTCCATTTACCTCCGAGGAGGAGGGATAGGCAAAGCCATGCTATTAACGAGAATCGACTTAAGACTTTTCTGTTATAAATTAAGTAAAAAAATACACAACTACACCGTAGTATTAAATGATTACTATTATATATTTTTAAGATCCTTGGATCACATTTTATAAATGGACAAACTTGTAATCCATAATTTCATTAAAAAAACGGATGGAGAGAGAGTGTGAATAACCAAACTCTATATAATTAGCCCTTGGTCAGCTGTTTGGGGGTTTGTTATTGGAGGTTCTAAGTGACAGTGCGTTTGGTAAAGGAATAGCAACGACAGCAGAGAAAAAAATGGATCACGCAGCCGATGCTCACCGGACGGACTTGATGACCATAACGAGGTTCGTGCTGAATGAGCAGTCCAAGCGCCCTGAGTCTCGCGGTGACTTCACTATCTTGCTCAATCATATTGTTCTTGGCTGCAAGTTTGTCTGCTCTGCAGTCAACAAGGTCTCTCTCTTTGTTATAGTGTCATTTTCCTCAAAGATTATATTGAATGCCAAATTTGTTCTTGGAATGAAAGTTTTCGAATCATTGTCATGACGTAGTCAATTTGATTAGAGCAGTGTAGTCACTCCACCCAAGTTCGATTCTTGCTATTGTAGTTTGGATTAAATTAGAATATCGCTCGAATACAATAGAAAATATTTTCCATTCTTAACTTGGTACTGTAGCTTTTGTATGCATGGCTTTTCTCTGTTTTTGGGGAACTGACTGGCACTGTGGAAATGGGGATTTTAATCTGGAAATTTTTGACTTGGGCAGGCTGGTCTGGCCAAACTTATCGGGCTTGCTGGAGAGACCAACGTTCAGGTAAGTATTTGATATCTGTTTATATTGAATATACTATATTGGGGATATTCTATAACGTGAAATTGTTCGATTTTTCGGTTATAGGGTGAAGAGCAAAAGAAACTGGATGTTCTTTCAAATGAAGTTTTTGTTAAGGCTCTGGTTAGCAGTGGCAGAACCGTAAGTCATCAAAATTTTCCTTTATAATGTTTGCGTTAGATGAATTTGAAGGACCGATATTGCTAACAATTTGGGGTTTGTGGCAGTCTATTCTTGTTTCAGAAGAAGATGAAGAGGCGATTTTCGTGGAGCCAAAATTGCGTGGAAAGTAATTGTCTATGCTTTATGCCTGTTATCAGAGCTTGTTCCAATGAATGTTTGTTTTTGAGACTTGTAACTCAAGGCTGTCTGTCTGAATAATGCTTTGAACTCATACTGGAGCAGGTACTGTGTTGTGTTCGATCCACTGGATGGTTCGTCTAACATTGATTGTGCTGTTTCCATTGGAACGGTACAATCCCTCATTCTTATTAATTATTTATTATTGCATCAAAAGACTACTGACAAAATCTATGCAATTGAATCATTTGTTCCAGAATAACTCAGTATTATGCTGCGAAACATTTGTCTTATCAGATTTTTGGGATTTATGTGGTAAAAGATGGCGAACCTTCTCTTGACGATGTCTTGCAACCTGGAAAGAATATGGTTGCAGCAGGCTACTGCATGTACGGAAGCTCTTGCACGGTATACAAAACACCATCTTTCCTGTGGATTTTCGTTGCCTGCAGTCCAGATTTGCAAGACACTGCTTTTAACTATTTGGGAATGTAATGGTTTTACAGTTGGTGATAAGCACTGGATCTGGAGCTCATGGGTTCACCCTTGATCCTTCTCTCGGGGAGTTCATACTAACTCACCCAGACATCCAGGTATTTCTCGTGCTGTAACACACGGAAGGAATTCAACCTCTTTTATATCTGAATGTTGCTATGATAATTCGTGTGCTACTTGAGAACGTACTACATTCTCATCTATTGTCCCAAAAATTTTGTGTGCGTGTGCGCGCATATATATAGTGAATATGTCATTTTGATGAGAATGTAGTAAATGAGATGTGTTATCGTAGTGTCCAACGTTCAGTACATATCTGCTTCTTTCCCCAGATTCCAAAGAAAGGAAAGATCTATTCAGTGAATGAAGGGAACGCCAAAAATTGGGATGGCCCGACAGCCAAGTATGTCAACCTCAATAATAGTTCTTATTTTGATGTCCAGCGTTGAAAATTTCTGACCTTTTTGGCTTCAGGTATGTGCAAAAGTGCAAGTACCCGGAAGATGGTTCATCCCCGAAGTCGCTAAGATACATTGGAAGGTACCGTGGATTCTCATCGTAGAAGTTTAATCTGGTTTTTCTATATGAACGACCTGCCTCTGTTGAATTTGAATGTTGATCCTTCATCCCGTTCTTGTGTTTGACATATGATTCTGTTCTGTTTCGTTCAGTAAGTAGTGATAGTTATGATTTATCGTCATGGTTAACAGCATGGTTGCTGATGTTCATCGGACATTGCTGTATGGCGGTATCTTTTTGTACCCTGCTGATAAGAAGAGCCCAAACGGGAAACTGCGGTATGTCAAGCACAATTACAGCTTTCATTTTCATTTGAAACAGTCATGGAAGCCTTGTATCATGTTCTGTAGCTTCAGGTTTAAGTTTATGGACTTAAGTCACGCATTTGGTTTAACTTGTGTTAACTAGGGTTCTCTACGAAGTCTTCCCAATGTCGTTCTTGTTGGAACAAGCAGGCGGTCAGTCCTTCACTGGCAAGGAACGGGTATTGACTCTCGCACATTTCTTATTCGTTGATACGTTGAATGAAAATGGTTAAATAACTTGCTAGCTTTCTGTGTATAAAGCCGATTCATGCCAGAAATCAGGGGCAGCCCTGAGGGTAGCCGGAATAGGCAGCCGCGGGCATAAATTATGGAACTCTGCTCCACACTCTGTCGTGAAGCTTTGTGCAACACAGACAATTTCTCGTAACTGCAGAAAACTTCCAAGAATTATCAAACCGAATTGTTAATCGGGCAATCTATTACTAAAATTATTAGTCGAATATATTATGTTGTTAGAATGTCAATTTATCACATCTATAAATAACGATTCACCTTGTTTGTTGCTAAGATTGATAATTGACAAAAGAACATTGAACATTACTTGCAAGCCAAGACAGGATTAATTTCTTTTCATTTGTGAGTCGATTTTGAATTGATTGGTAATTGATTTTAACATACATCTTGACAGGCCCTTGACCTGGTTCCGACCAAGATACACGAGCGCTCTCCGATCTTCCTCGGCAGCTACGACGACGTTGAGGAAATCAAGGCACTCTATGCAGCTGAAGGAAAGAAATGAACCTAGGAATTGTGGTTCTCTCATCGTAAATCACATAATTGTTCATCTATTTGAACTCCTCTATTAGATGAAGTTTGTAAAGAGAGCGTACAATAATTTGTTGATGCTTACAACTCTAACAAGGTCGTCGTCTTATATTCTGGAGAACTCCTCTACTTTCTTTCCTTATTTTCTCAGATTTCAAACAACTCTACTCAATTAAAGAAATCCATCAAATTAACGGAAAAGAAAAAGAGTAGGGCGGAGGCCAGCCCCCGTTGCAGCATAGACTGGTTCAATGCTCCGAGCTGCCAAGGGGAGACCGAGACCGAGAGAAAGATGGCGAAGTGTTTTGTTGAAAGTGTTGTGTTCGTCACTTCGTTGTCAAGTATAAAATCGGGTAACAAAGCTTTGAAAGTAATCTATGAAGATTACATTAAATTGGATCCATCAATTCCGAGGCACCTGAAACTGAGATTCTTATAATTCTACTCTTTCGGTTTCCTCAAATACAGTAAAAATTCTGATCCTAGGTAGCTCGGGATTGAAGAAATCTCGTTCATTCAGAAATCTAAAAGCGGAATATTAAGATAGATTTGGTAAATGTCACAACAGTTGATTTCCCAATACAAGTAACTAACTCAAGCCGTTCTTAGAGGAGGTGAAACAAGGATGACACCGTCTCCTCTGACAAAGAGAAAAGGAACCATCCGCTTTGTAGTCTGCAATGGAAAAAGGAAAAAATGGTTGTCGGCCAAAAATGTAATACAAGATCAATGCAACGACAGCCAAAGCTAAAGCTAAAAATTATGCTAATTCCACAAAAACCCATTCTCACCGATGATGCCAACGCTAAAAGCAATTTCTTTGGTTATTAATTGAAAAAGGAGAAACCAAACATACCAAATATAAGTTGCACTTTGATCATAGGAAAAAAAGGCACGATATTTACAGAACCTATACTAGCTTCAGTTTAGTATCTTTTAACGATGAGATAAATGAATGACGGAACAAAACACAACACATTCAGGAGCAGATGTGATCATGTTAGCATAAATTTCCATAGACAGATGTTTTCCAAATTTTAGCACGTCCACAGTGGTAAGGCAGAAACATTCATATCTAACTGGGCATCCCCATAGGTAGTAAACATTCTTACCTCTGGACCTATCTGAGGGCACAGTCACTACAGCAGCTCTACCCCAAGGTTATGCATTCTTTTATTATTTACGCAATTTAGTCCTCTAGGAAAACAACACTCAGTTACATTGATTTACAAAATCTTTTGTTTTATATAAACTAGTGAAAAAGATATCAGAGTGTGAGCTACATACCCGGACAATCTCTTCATAAGTTTCATCATCAATTTCTACAGATGTAACAACTTCTTCAACATCACCAAGGATCATATTTAAGTGTTGATCATAAGCCTGCAAAAGCCAGATTTTTAACAACAAAATCAGAATCGGACAGGAAGCTTTATAACCACAAATACTAAGCTAGCAAATATCACTTGACATACTCATTGTTTGATAGAGGAATACTGTTTGTTTACACGCCTTTCCTTACAACAGAGGCAGCTAACAATTAGTGACTCCATAGAAAGTACTTTCGAGAACCATGGAAACATTTGGAAAACATCAGTGATTGGCTTAGCATAAACCCTTACAAGAATTACAATCCTAGCTAAGAAGTAAGAAGCATTGCTTCGTCAAAAAGTCCACAGATTACCCAAGATCTACTTATTCATACTAGGATGAACCAGCTTGGCTTAGCATAGAAGCATTGCTTTGTCAAAAAGTCGATCTACTTATTCATACTAGGATGAGTCGGCTAGACCATATATTTGGAAGCTTAGCATTAAACTAGGTAGAGATATTGTCGTATATTTCATAGGTTCAATAAAGATGAGTTCACTAATACAAGTGCCAGACTGACACTCACTTCACATACTATAAATTTAAAATTTGACTCAGCATCAAGAGAAGAGAAGATTCACCCTCGAAAAAACCATAAAAATAGCTACAAATTTCTTATAAAGTCACACAATTTTCCTAGCTCCGCTAACCGGAAGTATAATTTCGCGATAAGAGCAAACCATACAAGTTATAAACTGCAACAGTAACCACCAACTGACCACCATTATCATTGCCATAATCATCATAGTGTCAAAAGCAACATCGAAAGAAAAATATAAAAGAAAAAAAAAACATGGAATTGCAAATAAAATGAAAAGACTCGAGTTCCTATTGCAAATGCAAAAATAGACAATTATTGAGCATACATCACAATTTTGTTATTGGTGTTCGAGTCTATAAAGAGGAGAATCAAACCTTGATGCATATCGGATGTAATTTCCATTCAGCTGTTAACACTAAAGTAGCATACTTTAAACCCTAATTTTATTTTCTCACTACTTTTTGTTTTTGCCCAATCTAAAACCCTAATTCGAAAAACCCAGAAAGCAGAGAAAACCTAATATACAGCAGAGCGAGAGACATGATAGATAGGGCGTGGAAACGTACATGGAGTTTACCGCGGAGCTCTCGGTCGGAGCGAAGCTTGACGTAGATGCGCTCGTCGAGGCTGAGCCTTATCAGATCCAACGGCTCCTTCACGGCGCTCTCTTCCTCACTCGCCATTTTTGTATTTTCCTCTTTCTTCGAATGGGTTTATTAGGGGGCAATTTGTATGGACTGAGCTTATTTATTATATTAAATATTGTATTGTAATAGACTGGACAATTTGTCTTTGATTACAAGGCCCACTGTAAACAGGCTTAGCACCCAATTGTTTTTGGAACAGATGTTCTATTCAAATTTGGCTGTAACTCAAGCAGGTTAGATCGTCAACCCAATTTTAAATCAATATTTTTAATTCATGTTTAGATTGGGTTTCGGTTTGTGGGTTTATTCGAGTTCGGGTTTAAATTGGTTTGGGCTTATTGGGGTTGAGTTTGGGTTTGCCGAACTTTATAAAGTTTAATCTGGTTACATGTTATCTTATAAGGTAAATATCAAGTAACCATATAACGTCAAACTATTTGAAAATTAATATTACATGTCATCGTCCGTACAAAAGATAAACTAAATAGTGTGGGACACATTTGTAAAGTTTCAAACATGCAAAGTTGAATTTAAATTATAAGACAATACCAAAATTTTAACTAATAGAAATGTAAAAGCAATACTATAACATGAAGTGAGATGAGTAATATGTGCATGAACAATTTGGGCTAGAAATCGGGTTTGGGATGACGTGGGTGGGCAAAGTATCAACCCAATCCAACCCTAAATAATCGGGTTGAGGTCGAGTTAGGTTTGAACGAGTTTTTACTTCATTGTAATTCACCTGATTGGATTGAAATCAAATTGGGTATAAACGGATTCAGTTGACTTTGCTCAAGTTGCACCTCTAATTCAACACACGAATAGAAAATACAAATGATAACATAAAAGTATCCCAAATCCAAACGTGACTATTAAATTTGTGTTATGCGAACAAAAAACAAATAAAAAAGAGAGATAGTACAGGAAAGAAGGTTAAATAGGATTTTGATTTTATTTTTAATTAAATGAATAAATTTGTTTTTGTTAATTGTAATCCAAATTTTGAATCAATTATTATTTTTTATTTGCTTCTTATCCACATGGTGCATATTTGACAACAATATCAACAAAAATATAGGTTTTAATTTGCCGTATCATCACTTAATGGTTAATTTAAAATATCTTTAACTAGTATACGACATTACAACTAATTCAAGAATTTATATATGACATTACAATATTTTAATGATGATTTACAAGTTTGCAATTGTTTCCGAAATTAAAGGTACAGAATGTAATTTGCTTATTTTTTATATTGTTTTTTTTGGTTTAGTGACAATGGGTTTTATCAAATTTGTGACTCATGGACCCCCCGAATCATCCCCGAATCATCCCCGAATCATCCCATACATCGAACCTATCAAAGTCAAATAACTTTGTTGGCTTCTTCCCAATACAAACAACAAGAAGGAACTCAACGTAAGAGAATTATTGAAACAAGTAAGGTTAAAATAAATTTTATATAGTTTTTTATTGAAAAAGGTTAATCTAAATTAATTTTTAAAACTTAAGAAGAAATAAACAATTGAGTAAGTAATTAATTTTCTTGATAGATAATTCATATACGTGTATGAGAAGTGAAAAAGACGTGTGGATATTACTACTCTTCCGACAGATTGGGAAAAAAAAGAAAAAAAAAAAAAATTTGGTATATGTGGTCGTGCTATTATTATATAGGGGGTATAACGTTACACAGTTCCAACCCCTTTTATTTATTTATGTAGCCAGATAGCAGGTGTTTCTCCGTCATCTTCCGCCCGGGAATCTTGGCTCGATTACTGGAAGCTTCTCAGATTTGTGTGGGCATCTCTCTGCAGATAAGTTGCTTTGCTTCTGTGTTCTTGATCTTTGAAGAATGATGTTTCGTTTTCCGGAACTTGTTGCCTTGAATTTGTGCTGATTTGAGTAGTTTTTTGTTGGTGGGTTTTGGATAAATTTGTTATTCAGTTGGTAAAAATTTGTGCTTGGTGTTGGATTTTAGGAAATGGGTTTCTGTTTGGTTATGGTGTTTGTGGGAATTGGACATGCATATACTTTCATGGTGTAAGACTGTAAGTAGCTTCAGGTAGTTGAATTGGGGGTTGAAAAAGCTCGAAAAGCTTAAAAATTGATAAGGAAGATGATTGATTTTTACCTCTGAGTGCTTGAGGCGTGTGAATAGATGTAGAATATGGTTTTAGGATGAAGAAGTTGTTGTTGTGATTGTTGTTAATAGTGAGGATTAAGGAATGGAAGGGAATTTATCACAAGGAGGAGGAGGTATGGTTCCGGGCGGGGCTTCGTTTGGTGGGCTTGATTTGCAAGGATCAATGAGGGGTCATCACCAAACCCAACACCCACACACCATACACCATCACCTTCCTCATCCTCATCAAGGGTCGTTGGTCCACCCATCAATTCCCGAAGGTTTTCCGCTCAAAATGGGAACCATGCATCACTGTGATCAAACCATTTCCATGGTGGATTACAATAAGGGGGAGAGAGGCAAGAACTCGGCAAGTGATGAGGATGAGCCAAGTTATGCGGAAGATGGTGCTGATGGTCACCCTGAAGCTAGTAAAGGGAAGAAGGGGTCGCCATGGCAGCGTGTGAAGTGGACTGATCAGATGGTGAAGCTTCTGATTACTGCTGTGTCATATATAGGTGAGGATACAGGTTCAGATTGCGGTAGCGGGGGAAGAAGGAAATATTCTGTTGTACAGAAGAAGGGAAAGTGGAAATCTGTTTCCAAGGTCATGGCAGAAAGAAGTTATCATGTTTCTCCGCAGCAGTGTGAGGATAAATTCAATGACCTTAACAAAAGGTATAAGAAACTTAACGATATGCTCGGGAGGGGCACTTCTTGCCAGGTTGTTGAGAACCCTGCACTTTTGGATGTGATAGAGTACCTAACAGAGAAAGAAAAAGACGATGTTAGGAAAATATTAAGCTCGAAGCACTTGTTTTATGAGGAGATGTGTTCTTATCATAATGGAAATCGTTTGCATCTTCCTCACGATCCAGCCTTGCAGAAATCTTTACAAAGGGCGCTTAAAAGAGATGATCCTGACAATGATGATCTGAGAAGGCACCACCATGATGATCTTGATGAAGATGATCAAGATATGGAAAATGACGAGCATGACGACTTTGAGGAAAATAATGCTTTACGTGGAGATAATAGGGGAATATACATTTCAGAGGACTCTATAAAGAGGTTGAGACAAGGCCAGGGCCGTGAAGATTTTAACTTTGGGAGTTCTTTGAATTCCCAAGACAGTAACAAAAGTTCTTATTCTCACCCCCAGATTCTTCCCCAACCTGATATGAATCAAGTTTTACCTGATGGTACAAAAGCTGTTTGGTTACAGAAGCAGTGGGTTGAATCGCGTTCATTTCAGTTAGAAGAACAGAAGCTACAAATTCAAGTTGAGATGTTAGAATTGGAGAAGCAACGTTTGAAGTGGCAAAGATTTAGCAAGAAAAGGGACCATGAACTGGAAAAGCTGAGGTTGGAAAATGAGAGGATGAAACTTGAGAATGAGCGTATGATATTAGAATTGAAACAGAAGGAAATGGGTGCTGGATGTAGTTAAGTGTCTCTTCTGATCAGTATTTATTGCAGTAGTGGGACATCTAGGCAATGTTGATTCTCTCAAATTCGGTAAGCTGCAGTGGGTTCAAGTATCACATATTGTTCGGGGGAGCTTTCTTGGAACGACTCTACCTGGATGTACTCTCTAAAACTTATGATTTTGGCAATATCAATGTCTAGTTTTCAGTATTTTGCATATGGTAAAATGGTAATTTCATATGGTTGAAACCTTTTATTGAAAACTGTATGAACAATGGCTTAATAGCTTATTGTATTCTGGTGCTTTCCGTATTTCATCAGCTTTTTATCTCTGGTATTATTGTTTGGTTTTCTCAAATGAATGTTGGCATTCATTTTCTTGTCTTTTTTACTTTTGATCTTCCATATTTTACTGGCAGCTTACAAATATTGTTATTCAATGTTACAGTTATTGTTCTTGTTTTTTTTTGTGTTCAAAAGAATTTGTTCTAGTGATTTACATGATTTTAGGTCTATGTCCCTATGTCCCAAGTAATATTATTTTCTCTATAATAACCAAAAAGAGTAGGTTTGTAATTAGGAAGTCCACAGGAGCAGGTTCTGCAGTCCATCCTGTACCCTCGATAAATATGTATGTATGTCATGTACAATGCTAGAAACAACTGCTACCGCAAGCTTTGTTTTCCTCATGCATGTTCATATTACTGCATGCTATAGATACGCTAGCCCATCCTTAGATTTAAGGTCAAGGATTATGAGTTTCTGGCTTAAAGCTGTTGTATTTTTCTTGTCACCTCAAGTTGTAGTCTGTGAAACTCGTGCTAATCTAGAACTGTGTTAGTTATTCTGAATCTCGGACGGGAAAGCTTCAATTAAACATTATAAGTCGTGTAGGTCTCTTTTATTCTCTTTGTGGAGCAATATTTTGAAAAACTAGTATTGAGACTAGCCTAGGCGGTTTTTTGGGCAGGGATATCAAGAAAACGCCTCTGCCCCTGCGGGAGTGGGCTATAGACTAGCCTAGGTGTTTGGGAGGTGCGCCTAGGCGCCTGAGGCGTTGTCGAGGCCCCACCTGGGCGTTTGATTTTTTTTTATTTTTTTAAAATAGCTCAAACCCAAAAGATGTTGTTTTGTGCTTGGTTTTTATAAAGTTCATGTTAATTTTACGTTTCTAACTTAGTTTCTATTGGTTTATTATGACTTTATGATGTGAATTAGAGAAATAATAATAATAGTCAAATATTTGATAGCTTGGCATGCTTGCTTGATTGTTTTACAAAGTATTACATTTTACAGGTGTGTGTATATATATTTATATATGTATATTTATTTATTTATTTATTATAATAATTTTAGGTACCTATCGCCTAGGCGAGGCTATCCATGAAAAGCTTTGGCTTCGCTTTCGCCTTTTAAAACATTGATTGTGGAGTCTACACTGCATGTTTAAGATGTTTGTCCACTCACTGTCCATACCACTTTATCAGCTTGCAGAACTGGATTCTTACAGTTAGTTTTCTTCCTGTTGATTTAGCCAGGAATTATTTTCTTCAGCATCGCAATTTTTTGCATCATTTTATTTGAGAATTTTGTAACTTTGACATCATAGTGAATGCAATAAAATTCCTGAAATCCAAGAGCTATAGATGGTTTATCTATGTAGGAATTAGATATACCAGAATGCTTCATATATGTGTGAGTTTTTGCAGGCTCTGGCCTCGCACAAGTAATCTTGTTTTTCTTCTCTAGAAATTGAAACTTACCTATATCCCATTTCCAAGAGTTTATCATGTCTAAAATGGCATGCAATATTTCATCTTCAAGTTTACGAGTTTATTTTTGAGACTGATATCACATATTACTTGTACAATGATAATCACAAGTAATTTGCATGTATAAACTATTTTTCTTATACTAGAATTAGGCAGGGTACTGTATAAACTATAAAGACTGGCTAGAATGTAATGTTTGGTCGTGATAAGAAACCTTCAGAAAATTATTACTAGAGGTTGAAGATTTGCTTATCAATAATATGCTGTTACTTCCGTCTTTACTTATCTTTCTGCATTGATCATTGTGTTAACAACTTAACCTGGAGATACTCAAGACATAGTTTCTACTGAACTAAGAACTAAATCTGTGCTGATTACAGAGCGGTTGTAGCTGTGGGTTTTAGCCCATTATTGTGAGGAAGGATCTCATTCCCGTCAAGATCACCCTGCCATTGTCCTGTCAAATAACTCATTGCTCATGTCAGGTGCGCTCCTCCTCCTGACTTTGTGACTCTCTTTGCTGGGCAGTGGTCAGTGCATGATTGGACTTGATGAGAAATTAAGAGATTCCTCACACCATGGAGGGGCGGGTATTGGTGTAGTCAAATTATAAATTGATACACTGTGCTTAGCAATGGTAGTTTAGCTCAAAATGCTTAAACTGTGATGGAAGAAAATGAGAACCTGAGACTAGCTTGTTTAATGTGAATTTTGAAGTGCTGTTGGTGCATGAAATAACCGAGGGACCTCTAATTGAGTTAATCGGTGATAGATATTGTACATTTTCTTGCGGACATGTAAACTTCGGGTCTTGTTTTGTAATTTCTATAGCACCTGAGTCAGCATATAACTTTCAATACATGATCTGAGGATTTGGTATATATCCTAATTTATGTTCCTTCGTTCTATTATATTTTGGTGACAAAGCCATGTTACCTTCCTTTGTGATGTTAGCCTACGGGTAATCGGGTACATTTCGTTGAAGTTGCTTTCTGTACTTGCCATTGCAATTGCCTCCATAACCAGTAACAGAGAAGTGAAATCTGTATCTGGCTGAAAAGAAATATTGGAGCTGATTTGTACATGACCTTTCCAACAAATATACCCTTTTATCAAGTGAGAGGTTGTGCAATACCTAATACGTATCAAGCAACCAGTAGTAAGAAATCATGGCACCTTCAATTGAAGTAATAGAATTTTGTTACCTGGATGATGTGGATAGGCTATGGTCTAAGACTACTAAGCTTGAAATTAGAGAATTAGGTTTACAAGAACTTTGTGGTGGCTATATGATACTCGCATACTGTGAATCGGTAACTTTTTAATGCAACAAAAATAGAGCCTTATCCCATTAAGTGGAGTCAGCTGTATGAATCCTAGGACGCTATTACGCTTGGTTTTGCGCCAAGTCGTATGTTAGCTCCAAATATTCCTCGTCTTTTCTTAAAGTCTCTGTCCAAGTCTTACTAGTTTTTCTCAACCCCTTTTGCCATGAGCCTCTATCATCTCATTTTCTAATTGGAGCATTTGAACGTCTTTGTTTCACATGTCCAAACCACTTTAACTGATTCTCTCTCATCTTATCTTCATTTGCGGGCACTCCGACTTTACCTTGGATATCCTCATTCTTAATCTTGTCCTTTCTCGTGTGTACACGCATCCAACAAAGCATTCTCATCTCCGCCACACTCATTGTTTGCATGTGGTGATGCTTGACCGTCAAACATTTTGTGCCATAAAACATTGCTGGCCTTATTGCCTTCCTATAAAAAATTTCCTTGAGCTTTATTGGCATATGACGGTAGCACAATACACCCGATGTACTCTTCCACTTCATCCATCCAGCTTGTATTCTATGATTGAGATCTCCATTCGATTATCCGTTCTTTTGCAAGATAGATTGAAGGTGACAAATGCGTTCACTCTTTGGTACTTCTTGATCTCCAACCCTCACCCTTATCTCATTAGGACCTCCATTTCCACTGAATTTGCACTCCATATACTCTAGGGAAGACCTTTAGATTCCAACACTTCTTGCAAAAGGTTAAGCTTTACATTTACTCCCTCCCCCATTTCATCTATTAGAACTATACCATCTGCGAAAAGCATACACCAATTGGTAACTTTTGATTATATATGTTTCTTCATGTACTGTAGACGTGGATAACCTTTGGTGCCTTGAAGTTTATTGTCGAAAGTTAATGGTTTTGAGGTTCAGAATAGAATCTTGTTGTTGGAAACCGGTCAAAAAATTAAAAATTTCATTTCTTTTTCAGTTTCCAGATTCCATATTAGCATATACTCTGAAAAGAATTTTCAGTTGACCACGCCAAACCTTAGAAGGGAAACAAGTGCTTACTTGGGGAAGGATGCAGTGTGTGCTGGACTCAGATGTATTGATACTTACGTAAGTTGCAATTCTTGGCCAGTTAGTCTCACGTTTTAATAATCGCTGTGTACAATACTCCTGTTCAGTTATCTATCTTCCGGTATTTTCCATTAAATGTTAATATCAACATGCTTGACCTTCGTTTAGAGAATTAGATTGTCAGTCAGTGTTCAATATTTTTCACACCAGTTTAGGCTCATCTATTTGATATTTACATTGATCCACCTGACTTGTACTTTTGTCCTGCTCAGTGGCTCTCTTACTTAGTTGTTGATATGTCTTATTTTTTGTAGAGTGCTAGAATCAATGACTCTATGTAACTAGTGCATCATGCTTTGACAATTGAAAGCTCAAGAGAGATTGTTAGCTTCATTTAAGCAAAATCAAAATATAAAAGCTGTGTAATAGATGTAGATATATCTGATGCTGCTATGGGATATGTCAATATTTGTAGTAGTAATCGACTATGGAAGATTAATATTTTACTCGGTTCATAAAGCTATCAGGGAATAGTGTGAAAGAAAGAATGTCTAACTTCTAAGTGCTTGCTATTATGATAAAGAGGAAACAAATCTTTGTAGGATTACAGCAGTTGATTGCATCAAGTATTCGTTTTCATTTTGTTTATGGTCGAGTTCCTTGTTTTTGGTTTATTTGGCTAGTCTGGCTCAGAGAACAGTAGCTGTAGTTATGAAAGTCCGTTAGTAGCGGTAAATGTGAATTGCAGAAACATTTCGTATGAAGTTTTGAGCTAGGCTTCTGCATAGTCCTGAATAGGTTGCTTTCAAGGTGGATTGCTGCTGAATGTGTAAAATGTGCTTAGATTATAAAACGTCTGAACTGAACATGAACTAGTGTCGAATCTTCGCAACAACTTGTGTTGGCAGTGATGGTGCAACCACTAATCCGCCTTATCAATCGGCCTGTCAACACAATAACAGGTATCCGTGGCTCAATCAGTGCCAATTCATTGAGAATTTATGTGCTGAGATGTTAGCCTGTAAATTTAGTTCTTGTACGTCCCTAATATTTATTGACAGACATTGTTGTTGCAAATGAGAGAGTAGGTTCTTTACTTTGTTACAGTGGTTTTAACTAACTGGGACCTGCTTAGTACTTGCTTTCTCTCAGAAGTTGAAATTTAAATTTACTGCAATTTACCCAGTAGACATGCATTAAAGCTTAGCTATGGCCCCTTAGCCAGGTAAATGAAACAGAGACTCGTTATTGGAAAATTCATGGTGCAAGACCCCCTATATCGGCAAATATATGGTAGGAGAGGACGAGGAATCATCAAGTCTGTTGTTTACTGTATAGAATTCATTGATTTTCATTGCAGGAGCCAGGCGGGAGGGGTCCACAATTACTTGGAAGAGAACTCTCTGGATGATGCTATCCACACCCATTTTTACACTCGACTTACCGTCTATAAATTTCTGTCATTTCACTCTCTTCAATTCATTTGATCTGATAGTCAAAATTGAGAGAGGTGTGTGAAAAGTAAAAAAAGATGTGTGGATAGCACCGCCCTCCCCGGGGTTTGTGTATACATCTATTCTTCTTCAAGTAGGTGGATTTCAATTTTTGGATGATGCATATTCACTAGAAAAGTATAAAATTCTCTATCTAGTTCAATGCCTTGGATGGATTGAAAGTAACCAGATAATAGGGCCGACACATTTCAATTTATATATTCAATGGATTGTGGCAATTTTCTATTTTAAACTACTATAAATATATTATTCTGATCAATTGATATAACTTATAAGGAATAATACTTTTGCTCACTCTTAAGTGAGGATGACGCTCATCATCTCATTGGTTGTCGTTAGATTAGTCTAAATTTCAAAATTTGTGTCTCAAATCAATTAAATCAAACTAATCTAACAGTAACCAATGAGATAGTGAGCATCACCCCGCTTTAAAGGGTTGAGAAAAATGCATGTTATCATGTGAGTGTATTAAGTTCTCTCATCCTACTCCTTTATGGGCTAAATTTAAGACCTCTTTTGGTTGTTGCTGTTGGATAATTAAGAGTATCCTTTCCCTACAAAGCAAGTTTTGGCTACAAACTTGGTGCCATTGTTATTGCTAAGTTAGATTCATGTCATTTGACCCCCAATAGAAATAAGGAAGAAGAGTAAATTCAGGACACACTGGGTTGAAGAGTGAGATCCTAACCACTAGAGCAATCCACTACATATAGTTCAGTTGGAGAAAAACTTAATTGAAACCATTTTTTGGGACTCTCGGGGGCATACAACCGGAATAGCCAAGTTTTTCTCCTAGCAATTCACAACTATACTTTTGAGCAATTGTTCAATGTGAGAATGGTGCTATCAATGAACTCGTGTTATACCATAAAATTGTGCGAAACATCAACTATGTCGTCCAGACATATTGTATAATCGGAATGTATATGTTTTTGTTGGTCCATCCTCGTGAGCTAGGGTTGGAAAGATATAATATAACAAAATGATCACAGAAGCAACAGTATTACATTAAAGCGTATTGGGAAAAGCTTATCCTGTTATCCAATTGGGTCTAACTCTAACATCAAAGAAATGGACGTGCGTAAGAGAGGGCGGAAAAAAGCAAAGAAGTGGACGTGAGAACGTGATTTTTCCCTTGGTACTCTCCCTTTCTTTCCCACTGTTAACTTGTTGTTTGTGGCCACATGGGGCCCTTCCACTCTTTCTTGCCCAATATGGGCTTTTTGGGTGGTTTTCTTTGGCCCACATGGGGCCCATCCTCAATGAGCTCCTCTATTGCATTAGGGTAATACAACCAATTTTACATGGGTTGAAATGCCTACACACCATTTTTAGAGTAATACAACCAAATTCTATATGGGTTGTAATATCAACTCACCATTTTTACTTCTTACATATTTTTCTTAATTTTCGATCGTCAGATCAAATGAATTGAAAAAATATCTACACACTCATTTTTACTGCTTATATATCTCTCTCAATTTTTAGCCATCGGATTGATGAATTGAAGAAGATCAATGACAAAAAATTAACAAAAGTGTGTGAGAGATAAAAATTAGTGTGTGAATAACACTATTTTCTATATTATGCTACTTCAGATTAATTACTTGGTCTACAGGCCTCTTGCCCACCCAAAATGTAATCCTTTAATTAGGACCTTCCATTGCTAGAATGAATTTAATCATTTGAGTTACAAGCGCTAGTCCCTTGATTAATATCTTCTGTCGCTGGGATGAATAATTATAACTATTTGAGCTACAAATTTTTTTAATTTATTTTATTTTATTTATGAAAATACAAATTTCTTAGAATCCTTCAATTAGGATCTTCCACTGCAATATGGAATAGTTATTTGCATGCCCATGCCTTCATGTTCCAAATTAATATAAACGTTTGCAGCATTTGGGTTTACTTTGCATAATAAAACATGATTAAGTATGCTAATCTTTGGCACATGGTTGCAAACTTGCAATATATGCTGCAATGGCTTTCAATTCACTCCACTAGTTATCATCTTTCAAGTAATAATCTACACTTAATTACTTCTAAACTCAAAAGGTCTAATTATTATATGCTTAAACGATTCTCAAGGAATATTATGATATGGGTTGGACAACAAGGAAGGTTCTAATAGAAAGTGTTATATATAGTAAATTATTAATCAAACATTGTTGGTAAAGAACAACGGCGGTCACTATTACAACTAATTAATCATTGTAACACCTATATGCTTAATGCTTTGTTTCTTTCACCATTAATTTTCTACTTTCTTTTTTTTTTTTTTTTGAAGAAAAAAGAAGAAAAATATATATTTAATTACTATTAGAAAAAGATGAAATGGTACAACTTGAAAAGGAAAGTGACAAACAATCTCTATGACAAATATTTAACGGTTAAAACATTCAGAATATCAAGTACTTTAGAGTACCTAAAAAAAATTCCACATGAATAAATAATCAAGTGTGATAAAAGTAGGAACCATTCAAAAACATTATTCTAGCTGGCTAGCTAGCTTTGTTGATGGGTCACATTCATGTAATTACCTCTAGATCCCACATGGAAAATTAATAAGTTGAAAAAAGATAAAAAGAGAGAGAGAAAAAAAATCATTAATTCCATGAGGTTGAGTGACATGAGTCTTAAATTGTTCTTGGTGGGCTCCTTGAAAATTAATATGTGATGCATAATTTTTTGTTATTAATTTAAGAAAAAGGTAAATAAAAAGGGGGTAGAAAATAAAAAATACAAATAAGAAAGAGTTGGCCCAAAAAAAAAAGAAAAAAAAAATCAACTGGGTGTGGGCATGCTTAGCTGGTGACAGATAAAATCCATGGGGTTAAACCACATGGTAGACAGAAGTATGTGTGTACATTCACATCACATGTCCACCCATGTGAGTAAACCCTTTTGTCCACATGTAAAGTGTAAACTTTATTTTTCCAAACGGGCTGTAATTTATAAAATTCAGCCAGCTCTACATACATATTTCTTCACATTATTGTCAGATATTTCACACACGCTTCTTCATCATTGGTTATCGAGTCAACTATTTTACACACGCGTCTTTATCTTTCATTATCGAGTCAAAAAATCAAATGAAAAAACCAAAAATGATAAAATAAATATGTGTTTATAATTTCTTATAATACATTTCTATATACATATATTGGTTCAAATATCACCTTTCAAATATTCGAATATATATACACATATACAAGTTTCAAAAGAATTAGTCAAATAGAAAAATTGTCTTTTGATATTGTTGTGGAAATTTTCATTGTTAACATGCAATATTGTGTTCGTTTATTTGCTATATTATAGTTCGATGATTAAATTTTTTTTTATTTGGCTAATTTTTGCAATGATTGTTTTGAAGTGATTACTGACAAAAAGTTAGATGATCATACTGCATTGTGGAGTGGATTCAAATATGTAATTAACGCCATATCAACTTATTAATCGGTTTGTGTTTGAAGGTTTCCCTATATATGTTTAATTAATGTTTTTTGGTTCCGCTAATTTTCGCAAGGGTTGCCTTCAAATAATTACCGATAAACATTTAGACCATGAGATGACTTGTGGAGTGCACTCAAACATATAATTAACACTGTATTAACTTATCGCTTGGTTAGTCTTTGAAGGCTTCCGTAGATATATTTAAATAATTTCCTACATCTAATAAAAAGGAAAAAGAAAATGATGATAATGCTCCAAAACATTTTCCTAGTTCGAGGCATTTGTTTGTCTTATAAAAGTGAGGTAATCGTACGATACTATAAATAATATATTTTACAATTACAAAGTAAACGTTGTATTTTAACCCAGCAGGCACAAACTGCAAAGGTTGGATCATATCGAAACGGTTCTGTTCCTATTCATTTAAATTTGTTGTATTTTTTTCGGTTTCTTACATTTTATGCCTAAAGTTCTGCAGCTAGCAGAATATCTGGCTTTCACAAGTCACCAAGATTGGTTTTTCCTACAAGTTGTTGCAGTAGAAGACAACTACGATCGAAAATAGTATTTCATTTTATCAATATTAGCAAGTGACGTATACGCATGCGTGTATATACGTTAATATTCTCTTTACCACACCTAATGTATCATACAAATTCTTATCTTGGAAAACTATGAATCTTGATTATTCATAAAAGGTTGCTTCTTTTTGATAGTATGACCGTAATGGCTTCAGCCTGCTATACACTACTGCATGCATCATGCATTCCTTGGTAAAAATGATAACTCGAGTCCAGAGTTTTATAGTGAATTATACAGTACAAGTACATTATCACTGCACATGTCATTATATTATTACAATAACGATGTGTTTGTACCATGTGAGTTCCTCAGAGAGAGAGAGAGAGAGAGAGAGAGAGAGAGAGAGAGAGAGAGAGAGAGAGTTTACGTTGTAAAAGCTGTAAATACAGAATGGTAGAGAGAGGTACGTAGTAGGTGTAAGGCTGTAAAATACAAAGTGGTGGGCATAGTGGAGGAAGGCATCTCGCTCGATCTCCAGCCAGCTAGCTTAGAGAGGTTGCACAAGGCATCTGTCATCTAAAGATCCTATCCAACTACAGATTTTACAGATATATATGTTCTGCCAGCTAAGCAGGCCATATATATATATGTGTGTGTGTGTGTATGTACAACCCAGTAAATCTAATGCCTTAATTATAATACAAGCAATATAATTAACATGTTTACTATTTATTGATCGATGAGGCCAGATAATGACAGTTAACAATTGGTAATTAATTTGTGTACAACTTGTGCACAATCGATGGCGATTGTGTGATCATTGTTTTCTAGTACAATGTAATTATATATATAACTGGATTTGACATACTCATTAGTCGATTATGGCGTACTGTCGACAACCGTCAAGTGTGCTGCTATCAGTATTACCCTATGTCATTATAGTAAAACTATTAGAAGGCAGGATCTCTTGCAGCAGGTTTTATTTAACTGGTAGTTGTTTTCGCTTAGTTGAAGAGGTATCAAATTCAATTCATATACCTTATATGTATTTCATATGTGTTCGATATTTAAGCGGAGGTTAACCCTATTATGGTGGCGTATGAATTACTCACTTCCAAGTAATGTCCTTCATTGTATAAATTTCATAATCAGAACTGTTGATCTTTTTATCACCATTTAAAGATATGATTTGTCATTGTTGATTGTTACAAATAAAGTTACACATCACAATACTATAACAATTAGGTATGGATTCGAATTCACCCTGAAGAATAGTCATCGTCATTCATGTTAGTCGATATGAGACCTACTCCAATTAAGTGCGGCCAAAGATCATTAGACCACAAGCCAATTGGTGCGGACATGATTAGTTAATTTAGTTGCACCCATTCTCTATTTGGTTTGAGAAGGTTCAAAGTTTGACTCACGTTGGTGAAAACTGTGTTTGTAGTGATTTTCAATACAAATGAGTGGTTCATTGTGATTTGGTGTAGGTGAGTTTTACCCCCCTTTATAAAACAAATTCATGAATATCCTATCATTTGTTATTTATCGATATTGGGCATAAGAGATTGGAGTAAGCCACAAGCCATGCCTAATTTGATACTAAATTCATATTCAAGAGTAATGAAAGTCAAACTTAAAACTCACACCTAGAATAAGAGAAGGGGGAAACTTTCAATTTAGTCCCCGAATTATCACCTCAGTTAAAATTTGATCCCTAATTTTTTTTTTTGGGTAAAATAAGTATCAGTATTCATTAAAAACTGCTAATTTCATTTCTAATATTATGTTCAAAGTTGTTTTATCCAATTTTCATCAGTTTAAGTCACATGACACATTTTAGATGATATTTAATGTCTAATTTATCATTAATGCTGTTATTTTCTAGCCTATGAGCCCTTAATGTCGCATATAGTTGCGAATTTAATATCTAATTTATCCTTTGAGATTAACTCCATACATTATTTCTTCGAAGAAAATAAGTCCTTAACTTATGAAAATTTTCCAATCTACCCTCTAAAGTGTATTACATGCAAGTCACATGACTTAACTTGACGAAAAAGTGAATAGAATAACCTTGATCTAATATTAGGGATGTAATTGGCATATTTTTATTAGCTTGAGGACTGATTTTATAAAAAAAAAAAAAAAAATTTAGAGACCTAATTTTCACTATATTAATAATTTAAAGACTAAATTGACAGTTCACCTTAAAAAAAAAAAAAAAAAAAAAACTATTAACTAATTGTAGTGCTATAGTGGCTACTCATATCCTATTCTTATAGTTTGTAAAGAAAATGGAAAACTAGTTAGTGCCAGTAAAAGCATATTTTAAAAGTGATTTTTTTTTTAAAACAAATGATAACATATGGTGACTGTAACTAATTTTTATCATTATCAGTTACGTAAGGTTTACCCTTGTCCAAAATAAGGATTAAAAATAGACGGTGCTCATCCTTTCACGTTTACCTTACGTGTTACTCCACCTCTTCGTAATCATTTTACCAATATGCCCCTCTCCTCATCCTTGCTGATCGCTTTAACCAATCGCTTACGCTATTCGGTTGGCCCAAAAAAGTTACCCTCATCACACGACCATCACACGAGTTCTTATATAAATGGTGGATTATATGTGTTAAAAGGTTAATAACTTAAAAATTAAAATTTTTTACCACTTACATAAAAACAAATGATGTACCATCCGTATTCCCGTCACAACTAAAAATTTCTCTCATCACACAATCTTCACGTTCTTTGGGTTTTTAACTTCCATTTTTATTTACTAGTGAAGGTGAATTTACATTTATTTTGTGTTTTGGTTTTCTCTGATTTTATTTTTTTTTGATAGATTTCCTCTAATTTTATTATTAATTGATATGTGTTATCACTTTAGAAAATATTTTCACAAATAAAATAAATAAATACAAAAAATTTGAACTCACTAATCATAGTGTGTAAACATAAAAAGTTAATCTTCGATGATTTGTGCATTAAATGGCTTATTGATTCAAGGGGGTCCCACCTCGTTGCATTATATGGGTTGGGCAATCCACTTGTTTTTTCACCTCAATAATTGAGTTACGGAATTGATTGCAAATTGTAATGTTTTCAAAAATTTGATTTCCCTTTTCCTTTCTTTCCTTTCCCTACAAGTTGATATATATAAATTTTTTTTTCACTTTGCCTTTTTATGCCAATATATTTTCCCAAAACCATTGTATATGCTAAATTCGGA
Source organism: Pyrus communis (assembly GCF_041283825.1). Lineage (NCBI taxonomy): Eukaryota > Viridiplantae > Streptophyta > Magnoliopsida > Rosales > Rosaceae > Pyrus > Pyrus communis. The sequence goes on along the minus strand of NC_142569.1, from coordinate 33,290,842 downwards.
AAATGATTAAACCGAATATAGGATCAATGATAAAAATTAAAGATTGGTCGATAATATTTATTGTAATTTATTTCAAATCTTAAAGAAAAACGTTGTATTATGCAACCATGTATGATCTTTTATCATATTCTTGTCTTTAATATACATTTTACTTTAGAGAAATGTTAAGGAGGCTCTTTCAAAGTAAAACTATTCATGAACTTTCTGTTACCTCACAGTTTAACGTTAAATACTATTTCGACATTATAAAACATTGTCTAAAAAAATATGAGATAACAAAGAGTTTATAAAAAATAACATTTTTTAGAGCGTCTACCTTGCATTTCTCTTTATTTTAAGAACATCAGTTGATCATAAAGTCCACCATGTACTTTAAAGAGTATTATGAATTTTCATGGATTTTTATGAGCTCGAAATAGAAAACTACCCATAATTGCAACCCACTAGGTCAAAACTCATTTCTTGACCCTTGGCTAAGATAATGGCACAAGAATGAAGTTTTATTTGTTTGACACGGTAAGAGGGCATAATTCCTAACCATGATAATTAACTATATTAATAAATAATGTTTTTAATAAACTTAATTGAAGAGATTTCAGATGTGTAACATCTCACGCATGTAACATATCTAGACAAGTTCTCAAGCTACACGTTTTACAATGTTTTCGAAACTTATCTAACAGTGTAACATGTGATGTTGTCGTATTTGTAACTGGAACTTATGACTCAGAGTTATTGTACATGTTAGATATTCTGGAAAATTATAATTTTTTAATGCATGAAGGGTCAAAAATATTAATGTTAAGAAAACCAGTTTGCAATTCATAACAACCTCATAACAAAAAATGCAAAAGTCACATTCCGTTTCCAAGTGGAATTTAAAATACGAAAGAGAAATGTAACCATAGTAATAGTATGTACAGTCGTGGCACAAATGGTGTATGTGTGGCTACAATGCTTTGATCATGACACAATTAGAGAACACATTGAATTAAATCACAAGCTAATGGTCCCAAAAATGTCCAAGTAATTTCCGCATCCTCGTCGATGATTAGATCACAGCCGTCCAAAATTCCACAAAATTTATTGTGGTAGGTCGATAACCCAACTGAAAAATTGGCCCCCATTTACTCCTTTTCATAAATGGCTTTGGCCTAATAAAATGGCCTACATCTAACCAAAGAAAGATTAATTGAACTAATTCCAACAGTGGATCCCACTCCTAAATGTCTCTTTTAAGATAACAAATGGGTAACGATAAGGAGACTTAATTTGCAGACTAAAATTGCAAACTAAATTATTTGTCATTAATAGGTATGAGCACGTTTCTCAACGCTTAAGTAACAATTAAATCATCAGATCCATGTCATTTAGTTTACAAAATTTTGTCTATAAATTTAGCATCCCTAGTATTACCCGATAAGAAATTATTTTCTTTGCTCAATTTGCAAGAATATAATTTTGTCGAACTTTGATTGTCACAATCACAAGAGGCCCCTTAGGCGACATATTCTACAGTTATACTTCCACCCAACCAGTTGAAAAATATTAGGGGCATTTTTCTTATTAAATTTTTTAATTTAGAATAATACTACATAATATACTATATTACTAACATACGAATATTTAGTAGTTTTAGATAATATCGTTTGTTAAAAAAAATTTGAGCATTTATAAGTTTTTACCAAAACAAAATGGCAAACAACAAAAAATTTGGTTCAGTCAAGTTTGCTAGATTTGTATGCTCCTTCATCTAAAAACCAAGTTTAAATTCCTCTTTGTTATTGTTATTAATTTAGTGTATATTATATCTGGATTCACATAGAATATATATGAGTATGTTTCAAATAAATCGAGGAAATTTACTTGCAAGAGTGGATTCCACATAAATATCGCTTTACATGTAGTGAAAAAATATGGTCGACAATATGTGATCTAATAGCTTAATGGATAGAATGTTGAGTTTCTATCTATGCATGCCACATTCGAAACTCCTCATCTTTTAAATTACGAATAATATTACACTTACTATATATTTGTACTATATATCTAATAAAAATAATGTACACGGATCACATCTCTATTAAAAAAATATTATAAATGATGATACAAATATGTAATAATACTAGCAATTTTGCTAAATTAAGGAACCAATTTCGAATACTCCCTTCACCTTAAAATATATGGTCAACAATATCATGCCAATAATTTTTCTGTACTTTGAAATTTCTTTTAAACCAAGGGTGTTCTGGTAAATCCACGATTACCTAATTAAGCGAAAAAACTCTGAATTACATAAACAAAACCTGGATCTGCAATAGTACTGATCCAATAAAATATACGTCACCAGATTAGCTTTCAATGATTAAAGGTCAATGGGACTCACGTTGGGAGTAAAGTGGTAATTTAACCCAATTGCACCCAACGGCCACTGAGCCTAAAAAATATGTAAATAAATAGAAATAAAAAATATCCTTAAGAGGAAAAAGCTGACCTAAACGGGACGGCTTTTATTTTACTTAATTCTCTTCATCAATTTTTATACAGTTTTATGATTAAATAATTTTAATTGAATTTTTTAAAGACGTACGGAATAATTTATATATGAATGATCTTAATCATTAACACAAAAATTAAAAAAAAATCCTTTTAAAAAAAGAAAAAGAAAAAAAGAGATAAAAAAGCTGACCTAGATGGGCTGGCTTTTTAACTAAATTTAGCTGGACACACAAAAACCAACTTATTATCATCATCGTCTCTTTGTGCAGCTGTTAGAAAATGTCTGTTGTAACACTACCACCGAAAAAAGAATAATCTCTTTCTACGTATACATACATACATACATACATACATACATACATATATCTATATATATCTTTTCCTTCTGAAATAATACATTTTTGAAAAGAAAAAAAAAGGAAAATGATCCAATAATGTTTTATTTCTTTTTACCAACTTACACAGAAAAAAAAAAAAAAAAAATAAGATTCCACAGAAAAAAAGAAAAAAAAGAAGGAGATATATATATATATATATATATATATATGTGTATACATAATAAAAAGGGAAAAGAAAAACAAGTTCCTTGAGATCGAGAAGCAGATCCCACCGAAATAAATTAACTTCACCCTTCACCCGTTTTCTTAAAACCCTTCTGTACAGAATTCACCATCTCTCTCTCTCCCTCTCTCTCTCTCTCTCTCTCTCTCTCTCTCTCTCTCTCTCTCGTGTGAGTGATATATTTTTATAAACTTCCATCAGCTGCTGTAAGTCGTAATTGTTAGTTTTATTATAGCTAGAGGGGAGTAATAAGAGAAGAAAAAGGGGAAGTAGACCAGCTGGTCCTATGCTGGGGGAATCTACTAGTGTCTTAGCGAGCTCCATCGGCCGCGATGCTGCGGCTGCAGCTGTGGCAGCTCCCGAAGGTGGTGGCGGCAGCGGCGATGGCTCGAATAATAATTCAGGTGAAGAAACGTTCAGAGGTGGTCAAGAGGAATTGTTAGGAGGTGGCGAGAGGAGCTTCGGTGGCAATCGGTGGCCGCGCCAAGAGACTTTGGCTCTCTTGCAAATACGGTCTGAAATGGACGTGGCGTTTCGTGATGCAAGTGTTAAAGGTCCTTTATGGGAAGAGGTTTCCAGGTTAAATTTTAATTACCATATCTATAAAAACTAGCTAATTATCTACTGCTAATTTGTTTTTGTTAATTTTTTTCTTGATTAATTTTAGTGAGAATTTGAGCTCTTTTGGATCCATAGGGGGTTGAGATCTGAGGATAACTGATAGAAATTTTCATTTCTTTGTACTATATTTTTATTTTGTTTTGTTTGCTTAATTATGATCTATTTCAAGTTCTTCACTTCGTTTAATTACTCTTTTGGGTAATTTTATTTTTGTTTTCATTTTTTGTGTCTTTCATTTGGTTTTAATTTTGACCTCTCCTTGGTCTATCTCAAGAAATTACGGAATCAACAATGGGAATAATAATAAATTCCACAAAAAAATACAGAGAAATTTAAGACAAATGGAATCAATTCTTTCAATAATTGGATCATACAATTTCCAGAAGAGGTTACCGTCCTTCATCAATGAATCCCTTCTTGTCTTTCTTATTATATGTGTGTGTGTGTGTGTATATATATATATCTGAAATATTCCTGCCAGCGTTAGCTGGATGTTAATTTCTTATATATTTATTTATCATAATTTTTCAAAATTTTATGTGTAAATGCTTTGTTTTTGTTGCTGAATTCAAGATAAACAGTTAATATGTTTAATTTATTAATTTTTATGTGTGTTGATTTTTGTGCAACTGTTCTTATCATTCAGCAAGCTAGCAGCGCTTGGCTATCATCGAAGCGCCAAGAAATGCAAGGAGAAGTTTGAGAACGTCTACAAGTACCACAGGAGAACCAAAGAAGGCCGCACCGGCAAGTCCGAAGGCAAGACTTATCGGTTTTTCGATCAGTTAAACGCCCTCGAAAATCAACCTCCGACTCCGGGCAATACTACTACTCATCATCAACCTAAGCCTCATCAGTCTACAACGGTGGCAGCTGCGGCAACAATGACAACAATGGCAATGGCTAACCCTCCCCCAACCATTTCTCATCTCAATAGTAGTACTACTGTTCCATCGTCAGCTGCCCCGCACCCTACAATTCCTACTGTGTCCTCTCAAGGCATTGCAACACCAACACTTAATAACCTCACACTCCCCAGTTCATTCCCACCAACAAACCCAATAGTTCTTCCACCACCGCCACAACCTCCGCCGCCTCAACCAACAACAACAAACCCTACAAGCAATCTCAGTCATCATCATCAGCAGCAGCACACTGCATTTCCAACGTCTTTCCCAACCATACCCACTGACCTCCTTTCCAATTCCGCCTCTTCCTCCACCTCGTCTGACGAGGAGTTGGAAGGGCGGGCGAAGAAGAAGAGGAAATGGAAGGACTTCTTCGAGAGACTAATGAAGGATGTGATCCAGAAGCAAGAGGATCTTCAGAAGAGATTCTTGGAGACCATCGAGAAACGTGAACAAGAAAGAATTGTAAGAGAAGAAGCTTGGAGAATGCAAGAGATTGCAAGAATCAATAGAGAGCACGAGATTTTAGCTCAAGAACGATCAATCAAGGCAGCCAAAGATGCCGCGGTCATGTCATTCTTGCAAAAGGTATCCGAGCAGCACCAAAACCAAAATCAAAACCAAAACCAAAGCACGCCGAACCAGTCACAGCAACTACCGTTACAACCAGCTCCACTTCCTCTTCCACTGCGGCAGCCTGCACCACCACCACAAGCACAACCACAACAGAAAGTGACGACCTTTGACATTGTTCCGAAATCAAACAACAATGGGGAGAACGATAATTTGATGATGCCACCGAGCTCATCAAGATGGCCGAAAGTGGAGGTACAGGCGTTGATCAAGCTGAGAACCAGCCTTGATTCTAAGTACCAAGAGAATGGACCGAAAGGGCCGCTTTGGGAGGAAATCTCGGGAGGAATGAGGAAGCTCGGTTACAATCGGAACGCAAAAAGGTGCAAGGAGAAGTGGGAGAACATTAACAAGTACTTCAAGAAAGTGAAGGAAAGCAACAAGAGAAGGCCTGAGGATTCGAAGACATGTCCCTACTTTCACCTGCTAGATAGTTTGTATAGAGAGAGGAACAATTTTGATCAGAACAATGTCAATAGTACTAGTACTACTAATTCTTCGAGCCAATTCAAGCCCGAAAATTCGGTACCTCTGATGGTGAGGCCGGAGCAACAATGGCCACCTGAGCCACCGCCGCACCAGCAGCAAGATCATCAGGGACTGATGATGGGTACTGATCATCATCAGAACCAAGGGGAGGATCATCATGATCAGCAAGATAAAGAGAACAATATCGGTGATGATGATGATGATGAGGAGGATGAAGAGGAGGAGGATGAGGAGGAGGATGATGATGATGATGAAGGAGATGGGAACTATGAGATAGTGGCAAACAAACCAGCTTCAGTGGGTGCAGCAACAGCTGAATGACTGAGTCATGACTTAGAAAATGGGCAACATAACATGGATTCAAAGAACGTGGGTCAGATTTTGCAGGGCTTTCGGACGGGTGAGTGGGTCAAATACAATGTGGCGGGTCCTGAATTTTGGGAAGAAATTTAAAAGAGAGGCAAATGGTGAAGGTGAGTGGTGACTGGTAAGAGGAGAGTTACAGTCAGGCATCAAGTTATAATATGTTTATTTATAATTTATTTATTTTTTTCTCTCTAAATAATAAGGTCACGAGGAAGAGATAAAGAGGGTTTATCAACTTCGAGTTCCACGATAAATAATAGACAGTTTTCAACTAGTGTTGTAATTTTCATTTTGGTTTTCTTTTTCATGGGGTTGGTGGTGTAAATTGTGAGTAAATGGTTATAAATTAGTCTATGATCTTTCTGGATGCATTTATATTTTTTGTTTGTTTTCCTTAGCGCATCAACTTTTTTAATTTCTTTCAGAGACATTAACAAACAGGAGTATTCATTTATCTCCGGATCTATGCCTTCAAATCTTGCGGACCAAGTCATCTTGGCCGTTTGATTCATTTCGTGTGATTAGATTTTAATTATTATTTCCCTTTCTTCTTCCACTTTCTTTACCACACCCTAATCTTTGCCTGCTAAAACTCCTTGAACCGGCCCGTGTTTCGAGAAAGAGATAAATAGAAGGACATTTTCCAGCGACGAAGAGTGCGATGGCCGCCTGCAAGGTGGGGTGGCTGAGGGATTGGATCGTTGAGTAGCTGAAGGGGGTGGGAAATGACTTTGCGGAGAGAGATCGGTGGCTGCTGGTTCTAGGTTGTTATCGCCCCACGCGACAAAGAAAAAAGAGAAGCCAAAAATAATTTCTGGCCTCAGGATGTGTGGGAACCGCTATAATGAGTTATTCCGAACGGGATCCGCAAAGAATGATTCAGAGAGAATCCTGGACCGTCTATTTATATAAATATTAACTTTCAATTCAAACTTTTACTGACAAAATAAAGGGGGTTTTGAACTTTAATCATTAAATAAGTTTGAAATCTAACAAATAGCTAGTGTTAGATTAGATATTGATTCTAGTCTTTTTACTATATATTTAATGCGTATTTTCATTCCAAAAATTTCTCCTCGTCAATATTTAATTTTATGCTTAATTTCATCCAATTATAAATGAGAAAACATATCATAAATGTATTCGTGACACATATAGAAATGCAAATGCATAATGAACCCAAATATATTAAAAGCTACTCAATACTATGGTCTGGTGATATTTATCTTTACTTGGAAGTGAGATGTCTTAGATTCGAATCTCGTGGATGGCGAATCTGATACCAAATTAGGTTGCCCATTGTGTGGTTAGCTGAACTCCCTCTCTTTTTAGTGTAAAAATATCGATTTAGTAAAAAAAAAAATAATAATAAATACATATTAAAAGATTTACCTAAATGTATGTACTACAATATATTATATTGTACTTAAATATTTGTAACAAAATATATATTAATGTATCTAAATGTATTAGCTAAATATTATAATGAATTAAAGTATCTAAAATTTTGTACTTAAATATATAAAATGAAACAATGTACCTAAATAAAGAACACAAAGTGTACCAATTTTAAAAAAAAGTTAGTGTACCTAAATGTCTATATCAAAATACATTATGATGAATCAAAAGAAAAATAAGATTAAATGCAATACAATCTGTGAACACATGGTATTACTATTATAGGGAGAAAAAGAGTAACAAAATCTCAAAATAAAAATAAAATGTGAGGTGAAAAATGCAGTGCAGTCACGATTTTTTAAATATGCCAAAAAAACTTCATTTGATCATTTTGTCGAGCACCTAGTAGGAACTTATCGATTCTTGCCAACATATGTCAACAATTATTATGATATGTTGAGGCTTGTCGAGGGTGACTATAGGAAATTGTAGAGTAATGTTGAAAATTGCAAATGCTTGTCAACTGATGCATTTCGTCGAGCATTTGGTATGCACAACAAAGACTCACACAAGAAGAGAGAAATAGAAGACAAGGATGATAGAGAAAAATAGAAGATGAAGAAGTAGGAGGAGGAGGTTGTAATTTAGTTTGCCCTGACTATTTAGTTTGCCATTGATTAAATGTATGTTGACTTGAACATTGAGTAAAAGGACTAGAATTAGATTATAATCTTACACAAGGTTCTAATCCAAAAGTAATCTCTTTTCAAAGATTAAGTCCTTCTATAGAATAAATTGATTAGGAGAGAATGTAAGAAGTTAGAGAAAGAAAGCATATAGTATGGGTACGCCGCTATTGTGTTATTCTGTGCTAGTAATATGGTGTAGACAAATATTTACACGTCTTTATATTATTAGACGGAACTATGTGCTAGTTTATAACCATGCCAAATTTACTTGTTACGAAATTTATGGTCACTCACATTCTGATTTAATATATGTTGGAGAATAGGATCTCACATTGAGTATATGACAAAAAAAAATCTACAATTAATATATAGGAGATTTCACCCCTAACATCACCGAGACATTTTTAGATAATACGTAACACCAGCCTATTGGTGATTAAGTTGAGACAATATCGGTGATGTTAGTGGTGGCCTAAAAAGTTTATAAATATCAAGACTGGAGAATAAATGAATGTACTTTTAAATTTTAATATTTTAAACCCAATCATTAAAATGAAATCATTGGAAAGTATTCCACTCCACTATATATTTAGAGAGTGAGATAAGATAGTGTCCTCATATTGATTGTTTTGCGAACACGTTATTAACCATGTCTTGCTACATGTATAGTTAATTTGTGATCACGAACCATTTAATCCTACTATCTATCCCGCTTTATAAACAATGTAGCGGAATCCATAGAAAGGCTAGTATATGTATGTATTATGTCAAGGGATTGAACAAAAAGAGTAATGCTACATTATATTTACAATATCATTTATACCATCTATCTAATAGAGGTAGGGTCCACCAACATATGTCGGTTCCATCTCTATTAAATAGATGATACAAATGATGGTACAAATATGTGGTAAGGTTGGGATCCACATTTTCTATATCACATTTGTATCATCTCTCTAATAGAGATGAGACACACATGTGTTGATGGACACTACCTCTATTAGAGAGGCGACAACGTACAATGTAGTAAGTATAACATTACTCGAAATATATTAAATTAATTAATGGTGTTGCAGATAAACAAGAAGATTTGGGAAAGCTCACTTAGGGCTCGGCTTTGTACAGTGCATAACAGCTTAAAAGGAGGGGACAATTTGCTAGCCGTTTTTACAACAGGAGCCATATGTCCACAATATGTCAACATCCACATGTATTCATATTTATGGGGATCCCACCAAAAGGAATCTTCGTATTTCTCAAGCCTTTATATATTTACACCGGTTTTCTGTAAACGTCGAAGTCGTTTAATTTCCATTCAATTTAATTGATCAATTAATGTCAGTACCACAAAAGGATCAAGGGTCATAGTTTAATGACCTCCTCTACCTTCTCCTTTATTTAATTACTTATATAGTTATTAATTTACTTTGCTACTGTTGGGAGCTCCAACTCGATCAATATCTGCTGTAATAAACTGCGGCATGGAAATTGAGCTCAAATTAATTCATGTAAGATGATCGGTTAAAATGATGAACTCATTTTTCTGGTTATAAGATTACCATTAACTTAATTGTTTTGCTTGATGTTTGAATCACCGGTTTTATTGCGCACTCTAAAGTGAAGGTGAATTGGGTTAAGCTAAACAATGAATTAGTCACAATTAAGATTAAATTCAAAACAAATATTATGTGTACTTGATCATGTGAGTTGAACTTGAGATTTTTTACTTACAAGTGAAAACAAATCACTAGCCTAGTTTAAATGAGAGAAACTTGTGAGGAGTAAATGTTTCACTTCAAGGAGTTTTGAGATCCTACATTTTAGCCTAGACAACAATAAAAAGGAGTTGGCAAATGGCGTTTTATCGCAGTGATGGAAAGTAATAATGTCTATTCAATATGGTGCGAGTTTGATCCCCATTAATTTTCCTTCCTTTTAATATTTAGCAATTTAACCCACTTACGCTATCAGTATAACATCCAATATGTATGCATACAAGGTTCAGACACTAACCATTTAGAAAGTTAATATGGCGCTACAACGTGTGTGTATATATGTGTGTATTTATGTATATGTGTGTGTGTAAATTCGCCACACACATGGGCATATGAGAATGTGAAGGTAAATTAAGAGTCTCATATTGGTGAAAAGAGGAACCTTGCAAGGGCTTATAAGAGGTTGGGCTACTTTCCATATGCAAATTGGTTTTATGGTGGAACCTCAACTTTCCTCATGGTATCAGAGTAGGTTAGCTCAAGTGTGAAACTCAACGGCCACACGTGCTCCACATCACCTAATTCGTGTTTTCCACATGTTTGACTTGAAAATTTGTCATGAATAAAGCGTTTGAGAATGTAAAGATAAATTAAATTCTCTCTATATTACCAATTAGTTTTATAATAAAACATCAACTTTTTTAATTACAAACCATATCACTTTGTGCATCATGTATAAAAATACCGTAAATTTCTTGAATATACATGCATGGTGACCATGTGCCCCACAAATTGATTGGACTGGCCATATGGATGTGCACGAATAAATATTCTGCTCCTCGATGCTACAGTATAAGACATAAAAGCAAATGGTACCATCAATATACATGCATATATAAAAGTATTTCCTCCTCCTAAAACTTTAGTGACAGCATCTTATCAAAAATAAAAAAAAAATAAAAAAAAGAGAAAAAGTTACGACATCAACAATATCTTTAGAGCGGGTTTTCACTTTACTGCAGATTGAGGTACTTTTATGCAAAAGAGTCTTATGATTTTCACTGGTGGGTTTCGTATGTGAAATAAGTTTACCTAGCTAGAACTAGAAGTGATACTTCTGGTCTTGAAATCAAACCCTAATGAAGCAAAGTTTTAATATTTACATAACATCAAGGTGGTTTTCTTTTCAGTCTAGCATATGTACGTCTGAATTCTTCAAAATACTTCACTGTTAAATTCCGCAAAATGTCATACATTACGGTACTTTATAATTTTCACATAATAAAATTATCAATTTCTTGATGGTGAATATGACAAGTTGTTGTTTGAATGTGCGGACCAAATTATTAGAAAGAAATCATTGTAGGTTGTATTTAAATTGCTGGAATTAGTAGATTTACAAGTATTTTTTTTTAGTGTGCTAGAAATACGGTCTAGTATATCATGTATCATAATAAAAATGATTGGATATTTGAAAAAAAAATTTAACCACTTATATAATAATACTTGGTGTGTTTCCGACCTATTGAAGTTTTTTTGCCTCGTCACAAGGTTATACATATGATATGATAGTTACTGTAAGTCTGTAATGTGCAAGTAATAAATAATAAAGAAATAGAAGACGCAAAGAACAAGCAAAGCATCTAATTTCTGCTTGTACAGAATACCCTTTTAATTAGGTTCCACCAGTCTGATTAAATAAAAAAAAAAAAAAAAATTACGTTCAACCAGTTGAAATTAATAGTAACGAACTAGTGGCCAACTGACACTGTCGTGTCTGACTCCGATGTTTAATGTTTATCTGCGATCATGACAAAATACAACTATTCGTATTCATTGGGGACAATTATTAATTCGCTAGTTTTTTTCAGAAACTAAAACCCTTGACAGATCGTAAGAGTTTAACTCAAGAATTTTGGATCAAACTGAGGTGGAGATTTACAGTTTCAGTTCCTAAATATTTTACGTGGCAAATTCGATATTAATTTATTTTCTCATTTTAATGTAAATTTATCGTTATATATATGTATATAAGTTATCTTGTACCAAAATATCATAAGCTAAGTTTTGTGTAATAGAAAGAAAAAAATTATATAGATTCCGAGCCTCAACACATACCATCATCAGAATGCATTCCGTGTGGTATATGCATTGCCGTTTTAATTAATATACGTAAAACATGACTTCAAAATTCGATCTTTGTTTTGACCTAATGCGAACTTGGCTCAAGATTTGCGATGATGGATATCTTCCTACACTGAAAGTATATATTTATATAACGTATATATTTATATAACATATATATATATATATATATATATTTGTATCCTACGTCGTGTTGCTCTAGTGGAGGGTAACGTGAAAGTGGCATGGATCATGTGATATGAGAAAAGGTGCTTAGAATTGCAAGGAGTTTATTTACTTGGACAACGTTAGACACGCGCAGGTGCGCCAGGAGCTTCAGACCAGAACCAAACCAACCCCCAACCCCACCAAACACCAAAACAAAATTTTCATTTCAGCTTGTTTTGTTTTGTTGATTTTTGGTCCATATTTTTTTATTGCTTTTCGTTGCAATATGTCTTCTCACAATTGTGTTGAAGAATGTATTTATTTAAGCTAACCTTCTAATTTTTGTTTTTTGGTTTCAATAATGTTATGTTGTTTCTTTCAAAAATATTGGAAAGAAAAACAAACGGCTGCTAAAACAGAAGGAGTGGTCTTTGAAGGCGTAAGGGATCCTCTTTTGATAAGAACGCAGTATATACAATTGCACCGATAACTCATCTTTACATTATAATTTTTCAGATTGTGAATCTGAACACTGATAAAGTTTATTTACTGTTGACCTTAAAAACTACCAAACATACGTGGTGCGCAGACCGAGTAATTAATAAACTAACTACGTCCTTTGGTTGTGTATGGGATGTGCCAACTCGTCGGTCGAGCTCGGCCGAGGAGTAGCTCGACCGACGAGTAAAATGTGTTGATGTCGCGTTGGGCGCGCTGTTAACTTCTTGATCTTGTGATTGCGGCGGAGGAAGGAACAAGTCTCGGCCTTCGGGTTCTAGAGCCTGAAGACAAGGCTGTTAGTTCTGCGAAGTTCAATATCAAATTCGGCTTTCAATGTGCCGAATGTAGTAACCCGTAACACCTCACTTCGCCGAGAAGGTTAATGAGATGACCTCTGCCAATAAGGATTCAAAAATCTTTCTCAACCGAGACTTGGATAGATAACCAGTCGGCCTCGACGCAGTGCTATTTATCCAAACTGAAGGTGCTCCACGGTCGACTGATTCTACAGTAACAGTGCTGTTTATCCAAACTGAAGATGTTTGCCGGTTGCCTTCACAATACTGTTTATCCAAACTGAAGATGTGTCGACGGGAAAAAGAAAATAAAAATCTCAAGGTTGTTGAGATGTTTTGCATAGAGCGAGAATTTGCGCATGGCAGTTTGTGTGTTGAATTGGAAGGAGCTCTACATGTTGCCCGCGACTCTGTATTTATAGGCTTATAGCATCCATACTTTTTGCTTGGCACGACATGATATTTCTAGAGTCCAACTGCAATTCTAACTCGCGGGCCTTAAATTGATCTGTGTCCGAAGCCAAAACATATCCTTTAGATTACTGTTTGTGACTTTTCAAACAAGATAAAAACCTATCTAGGCTTATCACATCACATCAGAAGCCTAGCCCACCTATGCTTTTTACCTTATCATCAAAACTCCATCAGTAGCCTTGCTTTATCCCATTAAGCTGTCATTCATAACCAAGACTCCCAATGCAAACTATAAAGCTTTCTTTCCCACGACACCTGTGCAACCATGCATGCAATTTAATTGCAATATCAGCTAATCACTTGAGATGCCATTTACCATCAAATACCACTTTGCATAGGAGTCCTAATTATGCATATGTCACGTGGCCAAAGCAATACCATATATGCAAAACATATCCCCAATATCTCTGCATGTTGTTATGTGATACCATGCCTTAATGCATATCCCCAAATTTCATCATCATTCAAATTAGTTGGGATTTAGACAAATATTAGGTTCTAATAATTTAATATATTACTAAGAGATAACATTATGATTAAAATCACAATATTATTTCTCAATAATAATTGAAAATTATTTCAACAATTTTGTCCTTCAAATGTCTAAAATTCTACTCATTCAACAACCTCGATTGCTCAGACTGATAGTGTAAAATCGGATCCAAACATTTACACATTCAAATAATTTCTTATAAGCATGCATTTTTCCAATGTAGTTCGTTCAAAATTGAGGATCATCAACTTGAAAATTTGTTGTCAAGAAATTAATTAATATTTTCTTGTTAGAACTAATTAAGATATTCGAATTTCTCCTATCATTCAATAGGATTTTTTTTTCCAGAATAAATATTAAAATTTCATAGCCGAATCAGTGATTTAGGACTCGTTTGGTTGTGCTTTTGAAAGAGCTAAAAGCGCTTCATAATGAGTAAAAGTGCTTCAGTTAAAAAAATTGGTTGTTTGGCAAACATTTTAAAAGTGCTTCACTAAGAAGCATTTTCTAAGAAGCACCTAGGAGCTGATTCCTCCTAAAAGTGTTGCACAAAGAAAACAAGGGAAGCAGTTTGCTCCCTTTAATGATTTTTTTTTCAATTCCAAAATTATCCCTATTTTTTAATTTGCAAAGTCTAAAATGCCATTCCACTTTGTAAAATCATCAAAACTACCATCACCAATTTTTTCTAGGGTTGCACGTTGAAAACCCAAAAGGTTTTTTATTTTCAAATTATTTTGAAGGCTAGAGCAGTTCACTTGGTCTCTATCTCTTCTTGTCCATCTTCCCAAATCTCTCTACATCTTCATAACCTGAAATTTTTGTGCAGGTATTTATGTTATTTTTTATCTTAAATTTGTATGTGGTGTGAGAATTTTTTTGATTATATAATATTTTTGTCAAAATCGTTGTGAATTGGCTCGAAAACAATAAAATATGGCCTCAGAATTGAAACAAACAGGAGAAAACATAAACCAAACCTTCGGCCTCCTATTGATAGACAATAAGTGTTCCCTGCATATATGGATCTTTAAAACTCACACTGTTTAAGATAAAAGAAAGCCCTCTTATTATTATCTATAGCATTATATGAATCTTTAAAGTAGTAATGCAATACACAAAGTCATTCAAACAAGATGGTTTCATATCCTTTGAGTCGAATATGCATATAGATTATTATTAGCCCACAGGTCATAACTAATTATTAGTCGAACATGCATATATATTATTACAGCTTCAATGATAATATGAAGATCCCCATCATGAATCTTGCCCTTGTTGTTAATATCCATGAGCTTAAATCCCTCATGTATGCCAGCAACTTCCTCCATCGACAAATGCTCAGTACTACATGTTAATTTAAAATCCCAAAAGAACCAAAAAAAAAAAAAAAAAAAAAAAAAAAAAAAAAAAAAAAAAACATTAGTAACCGAGGGCACATACAAATCGAACATACAATTAAAACAACTTAACAATTAGTTTCTTGTTAAGGTTACAAACACTACTACAATATTAGCTTTAGGTGGCAGATGATGTTGACGGATATTAGAAAAATCCTGTCGGATAAATTATATCCGACACATCATGTAATTAGTGGCGGATATTAGAAAAATCATGTTGGTTATATCCGACATAAAGTTCTGGCGGATATCAAAAAAATATTGTCGGTTATAATCCTTTTTTTTTAAATATTTTTGACATATTCTGGCGGTTTTTAAGTTAGTGGTGGCGGTTATAACCAACATAAATTGACTATTTTATTATTTTACTTTCTGACGGTTATTATTTTAGTATTATGGCAGTTATAACTGACAGAAATGAAAATTTTATTATTTTAAAATATTATATTGATTAAAAATAAATAAATAAACACATATTTTAAATATTTTTTTTTCACTTATTATTTTTGTAATAAGGATTATGCTCCCTCACAAGCAAGCAATAAGATACAAAGAAATTCAACCTATTTTTTTCAATGCATCACAAAGCACATTGTCTGGCACATAAACACACATGAACATCTGGTGTACTCTATCATGTTTGATTTTATTATTTTAAAATGTTATATTGATTAAAAATAAATAAATAAATACATGTTTTAATTTTTTTATTTTTTCACTCATGGCCTGGTCGGATATAATTGACATGAACAAAGCAAAATTTTGGATGGCCACTAGAATAATTTCTGATTTTTTTTTTTTTTTTTTGCAATTTTTTACACATGCTATCTTGGAGTTTATACAAATATATTTGACGGTTAGATCATTGAAATTAGTTTCATAGAATGCATATCCTATCAAATTGATAGACTTAACAAACACTTATGAGTTAATGTTATACTTCCATTAAGTATAAAATAAGATTTATCCACTAGTGTAAATATTTTAAATTGAAGATCGAATTCATTCATTGCATTCCTATAGGATTGAGGAGTGTAACTGTAAAAAATTATCAAAATCGGAGCTAAAATAACAGTTAAATTGTGATTTTTCGTTTATAACCATCGAAAACTTTTGTTCCGTTACCTAATCTCTAAATGTTTGTTTTTTGAGATTTTTTACGTATGCAATCTCGGAGTGTGTACAAACAAGTTTGACGGTTGGATCGTTGAAAAACGTTTGGTAGAATGCGTATTGCATCAAAACAGTAGATTAAACCAACACTTAGGTTAATGTTATACTTCCTCATCAAGCATAAAATAAGATTTTGTGGTATCCACTAATGTAAATATTTTAAATTGAAGATCGAATTCATTCAATGTATTCTTATAGGGTCGAGGAGTGTAGCTGTAAAAAATCATCAAAATCGGAGCTAAAATAACCGTTAAATTGTGATTTTTCGGTTATAACCGTAAAAAACTTTTGTTTTGTTACCTAATCTCTGAATGTTTGTTTGTTGTGATTTTTTACGTATGTGATCTCGGAGTGTGTACAAATAAGTTTGACGGTTAGATCTTTGAAAAAAGTTTCGAAGAATGTGTATCGCGTCAAAACGGTAGATTAAATAAACACTTAAGAGTTAATGTTATACTTCCATTAAGTATAAAATAAGATTTTGTGGTATCCACTAGTGCAAATATTTTAAATTGAAGATCAAAATTTTTCATTGTATTCTTATAGGGTTGAGGAGTGTAGCTGTAAAAAATCATTAAAATTGGAGTTAAAATAACCGTTAAATTGTGATTTTTCGTTTATAACCGTCAAAAACTTTTGTTTCGTTACGTAATCTCTGAATGTTTTTTTTAACCATTTTTTATGCATGCAATATCGGAGTGTGTACAAATAAGTTTGACGGTTGGATCGTAAAATGCACATCTTCGTTGAATTTGCCTAAATTTTGAAGTGAGAAAAGTAATTTGTGCTAAATTTTTATTTATGTTTTTCAAGTATTGATTAGACAATATTTAGTTTGTGTGATGACATTTTCATTGTACAATTATCTTTTTGTTTCTTTATTGCATATTTTACATGGGTTATTATCTATTAAACCAAGCAATTATTTATTTAGTTTTCAAAAACGTATTATATTTACATACATATTATTTATTTATTTATTAAACCAAACAATAATTATTTTATTTTTTAAAATCGTAATAAAATTTTGGGAGAGAATTTTTGTAACATCCCGTCCCAAATTTCATTAAAACGTACGTGTGAATTTACAATTTTACCCCTAGATCGTTTTTGTCACGTTATTGGTTGTTGGTGTGGTGTGTAATGTATTGGATCACACCCACACACACACTCACACTATCACTTTCCGGGATTCCCTCCCTCATTTCCTCACTCTGTCTCTCTCTTTCTCTTTCTCTTTCTCTTTCTCTTTCTCTCTCTCTCTCTCTCCCCGAGTCCATTTCCTCTCTTCTTCTTCTTCTCTTCTCAACACACGGACCATACATACAAACCTATTCAAATCTTCACCAATCGAGAAACCAAGACCACCCTCGTGTTCGTGGAGCTGAGAGGAGTCCAGTGGTGCCATTTCCAGGTAAGAAAACTACCATTTTCACGTCGTTTCGAAGTGGTCCGAATTATGCACTGTTCATGCAAACTTAATCTAGCTTGTTTTAGGAGATTCTAAGCTTGTAGTTGTGTTTGTGAGGTTCCCAGGAGCCTCGGAGTAGTTCGTTGGACGAGTTTTGACGTCGGGAAGGCTAAGTTCAAAGTTGGCTGAACTTTGATCGTTGTTGCAGGTGAGATTCCTTAATTTTTAGGCCTTAAAACTAGTCTAACGTTGTTCTACTAGTCCTAGGCTTCATTTTGGTATAAAGATCGTGAAAAATGGTTGAAAAACGAAGGAGAAAACTTAGTTTGAAAATTACCCAGTTTTCCGGCGCCGTCGCCGGTGCCGGAGTCTCGCCGGAGAAGACAGGGGAATATTCCGTTAAGTTTAACGGAATATTCCTAACGGCAGAGGACGGAATCTGGTTAGATTTAACGGAATATTCCGTTAGTTGACAGAATATTCCTGACGGCGTCTGTTGACACCGTCAGTGTGCAGGTCACGTGGCCGCGCGTGGGGGGCGCGTAGGTCCGTGCCTGTTCAGGCGCGTGGGGGCGCGTGCGTGGTCCAAAATTTTTTCTAAAAATATGGGCGTGATCCTGAGGTTGTGTAGATCACGTTGGTATATTCATTTGTCCAATTTGAGCAATGTATGAGAAGTTTTTACGAGAAGTTGCTTAGGTGCTTTTAAATTAATGTTTTCGTAACTTTGTCGCGTTTAGGTGATTCGTTTTCCGAGGACGAGCGTACACACTCGAGGCAGGGGGGCTACGACCCTTCTAATTACCAGTGAGTGGGCTTTTGTTTTCCGTATATACCTATATACATATTAATTCCCAGAAATTAAATAGAAAAGGTTATTTGTTTTATGCCATGCATAATATGAATGTTGTTTACGCATCATCGCATGTATTAGTAGTGGCATACATATATATAAATGTGTATTTGGTGCTGTGGACGCACAGGTAAGTGCCAGGTAAGCGGTATTCATGTGGTTATGCATTCCTGTTTATTATGCAATAGTAGTTTGAGATGCTTAGAGAGCTCATAATCTGCACCCCCGGTGTTAGTGCTCCCGCCCAGAGAGGGGCAGAGTCCTTCACGTGTATGTTCACCAGCACCGCATGCTCGCCTTGGATCCAAGTTAGGTGCAAGCCTGTCGTACAGACCACAATAAGTGGTTCCGACTTGTAGGTGACCCGCGATTTATCGCACAGCTTCACGTGATCGTAGCACTAGAGCATACATATATATATATTACACCCAGCCTGTCGTACAGACCACGTTAGGTGGTTCCGACTTGTGTGCAGATTCAGTTATTGAGTTGAGAGTGGAGCTCTAGATTCAGCCGTACAGGTCACGTTAGGTGACTCCCGGCTGCCAGATTATATGTTATTGATGTGAATTACGCTTGAGCATTTATATTTGATTATGAGATTCTGTTGTGGCATATTCTCAAGCATGAATGGCACATTGTGAGCATGAATGGCATATGGTGAAGCATGATTGGCATACCTATATATACGTATATATGTTCATTTTCTGGGAAGTATACAGGTTTTACGGCGAGGGGTTAGAATGTATTTTGCTAAAGAGTTTTCAAAGAACTTTGTTTTTGCCCACTCACGCTTTTGTTTTTGCGCCCCTCCAGGTTCTAGTGGTCTAGCGAGTTCGGTGGTTTATCCCAGAGGGCGTCCCGGCATTTCTGACAGACACTCACCATTGTAGGGTCACCTTCGGGTGTATATATGTCGTATCTTTTCCTTTTGGACTGTTGTAGACTTGCTCTGAATTGTGTCTCACATACACTAGTACTTTGTATGCTATTAGTTAGTTTTTTAATTATTCGTACTTTTATTTTACCTTCTCATTAGCTTCCGCACGCGCACATGGTTACGTCACCTTCGTGTGACGGCCAGCACGCCCTGATCTCGGTCGGGGTGTGTCAATTTTGGAGGGATTTTTGCGGCCATTTTTTTTCTGTTGGTTATAACCGACAGTAATGAAAATTTTCTGTTGGTTTTAACTGGGAGTAATAAAAATTTTCAAACTTAAAACCCCTCCATCTCTTCCTTTACACCGATGCCTTCTCCTTTTTCTTCTCCTTGCATTTCCTTCTATTCTCCTGTGAAAACCCGTTTTTGGTTGGATTTCTGTGAAGTTTTAAGATGAGAAAATAGGATCCTTCCCCACTTCCATCAGCCGGCCTTCTTTCTTTTTCTACAAATATCATCATGACCTTTTTAGCTTTTCAACAGCACCATCATTACTTTTTATTAAATCTCCCTCACTTCTTCTCTCATGTCTCATCCTCCCAATTTTATTTTATTTCTTCTCCCCATCAACCGGTTCTCTTCCCTCACATCTTTCTTTCTCTGACACACACCCCACTTTCCTGTGCACTCTCCCTTCCCTCACGTTACTCCTTCTCAGCCACTCAATCTCTCTCTATTTTATATCTCTCTTTCTCAAACTCTTTCATTTCATTTGCACGCATAAAGAGCAGTGTTGCAGAGAGAGCAACGTAGAGAAGCAGGGGGAGAGGCTGAGGGTATGAAGTGCAAAGGCTCTCATTTGTTATCATGCAAAGGAGTTAGTCAGTATGCATGTAAGTTTAAGTTCTGGAGATTTTTAGATAAGTTGTCTTGTCAAAGCTCGAATTATCAAGGTGAGTGGGATCTTACATCTCTTCTCTTCTCCTCTTTCCTCATTTCCTTCTCCCTTCCCCCTTCCTTCCCCCTTTCTCTCCTAATTATCTATTTCTTCGATTAAAGTGATGTAGCCTACGACGAGAAGCGGTAGAATTTGATAAGGAGAATCGATTTCGCTTGGGCTGTGGAGAAGGACGAGAACAAGAAGCAGAAGAAGAGCTCAAAAGAGAGAGCGGCGACGCAGTGGCAATGGCAAAGCATGGTGGAGAACTTGCAGCTGGCGCACCAGGAGCTCTCCGTTATCATAGATCTCATCAACATTGTTAAGTATTTCGATTTTCATTCGATTTCGGGGAGAGAGAATGAGCAATGCTTGCTGTGATTGAGTGATTCTAATGGAATGTGTATGTGTGTAGGTATAAACACATAATGTTGTAACAGTGGCTAGCATGACGGGTCCTAAGCCGCTTCCTAATGAATCTATGTCTGATCTTACTGTGAATATGGAAAATGCAGTGAATGCAGGGGATATGGAAATGCAGAAAGTGGTTGTTTATATTTTTTTTTATTAGTAATAGATTTTCTGTCGGTTTTATCCGACAAAAAGGCTTTTATTTATTCTTTTTAATAAATTCTCCGTTGATTTTAGTATTTTCTGTCTGTTTTAGCCGACAGAAATTCTCTTATTTATTCATTATTAACATATTTTTTGTCGGTTATCCGACACAATTTCTGTCGGTTTTAGAGTATTTTTTTTGTCGGAAAATTCATTTCCTGATGCTGGCAATTCTGTCGCTTATTATATCCGTCATTGCATCCGTTTTTTGTCAGATTTTGCTTAAAATCCGTTAGTAATATACGTTTTTTGTCAGTTTTTGGACCGCCAGTTATAGATAATTTTATAGTAGTGAAATATTGCAAGCAGTGGTGTACTGCATTATATAGCAAGTATTAGATTACAAATCATGCATTATGGTTTTTAACTTACTTTCATGTTGTTAGTTAGGACGTAAGCAATGGTGTATGCTCTTATTACGTGCTATGGTTTTTTTTTCCTTTCTCTTCATAGATATGTCAAAAAATATAATTAAGGATGTACAAGATGCACGTGGGGAAGGTAATGAAAAAAAAAAAAAAAAGCAAGGCAATGTGGAATGATGCAAGTGTTGAGACATTTATAAGCACTTGTGTAGCTGAGACATTAGCCGGAAATCAAACAGGTGGTCATCTTAATAGGATTGGATGGAAAAATGTTATTAAGAAATTTTACTCAAAGGTCATATGTTCATAAACAACTCAAGAACAAATGGACATCACTGAAGAAAGAATGGCAATTGTGGACATCTTTAGTTGATAAGGAGACTGGCTTATGATGGGATCCTGTGAAGCAAACTCTCATTGCAAGTGATGAGTGGTGGGAGAAAAAAGTGAAGGTGAGAAATTATTATCTCAAATCAATGGAGAATCCAACTTCATATTTATGTTCTTTTATCACAATTTGTTAATTGTAGTTGGTAGTATTTCAGGAGAATCCTGAAGTTGCAAAATATCGAAATAGTGGACTGAAAAATGTTGACCAACTAAACATTTTGTTTAAAGAATGAGCTATTACAGGTGTAGGTGCATGGGTACCCTCACAAGGGTTGATGAGTAATAATCACCAGAAAGCTCCAATAGGTGAACAAAAAGACAGTCAAGATGATTTGGAGAATGAAATAGATAATAATGATGGGCTTGACGACATAGCCGATGTTGAGACACCTTCCCCTACTCAACCTTCAACGCAAGGAAAAGGAACAAAAAGAACAAGGGATTCTAAAAGAGTTGGAATTGGGGCCAAGATGATAAAACAATTAGATGGTATTTTAGAAGCTGTAAACAACTGTTCTAAAAGCAAAGATAAGCCTAGTTGTAGCATTGAGGAAGTGATGGAAGTTGTGGAAGGAATGCCTGAAGTTGTGAATGATGATGAACTCTTTATGAAAGCTGCTGATATCTTCACTGAAAGAAAAAAATAGAGAGATGTTTGTTGCATTGAAGCAATCTAACCGACAAATTATGTGGCTTAAGAGCAAGAAAGTTTGATTCGTCACATTTATCTTAGGATTATCGTATTTCGATATTAGTATTATTATTATTATTTTAATTTTTAATTTTTTTGCGGTTGAATAAGTATTTATTACATAATGGATTGTTTGAATATTTGCTTCTAATGTTTTTAATTATATGATTTTTATAACTTTCTCCAGATTGTGATCTTCATTTTTTGCCATGAATATATTTTTCTTTTTTATTAAATATATCTTTGTGTTTATAGATATGATTACTAGTAGCAGTGATAGTAGCAATACAAACACCTCTACTGATGGAAGTGATGATGAATTTTATCAACTGGTTTATGCAGGTTGTGTCACTGCTGTATTTGAATGGTTAAAATATGTTGACAAAGAACCTTGTAGGACATCTTCATATACGGGACATAGATGGGTAATGGAAGTTTCAACACTCTGGTGAGACTGTCTCTAGGTGGTTCGGGATATTATCAGATGTTGTTTCTCGCATGGCCACTATTGATATTGGCCATATTTTAAAGGTTGCATAGGGGCAATTGACGGAACACATGTCCCAGTTGTGGTGCCTAGAGAAATGCAAGTACCATATATTGGTAGAAAAGGAAACACAACTCAAAATGTTATGGCTGTATGTGATTTTAATATGTGTTTTACATTTATCTGGGATTGATGGAAGGGTGCTGCTTATGATTCATGTATATTTATGGAGACCTTGAGAAGACCATAATTGAAAGTGCCTTATTTTTGGTTAGTAATCAACTCTAGTCCTATATGAATGTGTTTATTCATTTATTATCTTACGAACACAAAAATCTTTATGTTTTTCTTTACAAATATGGTTTAGGTAAATGTTATCTAGTTGATGCTGGATATCCACATATGAATGGATATATTGGACCTTATAGGGGTGAACGATATCATCTTTCTGAGTTTCGATGTGGAAGACAACCAAGAGGGAAAAAAGAGATATTTAATTAGAGGCATTCATCCCTAAGGTGCACAATAAAAAAAACTTTTGGTGTTTGGAAAAACATATGGACAATGATTTGTCTAATGTGCAACTTCCCTTTTGAAAAACAGGAACAAATTGTTGTTGCTTTAATGGCCTTGCATAATTTTATTAGAAATCATTCTAACACACCCCGACCAAAATCAAGGTGTGATGGCCAGCACGCCTTGATTTTGGTCACACCTTGATTTAGGTCGGGGGCATGGTCGGGGCCCAAAACGGACAATATCATGCTACGTTGGAGTTGAGCCCGGGATGTGGTGGGGGCCCAGACCGGGATGTGACAATTTGGTATTAGAGCCAATCCCTGGCCGGAAATGTGCTGACGAGGACGTCGGGCCCCTAAGGGGGGTGGATTGTGACATCCCACATCGCCCAGGGGAGTGGATCCTGTAAACCTTATATGTATATTTCCATCTCTACCTAGCACGAGGCCTTTTGGGAGCTTATTGGCTTCGGGTTCCATTGGAACTCTGAAGTTAAGCGAGTAGGGCGCAAGAGCAATCCCATGATGGGTGACCCACTGGGAAGTTCTCGTGTGAGTTCCCAGAAACAAAACTGTGAGGGCGTGGGTGGGACCCAAAATGAACAATATCGTGCTACGGTGGAGTCAAGCCTGGGATGTGGTGGGGGCTCGGGTCAGGATGTGACAATTCCATGATAGATCAAGAGTTCCAACCTTATGATGATGATGATGAGCTACTTCCGCCTGGACATGAGGAAGATCATAGAGATGAAGACATTGTTGATGAAAATTTTACTCATAGGCGAGAGTTAGATGTTGAATGAGAAAGAATTACTAATCTTCTTATATCTAGTTAATACTTATTTCACATTTAATTGTCATGAAACTATAATGTGTTCTTTTTTTTTTTTTTTTAAGAAACAAACATATATTCTCAATAAGTATATATCATTTTGTTAATGATCATTATTTCTTTAATTGAATTTTCATCAACACTTTACTCAAGTTGTATGCTAATTATATACAAAAAATACTTATGAAAAAATTATTGAGAATTATTAAGGAAAAGAGCTTTTTTATTTGATAACCAAACACTCTATTTAATATAAAAAAACGCTTCTACACAATACAAAAAACACTTAGTGGTTGCATGCCAAACAACAAAATGCTTTCTCATAAAAGCGCTACGCAAAAGTGCTACAAACAAAAAATGCTAGTGAGTAAAAGTGTTTCCTAGAGTAGCACATCCAAACGAGCCGGTAATTACTTACTAACCAAATTAATATTGTCCCAATTTAACTACCTACGTAGTCCAGTAAGTTAAGTTTTATTACAAAATATTTCAGTATAATTAGGAGTAGAACCAGCTGTAATTTATCTTTTGAAGTTTCCGATGTCAACCTCTATTTTATAACAATAAACAACATTAAAGACAAAAAAAAAAAAATGTAACAAGAACGAAAAAAAATTATCATGCTTCTTTTAAGGTAATTTTTATGTGAGGTTGATAATTAAAGATTCATATACAACAATGAATGGCTAGCTAAGTTATTGTCCTTCTCAATTGGCAAGCGCCCGCCAGTGGATGAAGACCAAAATTAGTGTTTTTTTTTTTTTTTTTTGGAACTGAACCTAATTATTAGTACGACGCACGTGTAATTAGTTTTCTTGAAAGGAGAAAATAGACTAATCTGTGCGTTTTAATACAATTTTATTTTCACATTTCGCTGCAAAGAATGAAAATTTGTTTCGCTTCAATGAACGAAAATTTTGTAAATACAATGATATTACACTAAGAGGTGGGAGGTGAGTTTAGATACACAATGTGTCAATCATAATAGTTTAGTATTAAACTCGCACTCGGAGAGTCAAACTCAAAACTTTTCACTTAAAAAAGAAGAGAAATACTATTAAACTGTAGTATTAAGTGACCAATATCCAATGAATGAAAGTTTTCTTGAGATATTATATATATGTTTCAACCCTAACATTTGTTGAATACTTTATTTTTTGTTTCTTGATTACCACCCCTTGTTAATTAAGAAGAATCGTCTTCAAGTTGAACGATGAGTAGGTTGAATGTATAAATCAAGGAAAAGGTTAAGTGGGAAAGTCAAAAGATGTGGATACATACAATTGATAATCTAAACAATTTTTATGTAACTTTGAAGATTCCTTCAATATGGTGGTAGGGTCTTCAAATGGAATGGGATTACCTGATGTTGGCATGCTGTAAGAAGCCACCTTCTGCAAAGTGGAAAGGGCTTACTTCTCTGTCCTCTTCGTTTTTAGCTCATATGTTGTGTCCACCATATATCCAAGCGAGTAACAAAATTTTTAATTTATGCAGTGCCAATCAAAACCCTCAGATTAAAAATGCTTAGTACGTACTTAGTGGCAAAGCCAAGCTATTTGGACAAGTATTTTAGTCTGATCGTGGAGTTTGTTGATTCCAAGTTTCAAATGGAAAATAACACTTCCACTAATTCCCCCCCTTTTACATGAACACACAAGGAAAAATACAACTTTCTTTGCTTTCTTTAGTTTATGTACCATGAGGTTGAGGAATCTCCATCCCCTATTAACACAAAAATACATAAAAATAAATACAACAATTATATGTATATAGCTTCTTCTTTTAATCTGGATATTATATCATGTAAATTAGCTACAGGTAAATAATGCATTGAGAACCATCTAATCCCCACTAATGAAATAAAACCAACATTAATATTACTGTTTAGTGATATTCTTTCTACTTGTAAATGAAGGTCTTATATTCGACTCTTATAAATAAAAAATTTAATACCTAATTTTGAATCTCATTGTGTGACTTGGCACAAATTTCCACCCTCTTGTAAGAAAAGTAAAAATAAAATCCCCACTATAGTTACAGTCCATTATTTTAGGACCTTATGTATTGTAACATGCAAGAGATTTTTCAGTGTGATCGGTATACTGTGTGGTACATTACGTGTCACTATACAAATGGTGAAATATGTGTGCTAAAAAGTTAATAATTTGAAAAATAAATTTTTTCACCATTTCTATTAAAACACGTGGTGCACTACTTGTGTTCCCGTTGCAATGAAAAATTTCTCGTAACATGCGACTAGATAGGTGTATGCTTTCGAAATTTTCAACCTTAATCCACTTAGATAGAGAGGATCATTCTTTTGGTGCAAACCCACTTGATGATTAATTACTGGACTGAGATCAGTTCAGACCTGAAGAAAAATAATACAGTATCCCTTTTTTTGTTATTTTTTTTTGTCACGTGTTGGGACAGTTTTTGGGATTGACGTTTTACGTCAACTGGATCTGAAAATTATAACAAAGAAACTTAGTTATTCTATCTCACTCGTATCATGAATCCACCATGTCCATTGATGAATCTTTGTCGTTGGTTACCATCTCCATCTGGTCATCACTCCGATCTTCTTCCTCTGTACTCTCTCCATCTTCGTCGTCTCCATTTCGATCCCCGTTTTCCCTTTCAATATCTTCAATCACCGGCTGGTCTGGCTGGACCTTGATCAACGGCCGCATTGTTTCAGCAATGGGCTTCTCCACATAACTAGCATCATTCTTATTGTTCTTTTTACTGTGCAAGATGTCCAGCAGGTGAAAATATGGACATGTTTTTGAATCCTCAGAGCGTGTTTTGCTGCTCTCCTTCACCTTCTTGTAGTACTTGTTGATGTTCTCCCACTTCTCTTTGCACCTCTTTGCACTCCTATTGTATCCGAGCCGCTTCATCCCCACCGATATCTCCTCCCAAAGAGATCCTTTAGGCCCGGATTCTTGGTACTTCACGTCAAGACATGTCCTCAAGTTTATCAAAGCTTCAACTTCAACTCTTGGCCATCTTGTGGACCCTGCAGGAAATGGACTTTCACCCTTATTCAGTTTCGGAACCTCAAAATTACTACTTCTGGTCACTGCCACCGGAGCTGGAAGCGGTGGTGGCATTAGTACTGACATTGGCTGAGGCTGGGATGATGGTGCCTCAAGTGCTTGCATATTCGTCAAATTTTGTTGTCCCGAAACCTTGTGCAAGAATTCAATAACCGCGGCATCTTTTGCTGCTGCTAACGATCTTTCTTGGGCTAAAATTTCATGTTCTTTACTCATCCTCGCCATCTCTTCCATCCTCCAAGCTTCTTCCCTCGCCATTCGTTGGTGCTCGCATTTCGCTATTGCTTCCAAGAATTTCTCCTGCAGCTTTTCTTGCTTCTCCAGCACGTCCTTGGTCAGCCTTCTGAAGAAGTACTTCCACTTCCTTTTTCTCTTGTTGCGCGGCTGAACTTGAAACTCTTCGTCCGACGCAGTCGAGGAAGTAGAACTCGAAAAAAGATTGTTTGCTGCCAAGTTTGGCTTGAACCCATTAAGATTCTGATGAGAGAGATTGAGAGGTGATATTGTAATGTGTGGTGGTGAAATTTGAGGACCATTTGGAAGAGAGCCATTGGTTGGGGTCAGGATGCTTGGTGTTGAAGAAAGAGGAAGAGTAGTAATCGTGACATGAGGAACTACAAGACTAGGGTTGTTTGGATGGCTGTTGTTCATGGTTGGCCACAGTACTACTTGAGGTTTTGGTTGTATTATTGATGGATGATGATGATTTTGATGAGCGAAAGCTTCAAGTTCATCGAAAAATCGATAGGTTTTTCCTTCTTGTTTTCCAGATCGGCCTTGTTTGGTTCTCCTGTGGTACTTATACACGTTCTCGAATTTCTCCTTGCATTTCTTAGCGCTTCGGTAATAACCAAGCTCACCTAGCTTTCTACAGAGAGAAGATAAATAAAAATTAGATAGAAAAAAGCTCATGAACTCTAATTTTATTTTTTATGACCATCTCGTAAACTCAGTAACTAGGGAAAAAAAAAAAAAGAATATTTACAAAATATGGACACATTATTTAAAATAATAAGATCACCAAGATTCCTTAATGAAACAACAAAATCTGTTTTCATCTCCACCTTGCATGCTACTGCTACCCTTCTATTTTTAAATTACTTTAGCATCATGAAAAAAACCATGACAACCCATGTCTTAATATGGATCATTCTTTCTTTTTATCAATTAATAACAAATAAATAAATTAGAGGGAACGAAAACAAATTACAATTGCAAAATATGAAATTGAATTCTTAAAAATCAACAAAACCACCTTGTAAGCCGAAAACAAATAAACAAACTAGCTATACCCAGATTGCCTGCAAAAGTACGTATGAATTTTTATGGATCAAAGGTGTTCAAAATTTGTTGAACCTTGTAGCTTTAGCGATTAAGGCATTTACTTCGACTCTAAGGACAAAGCTCGAACCCTCTGGCCTCGCTTTCAACCCAAAAACCAGTAATAAAAGAAAGAACAAAACAACATTAAAATAAAAGAAAAGGAGCGATGATCGATCTCAGATGCATAATTAAGGTTAAACATGTACACTATAACTAGCTAGCTTGTACTTTTTCGGTCAAAAAGATGAAAAGTTCACCTTGAAACATCTTCCCACAATGGAGCTTTGAGACTAGAGTCACGAAAAGCGTCATCCATTTGAGACCGTATCTTCAGAAGCGCCACCGTTTCTTGTCGAGGCCACCGGTTTCCTCCAGATAAATTCCGGTCACCCTTGTTTTCCTCTTGAACTGAATTTGACAACACGTTTGTCGTTTCGGATTCATGACTTCCTTCAGGAACCACTTCTGCCGTGTCGGCCGCTTCGACACCGGAGCTCCCGCCAGATGGGAACATAGTTGATGAGTTGTCAGGCACAGCCGCAGGAACCGCAGGCATATACTTGGCGCAGTTAGAGCTGAGAAATATGTGACAAGAGAGAGGTGAAATTCTCTCTTAGATTTTATGAAGGTGGGATTATATATCTAAGTTTCATTTTTTGGAATTAATTAACTTATTGTGGTGGGTTTTGCCTGTCAATCTCAATAATCCATTCCTTTTATTAATTAAAAATTATCAAACTTTAATTGTACACATAAGCTATGGAATCTTCAGTTATTTTTTTGGTTGTTGTTGGTTAAAAATGTCCATCACAGACTCATTTGGTTCCCTTCACACATGTTCTTAGTAATTATACGAGTGCCAGCAAGGTATAACCTACGCTATATTAAAAAAATACAAAAATGTATCACTCAAATTATTAATTCGAAATATACATTCAAGTAATAATATAGTTTATCATTAAGCTTAAATGCAATTAAAAAAATACAAAAATATTTTTTGATTGTATCCCAAGTTTCTTGTGTATGTACTTGTATATATATTTACATGTTATGTAATAGTATCCAAATATATACAAATTTAATTTAATATAATTTGAATATATATTTTAACACCGTAACATGTCATCATGTGTGATGAAAGATAGTAATATTTTTGACTTTTTAAACAATCGTTATTGTACCTAAATTTAAAAAAACAGAACGAGCTGCTCTAATTAAATTGTTTAATATTATATATAATATATATTTGAATTGATCATACATTTATCAGTAGGAGTGGCAACAGCTGCAGATAGCGATGAGAGGATAATAGGTTGGCCCATTTGTAGGTCAGCTTTGCTAATTGCCTCTTGCCCTCTCGGGGGGTTCGGCTTTGGAATTCAGTGGTCGTTGGGCGCACACGTAGCTGCAATGACTGAATTGCCCCTCACCCATCAAACATCGCACCCATTGACCTTTTAACTAATTTGCAGGCACTATTCTATCAGGGAAATGACCTAATCAATTCCGTGAGATTGTCTCTGTAATAATTCAGATTTTTTTATCAATTGACTTGTAATGCCCAATTTGCCCTTGGTTATGAAAATTAATCAACAACTTTAGGAGAAGCCTTGGCGCTCGCGAGGCCACGTGGGCAACTGGGCCATGCTGTAGTCGGCCATTGACACGCTTTTATTTCCTCCTGTATATAATAAGTCACCCAAAAATTAATGGTCATAATTTTTTTTAATTTTGTTGATAATGTCATAAATTCGAAGTGTTGAATTAAAGCCATTGCAAGTTAATAAAATGTGTATACATTTATGAGAGAAAGTATTGACCTTTTGGGTTAGGTTGCGACCTACACCAAAATGTCGCCTTTTTTGGACAGATTTTGCCTTTTTTTTTTTAATTATTATAAATTTTTGAGCATATAATATTGACCAAAGTAACTTATGTGAGACACACATGATTTATGAGGACAACATTGTCTAAGATGATATCGATACTTAGTTGGGATTAGTTATGTTGTAGTGACGTAGTTTTGTTGTTACACATTGCAATATTAAATCTTTGTAAATATCCCTTTTTATTTTTAATAAAGAAAAATCGAAAGAAATAACCAGGTAGCAATAGCATTTAACATGCAGGTTTTCCTTCTCAGGTTTTAAAGTTCATCAACTTGGTATTAAATGGCTTCAAAGTAATCATACGTACACTTTGTGACGTTAATTAAATGACTTTTGCGTGCTTCCATTCATCCAAGATTTTATATATGAAAAGGACATAACCGATTTCGATAATTAACCCATTCTTGATTTATTGTATTTTTATTTTAATAGAAGCGATAGTAGAGACATGGAAACTCAAAACCAAGACTTTAGGTGTGCATGGTTAATCTATTGAATTATTATTGTTTTTTCAATGTTAAAAAAAATTCAAAGTTCCAATCCTCCAATTTCATCTGTTAAAACAACGATAGATAAATACTTTAGACAGATGTATTGAGAGATAGAGGGGAGTATCAACTCAGTAACTCAATTATTTGTGATTCATACGAATAAATTAAAAAAGACTCAATTATTGAGAAGAAATAAAATGAGTAGACAGAGACATTATGCAAGCCAAGTGGGACCAAAGTCACCCAACCAATCACATTACATATTAAATGTTTTGAATCACCACCATAGATACATAACCCCCCATAGCCATAGCTTGTTTAGGTTGGGCATGGAGGTTAGCTTGATTCTATGCGAATAAAATTTGCCATTTTGAAGCTGTAAAAATGAAATTAGAGAATGGTTAGAAGGTTTTGTGCAGCTAGAGCACTGAGGATGGTAACATCTCTGGAGGATACGTAATTAAGATAATAAGACTCTAGTTAGAGTTAAAGTTTCAAATAAGACACTAATAGTATCAATATTATCCTCATTTAATCATCCGTACAATTAATCAACAGTGCGCGGTTTTTATGCAAAAAGCCTTGATGCAACTGGAAGTGGAATCATTTGGTATATATTATGATTTTTTTTGTAAGATGACCGATGTGGACTTTTTACTTTATTCAACACGCCCCTTCACATCGGACCACTTTGCAGTTGGCCAGACGTACGTGGAGCTACATTGATCATGTTTGTAAATGATCCCAATAATTGGGGCCCAGATCTAAAAACTCACTCTAATACCAAGTTAAAGTTTCAGTGAGACGGGTCACTGTCCATTACTTATAACATCGATATTGTCCCCATTTAATCATTTGTGCAATCAATATGTGAGATTTCTATGCAAAAGGCCTCGATGCAATTAGAAATGGAATCATTTGATATAAGTTGTAATTTGTTTTGCAAGATGGTTCATGTGAGACTTTTTGCTTTATTCAACAGTTAGTAAATTTGCGTTTAATATATTACACATGCACATGTTCATTTTCACATTTATTTGATATATTAAACTAAGGGGTAGAGATATGCTTGGCCACACAATGAGTCACATAATGTATGGTATCAAACTCGTCATCAATAAGAGTCGAACTTAAGATCTTTGTCAAATTAAAATGTATTTTTATAAATAGTTAATGTGACGAAATAACATTTTGTAAAGTCTCCTATTCTTACTGAGATGTCAAATTAAAATATTTTTTTGGTTATTTATAAAACCAAATAGGTCAGAGTTTAAGAATAAACTCATCAATAAGTGAAGAAAAATAAATAGAAAAAATACGTGGGCCAAACATTATTGTAAAACAAAAAAACAAAATTTGATGTTGCCTTCAAATTTGACAGCAAAGTGGAGAATATCAATCCATGTAGGATTTTGGCATCTCTTTTGGAACCAGAAAACCACTTTGTTTTTGTCAAAACAGTCCACTTAGTATTTTTGACATCTACTTTGAAGATGCTCGTACGTATAAATTGAAAAGGATTACAGTTAGACTGTAATACTAAGTGTCTAAACTAATAAATATTAAAACTTTTATGTAATGGGAAATTTTTCATTGCACTATTAAACTTTTGCCGAAATATTCATTCACATTTCCTTATCATTCCGAGTTTAACTATGTATAAGACTATCATTAGACTATTATTGTTTATGGGATCATGTACATATGTTGCATACAAGATAAACGTCATTTTTACTGCTTTAATATGTTTTCATCTTCGAATTATAAAGTTAGAAGTTATGTATGCTTATGTATCTCAAATCTCATATATTATTACCACCATCATTATTGTTAAAGTATGTGTTCAATGGTCTATGAATGTGACACTTGTCAAAATCTTAGGGATTTAGTTAGTTAGTTAAGCTTTGTAACTATCTATATAAGACAGATTGTTGTATTACTTACATGTTAAAAAATCAATATATTCAGAAATCCTTTCCCTCTCATTCTTCTTTCTATTTTCTCTCTCTAGTTCTTGCTTTCAATAAACAGATTACAGAGTATATGTTCTTCGATTCATGAAGATTAACATGGTATCACTTGCCTTTCTTGTTGACGCGTGATCTTTGATCCTTCTTGCTTCCGTCTCTGTCAAATTTGACTTCTTCGTCTTCAGATTCTCTGATCGGACTCAGACTTTTGCCTTTTCTGAGTTTTTCTAGGGTTTGGTTGTCGATCGTTCACTTTGATCGATTCTTCTTCAATTTGTATGTGATTTTTGCACATCGAGTGTTTGTGATAATCTCTCACTGAAATTGGACTTCTGTTTCAAAAATCTGCAATCTTGATTGAGCAATGGTGACTGCATCTCAGCTTCAGCTGCTTTGATCTCTAGTTACGGCTCTTATTTCTTCGATCTCGACCTCTGCCAATGTCAAGCTTGATGCCTCCAACTACCTCAATTGGCATTTTTAGATGCAACTCTTGTTGGAAAGCAATGGCATCATTGGGTTTGTGGATGGTTCGAACCCTTGTCAATCTCAACATATCTCTCAAACTGGTGAATGTGGTATCAATTCTTCTAACTTTTATACTTCTGCTAAGAATGATGAATTTGTGATATGATTACTGTGACTCTATCTCCTATAGCTATGTCATGTGTTATTGGTAGTCAAAGCTCGAGAGATATTTGGATTCGTTTAAAGGAGCAAGTTTCCACTATCTCTAAAACCAGTATCTTTCAAATGAAATCTAACTTACAGACAATTAAAAAGGGGTTAGATTCATTTTCTTTGTATCTGCATAGAATTAAAGAAGCTACAAACTATTTGTTTACTGTTGGAGTGTTCTTTCAAGATGAGGATATTGTCATCCTAGCACTTAATGGCATGCCTGCTGAATACAACACTTTCAGATGTGTCATAAGAGGTCGTGAAAGTGTGATTTCTTTGAAAGATTTTCGGGCACAGTTACTTGCTGAGAAAGTTATTGTTGAGAATTCTTCTAATGCATCTTTCATGACTACTATGGTTGCTAGTTCTAATTCTAAAAGTCCATCACAACCACAACAACCTTATGGTAACACTAATGGTCAATCACAATATGCTTCTGGAGGTTACAAACCTTATCATGGGAATAAAAATATGGGTAAGGGCAAGTATCAAGGACCAATATTTTACAACCCCAAACCTATGTACTCGAATCAGGCACATGTTTTTCCTACTCCTGCACCTGGAATACTTGGTCATCCTCATATGACTCAAGTTGGTCATTCATCTACAACTTTGATTCCTACTTGCCAGTTATGTAACAGTGATGGTTACACTGCTTCATTTTGTGGTGCAAAACCTCTAGATAGGCAAAATTGTTAGATCTGTGGTAAAACTAATCATAGGACTTGGTTCTGTTTCTACAGGGGCCTAACTACATTGGTTCTGCTAGTTCATCACAATCTCAGGTTTCTCATCAGGCATATGGGATTCCTCCTGCACCTCCAAATTTTCACATGCAACATTCTCAGTCTCAATTTTCATATTAAGGGTTACCACAACAATCTGCATGTCATTCACAGCAATCTTTTATGCATGCTCTACACATTGTGTTTAATCCTGCACCTCAATCTGCTACTGCATCAACACCTCTATAAGTTTGGTTAACTAATTCATGAGCAACCAATCACAAGACTGCTGACATGAGCAATTTATCCTTGGCATCACCTTATCGTACCAATGAGACTATACAAACTGCTAATGGTGAAGGTTTACAAGTATCTCATATTGGAAATTCCATCATTCATACTCCAGCACATCCAATCAAATTGCATTCTGT
The DNA here is from genome assembly GCF_041283825.1 of Pyrus communis. NCBI lineage: Eukaryota > Viridiplantae > Streptophyta > Magnoliopsida > Rosales > Rosaceae > Pyrus > Pyrus communis. Next base: position 33,255,780 of record NC_142569.1, on the reverse strand, counting down.
ATTATATGTTCCCAAGTTAACTCAAAATTTACTATCAGTGCATAGGATTTGCCTTGATAATAACTGTTAGCTTATCTTTGATGCATTTTGTTTTTGGATTCAAAACAAGCCTACATGGAGGATTCTCTACAAATGAATGTGTAGTTATGGACTATACCCTATTCATTCCCTTGTCTATGCCAAGCCTAAAACTTCACAAAGTCAATCACCTGTAAAAGCATTTCTTAGACAACTTGTTCAATCTCATATTTGACATCATAGGTTAGGTCATCCAACCAACAATGGTGCTTCCCTTATGTTAAATAAAGCTAACGTGTTTAGTATCAACTCGCAATCATCTGTGTTATGTCATAATTGCCTTGAAGGTAAATTTAGCAAACTACCATTTCCAACCCATGTCAATAAGTCTGTTAAGCCTTTTGAAACTATGCACAATGACTTGTGGGGTCTTGCACCTTGTGTATTTATTGATAGTTACAAATATTATGTAATCTTTATTGATCAATATAGCAGACACTGTTGAATTCTTCTATTGGTAATAAATTTGATTTTTACTCTACATTTATTGCATTATACTCCTTCATATTTAATCAGTTCTCTACTTCAATTAAGGTTTTGCAGAGAGATGGAAGGGGTGAGTACATTAGTCACAGGCTTCAATTTTTTTCTAATGGACAAGGGCATCACAAGTCTTGTCCATACACACTTGAACAAAATGGGTTAGTTGAACGCAAGCATAGACATATTATTGGAACCACTGCTACATTATTACAAACAGCTAAACTACAATCTCAATTCTGGTCATATGCTTGCAAAACTGTTACCTATCTTATAAATAGGATGCCCACTATTGTTCTTAAGAATAAGTCATCATTTGAACTATTGTTTGCGATTATTCCAATTATTTCACACCTTAGAATCTTTGGTTGTGCCTGTTTTCCTCTATTAAAACCATTCAACAATACCAAGCTTTAACCCAAAACCATCAGATGTGTTTTTCTAGGCTATGCATCTAAGTACAAAGGGTATCGATGTTATGAAGTGTCTAAGAGAAGGATATATGTATCTAGGCATGTCATTTTTTATGAATAACAATTTCCATATGCAGACTTATTGACACAATCAACCATTACTAAAACTACTTCACCAGTTCCCAATATATCTTCTCTTCTTATATCTGTGGTCAATAAAAACAATGTCATTGTGTCACCATCACCCATTCCTACTACTACATCATTACATGTATCGACTCCAACTCCATCTTATACACCAGATATTCATCCAAAACCAACATATTCACCTGTTAAATCTCAAGCCATTACTAGTGCAAATGAATCTTCACCTTAGCTCCATGTGGCACCTGATCCAAGTAATGCACTATATTCTGAGAACAATGAGTTTCATCTTGATACTCTGCAAGTAATGTTGTCCATTCCTCCTATCAATTTGCATCCAATGCAAACCAGAAGCAAAAGTGGAATTATTAAGAGGAAGGCTTTGCTAGCATTTGTTCAAGATTTCTCGGGGCAGGGAGGGGGGTGTTGGTTTGATTTGTCAACAATTGAACCAAGTACATATAAGTCATCTCTTAAGAGTCCTATATGGTTAAAAGCAATGCAAGAAGAACTGGATGCTCTTCAGGCTTAGGGTACTTGGAGTTTAGTCTTTTTGCCATCCACTAAGAACCTTGCTGGTTGCAAGTGGATTTCCAAATTCAAAAGACACTCTAATGGTTCCATTGCAAGACACAAAGCACAATTGGTAGCTAAATGATTTAGTTAAGAACATGGTTTAGACTATAGTGAGACATTTAGCCCTGTGGTTAAGCTTACTACTGTGATGTTAGTACTTGCTCTTGCTTCTAATTTTGGTTGAGATCTTAGGCAATTGGATGTAAAAAATGCCTTCTAGCATGGTATTTTGGAAGAAGAAGTATACATGGCTCAACCACCTGGTTTTTAGGATTCTATTCATCCCAATCTAGTGTGCAAGCTTCACAAATCACTCTATGGCTTGAAGCAAGCTCTTAGAACTTGGAATGATAGATTTACTAAGTTTTTGCCTGAGTTGGGATCTGTCAATACATATTCATATTCCCCTTTGTTTTTCAAATATGTTGATAATGAGATTGTGATTCTTCTGCTATATGTGGATGATATAATCATCACTGGGAATGCTACAAGTTCCATTTAATAGGTTATCAATGCTCTTACTTTTGAATTTGATATCAAAGATTTGGATTCACTACATTTTTTTTTTCTTCTTGGGAATTCAGATTACCAAGATTGCAAGTAGCTTATATCTATCTCAAACTAAGTATATTCAGGATTTATTAGTGAAAACTGAAATGCTTGAAGCAAAAACTTGTGATACACCCTGCCTTCCCTATAATAAACTTCTTAAAGATGATAGAGATCCTTATGCAAATCCTGGTACATATTGAAGTATTTTAGGAGCCTTACAATACCACACTTTTACTAGGCCTAACATTGCATTTTCAGTAGATCAGGTATGCCAATTTATGCAGAATCCTATGGTGGCTCATTATACTTTTGTAAAACGGATTCTCAAGTACTTAAAAGGAACTTTGAATGTGGGTGTCACATACACTAGAGGAGATTTACAACTCAAGGCCTTTAGTGATGTTGATTGGGCAAGGGATCCCAATGAAAAGAGGTCCATTATTGGGTTAATTGTGTTTTTAGTTAACAATTTGATCTCATAGTCATCAAAGAAACAACAAACTATGTGTAGGTTCTCTACTGAACCTGAATATAGAGCTCCATCTACAACTTCTGCTTAATTGGATTGGATTAAGCAACTTCTTGCATTTTTGCACATTCCCTTGCCTGCAACTCTTACTTTGCTCTGTGATAATTTGGTTGCCATTGCATTGTCCTTTAATCGAGTACAATATCAGAAGACTAAGCATATTGGGATAGATGTGCATTTTGTTCGAGAAAGGATAGCCAAGAAATAGTTGTCAGTGCAGTTTGTCTTCTCAAAAGAACCGTTGGCTGACATATTGACCAAAAGTTTAAGTGGTCCTCTATTTTGAACACATTGTATCAACCTCATGCTTGGTTGCTCAAAGCATGAGCTTGAGAGGGGATGTTAGAGTATGTGTTCAATGGTCTATGATTGTGACACTCGTCACAATCATAGGGATTTAGTTAGTTAGATTAATAGCTTTCTATCTGTCTATATAAGACAGATTGTTGTATTACTTACATGTTAAGAAATCAATATATTCAGAAATCCTTTCCCTCTCTTTCTTCTCTCTACTTTCTCTCTCTAGTTCTTACTTTCAATACAAAGATTACATAGTATATGTTCTTCGATTCATGAAGATTAACAATGGTCTGGCCAAAATATTCATATTCATTTGTAAATGTAATGTTTAAAGTGAACTCTTTTGTTTAACTATTGGTGTGATTATTGTTACATTATTAATTTTTAATTTTGAATTATTGGCGAATTCGATGCTTAATTGCTAACGCATAATGTGACTGTGTGACTTAACCATAATATTTCTCATATATAGTTAAGTGTAACCATGCACTACTAGAAAATTGGCCTAATTAACCACACCATTCATAAGTAGGGACTAAAAAAAACAAGACGCCCTTAAGTATAATTTTTTAATGAGTAATGCTAGAGGGATACCACATATTTATATCACAATAGAGTATCATTTCAAGTGACAAGTGATGTATACAATTGACATATAATGAGATAAATCCGTTACTGATGTGGTATGTACACATCACTTATCACATCAAATGGTATACCAACGTGGTACAAAAATAAAAAATATGATGTCCTAACATTTTCTTTTTAAAATAATTATAAGAGTCTCATAGTGTCATGCGGAATTCCATTTTAAAGTGAATGCAAATTACTAAGTTTTGGTTTTCTACTTCTATTAAGTTAGTAACTTAACGGTTGAACAAAACCATGTGACTTTGCTTTTGTTTTTTCCTTGCTAAGCTTGAACCAACCATGTCTAAGTAAGAATTCCTTTTGGTTTACAGTGGATATATCTGGAAGCTGAAAATGTTCTCCTTTTGGTTTACACGACGAGCATGTCCTTGGGTTGTTAAATACCATCCAAAATTACAGTGCCTTACAGGCTTACAGCCATTCCGAAACAAAATTAATAAAGCGTATGCGTACATCTTAAGTCAAGATTGGGAACACGATGAATTGGTGCCAGGTTCTTCATGCAGACGATGTAGGCATCTCAAAAGTTGATGGGTTTTATAATTGGGATAGAATAACTATTCCAAGTGTAGCTGTGAATGTGCTTCTCTTTGATTATACTAGACTTGGTTGTCAAGTGACTTCTCTCTTTATTGAAATTTTATTTTGCAAAACAAACAAATAAACGTATAAGAAGAGCAATTTAAACGAAGGAGGATCAAAATAGTTACACCTTACCCAATTAAGGGTAGGTAGCCAGTCATATAAAGATTTAAATAATAAAAAAGATCCAATAGTTTCCAATGAATAAAGTGAAATTTGTCACAATACAAGATACCATTTAATTCTGCTCAAGAAATTGTATAAAATTCAAGAGCTTACAATAAGAAAAGACAAAAAGAGTTTAAGAGCTTAACTCAAAAAATTATAAAGAAGGAATGAAAAAATTGAGGGAATGAAAGAACTTAAAAATAGGAAAGGTGAGGAAGGGAAATCGCATTATCCAGCCCTTCCTATTTGATATGTTTATTGATTTTTAAGTATTTGATTATTGATTTTAAGAAAAAGCTAACAGTTTTTTACTTCATTGCGAGTTAGTAAACATAAGGGGAGAGTTTAGAAGCAAAATGATTTTCTCAAGAGGAATACCTATATTTTTATAAATGCTGAAAACTCTAGAATTAAAATGATTCCAATTCTCATTCTTTATAAATAAATATGTCCTAAATTGCATACAAAATGTCGACAGGAAAGAGAGGGAAAATAAATAATAAGAAGCCTATTTCTATGGCTCAACTGTGAAACTCAATGATGAACACATGGGGCTAAATTATATACATTATGTGATAAACTAAGCCCCTTAACATGGCATGGAAACTAAGACTTGGTCTAACTAATAAAGTCACGTTGGCTGCGGTGGAATTATCTGTGGTTAGGATCTTTTTTTAAATTTATTGTGTTTCATGTACAACTCTCCTCCCTCTCCTTAATATAAGTTAGTGTAGAATACCACTTGTAAATTTAGATAAAACTAAAAGAAATATAAACTTGATCTAGAGGTAGAGGTATTCCTCTTTTCAATTTCAGAAGAAGTATTTAAGTTCTAACTACTAAAGGCATCTTATGTAGGTGATGTACAATTCCACAAGTACTAAAAAATTTACGTTTGAGATTGAACTGTCATTGACACACCCCGACCCGAAATGTCCACTAGGACTCCGAATCAAGCTGTGCTGGCTGATACCTGGAAGACGACAAAGCCATAAAGTGTAGTGATGTAGAAAATAATAATAAATTTAAACCTAAAAGTTTCTAAATACAAGAGTGCGTGGTGAGCGGGAATGAACCCAATTCACACATGACATCAGAGCATAAGTACAGTACAGTAAGATAGGGTGAGAATTATACCATCGAAGGTAATCGTCTACACTGAGATTTGCCAAGAATCATTATCGATACAAAAGTTCAACTACTAAAACCTAGAGGGGCGAAAAACAAGGGTGCGTGGGCCTGAAAATAAAGTTATGGTAAAAACCTTTTGAAAATGTTATAACCCCTCGCTGGTAAACCTGCATAGTTTCCAGAAAATCATACTACGTATAAGTATGAAAACAACTGTAAATAAACAATAATGCCAGAAGTATGCCATAGCAGAAATACTCAATAGCAACATAGATATGATTATGTGCTGTAATCTATACTAGCATGTCAGTCGGAGTCACCTAATGTGATATGTATGACTGCACCTATCGCTCATCAGTCATACGTTAACACACGAGTCGAAGTCCCCTAATGTGACATGTACGACATGACTAGGTGTAATAATAATTGCTCTAGTGCTATGATCACATGAAGACTAGCACTATGCGCGGGTCACTTACGAGTTGGAGTCATCTAATGTGACATGTACGACAGGACTAGTACCTTTTTGGATCTAAGGCGAGCGTGCAGTGCGGGAGGTGAACATACACTTGAAGGACTAGCCCTGACCCTGAGCAGGAGCACTAACACCGGGGTGTAACAATGATGGGCATTCTATATGAAAAAGCATTCCATAATGATTCAACAATTTCAATCAACATAACCTTACCTGAACTTACATGCGCATCCCGTAGGATCATTTTGGGCATTTCATAACAGTGCAACATTTCTTATAACATTATTTAATCATGGCATGATATGCATAAATCAATTTAAAAGCATTTTTGGGAACTATCAATCATATATATACTATAAAAAGGAAAATACTAACTCACCTGGAGTCCGCGTTACAATTCCCTAACACGAATATCAAGACGTCATGAACGATCGTCGCCTATAACAAATATCAATTCACAACTCAGAATTCTTATCAATAGAAAACGTAACTTACGTAAAACACATCCCCAAGAATGTTCTAGAATGATTTGAAACCCATTGACTAAAAGTCAATCGTCAGTCAAAGGTCGACGATAAGGTCCACAACCTTACGTAACTTAATCCGGAAGATCCACACCTCAGATTTCCGATCCGTAACTTCCAAAGATCCACATTATATTTCTAGAACATCATACTAAAATTTCATTACGATTCAACGGTTGGATCTCCGCCAATTGTAAATTCAAGTGGCAGTCAATGTTTTATTTACAAACTTACAACTCCATTTCGAGAAGATTCGTACGTCGGATTCCCGATCCGTCAGTTCCTATGGTCCTCAAATGTTTTGTACTATAAATTATTAAGGTTTGGTGATGATTCAACGGTCGGATAGTTAATGCATACAAAGGCCCCGTGGAGACCAACTAGGTGTTCAACTACGAAACTATACTAAAAAATCATAATTTCACTAAACGGATGTCAAATATGGAATCGGGACACCAAATTTATCCTAGGATGGTCAGGTGGGGTCTCGGCCCACACACCGCCGCACACGGCGGCCGGCCACCTTGGCTTGCCGAAACATTTCTCTATTTCTAAAAATTACCAAATTTTACAGGGATGAATATCTCAATGAGAGGAACAACTTTCATACATGTGGCCAAGGCCAATTTGGCTAGGAAATGCCTCAAATTCCCCTCGATCCGTTGGAAACCCTATAATGGGTGAGCTTCAATTCTCCTTCCTCGGTGTTCCAATGCCCCTACAATGGGTTGGGTCTTGTTCCTGGGTCCAAGGGGAGTTGATTAAGGTTGGTGGTGGGTGGTGCAACTTGCCGAAAAGGTGAAAACGCCGTTGAGCACCTTTGGTGCTCCAGTGGAGTTCCTCACGGTTTAGGCCTTAAAATCCCTTAATTTTTGGTGGAGATGGAAGAAGGAGGGTAGCTGAGTCGGTTGCAGGTGGTGGATGTGGATAAATCACCTTAAAAATGGTGAAGATTGGCCGGAGTTTGGTCAGGTCGCACAGGTTGAAAGGGAAGGGTTCTTCTCTCTCCTTCCTGATTGGTCCCTATTTTCTTTCCTTGAAACTGATTGGGTTTCTTTCCCACAAGGTGGGAGTTCAAATAATTTATAATCTAAAATCTAAGTAATCAATTTCAAACGTCTATAACTACACAGTTATAATCTGGACTCGCAAACGGTTTTTGTTTATGTGTCCGTACCAACGAGTACTACACAAATACGCTAAAAGAATAAGTCATACGTTCTCTAGACGATGGTCAACGGAAGTCAAAGTCCTTGCCTTTAGGGCATTTTCGTCAATTCTCTAGATTAAAATAAATAAAAATGAAATTTTAGGGACAGGTTGTCACAGTCATGCAATAATTTTTTTTTTCACCTGCTTTTTTAGGAAAATGATAAACACATTATTTTTAGTCTTTTAACACACCTATGTACAAATCACATCCGTTATTTTTGTTTGATTTATTCAATCATACGGCCAATATGCCAATATGCCCAAACTGCACTGAAGGTTCATTGTGACATGAGGCTGCATGCATACAAGACCTTTATTGGTTTTGATATCCTGGGCTTTTTAAATTTGGTATATAATATGAAGGCCGCCTTAAAAATGAGACCTTTGTCTAATGTGTGGCTCACGTCTTAGGCCTTACTCGTCTTGGGCTTGGGCATACCTTGCATAGTTTTTGCTTGGGAACTCCTAGATTTCGAACAAAACCGTGTGGTAGATTTGGCAATTTCATGCATGACATGATAACTTGAAACAAAAATTAGTTTTCAGGTTGAGGCTTAATGGGCCGGATGAGTTATCGGGTCAATCCATTAATCACTTGTTAAAATAATGGGTTAAATCAAGTCTATTTATCGGTCAGCCGTTAAACACTTGTTAAAATAACAAGCTAAATAAAGTCTATTTGTAGGTAACCCATTTTAACACATTAAACTAATTCTTAGCTCTCTCAATGTTAATAGATACGCCACCCCACATTAGTAATATGATGTGCTTTGAAGTATATTTATGTGACATGTAGATGAAGTGCTTAATGATAATTTGGCAGTTGTATAGTGAACCAAAAAGAACTTAGAATGTTAATATTTTAGTAATTTGTCTGAAATTTTTGTATTTGATTATTTATTAATATACTGTTCTTAATGGGTGCAAATCGGTTGTGCCAGGTAACTCTTTAATTTTAAGGAGTTGGGTTGAGGTTGAATTTTTAAATCTGTTAAGATAATTCAATTAACATGACATGTTCTAATAGAATAATGCGTTTGACAGAAAAATATCACAAACACGATACACATGACAAGTTTGCTAGGTCCATGGTGAGGTATAGCTCGAATTAGACTCAAATCAGTTGTTCAACCCAATAGGTCCATGTTGTCATCGCTAAACACATTGCCACCCGAGCAAATAATCCAATCCACCGAAACCATTCTGAAGCGGGCTGGCTGGGTAGGTTCCATGAGTTGTGCCTAATTTTTTTTTTTTTTTTTCTTTCGTATTTCTATTGTGAGTATGAGTGACAAATATCTAAGGTCTATATATGTTAGGCCTAAATTATGTGAACTTAGTATTGTAGAATCACTACATATTATGTAATATTCAAGTTTCACTTTTTTATGTTTAAGAATTGTTTAAATGTGACCACTTAGTATTACAGTTTAGTGATATTCCTATTCATTTGTAAGTGAAATGTCTTATGTTCGATTCTTGCCAAAATCAAATTTGAACCATATTATTGCTAGTCTATTGTGAGGCTAAACCCATATCCTTTCATTAGTGTAGATAATATTGATTTTTTTTTTTTTCAAAAATAATTGTTTAAATGTGGATGGGTCGGTTTCAATCGAGTTAATAAATGTTCCAACCGACTCAATCTACCTAGTGAATGAGGCAACCGGAATTTTATCATAAATTATATTTTTAAGGTTTAAAACCTAACTCGTAATCGTTTAGGTTGAATTGATCGGCTGACCTACTAAAGTGCCCACCCCTAATGAATGATTGGAGTGACGAAAATATCATCAAAGACTCTGCAACCCATCGTTTATTGTAAAGCTCACACCCTGTTTGTGTCAATTACCATCACCACAACGATGTTTCATAAGAAAGAATTAAGGGCTTTTTCAAAAGTGGTATATGCAGAACAAAGCAGCTTTTAATAGAACGATTAGCCAAATTTTTGTGGACACACATTCCGCCCGCAATCAAGGACTAAAGAAAAAAGCCCGCAAAAATATACTGGGATCCCATGGTTCATACCCAAACTTTAGACGGTGACGACGACGGACAAATCAACTTTTTGGTTACGTTTCTGCTCTTCCAAATCAAAAAGTTGTCTACGTGCATGAAAGTTAAATCCAGACGCCAAAACCCTAGTACTTTACTATTGGTGCACGTACCCTACTCCGAAGTTCCCAAGTAGTTCATAGAAGTAGCAAAAAGATATGGAGTTCTCTTCGTTCTTAAATTGCCCTAGCTAGGAGATTGCATGGACAATCTTCGTGTAGGAAGAATAGCAATGTCCACAAACCATGTATGTTGATAGTCAATGTTCATGGATAAAGTGGCTAGGATCGAGTTGAGTGGCTGGGTTTACAAGTCACTTTTAATAGGCATTAGGCCAGTTGCTATTTATCAATAGTATTGCACAAAGAACACATGCGTTTTTGCGAGAAAGAGACCTCAAAACTTTGGATGGCCTATTAGCACGTTAAGTTAGTTCTCAACGTTGAGTACCATATTCCCTACATATAGAAACATAGATGCATGTGGATGCATCTACTACAGTTTCTATCTGGCTACAACATGCACACACGCACCCTTATATATGTATATTAATTGATTGTAGAACATTATGTAATATTAAAATATGTACAGGTACACATAATATAACCATGGGAGCGGATCCATGTTATCATTTTTTTTACACAACTTTTGACACATGTTTTTGGGAGGCTCCCTCCATAATGTAATTCAACGATCCGAGTCATCTATCTTTTAGAACATCATTCATAAATTATCCTTGCAAGAAATTAGACAAATAAAAAAGTCTTAAGACATTCATTTGTAGTGAAGAAAATAAATAAATAAGGTTCTACAAACCCTAAACTCTTAATCCAAGGGTCACATTGTTCCAAATTTAGGTAATTTTTAGTAGACATGATTTTTGAGGAAATACCTTTGGACAATAAAAAAACATGTGTAAAAAATTATGAAAAAAAATGATGCTAGGAATCCGTCCCCCATAACCATATAGAGATAACTTTATTATTACAAGCAGCTAATAGAAATTGTTTATGTATGTATGTATTTGCTTATCCAAAAAACTACTATTTATGTATTCATGTGTGTGTGTTTAGATTGTCAATTTGAATCAAGTACGTTTAAGTAAGAATTAACTTTATCAATGATTCATATTCAGTCTCGTATAGTAATAATCATCGTCGCTAAACAATTTAGCAAGAGACCATTTCCCTACTTATGTAAGAAATTCTTCGGCAACAATGGCTTCTATTGTATTAAGATTATTATTTATTTTCCTGCTACTTTTTCCAGATGGAATTTATGAATTATTTTAGATTCTACCCTATGTTTACAATGACTTATGAAATATAAGATCATTTACCTCACAAATGAGTAATGCTATTTCGACATATAAATAACACTATACTATGAAAAAAATACGCACACATATATAAATAGGAAATGTTTTTGGCACCAAAAAAACATCATGATACAATCTTTGGAATGTTGTTTCCCCTAAATTTAAGGTATTGTGGCATAGGTCTGTAACATAATTAGGTTATTGTGGCATAAGTTTGTAATAATAGGTGACTTATTTTTCCACATATCAACAAGTTTAAATTTCAGATTTTACTTGAATGTTTAAAGATAGATGAATTTAAATTTAAGAAACAAGAGTTACAAGAATCTATCTTTAAACAACCCTAGAATTATTTATTCGATAAAAGTGAAGAAGTGCATGATTGCATGTGGATGGAGATATTTTGGTTAGGGTTTTCTTTTTATTTCTTACATTCATAAAGAGAAAGTCAGAGCATGTAAAGCATAATCTTTTAGATGCCCATCCAATGCTATTGCTAGGCAAGCTTTATGTATTTTATGCATCTCCACCACTCCACTCTTTAACAGGAGACGGTATCGTGGGTAGCTTCAAGTACTGTCGATGATCGATCACTTGGTATATATAATAAAGGCTTTCTTTCTCTCTACTAGATACTCTCCTTTATGTACATCCATTATCTGTGTCAATTTGTCTCCCAAAAATACGGCAAAAAAAAAAAAAAGGTGCTTTTGTATTTATGTACTGTAATTCCCAAATAAGGTTCACAGATATGCCCCATATAAATTTTATCATGGTTAAGCTATTACTATTCTCTACCAAATCCAAATTATCAAAGAAAAAGAGAGACTATATTATTTACAAATATTGCGTCACTTTATAACCCAGTTCTTCAAGGTAAAAGGATATATCATGCACTCTGTTTTTAAATGGGAATTTGGAAAGCTTTCTATCAGTATCATGCACTCTGTTTTTCTTCTTTCTTCTCTCTCCTGCCCCTTTTCTTCTTTTTCATTATTATTCATACATCGTGATCATTAGGCCATTTTAAAGCATTCATATCCTTACTTCCAGAAAACAAAAGGGCAGCATGCATGTCCTGTAAGGGTAATAAATAGGGAGTGGATTGTCTGCCCTTTTATTTCCATACTCTTCTCATGCTCTTCTGTGATGTGTGATCACGGTTAAGCCACGTTAACATTTTATATTAATGTTTTTTTATAGAAATAATAAAACAAAAAGTAATATAAATATAAAATATTGATGTGGCATAATCATGATCACACAAATAAGAGGATATGAGAAGAGTATGAAAATGGAAGGACAGACAATTCACCTCAAATAAATAGACGAAACGAGTGGACAAATGTCAACATAGCGTTATTAGTAGATAGATCCACTTGATCCACCACTTCTACATAATGCCTGGTAGGGTTCCATATGTAATACAAGAATCATCAAAAGCCCTTTTTCCAAATTTTAAGCATACTTAATATTTGAATGGTGTGTACATATATATATATATATATATATATATTACCCAGTATCGATCTTAATTAGGTTCATAAATAAGTGAGACGCAACATGAACAAATAACAAATCCTCACAATATCACGATTTATATATGTATGCATAGTATTAATCGGCTTGAACATTTACACGTATGATCTTGAAACTTTTAGGCCACAACTAAATCTTCACATGCAATTTGATCTTTGAATGTGTAGAGGTTGAATTTGGACCACGAGACTTGTTGCAAAAGTTTAACAACCATTCTATTGGAGAGCACTAGCTATACTCGAAAAGATTCAATGTGTTATAAATGAGCTAATCATTTTTTTTGGTCGAAAATGAACTAATCTATATCAAGCTAAGATAAGTATTGCTAAGAAGCATGTGTTAGGAAAGCAATGGATAGCAACAGTATTGGCCATCAATATTAAGGAGGCAGATTGTCTGCCCTCCTGTTTGGGTGCCCTTCCTATTTGTACGGTCACGGTTAAACCACGTCAATATTTTATATTCTTATTGCTTTTTGTCTTATTATCTCTATTAAAAAATCAATATAAAATGTTGACGTGGCTTAACCGTAACCGCACAAAATAGGAGGGAATGAGAAGGACACCCAAACAGTAGGGTAGACAATCTGCCTCCCAATATTAAAGCCAAACTACCATTATTGTTGTTTATGATTTGTTCTTTTGACGGAAAGAGATTTTTCAGTATACTAGAAACATGCTTTGGTACACTAAGTGTAACGATATAATTGGTTGGAAACTTGAAAAAAAAAAATCCAACTAATTGTATTATGACATTTGGTATACCAAACCGTATTTTCGACACATTGAAATATTTCTCGTGAACGAATTTTTTGTTTGTTTGTTTATATTGGAGGGTTTCCAACTTCAACCTAACTACATACCTATCACCCCACCACCCTTTCTTGAGCTAACCCTACTAGGTTAAGAATCAGAAAAATTAATAGTAAGAACTGCAACACAAAATATACTATTGAAATTAGAAACTTAAGAAGCCTACCCATCTTTTCTAAAGCTTTGCCCGCCATCAGTCAACGAATAGGATCAACTGATCAGTGAGACGTCTGATACATAGGAAAGTTAGGACGTAAAAGATATGAGAATAATTCTAAACGCATACACGCATCAGATGCTTAATTAAAACACGCATCAGATGCTTAATTAAAATGTTAACGTAATAATTAAGATAAATGCGAACATTTTCTCGACGGCCACTCTATTATGCAAATCAATGATTGAAATCATCTACTCTTTTAGTCGCTCTTTACAAGTTATCGTTTCATAAATTTAGGCAAATCAGTAAATGTTTATGTCTAAGTTGTGCAACACAAGTGCAAACTGGCAGTTAATGAAATATTTATGTCCTTTTTAATGGGTGCTCAAGTATACCTTATAAGCACGAGCCATTAGTGGGATCTGAAATGGAAGGCAATGACGGATACTATTGACCCCTATTTGCCAGCAAAAACTCAAGATAGCTACTTGATTATTTGGTTTCAAATCAAATATCTATGCTGGGGTGTTACTGCTGGCTAGATTTTTTCTTTTTTAAATTGCCAGATCAATAACTGGACCCCATACTATGTCTACCTGTCCCCAGACTATATCATGTCATTATTAAAATTAGTTACAATTAACATTGTTTTTAAGAGTCCCTTTTTCAAAATAAAGAAAGCAATTTTTGCACATTTTTTTTTTCTTTTTGTACATTCATGTTTATTTATTCGATTCAAAATGCCAAAAATAATTATGATATGCATGAAGAGAAAAAGAATGTAGAAATTATTTTCCCCAAAATTAACATAGTAGAACAGTGCCTTCCACAAATAGGCAGCGAATTGCCAAAATATACTGATCAAATACCGTATCATATTATGAGGATAATCTTACAATTTTTTTTTAATACAATAATACTTTTCTTATTATCTATTTATATCTAAATTTTATACCAGATCTTAGGTGGACAACTACATTTTTTTTTAAAATAATTTGAATTTTATTAAATAAACAATTAAAAAACCCAGAAAGAAAAAACAATAAAGCCTAGGAACGTGAAACTACTTCTCCCTTCCCCTCCTCCTTCCTTCTCCTACTTTCACAATCACCATCTTCCTCTCAATCAACGCTTGTAGCAAAATCTAAATCATGTAGGAGCGTTGATTGAGAGCTTCATGGGGATCACTAGGCTTTGTTACTTCGATAATTATACAATACATCCGATTGCAGCAATAATTTTAAATCAACTAGCAAAACCTAGTCTACAATAATGTAGAACAAATTTAAAAATAAAAAAAAAGGAAAAAAAAAGGCATACAGACCAATTAAAGGAATCAATGAAAAAATAGTGATAGATGTTTGTATAATCAAAACAGGGAAAGTAGACCGCCGACGAAACATGCAGGAGCATTGATCGAAAACTTCGTGGGGGAAGACGGTAACTATGAAAGGCTGGGGGAACGAAGGAGGAGGGAGAAGGGTTTCACAATCCTAGATTTTTTGGGTTTTTCTTTTCTTTCATTTCTTTTGGATTTTCTAACTATTTTTAATTAAATAAATATGTAAATTATTTTAAGGGGTTTTTGAACATTAGTCCTTGTAAAAGATTAAAATTTAAAAAAAATCTGGTGCTAGATTACATATTCAATTTAATCCCTTGAAGTGTACTTTTATCAAAATTTACATTCAATTTTTGTTATTTAATGTGTATTTTTATTTAATCTCTCCGCATAAAATTATAATTTTATTAATATGCACATATTTAGTTTTTTAATTATAAATGAGAAAATATTAAAATAAATTTGTGATACAAAAATATATAAACACATAAGTGTACAAAAATGATTGTGCCGAAATATATAATTGACTTTTTATACCGAAATATTTGTACCTACATGATTGTACCGAAATATATTATAATGAACCTAAATGTATTATATTGGATTAATATACCTAAATGTCAATACCGAAATGTATGTACCTAAATGTCAATATCGAAATGTATGTATGTAACATCCCGTCCCAAATTTCATTTTAACGTACATGGGAAATTACGATTTTACCCCCTAATTCGTTTTTAGCAGAGTAGTTTTGTGTAGTGTGGTGTTGTAGGACCACACACACTCACACATCACCCTCACTCTCCCGGGATTCCCTCCCTCATTCCCTCACTCTGTCTACTCTCTCTCTCTCTTCCTCCCCGAGCCATCTTCTTCTTCTTCCTTCTGCAAACACACGGACCATACATACAAACCAACTCAAATCTTCACCAAACAAGAAACCAATTATACCAATGAACTCGTGAGGTTGTGAGGAGCACAACCATACCAATTCCAAGTAAGAAATCTAACGTTTTCACGTCGTTTCAACAATGGCCGATTTGAAACACTGTTCATGCAAACCTAAACTAGTGTGTTTTTGGAATTTCTAAGCTTGTAGATGTGTTTGTGAGGTCCCAAGGAGCCTCGGAGTAGTTCGTTGGGTGAGTTTGGACGTCGGGATCGTCCTGTTCAAAGTTGGCCGAACTTGGATCGTTGTTGCAGGTATGATCGTGTGATTTTTAGGCCTTAAAAGTAGTCTAACGTGATTCTACTAGTCCTAAGCTTCATTTTGGTATAAAGAACGTGAAAAATGGTTGTAAAACGAAGGAGAAAACAAAGTTAGAAATTTTCCCAGTTTTCCGGCGCCGTCGCCGGCGCCGGAAAAGACAGGGGAATATTCCGTTAAGTCTAACGGAATATTCCTAACGGCAGTGACGGAATCTGGTTAGATTTAACGGAATATTCCGTCAAACTGACGGAATATTCCTGACGGCGTCTGTTGACACCGTCAGTGTGCAGTGCACGTGGCCGCGCGTGGGGGCGCGTAGGTCCGTGCCTGTTCAGGCGCGTGGGGGCGCGTGCGTGGTCCAAAATTTTTTCTAAAAATATGGGTGTGATCCTGAGGTTGTGTAGATCACGTTGGTATATTCATTTGTCCAATTTGAGCAATGTATGAGAAGTTATTACGAGAAGTTGCTTAGGTGCTTTTAAATTAACGTTTTCGTAGCTTTTTCGCGTATAGGTGATTCGTATTCCGAGGACGAGCGTACACACTCGAGGCAGGGGGGCTACGACCCTTCTAATTATCAGTGAGTGAGCTTTTGTTTTCCGTATATACCTATATACCTCTAAATTCCCAGAAATAGAATAGAAAAAGTTATATGTTTTATGCCATGCATCATTTGAATATTGTTTACGCATCATCACGTGCATTGGTAATTGGCATACCTATATATATATGTGTATTTGGTGCTGTGGACGCACAGGTAAGTGCTAGGTAAGCGGTATTCATGTTGTTATGCAATGGTAGTTTGAGATGTTTAGAGAGCTCATAATCTGCACCCCCGGTGTTAGTGCTCCCGCCCGAGGCCAGGGCACAGCCTTCACGTGTATGTTCACCAGCACCGCATGCTCGCCTTGGATCCAAGTTAGGTGCAAGCCTGTCGTACAGACCACATTAGGTGGTTCCGACTTGTAGGTGACCCGCGATTATCGCACAGCTTCACGTGATCGTAGCACTAGAGCATACATATATATAATACACCCAGCTTGTCGTACAGACCACGTTAGGTGGTTCCGACTCGTGTGCAGATTCAGTTATTGAGTTGAGAGTGGAGCTCTAGATTCAGCCGTACAGGTCACGTTAGGTGACTCCCGGCTGCCAGATTATATGTTATTGATGTGAATTACGCTTGAGCATTTATATTTGATTATGATATTCTGTTGTGGCATATTCTCAAGCATGAATGGCATATTGTCAGCATGAATGGCATATGGTGGAGCATGATTGACATATCTATACATACGTATATATGTTCATTTTCTGGGAAGTATACAGGTTTTACGGCGAGGGGTTAGAATGTATTTTGCTAAAGAGTTTTCAAAGAACTTTGTTTTTGCCCACTCACGCTTTTGTTTTTGCGCCCCTCCAGGTTCTAGTGGTCTAGAAGGTTCAGTGGTTTATCCCAGAGGGCGTCCCGGCATTTCTGACAGACACTCACCATTGTAGGGTCACCTTCGGGTGTAAATATATCGTATCTTTCCTTTTGGACTGTTGTAGACTTGCTCTGAATTGTATCTCACATACACTAGTACTTTGTATGTTATTAGGTTTTTAATTACTCGTACTTTTATATTACCTTCTTAATTAGCTTCCGCACGCGCACATGGTTACGTCACCTTCGTGTGACGGCCAGCACGCCCTGATCTCGGTCGGGGTGTGTCAATGTACGTATGAAATGTATGTACCAAAATGTACGTACCTAAATGTCAATACCAAAATGTATGTACCTAAATGTATGTACCAAAATGTACGTACCAAAATATAATATATTGAATTAATGTACCTAAATGTCAATACCAAAATGTTTGTACCAAAATGTATGTACCAAAATATAATATATTGAATTAATGTACCTAAAAGACAATACTCAAATGTGTGTACCAAAATGTACATAATGAAATGCATTATATTGACCGAAATGCATTATATTGAATCAATGTAATGTTTGTACCGATGGATATACCGAAATATTCAAATGTATTAATGTACCTAAATGAAGAACATAAAAAATTGTTATCGGAATATATATTATAAAAAAATTAGTTCCCTAAATGTAGACATTAAAATATATTATGATGAATGAAATAAAAATAAAATTTAAATGTAATTAGTACATTAAAATAAAAATAAAAAGATAAATAAAACATCAAAATATAACTAATAAATGATATGATTAAATGTACTAGGGACTAAAATTGGATTTTAATCTTGCACAAGGTTATAGTCTAAAACTCATTTTTTTTAAGGATTAAAATGAAGTTTTCTATTATTTTAAATAATGTGGCTGTCAACTTAAGATGACACTTGAAATGGTATTAAGGTTCTAAAAAATAATAGGTGCTAGTTGGGCGGTGGGCTGGCGCCTAACGGCTAGGCGGAGTCTAGGCGGGCGCCTAGGCGGATTTAGGTAATTTCTTATATATCTTGTAAGTAAGTGCATATTAACACTTACAAAAAAAAAAATTATACTTATATGAAATTCATGAATACAATAATAAATAAAAAATGATAAAATGTAAAACTAGTATCCAAAGTTCAAATTTTAAAAACACACATATATGCCATACTAGTTAAGATATTTTAAATAATTATATCTAATTTTCATAAAAATAAAAATAAAAATCCCACATGTGTGGTGTGAAAAGGTGCGTGCATCCTCCCCAATTTCAAAAAGCACCACGTGTGTGGTGTGACCGTTACCTTCCACCCCTAGTCCCCATCCCTCACATCAGTCAAGATCCTCCTTTTTTGATGCCTTAAAAATTGAAAACGTTTGTTCATTTTTATTCTTTCCTTTTTCTCATCGTCTTCGTCTTCTTTCCTTTCCACTTTTTCTTCTTTCTTTTTCTTTCCGTTTTCCTTATGTACATTTTCCCTTTTTTTTTTTCTTGTTTCCTATTCTTCTATTTTGCGCTGTAAGTTCCTCTTCTTCGATGGATTTCAGAGAGAGGGAGTCACAACAGCTAAGAAATTTGTGGTGTACAGAGAGAGGGAGTCGAAGTGGTGGAATTTCTTCCCAGGAAACCTCAACTCCGCCTAGACCACCGCCTAGACTGGCCAGGCCGCCTAAGAGTGCCTAGGCGAGCATCTAACAGCTCTCCGATTTTTCTTAATGATTCGGACCTAATCGCATCAGCACCACCACACCCAGTGTCTAGGCGGCCGCTTAGGCCCTTTTTTAGAACAGTGGATGATATAAAATTATGATACAAATAAATGATAATGTAGCATTACTCTATTTTTTTAGACATGTAAGAGTCAAATGTTTTTTTCTTTTCAAAATTGTAATAAAATCTATCCTAGTTACTGGTTTTTGGAGATAAATCTTTGAACTTTTTCATAGCTAAATTGTAGAAATGGTCTGAACTATACCGCGATTTGCATTTTTGTTTATGACTCTAGTAATAGTTGCTCCTGTTCCCAAATTATGTCCAGTGTTGTTCTTTTCGTTGATTCTATCAATTTTTCTAATAAATTGAGGGATGAATAGAAATTTGATCACCAGACCATTTATTTAAATATTTTCGATTTGACTAATATTTTGTAAAGAAGATCTATGATGTGCAACTTAAAAAATAAACGGTTCAAATCGTTAAAGTTTAAAATGGTGTGGACTCTACAACTAATTTCTATTTTTATAAAAAAATGGGGATCTTCCCTTAAAGGCTTCCATTTGATCACATCATTAATTAAAGATGAATCTAAAATAAGAAAACAATTAAAAGAAGTTAGATTTTTCTCTGTCTAGATGAGAAAAGCAAGCTTGGAATTTGGAGAAAGATCAGCACTTATAAATTGACATGCACTAATTTTTTTTATTAATTTGAATTCATAAACATGGACATTTAGAATTTTGTGCGACAAAGAACTTCAAATTTGGGACTTCTAATTTTTAAGTTTAAGCCACTTACTATTACCATCTGGGGGTAGTCATTTTTCACTCTTAGGGACAAAGCTTAAAATTTTAAGACAGAATTTTTGAAAATTTTAAGCCATAACCTAGAAAGTGCTTTTCTCCTTCAACGACTATGGTTTAAAATTTTAGCACGAAATTGTTAAATAATGATTTTAGCTTAATTTTTTTTTTCGATAACTTTTGAAAATAAAATTTATGTAGATTATCCTAATTATTTTTATGAACATTTTTACCTAAAAATGTTTAAATTCTGATAAGTAATTAAAAATCATACAAATACATAGGTATTTATAAAGTTTTAAGTGAAGTTCGATTTTAATAATTTCTTTAAATTATTTTAGATGTTAGCCATTAAACTTTTTTTAACCGTTATATTTGATCTAATTTGATTACAGTTGTTGGATTACAAGTAAAAAACCAAAACTAATTTGAAATATGACAGTTTGGTGAATTCAGAATAATTTAAGCCAGACTTAATTTCTGAAGGAAATATAGCCCAAGATGTCACATCCTAGCCCGGGTCCCCACTACATCTCGGGCTTGACTCCGTTGTAGCACGATATTTCCTCTTTGGGCCCCGACCACGCCTTCACGATTTTGTTTCTGGGAACTCACACGAGAACTTCCCAATAGGTCACCTATCTTGGGATTGCTTTCGTGCGAACTCGCTTAACTTCGGAGTTTCAATGAACTCCGAAGCCAGTGAACTCCCAAAAGGCCTCGTGCTATATAGAGGTGGTCATGTACATATAAGGCATAGATGATCCACTCCTCTGGGTGATGTGGGATCTAACAATCGACCCCCTTAAAGGCCCGACTTCTTCATCGGCATACTTCCGACTAGGGATTGGCTGTAATACCAAATTGTCACATCCCAGCTCGAGCACCCAGCACATCCTGGGCTCGACCTCGTGCTATATAAAGGTGGTCATGTACGTATAAGGCATAGAGGATCCACTCATCTGGGTGATGTGGGATCTAACAATCCACCCCCCTTAGGGGCTCGACTTCCTCATTGGCACACTTCCGGCCAAGGATTGGCTATAATACCAAATTGTCACATCCTAGCTCGAGCCCCCACCACATCCTGGGCTCGACTCCATCGTAGCACGATATTATCCGCTTTGGGCCCCGACCACACCCTCATGATTTTGTTTTTGGAACTCACACGAGAACTTCCCAGTGGGTCACCCATCCTGGGATTGCTCTCATGCGAACTCGCTTAACTTCAGAGTGAACTCCGAAGCCAGTGAGCTCCCAAAAGGCCTCGTGCTATATGAAGGTGGTCATATACATATAAGGCATAGAAGATCCATTCCCCTGGACGATGTGGGATCTAACACAAGATATATTTTATCTCCAAGGCTTATTTTACCCCAGTGGTTGGAGATGGTTTGGAGGGGATTTAAATCTTATATTTTAAGTTTTATCCCATGGGTTATAGATGGTCTAAGTGAGAGATCATATGTTTGATGACGAATTTGATATCAATTAATTCTCTCACCCTTTAGTGCAAATCCATCGATCTATCTAGAAAAAATCTAAATTTAAATTCTATATAAATAGTTGTGATTTCTAAATTTCATGAACGAGTGCTTAAGAACAACAAAATAAAACAACTCATCATTTTATGCCAACATCACCTCCACTACTCTTACATGCCCACCACCATTGCCGCTACACCACCTTCTATCCTTAACCACCACATCTCCACTGCCCCAACACCATCATCGTCACCATTATCAACATCTTCTCATGATCATGACCATGATGTTCATAACTGTAAAAACATAAATTAACCACATCTAATAGGAAAACGACACGTGAACTTTTAACTCCATATAACGGTTGTTCCATTTACATCGTAGCAGACCATATGCTAGACCTTAATGGGCTAAGCATTTGCTTGCCCTATAGGTCTTAGGCCTTCAAGCTCATAAACATATCAAAGAACTTTTGAAAAATAACACCAGCTGCCACCCCTCCACTGCCCGCCACTACGGGCTTCTCTCCTCATTTCTCCTGTCCGGCCGCCAAGCCCCCAGCCAATAACACCAACGCGAAACTTCCATCTGCACCCACTCTGGAAAGAAGGTCCTTGAAAAGGCAATCGTGAAGTCATCCATGCAAAGAACCTGCCATTTGGATCGCAGCACCAAAGTTGAGGAAAGCTAATGGGAATGCGTCAGTAGCTCAATATAATTCAAGAACCATTATTTATTTTTACTACAATAGAAGCCTTTTTTTTTTTCTTTCCCCTTTTTGATAATACGGAAACCAATCCTATATGGTCAAAAACCAGGATAAACCATTCACTTATGAATAGGAGTGGGCATAAAACCGCCAAACCGCAAAACCGCATCGAACCGTAAGAAAAAAAACCGAAAAAAACCGTGTTGACCGGAAAAGTCAACTTTGAGTGAAAAACCGAACCGAACCGTTCAAACCGGTTTCGGTTCCGGTTTCGAATGACCACTAACCGGCCGAACCGAACCGAACCGTTTTATTAATAATAAATAAATAAATTATATATACACACACATGTCATGGTATAATAGGTTGAAAAATTGGTTTCACTAAATTGCAAAACAGAGAATCTTATCCCAATTAGGGTTCATTTTCACTTACACACACGGCTTCGCCTTCACTTACAACACATTTTCTTGATGCTTCTTCAAACTTGGGAAGCCCATGCTTCCTCTCTGAAATAAGTTTTTTGATTTTGCTTGCTCTCTGGAATAAGTTGTGTGACTCGATTATATGTTGTTTGATTAATTGATTGTGTACAAGAGCTGTTGATTGTGTACAGGAGCTGCTGCTTCCTGCTTGCTCTCTGAAGTCTGAAAACCTGCAATTTGCTTCATCATTTTTTTGTTTGTTGACTGATTGACCAGTGCATATGTATTTTAGTTGTCTCTTTTTGTTGACTTGGTGCCACTACCAAAGACATTTGCATTAAAAAAGATGTGTTGTATGCAACTTTATGTAATCAGTTTTAGAAGATGTATTTGAATGCATAATGATTTGGTGTTCAAATAATTTATTATTAGGAACCGTAAACCGGCAAGAACCGAATCGGAACCGGTGTAGACCGAACCGTAATGTTCTAGTAATAAATTTAAGTGGAACCGCACCGAACCGAACCGTTAATATATTTCGGTTCCGGTTCCAGTTTAGGGGTGGAACCGCACCGAACCGCACCGTGCCCACCCCTACTTATGAAATTGATGAGATAATTGTATTCACTCGCTGGGGAAATTTATTTGTTCACCCATTTTGTAGCTAATGAATTTTCAGTTACAAATATTATAATTGAAACCGTTTATTTATTATTATCTTAAAGACCATCTATGCATAAAAAAAATGGTGATTTTGGATGCGGTCCCTCTTTATCAATGTTCTTTGATTAAAACCATGTTGGTTTTCGATTTTTGATTGAAGTCCTTGAAATTAGCAATTATACATTTCTAAGTAGGTTATTATAATTTTTAAACTACAATTTGATATTTGTAGTTATTTATATTAATAGATTTTAAATAAAATTCGTAATTTGTTGAAAACATTAAAAGAAATTATACTTAAATAAAACTCATGATTTGTCATTATTTATATTAATAACATGTTAAATACAAAAAATAGGTAATTTTTATACGATGCATTTTACATACAAAAAGTTGGTACATTTAATACAAAATAAAGGTGATACGTTTTATATAATGGGTACATTTCATATATAAAAAAAAAAAAAAAAAAAAAAAAACAATGGTACATTTTACACAAAAGAGATCGTACTTACAAAAAAAAAAAGAAAAAGGAAAAGGTACATTTTACATGTAACAAAGTGGTACCATTTTAAAGACAAATAAAAGGTCAAAAAAATATGAGTACAAATAAAAGATTGAAAAATATGGACACAAAAATAAATTAATATATGGGTACAAACTAAAACTAAACAGAAAATTGGTACAAATTAAATAAGGTTTCAATCAATGGTGTTGAAAAAAGAGGGATGAGAACCTAATTTCTTCAAAAAAAAAAAAAATTAATTTGGAAATCATTTACCCGTTCATACACACACACACACACACACACACATACACACACACACACACACACATCAAATTAACAAATAAACGGTTTATTGTGGGGATGTTGTGACATCCCACATCATCCAGGGGAGTGATCCTTAAATATATATTCTCATCCCTACCTAGCACGAGGCCTTTTGGGAGCTCACTGGCTTCGGGTTCCGTAGGAACTCCGAAGTTAAGCGAGAAGGGGGCTAGAGCAATCCCATGATGGGTGACCCACTGGGAAGATGCTCGTGAGTTCCCAAAAACAAAACCGTGAGGGAATGGTAAGCCCAAAGCGGACAATATCGTGCTACGGTGGTGGAGCGGGCCCGGGAAGTGATCCGCCCTGGGCCGGGATGTGACAATTTGGTATCAGAGCCTAACCCTGGCCACGTGTGTGCCGACGAGGACGTCGGGCCCCCAAGGGGGGTGGATTGTGACATCCCACATTGCCTAGGGGAGTGATCCTTAAATGTATATTCCCATCCCTACCTAGCACGAGGTTTTTTAGGAACTCACGAGCAACTTCCCAGTGGGTCACCCATCATGGGATTGCTCTAGCCCTCTTCTTGCTTAACTTCGGAGTTCCCATGGAACCCGAAGCCAGTGAGCTCCCAAAAGGCCTCGTGCTAGGTAGGGATGAGAATATACATTTAAGGATCACTCCCCTGGGCAATGTGGGATGTCACAATCCACCCCCCTTGGGGGCCCGACGTCCTCGTTGGCACAACGCGGCCAAGGTTAGGCTCTGATACCAAATTGTCACATCCCGGCCCGAGGCGGATCACTTCCCGGGCCCGCTCCACCACCGTAGCACGATATTGTCCGCTTTGGGCTTACCATTCCCTCACGGTTTTTTTTTTTTTGGGAACTCACGAGCATCTTCCTAGTGGGTCACCCATCATGGGATTGCTCTAGCCCCCTTCTCGCTTAACTTCGGAGTTCCTATGGAACCCGAAGCCAGTGAGCTCCCAAAGGGCCTCGTGCTAGGTAGGGATGAGAATATATATTTAAGGATCACTCCCCTGGGTGATGTGGGATGTCACAATCCACCCCCCTTAGGGGCCCGACGTCCTCGTCGGCACACACGCGACTAAGGTTAGGCTCTAATACCAAATTGTCACATCCCGGCCCGGGTGAGACCACTTCCCGGGCCCGACTCCACCACCGTAGCACGATATTGTCCGCTTTGGGCTTACCATTCCCTCACGGTTTTGTTTTTGGGAACTCACGAGCAATTTCCCAGTGGGTCACCCGTCATGGGATTGCTCTAGCCCCCTTCTCGCTTAACTTCGGAGTTCCTACGGAACCCGAAACCAATGAGCTCCCAATAAGCCTCGTGCTAAATAGGGATGGGAATATACATTTAAGGATCACTCCCCTGGGCGATGTGGGATGTCACAATACAAAATGACACACCCCGATTGAGATCAGGGCATGCTGGCCGTCACGCGAAGGTGACGTAACCATATGCACAGTGCGGAAGCTTATAAAATAGTAATATAAATAGTACGAATAATTAAAAACTAGTCTTACACAAATTAATAACAAGTGCAAGCGTAAGTGTGACGCTAAGTTCAGAGCATAAAGCCTAAAGCAGTCCAAAAGAAAACGACACAACAACAGTATACCCGAAGGTGGCCCTACGCTGGTGTTCGTCTGTCAGATATGCCGGGGAAATCCTCTGGGAAACCACCAAACGTGCTAGCCAACTAGAACCTGGAGAGGCGCAAAACAAAAGCGTGAGTGGGCAAAAACAAAACTTTTCGAAAACCATTTAACAAATAAGTTCTAACCCCTCGCCGTAAAACCTATATACTTCCCAGAAAATAGACATATATATATAACAATCATGCTCAAGAATATGTCGTGTCAAAACCTCAGAATAAAGTGCAAGTGCTCAGGTATAAACATATCCCTGTCATATAATCTGGCAGCCGGAGCCTCGCTGGAGAAGACGACGGAATATTCCGTCAAGTCTGACGGAATATTCCTGACGCCGTTGACGGTTACCGTTAAAGATAATGGAATATTCCTGACGACGTCAACTGACGCCGTCAGCGTGCCAGGCACGTGCCTACGCTTGGCAGGCGCGTGTGGCCGTGCCTTGGCCGGCGCGTGCAACGGTGAAAAATTATTTTAAAAATATAGGGATGTTCCTGAGGTTGAGTAGATCACGTTGGTGTATTCATACACCCCATTTGAGCATTGTTTGAGAAGTTATTTCTAAAGGTTGGTTATGTGCTTTAAAATTAACGTTTTTGTAGTTGTTTCGCATATAGGTGATACCTATCCCGAGGACGAGCGTGGTCACTCGAGGCAGGGGGGTTACGACCCTTCCACATACCAGTGAGTGGGCTTTTGGTTTTCCGTATATACCTATATACTTATATTTTCCCGAAAAATGATTTGAATTGTTTATTCGTCATATGCCATATGTTATATTGCCATTTGTTATGCATGGTTACTTGCATTTATATATGTGTGTGTATTGGTGCTGCAGACGCACAGGTAAGTGTCAGGTAAGTGTGATTTATGTTTACATTCAGTGGTGATTGAGATGCATAGAGAGCTCATAACCTGCACCCCCGGTGTTAGTGCTCCCGCCCAGAGTTGGGCACAATCCTTCACGTGATGTTCACCTCTCGCACCACACGCTCAGCTTGGATCCAAGTTAGGTGCACAGTCCTGTCGTACAGACCACTCTAGGTGGTTCTGACTCGTAGGTGACCCGCGATTACTCGCCCAGCCTTCACGTGATCGTAGCACTAGAGCGTTTATATGTACTATACCCAGGCCTGTCGTACAGACCACTTTAGGTGGTTCCGACTCGTGTGCAGGTCCAGTTAGTGAGATTGAGATTTGAGCTCTAGACTCAGCCGTACAGGTCACGTTAGGTGACTCCGGCTGCCAGATTATATGACAGGGATATGTTTATACCTGAGCACTTGCACTTTATTCTGAGGTTTTGGCACAACATATTCTGTGAGTTCCCAAAAACAAAACCGTGAGGGAATGGTAAGCCCAAAGCGGACAATATCGTGCTACGGTGGTGGAGCGGGCCTGGGAAGTGATCCGCCCCGGGCCGGGATGTGACAATTTAGTATCAGAGCCAATCCCTGGCCGGAAATGTGCCGACGAGGACGTCGGGCCCCTAAGGGGGGTGGATTGTGACATCCCACATCGCCCAGGGGAGTAATCCTTAAATGTATATTCTCATCCCTACTTAGCACGAGGCCTATTGGGAGCTCACTGGCTTCGGGTTCCGTAGGAACTCCGAAGTTAAGCGAGAAGGGGGCTAGAGCAATCCCATGATGGGTGACCCACTGGGAAGTTGCTCGTGAGTTCCCAAAAACAAAACCGTGAGGGAATGGTAAGCCCAAAGCGGACAATATTGTGCTACGGTGGTGGAGTCGGGCCTAGGAAGTGGTCCCACCCGGGCCGGGATGTGACAGATGTTACTTGTTTACTAAAATTGTCAATTTTTTTTGGCTTGCATGAAGAAAAAACGATCTCCAAATTAAATGATTTATATATATATATATATATCCGATCTTTAGATGATAATAAAAAAGAAGGCATGATTCGATTATGATATAGATACGATTAGGATATGTCAATTATAAGTGGATGGACAAGTAGGTTACTTGATAAGGCAGACACAAGTATTATTAGAATATGAGCATAATTACAGGTGTATTTTGGCCGGATGTTTGAGTTCAAATTGGTTTACAAAGCCTTATTCGAAGAGGTTTGGATGTCCTACTTCATAAAAGAATGAAACTGAAAATTGATCCTAAATTACTTATATTAAAATAAGGAGACAAGTTGGTTTCCTACAAGAATTTTAATAGGAGAATCGTATGGATTGTTTGTTTATGTAAATAGTGGCCACTAATCTCACTGAAAAAATGACACACCCTGACTCGGAATATCCACTAGGACTCCAAATCGAGGCGTACTGGCCGACACCTGGAAGGTGACGAAACTATAAAGTGTGATAGTGTATAAAATGTGAATAAATTTAAAATCTAAAAGAGCCTAAGTACACGAGTGTGCAGTGAGTAGGTCTAGACCCATTTCATGCGTGATACAAAGTATAGGTATAGTACAATAAGGTAAGATAATGATTATACCATCATAAGAAGACATTTGTACTGGAAAGTGCCACGAATCCTCGTCGATACGGAACTCTGCTGCTAGAACCTGAAGGGATGCAAAAATAGAAAATGTTAGTGAGTGAACAAAACTTTTCAAACCAATTTCAATTACCAAAGGCAATAGCCCCTCGCCGTAACACCTGTATAATTTCTCAAAAAATAGAATACATATCTATCTCGATCCCAAACACGTCATAACAAAATCCACATGAATATCATGCTATAGATCTCAATAAACATATATATCTCATCGACAATTATTCCGGAAAGTATTGGGAGTAGGGCATTATTGATTGTATATTTTACGGCGTATTATATATTTTGGGAATACTATGAAATGCCTAATTCTTAGATTTGCATCATGGCATATTCTTATATATATTACATGAACCTAATTATTGTGAATGCTTTGAAGTGTCAAATGTCGCTGCAGCCGCTCAGGTAAGCTTTAGGTGAGTACACTTTGATGATAATATTGGTAGTGAGTATGATTGTGTTAAGATATATTAGAGCTCATAAACTTGCACCCCGGTGTTAGTGCTCCCGCCCGTGGCCAAGGCTTAGCCTTCACGTGATCGTTCACCTCCCGCACCACACGCTCACCTTGAATCCAAGGTAGGTGACAGCCTGTTGTACATACCACATTAGGTGGTTCCGACTCGTAGGTGACTTGCGATACTTCACACAGCCTTCACATGATCGTAGCACTTGAGCATATTTATTTACACCCAGTCTGTTGTACATACCACTTTAGGTGGTTCTGACTCGTGTGCAGGATTTGGTAGATGAGCTATTAGCTAGCATATTGATGAGCTATTGGCTAGCATGTTATTGAGCTATTGGCTAGCATATTGATGAGCTATTGGCTAGCATGTTATTGTATATTGATGAGCTATTGGCCAGCATGTTGATGAGCTATTGGCTAGCATGTTATTGCATATTGATGAGTTATTGGCTAACATGTTATTAAGCTATTGGCTAGCATGTTATTAAGCTATTGGCTAGCATGTTATTGAGCTATTGACTAGCATTGATTGATGAGAGATGGATAAGTCGTACATGTCACAATAGGTGACTTCGACTTATATGCTAGCCATGATTAATGAGATATGTGATG
This sequence comes from Pyrus communis, assembly GCF_041283825.1. NCBI lineage: Eukaryota > Viridiplantae > Streptophyta > Magnoliopsida > Rosales > Rosaceae > Pyrus > Pyrus communis. The sequence continues at coordinate 33,226,206 of NC_142569.1, read as the reverse complement.
AGATATGAATAAGTCGTACAGGTCACTATAGGTGACTTCGACTTATATGCTAGTCATGATTGATGAGATATGTGATGAGATATGAATAAGTCGTACAGGTCACTATAGGTGACTCCGACTTATATGTGCTAGCATTGATTGATGAGATATTGATTTAGCCTACAGGTCACGTAAGGTGACTCTGGTTAACATGTCGATGCAATATATATATATATATATATATTTATTTATTGAGATCTATGGCATGATATTCATGTGGACTTTGTTATGACGTGTATGGGATTGAGATAGATATGTATTCTATTTTATGGGAAATTATACAGGTGTTACGGCGAGGGGCTACTGCCTTTGGTAATTGAAATTGGTTTGAAAAGTTTTGTTCACTCACTCACATTTTTTATTTTTGCACCCCTCTAGGTTCTAGCAGCAGAGTTCCGTATCGACAAGGATTTGTGGCACCTTCCAATACAGATGTCTTCTTATGATGGTATAATCATTATCTTACCTTACTGTACTATACCTATGCTTTGTATCACGTGTGAAATGGGTCCAGACCCGGTCACCGCGCACTCGTGTACTTAGGCACATTTAGATTTTAAATTTATTCACATTTTATATACTATCACACTTTATGGTTTCGTTACCTTCCAGGTGTCGACTAGCACGTCTCAATTTGAAGTCCTAGTGGATATTCCGGGTTGGGGTATGTCAAAAAATAAGCTCATTATTGGACCAAATGCCTATTCGTACAAGTATTACCCTACAACATTAGGATGTTACATATGGTAAGGTTCCACCAAATTTTCAGTTAGCTGATATCTTGTCTAATTCATAATCCACTCAACCATTGTACTGGTCTGAGTGGTTTTCAATAGCAGGCTGATGGATGCTTAACAATGGTCTTTTAAAATTGATTGGAAGACCTAATATCTCTCTAGCAGGCCTCACTCACGATCCTAAGAGTGGAAATGTGGAATTATCCAAGCCTATCTTAATTACACCAATAATATTGATCTATATGTATTTTTGGTTTGGAACTGCAATATTATTGGTTTATTCCACAATCAATTATCGGGCATCTTCCTTGAGCATGTTCATATATATTATGGCACAAGCAGTAGTGTGCTTATGCATGACATGGCCATTTATCTTAGGATTTTTACCTAAAATTATTTTTGAGATTGACATAATTCCTCATTTTGGTCTCTGACATTGAAAATCGATAGAATTGGTCCCAAAATTTGTTCACCGTCAATCATTTTGTAAAAAATGTCCGCTAAAATACATGATTAGGTGGACCATGCTCAAGAAAAAAATTCCTAGAGGTGGTAAAATTTTCTGGCTAGGTGGAGCATTGCTGAAGAAACTCCTAATCGGGGGTGGAGTTGCAAAAATCCATGCCACTCTTGGTACAAGCATGGACTTAATCTTGCATTGAAAAAGTGCCAAAAATATAATAAAAGTAAATACATGGTTCACACTAAACATCGCAACATTTTAAGTTAAAATCATGCACTTAGATGGGTCAATTAGGCCTGAGCGACCTTGTTTTGAATCTACGTTGTTAAAGTGGAGACAATATTTTTGTTGGATTGATTTAGTAGTGATGCCAAGAACTTAGATCGATCTATACGTTCAATGGTTTAATTATTAACAAAATAAATGGGATAATTTGTTTGAGGTGATAAAATATTTCAATACACACTGATTTTCGAGCAATGGTCTCTGAACTAAAAATTTATGAGTATTGGTTCCTGAACTTATTATAAAATGAAGCAATTGTCATTTTGGTTAACTCCGTTAGAACTTCCATTCATTTGATGTCCCTTTAAACCCTTTATCTTGGATGGAAATTATAACAGAGTTAGCCAAAAGGATATTTGCTCCACATTATAACAAATTCAGGGACCAATACTCACAAATTTTTATTTCAGATACCAAAGCTCCAATTGAGACAAAGTTTTGGGACCATTAATCCAATTTTCTTATTTGTACTGGAGAAGTAAATGGAGAAATTTTAGCATGTTGTGTTAACCTTAGTTGGAGAGAAAAATGTTTTCATTGATCTTAGTTGCATAGAAAAATTGTTTCTACTAAACTACGTTAAACGATGAAATGTCTATCGATCTATGCTGAAATATAAAATTATTCATGTGGTAAACAAAATTTTCCATTCGATGTTCTAACACCTCAGTCTTGCTATGTGTGTATATACATGTGGGTGTGCGCGCGCGCGCTTAAAAGTAGCACTAGCCAATAGGGACTTAAAGCAGATTGAAGGCGTGCAAATTTAGACTCTAGAGCAAGCATCGTTGTCTATATATATGGAAATCCGAGCTTCTCAAATTGGAGGCCAATGCCATAGATGAAATGAAGAGTTTAGTAATGGAGAGTCATAAGGCTTATATTGCAATGCTCTTCATACAATTTGTGTATGCAGGTATGGCCTTGTTCTCTAAGGCAGCAATTTCTAAAGGAATGAACCCCTTTGTCTTTGTGGTTTATCGTCAAGCTTTTGCCTCCTTTGCCTTGGCTCCCTTTGCTTTCTTCCTTGAAAGGTAGTTAATTACTCCTCCATTAGTCCCACTCTTCCATTTAGTTAGTGTTATATTGTTTTTGAATTTTGAATTTTTCTGAATTTTCAGTTCAATAGAAGCTCCTCTTTCCTACACCTTACTCTGCAAGATTTTCTTAGTTTCCTTATCTGGGTACGTATGAACATGGTTTAATTAGTTTTTGCTCTCATCAACATTTCAATTAATCAAGTTCTCTAATCTGATATTACATATGCTCTCTAACAATCATTCATACATTTTTTTTAGGATTACCCTGAGTTTAAATCTCTACTATGTTGCAATCAACTACACCTCTGCAACCTTTGCTGCAGCCACCACCACTTTAATTCCTGCAATCACTTTTGTCATGGCGGTTTTATTAAGGTAATTAAATTAAACTATACATAATATTTGACATGTTAATTAAGGTATGTATACAGTTAGTTTTGTCAAATATTGAAGTAGAAATTTGGTTTTGAATCAACTATTTTTGTGCAGGATGGAAAGCATTTCTGTGAAACGTTTGTATGGAGTGGCCAAGGTGTTGGGTTCTGTCACAAGCCTTTCAGGAGCATTGGTGTTTGCCTTAGTGAAGGGGCCCTCCATAAAGTTCAACTGGGTTCCATCAAATCAAGGGCAAATTCCAGACTCCTCCTCATTATCTTCCTCCACAGGAGGAGAGTGGTTAAAAGGTTCCCTCATCATGCTCTCAGCCAATACTGCATGGTCTTTGTGGCTAATTCTGCAGGTTCATCTCATCCCACCACTAGCTTTACTTATTCTCTGTACACGAGAGATTCTAACTCAAGACCTCATGCGCATCTAATCACCACCATTATATTTAACTACTGTATTGAAGTGGAATTCTTCTTTAATAGATATAATTAAGAAAAAAAAAGTTTTCTTACGAGACAGTGAATTTGGAATAAGTCAGCCTGATAGCGTAAGTCTGTAAAAGAACAATTTTATCTGTAAGAATTTTTTTTAAGGAATTTTAACGAAAATCTCTTGGTACTGTTTACTTTAACGAAAAACCATATTTTTACATTAAAAAATCAATCATGATACTATTCACTTTATCCTTATCGTTAAAATTCAAAGTTTTTAGATCATTTTTATTAATTTTCTTTTTTTTATTGCCTTGTTAACTAGTGCTTGTGTTCTAGGGTCCCATTATCAAGCAATATCCGGCAAAGTTGAGGCTCACCACTCTCCAATGCTTCTTCAGCTGCTTGATGTCAGCTTGCTGGGCCATTGCATTTGAGAGAAATCCATCAGCTTGGAAGATTGGATGGGACATTCATCTTCTCTCTGTGGTCTATTGTGTAAGTCACTAATATCCACCCACATATAAGTTCCTGCATACAACAGGCCTGCATTTTGCACGACGTTTCTCTAATTTAACTAATAACAATGAAAAAGAAAAAAAAATGAGTAAAAAAGTAATTATATACGTCGGTTGTATGCATGAAATAATTATTTTCGATCAGCATGTGTAGTTTAATCATTTTTTATCCAACCACGAAATTTTTTTTACACGTATATGTTTTACACTGTGTTTCTTTCATTTAATGGATAATATAACAATGAAAGAACAAGTGGTATAATCATTGTATACACCTGGTGTATGCATGAAATTACTATTTAAAATAATAATTTTTTTTTTTAAACAAACGATATTATCTACATTAAGAGGGGGGAGGTGAATTTAGTCTCACAATAAATTAAGCAATAATATGGTTCAAATTCGCCTTTAGTAAAAATCGAAACTAAGACCTCTCACTAACAAGTAAAAAAGAATACCACTAAACTGCAGTACTAAGTGACGTCCAATATCACTTTTATCTATGCATGAAATGACTGCATTATAAATAAAATAACAATTAACATTTGCAACAATATCACAAAGATCTTTTGTTTTAAGAACTAAATCACAATGACAATTGCATGCCATTTAAATTCCTTTGGATCATTCTGGGGGTGCGCTATTTATATATATATATATATATATATATATATATATATATTTTATACTTTTTACATACCATTTGTTCGTTTATGTTATTTGATTTTCTTCAATTCATTCAATCCGACTACCAAAAATTAAAAGAATGTGTAAAAAGTAAAAATAAGTGTATGGACAACACACCCCTATATCTAATACAACATATAATATATAAGTGGCTCAATTTGGCTGGCTCAATTAATTCAAAAAAAGGTACTATTTGAAAATATTCTGGGTTGTATATGGCTCCTATTCCCTCCAAAGAGATAGGATAAGATTCATTTTTGGCCTATTAGTATTCAGAGGGTTGTTATGAGATCACATACATATTTCTCCAGCATTACATATATATACATGGGCATGCATAAACATAAACTTACACACACACACACACACACACACATATATATGCATAAACATATATATATATATATATATATATGTATGGAGAATATCGCTCAAGCATTAACTGGTTAGTAATTTAATACGGTGCTAATTATGCATTTGGGCCCTTTGCAATGGTTTTTATGATCTAAACCATTTATTTTTATTTAAAATTTTTATTCATAAGTCATCGTTACAGATACAATGAAAATTTCATTGATAATGACAGGGCGTAGTTGTAACTGGGATTACTTATTGGCTACAAGTTTGGGCCATAGAGAAGAAAGGCCCAGTTTTCACTGCAATGTTCACTCCATTATCACTAATTATAACAGCCATCTTCTCAGCATTGATATGGAAAGAAGCCATCTACTGGGCAAGGTCCATATCTATATCTATCATACATTTATTTATTTATTATTATATTTCAACGTTTCATTTTCAAGATTGAGAGGCACCAACTTTTATCTCAACTTTTTAAATATCATCTCATCATGTCGCAGATTTGAGAGGCACCAACTTTCAGCTCATCATATCACATTTTCTATAGTACAATTAACAAAGAATATCGTTTGTATTAAAATATATATAAAAAAATTGAGAAGGGATGATTAAATTTCTCTTTTGGTTCATCTCTATTATAGTATTGTGCATTGCTTTTTCCTTTTTCTTGATCAAATAGTACTATATATTTCTTGAAATAAAGAATTTTAGATTAAATAAAACTTTATTAAGAACATATACAGAGATTTGGAAAGTAAAGGATAACATAGAGGGCGTAATACTTATTGAATCCTCGTTTTTCAAATCAAAGTTGGGACAATCAATAATGTGTTTAACGATACTTGTTAATCATTGATGTCAGATTACATGTATGAGTAAAATGAATACGATTATTTTGTTGATTGAATTTAGTTTTGTTGCAGTATTGGAGGGGGTGTATTGCTGATTGCGGGTCTCTATAGCGTTTTGTGGGGAAAGATGAAAGAGGAACAAAAAAGCAAAGAAAGTGATCAAAAACAAGAAAACAAGCAAGAAGTCGTATAATATTAAATGTGATGTAGATGGGAGGTGGATTGAAGAGAATTTGCTTCAATGATTGAATCAATAAAACGCATTTCACACACAAAAGTTTTGATGCAGACCATTTGGAGCAGTCATGATCATCTTTTTTGTAGCTACCAATCGAGTGCTAAAGTTTTTAGATTTTTCTAAGATTTCATTTTAGTAGTATTCTAAATTTGTATTGCATATGTATATATAACTGGGTGTTATCAAATAGATATGTATTTGCAAAATTTTCGAGCGGAGACGCGCTAAAATTTATGAATGGTTAAACTTTACGGATTAAGTGTAAATTCACATAGTGGTGCATATATGGTTAACTTTGCAAGGTAGCAATAAATATTTTTAGCTTGAAAAATTCTAAAAGAGCAAAAACGCACCTAAGATAAGCAGAATAATACTTGGGAATTGACCAACCTAAATATATGGACTTATTACATGGTTCAATAGTTTTACACCACCTATTCACTCTCTCAAAAAATTTCTATCTTTATAACCAAACACACCCCTTTCCTTCCTCCCATTGCTTATGTCATTGGAAAGTATTGAGCCATGTAATAAGTAGTATATTTGCAAAGTAATAAGCAGCATGTTTGCAAAGTACTGATAGCATACTCTGTGAGGCAGCATTACTAAAAAAAAAGTGTTTGCCCAACACAATTTGTCGGGCAAATTGTTTATTAGTTTGATTAGTTATTAGTTATTAGTATAGTCTACTTTAGGATTAAAATTCAAATATTTTTTTATTTATTATTTAGTTACGTAATGGAACGATAACATAGAAACAATACTTAAATCCTCCTTCAAATATTCCGGGTAGTCCTTCTTCGAATATTCCGAATAGTTCACAACAAAGTAAGGGCACTAAGTTAGATGAAATATTGGCTAATCTTCTTGCAGGCCTTAGATATAGACATAATATGCTTGATTATCCACCTAATTATCGCGAAGCAATTCCTAGATACTATATCCAAAATGAACCTTGTCAACCTAAATCCTACATCATTCCAAGGAAAGTTAGTTACAGTCGATGTCTTATCACTCTTTGGTTTGATAATTTTGAGTGGGTGGAGTATAGTCTACTAAAAGATGTTGCATTTTGCCATTATTGTTATCTTTTCAAATGTGATTTTGATAATGCAAGTACTACTGGAAGTGATGTCTTTACTAAAAAAGGGTTTACAAATTGGAGAGGACCCAAAAATTTTCGAGATCATGAGGGAGATGTTGGAAGTCTTCATAATAAAGTTTTACAACAAGTTAGAGATTTGATGACACAAAAACAACACATTGAAACATTTGTGATAAAGCAAACCAATGAAACTCGCATTAATTATCACACTTTATTGAGTGGAGCACTTGATTGCACAAGATGGTTATTGTGACAAGGTATCATCGAAATCAAGCAATACAAGTAATTATGTGGAGCTTGTGCAATTTTTTACCGATCATAATGAGATAGTTAGGAAGAGGCCACGAAGAGGCCACAGAGAGATTGTTTGTTACAATAAATTTGAGTATGTTCAAGTCACGAGGATATGATGGAGCTATTAATATGAAAGGTGAGCTAAATGGTCTAAAATCAAAGATTTTGAACAAATATCCTCAAGCATTTTATGTTCATTGTTTTGCACACCAACTCCAACTAGCTCTTGTATTCGTAGCAAGGGGAAATGAGAATGGTGCCAATTTCTTCAACATACCAGTCCTTTGGTGAATCTTATTGGATCATCGTGTATGCATCGTGATGCATTTAGACAGAAACACCCAAAAAATAAAAATAAAGAAAGCTCTTGATATTGATCTTGCAACGGGTAAAGGGTTAAATCAAGAAAGTAGTCTCATGAGTTCTAGTGATACACGGTGATACTCACATTATGGTACTACAGTTAGTATTGTTGTTATGTTTGAAGTCATGGTAGAGGTGCTTAAATGGATTAAAGGTGATGACAACCAAGATAATCTCGGTGAAGCAAATAGGTTATTTAAAGACATACTAACTTTTGATTTGTGTTTCTCCTTGTTTTTTGTGAGATTTATATTGGGAATTACAAATGAGTTATCACAAGCATTACAAAAGAAAGATCAAGATATTATGAATGCAATAGCATTAGTGGAAGTATGCAAGCAAATATTACAATCCTTGAGAGATGAGAACTTTGGGGACTTGTTTCATGATGTACAAAAATTCTGTGAGGAGCATGATATTATCGTTCCTAACATGGAGGATTTTCGTTTCGTACCCGAAAAATCAAGGTGTAAAGCTCCAAAAGTCCCAAATTTCCATTGCTATCTTATGCACCTCTATTTTCAAGTCCTTGATATGCAACTAAAGGAATTGAATGGTTGCTTCAATGAGGTAAACACCGAGTTGCTTCTTTGCATGGTATGTTTGACTCTGATGAATATTTTTGCATCTTTTGGCAAAGCAAAATTATTCGTTTAGCACAACTTTATCCTCAAGATTTTGATCGTATGGACTTCATGAATCTTCTAATTTAACTTGACAATTCATGATATGAAGATGCACAGTGAGTTTTCATCATTAAGAGGAATTAGTGTTCTTGCAAAAGAGTTGGTGAAGACCGAGATGTGTGCAAGTCATATGTTAGTGTATAAGCTTTTTACATTGGCTTTGGTGTTATTGTTGCAACCACTTCGGTGAAGAGAGAGCTTTTTCTGCTATGAAGATTGTGAAAACATCATTGCGTAACAAAATGGGGGATAATGGTTAAGTGATAGTAGTTTTTTTATATTGAGAAGGATGTATATGCTTTTATTGATAATAAGCCTATCATGTGAAGTTTTCATGACATGAAACCTCACTGGGAACAATTGTAATTTGTTTGTATTAATAAATTATGGAAGACATTATTAGATAAAAGGATTTGGTTGTTGCCATTTTTTGAACCTTGCACATTTTTAAATTCGCCCCTCGCCCTGACAATTGTTGGCTTTGCCACTGCCCTTGGGACCCTAAATCTCCAGGGGATCCTCAGTCTCCTGGCCATGGTCGCTCTCCTGTCAACTTTTCACCTCCGCCTTCCATGTACAATTAGAGACAACAGTTTTTGAGCAACAAAGCATTTCAAGCAGCGGATTTGGTTCATCTTATGACAACTTAATTAGTGAGATAGACTTAGAATCTCTCCCTTAATTCGTCTATCCCAACAAAATAAGTAAAACAGGAAGATGCTTTCAAGGATCCAGTTGATTTTGCAAAAGCTAAGTCAACTTCACCTTCAAACCCGAATAGGTTATTTTGAGTTGTGCTTATCACTTTTATCAGTCAGTCAGCTCTGGACTTTGTTGATGAATGCTTTAATCATAAGATTACCTGTCACTGAATAAATATTGATAGGAACTATTTCGGTTATGCTATTTAGTTGGTAAATTTTCGAGATGTCCAGCACGCATTGCATATAATTCAATACGTTGATGTACCTTATTGTTTGATTACTTTGATCTCAGCTTGTTTTGTTACGCTCGGCCAAGTTATTCTTTATTGTGTTGTATGGATTTGTATGCATGCATGCATGTATTTATGCATCAAATTTTCATATTGGTGGACTAATATATTTAACCACATGGACTCAATAAATTGACATTCAATATTTTGGTAGGTATGTCATATATCTTGTGAGTTAGTCATCGTTACAACTACCATTGTCTGGAAATGAAGCATTCTCTGATGCTGGCCAAAAATGGTTGCCGGACGGATGGCTGAGGTGTACATCGGAAGATTTTTGCATGGTGTTAGAGGTGTGTAATTCTTGCCATTATCCTAAAAGATAATCAGAGAACTAGTGACATTAATAACATCTCCCAACCGTTAGATCAAAACATAAAATGACAGGATGCACACTCTATCACAAGATTAATCATATGATCGTGGAAACCAAATTTAGTTAAACAGTGAAGAGTATAGCTTGAGCCCAAAACGTAATTTAATGTTGGATATTCTTGTGCTATTAAAACACCTGTCAGCACTTAATTTGCTGGCCTATCTATGTGGACCAATAATATTAAAAACCTGTCATTTTAGTTTTCTCCCAAAATTTTGCTATCATTGTAACCAAACAACCAATATTTCCTTTAAACCCGTGACCAAACAAAAGCCTTCTTCCTCCATCTCCATTTTGAACCAGGGAGACCAATGAGGCCTCGTGCTCGTGTCCCATCGTGACATCTTCGATATTTTAAAGTATCATGTAAAATCCGCTAAAATGAATAAGTAATATGATCCGACCTGATTTTGACATGTTAATATTAATAAGTAATGTAACCTGACCTGTTATCCGTTACTCATTAAAGAAAATATATTTTACTTCAATAAATAATCAACTGAAAATCTTAATACTAAATCTGCATTTACATACCACATTTTCCCGTAAATATTACTTCAAAATATAAAAACACATTTGTCTTTTAAGTAAGATCAAAGGATCCAATGGTAAGGATTTAATCTCACATAAGTGAAATTAAATCATATTCCAATTGTTGTAGTAAGGTTTTTTAAATAATTTTTTAATTAATGTAGATGTGTAAAAAATGTAAAAACAAAAATGTACAAACGCTCGTAATGAGAAGTTTTACAACTTTTATGAAGAGGTCAACTTAGAAATTCGGCACCATAATCCCATAAACCATAGATTTAAATTTAATTGCTGACTATCGTTTACGCTCACGCTTCATTATTCTCACCGAATTTTAATTTTTCCTTTTCAGATTTTTTTTTGACAAGAAATAGATTTTCATGTTTGAAAACATGATCATTTAGTAGTTGCAGAGAGATGAATGGTTCAAATTGTTGATATTACATTCAGATTTTCATGGTTAGAGAAAATATTGTTTGGAGTTTATAAAGTCTCTAAAAACTATATGTTGCATCCCGCCCCAAAGTAATCGTATTGTGTTCCTTGACATTGGGAAAGTTTTAAAATGCCCTTGAAGGGTTTAGTGGAAATCCTATGTGAATAGTAGTAGATCGTCACATCCTGTCCTAAATTTAATCGTATTGTATCCTTGACACTCGGAAATTTCTAAAATGCCTTGATGAGCTAAGTGGAAATCCTCTGTGAACATTTGGGTCTTAGTCATGCTTTGTCCCTTTTCACGTCTTTCTAGGTAGTATGTATCCTTACAAGCACTTGAGCGTGAATGAGGCGTAAATTGGACAGTTTACGCACATTTCCAAAAGAGGGGCAAAATGGTAATTTTGTACTCTCAGGAATCCATTGCTTGTTTATCGAGATAGTAGCGAGGTGTCAATTTTGCAGACTGTGATATCGATGGCCTATTTGTAGGACTAGTTAAGCAAGTGGTAAGTAGGCCCGTCTCCGTTAGTATTTAATTAATTAGGCATCATGCCTAATTAATTATTGTTGGGCTTGACTCAAAGACACACATACTACGACATGGTGATCATGAAAACTATAATTGTGACATGTAAGTCACATTTCACCACATTGAATAAAAAACTCATCAACTTAATTGATAAATATTTTGACTATTCAATTAAATATCCAAAATGTGTAAATTGATACAATTTCAAAACCTTTGGGGGCCCCTTAAAAAAAATTGAAACCTCACGGTCCATTTAAAAAATAGCCTCAAACCTTGAGGGTGTGAAATGTAATTTGCCATTTTTTAAAGACAGTACATGATCAGCCCTAACTGGTTAAGACCTAATATACTGAATTTTGATAATGACATTTTGAGGTGGACCAATAATGTTGAAATAGCTAGCGTTTTAAGCAATTTTTCGTAATTAACCAAACACCCCATAGCCTCTTTCTCAATATCTAAGCACTCATCTTCTCTCTCAACAAGAAGCCAAGTAGGCACCGCCATTCATAAGTGTCCACGGACAAGTGTGGCCTCGTTGGATCAGGCATCGTCCGCAAGCTCCAAGATAAAGGCTGCACCAAACTCGTCCTGCATTCACGTCGAGCGCGACCTCACTAGCCAAACCGTTTCACCACTGACGTAGTCGAAAAATTAGGGTATACTGTTTTGTGTTTAAAAGCTAAGCAAACACCCCTATCCATGGGCTATGTAGTTTGAGCTTATGAGATCTTGTGCTTCACAAGGCTGAAGCATTTGACATTATGAAGTCTCTCTGGAGCTGCTAGAAAGTAGGATTGTACTTGTAATATGAGGTCATTAATCCTTTGAGCTTTGTAGCCTATATTGCAACATGATAAGGCTATGTGCAGATACAAAAATCGCTAACTAGTCACAACAAACGTGTGCAATTGTACGGAAATTCGTGGGCAGCTAATCATGGAGCTATACATTATGTCACCAATCCCTTAAGCTGCGTAACTCGTAGGTAGAGTTATATGTGGGCATGAAAATCGCTAACTTGTCACAGCAAATGTGTGGAAATTTGTGGGTAATAATTTAAGAAATGTACTGCACTTTTAAGGCCACAAATCCCTTTAGTTGCCTAGCGCATCATGAGAGAGTTATGTGTGAACACGAAAATTGCTAAATTGTCACAACAAACATGTATTGTTGCGTGAAAATTCATGGGTAGCAGTTCAAAGAACGTACTGCACTTATTCTTCTCCTGATAAAGAAGCTCGGATCCCCATGGATTGGGCCAAGGGCCCAGAATCCTTTAGCTAGGTACGTCTTGATAAAGACTATAGTGGCTAATTCTTTGAAACACAGGCTTAGGTTGCACTGGATAGCCAAACACATCCACATCTGGATATCCCAGCAATACCATTTCTTAGAAGAGAGCATACTAAAAAATTGTCGAGGTATTAGTTTACCGTCTCATACTTGAAAGTATACCAGATTCAACCATGAGTATTTATATATTCTTTTCACTTTCTTCATACTTTTACATTAATTATTATGAATTTTTATTTATTTTGGACTCTCTAAAAAAATTGTTTGTGAGGGTTTGTAGGGTTTTAAAATTCATACGACGATGTACCCATCGTCAAAGCGTAAAGAATGCGATCACGTGTGTTTGCATATATTTTTTTTTCTTCACATTTTTCACCCTTGTTATTATGTATTTTATAATGTGCTTTGGAAATTTTTAATCTCATTATCAAACTAACCTTTTTTTTTAACAGGTTATCCATAGATAAACTTAGTAAGACAAGATAACGAACTGGTTAGTTAATGTGTTGATCAGAACTTGTTATTTCGTGCAAGTTTAACCGATCGTACAAGAAATTACCAAGTCTTACACGATTAACTCCTGCTTCCTCATTCCCTCATGCTGTCTAATACCAATAACACCCTCATTCACGTTCTCTCCTTTGTCGACACCATTATCAATCCCTCATCCAGCTGTCGACTCCATATCTCAGTGGGATTGGCAACGATGAAATTTATGGCGGTGACTTTTAAACATGAACTTGAATTTTTTAGTGGCATCGGTGGTGATGCGGTTGGCGAGTGAGGTTTTTATGACAAGATTTGTTCGAATCCTCCCATTTTTCTATAATGGATTCAGGGGGACATTTGTGGACTGATTCACCTTCCCTGTGGACCCTTGAAATACTTTATGGTTTTGGTTGACGCTTCCACACGTTGGTCACATGTGTGCTTGTTGTGCATAAGGAACGCTACATTATCCAAACTATTGGCTCATGTTATCAAGCTCAGGGCTCACCACCCTAATTATCCTATCAAATATATTCGATTGGATAATGCTGGAGAATTCACATCTAAAACTTTTGATGACTACTGCATGTCGGTTGAGGTTGAAGTTGAATATCTAGTACTCCATGTTCACACCCAGAACGGCCTGGTAGAGGCTTTCATTAAGCGCTTACAAATGATTGTTCGATCGTTGGTCATACGTACCAAGCTCCCGATCGCTGCTTAGGGTCATGCAATATTGCACGCAGCAAAGTTGGTCCGCTTAAGGCCTGTTGCGACACAACCATTTAGTGTCCTTCAGTTGGTTACCAGATACGAACCCGACATATCACATATGCGTTTTTGGTTGTGCAGTATATATGCCGATCTCGCAGCCCTCAGTACAAAAATGGGGCCTCAGCGGGGGATAGGAATCAATGTCGAATATGATTCTCCTTCGATTATTCGTTACTTATAACCTTTGACAGGCGATCTGTTTACCACTCGTTTCACGGATTGTCACTTCTATGAGACAGTCTTCCCATCATTAGGGGGAGATAAGAACGACACCTTTCCTGAAGAACGACACAAATTATCATGGACGACTTCCACTTTGTCTCATTTAGATCCCCACACCGCTCAGTCTAAAATTGAAGTACAACGCATATTAGATCTCCAGAGCATAGCTCAGAGTATGCCAAATGCTTTCATCGATCTAGAACGTGTGACAAAATCATATATTCTAGCTGCGAATACGCCTGCAAAGATAGATGTACCAAATGTACGACGGACTACCCTTCTAGAAGCTCGGGACACCAATCTTGGTGATCCATGTACATTAGCGGCTAGCCAATCATCTGCCCCTACACAAAAGCGTGGTAGACCCCTTAGTTCAAAGGATTCACACCCCCGAAAGAGGAAAACCACAGCATAAGGTCCCGAAGAACCTACCTTGAATCCAACTATCACTTACTCATTCTATCTAACTCATGAGGAAATTCTAGATTATGGAAGCGTCATTGAATAGATGAATCCTACTCCCGAGAATCATGAGATTTCGGTCTATTATGCTAGCTTAGATGATGTGTGGTGTAGAAATAAGATGATTGTTAACAATACATTAGTAATTGCAAGAGTTACTGAGATTATGTTGAGCGATGACATTGAACCGTGTTCCGTTGATGAATGTCAACATAGAACTGATTGGTCAAACTGATAACAAGCAATCCAAGTCGAACTCGATTTGCTTGCGAAACGTAAGGTGTTTGGACCTGTAACTCCTACTCCTCCACATGTGAAGCCCGTTGGCTACAAATGGGTTTTTGTTTGGAAACGTAATGAGAAGAACGAAATTGTGCGTTACAAAGCTCATCTTGTTGCACAAGGCTTCTCACAACGCCCCAGGATTGACTATGGCGAAACTTATTCACCTGTTATGGATGTGATTACTTTTCGCTACCTTATCAGTTTGGTAGTTTTCGAAAAACTGGATATGTAGTTGATAAACGTAGTAACCACGTATCTCTATGGAGATTTTGATACAGAAATTTATATGAAAGTTCCTGAATGACTTACATTGAATGGTTCAAATATTTCCAAAACCTCGGAACATGCTCTCAATTCGGCTGAGGCGTTCACTCTACAATTTGAAACAATCTGAAAGAATGTGGTATAACCGTTTGAGTGAATATTTGACTAGTCAGGGATATATGAACAACGAACTATGCCCTTGTGTGTTCATTAAGAAGTCACATTCCGGATTTGCAATTGTTGCAGTATATGTCGATGACATAAATCTTATTGGAACTCCTGAAGAGCTCGCGAAAACTGCCTTGCACCTGAAGTCGGAATTTGAGATGAAAGATCTAGGTAAGACTTGATATTGTCTCGATCTCGAGATAGAGCATTGTTCGTATATGTAAATTATAATGGTATTGCTATCGTTTTATCTCTCCCCTAATGTTGTGTATGTAATGCTAATTTGCTACTCTGTGTGAATATATGCATTCCATTTGTACAGATTGCATGTTCTTTTGGAGTTTAAGTTTCATTTTGTTTAGAAAGAAAAAGGCAACTATGTTACTGCTAGACTTCTTAAGTTTAGGCTATCTCCAACCGAAGGAGGGCCAGATGACTCGTTTTAGCCCTATAGCCCTCCAGGAAATTAATATTTCAATCAACAGTGCTAGATCATATTTCTTACTATCTCCAACCGAGAGACTAGAGGGTCATGGGCCAAACATAGCCCTATGACAAAAAATCATCTCCAACCGAGGGGCTCAAATGGTCATAGGGCCAAAGATAATTTATTATTTTAATTAAATTAATATGATTACTTAAATTAAACTACCTCAATAATTTTTCAACATAGAATGTCAATAATTTTTCGAGTTGAAATCTCAATAATTTTACGTTGTTTAATGTTACTTAATGTTATTTAATGTTGTTTAATGGCTTAAGTAGTTATAGGAAAAAAATAGAATTTTAAATTTTTTCTAAAAAAAATTTGTAAAAAGAAATTGTAAAAAAAAAAAAAAAAAAAAAAATTCAAATTTAACGACTAACTAACGTTAGCAAGTAGTCGTTGAAATTCAAAATGTTGGATCGGCAAGGGTTGGCTAGCTGGCTAGATTCTCCAATTGTGGCTTGGTGGGGCCCATGAGCCCTTTCGCTTAGCCTTCGATTGGAGACGATTTTCGTATCATTTCAAGCTATTTTCGATCCTATAGCCCTCTAGCCGGACCAATTGGAGACATTCTTATGTCTAGAACCCTACTGCAGCCTTTATCGATCTTTTTCCATTTCATGGTGCTTTATGGATGCAGATGTTCAATTGGCTTCATCTGTTTGTGTTTTCCTATCAATTTTTTATCTTGCACGTTATTTTTAAAGAAAACTTTTTCTCCTTTTTTGGTTTGCATTTTCTTAGCATATATAATTAGTAAATTATATATATAACCTTTTACATTCTCTAACTCCATTTGAAAATTTACTAAATTACATGTCATAGTGAGTTTTAATATCAGAGGTTGGGACTTGGCCATGTTATGGACTAATGGTATGAACATGAAGTCTTAGGTTCAATTTTCACCAAAGGTGAATTTGAATCAAATTATTGTGGTTAGTCTATTGTGAGACTTAGCCCACTTCCCTACCCTTTAGTGTAAATAATATCGTATTTATTAAAAAATAAGATTAGGACATGCAGTCCCTCTATGGTCTTCTATAGTGGTTTAAGTAAGTGCAATACCTATATATAGGATTCAAACATCATGTGTTTGATTCGTATTACACTCTTGTCACAATGGAGTGTTGGAAAGGTGTCTTAAAGCCAATCATGATATCTAAAGAGCAACTGCTAAAGGATCTCACCATCGAATTCGAAGAGTCTAGCCTAGATATTCGTGTGTCCAAAAGTCAAAATCACTTGTGATGCAAAGAGCCGCTGCTTATTAAATGTGCACAAGCAACATGACATCCTTTATCATTGCTAACACATCACTATGATTCTCAAGGATGCACATCTGAAATCTGGAAAGTCCAAAGTTCACAAGGTTTGAGGTCAAGATACTACTCGTCAAAAGACCTAAAATGATACGTATTCTGACTTACATCAAAAGGCATGTTCTTTGGATAATTATCCATCCTCAAGGGAACAAGTCCCTTTAGTTGCATAGTTACAGGCAATTGTGGGACCATGATTTTCTATTGCCGGAGTAGGGTAGATCGGAATATGCATACCTTTGATGTCCGGTCATGAACTCAAGAGCTTGATGCGGAGCTAAATAAACGAAGCATCGTTACCACTATCATCATGTTCTGGAATCAGTAGGTGAAGTCCAACAACTTTGCTGAGATTGACTATCCTTGTTCCGCAAGATACATAAACCTAATCCAACAAGGAATCAGTGGGTTTTCTATAATCTTGGATTATAATCCAAGGATTAGCATGCGCCGCAAGTGATCACACTCTTAATAGGATGAAAAATCCATTCCTAGATATCTTCTGGAATTCTCCCAGTTTAATAAGGATTCTACTATCCTAAAAGATTTCCTTGGATGGTATAAATAAATCATTCTAGGATTCATATCTAGTAACTCAATTCTCACATACTTATTATCTTGCCCACTTCTTAAGTCTTATTTTGCTTACTAACTTGACCATTTGAGAGCCTTTGATTGCCACACTCCATCTCTCAATCTTTGGCTTGCTTACCGCTTGAGAGCCTTTGATTGTCACACTCCATCTCTCAATCTTTAGCTTGCTTACCACTTTTTGTTCTTTTATAAGTACTTGAATTTGTGCATCTCCACCATTAATGACGTTGTGCGAATTTGGTTCCACACTTGGATAAAAGTGCGGTGCGAGCCATCATCAACGGAAACTCTAGATTCACATTTTGTGGGCTTAGATACTGCATGGCAACCCCAAATTTTGAAGACTAGCCATTGTTGTTCTTGCTCGCTATACTTTGCGTATCCACCTGTTGGAAATGTTCGTCATGAGATGATATTTTAAGGACATTTCACATATTAAACTAATTTCCTTTAATCTAAGGGCAAATATTATTGTTTAAAGTCGTCTCACTAAATGTCATACGCTTAAAAGATAAGTTCAAGGCATATTTAATAGAGTGTAATCTATAAGTTAGATTTAGGAGACCTTTATCTTTCATACACATATCTTAAACACTTATAATTATAGGATTGCCAATTGGGTATTGACAATCCAAATAGATCACTACATACTATGTCTTCTCCCTGGAAAGTGTCTAGTCTCAAGTCATTGGTGTGAAAGGCATGAAAGTAAGTATGTAGATGCTCAATAAAGTGTGAGCACACTAAACACGTCAACCAGAAGTTCTTATATTCATGTTATATGAGAACTCACCAATTGGGATAATACAAAGTAGTCCTCTGACTTGGGCATCACAATTGTCTTGTTGTTAGGTCATTAATCGACTGTGTTAAAGACGCTACTGTTTGAGAAGGTGTCCACGACATCATTGGGGTTAAGCGACCTAATCATAAAGGTATGCGAGTGTACGCATTATGAAAAGACCTACCTTTGGGAGTCTTCCTCACACCTTGCAACATCAAGAATGTGGTTGTCGCTGATAGCTCAGAACCCCTTACCACCAACAATGTCTTCATTTACCAAATTATCTATCACCTCATGTTTTTTGTTCAATTTCCGTGCCAACATTATAAAACATTATGCCAAAAATATAAAGTGGCGGAGAGTCCATGGAAAGTCTCACTTTTGAGAGTCTCATTTTTAATAATTTAGCTAGTTTATGCCTTGTTTATATGCAAAACAAAATGATGAATTACAGGTTTTATTGTTGTGGTTCTTTGGGTGCTGTGGGGCGTTTTGTTTAGAGGAAAAAATGAAAAAAGTTATACAAGAAGAGGAAACGGATTTGGATCCCATCTAGATCCAAATTGTGAGGATCCTAGGGATCCTCACATTTTAGCCATTCATCATACATAGTGAGGTCAATAATCATTTGACTTTTTTTATTTAAAAATAAAACACAAATAGTACCTGACAAAAACTAGTTGCACGATGTACGGTGAACGGTTAGGATGTAAAGATCCTTAGGATCCCCACAAAGAGGATCTGGAAAGGATCCTCATCTGATCAATAGAAATCATAGGTGGAGAAAGACTATACAATAAAGAAGATATAATTTTGTAATTGCCACTTAGTACTATGGTATAGTGGTATTCATCTTCAATTCTAAGTGAGAGGTCTTAGGTTCGATTCTCGCTAAAGGCGAATTTGAATCATATTATTGCTAGCCTCATAATGAGCTAGTTATAATGTACTTTAAGTACCGTTTGGTACGTGGGACGGGACAGAATGTAGTGGGACGAGGTGTTCCGTCCCACGTTTGGTGCACTAATTTGACTAGAACGCGTCGTCCTGTGAAACGAATTTTAATCATTTTTTTGTTCCACCTAGAATGATTTGTTCCAGCCTAGGAGGCACAAATTTATAATTTTTTGGACAACAATACCCCTCCTCTTTTACATTAATTCCACTGTCTACCCTTCCTCTCTCTTTCGTAGCCTCCCTCTCTTCTACCCTCCCTCTCTCCTGTAGCCTCCTCTTTCTCCACCACAAACCCAGCAACTCAACTATGGCTAACCCAAACCCAGCTTTTTCCCGCCGCCTTCCTCCCTGCTAGTCCCACGATGAGACCGTCCCTAGCGACGCCTAGGACTTGCATAGCAAAGAGGAGACCAAGGTCGTCGTTGACGATGCCGAAGCTCCTCCACCGCTATCGGTTCAGTGCCTCCACGCTCCACCTTCTTCTCCGACGCTGCAGAAATTGATTGAAATGAATTTGCAGATCCGACGAAACCTCTGTAAATTGAAGAAAAAAAAAAAAAAACCAATTTGGGATTTTTCTATGTTTGGTTTTATTTTTTTTAATTTTGAAAACATCAACCGAATCTTAACTATCATTGCACCCGAAGAAAATTTAAGTCAATTTGGGTGAGGCATGCCTACCCAAACCTAGAGGAGTACAATTAAACACCAAAACCTCAAGTCTAATGTCATAGTTAAATTCAAAGCCAAAATGCAGAGGAGGGCAAGCTCCGCCTTGAGATCCTTGAGCTGGGCCAAAAGGTCTGGCTTTGTCTTGTGCCTCAACTCATGTACCTTTATTCTCGCCATTGCTACTGCAGGTGTGCGAGCTCTGCAACGGCAACTTTCTCTTTAGCTTGACGGGAAAATGAAACCCTAAACTATTGGTTTGAAGAGAAAGAAATTAAAAGAAGAGAAATATAGGTTTGAATTGAAGAGACAGAAAATGAAATGAAGAGAAAGTATGGTTTTGATTTACTGAGTTCTATTTTTACTGGGATCAATCTGGGGATGTGAAGAACAAGAAACATATGGAAGAAGAGAAAGTAGTGAAAGGGGGAGAGAAAAAGTCAAATAAAAATGGTAAGTTAATCATTTAATCACGTTCTATCACGTTTCATCTTGCGCGTACTAAACATGACACGAAATTTTTGTTCTATCTCGTTTCATTCTATGTGCGTACCAAACGGTACCTTAAATTTGTTTTTAATGAAAATCAAGCTAAAACTCTACTTAAAAATAAAGAAGAATATATATTATGATTAGAATTTGAATATTAAAGGTCCCAGTAAAAATTTCTACAAAGAACCTAATTTGGGCTATTTTTCCGAAGTTCTCAGTTTCCCCTCCTTAAAACCCTTGACCCTCTGCAATCCCTTCCTTTCCTTTGAGTCCCTTCCAATTTTTCACACAATGAAACGCTCAGCTGAGGCCATTCCCATCGCCGCATCCTCCGCCACCGCCTCCTCCTCCCTGCCGCCCAAGAAACCCGTTTTCTTAACCAAAGCCCAACGGGAGCAATTAGCCCTCCAACGCCGCCAAGAACAAACCGAAGACCAGAAACGCCACCAACACCATCTTCTCTCCAGTCTCTCCCACTCGCGCCCTTCCTCCGACAACGCACCGCCCGCAACCACCACTAGTTCTGACCGAGACCGAGATCGAGATAGAGACAGGGACCGAGATCATAGGGACCGAGACCGAGACCGAGACAGGGACCGATACTCCCGTGACCGGGAACGAGATTCGGAGCGGCGGAACCGCGACCGCGACCGAGATAGGGAGCGCGAAGAGGAGGCCAAGGCTAGAGAGCGTGCCCGCTTAGACAAATTGGCCGAGCGCGAGCGGGACAAAGAGCTGGAAGCCATTAAAGAGCAGTATCTTGGATCGAAGAAGCCCAAGAAGCGAGTGATCAAACCGAGCGAGAAGTTCCGATTCTCTTTCGATTGGGAGAACACAGAGGACACTTCTCGGGACATGAATGCTCTGTATCAAAACCCTCACGAGGCCCAGCTTTTGTTTGGGCGAGGGTTTCGGGCCGGGATGGACCGAAGGGAGCAGAAGAAGCTTGCTGTGAAGTACGAGAGGGAGCTGCGGGAGGAGATTCGGAAGAAGGACGGCGTCGAGGAGAGGCCTGAGGAGGCCGCTGCTCAGAGGCTTAAGGAGGAGGCTGCGGAAATGTATGACACTTTCGACATGAGGGTCGATCGCCATTGGACTGATAAGAAGCTTGAAGAGATGACTGAGAGGGACTGGAGGATTTTTCGAGAGGATTTTAACATTTCGTATAAGGGGTCAAGGATTCCGAGGCCAATGAGGAGTTGGGCAGAGAGTAAATTGAGTGAAGAGTTGCTTAAGACTGTGGAGAAGGCTGGGTACAAAAAGCCTTCTCCGATTCAGATGGCGGCGATTCCACTTGGCATGCAACAGCGCGATGTTATTGGCATTGCTGAGACTGGTTCTGGTAAGACTGCTGCCTTTGTTCTTCCTATGTTGACTTATATTTCGAGGTTGCCTCCCATTAGTGAGGAGAATGCGGCAGAAGGACCTTATGCTGTTGTTATGGCGCCTACTCGTGAGCTTGCACAGCAGATTGAGGATGAGACTAACAAGTTTGCGCAATTCTTGGGTATCAAAGTGGTTTCCATTGTTGGTGGGCAGTCCATCGAGGATCAAGGGTTTAGAATTAGGCAAGGATGTGCAGTTGTAATTGCCACTCCAGGGCGTTTGATTGATTGCTTGGAGAGGCGTTATGCAGTTCTTAACCAATGCAATTATGTTGTGCTTGATGAAGCTGATAGGATGATTGATATGGGGTTCGAGCCACAGGTTGTGGGAGTTTTAGATGCAATGCCCTCCAGCAATTTCAAACCTGAGAATGAGGACGAAGAACTTGATGAGAAGAAGATATACAGAACTACTTATATGTTCAGTGCCACCATGCCGCCTGCTGTGGAGCGGCTTGCTAGGAAGTACTTGAGGAATCCTGTTGTGGTCACTATTGGCACGGCTGGAAAGACAACTGATTTGATCACTCAGAATGTGATCATGAGCAAGGAATCTGAGAAATTTGAGAGATTAAAGAGATTGCTTGACGAACTTGGTGATAAGACTGCTATTGTATTCGTTAACACCAAGAAGAATGCTGACTATGTTGCTAAGAGTTTGGATAAGAATGGATATCGTGTTACCACTTTGCATGGAGGGAAGTCACAGGAGCAGAGAGAAATTAGCCTTGAAGGTTTTCGGACCAAGAAATACAATGTTCTAGTTGCGACTGATGTTGCTGGTCGTGGGATTGACATACCTGATGTGGCCTATGTTATTAATTACGATATGCCTGGGAATATCGAACAGTACACTCATCGTATTGGGCGTACTGGCCGTGCAGGGAAGACTGGTGTGGCCACAACATTCTTGACTATGCATGACACGGATGTATTTTATGATCTCAAGCAGATGCTTATTCAGAGTAATAGTCATGTTCCTCCTGAACTGGCGAAACATGAGGCCTCAAAGTTCAAGCCAGGTTCAGTTCCTGATAGACCACCAAGGCGTAATGATACTATTTTTACTCACTGAGAAGTTAGGAATTTACCAGAGTTTTCAACTGAGGGCCCAGCTTATTCACCGTGTGATAGTGTTTTCATGGCTGAGACATCTTTGCTTAATACTGGAACCGAAGAAGTGAGTTGTTTTGATAGGGATTGTGCTCGTGTAAAATTTATGCTGTACTGTAATTCGCAAATTGATGTCATAACTTTTTCCTCTGGAATAATGTTGTTAATCGTTTGCTAGAATCAGTAAATTCTCATGATTATATCAGTTTGAATGTTTTTTTTTTTTCCACTCGTCATTGAGTTTTGCAAATTATTCGTTCACTTGAGTCAGTTCACTTCAAATACTATTTTTGTTTGTTGAAACAGTGTTCTCATATCACATTTGAATGCAGAAATAAACGTTAAGCTACTCTTGTATGCTTTTTATGTATTATATATGTATTATGTTGACAGTGTGGTGGTCACATCTGCCTTGGAGGTTCTTGGCAACAGATCTCTGAGATTCTGCTGGACCACCTCGTGGGATGGCACTGTTTGGTATTGGGGCTTTTCTGTGCATGCCAGATTTGACGAAGCAATTCGATATTATGGTGCTGTTTTCTACTATGGTATGTGGTTTAAGTTATTGCTGCTATGTGGTATTATTGAGGATTAACTGTGATTAGCAAGGAAGTGAATTTGAAGGCAGAGAAAAATACTCTGTTCATAAATCATAACATAAAGTTTGTAAATATGGGATAGGAATAGGTGGTTGTCTTTTATGGAATATAAGATTTTGACAAAACAATACCCTTTCGAAATAATTTAGTGTCGTTTTACTAGCTACTGCTGTAGTTTTATGCTTTTAGTATTGGCTTTTGATAGAATGTAATTTTGAGTTATCGACAGCAGATAATATACTGATAACAATGTTGACATTACTAATCCTGATCATATATTGAAGCATATATAATATTTGAAGTCCATTCTTGTAAATGCGTATTGGTTCTGCAAGAATATATGTTGTATCGTGTTTTTTCTGTTGAAAAAGTGGTGTATTGTTGAACTGCATATGGTAAAATCACGTTGGCGTAACTATTTCTTTACTCTGGTGTTGCAAGCCTTTTATAGTCTTAATTTCGATGACATAATTGGGATTTAGGTATCATGTGCTGATAGTCAATCTCATGCACCTTAATGCAGAAAATTATCTGGAATTGAAACTCACTAAGCCAAATAAATAGATGAAAAGAGTTGAATGGACCCGAAAATAGTACTTTGTTCCAAATTAATTTATATTCAGCTTATGAAAATTTGTCATTCCTTGATCAAGGTTTGTTTCGAACGGAAACCTTTGCATGTGTAATCTAGGTCATAATTCTGTGAGTTTATACATGTTTAGTGGACTAAAGTGACATTGATTAGTAGGACGATTAGCGGCTGTTCATAGATTTAGATACATTCTACAGATAAGTTGCATATATTTGAGCATATTACAGTCCAGACGAAATAAATAAATAAACAAGACTAGCACACTACTGAAAATTTCAAAACCATGTCGTGCAGGCCTTGTTGTCTGAGGTTAAAATATGCAGATATGTCATTGTTAACTACACCTTTGTGAGGCAAGTTTGATGTAATTGCCCTCACAGTTCAGGCTTGAGCACGCGAAAATCACATAATTAGCGTGCACCGCTCCTCCTTGGCTCGGATGAATGTGCATATTGATACTTTTCTGCATAATATGAGTTTCTGATGAGGACATCAACGTCGATAGTTTAGCGTGCACCGCCCCTGGAGTCCAATTGTCTTTTATTTTTGTTTTGTTAAGTTTTCTGTGTTTTCACGTACGCCAAACTATCTAAATCTGTTGCCAACTCTGTACTACATCAATTTCCTTGCATTTTTTCGTTTTCGGTTTTTCTCAACCCAGGTCTCCTATAAAATTTATAGACAGCATTGTCATATAAAGTGCAGGACTCATTTCCTTGTCTCCAATACCAAATGGTCGGGGTGTTTCACAAAAACGTAACAATAGCAGTAGCGGAACGTGTTCCACATCGGAGGAGGACGAGTGAAGAGTTGGTTTCGGTTTTGGCAAAATTGAGTTATGTTGGTCACTTGGAAGTCTGGTTTTACTGAACTTGTTGAACTCTAGAAATTGGTTTCAAAAGCATTTGTTGGGGGGAAGGGCCAAGATTTTTTCATGACCGTGAAGATTTTGGATAGTGTGGTTGATATTTCAGCGGATCAGTGTTGACAAGGACTCGCGAGAGCAGATTTATAACATCAACTTATACATGCACAAATAAATGGTGTGTCCTCTTTCACTTGATAAATCCCTAATAAATCTTTTGAAAAGCCAAAAAAATAAAAACGTTTACATGGATTTGAGAATCCGAAAAACATATACATGAAGTTCCGTTTCGTCACTTTCACTGGAAACAGAGTCCCAAGGCACTTGTACCATTGCCAAAATTCGATTTAAAGTGACAAGTGAATACTTCCCAATAGCCTCGTTAGACCGTGCGTCCTTCCTTGTCTATTCAGATAATAGGTTGGAGCATAAACTAGAACATTAAGGAGCTGTAAAGATAAATATAAAGGGTGTGTTTAGAAGTGTACTTTTGAAGTGACTGAAAACGTTTTTGATGAAAGTGTTTTTGGAACCAATGTTTAATAAAAATGTAAGAGAATCCTAAAAAGACACTTGAAGTGCTTATTGTAAGAAGCACTTAACTGGTGTTTCTCCTAAATGCACTTCAATTGCTTTTGAAACCCAAAAGTACTTTTACCAAAAGCGTTTTTAATCATTTTAAAAGCACTTCCGAACAAGCCCAAAATCGTTAGCATAGCACAAAAACATTCCTCCTGGAGTAGCTATTAATACGAATGTCAAAACCACAAACCACAAAAGTTTCGTTTACAGCTATTTCTATTATTTTTTAATATTGTATTATTGGCACAAAACGCGACGGTGAAGTTATTTTCGTCCAAGGGGAGTGGAGATATGGAGGGTTAGAACAGAAGGAAGTTGTTTTGATGGCTTCCTTGTAGCATCGCTAACAAAGCTGGGTCCCATGATAGTAGGGTAATCCGGTCTGTTTATAGGGTTACCTCGGACTGAAAGTCGGACACCAGATTGTGACTAGGAATTTAGGACCAATGCAAAGCAGTTGTCCGGTGTCCTAGGGCCAAGGATGAGGTAAGGACCTCTCCATGCCTGACGAGAATACCCACTTCTTATGTCCTGTTGCAGCTTATGACGGCTGGTTGTGTCAATAATATAATGTCATGTGCCACGATAAGCAGTGAAAGACAACGAAAGAAATTTGTAAAACAGGAAAAGATTGAGTTACATACATAATACTAATCCGTGTAGGACTATAAGTTATGCAAGACAACCTCCATTAAAGGAGGATGTGTGTCTAATTTCAAAGTATTAATGTGCATAGTTTAGTAATATTTCTTTTCTCATAAATTTATTTCAACAATAGTTTATACGATTTTTTGTGATCTGAGGAACACACTTTGAGCAACCACTGACTAAAATCAAACCATCCACTTTTCAACATTCATTTCCGGTTGCTTGTCTGCTGCAGGAATTGCCGTAGTATCAGAATTTTGGAGAGGTCAGTGATTTATTTGGCTTGCTGATTTTCTGTCCGAGTATTTTGATGATTTCCTCCAAATTCAAAGTAAAGAAAACTAGCCAAAAAGACCTTCTAGCATTCTATGAAAGTGTAACTACAAGATTATTTATGCTTTATATTTCATTTTCGGCCCTCCCTTGCTTCGAATCCTTAGCTCCAACCGTGAAAAGAGGGCTAACGAAATTCGGAGAGGGCCTGAGTGGATACCAGGAAATGATGTAAACATCAGTATAGCATTAGCTAATTTTGAACTCAACAATGTTACACTACGAGTAAAGGAATATGTAGAATTAAACATAGTAAAGCTTTCTTTGTACCGTCGAGATTTTTCATAAAAAAGGGTAAAAACATCTTCATTCTCTATATGGAGATTCAAACCCCACCACTACTATCAACTGAAATGCCATCATGAAAGACCTAAACCCACTTACAAGGCAAGGTGTGTGCACTTAAAATTCCTAAATGCGACGAAAAAGCTTCCCAATTAAATCGAGAAACTTGGTGTTAAATCACAATCACATCATCATAATAAACTTTGCGTATCTAATCTACTCTTATCTTTGTTTTTCCCCTGTTAGGTACTTACATGCATGTTTACCTAATTAGATTGCACTATGTTCTTCTTTATTTCTGTTTTGCTTTCCAAATTAGATTTCAACTACAACTACTACTCTATTATAATGTTTTTTTAATAAATAAGCTCAAATTTTTTAGCCAAGAGGAGGACAAGAGTACAAAAGTTTGATCATAGGTTAAGGGATGATGCTTTACCACTAGTATAATTTATATTAAGCGTACATGGCGCTTTACCATAATGGCCGAAAACAATAATGTTTATGCACCTTGGTGCGAATTCAATACTCACTTATTCTTCTCCCTCCTAATAGTTAACAATTTAATCTGCTAATGTTGTTGTTTGTAGGAAAAAAAAAATTGTGTTAAGTGTAGTTGCTCGTGCATTTACCTATAATAATTTGAAGAGTAATACCAGTAGACCATAATACTAAGTAACTCATTAATTATATTAATTAATTTTCCTATAAAACTCATTTATTAAAAATCAGCCACACCGGAAAAATTACTAATATCTTAATTAATCACTAACCCATCTTGTTGTATATCATCAATAGATGAATTATGAATCGAGACTCACAAAATAGACGGTTCGAATCGTTAGAGTTCAATGTGGTGTGAGCCCCATAACTAATCCCTATTTTTTCTTTAAAAAAAAGAGGATTCCTTCCCTTACAAGGTCTGCCTCTATATATATATGTCATGCTTAATAAAATACTTTACATGTTTCTTAAAACCATCGACCATAATTTAGCCATTTTTTAACAAATCATTCAAAAGTGGGTGAATTGCCAATTTTCTCCTTCAATGCAACGACTTAATTCCCATATTCCTAAGTTTTGAGTTTTAGGATTTTAGTCTTTGCATTGGAGGAAAAAATATTGGATTCAAAACTCAAATTCTTAGTCTTTGCATTGGAGGAAAAAATATTGGATTCAAAACTCAAATTCTGACTTTTCAAAATATAGGTATTTATATTGGAGATGATTGAACCCAAAACTCAAAATTTATTTTTTTAATTGAATGAACTCCATCTTGTACTCAAATCTTATATTAAAACTTAAAGTTAGAATCACACTTTGGTTATTTTTTTTGCCAAAAAAAATGTTGCGGAGACGGGATTTGTACCCGTGACAAAACCCAAATATGATTTTTGTCTTATATTTAAACTCAAATACAAGATTTGAGTCTTTACGTTGAAGATTTCGTGAATATATATAACTGGGTAGCTACACGTGTAACAAGTTACTACCGAGTTGTTTTGTAATGAAATACCTAATATCGGACACGTGCAAAGATATCCTATATTCCACCCCACTTGCCTCCGATATCAAGTAATTTATACCAAACCATGTCATTGGTAATTAATATTATCCATTCATGTTATTTAATAGGGAGTGATATTCACACATTTTGTTAATTTTTTTTTACTGATCTTCTTTAGTTTATTCGATCTGACAGTTGAAAATTGAAATAAGTGTGTGAGAAGTAAAAATTGGTATGTGAATAACACCACCCTAATTAATTTATAAGTTGTGCCAAGCAATTTCAAGAGAAAAACGAACAATTCTTAAAATTTTGGATTCTAATGGGTAAAATAATATTTCATTTGTTCCTTTTGCCTTTGGGGTGTAAACAAGTTGAACTAAGTTGAGTACAATGGTACCCAAGCTAGGCCCAAGCTTGAATCAAACTCGTAAGACTAACGCGGTTTCCAAATAAAGAAACATACCAAATCAAACCAATTGTGGTTTGCTTCAATTCAGTCCAAGATTACACTCTTTTAGAGCTTGTTTGGAAGCATTTTTAAAATGATTGAAAATATTTTAGATAAACATATTTTTAAAATCAATCCTTAATAAAAAAATTAAAGTAGATCTTCAAAAAACACTTTAAGCATTTCTTGCGAGAAGCATGTATTTGGTGCTTCATCCAAAAAGTACTTAAAGTGTTTTTGGGATCCAAAATTAATTTCACCAAAAACACTTTCAATTATTTTAAAGGCATTTCCAAACGAGCCTTTAGTGTAAAAATCGAACCAACCTCTTGAATTAGTTTGCTTTATCCGGTTTGAATGGGTGGTTCCTTGTCCGCCTCTGGCCTTAATAACCCCACTTATCTATAACAATATATTCATATGATTCTCTTGTATATCATTATTTTTCATGACATAAGACAAGAGAATGTTATACAGTATACACATTTTTCTTTTTAACCTCTTACACATTCGTATTTAGTTTTCGATGTTGTTTTCATTTGGTTTATTGAATAAGATGTTAAAAATAAAAAGGATTGTGCAAGAAACTAAAAATAGAGTGAAAAGAATCATCTCCTAAATATTAGAAAATTTCTTGTCATTCAACCCTTTGGTAATGGCTACTTCCACTTGGTCCTCAGTTTTTTTTTTTTTTTTATCCACTTGCTCTTGAGTCTTGACTGTTATTCGTTACGTGTTAAACATAGATTAATTAATGTGTTATAAATGAAAAATCAAGTCATATTGTTAACTATATATAAGAACCATCTCTTGCATTAGCATATTAATATCAATATATATAATCTATGCCAGGCATTCAACAGCTTAAAAGTCTTCTAAACTGTATGGGGTGGGGTGGCCATACTCGGGATCGTTTTTCTCACAAATGGCATTCTTGCATGCCCTTTATCTATTTCAACTTTATTCTTTTCAGATTATGAGGGATAGAAAGGAAAGAAAAACAAAACAAAAAAAAATTGATTTATTTAACTAAACAAAACACTAATTAGTGATACTAAATATGAAAGTTGATTTGTCTGACAAAAAAAGAAGAAGTTAGTTTCACATATATGATTGAACTTGCATAAATCCAAGGATGTGTAAATAGTGTCTAATCGCAAAATGTCCCTATGCTTACGTTTAATGAATTTTTGTCATCTGAACATCATAATTAAAACTGTTCATTTTCTTTATCATCTAAAGATCATTTTGTAGAAAGTTATTCAATTTGGAAATTTTTTAGTCATTCATATGCAGAAAACAAATAAACGTTTCATCATGAGGATGCTACTTGTTATTAAAATCATTGATTTGTTTAACATGTATGAATGACTAAACGATCTCCAAATTATATTTTTTTACAAATATGATTTTTAGATGATGATAAAGAGAATGAACTGTCCCAATTATAATGTTTAGATAGTAATGATTCATTAATTATAAGTAAGAAGACAAGTAAATCCCCATAAGGGACACAAACATTATCCTTAAATTAAATATACATATAATGTACATGATTACGAAGATGACCAAAGTGTTATATTATTAGAATATACAGACCCTTTGTTTTATAGTTTTTTACGACATTACTAGACGGGGAAAAATTTTATGCCCATATATGACAGGGAGATTCGTTCTTATCATTTTGGACTTGCAATTTGTGCAGTCATATATATAAATATATGATATATGTGTGTGTTTTTTTTGAGAAAAAAAAAGGTAAAAGCATTACATACTTTTGGTTCTTTCTAATCGCAGTGAGTGGAATATAACTATTTTTGTTGTATGATGATCAAGTCTTATAAGTAATTTAACTCATCTAATTTTTCATCACCTTCATTTATATATGGGTGTGTTATTCACACATTTTTTCTTTTCTTACAAAGCCTTTAATTCATCTGGTTCAACGGTCGAAAATTAAAAAGATGTGTAAGAAGTAAAAAATAGTGTGTGGATATCACATCCCTTTATACATTATGAAAACAATTTTTTTTGTTACTTGAAGGGCGGGCAACACCCATGCGACATTCCACTGGAACAGTGCACGCACAAGCTCTTTGTTTTTTGTTGTCCAGGTGTTCATGTAACCTATATATCCCTATGTGAGAAAGACATATATCTTATTAACATATATTCGTTCTATAAATTTTATAATCGGAACTGCTTAATTTATTAATTTTCATTTAAAAATCAATGACTTGAAAATTCAGTCGAATTGAATATCGTTGATGCTTCCAAATATGTAAAGCAAATTGACGGTGTAAGAATAAAGTAACATATTGATGATAAACCATTCATTTATAGTGTACAGATGACTAAATAATCTTCTATTCAAACGAAATGTTTTATAGGGATGACTTTTAAAAAATTAAACATTTCTAATTATAAATTGTCATGTGTAACTTTCTTGAACTGAATAATTACTTTACTATAGCAACT
The DNA here is from genome assembly GCF_041283825.1 of Pyrus communis. Taxonomy (NCBI): domain Eukaryota; kingdom Viridiplantae; phylum Streptophyta; class Magnoliopsida; order Rosales; family Rosaceae; genus Pyrus; species Pyrus communis. The sequence continues at coordinate 33,194,751 of NC_142569.1, read as the reverse complement.
ATTCCTATAATAAGATCTTGTAGATGATGCAAAGCAGCTCGCAAATGGTATTAATTTACACATACATACATACATACATACATACATACATACATATATTAACATTTTATTTTTCTGGTATCATATATTAGCACTTCACATACAGGCATGCTCCATGCATGAAAGCTTAATTGGAAATTAGTGTTGTATGATTGTATCAATAAGTAGCATGTATAATGATGGAAGATTTATTTATTTATTTATTTTATTGTTATTATTGGTACTCTAAAAATTTTATATAAAAAAATTATTGGTATGAAAATTCTTTAGTAATAGGAAAAATTCATTAAATGAAATAAGAGTGTCTCCCACTTGCCACCAAAATCATTCATATAACATTTGAGTTTATGAATCTTTTTTCTTCTTCTTCAAAGTTTACTACAAAAATGTTTTGAACTATTGGGTGAGTCAACGATATATATTTGCTTTCGACAAAAAAAAAATGATGTATTTTTGCTCTCTTTGAAAGAAGAATACAACGACGACAAACCCTAAATATATTCTGGCAATCTTATCTGGGTCATGTCACACAAATCATGATAAAAGAATTTCATAATAGAACTGGGTCCAACTTGCCTATAGAAAACTTGAAGTGTCATATAACATTATTGTAAACATAATTAAAAACAAGGGGAAAAGCATAATTGCAACATTATTATATAATTCTATAAGGTTGTAAGTGAGTGCTCCCGCAACTGATTTACTAATCAAAACCTGGAGCGCCGCTGGACATGATACCACACAAACTTTTCTTTATTATTTTCTTGGGAAGTGTTATTGGCATTCCAAAAATCTCATTCTACACTCCTTACAAGTGTATTTTTTTTTCCTAACATAAAAAGTTTGGAGTGTAGAATGAGATTTTTGGAATGCTAATAACAATTCCCATTTTTTTTTTGGGTTGACACTCCAAAATTCTCATTCTATACTCCAAACTTTCTATATTTAGAAAGAAAAATACACTTGTGAGGAGTGTAAAATGAGATTTTTGGAGTGCTAATAACATTTCCCTAAACGAATTCTCATCTTCGACTAGACAATAAAAATTTGTATTGACCTCTTCTAAAACAGAAAATATTTATCAACCCAATCTTAATACTAAAAATCTATTTATGACCTTGTAGATTTTGCACTATTTTTTTTATAACATCGATATTTTTACACTAAGGGAAGGAAGAGTTCGGCTAAGCCACACAATGGGCAACCTAATTTTGTATCGAATTCGCTATCCACGAGATTCGAATCTAAGACCTCTTACTTCCAAGTAAAAAAGAATATCACTAGACCGTAATATTGAGTACATTTTACTACAACTTAGAAATTAAACTTTCAAAATTTTATGACCTTTTAACTCACGTACGTACATTTTACTACAGCTTAGAAATTAAATTTGGGTATTAGACGAAATATGTTTGTCAAATGCTAGGGGTCCTTGGATAAATATTTAGCTTTTAGTTTTTGGTTTTCACCTTTTGTGCTTGAAATATGAGGAACAAAAGAAAACTTGTCTTTCAAGTTGAATCTATCTTATGACATTATTAAGGAAGTATATGGATGAAATAAATGATTAACAAAATGATGGAAGGGAGGGGAAGAGAAATAAAGAAGAATGAATAAAAACAAAATTTTAAAAGTGAAAATATTGTTTTTGGTTTCTATTGTGTACCTTTCTTTGTATAATTCTTCTATGTTTGTCGCATCATCCTTCATTTCTCCTTTATCTCTAACAAAAAAATAAAACGAAAATTCACAAAGTGAATCAAATGGGGCATAAGATGTTTATATATGACTTTTTTATAGTACGACTTCAAACTAATCTTGAGCTCTATCTCGTCAAATTAATGTATACAAATTTTGGATGGTGCGTGTATATATATGTATATAAATATAAATATATATATATATATATATATATATATAATTGTTATAGGGCTCAATGTGATAATTCTTTTTCTTTATTTATTATTTATACTAAAAATTAGTGCAAAATGGCTTTTTAGAATTTCAAATAAATTCGGAAATAAAAGTGCAAATAGTAGGTCCCCATTTTTTAGGCAACTTTGCCAATCCTTCGAGTTATAATCAATTTATACGACGCTTTGGTATATATTACAAGTTCATTTTCTTCAAAAGTGCTTTTAAATGACTAAATAACGTTTTTGAAGGAAATGTTTTTGAAATCAATTTTTAGTTAAAATGTAAATTAATCATGGAAAAACACTTGAAATGCTTCCTACAAAAAACACATATTTGAAGCTTTTTACAGGAAGTACTTCAAGTGTTTTTAGAATCTAAAAATACTTTCTTTAAAAAACGCTTTCAATAATTTAAAAATACTTCTCAAATGAGTGCTTAATTTTGTCCAACTTCTTTTTGAAAAAGTAAGATATACACTTCCATAAACTAAGGGGCATTACAAATACATTTTCACCAATAATTCCTTCCCAAATGAGTGCTTGTAAACTACAAGAACTAAAAGAATCACAACGCAGCAAGCCCAATAGCAAAGCAGTGAGCATACTTCAATCACTTTGTTAAAAGTCGAGCTCACTGGGAACTACAATATTAAAAGGATAAATAGAATCGCTAATCTCAACTTTCCAAATTCTATCTAGTTTCGTTTGCCTGAGCATCTCTAATAATGTATGCCAGTAAAGTAGCCAAAATTGTACAACATGGGCTTATGTGGCGTGTTACCTACTTATTTAACTTGAAAAAATTGGGACACTTAATGGACTATGCAAACCGTGACCTTATATTATATTATTTATTATCATTCATTTGTTTGTTCTTGACAAAAATATGGTACAATCTAATTGAAAGATTACAGACAGTATTTTAGTGTAAAAGAGATGTGGAGTCCCATTTGTCCATTCATTTTAGAGAAGCATTTGTATACTACAACTACACGTGTCGTTCCATTTTAATAATGTGCTTATTGATATAAAATGCGTGATGGTAAACTCTATTATACAGGTTGTTCTCGTTCACTTTGAAATATATAATATTGTCTATTTCGAAAGAGCATGCAAAATTTGCCTCCTCAACAGGATCAAAATTTTTTTACGTAGCTCATAAAAACAAGTTTGCTTACTCAATTACCTACCCAATTGGATGCTCTTACACAAAATTGACACATATCCAACTGCATTAGAAATTTTGTCAACAACTTACGTCTTAATAAAGTTGTTTTTAATTCTGGTCAAAACACCAAACAAATCCAGGCAAAACACCAAACAAATCTACTTACTACACACGTGGCAGGAGCTGCAGCATCCTAGTAAGTAGAGTCCCAACCACAAGGGACAACCTCGTCATACCATAGCCCAACAGGGGTACAAAAGTCATTTCACTATCCAACAGGCCTCCATCATGACAGCGTGCCTCATCTCATAAACTTTCCCCACTTGCACACACCGTCTTATCCAGACCTTTTTCAACAACATCCACGGTCGAGATGGACACTTCCATTGCGTCCACAAGGTAACAAAGCACACCAATAAGCACTGCATCCTCAGAAAATCAGAAGCAAGCGTAGTCGTAAGCGGTCGCTGCTAGACAAGGATACCGGATCCTATATGTGGAAATCTGGAGATTAATGAATTGTGTTCGTTTATCGTATATTATGCAGATCAGTTTTCGTTAATTATTATTTATATTTAATTTTAAATTAAAATTTTAAAATAATTTCTAACCTTACGAGTACAATGAACGGACACAATTAATTGATCTTTCGAATCCCCATAAAGAGAATATAGGGAGGATGAACTCGTTTGAATGTGTTTTTAAAATGACTGAAAGTGTTTTTTGTAGGAAACATCAGTTATATGCTTCTTCTAGGAAGCACTTTAAGTATTTTTTCAAACTTTACTTGCATTTTTACTAATAATTGATTCTAAAAATATTTTTAATTATTTTAAAAACAATTCCAAACAAAATCTTACTCCGTCGCTGCTAAAGGACGCCGAAGGTGATGCAAGCGTATTGCGTCCGAATCTCGTAGTATATGCCGTTGGTCGCGTAACGAAAAAAAGTCAACCGTTAGAGGCATAATGGTCATTCTATCAAGCGGGGGTTAATTAAATAAATTCAGACAAAAAAAAATAAAAAAACATTAAACAAATTGGATTAAGTTAATAAAGCTATATAGTAGGTGAACTCGATTGAATAAAGAGTTCAAGTCCGGACCACTTCACAGAGAGAGAGAGGGATAGTAGAAGATGGTGAGCTGGTTCTGATTATCTGGTGTTTGGATCGCAGCTTTTAGAAGTACTGAATCATATCACTTGTCTCAGATGTTTGTTTAGGTTACTGGACCTTTTTTTTTCTGTTTGTTTCTCGGGAAAATTTGCAGGCCCACCTGGTTTCATTTCTCTGGTTGTTGCATTTGCAAGGTAAAGTTTTCTGGGTTTTTTCTTTGTTGCTCTAAAAGGGTCTTAGAAAGTCTAATTCTTTGAAACGTTTATGTGGGTTTTGTTCAGTTGGTGGGTTGTAAATCTCTTATGGATAACATCTAAATTTTCATTTTTTAATCCAAGGGTTTTGCAGCTCCACATTTTGAAGTGCTTTCTGCTCCATTTTGTTTATTTTTCATGAAATTTTTGTATATTTTTCATAATAATTTTTGTTGCTTCTTCTGGCTTTGCATCATCAAATTTTTTTATTTCAGTAAATGGAAAACCAGAAAAAAAAACAAACATGTTTGGATGGTTTTTGCCTTCAATTTTTGGGGTTTTGTAAGCTAAAATGGTTAATTTTTTTTCCTCTTTTCTAATATTGTAGTATTTCTATTTGCAGGACCTCTTCTAGAAGGTTTCATGCTTGCGAGTTGTTCACTGATCTCTGAAAGCCTTAGTTGTGAAGCAATGTATCTTTGATCAGTGCCAAGCTATCACACTCAAGTCTTTGGAATTCTACTTTGGTGGTTTTAGGGTTTGCTCTCTCTCTATATGTTTAGATATATTATTATAAAGGGTTTGTGACTTATAAAGCTAACTCTTAGTTAAAGAATTTGAGTTTAACTTCTAGGTGAACATAAATTTAGAACTCCTTTTCTTTTTATTCAGATTACATCTATCATTTGGGTTCATATTTGGTAATCTGGGTTTTGTTTTCTGAGTTTTTTTTTTCATTTGGTTAACACTTACAAATTACAAATAGGGATTTTGATTTGAAACCAGTTTGAGTTAGTTGTAGTTTGGTTTGTGGAAGATCAGCTTTAAAACCCGCCAAAAGATGTAACTGATTAAAGTCTGATACTTTAGGCTGCTTTAAGTCCATGTGTGAGAATCTCCTTTTCTTCCTTTGTGCTTTTCTCAGTCAGTCTTCTTCCTTTTATTGCTTTCTTTGTTAAGCATTCCAGCAGGAATTTAAATCAAGTTTGATTAATATGCAGCTGAACCTGCACTTATAATTTTGGGGCCAGCCCAACTTGAAGTGGAATATACTTAACATCTGGGTCTGTTGGCACGTCGGAGTAAATGTCATTCCGCAGTATTGTGCGCGATGTAAGGGATGGGTTTGGAAGTTTATCAAGACGAAGTTTTGAGGTGAGGCTGCCTGGTCATCACAGGGGGAAATCTCATGGTTCGGTCCATGAGGTGCATGACCAACCTTTGGTAATCCAAAATAGCCGTTGGGCTAGCCTACCTCCCGAACTGCTGCGTGATGTAATAAAAAGATTGGAGGCTAGTGAGAGCACATGGCCTTCTCGCAAGCATGTTGTTGCTTGTGCTGCTGTGTGCAGATCATGGAGGGAAATGTGCAAGGAAATCGTCAGAAGTCCTGAATTTTGTGGGAAGATTACCTTCCCAGTGGCCTTGAAGCAGGTGAGAGGTTCACATTATGTTCTTTCTTACATGATAGACTTTGTTGATAAAGACAACAATGCCCAAATATTTTTTGTTTAATGTAGTTACTGTGGTGTTTCTGTTTTAGTTATTTGCATCAGTGTTTATCCACCTAGATGCTTTATTTTGAAGTATGATGTTTATGCCTTCCTAAAAAGAAAAGAAAGATGGTATTTATGATATCTGGTAGCTGACACATTGTTGAAATTTCTGCCTTTCGCAGCCAGGATCTCGGGATGGAACCATCCAGTGCTTTATCAAGAGGGACAAGTCTAATTTAACTTACCACCTTTTCCTTTGCCTTAGCCCTGGTAAGATTCTCTTTAGATGGTTTTGTTGGCACATGTATTGTACCACACTCATTTGACATTTCATGTTCTGTGGTTGGTTGGATGATCAACTCCAAACTTTCTGTATATAGTATAGTGAATATCTTTTGGTTATGCATTGCCATCATGGTATAAATATTGTAGTGGGCAGGGTTTTATAAATTACAAGTATCTCTTCTCCTGCTGTGTATTTTTATTATAATCTGCTCTTGCAAGTCATTTACTTGTGCATCTGGCCCCTATTTTATGATGACGTGTGCATTCAAGGCCTTAAAGCCTAGGTAGGCGGAGAGGTCTGGTGATACCTCACTAGTTCTAACTTCTAACTTCCAACTTGGTTATGTCAGTCACACTGTCCTGTGTCAAGACATTTTCTTGTCATTGAGCTTAATAGCATGTGCAAGGCTGAAGCTTATGTTAATGCTAAGTGGTTGACCATTGCCGTATGAATATTACATACAGTGCACTTATCCCACTTTATACAGCAATAAGAATTATTTACTTCTCCGTTTGTGTTGTTTCTTTTCAATGTAAACCTGCTGCCCTTACCCTACTTGCCGCAGCTACATAAAGGGTTTATGTAACAAAAATTTTATCAACAAGGGTTGAATAGCATAACTCGACCTTGAACATCTTTCCTTGATTGCTTTAGTGCGTTCGCATTTATTTTAGGCTGTTCTCTTGATCAATGCCATGCCCTTGCAGCATTGCTTGTTGAAAATGGGAAATTTCTTCTTTCTGCAAAGCGAACGCGGAGAACTACTTGCACAGAGTATGTGATCTCCATGGATGCTGATAATATTTCAAGATCAAGCAACAAGTACATTGGGAAATTGAGGTGGGCTTTCTTCAACTTTCTTTTGAGCTGTTTGTATCTGTGCTGAAATTCGTTTATAAGCAACCTAAAAAAACACAATAATGTACACGACTTCAAAACTTAAAAGATGTGTCATTCTTAATACCCCAAAAAGGAAAACATCATTGTGCAAACAATTTTTTAAACTTTGGTGTGAAATTGGAACTGGGAAAATGCCCTTGTTTTAAAATCATTGCGCACATTTGAGGGATCTAGTCTGAATTAAATTAATTTATTTTCTTTTTCACCTGTTGCCGCATTGATAAAGATTTAATATGGGGGTTCATCAATGTGATTCAATATTGTTCCTATGCTTTGGTTTGCAGTAAGCGACTATGTAAGAAATATGTTTTGTTTGAATTATATACATGAAAAAGAGTTTTAAGATGGTTAACTGTTGATCTTTATAATTAGCAGTTCTTTTTTCTTATTGAAATCGTCTTGCTATATCTGCTTCTTTGGTTGCATTATGATTTCATTGCTATACCTTAAAATTTAAATGAGATTTCAACATGAACGATACTTAAGTTAGTGCATTCTGAGTAAATCGCAAGGGTTTTCTTGTTATCAAGTGTTTTGGGGCAAGGAACTTGTAAGATTGTCTTCTATTTACTAAAAAGATATGAATGTGCTTCGCTTGTAGGAATTTAATAGCGAGTATCAACTTGTTTATATTAGGGGGCAAAATCACATGTTTGACAATTCTAAGTAAAAGTTCTATCCCATATATTTGCTGTTCTATATACACCTTCAATTCCAGCCCACTTATTTCAGGCCATTTAATTAGTATTTAGTAATGCATCAACTTCACATTTAAGTGTCACTCATTTGAATAATCTTTGCTGCTTTGCGTGCCGTCCACAATTGGTGCTTTGTAAGTTCATATTTTTTTCAATTTATAATTATTTGGTAGACATGTTTCTTGAATTTTTAGCAGTTAGTATCATTGAAAAACAAATCAGTTTACTGATATGTGACATATAAAAGTCCTTATTCTCCTCTCCCTGGAATTTTGATTACATCTGGCTTAGAGACTTTAGATTAACGTTCATCTGCCATTCCCCTTTTCCCATATTTTTCAGGTCTAATTTTCTAGGCACCAAATTTATTATTTATGATACCCAACCTCCCTACAACGGTGCTCAGCTTTCCCCACCTGGGCGAAGCCGTCGGTTCTACTCTAAAAAGGTATCTCCCAAGCTCCCCACTGGCAGCTACAACATCGCACAGGTGTCGTATGAGTTAAATGTGCTTGGCACACGGGGGCCACGAAGGATGCACTGCACCATGCACTCAATCCCTGCAGCATCCCTTGAGCCTGGTGGCATTGTCCCTGGCCAGCCTGAGATTCTCCAACGCTCCCTTGAGGACTCATTCCGAAGCATTTCCTTCTCAAAATCAATTGTTGATTCAAGTGAGTTTAGCAGTGCACGATTCTCTGATGCAGTTGGGGCCCATTGCGAAGAAGATGGAAAGGAAAGACCATTAATTCTTCGGAACAAGGCACCAAGGTGGCATGAACAGTTGCAGTGTTGGTGCTTAAACTTCCGGGGAAGGGTGACAGTTGCCTCTGTCAAAAACTTTCAGCTAATAGCGGCCGCACCACCTTCTGCTGGCGCACCAACGCCATCTCAACCACCACAGCCAACCTCGTCTGACCATGACAAGGTCATACTTCAGTTTGGTAAAGTTGGCAAGGATATGTTTACCATGGATTACCGGTATCCGTTGTCTGCGTTTCAGGCTTTTGCGATCTGCTTGAGCAGCTTCGACACCAAATTAGCATGTGAATAGTGGAGAGAAATTATGGCAAGAAATAGAAAGTGTAGTTGGTAATTCTTTTTTCATCTTTTCGCGCTTCTCATATGGATTGTTGTTGTTGTATATGATGACACTGTTACAACTCATAGTAGTCTGGAAGTGCACAACAACAAAAGTGCACACTGCATGAGGGCGCCTGTGTTTTTTTTTATTTGTTTTTTTTTTTTTTTAATATTTATATTATTTTTCAGTTTTTTTCTTTCTTTTGTTCTGTTTCAAATTTTCTCTTTTGTAAGAATATTGTTTTATTATATGCTTTGGAAAGAAAAATTAATTGAGAATCAAGAGAAAAATTTGGGCAAAATTAGCGGGAATGATGGAGTTTTTGACATGGTTACAAAAATGATCCGTTTTTGGAATCACATATTGATGACACATTGATGATAATAAATGGTATATAAAAACTGATCAGTTGTTACTTAGTGCTACGGTTTAGTAATATTTTTTTTTCACTTGTAAGTGAGAATTTTTAAGTTTGATTCTCATCAAATGCGAATTTGAGCTATATTATTGCTAGCTCATTATGATTCTAAACCCACTTCCTCTTCTTTAGTATAAATGATATCGTTTGTTAAAAAACAAACTAACCATTTCTCCAATCAAATGTAAAAGATTGATCATTTAATCTAGTTGTCCTAAAAATAACCATTAAGTTCCTAAAAATAACAATAGGAAGCGAACATGTAGGACATGAATGTTTATGTATCATTTCCTTTTTATAAAGGCATAAGTCTAACTTTGACAAGAACAGTCTAGACTGATGAAGGCTATGAAATGAGAGATAAACATTAGGGTTAAGTACATTTCACACCTTAAGGATTTGGCGTTCAGTTTGGAAATGGGTCACGTAATCACTTAATTGTTGACCTCACGGTCCATATAACGGCATGTGCAAATTGGTCGAATTTCAAAAGATCTGAATGTGATGTTATAAAATTGAAATTTAGTGGCCCATTTTAAAACTAACCTCAAACCTTGAGGGTGTGAAATGTGCTTAACCCTCAACATTTCGCATTACAAATAGTAAAATTCCGCAAGCTATGCGAGTTAGTTTATTTATATTTGGATAATAACAAGAAGATATCAATAATGTTTTGCTAATTATAAGTCAATCGATTATGCATTGTGGTACATTAATGCACTTAAATAGAAACTAGAAAATTTGCCATTACAATTGGCTCCCTTCCCTCCTAATTTGTCATAATTAGAAGGGGACAGGAGTTGGGTGCTCACTGGGAGTACCCAATTTACTGAATTTACAATGTGACCCAATAAGAATAGTCCACTTGTCTAATCTAAAACTCCCCAACCATTTGTTATCCTTGTAACCATACTCCTATCTTCTTCTACTCACCTTAAGTAGGGATGGGCAACGGTTATGGCGGGCGGGTAACCGCGGTTATTTACCCATAACTGTTTATGCTTATACCCGCATAACCGTTTATCCGTTGGGTAATTGCCTAAACGGTTATACCCATACCCATAACCGTTTATAAACGGTTAACCATACCTATTTAACCGTAATCGTTTAATACCTGTTTACCCATTTATCCTTTTTAACCCGTTTATCTTTTTTTTTTTTTTTTTTTTTTTAACCATTACCCCTTTTTTGCCCGTCTACATGTTTTTTAAAAACTTGAAAATTAAATAAAAAATTGTCATAATTTTCTTTTTTTTAACAATTAAACACCGTTATAGGTACATTCATCATACATTTTCGTATTTTAATTTTTTAAGTTCTTATATCATTCCAATAATTGAAAGAATAGTTTAAGGACAATATTTTTAACTGTTACCAATGAAGGTAAATATAATATTTGGTAAGTATTATTGGGTTACAAAAAATTGTTTAGAAGACATTTCTGTCAAAGCATTTCTGTCAATTTCATGGTTACCCGCAAGGAATTTAAATTAATTTGGCGAATTCCTTGATGATGAGAATCATCATTCCTGTAGCAGTGTTATTGAGAGGACCGATGAATTCCTTGCTAATTTATTGGGTGCTAAGTATTATTGGATCGAGAATATGGTTTGTGTTAATTTTACATATATAAAATAAATAAGTAAACGGTTACCCGTTTATAACCACGGTTAATACCCATAATCATCCATTTAAATTTCATGGGTAAACGGTTATACCCATAACCGTTTATTTATCTAAATGGTTACCCATAACCGTAACCGTTTAATTTAAATGAGCGGGTAACCGCGGTTATCCATACCCAATGGGTATTTGCCCATCTCTAACCTCAAGCCTTTTCTCTTCTTTGTATACCCCCAACACCAACCCCATCGGAAAGGATTGGAGTGGGATCATTGTTGAAGAGGACTAGGTGGGGTCGTCGTCAAAAAGAGGGTTGATGGTGGACTCGCCGGCGAACACAAGAATTGGGGGTGGGCTCACGGAAAGTGAGGGATTTGAGAGTGGGCTCACTGGACCAGGGAAGTGAAGGTCGGGATCGCCGGAGAAGGGGGAAAGGGCTTGTCTGCAAGAAGGGAGGAAGAAGATCGGTGGTGTTTGGTTATAAACATAGTAAAAGTTTTAGTGAAATGAGTTTGACATGTGTTCAAATTGTAGTGGGTCATATAAAATAATCAGAAAATTGAGTATTCTCCAGTAAGTACCTAAGTATGGTCAATCCTCCACGAAAACATAACCACAAAACAGAAACTTCATTGTAATTTTTAAGTCACATGAAAATATAACCACAAAACAGAAATTGCAGCTGAGTTTATTTGCGCGAATATGATTTGGCACAAAAAAAATAGGAAATTTGTAGCCGATAATATCATCTAACTCATCGCTATTGGAATTGAAAGTTTTTCTTATGTGGAATGATGGTCAAAGGATTTGATGTGACTCAGGATTTTCCTAAAACGTGTTACTGGAAATACAGCTTAGTATATTAAGTGTCATAATACAATTGGTTAGAATTTTTTTTTAAAGTTTTTAACCAATTGTATTATTAGAACATCGTCAAAGCAAATGTGAAATATTGAACACCAAATTTTAATTTGATGATCTATGTGGCAGTTTGACATCATGTTACTACCAATGTGTAATATATTATTTTGTATTTTAATATATTAATTTTTACAGTCATAATAAATACTAAAAGAAATATATATAGTTACACTTATACCAAGCATTAATGCAAGGCTAGTCCAAAAGTATTAAAAAAAAAAAAAAAACTAAAATAATTATTTGGCATATGAATTTTGAGGCTAACTTTTGACGCCTCTCACCAAGCCTTCCTTTAACATCAGCTTTTGGCTGATGGATTGGAATGAAATTAGATGTTATTTTTTACTATTACACATTCATTTGGCAATTTGAAGCACCGGTTGGAGATGGTCTTACATTTGGTATTTCGAGCCATATTGTTGATGTAGCAATGTTTGACAAATGTGGGTCCATGTAAACCCTTAGTGAGGATGTCAGCAGTTTGATCTTCAGTGGAGATATACTGCACCACCAAATACTTCTTTTGAACTTTCTCTCTGATGAAGTGAAAATGCGTATCCAAATGTTTGATACGAGTGTGAAATACAAGATTAGAACATAATGCTAGAGCTGATAGGTTGTCACAATGAAGTAGAGGTGGTTCTGAAATAAACTGATGTAAGTCTTTTAAAAGTAATCGAATCCATACTACATCTTATATACACTGAGCAAGGGCTTTGTATTCTGCTTCCTTGGAACTTATAGAAATTGAGGATTTTTTCTTAGATTGCTATAAGATTGGATTTAACCCCATATATACCACAAAACTTGTAACAAATCGCTTTGTGTTTGGATCAGCAGCCCAATCTGAATTCGAGAAAGCTGTGATAAAGTTGTTAGATGCTACTGAATATGTCAATCCACACTGTGTAGTACCTTGAACATATCTCAAGATCCTTTTTACAAAACCAAAATATTCGTCCGTAGGTTTATTCATATATTGGCAAGCCACATTCACTGAATATGCTTAAATCAAGTTTGGTGAAGGTGAGCTACTGAAAAGCACCCACCAAATTTCTATACATACTATGATTAGTCAAAGGTACACCTTCAGAAGCTAAGAGTTGAGTATATGGCTTACAAGGAATTGAAGTAGGCTTACATGTGTCCATTCCTGCCTTATGGAGCAAGTCTTTTGCATATTTCGATTGGTTGACAAAGATTTCACCATTATCTTTGTACTAAATTTGCAAGCCCAGAAAATAGGACAACTTCCCCATATCCTTGAGTTCAAACACCACCTGATTCTTGAATTACTGCCTGCACTTTTGTGGAATTTGACCTTGTTAAAATTATGTCATCCACATATAGTAGTAGTGTAATGACATCATTTCCATCACATTTAACAAACAAGCTGTTATTAGACTGTGACATTTGAAAACCCATTATTGGAAGATAACTCGTGAATTTTTCATTCCAGACTCTTGGAGGCTGTTTTAGTCTATAGAGTGACTTAACTAACTTGCAAACATGATTAGGTTTTGATTGATCCACAAAGCCTAACTTTTTCCTCTAAATCCCCATGCATTGATGATGGCTGCAAGTGGTATAATCAATCTCACCGTGGTATGTCTCACAACAAGGTTGAATGTCTCAAAGTAATCAAAACCTAACTCTTGAGTATAACCCTGTGCTACTAAACGAGCTTTGTATCTTGCAATTGACCCACATGGATTTTCTTCAATTTATACACCCAGTTGCTGCCAATTATGGATCTATGAGTTGGTGGATGAACTAACACCCAAGTTCCTTGACTTTTTAATGCATCAAACTCCTCATGCATTGCCTTTTGCCATTCATATTTTGTTGTTGCACTTCGAAATGTAGTTGGTTCAGCTACATCACTAATGTTTGCAATAAAAAGAAGCCTCCAGTATAAGATTCTTCATCAATCTTGAGTGATGTCAGTTCATGTAAAGAAGCTAAGTAGCTTGCATAGTGTTTTCTTGGAATAACACCTGTTTTGTAATCTAGTTTGCACTCTTTGATCATAACTGTTATTGTGCGATGGAACATAAGGTATAGGAGGATCAAGTGGAAGTAATTGTTTTGAATTCACTTCTATCTTCAGAATTTGTAGATTGCATTGAACATGACTTTGTACCAGACTGCATTATAGAACTTGAATTCCCATTATCAATTGTTGTTGTCGAATCTGAAGAAGTAACATCCACAATATCATAATGCATATTTTTTGACACTGAGTGTGATGAGAGTGTAACTATTATTGGAGTTGAAAAGGATCTGTATTCTTGAGTCTCAACTTGTGCTTGCATTCTAGAATTCCCAGAATTACATTTGTATGGCATAAGACTTTGATAATGAATTACATGTCTTGAGATGATGAATTTACTGGTTTGCACATGATGATAAATCACTCTCTTATATCCCATCGGATAGCCTAGAAAGACACACATGGATGATCTAGGTTGGAGTTTGTTTTCATTATATGGTCGTATATAGGGATAAACAAATGTCCCAAAGATCTTTAAAACATGTAGCTGTGGGTAAGAGCCAAACAACATCTGATAAGGGGACTGGATTCCTAGATTCTTGTTTGGCATTCTATTTATGAGAAACACAGAATGTGCACAAGCATGGAACCACAAGTCTTGAGGTAATGTTGTTGTCATCAATGTTATAGTTGTCTCTATAATGTGTCTGTTTCTTCTCAGCAATTCCATTTTGTTGAGGGGTATATGGACAATACACCATATATACAATCCCCTTATTCTTCAAGAATTCATCAAAGCTATGACTCATATATTCCCCACCATCATCAATTTACAAACACTTAATATCAAAACTGAACTGAGTATGAACAAATCTATAGAACTTTTGAAAAACTACAAAGACTTCTAATTTTTGATCGATGGGAATATCCATACATATCTACTGAATTCATCAACAAAATTGACATAGTACTTGTATCCTTCTATGGATCTAGTTGTTGAAGGACTACAAAGATTTGAATGCACTTTTTGAAAGGGAAAAATACACGTTTCTTTCCTATATGTGAAGGGTAACCTAGATATCTTGCCAGAAATACAAAAAGAACATAGATGTTGTTTATCATCAAATGAACTAACTATATTAGATTGCTTCATCATAACTGTAAAAAACACTTCATTGCTGGGATGTCTATATCTTTGACTTAACTACTCATTTTGAAAGCAACTTCACTGGAATTCGAAACAACTCTCCATAAAAGTTAATCATCACAAATAAACTAGTAGTGATTATCTTTGCATAACTGTTTCACAGATAACAAACTAACAACTATGGTTGAAACATGTGAAACACTTCTCAGAATCAAAATGTGTGGTAACATTTCCAATTTTGCAGAACCAATATGTTTTATTGGAATATCTTCCCCATTACCAATTGTAATTTTGTCACTGCCTTCATATGATGTTACTTGTTGCAGAGAGTTTATATTAGCTGTCATATGATGTGATGCCCTTGTATCAATTATCTATGAATCATTGGGAAGAAATGGATGTGAAGCTTGAGCTTGAATCGCAGAGAAGAAATTGCACCTTGATATGCAAAGTTGTTTATGTGATGACAGTCTAGAGCATTATGCCATTTCTTTCCACAAATCTGACATTCCACAATGTTTCCCATAAAACTAGGATTAGTTGACCTTTTCCAACAATTAGGAGTAGTATGACCTCGTTTAGAACAAATTTGACATTCTGGTACAATTTGTGATCTAGTCTCAATACTCCTAGACCATGATTTCCATGAACCACCATTCTGCTTACCACCAAAAAATTGACCTCTGCCATTAGAACCATTTGAATTCCTATAATTTCCATTTCCATTTGAGCCTCTGTAATTCCTATTCCCATTTAAGTTCCTGTAATTACCATTAGAACTAGAAAATTGCCTTGGAGCACCATTCTGTCCCACAAAGGCATAGCTATTTGAAAGATCAGGAAATTGCTCTTGTTGATGTTAAGACAAACGTAAGTATGGAGGCTCTAGAGTACCATATTTATTTCCCATATATGGAGGAAACTGTTGTGGTGATGGAATAGAAGGATATGGAGCCGCATGATATGAGCTAGAAAAAGGCACGGAAAGACTTTGTTGTGGAAATGGCATGTTAAAAGTAGAGACACCATTTGGTACCCTTATGATTGTCCCTCTTGTAGGGAAACTCATACCTTCGGAATTGCTAGATGATCCTTGAGATGTAATAGATGATGATGAATTGCCAAAAGATCCTTGCATATATATTCCTGCAAAGTTATTTGTCAAACTTTTATTCAAACTTGACGGAGATGAAGTACGATGACTATTAGATAGTTCACAAACACAACATTTAAAGCTAGACACATCATGCTTAACAAATAGGCTAGGAAACAACCTTCGTAAATACCCAAAAAAAGCATGTCCAAGGCCACGATGCCACAATCAAACCTCCGAAACTTTATTCCTTTATTCTTGAGATCCTTCCACGATAAGTGCTTGAGTTAACATTCGGGTACTGCTCGATGTTGGCTCTAGGTAGTAGAGCCTCCCTTTTCTAACACCATAACCAATCTTCTTGCGAGTCTGAATGTCCATAAAAACACAAAAAAAAGGCCAAAAAATCATAAGACAATGTTGGGCGACAATTATTTAAGCAATAGATAACAAATTATAATCTAGGGAAGGAACAACAAGTATTGTATCAAGATTAAGGGTATCAGAAAGGGAGACAACGTCTTCCTCAATAATGGAGGCAACATTACTGTTGGCAACACTCACGAAAGTTTTGGTGGACGGTTTTAAGGCTTGTACCTATCTAGAATCACAAGTCATATGTTCAATACTACCGGAATCAATTATCCACGTATTATTCGTAACAAATGTACAAACTTGTAAAGCCTTACAATTGGTTATACTCTTCTGTCTTGTTCGATTAGATTGATTCGGATAGACATGAGCTTCTGATGTCATTGCACTAAGTGAGTTGGGTGCAACATGAGAGAGTGATGGATAAGACCAAAATTTGCAATCAAACCAAGCCCATGCAAGTCAGCCTACATGGACCCAAAAAAAAAAAAAAAATTGTTGTAGGCATAATTTACTGAACAATTATGGAGGCCATAGAGAGAGAAAGGTGCGGCAATATTAGAGAGAAATAGAGAGATGTGTAATTGTGGGTGTGTGTTATTCCACCCCATTGTGCCTTTATTTATAGTAGTAGGGAAGGTTAATTCCTTACCCTTTAGGTAATCTACTCCTAATATGAATGTAAGATACATTCCCATATCTACTAGGATTTACACAATCACATTCCTATTTTAAATATGACTGCAACACTCCCTCTTGAGTGTATAAATACTCAACAAACCATGGTATCATATTCTTCAGTAGATAAGGTAGAATAGTTGATGAAGTCTTCGACACAACGGGTGATCGCGAGTCTCAAATTTACTTTGAAGTATGCATTTGTAAAAACTCCCAAAAACCTTGCTATGGTAAAACCTAAGGAATGGGGAAACCCCATAGACTAAGGAGAAAAGTAAGAAAAATATGCATAATGTCCAAAACGCTAGTCAAACTAGACGAAGGTAGTAAACTCAACGGAGTATGATCATCTCGGGATGGGTGCCTCATTAAAACCTAGTTAGGTAGCAAAAACCCAGTGGGTAAAATGCTCCTAATCGTAGGGAAAGAGTACATTAAGATCATGTGAGTATGCTTCAAGATACTGCCCCTGAGTTAGACATAACTTCTAAATAAGAGAACTACAAGTGATTCAACTCATATAATTTATGCATACCGATTCATTGGACGAGCTTCCGAAATGTAGATTTGGGCAATGACTTGGTGAAGAGATCGGCCAAGTTGTCTTGGGAACGGATTGTATGACTTCAATCTCCTGATGCTTTACTGATGTAGATGTAGGCACACTATGTCTTGGCGTTGACTTCGTTGATGTATCATGGCTTGGTTGGGTTGATACATGTGGCATAATCTTCATGCATCGTCGTCGGGACTCAGCGATGTATGAAAACACAGCAAGTACTTCGAAATTCTCAACAAGAACTCCTAACCATGTCTCACTTGTGGCGTAGTGAAGTGAGGTGAGTCTTGGAATGATTCGAAGACATAACCATTTAGGGATTTTGCTTTGTGCGAGTTTGATAAGTAACCAGCGTCATCATAACAAACAAGGCAAGCATCATTTTGAGGATCAGAGGGGTTGGATCCGCTGAGATGCATTGGTATTTGCCCATGTAGTACCTTCAGGGTACGTCTTTAATACCAAATCAATGGTTGCGTGTAAGCGCGGTGCTGCATCTTTACCAAGATCAACAGCGAAGGAGATGTCCTATCTAAATACAACGAGCTAAGTACAATGACGCGCAAAATTGAACTTTAGATATGAAATTTCGGATTCCATAACCTCTTCAGGGTCTCATGTGCATATAATGTATGGACGATCAAAGGTATACTCAAAAGTAACGCATTCGGGGTGTAGTTCGACTAGTAGACCAAAATACCGTCAGAACAATGCTCTGAACTTCAGGTCAAAGTATATATGAGTTTTCCCAAGATCCTTCATCTCAAATTCCATCTTTAGGTGCGAGGCAGTTTTCTCAAGCTCTTCCGGAGTCTTAGTGAGATCCGTGTCAACGACATAAACTGTAACTCTAGCAATTTGGAATAAGACTTCATAGCTTAACAAGCAAGGGCATAATTCATCCTGACTGATCAATAATCACGTAGACAGGTATACCACATTCGTCAGAATTTTCAATCCATAAGTGAATGCCTCAAAATGAGTTACGAGGGTGTTCCGTGGTTTTGGAACTATTTGAACCAATCCATGTAATTCTTTAGAAACTTACATTTAAATCTCCTTATCTATATCCCCATGGAGAAAACACTAACCACATTTCATAATGTTGCTATTAATCACATGACGTTTGAGAGAAACCTTGCGCCGTAAGGCGTGCATTATATCGCACTATTTCATTCATCTCATAATGTTTCCTTTCCCACTTGTAACACAATAAGGTTACCTTGGGTAGTGTAGGAAGGACAGGTCCAATACACACTTTGGTAAGGAATTTAACCTGGATTGTAACTTTAGTTGTCCAATCAGTTCTACGTTGTCACTTAATCAACGGAACATGGTTCGATATCGTCGTTTTTCATTTATGTCAGTAGCTACCATATAAGTGAAAGCATCATCGATGATAATCTCATTTCAATTCCATACAGCTCATCCAAACTAGTATACTGGACCAAGAACTTTAAATCTCGGGAGAAATTCGGATTAATCTCATGAGATGGAAATGATTTGAGACAACAATTGAGTTTAGATTCAGTGTTGTGCCGTGTCTTCCTCTTCCAGGGAAGTAAATCATAAGAACCGAGTGATCTGTCGTCTTCAGGCCAAGACAGATTGATTGGTTATCCGCCGATGTACCAGACTGTCCAACATAGGCGTCCAAACTGTCCAACGGGTGCGGCACACCTTCCATGGATGTTGACTCGACGTCCGTTAAGTACGTCTATCCTTGCAGGCATGTTTGCAGCTGGTATATGATCTCGTCACTTTAGCTAGATCAGAGGAATGCATCTGGAGTAACATTCTGAAATCTAGAATCATCGTACTTACTTATCATACATGTGCGGTACGGGGATCAAGATGAGACAGAGTGGGTAACATCCACGCAAATTCACGTCGTTCTACAGGATCGTTGACGTTCTTATCTTCCCCTAATGGCGGGAATACTGTCTCATTAAAGTGATAACCCGCAAATGAGCGGTAAAGTTATCGCATGCAAGGGCTCTAAGAGAGCTAGTGTGATGGAGAATCATGATCGACAAAAGATACACATCCTTCTTTGAGGACCCATAGTGGTACGTTGCGACGGCGCAACTTGGCACATGGAATGCACACCCAAATGCGTAAATATGAAAATCGTCAAGTTCGTACTTAGTCACCAACTGTAACGACATATAGGTTGGGTGGCAATGGGCCTCAAGGCAGACCAACATAACTGCGTACAAGATTGCATAGCCCTAGGCAAAAACCGAAAACTTGATACTTTTACCAAAATTTGGGCGATCATTTAAATTGCGTTGTATGATCGCTAGGCGAGGCTATTTAGGGTGAACATGGAAATTCGATGTTCAATTAGAAACCCAAAACGATATGCAATACTTTATCGAAAACCGTCGATATAAACTCTCCGACATTATCTAGTCTCCCGAACCTTAAGAGATAAGTAGGGTGGTGAACCCTTAATCGGCCATGAGGTTTAGCAGCAATGTGTGTGGACAAACATATGACTAGTTTGTCGATTCATTAACCAAAACCATAAGTATTTATATGGTCCGCATTTTGGTTGGATTAGTCCATATATATTCCCTTGAATCAATTGTGAAAAGAGAGTCGTTTCGTATCTTTGTGAGAGATGATTTAAAAAATCAATTTCCTTAATGAGCATGCTTGGCAAAGTGTGCTTGTAGGCACAATATCCTTACTTCAGATAAGGAGATGCGTTGTAGCATTATTGTTCGACCTAAATGTCCCAAAAAGTCGTGCCAAATCAAGTAAATTGCTCAATCACTAGGCTCCAGGTCGGCCACATGTGGTATTCCCAGTTGGGAGACAACCCATTGGCCCCAAATCAAAGCTTCAGGCTTATTCTTGGAGGTGATGCATAGATATTTCACTCTGTTTTCTTCAGTTGATTCATTTATGATCATTGTCATCTCGAATATCCTTAAAAACTCAACATTAGGGAGAATTTAAGGTCCCTTAAATGGTGGTGCAGTACCATTCATAAAACGAGGAGCGTGCCAATGCTCTTAATCAGGTTGGATAGACCTGAAGTCATTGTTAGATATGTGATTTAGGTGTAAAGTTAGTGTGCGTAGTATGCATTCATCCAGACAACTAACTTTCTCACATTTCAACCTAATCACGTGTTTAATTGAATCGGTCACATGTAATAAGAAACATGATTCAATTAACTCACATTCGAGGACAATATTAATAAGATTATCAATAAGTAAAACATACACCAAACTTGAATCCAAGAACATGGAAAAATGTTCACAAAGTAAAAGGTTTACTAAAGGGGTTCGGCCAACAAGGCCATCCATGTCAAAATTCGGCTTTTCCAATGGTGTTTGGTGGAGCAAAAATATTCCCACATATTGACTAATAGAATGTACTCCTTAACAACATTGGTAGGGGCACGAACATGTGCATAACCAATGATCTATTCCATCAAGATGGAAGAAGATTCTGCAAGGTTAAAGTTCGCAAATATTATCCCTTATTCTTAAAGTTTTAGGTCTTAGGTGCCAAGGATCACACTTTGGGCATGATGCCACACCTTGGCAGGCCCTAATTATACCATATATTTATGGTAGTAATCAGATTTGAGAATGTGGTAAACTTCCGCTTTCTACACTACTGCTTCAGGGGCGAGTGAGAAACATGGAAGGACGAGAAAAATATTCTCCAGTCAAAATTTGATCGGATTTATAAATTTCAGAATTGTACTCATTCATGGACGTAATCATGGTGGGCTTCGGGCAATATGTCGCATGATCACACGGTCCCTAAGAGCGAGCCCAAGAGCCATGGAATCTTTGTTCGGGAGGTATTTCCATTGATAATGCTTCAGACATAAGTCTTCGAATGAAGATCATGGAGGAGGCTTATTTAGCTCTTCCTTGCCATTGTTAGCTTCAATGGTTTCTCAAATTCTTGATAGTCAAGTGGAGATTCACATCTTGTACCCCACATAAAGTGGTTTTTATTAGAAATGTCCAAAATGTCCACACCAAGAAAATCGAACTTGTTACAGTTTGACAATCCACTGAATTGGAGGGAACAAGATTGTGATTAGTGTTATGGGAATGAATCAACCATAAGCATCAAAGTTAGAACATTTGAGTGCTAAGACATGGTTTTCATGAAAAACGTCGGGTTTTCATAGGTGTATTATTTTATGAAAACTTCGGGTTTCAAAGGCACTAAATTTGAAACTGCAAGTTCAATTTAGTTTTATGAACAATTAGTTCATAATGAGAGGTTCCTGTAAGACATACATAATGCAATATGCTTATTAAGTATAGTGGATTTGAGTTTCTTCGGGAACTCAAGTGTGAGCTTTGTTACTACGAAAGTATGTGACGGTTCAAAGTATAAAAATGAATTATTGAATCGTTAATGTCTAAAAAGTGATATTCAGGTCAATAATTTTGGATTCATTATCAGATTAATGGACTGCAGGTCACTTTTAATTAATTCAATAGATTGAGACCATTCGGGGTCGATCATAGAAGCTAAATAATATTAAAATAATATTATTTGGTCGAAATAGCCCCAAAAATATTTGGGCTGGGTGCCGTGAGTAGGCAAGGCCCTAAGGCCATGGGGTGGACTTTAGGCCACGGGTCCAATTAAAAATAGGCCCAAAGGCCTTACGGGAGTGGGAAGAACCCCAGCCGTAGCTGGGTTCTTTGTTTGGACCGAAAAAGGGGAGGGGGGTAGGGGTCCTGGGCAGGCCCAGGAAAACTAGGCTGCAAGCTTTGTGCACGTGGGACAAGGCCCAGCCCCGTGGGGTGGCAGACGCGTTCTTGTGGGAGAGGACCCAGCCGACTGGGCTGGTGGAATTGGCTGCAGGCCGAGGCAACAGAGAGGTCTAGCAAGCATAAAGGCTTGCGGGCGCTGGTGTGGGCAGGGCTGCAGGCCCGTGGTGAAGGAACCCAGACCAGGCACACGGCCTGGTTGTATACACAGTGCCACGGTGGTGCGGTGGGTGTGCCGCACCATGTCCAAGTTCTCCTATTTCTTTTGAAATCCTCTAGGGTTTAGGAAACCCTAAATATGCTTCTAATTTAATTTTGTACTTTGACTCACATATTACACATAACAATTTAATTGTGTGATGCATGAAACAAATATATATATATATATATATATATATATATTGAAAAATATATGAACATATACAATATATATATTGGAAGGAAAATGTAAACATTGGGGGGTTCATGCATCATAGGGAATGTTTTCATGCTTCGTGGACGTTTCAAATATCTTTCTTTATTTTAAGCGTACCTGATTAGCAGAAAACGACAAAAGACTTTGAATTTGTAAAAGATCCTTCTCGGAAAGCCGAAATTGTATCTCCAATGTGTTGTATCACGTTCAACACAGAAAAATTAAATTGAATTAATAGCATGTAAATCAATTTAATAAAATAGTAAATTAATCATAAAAAGAATGATTAAAACGTAATACTCTCCTGATTGAAGAATAAACTCTCTTTAGCGTAGCGTCAAGAGCGTGCTGATAACATGTTGTAGGCATAATTTACTGAACAATTATGGAGGCCATAGAGAGTGAGAAAGGTGCGGCAATATTAGAGAGAAAGAGAGATATGCAATTATGGGTGTGTGTTATTACAACTCTTAATAGGTAATTTACTACTAATAGGAATGTAAGATACATTCTCATATCTACTAGGATTTACACAATCACATTCCTATTCTAAATATAACTGCAACAAAAATCAAATATTTTCTTTTTCTTTTTCTTTATCTTTATCTTTTTTTTCTTTTATTTTCTTTTTCTTTCTTTTTTTTTCCTTTTTTTTTGAACAAACAATATTATTTCCTTTTTTTTTTTCTTCTGTGAGAACACATGCAAGAATGGATCAATGGGTCATGTTTTCCGACGCAATGGAGGCGATGCGTTCGTGGTTTCAAAGAAATATGTGCAGCAACGACACACGTCGCTCACTGTCCGTTTCAAATTCAGAGAGGAGTAGTAATGACAACAGTCGCTTGCTAATCTATAGTTAGCAACGATGATAGTCATTCACTGGTCAACGGAGCACCAAACATAGCTGAGTCGCGGCAATGCTATCTCGCACAGCTAAGTTTCTTCCTATTTTCACGACATGGCTTTGGCGCCGAAGAGAATGCTTTTGGAATTGTGTATTATATGTCTATTCATCTCTCAAGGAGGAATTCATAAGATGATACAATCATATCAATAAGGAAAGAACTAAGAACTAATTTACATGAAATCATGCTAAATTAAGAATCCCAAGATAATAAGAATATACAAAAAGTCAACAAAATTAACCTTGATTAATTACTTTTTCACTCAATTAAGATTTCCTCCCGCAACCTTAGACCCCGACACATTGAAAAATCTCTCGTAGCCAACATTAAAGGCTAGAATATCATCCTCCCCTAAAAAATAAGGGTAATGCTAGGGAGACCAAATTTCTAAACCAAATTTTGTAAACCAAATGATATGGATGGTTATGATTGAATTATTACTTAAGTTTTGATTACCGTGCTTATTTCATATTAGTGACACATTTTTTGGTTTGCAAATTTGGTTTAAAATTTTGGTCACCCTACTAAAAAACCAAGAACTAAAAGAAAAAGAAACGAAGCAAGCCAAGATTTTTGTCACCTTTTTTTCAACTTCTCAAGGAAACAAAACAAAGCTAGTTGTGTTTTTTTCTTACTTTTCTTCACTTCTAATCTTCTTTTTGGGTTTGAATCATAATTACTTATCTTCTTTCTCTGCGATACCAGCCTTGAAAACCGAAACCATGAGGATCAATGCTACACACTTTACCATAAGGCTGGGAAGGAGACAGCTGGTAGCTTTGAATATTTTCAAAACTCTCATTTTTCAGCTTTTGACATTATATAGTTCGAAAGCATCTAATTCTTTGATGAAAATTGCATATTTAATAATCGTAGAGAACTTTGTAGTTGTTCTTTAACATTGTTTCTTGATTAAGCAACGTACCTATGTGCAGCTTACCATCTAGCTAGCCTGATGGTGAAGATTGTACAGAAAAAAGGCCAGAATATGGACTATCAATGAAGCAAATGAGTCTCATACAGTGCTCACTTTGTAAACTGTACGAGAGAGAGAGAGAGAGAGAGAGAGAGAGAGAGAGAGAGAGAGATGAAAGAGAGAGATATGGAGAGGTTGAAGAAACAGAGGGAAGAAGATGAGAAAATAGATAGAGAGGGAGAGGCACTGAGTCGAACAAAATGGCCATATCAATGGGCCATGTACGACAACTGGGAACGCCTGAAACAATACTATAAGGGAAACTGGGAAGAGGTATTCAGTCCATTGACAACGAATGACGACACTGTACTTCACGTCGTAGCCTTTGCCGGGCGGAGCGACGTGCTTGAATTCTTGATTTCCCTTGTGACAACTGCGACCAACGACGACCCTCGGAATTTACAGAATGCCTTGGTGCTGGAGAATAGCCACGGGAACACCATCCTCCACGAGGTGGCGGCATCGGGAAACCTGAAAGCGGCAATGCTGTTGGTAAGCCACGATAACCGCACAAGGAGAGAGCTAATTGCTAGACGGGATGCTGACCAAGACAATGAGTATGAGCCGGATGTTGATGCCAGCTCTAGATGTATTGTGGAGATTGAGAACAAGTTAGGAGAAACGCCGTTCTACAGGGCAGCTTCTTACGGTCACACAAAATTGATGGACTTTTTCAACAAACAAGTTGTGAATATAGAGCACCACTTAACCAGATACGTTGATCGCATGTCCGTTCTTCATATCGCTGTCATTAACCAACATTTTGGTCTCTCTCTCTCAACATTCAAAATAGAATTATTCATCGAAGTTAGACAATAATTAATATATATAGTTGGGCTTGTTTATATTGGTGGGGCCCCTCCAAGGCGTATGTTATTTAGAGTTTGTGGAAGTGTATCATCTTTGTGTACTTTTGAAAAATGCCCCTCTTCTCTTTAAATTTTCAAAGAATGTAATTTAATTAGTAATAAGACATTCCTCAGTAGTTTAAGTGAGCGTGATACCTAGATATAGGAATCAGGAAACTTGAGTTTGATACCAATAACACTATGTCCACACTAGTGTGAGTTCAATATATTAGTCTCACACTCAAATTTTTTTGTTTATTATAAGAGTGATTTTTATATGAGTCCAATATAGTGGTATCACACTCACTTTTTCCGTCCCATTGTGGAACGCCTAAGAGACAAAATTGTAAAATCCAAAATGAAATTACCTCACGCACAGGAGGGTAGTTTCTAACGTATCTATTTTTATTTTTATTTAAAAAGAATGTAAATACAATTTTTTAATAAAAGAATAAAATATTAAATAACCAATTGACACACGGGTAGATGTGTGGGAAGAGGCTATCATAATATTTACTTTCGCAAAAATCCGCTAAATTGCGAAAATAAGTCATTTAGTTGTTTGATTAACATTCTTTCTTCTTTTCTGTTTCCACTTTTCATATATAATGCAGAAACTGCTATTTGGTTACTGAAAAAGTACCCATGTCTTGCAAAAAGAAGGGAAGACGATGGTTTCACAAGCCTTCAATTGCTAGCCCAGATGCCATCTGCCTTCCAAGTTTACTATTGCAAAAGCTTATGGAAGATGCTTATTCATAAATGTACGTGTCTATACTATTATTTAAGAGAAGAGGAATTGTATACCACATCGAAATAAACTCCCAATTATGTCCCCCGCTTACATTAAATACAATAATGTGTACAGTAAATAACAATAATTAAAAACATAAAAAAAAAAAAAAAACTCCATTTCTCTCTAGTCTCTTTTTATGTTCTCCGTAGCTTCATTCCACATGCATATATAAAATAGGACTTTAATCTAGCAGCCAGTATGTAATACTATGTACATGATATTCGGATTAAACAATTTCAGAACACTTTAACAATACTAATTACCTGTACTCTAGTAAAAACAGTTGTTTTACTCCTGCTAATGGAGTGCAAGAATATAATTTAGGATGAGATCATATTTCTGCTTCCCCTTCTATCTTAATTACATATATTATTCAGGCCTCTCTGAAGATGATAATGTTGATGGGGACGGTGATATAGAGAGCAGATGGATTCCACAGCTTCCCACAGCTTGCTTGTCGAAGACGCTCACAAGTAAATAAATCTCAAACCTCGAATATAATAAATCGAACGAAATATATTATTGTCTTTTGTTGTTTTGCTCCTATGAATTGTATGCTTTGTTCAATTCTTAATTATATAGACTAAATGATGAACAAGTAAGAATAAATATGACCTTTACAAATCAAAGAAGATGAAGTTATAGTCGACTTTAATAGTAAGTTTCTTCTCTCTGCTAGATGCACACTACTCAATTAAACAATGTCTTTGGTCCAATATAATTAGAGTATTTTTCTGTGAGAGCAGTGACTACTACTTATATTGACAAATAATATGTCCTTGCGATTCTCCATTAGAATTTTTGTAGGAAACCAAGATTGCCTCCCATTTATAATACAAGTGAGTAATTTAGGATCAATTCGTAGTTTTAATCCTTTATTAACTAGGACAATCAATTCCAGTAAGTATTTTCTAAACTAATTTAAACTAAAACGACTGACCAGTATACACCTACACTTATGCTCATATTCTAACAGAACATGTTCACATGTGTTCATACCTCTCCAATCATACTCCCTATTTTGATTAAAAAGACTATGAACCAATAGAAATTAATTTTAATTTCAAATACTACTAACATAGTAGTAATTAATGCTAGAGTCATTAGGAGCTTCTTTTTCCCTTCTCAGATTTAGGAGCTACTAGAGGATTGAATATGAAATTGTTTTAACTATCGCTAAATTTTAGCAAGGAACTCATTGGAGAAGCTCTAGTTAGAAAGCGTTACTAGCCCCTTACTAATCATTTATTTTTTGAGTTTTTAGTTTTCATTGTATTAGAAATAGATGAAACCTACGTACACAGAAATGTGGGAAATAGAATAGTGAGGAAGGATGGGAA
This sequence comes from Pyrus communis, assembly GCF_041283825.1. Lineage (NCBI taxonomy): Eukaryota > Viridiplantae > Streptophyta > Magnoliopsida > Rosales > Rosaceae > Pyrus > Pyrus communis. The sequence continues at coordinate 33,167,007 of NC_142569.1, read as the reverse complement.
GAGATGTAGAAAATGGATAAGGAAAGACAGAAAAAAAATGAAAACTAAAGACCAAAAATTATTAGGGTACTCATATGGCAAGTGATACATGTAATGAGAGAAATTCATTAATTAACATGACATGTACACATCACTTATCACATTCAATGACACAAATGTAGTACAAAAATGGGATCTCCTTTCCAAAATTGTTTTAAGTTCCTTTCACTTAAGCCTTTTTTATTTTTATTTTTGGTAAACCACGTAAGCCTTGAAATATGAAACATGAAGGGGTCCCGGTACAACCTTAACCATAAAATTCCGGTAAAGAGAAAAAGAAAAGAAAATCACTATGCATGCATGATGGTGAAAACAAAGTTAATTATATTGTTAATAATTTTAATCCTATTTATGCATGATCAATCATACACAGGATGGCCTCGAGTGTTTTCGATCGTGAAGCAAATAAAAAATGAAAAATCACTATCGGAGCTCACTCATCTGCTCGTAGAGAAAGACTATTCATGGGTAGAAAGTAAGAAAACAGAAAAAGACAAGACAATTTCCTTGGTGTCCTCACAGAAAGATCGTGCTGGTATTGGTGGTGATGGAAGAGGAACAAAAAAATCCACTATTTATAACTACACCCCACTGCTTATAGCAACTAGCACCGGAATATTATCTCTTGTGAAAAAGATGCTTGAGGTACATCCTCAGGCGGTTGAGGCGCACGATATCGGCAATCAACAAAACATTTTGCATATGTCAATTAAGCATCGTCAGTTGCAGATATACAGGCTTGTGAAGAGAAGCAGAATGATAACGTCGAGGTTAACTTGGAGGATTGACAGGGATGGAAATACCTTATTGCATCAAGCTGCAGATATGACATATTACTCTCCAGACACTCAACGTGTAAGTGGTCCTGCATTGCAATTGCAAGAAGAATTACGTTGGATGGTGGTGAGTGACTCTGGCCTTAGTTAAATTCTCTTTCACGGTTTTTTATACAAGGGATATTTTAACATTAAATTCATCTACATATAAATTATGGAACGAGAAATTCGAACTTGGGGAAACATTCCCTCAGTTCGAACAAACTATTATTCATCTTGGGCAAACATAGTTTAATTGGAATTATCAAAATTATGGGAAATTACATAATTTTGTTGCAAATAATTAATTGAATATATTCTACAGTTAATATGAGCCACCTAAAATCTAATGAGTCTTCTCATCAAAAATTATAATTAAAAAAAAAAAAACATAATGAGCCTTCCTTTTATTCATATTGGAAACAAAAATATGCTAGACTAAGAATTGAAATGGTTAATTCATACATTAATATTTAGTTTTACCAATTTGTTGGTAGCGCGTGAGAAGGATAATGCCTCCTCATTACATGATGCACCGCAACAACATGGGTATGACAGCGGAGGAGCTCTTCAATAGTGAGCATGCAAAGCTTCTTCAGTCGGCACAAACATGGATAAGAGACACTGCTCAGTCATGCTCGGCCGTGGCAGCTCTAGTGGCCACTGTGGTCTTTGCAGCCGCCTACACTGCTCCTGGGGGTTACAGTTCAGGCGGTGCTCCTGTTCTTCGACATTCCCCTTTCTTCACTACCTTTATCATCACAGACGTTGTCTCGCTCATCAGCTTGTTGTCTTCTCTCGTCACGTTTCTCTCGATCTTGACATCTTCGTTTGAGTACAAAAACTTCCATCAATCTCTTCCGCTCAGGCTGCATTTAGGATTTGCCTTTCTTTTCTTCTCGCTAGTGACGACCATGCTCGTGTTTACTGCTACAGCTGTGCTCTTGATTCATCTCGATGAGGAATTGACAAGGTCTCTCCTTTATGTTGCTGCCTTTCTTCCTGTGTCTGTATTTGGGCTCCTACAGCTTCCTTCGTATGCGGGATTTTCTCATGCTTTGATATTTCTATTTAAGAAAGTTAATAATTTCGTTTTTCCCTGTAAAGGAAATCCTCAATCAGTAAGGGTATTATTGAATGCCGATTTGTGTTGTAAGTCCAAACCAAAATAAATACCAATAATTACATATTGGTGAGATAATGGACGATTGTGTAGAAAAAGGTATGTAGGCTAAAAAATATATTTGTTATGGATACGTGAATGTGGAAAAAATGGAAGAGAATGCTTTTTTTCTCGTTATGTTTCTCTACAAGATTACAAGGATATATATACATGATACAAGTGTGTAGGTAGGACAAGGTAGCCGTCCTAGTGTGTAGGTAGGACAAGGTAGGACGGTTGTAGGACGACTTGACGGTTGTAGGACGGCTAGTGTGTAGGTAGGACGGCTGTAGGACGGCTATAGGACGGCTAGTGTGTAGGTAGGACAAGGTAGGACGGCTTATACTTCCAATAGTGAATAATATTATATACAATTATACAAGGACTCCAACCATATTCCTTATTTGTCTAACACTCCCCCTCAAGTTGGAGAGTGGATGTCAAGAACTCCCAACTTGCGTAACATACCCGAAAACTTTTCTTTCCCAAGAGGTTTGGTAAACAAGTCTGCCAATTGTTGTGCCGTACCCACATGCTTGGTCTCTATTGTGCCATCTACAATCTTATCTCGTATAAAGTGACAATCCATCTCAATGTGACGAGTTCGTTCATGAAAAACAGGATTGGCAGCTATATGTAACGCTGCTTGATTATCACAAAATAAAATGGAAGGACCATCCAAAGGAATGTTCAAATCCTTCAACAAAAAACGAAGCCAAACTATCTCGCAACAAGCACCTGCCATGGCCCTATATTCCGCCTCTGCTGAAGAGAGCGAAACGGTTTTCTGTCGTTTCGTCCGCCAAGAAATCAAAGAACCGCCCAAGAATACACAATACCCAGTAGTCGAACGGCGAGTGATAGGGCAACCTGCCCAATCAGAATCACAAAACGCAGTTAACTTGGTCTGGTTGTCAGAACAAAATAATAAACCTTGACCTGGAGTAGCCTTCAAATAACGAACAATACGAAGCGCAGCATCCATATGAGATATCCATGGCTCGTGCATAAAACGGCTTAGAACATGCACATAATAGGTGATATCCGGCCGAGTGATAGTGAGATATATTAACCGACCTACTAATCGTCGATACTTTTCAGGATCCTTGAGAAGTTCTCCTTTATCAGATAATTTTGTGTCATCCATAGGAAAAGCAATGGGTCGTGCTCCCAAAAAACCATAGTCCTTGAGAATCTCTAATGCATACTTGTGTTGAGAAATATAAATCCCTTGTTTGGAACGAGAAACCTCAATACCCAAAAAATATTTTAAATCACCAAGGTCTTTTATCCGAAAATGATCACGGAGAAAAGACTTCAGAGAATTAATGGCACTAGCATCATTGCCTGTAATCACAATATCATCCACATAAATGAGCAAAGCTGTGAAAGAAATACCAGACTTTTTAGTGAACAATGAATAGTCAGCTTTGGATTGTTGAAAACCGGCAGAAATGATGGCACTAGTGAATTTGCAAACCATTGGCGAGAAGCCTGCTTAAGACCATAAAGTGACTTGTGAAGGAGACACACAAGATTCTCTCCCTGTCGCCGAAGACCAGGAGGAGGCGACATATAGATTTCTTCATGTAAGTCACCATGTAAGAAAGCATTATTAACATCAAGCTGATGAAGAGACCAAGACTGACTAGCAGCAAGAGCAAGAAGACAATGCACCGTAATCATCTTAGCAGTAGGAGAAAAAGTGTCATGATAATCAATACCTTCAGCCTGAGTGAAGCCTTTAGCAACCAAACGAGCTTTGTAGCGGTCAATAGAGCCGTCGAAATTGTGCTTGAGTTTGTACACCCACTTACAACCAATGGGAATTTTGCCAGGGGGCAAGGAAGTTAAAGTCCAAGCACCATTAGCATGTAAAGCTTGAAGCTCCTCAGTCATAGCACGTTGCCAATTGGGGTCAGTGGCAGCCTCGGCAAAGGAGGAAGGCTCCACAGTCCGACTGACAGAGTTAATGTAAGAAAAATGCCTGGGAGAGTAACGGTGATAAGAGAGAAAATTACAAAGTGGATATCGCGTACCTTGTGTAGAACCGGGTTGCGAAGTCGAAGATGGGTGGGATGGCAGAATCACCTGCGAGCAAACGTAGTCTTTTAAATAGGATGGAGGTTTATGGGCACGGGAAGAGGTGCGGGGAAGGGGAGGATTGGTAGGTAGTGGGGGGGTAGGGATGTCCGTGGGTAAAAGGGTGAAAGGTAAGGAAGTAGCCGGGGGGGGGGGGGGGGAAGGAGGGGATGCCGAGAGGGCAGGGGCATGGGGAGGAACGGGTAATGGGGCAGCAAGGGAATCTGTGGGAGGCGTGGAAGGGGAGGAAGGTGGAGGAGGGTGAGGCGTCGGGGCAGGAAGGGGTGGGTTATATATAAAGTCCAGAGGGGGTGGGATGGGTAGGGTAGGCGAAGAGGATGGGATAGGAGGGTGAGAAACGGCATAAGGGAAAGTAGTTTCGTGAAAGATGACGTCTCGACTAGTGAAAATGCGGTGATTGTCGAGATCGTAAAGGGTATAGGCCTTTTGTCCATGAGGATAACCGAGAAAAATGCAACGATGAGCCCGAGGGGAAAATTTGGTGGTGGGAGTGACAGAGGTGGCATATGCCAGACAACCAAAGACGCGGAAGTGGTCATAAGATGGGGCTTTCGAAAAGAGAACCTCAAATGGGGATTTATGATGGAGAAGACGGGTAGGGAGATGGGATTGAAAATGAAGGGCGCGAGCGGTTTCAAGAAGATGACGATGTTTTCTTTCAACAACGCCATTTTGTTGGGGGGTATAAACACAAGAAGTTTGTAAAAGCACCCCATGATCAGAGAAAAAACTACGAAGAGATAAAAATTCACCACCATTGTCAGTACGAATGCATTGGATGGTAGTGCGGAATTGGGTAGTGACATAAGCAAAAAAATCCTTAATTAATTGTTGAGTGTCGGATTTATGTTTCATGAGGAAGACCCACGTAAAGCGAGAAAAATCATCCACAATGGTTAAGAAATAATGAGCACCAGAAAGAGAAGATTGACGATTCGGGCCCCAAATATCACAATGAATTAAAGTAAAAGGGAAAGTTGATGAAATTGAACTCAAAAGAAAAGGTTGACGAGTTTGTTTTGCCAACGGACAAACATCACAAATATGGCTAGAATCAAAAGTGCAATTAAGAGAGCTAGATGCTAAAGCTTGCAAACGAGTGGAGGAGGGGTGACCAAGACGCCTATGCCAGAGGGAGGAGGGGATGGTAATGATGTTGCAGAGAGGTTGACGGGTGGGGAGAGAAGAGGTAAGGGCCACAAGGTAATACAGATCGCCACGTCGCTTACCCACACCAATCATCGCCTTCGAAACCAAGTCCTGCAAAACACACCAAGAAGGAAAGAAGGTTATGGAACACGATAATCCATCTGTAAGTTTACCAACCGATAAAAGGTCCACTAGGAAATTAGGGACACATAAAACATCCTTCAAAGTAACTGATGAATTTAAAGGAAGAGTGCCGGTAAAAGTAATGGGAGCGGAAACACCACTAGGCAAAGAAACAGGCGGCAAATGTGAAGGAGAACGATTAACCAAACATGAAGCGGAAGAAGTAATATGATCCGTAGCACCACTGTCAAGAATCCATTGACCATGACGAGAGGTGACAGGTAACAAACCTTGGGCAAAATCAGTAGTGAACACGGCATTGGCCTGAGGAGGGGTGGTGGTGTCACGTAGAGCGGCTAGAACACGGGAGTGCTGCTCGGCAGAGAGGTCAGGCATGGCAAGCTGCAAGTCATGCAAAGTGGGCTGGGCCCCGTGCACTTGGTGGGTCGCTGGAGTAGAAGAGGAGGCGGGGGCCTGGGTGCCTTGCACGTGATGGGCCTGGGTGAAATTATGGGGCCGGGAAGCAGAAAACCGTGGCTGCCGGGGAGGACTGGAAGGTGCATGGCTGCAGGAAGAACTGGAAGCAGTGGCACGGTGCGGTGGTCGCCACGGTTGGCCATGGAGGGGATGGCCAACGGGATAGCCATGAAGTTTATGGCAGGTGTCTCGGGTATGATAATCAAAATTGCAGTAGGTGCAGTGGAGGGGAGGACGAGCAGAGGAGGGACGGGACGGGCCACGAACAGCCATGGCAGCAGGTTGATCGACAGAGCGGAGGACGCCCAGGGAGCGTTGTTTTTCAGCTTGAGACACCGAGGAACAGGCCTGACGAACAGTGGGAAGGGGATTCATTAAAAGAATCTGGTCACGAACAGCAGCAAAGGATTCCTTGAGGCCCATTAAAAATTGCATGAGTTGTTGACGGTCATGCTTGGCGTTGCAAGAGCATGTGCAACCATCATTATAAGAAGCAAGCTCATCCCAGAGAGCTTTCAGGCGAGTAAAATAGGCGGAGATAGAAGAAGAACCTTGAGAAATTGTAGCAAGTTCCCGGTTGAGTTGGAAGATGCGTGGAGCATTACTCTGAGAGAAGCGTTCGCGAAGATCATCCCATACAGCTTGGACAGAGGTGGAAAAAAGCACAGATTCTTGAAGGTCAGGTTCCAAGGAATGCAGAAGCCAAGAGAGAATCATGTCATTGCAACGACGCCAAGCCGCGTGAGCATCAGGGTCGTCGGAGGAAGAAGGTTCTTGGATATCGCCAGTGATGAAACCAAGTTTATTCTTGGCACTCAAGGAAAGCTGCATGCCACGGGCCCAGGATGTGTAGTTATCACCATTCAACTTCTTGGATACAAGGACAAGATTCGGGTGGTCGGAATGATGAAGGGAAAAAACACCATCGGAAGAAGAAGAGTCAGCCATGGGAACGGCAGAGAAAGCTGCCGAAAAAAAAAAATAGGGCTAGGGTTATAAACCTGCTCTGTATACCATGTAGAAAAAGGTATGTAGGCTAAAAAATATATTTGTTATGGATACGTGAATGTGGAAAAAATGGAAGAGAATGCTTTTTTTCTCGTTATGTTTCTCTACAAGATTACAAGGATATATATACATGATACAAGTGTGTAGGTAGGACAAGGTAGCCGTCCTAGTGTGTAGGTAGGACAAGGTAGGACGGCTGTAGGACGACTTGACGGCTGTAGGACGGCTTGACGGCTATAGGACGGCTAGTGTGTAGGTAGGACAAGGTAGGACGGCTTATACTTCCAATAGTGAATAATATTATATACAATTACACAAGGACTCCAACCATATTCCTTATTTGTCTAACAGATTGACATCACAGCTTTTTTTATATTTTTAGCTAAGCATGTTTTTTACCATTTACATCTATGTAGCAGATATCTTTGATTTTGGGAGCTATTATTTATTTATTTATTGAAATGTATTCAACAACTAGAATTGTAATCTCTATTCAATAATCAGTATGCGTTGTTTTCTCAAAAAGTTGTTACTCCCTTTATTTCATTGTTCAATTTTTCTAAGAGTGTTAGTGAGAGGTGTGAAATATATAGCTTGTAAACTTAGCATATATATATATATATATATATTCTTTTTTAACAAATGATCTACACTAAGGGGGTGGGAGAATAGGCTAAACCTCACAATGGCTAGCAAGAATATGGTTCAAATTCACCTTTGGCGAGAATCGAACCTAATACCTCTCATGTGGATGCAAATTTCCGCCTTCTTGATCTTGGACAAAATTGCACCTACAAAACAATTAACACCTTAGGTTAAGGCCAAGAGCCTCATGCGCCCACGATGAATGGGGTGGGCTTTGGCCGAAGAATCTCCGATGCCAAAGTTAGAATTTAGAGAGAAAAGTGTTTGAGAGTTTTGAAGAATTTTAGCAAGAGTGAAGAACTAGCTTTTTAGAGAAAATAGGGTCATATATATAAGGAATGGAGGTGGCCGGCCCTTAGAGGTTTTTTGTGTGAAAATGGGTGATTTAATTGGTGATTAATGGATTAATTAGGAATTAATCCATTAATTAGCCAATTAATCTCCCTTTATATGGAATAATTTGTAGGTTATGAAGTAATTACTTAAGATGAGGATGGATGAGATAATTTGGAATTTGTTACCTATTTTGGACACTCTTGGCTTGATTAAAGAATGATTGTCCACTGCTCATGCGTAGGACAACTGGTCTGTCTCAAAGGTAACTTTGTCCTTTTTACCAAAAATCCACGTGTCGCCTTGTGATTATTTTTTGCTCCACATCTCACATACAAGTGAAGAGTAATACCACTAGACCATAATACTAAGTGACAAATTTATCACCTATATTAATTTGATAATAGTTGATAGACCAAACGTGTTCACTGAGCCAGTGCTCATCAAAGACTGTTAAGGCATGTTCGTTACACCTCCTTAGCAGGGATTGGCTTGGACTACCTTAAGTAGGACTATAATCCTACGTTTGGTAGGTTGTGGGAGTAAAATAAATGGGACTCGCATCGACTACGAGTCCTTGCGCGCTTCGCCAAAGCTCTCAGCCTAATCCCACGCTTTCGCTTGGTATTAGCAGGGACTAGAAGAAGGAAACTAGGCCGACATCCAATCCCCACTTTCGCTTGCTAAACCCCCCCCAGTCCCTCCACGCTCCGCCTTCTTCTGCGGAGCTGTCACCATGGCCAGGCCGTTGGCGGTGACCCACCTTCATCTTTTGTGCAACCAAGATTTGGTGTCGTCGAGGGAGGAAGATAATGAGCTCGAAGAAGAAGAGATAGTTGACGACCAAGATTTGGTGTTGTTGAAGCCACCGAAAGGAATAGTGCTGTAGTCGCACACTCTAGAGCATTCTTGGACCTTCTGGAGTTTTGGTTTAATTTTGAGTTCTGGAGTTATGGGTTAATTTTGTTTGGTTGGTAGGAAAACTTATATGGATTTGGCATTGCAGTGTGGAGTTTTGGGTTTAATTTTGATGTTAATTTCTTTCATTTCCTTTTTTGTTTTTTGGTTTAATTTTGAGTTATGGGTTAATTTTGTTAGGGCCTCAAAGTCTCTTTCTCGAAGGACCATACAGTGTGTGGTCTTTATCTCCATTTTCTAGTGTTTTACACTACCCATCATTGTTTCCGGTTCTGGGTTTAGTTTTGATGTTAAATTTCTTTAATTTTTTTTTTTTTGTTTTTTTGGATTTAATTTTGTTTATTTTTGGTTTCTATTCTGGAGTTTTGGACCTTTTGATGTCATATCAATTGCAATCCTAAAAATTGAAAACAATGAATTTGGCTCAATGTGGCGTTGCATTTCTTTCTTAATTTCCTGTTCTCCTATTAACAAAAAAAATTGGGTCAATATTTTAATCTGACACTTAGTCTGGCACTACACCAAACACTTCACTATTTTTATCCTGTTTAGTCTAAGCCAAGCCAGTCCAGCTTAGTAGCTTGTCCAGTTCAAAATAGTCCGGTGCAACAAACACAGCCTTAAAGAGCAAGACACCCCAAGGAGCAAGGAGCGGATAAAAACCAACGTTGCACATCTAAGGGACTATTTGATAACCATTTCGTTTTTTGTTTTTAGTTTTTGGTTTTGGGTTTTCAATTTTCAATTTTTTGAAAAATCAAGAAACTAGTTTTGGTTCTTGTTTGGTAACTAATTTCAGTTTTCACTTTTTTGAAAAATTAAGAAAGTAGTTTTCAGTTTTCATTTTTGAAAAATCAAGAAAGTAGTTTTGGTTCTTATAACTACTTTCAGTTTCCAAAAAAAATGAAAACTCAAAACCAAAAAATAAAAACTCAAGGCCAAAAATTTTGAAAAATCAAGAAAGTAGTTTTCAGTTTTCATTTTGCTGAAAACTGAAAATAGTTACTAAACAAGATTTCAGTTTTTAAAAAAGTGAATAAAAAAACTGAAAACGAAATGGTTATCAAATGACTTGATTTTTTGAAAACTGAAAATAGTTATCAAGCAAGATTTCAACTTTCAGTTTTTAAAAAACTGAAAACAAAAACTGAAAACGAAAAGGTTCTATGAGTGTCAAGAGCATGCTCAAGTTCTTGAAGCCAAGGGAAGGAAGTTTGATGACAACGGCGAAAAGTGTGTGTTCGGCGAGAGCTCCATGGGTATCCACATGTCGACCCCATTTAAAGAATTATCCTCAATATTGGAGTGAACTACAGAGGAGATGTGTAGAAGGATCACACGCTTTTAACAGACGAGTTGTATTTTCGCTCTATAAGATGAGGCTGTTTAAAAGAAAAATAAGCGATTTGGGTTTACATCAAATTATCTTCGGGGGTGTGGGTGGGTTGAAGGGTTGTGAATATGGATAAATTTTTTAATGTGCGAACAACGCAGTCCAGTATATTAAGTGTCATAATAGAATTTGTTAGAGTTTTCTTTTAAAGTTTTAAACCAATTGTATTGTTAAAACATCTCCAAAAAAGATGTCAAATATTGAACACCAAATTTCAATTTGATGATCTACATGGCAATTTGACATCATGTTAGAATTGCATCACCAGCCGATGTGTCTAATATTTTATTTTGTATTCTAAGATATTAATTTTTATAAATAAAGACTAAAAGAAATATAAAAGGCTATACTTACACCAAGCATTTAATGCAAGGCTAGTCCAAATAATAATAATTATTATTATTTGGCACATGCGTTTTGAGGTGGCACTTTTGACGCATCCCACTAAGCCTTCAATCCACATCAACTTTTGGCTAATGGGTTGGAATGAAATGTGATGTCATTTTTTATTATTACATGTCTACTTGGAAATTTGAAATATTGGTTGGAGATGCTTTTGTATTTGGTTTGTTGAGCCGTATTCTCAAAACATTGAAAAATCTCTTGTGACCAACTCTAATGGTTAAAATATCATCCAACCCTAAAAATAATAGGAGTCACCGGAAAAAGCAAGAATTAAAAGAAAAAAAAAAACAATGAGGATCAATGCTAACACACTTTACCACAAGACTGGGAAGAACATAGCTGGTAACTTTGGATCTTTTCAAAACTCTCTTTTTTCAGCTTTTGACATAATTTGAATGCATCTAATTCTTTGATGCAAATTGCATATATAATTCTCTTGGAGAACTTTGCAGTTATTCTTAAACTTTGTTTATTGATCAAGCAACGTACTATGTGCAGCTTACCATCTAGCTAGCCTGATGGTGAATATTGTATAGAAAAAAAAGGCCAGAATATGGACTATAAAATGAAGTAAATGAGCCACATACAGTACCACTGTGTAAATTGTACGGGAGAGAGATGGAAGAGAGAGGTGGAAGAGACAGAAAGAGAGAAAAATATGAGAAAATAGAAAGAGTGGGAGGGGCTTTGAGTCAAACAAAAAGGCCATATCAATGGGCTATGTACGACAACTGGGAACACCTGAAACAATACTATAAGACAAAGTGGGAAGAAGTATTCAGTCCATTGACAACGACACTTTACTTCACGTCGTAGCCTTTGCCGGCTAGAGTGACATGCTCGAGTTCTTGATTTCAATTGTGACAACTGTGACCAATGACCTTAGAGAGTTATGGCATGCCTTGATGCTGACGAATGGCCGCGGGAATACCATCTTCCACGAAATGGGGGCGTCGGGAAACCTGGAAGCAGCAAAGTTGTTGGTAGGACATATCAATGGGCCATGTACGACAACTGGGAACACCTGAAACAATACTATAAGACAAAGTGGGAAGAAGTATTCAGTCCATTGACAATGAACAACGACACTATACTTCACGTCATAACCTTTGCCGGAAGGAGCGACGTGCCCGAGTTCTTGATTTCACTTGTGACAATTGCGACCAATGCAATGGCCCTAGAGAGTTACATCATGCAATGGCGAAACAAGGAATTTTCGAGGGGAGGGGCTGAATTTTAGAAGGTAAAAGGTCCCAAAAAATATCAATAACCACATCATTTTAGATAGTAAATAATATTAATGTCATTCATAATTTGTCAATATAAATAAGTTACAATATCGTTCATATTTTGTGGTACTTTCCCTAATAACTTGGCATCATTCCTTTCCCTAATAACTTGGCATCATTCCAAATATGAATATGAATGCAATTAGCCAATTTTAGATCACTAGTAGAAAAACATGTTTGCGCGACGGAATCTTGCGCGACGGAGAAAATTTTGTCGCGCAAAGTCCGTTTGCGCGACGTATAACACAAAGCGTCGCGCAAACGGACTTTGCGCGACGAAGAAAGCGTTGCTCAAAACGCCTTTGCGCGACATAGGTGAACATACGTCGCGCAAAGCAGTTTTGCGCGACGCCGTCATTCGTCGCCAAACTTTTGGCGCCAAACGAAAAAGGATTTACCGCTTCTTTCGTTGACTTTGCGCGACGCAGGTGGGCATGCGTCGCGCAAAGATGTTTTGCGCGACGTATGACCACCTGCGTCGCGCAAAACATCTTTGCGCGACGCATGCCCACCTGCGTCGCGCAAAGTCAACGACTTTTTTTATTTAATTTGATTAGTTTGGGAGGCAAAAACTGCAAACCCAGTTGCAGCAGCTACCTCCGTCTTCCATCTCTCTCTTCAAAATCGTCTACCAGATCAGGTTTGAATTGATATTAATTCTTTATGTTTTTTCGATTGCAATCCTTCCCTTGCTCTTAAACATGATGTAAACTGAATTAATAATATGTAGATCCTTCATGTGATTCATTTACGAAATTGAAATTGTAAAATCAAGGGAGATAACTATCTTGTTGATTTTCTTTTTCTCTATACACCAGGTAGTTCCAACAATACTTTAACTAGTAAATGTGCTTTGAAAAATATTGTGTTACTAACCTTGTTTCTACTAGTGCTCTTAGCATATGAGTATTTCTAGGATCCTTTCCATGCTATTAATACCAAAAATTAAGGAAATTATCTACCAGAAAGTAGTCATAGTATATGAGATAGACATTCATTTGATGCATATAAAAACTATGAACTTAATACAAATATTGTGTTCTTATATTAAATAAAAATGCTGAAAAAATGAATTTAAGGAGGAAACATGTAACATTATATATTATCAATCGAGTGTGGCTTAGAAGCTTCTTTAGCTTACATACAGAAAGTTGAGCTAAAACATTATCACCTAACTAACATTGTTGTTGATTTTTGCTATATATGTTGCTATTTGCAAGTGTTAGTGTTGTGGTGGGAAAAGATATGAGAGTTGATTGGACAAAACCAACGAATTTAAATTTGAATGCAAATATAATTGCTTAACCCGGATTGAACATTGGACAAATACATATGACGACTGGAGAAGTTTGAACTCTAGCAACCAAAGGCGCTACAAGAATCTTATGCATACGTTATATTTTTGGAAAGTGATTTCTACACACATTATAAACTCTTATTTATTTATGGCCAATTATAAACTGAATAAATTAGAAAATTTTCAAACTAATCATATAATACTCAATTGTAAACCCGAGACGTATGGTAGTTCAAACACCTTCGGTGCACCAATAACATATGGCCTTGATTCTATCACATTTCCATGGGGTCTAATATTTTTTTGATAATGTCATGTTTCTGCAGTACATAAGAACAATTAAATTTTACACAAGTGTCTTGTATATGTCATTTTCAGGGCAGTGTGGAGAGAAGGCCATTTAGTGGCTAATTGTTACAAGCAGTTTTTTCGAATGCTACTTTGAAGTGGCAACAAAGATTCGAACTCTGGAGGTAAACCATTTACTGGATGATTATTGGTACTGTAATTCTTCTGCAATTCTGGTGTCATAAAAGAGGTCAAACACACATTCATCATTTTCCCATTCCTGAGCATAATTATTATTTGGTGCTCTGGTCTAAAGTAGTCTCAAATATAGAGCAGTAGGTTGTTCGAAATACTATGCAACCATAAGGCACATAGTTCTACTTCCTCATGATTGAGAGTTGAGATACATATAAACACTAACTCATCTTTTAAACTTCCATTTCCAATTTGTTAATTTATGTATACGTTCATATATTTGTCTCGTTACTTGATCTCTGAATGTTTGTTTTTTGCAATTTTTGGCGTATGCGATCTCGAAGCATATATAAACAAGTTTGACGGTTGGATCGTTGAAATTAGTTTCGTAGGATGTGTATCACATCAAAACAATAGATTCACTAACACTTAAGAGTTTATTTACACTTTCATCAAGTATAACATAAGATTTTGTGGTATCTACTAGTGTAAATATTTTAAATAGAAGATCGAATTCATTCATTGTATTTGTTTAGGGTCAAGGAGTGTAGCTGTAAAAAATCATCAAAATCGGAGTTAAAATAACCGTTAAATCGTGATTTTTCGTTTATAACCGTCGAAAAGTTTTGTCTTATTACTTGATCTCAGAATGTTTGTTTTTTGCAATTTTTGGCGTATGAGATCTTGAAGCATATATAAACAAGTTTGACGGTTGGATCGTTGAAATTAGTTTCTAAGCTGCATATCCCATCAAAACGATAGATTCACTAACACTTGAGAGTTTATTTATACTTTCATCAAGTATAACATAAGATTTTGTGGTATCCACTAGTGTAAATATTTTAAATTGAAGATCGAATTCATTCATTGTATTTATATAAGGTCAATGAGTGTAGCTGTAAAAAATCATCAAAAGCAAAGTTAAAATAACCGTTAAATCGTGATTTTTCATTTATAACCGTCGAAAAGTTTTGTCTCGTTACTTGATCTCTGATTGTTTGTTTTTTGCAATTTTTGGTGTACACGATCTCGAAGCATATACAAACAACTTTGACGGTTAGATCGTTAAAACTAGTTTCGTACAATGCGTATCACATCAAAACATTAGATTCACTAACATTTGGAGTTTATTTATACTTTCATCAAGTATAACATAAGATTTTGTGGTATCCACTTGTGTAAACATTTTAAATTGACGATCAAATTTGTTTATTGTATTCATATAGGATCAAGGAGTGTAGCTATAAAAAATCATCAAAATTGGAGTTAAAATAACCGTTAAATCGTGCTTTTTCGTTTATAATCGTCAAAAAGTTTTGTCCCGTTACTTGATCTCTGCATGTTTGTTTTTTGCGATTTTTGGCTGATGCGATCTCGAAGCATATAGAAACAAGTTTGACGGTTGGATCTTTGAAACTAGTTTCATACGATGCTTTTCTTATGAAGTTCAACCGTATATATATTTACTAAGTAGATTTTAATTTATTTATTTATTTCGTACTTATAATACTTAAGAGATTGACTGATATATATGAAAAAAAAAATTATTGTGGGTTTTTGTTAGAAAAATATATTATTGTGGGGTTTATGTTTAAAAAAATTTGAATTTGAAAGGAGGAAAGTCACATTTTCGGTAATTTTCATAATAATTTTTTTTTCCAATTAAATACTTTGCGTGACGCCTTAGTATGATCGTCGTGCAAAACAACTTTGCGCGACGTCGAATTAAACACCTACGTCGCGCAAGGTGTGATAATTTTGGCGGTATAATAGTGAAAAATAGGCGTTTTTTTTCAATTTTTCCAAAATTTTCCACTTTGCCCTATTTATCTCCCTCAATTCGAACCCAAATGACAGCCCTTCTTTATCTCCCTCTCCTCCTTCTATTCAAACCTAACCCAACTGAACCCTCCTCCTTCTATTCGAACATAACCCAGAAATCTTGAACCATCCCTCTTTATCTCCCTCTTTCCTCTTCACAAATCTTGAACCCAGAATCCTGTCCCCTTTCTTTTCCCGTAGACCCCAGATCTCCTTCTCTCCTCCCAACTGAACCCTCCTCCTTCTATTCGAACATAACCCAGAAATCTTGAACCATCCCTCTTTATCTCCCTCTTTCCTCTTCACAAATCTTGAACCCAAAATCCCGTCCCCTTTCTTTTCCCGTAGACCCCAGATCTCCTTCTCTCCTCTTCACAAATCTTGAACCCCAAATCTTTCCTCTTCACAATCTTGAACCCAAACCTGTCTTTCCTCTTAACAAATCTTGAACCCAAACGACAGACCTTCACGCAAATCTCGAAGCCGACGCGAATCAAGTCCCAAAATCAAGGTAAGGGTTTCTGATTTTCAATGGGTTTTTGTTATTTAGGGTTTAGGCTCAAATTGCAAGTTGATTTCTGAGTATTTTGTTGATGTATGTGTGTTTTGTGTATGAACATGAAATTGGCTTTTATTAATCTGATTTTAATTAAGGATGCATATGCCGTGTTAATTAAGGACCTTTTTAACAGGCCGGCGGCTGATGAACTTAAAATGCCTTCAATGACAAGTACATGGATATAGCTTCATTAGGTACATGTTTATAGTTTTATCATATTCTGTTTCACTTTCATAGAACCAAAGATCAAGATGATGTTTATAGTTTAAATTATGGGAAGAAAATTTAAATTTTGTGCACTGGAGAAGCACGCTACTTTTTCAGACGATACTTTGACAGATAGCTTGGTTTTGACGAGTGTCCCTTTGGTTTTGGAATTGCTTGCCATCCGTTTTCTTTTTCTTTTTCAGACGATACCTTGACTGCATAAGCAGCAACAACTTCACTGGTATTTTTCCTTGATGGTTTTTACCTTATTAAGTGTTCTGTGTCTGTGGTATAGAAATCTCACTGTTTTCGATCAGGATTTTGCTTACTTTCTTGCTTTTTATCTTCATAATTTCAGAAAAAAGACTAATTATTTGGAAAAATTAGAGGCGACCTCATACAACATTTTGATTCCTTTAATGATTTATTTGGAAAATTTTAAGAACTAAAATGTATAAACTTTTGGTTCAGGGCTGAAAAGTTTCTAACAATGTTCTAAAATCCAACTAAGACCAGCCATGTGATACCCTGGCTTTTCCTATATAAATGGAGTATCCACCTACATGCACAGGGTGACCTAATTTATTAAGTTTTGGTCAGTTATATAAAGTCAATAACATTTATAAGGAAATATGGCTAATAACGTAGCCATATCATAATAAGCCTCATGGTCAAAATTTTCTCCAATGTTTTGTAATGATATATATATATATATATATATATATATATATATATATATATATATATATCTAGTTGTTCTGTATTTATGTAGTTGTGACAAGATTGGGGCTTGTTGATGGTGTTATGTGTTCTGTAAGTTGGTTAACCCATGTTGCGTAGAAGTAAAAGCTTGAAACTTTTAAAATGTCGAACTATCATGTGTGTTTTCTCTTCATAACCGTTTGTACATTTAAACTGAAATCATTGATGTGCATAGTTGTATATTGTGTTCATCGAAACTAATGGTGCTTTCTACCTTCATTTGGGGAAATAAGGTTAGTTTAGTTGATTAAACGCCATTGAGATTGAAAGTAATGGTGGTTTCTACTTTTATTTGGGGAAAATAAGGTAATTTATATTAATTTGAACATTATTGAGAATAAATTGTTTGAAAAAGTTTAGTGGAATCAGGATGGGTTTTTTTTTTTTTTTTTTTTTTTTTTTTTCCTTTTGGGTTTTTTTTGGGGGGGGGGGGGGGGGGTGAACACATGTTTTTCCATTCTCTATCTAGTGGGGAGGTGTAAGGAGGACATGATTAAGTATGAAGAGAGTTGAATAATTTCATTCATAAGTTCTGGATTAAACGCCATTTAGATGACTTGATATAGCTCTCATACGTGAACTTCAAAGTGATGAAGTCCAACATGTGTTTCTGTACATTTGCTGCAAGAATGTATTCACTTTTATTAGTCCAAGTGGTGATTAGTTTCAAATGCAAGAAAGGATTAGTTTCTAATGTTATATTTTTATGGTTCAAAAAGTGTATAGATGTCGCAGTTGATCACTCGTCGTCGGAGTGTGACCAATGCGCCTCCCGCATTATCAGCATCTACTGCTCCACCCGTGAGTGCTCCATTGATTCAAGAACGAGGAGGTGAGGACCTATGCTGAGACGGTGAGAGACCTTGTACGAGCCATACAGACGGCCGGCCTACAAGTCTCGCTACCAGTACCTCATCTTGATCCACCTTCGACCTCAGAGCCACCTCACCCTCCCGATACTCAGTAGCTTGATGTTTTATACCTAGTTCACTTGTAGTTTTTTCTTTTTTGTTTGGACATCTTGTATATACATTTTTATATATTTTATAATTAAATACTTTTGCTTGGTTAATCAATTATTCTTTAGAATTTAATTGTAATATATTTATCAAAAAAATTTTAAAAAAAATTAGTTTTGAATAAAACATAAAAAAAAAAAAAGAAAAAAAAAAGGGGTTTGCGTGACGTAGGTCGCGTCACGCAAGGCAACTTTGCATGACGTAGGCCCTGAGTTGCGCAAAGTGGGTTTGCGTGACGCACAAAGTGGGTAGTGCAAAGTGGGTTTGCGCGACGCACTCTGTTAGTCACGCAAAGTGGGTTTGCGCGATGACCAACGAAGTGCGTCGCGCAAACCCACTGTGCGCGACGCACGCCCCGTGGGCCGTCGCGCAAACCCTAGCGTCTCAGACTTTGCGCGACGATTAACGCGCGACGAAGGTTGCGTCGCGCAAACCCTTAGGCAACGATTTTTTACTTTGTGCGACGAAAGTACCGACGTCGCGCAAAGTGTTTTTTTTACTAGTGGATGTGCCCTAGTAGGTGATTCGTTTGTGAGTGATGCTGGTCGTGTTAGCTATGGTGTGGTGTTGGTTATGCGAGTTGGTGGGGGTAGTGTGTTGGTGTTGCAACTCTCTAATAGAGGTAGAGCTTTTTTAGTTAACTTGTTAGCAAGGTATAGCTTTGCTCCAACAATTCGTCATTGGAAAGGAATCAAAGATGTTTTGCGATACCTTCATGGGACAACAGACATGGGCCTCTTCTACTAAGAGAAATCCACAAATGGCCAGATCCTTGCTGGATATGCATATGCTTGTTTCTTCTCTGATCCGCATAAAGCCCGCTCACAAACTGGATATGTGTTCACTAATGGAGATACAACAATCTCATGGCGCTCAACAAAGCAAACACTAGTTGCTAAATCTTCCAACAATCTCATGGCGCTCAACAAAGCAAACACTAGTTGCTACATCTTCCAATCACTCGGAAATACTTGCTTTACATGAAGCAAGCCGTAAATGTTCTTGGTTAAGATCAATGATCCATCATATCCAGAATTCATGTGGTGTAACTTCAAAGACAGACATTCCAACTGTCATCCATGAAGATAATGCAGCATGTGTTGCCCAAATAAAGGAAGGATTTATCAAGGGTAATAAGACTAAACACATATCTCCAAAGTTTTTCAGTGCACATGAGCTTTAGAATGCTAAAGTTATTGAAGTCAGACAAATCCGTTCCAATGAAAATCTGGTAAACTTGTTCACCAAATCTTTAACAAAGTGCACATTTCAGAAGTTAGTTCAAGGAATCGAATTACATTGGCTTACTAATCAACTAAATTTGAAGAATGCAGAATCAGGGGGAGATACAATTCAAGGGGAGCATCCATGATACATGCATGTTGTACTCTTTTTCCTTCGATTAGGATTTTTCCCACTGGGTTTTTCCTATCAAGGTTTTAACGAGGCAACATAAGCTTACATAACACTATATCAACCATCCAGGTAAAGTTGTACTCTTTTTCCTTTGCTATGGTTTTTTCCCACTAGGTTTTTCCAAGCAAGGTTTTAATGAGGCAAGATGTTGATATGTGGACATCCAAGGGGGAGTGTTGTAAAAGCTGTATGGTGTATGCCCACATCCCACATGTATTTGGAAAAAGGTGTAAATGATAGTGATATATTTGTTGTTATGTAATATTGTCCAAAGTAGCCATCATATCATCTTTGGACGTTGCTCTATAAATAGAGTGATCTGTGTGTTATCAAAATACACATTGCGAAAGAAAGAATTAAAAAAATAATATCAGTATATCTCCCTCCTTCTCTTTTGCACCCGCTTCGCTCCTGTCTTTAGCAAATGTTATTTCTCTAACTTTTACCTATTTATAATATTTTTAGTTTTTAAATGCCCCTCCTTCCTTTTTTACCCTCATGCACTAATGTCTAAACTTTGTTAAGTTGCATGTATTTGGTTAATTAGTATGAATGAGCATTAGATTGTCAATATAAAGACAAAATTAGACAATAGAGTAATCAAATTAGGCATTTGGTAACTAATTTTTTCAGCAATTGTAAAATAATTAGCTTTATTTGTCCAAAAAGGAGCTTAAATTTTTTAAGGTGCCCCCTCTTAGTTAAATTTCTGGCATTGTCTTGTAAGAGGTGTAAATTCAACATTAGTAGGAAATTAAACTCCATTTTTATTCATGTTTTCTGAATAAGACAATCAAAGTTAAAAAAAACAAAATTTTTTTTCATAGTAAAACAAAACTGCAATGCCACTTTTATCGAATTAAAATTACAAGCTTTAAATGACAAGTTTAGATAATGAAAATCAAGAGTACATCGAAAAATAAAATTCATTTAATCAGCCTATAAACTCTATTCCCCGTTTCCATAATAAAGTCGGAAATATCCAGATGGGTTTTGTTTAATTGACCTGATAGATTGAACATTGGGTCAGCTATATTATCAGATCAGCTTGATAAAGATCCACAAGATGTTTCCATGTACGACATGTATGTGCCCAATGCCCATTGGCACCACACATGTGGCAGACTCATTTAAGATTTTTAAGAGTGTTATTCATATAAGATTTCCCCTTATATTAGTTCACATTTTTGGAAAATATGCTCAATGTGCTTGAACATATTGTCTTGCATGTAATAGAGTGTCAGAGACCTATTAAGTGTGGCCCTTAGGGGCATGTGTTGGAAAATTTGTGGTACTTGAATGTGTTTTAATTTGGGCCTATCTCTATTTTTAGAGAGGTTTTGCCAATTTTTCGGTAGATTTAAATATTGATAAATAAGTTATGATTTCATGCATATCATGATTGTCGATGCAAATTTCCGTCGTCTTCAGTGTTGACAAAAATGCACCTGTAAAACAATCAACACCTTTAATCAAAGACCAAAAGCCTCACTTGCCCACGATGAGTGGGATGTGTTTAGCAATGGATCTTTGATGCCTAATTTAGTCTCTCTGAAAAAAGTGAGTGTTTAAGGTTTTTTGTACGTAGAAAAGCTTTCCCATTTTTTGGGAGAAATGGGGTATTCGTAGAGGAGGTGGCAGGCCTTTTAGGGTTGATTTGGTGAGAATATTTCTAAGATATTATGTAAATAATTTTGGAAATAAAGGTAATTATCTCAGAATAAATGTGATTATGATTACTTACTTGAAAGGATTTAGGGATAATCCTATCATTAAATACGTTTGACATTTTCCTCGTGTAGTGCAGTTCTGAGCAGTTGTAGTCTGCTGCCTACATATCCAAGGATGCTGAGCTACGTGTGGGATGCCCTGCTCATTTGATAAGGACAATCTCGTCTTTCTTGACTAAAAGTCTATGTGTCACCTCCAAGATTTTTGGGATTATTTTTGGCTCCACAATGACTTCGTCACTCATACAGGTGATGACCATCACGCCTCGATTTTGGTGCTCATTGGACATCAGAGTCGGGGTGTCTCAGAACATTTGCTAGAGATCAGAGTGAAATAAGATCAATGTATCACGTTGTCTTGTTTTCTTTACTTGTATAAGATAAGGTAGATGATTACAGAAGAAAAGAAGTAATAGAAACTTGTATAATTTTTTTCTGCTTTGAGCTATTGTTGCTTATAAGGAAAAAGAAAAGTTGTTTGCAAGCATCTACAATGACGCAAATTCACTTCTTTATATAGAGGTTTTTCATCTGACATTATATACAAAAATGAAACGCCTAATCAGGAAAGCAAAACATTATTCACAAAGTCTTCAAATGAATAACAAATTTCAATCATCGTCTTCCAAAGTTTTCATGTAGGCCATCCCACTACTTTTCCAGTGGGCCATTCAGACTGCTTTTACAATACAACCCTAATTATTTGACAAATCTACTTTATCATTCACTCTATTATTAAAAAATATATCAAAAAAAAAGAAAAAAAGGTCTCTTCTTCCTCAGTCTCTTTCTCCTTCTCTCTGCCCCACTCCCACCTTGTGACATCCCACAACGCCCAGAGGAGTGATCCTTAAATGTATATTCCCATCTCTACCTAGCAGGAAGCATTTTGGGAGCTCACTGGCTTCGGGTTCCGTAGGAACTCTGAAGTTAAGCGAGTAGCGCGCGAGAGCATTCCCAGGATAGGTGACCCATCGGGAAGTTCTCGTGTGAGTTCCCAGAAATAAAACCGTGAGGGCGTGGTCGAGGCCCAAAACGGACAATATCGTGCTATGGTGGTGGAGCAGGCCCGGGAAGTGGTCCGCCCTAGGCTGGGATGTGACAATTTGGTATCAGAGCCTATCCCTGGTTGTGGTGTGCCGACAAGGACGTCAAGCCCTTAAGGAGGTGGATTGTGACATCTCACAACGCCCAGGGGAGTGATCCTTAAATATATATTCTCATCTCTACCTAGCACCAAAAAGGTTAATCTAATAATTAAATTTGATATTAATACATTTCACAACGCTCAGGGGAGTGATCCTTAAATATATAGTACCAAAAATGGTTAATCTAATAATTAAATTTGATATTAATACATTTCAGGCTTGATAATCATTTCTTTTTTAATTTTTAATATTGATTTTCTGTGTTTTTATACAACTATATTTCATTCTAAAGGGTTAGAAATTGTATTAAAAAAATGCGATAGAATTGAGCTAGGGAACTTAGTGAGTTGACAATAATAATAAGATATTAAACTTGTCATTTAAATAAAACAAACGTGAGATGTCTCACTTTCAAATGTAGAAAATATCATAAGATGGTAACACGAATGATGGTTTCATATAAGAGATAAAAGTAGGTGTATATAGAGGGAAACTGCTGATTAACAAATCCCTTATTTTTCTCCAAAAACACCCTTATCTTACAGAGCGAAACGACAACCGTGTTTAGTCTTACAACAACTCCTTTATTAAAAGAGTGTGATCCTTACGCATCTCCTCCTCTATAGTTCTCTCTAATTACAAAAGTGAAAATTAAAAAGTAAAAACAGAATGATAAGAGCATAGAGCATTTCCGATATTGAGTATAATTCTCTTAACTGGGGTCGACATGCGGATAGCAATGTAGCTATTGCCGATCACAGACTTTTCGCCATTGTCATCAAACTTCCTTCTTACGTATGATAACCATTTCGTTTCAGTTTATAGTTTTTGATTTCACATTATTTTATTTTATTTTATTTTATTTTTAAATTGAAAGCTAAAATTTTATTTGGTAACTATTTAAAGTTAAAAAAAAAAAAAACGAAATACTACTTTGTTGCAGGCCATTTGATAACCGCTTCGTTTTTAGTTTTTGTTTTCTCTTTTTTAAAATCTTGTCATCAAACCGCTTCGTTTTTAGTTTTTGTTTTCTCTTTTTTAAAATCTTGTTCGATAACTATTTTCAGTATTCAGAAAAATGAAAACTGAAACTACTTTATTGAGTTTTCAAAATTTGACCTTGAGTTTTTACTTTTTGGTTTTTAGTTTTCATTTTTGTTTAAACTAAAAGTAGTTACCACGAACGATTTGAGTTTTCAGAAAAGTGAAAAGTGAAAATTAAAAATTGAAAACGAAATGGCTATCAATCAAATGGTCTCTTTGGTGCACAACATTAGTTTTTATCCGCCCCTTGCTCCTTGGGGTGTTTTGCCCTTAAAACTCTTTGTTGAGCACTGGTTCAGTGAATGCGCCAAACAAGTACAAGTACATCTTCTTCCTAAAACTGCTTCGACAATTGGGTCTATATATCAACTATTATCAAATTAATATAGGTGATAAGTTTACAAACTATATATTTCACACCTCTCATTAACACTTTCAGAAAAATTGAGCACTGAAATAAGGGGAGTAATAACTATCTCACCAATTTGTAATTATTGTTATTTATTTTGGTTTGGACTTACAACACACAAATCAACATTCAATAAAACCCTTACTGATTGGGGATTTCCTTTACAGGGAAAAACGAAATTATAAACTTTTTAACTTTCTTAAATAGAAATATCAAAGCATGAGAAAATCCCGCATACAAAGGAAGCAGCATACCAAATACAGACACAGGAAGAAACGAAGCAACGTAAAAGAGAGACCATGTCAATTTCTCGTTGAGATGAATCAAGAGCACAACTGTAGCAGTGAACGCGAGCATGGCCGTCACTAGCGAGAAGAAAAGAAAGGCAAATCCTAAATGCAGCCTGAGCGGAAGAGAATGATGGAAGTTTTTGTACTCAAACGGAGATGTCAAGATCGAGAGAAACGTGACGAGAGAAGACAATGAGCTGATGAGTGAGAACGAGGCTGGCCGTTAATATACATACAAGACTTGCAAGGACAATTGTAATACATGTAGGAGTAGGACTAGAATTTCAAAGGCAAAACAAATCATCAGGAGTCTATTACTCCGTATTTGTCTAGGACTGGGATGGTAGAGTTCATAAGAAAAGTGGTTTATTATTTAGAAAAATAAATTTTGTGGGCTCTTGGATTTTTAGTTCATACAGCACATTTATCAGTTTAAAGAGGAAACTTAATGTTAGTCTAATTTTATACCCTCGTATTAGGATGTTGAAAGATAGCCCCCTCCGACGACGATGACGGAGACTAACTATGACTCAATGCTTAAATGACTTATGTTTGCATCAAAAAGACCTCTCCAGACCGGTATTGAAACTTTTGTTTATCAGTTTGTGGTTGCTTTGGAATGCCAGAAGCAATGGTATTGACATTAATTATATAAGATAGCTAATTCGCACCTACGAGATAAATCAAATTATGGTTACCAAATCAATGATTTAAAATTCACAAATTAAATTACTAGGAAAAAAATGCATAAATTGGGGATTAAAAATTTAATATAGGACAAAATGGGTATAAACACATGGTTTAATTTTCCATGGATCAGAATGAAGTTTCCTATAAACTTATGTATGTATGGGGCAGTTTGCAGTCTTGTCAGCATCCCAAGATGTCCCGTTGAAACTCAAAGGAAGCCTTAGATTGTAGATGACCTCACCCCGTTGATTGTTCTCATCCTGGAAAGCAATGACCACGTTGATACTGTAAAGATCAGCTGCCGGGGTCGCATATTCCTGAAGCAATATGTCGTGCCCTTGAACGGCTACATTCTGAAAAACAGCTGTGTTCTTGTGTGTCGACGTCCACAGATCCATCAAAGTCACCTGACCAATTCTCTTATCTTGATAGTATGCACTGAGTTTGACGTCAATCAACGTGTGGAAGAGTTTCTTCTTAGGGTTTGTGAAGGTGATGTTGAGGGCGAGGTTGTACAAGAGAGTACGATTGCTTTGGGTGTAATTGAATTGGCTTAGATAATTAAGCACCGTTGATGGTGAAGTCGGGGCATTTGTACTCCGAAATTCTTATGCTGGACTGCAACTGGAGCCCAATCATAACTGGAAAAGGCATGAGGAAAAGAGCAATCACAAAGACGACCCAACAGATTTGGGCGCAAGCTGGCTGAGAGCTTTTAGTGGCAGACATGCCTAAGGAGCCGGGATTCTCGCAGTCTGAGCCTGTAGTTGCAGTCATGGTGAAGATATAAAGGAAGGAGTTTATAAATTGCAGACACAGCTAAGATCGGTATATATGTGAAGTTAAGAGAGAATAAAGCGGGTGTTGTGAAAACTGGACTGAATCATGAGAACGAGGCTGGCCATTAATATACATACAAGACTTGCAAGGACAATTGTAATACGTGTAGGAGTAGGACTAGAATTTCAAAGGCAAAACAAATCCTCAGGAGTCTATTACTCCGTATTTGTCTCGGACTGGGATGGTAGAGTTCATAGGAAGTGGTTTATTATTTAGAAAAATAAATTTTGTGGGCTTTTGGATTTTTTAGTGCATACAGCACATTTATCATTTTAAAGAGGAAACTTAATATTAGTCTAATTTTATACTCTCGTATTAGGATGTTCAAAGATAGCCCCCTCCGACGACGGTGACGGAGACTAACTATAACTCAATGTTTAAATGACTTATGTTTGCATAAAAAAAAACCTCTCCAGACCGGTATTGGAACTTTGTTTATCATCTTGTGGTTGCCTTGGAATGCCAGAAATTCTTTCTACTTTGAAAGTATAAATTGTAATTGTGAAAATTTGAAAAACTTGACGAGGAACTATGAGGCAGAAGTGTCAAACGCTGCCCATAGGAGTACTTCATCTGCAGAACATCGAATCAATTCGTGGGTTTCCAAGACAGTGGGTTTTTTCAAATTAAATTTTGATGGTGGGCTAGATGTGA
Organism: Pyrus communis; assembly: GCF_041283825.1. NCBI lineage: Eukaryota > Viridiplantae > Streptophyta > Magnoliopsida > Rosales > Rosaceae > Pyrus > Pyrus communis. Next base: position 33,140,779 of record NC_142569.1, on the reverse strand, counting down.
TGAATGGATGTCGTGTAATTGGAGCGATTGTTTGTGGGCCTAGTGGTGATCTTGTTGGTGCGTTGTCTATGCATGCTCCTTCTCTGATTTTAGTCCTTGCTTTAGAGCTTCATGCCATCAAGAAAGGATTGGAATTGGCACTGGACTTTGGTTGTGTTCCGTTGATAGTGGAATCAGATCGTTGAGGTTTGTCCAATTAATTAACCAAGATGAGAAGTGTTTGGCTGCTGATGGTGTTTATGTTGATAGCATTCGAGCTCTTTTGCGTGTAAACCAAGTGGTCTTGAATCATGTTTCAAAGGATGGTCATGGGCACGTGATGCCTAAGTTTATTGTGCATGTGAGACCTCTTTTCATTCGTCGAGCTTTTCCCAGTGGGTTTTGTTCATCAAGGCTTTTCAGAGGCCATTCATTTGTTTTTCATATGCATGTCTTTGTATGACTTAGTTATCATGAATGGAATTCTCTTTTACCCCTTAAAAAAAAAAAAAACAATGACAACCCCCTCTTCTTTACAATCCTCATTGTTTTCCTCCTCTTCTTTACGCGCATATCCATTAGTTGGAGTACCTGAATAATGGATACTCAAACAGTAATGTCTTTTATCCATGTTTGTGCCGAAAGAAGTAGCTTTTCATGCTCCTTATTGAAGAGCTCCTCCGCTGTCAAACCCTTGTTGTTGCGGTGCATGCTATAATGAGGTGGCGTTATCTTTTCCACGCGCTACCAACAAAATGGTAAAACTATTAATGTATGAATTAACCATTTCAATTCTTAGTCTATTTTTGTTTCCACTATGAACGGAAAAAGGCACAAAGTGGTTTTTTTTTTTTTTTTTTTTAAATTTAATTTTTTCATGGGAAGACCCATTAGATTTTAGATGCCTCATATTAATATTCAATTAATTATTTGCAACAAAATTATGTAGTTTCTCGTAATTTTGGTAATTCAGATTAAACTATGTATGCCCTGTAAGAAGAAATATAAATGGGTTAAACTCTGTTTACTATCTTCATGTTTCGTGGTTTTTAATATTTGGTACATCAAGTTTTTTTCGTCCCAGAGTCATACCTAAATTGTAAATTTTGGGACAGTCTCATACATCCGTTAGTCAAACTGCTAAGTCTTCTGTTAACTGATGACGTGGCACCCACATGGACAATGATTGTGAGCCACATGTCATAAAAAAATATTAAAAATATTAAAAAAAAAAAAAACCTTCTTCTTCCCTGCAACCCGCACCCTCCCCAGCTATTTTTTTTTCCTCTCTCTCTTCTTCTTCTTCTTCTTCTTCTTCCGGGTTTTCTTCTTCCCAGATTCGGTGTTTTTTTTTTTTTTTTCCTTCTTCCTCTTCTTCTTTCGGGTTTCCTTCTTCCAAGATTCGGTTTTTTTTTCTCTTCTTCTTCTTCTTCTTCTTCTTCTTCCCAGAGTCGTTTTTTTTCCTTCTTCTTCTTCTTCTTCTTCTTCTTCTTCTTCTTCCTCTTCCCAGATTTGATTTCTTCTTCTTCTTCTTCCGGGTTTTCTTCTTCCCAGATTTGATTTCTTCTTCTTCTTCTTCTTCTTTTGGGTTGGGGGCGGGGGAGAAGTGGGTTTTTTTTATTATAATATTTTTAATATTTTTTTAATGACACGTGGCGCCCAATCATTGTCCACGCGGGTACCACGTCATCAGTTAACTGAAGACTTAACAATTTGACTAACAGATGTATGAGACTGTCCTAAAATTTACACTTTAGGTATGACTCTAGGACGAAAAAAACTTGATGTACCAAATGTTAAAAACCACGAAACATGAGGATAGTAAACAGAGTTTAACCCAATATAAATTTATAGATTAAGTCATCAGCCAAGAACATAAGGATTAATCAACTAAATCACAACCCTTTGATCGCGTATGCAATGTGAATGTAAGAATAGAAGCAATTACACCAGTACATACCTGTATAAATGTTCATAGATGAAGAAGCCATGAAAATCTGCACAAACCTTCTCCTCTCTGCAAAACTTAATGCTTTCCAAGTTATAAGTAATTGGAACAAAAGAGCGTACTATACCTGAGCTTATATGTGGTTTTATACTACAAGGATTACAAGACCAAATCCTTGTGGTTTTATACTACTAGATTGCCCTATAACAATCCTACAAGGATTACAAGACCAAATCCTTGTGCAAGCATGAGTTCTATACCTGAGCTTATCAACACAGAATTTCAATCCAAACCACAATCGAATTAACTCTTATAAACATATTAAGACTTCTTTATTGTAATCTGAGACAACAAGGATTATTATCAAGCTACATGAATCATGCTTTGAACCATTCCAATGAGAGTCATGTTCCTTCTTTCAGAAACACCATTTTGCTGTGGTGTTCCAGGTGTGGTATAATGTGCTACAATGCCTTGTTTTTGGAGATAAAGTGCAAAGGGACCCTTCTGTTGTCCAGCCTCAATGTACCTGCCAAAATACTCTCCCCCTCTATCAGATCTAACAATCTTAATCTCCCTATTTAGTTGTTTCTCAACTTCAGTCTTAAAGATTATGACACATCCAAGTGCTATTGATTTTTCACTAATAAGAAAGGTATAACCATATCTAAAGAAGTCATGAATGAAATTCAAAAAATAGCTATTTCCACAGATAGTTTTAACTGGAAGGGAACCATAAACATCAGTATGGATAATTTCTAAGAGGTTTAGTTAATTGCAAAATCCTATCTTTTGAAATGTGTCCCAACCTTTTGGGCCAAAGCTCATATGAAAACTCAGTGTCATGCATTCTTTTGATACTTGTGTTTAAAACAAAACTAGGTGTTTCCACCACAATGCAATCTAATTTCCATAGTTCTTCATACAAAACAGCTGTCCATATCAGTATATTTTTCTTATGTTTTTGAAAAAAGTTAACAGTTTGATCATCACAAGAAAAACCAAAACCTTGTTTCACTAACTTTGATGCAGATATCAAACTCCTTCTCATTGCTAGGACATATAAAACATCATTTAATTTAAGAACAAAACCTGACTTCATTTTTAATTTCACAATTCCAATAGCCTTAACTTCTACTGTTGACCCTTACCCCACAAAAACATTATAAGAATTTAAACCAGTTTGTCTTTGTTTTTCAAAACCATGCAATGTGTTTGTGATGTGAACTGAAGAACCAGAGTCAAATCACCAAGAATTAGCAGGAATTTCAACCAAATTAGACTCCACACACACATAGACATCAATTCTACCTTTACTTTTCAACCAATCCTTGAATATCTCACAATCCTTTCTATAATGACCTTTAGTCTTGCAATGATGACACTTGATCTTAGAAACATCTTTAGGTTTAACTTTAAGATTGTTAGACTTAGAGGGTTTAGTATTTTTCACAAGCTTAGTAGATTTATCAGAGAATTTAGATGTCTTACAAGAAGCAAAAGTGGTCTCTTTATGCACAAGATTGACAGATTTGAGCTCCTTGCCTTTTTGCTTGTTTCTGTCGAGATTCCTCTTGGACACATTGAGCAATTAACTCATCAACGGTCCATGTCTTGTCTTGAGTATTATAGGACACTTTCAATTGACTATACTTTGCTGGTAGTGCTTGCAGAATCCTGAAGATAAGTTGTTTTTCACCAATAGTCACATCCATTAAGTTAAGCTTTTCTGCTGCATCTGTCATCTTCATTATATGGTCCCTGATGGAAGTGTTCCCATCAATCTTGTAAGTTGTCAACATTGACATGTACAAGCTAATTTCTGCCTTTTCAAACTCCATGAACTTGTTTTCAATGGCTTTGAGATAATCCACCGCAAAAGCATGCTTCTTTATGCCCTCTCTCACTGTGTTAGTCATTTCACTCTCAAGAATTGATAAGGCAATTTTGTTAGCCTTCGTCCACCTTTTAGAATCAGCTTTCTCAACTTTGGTGCTCTTATCCGTCAATTCTGGTGGTTTGGGCGAATCCAGTGCAATGTCGAACTCATTCAATGTTAGCAATAAACCAATTTCACGCCTCCATTTCTTGTAATTGCTGCCTCTAGTGAGAATAGGCACTAGCAAGGTTGAGCATCTTAAGTGAAACTGCAGACAGATTCAAAATGAAATCTTAACAGAAGAACCAAAAGTTATTGATTTCAATCCACTTTCACTAACACACAATGCTTATGAATCAATTTAGTCATATATATATATTTGTTTTTTTTTTTCTCATGAATATGAAAAACATGTATAGATTAAACAACCCATTTGTGTATATGGAAACTCAATCATCACACCGATCATAATTCCAATCGTGACAAGAAAACAAAAGAACAGCATGTCAATAAACTGAAGATATGGAATCAAACGCATTGTATAATCTTCGTATAACATTTTTCATTAATCATGGCAGAAATTACAGAATACATCTTTATGTATTACTATATTAACACAAGATGGATTAAGAGGAAACAGAAATTACCTCAATATGCAAACATCATAATCAACACAGCGGAAGCAATAGATATACAAGAATTTTGATTTTATGATGTTTGGGAAAGATGAAATTGCCATATCAGATTATGAATCTTTCCTTCACATATTGAAAATCGGGAGTTGTTTTTCCTCTTTACTTCGATAACGGTCAAAAATTTTAAAACCCAGTTTTGTTTTCCAAAGCCAACGGTCATAATTTTAAAGAATGCTAATAAAACGACGTCGTATACTTCAATTCGAATTTAAATAGACTTGTTCCTTTAGGTCAGTTTGTTTTGCAGATTTAAAGAACGATTTTAAGATTGAATTTAAATGAAAAATCCATTGGCTCTGATACCACATATAAGAAGAAATATGAACTTATAGATTAACTCATTAGCCAAGAACATAAGGATTAATCAACTAAATCACAACCCCTTGATCGTGTATGCAATGTGAATGTAAGAACAGAAGTAATTACACCAGTACATACCTGCAGACATGTTCATAGACGAAGAAGCCATGAAAATCTGCACAAACCTTCTTCTCTCTGCAAAACTTAATGCTTTCCAAGTTATAGGTAATTAGAACAAAAGAGCGTACTTTGTGAGAGCAAGGGCTTGTGGTTTTATACTACAAGACCAAATCCTTGTGCAAGCATGAGTTCTATACCTGAGCTTATCAACACAGAGTTTCAATCCAAGCCACGGTCGAATTAACTCTTATAAACATATTAGGACTTCTTTATTGTAATCTGAGACAACAAGGATTACTATCAAACTACATCAATCATACTCATACTGTAACATGCCCAAGATGAATAATAGTTAGATTAAAATGAGAGAATGTTTAAGTAGACCAGTGTCCTCCCACCTCTTTCCCCAAGTTTGAATTTCTCATTCCGTAGTGTAATATATAGATGAATTTAATGTAAAAATATCACTTGTATTAAAAAAATGTGAGAGAGAATATAATTAAGGCCAGAATCACTCACCACCATCCAACGTAATTCTTCTTACAATTGCAACGCAGGACCACTTACACGTTGAGTGTCAGGAGAGTAATTTGTCATATCTGCAGCTCGATGCAATATGGTATTTCCATCACGGTCAATCCTCGAAGTTAACCTCGACGTTATCGCTCTGCTTCTCTTCACAAGCCTAAATATCTGCAACTGACGATGCTTAATCGACATATGCAAAATGTTTTGTTGACTGCAAATATCGTGCGCCTCAATCGCCTGAGGATGTACATCAGATATCTTTTCCACAAGAGGTAATATTCCGGTGCTAGTTGCTATAAGCAGTGGGGTGTAGTTATAAATAGTAGATTTTTTTGTTTCTCTTCCATCACCGCAAATAGCAGCAATATGCTTCTGTGAGGACACCAAGGAAATTGTCTTGTGTTTCTTTGGTTTCTTACTTTCTACCCACGAATAGTCTTTCTCCACGAGCAGACGAGTGAGCTCCGATAGTGTTTTTTCTTATTTTATTTGCTTCATGATCGAAAAGACTCGAGGCCATCCTGTGTATGATCGATCATGCATATATATAGGAATTAAGTACTGAAAAGAACTTTAAAATATTTTTGGGAAATGATAAGGAGATCAGATTTTTGTGTCATATTCGTTTATCATTTAATGTGACAAATAATGTGTACATGTTACGGCAATTAATTAATTTCTCTCATTCGGTATTGATTATATGCATCACTTGCCAAATGAGATGATACTACAATAATGTTTTTTCTTTAATTTCTTTCCTTATCTTATGGTTCTGCATCTCTTCTCATCCTTCCTCCGCTATTCTATTTCCCACATTTCTGTCCAGGTCTCCTCTATTTCTAATGCAATGAAAACTAAAATTGAAGATGAAATGATTATTAAAGAGGCTAGAAACACTTTCACTTTGCAACAGGAGCTTCTCCAATGGGCTCCTTGCTAAAATTTAGCGACAGTTAAAAAATTCATCTTTAATAACATTACCAATCATGCTCCTAAGGTAGCAAATCCTCCAGTAGCTCTTAAATATGGAAAGGGAAAAAGAAGCTCCTAATGACTAGTAACGTTAATTACTACTATGTTCGTAATATTTGAAATAAAAATTACATTTCTATTGGTTCATAGTCTTTTGAACAATTTTTTTAAAAACAAAAAAATAGAGAGTATGATTGGAGAGGTATGAACACATATTTTCTGTTACAATATAAGCATAAGTGTAGGTGTATATTGGTTAGCCATTTGAGTTGAAATTGGTTTAGAAAAGTCTAATTGGAGAGGTTTGGATGTCCTAATTAATAAAGAATTGAAATTAGGAATTTGATCCTAAATTATGCACTTATATTAAATATGGGAGACAATCTTGGTTTCCTAAAAAGATTCTAAGGTGAATCGTAGGGATATATTGTTTGTCAATATAAATTGTAGTCACTTCTCTCGCAAAAAAGAATACTCTCATTATAAATTGTAGGTGTTATAAATGGGCAAAAGTTAGACAAATAACATTTGCTAGAGACAGGAGCGAAGTGGGTGCAAAAGAGAGGAAAGGAGATACATAGATATTATTTCTTTAATTCTTTCTTTCGCAGTGTGTATTTTGATAACACATGGATCGCTCTATTTATAGAGCTACTCCCATGAGAACATCCAAAGATGATATGATGGCTACTTTTGACAATATTACATAACAACAAATATATCACTATCCTTTTCACCTTTTTCCAAATACATGTGGGATGTGGGCATACACCATACAGCTTTTACAACACTCTCCCTTAAATGTCCACATATCAACATCAGTTGCCTCGTTAAAACCTTGCTTGGAAAAATCCAGTGGGAAAATACCATAGCAAAGGAAAAAGAGTACAACTTTACATGGATGGTTGATATAGTGTTTTGTAAGCTTATGTTGCCTCGTTAAAATCTTGATAGCAAAAACCCAGTGGGAAAAATCCTAATCGAAGGAAAAAGAGTACAACATGCATGTATCATGGATGCTCCCCCTGAATTGTATCTCCCCATGATTCTGCATTCTTCAAATTTAGTTGATTGGTAAGCCGATATAATCCGATTCCCTGCACTAACTTCTGAAATGTGCACTTTGGTAAAGATTTGGTGAATAAGTCTGCCAAATTTTCATTGGAACGGATTTGTCTAACTTCAATAACTTTAGCCTTCTGAAGCTCATGTGCACTGAAAAACTTTGGAGATATGTGTTTAGTCTTATCGTTCTTGATGAATCCTTCCTTCATTTGGGCAACACATGCCGCATTATCTTCATGGATGACAGTTGGATTGTTTGTCTTTGAAGTTAGACCACATGAATTCCGGATATGATGGATCATTGATCTTAACCAAGAATATTCACGACTTGCTTCATGTAAAGTAAGTATTTCCGAGTGATTGGAAGATGTAGCAACTAGTGTTTGCTTTGTTGAGCGCCATGAGATTATTGTATCTCCATTAGTGAACACATATCCAGTTTGTGAGCGGGCTTTATGCGGATCAGAGAGGAAACTAGTATCTGCATATCCGGCAAGGATCTAGTCATTTGTGGATTTCTCTGAGTAGAAGAAACCCATGTTTGTTGTCCTATGAAGGTATCGCAAAACATCTTTGATTCCTTTCCAATGACGAATTGTTGATGTAGAGTCATACCTTGCTAACAGGTTAACTAAAAAAGCTATATCTGGTTTAGTACATTGTGCTAAATACAATAAAACACCTATTGCACTCAAATATAGTACTTCTTGACCAAGGACCAGTTCATCATCTTCTTTTGGACGAAAGGGATATTTCTTAATGTCCAAAGAACGAATGACCATTGGTGTGCTATGTAGATAAGCCTTGTCCATTCCAAATTGCTTCAGGATTTTTTCAATATAAGTTGATCAGTGGACTAAAATTCTACTAGCACAATGCTCGATCTGCAGGTCGAGACAATATTTTGCTTTCCCAAGGTTTTTCATTTCAAATTCACTTTTCAGATATTCAGCATTTTTATTGAGCTTTTCAGGAGTTCCAACTAGATTCATATCATTGACATATATTATCACTATAGCAAATCCAAAATTGGATTTCTTAATGAACACACAAGGGCAAATGACATTGTTGATATATCCTTCTTTGATCAAATACTCATTGAGACGATTATACCACATTCGTCTAGATTGTTTTAGCCCATACAATGATCGCCTTAATTTGATTGAGACCATACCTCGTGGCTTGTTAGTCATTTCAGGCAACTTAAGTCCTTTTGGGACTTTCATATATATGTCAATATCTAATTCTCCATATAAATACACGGTGATGACATCCATAAGTCGCAGGTCAAGTTTTTCTGAAACCACTAAACTTATTAAGTAACGGAACGTAATTGCGTCCACTACAGGAAAGTATGTCTCCTCATAATCAATTCCAGATCTTTGTGAAAAACCTTGTGCAACGAGTCGTGCTTTATATCTTGCAATCTCGTTTTTCTCATTGCGCTTTCTTGTGAATACCCATTTGTAACCTATGAGATTTACATTAGGCGGGGTTTGGACTATCGGTTCAAAAACACTTCGCATTTCCAAGGAATTTAATTCTACCTGGATTGCATCTTACCATGTAGGCCAATCTTATCTCTATTTGCATTCATCAACAGATCAGGGCTCAACATCATCGCTTAATATTATTTCACTGACTACTGAGAATGCGAACATGTCGTCGATGATTATTTCATTTTGATCCCACAATTTGTTAGTACATGCATAATTTATGGAGATTTCTTTGTTTTCATGCACTTCTGTCTCTTCAGGGACATCTGTCTCATCAAGGACATTTTCTTTTTCAGAATCATGAATTGGGGATTTATCATTCACTTTCTTTTCTTGAATGATTAAATTTGGATTTAGCTGTGTCCTCGTCTTTCTCTTTTGAGGGGCTGAATCTCTTGAACCTGTGGGTATACCATGTTTCAGGCGTGCACTAGATGAGTCATTCGTTGCCACTTTATTTTGTCCAACAAGGACATCCATTCTTATAGGTGCATTTGCAGCTGATAAATGTGACTTTGTCACTTTTGAAGCATCATTAAATGCATCTGGCATTTGATTAGCAATACTTTGAAGGTGAACAATCCTTTTCAATTCATTTTCACATTGAGTGCTTCGCAAATCAAAATGAGATAAGGTGGGAACAGCCCATGTCAGCTCTTGCCGTTCTTCTGGAATGGTATTTTCTCCCTCTAATGACGGGAAGACTATTTCATCAAAATGACAATCCGCAAAATGAGCTGTAAATATATCACTTGTCAAGGGTTCCAAATATCTAATAATGGTGAATCAAAACCCACATAAATTCCTAATCTGCGTTGAGGTCCCATTTTAGTGCGTTGTGGCGATGCAATAGGCACATAAACAACATAACCAAAAACTCGTAAATGTGAAATGTTTGGCTGATGCCCAAACATGAGTTGTACTAAGGAGTATTGGTGGTTGGCTATAGGTCTCAATCGAACCAATGATACAGCATGTAAAATGGCATGTCCCCATGCAAAAACTTACACTTTTGTTTTCATGAGCAGAGTGTGAGCTATTAACTGAAACGCTTGATCAATGCTTCTGCTAAACCATTTTGAGTATGGACATGAGGAATAAGGTGTTCAACATCAATGCCCAATGTCATGCAGTAATCATCAAAGGTTTGGGACGTAAATTCACCAACGTTATCAAGTTAGATTGACTTAATGTGGTAATCTGGGAACTGTGCTCGCAACTTAATTATCTGAGTAAGAAGTCTTGCAAAAACTATACATTTCGAGTAGACAAAAGACAAACATGTGACCATTGGGTAAATGCATCAACCAAAACCATAAAATATCGAAATGGTCCACAAGATGGTTGATTAGGCCCACAAATATCCCCTTGAATTCTTTGAAAAAATGATGGGGATTCAGCATCAACCTTTAGTTGTGATGGTTTAATTACCAACTTCCTTTGAGAACAAATCTTGCAAGGGTTATAATTTGAGATAACAATGTGTCTGCTCAATAATGGATGTCCATTATAGTTGGTAATGATCCTGCACATCATGGCGGATCCTCAATGGCCTAGACGGTCATGCCAAAACATGTAAACTTTAGAATCAATGAAATTCTGGTTCATGACAGTATGTGATTCAATTGTCTTTATGTATGTATAATATAATCCACTCGACGAACCACACAACTTCTCCAATATATGCTTCTGGGTATCATTGGAGGTAATGCATAGATACTTCACATTTTCTGCACTTTTCATTTCAATGTGGTATCCATTTAAATGTATGTCTTTGAAACCCAACAAATTTCGAGTAGATCGAGCAGCATACAATGCATTTTGTATGTACAATATTGTTCCATTTGGTAAAATAATCTGGACATTTCATCAGCCTTCAATTACATTTGATTGGCCTGATATTGTTGTTATTACCCTTACTTTTGTAGGCATTAAGCTTGAGAAATACTTTCGATCACGAAGTATTGTATGCGTGGTTGCACTATCTGCAAGACAAATATCTCCGCCATTTCTTATGTTTTGAGAATAACCACAGTTTTTATCCATGCTTTCTGAGTAAAGGGGATCGTAGTTAAAACAACTTATTCATAATAAAAGGAAATTGAAATGCGAGTTTTAAACAACAAGTTCAGAATACATCAATCATAAATGATTCAATCGAACTGGTACACTTCATTCCCTCTTTCGATAATGAAGTCTGAAGCATCTAGGTGGGTTGTGTTCAACTACCCTGATAAGTTGAGCACTGGATCATGTATATCCATTAGTCTAGCCTGGTCGAGAAAATTGATCTCGACACCCTTCTCCTTGAGGGAGGCTTGATATAGATCCACTAGATGTTTTGGGGTACTACAGGTACGCGCCTGGTGCCCATTGCCACCACACCTATGTCAGGCTCATTTAGAGTTTTTAGGAGCGTTGTTCGTATAAGTTTTTCCTTTGTCGCGATTTGCATTCTTGAAGCTCGAGCCTGAATTATGCTTTAGAACTTGGTTGTGAAACTAGACACCATGGTTCTTGCCTTTCCCATTCCACATGCCTTACTTGTGGTCACGTTCTCATTTGTAATTATTGCCACGAGAGGATATGGTATTCCCTTCAAGGGAAACAACATTCACTTCTGGGAATGGTGTCGATCCAGTAGGTCGGGACTCATGATTCTTCATCAGGAGCTCATTATTTTGTTTAGTTAATAGGAGCATAAATATCAACTGGTTGTATTCAGTGAAGCCTCGCTCTCTGTACTGCTACTGCAGGAGCACGTTGGAGGCATGAAAGGTGTTGAAAGTTTTTTTCCAGCATATATTCCTCAGTGATGGTTTCCTCACAAAGCTTCATCTGGGAGCTAATTCTGAAGATCACAGAATTGTACTCAGCCACTGACTTAAAATCCTGGATCTTTAGGTGAGTCTACTCATAACGAGCTATTGGAAGAATCATTGTTTTCTGGTGATTGTATTTATTTCTCAATGCCTTCTAAAGAGCTAATGGATCTTCAACTGTTAGGTACTCACTCTTTAGTCCTTCATCAAGGTGGCGACGAATAAAGATCATAGCCTTCGCCCGATCTTGAAAGGATGCACTGTTTTCCTCCCTAATGATTTCTCCAAGATTCCCTGCCTCTAGATGGATCTTGGTATCCACTGCCCAAGTAAGGTAGTTTTTCCCAGTAATGTCCAAGGCAACAAAATCAAGTTTTGCCAAGTTCGCCATTTTCTTTTCTGAAAGAAAAATGAGATGTGTAAAAACTTGCAATAATATGTATTCCTGGAAGAATATAGTGTTAGAACTTCTCGTTCTCACCAAATTTTTTATTTTGATCTTCAGGCCAAAATGATAAGCACTCGAAACTTCAGACTCGAAATTTACATGATTAATGAGAAGGGCGATTGTACCCCACCATTCTCATTGAAGTAAGTGATAGGAGCATATTTATGCGCCTTAGTTTGCTTGTTTTCTTGCATTTATGTTGCTAGTACTTAGTAATTTTAGTACTTTAAGCTATTTTCGTGTGTTTGTAGGTCCAAAGGGCTAAAGGAGCAAAAAGATGCATTTTGGAGACTTTTGGAGCACTTTTGGGCTAAGGATGGATAGCTTATGCTTGGAGCCAAAGTGTTGGACGAAATTGAAGACCTAATTGAAGACCAAAGTGTTGAAACCTTGTTCCCTTTAGTTTTAGGACATTTAAAACCATTCATATTCTCCCATAACCGTGCATTCCATCAATTCATGCACACTCAATCCAACAACACCACTCATTAACCTTGCAATTCCAGGTTGTCCACTTCATCTTTGCAGCCATTCCACATGCATTCACTTCATCATTACACCACATTCTCTCTCTTTAATCCACATGCATTCATCATCATTCACTCTAGTTTTAATTCACATGCAAAACCACCAACACATGCACCCATCACCAAACACTTTCCTTTGCCGTGACTTCCCCTTCTTTCCAACATAATTCACATGCATTTCAGATTGCATTCCCATTCTTTAATTCAACCAACACAACCATGCACTCCACATGCATTTCCACCCTTACAAGACCCTAATCATTCATCCACACAATCTGCCATCATTCACACAAACACCATCCTTCCATTTTCACCACTCCCCAAACCATTCACACCATCAAACTATCCTTAGACCTTGTGCTACAACGAAGAGAAAGATAAGAGGGCCTAAACGTTCATACAATTCAAGTTTGAGTTGTTGGAATGTTTAGGTGTTTCTTTGATTTCAAAGTTATGAGGAAATTCGAAATATATGTTTATGCTTGCATTTTGATTTGATTACTTCTAATTGCGTTTCATAAGTTGTGGATTCAATTCGTTTAACTGTTTGATTGATAACTTATTTATGTATGTCTATTGAGAGTGTACACTTAATTATCATGCATGAATATGACGCTAGAATATAAGTGAGTTTCACCTAATAGTTACGAACTTATATTCACAAGTAGTGGAGGTTGCTTATAAACAATCGCGTTAAACGAATTCTTGGCATAAGTTTCATGCGTATTCCATAGTAACGAATGCCTCGTCAACACTTATAATTTTCATAGAGCGTAATGATTCTTGCTTGTTTCTCTATTATGCAATCATGTAGGGGACTTGTGGGGAATGTTTTGGGTTGTCGTATGCAATCATCCAATTCAATAACGTTAGGAAGATTTGAAAGTTAATTTAAGCGGATCTAATTAACTTGGAGCGTTGAGAATTAATGATTTATTGAAACGCAATTGGAAATCGTTTTATTATGCAAGTATAACATATGTGGAGATGAACCCCGTAGCTAACTTTCCATCAATTCAATATCATCACATTCATCTTTACAATTTGCAACTTTTGGAGTGTTTTCTTTCTTCTTTTGTTTCTGTTCTCATGTTTAATTTAATTTGTTGTTCAATTATGTTAAACATGTGGAACTAATTTCTTTTTAGTTAGAGGCGAATTTGAAGCCATGGACATATGTTGGTTATGATTTGATTTACTCCAGTTATGAATTCATGAACTTTAGATGTGGTTTACTTTTCTGTTTTGATTAAGAACTTGTTTATGTATGTGGGTTGAGGGTCGACACTTAATTTGCATGCCTAAACTTGATGCTAGGATATAAGGGAATTTCACCTAATCGTTATGAACTTATATTCATGAGTAGTAAAAATCGCTAGTCACGATTGTGTTTAGTAAACCTTAGGCTGGATTAACATGCGTATTCCATAGTTATGAATGCCTAGTCGATGTTTATGATTTCCGTTGAACTTAATGATCTTTGTTGAATGTCTCTATCATGCGTATTCCATGTTAGGGACTTTGATTAGGAATAATTTGGTTGTAATGCGTATTCCATTCAATCCAATGAATCTAGGGAAATCTGAAAGTTAGTTTAAGCAGACCTAATTAACTTGGAGCATTGTCATTCATCGTTTGTTGAAGTCATAACTGGGAGTCAAATTATATGCTTATGTTCATGTGTGGATAAGGAACCCTCTAACTAGTTTTTCATCATTCTATTTCATCACATTCATATTTACATTTTGCTTTAAATTACAATTTGTTCATTTAGTTTAATTTCGTCCAAATTTCAATCCCCCTTTACTTTATTGTCCAAATTAGTTAGAAAGTGTCTTAGTTTGTGTTTATAAGTGTTTTGATTCAATTTGTTGCACAAATTCGTCCAAATTCACCAAAGTGCTCAAAACTGCCCAGAAAGTGTTTTTAAGGCAGTTTTGAGTGTTTTGGGTGATGTTTGAGTCTTTTGGTTTGTTTTAGTGTTTTAAAGTTTAGTTTTACATTCTTTGAGTCTAGTTTAGTGTTTTATATTGTGTTTTTACGTTTTTGAGTCAAATCCAAGTGATTAACAATCCCTCCTAATCCCCGGTCCAGAACGATCCCTACTTATACTTATACTACAATTGTCAAAAAGAGGGTTTAATTTGTGTGCGTTTAAATCACGCATCAAATTTTGGCGCCGTTGCCGGGGATTAGAAAATTTGCTCATCCCTTGGATTGTTTTATTTTCGTTTGTTTTTTTTATTTTATTCCAGATTCTTAATCTTGTTTTGTTTCTTGTTTTAGGTACTAGTTTATGACTCGGAGTTCTCATCCGATTCGTGAACATATCCTGGAGTGATTGGGTTCTTCGTCCAGCTGCAAGACGTAAAAGAAAGCGCTACTTGGGAGGCAACCCAATGCACTGAATAAAACAAAGCATGTTCAAAAAAAAAAAAAAAAAATTATTTATTAAATAAAATACTAAACATGGAGAAAGATGGAGCTTCACAAAGGTTGTTTACATGAAGCCCCACTACGAGGCGTCGAAGCGGAAGGCAATGAAGCGGGAGGCATCGGAGCGGAAGGCATCGGAGCGGGAGGCATCGGAGCGGAAGGCATCGGAGCGGGAGGCATCGGAGCTAGAGCATTCCAGGCCTCAATACTTGGCCAAGCGCTGGATGACCCAGGAAAAAGGTGCCTCTGGAGACAAGCCGCAAGCCTTTGACGGTCACTTTGAATTCGACCCTCAGATTCTTGCAGCTCATCAAGCTTCCTCTTCATGCCTGACGAATAGTTATTTGCAAGCACATGCAAACTTCTATTCTCGTACTTAAGCTGCTGGATCTTTTGCTTAAGACTTTCCACCTCTGCCATCAATGATTCCACCTGACGGGAGCGGGCAAGCAGGCGTTGGCCCATGTTGGACACAGAGCTCGCACACTGAACACTAAGAGTGAGGGACTCTTGAACGGCCAACTCATCGGACCGTCCTGACAGCAGCCTACTATCTTTTGGAGTGAGGAGGTTCCTAGCTACTATTGTAGCTGTTGTGGCGTCCTGCATCACGGAGTCTTCACCTGTAAGAGGACCGTTAGAAGATAAGAAAGAAGGGCGCCATACGTTACCTTGACGCGGCGCGCCCGTATCACTGCTGAGACTCAATTCTAAGCTAAGGTTCGATGGGTTTGCCATTTTTCAAAAGTGTTCAAAGAGAAGGGGTGGATGGAGTTAAAATTTCAAAGGGCCAGAGACGATGTTCAAGAATGGGAAATCTTCAGAGTGTGTATGTTGGCGGTGATCGATACCTCTATAAGAAGCCAAGGCGACGCGTCCACCGATTCAAAAAGCCGGAATTTCCGGCGTAATTTAGGCGACACTTTCTCGGCTTTTCAGAGGACGTGTTCAACTTTGTCAAAAGATTTCTTCTTTTCAGAAAACACGTGGAGGCCATCATCGCAACTACACATCTTTAGCCGACAAGCGCAAAGTTCGGCGACGCTTTCTCTGCTTTTCAGAAAACGCTTGCAGCTTTGTCAAAAGGAGCCGCATCCGCACTACTACGTGTCGTTCAGAAAGCAAAAGGGGCGCCTGCTCAGAAATCGAAGGGGCGTCGTTCAGAAATCGAAGAGGCGCCACTATTTCAAAAAGCCAGATTTGCGGGATCAAAACGTTTGTCGACAGGGGTAAAAGAACAAAACCACCACTTGATATTATCTCTATATATGTCGACCTTCATCTTTTATGGCAAGGCAGACCTGAAGAAAATGCCCAACTCTTCCTCACCTCTGAGGGCGCACTCCCAGCAAAGCCTTTCGAAATACTCATTTTTTTCTTCTTCCCCAAAGATGATACCAGATGCCTGGAGTACAGATGACCCAGGAGGAAACGGCAGATTGAAGCATGTGCTGATTCATTCACCGCTTCTTCAAAAGCAAAGGTATCTCATATCATCAAGGTCAAAAGCAAAAGTATCTCATATCATGCTCTTTCCCTGTCTTTTTCTTTGTCCTTGTTCTTACTCGCATGGCAAAGTAAAAGAAGCAATCAGCCGGCACTTGGAGTCAGTCTTCCGATCTGGCGCCAACTGCCTGGAATCTATTCCTGATTGCTTACCTAGCGTTGCTCTCGAGTAGTCATCTTCAACGGTTGATACACTTCCAGAGAAGGGACCACTTCTGCAAAGGGGAGCATGTAAGGCAAGTGAAAATGATACATTGAAGCATGTGGAGACAAGCAACAACTGCATATGCTGAGTATCATCTAACCCTCTTCAATACGAATTGGAGAGATTGAACAAAGAAACAGACAAAAAGAGTAAGCTCAGACCTTCGGGGGAGACCAAAAGAATCCTGCTGCCCAGTTTAAGAGTAGCACAAAGGAAAATCAACGATGGGCGGAAACCAGTTCAAGAGTAAGCCTGTGGAATCACAAAGATCAAAGCCTCAATGCAATCACCAAGGAAAAGAGGGAATTTACACTCCATAACCAGATTTGCGTCCCTAAACTCTTCTCTTTGTTAATTACATTCTGCCATGTTTAGTATGTTTAGTTGTTTTTTGTGTGTTTACTTATGTTTTGTGTGAATCTATGCTTAAAACATTGAGGACAATGTTTGATTTAAGTGTGGGGGGGGGGGGGGTAACTAAGTATATTTAATGCAAATTCGTTGGATTTGTCGCCCATAACTTCAAAATGTTGTTCCTTGCTGTTTTAAGGTGTTTTTAAGTTGTTTTAGAGTGTTTTAGTATGTTTTGTTTTTATAACTCCGAAAATCACATAAAAATTTGAAAAACATGTTTTGAAAAGCCTAAAAAGAGTGTTTTGAGTCGTTTTTGTGTGTTTGTGTCTTAGGGTACCTTCCAACAAAATGACAAGGATTTGGTTTGTAATTGCATGACTGTTAAAGAGAGTTATAAACATGGATGAAAGTTTGATTTACTCTTGGTATATGCTTGGTTATGGTTATAATGTATGACTTCACATGCAATCATAAAAGAAAAATTGGTTTTTGTAACATGCTTGAAGGAAGAAACTCATAATAACGCTACATCCCTGTGAGACTCGAGCCATTACCTTCTTTGGAGAGTTATAATCTGTGATTCTTTGTTTTCTAAAGTTGTTGCATGATCTCATTATTCCTTGCTTGGTTGCTACTTGGAATTCAATTGTATCATGATAGAACTAAATGCTAGAACTTATATCCGTTTCATTCAAAGCATGACATTGAATTGCATAACATATATCAAGATGAAGTTGTGTAGTTGTCACCATAGCCAAATAGCCTTACTTCCCATATTTTGTATTTGTTGTAAGTTTTAACCCCGTTGAGCCTTGTTTAGCCTTTATTCTTTGTTAACCCACATTATCCTCACCTAGCCTAGTGTAGGACAGTCCACACCCTTGTTCTTAAAAGATAGTGAGCATGACTTAAATGAATTCCTTTTGAGTTACATTATGCAAGAAAATGAGTGTGGGGGAAGGAATGTTTGTTCTTAAGTTTATATGTATGTTTTGAGATTCAAAAGAAAAAAAAAAGAAAAACATATGAAAAAGAAAAACAGAAAAGAAAGGAAAAAGAGCTTGTTCCCCCTTGTTGTTCAAAAGTTGAGTTTTCATTCAAAAGTGAATTCTAAGTTAATTCAAATGCTTTGCTCGCTATTTCTTTAAGAACCTTTGTTTTCCATATCCCTTCTTTGTTAGCCAAACACCTTTAGCCCCGTTTCAACCCTTATGCTTCTATCTTGATCGTTATGTGTTCAATAATGTGGAGTTTGGAATTGATATGAGCTTATGGAATCACTGGTTCTCATTCTAAGTAGTAGCATTCCATTCATGAGATCATATTCATGTCATTATCGTAAATCCAGAAAATGCTTTCTTTGTTATAACATATGTGAGATACTAGTCTTTCATGTTTACATCAATCTCTCACATATAACTAGTGTAGGGTGTGTAGTCAGAAAATCTGTGTGAAAATAGAGTGCATTCTAGTAAGGAATTGAGGAAATTCTCTAAGGCATGTTACTACATTCGAAATGTGTTTTAAATGCTTAAATGCGAACTAGTATGTGGTGACTATGAGTAAGAATGTACTTAAGTGTAAAGATGGCTAAAATCTGTGGGAATAATGATTTTTAACATGTCATGTGCATTGGAAATCCCTGAGACGATTGTTGGAAGGTTTAGGTTGTGTTTTACTTGTTTAGTGTCGTTTTGTTTGTTTTGTTTTTCTGTTTTGCTCGAGGACGAGCAAAAGATAAGTGTGGGGGAATTTGATAGGAGCATATTTAGGCGACTTACTTAGCTTGTTTTCGTGCATTTATATTGTTAATTCATAGTTGTTCTAGTAGTTTAAGCCATTTTCGTGTGTTTTTAGGTTCATATGGCTAAGGAAGCAAAAAGATGCATTTTGGAGCATTTTGGAGCAAAATTGGACTTGGAATGGATAGCTTATGTTTGGAGCAAAAGGAATGGACGAAATTGAAGGATTCCTAATCCATTGCACCCACATGCAATCATAATCATTCACATGCATTTCCAACCTAATCATTCATCCACACAATCTGCCATCATTCACACAAACACCATCATTGCCGTGCACATTCACCTTCATTTCCAGATTGTCCCCTTGCACATGCAGCCACATATTCATTGCACATGCATTTCCAACCCACATGCATCCTTTAATCATTCAAACATGCAGCCACATTCCCTCCTAGCTGTCATGTTCCCCCCATTTCACCTATAAATAAGCATCCATTGCATTCATTCTCATACACTCTTCCATTTCAGAATGTAGACCATCAAACTCCCTTGTGCCGTGCTCTCCCTTACAATCCAAACACCATCCTTCCATTTTCACCACTCCCCAAACCATTCACACCATCAAACTATCCTTAGACCTTGTGCTACAACGAAGAGAAAGATAAGAGGGCCTAAACGTTCATACAATTCAAGTTTGAGTTGTTGGAATGTTTAGGTGTTTCTTTGATTTCAAAGTTATGAGGAAATTCGAAATATATGTTTATGCTTGCATTTTGATTTGATTACTTCTAATTGCGTTTCATAAGTTGTGGATTCAATTTGTTTAACTGTTTGATTGATAACTTATTTATGTATGTTTATTGAGAGTGCACGCTTAATTTTCATGCATGAATATGACGCTAGAATATAAGTGAGTTTCACCTAATAGTTACGAACTTATATTCACAAGTAGTGGAGGTTGCTTATAAACAATCGCGTTAAACGAATTCTTGGCATAAGTTTCATGCGTATTCCATAGTAACGAATGCCTCGTCAACACTTATAATTTTCATAGAGCGTAATGATTCTTGCTTGTATCTCTATTATGCAATCATGTAGGGGACTTGTGGGGAATGTTTTGGGTTGTCGTATGCAATCATCCAATTCAATAACGTTAGGAAGATTTAAAAGTTAATTTAAGCGGATCTAATTAACTTGGAGCGTTGAAAATTAATGAGTTATTGAAACGCAATTGGAAATCGTTTTATTATGCAAGTATAACATATGTGGAGATGAACCCCGTAGCTAACTTTCCATCCATTCAATATCATCACATTCATCTTTACAATTTGCAACTTTTGGAGTGTTTTCTTTCTTCTTTTGTTTCTATTCTCATGTTTAATTTAATTTGTTGTTCAATTATGTTAAACATGTGGAACTAATTTCTTTTTAGTTAGAGGCAAATTTGAAGCCATGGACATATGTTGGTTATGATTTGATTTACTCCAGTTATGAATTCATGAACTTTAGATGTGGTTTACTTTTCTGTTTTGATTAAGAACTTGTTTATGTATGTGGGTTGAGGGTCGACACTTAATTTGCATGCCTAAACTTGATGCTAGGATATAAGGGAATTTCACCTAATCGTTATGAACTTATATTCATGAGTAGTAAAAATCGCTAGTCACGATTGTGTTTAGTAAACCCTAGGCTGGATTAACATGCGTATTCCATAGTTATGAATGCCTAGTCGATGTTTATGATTTCCGTTGAACTTAATGATCTTTATTGAATGTCTCTATCATGCGTATTCCATGTTAGGGACTTTGATTAGGAATAATTTGGTTGTAATGCGTATTCCATTCAATCCAATGAATCTAGGGAAATCTGAAAGTTAGTTTAAGCGGACCTAATTAACTTGGAGCATTGTCATTCATCGTTTGTTGAAGTCATAACTGGGAGTCAAATTATATGCTTATGTTCATGTGTGGATAAGGAACCCTCTAACTAGTTTTTCATCATTCTATTTCATCACATTCATATTTACATTTTGCTTTAAATTACAATTTGTTCATTTAGTTTAATTTCGTCCAAATTTCAATCCCTCTTTACTTTATTGTCCAAATTAGTTAGAAAGTGTCTTAGTTTGTGTTTATAAGTGTTTTGATTCAATTTGTTGCACAAATTCGTCCAAATTCACCAAAGTGCTCAAAACTGCCCAGAAAGTGTTTTTAAGGCAGTTTTGAGTGTTTTGGGTGATGTTTGAGTCTTTTGGTTTGTTTTAGTGTTTTAAAGTTTAGTTTTACATTCTTTGAGTCTAGTTTAGTGTTTTATATTGTGTTTTTACGTTTTTGAGTCAAATCCAAGTGATTAACAATCCCTCCTAATCCCCGGTCCAGAACGATCCCTACTTATACTTATACTACAATTGTCAAAAAGAGGGTTTAATTTGTGTGCGTTTAAATCACGCATCAGTAAGCATATGATAGGCGATTATTTCGCACCACTCAAACTGCAAGAAAATTTAAATATGCAGAGTAGGGTGGGCGATTATACTACACCACCTAAAATTGTAGTAAAATTAAATAGCAGGCAAATTTAAATATGCAGGGTGGACAATTATACGACACCACCTAAAATTGCAGTAAAATTAAATAGCAGGCAAATTTAAACATGCAAGGTGGACGATTATACTGCGCCACCTAAAATTGCAGTAAAATTAAATCTGCAGTCCAAGATGGGCGATGATACCGCACCATATTTGCTCACGGTAAAATTAACATAAATAAATATTGGATTAGTAATCAGGAACTACACCAAACAAGAAATAAAATATATAAGTAATTGTTAAATTGAGAACGAGAAGCAGGCATGGTGCAAACAGTTCTTCACGAGGGTATATCCAGTAGGTGAGGCAAATGAAGAAGACGAACAGTAAAATCCTAGGAGGAAACTTTTTTTTTTCTTTCGGCGAAGGGAAATGAGAAATGGTTAGAAAGTCGTGCTGATAACGTGTTATAAATAGGCAAAAGTTAGAAAAATAACCTTTGCTAAAGACAGGAGCGAAGCGGGTGCAAAAGAGAGGGAGGGAGATATACTGATATTATTTCTTTAATTATTTCTTGCACAGTGTGTATTTTGATAACACACGGATCGCTCTATTTATAGAGCTACTCCCATGAGAACATCCAAAGATGATATGATGGCTACTTTTGACAATATTACATAGCAACAAATATATCACTATGCTTTTCACCTTTTTCCAAATACATGTGGGATGTGGGCATACACCATACAGCTTTTACAACAAAAAAAAAAGAATTTTTACTATTTTAATATGATTAATAAAATGATTTTTAATGAAAAAAATGAGTGAGAGGGGGCATGTGGACTTACCTCCCTCCGTCCATGCCTCCCTATGTCTGTTTCGTTTTCTTTGTCTCTCCCAACCTTGTTATTCTTTCATAATTTTTGTTCCAGTTTATATGAGGAATAGACACCAAAAATTTAATTTAGGAATTTTAAACTAAAATTAATTTTTTGAAAAAAAAATATCAATTATATTAAAAATTAAAAACGTTAGGGGAGAGAGAGAAGAGGCAGAGAATGCGAGGACGAGGAGGGAAAAGAGGAGGAGAGAGAAGGACGATAGACAAAGAAAACGAGAAACTAGGGTTGATGTCGACAGAAGGCTTGGGTTGGTCCGAGTTGGTTTTAGGTCAAAACAACTTAGTCGGTTAGGCTAAAACTGTAAATCGAAACAGACTAAGCTGGGTCTAAAACTGATCAAATCAGTTAACCGACAGTGGCGGTTGGTTTGGATCAATTCTCGATTTGTAAGAAGATAAAAATACATAACAAATTTCTCTTCTAAAATCTACATAACTTAGAACCAATATGAGTGATTGCTCAAAGGAAAGCACAAATGAAGTAGCCCAAAGAGGGTACCAAAGGAGCAATTGTTGTCTTCTGGTCCCTCTATTCTTTTCCAAAGAAACTCTTAAACAAATCAAGTTTTGTTTTCATATGATGAAAATACAATAACTCACAAATAACTAACCATTTATATTATTTCACATATTAATTTTGATTAAAAATAAAATAAAATTATGCACCTAAAAATTTTGGGAACCAATTGTAAAATCAATTAAAGTCAGTGCTGTTGGGTTTTATTAACATAGAAGAACTATGAACAACAATGGATGTCAAAGTTGAAGAAGAAGAGAAGAAGAAGATAGAAAAAGAGAGAAGAGAGAGATTGTATTGACACTTTCAGAAACTATTACAATGTTTTTCTTCTTACTCAAATGACAACCCTATCACTTCTTATATAACCACAAGGACTAATTACAACAATACCCTTTTACCAAGTGGCAATTCTGTTATATTGGTTATTACTCCCCCCTCGAACTGAACGTGCAAGAGTCAGGTGAAGTTTGAATCATCTAGGTGCCTGAAACTGATCTGCAACATCAAGAGCAAGATGTCGACAATGCTTTAAAAACATGGGTCTGTGCAACCCTTTTGTGAATACATCTGCCATTTAATCTTCAGTAGGTATGTATTGAACCAGTAAATCACCCCGTTGCACTTTTTCTCGTACAAAATGGTAGTTGGTATTAAGATGTTTGATCTTTGAGTGAAAAGGATTTGAGCTTAAAGCTAAAGCACTTAGGTTGTCACAATGAAGTAATGGAGGAACCAAGATTTTCTAGTGCATATATTTAAGAAGAGACCGAATCCAAAACAAGTCTACTGCAGAATACGCTCGAGCTTTATATTTAGCCTCAGTGGAACTACGGGAGACTGTTGATTGCTTCTTAAATTGCCATGAAATTGGATTGTCTCCTAAGTAAATCACAAAACTAGTTATGGACCTTCGGGTATTTATGTCTGCTGCCCAATCTGAATCTGAATAGGCAATCAAATTGAAATCCAAGCTCTATTTGTAATGCAGACCATAATTAAGTGTTCCTTTCAAGTATCTTAAAATTCTTTTAACCAGTTGCATGTGGAGATCAGTTAGAGAAGTCATAAACTGACAAACCATATTAACAGCATAAGCAAGATCTGGCCTAGTAAAGGTCAAATATTGGAGAGTCCCTACTAAACTTCTATAATGAGTTGGATCAGATAGAGCAGTGCCTTCTTGTTCAAGTATCTGTGCATGTGGTTTTGATAGTGTAGATGTAGGCTTACATGTCTCCATTGCTGCCTTCTTGAGAATATCTTTTGCATATTTGGATTGACTGATAAACAAGGACCCATCATCTTTATACTAAATATGCAGTCCCAAGGAAAAGGATAAGCGGCCCTTGTCTTTGAGATCAAACATTTTTGCAAGAGCACTTATCACTACTTGAACTTTTGTAAGATTGGAACTAGTGAGTATGATATCGTCAACATGAAGCAATATTAGAACAATATCCCTTTCATCGAGTTTAACAAACAAACTATTATCAGATAAGGAAGTTGTAAAGCCAAGAGATGGAAGATAACTCGTAAATTTTGAGTTCTAGGCTCTCGGGGCTTGTTTCAAGCCATAGAGAGACTTAATGAGTTTACACACATAACTTGGACAAGAAGGATCCACAAAGCCTTGAGGCTACTGCATATAAACCTCTTCCTCGAGATCATCATGCAAAAAGACATTTTTAATGTCTAATTATCTCAGATTCCAACCATATTGTGCAGCTAAAGCAAGTATAAGGCGTACAGTAGCATGTCTTACCACGGGACTGAAAGTCTCTGAGTAATCCAGTCCTTGTTCTTGAGTGTAACCCTAAGCAACCAACATTGCCTTATACCGGGATATTGACCCATCTGGATTGTTCTTGATTTTATATACCCATTTGCTACCTACAATAGTTCTCTAAGATGGAGGTGGAACTAGAACCCATGTACCTTGAGCCTTTAATGCATTATAGCTTTCTTGCATAGCTAGTTGTAAGCTCTTCAATTTTTGTGATATCAGCTAAAAATGAAAACCCTCCATAACATGTATTAGTAATTGTACCAGAGCTAGACATATCACAACAAGAATCCAGAATTTGTAATGAATTTAACTCAGGCAAATTTGCAAGATAAGCTGCATAATTCTTTCTTGAAATAGCCCATATTTGTAATCTAGTTCAAATCCCATGATGAAGTCGTTGTTGTACAGGTAATACATATGAATGAGTACTAGATGAGCTCTCAGAAAAAGGTACTAGTACCTGAAGTTGAGTAGAATCGAGGATAGGAAGCAAAAGAGGTGGAGTTGGTGTATCACTGGTTGTAAAGTAGGAGTTATCAGATGTTGATGTTAATGAGTCTTCACAAATGCGATTCTGTGGAGTAATACTAACATGAGGACTAGAATTAGAAACTGATGTCCCAACATGATGAAGTTCTGATGGCTAACCATGCTCAAATTGAAACCTCATAATACTCATGGGAATAGGAAATGGTATAATCACATAACTAGTTTGATTGACTGTCTCAGTAGATGCCTCACCACTGTGAGAAGGTCTCAATTTGGCAGGAAATATTGACTCTTCAAAAATAACATGCCTTGATATAATGCATTTCTTAGACTGTGGATCATAACATATGATTCCCTTATACCCCCATTGCATAGCTTACGAAGATACACATTTTGGACTTAAACTGCAATTTATGATTGTTATAAGGTTTTGTCCATGGAAACACAGCAGATCCAAAAATTCTTAAGGACTGTAACTCAGGCACCTTATTGTATAATAGCAGATAAGGAGAACTAAATGACAAAGTCTTACAGGGCATTTTATTAATTAAGAAGACTGCATGAGCATAGGCAAAGTACCAGAACTCACTACTTAAACCAGAAGCATTTAACAAAGTGGGAGCAGTGTCCACCACATGTTATGTTTCCTCTCAGAAATCCCATTATGTTGAGGTGTGTAAGGACATGTAATAAACTGCATAATACCTTTTGCAGCCAAAAATGATGTAAACCTCTTGCTAGTGTATTCACCTCCACCATCTATTTGTAAACCTTTAATTGTCATCCCAAACTGAGTGTGAATGAAAGCATAGAATTTGACAAAAATTGCATGCACATCAGATTTGTTGCACATGGGAAATATCCAAGTAAATCTTGTGTATTCATCTACAAAAAATACATAGTATCGAAAACCTTCCACAGACTTTATAGGAGTTGGACCCCAAACATCAGTATGAACTTTCTCAAAAGGAATCAAACATCTGTCATTTCTAATAGGAAAAGGTATCCTAGACATTTTGCTTCTAATACAAGAAATACAAGTAGTACAAGCATCATCTAACTTGTGTAAAACCTTAGATTGTCTTAACATTGCAGCCATAGTATCATGTGCAGGGTGTCCCAATCTTTGATGTCAAATATCTGATTTCACCAGTTTCCCTAAGTAAGCTACTGAATCTCTTGTAACAAACTCTTGCCCTCTAGAAGCTTTAACAACTAGAATTTGAAATACATCCAGTTTACTCTTTCCGTGATTCACCACCTCCCTTGTCCTCTTGTCCTGCACAAAAAACTCACACTCATCACATATAAACCAACTATTATTATCTGCACATAATTGTTTAATAGAGAGAAGGCTTATGGTAATATTTGGAACATGAAGAACTTTACTAAGAATAAGTGAATGATTATGAGTGTGTATTGCAGTGGAACCAATATGTTGAATTGGCGGACTTAAACCATTATTAATGGTTATATTATCAGAACCGTGATAAGGACCCACTTGATTCAATGTAGTTATATATGCAGTCATGTGATGTGAAACACCTAAATCCACAATCCACGAGTCCTGAGGAAGAATTTGAGATGTTTGTTGTGCATTCATGGCAGACAAAGATGATGATGGTGGCTGACATTGAAATATGTAATTCCCTCGATGAAAACAGTCAAAAGCAAAGTACCCCATTTATCCATATATCTGGCATTCTACAATAAAACCAGCTGGTGCATTGCTTGTGTTTCAGTGAAAACAATTCACTACAGTATGTCCCTGTTTATTGCAAACCTGGCACTCAATTATAACATTTGTTCTGGCTTCTGTATTGTTTGACCATGATCCAATACCATTCTGAACTTGTCTATAACCTGCAGAGTAATAACCATTTCCATTTTCAGACCTTCTTCCTCTGAAGTTAGTACCACCATTTCTATAATTGTTGTTGTTATTCCTGTATTGACCACCATTTCTAGACCTATAACCCCCATTGTAGTTCTGAGACTTGAACCCTTGCTGATGTTTAGAATTAGATTGTCCCACAAAACCATAACCATAAGACTATTTTTGATACCCTGTAGAAACTGTATTAAAACCAAATATTTGAGAGTCCATACCATTGTGAGAAAAATTATTAAATGCACCATGTGGCTGTTGAACAATAGTACCTCCTGTAGTAGCAGGTAGATGATCATGACATTGAGAATTAGATGATGATGCACCATTTGAAGATCCACTACCATACATGACAGACCAAACTAGCATTCTAACCAGATTGAGAACCTTGAACAAAAAGAGCAGTCATATTTTGAGATAACAAATTCATTTCTCCTTCAATCTCCTTTTTAGTTCCAAGTAATTGTGCATGAAATTCCCTTAAAGTAATTGAAGATTCCCTTGCCAAGATAATAGTGCGAATAACACCATATTCCTTAGGCAAACCTACCAATCCAACAATGATAATATCATTGTCAGCGACTGTCTCTCCTTCAGCCATCAACTGATCTCTAATATTCTTCAATCGCAACAAGTATTTATCAATGTTATATGTACCCTTCTGAATCGTATGCAACTCAGTTTTCAAATGATTGACTCTAGATTTCAAAATAGAAGCATAACGTTCAAGAAGATTCAACCATGCTTCAAAAGCAGTCCTACACCCCAAGACATATTCCATTGCCTCATCTGTTAATGTAGCAAGCAACAAACTAATAAGAGCCAAATCAATAGACTCCCCTTCAAGAAATGTAGTAGTAATCTCCTTGGTGATACCAGTTTTTGAACTCACCGCATACTTTGAAGACGCCATACCCAACATACCCAACAAATTCTTCTTGAATGAAGAAGACGCCATTAAACAAACTCAACCAGTCACAAATCGTAATAGAGACTGACACTCCATGAACACAATTTTCTTTCAAGATTCACAGAAAAAATACCCAAGGAGAATGAAACTCCAAATCACAACACAAATCTCACGCTTCTATTAAAGATACCAAAAAAAGGAGACTGACACTCCACAAACACAACTTTCTTCCAAGATTCACAGAAAAATACCCAAGGAGAATAAAACTCCAAATCACACTTCATCTTAGGAGAATGAAACTCCAAGATTCATAGAAAGAATGACACTTTCTTCTTTACATCGACAAGCCCTAGAGAATGATACTCCAAGGAAAGACTAATACTTGTAAAGGTCAACACATCAAGATTCGACCAAAAACCCCCAAATCTTCACTTCAATTAAATCTCAAAAGTAAATCAAAGACCACAACTCTAAAAAATAAGCATCAAACAAAAGCAAGTCACCTGATTTACTGAAATTGCACCACCAAATCTCCAAACACCCACACAACACCGTTTCATATCACCAAACACCCAATCTTCAAGCAGCACCCAAACCAGCAGAAGTCTTTACCAGAATCGAGAATGGCGACGAGCCAATTGTGACGATGATACCATATTAACATAGAAGAACTATAAACGACAATAGATGACAGAGTCGAAGAAGAAGAAAAGAAGAAGATTGAAAGAAAGAGAAGAGAGAGATTATATTGACACTTTCATAAACTATTACAATGTTTTTCTTCTTACTCAAATGACAGCCCTATCACTTCTTATATAATCACAAGGGCTAATTACAACAATACCCTTCTTCCTGTATTAACTAACTCATCTTCTAGATAATGTCACGTGACAATTATGTTATATTGGCTATTAGGTTTAACCACTGAAAATTGAAGGGAATAAAAAAAAGCCGGTGCGGTTGGTGTGGTTAGTCGGTTTTTTATTCAAATGCCAGGCCCTAGTCCAACATAACCCAAGATCGTCCATTTCTTGGGCACTCGCTCCTCTGCAGAACTCTCACTCTCTCCCTCCAGTTCTGGACAGCACCGTGAAGACCGAGGCGAACCCCTAAGCCAAGGGAGGACGACACGAGCTCGAATAAGGAGAGACAGTTGCCGAGGAGTTCTGGAGGTTAATTTCTTTCGTTTCCTCCATTTCTTTTGGGTTTAATTTTGTTTGGTTGGTAGGAGAACTAAGAAAAGATTGAATCTTTTGCGTCTGTTATGTGCTTGCTGTAGTTTGTGATAAAACAAATTTGGCAATTTTTGGTAAAGAAAAAGGATTTTGGTTTCGTATCAATTGCAAACCTGGAAATTGGATACTATGGATTTTGGTTTAAGTTCGAGATTTTGGTCTCTATTGTTTTCCTACATTTTCTTAGTGAACATTGGATAAGTGCCGGAAGGGGTTTCTTTAGATCTTTGGGATGCTTTATATGTATCAGTGTGGGTGTTTGCGGTCCAAGTAATGTTATTTAAGCAAGCATGGTAGTATTTCTGTTATGGAATTTGGCTGTGAATGGATAGAATTGGTTGGTGGGTATTGGTATAAGTATGTTTGCTTCACCCCTCTCTCTCTAGAATTTCTATTTCCTTTGATTTATTTATTGGAAGATGTTAGAGCAAATCAAATTGCAGGAAATTTCAGGAAGTCTTATTATTTTTCTTAATTTATTTTCAATCTTCAAAAATTAAATTCGTTGGTCCTAATTTGTTAATGCATTCCCATTATTTGATGGGAATTGTTATTGGCACTCAAAAATCTCATTTTGCACTCCAAATTTTCTATAATTAGAAAGAAAAATACAGTTATAGGAGTGTAGAATAAGATTTTTGGACTGCTAATAATAGTTCCCTATTTGATTAGTTAAATGATGTTTGATTTCACTAAATTTAGATTTCAAATGATCCAGATGACTTGATCTTTCAATCGGGTTCCCAAAAACATGGCCATAAGATTACAAAAATGTGGGGAAAGATTAGGTTTTGGGTTGATGAAATTGACCCGGAATTATTGTTCAACCGAACCCATGAGGGAATTTTCCGACCCAACAAAAAGACTATGCAAAATTATGATGTCCTGCCCAACACTTGCTCTTGATACTGCCCTTGACCAAACCGGGATCCGAATTTCACCTGAAATGGTAGAGGAAGTTCTCACGAGATTCAACAATGCCGGTATGGTTGCATACCGGTTCTTTGAGTGGGCGGAGAAGCAGCGAAATTATACACATAGTGTTAAGGCCTACCATGCTATGATTGAATCTTTGGCCAAGATCAGGCAGTACCAGATCATGTGGGAGGTTGTGAACTCGATGAGGTCGAAGAGGATGCAGAATATGGAGACGTTTGGAATCATTATGAGGAAGTATGCCAGGGCACAGAAAGTTGAGGAAGCGCTTTATACGTTTAATGTTATGGAGAAGTATGATTGTGCCCCAAATTTAACGGCGTTCAATGACCTGCTGAGTGCTCTGTGTAAGTCCAAGAATGTGAGGAAGGCTCAGGAGGTTTTTGATAAAATGAAGGATCGGTTTGAGCCAGACTCAAAGACCTATAGTATATTGATTGGCGGATGGGGGAAGGATCCAAATTTGCCTAAAGCGAGGGAGGTGTTCAGAGAAATGATTGATGCAGGTTGCAATCCTGATATAGTGACTTATGGTATCATGGTTGATGTTCTTTGCAAGGCAGGGAGGGTGGGTGAAGCCGTTGATATTGTTCGGGGCATGGATGATAGTGGTTGTACGCCGACGTCTTTTATTTATAGTGTTTTGGTGCGTACGTATGGGGTTGAAAATAGGATTGAAGATGCTGTTGCTGCATTCTTGGAGATGGAAAGGAATGGAATAAGGGCTGATGTGGTTGTGTACAATGCCTTGATCGGCGCTTTTTGTAAGGCTAACAAGTTCAAGAACGTCTATAGGGTCTTAAATGATATGAATTCCAAAGGCGTTACTCCCAATTCAAGGACTTGCAATGTCATTTTAAATAGTTTGATTGATCGTGAAGAGACTGAGGAGGCATTTAGTGTCTTTCGCAAAATGATCAAAGGATGTGAACCAGATGCAGATACGTATACAATGATGATAAAGATGTTTTGTGAGAGAGATGAGTTGAAGATGGCTCATAAAGTCTGGAAATACATGAAGTTGAAGCAGTTTGTCCCGAGCATGCACACATATTCAGTCCTTATAAATGGATATTGTGAGAAGGGAAATGCTTCAAAGGCTTGTGTCTTACTGGAAGAGATGGTAGAGAAGGGGATTCGGCCAGCAGGTGTGACTTTTGGGAGATTAAGGCAGTTGCTGATAAAAGAAGGAAGAGAAGATGTACTCAAATTTTTAAACGAAAAAGTTAATCTTCTTGTCAAGGAGCCTTTATTCGATTGAAGACTCAACACTATCAACTAAGAAAACTTGGACTGTTTGGTATTCTTAGTCCAACAGAACGAGTCCTGGAGTTCTAGTGCTATTGGTACTACATGCTAATTAGAGAAAGAAAAATCACCTTTTGCAGGTGAGGTTCTTTCTCATTTTACTTTTATGCCAAATTGTTGGTGAATTTTCATGTTGCAAATGTTTGTTGTTGAGAAACTATGGTCTAAGGGTTTAACGCAATTTCACAAATGTAATAATTAAAACATCATTACAGAAAACACATGCTTGTCTGGAATATTTTAGTTGACAACATGCAAACAGTAAAACTACACAAATTTGTACCTCCCACACACCTGTTGTTGTCATTTTGATCTTCTACAATTCATTTGATTCAATGGCCAGAAATTGAGATGAGTGTGTTAGAGGTAAAAAGGGGTGTGGATAGCACCATCCCTTATAAATATATATATATGGAACACTAGCTTATGTAATTCGGCGAATAAACAGTGATGCACTGAAAACAGATGATTTCAAGCTCGATTGTTTGTTTCTAAATGAGTCAGATAAAATACTAACCATATTCTTGATAAGTCTATGTTCAGTTTCTGTGGATTGTAATTAGGAGCCTTTTCTATCATTTTTTCTGTACTAGTCATCGACATCATCAATGCCACCATCCTCTCTCTCTCTCTCTCTCTCTCTCTCTCTCTCTCTCTCTGTGGCTTGAAATGCTAATTCAACAATTATTATGAGACCTCAGTCAACTGAAAATAGTTATGTTGTCTGTGATGTGGTTATCTTTACAATGACAATCTCAGAGTATATGTGGGTTTGTTTTTCTTTCTGCTTGGTTTGTGCAACAAGTTGGAAATTATTGAGTGTTGCTTCTTGCATATATGGCGTGGTACAGCCTTACACATTTTGCCCAATGATGCAGACTCATGTTCTTTGGTGTTCGTTTGATTTCTTTATGAGCATCTTCGCTTCGTATTAATCTACCGTTAAGAGTAACCATCTACTCTTTATGGTGGTGGCGTTTGTTGTTGTTGCTGCTGCTGCTGCTGTCATTCAGGATGTGCCTGTGAATGAAAATGAAAGCTCAGAATTCTTGAATTTGGATTCAGGATATAAGAAGATCTGAGGGCTATTTTTTTGTTTACTTTTACTACCCAAGTGGTGTTGTGTAAATGGCTGTTTATTAGTTTTCATGTTTAAGGTATGTTGGCAATTGGTGCATCTCTTTCTTATCAGTATTCGTATATATAAACAAATATTTTGTTTTCCTTTAATTTGCCTTTGGCTTTAATATTGCTAGGGGCGCAACAGAAAGGTTGCTCCTTTGTGACCGAAGGTCACGGGTCGTGGAAACAGCCTTTTTGCAAAGTAAGGGTAAGGCTGCGTACGACAGACATCCTCCCGAGCCTTGCAAAATGGGGAGCCTTGTGATGAGTCAGTATTTTTTTTGCTTCAGTAATCAGTATATTTTTTTTGGGATAGAGAGTAATGAGTCATGTTTTGTGCTTACTTTAAAATTGTTCCTTCAGTTTTATCTCATTTTTTGCGTCTTTTGTATAATACGATAATTTCTCTACCTGCTGCGTGTGTGTGGTTGTGGTATGCATGTCTCCAGTTTGTTCATAGAAGGAATTCTATGGTTGTGGTATTCGTATATGGTTGGCTTTTTAATGATACTTTTAGTCACCCTTTGTTAATAAGCCCAATGATGGAATCTCATTTTGTGAAACAGTGCTTCACTTTAAGCTGTCGTTTACTGCACCACGCTGATCATTGCCATTTGGCTGCTGCTGCTGCTTCGTTATTGTTAGTATTTTTATTATGGTGGTGATCCGATGGTGTTCGTAAATGGTGAGCTTTTAGTGATTACTGTTTATGAAATTTTAGTAGTGGCCTGAGGGCTCATTTGTTCGTTGTGTTGAGACGGCTAGTCTGTTTTTAACCTCTGGTATTGTGGATGCGTTCTTGTTTTTGCACTGGAATTTTGATGCCGCCGTCTTGCTGCTTGTTAGTGTGACAGTTTATGTTTCTTGTTGCCTCTAGGCACAGTAGGAGTAACAGTGGTAGGTGCAAGCTGGTGTTTCAACACGGGAGGATTTAACCCGACTACTCTTTTAACTCAGTTTGGCATCTAAGTGGACCGCAATTGCAATCGCATCATGCACAGTAGCAGGTTTTAGCAATACAAGACCAATATCAGGAGTGCGATTAGCCAAACACCTAAATTCGAAGATGTAATCCTTCAAAGTACCTGTATGACGCAGTTTGAAGAGTGTTTCTGCAGTGTCCTCAAACTCGAATGGCCCAAACTCCATGCATAAGGCTCGAGTGAACTCCTCCCAGGTCGGAGTAGTGCGCAAACAGTCTCTCCACTTAAACCACTGCAAGACTTCACCATCGAAATGGAAGGAAGCAGTAAGGACACGCTGCGCAGCGGGAGTGTTGTAGAAGGAGAAGAACTGCTCCTCCTTATAAATCCAAGCAAGCGGATCCTCGCCTTCAACAAAACAAGGAAACTCAACTCGCTGAATCCATGGCGGTCATGGTGGATGATCATTGCCAACACGAATCGGACTCCGAGGATGTGGATCTGGTGCAGTTGCACGATGATCGGAACATTCAGTAACCACGGGACCCGCAAGGCCACTACCGTCCGGCTGAAATTGTAGTTCGCGATGGAATTGCTCGAAGTAGAGCTGCAATTTAGGGTCAAGAGTAGCAGACACCGCTTTGTCGACCAAGGAATGAAGAGAAACCATGGAAGCTTCTAGCGCACCAACACAGCCGTCCCTCGCAGAGAGACGATTGGTGGTAGTTGCACGGGGCGTGCACGGAAGTAAACCAGGATCAGAGGCTGATACCAATGATAGCACCAGAATCCGGCGAGGCTCAACCTTGACCTGCTTACAAGATCAGAAATTGCGGTGGAAGAAGAGAGAAGAAGAAGCTGAATATTTTTTGTAAAATTATTTTTAATTCCTTTCCAACCTTTAGAAGAGAGGGAACATATGGCTATGTAGTTAGCCCAATACACATTTGAAATCTGCCACATGGCAATAAAAGACAGAAATTGTAAACAAACTCTCCTACAGAATTACAAATAGCAAATAAACCCCTCAACACAATCGCACTTATTACATTTTGGCCCAATTCCTAATACTTGTGACCGAAGCAATCACAGGATCATAACACGGTGATTCAGATTTGGTGCGTGGGCACCGGTGCACTGGTGGGCAGCAGACTCTACGGCAAACTGATGATTGGGTTATGGGTTTCTGATTGAAACTGATTTCAAAGAAATCTGGGCAGCAACGACATCCGTCGCTCGCTGTTCATTTTGAATTCAGAGAGTAGTAATGACAACAGTTGCTTGCTAATCTATTGTCAGCAACAACGATAGTCGCTTGCTGGTCAACGGCGCATCAAACATAGTTGAGACACGATAATGCTACCGTGCACAACTAAGTTTTTTCCTATTTTTACGACATGGCTTTGGCGTCAAGAAGAGAATGCTTTTGGAATTGTGTATTATATGTCTATTCATCTCTCAAGGAGGAATTCATAAGATGATACAATCATATCAATAAGGAAAGAACTAATTTACATGAAATCATACTAAATTAAGAATTCCGAGATAATAAGAATGTACAAAAAGTCAACAAAATTAACCTCGATTAATTACTTTTTCATTCAATTAAGATTTCCTCCAGCAATCTTACACCCCGACACATTGAAAAATCTCTCGTGGCCAACACTAAAGGCTAGAATATCATCCTCCTCTAAAAAAATAAGGGTAATGCTAGGGAGACTAAATTTCTAAACCAAATGATGTAGATGGTAATGATTGGATTATTACTTAAATTTTGATTACCGTGCTTATTTCATATTAATGACACATCTTTTAGTTTGCAAATTTAGTTTAAAAATTCGGTCTCCCTCTTAAAAACCAAGAACTCAAAGAAAAAGTAACGAAGCAAGCGAAGATTTTTGTCACCTTAACTTCTCAAGGAAACAAAGCAAAGCTAGTTATGTTTTTTTCTTACTTTTCTTCACTTCTAATCTTCTTTTTGGATTTGAATCATAATTACTTATCTTCTTTCTCTGCGATACCAGCCTTCAAAACCGAAACCATGTGGATCAATGCTAACACACTTTACCATAAGGCTGGGAAGAAGACAGCTGTTAACTTTGAATCTTTTCAAAACTCTCATTTTTCAGCTTTTGACATTATATAGTTTGAAAGCATCAATTTCTTAGATCAAAATTGCATATTTAATAATCGTAGAGAACTTTGCAGTTGTTCTTTAACTTTGTTTCTTGATTAAGCAACGTCTGAAATTATATAGTTTGAAAGCATCTAATTCTTTGATGAAAATTGCATATTTAATAATCGTAGTGAACTTTGAAGTTGTTCTTTAACTTTGTTTCTTGATTAAGCAACGTACCTATGTGCAGTTTACCATCTAGCTAGCCTGATGGTGACGATTGTACATAAAAAAGGCCAGAATATGGACTATCAATGAAGCAAATGACTTACATGCAGTACTGTCACTTTGTAAACTGTACGAGAGAGAGAGAGAGAGAGAGAGAGAGAGAGAGAGATGGAAGAGAGAGAGATGGAGAGGTTGAAGAAACAGAGAGAAAAAGATGAGAAAATAGAAAGAGAGGGAGAGGCACTGAGTCGAACAAAAAGGCCATATCAATGGGCCATGTACGACGACTGGGAACGCCTGAAACAATACTATAAGGGAAACTGGGAAGAGGTATTCAGTCCATTGACAACGAATGACGACACTGTACTTCACGTCGTAGCCTTTGCTGGGCGGAGCGACGTGCTTGAATTCTTGATTTCCCTTGTGAGAACTGCGACCAACGACAACCCTCGGAAATTACGGAATGCCTTGGTGCTGGAGAATAACCACGGGAACACCATCCTCCACGAGGTGGCGGCATCGGGAAACCTGGAAGCGGCAATGCTGTTGGTAAGCCACGATGACCGCACTAGAGATCAGCTAATTGCTAGACGGGATGCTGACCAAGACAATGAGTATGAGCCGGATGTTGATGCTAGCTCTAGACGTATTGTGGAGATTGAGAACAAGTTAGGAGAAACGCCGTTCTACAGGGCAGCTTCTTACGGTCACACAAAGTTAGTCGACTTTTTCAACAAAAAAAATGTGAATATAGAGGACCACTTAACCAGACGCGTTGATCACATGTCCGTTCTTCATATCGCTGTCATTAACCAACATTTTGGTCTCTCTCTCTCTCTCTCTCTCTCTCTCTCTCTCTCTCTCTCTTTCAACATTCAAAATAGCATTATTCATCGAAGTTAGATAATAATTAATATATATATAGTTGGGTTTGTTTGTATTGGGGGGCTCCTCCAAGGCGTATGTTATTTAAGTTTGAGCAAGTGTGTCATTTTTGTGTACTTTTGAAAAATGCCCCTCTTCTCTTTAAATTTTCAAAGAATGTAATTTAATTAGTAATAAGGTATTCAACAGTAGTTTAAGTGAGTGTGATACCTAAATATAGGAATCAAGCAATTTAAGTTTAATACCTATAACACTACGGTGACACCAGTGTGAGTTCAATATATTAGTCTCACACTCAAATTTTTCCGTCCATTGTAAGAGTATGATTCTATATGAGTCCAATATAGTGGTATCACACTCACTTTTTCCAACCCACTGTGGAAGGCATAAGAGACAAAACTGTAAAATCCAAAATGAAATTACCTCACGCACATTAGAATAGTTTCTGACGTATCTATTTTTATTTATATTTAAAAAACATGTAAATACAATTTTTTTAATAAAAGAATAAAATATTAAATAACCAATTGACACACGGGTAGATGTGTGGCAAGAGGCTATCATAATATTTACTTTCGTAAAATCAGCTAAATTGCGATAATAAGTCATTCAGTTGTTTGATTAACATTCTTTCTTCTTTTCTGTTTCCACTTTTCATATATAATGCAGAAACTGCTGTTTGGTTACTGAAAAAGTACCCATGTCTTGCAAAAAGAAGGGAAGACCATGGTTTCACAAGCCTTCAATTGCTAGCCCAGATGCCATCTGCCTTCCAAGTTTACTATCGCAAAAGCTTATGGAAGATGCTTATTCATAAATGTACGTGTCTATACTATTATTTAAGAGGAGGAACTGTATACCACATCGATATAAACTCCCAATTATGTCCCCCCGCTTACATTAAACACAATAATGTGTATAGTAAATAACAATAATTAAAAACATAAAAAATAAAAATTCCATTTCTTTTTAATCTCTTTTTATGTTCTCCGTAGCTTCATTCCACATGCATATATAACATAGGACTTTAATCTAGCAGCTAGTATGTAATACTATGTACATGATATTCGGATTAAACAATTTCACAACACTTTAACTATACTAATTACCTGTACTCTAGTAAAAACAGTTCTTTTACTCCTGCTAATGGAGTGCAAGAATAGAATTTAGGATGAGATCATATTTCTACTTCCCTTTCTATCTTAATTACATATATTATTCAGGCCTCTCTGAAGATGATAATGTTGATGGGGACGGTGATATAGAGAGCAGATGGATTCCACAGTTTTCCACGGCTTGCTTTTCGAAGACGCTCTCAAGTAAATAAATCTCAAACCTCGAATATAATAAATCGAACGTAATCTATTATTGTCTTATGTTGTTTTGCTCCTATGAATTGTATGCTTTGTTCAATTCTTAATTATATAGACTAAATGATGAACATGTAAGAATAATCTGACCTTTACAATTCAAAGAAGATGAAGTTATAGTCGACTTTAATATTAAGTTTATTCTCTCTGTTAGATACACACTACTCAATTAAACAATGTCTAATGAGAGTATTTTTCTGTGAGAGCAGTGACTACTATTTATATTGACAAACAATATATCCTTGCGATTCTCCTATTAGAATCTTTGTAGGAAACCAAGATTGCCTCCCATTTTTAATACAAGTGAGTAATGTACGATCAATTCCTAGTTTTAATCCTTTATTAACTAGGACAGTCAATTCCAATAACTCTTTTCTAAACAAAGTTAACTATATTGTTAATTTTAATCCTATATATGCATGATCAATCATACACAGGATGGCCTCGAGTGTTTTCGATCGTGAAGCAAATAAAAAAAGAAAAATCACTATCGGAGCTCACTCATCTGCTCGTAGAGAAAGACTATTCGTGGGTAGAAAGTAAGAAAACAGAGAAAGACAAGACAATTTCGTTGGTGTCCTTACAGAAAGATAGTGCTGCTATTGGTGGTGATGCAAGAGAAAGAAAAAAATATACTATTTATAACTACACCCCACTGCTTATAGCAACTAGCACCGGAATATTACCTCTCGTGAAAAAGATGTTTGAGGTACATCCTCAGGCGGTTGAGGCGCACGATATCGACAATCAACAAAACATTTTGCATATGTCTATTAAGCACCGTCAGTTGCAGATATTTAGGCTTGTGAAGAGAAGCAGAGCGATAACGTCGAGGTTAACTTCGAGGATTGACAGTGATGGAAATACCATATTACATCGAGCTGCAGATATGACATATTACTCTCCAGACACTCAAAGTGTAAGCGGTCCTGCGTTGCAATTGCAAGAAGAATTACGTTGGATGGTGGTGAGTGACTCTGGCCTTAGTTATATTCTCTCCATCAAAAATTAAAAATAAAAATAAAAACATAATGAGCCTTCCTTTTATTCATATTGGAAACAAAAATATGACAGACTAAGAATTGAAATGGTTAATTCATACATTAATAGTTAGTTTTACGAATTTGTTGGTAGCGCGTGAGAAAGATAATGCCTCCTCATTACATCATGCACCGCAACAACATGGGTATGACAGCGGAGGAGCTCTTCAATAGTGAGCATGCAAAGCTTCTTCAGTCGGCACAAACATGGATAAGAGGCACTGCTCAGTCATGCTCGGCCGTGGCAGCTCTAGTGGCCACTGTGGTTTTTGCAGCCGCCTACACTGCTCCCGGGGGTTACAGTTCAGGCGGTGTTCCTGTTCTCCGTCATTCTCCTTTCTTCACTATCTTTATCATCACAGACGTTGTCTCACTCATCAGCTCATTGTCTTCTCTCGTCACGTTTCTCTCGATCTTGACATCTCCGTTTGAGTTCAAAAACTTCCATCAATCTCTTCCGCTCAGGCTGCATTTAGGATTTGCCTTTCTTTTCTTCTCGCTAGTGACGACCATGCTCACCTTCACTGCTACAGCTGTGCTCTTGATTCATCTCAATGAGGGATTGACAAGGTCTCTCCTCTATGTTGCCGCCTTTCTTCCTGTGTCTGTATTTGGGCTCATACAGCTTCCCTTGTATGCGGGATTTTCTCATGCTTTGATGTTTCTATTTAAGAAAGTTAAGAAGTTTATAATTTCGTTTTTCCCTGTAAAGGAAATCCTCAATCAGCAAGGGTATTATTGAATGTTGATTTGTGTGTTGTAAGTCCAAACCAAAATAAATACCAATAATTACAAATTGGTGAGATAATGGACGATTGACTTCACAGCTTTTTTTAATATTTTTAGCTAAGCATGTTTTTTACCATTTACATATCTATGTAGCAGATATCTTTGATTTTGGGAGCTATTATTTATTTATTTATTGAAATGTATTCAACAACTAGAATTGTAATCTCTATTCAATAATCAGTGTGTGTTGTTTTCTCAAATAGTTGTTACTCCCTTTATTTCATTGTTCAATTTTTCTGAGTGTTAATGAGAGGTGTGAAATATATAGCTTGTAAACTTATCACCTATGTTTTTTTTAACAAACAATCTACACTAAGGGGTGGAAAAATAGGCTAAACCTCAATGGCTAGCAAGAATATGGTTCAAATTCACATTTGACGAGAATCGAGCCTAATACCTCTCGCATATAAATGAAGAGGAATACTATTAAACTGTAATACTAAGTGGCAAATTTATCACCCTATATTAATTTGATAATAGTTGATAGACCAAAACTGTTCTCTGAGCCAGTGCTCATTAAAGGCTGTTAAAGAGCAAGACACCCCAAGGAGCACGGAGCGGATAAAAACCAATGTTGCACATCTAAGGAAGATAATCATTTAGTTTTTGGTTTTTGGTTTTTGGTTTTGGTTTTCGGTTTTCATTTTTTTGAAAAATCAAGAAAGTAGTTTTGGTTCTTGTTTGGTAACAATTTTCAATTTTCACTTTTTTGAAAAATCAAGAAAGTAGTTTTTAGTTTTCATTTTTGAAAAATCAAGAATGTAGTTTTGGTTCTTGTAACTACTTTTAGTTTCCAAAAAAATGAAAACTGAAAATCAAAAAATCAAAAAATCAAAACTCAAGGCCAAATTTTCAAAAATCAAGAAAGTAGTTTTCAGTTTTCATTTTGCTGAAAACTGAAAATAGTTATCAAATAAGATTTCAGTTTTTAAAAAAGTGAAGAAAAAAAAATGAAAATGAAATGGTTATCAAATGGCTTGATTTTTTGGAAACTAAAACTAGTTATCAAATAAGATTTCAACTTTCAGTTTTTAAAAAAGTGAAAACGAAATTGTTCTAAGAGTGTCAAGAGCATGCTCAAGTTCTTGAAGCTGTTATGCATTTAGCAATCTAAATATTAAGATACTAATTGCACGTTTTAAACTCGCAAGTGCACAAGATCAAACACATAGTATAGAAAGCAAGTACGAGATCATTCCCACGAGGATTGCACTAATATGTATCTAGAATATGATTCCTAACAATTTAAATTAATTAATTCACAAAACTAAGCAACTATGCAAGTAAAGGTTTAACAAAATAGTTTGAGATGTCTTAAGTTTAAGTATAAAAGCACAATATAAAGAATGTAGGCAAATAAAAGTAATTGGCAATAAGGGTTTTGAAAACGATGTTTGAATAGTTAGGACTTTGACTTCCATCTCTAACCTTTTTCGCCTAACCAACTGACACACACTATGATACAAAATAGATTTTTGATGCTTTACGTTTGTCAACCTAAAGGCATGGTATCTACTCTTTAAGCTATTGATTTCCCTAAACAACGAATTAGGCATGGGTGTCTACACTAACTCTTTTCATTCTCAAAGTATTTAGCATGTATCTACTAAGTTGCAATCCAAGAAAGCATAATACAATGGAAATCGACAAACACGAGTCCTAAAACATGGTATCTATTCCGGTTATTCGAGATAATTAATTCCAAGAACTGTAACTAGTTCTCTTGTTACTCGGCATAGGTACAAGACTCGATCATCCAAATGTACCCATGTAACAAACTCAATTACAGAACTATTCTATGGTGATCAATCATAAAATAACTCAATAAGATTGGAATTAAAACTGGAATTAATCACTAAAGCATCAACAAATTGTCTTGTAACAAAAGAGTATCGAAAATACTCAAGGAAACATGATTAGGACTTCAACCAAGTCCCAACTATGAAATTTAGTTACTCATAATATAAATGGGCAGCAAAGACAAACAAAACATAAAGTAAAAGGAGAAGAAGAAACTCTTCGATGATGAATTGCAGAACGGTGCTCTGGTCCTTCCTTTTTCTCCCTTCTGACGTGGGTTGTTCTTTCTCTGTTTTGGTGGCTGCTGCTGCCTATCTTCTTCTTTCGCTTTTGTTTTTTTCTTTGCTTTTTTATATCTCACGCCCCCTCTGCTGGTCTGATTAGGGATCCTCCTTCATTCCCCTTCTAGTTGTAACCGACAAGGCAATTAGCCTTCTTTTCCTTATCAAGCTTAATGAGCTTTAAAGTCTCATTATATTAAAGACTTTTAATATACTTTCTCTCAGACTTTTTGGCTTTCTTCAACTGGTTAAAACTCCTAATAATTAGGAATTTTAATCTTCATTTAATATGCCACATTGATACACGTTTGTAGAAAATTTCATATTCGCGCGTAGCCCAGCCTGCATGTACTAAAACTTCCATAACTCTCTCAAGAAAAATGATATTCAAGAACCGTAAAATTCCACGGAAAATAGACATCCGTAGCTTTCCAAACATATATGGCACATCTCCTGGTTCTTCCCGAGTCAATACAGTTTAATCCATGAACTCGACTGATTTGCAGAGGCTGTGCTGATGACATAGGATTGTAAAAGCCTTTTTTAGCTCCTTTTGCACTCTTTGCTTGTTACAACCTACAAAACACAAATATAATGTAAAACCTATATAGAAAGGTAAAACAAAGATGTAAACAAGGAGAATTATTATATATATAATAACGAATTTACGAGCATAACAGAAGCCAAAAGAAGGAAGTTTGATGACAACGGCGAAAAGTGTGTGTTCGGTGAGAGCTATATGGGTATGCACATGTCGACCCTAGTTAAGAGAATTATACTCAATATTGGAAAATCTCTATGCTATTATCATTCTGTTTCTACTTTTTATTTCTCACTTTTGTAATTAGAGAGAACTATAGACGAAAATGTGTAGAAGGATCACACATTTTTAATAGAGGAGTTGTTTTTCGCCTATAAGATGAGGGTGTTTAAAAGAAAAATAAGCGATTTGGGTTTACATCAAATTATCTATAGACGGGGGTTAAAAGGTTGTGAATATCGAAAAAAAATTTAGTATGCAGTAAACACAGTTCAGTATATTAGGTATCATAATATAATTGGTTAGAATTTTCTTTTAAAGTTTTTAACCAATTGTATTATTAAAGCATCTCAAAAAAAAGACGTCAAATATTGAACACCATATTTTAATTTGATGATCTACGTGCCAATTTGACATCATGTTAAAATTGCATCGCCAACCAATGTGTCTAATATATTATTTTGTATTTTAAGATATTAATTTTTATAATCTATACTATTATTAAGAAAACCCTCATTGCAATTTGTATCTTTTGAACTTTTTGCCCTTTTTTCCTTTTTTTCCTTTTTTTGCCTTTTGTCTATTTTACCCTCGCTTTTGATACACAATATTTACATAATGAGGGCAAAATAGTAATTTTGTATCTTTTAAGAAAATGACAATCACATCCCTATTTTTCCTATTTTACCCTCACTTTTGATACACTATTTACATAAGATAAAAAAAATATGCACTTATTAAGAGAAATTATCCAACCATTTTTCATACAGGTACGTGAAATCATGATGTTTTTTTGAATAGTTTGAATGAACTTAAGTGGTCGTGTTTGAGGAGAACGTGGGAGGAGGTGGGCGGTTGAAGAGGCTTTATTTATAAAGAAAAAATATGCATTTATTAAGAGAAATTGTCTCATCATTATTATTCCATACTCTTTTTAAAATTTTAAAAATTAATCACACTCCTTAATCAATAACAAAAACTAAAATGAAATTGTTCACACACAGGATGTGTGCTCATCTGCTAGTAAATACTAAAAGAAATATAAATAGCTACACTTATACCAAGCATTTAATGCAAGGCTAGTCCAAAAACTAAA
This sequence comes from Pyrus communis, assembly GCF_041283825.1. NCBI lineage: Eukaryota > Viridiplantae > Streptophyta > Magnoliopsida > Rosales > Rosaceae > Pyrus > Pyrus communis. The sequence goes on along the minus strand of NC_142569.1, from coordinate 33,096,844 downwards.
ATAATTATTTGGCATATGTATTTTAAACAGTGTTCTGAAAATCGGTCTAGGCACTTGACGGAGGAGCCTTGACCCAATTTAGTCCAAGATGTTCATATACGGCGGGGAAGATTTAGGCAGCTGCCTAGGCGCACTATGCGGTCTGGGCCGTTCTAAGCGACTGTCTAGTTGGCTCTGCAACTCTTACATAGGATCTGCAATGCCCAATCTCAAAGTGGAGCCTCGATTGAAATTCTGTAGCTCACCATTTGTGAGTAGAAGAGGAAAGAGAGAATGCAAAAAGAGAAAAACTCTTAACTTTTAAGGTATCAATCCACAGCAGCACGATCTGGATTTGAGATTTAGTTCAACATTCTGATGACTGAAGGAAAAAGAAGAAGAAACGGAAAAACTCAAATGGGAAGAGTGTTCCGCTTTCCAACAGGTCAAAGTGTGATAATGATATGGGCTTTGGAAATCTTAGGTGACGTGACAGAGGTGGGGTGGAGGGGTCAGAAACACATATGGGATATTATTTGGTTTTTAATCATTAATAAACCACCCACTACGTCTATGTGGGGTTTTTATCATTTCAAACACCTTGGAATATATACATTATATATATATATGTGTGTGTGTGTAATATATTTATATAAATTTATTGGGATAATGTTTTATTATTTTTTTACTTAATAGAATCTCTCTCACACACACATATATATATATATATATATATAATTTTTAAATAATTGTGTGCTTATGGATATATATATATATATGTGTGTGTGTGTGTGTGTAATATATTTATATAAATTTATTGGGATAATGTTTTATTATTTTTTTACTTAATAGAATCTCTCTCTCACACACACACATATATATATATATATATATAATTTTTAATTAATTGTGTGCTTTTTTATTTTTTAGTTTCATGGTGGAATGTTTATGGAAATGGTGTACCTAATTTGCAAAGGATGGATTGACTACAAGTTCATCCAATTGTGAAATGAATTGGGAAACTTTTGAGGGGATACATACAAAAAAATAAAAAATAAACTAGATACAACAACGTTAAATTATTTAATCTATGTCCAATCCAATGCAAGGATCATGAACAAGAAGAATTTAGTCTATCATCCAAGAATACTCCTCATTATGATTATATGCTTACTATTTTTTAAATATTGAACTTGTTTGGTGGATGTACTTTGTGTATTCTTCTACTTCTATTTTTACATTTTATCATTCTTCTATTATCCATACAAGCAGTGGCGAAGCCAGAAATTAGCAGGGGGAGGGGCAAATTTAAAAGAGTACAAAGTTCAAAAAAAGGGAAACAACCAAGTCTGTTTATATAGTAATATCGTCCATAATTTATCAATACAAACAAGTTACATTAAAAACCCTTTTCAGTGAAGACATCACTGCCAGCATCTCCCGTTTTCATTTGAAAATATAGCAATAACGGCAAAATGGAGCATCTCTAGCTATATTTTACTCCAACCACTCATAAGTATCAAATCGATTATGTTGGCTTTCACTTGGAATGGAACGGAAACAGCTGTAAGGCTGCTGTTGGTTGATTGAATGTTGCAGACTGCAGCCAATCTGGGCACACAGAAGGCAAAGAATTAGAAAGAGGGATTGTAAAACAAGATTCTAAAAGATGCTAGCGCTAATCGGATGGCAGGTTAGGATATTGTGCGTAGGCAGGATCTAGGCAGATTAGACGGATTTAGGTAAATTTGTAATATATTATATAAATTAATTAAATTTAAACACTTATTTAACAAAATTATATTTAAACATCAACTAAAACGTTATTTTTCAAAAAGGTGAGAGTTGTAGGTACAAAATATATGGTGATCTTAAAAGAAATAAAAAGTGATATTGGGTTAAAGAGAGGGGAAAATAATATTTAGGTTAAGAAAGAGAAAAATAAAGGGATATAAAAAGTAATAAATAGAAGATGGGGGACTATTTAAAAGAAATGTGCAACGATTAAGAAAATGGTGGGACCATCTTAAATAAACCGTGGAATTAAAATGGTTGTTGAGACCTCATTGTCTTCCTCGGGCACGACTGACTGTGCAAAAGAACTTTCAGCTTCCGGCTTCTTCGTATACACCCACCTAACCCCACCCAGCCCCGCCCAGACTTAAATAGCTCTGCTTAATCCCTCCCTCCTAGTCTCGCCTAATGTGCTTTCCGATTAGGAAGGGGCTTCACGAATCACGACTTGCAGGTTTTCCGACGGGAGCAGAGGGGCGGACCATGGCTCCTGGGCTTCACTTCGGAAGAGGGGAGGGGCGGTCGCCCCTCCTTGTCCCTCTGTAGCTTCACCAGTGTATACAAGTATAGTTTTTTTAATTAAGTGTAAATAGGCACTTATTTACATGATATATAATAAATTTACATAAATATGCCAAGGCCGCTTAGCCGTCTAGGCTCTAGGCCCTTGCCTGCCGCCCAAGTAGCGTTTAGTGTTTTTTATAACCTTCATTTTGAGGTGGCACTTTTGACCAGTGTTCTAAAAAGTGGACTAGGCGGCCACTTAGGTGGCGCCTAGGCGCTGGATGGCGGACCTCCGTCGCGATTATTATGAAATCGTTCAAAAAATCAGAAGGGCTATTAATCAGTGTCTAGGCGGCCTCTTAGTTTTGTAACAAAAAAAATAAATAATAATAATAATAATAATAATAATAAACTCTTTGTACTAAAGACAAGAGAGATATCTGTTAAAGAATGAGAGATAGAGAGATCTGCAATTTTGTTGTTGAAAGAAGAGAGAGAAAGCCGTGTGGAACTTCTTGAAATCATCACCATCGGGGATGACCACTACACTGACCCACACAATTCAATTGATTTTTGGGTTCGGTTGGTCAGGATATGCGGTTTGATGAACATGAAGGCTTGTTTAGTTGATGACAAGACGACACCCCAGGGAAAGGGTAGCTAGGTAAGGCTTGTTTAAACCAAGGGAGAAGCCAAGATAAGGGATGAAGACTTTGGAATTGACAACATAAAGAAAAAGAAGATGTAGAGAAATTGGGTTTAGGTGTCAGAAATGAATAAAGAAAATTATTTGTTTAATAAATAACACTGCATTATTGGATTGAGAATATAATAAATTAAACAAAATATCAAGGAGTTGGTTGTCAAATCTTTTATCATCTTTTTGTTAGGGTTTTCTTTGTAAATAACTAAACATAAAAGGTCTTTTTGAGTTCTATGCTAATTTTATCAACTGGATATATTGGGCCGTGTCTTTTTGGGGCTTTTTTTTTTTTTTGGTAATTTGTAAGCCTTTTTATATGTAAAATGACACTTATGTGTACAATGTATAATAAATTTATCTAAATCCGCCTATGCCCCAATCTTCCGCCCAACTAGCGCCTAGCGTTTTTTAAAACCTTGTTTTTGACGCCTCCCACCAAGCCTTCAATCCACATCAACTTTTGGCTAATGGGTTGGAATGAAATGAGATGCCATTTTTTACTGTTACATGTCTACTTGGAAATTTGAAGTATTGGTTGGAGATGCTCTTGTATTTGGTTTGTTAAGCCGTATTCTCGATACACTGAAAAATCTTTAGTGACCAACACTAAAGGCTAGAATATCATCCGGTCCTAAAAATAATAGAAGTCACTGGAAAAAGCAAGAATTAAAAGAAAAGGAAATGATGAGGATCAATGCTAACACACTTTACCACAAGGCTAGGAAGAACACAGCTAGTAACTTTGGATCTTTTCAAAACTCTTTTTTTTTTTCTTTTTTTCTTTTTTCAGCTTTTGACATTATATAATTTGAATGCATCTAATTCTTTGATGTAAATTGCATATATAATTCTCTTAGAGAACTTTGCAGTTATTCTTTAACTTTGTTTCTTGATTAAGCAACGTACTATGTGCTACTTACCATCTAGCTAGTGTGATGGTGAATACTGTATAGAAAAAAAAAGGCCAGAATATGGACTATAAAATGAAGCAAATGAGTCATATACAGTACCAGTGTGTAAAGTGTACGAGAGAGAGATGGAAGAGAGGTGGAAGAGAGAGAGAAAGATATTAAACCTCTACGAAGTATGATGAACAAAGGTGGCGACTATGAAACTAAGAGAAGAACGAAGAGAGAGAGAGAGAGAGAGAGAGTAAATGATTTCTTTCAATCGTATTTTGCTTCGAGAGAGAGATGGAACAGAGGTGGAAGAGAGAGAGAAAGATATTAAACCTCTGCGAAGTATGATGAATAAGGGTGGCGACTATGAAACTAAAAGAAGAATGGAGAGAGAGAGAGTAAATGATTTCTTTCAATCGTATTTTGCTTACAAAGAATGATCTCTAAAGTATTACACTTTGGATTATATAGTATTTCAACCTTTTACACTATTACAAAAGTACCCTTTAACTACCTATTCTTTTCACCAAATTCCAAATAACTCTACAACTAACTCATCACTCTATATTTGACAAGTGTCAACTATTACTCCCCTATCAACCTCAGTGAATGATCAAGAAGTTGAGATTACTTATAGAGTTGATGACTGACCATTCTCATGATTTGAGGATTCTGGATCATCAATGAGTCCTGCTGTTGAAACAAAACGTCCAGGTGATGTAGCAGTGCTTGAAGCTCCCAATGCCAGGTTGTGACAATGTTTGATAAACACTGGACTGTGTAAACCGTTTGTTAGAATATCAGCAACCTGATCCTCCGTGGGAATATATTGAACTATAATATCTTTCTTTTGAACCTTCTCTCGAACAAAATGATAATAAGTATCCAAGTGTTTTATCTTTGAATGAAACACTGGATTCGAACACATTGCCAATGCAAACAAGTTATCACAGTGTAGACAAAGAGGAGACAATAGCACCTGATGAGTATCTTTGAGAATAAATCGGATCCAAAACACATCAGCAGCACAATGAGCTAGTGCTTTGTAGTTTGCTTCTATAGAACTTTGAGATACTGTGGATTGTTTCTTAGATTGCCATGATATTGGATTGTTTCCTAGAAAGATAACATAGCATGTGGTAGATCTCCTTGAGTTGATATCCGCATCCCAGTTAGAATTTGAGTATGCATTTATAGAAAAGTCTGTGGATTTTGTGTATCTCAAACCACATGTAATTATGCCTTGTAAATACCTCAGAATTCATTTTACCAAGTGAAAATGCATCTCAGTGGGATTTGTCATATATTGGCACACTAAATTGACAGAATGAGCTATGTCAAGCCTAGTAAAGGTCAAGTATTGGAATGCACCTACCATGCTTCTGTATTGAGTAAGATCAGTCATAGGCACTCTTTCTGTAGTAAGTAGTTGAGTATGTGGTTTAGAAGGTGTGGATGTGGGTTTGCAATGATCTATACCAGCTTTATGCAACAAGTCCTTTGCATACTTAGACTGATTAACAAACAAAGAACCATCTTCTTGATACTGTATTTGCAAACCAAGGAAGGAAGTTAGTCTACCCATATCTTTCAAATCAAATACTTCTGCAAGATCATGTACCACTTGTTGAATTTTTTACTCACTTGAACCAATTAAGATAATGTCATCCACATATAATAGGAGTATAATCACATCCTTGTTATTAGTTCTTGTAAACAGACTTGTATCTGAGATAGAGAAGCTTTGAATCCCAGATATGGCAAATAACTAGTGAACATTCCAAGTTCTTGGAGTTTGTTTAAGACCATACAAGGACTTAACCAATTTGCAGACATAACTTGGATGCTTTGGATCAATAAACCCTTGAGGTTGCTTCATATATACATCTTCTTCCAGATCACCATGCAAAAATGCATTTTCAACATCCAATTGTTTTAATGGCCATCCAAATTGATCCGCCCCTAAAAAATAATAGGAGTCACCAGAAAAAACAAGAATTAAAAGAAAAAGAATCAATGGGAGTAGTTCTAGTGTTGTTAGACCCCCTTGGTGGCGATTCAATCCCCAAGCGAATAGTAACTGCCTTTAATGAATAATAATTATCCAAGTGCATCTACACCTCTAAACTAAATATTCTAGGCAATTCGTATTAAAATATTTTTATTTTATTTTTAAATTTGGATAATAATAAAAGATTGGTTGAAAGTAATTGAAAATATTAAAATGTGGTGTAAGGTGGAATAACGTGGTTAAGTATTTGCAGAAAAAAAAAATTATAATTTTTTTTAATACTTTTTTTATATTTTTAATTAACTTGTTTATAATTTTTTTGTATTTTAATTAACTTTTAATTAATTTTTATAATTTTTTAATAGTGACTGATGTCATCGTTACTTCACATAATTTATGAGCTAGGCTAGGCAATTCTGGCCTAGGGCACTAACTGGGCTACTGGAGGGTGTTGGTATTGACAAGAGTTTACTAACTCAATACCAAAATATGTGGGTGATAAGTTTACAAACTCTATCACACCTCTCACTTTCACTCTCAATAAAATTGGACTAACAAATGGAGAAGGGATAGGAAATAACAAGCTTCCACTAAAACACACTTTCTTGATATATGAAATAAAAGGCAGTTTACAAACTGATGAAAAAAAAAAAGGATAGAAGCTTACAAGCTTATGAAGCTGAGAGAATACAATCAGAAAATGGGATTGGGATTTTTTTGTCTAAAGCCTTACGAGAGGCTTCCTTAAATACTACACAACCTACACCTTTACACCATCAATTGACAGCACACAGACAGCAGCATATCTGCTGTCTTTAACACATGGGAACGTGAAAAATGAAGAGACCAAATGTATTCCAGGTTGTCTACATTCAGCTAGCACATGGCAGCACCATTCCAGGTTGTAATCACAACCTTTCAGCTAGCACATGGAGGAGACTTTGTTCTTTGTAGCTGGAAAGAAACAAACAGCTAGCAGCAACATTTTACAACCTGTTTTGATTTGAATTTCCAACAAACCTCCTCAAATCAAAACGCCTTCATTCCTAGCATTTCACGCAGTAGCCGGAATGATTCAATTGGCAATGGCTTTGTGAAGATGTCTGCCACTTGTTCCATGGTGTGGCAGTAGACAAGTTCAATTGTCTTTTGCTTCACATGGTCCCTCAGAAAATGGAACCTGGTATCGATGTGCTTGCTCCTTCCATGTTGGACTGGATTCTTAGCAAGCTTGATGGCTGAAATGTTATCCACATGAATCAAGGTCGATTCTTCTTGTGAATGACACACTGATTTCAACAGATTCCTTAACCAAATTGCCTCACACACGGTTGAGGCTACAGCTACATACTCGGCTTCACATGATGACAAGGCAACGATTGACTGCTTCTTTGAAGTCCACGAGAAAGCTGTTGAACCTAGAAAAAAGGCATAGCCAGTTGTGCTTTTCCTTTCATCTTGGTCACCTCCCCAATCACTATCCGAATAGCCATATAATTTTGTATCTTCACCAAAATTATAAAATAGACCAAAGTTTAGAGTACCTTTTATGTACCTTAGAATTCTCTTGACAGCAAGCCAATGAGACTCCCTTGGTGTTTCCATGTATCGACTTACAAGTCCAACACCATAAACTATGTCTGGTCTTGTGATTGTGAGGTACCTTAGGCTTCCAACGAGGCTTTTGTACACTGTTGAGTTTACAAACTCACCCTCTCCTCCTTTGGACAGCTTCAATCCAGTTGCGACTGGGGTATTGACAGTGTTGCACTTGTCCATATTGAACTTCTTCAATATGTCTCTCATGTACCTTTGTTGAGAGATGTAGATACCATCACTTTCTTGCTTCACTTCTATGCCAAGAAAGTATGACATTAATCCATTGTCAGTCATCTCGAACTCACTGAACATTGATTGCTTGAACTCATGGAACATTGCCTCATTGTTTCCTGTAAACAATAAATCATCTACATAGAGACAAATAATTAAGAACTCCCATTTTTCACCATTCTTCATGTAAACTGAATGCTCGTATGGACATTTCTGAAATCCATTTTGGTGAAGGTAGTTGTCGATCCTTGAGTTCCAAGCTCGTGGTGCTTGCTTGAGGCCGTACAAAGCCTTCTTCAAACGATACACCTTATCTTCTTCTCCTTGTACTTGGAAGCCTTCCGGTTGTTCCACGTACACTTCTTCCTCAAGTACTCCATTAAGGAAGGCTGACTTGACATCTAGTTGATAAATTTTCCATTTATGATGAGCGGCAAGAGAGATTAGTAATCTTACCGTGTCAAGTCTTGCAACTGGAGCATAGACTTCATCATAGTCCACTCCATACTTCTGTTTGTAGCCCTTTGCTACAAGCCTTGATTTGTATCGATCCACACTCCCATCTGCAGTGCGTTTGATCTTGTAAACCCACTTGACACCAATAGCCTTCTGATTTGGTGGGAGTTTTGTCAGCTCCCAAGTGTCATTCTTCTCGATGGCATGGATCTCTTCTTCCATGGCTTTCTTCCAACAATTTTCTTCCACAGCTTCATTGAATGAGAGAGGCTCGTGGTCTGCATACAAGCAGAAAAGGTTGGTTTCTTCTTCTTCTTCTTGTCCATAAATCTCTGTGAGACTCCTTAACCTCACTGGAGTTGAGGAGCTGCTTTCCTCACTAGATGTAGGACCACTCCTTGCAATTCTGTGCACTGGAGTTGTTGTGATTGTTTGAGCAGGCTGTTGCTCAATCGGTGGTACAACTTCTGGTTCTTCAAAATCAGTGGAAACGATCTTCTCTTTACTGACTTCTTTGTTGTTCCACTTCCATGTCTCTTCCTCACTGAAGATGACATCTCTACTAACCACTAGTTTGCCAGTTAGTGGGTTGTAGAGCTTGTATGCCTTGGACTCTTCACTATAGCCACAAACACACACTTCTCACCTCTATCATCAAGTTTCCTCTTCTTGGCTTCTGGAACTTGAGCATATGCAACACACCCAAAAATTCTTAGGTGTGTAACATTCGGCTTGTATCCACTCCAAGCCTCTTGTGGTGTCATCCTCTTGACACTCTTTGTTGGACATCGATTCAACAAATAAATCGAACAAGCTACAACTTCTGCCCATAACTCTTTTGGCAAATTCTTCTCCTTAAGCATGGACCTTGTCATTTTCAGGATGGTTCGATTCTTTCTTTCGGCTATCCCATTTTGCTGTGGGGTATAGGCAGCAGTAAGTTGATGCCTAATTCCTTGCTCCTTGCAGTATGCTTGGAAAGCATTGGAGGTGTACTCTCCACCTCTATCTGATCTCACAGCCACAAGCTTGTGGTTACTTTCAGCCTCTGTGAGTGCCTTGAACTCCTTGAAAATTTTTAGGGCAGCTGACTTCTCCTTGAGAAAATAGACCCAAGTCTTTCTACTGAAATCATCAATGAAGGTAATAAAATACCTATTACCTCCATAAGACATGGGATCCAATGGACCACATATATCTGTGTGCACCAACTGCAGTGGTGACTTTGCTCTCCATGTATCACCAACAGGGAACGATAGTCGTGCTTGCTTGCCAAGCACACAACCTTCACATACTTGGCGTGTGGCTTCAATCTGGGGTAGACCACGAACCATTCCTCCACTTGACAGCAACTTTAGGCCATTGAAATGAAGATGGCCAAATCGAAGATGCCATTTCCATGACTCATCTTCCATTACACCGATGTTGCAGCTTCCAATCTTTGTGTTCAAATTCAACGGAAACATCCGGTTCTTTGACATTCGAACACGTGCAATAAGCTTTCTCCTTGCATTCTTGAGAGTGAGAAGCATGTTCTCCATATGTATAATGTACCCTTTCTGGAGCAGTTGACCAATGCTCAGAATGTTGCTCTTCATACCTGGTATGTAGTAGGTATCGGAGATGTATTCTTCTCTACCATCCTTCTGGATGATCTTGATCTTCCCTTTGCCTTCAACTGGCAACTTTGAGGAGTCACCAAGACTTACAGATCCATAGGCCCCATCTTTGAGTTCGGCAAAAAACTCCTTCTTTCCACACATGTGATTGCTTGCACCAGAGTCCAAATACCAAACATCTTGTTGGCTACTGGAATCATGGTGTGCTAGCAAGACTGTAAGTTCTTCATCAGTATTTCCACTTGATTCTGCCATGTTGACATGCTCACCATTTTTATGTGAACATTCATTGGCATAATGTCCATATTGCTTACAGTTGTGACACTGGATATGCGCCTTTCCTCGAGTAGATCTCCACTCCTGAGACTGACCTTGATTTTGTGCATAGCCTCGACCTCTTCCTCGGGCTCGTCCTCGGCTACGGTTGGATGAGCTCCCACGACGTGAGTTCCACTGCCACGACCTTTATTTGGTTTGTCAATATTCAACTTTGACTCCAAAGCTTGCTCTAGCGTTGTGGGGCTTGCATTCTTCTGAATGCGTTGCTCGTGAACTAGGAGGGATCCTAGTAGCTCCTCTGCGCTCATCACCTCCAAATCCTTGGATTCCTCAATGGCAGTCACCACATGCTCAAACTTAGATGTGAGTGACCGGAGTATCTTCTCCACAACTCGTACTTCATCGAGTCTCTCGCCATTTCTCCTCATCTGATTTACTATCACAATGAGCCTTGAGTGATAGTCGGAGATGCTCTCTCCTTCATTCATGTGAGCAGTTTCAAAATCTGCTCGAAGTGATTGTAATCTCACTTTCTTGACCCGATCTACTCCTTTGTAGATTGTACTGAGTGTGTCCCATACTTGCTTGCTCGTTGTTGCTTCTGCAACCTTTTCGAACGTTGAATCTTCTAATCCTTGATATAGAAAATACAACGCCTTTTGGTCCTTCTTTCGTAAGTCCCTGAGAGTGCTACTTTGTTCTGCAGTATATGCAGCTTCTTGCGCGGCAGTGGGTACAACATACCCACCACTGACAACTTCCCACAACTCTTGTGATCCAAACAAAGCTTTGAATTGGATACACCATCTTTCATAATTTTCTTTCTTCAATACGGGAACTTGGAGTTGCACTAGATTTGACGCCATAGCCGCTGCACTTGCCAGAAAAGTATTCTGGCTCTGATACCAATTGTTGGTATTGACAAGAGTTTACTAACTCAATACCAAAATATGTGGGTGATAAGTTTACAAACTCTATCACACCTCTCACTTTCACTCTCAATAAAATTGGACTAACAAATGGAGAAGGGATAGGAAATAACAAGCTTCCACTAAAACACACTTTCTTGATATATGAAATAAAATGCAGTTTACAAACTGATGAAAAAAAAAAAAGGACAGAAGCTTACAAGCTTATGAAGCTGAGAGAATACAATCAGAAAATGGGATTGGGATTTTTTTGTCTAAAGCCTTACGAGAGGCTTCCTTAAATACTACACAACCTACACCTTTACACCATCAATTGACAGCACACAGACAGCAGCATATCTGCTGTCTTTAACACATGGGAACGTGAAAAATGAAGAGACCAAATGTATTCCAGGTTGTCTACATTCGGCTAGCACATGGCAGCACCATTCCAGGTTGTAATCACAACCTTTCAGCTAGCACATGGAGGAGACTTTGTTCTTTGTAGCTGGAAAGAAACAAACAGCTAGCAGCAACATTTTACAACCTGTTTTGATTTGAATTTCCAACAGAGGGCTGGAGGAGATTTTGGTGGGGAGAGGGGATTTAATCCACTAGGCTGGAAGTGCTATGAGGATCAATGCTTAACTCACTTTATCACAAATTACGTAGTATCACAGCTGGTAGCTTTCGATCTTTTCAAAACTCTCTTTTTTCAGCTTTTGACATTACATAATTTGAAAGCATCTAATTCTATGATGCAAATTGTATATATAATTCTCTTAGAGAACTTTGTAGTTATTCTTTAACTTTGTTTCTTGATTAAGCAACGTACCTATGTGAAAATAGAAATATGGAAGAGAGAAAGAAAGAGAGGTTGGAGAAAGAGAGAGAAGAAGATGAGAAAATAGAAAGAGCGGGAGAGGCTCTGAGTCGATCAAAAAGGCCATATAAATGGGCCATGCACGACAACTGGGAACCCCTGAAACAATACTATAAGAGAAACTGGGAAGAGGTTTTCATTCCATTGACAACGAACGACGACACTGTACTTCACGTCGTAGCCTATGCCGGGCGGAGCGATGTGCTCGAGTTCTTGATTTCACTTGTGACAACTGCGACCAATGACCCTAGAAAGTTACGGCATGCCTTGGTGCTGGAGAATGGCCACGGGAACACCATCCTCCACGAGGTGGTGGCGTCGGGAAACCTAAAAGTGGCAATGCTGTTGGTAAGCCACGATAACAGCGTTAGGAGTGAGCTAATTGCTAGACAGGATGTTGATCAAACATATGAGTACGAGCGAGATGTTATTGATGCTAGGTCTAGAAGTATTGTGGAGATTGAGAACAAGCTAGGAGAAACGCCCATCTACAGGGCAGCTTCTTACGGTCACACAAAATTGATCGACTTTTTCCACAAACAATATGTGAATACAGAGCGCCACTTCACCAGATCTGTTGATCGCATGTCCGTTCTTCATATCGCTGTCACTAACCAACATTTTGCTCTCTCTCTCTCTCTCTCTCTCTCTCTCTCTCTCTCTCTCTCTCTCCCCCCATTCAAAATAGCATTATTCATCAAAGTTAGACAATAATTAATATATAATATAGTTGGGCTTGTTAGCAAGTGTTTGACTTTTGTGTTTCCACTTTTCATAAATAATGCAGACACTGCTGTTTGGCTACTGAAAAAGTACCCATTTCTTGCAAAAACAAGGGAAGACGATGGTTTCACAAGCCTTCAATTGCTAGCCCAGATGCCATCTGCCTTCCAAGTCTACAATCGCGAAAGCTTATGGAAGATGCTTATTCATAAATGTACGTATCTATACGCTTACATTAAACACAATAATGTGTATGGTAACTAACAATAATTAAAAAAATAAAAAATAAAAACTCCCTTTCTTTCTAATCTCTTTTAAATAACTATACTAATTACCTGTACTCTAGTGAAAATACTTGTTTTACTCCTGCTAACGGAGTGCAAGAGAAGAATTTACAGTGCTTCCCTTTTCATCTTAACTATATATATTCAGGCCTCTCTGAAGATGATAGTGTTGATGGGGCCGCACCAAATCAAAACGGTGATATAGAGAGCAGATGGATTCCATAGCTTCTCACATCTTGCTTGTCGAAGAAGCTCACAAGTAAATAAAACTCAAACCTTGAATATATAAATCGACGTATTTATTATTGTCTTTTGTTGTTTTGCTCCTGTGAACTTTATGTTTTGCTCAATTCTGAATTATATAGACTAAATGATCAACATGTAAGAATAAATCTGACCTTTACAAATCAAAGAAGATGAAGTTATAATCGACTTCAATAGTAAGCTTTTTCTCCTTGCTAGATAAAAACCAAACAAGTCCCTACAATTTATAATGAGCATTTTTTTTTTTTTTTTTTTTTTGGTGAGAGAAGTTACAATTTATATTGACAAACAATATATCCCTACAATTCTCCTCAGAATCTTGGTAGGAAACCAAGATTGTCTCCCATATTTAATATAAGTGAGTAATTTAGGATCAAATTCCTAGTTTCAATTCTTTATTAACTAGGACATCCAAACCTAATTAGACTTTTCTAAACCAATTTGAACTCAAATGGCTGACCAATATACATCTACACTTATGCTCATATTGTAACAGAACATATGTGTTCATACCTCTCCAATCATACTCCGTATTTATAAATAAAATAAAATAAAAAAATTGCTTCAAAAGACTATGAACCAATAGAAATGTAATTTTTATTTCAAATATTAAGAACATAGTAGTAGTTAACGTTACTGGTCATTAGGAGCTTCTTTTTCCCTTTCCATATTTAAGAGTTACTGGAGGATTTGCTATCTTAGGAGCATGATTGGTAATTGAAGATGAATTTTTTAACTATCGCTAAATTTTAGCAAGGAACACATTGGAGCTCTTGTTACAAAGTGAAAGTGTTACTAGCCTCTTTAATAATCATTTCATCTTCAACTTTAGTTTTCATTGCATTAGAAATAGAGGAGACCTGCACAGAAATGTGGGAAATAGAATAGCGGAGGAAGGATAAGAAGAGATGCAGAACCATAGGATAAGGAAAGAAATTAAAGAAAAAACATTATTGGAGTACCATCTTATTTGACAAGTAATGCATATAATTAATATCTAATGAGAGAAATTCATTAATTAACGTAACATTTACACATTACTTGCCACATTAAATGATATACAAATATGATACAAAAATCTGATCATTTCCCAAAATTATTTTAAAGTTCTTTTCAGTACTTAAGCCTTAAAATATGGAACCTGATGGGGTCCCGATACAACCTTAATCATAAAAATCTCAAACGCAGAAAAATCCGGAAAAGAGGGAAAAAAATCACTATGCATGCGTCATGGTAAAACAAAGTTAACTATAATTTTAATTCCTATATATATGCATAATCAATCATACACAGGATGGCCTCGAGTCTTTTCGATCTTGAAGCAAATAAAAAATGAAAAAACACTATCGGAGCTCACTCAGCTGCTCGTGGAGAAAGACTATTCGTGGGTAGAAAGTAAGAAACCAAAGAAAGACAAGACAATTTCCTTGGTGTCCTCACAGAAAGATATTGCTGCTATTTGTGGTGATGGAAGAGAAACAAAAAAATCTACTATTTATAACTACACCCCACTGCTTATAGCAACTAGCACCGGAATATTACCTCTTGTGAAAAGGATATATGAGGTACATCCTCACGATATCGGCAGTCAACAAAACATTTTGCATATGTCGATTAAGCATCGTCAGTTGCAGATATTTAGGCTTGTGAAGAGAAGCAGAGCGATAACTTGGAGGTTAACTTCGAGGATTGACAGTGATGGAAATACCATATTGCATCGAGCTGCAGATATGGCAAATTACTCTCCTGACACTCAACGTGTAAGTGGTCCTGCGTTGCAATTGCAAGAAGAATTACGTTGGATGGTGGTGAGTGATTCTGGCCTCAATTATGTTCTCTCTCACATTTTTTTAATACAAGTGATATTTTTACATTAACTTCATCTATATATTACACTACAGAAAGATAAATTCAAACTTGGGGAAAGAGGTGGGAGGACACTGCACTACTTAAACATTCTCTCATTTTAAATTAACTATTATTCATCTTGGGCATACATAGTTTAATCTGAATTACCAAAATTACGGGACATTGCATAATTTTGTTGCAAATAATTAATTGAATATTAATATGAGGCATCTAAAATCTAATGGGTCTTCTCTTAAAAAAAAAATTAAAATTTCAAAAAAGAAACCATTTTGGTGCCTTTTTTCGTTCATATTGGAAACAAAAATAGACTAAGAATTGAAATGGTTAATTCATACATTAATAGTTTTACCATTTTGTTGGTAGCGCGTGGGAAAGATAACGCCACCTCATTATAGCATGCACCGCAACAACAAGGGTGTGACAGCAGAGGAGCTCTTCAATAGTGAGCATGAAAAGCTACTTCATTCGGCACAAACATGGATAAAAGGCACTGCTCAGTCATGCTCGACCGTGGCAGCTCTAGTGGCCACTGTGGTCTTTGCAGCCGCCTACACTGCTCCCGGGGGTTACAATTCAGGCGGCGTTCCTGTTCTCCGACATTCTCCTTTGTTCAGTACCTTTATAATCACAGGCGTTGTCTCGCTCATCAGCTCATTGTCTTCTCTTGTCACGTTTCTCTCGATCTTGACATCTCCATTTGAGTACAAAAACTTCCATCATTCTCTGCCGCTCAGGCTGCATTTAGGATTTGCCTTTCTTTTCTTCTCGCTAGTGACGGCCATGCTTGCGTTCACTGCTACAGTTGTGCTCTTGATTCATCTCAACGAGAAATTGACATGGTCTCTCTTTTACGTTGCTGCGTTTCTTCCTGTGTCTGTATTTGGTATGCAGCTTCCCTTGTATGCGGGATTTTCTCATGCTTTGATATTTCTATTTAAGAAAGTTAAGAAGTTTATAGTAAAGGAAACCCTCAATCAGTAAGGGTTTTATTGAATGTTGATTTGTGTGCTGTAAGTCCAAACCAAAATAAATACCAATAATTACAAATTGGTGAGATAGTGGACGATTGACTTTACAGCTTTTTTTTTAAATTAATTTTTAGCTAGCATGTATTTTACCATTTACATATGTAGCAGATATCTTTGATTTGGGATCTCTATTCAACAACTAGAATTGTAATCTATATTCAATAATCAGAGTGTGTTTTTTTTTTTTTTTTTTTCTCAAATAGTTGTTACTCCCTTTATTTCAGTTTTTAATTTTTCTGAAAGTGTTAATGAGAGGTGTGAAATATATAATTTGTAAATTTATCGCCGATATTAATTTGATAATAGTTGATAGACCAAATTGTCAAAGCAGTTTTGGGAAGAAGATGTACTTGTACTTGTTTGGTGCATTCACTGAACCAGTGCTCAACAAAGAGTTTTAAGGGCAAAACACCCCGAGGAGCAAGGAGTGGATAAAAAATAATGTTGTACACCTAAGATACCATTTGATAACCATTTCGTTTTCAGATTTTTATTTTCAGTTCACTTTTCTGAAACTCAAATCTTGTTTGATAACTACTTTCAGTTTTAAAAAAAAAAAAAAAAAAATCTAAAAACCGAAAAGTAAAAACTCAAGGTCAAATTTTGAAAACTCAAGAAAGTAGTTTCAGTTTTCATTTTTCTAAATACTGAAAATAGTTATCAAACAAAATTTTAGTTTTTAGTTTTTAAAAAAGAGAAAACAAAAACTAAAAACAAAGTGGTTATCAAATGGCCTCCAAGAAAGTAGTTTTTGGTTTTTGGTTTTTCAAAAACTTAAAATAGTTACCAAATAAGATTTCAACTTTTAGTTTAAAAAAATAAAAAAAAGTGAAAACAAAAACTAAAAACTAAAGACGAAATGGTTATAAAAAAAAGTTTGATGACAATGGCAAAATGTCTGTGTTGGGCGATAGCTATATTGCTTTCCGCATGTCGACCCCAGTTAAGAGAATTATACTCAATATCGGAAGGCTCTACTCTATGTGCTATTATCATTCTGTTTTTACTTTTTCATTTTCACTTTTGTAATTAGAGAGAACTATAGAGGAGGAGATGCGTAAGGATCACACTCTTTTAATAAAGGAGTTGTTCTAAGACTAAACACAGTTGTCTTTTCGCTCTGTAAGATAAGGGTGTTTTTAGAGAAAAATAAGGGATTTATTAATCATTAGTTTCCCTCTATATACACTTACTTTTATCTCTAATATGGAAACCACCATTAGTGTTATCGTCTCGTGACATTTTCTACATTTAAAAGTGAGACGTTTCATATTTGTTTCATTTGAATGATGAGTTTAATATCTTATTATTATGGTATACTCACTATGTTCCTTAGCTCAACTCTATCGCATTTTTTAATACAATTTCTAACCCTTTAGAATGAAATATAGTTCTACACAAGAAATCAATATTAAAAATTTAAAACGAAATGGTTATCAGGCCCAAAATGTATGAATATCAAATTTAATTATTAAATTAACCTTTTTGGTACTATCAAATTCTTATAGTGTTAAACAGATTTTGTCCTTAGGCTTTTCCCATTCACTAATTTAGGCTATGCAATCATATTTTTAAAAATTCATTTATGAATTTTCTCTGTTACCATAGATATGTAACTTTTCAAATTTGTGTCAAAGAATGCAGGTGACTACGGTTTTTATGGCTACTTTGGGGTTGTACTTTTTTCAAAACTATTTCTGATATACTGTGAGAATAAATAGCTGTGAAATAAAGTAGGTAAGTGTTTAGTAAACTATAGTGCTAGATGGGGGTAGGATTGTCAATATAAAGGTTTCATTAACACATGCCTCCAATAAAGAAAAGCACTTTTTTGAGAAGCTTGTGTAAAGCTATTTTTGCCTTCAGCTGTTTTGGACCCATAATTTTGAAAAAAAAAAAATTTACTTTTTATTCCATTTACCAAACACAATTAGAACCCCAACTTTTTTAAGAAGTTGCTTTAAAAAAATTTAAATAATTTCAAACCAGCCCGTAGCCATACATTATGGTTTATGTTTTTAAGATTAATTTAATCCCCCTAAGGTTGTGGAACAATTTTTCCTGGTCTTGTGTGCATCCGATCCGATGATGGACATGTTTTACTTCAGGAACAAAGTGATCAAATGGTATAAAGGACGTAAGTTAGCGATAAGATAAGCATATAACCTCAAAAGGTATTTTACTTAATTACATACAACAATTCTTCTTCTTTTTTTTTTCTTTCTTTAGATCATTACATATATAGCTCTTTTTCCTTTTTTGCATTCAACCAACAAAAGAACAACCACTGAATTAAAAGAAAGAAAATACTAAAAACGATGAGACAATAAAATATAAAATTCATAATAGATGAGAAAATACTGATACAATGAATTAAAAACGATGAGACACAAAAAAAAAATCGACCATAAAAACAAACAATACTAGAAAACTGAGATACAATTTATTTCTGAGTTTTTTATATGAATTATTTCTTATTTTCTGCATTAAACAAGTAGAGAAGCAATTTCTAGGTTTTGGTAATGTCGTAAGGAAGCCATATACCATTTCTTGGACTTCCTCTAACGTTACCATTACGTGACATTCATATCCCATGCATATCGTTTTTGAAGCCTCCTATTTTGCTCATCATCTTTTCCTCGTCTTCACCCTCATGAGGAGAGAAAGAACGTGTTGGAAGATCTAGGTCTGGCTCGAAATGCTCAATCAGTTTTCGAGATTGTTCTGTTACTTGACCGGAATGCCACATTGTTGGCTTGTTGTCATGTGGACCACGGAAAATGACGACGGCATTCACACAGCACACGTTGGTCAGCTCTCTCACTTTCTTCAGTAGCCTTCTTTTCCTCTTTCGGAACATGATAGTCCTATCACTTTCTACCCATGCTACTTTCACCTTCTTCCTAAACATTGTTGCTTTCTGGTTTAAGAATTAAGCTGCCTATACACACTTGTTTTTCTAGGCTTAAGCTCTATATACTCTGTGTACAACTCAAGAGAATATATATAGCACAATAGAGATAAGACTCCTTCACAAAATTGGAAATAAAATCAACGCAATCAAGGACCATACCAATTTTTGTTCTTAAAATTGTTTTTTTATTCGATGAACAAGGGAAGGGGATTCGAACATAGACCTCTTCCAATACTGTAAAGACAAATATTACTAACAAATTTGGTCATTAAATTGCTTGATTTATTTTGGTTTCAGTCACCGCGGATGGGGGCGTCGAACTTGGACCACTTCCCTTAATGGAAATAAAATGCCAACAACTTTCCACCTTTGGTCATTAAATTTTTTGTTATATTCCCTTTTAACAAAAAAGGAGTTGAACTCCGACCTATTTTAACATTGTAAGGATAAATACTACTAGTTTCACAAAGCTTACAGAATTTTACTACTTAGAAAGCGTAATGTTTATATCTCATTTCATAAAATTTTACATGTTGACTGTCAATTTCACAAAAAGATTAAAAGAATAAAAGAGTAAAGTACTAAATATTGAAATTAATGGTCAAAAAGTGCTTAAATGCGGGCCAAATCTATGCCACATCAATACATAATGTTTAATAATACGACGAAATTGAAAGAGAGGTTAAATTGGTATAATTTTGAAACCATGTGGTGTAAAATGCAAAAATTAAAACCTCACGGCTTATTTGCAAAATACCTCCAAACCTTGTGATGTAAAATATAGTTAACTCTAAAAACTAACTGTGCAAAAGAAAATGATTCAAAAAACCATGGAGTTGACACATGGACTTTTATTTGCAAATAACGAGAACAATCTTATCCAATTGGCGTGGCCCACATTCGATTCACGCGTAGTTCAACCGTCAAGAAGACCTGCGATGCTGATTACAAATTTTTCAAACTCCTTTGCTCTTGATAAGGATATAAGGCAAGAGAATTTAAAGTAGAATTAATAACTTGTTTCTACGTTTAAACTTTCCTCATCGAAGACTTATTCCTTTAAACAAGAAAGTCCAATACATACAAAGATTATCTTCAGTACTATCATGACACAAGTTCAACTTTGTCATCCGATAACACACCTTGGCCAACTGGAAGTCGGCACTTGACATAGAATACCTACACATGTGGCCAGCCATCCTCCTATAAATACCCTATTCTTCTCAAGTAACTTAAAAGTTACTTTGCTCCTATAAATACCCGAATCTAGGGGTGGGTTCTAAAAACCGAAAAAAAAAAGGGACTGAACACCGAATGTCACATCCCGGCCCGGGGTCCACCACATCCGGGGCCCATTCCATCACTGTAGCACAATATTGTCCGCTTTGGGCCCTGACCACGCTTTGTCACATCCCGGCCCTGGCCCCACCACATCCTGGGCCCGCTCCACCACTGTTGCACGATATTGTCCGCTTTGGGTCCCAACCACACCCTTACGGTTTTGTTTCTAGGAATTCACACAAGAACTTCCCAATGGGTCACCCATCATGAGAGTGCTCTCGCGCGCTACTCGCTTAACTTCAGAGTTCCCATGGAACCCGAAACCAATGAGTTCCCAAAAGGTCTCGTGCTAGGTAGGGATGAGAATATACATATAAGGATCACTCCCCTGGGTGATGTGGGATCTTACAATCCACCCCCTTTAGGGGCCCGACGTCATCGTCGGCACACCATGGCTAGGGTTAGGCTCTGATACCAAATTGTCACATCCTGGCCCAAGACCCACCACATCCCGGGCCCATTCCACCACTGTAGCACGATATTGTCCACTTTGGGCTCCAATCACGCCCTCACGATTTTGTTTCTGGGAACTCACACGAGAACTTCCCAGTGGATCACCCATCATGGGAGTGCTCTCCCGCGCTACTCGCTTAACTTCAGAGTTCCTATGGAACCCGAAGTCAGTGAGCTCCCAAAAGGCCTCGTGCTAGATAAGGATAGGAATATACATATAAAGATCACTCTCCTGGGCGATATGGGATCTTACACTGAACAAAAATTGAAAAAATCAAGAAAAAAAAAAAAAAGGGAACCGAGCCGAAATTTTTTTGTTCGGTTTCGGTTTCAAGGGTTCAGAAACTGAACCGAACCGAATTATTATATATTTATTTTTTATTTTTTATATTTTAATTTTTAAGCCCAATTCCAACGCCAATCTCCAAGCCCAATTCCAACCCAATTTATAAGCCCAATTATAAATCCTAGCACTGTCCTTTATTTTTTGTTCATATTTTTTATTTTTTGTATTTTATTTTTAAGTCCAATTCCAACCCCAATCTCCAAGCCCAATTCCAACCCAATTATAAACCCTAGCACTGTCCTTTTTTTTCTTTTTTTTTTTTTGGCTTAGAGAGCCGCATGCCTTCCCTTCTCCTCATCTCCATTTTTTTTTTGTTTTTTTTTTTTTTTTTGTCCCTCTTTCTTCTTCTTTTCCTTCTCCCTAGACCTCAGCCACATCGTCTTCTCTCCCTCTTCTTTCATTTTTTTTTTCTTCCTCTTCTTTCTTTTTTTTCCCTAGACCCCACATCTTCTTTCTTCTCACCCTAATTTCGAATCTCACCCACCGACTCTATCCTTCCCGACATTCCAGAGCTCTATTTCTACGCTTCCTACTTGATCTCTAGCAGATTAACTTCGTCTGTAGCTCCCGACGCCGACACCATAGCCGATTCTACCAAGCGGCGCCTCGCAAATTTATTCAAAGATTTATACGTGGAATTTGAATTTAGATTTCTCAAATTTTCATATGATTTTATGTAACATCCCACATCGCTCAGGTAATTGAATCCTGTAAGCCTTATATGTATATTCTCATCTCTACGTAGCACGAGGCCTTTTGGGAGCTCACTGGTTTCGGGTTCCATTGGAACTCCGAAGTTAAGCGAGTTCACACGAGAGCAATCCCATGATGGGTGACCCATTGAGAAGTTCTCATATGAGTTCCCAGAAACAAAACCATGAGGGCATGGTCGAGACCCAAAGGGAACAATATAGTGTTACGGTAAAGTTGAGCCCGGAATGTGGCCGGGTTGGGATGTGACATTTTAGGTCTTCCTAATCAAAAATTATGCATGCATGCTTAGATTTGTGGAAAATTAAATTTCTAGGACTTGTGTTTTGGTTGATTAGATAGAGATACACTTCTTTATGAAAGATTTTCGTGATATGAAAATTAGTATTCTAAAACTTAGATGAAATCTAGATTATGGACTTTTTCAATGATTGAATTTGAAAATTCATTTGCTTAATGATAGGGTCAGTTTATTGATTTTGTTCTGCAATCCATGTATTTGGAGACAAACTGATTTATTCTTCAACCTAAAAAAGTTGCAAAAGGAAATAAATAAATAAATAAAAGAACCAAACCGAAACCTAACCGGAAAAAACCAAAACTAAAGTTGAACTGAACTGAAAAAAATTGAAAGGAAACTGAACCGAAGAGTAATTTCGGTTTGGTTTCCGATTTCGGCCAAAAACCGAACCAAACAGAACCAAACCCATCCCTACCCAAATCTACCTACTTCGCATTTTTAGTACAATTTATAACCCTTTAGAATGAAATATAGTTCTATAAAATTACAAGAAATCAATATTAAAAACTAGAAATGAAATGATTATCAACGAATATCAATTTAGTTATTAGATTAAACTTTTTGATACTATCAAATTATTTTAGGGTTAAGTCCTTAGGTTTTTCCCCATTCACTAATTTAGTCTATGTAATCATTTTTTTTTTTTTTTGAAAAGACTATGCAATCATATTTTAACAAATTCATCTTTAATTTTCTTTGTTACCATTAATGGTTTTTAGCCGTACATTATGGACATATTTTTGTTTAGGACCAAAGTGATTAATGACTCTTTTGAAAATGTATTTAAAATGATTGAAAGTGTTTATAGAGAAATTGTTTTTTTATTTCAAAAACATTTGAAGTGCCTCTTGCATCACTAAACCGTAATACTAAGTGGCTATAAATGACGTATATTAGCAAGAAGATAAGCATATATATAACGGGTTAATTACACTAACACCTCTTGAAGTTTATCGAGTTTTCACAAAACCCCCGCATATTTGAAGCATTACACTAACACCCCCTCACGTTTTAATTCCCTTTCACATAACCCCTTCAGTCAAAATTTTGCTAATAAATGGACAACTTTACCCTTGTAGCTAATTAATTAAATAATAAAAAAATATATTAGAAAAAATAAATTAAAAATAAATTAAAATGAAATAAAACAAATGCAAACCTTTATCAAGTTACTGTTAGTAAAAACATCAGACTGGCATTGCGAGAGTCTTCATCAAGTTAAGAATAGAAAATGCCTCACAGTCAAATTGTTTAGACAAAGATGAAAATTTTCTTAATTTTTCTTCAGATTAAGGACAAAAACCTCAAGAGCATAAAGACACTGCTTCTTCTCAATGGCGTCGGACAAGGCCTCGGCGACAGTGTTGACCTAGGCCTTGGCATTGTTCTTCTGATCCACCTTATTCTTCACATTTTTCAAAGAGGAACGAGTGGAGATCAAGTGGAAATAGCGAAGGTTTTTCTGTAAGTCATCAGAATTGATGTATCTGAGACGCCTGGGAACTCACCTCTCTCCCAGTGGAGTTTTTGTTGAGAGGAAGAAGATGCAGGATGAGAAAGGAAGAAAATGAGAGAAAGATTGAAGAAGTCATGGATGGCTTTGGCCTGTAAAATTGTTAAAGCAATGACGGGGTAGTGAGTAGTGAGGGTGGGGCAAGGGAGAGGAAAAGGGTGAAGGTGGCAATGGTGGGACAACGAGAAAGGAAAACGTCGGGGAGTGGAATTGGGGAAGGGGTTTAGGTTTACTCTTTTTTTTTTTTTCCTTTTCTATTTTTAAGTTTTTAAATTATTCTTTTAATGTTTAATTAAATTTTTCAATGTTTAATTCATTTTTAATGTTTTTTTACTAACATATTTCTATTTAATTAATTAGTTATAAGGGTAAAGTTGTCAATTTATTAGTAGAACTTTGACTGAAGGGGTTATTTGAAAGTGAATTAAAATGTGACGAGGTGTTAGTGTAATGTCTCAAATGTGAGGGGGTTTTGTGAAAACTCGATAAACCTCAGGGGGTGTTAATGTAATTAACCCACATATAACCTGAAAAGCTATTTTACTTAATTACATACAGAACTATATTTTTCCTTCTTTAGATCATTACATATATACCCCTATTTCCATTTTAGCATAAAACCAATGAAAAAGTACTGATACATGAATTAAAAACGATAACCAGAAAAAATAAAAAATAACGATAACAACAAACAGCACTAGAAAACTGGGGAAGTACAATTTATTTCTGATTTTTTTTTTTTAAATTGAGAAAGATTATGCAAGATTAACTCTTCGACAATGGTTGTGTACGAAGCACCTACACTCCCCCGAAATGGTGAGAACCATCACACCCAGAAATCTCCCGCCAGTCACTTCTCTTCAAGTTTAGTTTTTTCTTCCTCAAGGTCAGTGATCTCTTCCATGTTCTGAACACTGGTGAGCAATTCTTCCGTCACTTGACCGGAATGCCACGTTGTCGGCTTGTTGTCGTGCAGACCACGGAAAATGACGACAGCATTGACACCGGACAAGGTGGTCAGCTCTCTCACTTTCTTCAGTAACCTTCTTTTCCTCTTTTGGATAGTCCTGTCATTTTCTACCCATGCTACTTTCACTTTCTGCCTAAACATTGTTATTTTCTGGTTCAAGAATTGAGCTGCCTATATACACTTGTTTTTATAGGCTTAAGTGTTAACCCAAGTCAATCTGCCGTTTCATCCACTCCATGATTTGATGCTCCACATGCAGTGCAGAATCCTAGTCGGCAAGCATGGGTGTATGTACCTGCCATCATTACAACTATAGTCATCATTGCCATAAAGGAAAGACAGCAAGGAGGACATATGATTGCTGACTCATGGACAGCAGGGAAGACATTTTATTATTGTTGTGTTGTTGCATCCGATTGCTGCATGTGTGCTGTTGCTGTGCTATTGCACCTGGACAGCAGGGAATGTTGCTGTGCTGTTGCACCTGTGTAAAGTGTTGTTGCACCTGTGTAAAGCTTTCTTTTATTGTGTATAAGTATGTCTTCCCATAAGACTTTTAGTAAGATGAAAATGTATTACAATTCAAATCAGAAAATACAATATGGTATCTAGAGCCTTTTTTGTCTAACGACAAAGATCCTAACCTGTTATTCTGTCCATCATCGCTTCCATGGCTGGAAACAATGTCCCTGCTATCAACCCTAACCCCCAAACCACCACCTTTCAACCTTTTTCCGTTATCGTCAATATCAAACTTGATAGAACCAACTACCCACTGTGGTTGGCTCAAATTCTCCTTATTTTAAAAAGCCGGGACTTGATGGGGTATGTTGATGGCACCTTGGTGTGTCCCCCAAAACATGTTGTTGGTTTGACAACCGTGAATCCTGCGTACACAACGTGGGTGCAACAGGATCAAATGATCCTTAGCTGGATTAATGGATCTCTGACTGCGTCTATCTTGTTTGTGGTGGCAAGCAAAAGAACTGCTCGAGCTACTTGGGAAGCTCTGGAGCAAAGGTATGCATCCACGTCTCAGAATCGTATTTTGTTTCTAAGGAATGAATTGTTGCAGACCAAAAAAGGTGATCTCTCTATGGCGGATTACCTTGATCGCATGAATGCGATTGCTGACAATCTTGCTCTTGCTGGGCAACCTGTGAGTGATGATGAACTGGTCCAGATTGTGTTGAATAATCTTGGACCAGCGTATGAGATGACTGTGAGCGCATCACAAGCTCGTGACAACCCTATCACTTATCCTGCCCTTGAATCCTTGCTGCTGACAACAGAAAGGAGAATGGTGGAACACAATGTTCCGTTGGTTGAAGGAGCCACTGTTAATGCCTTCGTGGCTTCTCAAGGACGTGGGGGTGGTCGTTCTCGTGGTGGTGGACGCGGGAACTACTCACATCGTGGTGGTGCTCAACGAGGTCCCAATCCTCGCCATTACAATGCTTCGCAGAATAATCAAGGTACTGGCGAAAGGTTTGTTTCTTGTGGTGATAGAATTGTGTGTCAGATATGTGGTAAACCAGGTCATCCTGCGTTGGATTGCTACCAGCGCATGAACACTGCCTTTGAAGGACGAATTCCGGCCAAACGACTCTCGGCCATGACTTCTTCACCAATTACTCTTAATAAACAGCAGAATGGTTCTTGGCTCCTAGACACAGGAGCCAATGCACACATTACTCCTGACATTCAGAATCTGGCTAATCCCAAAGAGTATCACGGGAATGAAGGAGTAGGAGGTGTAGGTAATCACACGGGCATCTCAATTGCACATTATGGTTCCAGTAAACTTCAAACTAAATCTTGCTCATTTGTTTTACGTGACATTCTTCATTGCCCAACTGCCTCCACTAATATCCTTTCTGCTAATCAGTTTACCCTAGATAATGATTGTTACTTACTTATTTTTCCCCATGTTTTCCTTGTAAAGGACCTCAAGACACGGAAGACGCTTTTCCGAGGGAGATGTGAGAATGGGTTGTACCCATTTCCAAATGGCAGTGGCTGTCTCAAGCATTCTGTTACTGCATGTGTGGGAGTTCGAGTGTCGGTTCAAAAGTGGCATGCACGTCTTGGCCATCCTGCAAAACCAATAATCAAGTTTTTAATTTCAAATAAATTGGTACCAATTCATGGTACCTCTGATGTACGCTTTTGTGAGTCATGTCCTCTAGGTAAAAGTACTAAATTACCTTTCAAATTGTCCGAGTCTAGGTCTCAATTTCCTTTGCAACTTATTCATTCAGATGTGTGGTGTTCTCCAATTCCTTCTAACGAAGGTTTTCGTTATTATTTGTTGTTTGTGGATGATTATTCGCGATATTCATGGATTTTTCCCATGAAACAAAAATCTGAAGTTTTTGCGATATTTGTGAAGTTTAAAGCCAAAGTTGAAAATACGTTTAACCAATCCATAAAAACTCTTCAATGTGATGAAGGTGGTGAATATAAGAATCATTCTTTTCAAAGGTTTCTTGATATTCATGGTATTTCTCAACGTTTTTCTTGCCCTAAACATCCTGAACAAAATGGTTTAGCTGAACGAAAACATCGACATATTGTCGAAACTGCCATGGTTATGCTTGCTCAGTCTTTCATGTCAACTACGTTTTGGTTTGATGCATGCTCAACTGCCACATATCTAATAAACCGATTACCTACTCGTGTATTATTTGATACATCTCCGTTTGAGAAATTATTTCAAAGAAAACCCAATTATGAGTTTTTGAAGGTTTTTGGTTGCCGTTGCTTTCCATGGCTAACACCATACACGCAAAACAAGTTACAACCAAAATCAAAGTCCTGTGTTTTTCTTGGATATTCTTTGAACCATCAAGGATACAGATGCTTGGACATGACCACAAGACGAGTTTATTTGTCTCGCCATGTTCTATTCGACGAGGACTCATTCCCTTTTAAAGGACTCACATCTCCTTCTGATAGTGTCGACGAACAAGGTAACAATTTTTCCCCCATATCTTACCTAACTTTCCATTACCCACTACTCCACCATCCATGGTTGAACCTGTATCCCAGCTCAACCCACCTTTAGACCCTAACCTATCTATAGGACCCTCACTATCATCAAATGAGCAAGTTTTAGTAACTGAACATCGTGTGCAACCCACTGTCCCTAGTGATACTGGACATTCTATGACTACACGGTCTAAATTAGGGGTTCTCAAACCAAATCCAAAATATGCTATGCATGTTGCACTTGATAACTCTCTTGTTGAGCCTACCTGTTTCAGTCAGGCAGTCAAACATCAGGCGTGGAGAGAAGCTATGGCGCAGGAGTTTAATGCACTACAAAGAAATGGAACTTGGAGCTTAGTTCCGTACAATTCTACAATGAATGTGCTACCCAACAAATGGGTGTTTAAAATTAAACGTCACGCTGATGGCACTCTTGAGCGTCATAAAGCTCGATTAGTTGCCAATGGTTTTCATCAGAAAGCTGGTGTGGATTACACCGAAACTTTCAGCCCTGTGGTAAAGCATAGCACCATTCGACTCGTGTTGAGTCTTGCTGTGTCAAAGAAGTGGCCTGTACGCCAACTTGATGTGCAGAATGCGTTTTTGCATGGATACTTAAATGAACATGTTTACATGAGACAACCATCAGGCTTCATTGACAATCAGTTTCCTCATCATGTATGTAAGCTACATCGATCTCTTTATGGTCTCAAACAAGCGCCTAGGGCTTGGTTTCAACGGTTCTCTGATTTCTTGTTTCAACTAGGGTTTGAGGAATCTACGTGTGATTACAGCCTTTTTGTGTTTGACAGGCAGGGTGTATATATTATTCTGTTAATTTATGTCGACGACATTCTTATAACAGGGAACAATCCACGCCAGGTGGCTCATTTGATTCAGAAACTTGGTAGTTTGTTTCTAATGAAAGATTTGGGACCGCTCAGTTATTTCTTAGGCATTGAAGTGAAGTATTGATAGGAGCATATTCATGCAACTTAACTAGCTTGTTCTCGTGCATTTATGTTGTGTTTACTTAGCTATTTTAGTGTTTAAGGCCACTTTTGTGTATTTTCAGATTATAAGGCCAAAGTGTGCAAGAAGATGCAAATTGGAGTATTTTGGAGCGAAAGAGGAATGAATGAGTTGAAGACTTGAAGAAACGACGAATTCCTACTCCAACGATGAATTCTTACCAAAACGAGGAATCCTACTCAAACAAGGTTTCCTACTTGAAGTAGGAAAGTTAACCCTAAGTTTCCCATTTTGGTAACCTTTCCTAAACTTAAACGTCCGTATTTTCTAGCCACTTTGACGGCCTTGTATGCATTTTAGGACACAAAACCATGGCCCTAGCCCACTTTAAAGCCCAAGCCGTGCCCTTGCACTTTCTTTTCCTTCCCTTGCCGTGCAAGGGGGGGTATTTAAGTCCATTGTCATTCACTTAAACCCTATTTCCCTCTCCTAACCTAACCCTAGCCGCACCTTGCCCTTTTATTTCTAAATTAAACCTATTTCTCTCCCAAATTCAATCCTAGCCGCACCTTTATATTTCTTATTTAATTTCCTAATTTTTGTAAGCCTTTGATTTAATAAGCTAGGGTTTTATTTTTCTAAACCATATATAATTCCTAAGCTAGTCGTCACACCCTAATAACCCTATTTACCATGCAGCCACCATCGCATTTTATTTTTATCTAAGCCGTGCCCCCCATTTGATGATTAACCTAAGAAACCAAAAAGAAAATCTAAAGCCGCAGCCACCATATAGGATTAGGCTTCTTTGCCATGCATTTTGGCACACCATTCACCCTAATATTCTATACCATATTCCTTATTCTAATCAGCCATGATCCCATTCATTTTAACCAAGCCGCAAATCTGCCATTCACTTTTTCTCTCCATCACAGCCGCAACCAATTCACCCTAATTATCAAAAAAAAAACCTAATTGAATCCGCAACCACCCTAACACACCATTCTTCCATCCCGCAGCCACCATCACAGATTCTCTTCCATTTTTTCCTTCCATAATCCGTGCATATTCCTTCCATCCAAGCCAATCTCCCAGTTTTCTTCTCTGCCGTGGCCACCTAATCTAATAATTCCATTCCAGCCGTGCAGCCCACCATTCCAGTCCAGCAGCCTTCCTCCACCTTCCAGCCACCATACCAACCTTCCTCCATCACTCCACAATCTTGCCGCACATCTTTACCACCCTAAACCCATTCCCAAACTAAAACAACATCCAGAAATTCCCAAAAACCTCACTGCCGCAGCAAGGAGAAGAGGAAAGAGGAGCTTCGACGCGCAGAAATTCAAGTGGATTCGTTGGGCGTTCTAGGTGTAATCAATCCTTTGTTCATTATGTTTAAATTAAATTTTATTTTTCTTGTTGTGAACATGAGAGGCTAAATCCCTATTTAGTTAGGGGGTGATTCGAAACCATGTTTATGCTTGCAATATGATTTGATTACTTTTGGTTGGAATTTCATGTATTGTGGATTCAATTTGTTTAACTGCTTGATTGATAACTTATTTGTGTATGTTTATTGAGAGTGCACGCTTAATTTTCATGCATGAATATGACGCTAGAATATAAGTGAATTTCACCTAATAGTTATGAACTTATATTCACAAGTAGTGGAGGTTGCTTATAAACAATCGCGTTAAATAAATTCTTGGCATAAGTTTCATGCAATCATAGTAACGAATGCCTCGTCAACACTTATAGTTTTCATGATGCTTAATGATTCTTGCTTGTATCTCTATTATGCAATTCATGTAGGGAACTTGTGGGGAATGCTTTGGGTTGTCGCATGCAATCATCCAATTCATTAACTTAAGGAAAACTTGACGGTTAATTTAAGCGGACCTAATTAACCCGGGGTGTTGAGTTTCATAATTCATCGAAAGACCAACCGAAAATCATCTTGTATGCAAGTGTGACATGTGTGGAGAAGAACCTTCTAGCTAGCATTCCATCCATATTTTCGTCACATTCATTTTTACATTCTGCCTTTAAATTACAATCTGTGCATTTAGTTTAATTTCGTCAAAACCTCAATCCCCCTTTACTTTAGTGTCTAATTTAGTTAGAAAGTGTCTTAGTTTGTGTTTATAAGTGTTTTGTATTCTTTGAGTCTTTTGATTTGTTTTAGTGTTTTATTGTTTAGTTTTGCATTCTTTGAGTCTAGTTTAGTGTTTCTAACGTTTGTTTTACGTTTTTGAGTCAGTTTCCAAGTGATTTAGTAATCCCTCCTAATCCCCGGTCTAGAACGATCCCTACTTGCATCTTTACTACAATTGTCACAAGAGGGTTTTAATTTGTGTGCTTAATTAGTTCGCATCAAATTTTTGGCGCCGTTGCCGGGGATTAGCAACTTTGCTAATCCCTTGGGTTGTTATTTTTTTTGTTTAATTTAGTTTTTGTTAAAGATTCTGACCTTGTTTTGTTTTCCTTGTTTTAGGTACTAGTGTATGACTCGGAGTTCTCAACCGATTCGTGAGCATATTTCGGACTTTGACAACGATTTTGAGAGGACTTTGAGACGGACGAGGAAGCAACACGAACCAAATCCACCAAGCCCGGAATCTGACCTCGAGGAACAAGTCCTAGAGGAGGAGGAGGAACCCACGGCAGGGATTTTTGAGGAACCACAAGTCATGGCCGTGGACACCCGGACACTCAAGCAGCTTGCGGCTTCGGGGTTGGGTAATGCAGCACCTTTGTGTATCCAATATCCCCCACCTGCCGAAGGGAAGACAGAGGAGTTCGAGTTGAAGTCAAGCTTGCTTCACCATATTCCGAAATACCATGGGTTGGCCATGGAGGATCCGAACAAGCACCTGAAGGAATTTGAGGTGGTGTGTTCAAGCATGACTCCCGTCAACGTCGACGGAAGCATTTTGAAGATGAAGGCTTTTCCATTCTCTTTAATGGACAAAGCCAAGGATTGGTTGTATGATTTAGCTCCCGGAACCGTCACATCATGGGAGAGCATGAAGAGGGCATTTCTGGAGAAGTTTTTCCCAACTTCTCGAATCATCCTTTTGCGTAAAAGGATAAGTGGCATTCAGCAAGAAGATGGTGAGTCTTTTCCTACGTATTACGAACGTTTTAAATCTCTTGTTGCTTTTTGTCCACAGCATCAGATGAAGGAGGAATTACTTCTGCAATACTTCTATGAGGGGCTCCTACCAATCGAACGTCAAATGCTCGATGCCTCGGCGGGTGGAGCATTGGTGGACAAGACGCCCATGGATGCCAAGGTCTTGATCGCTAACCGAGCGTTGAACGCTCAACAATACGAAGGAGTAGGCCAAAGAGGACCCCTACGGCAGCAAGTGCATGAGGTAA
Source organism: Pyrus communis (assembly GCF_041283825.1). Taxonomy (NCBI): domain Eukaryota; kingdom Viridiplantae; phylum Streptophyta; class Magnoliopsida; order Rosales; family Rosaceae; genus Pyrus; species Pyrus communis. The sequence continues at coordinate 33,064,915 of NC_142569.1, read as the reverse complement.
GTTCCACACCCGATATTCATTCACAGTTAGTTAATCTTACTTCCATTGTGTCTCAGATGGCCGAAGGAATGAGGGTGCAAGGACCGATTGTATGCGGGGTGTGTTCAATCCAAGGACATGCTTCTGAGAAGTGCCCACAACTCATAGGAAATGGTGGATGGGAAAGCGCCAATGCAATTGGATTTCAGGGCCAAAACCAACCAAGGAATGATCCGTACTCGAACACTTATAATCCAGGTTGGAGAGACCACCCGAACTTCAAATGGAGGGAGCCCCAACAACCACCACAACAAGGAGGCTTTAGGCAACAACCCCCGGGCTTCTTCACCAAGCCATTCGCACCCACACAAGCACCTCCACAATCTGCCCAAACAAGTTCAGGTAACACCTTAGATAATGATACACTTCTTAAGTTACTAACTAATTTGTCTCAGGGGCAAGAAAACCAAGCCAAAGCCATGCAAAACCAAGATAAGATGGTGGATCAATTGGAGAAGCAAATTGGGCAGATTGCGGAGTTTGTAGGGCAATTCCGAGACCAAGGCAAGCTCCCGAGCTCAACCATTCCAAACCCGAAGGGAGGCTTTGAAACCGCCAACGTAATTACCTTGAGAAGTGGCAAGGAAGTTGGAACCACCCCACAACCACCAAAATCAAGCGAAGAAGAGGATGAAAAGCTGCAACATGAAGAGGAGGAGGCAAGCAAGCCCACGGCAAGGGTACAAACACCCTTGCCGCAACTACCTAGGGACATTAATGCACCCAACTCATCCCATTCGGCCACCAAAGGTAAGTTGGGTTCAAAATTGATTAATTATAACTTTGTTCCACCCGATGTTCCTTTTCCTAGCAGGTTTATGCAAACAAAGAAGGAGGAGCAGGAAAAAGACATTCTGGAGACGTTTCGGAAAGTCCAAGTAAACATTCCTTTACTTGATGCCATTAAGCAAGTCCCGAGGTATGCAAAGTTTTTAAAAGAGTTATGCACAACTAGGAAAAGAATTGCAAACAAAGAAGTTGTGAAAGTAAGTGAAAATGTATCCGCGGTTTTGCAACGAAAATTACCTCCAAAATGTAAGGATCCAGGGAGCTTTACTATCCCATGCATAATTGGAAAAATTAAATTTGAACAATGCATGTTAGATTTAGGTGCGTCTATTAATATCATGCCATATTCCATTTATGCATCTATGAACCTTAGTGAGTTGAAACAAGATGGCATTGTAATTCAATTGGCCGATCGTTCTAATGTTTATCCCAAGGGAGTCCTTGAGGATGTTTTAGTGCAGGTTAATCATCTCATCTTTCCTGCAGATTTCTATGTCTTAGAAATGGAGGATTCGAGCGATGCTCCATCATTGCCACTCTTGCTAGGCCGTCCGTTCATGAAAACGGCCCAAACAAAGATTGATGTGGCCAAAGGAGCACTAACAATGGAGTTTGGTGGTGATGTAATTAAATTTAATGTTTATGACTCTATTAAGAATCCTAACGATAGCCGTTCTTGTTTTGTCGTAGATGTGCATAAGGACAAAGGGCCGAAAGGATCCACACTTACCACGAAGGATGTATCAAGCACCACCATTGGAGAAGAACTTGGAGTGATTGGTCTACAACCACCCAATATGGCCGAAACTTCAAATGGGGACATTGTTGATAGGGCTGCCGATTTTGAGCCTTCAATACAATATGTTTGTAAGTCACCAAGCCCAATTCCAATTCCCATTTCAACTAATAGGTTGTTACCTTCTTTGGTGCAGGTACCCAATCAATTTCTAGGTGGTGGGAGCATTTATATGGATTTTAGGAACCCAACCACCAAAATCAGGGAGGATCACTATCCCCTCCCATTCATCGAGCCATACTACGAGAAATTCATGGAGCATGTTGTGGAGGAGATCCCATGGCATGCCGTGGGTCCTAAGTGAGAAAAGAAGGACTCGTCTGGCTGGAAGACGTTAAAGCAAGCGCTACTTGGGAGGCAACCCATGCAATCAACAAAGGAAAAACTTGGGAATCGCTCCACACTCAGATTTGCGTCCCTAAACCCTTTCCTTTGTTGCTTACTTTATGTTATGTGTAATGGGTTTAATTGTGTCTAAAACATTGAGGACAATGTTTAGTTTAAGTGTGGGGGGGGGGTAACATTCTGTTTTGAGATATTTTTGCATGAAATTCGTAGGGTATTACCACCTAACATGTCTAAACTTGTTTCCCACTGTTTTTAAGTGTTTTTAAGCTATTTTAGAGTGTTTTAGAGTGTGTTGACTTAAAAATCCGAAAATACCATAAAAATTTGAAAAATTGTTTTGAAAAACCCAAAAAGAGTTGTGTTTGTATGTTTGTTTGTGTCGTAGGGTAGCTTCCAACACAATGATGAGGATTTGGTTTTTAATTGCATGATGGTTAAAGAAAGTTACAAACATGGATGGACGTTTGATATAATCTTTGGTTTATGCTTGTTTGTAGTTATAGTTTACGAATTCATATGTAATCACAAAAGAAAAAAATTAGTTTTTGTAACATGCTTGAAGGAAGGAACTTAACAAACGCTACATCCCTGTGAGACTTGAGCCTAAACGTTATTTGGAGAGTTAAAATCTATGCATTATTGTTTTCTAAAATCGTTGCATGATCTCATTATTCTTTGCTTGGTTACTACTTAGAAGGCGTTTCATCACTTAGTTCCAAATGCTAGAACTCATGCCCATTTCATTCAAAGCATGTCATTGATTTGCATAACACATATTCAAGATGAAGTTGTGTAGTGACCACCATCAAAGCCAAACAGCCATGTGCCCTTCACTCATTTTGTGTTTAAGTTTAACCCCATTGAGCCGTGTTAGCCCATGTTCTTTGTTAACCCACATTATCTTCACCTAGCCTAGAATAGGACCATCCGTACCCTTGTTCTTGAAGCATAGTAAGCATGAATGAATTCCCTTTGATTAATGTGTTGCAGAAAATAAGTGTGGGGGAAGGATTATTGATATGAGTTTATGTGCCATAGGCATGGTTAAAAAAAAAACAAAAAAAAAAAAAAAAAAAAGAAAAGAAGAAAGAAAGAAAAGAAAAGAAAAGAACAAAAGTGAAAAAAGAGTTGAAAATAGTTGAAAAGTATTGTTTGTTGAAGTAAGGGCCCAAAACAATGAATTAGGCCCTAAGAGTTGTTTGAATCTTCCCTATTTGTCTAAAAGTTGATTTCTGCATTCTAAAGGAATTCTAGGACTTAATTTCAATACTTTGCTTGCTATTGCGTAAAGAACTTTTGTTTATCCCTATCTTTCCTTGTTAGCCAACACCCCAAGCCCCGTTACAACCCTTGACTTCTATCTTGAGTGTTGTGCATTTCAATTGTGGAGTTTGAATTTGGTATGAGCATATGGTGTCACTGGTTCTCGCATCTAAGTAGTAGCATTCCATTCATGAGATCATATCTAAACACGTTTAATTACTCCAGAAATTGCGTTCTTTGTTATAACATATGTGAGTACTAGTTTTTCATGTTTACATCAATCTTCTCACATATAACTAGTGTAGGGTGTGTAGTCAGAAAATCTAAGTGAAAATTGAGTGCATAACTAGTGAGGAATTGAGGGAGTTCTCTAAGGCATGTTACTACATTCAAAATGTGTTTTAATTGATTAAATGCGAACTAGTGAATGGTGACTATGATTAAGTATATGCTTGAGGGGAGGGAAGACTAAAAGCTATGTGAGTAATGATCTTTGACATGTCATGTTTTATTGGAAATCCCTGAGGCAAACGTTGGAAGGTTTAGGTTATGTTTTGTTTGTTTTGTTTCGTTTTGTTTAGTTAGTTTTGTTTTGCTCGAGGACTAGCAAAAGTTAAGTGTGGGGGAATTTGATAGGAGCATATTCATGCGACTTAACTAGCTTGTTCTCGTGCATTTATGTTGTGTTTACTTAGCTATTTTAGTGTTTAAGGCCACTTTTGTGTATTTTCAGATTATAAGGCCAAAGTGTGCAAGAAGATGCAAATTAGAGTATTTTGGAGCGAAAGAGGAATGAATGAGTTGAAGACTTGAAGAAACGACGAATTCCTACTCCAACGATGAATTCTTACCAAAACGAGGAATCCTACTCAAACAAGGTTTCCTACTTGAAGTAGGAAAGTTAACCCTAAGTTTCCCATTTTGGTAACCTTTCCTAAACTTAAACGTCCGTATTTTCTAGCCACTTTGACGGCCTTGTATGCATTTTAGGACACAAAACCATGGCCCTAGCCCACTTTAAAGCCCAAGCCGTGCCCTTGCACTTTCTTTTCCTTCCCTTGCCGTGCAAGGGGGGGTATTTAAGTCCATTGTCATTCACTTAAACCCTATTTCCCTCTCCTAACCTAACCCTAGCCGCACCTTGCCCTTTTATTTCTGAATTAAACCTATTTCTCTCCCAAATTCAATCCTAGCCGCACCTTTATATTTCTTATTTAATTTCCTAATTTTTGTAAGCCTTTGATTTAATAAGCTAGGGTTTTATTTTTCTAAACCATATATAATTCCTAAGCTAGTCGTCACACCCTAATAACCCTATTTACCATGCAGCCACCATCGCATTTTATTTTTATCTAAGCCGTGCCCCCCATTTGATGATTAACCTAAGAAACCAAAAAGAAAATCTAAAGCCGCAGCCACCATATAGGATTAGGCTTCTTTGCCATGCATTTTGGCACACCATTCACCCTAATATTCTATACCATATTCCTTATTCTAATCAGCCATGATCCCATTCATTTTAACCAAGCCGCAAATCTGCCATTCACTTTTTCTCTCCATCACAGCCGCAACCAATTCACCCTAATTATCAAAAAAAAAACCTAATTGAATCCGCAACCACCCTAACACACCATTCTTCCATCCCGCAGCCACCATCACAGATTCTCTTCCATTTTTTCCTTCCATAATCCGTGCATATTCCTTCCATCCAAGCCAATCTCCCAGTTTTCTTCTCTGCCGTGGCCACCTAATCTAATAATTCCATTCCAGCCGTGCAGCCCACCATTCCAGTCCAGCAGCCTTCCTCCACCTTCCAGCCACCATACCAACCTTCCTCCATCACTCCACAATCTTGCCGCACATCTTTACCACCCTAAACCCATTCCCAAACTAAAACAACATCCAGAAATTCCCAAAAACCTCACTGCCGCAGCAAGGAGAAGAGGAAAGAGGAGCTTCGACGCGCAGAAATTCAAGTGGATTCGTTGGGCGTTCTAGGTGTAATCAATCCTTTGTTCATTATGTTTAAATTAAATTTTATTTTTCTTGTTGTGAACATGAGAGGCTAAATCCCTATTTAGTTAGGGGGTGATTCGAAACCATGTTTATGCTTGCAATATGATTTGATTACTTTTGGTTGGAATTTCATGTATTGTGGATTCAATTTGTTTAACTACTTGATTGATAACTTATTTGTGTATGTTTATTGAGAGTGCACGCTTAATTTTCATGCATGAATATGACGCTAGAATATAAGTGAATTTCACCTAATAGTTATGAACTTATATTCACAAGTAGTGGAGGTTGCTTATAAACAATCGCGTTAAATAAATTCTTGGCATAAGTTTCATGCAATCATAGTAACGAATGCCTCGTCAACACTTATAGTTTTCATGATGCTTAATGATTCTTGCTTGTATCTCTATTATGCAATTCATGTAGGGAACTTGTGGGGAATGCTTTGGGTTGTCGCATGCAATCATCCAATTCATTAACTTAAGGAAAACTTGACGGTTAATTTAAGCGGACCTAATTAACCCGGGGTGTTGAGTTTCATAATTCATCGAAAGACCAACCGAAAATCATCTTGTATGCAAGTGTGACATGTGTGGAGAAGAACCTTCTAGCTAGCATTCCATCCATATTTTCGTCACATTCATTTTTACATTCTGCCTTTAAATTACAATCTGTGCATTTAGTTTAATTTCGTCAAAACCTCAATCCCCCTTTACTTTAGTGTCTAATTTAGTTAGAAAGTGTCTTAGTTTGTGTTTATAAGTGTTTTGTATTCTTTGAGTCTTTTGATTTGTTTTAGTGTTTTATTGTTTAGTTTTGCATTCTTTGAGTCTAGTTTAGTGTTTCTAACGTTTGTTTTACGTTTTTGAGTCAGTTTCCAAGTGATTTAGTAATCCCTCCTAATCCCCGGTCTAGAACGATCCCTACTTGCATCTTTACTACAATTGTCACAAGAGGGTTTTAATTTGTGTGCTTAATTAGTTCGCATCAAGTATAATGGTGATGCCATGCATCTTTGTCAGTCTAAATATGCACTGGATCTCCTCACTCGCACAAAATTCACAGATGCCAAACCTATTTCTACTCCTGTGTCGTCTGGTCAGAAACTGAGTGCTCATATTGGCGATCCTTACGTCAAACCAGAGATGTATCGCAGTGTTGTGGGGGCGCTCCAGTACCTCACCATCACACGACCTGATCTGTCCTACGCTGTGAATCAAGTGTGCCAGTTTATGCATTCCCCGAAAAACACACACTGGATGGCAGTCAAGAGAATTCTTCGGTATCTAAAGGCTACATATAATCATGGCTTACTGTATCAACCAGGAATTGCTACGTTGACAGCTTATTCGGATGCAGATTACGCTGGGAACCCTGATACTCGTCATTCTACGGGTGGTTTTTGTGTTTATTTGGGTTCTAATCTTGTCTCTTGGAGTTCAAAGAAGCAGAAGACCGTTTCACGTTCGAGTGCAGAAGCGGAGTATCGCCAGTTAGCTTATACTGCTGCAGAATTATCATGGTTAAGGTCTCTCTACAAAGATCTTCATTTAAATTTGGTTCCACCAACCATTTGGTGTGACAACATTTCCTCAATTGCCCTGGCGTCCAATCCAGTCTTCCACTCGCGCACTAAGCATCTGGAGGTCAACTACCATTATGTTTGTGAAAAGGTGGTTCGAAAACATCTCGTAGTAAGTTATGTGTGTTCTCAAGACCAGCTTGCTGACATTTTTACTAAAGGCCTCTCTTCTTCACGATTTATGTTTCTTGTCTCCAAGCTTCCAGTTGTTCCCCCACCTGTTCGCTTGCGGGGGGCTGTTAACCCAAGTCAATCTGCCGTTTCATCCACTCCATGATTTGATGCTCCACATGCAGTGCAGAATCCTAGTCGGCAAGCATGGGTGTATGTACCTGCCATCATTACAACTATAGTCATCCTTGCCATAAAGGAAAGACAGCAAGGAGGACATGTGATTACTGACTCATGGACAGCAGGGAGGACATTTTATTATTGCTGTGTTGTTGCATCCGATTGCTGCATGTGTGCTGTTGCTGTGCTGTTGCACCTGGACAGCAGGGAATGTTGTTGTGCTGTTGCACCTGTGTAAAGTGTTGTTGCACCTGTGTAAAGCTTTCTTTTATTGTGTATAAGTATGCCTTCCCATAAGACTTTTAGTAAGATGAAAATGTATTACAATTCAAATCAGAAAATACAATATTAAGCTCTATGTACTCTAAATTGTACCACTCAAGGTAATATATATAGCACAACAGAGATAAGACTCTTTCACAAATTTGGAAATTAAATCAACGCATTCAAGGGACATACCAATTTTTGTTTTAAATTTGTTTTTTCTTCGATGAACGGGGGAAGGGGATTCAAACTTAGACCTGTTCCAAATACTACAAACAACTTTGTTCATTAAAATTGCTTGATTTATTTCGGTTTCAATCAACCGTGGGATGGGAGCCTCGGACCTCTTCCCTTAATGGAAAGAAAAATACGAACAACTTTCCAACTTGGACGGTAACTTTTTTGTTATATTCCCGTTTAAAAAAAAAAAAAAACAGTTGAACTTAGACCTATTTTAACATTGTACAGATAAATACTACTAGCTTCTCGTAGCTTGCAGAATTTTATTACTTAGAAAGCATAATGTTTATACCTCATTTCATGGAATTTACACGTTGATATCAATTTTATAAAATGTGGGATAAATTTATGCCACATCAACACGCAATGTCTAATAAGATTATGAAATTGACGGAGAGAATAAAATGGTATAATTCTAAAATCATATGGTGTAAAATGCAAAAGTTGAAACCTCGTGGCGGATTTTGCTAATGATTCCCAAACCTTGTGGTGTAAAATGCATTTAACTCTAAAAACTAACTGCATGTGGAGCAAAAAATAAATCAGAAAATCATGGAGTTGACATGTAGACTTTTATTTGTAATTGACGAGAATGCCCTTATTCATTTGGTGAGGCCCGTGTTCGCTCCACACCAATTCAACCATCAAGAAGACCTAAGTTTTAATGACTACAACTTTTTCAAGCTCCACTGCTCATGACAAGGAGATAATACAAGGGAATTAAAGGTATACTTAATAACTAATTCCTATCTTTAATCTTTCCTCAGTGTAGATTTATTGTTTTAACTAAGGAAGCCTAATCATATCATACCAAAGATAATCTTAGGATATTATTAATTAAATTTAATAATATCTACAAGGATTATCCTCAATACTATCATGGCATAAGTACAATTTAATCGATCTAATAACACACCTTGATCAACAAGATGTCATTTAATCGATCTAATAACACACCTTGATCAACAAGATGTCATCACATGTTATGAAAACCCTACACATGTGACCATCCATGCTCCTATAAATACTCAATCCACACACTTCTCAAGTACGTTGAAGTACAACTCAACCCTAATCTCACTCTCTTTTAAGATAAATTGACTTAGCAAATGTTCATTGGTCAAACCCCTTCTCTCAGGTTGCATGGTTCTAGCGTCAACCAAATGTGTTTAATTTGTTTTGTAATAAGAATTTTGTCAAAGACATAATTTTTGCTACCACAAATTTGGTGCTTTCATTGAGAGGTTGATTTAATTCTCAAAGAAGCTCTCACAATTCTTTTCTAAATTTCTACCTTTATAGAGTTTTTCTAGCGCACCCAATCTTCAAATCCTTTAAAAAATTTATTCGTGCGCTCTAGACAAAGGAAGAATTGTTGGAAATTCTGAAATCATGACAAACAGTACTCCCTATGTACCAGGACATGAACTAAAGAACATAGCCAACGAAGCGGCCCCAACCCCAGCCCCGTTTCACCATCTACACGATAGGACATGAAGGATGGGTAGTTACCACCTCCGCTAGCCACATTCAATGTCGTTGCAGTAACAACAACAGGTTCTACAACAGCTGCCTTAGGCTCGCATGCCTAGGTTGAGCAAGCTAGACCATGAGAACAGCATCAACAAGAGCTGCATCCCAGGACCAGGACCTTCCCACACTGGTCCAACCTAGAGAGCCCATGCCTCCTAAGCCCAAACCACGCGAGCTAGTCGGCTGATGAGTAGATTTTATATTATATATTTAACCCTATTCTTAGTATATTTTGGTTAATATTTTGGAAGAATTTTGATACTTTGAATTGTATTTCCAATATAGAACTTTTGAATTCCTCTGGAGCAAAATGTGGTCAAATGGACGAATTTTGGAGTAATTCCAGTTGGAAGACATTCGTGGGTCACTTGGCTTGATTGTATATATCAGATTTTTCCACCAAGAGATTATTTTCTGGCAATAAAATAAAGGAGCGATGTGCAGTGCTGAAATAGTGACGTTTTGAGCTTGAATTGCGTTTTTGGAGCCCAAGATGACTTCAAATAGGTTCATGGCCTTCTGAAGATGTGTTCAGAATGTCCTGATCTTCAAAACAAGCTATTATGGGCCGGATTTGAAGGATATCTGAGACTAAAACGTGGCTGTACAGTTACCTGACAGATTCTCCTATAGGACTTTATTTTCTAAACTATTTTATTATTATTTAGTTTCCTAATTGGAAGAAGAGACCTATGTTTTAGAGGTTGTACGAGCATCTATACAACAACATTCTTATATTCTTGCAAGTATTTTGAATGTTTTTATTCCTACTTTTGTAGGTAGTAAAAATCATATCTTAGGCCTCGTAGTTAAGCCCGCGGCCAAGACTTGACCCGCGCCCTCGCACCGATATCCGACTCGGCCAAGTCTCCAAACTGATCTTAGACGTATTCAGCCAAACCGACTGTTGATCCCCATACCAAATATGATGATGTGATGGGTGATATAAAGAAATTTTGCACTATCTTTACTCCTCTACTTAAACAGACTCACAAGTTGTTGGTAAGGAATTTTGTTTGGAAGCTTTAATGCTCAAGCTTGAGGTTTTCCCTATTAGGATGCCGTGTCGGCATCATATTAATAGTATATGTTGTATAAATAGGCAGGCAGCTTAGAGAGAAAAAGAGTAGTTGATGTTGTAATAGTCGTAATAGTCTTCTCTGTAATACAAGTTCATGTACAATTGAGAAAGAAGTGGAGTTGGATTCTAACATTCCTCAACTGTTGTGCTTGACCTACTCCATTGCATTGCGTAGTAATATAAGCACCACACAGATAAGACTGACAAACTTAAAGATTAAGGCTTGCATAAAGCAATCTAAAGACAGAAATTTATATGCAATTGTTAGAAAATATGTATTGAAAGATTATGGGATGTAAGACGTATATGCAGTATACGTAAAACAGTGAAGAGAAAAAGAAAAAAAATCGTCAAACAAGTTGGAGATCTTCAAATCATTGTACATGATGATCGTTATGAAAGTATGACCTTTCGTTGTATTTCATGGTAGCGTAAATGAAAGATTGCCACATTTTTAAGCACTAATGATTGACAAAAGATATCTAATTGTGAGACTTCATATATATATATATATATATATATATATATATATATTGATGAAGATAAAAGTAAAAATAGAATGGATATTTTTGGATTTTGATTCATGCCTTTTGGATTGAATGATTTGATTCAAACAAAGGAGGTGTCTCAACATCTTTTTTGGCGTCCTTGAAAATTTGACACTTCACTCCATAAGAGGTACGTGTAGAATTGTCCATGAATTGTTAATTGACTTGGCATGCATATACATAGGCCACGAGAATCATGCATTATAATCTAGGATTATAAAGTTATAATTTATGCATTAATCTAGAACAAGTCTGATTCTAGGATACATGCATGTTTTTTGTGAAATATATGTCGATCAGTTATACATATATGCAGTTTAATTTAAAAAACGAATTATCGGTGTTTCCAATTCCTTCTTCTGGAAAGAGAGACATCGCTATTAAAATGTGGATAAGAACCTATGGTTTTCTAAATTAGTTTACTATCCGTATGATCTATAAATGAGAAGTTCCTATAAATATTTATATGTCAGACATATTTGCGTTGATGAAGGACCTTAGAAACTGCTCAGGGTTCTTGATGGGTTTGCAAGTTGCTTGCCAAGGTCAAAACCTGGGAATTGCTTAGGTGTTTTGGACAAGAATTCCATGCCAAACAATTACCAATAGTAGTTGGTAAAATGAAGAGACATGAACAAATTAAAGCAACTACAATATTGTTTGAAGCGGTGTTTTGATTTAGTGTTCCATTTGCACAAAATGGATATAATTAATGTTGTCATCTAAATGATGCTATTACAAGAAGATAATATTGTCTATTAGAGATTTGTGTTACACTAAAAAGAAACAATTTCAGGCTGTTAATTGGTACTAGCAAAGAAGGCAATTGATTACTATTATGACAAGCATCATACAGAATCTTGCGCGCAGTGATCGTGTTAGCCATGGATGAAGCCAATTGCCAATTCATTTGAAAAGAATAAGACACTGAGAGTGTGGGGGTCTTCTACATGTCTTTTGTACATTTGCAGAAGACGCGACGTTGCTTATTTGGTAAGCAAGGACTACCAATGAGTTTGTTATATCATGGTTGTTCATGGTAAGAACGCGTTTGTGATAACAATACACAATATCATGGAGCTTGAACTCATTATGGATGAGTTACTTTCGTCTTAATAAAATGACAATTGAATTAATAAATAGAAGAGGCTAAGGTCCAAAGAAGTGCTTTAACAACCTTAAAGCAATCACAATTATGAGAGAATTGTGGGGTTGTTTAAATATCATTAAGATATAATGGTATTTACTTAATAAGAAAGAATAAAAGAATTTGCCACCTAAACGTGATAATATACAATTTTAAGGTGCTGAAAGCTTTAGAGATCTTTCTTTAAATACCTTAAATATGGAGGAAGTCTACTTCCTAGTGTTAGTAAATTACTTTCAAAAGTCCCAACATGTATATACTTTTGAGGACTTGAAATTGAGAAACAACTTCTCTCATATGAAATATAATTTCATTAGATAGATTGTGCACGCCATTAAGAAAAATGGAGTTTTAACGAAAATCTTTTGATACTATTCACTTTTAACGAAAATGACATTTTTACTCTAAAAAGTCACTCTTGGTACTATTCACTTACAACACATTTTTGTCATTTTGATTAAAACTCAAAGTTTTCAAACCCTTTTCATTAGTTTTCCTTTAAAAGTCAACCTAGTAGTGGATCCAATTATTAAAGGTTAGATTAGAGAGTAAATTGATCATCGAGGGGAATGAGGCTAAAGCCAACATAACTAATGAATCAGCTGAGCGGAAACCTAACTTAGTTGATTGGAGATCTCATGGTCTGAGTTCAATAGGCAAACTGGTTGGGCATGATTCAAAAAAGTTAACACACTATATACCTCATTCCTATGATGGAAGAAGTGTGTTGTCTGCAGAAGTTTAAAGGTTTTAAACTTATACTTAATGACAGTGATATCTTATAAATAAGAGGAATATAGCAAACTATTCTTAATCAGTGATCACCTATGTGAGAGTAGAAGTAGGTCGCTTCTATGAGAATGAGATGGCTAAATTCTCTAAAGCTCTCAAGAATCCAAGATTTGTTCAAGACCAAAATGAACACAACCGTATGAACCGTAATATATTAGGATTAGTGATATGTGTTGCTTATTGTCTTGATTTACTGCTATGGTGAAAAATTCAAGATTTTCCACATCCACTGCGTCACCAAGTACATCCACTGCGTCACCAAGTAAACCCGATAAGAATTCACTAGGGTAGGTTCAAGTTCAAAAGACACCTCTTCCGATGCATCTCTTGTCCGCCTGTACTCTCAAATTCTTCCTGATTTTCATTCATGTGGGGGGTTATTGGAAATTATATATTATAATATAAAATATTGTAATATATAATTTTAATAATTGAATGAAAAATAGTGTTAACCATATTTCTTAGAAAGGTTATGTTATTTAGGTGCATTCCCTTAGCAAATGATGTATACTTATAGATGAAAAATTACATCTATTTAACAAGAAGTACTTGGGTGCTATATAAACTCATGAAACCATCATCATTAAGATAGAAAATTAGAGTTAATTTTTACTCTTGAGAAATAGGGTTTCCTCACTTTGTTTCTCTCATGTTTTGAGTGTCAAATTCTAAGTCGTGTCTTGAGACTACGGAATATATAAAGTTCGTTAGAGTTTGAAGATTGAAGTGCTTTGACTTCAGATTATAAATTGTTGAATCCTGGGAAATGGACACCTATCGAACTACAAGCACAAGAGTAGGGGCAAAATTCTATCTTTAGGACATTGCATTTATGCAAGCCTCAATCTCCAAGTTTGTCAGTTTTTTTCTAACTTTATCTCCAGTTGTTTATATTAATCATGTAGACTATTTATGTTGTGATTTTCTTTATGATTATTATCATTAGAATTCTTGTGTTATTTTCATATTTTCTAATAATGCTCCAACAATGGAGAGACTTGTGATTCAGTTGCATTGCTTGCCATTTCCCTCCCATGAATCTCCCTTTGACCTAATCCTTCGACTTGAAGCATGAAAACATCAGTAGGCTGACAATTGTAGAGAATATGATCGAATGCTAATGTTGAATTGTTGTTTTTGTTTCATTTTTTCAGGCCTCATACGACAACCGAACTATAGAAGAGAATCTCGATGATGTTGGATTTACATCTTGCTCCCTCTGTTTTTTCGTTTTCTTCCTCTCCCAAGCTTGTTATTCTTTGATCATTTTTGTTCCAGTTTATCTGAGGAATAGACACCAAGAATTTAAGTTAGAGATCAATAATGAGAAAATGGTGGAGACACAAAATTCTAAGTGATATTGCAACTTCTTATTTGACGTGAATAAAATAAGATTCAGAATGTGCCCAAATATGAATAAATGAAAAACTATTATATCATTATCAAAAAAAAAAAAAAAAAAAAAAAAAAAACCACGATTATATCAATTTGAATCTCTTTTTTTAGTACTATCGTTTGGAGAGGGGGATTTCTTCAACTAGATGGGGAAGTTGAGCATCACACGACTTGGGCACTATATCAATATGAATCTTATAAATTGGGATAAGAAGTTTGGCACTGGTACTAGTATTTAAAGAGGAAAAGAAAGATGATGCATTGTGAATGTCATAAGCTTATAACCACCATTAAGACAAAAAATTGTGGACTAGAAGCCACAAGGCATCAAGAACTCACAAGCTATACACAATGGGGAGTTTATTGTGCGAGGAAATTCGATAAAAATAAGAGTTCACATGTTTCGGGCTAAACTATCGCCTAGCTTACAACGCGGCCAACTCTTGAGCAACCGGACATGAAACCTTTGTCAATTCAACTTGGGACGTCAGGTTTTAACTGTCACAGTATTGAATGGTGTTTGGGACATTGGCTATGAAGTACGTATTGAATGGTGTTTGGGACATTAGCGATGAAGTACGTAGTCGCGTTAACAAGTCACAACGTGACCATGGACTACCTAGCCACTCCATCAGGGGTCCGAGACCGTTTGAGACCGTCCGAGACACTTCCTATTTCAGTTGAAATGGAACTTGACATGTTTTGGTATGGACATTGTGCGCATTTGGCATATTTGCGGTGCTATCATGACATGTCATAAGAAGGTTTGAACGCGTTGTGACATGTCATTGACAAGGTGCATAAGCAGTCTTATATAGCCTCGCCTATTGTCGACATAAAGCAAAGCTTGGATGCTTTTTGACATGTCATAATGCAACTCATGAGCCGTACTAATATGGTTTGATGTCAACAGTAGGCGAGGCTCCAGTGGTGACAACCTACCCCACAGATACATTAGGGCAGTGGCAGAAGCATCAACGATAATCAACTCTTCACAGGGCAAACAAAGAAGGAAATTGGAGGAGGGGAACAATTTCCTCTAATTTTCTCTCTTTCTTGTTTGAAAAATAATTGTTCTCCAAGTTTGTTTAATCATATTTTTAAGTTAGAGTTAAATAATTTTGAAAGGCAGTTGGACTCTATCTCCTAGAAGAATTTCACTACAAATCAGAGCGTAGAATCTAATACAGTCAAGGAATCAACTTTTGGCTACACCACTAACTTAGGATTCTTATATTTCATGCACCTTATAAGCGTGGTACAAGTGTTGAGCATTTGTGGAACAAAAAATAATTCTAAAAATGCTAACATGTACATTTTTGTTTGCAATTGACAAGAATGCCCTTATTCAATTGGTTAGGCCCGCATTCCCTCTACACGTGTCAACCATCAAGAAAACTTGAGTTTCTGACTACACCTTCTTTTCAAGTTTTTCTGCTCAAGGCAAGGAGACAAGGCAATGAAATTAAATGTACAATTACTAACTAATTTCTATCTTTAAACTTTTCTATCATTTGAAATCTTATTCCTTTAAACAAAAAAAAAAAACCCTAATAACATGCTACCAAAAGCCTAATAAGGAACGTTAGAAAGACAAATAATATCATACCAAAGATTTTCCAAAATAATTCTTAAAAATCATGCCACTTAGTAATACGGTCGAGTAATATTTCTATTCACTTGTAAATGAGAGGTCTTAGGTTCGATTCTCGTCAAATGCGAGTTTGAATCATATCATTATTAGCTCATTGTAAGGCCAAACCTACCCCCTCTTCTAGTGAAGATAATATCATTTGTTAAAAAAAAAATCTTAGAATATTATAATATTAATTTTGATACCAACAAGGATTCTCCATGATAATTCTACGAAGGATTGTCCAAGATAAATGAAGAAGAAAGTGATATTTTTACACCTATTTTTCTCTGCACATGTCTTTGTTAATTTTTTTTGTTATTAAATTTCTTTAATTTGTTGACAGACAAAATTGAAAGGGGGTGTGACAAAAAAAAATTTTGTTATCAAAGATAGTCCGTTTCTGGGGAATTCTAGGATTATTTTGGGCTCCCTGGCCTACGCACCACTGTCCAGACCTCTCTCCCTCTCTCCCTCCAGTTCTCGACAGCTCCGTGAAGACCAAGGCTAACCCTAAGCCGAGGGAGGACGACGACGAGCTCGAATAAGGAGAGATGGTCGCCGTTCTACACCTTCCCTACCCGCGAGGAGTTCTGGAGGTTAATTCCCTTTCGTTTCCTCCATTTTTTTGGGTTTAATTTTGTTTGGTTGGTAGGAGAACTAAGAAAAGATGGAATTTTTTGCGTTTGTTATGTGCTTGCTGTAGTTTGTGATAAAACAAATTTGGCAATTTTTGGTAAAGGAAATAGATATTGGTTTCGTACCAATTGCAAACATAGAAATTGGAAACTAGGGATTTTCGTTAAAGTTCGATATTTTGGTCTCTATTGTTTTCCTGCATTTTCTTAGTGACTGCAATGTTTTCCTATATCTTCTGTAATTCTGTTTGTAATGAATGTTTTGGGGTGTTTGCGTCGATTTCGGTTACTTGCGTCTCTTATGTAGGCTGTAGCCACCTTGATTGATTTAGCAATGAGGAATGCTGCCAGGATTAGTGAGATTTCCAAGTAGTTAGCCTTGAAAATCTTGTGTTCAATCTGGCGTGGCATTTGTTTCTTAATTTCCTGTTGTCCTATTAGTCTTTTCGTGTTACTGGGATTTTGGAGGTTCCCCAATTATTCCTGATTATTATGAGTCATATTTCATTGGGTTCCCTCCAAGTTGATTAGGAGAATTGTTTGTGTCCATTTCTACATACATGTGTTAATTTAACACCCAACATTGAATAATTGCTAGAAGGGGTTTCCTTAGATCTTTGGGATGCTTTGATATGTATCAGTGTGGATGTTTGCGGTCCAAGTAATGTTATTTAAGCAAGCATGGTAGTATTTCTGTTATAGAATTTGGCTGTCAATGAATAGAATTGGTTGGTGGGTATTGGTATGAGTACATTTGCTTCACCTCTCTCTCTCTAGAATTTCTGTTTCCTTTGGTTAATTTATTGGAAGATATTAGAACACATCAAATTGCAGGAAATTTCAAAAAGTCTTATTATTTTTCTTAATTTATTTTCAATCTTCAAAAATTAAATTTGTTGGTCCTAATTTGTTAATGTATTCCCACTATTTGATGGGAATTGTTATTAGCACTCCAAAAATCTCATTTTGCTCTCCAAATTTTCTATAATTATGAAGAATGAAGACACTTAAAGGAGTGTAGAATGAGATTTTTGGAGTGCTAATAATAGTTCCCTATTTGATTGGTTAAATGATGTTTGATTTCACTAACTTTAGATTTCAAATGATCCAGGTGACTTGATTTTTCAATCGGATTCCCAAAAACATGGCCATAAAATTACAAAAATGTGGGGAAAGATTAGGTGTTGGGTTGATGAAATTGACCCGGAATTACTGTTCAACAGAACCCATGAGGCAATTTTCCGACCCAACAAAAAGAATTTGCAAAATCATGATGTCCTGCCCAACACTTGCTCTTGATACCGCCCTTGACCAAACCGGGATTCGAATTTCACCCGAAATGGTAGAGGAAGTTCTCATGAGATTCAACAATGCCGGTATGGTTGCATACCGATTCTTTGAGTGGGCGGCAAAGCAGCGAAATTATTCGCATAGTGTTAAGGCCTACCATGCTATGATTGAATCTTTGGCCAAGATCAGGCAGTACCAGATCATGTGGGATCTTGTGAACTCGATGAGGGCGAAGAGGATTCAGAATATGGAGACGTTTGGAATCATTATGAGGAAGTATGCCAGGGCACAGAAGGTTGAGGAAGCGCTTTATACATTTAATGTTATGGAGAAGTATGATTGTGCTCCGAATTTAGCAGCGTTCAATGGCCTGCTGAGTGCTCTGTGTAAGTCCAAGAATGTGAGGAAGGCTCAGGAGGTTTTTGATAAAATGAAGGATCGGTTTGAGCCAGACTCAAAGACCTATAGTATATTGATCGGCGGATGGGAGAAGGATCCGAATTTGCCTAAAGCGAGGGAGGTGTTCAGAGAAATGATTGATGCGGGTTGCAATCCTGATATAGTGACTTATGGTATCATGGTTGATGTTCTTTGCAAGGCAGGGAGGGTGGATGAAGCTATTGATATTGTTCGGGGCATGGATGATGGTGGTTGTACACCGACATCTTTTATTTATAGTGTTTTGGTGCATACGTATGGGGTTGAAAACAGGATTGAAGATGCTGTTGCTGCATTCTTGGAGATGGAAAGGAATGGAATAAGGGCTGATGTGGTTGTGTACAATGCCTTGGTCGGCGCTTTTTGTAAGGCTAACAAGTTCAAGAACGTCTATAGGGTCTTAAACGATATGAATTCCAAAGGCGTTACTCCCAATTCGAGGACTTGCAATATCATTTTAAATAGTTTGATTGACCGTGAAGAAACTGAGGAGGCATTTAGTGTCTTCCGCAAAATGATCAAAGTATGTGAGCCAGATGCAGATACGTATACAATGATGATAAAGATGTTTTGTGAGAGAGATGAGTTGAAGATGGCTCATAAAGTCTGGAAGTACATGAAGTTGAAGCAGTTTGTCCCAAGCATGCACACATATTCAGTCCTTATAAATGGATTTTGTGAGAAGGGAAATGCTTCAAAGGCTTGTGTCTTACTGGAAGAGATGATAGAGAAGGGGATTCGGCCAGCAGGTGTGACTTTTGGGAGATTAAGGCAGTTGCTGATAAAAGAAGGAAGAGAAGATGTACTCAAATTTTTAAACGAAAAAGTTAATCTTCTTGTCAAGGAGCCTTTATTCGATTGAAGACTCAACACCATCAACTAAGAAAACTTGGACTGTTTGGTATTCTTAGTCCAACAGAACGAGTCCTGGAGTTCAAGTCCTATTGTTACTGCATGCTAATTAGAGAAAGAAAAATCAACTTTTGCAGGTGAGGTTCTTTCTTTTACACCAAAGTGTTGGTGAATTTTCATGTTGCAAATGTTTGTTGTTTGTTGTTGAGAAACTATGGTCTTAGGTTTTCACGCAATTTCACAATTGTAAGATAATTAAAACATCATTACAGACAACACATGCTTGTCTGGAAAATTTTATTTGACAACATGCAAACAGTAAAACTACAAGAATTTGTACCTTCCACACAGCTGTTGTTAATTTCTGTCATTTGATCTTCTACAATTCATTTGTTTTGATGGCCAGAAATTGAGAGGTGTGTGTTAGAGGTAAAAAGGGGTGTGTGGATGGCACCACCCTTTATATATATGGAACACTAGCTTATGTAATTCGTGAATAAACAGTGATGCACTGAAAACAGATGATTTCAAGCTCGATTGTTTGTTTCTAAACGAGTCAGATAAAATACTAACCATATTCTCGAAAGTCTATATTCAGTTTCTGTGGACTGTAATTAGGAGCCTTTTCAATCATTTTTGCTGTACTAGTCATCAAATACTAACCATATTCTCAATAAGTCTATGTTCAGTCTCTGTGGATTGTAATTAGGAGCCTTTTCTATCATTTTTGCTGGACTAGTTGTCGACATCATCAACACAACCATCCTCTCTCTCTCTCTCTCTCTCTCTCTCTCTCTCTCTAGTTATTTCTATAGATATCTTTTCTCGGAGAAATTTTTATTGAATTTTTAGTTGTTTTTGTTCGATAGTGATTGCTAATAATGTATTTTTTTTTCTGTTGTATTGTTTTCAATTTATCTTTCTTTCACATGCACATATACGTGCATATATATGATGTATATGCATTTACTTATTACATTCACCATCTGATGTTCAGATATGCAACCAAATAGAATTTGACCCTAAATGTGATTCAAATTTGCGCAATCAGTTCGAGCCTTGCATATTCATTTGGGTCTCAGCTTTCGTTACATTCATTGTTATGCTATATGTTTTCGACTGATTGGCTTATAGAAACAGAAAACTTCCTCTGTAAGTTTTCTGATTGTATTGAATAGAATAATCAGTTACACAGATGTGAATATATATAGCCTTAGCTGCCTTAGTCTAATTACAAGAATACCCTCAACTATCTTAACTAATTACAGTGACTAACATAACTAATTACATTTAGCTTTATCATACTACTTAACAGTATCTACAGTAGATGACTTGTCATTTGCCCTATTACACCCCCTCAAGCTAAAAGAGGAATCAGGGAGGATTCCAATTGGAAGCTTGGAACAGAGAAAAGAGAACCTGTTCTTGGACAAAGATTTGGTGTGAAGATCAGCCAATTGGTCTTCACTACAAACATATTGAACTTTGATGAGATTTGCAAGAACCAACTCTCGGATATAGTGACAGTCAATCTCAACATGCTTGGTTCGAGCATGAAAAATAGGATTAGAGGCTAAAGAGATTGCAGAAATATTATCACACCATAGGGTAGGTAGAGTAGGAAGAGGGAAATGAAGATCTTTGAGAATTTTGCAAACCCAAGTGAGTTCTGCTGCAGTATGAGCTAAAGAACGATATTCAGCTTCTGTAGAGGAACGAGCAACAGTGCTTTGTTTCTTTGCACTCCAGCTGATGAGATTAGGGCCAAGAAAAACACAATATCCACTGGTAGACCGCCTGTCAAAAGTGCAGCCAGCCCAATCAGCATCAGAGTAAGCTGAAAGGGCGAGGGTACCTTTAGTAAACCATAACCCATGAGACAGAGAACCTTTAAGAAATCTGAGAACCCTTTTTGCTGCTTGAAGGTGTTGTTCTCGTGGAGCATGCATAAACTGACAGATCTGATTAACAGCAAATGCAAGATCCGGGCGAGTCCAAGTGAGATATTGTAGGCCACCAACTATGGAACGATATTCAGTGGGATTGGATAAGAGAGGCCCACTGTGGTCCAGCTTTTGAGACCCGAGAGGAGTGCAACAAGGTTTGGCACCTTCCATATTTGTTTTCTTGAGGAGGTCAAGTAAGTACTTAGTTTGATGAAGAAAGAGGCCATTGGAAGACCTGTGAACTTCCAATCCCAAGAAATAGTGTAAAGGGCCAAGATCTTTCACTGGAAACTGATTACTAAGTTGCTGGATAAAATGTTGACAGAGTTGAGAATCAGGGCCAGTGACTAGGATATCATCCACATAAACAAGAACAATGACTTGCTGAGGACCAGGAAGGACAAACAAGGAAGCATCAGATTGGGATTGGTGAAACCCAAGAGTATGAAGGGCATGAAACAACTTATCAAACCAAGCTCGAGGAGCTTGTTTAAGACCATATAAGGATTTCTTTAGCTTGCAAACAAAATGGGAAGAATTGGAATCAATAAAACCTGGGGGCTGTTGCATGTAAACATCATCCTTTAAGTCACCATGAAGAAAGGCATTGCTAATGTCTAACTGATTCAAGAACCAATTAAATTGGACAGCAAGTGCAAGAAGAATTCGAATGGTAACTGGTTTTGCAACAGGACTGAAGGTTTCTTGAAAATCAACCCCTTCTTGCTGATGAAATCCTTTTGCCACCAAGCGGACTTTGTGTTTGTCAAGAGTGCCATCAGGATTTTTCTTAACCCGGAAAACCCATTTACAACCAACTACATTTTGAGAAGGATGAGGAGGAACAAGAGACCATGTTCCTGTGGAGATTAAAGCATTATATTCAGCTTGCATGGCAGCTCTCCAGTGAGCATGCTTTGATGCTTGCAGATAGGTACTAGGAACAAGGTCAAGATCAACAGGGAGTGGATGTTTGGTTGCTGAATAAGCGCGAGACATGTTTATTCCAGCCTTAGATCTTGTAATCATAGGATGTGTATTCACAGAAAGTGGTAGATGACTTGTCGGAAGAGGCACAAGAGAGGAATTACTGAGAGAGACAGAACTGGATGAACTAGAAGAAGGATCCACTGACTGAGTGCATGAAGGAACTGCAGGGGGAGGTGGAGGTGGAGGGGCAGAAGGACATGATGAGTCTGAAGAGGTACTAGGTGTAGAAGAACTTGAGACATAGTGGCGGAAGTGAAGATCCAAGGATGGAGAATAGGCTGAAGAAGAAGTCTCTGAAGTTGAACTGTTACTCAGCAGGGACTTGAATGGATAAGAGTGTTCATCAAACACAACATGTCGAGAGATGTAGATCCTGTTGGTCACGGGATCAAGACACCTATAGCCTTTATGTTGGAGACTATACCCCAAAAACACACAACTTTTGCTTTTAGCATCCAGTTTGCTAGGAATGTAAGGCTTAAGCCAAGGATAACATTGACAGCCAAAAACTTTCAGTTTAGAGTAATCTGGATGTTGCTTGAAGAGAAGTTCCCAAGGAGACTGTGTAAGACCAGAAATAGGAAGCCTATTAATAAGATAGATGGCAGTGGAGAAGGCTTCAACCCAAAACACTTGAGGAACATGAGAGGCAACAAGTAATGTTCGAGCTGTCTCAACAAGATGGCGATGCTTCCTCTCTGCACAACCATTTTGTTCAGGAGTATGTGGACAGCTAAATTGATGTAAGATGCCATGTGCTCGAAGAAAAGAAGCAAGGGAGTGACTGGTGAATTCACCCCCTGAATCTGAGCGCAGAATCTTGATTTTATTGCCACTGAAATTTTCTACATAGCTTTTGAAAGTAACAAATGTAGAAAATACATCAGATTTGGACTTCAATGGAAAAAACCAACTATATTTGCTAAAGTCATCAACAAGAAGTAGGTAATACTTGAAACCACTATTAGATGTAACAGAGGCAGGGCCCCATAGATCACAATGCAGAAGTTGGAGACTTTGAGTTGTTGATGAAGAAGCCACTCCAAAAGGAAGCTTGTGATTCTTGGCAAGTGCACAGTCTGAGCAGAAAAAATCAACACTCTTCTTGCCTTGTAGGGCAAGATTATTAGTAGATATAACCCTTCGAAAAATGGAGGAGGAAGGATGGCCAAGGCGCTTGTGCCATAGTGTGACAGGTGCTTTGATGCTGAGAAGAGCTGAGGGAGATGAATGAAGACTGGTGGAACCTTGGAGAGGATAGAAACCATCCCTAACAGGGCCGTGCAAAAGCATCTTCCCCGAAATGCGATCCTTGACAGTGGATCCATAAGGGTCAAGAGTCAATGAACAGTTATTATCCTTAAGAAACTGATATGCAGATAGGAGATTGTGTTTCATAAAAGGAACATGCAAAACATTGCTCAGTTTAAAGGAATTATGGGGAGTGTGCAGAGATGATGAACCAATGTGATGAATAGACAATCCTTTACCATCGCCAATGTAGACATTGTCCTCTCCAGTGTAGGGAGTAGGAGAAGAAATATTGGCTACATCATTGGTGATGTGGGAAGTGGCACCAGAGTCAATTAACCAAGGCTGAGATGGTTTGACTGAATTGTGCGCACACATAGCAGCAAGTTTGGCTGGAGGGATTCGACCACAGATGTCCGGATTCATACGATCAAAACAGTCAAGAGCCTCATGACTTGTAGAACCACAGATCTGACACGGAACTTTGAAGGTGGAAGAACCTTGAAATTGGCGAGATCCTTGATAATTGCGATTGCCACGATTTGGAGAAAAGGTACCACGAGAATTGTGAAAATTGCGACTGTTGCGATTAGAAGAGAAGGAACCTCGAGATGGCTTACCACGGTTGGAGTTAAACCTAGAAGCAGAGTGAAGAGGTTGATGTTGAGCAGCAAAGGCAGATGGAGTAGGAAGCAGGGGAGGTTGAGAGTGGACAGAAAAAGCTTGAAACGGCTCAGTAGCAGAAGAAGGAATAATAGGACGGCGACGAGCCATAGATAACTCTTTGGTGAGTAAAAGACCATGGAGCTCATCAAGGGAGGTAGAAGATAACCGCAACATAATGGAATCAATAAAGGATTCGAAATCATCAGGCAATCCATGAAGTGTAGCAGCAATTAGGTCACGATCGGACACTGAGGCACCAGCAGCTTGCAAGGAATCAGCAATTTCCTTGATTTGTTGCAGATAATCAGAGATGGATTGAGAGCCTTTCTGAATTGACTGGAGCCGCGATCGCAATTGGTGAATATGAGCCTCCGAAACACCACCAAAGCGCTGTTCAAGCTTTACCCAGAGCTCGCGAGAAGAAGAAACACCAACTGTGAACGGAATGATTTCTTCGGAGAGGGTAGAATTAAGCCAAATCAAAAGATTTTGATCCTTTTCATACCAATCGTCAAAGGCAGGGTTCATCGAGCGATCTGGCAGGAAGGGCGAAGGACAGATCTCAGTGCCATCAATGATACCAAGAAGTTTGTAGCGGCGGAGAATGGGAGCAAACAGTGCTCGCCATGGCAGATAGTTAGATCGTTTCAGCTTGATCGGCACCATACTGCCAATGTTGTGAATCGTAAGAGAGGTATACGAGTTCAAAGGACTGGGATTAGAGGAAGAATTAGGGTTTTGGATCGAAGGAGAGATGATCGGAGAAGACGATCCAGTGGGTGGTGAGTCAAATTGAGCAGCCATATCTTGAAGAGATCAAGATTCAAGAGAGATCGAAGACAAAAAAAAGCAAAGAATCAGAGAGAAACGATCAAGAAACGATCGATTTGTCGAGCGGAAGAGAAGATCAGTGCTGGGAAGCAGAATGGCGTGATACCATATAGAAACAGAAAACTTCCTCTGTAAGTTTTCTGATTGTATTGAATAGAATAATCAGTTACACAGATGTGAATATATATAGCCTTAGCTGCCTTAGTCTAATTACAAGAATACCCTCAACTATCTTAACTAATTACAGTGACTAACATAACTGATTACATTTAGCTTTATCATACTACTTAACAGTATCTACAGTAGATGACTTGTCATTTGCCCTATTATGGCTATCCTACTTTATGTCTTAAATGTTTTTTCATGAACACCTCTATTTTTCTTTACTGGGTGTTTGGCATTTGATGTCAAATTGGTCTGATGATGGTATGGTATGTATTTGTGGCCAGTTGTTTAGAGTGCCATAGTTCTGAGTGTAATATTTTTTTTCATTTGCAGTGGATGTGTGGTGTTCATTGCTACGTGGTTGTGGGGAGTAATGATTTAAGCACCGGGCTCTGAGATGTTGATGGAAATGCATTCTTGAAGCTATATATTACCACAGCTGTAATCCCTTTGCATTAGATTTCATACAATTATACTGTGCTTCAGGTACATTTCATGTTTTTATTATCTTTATTCATTGAAATAATCTTCATCATAATGCAAATGTGTAGTCAAGTTATTTTTCAAGATGTGAGCATCTGAGACTTTGAATTAGCAATGGTGTGCTAAGGATGAGATCTGCTCTGTCTTTTGTGTGTGCTTCTTTCTTAGATTTTTCTTTTTCTGGGATTTACCATGTTTTCTAATCTAGCTTATTTGCCTAATATGGAAAACTCAATTTTGTAGTGGTTCGGTGGATTATTGTTAGATGTTTTACCCATATAATGATACAATCCATTGCTCTCTAAGGTGCCCTTGCAATGCTAATTCAATAATCATTGTGAGACCTCAGTCAACTGAAAATAGTTACGTTGTCAGTGATGCGGTTATCTTTACAATGACAATCTCAGAGTATTTGTGGGTTTGTTTTTCTTTTCACTTGGTTTGTGCAACAAGTGGGAAATTATTCAGTGGTTCTTCTTGCATATATGCCGTAGTACAGCCTTTCGCATTTTGCCCAATGATTCAGAATCATGTTCTTGGGCGTTCTTTTGATTTTCATTATGAGCATCTTCACTTCCTATAATTCTATCGTTAAGAGTAGCCATCTGCTCTTTATGGTGGTGGGGTTTGTTGTTGTTGTTGTTGTTGTTGCTGCTGCTGCTGCTGCTGCTGCTGCTATTCAGGATGTGCCTGTAAATGAAAATGAAAGCTCAGCATCCTTGAATTTGGATTCAGGATATAATAAGATCCGAGGGCTATTTTTCGTCTACTTTTACTACCCAAGCGGTGTTGTGTAAATGACTGTTTATTAGTTTTCATGCTTGAGGTATGTTGCCAAATGGTTCGTCTCTTTCTATCAGTATTCATATATATAAATAAATATTGTCTACCTTTAATTTTCCTTCGGCCTTAATATTGATAGGGGCGCAAGGGAAAGGTTGCTCCTTTGTGACCAAAGGTCACGGGTTGTGGAAACAACCTATCCACAACCTATTTGCAGATGCGCCCCACACCCCCCCCCCCCCTCCGACCCTCACAAAGCGGGAAACCTTGTTTACTTGGGGTATGATTTGTGAGAATTATCAGTATTTTTTTGTGATAGAAAGTAATCAGTAATGTTGTGCTTTATCTCATTGTTTGCTTCTTTTGTATAATACGATAATTTCTCTACCTGCTGCGCGTGTGGTCTGAGGGCTCAAAACATCATTTTTGTTTTGTTCTGGTTGACTATCGTATGAGTGATTGCCTCGTTCGTTTGTTGTTCTGGTTGACTATCGTTTGAGTGATTGTCTTTGTTCGTTTGTTGTATGCATATCTGCAGCTGGGCCACATACTTCGACGATTTTAAGAAAGACACAAAATGCCTCCTCAGTTTCTTATTGTACTCGTTGATACGTGGGCGCAAGCAGAACAAAATTTGGAGTACAAATAAAATTCCTAAGGAAATTTAAAGACATTAGGTTCTAAGACCTACTCCAAACATGCATATCTGCAGCTAGGTCACGTACCTTGACGATTTTAAGAAAGACACAAAATGCCTCCTCAGTTTCTTATTGTACTTGTTGATACGTGGGCGTAAGCAAAACAAAATTTGGAGTACAAATAAAATTCCTAAGGAAATTTAAAGACTTTAGGTTCTAAGACCTACTCCAAACCTGAGGCTCAACTTTTAGGTTTTAAGCCTTATCTTTTAAATTATAACTTATTTTCAGGCTAAATTTAGCTCAGCTAATGAGTTGGTTCATCGTATATGTGTATTTTTTTATATATATTTATAAATTTATTGAATCCAATGGTTAAGATCTAAGATGATCAAATCTGTCCAAATTTAAAGATAACGGCTAAAATAATTATTAAAAAAATTTCATGAGTTTCATATTCTTTCGTAGTGTTTTATGAGTTTTATGATGTCAATTTAATGATTTTTCAATATTTATCTGAATTTAAATATTTTTAGGTTAAATTAATTTATGATAGTTTACTTAATTTATTTTTAAAAAATAAGTTACTTTAAAAATTAATTTTAAATTCATTTTTTAATAATTTTGAATTAAAAAATTAAAGTAGAAAAACTATTTATGAGTTAAAATTTTAATTTTTTAAGCTAAAAATTTAGATTTTGATCAAAGGTTGGTGACTGTGTAAGAGTATTTCATATTTCACAATTTTGGGAGATTATATTGGATTATTTTGGGTTCGCTGGGACCCACAAGGAATTTTATCTTCCCTGCATTCAATCTCCCTCTACTCGCCCCTCTCCGGAACTCTCTCTCTCCCGCCCGTTATCGACAGCACTGTGAAGAACGTGGCGAACCCTGCGCCGAGGGAGGACGACGACGAGCTCGAAGAAGGAGTGATCGTAGGCGACCAAGATTCCGTGTTGGCGAAGCCGCCAAAAGGAATAGCGCTGCAGTCGCATTCCTGGACCTTCTGGTTCGATTACCCGGCCGCCAAGTTCAAGCAGAAGGATTTTGTGAAATTTTGAAGAACCCGCCAAGTCCAAGTCCAAATGGGCACGGTTTCAATTTCCGCATTGTCGGGTCTAAATTCAATTTCCATCCCCAGAGATTACAACCCTTTTGCAATTTTTAATAAAGCCGGCGTCTTGACAGCGTGTAGTACAAGGAGTGGAAGCTTTAGGTTCCATGGCGCTCAGAGGCACTCAAAGCTGAGGACTTTTTCGGTCAGGTCGTTGAGCCCGACTGCTTCGTTTCGGACCCAGGTGGGAACTTGGGAAGCACCCGACGATGGCAGCGGCAGCGAAGACGAGGAGGATGAAGAAGAAGAAGAAGAAGAATTGGGTTTCCAAAGTGAATGGGAGGAAGAAGAGGGAAAAGGTGTTCCAGCTACTGCTACTGATGCTGCTGCTGCTGCTGCTGTTGATAAGTCCACAACAAACAAGTATGAAGAGGATCTTGTAAAAGGTTATATGCTCTGGTGCCCCTAATTTTCTATGTTCATATTTATTTGTTCACTTCAATGGATGTTCTAAAAGTTTAAAACAAGCACTTTTGCTTCATAAGCGCTGTTATTAGAAACACATTTGGAATTGCTTTGCACTTCTATGACCCTCGAAGCGCATCGTCAAGTGCACTTTTGGTTGTCATCAAGTGCTTTTAGGCCATCTAGAATCAATCCCAAACGGCAAGCAGGCCCTTAATGGGGAATGTTCTATTTGTAGAGAGTGACATGATGTGTTCCAATTGATGTTTTGACAAAAATGGCATGCCCAACTGTCTCACAAGAGAACGTTTAACTTCTAACATGTTAGCTTGCAATATTTGCAAACCTGTTGCTTTATTAAAGATTACTCAACTCTTCTGGCTGTTATAATTTCCCGGCCATGTAGATCTTCAAAGACCAGTTTAGCTGTTTTCTTCTTCAATGTAATGTAATACCACTTTTTGGGATCTCATTTCCTGGTAAACATCTAATATCTGTTATTCGTGTTGCAGAAGTTGAACAGCTCTTGGAGCAAGAAGAAATAGCAATTTTGCAAAAGCATGCGGCTCCCAACATCAAGAAAATATCGACGGTAATTCTTTCTTCTTATGTATAAATGTCCTGAAGTTAGTTTATAGAAGTCTGGTCCTGCTATTACCTATCTCCTATAGTACAATTTACTACTAAAATCTAGATGGAGCAACTGAACTATTTCTTAGTCTCTATAGCATTACGAGCTCACAACTGTAAATAGGAAGTCGTATTTGCAATAAGAGACTGGCCTGTCTTTCTACATTCATTTATTGTGTTTCGTACTTTCATTACTCAGGAAAAATGGAACCCGATACATACTCTTGCACTGTCAGGGATGGTAACTTTCATGGACAAGCTACTTGAAGATGGTTTAGATATTGACGTTGTTGATAAGGCGAGTTTTATCTGTAATTGAATCACCATATCTGTCTCCAACTTGGTGGCACTATACCTGGATTATTAAACCTCCAATAATTTGGTGAAACAGGATGGTACAACTGCTCTTCATACTGCAATCATAGCCAAAAAGGAAGCTGTAATTAGTCATCTGCTAAGAAAAGGTGCAAGTCCTCATGTCAGAGACAGGGTAAGGATAAGATTTTCTTTAATATCTCTCCCAATCCATTTTTCTTTATGGGAACAATGAGTTTTTGTGTTTATCATCTATAGGATGGTGCTACGCCGCTTCATTATGCAGTACATGTAGGTACCAAGCGGATTGTCAAGTTATTGATCAAATATAAAGTTGATGTCAATATTGCAGATAATGTGAGTTTTGTTTTTTATTGTTTAAATTCCCCAATGCCTATACCCAGTTAATCCTTTTTATTTTCGTTTCTCAGCTTGTTAACAACATCGTATAATGTATTTCAGGATGGATGGACTCCGTTGCATGTTGCTGTTCAAAGTAGAAACAGAGACATTGTGAAAATTTTGTTAGTCAATGGTGCAGATAAGAGCAGAAGAAATAAGGTATCGTTTACCATATACAAAGCAGGGATCCATAGTAGAGACAAAGCAAGGATTTTTTTACTTTCTGTTGTTTCTGTCAAAGTGATTAACGCTGCTCCGTGTGTTTCAGGACGGCAGAACTCCGCTAGATCTGGGTTTATGTTATGGGAAAGATTTCAAGTCCTATGACCTCACCAAGCTACTGAAGACGGTGCCTATGGACAGAGAGTTTTAGAAGTCTATGTTCCGACTTCATCTCCTTGCATGGATGGAATATTTGAGGACGGAGACGGGGAGTATCTGAAGAAGCAAATTAGTTGGATGAAGGATAAACAGAGGCATGTATGTATTTCACTGTAGGGTGTAGAGGTAATGGATGCATCCTGGATGAGCTGTTTTGCATCCCATGATTTCAAGGTTGGTCTGTTGTATAAGGGTACAGGAGCCGTTGGATAGATGACTTCCTGGATTTTGTTAGGGGAAAGGTTCTTAAATTTATTTTCTTAAGTTTGTTGGTAAATCAAAATATGAGTGTAAATGAGGAGGATGGACATGGAACGAGTTGACTGTCATTGTAATGTCTCGGTCTAGTAATACTAGGCTATGAGTAAATATTTCTTTATACGGCATTGTATTATTGGACCGAGACATCACTTAAAGATGAACCTGTTTTATGCAAGTTGTTTTTGTAAAAGAGCCGGTCAAGTTGAATGCTAAGGTGCACATGCTTGCTTAGAGATTATTATTCAAACTTAAACTCAACCAAAGCTAACCGTCGATAATTTATAATACCTGCTAAACTAATTACCTCGGCTAAATAATATTTTTTGTCAGCCCGACTTGGAAATAACGTGCCAATTAACACATCATTAAATTTTGAAGTTAATACATTATAAAAAAAAAAATTATATAAGTCTCACGTAATACATAAATTAATAATTTTCTGATACATAGTGATTATGATTCGATTACGAAGCCTTTCTAAAATATGACACAAACATTATTTACTCCTTGAAATCAATATCACTTTGGGTGGTATCTAACTTTTCTTTAACATGGTAAGAAGTTATGGTGTAGCTGCAACAAAAAAATACTCAATGTCATCACCTTGAGAGCTTCTTTTCGTGAAACGGACTCCATGAATTTTTTTTGTTTAAATAGAGTTTTTGCGGTTCGAGCTCATACCCCGCGTTTAAATAGAATTTCTTTTTGTTTGAAAATAGCAAAGCAACTTTACTAGTACATGTATGGCATGTGCGCTATCCCAAACGACATCGAAGTACAAGTCGTTCATGGTCCGGTTCATACCCCGCGTTTCAAAGGTGGAGAAGCCGAGAACGAAGACACGCACAACACACCCTCTGCATCTAAAAAACATTACGCACTAATCAGGTAGAGGTTGAGACCTAGTGTTTAGACGGATTTAATTCAATTTCTTATA
The DNA here is from genome assembly GCF_041283825.1 of Pyrus communis. Lineage (NCBI taxonomy): Eukaryota > Viridiplantae > Streptophyta > Magnoliopsida > Rosales > Rosaceae > Pyrus > Pyrus communis. The sequence goes on along the minus strand of NC_142569.1, from coordinate 33,033,739 downwards.
TAAACATATAAATAAGTACTTACTTACATTTTAAAAAATAACTACACTTGAATTGAGAATTTAGGAAAGCTAAAACTTAAAACTTAAATCATCATGGCGTTGCCATCATCACAAACTAACGTAGCAAAGATAAATTAAAAAAAAAAAAAAAACAACAGAATCAAATTCGAAAATTCACTAACTCAAAATCTCGATTATTTTTTAGTGAAGTTACCTATAAAACCCTTTAACTTAATTTAAAAAAAATTAAACAAAAAAAATATATGTACAAATTAAATAAAAAATGGGTACATATTAAAATTCAAAATTATGGTTACAAATTAAAACTAAAAAGAATATTGGTGCAAATTACAAAAAGGGTACAAATTAGAAATAGATTAATAAATTTTTCATTTTTAAAATTGACAAATGATGACTTGTAAATAATTTTAATATTCAAATAATGACATGAAAATTAGTCAAAGGACCTTGATTAAAAATAAAAAAAGAAATAAGGTTTCAATTAATGAGAAGGAAAAATGAGGGACGAGAACCTAATTTATCCTAAAAAAAATTAAACAATGAAACCGCATAGCCACCCGTCTAGCCAATGCCCGGTTTTAGAACAGTGGTCTACTGCACTGAACTCACAATGCCTGGAGTTGTCTCACCAAAACAATGACGTTGACACACAATACATTCTTTTATTATTTATGTTTTTATGTCTTTATATATGGATTAAATAATAATTTGGTATGAAATTCATCATTCATGTGAATCGATTAAATTGTGAGTGAGTGAAAAAAAGTATTATTAAACCGTAATATTTTTTTTTTGAAAGGAAGACAATATCATTAACTTGGGAAAATAGACATTACACTTTGATATAAAGCCACCCCGCTAAACGTTGAGACCCTCCCTCTTTCGCAATTTCTGTAGCCGTTAACAGAATTCGCGCCATCTTATTAAATTCCGAAAAACCCTAAACCCCAAAATCCAAAACCCTATCTTCTCAATTTGATCGAGGAAAGATGCTAGTGGCGAAGAGTCTGAGCAAGGCAGTAGTGCCGTCCTCTCTCATAGAGAATCCTTCTCCTGGTAGCCTCCAGTCCACTCGCCTCGCTCTCCATGTGCGTACTCTCCCAAACCCTAACCCTAACCCTACCTCTTTCCGATGTCCTCTCTTTTTCTCTCCCTTTGTATTTATTTATTTATTTATTATAATTGTTCTAATTTCTGTCAGGTTGCCGAGGACTGCTCCTCGTGTTGGGTCTACATCGCCTCCGGCTGCCAAATTTATAAGCTTCAGGTATTATATCTCACAAGCCATAATTTGACTATTTTTTAACCTTCTAATTTCTAGTATCTTTGAAAGTTTGGTAAATGTATGCCAATTTGCGGGACTGTGATTTCGGTACTTTTGATTGTTTCTAGATACTAAATCTGAAAGGCATGCCTAAAGTTAGATATGTAAATTTGTAAAATTTCGAAGAACCGTGAGTGTGATATCCCAGTTCAACTGCGAAATGTTTGTTTGAGATCAGTCGGGGTTGGAACTTGCCATGGTAGAGAAACAAAATTGCTGATAAAAACACTAACAAATATTAATACAACGTGTTCCGAATTTTAGGTATGACATAATTTGATCATATGTTACTAGTCAAAGTGTATGGTGGTTAAGCTAGAAGCTTTCTTAATATTCTTCTTTTTGTTTCATTTAAGATTCCATTGGAAGAGTCTCTGGTCGGTGAAGGGAAAGAAGGCCTTCTGATTCCTGTACTCAGGGAGGTATGCAATTTCATGAATTGAAGCATGGCTATTCAGTAATCAGTATATTCTGTGTTAGTTATGTAATAATTCCTCTGATCCTTGAAGGTTATGGATTCCTTTATGGTTAACCGTTGCCCTCATCGTTCAGAAATTCAGAGTATGGTACTTGCTGAAACAGAGAGTAAGTGATTGTTGCACTGAGGTATATTTTTTTTCTTGTTAGGTTAGGCTCACGTTCTGTATTGATTGCCCATACCATCATTGTTAGATTTTGGATAAGCTGGGGAAAATAGAGGGTGCATAGTGCTGTTGCTTATACCTCTTCTTTGACCTCCATTTTTTAAGGATATTGTATACTTTTTGTTGTTCCAATTGAAGAGTAGGAGTAACATTTTGTTTTATTATTTTAGGATTTAGACCCTTTTCATGAAAAAGCAGGAATGATGTGTACCTTTTTCTAAAATTGAATATCAAACTTAGATCAGGAGTTAGCTTCAGATTAGGAAAATGCTAGGGAGACCACCTTTTTATACCACATTTGTGTACCATCTGTTGTGGCAAGTTATGTGTGCATGTCACGTCAATTAATGAACTTATCTTATTGGATGTTGGTTGTATGCATCACTTGCCACATGAGATGGTGCACTAATGTGGTATAAATGTGCTGTATCTTGCATTATTCTTCAGATAATGTATTCTAGAAAATGTGCAAATATCATTTCAGAATATGGGTTTTGGAAATTTCCCTAATTTCTTATCATTTGTTATCTTGTCAAAATGCAGGCAATGAATATTCAATGTTGGGAACTGTGGATTCTTATGGTCACCTTATTGTATCAAAACTAGATACTACTGGTGAAGGTACAATTTCTCATTTAGTTTTGATTTGTGGTTCTACCCTTGTTGTGGGGATTTGGGAATATATGCTTTTAAAGAGAGAAAAGTGAAGTTGATGGCCTTCCTGGGAGATGATTTAACGTGCCATGTAGAGGTTCCTTTTTCTTTTCATTTTGTGTGTGTGTGTGTGTGTGTGTGTGTGTGTGTGGAGAGAGAGAGAAAGAGAGAACGTGCTATGTAGAGGTTCCTTTTTCTTTTCATTTTGTGTACACAGCTTTGGGTAATGGAGAGAAACACAATCATAGTGGCTTTACAATTGAGAGAAGAGCGCCTCCAACCTTAATTGGATCAAAATGTTTAGTTCCTGTAGTGGTTTGGTCTGCATTAAGGCCCAGAAAGGAGCTTTCTTTATATTCAATCCTTGCACTGCAGTGTCCTTGCAAGTTCCCGATTGCCCCATGCCAATTCATGTTTTCCCTCAACCAATTGGATCAAAAGATAGAGGCATAAAGCTTCTTTTTCATGAAGACTAACTGAACTTTCCTAATTTGAGCAACCGCCTAATCTACTCTTTAAGAATATTAGCAATGGAAAAGAACTTGCGATGAATAACCACGGTTGAGCAACTAATGCATAATTTAAGGGAAGAAGGACCTGCCATGAAAATTTTAATCTCCTTTTCCCACTCATGAGTAAATGAATGCTTAATATGTGTAACGAAAATAAGAAAAAAAGAGTCACTTCCCATTTATATGTTTTATGATCTTGAGATCGAGATAGCCCTGCAATCATAGAGCGTGTGCAAGAAGCTAGTATACAAAATGCCCAAGGTCATTACAAAGTTATTAACAATCAAAATTTGCCAAATTAATCAGTTTTTTTCTCTCTTTGTATCTTGATTCAATGCATTTGCAGCATCATTTTAATATGAAAGTGAGGTAGAATATTACATCACCAATTGAATTATGTGAAGGGTTTCAACTATGTGCATATTATGGTTTTTGTTTCATTTTGTGTTTGGCTTACTAATTGTAGAATTAACCTATTAAATTCTCACATGTAGAGCGGCTTACTTATTCAGTATTGCCTCGTGATTGTGGCATTGGAGAAAGTGGTTGGGCAGGGCTTTCCTTCAGTCCAGCACAATGGTCTACGGTACTGAGTGATTACTTTTACTTTTGACACTTAATCTGAATTTTTGCGTTGTGTTTCAAAACGCCGTTTCATTTGTGATTAATCAGCCAAAAATACCAAAGCTGAACCATGTTATGAATAGTATTAAGTTTTCTGGATTCATTATTGACAATTAGTTTAGTTATCTTCAACTCTGCTTCTGTTAATTCTATATTCTTGTGTTTTATTTGTTTCACATTTATAATCAACAGATAATAGATAATTGAGATTTAAGAGTAATTTTTAAACGATGCCTTGTTTTCTAGTATGTACTGGTTTCTCATCTGTCAGTAAAAAAAACCTTTCATTTTCTTAAACTTTTCCATTGGGACTTTTTTTTTTTTTATCTCTTTTATCTAATTTCTTTTTGTCAGACTTCCAGTATCTTTAATATCTTAGAATTACATATTGAAATCATTACAGTATTGAAGTAAAATTAAATAAACACATTTAGCCTTGTAGGCCAAAGTGTTATTCAGAGAAGCTGAGTTTATAAGATACAATTAAGTTCACACGACTAAAATTTTTACATGATCAATAAAAGGTGCAAGGAAAATTTGTAAGTCACACGGAGACGTCTTTCCTGTTAATAAGAATGAAAAATAGGACAGATGTGCTTGCTGTATCCTTTCCTTTGTAAACATTTAACCCAAATAGTTGGGAGACTATGATTTGTTCTCTGATTAGTTTTTCCTAATTATATTTCTCTATATATATGCCTCATCTCTTTTCCAGGCAGCCATTGCGCGTAGCTTCTGCAAAACCATTGATGTTTATGACCAGGATATTCATGTCAGGACATTGTGTACGTAAGTGTTACATGTGGTTCCTGAATAGTTATTTATTATTTCTAGTTGAAATCCATCACTGTCTATATTTGAAAGAAATTAAATTCCATATAATTGTGATACTTGTGTTTAGAACAAATCGATTCAACTGGGACATTCAAAACACCATGTTCTGGCATGTGTGCGTTTGTTTTTTCATTTGTGCTTTTCATCAATCTTTAATTCTCAGTATCCGTTGAGATGGTTATACTAAATGCTGAAATTGCTTTCATTGATATCTCTAAGTTCCATTCCTGTGGAATGTTTTGAAATGTAAAATGTTGTCACCTCTGGTTGTTTCTGGAACCACCACGTTCCTTCAATTTACTACTGCATATTATTCCAGGATGAACAAAAGAAAATAGAGAATCAAAGGACAAGCCTCTCTTTTAGTCAATATTTATTTTCTATTATAGTTTGTTTAAATGCTTTGTGATGAAAAGAGCTATCAATTGTATATGACTAGTTCATGAGATATGTGTTCAGAGTGCGTATGTGATTTTCTTTGTGCACTTTGCCTATGATTTTCATTTCACTGTAATGGCTGACTGATCACCAATATATTCAACCTAGGTTATGCAGCTACACAGAAAACTTATATCCATTACCGAAGATCCTTATAGAGCTTTCAGTCAACTTTGTTACATTAATTTTATGTTAAAAAAAAATATTTCCAGACCTTTATGTTAACATAGCCATTTTACAGACTTTGGTATCCGTCATCATTGAACTTCATAACAAGTTCGCATTATGGAAATGAGGGTTCTATATTAGCAATCACAGAAGGTTCCCAGGTAAAACTTTTGTGTTTTTATACCTTTTAGGTTTTCGAATGGTTTCATGGACTTTATTATTCAGTATGCTTGAATTGCTTAGCTGCATCTATTGGGATAACTGTAGCTGACTATATGGGACTTGAGAATGAAAGAAAATGGTGGCTGTCTACAACGAATATGTGGTTCCCTTGGTGATGCCTTTTATGCTGTGTGCTGTTCTTCAACTGGGAATGTTGCAGTCGGCGGAGCTGATCGTACAGTGACAATCTACGATCCTCGCAGGTGGGTACCATTTGGTTCAATAATATCCAGGTTGTTCTAGTTATCTTTGGTTGTCCATGATTCTTGTTGATTTGCAATTTATGCTTTCCTTAGGCTCCAGTAGGTATTCAGAAGCTAAGGAAAATAATTGAAACTTTAGTTTTTCGTTTCGACTCTTCTTTTACACTCTGCAAAACTGAGAACTCAGAGTCTGAACTGAAACCGGATATATGGTATGTGTTAATTTCATGTAGATGGTCATCATTATCAAGATGGGTGCACTGCTCCAAATATGAGGTCAGTTATGTGTTTTAACATATGATGCATTGTCTTTGTGTATGAGCCCACAGTGCATTTATTTGTTTTTAACTTTTTCCCTCAACTTTTGCGACCTATTGTATGGATTGTGCAACAATAGAAATCTGTGCTTCGTTCTTTCTTTTAGTCTTAATTTGCTAATCGTTTGTCCTTTATTTTAATAGTGGACTTTCAGTTTTAAATATAACGAACTTGCACTTTGTTCAAAAGCGACCAAATTTCTGTTGTTTTATTAATTTTTTTTTGCAGATAACTGGGCTTGCTTTCTCTTCAGTTGACTCCAACTACATCTACGTACAAGGTGTTGACTATGAGGTTATTGCAATTTCTTTTTAACGTTCCTTTGTTTACATGGTAACTTCATTTTCAGGTGAATGATTTTTGCTAAGCTTTGGTAATTTAATGATCACCCTAAACCGTCTGACGAGACTGACATGAAAGTTTAATTTATTTTTTTTAGAATTGGTTGGAGGCATTTATGTTGTTTTGAAAGGCAAACTTAGTTTTATACGTACTGATATACTAATATCCCGAAAGCAAAGACAACTAAGATCGAAGTCCTCATTGTTGCTTTCTAAGATGACCCATAAAACACTCCGAGGGTTCAGAATTTGAGAAGCTTTATTTTCATCTGTCCCAATTGCTTATAAATTTTTAAAAGAAGCGTGACATAAGTTACTTTGGCCCTCTTCTGCACCTGGTTTTCTTTTATCCATCATTTGGAAATCTTTCTAATAGCTGACTTGTTACTCTGAATTCTCATTGCGGCAACCTACGACTTTGTTTGCAGGTCTTATGTGGACAGTGGAAAGATAGCAGAAAGTTATCTTCATTTAGAGGAGACTCAAACTGGCTTGGTTTTAGCAAGGTATTACTTTCTAATGATTTGCACGCCTTGAATACATTTTTTCCTCACACATAGAATTTTAATTGTGTTCCTTGAATCAAAACCGGAAATTTGTTCTATTGAAAACTCCTTACAAATGTAAAGGTTCGGAGGTTTCTGGGATTTCTGGAAATTTGTTCTATTGAAAGCTAAGTACGAATGTCGAGTTAATCTACGATTATCTTTCTTCTACAATAGGAAGCCAAGGATGATTTTATCCAACTGACCTAGGAGTGATAGGATCCGAGCAATTAAACAAAAAAACAGCTTTGCCTATAATTTCCAATAAAATTCTCAAACTTTGATGTGCTATTGCAGTGCCAAAATAGGGATCTTCTAGGTGGATGGTGTGACTCTGGTAGTATCTTTGTAGCCGATGTTGTAGCTAAAGAGAACTAAACAAACTCGCCGACATGTTCTTCCAATGGATCTCCCGGTGCTCGTTCAACTTGATTCTCATCTGCGTAAGAGAACTTTCACTTCCGTGCTGTATCGCTCTGCAAAAGAGTCGCAGGCAGTCATTTTGAGTAGCTACCAATGCCGTCCCCCAGTGAATTCTAATGTATTAGTTCTGCAATTTAGAATTGTGCACATGAAATGTAGGGTTACCGTGATATGAACTGTTTCTAACTTTCTGATTTGGAATTAATGTGATTATAGATTCTGAACTTATCTTCCTATTTTTTTGTTTTCGGTTTCCAATAGGCGTCCACATGTGTGAGTAACAATCAGTTGTTGATGGCTATGGATTCTGCAATAGCATTTAGGTTCCTGAACCCTTCTGCAATAGAGTCCACACATATCTACAGCTAGTGGCGGAGCCACATAGAGACCAGTGACGACCCAGGCCTATTCTGAAATTTCAACCTTTTGTATGTACTCTCTGTAAGCTTTTACAAAAATGAGCCTGTGGCTCATTAGCGTATACAGCCTAGAGCAAGATGTAATTTTAAGTCATGATTTTAAATTTTAAAGCTGCACCATTTTTGTTTGATTAAAACTTTCCATGCCAATACAAAAACAACACCTTTAATTTTCTTCCATTAATTATATTTTAAAGACTAATTTCTTTATATGGCTTAAATGCTCCTTCTAATCTGATTTTTTGACTTCGGCACTGACTAGAGTTGATAGTCACTCATGTGCATGGACAATTATCAAAGTTCACCCCATATACAACTTGGATCTAGTTAGGTATTCGGATGTATTTATTGGTGGTTGAGGGTTTAAGAATGCGTCAAAAGTCAAGGGTCAAGATGCCTGGCTTGGTTGACCGATAGGGGTTATATTGGCTGTGGCTGCTGTCCGGTTTTTTTAGGGCGAGGTGTGTGTGTTAGGGCATGTATGGTTTTGGACCACGTTAATAGCAGACCCTAAAATAAGAAAAAGGGCCCCCACCCTAACTGTCATTTCTCATGCTCGAGAGCAAGTTTTATGGCACGGATATACTATAATGGTAATATTTTATGTCAGTGATATAATGATATGTACAAAGAAAATAACACATGTTCTTGTATTATTGATACAAAACATCATCGTGACGGTATACTTGTGTCATACAAGTTATTTTCCATCTCAGTAAAACAGTTAACTATTACTAGTTCCAAATTATTATCATATGTTATTATTGACTTTGGGTTCTTGCTTTATTTTGTTTTCCTCTATAAAATCTGCCTCCTACTTCATTTAATTCACGAGGATTCGCACAAAGATGGTTGCCATAAATCAATTTGTTGAAAATAATTTATTAAGCTGCTATCGATCTAATAGTATTTTTCTTCTTCGTGTCTGAAAAAGATTTTTAGTTTGAATATTTCATTCCTATTTATTTATTTAAATTGTTAAAATATTTATTCTTCATTGCTTCTGTAAAAATCACTTTTGCTCTAAAGAGATTTTAACAAAGTACTTATATTAGAAACATATAGAAATTTCTGTTAAAAATCTAACTGCTTGAAAAAGGAAGCGTCCGCCAAGTGTTTTGCCAAATATATATTAAAAAATTAATTTTAGTCATTTCAGAAGTAATTTTTATCAAACTTTCTATCATTCGATCTAAGTGAATGGTACGTGAATAACATCATGAAGAATATAATTAAGTAAATGGCATCATCAAAAATTTAAAATAAAAATCATTTTGAAAGAATAACGACACCAGAAGACTGATTCAATCACATATATTATTGAATGGAATGAAGCATATCGTAATTTTGACCATCCTCCATCAAAGCGACAGTGCTACACACGTCCCACTCCATCCATCCATGCATCAACTCAAGGAGAGATTTTATAGTGTATCGGAAACACAGTTCCGTACACTAAATGTCACAAAAAAATTGGCTAAAGGTTTTTTTTTTTTTTTTCCAGTACTCATCCTTTGTTTTATAACACTTATTATACCTAGTCGTGCATCCGGTACATTGAAAAATTTCTTCAACTCAGGAAGAAGAAGCGCAAATCATTTAATAAATTTCAAAAGACCAATTCCAAAATATAATCAAAGCTTATTATCCTCTCGAAGCTCTTGATTCTTCTTCATCTTCAACCAGGAAACTACTTTTTCTTGTGGTCCAAGAAAGAACCCATATCAAATGGAAAAGAAAGTCGCAATTTGTTTCTTTTTGTTATATTTTTCCTTTTTTTAATTATGTGCTTAATTGTTTCAAATGATAAAAATTAATTATAATATTTGGTAGAGTGAAAGATGGATTTCTTTCTTTGTTTAGGAAACGAGGAAAAGAGAGTTTTTTTTTTTTTTTTTCACGCCCTAAACGTTTGGAGGGATTTTTATCATGAGTCATGAAATTTAAAAATTTTTCATTTTACATTAGAAAGCATTTAAATTATACTAATTTATGTCTCCGCTCAAATAGAATATTTAAATTTCATTAAACAAAAAACATGATGAGCGTACAACTTGTATTTTGGTTGATACATAAGCCACATTTGCATCACATTGACAGAAATAATTATCAATTTAATAAAAAATTAGATGTTCAAACAAACAAAGGGAGATAATTCAAAAGTGTCAGATTTAATGTGAGACAATTAAAACCTAAAAATTATTATTTTAAGTCACTTAGTACTACGGTCTAATAGTATTTCTCTTCATTTGTAAGTAAGAGGTCTTATGTTTAATTCTCGTTAAAAGCGAATTTTAACCACATTATTACTAGCCTATTGCAAGGCTAAACTCACCCTCTCCTCTTTAATATAGATAACATAATATTGTTTGTTAAAAAAAAATTATTATTTTAAAAGAGTAAATGTGACATCCCACATCGCCTAGGGGAGTGATCCTTAAATGTATATTCTCATCTTTACCTAGCACGAGGCCTTTTGGGAGCTCACTGGCTTCGGGTTCCGTAGGAACTCCGAAGTTAAGCGAGAAGGGGGCTTGAGCAACTTCCCACATCCCGCCCCGGGGCGAATCACTTCTCGGGCTCACTCCACCACCGTAGCACGATATTGTCCGCTTTCGGCTTACCATTCCCTCACGGTTTTGTTTTTGGGAACTCACGAGCAACTTCCCAGTGGGTCACCCACATCCCGCCCCGGGGCGGATCACTTCCCCGGCTCACTCCACCACCGTAGCACGATATTGTCCGCTTTCAGCTTACCATTCCCTCACGGTTTTGTTTTTGGGAACTCACGAGCAACTTCCCAGTGGGTCACCCATCATGGGATTGCTCAAGCCCCCTTCTCGCTTAACTTCGGAGTTCCTACGGAACCCGAAGCCAGTGAGCTCCCAAAAGTCCTCGTGCTAGGTAAGGATGAGAATATACATTTAAGGATCACTCCCCTAGGCAATGTGGGATGTCACAATCCACCCCCCTTAGGGGCCCGACGTCCTCGTCGGCACACACGCCACCAGGGTTAGGCTCTGATACCAAATTGTCACATCCCCGCCCGGGACGGATCACTTCCCGGGCTCGCTCCACCAGCGTAGCACGATATTGTCCGCTTTGGGCTTACCATTCCCTCACGGTTTTGTTTTTGGGAACTCATGAGCAACTTCCCAATGCATCCATCATGGGATTGCTCAAGCCCCCTTCTCGCTTAACTTCGGAGTTCCGTAGGAACCCGAAGCCAGTGAGCTCCCAAAAGGCCTCGTGCTAGGTAAGGATGAGAATATACATTTAAGGATCATTCCCCTAGGCGATGTGGGATGTCACAGTAAAACGTAGTTAGCCTAAAAAGAAAATAAATAAATAAAATATTGGTGTCTTGGTTTATTAGACCATGTGCAATGGTGTGGGCTAAAATTTTAATTTGTAATCTAAAAAATTTAGAAAATTTAGGTCCTAATCCAGAGACAACTTTTCTCTTCTAATAGTTTTGGCTTAAATTTTAGGACAAGATTAATAAAGAATGATTTTAGCCTAAATTTTTTTAATAATTTAAAAAAAAAAATCAATTTCTGTAAATTATCTAATTTATTTTTATGAATATTTTAACATAAAAATATCAAACTTTAATAAATAATAAAAAAAATCACTGAACATATCCAGGAATCATGAAAGTCTAGGAACAACAATTACGATTTACAAATATAAAGATTTAAATTTTGAAACTTTAAATAGTTCTACATAAATGCTTCAATTTCACAACAATTACCAATACAAATGATAACTAAAACACTAATTAAAGATTGAAAACGATAATTATAATACTACATAAAAATTACAACTACTAATACTAATAATGTTCCTCATGACTTGGTTCTTGACTCGGTGATGGATTTTATGGTGAACTTGAGTAATAGACATTAGATGGATCATCATCCTCAAAGATATGTATTCAAAATTTAGCTCGACGACTGGAAAAAACTCGAGGGTTTAAAACTCAAAAATTTGAGCGAGGACCACCGCTATTCTTGGTTCATTTTCTGAAGGGAATTTAACCCAAAAATATGTTTCCACATTTATTCAAAATTTAGTCCAGTAATTAAAGAGGCTCGGGGGTGAGATTTACCCGTATCATTGCACACAGTATTAGGGCAGAGAGTGAGATATATCCCAGATTTGTTGCGAGGGAAGGGAGGTTGATAAACTTTTTACTGTGACCGGAACACGAGTAGTGTATCATTTGTTTTTATATAAGTGATGAGAAATTTTAATATTTAAATTATTAATTTTTTAACACACATATTTTACTATTTGTATAACAACACGTGTTGTATCATTCTATATTTTTATCACACTGTAAAATCTCTCTGAGAAGTGGGAAAACATTGGAAAAGAAAAGAGGCGTGAAAACAATGGAAAAGGATCCTCTATCCTTTTCTTAGGGATCCTAGGATTCAATGATCGTGACTATTCATCATATATCGTGCAATTAAAAATCATTAAGTACTATTTATATTTAATTTTAAATTTTAAATTTTGAAATAACTTATGACCGCACGATGTACAATAAACAGTCACGATCATTGAATTGCCTAATCCTTTTCCGAAAGGACTTGGATTGTCTGTCCTCCCCATCTCGAACCTTTCCTATCCCCTTCTATATTATGTGGTCACGATTACGCCACGTAAACATTTTATATTCTCATTGTTTTTTGTTTTATTATTTCTATAAAAAATCAATATAAAATATTAACGTATCTTAATCGTGATCATAAAAATAAAAAAAGATTAAAAATAATATAGGATGAGGAAGACAGACAATCCAAATCATTTTCGAAATCCATGACAATAAAAGTAAAAAGTGTGAAAAGAGCCAAGACACGTAGCTTTCGCACTAGCCCCCACGTAGTGGGCCATGCATGTATATTATATTCTGTTCATCATATGTCAGAAAGATATAGTGGGACGACAACTTGGGCATTAGCAATTTAATAAGACGGACCCATGACTTGTGGCTGCGTCAGATCATAGGTCCACCACCCCACATACCTCCACGTATATGAGAATTTATATATGTGGAAATTCTTTTATGTTGCTTGTTTGGTCTCGTTAAGTTTTTCGAACAAGATAAGTTTATTAATCCATGTTTGTTGCGAGGAGAGACCCTTCTATATAGAAATATTTGGGTTCAAAATAATCCCATTTTATATTGTAAAATTATGTTTTTTTTAATACAATTGATATTAACCATTTGAGTACAAACAATATTACGATTTTAAATTATACTAATAAGGAGGGTTTGAATCGGTTAAGTAATAAATATAAGAGGAGTACTCTAAACACCAAAACAATTCACTTGCAAAAACTTGATTCTTATACTAGCTGATGTATAAGAATTAGCGACATATTTACTTACCAGCAATACAAATATAAAGTATGTGTATCATTCTAATTCATCCTTTATTTATTGACATACAAGGAATGAAAAAAAATAAGAGTCTTAAGTTAAAACATATTTATTTCATTCTCAATTTCAACAAAATAATATTTTTATCTCACCTAAAATCTGTTAAGATAGCTAGTCCAAAATTGAAAATATATACTCATTAGTCTTAATTCAAGCAAAAACCTCTCCGTCATCTTATAATTTTGGTGTAATATTTTATAAAGATGGCGCGAAAATTATGTCAAAACGTGAGATCACAAAAACTTCATGCGAAGTCTTACTTTTAAGTGAGTCTTTTTATCATTTATCTCTTCAAGTTTTGGAAGCTGTAACAAGTGGACACTCAACAATTTAATATTAGTTAATTTGGAATATGCATGGCTGGCTTTTTCTCAGGACGAGTATAAACACTATCCACGATGTCTGTAATTGCATCATGTGAAGAGCAAAAGTGAATTATTCCAAGAACCAGGTCGGACGATTTAACTTTTCTTTCTTTTCACAGAATTTTGAGATTCGAAATTAAAGGAAAAGGATCTTGCCGGATCTTTTTTTTGGGGATTTTAGAGATCTCGTGATCATGATAGTTTATTGTACATCGTACGGTCAGTTTTTGTTAGGTACTATTTATATTTAATTTTAAATTTTAAATTTTGAAATGATTTCTAACAGCACGATGTACGATAAAAGATCATGATCATGGAATCCTTAGATCTTTAGAAAAAAAATCTGACGATGATCCTTTTCTAAAATTAAACTTTTCAGAAATTAAGTAATGGTATCATATTATTGCACTTTTCATTTCTCTAGAAAGAGTAGACAAACGTGCAATTAAGCGCTTGTCCTTTTTTTTCTTTCTTTTTTGAAAGAAAAGTAATTCCAACACCTAGATGGGGAAAAACGCACTAGTCATTGACAAAAAATGCTGACATGATTGCGAGTATAGCTACATGATTGCGAGTATGGCTAAAGCTAGGGTTGTGTCAAATTAGATTGATCGATTTGGTTCGGCTAGGTTTGATTTTTTTACATGGTGAAGAAAACTGAACTACAGTAATTAATTGGTTTCAAATTCATTCATGAGGAGAAACCCTAGATCTTAGGAAGTGTTAACACTGGGCGCTTTTAAACCTAAATAATGGTGCAAGCCGAGAAGTGAGCCTCAGAAGGCTCAAGAGCTGTCGAGAAGCCCAAGGCCCAAGGGGCTTGTAGAAGAGGATACGACTGAGCGAAATAGCCGACTACTCATAAACCCTGACTAGAGCGCACAAGAAGGATCATGACCTCATGGGCATGTGAGCAGACTGACAACTTTATGGCACTAGTTCCCAAAAACAGGTTTATCCAAATGTCAATCATGTTGCATGATAACCACCATTCAATGACAAAGAGGCCTAGGACAAGACGTAAAGGCAATCGGAACGATGCTTAGAAGGTGGGGTTGGATAATCGAGGGCAAGCAGAGTTCTCGGCTCATATTGATTTGTCAAGACGTGTTATTCAAGTTAAGCACCTGTTACTTCATCACCGAATGTTAGGATGAAAGATGAAAAGATGCCAGCACTCTAGGCTACATAAGTGGCACATTAAATGCCAAGTGGTGGCGACTTAAGGCCGAGGGGTTCATTGAGGGCCTATATAAAGGGGTGAAGACTTCTTGAATAGGGGTCGGATGACAAGAGAGAGGATATTCCTGTATTACCGAAGCGCTATTGTAGTCTTGATATCAATATTAATCCAACTACCACAATGTATGTAGCTCAGTTTTAAGGACAAAACCACTTATATCTTTGAGTTCTGTCCGTTTCACTTCATACTCAAAGCCCTCCAATGATTTATTATTATAATTTGTTAACCTACAAATTTTGGGTGTTAACATGAAGAAGATTGCAAATGGTACAATTGGTTGAGGGAAAGAAAAGTATATAGTTAATGTTAGTTTATGTATTTGATTAGCACTTTCAATATTTCAACAGAGATTGTGCAAAGTTAGTTAACATTTGCAAATTAATGTTATTATTTTGTCAAAGTGCCCTTTCAAAGCTATGGTCAAATCTCACAAACAATGCCCAATTAAAAGCGACTTACATTACTCTTTCAATAATATTTCGTGTCTCACTTTGCACAATTTCAATTACAATACTGGCGTGACACTGACACGATTGGAACTCATTATTTGTTGAATATTGGTAAGGTGAGTGCCATGCATGAAAGAAGTAATCAATTAATTTTTTTATAAGAAGTTGTTTAATACTTCACCATACTGATGTGCATGTTATTTTAATTTTTTTTAGCACACAGGATTGAATTATAGAGGGTTTGACTTCAACTGTCGTTGTCCAAAAGAAAGGACCGGAATAATAGAAAACTAGTTGTAAGAGAAAAAAGAAAATGAATATAAATGTCAGGCTAGCTTGAGCCAAATTATCAGTTTCCAATTTCCAATATGTAATAAAAAAAATAAAAATTCTCGTGAATTACACAATGATAATTAAAGAGATATTGAAATTGTAATGTTTTTATGAATCTTTTTTATGTTCTTAATGATCGATAATTATGATAAAGTTATCAACTAATCATTAAAAAAAAAAATGATAACGAATTTCGTGTCAATAATTGAATTAAATAGAAATAAGTAAATAGATTTTCTTTGTCTCCCATCAATAAGTTTCCCTTCAGTTTTGGAAAATAACATTCTTATCCAGTAGGATTGATCAATTTGATCTCCCAGTCCTCGGGGAATGGGGAGCACCAACCCACACGTGAACTCGTTTTCTTAATCAAGCATGCCTAAACTGATTCTCTTATAAAAGTAGTGGCATATTGTTAGGGATTTTATATGGTATAGGCAAACATAATCAATAAAATTGTACTATAGTAGCTGACGTGACAAATTATTTACTCAATTATTTTATAAAAAATATATCACTTTAATAGAAATAAGCAAACTAAGTTGACAAAATTTTACTTTATTATTTTGTTTCAATTTGATATTTAATTATAGTAATGCTAGGTAGGCTAATTTTTTAAACCAAATTTTGCAAATTATGTGATGTGAGAAAACAAGCACATTAATCAATACGTAAGTAATAATCCAATCACCAACAATTACGTTATATAGTTTATAAATTTGGTTTAAATAGTTGGTCATCATGGCATTACGCATTGACTTATTTTTTATTTTTGTCTTCTTGCCCTCACTTGAAATACTTTATTATAAAGAGAGATGTGGGGGTCTAGTTTTGCCTACACATGTGGAAGTAGGAAATTAGAGCTTGATTTTCTCTATATGGCTCATCAAAAGGAATTTGACTACTCATTTGATTACTCCATTGAAGATACTCTTGTCATCTTAGTTATTGATATTTCTTAAAAGTAATATTGTTATTTAAGAACTACTTCTAGCAAGCAGTCATACTACTTAGCTCTTCATATGTAATGAACTATTTCTCTTTATCTTCACATCTTCACATGACACTATTTCAACGTACGAACTTATAATCTAAATTGTTTATTCTCTTCATCATCGTTTAAAGGTCATCTCTAGAAGTTTTGATTCAATTGGAAGACTGTTTAGATCTCATATGTATTGAATAAATTGACGATTATTGTAATAAGTAATATCTTTATGATCAACCAATTCATACATTGTCAAACAAATAGACAATTATACTTATAAGTAATATCTTTATGATCAATTGATCTGTATGTGTCTAACAAATCGACAGTTACAATACTAACAAGTAATATCCTAATGATCAAGCATCTACTTATTTAATTCATATAAATGATTAAACGGTTTTTCATATCGAAATAAATATTCTAGAGATGATCTTTAGGTAACAATAAAGAGAAATGAACAATTCAAATTATAAAGTTCGTACAATGAAATGATGTTATGACGTCATGTAACGAGAAATAATTATTTACATGTAAATAACCAAATAGCATCCTTAATAAAAAAAACATGCTCGAATTTCAGATGCACTTTTCTTCTTGTAGCATGCTAAAATTCAGCAAGGTTGTTGGAAAATTTAATAATAATAATATTATATTAAATTTATTAATTGAAATTAGAAGTGGAGCCTTCTGGTAGAAAGATATGTCTACTTAAATGAAGTGTTGCAACTTTTGACTATTCATGAATAGTCACATGCTTTCTAAAGAGGTATCTCACATTCTATAAATAGAGAAGCCCCTATAATCACCAAGAGGACTTTTCATTCGTTTACATAATCATACATAGAGTGCACTAAATATTAGATAGTCTCATTGAGTCCATATGAGAAAGTTTTCAACACAATCATGGTTCATGGAGCTTTGTGATTTGGAGTGCTACTATTACAAGGACGTGGTCGGTGTATCTTGGGAGATATGCGCCGATCAACCAAGAGCACCGTAGTGGGGCGTAAACTTGTTTTAAGGACAAAGTGTCCAACACTTGCCTCGACCGTATTTTCTTGGTTTTTCTAATCCATTATGTCATGTTCATTTAACATTGGTTACTCATGTACATGCATTATTGTGATATATAATTGCATGAATTATTTCTTGATTTTATATGTGACTTAATATAGCAAGTAGACCCTAATTTTTCCAACAAAGGTTTGTTTAGAGGTGCACTCTTTGTTATTAATCTAAAGTGTTTATTCTCTTAATCATCATTTAAAGGTCGTCTCTAGAAGTTTTGGTTCAATTGGAAGGCTGTTATTCATATGTATCAAACAAATTGACAATTATTGTAATAAGTAGTATCTTTATGATCAACCAATTCATAAGTGTTAAACAAATAGAAGATTATGTTTATAAGTAATATCTTTATGATCAACCGATCTATATGTGTCTAACAAATCAACGGTTATGGAACTAACAAGTAATATCCCAATGATCAACTATCAACTTGTTTAATTCATATAATTGATTAAACGGTTTTCATATCAAAATAAATATTCTAGAGATGATCTTTAGATAACAATAAAAAAAATGGACAATTCAAATTATAAAATTCGTGCAATGAAATGATGTAAGGAGAAATAATTCTTTACATGTAAATAACAAAATTGTATCCTTTATAAAAAGCATGCTCGAATTTCAGACGCACTTTTTTCCTTGTACCGTGCTGAAATTCCGACAAGGTTTGTTTAGAGGTGCATTCTTTGTTATTAATATAAACTTTTTATTCTCTTAATCATCATTCAAGGGTTCTCTAGAAGTTTTGATTCAATTAGAACGTTGTTTAGTTATTTATATGTATCAAACAAATTGACAATTATTGTAATAAGTAAAATCTTTATGATCAACCAATTCTTACATTGTCAAACAAGTAGACGATTATGTTTATAAGTAATATGTTTTTGATCAACCAATTCATATGTGTCAAACAAATAGATGCTTATGTTTATAAGTAATATCTTTATGATTAACCGATCTATATGTGTCTAACAAATTGACGATTTATAGTACTAACAAGTAATATCCCAATGATCAAGCGTCAACTTGTTTAATTTATATAAATGATCAAACAGTTTTCACATTAAAATAAATATTTATGAGATGATCTATAGATTCAATAAAGACAAATCACCCTGTTCGTAGTGCTTACCATGTAGCAAAGGAGTTGGAAAATCACACTGGAAGGCATTAAAATACAATTATGTAAATGTATATGGGGGTCATGCATTCCAAGAAAGGTGAAGGTTTTCACATTAAGATCATGTTATGATATATTGACACCAAAGTTACACTCTCTCACAACAGATTAAGTTACTTACGTAGCAAAAACTTTGTTATAGAATTGGTGCGCTTGCAGACGATGTGGGATTCAAATGCATTTGCTTACAGATTTGCTCCAACGGGGTTATCGACAGATTGTAAGCATGAGATGTTAATTTTTAAGAATTACCCGATGTAATCTATCATTTACTTAGCTCTCATTTTAATTTACTTGAGTAGGGTTGAAAGCTTCGACAAGATCTTTTTACAGTGGGTTTAGGTTTAAAGTCATATGATTGTTATTAGTATTTCTATAAAATTATTTGCACATCAACTTTATATCTGCAAGAGCCAAACATGTGTATCCTAATCCCAAAAATAAAAACTAAAACTTGTGTTTTATTTTGGTTTTGAATAGAAAAATTAACGAAAAAAAAACTTTAATTTTAATAAAAAAATAACAAATAAATATGTAAAAAATAATGTCAGAAAAAGATAAAAATATAATTTTTTTCATTAAAAATAAACAATACGGAAAATATTTTATTAAAACTTGCTCATTTAAACTCAAGTTGAAAGTTAAAAGAAAACGAATCCGGAGGAGAGGGCGTGGGGCCCACCCAGTGACCAGCATGCAGACAGGAATTTGACGTTTTCTTCAACGAACCAGTGGCAACTCCATCAAAATAAAGAAAACGACACACGTCATCCATCTTTTCCTCCCTGGGCCCCACATAACACTCGGTCCCGCCCTCTCCCTCTCACCCACTTTCTATTCTAGAAGGACCAGGACGCAGTCAGTCAATCATATCCATCCGTCCCCCTCCCTCTCCTCTCCTCTCCCCTCCCCTCCCCTCCCCTCCCCTCCAATTTACGCGCCAACAAAGACCCAGCTCTACCGTCCAAGTGTACACCCCTCGGCGCAACGACTCCGTCCTCGTCCCCCACGTGGCACCACGCCCCCACCCTCGGCGATCCAAAAGTAAACACATAAAAATCAACGGCCCAGATGCAGTTCGTTCTCTCGTTTATCCGCGGTTAAATCTTAAATAAAGGAAAAAGTTAGAAAAGCAAGATTAAAAAGTGTGTGGAGCTCCAAATATTCACATCCACCGTGTCCGCCCCGTGTACGCTTCGCGTGCCCCGTTAGCAAACCACAAAAGTTAATTAGCGCAAAGTAAAGTAACTAAGAGAGTGATTAAAGTCTCACTAATTATGGTTAAACTCTTAATCTCATTTCTATCCCGAACCCCCCTCCCTTCCCCTCCATAAAACGCAGACTCTCTCCGCCTTCTGTCCCTCCAACTCTCTCACCTCTCTCTCCTCCCAACACACTCCTCTTTCTCTCTCTACTTGTTTATAATCCTATTGAATTTGAATTGAATTTGGATTGGGTTGGGTTGGATTGGATTGGACTGTGAGAGAAATGCCAGCGACGGAATACTCGTCAGCTGGTTCCAATCAAGTCGGAAGGTCAATCTTCAGTCTCAGACGCGATCAGTTGAATTCAATGGAAAGTCACGGCCTTTCAGGTGGCAGCGGTAGTGGCGGATTGGACCTCGATTCCTTCCAAACCCACGTCGCCAATTGCTTCCACAACCTCTCCTCCTCCGCCCACGACCTCCTCTCCCTCCCATGGCTCCGAGACCTCCTCGAATCCTTCATCCGCATACACCAGGAGTTCAAAACCCTCCTCATCCTCTCCTCCACCAAAACCCACATCTCCAAACCCACCGTCGACCGCTACATCTCCGACTATTTCGAGCGCCACGTCAAGGCCCTCGACGTCTGCAACGCCATCCGCGACGGAATGGAGCAGATGCGCCAGTGGCTCAAGCTGCTCGACATCGTCCTCGTCGCGCTAGACCGGGACAGGACGCTCGGCGAGGGCCAATTTCGCCGGGCGAAGAAGGCCCTCGTCGACCTAGCCATCGCAATGCTCGACGACAAGGACTCCTCCAACACCACCATAGCCCACCGGAACCGCTCCTTCGGCCGAAACAACAACACAAAGGATCATCAGCACCAGCAGCACCGGTCGTTCGGCCACTTCCGATCTCTGTCCTGGAGCGTCTCACGGTCGTGGTCGGCCGCCAGGCAGCTCCAAGCAATCGGGAACAATCTATACGCCCCGAGGCCCAATGAAAATTTGGCCTCCAGTGGGCTGGCCCCGGCGGTTTTCACAATCAATTCGGTTTTGCTGTTCGTAATGTGGGCACTGGTGGCGGCGATACCCTGCCAGGACAGGGGATTGCAGGTGCATTTCAACGTGCCGAGGAGCTTCGCGTGGGCGGGGTCAATGCTGTCTCTGCACGAGCGGATTATGGACGAGTCGAAGCGGCGGGACAGGAGGAATGCCTGCGCATTGTTGAAGGAGATTCATCAGATCGAACGGTGCTCTCGGGTGATTGGCGATCTGGCTGACTCCGCGCACTTCCCGCTTGCGGAGGAGAAGGAGAGGGAGGTGAGGCAGAGAGTGCAGGAACTGTCGAGCCTGTGCCAGGGGATTAAGGAGGGGTTGGATCCTCTAGAGCGGCAGGTCAGGGAGGTGTTCCATGGAATTGTAAAAAGCCGAACGGAGGGGATGGACTCGTTCGGAAGAACGAATAACCCTGAATGATCATCGAAATCAATTGCCAATTGAAGAAGAAGACGATGATGAGATCAATTTTGGCGCCAATAAAAATTGGGTAAGGAGGAGATATGACTTTTTTCTTTCTTTGTATTTAGTCATCACTCAATGGATTAGTAATCACCATATATATTGTGTATAGAAATTAGGATTATGCAAATGGACCGGCTTCCGTGGAGGTCCTTTTTTTCCTTCTACTTGCCCTTTAATTTGTGTTGTTGCTGATTTAATTTGCCTTTGTGTAATGGAATTCCTGAGCATGCTTCTGGCTGCTGCTCTTTCTCATTTTTGGTTCAATTGTTACATCAAATTTTCTTTTGTTCTCTGAGCATGCTTCTGGCTGCTGCTGCACATGAGATACTGGAGGGTTTGTAGGATGAATTTCTCGCTCATTGATTTGAGCGATATTCTAATCTAATCTTGAACTACGGGGAGGGGAATTCGAACATAGGTGCAGAGGGGGCAACAAACTGCTTGTAATGAACTCGACTATTTGAGTTAGCAAACGAAATCATTTGATTCAATTACACAATGCGCATCAAAGATTCCGAATTTAGTCTCTTTGCAGCAGTTGTGTATAAGGATTACACCTTTTGTTTTTCTTCAAAATTGGATTATAATAAGTAGTTATATTTTCACTGGTCAATGCTTAGTGAACAGACAGAAGAAATAAAACAAATCTGCTGTTCGATTGTTGTTGGAATTTTCTGCTTGCATTATTTGAATATGCAGCTTTAAGCACAGATCGAAGCTCCAACTTTCCCCAAATGATAGCGATTGCTGTCGTTTCTGCTGACTTCCATATGCAATTAGGTTAGGCTTTTATGTATTTCTGACTATTTTGGTGAAGCTGAGATTGATTGGTTGGTGTTATTCAGGCATATGTTCCCACTTTTTACTGCAGGAATTTGACTATTATTCGGTCATGTGAAGACGTCTGCAAATTTCTTTTGGTTGACTTTGTAGGGTTTGATTTATTCATTCCCTTGGCTGAGTACCAATTCTTGCAAAGACAATTCCATCGCTTTTGGCGTCATGGTTTCCCTTCTTCCCTTCTAATGGAAAGAAAGGTACGTGACCAAAGTTATTCAAGATGCTTCTTGTTTCATCAGCAAAATCCCGTTGCTACTAAAGTCCTGAGCGTATATGTTATTCTTAACTGAATTCTCTGAGTCGTCTGCTCTATGATCCTTGCCTCCTTTTGGTATACCACGAAAATACTAGTATTCCTACCGATGCTACTTGGTGTACAGGGTTCTACTTGATCGCCACCTACGGATGTAATCACTGCAAGCAGTCTAGCGAAATGCGAGCTTTAATACATTGAAGCAGTCCCATCCTGTAGCAGTTCGCAAGGATAGCAGGTACTGCTGATAACCGGCACTGTATGTTGTTATCAATCGCCTGTACACGCGGGAGCATACTTTGACTTTGCACGAGATACGCATAACTAATCGTGTGCATCGAATTGAGCCGATTCTAATCGGTCTTGTGATGATTTCCTCTAGCTATTATTTAGATAAAAATAAAATTTTCCGGTAATCCGTCACTGTCTTATCCTGAAGTCGAAAGGGGAGGATTAATAATGCAGTTGGTCGCCTATAAACATCAGGCGACGGCAGAGTGCATACCTACCTCGTCGAAATGAGAGGCTGCCAGAGGAGAGGAGCTGACCCTAATTTTCCAAATTGCGAATTTGTAAAAAAGGGTAGCTATCTATGAGCTGTTGCTAAATGCAGGGTTTGAGTGCTAAAAGCTAGTTTTTGTCTTTTGTATTGATTTGATGGAGTTCATATGGCATGTATTTGGTAGGTGGGTTTATGAATTTATGGTGTTTTGGACATGCATCCTACATGGGTTCCTTTTTAGGTGTTGAGCCATAAATGCCAATAGCCAGCTCTTGTGCCTTTAATTGGTTGCCACTAACGACTAAGGTCATCTTCGATGTACTGAAAATTTAATTTGGACTCAAATCTTATAATTTGGACTCAAATCTTATAAGGTAGCGGTATCTACATACTTATTTTTACCTTTTACACACTTTTTATAAGTTTCTGTTCTTTGATCTCTTCAATTCATGCAATTCAACGGTTGCAAATTGAGAAGCGTGTGTCGAAGGTAAATAGAGGTGTGTGAATAGTATCACTTATTTTATATTTGAGTCTAAGTCTGAATCTATCTAATGCATTGGAGACTTGAAACTTATATACAAGTTCTCGTTTAAAGTACAGTTCAAACGAGATAAAATGTTATTCAACTAAAAATAAATAAATCACATTTGAGTTTTGATTCCGAATATGTGTAATGCACAGATTGTTTTCTCTTCTAATACATAGACTCAACTTTTAAAACTCAAACCCACCAATCGTTTTGGACAAAAATGTAATAACGTAGGTGGGGTTTATTCAATTATCACTTTGTGGAATTGTAAAAGCTTTCATGAAATTTCTGTATTCCATTATGATGAGACGTTATGATTAGATAATTTAATACTAAATTATTATGACTTGTTGACTATTTGATAAATGTCTATCTAATTACGATTACAGTAAATTTATACCAAGCCACACAAGTGGTCAACAATAACAGTTTAATGTCTAACTTGACATTCATAGAAGTTCTTTTAACTTACCACTTATAAGTGGGGGAAACAAAAAAAAAAAAAAACTCTACTAAACCGTATAACTTTCAGCTTTCAAAGATTTTTTTTTATTTTTTTATTTTTTTTTAACAAACGGTATTATTTACACTAATGAGGAGGGAGATGTGCTTAGAATATCGTTGGACACGGATATTTACCCAATCTCAAATGCATGAGTTATAATTCAAAATAAGTGAAAAATTGAACATTAAATGTAACAAGGAAGTGAGAGTCTGAGCTCTCTTAACTCTACACACAGATTAGAAGCTATCTTTTTCTAGTTCTAATCTTGTTGATTGCTAGCATCACCAGGGACACAATAAGTGCTGAACCTGCAATTATAAAAGGAGAGCACAGCAGATTGGACTTTTCCCTTCCATCCTTCTTCTCTTGATCATCACTTGATTTCTTATCATCCACATCACTTTGTTCCTCCATTTCGGAAGATTCATCCTCTTCCTTCTCTTTGATGTGTTCTTCGTTCTTCGCTCTTTCTTGAACTCCGCTTCCCTGACCTTCTTTGATGGATTCTTGCTTTGGTAGCTGAGCATCGCCTTCTCTACGAATTCCATCCGCATTCTTTTCGCGTTGAACTTGTGCTTCTTGTTGTGTAGCTGTTGTATCTTCTGCTTGCTTTGATGATTCGCCGCTTTCTTGTCCGCTTCGAACGT
This sequence comes from Pyrus communis, assembly GCF_041283825.1. Lineage (NCBI taxonomy): Eukaryota > Viridiplantae > Streptophyta > Magnoliopsida > Rosales > Rosaceae > Pyrus > Pyrus communis. The sequence continues at coordinate 33,008,962 of NC_142569.1, read as the reverse complement.
GCTCCTCAATCCCTGCCTTTGGCGCTTCCAGTTTTGGGAGCTCAGAAGAGTTTTCTTCTGTTGTGTCATGCTTAGCAGTGACCTGGTTTTCTTGTGAAGGCTTGTTAACTTCACGTGTTACTTCAGCATTCTCTCTCTTCGGAACCCTATTCGCTACAGTTTGATCTGTTTCCAATTCCTTTCTTCCAACTTTCTCTTTCAAAAGCACATCAGCTTCTTCTACCTTTGCAACTTTTGACTCTTCATTGTTTTCGGAAACAGATTTTGTTTTGTGTTGCGTACTTTGAGCCTTTGAATGTTTAGCTTCTTCCTTAACTGTGCTTCCTCTCGTGTCCTTTCCGATGACTTCATCAACCCCTTTTGCATCAGTTCGACGATTTTCTTCTACTTTCGTTTTCTCGGTCTCACCAATTTCTCCCTCAATTTTCCCCCTAAAACCATCTTTTTCAGGGACTTCTTCAGCTGTGGGAGGCTGTGTGAGCTGCCGTTTCCCTGTATCCACTTCATCTTCCTTCACTTCCTCGATCCCAACCCCGCGAATTCCTTTCACTGATTTTGGCATGACGATCGTGAGGCTTGATTCGTGTACATTAAACTTGGCCTTGATTCGATCCAAAACCACTCCATCCGGAATTCGAAAGACTTTTCTGAAACCCCTCATCTCCACCTCTTTCTTGTGCATTATCCATCCTGACATCACCTTCTCTTGAACTGGCTTCTCCCCACTGATGCCTATCTGCGTCCCATCTTCATTTATGTCAATACACACACGCTCTTTTCTATAACCTGCATTTATCCAAAAATTAGTTTCTTAAGCAAAAACACACACTTGCAAATACTACGCGAACACAGATTAATAAGATAAATGAAAAGGTACCGACCTTTAAGATGGCCGGTGAGGATGAACATGCTTTCGGTTTCCTTAGACACGAAAAGAGGACCGGATCTATCCTTGGCAATCCGAAAGTTGGCAGAGGAGACATGATCGTCTACGGTATGGGTGATCTTGAGTCCTAATTCTAGATCCATTGGCGGTTTTTCGCGTTAGAAATCAATTTCGGAAACTCTTAAATCTTAGTTAATAAAAAGGGGTAGGAGAATGTGGCTATTGAATGGGTGAGGGGCATGTTAATAGAGCACATAAAACATAATAAAAATGGTTTTTTAGGGTGAGCAGATGAACAAAGTAAGCACATATTCATTGCTTGTTGATAAGGGCGGCTGCGACAGTTTAAATCCCTTGCTTTCCATTTTATTGTTGTTTGCCTCGGCGGGAAGCTAACGGTTGCTTTTTATGCCAAAACATGCAACTGCCAAGATAGCCCTTGGGCCTAATCAAATTTGGGGTTATTCTTGAAGCTTGATAAATATCAAATTTAATTAATTGTTGACCAGATGATATTTAATTTTAAACTAGTCACAAGCCCCTTGCTCAGAACACGTGGTTGTTCGGTCAAGACTCATCGAGTGTGTGGAGAAATTTTTTTCAAATGCCAGATATTTAAGCGATATTTCACATGTCATAATACAAGTGGAGGAAAATATATATATTTTTTGTGTCTCTCAATTTATATTATAATAAGTGAAGTACTTGCTTAAATACTGAAAAATTTGAAAAATTTCTCCATTGAGTAAAAATAAAGAAGGGTGAGTGGAACTAGTAGGGGTGTGTGAGAGCCTGAATATAGGGGGAAGGCCTGGCTTGAATATTTTTTTCTTTGGTCGGAAGATGGGTGGCATGGTCGGTCGTAGAGAGAGTTCCGTTAAACTACATGGAGTCAAACAAATGAAAGAGAACACAGTTTTGGCCAACTAACGTATTATTTACTAATAGACAATACTTGAGTTGGAAAAGATTTCAAGTTTGAACCCTAGCTCCCTCTCTTTTTGATAAAAAAAGAAAGAAAGGGGGTGTGCTATCTATACACCAATTTTACCTCCCACACACCATTTTTAATTTCCGACCATTAGTTCAAGTGAATGGAAAATTTATCGACATTCATCAAATTGCAATTTGTTTGCTAAGAAAAATGACTTTTTTAAGTCAAGTACCTCAACTTGTTTCATTTTTCCATGTTCTATAGTAGTATGCAGATACTATCAATGCCCACCAGCTCCACTCATCCAGCCACATCCGCATAGGGTGGTTCAGATTGTAAACTTGAAATTTATTTGGAAAATGGATCACAGGTCATGAGAGAGTTTTTCAAATGGTGTAGAACATGAATCATTTAATCGGTTGTGCATTTGTGGTTGTGAGGGATCCAAAGTCCTCAATTGATCTGGGATAACTTTGCTCAAACTGGTCATTGGTCTTGTGGCTTTTGAAATTTAAAATAAAATTCCTCCAAAAATAAAAGTGGAGAAAGGAGCATGATAAAACGTGAGGATAAAAAAAAGGAGAGAAATTAGCAATTGATTGCATGCCAAGAACTAAAGCAGCAAAAGTGGTAATGAATTCCAAAGTAGGGACTGTAATCTAGGAGCATCATTGCAAGAGATTTTTAATAGTTTGCAAAAACGGTTTGGTACACTAAATGTTATAATAAAAATAGTTAGATGTTTAAACAAAAATTTTCCAACCATTTGTATTAAACATTTAGTGTACCGGATCATCTTCTCGAAAAAAAAAAATTCCATCATTATATGGTGTATAATCATCACTGTTAAAAAAGCAGGTACTTTAGACTCATCAAACCATCATTACAATACTCTAATAAAAGATTAAACTACCTACCTCAGAATTCAATTTACTATTTTACAAAGTACATACCATCTCTCTCCCCCCCTCTCTCTCTCTCTCTCTCTCCCCCCCCCCCCCCTCCTCTCTCTCTACATCATCAGGAAAACCGCACAAAATAGAGCCAATTCCATTTGAGCAGAAAATAACCCCACCAACACCTGCAACCCACAATCCAAAAGAAACCCAATCAACCTCCCATCAAAATTTAAAGTAAAAAATGTAAAGAAAATTGCATTCACACAACATTTTCATCATACAAAAGCTACATACACATACAATTTCATGTATATAATAACATGTCTTGTAAGAGAGATTTTCTTAAAGTCACCAATTTACCATGTATCAATCGTTTATTAAACAAATTGTTCATTTTTGGAACAATTAAGAATCGTTTATTAAACAATAACTCCACTAAGATGAAATATTAGTTGCATTGCATAAGAGAATCTCTCGACATTTAGGCGTACTTCCCTGGTTACTATTATCTTATGTGCTAAACAACTTTTAATTTTTAAAGATACATGAAGAAATGAGCACAAGTTAATGCTTCAGTCCATGAAGTCAAAAACTACAAACCTACTGATGAATAGTACAAATTTGACTGTTTGACATGAAACCGAAAATTAATTTTATCAACGGCGAAAAAGGTTACACTGCTTAAGTGTTCAACTTAAAATCAATTGACAATTAGTAAAGACGTGGAAGACGCAGTGGTATTATTATTACCTGTCTCTGGTGGCCAGAGGTTGGTACAGGGTGTATTGTAGCAGAATCCACTTCACCAGTAGGCAGAGGAACAGCAGGATTACTGTTAATAAATGGGATTCCGCCTCCACCGCCGCCTTTATCCGTCACCGAAGAATTTACGCTTGGTTGTGGACTGGGAGACAAGGCCACTTGGCGAGGATGGAATGGCCATGGGAATACTGGAGAAGATGCTCCTCCACCACCAGGTTTCGGGGTTGGGGCCGCCGTTGGAGGAAGCTCCGGAGAGATTGTTGAACTTGAACTTGAACTTTGCGGCGGCGGTGCTGAGGAGGAGACTATAATGGCCAGCTTTTGGGTGTTTTGGCATGTTTTGAGCAGAGAGGCATTGTTGAAGGCAAAGTAGAAGAAACCAGTGCGTGATGGGTGCCACTTTGCAATGTAAAAACAAGAATTTCAGTCAGAAAGCTCAAATCTTTGAGAAAATCATGACTGACCCAGATGATAATTTACTTGTTTTGAAGCTAATTTATTGAAAACCCAAGTTCAAACACAGATTTAGTTCAGCTAATTCTCAAGAATCCCACAGAAAAACAGAGCCAGTTTAGAGAGAGAGAGAGAGATAGATATATATATACCGTGAAGGAGGTGGAGTTAGGTTTGGTAAGTAGGGTGGCTTGAATGAAATTGCAGAGATCGAAAGCCCTTTGGTTCTGGAAAATGTAGAGGCTGTACTGATACTTGTGCTTGAAAACTGAAAATGTTCAAGAAAATATTGAATCAAAAACAAAGAAAATAAAGTTGTTGAACTTGTTTGGTTTTTGACAAATACAAACTACTTACTGACGGAGTCTCCCACATGAACAGTTGGGTTTTTCCACTCTGAAACTCCATCAACTAGTATTGTGGTGGAGTGAGAATGCTGGAAGAGGAAAGAGAGCAAGCACAGGAAGACGAGCATGGAGAACTTCATTGAGAGCTTCTCTTTTAAATTTTTCTGTAACCCCAAAGTATAAAGATGGTTCATTATTCAAATTAGTCAGAGGCTTCAGTCCTTTGTACCCATGCCGTTTATCTATGTGTCTCTGGCAAATCAGAGTTAGGAATTTTTCATGGTGAGTTAGGTTAAAGATTTAAATCTTTATCAACAAAGAAATTTGATATTGTATTTTTTAGAGTGTCAGCTTGTTTAAGAAAATTTTCACCAGATAAGACAAGAATTTTCGTTATTAAACAAATACGTGTTAAAATTCAAACAATTCCAAATTTGTACATATACAAGAAATGATAAGAAAAATGATGTAAGAAAAAAAGATAGTTAGCAAATTGTATTATATAATTTTATATAATTCGAGAAAATTTGAATTACTGACTAAATATATAGTGAGTCACATTTGAAAATCAACAAAAATTATATGTAAAATTTTATTTTTCACCAAAAGCTATCTGGACTATAACCCACAGTAGCCCATAACATGGCTCCGCTAGTGCTCCTGGTTGCATATGTACTGTAGCGATCGATTTCAATAATATAATGTTATGTGAATAAAAATTTAAATATGTGTTTACATTATTGGATGTTATAAGAATAAAGTGTTCGTGTCATAAAAGTTATTATTTCTTATAATATTATATATTTTAACTTTTTCACATAATGTCAAATTATTAGCATAAAATGTTAGGAAAACTAATGAAAATGGTTTAAAAACTCTGAGTTTTAACGTTAAAGACAAAATAAAAAGTAAAGTGAATAGTACCAATATTGACTTTTTAGTATAAAAATGTAATTTTTCGTTAAATTGAACAGTATCTAAAACTTTTTGTTAAAATTTCCTAAAATGTTTGGATAGCGGCATTTGTATTTTAACTTTCTTATGTATAATTACCGTATTATTATAAAATGTAGTCTGAAAAGTGCAGATTCATTATTCGAAAAGAGGGTTTTGAAAGATGTGAAAAAGAAAAAAAAATATTAATAGGAGAAGAGTGGCATAGAGACTGTAAAATGTCAGTAGTGCTTTGCTTTTCCGTGAGACGAGTTTGAATGGATGACAGACATAAATATGGGAGATTGTGTATGGCCTTATTTATCACAGTTATGTTCTTTTTATTTATCACACTAAAAAGTTGAATCATTTTGTTGGTAGAAAAACATTACCCTTTTAAAGAATATAGATTTTAAGACAAATAAAAAGAGGTTTTAACTGTAGTTAAGTCTCAATTTACTCTCTGAAATTAGTTTTGTTTTATTTTGCCTCCTGTAATTAATATTTTCAACTCTTTTAATCTCACTTCACCACATTCCGTTAAAGAACTATTAAATTCAAAGGCATTTTAGACAGTTTATTTTTTACACATCTGTTTACCTTCAATTTACACGCTAAACAAATCTCAATTCCATTTTTAATAACTCCAATTCAAACCCATGATGTTTTGGGCCCTTATTAAAATAAATCATTTAATCCATGGAAAAATTCCGAGCAACAAAATCATTATATCAACCAAAATAAGGGTTATTTCTTCTTCTTTTTTTTTTTAAAATCTTTTCACTTGCAAGGCATCCATGTATTGGCTCGAAATTTGCACTTGAAAAGTACTCATTACAACAGAAATGAAACATGATCAGCCTATTTCAATTAATAAGCCTATTTAAGAGAGGGAAGAGTTATCAAACTCGAGACTCAACCATGAGCTAGTATCCCAGTGGTAACGCACGGATTGCGAGACTTCCTTCAAACTAAAAACTAGAGGTCTTGGGTTCAAAACCTTTTGTTGGTGTGGAAGCCAGATTTGTGGTCAGGGGAAGCTAAAATGCATTTATAGCTTGCCACCAATTGTCTCCCTTTTATTAAAAAAAAGAAAAAAATTAAACTCGAGACTCATAGGTGAAAATCCAATATTAGATTACATGCAAATAAAAGAGAAGCTTTTTTTTTAACAAAATAAAAGAGAGGATTAAAAAAAAAAAAGTAGAAAAAGAATGAGAAGTGAAGGGATCTTTTGGGTGGCACTCTGATTGTAATTGATGATGGGGATTATTATTCTAAAATGATTAGGTCTTTGATTATCAACCTGCAGTCTCAATTTTCAACCCAAATAAACTAATGTCTTGGGAGGTGGAGGACTGCAAATCACTTCCTTTTAGGCCTTATTTATTCTAATTTCCTAATTTAATCCATAAAAATGTAATTAGGCTCTTACTTTGATGCCTTAAATAAAATAGTGGTAAGGGAATAAGATTTTTAAAGTCTCTCTTTTTCTCTTCTCTCTTGTTCCTTCACCAATAATATTTGCTTCAAGCACATTGAGTTTTCCTTCTTCCCTTCATACATGCATCAACTTTTTTTTCTGGACAGATAATGCAACTGGATGGAAAGAATGGAAGTGGCAAGGAGACAGAGCGAGCAGAGACCAAACCTGGCCGGCATCATATGCACCAAAAAAGCAACCTTAAATTTGATTTGTATTTGTCGATGAGGTCAGTGGGCCTATCCTACTTGAGGACGTTAGCCAAAGAACACAAAGCTACAAAAGCACTTCCCATGGAACTACAAGACAAACACAAAGGCAATAAGGACTTTGAATGGATGAAATGGGAGACTCGGATTCTCTCTCCCCCCTAATATTGAACTCGAAAATGAACATATTTTTGTGCCAAATTGTGAATTCGGGTCATACAATTAAGTTATTTGTCATAGAAAATCTGTAGCATTTTTCAGTGAACATTTTTAATAGAGTGAACGTTTGGTGAATTTTCAGAATTTTCAAGTTGGTAAATCTTCCGTCGAATCTATATTTTGAAAATAGATCATCACACTCGTAGTTTGATTCTAATAGAGATGGGCAAGCCCTCAACTGGGTATTTGACGCAGTACATACAACAGCCACAATTGTTTTGGTTTTGTTTTTGTCTTCTGTTTCGTCTGGAAATTCAAATTTATTAGAACAGAATCAGCAAAAACAAGAGAATTTTTTCAGTGTATTTGGAACGCGAGCTAGTATACTAAAGGACATTGAAAAAATATACTCTCTCTACTTATATTATGATATGTAATGTACTAACTAGTGTGCCCGATATATAAAGAAAAAAGTTACTGTTCTAGATAGAGTTGGAGTGGAGCATTACCGTTGCTAGTTGCTACTGAAAGTTAAACAGATCAAAATAATTACTGTTGAGAAATATTTTAGGTGTTTCGGGTAAAAGGAATTTAAGTTGGCACAAGTCATAGTATTTTATTGATGAATTTATTAATTCCGACCTAATTAATTTCGTCTCATGACATTTTTGTGACAATAGGAACTCATTATTTCACTCACGAGACTGAGGTGAGCCCTACATTTTGTCTGTGCATTGTGTTTGATAGGTCGTGAACCACCACGGGGTGGCTGAGTGGTTACAGACAAATTTCAAGCTCGTGTACCACAAGACACGTTCTGGGAGAGGCTGAAATATCTGTGTCTTTCTAGCTCTGGAAATGGTGGATAATGGACTGACGTGGTGAAGCCACCACTGATCCCCTATTTTTTGGAAAAAAAAAAAGGTTTGATGGGTCGTGAATTCATGGGCATCGCCTCACCAGCGTTAATGTTGTTTATGCACTCGTCGTCATGACTCATATTGCTTTCAGTTTCATCAAAAGTCACAACATGAGGAGTATTTGTTTGATAAATGGTAATGGCGATCACATCCGTTCTTTTCTTCCTCTCTTCTCAATTGGCTGCTTCTCATTCGATACTTCTTTTCTTGCTCTCTTTTTAATCGGCGGCTTCTCATTGAGTTGTTGAGTTGAATTCATGTGTGCACACATGGACCAGGGACTCCTCTTAAGTCGGGAAAGAACGACGACATCACACTCGCCTCCCCTTGTTCATGTAAGTGAATTTGATTTCCGTCCACGATTCAACTTGCGCGAATGAGAGTGGCATAATTGACATGAAATACCACTATGATGGTGTGTTTATGTCATGCAAGTTGCTCTTGTGTTGCTCATGTCCGCGTATTTGTAATGGTGTTCCGCACCAGTTTTAGGTTTAATCTCTCAGCAAGTTGCCCTTAGTTTTCCTTGAATTCTAGGGAACTTTAACAAAAAAACTCCTGATACTGTTCGCTTTAACGAAAAACCACATTTTTACACTAAAAAGTCAATTCTGGTACTATTCACTTTACCTTTTATTGTGTCCTTATCGTTAAAACTCACCCTCCTAATACCATTCAGAACGTCCTTCTCTCATATTTGCGATGTAATTCTTCTAAAAACATATAAATAAAAAAATCTTGTTTCTTAGTTCACTCTTAAACTTCCAATTGCTTTCTTCGCTCAACAACTTAACAAGTACGCAACAAATTAAGTGGTGCAGTTTCACACACTAACTGAGCCATCTTCAATCATATGATCTGATTTAGCAGTACTAAAAACTTGGCGCTAATCCACGGGTTGATTAAACATTTTCAACACCCTTAGGGTTCAAATAAAATTTCCCAGTGAAAAAATTCTTGGGCAAATCAATGCATGACTTGCATTACATAATTTATCAGTCGAACGTGTGTTCAAGAATTCAAGAGAAATCTAGCGAATGAATGTGATTCACTGAAAAGGGCAATGTTGATGCATGTAGAGGTAATCCTGTCTCTGTAGGTCTACAAGAAGTAAGCCATATAATGAACTAATGAACAAGGATATTTCCGCTATCGTTTCTCCTCAAAAAAGAAAGAACAAGATATTAATCAACTTACATAGATGAAACGCTAAATCAGTACTACTAAATAACTAATCAATTTCTAATTTTACTTCTAAAATTCTCAATCACAACAGCAATACATTCTTTAAAAAGGAAATATCGTCTCCAAGTAAACAGAAATACAAGCATACGACCACACCCCGTCTTCTTTTCAATATTTTTTTTATATAAAAAAGAATCGATATAGCAAGAAACTGAAATGCAAGGTCACCTTTATATAAACATAGAGCTAGAGATCAATCTTCATATATTCCCGGAAAGGTGTTATACGCCATCTAAACATAATAAACTAATTCTCGATCCCGATCCTCTACTTTCATCACCTCTTAACTACTTACATAATAAGGCTCTCTACCTCTATCTCCCTCGTTGACGCTATCTTTTCCTTCTTAAGGAATGACCTTCGTGACTTGGACTGCAATCTCTCAAAAAGACAAACCACAAACCACGCTAGCTCTTTAAGAATGATAATATCATCAGGTGGAATTTATCTAATTCAGACAATCAAATTCCAAGTCGAGTATTTTCATACTCTTTCCTCCTAGGTCTTGAAGCAATGTTGGTTTCCACGTCACAAATCAAGCATATACATTCCTACCACTGCAATGAGTGAACTCTTCGGAGCACACGAGGTGATCTTCGCTTCTCCACAACGGGAATGATGTTTTCCATTAGCTGCAAAAAAAAATACACAAGAAGGTCAACTGCATAATAGCCAACGACTATTACAACCACTATGTTCCTCATCTTCTGGATAAATTTTTCAACTTGTTTGCTTGTCTAATTACTTATCACATCCAAATATACATGAAAGTACATAGTAAGACTTCTAACAAAACCATTATTTGTTATTATAACATACTGATTGTCTTGACTACTCCAAGTTTAAATGGTCCAGAGGACCATGAGCCATATAATTCTTGACTACTACAAGCCCAAAGCTTAAATTATCTAGAGAACCACAACCATTTACTTCTGGGGAGTGAAATGTTCCTTTACGCAATCATATTTATCATGGTGAAACTTTCTTATTGTCTTCTCTCGTGGACGTAGGCAAAGACCCAACCATGCATATTGTTTGTATGTTGTTCTGTCAAGCATGAAAAGGGTCTTCATCTATTTCAACCATATCACAGCAGCTTCCCCATAAAAATCTATCCCCTCACAGGTTGGCGATATGCTTGGCTAAGGTAAAGTGCTAGGTAATAAGTACACTAAAAATAGTTCCAATTGATAAGCTTAAATTTAAGTTAACAAAGGTATGCTATTTATCAAAATTAAAAACAAAACAAAATTGTAAAGATTGGTGTAAGCAAAAATTCTCAGTTATAAAAAGTTATATACATCAAAATAAGTTTTTCAATTTTTGAAAATTTTATATGCATCGAAATAAATGACCAACCCTTCACAATGCATTCACGCTATGTCTGTTTGCCTGAATAATTCACTGCCTGCTAGATGGTGCCTTAATTGTACTCTTATTCATAAGACTCTGCTGTTGAATTATCATGATTTAAATTAATTATTTGTTTCTGTTGGTTTACTGGGAGGAGGGTGTTGCTAGATGTTCTTGTAGAATGCTAAAAAATTTATAATAACAGAAAAAACTGTACATTAAAAAAAAGCATAGCTAGAGGTTAAGTTTTTTATTTTCGGATTAAAAGATGATTCTATACATTATGCCACGAGAGAAGACAACAAGAAAGTTTCACCATGATAAAAAAGTTCATATCTAAGATCTAAACATTATGCCACATCTATGGCTGCAAGGTATAATTCAACAAGAAGAGTCATTAGAGTAGGCTTCTAGTTTTCTTTACCTCTTCAGATATAAGTTACAAAATAATGGCAACATTTTATTTTGGGTGCACTGGAGAAAAAAGTTGTAATGTTTTCCTTGCGATTTTCTATACTATCTGCCTCATATTGTATTTTTCACTTTAGCAAATTTGTTGCTTCTTATCCTAAAAGAAGATCACCACGAGCCAAAGACCATGTTCCTAATAAAATCCAATCCCTTGCGTCATCAATTAACTACATGCACCGAGAATGAAATGAGTACCTGCTTAAGTCTTGCCCGAGTCCTCTCGGCCTGCAATAAAAAGATATTGTTACAAAATGGAATATGAAATAAATGTTAAGGCAACAAAGGAGAGCAATTTAAACATATACACCTCCCTGTTTGATGGCATGTTTAGATGTTTACTATAGTTTAGTCAGTTATTTTGAGCTTGGAAATCTATTTGCCCTGGCGGGTTAGGCCTCTAGCTCTGTTTGTTGTACTTTGGGGACTGCTTTGCAGTCTGTTATTAATAAATTTCCTTCTCTCAAAAGAAAAACAGGTAAAATGCGAACATCGAATTACAAGGTCTACACATCAACTTGAAAAACCAAAATATCAAAATCAGATAACTTAAAAGCAATGATATAGCTCCCACACATACTCATAAACCCAGGCATCATGCACAAATACAAGAAATCCAAACCCATTCCCCATTTCAAACCAATAGGCAGTCCGAAATATAGGCAATTGAACGAACAAGCCAAGTAGTAAATGTTATAATGGATTGAGATAATTGTTTAATATTTCATATGTTATGATGGATTGAACTCATTCGTAAAACTTGAACTCATGTTATAATGGATTGAACATGCTAAACGACATCGCCAAGTACTTAAAGTCTTAAATCATTTATCCCTACACTTTGCAAAACAAAATATTAAAGTATATACTTCAGTGGTTTTGTATGCATGTATTCATATACATTATATGATATAAGTACATATATACATAAGATTTTTATAAACATATTTCTAACTCATAATCCTTAGTGAAGCCTCTTATTCATGAAGCTCGGTCATGAAACATTACTTTGGCTTGGGTTAACTATCAGGCTAACTAACCAAGCGAAGCCTGGCGGCTCTCTTCACTTACAGCTCTTCTGACAAATGATAATTAAGTCTTAAAGGAGCTATATTTGCTGAAAGTATGACTACATACTGCTTTAAATACGATAGAAATGGAATTTCATCACAACAGATGAACACAGTTGTCGACAAGTCAAATCAAATTGGAAATCTTTTGGAGTCACGTATTTGTAATTGACAAAACGTCTGCAACCTCAGAAAATGAGACAGATGAATGGGAAACTAGTTTTGTAGCAAAGTTTAACTTAAGTAACAAACTTTCATAACTATCCCGAATACTGATTGTGACTCAAACACAGCGAACTTTGTCCCCAAACTCTAATGCTACTAAAGTAAGGAACTTATAAAGCATTCAGTTCTGCAAATGATCACACACTCTTCTACTACCATTTCGCAGTGGAAAAGCGTATTTCTCACCGCGAATCGGTAGCCAACAACAGTCCAAAGCACAATTCGGTTACCTGTTCTTTCAAAAGCTGCTCTTTTTCCTCCTCTAACCTGACCGCCAATGACTCCAATTCAACTTGGTAAGCCTAAAATTCAAACAAAACCAAAAAAAAAAAAAAAAAAAACAAAAAAAAAATAAAAAACACAATCACAAAAGTACAAATTAAGTAATGAGAAGACAAGCAAAGACAATTTGATCAAAAACCCAATTCCACACCTGCTTTCTCTCTCTGGACCTGGCCGCGGATTCCCGGTTCTTGATCATTCTTTTCTGTCTCTGCTGCGCCACCTTATCCATCGGCTCCATGACGGCGCGCCCTCTCTTCCCCCTCCCCAACCTACCTCCACTCCCAGCAGGGTCCACCCCATTTCCAAACCCAACTATCGACCCTTCGACCTTATCAATCGACCCGAACGGGCTGAGCGGGATCTGATCGAAGGAAAACACTCCGCTGCTCAATCTCTCCATCTCCGGCGGTGGCGCAAGCGGAAAATCCTTAATGTCGTTCTCTTCCACGGCCCCGGCCCGAGCCAAAAAGTCCTCCAGTGTCATCATCTCATCCGGAACCTCCGCTTTAAACTCCTTCCGACTCTCGCCGGACACAATTTCCCGCCAAACTTCGTCGACGGTCTTGGGCGGCGGCGCTGATGGTCCATTAACATTTGCAGCGGCGTCGAGTAGGGTTATTTGGGTGTCGAGGAGGGTGGCGTCGGTCATGGGGGTGGGGTCGTAGAGGAGGCCGTCGGCGGTCATGGAGCCGATTGGAAGCGAGGGCGTCGTGTTAACGATGCTGTTCTGGTAGTTGTTTAGGTTTTGGGGGTGCGCAGAGGAGGAAGACGGGTGTGGTGTGGTGGTGGTGGGCTTGGGCTCTGTAGCGGAGGAGAAAGTGGAAGGGCGTCGGGAGAGATCCGAGTTTTGTGATGTCGACGACGACGACATTAGCTTCGACGAAGCCATCTCTTCCGTCGCCGATTTCTCAGGCACCTCGTACTCTGTCCACTCTCTTTCGCTCGCTAGATTTGGAATTTTTAGGGTTCTGATTTGGTGTGTTTTTATTTATTTATTTGTTGGGATCAGACCCCCGAACCGCAGCACAGAGAGGAGCAGCCTTTTCAACGAGCGAAGCGAAGCAGTTTCCACTTTCCGGAACCTGTTTTTTTTTATTTTTTGAATATTTTGATGGGACCAATTATCCAGTACTATCCAGAGTACCGAGATTATGATTGCATGGTTTGTGGGTCCCGATGGGACTTACGTGGGCCCCACGGAATGGCGCAATCGGAGTGGGTGTGTAGGGGATACGTGTGCGGCCGCGTGGCAGAGTAAGTTTAGCCGGATGCCGGTTTTGAACGAGGTGTCCCTTGGGTATGTCTGTTGACTCGGCTACAGAATTTTCACGGACGGCTGGGACGGCTGTGATCAAAGGTTGTGTGCTGTCGTGAGCAGATTAGTAGTTGGGCTTGATGATTGTGTACTGATAATTGTACACACACACACACACACACACACACACACACACACACATACATATATTTTGCTAAAAGAGTTATTTTATTAAACACCAAACACAAACTTAGAGCAGTTCCGGCGTTGGCTGGTGCTCGGGGGAAGGGTTGGTGAATAGGGCCGTAGAGCCAGAGTGAGAGAGTCCAACGTGTGGCATCCCGAGGGACAGGCCTGGCATGAGTTGCCAGCTCGAGAGCCTGAGGGCTTTATGACGCACGGCTGACGTCAGCCACTTTTTTTATTTTTTTCTATCAGGCGCGTGGCCCTCAAGCGCGCATATAGGACCATGGGCCGACAGGATTTCAGGAATTGGGGCCCGCGACCCATTGAAAATTGTTACCGTTGGGAAGTCACGTGGCTTCCCACGGTCTGTTCGATCTCAACGGCAAAACATTTTGGACCGTCTAATTTGCAACAGTAATAAAAATAAGAAAACCTTATTTAATATCAACCGTTGGATCTGAGATCAGCGGTTGATATTATTAGCCTTTATAAATAAATAAATAATAGTTTTAAAAATCAGAAATGTTACCGTTGTGACACGTGGCACAATCTGGAGTGTTGGAATTCAATTTTTTTTAAATCCAACAGTAGAGATTAATTAGTTGAATAAAAATTTTTAAAATTTTTTTAAAAATCCGGAAAAAAAATTGTTTTTACTTTTCTATAAATACCTTCTTATTATCATCTACCTTACACATAAAAAAATTGAAAAATTTTAAAAAAAAATCTTATCGGAAATCCATCACCAATAATTATTTTTTTCGGATTACGACACGTGGCGCAACGAGAACGATTAAAAATATGTTGGTCCGAAATTACAAATAAAATTATTTTGTATTATTTTATAAATTTTCGGATAATGACATGTGGTGCAACGAGAACAATTAAAAATTCCAATCCGAAATTACAAATAAAATTATTCTGTATTATTTTATAAATAAAAAAAATACTAATATTTTATTGCCTATTCCTAAGGCTATTGAAGTGCAACGGTGGAGATGCAAAAGGCAGTTACTGTTCATTAGGGCAGTTACTCTTCACCGGGTGGATAGCATAGTGTATTGCCTGGGGGAAGAGTTCCCACGCTGGAACTGCTCTTACAAGCAAACCAAAGATGAGCTTAAAACAAACAAAAATTGGCCTAAAACGAAAGAACAAACACAAAA
The DNA here is from genome assembly GCF_041283825.1 of Pyrus communis. Classification (NCBI taxonomy): domain Eukaryota; kingdom Viridiplantae; phylum Streptophyta; class Magnoliopsida; order Rosales; family Rosaceae; genus Pyrus; species Pyrus communis. Next base: position 32,993,724 of record NC_142569.1, on the reverse strand, counting down.
AGAGCCCATAAACAGTAAGGCCCAAAAATAAAACACAGCAGCCTAAACCAAAAGCTTCCATAGCATTCTTCATTGACATAGTACCAGTCAATCCATTCAATTCCTTGTCCACAGTCAAGTATCGCTTCATTAGGCGCCACCTCCAACATGATTTGCTACTTGAGCATAACCATAAATTAGGAATAGTCGGCAACTAAGAGATAGAAGCCAACTACCATTATGAAGTTCATGGAAACCCACAAACGACACTGCCAAAACCGGCAAACAACAAAGAGAAAGTGGTGGTGTTGAAAGCACCCGAACTTTACACACGATCTCAACAGGATATCAACATGGCTGAAGATCGGACCAAGGAAAAGTCAGGAAAAGGTATACCCATAGGATTGAGGAATTGGACAGATCAGAATAAAAATTTGGGAGAAACAACAATATAGGCAAGGGTACTAGAAGGAAAAGAAAGAAAGGAGGACACAGCAATTGACCCCGGCCGAATCTACGATAGGTGCCATCAAATTTTCTTAAGTTTGAAAGCCTCACACAAATAGTGAGGAAAACTCTCAGCTTGGAGAGAAAAGCTCTCAACTAGGAGAGAAAAGTCTTATAACCTGGAAAGGTTTACTTATTAAGTTTTACACATATTATGTTATGCGCATGTTTATTAAAATTTTAAAAATAAAATTTACAAAGAGAGAAAATATAAAATGGTCGTTAAAAATTTATTTTAGGGTAAATTACACTTAATCCCTTCAGTTTTGGATGCAATTCCAACCTCATACGACATCTTTAAAATATTTCAATATCATACATAATTTATTATTTCATTTCAATTTCATATACCCTTTAAAATTTCGGTCAATTGTTCCGTTATATGCCTATGTGTCCATCGTAGGTCCCACAAATTTGTGCTATGTGAATAACAAAAAAAATCTTAATTATAAAATTTGGGCGTCGTCTTCTTCCCCGATTAAAATTCTAGGTCTCTTCTTCTTCCTTAAACCACCTATTTGGGTTAATATTTGAACTTTGGGCTGCAAGTGTGTGGAAGCCCAAAGATGCCAATTAAAAGAAGACTTGCCCAAAGCCCAGCATCAAGCCCAGAGATAAATTAGCGCTTTCCCATTAATGCATAGGCCATGTGCCTATGATTTAAATGTCAAGTGATGGGGACTAACTCATAATCAGACAAAAAGCACTTTTCAATGGTAATACAAGTAAAAAGCTGATGACTCACTACTCTCCAAGTGCTTTCAGGCAAGAGCAAAGTCACTGCAGTCGGGCTAATCTGCCTATAAAATGAGGAAGAGGCCCCAGAGACAAGAAAACTCAACCAATCAAACAAACATACAAACTCTGTTCTCAAGCCAGATTTGCATCTAAAAGCTGTAATCAGCCCAGATCTCAATCATTTTCAGGATCATTCCCTACAAAAGTCATCTTTTGTTTAGTTTATAAGCTCTGCTATCACCCCTAGTGGCGTAGTATCGATTCCCTTGTGTAAACTTGTTTACCATCCACCCTTTTTTAGTATAGAAACCATGTAAACTCAAAAGAGAAGTGATTGCAAGAAGTTCAACCTTGTCCAACAAGGTGAAATCTTGCTCAAAGCTCTTTGTTTGTTTTACGAGTTAATAGATCTACTGCTTAATGTATTCTCCAGCATGTATTCAAGTCATATCCATATGTTTTCCTACTTTAAGAGTCTCATTTATGTCTGGATCTGGTCATTTTAATGGATACGCCTTCATTTAAAACCAATCAAGAACCGAGTAAATGACTTAAGGGATCTGGACTCCCTTCATTCGAACATACAAGACTATGAAAGTCCTTGTTCGCAAGGCAAGAAAAAGAACTTAATGTGGACTTAACCTATCCACGACAATCAATTGATAACAAGAAGTTCAAGTAACTTGGGGCGCAAGTAATTGACTAAACACAATCTTGTTCTACATCTGCTATACTGAGATAGTAGTGGCACGCCTAGCACTCAGTTAGTTTTGATTGTGAGCCTCAAGACCTGCACCTAAGGCCCCACAAAGGCACTTTTCAGAACTAACTTTGTCCTCTTCTTGCAACACATCAACAAGCAAAAACCCGACTATACATCCAAAGTGCCAATCCTTTGGGGAGCTATGCTGAGAGCCGAGGAGCCTTCTCTGAAGAAATCTTCGCCCGAACACCACCACCCCTACTTCCCTTCAATTTTCACCGCTCTGTGCCCAAGTTCAAAGAATTTCCACACACTCATCCTTTTCTCTCATCCTACCTCTCTAAAACTCAAGCACACCACCCCTCTCTTTCTTTCTCTGCACTTCTATGACTTCCAGCAATGGCCTTGCACTCGGTGACGCCGATTCCGCAGATCCTTCATTGCTCTAGTAATGGTCACTCCCCTGCCAACCAGCCACTCCGCAACAGACTCTTCCTCGTCAATTTCGTCTGCTTATACGATAAATAGAAACCGACCCTCAAGAAATTTTGAGCCGCCTGAAAAAAAAACAGTAAGTCTCGACCAAATACACTCTCTTAGCCTCTGACTTTTGTCCTGTAGTGATCGAACGCTGTCGAGTTCGTCCCATCTTCTAGGTTCTTGCAAAAGCTGTGGGTTTTTCTTGGCCGGTGCAAATCTGGGTTCATACAATTTGATGGGTTACGATGGATTTCTGTGGTTTGAAGCACTTTTCAATCTTTGCTTCAATTCTTTAAAGATCATAGATTTTCAAGCATTTTATGGTGTTTTAAGTTTGCAGATGGGTGGGTTGCAATGGATTTTCTGTTTTAGTGCTGAATGTTAGCATGGTGGAGACTTGGGATGAAAGCAACGCAAATCGAAGGGGAGGGAGAAGAAAGATGAGGCACTGGAGGAAATTATTTTTTAAATGCTTTTTAAGAAATCTTTTTATTTTTTATTATATATATATATATATATATATATATATATATATATTCCACGTTGTCACCATATTATTGGAACAATTGGTCCCATTTATATGCCAGATCAGTAAAAAAAAGTGGCCACGACATCACTTAACGAAAAATTTAATAGATTGATTAATAGTTGTATAAAATTGAAATGAAATAATAATTAATGTATAAGATTAAAATGTTTTAAAGATATTGTATGAGGTTACAATTAACCACAAACCTAAAGGTGTAAAATGTAATTTACACTCTATTTTGTTTAATAGAACAACGTGAAAGAGAAAATAAGAGCAGCTGATATGGTTACGTAGTCATGAGGTTTTGAGAAAAATAAATAAAATTTATTTGTATTTAATTTGCTATGTTGCTCATAATTTTTATTTTAGTTATTTTCTTCATTTATGTTGGCTGGATTAAATTGGTCTTTTCACGTTCTTTTGGTTAATAGGTAGTTTGGATCGAGCGTGACATGCTCATTGATCTGTGGGCTAAAGAAGGAGATGGATTTGCATGACACGAGTATCCTATCACATGGCATCCCGTACTAATAATACATAAATATATGTTAGTTGTTTCCCATATATCTTTGTGTTATTGGTACGAGACGCCACTCTGACGGTGAACCCGTGCCATATTGTTACTCTCTTGGAAGAGAGAAGTTTAACTTCTATTCTTAGATTGGGAGGGGTCAATAAAGCAAATTTGAAACAGCGTAATTAGGATCTTCTTTTTCTTTCTACTCCAATGGCCCGTTTACTATTTGGTAATTGACATTAGAGGAATTAAGTTAAGGAGGAATTAGACTTTGATGGAGTCAGAATCAGATTATTTAAGTTTTGTTTTAAAATGCATACAAGCATGCTTCCGCCATTTAATTGTTAAATGTATGCATTATGTTGCTTAATGAACTTAGTTTAAAAAAAAAAAAAAAATCCTTCATCTATGTTTTTCCCATGTTAGAGAGAAGTCTTCCTTAAGAGTATCTCCAAAGGAATTATCAAACTCTAAATGTCAAATTATTTTTTATGGCTGACATTACAGTTTGACATTAAGTAAGACCCTTCTTCTCCACCTAATATGTCAAAATTATATTCTTTTATTATGTAAAATTAAAAATGGAAAACCAATCATAATGATACTATATAGTTTTAAAGTAGGCCGTGCATTAACTATTATAAGGTCATCTCCAATGAAAATGGCTAAAGGGCTATGGAGCCAAAATATGGCCTGAATTCGAAAAAAATCCATCTCCAACTGAAAACTATGCTAAAAATTAGTGGAGCACACCAGGTTACATGGGCAAAGGGCTATCTTGCTGGCCAAGGTTAGCTTGGCACCCAGCCCGTTTGTTGGGTGACGTTGGTGACTTGGTTGAAGTGGGTGACATGGTTTAGTTTCACTTCTTTTCGCATCCTTGAAGACATATCCAATGTCTTTCCACTCTCCATGTTTAAGGCATATGCTACTATCATACTGCTCCAGAAAATAAAATTCCTCTGAAGCATATCCTTAAACAAAGTCTTAGCCATGTCAATGCAACCGCATTTCACATGCATATCAAGTTGCGCGTTGGCAACAATTATATTGCATATTTTCTCATGATCTCGTAGATTTCTTCCCCGGTCTCCAAACACCCTAGTTGCCAGCAAGCCGAAAAGGCACTCACAACACTAACAGCATCAAGCTTAACACCAGTTGCATCCATCTCGCAGACAATGCAAGAACCTTACCGGCATGTCCATTCTGCACACAAATCGCAACGAAAGCACTTGAAGCAATGGCCAAGGTTAGCCTGCTACCCAACGACCAAGGTTGTTGACTCGGCTGAATTGGGTATCATTGATAGCAGTGAAAACAAAGCAGTTTCTTCCATCAATTTTGCATTTGGCCTTTATTTTTTTGCCATTGCCGGAAGTGGGCAATAATATGGTATGGTTTTTAAACCTTTTCATAATTAAGATTTGTTTTCAACATTATGTGGCAAAAATGTTATTTAATTGGTACTTAAATTTACATCTATATTTATCTGTTTAAGAGTTAACCAATAAATTTAAAGAATACATTTAAAACTAATAAATTATTAAGGGCACTATGTTTAGCCTCCTCGATTGGAGATGGATATGAATATGATCTGACACTGTTCATTAAAAAATAATTTCTTACATGGCTATAATTCTAGACAGGGCTATGTTTAGCCCTTTCGATTGGAGATAGCCTAAACTTTCAATCTAAAGGCAACGACAAAAAGGGCAGCAAGCATTCTAGCATCAATCCATGTGAGCAAATGGTGTTTAGGTTGGAACAATTTATATAGTCAAATAATCCTATTCAGGTCTCCACCTTGGAATTGAATCCTCGGTTGGAAATGCTCTAATATACATTACTGCTTTGAATGATAGAGGAAAATTGGGAAAACTTGCAGCAAAAGTTTGCTTAGCTTATCCACTAGTTTTATCATTTGTTGTTCTCTATGATTTAATTATTATACTCCATTGTTAATATTCTCACCTTTTTCCTCACCGAAAGAAATGGCAAATGAGAACTCTTGTTGGTGAGCAAATTTAACTTATTAATCACTATAATGACAGGTTAACTCGTTGCTTGCTCCGGACAAAGAGAAGTTCATGGAAGTGATCAGAGGCAATGGTGATGTAATGGGTGATATAAAAAAAAAATTCTCTATCTTTACACCTCTACTTAAGAGCAACTCCATCGGGACCATTAGCTCAATAAACCGGCAACTTCCCCATCCCAATAGCCCCAGCTACAAGCTCTAGCCCATGCGGGCGTGTGGGCTGAGGGGGGCCCGAGCGAAAGGCCAGGCTCAAATTGGTGGCCCAAGAGCTTGATGGCTGTGTGATGTGTGGCTGACGTCAGTGTGACCCGGCTCGAATTCGTCCGTTTTCCTTTGTCAGAATCTAGAAAAAGAATGGGATGCATGCAGGGAATTAAGCCCTCGAATTAAAACACAAGAATTGCAACACAACATGATTTAAAGCTCAAGAACACAAGATAGTGATAGAAACACCATCTGAGTTCGAGATTGAGAGCTCAAGCTCTCGGCTTCAATTGTAGGACCTCGCACCATGCACCGATGCCGCATGCAAGGCCATGGTTGGGTTCCTAGAGTTCCAGGGATTCCAAAAATATTATTTTTGAGCTTGATTTGTTGAAGGTTTGAAGAGGAAAGAGAAAGAGAGCTCACGAGAGTGAGCTGGAAAAAAGGGAGAGAAAGAATGAAAAAGGAAGAGAGAGAGAGAGAGAGAGAGAGAGAGAGAGAGAGAGAGAGAGAGAGAGAGAGAACCAGTCAAATGAAGGGAAAAAGGGAAAAGGTGATGGGGATGTCTGATGGATTGGGTGAGGAAAAAATGCTAATATATTATTGCCTATTGCCATAACTATTTAGTTTAGGGGTGAAGATACAAAAGGTAGTTACTGTTCATTAAAGACAATTACTGTTCACTGGATAGATTCAATAGTGAGTTGCCCTATGAGGCCTTTGCAACGCTGGAGTTGCTCTAAAGAGATTGGCAAGTTTTTGGTAAAAAAATTTCTTCTGTTGCAGAATTTAGTGAGGTTATTATTGTAAACTTAAACATCCTTGTGAGTTTTGTTTGGAAGCTTTAATGCTCGAGTTTAAGGTTTTTCCCCGGCTATCGTACTTGACCTACTCCATTGTATTGCATAGTAACACAAGTTGTTGTTCATTGTTTTGACACAGGCTAGTTTCGTTAATGGATAGGCTTGACACAGGCTAGTTTCGTTAATGGATAGGCTCGTTGATTCAGTTGCATTGCCTGCCATTTACCTCCCATTATTGCAGATCTTCCGAATTTTATAATGGTTGGATGGTTGAATTTTTGTTTTTATTTCATATACTCAGGCCTCATATGGCAACCAAACAATAGAATAGACTTAATTTCATACTGATGTTGATTTTACACCAAGATTTTGTTTTGGGCAAAAGGCACGAAGAATTTAAGTTAGGGATTCTTTTTTTTTTTTTATTTTTTATAGATGATGTACTTTACTACGAAGTTGGCAAATAATTCTCAAATAATGTAGTGCTATGGCTATGATGACCTTGAAAGACTTTACTATGAATCTCATGGAAGCTTGAAGGTTTGACGGACGGATTGATGTAGCATGGCAAAAGAAATTGTTTGAAATTTTAAACAAACATACTAACATAAATAATCACCACAACAGGAAAATTATAAGGATTAGTTTGACCTATGATATAAAAAGAGGCATGTTGGTCATTGTTTTAAAGCCATAAACACCTCTTTATGTAGCGATCGTCTACAACTTCAAAATATAACTCTTCAATTGTCACAGGATGTCTGATCTGCTACGTACAATTACGACAGACATGCTGCCAGTGTTTATCAACTATACTTTTATGAAACTTGAGCAGTCACAACAATAACTATTCACATAGTACATCAAGTCTATCTGCAAATATCCATTACCAAAATTTAGCCAATAAGATATAAGCCATTTGTATTTTGATATAAGCATTGATACAAAACAATTGAATGACATAACAACACTTGAGAGAATGATAGATCTATAGACGAGAGAGGATTTGAGAGAAAGAGAAATCGAGAAATAGATGACAATATACATAAGAAATCAAAATGGTCTATTATTTTGCCACAATGTAAAAGGGAGTGTATATAGGGAAACGATCATCTCCGGATCTCTTTCACCTAATCCTCATCATCAAATAATCTGGACCCTTAAAATTTGATCCAACACCTAAAAACATAGGCCCACTTTTAAAATTATAATAATTTTAGCTGTTGGATCAAATTTTAAGGGTCCGGATTGTTTGATGAGAAGGATTAGGTGGAAGGAATATGTAGAGGATCCCTTTCCTGTATATAGGACACAATGAGCAATTAAATATTAGAGTTATAATTAGCTAAGAGCACTTTCAATGGAGATGTCAAAAAAAATAGGTGCGAAACCGGAAAAAAGAAGCGGTTTTTCGCACAGCTTGCTCATAGTCCAGGTCCCACTTGTATATCGTATTTGGCCGAAGAAGCATCGCAATCATACTACCGCGGTCGAAAAAGCGTGTTCCCCTCAGATAATATGCACCATAGGCCATCCTCGGCCTTCTTCGTTTTCGATGATATTATATCTTCCAGATTTAGGAATCAAAATTCGGATAATAAGCTAGACTTTATATTTTTAAAAGAGCTACTGGTTTCAAAGTTCAGTTCTAACGGGCGTTCAGAAAGGCTTGAAATCGTAACGTACAGGTAGTGATAGGAGACTATCTAGCTTGGTTCGGAGAGCACTTGTTGGGTTAAAAAAGGGCAGAGAAGAGGATTGATGGATAGAGGGAAGATGCATATATTATATGGATGCCCCAGAAAAGCAAGCACTAAGTAAGCAAGCTACCTTTGAGGAGAAGCCTATTTTGTTTTTAGACTACCCACTAAGCCTTAACGCACCAATGGCTAAGAAAGGTACGTACCATAAGGTCTACTTCTTTTGGGAAAGAAGAACTAAAAGAGAGTTACAACTACATAGTCTAAATCCATCCTAGAACAAAGCACTTGAGCTAAATGTTGGATCATTTTCCTTGTTTTCTTTGTGCAGCAGCAGCTCAAGCATTTTTCACAAGTTGAAAAGATGAAATATTTAGTGAGAGAAAGGGAGAGTCGTGGTAAAAAGAATTGGGCTTTGTCTCTTCAGCTGATAATGGTGTCGGAGGAAGCGAGTCGCTCACCGATTCGAGCGGTGGCAAGTCGAGAAAGAGCAGCAATTCTAGCAAATCGAACTTGGAGATTTCTAGTGATGAAAGGAAGAGAAAATGCCTTTCTGGCTGTTGCCTTTGGTTTATTAGGGAGATCAGAAGATTTAACAGTGTTTGGTTAAGTTAAATGAACGGATAGGTGTCACATATTTAGAATGGATACAGAGAGGCCACATGGGTATTTGGGTGCAGAAAATCTGGACTCCCTTTGAAAATGCTCTTAAATTTTCAATCTTCAATGGAGACGTCAGTGTCTGATTATTCTTGTTCAAGTGGGACCCATACATACATATTTTAAAGGAATACTTTGGATGTGATTTCTAATTCTTAACATTCTTTAATTAAAACCTTAAGGGTGCGTTTGTTGCACGGGACTGTCTCGGACTGGATTAGCTGCATGAACTAAGTTGAACTGGTTTAGACTAGATTAAGCTGGACTAGCTTAGTAAAACGTTTGATGTAGTGTCGGACTAAAAAACATGATTATGAAAACCCATCCACAACAAAGCAACCCATCACAATTTTTCCCAAAAGAAATTAAATTCACACAAAAATAATCAATGTGGATTTTGCGAATAAGGATAGAGAATGTACCAACAAGAACAAATAATGCTAAAGCTGTATACCAGATCAAGCAAAAATATACACATATACAAACTCAGCCAAGTGTGTGTGTGTATATATATATTTGATTTGTGTTTATCATGAGTAGATTGTTTATATCGATGATATGTTAATCTTTTCAAAATCAATAGATGAGCATTGGAAGCATTTGCATATGTTTACTAGAATCATCAAGACCAATGGATTAGGGAGGAGATCTGATGCATACAATTGTTGCGTCTCTTGAAGACGCGTCTTTTTGTCAATTTTTGTTGCCTAGATGGCCTCGACACCCAACATCATTTGAACGTTAGCCTCCTTCTGAGACAGCTGAGTCGGTGATGCGGCGGCAGTAGCCATCGTTGAGACTTCGACAAAGAAAGCGGGAGATAACCTTCAGAAAAGGAGTGGGTGGCACCAACAACAATTTCAGCCTCGGATCGAGCAGACCCATCTGCGGGTGGTAATCGAATTTTGGAATTCAGGTGGTGGGTGGGGCTGTCAGTGCAAAGATAGAGCAAAAGGTAGAGATGCGAAAGGTAGTTACTGTTCATTAAAAGTAGTTACTGTTCACTGGGTGGATTCAATAGTGAGTTGCCCTAGAAGACTTTTGCAACGCTGAAGTTGCTCTAAAGAGACTGGCAAGTTTTTGGTAAGAAATTTTCTTCTGTTGCAGAATTTAGTGAGGTTATTATTGTAAACTTAAACATCCTTGTGAGTTTTGTTTGGAAGCTTCAATGCTCGAGTTTGAGGTTTTTACCCGACTATCGTGCTTGACCTACTCCATTGTATTGCATAGTAACACAAGTCGTTGTTCATTGTTTTGACACAGGCTAGTTTCGTTAATGGATAGGCTTGTTGATTCAGTTGCATTGCCTGCCATTTACCTCCCATTATTGCAGATCTTCCGATTTTTATAATGGTTGGATGGTTGAATTTTTGTTTTTGTTTCATATACTCAAGCCTCATATGGCAACCAAACGATAGAATAGACTTAATTTCATACTGATGTTGATTTTACACCAAGATTTTGTTTTGGGCAAAAGGCACGAAGAATTTAAGTTAGGGATTTTTTTTTTAATTTTTTTTTATAGATTTTGTACTTTACTATGAAGTTGGCAAATAATTCTCAAATAATATAGTGCTACGGCTATGATGACCTTGAAAGACTTTACTATAAATCTCATGGAAGCTTGAAGGTTTGACGGACGGATTGATGTAGCATGGCAAAAGAAATTGTTTGAAATTTTAAACATACTAACATAAATAATCACCACAATAGGAAAATCATAAGGATTAGTTTGGCCTATGATATAAAAAGAGACATGTTGGTCATTGTTTTAAAGCCGTAAACACTTCTTTACGTAGCGATCGTCTACAACTTCAAAATATAACTCTTCAATTGTCACAGGGTGTCTGATCTGCTACATACAATTACGACAGACATGCTGCCAGTGTTTATCAACTATACTTTTATGAAACTTGAGCAGTCACAACAATAAGATCACTATTCACATAGTACATCAAGTCTATCTGCAAATATCCATTGCCAAAATTTAGCCAATAAGATATAAGCCATTTGTATTTTGATATAAGCATGTTAGCAATCAATAATTTGTTTTCTGAAAAGTAAAATCGTTTGATAAGCAAGTTAGCAATCAAAAATTTACTTTTTGAAAAGTAAAATCAAACGATAGGAATTTATCGTGGAGGACTATATGTGATTAGGAAATAAGAGTCGCAGCCAGGTCTCCACTCAAATTGTTGGAAAAATTTGGCCATGTGATGCTACTTCTTCTATAATAAATCACATAAGCTAAATGTTGGTAATATTCTTACACCCTAAAATATTAAAATGAATAAAACTAATGTAATGACAATGAAAAGATTATCTTTTATAGCGATTATATCGATCTTCAAAGAGTAGATTTTGCCCCTTGGAGACAATTTTTTGATGTAGCAAGTTATGGCACCCTACCCTTCATGATACAAAAACCTATGATCCTTGTAAGTGTACACTCGCAGTACCTGGATGGGGTGAATATCTTGTTTTTCCATTGGTATAAAACAATCGAATGACATAACTGATGCGAGATTTATACGCACACAAATTAAACCCTCTTTTTGTCAATTGTAGTAAGTATGTAAGTAGGGATCGTTCTGGACCCGGGATTAGGAGGGATTGTTAATCACTTGGATTTGACTCAAAAACGTAAAAACACAATATAAAACACTATACTAGACTCAAAGAATGCAAAACTAAACCTTAAAACACTAAAACAAATCAAAAGACTCAAGACTCTTAAAAACATAAACTAAATTAATTTCTAACTAATTTGACATTAAAGTAAAGGGGGATTTAGGTTTTGACGAAATAAAACTAAATGAACAAATTGTAATTAAAGCAGAATGTAAATATGAATATGATGAAAGTATGGATGAATGCTAGCTAAGGGGTTCATCTCCATACATGTTATACTTGCAAAATAAAATGATTTCCAATTGCATTTCAATAAACCATTAATTCTCAACACCCCAAGTTAACCGTGATGCACTAATTAACCTTCAAATCTTCCTAACGTTATTGAATTGGATGATTGCATACGACAACCCAAAACATTCCCCACAAGTCCCCTACATGATTGCATAATAGAGATACAAGCAAGAATCATTACGCTCTATGAAAATTATAAGTGTTGACGAGGCATTCGTTACTATGGAATACGCATGAAACTTATGCCAAGAATTCGTTTAACGCGATTGTTTATAAGCAACCTCCACTACTTGTGAATATAAGTTCGTAACTATTAGGTGAAACTCACTTATATTCTAGCGTCATATTCATGCATGAAAATTAAGCGTGCACTCTCAATAAACATACATAAATAAGTTATCAATCAAACAGTTAAACAAATTGAATCCACAACTTATGAAACGCAATTAGAAGTAATCAAATCAAAATGCAAGCATAAACATATATTTCGAATCCCCCCCTAGCCAAGGGGGGCTTTAGTTCCTCATACGTACAAAACAAAGAGAATTGAAATTAAACTTTGAATTCAAAGGAAAAGAAACACCTAAACATTCCAACAATTCAAACTTGAATTGTATGAACGTTTAGGCCCGCTTCTCTTCCTCTTTGTTGTAGCACAAGGTCTAAGGTGAGGTTTGGGGATTATGGATGATGTAGAATGATAGGTTTTGTGGAATGGTGAAGGAAGGATGGTGTTTGGATTAGTAGGGAAGGCACGGCAACAAGGGGTTTGTTGCTTGGTGAATTTCTGAATGTATGGAAGAATGAATGTTGTGTGAAGTGTGTATGGTTTTTATAGGGAGATGAATGGATGGGAGAGGGAACATGACAGCTAGGTTAAGTGAATGCATGTGCAAAACAGCTAGGTTAAGTGAATGCATGTGCAAAACAACTAGGTTAAGTGAATGCATGTGCAAAGCTGGAAATGGGATGGGAACTCACGGCATTGGTGGATTTGATTGCTGAAATGAAGTGTGTATGCATGTGAATTAAAGCTAGGGCTAATGATGATGAATGCATGTGGGTTAAAGAGTGAATGGTGGCTACAATAATGAAATGGGATGCTGGAAAGTGGAGGGGGAGCCACGGCAATGGTTGTGTTTGTGTGAATGATGATGGGATGGGTGGATTTCTGGGATGGTGGATGCACGGCACAAGGGAATATGAATGCATGTGGCTGATTTAATTGAAGATGCATGTGCAATGAAGTGGAATGATAGCTAGGTTGAATTAATTAAAGGGAGTGCATGTGAATTAGGTTGGAAAGCTGGAATGATGAAGTGGGAGTGCACGGCAATGATGGGTATTTTCTGCAATGGTTGCAATGATGAAATGGATGGGAGTGCATGTGGTTTGGGTGCATGTGGAGTGGCTTGTGCATGTGGAGTGCTGGAACAAAGGTGGAAGCACGGCACAAAGTGTGGAGTGAATGATTGAATGTGCATGTGGGTGAAAATGCATGTGGAATTGGTGCTTGCGGCTTTGAAGTGATTGCTGAAAATGAATGTGTATGAAATGATAATGTTTTGCACGGCTAGGTGTTGTGTTTGTTTGAATGTGCATGTGGCTGAATGGATTAAAGAATGGGAGTGCATGTGATTAAATTAAAGGATGGAATGCATGTGAATTAGGTTGGAAAGAAGGGGAAGTCACGGCACAAAGGTGAATGGGTGATGTGTGAATGTGGTTGAATGATTAAAGTGTAAATGGTTAATGAATGGTTCTTTGTTGATGGTGGAAAGCTGAAATGATGAAGTGGGATGCACGGCAAGGATATAGAAAAGGTTTAAATGTCCTAAAACTAAAGGGAACAAGGTTCCAACACTTTGGTCTTCAATTAGGTCTTCAATTTCGTCCAACACTTTGGCTCCAAGCATAAGCTATCCATCCTTAGCCCAAAAGTGCTCCAAAAGTCTCCAAAATGCATCTTTTTGCTCCTTTAGCCCTTTGGACCTACAAACACACGAAAATAGCTTAAAGTAATAAAATTACTAAGTACTAGCAACACAAATGCAAGAAAACAAGCAAACTAAGGCGCATAAATATGCTCCTATCAATAACAACACTTGAGAGAATGAGAGATCCATAGACGAGAGAGAGGAGAGGATTTGAAAGAAAGAGAAATAGATGAAAATATACATAAGAAATCAAAATGGTCTATTATTTTGCCACAATGTAAAAGGGAGTGTATATAGGGAATGGATCATCTTCGGATCCATTTCACCTAATTCTCCTCATCAAATAATTTGGGCTCTTAAAATTTGATCCAACGGCTAAAAACACGGGCTCACTTTAAAAGTTATAATAACTTTAGCTGTTGGATCAAATTTTAAGAGTCCGGATTGTTTGATGAGAAGGATTAGGTGGAAGAAATCCGGAAAGGATCCATTTCATGTATATAGGACACAATGAGCAATAAAATATTAGACATATAATTAGCTAAGAGCACTTTCAATGGAGATGTCAAAAAAAATGTGCCTAATTTGTATTAGATGACTGAGTTGATGTTGAAATAACATCTTTAGACCATTTCCAAAAGAAATGTTAAATTATAAGAGTTAAATTACAATTGATGGATAATGTGGCAATCTGAAGTCTTATGTTAAATTTTGTACTTTTCTAATCTAATTGTCAAATGTTATTTTATTATTTTAATAGAGCTTTAACTTGTTGTAATTATTAAAAACAAGTTAAAACAAAATTTTTGTTAAGTTGAAATGGTAGTGAAATAAGGGTGCGTTTGTTGCACCGGACTATCTCGGACTGGATTCGTTTCATGGACTAAGCTAGACTGGCTTAGACTAGATTAAGTTGGGCTGACTTAATGAAGCGTTTGGTGCAGTATCGGACTAAAAAGAAGAATAATAACAAACTACAATATTATATTTTTTTTAATTCATTTCTAATAATATTATATTAATTAATTGTATCTTTTTTATTCTAATAATACTCTCCTTCTCTCTCTGGAAGCCTCCATCATTTTCTCCCTCTTTATCTCCCTCGTCTCTCTGTTCCACACTCTCTTTCCCTTTCCTCTTTTTTTCGATTAATTGCCAATAAAAAATTCTGCCAAACGAAGAATCGAGCCTGGTTTCTCTGGTTTTTGTTCGGTGCAAGATTCCAACTGGAGGGAGCTTTCCAAGTCCGTGGATTCAATCGGAGCCGCAAGTTTGTGGAGCGGTAAAACTGGCCTGCAGCTATTCCTAAGCGTGCTTAGAATATCTTCTACGCAGGAGAAGCCGACTGCTACTGAGTCGCTGCCGCAGTAGCAGAACTACAGTACCATCAAGATAGAGCAATTGTCGTCGTCGCAGCCGAGTTCGAGCCGAGCTCGGATCTCGGCGAAGCAGAAAGAGAAGAAAGCAAGGAGAAATGAGGAGGGGAAGGGGGAATTGGCGAAAGGGAATGATGGTAGCTCTCGGTGTTTGTGAACATAGGAGCAGCGGAAGATGCGAGGGAGTTAGTCCCCGCGAGTCCCTTGTAATCTCATTAAACTTAGTCCCGGACTGTTAACAAACACGGGACTAGACTACTACATAGTCTAGTCCAAGCCAGCGAAACCTAGCGAGCTCAAACAAACACACCCTAAGAGATCTACAATTAAAATGAATTAAAAATAAATTCGACATGGATGTCAAATTTGACTCTAAATCACGAAACTTTCAAATCCAATCAGCAAACAACATTTCGGTTGAATAGACTTTTGAGGTGAAATATGCACAGTGACATTCATTTGATATCACTATATGTCTGCGTGGGGTTTCAAAATTGGCGGCCATGGCGCCGGAAACTGCTGCGAGATCAAGTCTAACTGGAGCTTAATTAGTCTGACATACAAGAGTGAGATCAACAATTTTGTTGATTTGGTGATGAAGGGATCAATATGATCCAGATTTAAATATGGTGTGGACGCAACAAGGAAGAGATCGTACAACAGCGGAGTAATGTGGGTGTCTGCCGAGGTTGAGTGTGGGTGGTGGTTGTCGGTTTGGGGTGGCTGTTGTGAGAAAAATCAAATCACGGAGGAAGTAAAGGGAAAATGGCCCACCAAAAAATTAAAAACCCACCCCTCAAATCCTCTGAAAACTTCAAAGCCACAACTACATAGTCTAACTCCATCCTAGAACAAAGCACTTGAACTAAATGTTGGCTCATTTTCCTTGTCTTCTTTGTGCAACAGAAGCTCATGCATTTTTCAGAAGTTGAAAAGATGAAATTTTTAGTGAGAGAAAGGGAGAGTCGTAGTGAAAAGAATTGGGCTTTGTCTCTTCAGCTGACAATGGTGGCGGAGGAAGCGAGTCGCTCACCGATTCGAGCGGTGGCAAGTCGAGCAAATCGAACTTGGAGATTTCCAGCGAGGAAGGGAAGAGAAAATGCCTTTCTGGCTGTTGCCGTTGGTTTATTAGAGCAACTCCAGCGTTGGAGCCCTCCCCCCTGGCAATACATTATTCAATCCACCTAATGAACAGTAACTGCCCTTAATGAACAGTAAGTAGCCCTGGCAATAGAATTTGCATCTCCACCGTTACACTTCAATAGCCCTGGCAATAGGCAATTGAATATTAGTATTTTTTTTTTATTTTATAAAATAATACAAAATAATTTTAATTGTAATATCGGATAAGATTTTTAATCGTTCTCGTTGCGCCACGTGTCATTATCTGAAGTATTATTAAATAATACAAAATAATACAATTATTGGTGATGGATTTCTGATAAGATTATTAACCAATCACGTCGCGCCACGTGTCATAATCGGTTCACAATCTTTGAGGATAAATTTCCATCAGATTTTTAACGAATGACGACATGCCACGTGTCATAATCTGTTCACAATCTTTGAGGATAGATTTCCATCAGATTTGTAACGAATGACGGCATGCCACGTGACATTATGCAAAACCTAATCCTTTCTGAATCCTCTATATAATCCACCATCCATCCTCACAAATCTCACACCAAAATTCTCAAGATCTCTATCATTATTCATAGTTTCTGCTTCCTTATTCACAAAAATCTGTATCATTATTCATAGTTTCTGTTTCTTTCTTTCAATGTCTTCTTCTTCTTCCTCAAGGATGATGTGGGAATACAATCAGGAAGAGGAAGAATTGTTTAACGAATCTGAAGCAATCTTCAATCACCAGAGGGTAAGAAATGAGAGGGAAGAGGATGAGGAGCGTCAAATGAGAAATGACGAAGTAAGAAGGGGCAGAGCCTCACATTCCCGTCGAGTCATCCAAGCTGCGGCTCAGATCTGCAGGCCCAGCCGTTCCGGAAACCTTGATAGAAGCAGGCAACGACAAGGTATGGAACTGTTGGATGATTATTTTGTTCCTAATAGTGCATTCCCTGATACGTACTTTAGACGTCGTTTTAGAATGGAACGACATTTGTTCAACAAAATCATGATTGCTGTTTGCAACCATGATTCTTATTTTGTGCAAAAAAAAGATGCTTTTGGTGCTATGGGTCTACTGCCTGAGCAAAAAATTACTGCTGCCTTGTGGATGCTTGCATATGGAGCATCTGCAGACCAAGTGGATGAGATAACGAGGATGGGGCAATCAACCATTCTTGAGTCCCTGATGAGGTTTTGCGGAGCAATCGAATCTATCTACACCGCTGAGTACCTCCGCAAACCTACACACATGGACTTGGAGCGGCTGTTGAAGAGGCGGAGATGCGTGGCTTTCCTGGGATGATTGGAAGCATTGATTGTAAGCACTGGACGTGGAAAAACTGTCCAAGTGCATGGCAAGGCGCTTACGGGGACAGAAAAGGAGCAAAAAGTATCATTCTGGAGGTGGTGGCATCTTTTGATACATGGATTTGGCACGCCTTTTTCGGGGTCCCGGGAGCTCAAAATGACATCAACGTCCTTGCCCAATCCCCAGTGTTCAACGATGTCCTGCAAGGAAAGGCACCAAAAGTTACGTATGAGGTCAACGGACGTATGTACGACGGGCTATACTACCTAGCTGACGGCATCTACCCGCGCTGGTCAACCTTTGTCAAAACAGTGCCACGTCCGTGGAGTGCAAAGGAAAAACACTTTGCAAGCTGTCAAGAGGGGTGCAGGAAGGATGTGGAGCGTTGTTTCGGTATCCTCCAAGCTCGCTGGGCGATCGTCAGGGGTGCTGCCAATTTGTTTGATGTAGAGTCGCTTCGATCCATCATGATGACGTGCATTATTCTTTACAACATGATTGTGGAAGATGAGTACGATTATGAAGCTGTTGATGAATATGAGCTAGACCCGATGAACAATTCAAGAACACGTATATATTTTGTGCTCATGACGCCACCGATGAGCCCGTGCAACATGAGCCATTACAAAGGGATGAACGTTACAATGAAAGGCTCATTCAACGATATACTGCATTTCAAATGTCAGACATGCACAATGCCCGACAAATTGACTTGATAGAGCACCAGTGGGCATTGAAACAAGCTGAAGATAATTAAGTTCATTTAGTGTGTTTTTTTGAATTTGGTATGTTTATGTTATTTTATTTGGTGTGTTTTATTATTTGGTATGTTTATGTAATTTTTTTATGTTTATTTTTATGTAATTCTTAGTATGTTTATGTTTATGTTTATGTAATTCTTAGTATATGTAAATTTTTTTATATTTATGTTTATGTAAAGGACTTTTAATTAGAACGATGGACTTTTAATAAATAACTTACCAAATTAATTTGAATAAATATTCAAGATATTGGAAACAACATAAATAATACAAACAATAAATAATAAATTACAACCCAAAGTGATTGGAAAATTATGGGCTCCGATTACAAAAAGTACTATATTCATCATCACTTAACCAATTTGTGGTGCTAGGATGATCTTCTCTTGCGGTGCTAGAACCACCTTGGCTTGCTATTGCTTCTCTTGCACGCCTCCTTCGCACAACGTCCGCTTTCTCTGACTTCCAAAAAAATTTAGAATTTGGAGACTTCCCTTCTAAAGACATGTTCATAATCTCACGATCTTGTTGAGCCCGTCTTTCTTCTCTAACATGTTCCCTTTCTTGCCTAAGTAGCTCTCTTTCTCTCTCATTAGCATAAAATTATCTCTCAACAACTGCTTGTTTTGATGCCTCTCTAGCCTTATCAGCCTCATCTTTCGCCAGGTCCCTCGCCAAAGTCAATTCACCTTGGCGAGTAAGTTCTTCCATGAACTTTGCATAATCGTTCTTCGAAGCACTCCCTTTTCTCTTTGAAGCCGTCTTACCTTGAGGCCTAATTGGAAAACGGGTCGAACCCGACGCGCGTTCAGGGAGGGGCGTTTCGGGCACTTCTTTTGCATCATCTTCATGAACATGATCGGGTGTAGAGTGTAGAGGGGTGCTGTTTATGTGCACTTCTGGGCCGACTGGCACAACTCTAAATTTAGGACAATCTTTGACAATATTCCAACATTCCCATCGGTTGAATGATTTATTTTTGCTTTTGGTTTTGGCAGCGTACCAAGCTTGTGCTTGAAGTTCCTACACAATAAAAATAAGTAACAAATAAATAATTATAATGAAAATAAGTAACTAGCAAATATATACATATATATATATATATATATATATATATATATATATATAAGTAACAAATATAATGAAAATAAGTAAGAAGGCTTCAAGTTTAGTAAATAATGAAAATAAGTAACAAATAAATAATTATAATGAAAATAAGTAACTAGCAAATATATACATATATATATATATATATAAGTAACAAATATAATGAAAATAAGTAAGAAGGCTTCAAGTTTAGTAAATAATGAAAATAAGTAACACATAAATAATTATAATGAAAATAAGTAACTAGCAAATATATACATACATATATATATATATATATATATAAGTAACAAATATAATGAAAATAAGTAAGAAGGCTTCAAGTTTAGTAAATAATGAAAATAAGTAACAAATAAATAATTATAATGAAAATAAGTAACTAGCAAATATATACATATATATATATATATAAGTAACAAATATAATGAAAATAAGTAAGAAGGCTTCAAGTTTAGTAAATAATGAAAATAAGTAACTAGCAAATATATATATATATATATATGTCATGTTAATCATAACATGGGGCTAGAGTTCCAAGTTTAGTAAATAAATAATACAAACAAACAAATAAATAAATAATACAAACAACATAATTATAATGTAACAAATAAGTAACAATAAATAATAAATTTTGTACATAACAAATAAATAATACAAACAAATAATTATAATGTAAGTATGTAACAAAAAAAAATTATAATGTAAATTTGGGTATCAAATAAATAATATATTGTTACCTGATCTGAGTAATTTTCCCCACTTCGAATATTACTACTAGCTTGTGCCAAAGCGTCTCTCCACGTACCAAACGATTGGCTAAGTAATTTCCAACGACTGGACATCGATTCTTTGGTTCTTTTCCCACCAATTTTCTCAAGAAAATTGGTATGAATAAGACTCCACATTTCTCGCAACTGCATCTCATTACCCGTAAGCAAACTATGAGTAACTTCAACCCAGCTAGTACACAACGCAACATCTTCAATAAGCGACCAATTCGTACCTGCACCAGTGGTCATTTTGTTGAAAAAAAATGGATTCAAACTTTGAGACAAAGAAAGGAATGTGATTGAAAGTAGTTGAGAAAATATGAAATTGTTGTGTAAGGTAGATGATAATGAGAAGGTATTTATAGAAAAGTAAAAACAATTTTTTTTTACAATTTTTTTCAGATTTTTCAGATATTTTTTTGAATTTTTTTGAATTTTTTACAATTTTTTTTAAATTTTTATTCAATTAATTAATCTCTGCCGTTAGATATAAAAAAATTTAAATTCCAACGCTCCAGATTGTGCCACGTGTCACAACGGTAACTTTTCAGATTTTTAAAACTATTTTTTCATTTATTTTTTAATTTATAAAGCATTTTAATATCCACCGTTGATCTCAGATCAAACGGTGGATATTAAATGTGACCTTTTTTTTTTTTTTTTTACCGTTGAGATCTAACGGTCTACATTAAGTGACCGTTAGGATCTAACGCACTGTGGGAAGCCACGTGGCTTCCCAACGGTAACTGACACTTGCTTTTTTTAATTTTTTTTGTGTCGGCGACGCGCCCCCACGCGCGGGTGGGGTGCACACGCCTGACACAAAAAAAATTAAATAATGCGCTGACGCCATCCTGGCGTCAGCCCCACCTCGGGCTCAAGGCCTGGCAATCCCTCACGGGCCTGGCCCTCGGACCTCCCCCTGCCTTCGGCCTCCCCCACGCTGGAGCATCACCACCGGCCCTCGGGCCATTGTTTTGGAGCCCTTCCCCCGAGCAAAACCCCACGCTGGGGATGCTCTTAGGGAGATAACAGAAGATTTGGTAAAGTTGTATGAACAGACAGGTGTCACATATTTCGAACAGTCATAGAGGGGCCACATGGGTATTTGGGTGCGGAAAGTCTGAACTCCATTTGAAGATGCTCTTAAATTTTCAATCTTCAATAGAGACGTCAGTGTTTTTGTTCAAGTGGGACCCATGCATACATATTTTAAAATATGTTATGTTTACATCTCGGTGGGACTCAATCCAATCAAAAGTAAACAAGTTGCTTTGGAAGCGGTGAAAAATATTTAAAAAATCAAAATAAAGGATTTGACAGTGCTGTGTATTTTGACGCCAGGAGCTTGATGCCAAAGGTTTTGCAGATCGGTTGGAGAAACATATGCTGTCAAAAGTTAACGTTGGAGCCTCCACTGTGAAATTGAAACATCGGTTAGAGATGCTCTAATAAGATGAGAAAATGTTAGATTATGTAATTGTCCAATTAATAGGTTAATCAAGATGACATCTTGAAAGAGGAAAATGTAATTTAGAGCCCCAATGTTATTAATGCATTAGTTTTCATTTGCAAACAAAATTGAAACAAATTTTTTAAAGAAATCATTAAAAACGACATTATCATGGCCAATGGAGTTTTGAGTGAAGAGTTGTATTATGAAATACTCAAACAAAAATCACAAGTGTACGAGTGATGACATTTGTAACTTGAAATTATCCTATCACCACTAACCCTGCCTGACCACAAAAATATCCACACATCATACACTCTCTCTCTCTCTCTCTCGTTCTTATTTATGAGTAATATTATTCATACCATGTTTTTATACTACATTTCTATATCATTTTAGATGGCATAATAGTTATATTATTTGAAAAATTTACAAAACGCAAGAAATGGAGGGAGAAATACTCCTCGTATACTACAATCATCATTTAATTAACTAGTTTATCTTAATCATTAGTTTATTAAATAATAAATTAAATTTAAAAATCTGATTAATTCAAATGATGTAACTGTTCATATCAAATATCACCTAAGATGGTATGAAAATGTGCTATAAAAACATTGCATGAATAAGATAACTATTTATTTATTATTTTGTGTGATGATTCTCTCTCTCCGCGTCACAAACCCAACGGCGACACAGACCCAAGTGAGATTGCTTCTCCATTTCTGATCCTCCATTGCCGATTGCTGCTCTCTCTCTCTCTCTCTCTCTCTCTCTCTCTCTCTCCCATTTTTCATCCGTTTGGTATCCGTGAGTTTGTTTCTGTTATTAAATATGTGGATTTTAGGGTCATCAAGAAACCTTTGCTCAACGATTGAAACCCAATTGTCTCGGCCTTGAGTTTTGTTGGGTACAACGTAAGATGGATAAACAAAATACATACATAGATATTGTACTATGATTTTAAACCTACTCGGAATCTACTCGTTTTAGTGCTGATAAAGATTCAACCTTTTGTTGTTGTGGTTGTTTTTCTGCCTGCATTTTCTCGCTCCAAATTCCTTTTGTTTTTGTTTGTTTGCTTCATACGGGTCTATATGCTGCAGATCCTGTTCTCCACGGTCTAACAGAAGAAGGATGACTGATATGATGTTTTTGTGTCGCAGAGAAGTTATTCACTTGTTAGGCTTTCTATCTATTATTTCCAAGAGGGAGGGCTGCCTGGCCGGTAAAATTGATGGAGGGTTCGATCAGGTGCTCTGCCAACTACATCCCTCTTTCTCCGGTCAGCTTCTTGGAGCGCTCCGCCATAGTCTACAGAGACAGGCCATCTGTTGTGTATGGCAACATCGTCTACACTTGGAGACAGACACTTGAACGATGCACCAGACTCGCTTCTGCTCTTGCCCAGCTCGGAGTTTCTTACGGAGATGTGGTAAGAAACCAACTCCATGTCTTGGGTTATGTAACACTCTCATTTTGTACAACCCTTTGCTTTTTGTGGCGTCCCAGATTTTTGTGGGTTCGGTGGTGTGGTTAGTTTCTTGTTTGCCTCTTTGCTTTTGTTTCCTCAATCTGTTTCTTATGTCACAATGTTTAATCAACATAGCTATGGAGGAGAGGGTGGTTGTGAACTTGTGATTACTTTAAGTCCTGTGGTTTTTGCATCGTTCGTGTTCAGGCTGCTTTGAACACCTTTGTAGCTCAAGTACATGAATTTTAAGGTTTCTTCTTACCTGAGCAGACTTGGATTTTTTGTTCATTTACTAATAAAGTTATCCATGCTAATAAGGTCATGCTTATATATCTCATCACTTTCGTTCTAGGCAACGAATGAATATCATGCCCACAGTGCAACATTTTTTCTCCCTGATTTTTCGTTTCTGATTTCTTTTTCAATTTCTCGCTCTCCCCTTCTTATATGGCTTGAGATAAATCCTTAAAAGTGTTGACATTAAATTGTGATGACCAGTTCTACCTGTGCCTGCAATAAGCTTTTGCTCTTTCGGACAGGTTGCTGCATTGGCTCCAAATATTCCCGCAATGTATGAGCTCCATTTTGGTGTTCCAATGGCAGGGGCAGTTCTCTGTACACTTAATATACGCCATGATTCACAAATGGTGTCAGTGTTACTAAAACACTCAGATGCCAAAATCATTTTTGTAGACTACCAATTGTTTCATGTTGCTAAGGGAGCAATTGATATTCTATCCAAGACTAGGACCAAGCTGCCCGTTTTAGTCTTAATCCCAGAGAGTGATCAATCATCCCCTGACTTCTGTAATCCCACTTCCGGGAACTTGGAATATGAGACCCTGTTAGGACGTGGAAAATTTGATTTTGAGATCCGACGACCAAAAGATGAATGGGATCCAATTTCACTCAACTACACTTCAGGCACTACATCGAGCCCAAAAGGCGTCATTTATAGTCACAGAGGTGCCTATCTTAATTCTTTCGCGGCAGCTCTACTTAATGAGATGAGCTCATTGCCTGTATATTTATGGTGTGTTCCCATGTTTCATTGCAACGGGTGGTGCCTCACTTGGGCTGTGGCTGCTCAGGGTGGCACTAATATCTGCCAAAGGAATGTTACTGCAAAGGGCATTTTTAGCCGTATTTCTCAGCACAAGGTAACCCACATGGGTGGTGCACCAACAATTTTAAACATGATTGTAAATGCTCCAGTACATGAGCGGAGACCACTTCCAGGTAAGGTAATAGTCATGACTGGGGGTGCACCGCCACCAGCCCACGTACTCTTCAAGATGGAAGAGCTAGGGTTCAGTGTAACCCATTCATATGGTTTGACAGAAACTTATGGACCTGGTACAGTTTGTGCTTGGAAACCTGAATGGGACTCCCTGCCTCGAGATGAACAGGCAAAGATCAAGTCCCGACAGGGATTGCAACATCTTGGCATGGAGGAGGTTGACGTTAAAGATCCTGTCACCATGAAGACTGTACCAGCTGATGCAAAAACCATGGGGGAGGTTATGTTCAGAGGTAACACTGTAATGAATGGATATTTGAAAGATCATCAAGCAACAACAGATGCATTTAAAGGGGGATGGTTTCGTAGCGGTGACTTGGGTGTGAAACACCCGGATGGTTACATAGAGCTAAAGGATCGTTTAAAGGATATTATCATTTCTGGGGGTGAAAATATTAGCACAATTGAGGTTGAATCAGTGCTTTTCAGCCACCCGGATATTCTCGAGGCAGCAATTGTGGGAAGGCCTGATGATTATTGGGGGGAGACGCCCTGCGCATTTGTGAAGTTGAAGGATGGCTGTAATACTGACAAAGAGGAGATTATTAAGTTTTGTAGGAATCTGTTGCCCCACTATATGGCTCCTCGGACAGTTGTTTTCGCAGATCTGCCAAAGACTTCGACTGGGAAGGTGCAGAAGTATGTACTGAGAGAGAGGGCAAAGTCCATGGGAAGTCTCTCCAAGAACAGCATCAGCAAACTGTAAAAATTCCCTTATTGCTCCTTTGAGTTCTGCATTGTATTATTGTCAATTTCCCTTTGTTTTGCTTCTCTATTGACACTTACATCCTGTGACACTTGCATCTTCTTCTCCATGAGTTGATTCCCAAGGACTGCCGTCGGATCATGCTGGATCCATGCAGCTAAGGGCTGGTTTGGTATTGCTGTGCTTTGAAAAAAAACTGCTTCTGCTGTGCTGTGAGAATAAGCAGCTGTGAAATAAAGCAGCAGAGTGTTTGGTAAACTTTTTTGTAAAAGTGCTTTTGAAAAAAAAAACAGTATTAGAGTGTTTGGTAAACTTTTATATAAAACAGATGTGAAAAAAAGCCAGTTTTTCAAAGCTAGGTTTTGCAGCTTCTTGTTTTTGGCTTTTTTTCATCCAAAACTGTGAAAAAAAGCTGAAGCTGAGTGTTTACCAAACACAAAAACAGCTCCCAGCTTTTTTTGATAGCAGCTTTTTTCAGAATCACCTCAGCACCAAATCAGGTCTAAGAGGAATGATTATTTTACCAACTACTTGGCCGATGTCGATGTGCATCACCTTCCGCGTACGTAAATACTATAGAATGTCATCAATATCTTAACGGAGACATGAAACCAAAAGCGCAATGCTTGTACAAATTGTAAAACAATTGTTTGAGATTCTCAGTAAAGAGCAATCGTTTTAGATTTGTAATTACAAAATACAATGACAACATTTCTATGTAAAACTAACGTAGAATGCGTCGGAAATTTGACGAAATAAAATACGATATTTAATATATGGTTCTAATTCTCATTGCATTGATGTTTTCTAAGCTAATACCTTACACGATGTGTTGTAGATGATAAGGTCTAAGTTGGATACCATACCTATGTGACGATACTTCACTAATATGATGCTATGAAATCTTAACATGGTATTAGAATAGTTTACTGATATGGCCCAATTAACGAAGAGGGGGTGCCATTAGACAAAACAATTATGGACAACTCTTTTCTATCCCTTTTAATCAATGGTTAGGTTGTGAAATTGATTCAATACAATGGTTACATTGTCTAACATGTTATGATCATTAAATACTTTGATGAATGGGCATTGCAACTGTCACACCTTCTCGATCGGCCTTTTTCATGGATATAATGTCTTATATTATTGTTTGGCTGCATTTGCTGTATGTCTCTCTCAAGATAGACATAAAAATCGTAACGTTCTCTTATCCTTATTCAGCTCAAAATCAAATATTCTTTTAGTTCTTTGTTTTCTGTTGTGTTTTGATTTAGAGGAAGAAATTAAAAGTAGACGACAAGTTCGATATCAAATTAATATGAGACATTACCTTAATCTCTAATTCTTTAGTATGAATAAAATCATTGTATTAAAAGAATTGATTTTATCAAATACTCTATAGCACTTGATAATCAACTCCCATGAGGTGTCCAGACCCTTTTTTTTTTTTTTTTTTTTTTCCCCTTCTCTCACAGTTGTCCACACCGTTTGGTTAAGTGAGTACTGATAGTGTTTTAGGAAGTTGTACTTAGCTATATTTGTGTAATCGAGTGCCTTATTTGCATGTAATCTATGCTTGTATAAATTAATAACGTATTCAAGAAAATGAAAAATTGACGAAATAAAATACATATATAATATATGGTTCTAATTCTTATTGCATTGATGTTTTCGGTGTTAATACTTTACACGACGTATTTTAGATGATAAGGTCTAAGTTGGATATCATACTAATGTGACGATAACTCACTAATATGATGTTATGAAATCTTAACATGGTATTAAAATAATTTACTGACATGGCCAATTAAGGAAGAAGGGTGTCCATTGGACAAAACAATCATGGACAACTCTTTTCTATCCCTTTTAATCAATGGTTAGGTTGTGAAGTTGATTCAATACAATGATTACATTATCAAACATGTTATAATCATTAAATACTTTGATGAATGGGCATTGCAACTGTCACACCTTCTCGATCGGCCTTTCTCATGGATATAATGTCATCTATTGTTTGGCTGCATTTGTTGTATGTCTCTCTCAAGATAGACATCAAAATCATAGCGTTATTTTATCCTTGTTCAGTTCAAGATCAAATATTCTTTTAGTTCCTTGTCTTTCTGTTGTGTTTTGATTTAAGGGAAGAAATTAAAAATTGACGACAAGTTCGATATCAAATTAATATGAGACATTACTCTAATCTCTTGTACTTTTAGTATAAATAAAATCGCTTTATTAAAATAATTGATTTTATCGAGGGGACGAGGATTAAATACTCTATAGCATTTGATAATCAACTCCCATGAGGTGTACATACCTCCTCTTTTTTTTTTTTTTTTTTTTTTTTTCAGAGGTGTCCAGACCGTTGGATTAAGTGAGTAATGCTGGTGTTTAGGAAGTTGTACTTAGCTATATTGTGTAATCAAGTGCCTTATTTGCATGTAACCTATGCAATTAATAACATTTTCAAGAAAAAGAATTTTTTTAATCAATAATGTTCTTACCTTTTGTATATTTAAAAGTAATAAAAAGATGTTTTCATAAAAAAAGTAGGAAAAAAAAAAATTAAGTGATTACCTTTCCAGTTAAAAGAAAAAGGTAAAATAATGATTTAGAGGTACACGACTGATTACATTTCATACTTTTTGTTTAAGATAGAGTTTTAAAATAGTTCACCGGATTCTAACATTTTCACATAACATCATAATCACTCTAAAATTTTGAAGTTGTTAAAGTCATGTCAATGTGAATATAGTGCAAATACTGCTTATACGTTATCACATAAAAATGATAGACTCACTATATCATCAATTTGACAAAAGATCAAACAATCAATCCAATATTCATTTTCTATTTTTGAAGAGAAGCACAAAAAGCTTTTACAAGAACTAGAATACCCATTTTTATACAATGGGAAGGATGAAGATCCTCTTCAGATCTTTTTTGTATTAGGATACTCACATTTATATCCGTTCATTGTACATCGTGTAACCAACTTTTATTATATACTATTTGTATTTAATTTTAAATAAAAAATACAAAATAATTTCTTATCATCCACCATACAATAAATGAATATGATACGAGGTTTTAGAAATCCTTAAAAAAGGATCCAACTAGAATCCAACTCCAGGGAGGACAAAAAGCACATTATGGTAAAACTCAAAACTGTTTTATATTATATGACGGGTAACAAGTGTACAACCCTGTCTCATATTGTTTGACGAACAGTTGAAGTTTCATTGAAATCCAGACAGAGAGAAGCTTCCTTAACAACCCAACCTGTCAGTTCAAAGACTCCAAATTTTTCTTCAACTTCCTTCCCTTCCCTGTATTCTACCAATTCTTTATAGGACCTCTCACTCGAAGGGCCATATTTTATTGCGCATCAGAATTTCTTAGTACCCAAATAATCGCTTTCTGCTTCTGTTGGATTCTTTGCTCTCGGCTTAAAATCAGTCGGAAAAGCACTTTTCTTCAGTTTTGGAATTGCTTTTGAACTTCAAAGGCGGTTTAAACTTTCGCCCACCAACGCTTTGACTTGCTGGTAGTGGTGGCTCCTGTCTTTTGGTCAAAATACAGTTAGCATTCGAGCTGTCCATGATCTGCGTGTGGAACAGCTAAATTTCGATAATTTTTTATTTTTTTTAGCGATTCTCTGTCTTGTGTTGTGAGGTTCTGGATATTGGAAGTGTTTTTGAAGGGTTTGAGGTTTTTTGTTTTAGTGGGGTTTTGTTTTTGTTTATGTTTCTTGACATCCTGAAATTCGATTTTCGGTACAGTTAATAATTCGATACTGGGAACTGAGTTGTAAGTTATTGGAGTTGGGGTTAGTTAGTGGTTTCAGTTCATCGTTTGTGTTCAGATTCATGCTGTAGTAAATCTAGGATTGTAGATATGAGGAGCCGAAATTAAGGTTGCCGGAGTTGGGGTTTGGTCGGTTGTTGCGCATCCCCGTGCACTAGGCAAAATGGGAAGCAATGGGGTTGACCATCCATTGAAACATTTGGAAGAGGAAGGCGGTAGCAGCCAAGGACAGAGTAAGGATTTTCTGTTAAGTTGTCGAATTTATGATTCGGTGGAAATGGATAACAAGTATTCAAATGAACGATTGGTTGCAGGTTCTTTTCAGCAGGAGAGGAATCAGAAGAGAAATTCTTCACGGCCTTCTTCGGTTTTAGAGATTTTTCAGGCAAAAGAGTTCAATGTTGGTTCTTCACCTCGGAGAGGTTAGTGCCCCCACGTATTCCGTGTTATAGTTGTTTTTTTTTATCTGTAATGCATTGAGGGACAAAAAATGAAGCTTTTCCTTGACAAGAGACCAGGTTCTTACTCTTCTGGTTGAACTATAGTTTGACAACGTGGAATTACTTAAAATTTAGCCAAGAAACTTTCTATTAACACCCATGAACCAAAATGTGTTAAGCTTTATTGCCTATACAATGCGGAAAGGAGCTTCCCGTCTTAGCTTAAAATTCAAGAGTATATTGCCAGGATGTTAGTTGTGCCCTTTAGTAATCAGTCATTACTTAGTGAAGTCACTAAGGTGTAAATAAGTCATGGAATTTGGAATTTAGATGACCGGACTGAAGTTCTAGAGCGATACTGAAAAAGAAACGAAATGACGGATTGAAGTAGTAGAATAGTTCTTAAAATTCATGTTGTCTAAATTGTGGAAATACTTCAGATCCTAAACTATGATTATGTCCACTATTGTTGTTGGTGTGGCCACCATTTACTAAGCTTTTCAGTGAACCATAGGATGATGTGATCATGATCCAAACTGATAGTCTAATTAGTCCGATGATGTGATCAAGCCTACCCCAGATGTTACTGGACTTTAACGCCATACTGGGAACCATTTAAATATGTATTTATGTTTCTTTTGTTCTGGTGTTTATCTAATATTTGCTCACTGATACGTACACATATGTTCATGAAGGCTTGGACCATTCAATCACGGCACCAATTGGCACTCCCAAAGGTTTGCTGATTGAGGATCATGAGATTAGATTCCCTAGATCCAGGACGGAGAGGAAGGGAAGGCATGACTTAAAGTTGGATAGACTGTCAGAGCGTGAAAAGGTAGATACTATTATATGCATGGTTGTTTGTTGCCATTCCTGCGTTTGCTTATAAATTTTGATGTTCCAACTTTCAGAACTAGAAACATATTTGTTGGACTAGTTTCTTTCATGAAACTGCAACTTCATGCTGAATAGATGCGTGCCAAGTGTTGTCCCCTAAATTTGTTTGCAAAACATGGGTGTATGACAGACCCTGTCTTACACAGTATCTTGTACTGTTTCAGTACCTGATAATCGTGACATAAATTGAGCTATAATCTAGCGGCTCCAACCACTGAGGTTGCTAGTTATCCTCCATCCCACCCCCCCCTTCCCCCAATTCCTTATGAACATAATTTTGGATTGCTGATGGTTTATTTGATTTTATACATTCTTGTGGTTCATTCTCTTCTTGGTTGATCATTGCTTTTCTTGTTTTGGTTTTCAGAGAAAACTAATTGTTGAGATGGTCAAGATACAAAACGATGGAACGGTAGAAGTTGATTTGGAAAAAAGTGCACCTGTTGCCTCTGAGTTCTTAGAGCTCCACACTGTTGAAGATGTGTCCATCAATCTTGATGATATGCCTTCCAATACCATCAAGTCAATTCCAAGGTTGAAAATTTGCATACTTGTGGTTGGAACAAGAGGAGATGTACAGGCTTTCCTGGCTATGGCAAAGAGATTTCAGGCATGTTTAACATAACCAGATGACTTTTCTTGTGAATAATTTACCGTTGTTAGCACTTATTTCTTACCATTCCCCTAGTTGTATGTAATTTTACTATCATGGTTTGTTTTCCTTGTGGAAGAACTAGCTTCCTTCCGAAAAATCAACTTTCATCAATTTAGGTTACATTTATGATCCATGAAACCTTGAAATAATTTGTTGTCAATTTACATTCAGTCTGCTCTTGTTATACATGTTGTCATCGTACAGATGTGCGTTTTATTCTTAATGTACTGTTTTTTTAAGGAAGTACCAATATCATTGATATCTATCCGGTTAGGTATTGTTTTGTTGGTCCAATGAGTGCATTCTAAAGATTAGTTTTGTACCACTTTTTGGTGATATATGGCACATAGGTCATAATTCTTTGGGCTAACAGGATGCGGAGAGGTTAATAATTGTAACTTTGTCCTTGTTACGAAATAGTTATAACTCTTACCTGCAGAGATAGACCATGCTTGATGCTAGTACCTATAATAAATTTTAGGTATCACTGATATATTCCTATGTTTGTTGTATGTTTTATTGGTTGTAGATGGTTTTATGTTTTCTTGCAGGAGTTTGGCCATCATGTTAGGTTGGCAACTCATGCGAACTTTAGCTCTTTTGTGAAGTCGGCTGGTGTAGACTTTTATCCATTGGGTGGTGATCCTCGCGTTTTGATAGGATGTAAGAGGTCCTTAATATTGAAAGTGTTTTTTTTTAATTTTTTAATTTTTAATTTTTATAATATTTCCCAATTTATCTCAGCTGAACCCTAATTCCAACAAATTTTCTTAAAGTTAAACTGTAAGAGTTTGTGTGAAAGCTGGAGTTATTTGAATGTTGACTTCCTTAAATTAACTAACTTCTATTCTTTTAGCCAAAATTCGATATTTCTAGAGCTTAGAACTCTCATTCACATCATCGTTTAGACTCTAAATATGTTTATTGTTCTTCTACCCTTAAGTGCTTTATTGAATAACTGAAATTTAGTGCCCTTTAATTTTAGATATGACCAAAAATAAAGGTCTCATTCCATCCGGCCGAGAAGAAATATCAATACAAAGAAAGCAACTGAAGGCAATTATTGAATCTCTTCTTCCAGCATGCACAGAACCAGATATAGAAACTGGTGTGCCCTTTAAGGCACAGGCAATTATTGCAAACCCTCCTGCTTATGGTGAGTTAGTACAAGTGGAATATTTAATGTTACTTCAATTGAATTATGTTTCTGGTAAATCAGTACGTATTACAGTTTACAAAAGGTTTTACGATGAACTCTTATTCACAATTAAATTAAAAAGTTGTGTTGTTAGCTTCTTGCGTCTTACGTCATCTTTCATTGTTGGACCTTCCCGCTTCAATCAAGATTAATTAAATCAGTATAATAGACCCTCCCTTGTAGTTGGTCCTGTTAAGCTTGAAATCAGAATATTGATCCAGGACTGAAGGACTGTACTCGTCGGAACTTGGAAGCCATGCGCTGAAATATTTAGTCAGCAAAGGGTTTAAACCCCTTATTATGGGACCTTTGTAGTAACTAGATCTGTCCTTCAAGGAAAATTGTTTTCATCAAATATGTCAGTCACTCCATTTGTGGATCTGCCATTAGAAAATTATTGTGTGAATATAAAGTGTGATTAATGAACTTATTCTACATCTGCATCTTTTCTTCTTCTATCAAGTAAAAAGATATAGTTCAATCGTGAGAAACTTCTTAGATTATGTGATATGGGTTGCAGGACATGCTCATGTTGCGGAAGCTCTTGGAGTACCCCTTCATATTTTCTTCACAATGCCATGGACGTAAGTTTTAACCACTTCTTTTCTTGCATTCTTTTGATAGAGTAATTGTCCTCCTGGTAGACGCTGTGACTAGTTAAGTTAGTCATTCAATCTGGACCACTCATTCAAACAGGAACCCACTTGAAGAGTTCTTCAAATTGACAGTCTGGAAACATTCGAGAGTTTCTGAAATGTTTCCCGGTATACATAATAATATATACAGTTCAATTATAGTAAGATTCTAAGAAAGGAGGCAAGTCAGGCTGTGATCCTAATAGTTAGGTCCTGGATTAAAACACTTTTACAGATGGGATTAGAATGCTATGATTTGGAGTCTTTTAGTCTTCACCAATAAGAGATATCTAGGATTATGGATTACCTCTTTAAGTTTCTTCATTATATCGATCTCAGCAAGCGTCAAGCATATACAAGTATAATTGATTCATTTATACCATTAGGAAGCAGAGAAGGTAGAAACTTTCTTGGTCACATGGATTGCATTGGTGTTTCAAGTTGACATGAATAAAATTACAAAATAAAAGCTATTTAAGGATGCTTGAAAGAAATATTTGTTCTTATTCTTGTTTTCACTTTTCAGTAGTATGTTATGTCTTGAATGCTGGTTTATTTTGCGGGGAACTCTCTTCTATGTTGTGCCATCTAACGTAGCTTTCTATAGACAGGCCTACTTATAAATTTCCTCACCCGCTGGCACGTGTACCTCAAAGTGCTGGTTATTGGGTACGCGATTTGTTTGGTATTTACTTCTATTTATTTTATTGTCATATATTTGAACCACTGGACTAATTGATGAGAAATCTAATCCCATTTCTCTTTGCCACATCTAGATTTCATACATTATTGTGGATTGACTGATATGGTGGGGTATTCGGGGATGTATAAATGACTTCAGAAAAAAGAAGTTGAAGCTTTCTCCTATTGCATACTTCAGCACATACCATGGATCAATATCTCATTTGCCTACAGGCTATCTGTGGAGTCCCCACGTTGTGCCAAAGCCAAGTGGTATGTAATTCGATATTAATTATTCTCTTCTACCAGTAGTCTATTTGTTGGAAGGTTTTGACATTGTATGATATATGCAGATTGGGGATCTCTTGTGGATGTCGTTGGTTATTGTTTCTTAAACCTTGGGTCGAAGTATCAACCTCAAGATGAGTTTGTTGAATGGATTCAGAAAGGGCCTAAACCTATATATATTGGCTTTGGAAGCATGGTATATGATCTCGCTTAAATTATGTGTAAAGTGATTAAAACTGCAGTGTGTATTCCTGTTTTCTTATTTATTTATTTATTTATTTTAAACTTTATGTTCATGTTCAATGTTCATATAACTTTCCATATCAAAAAACTTAGTTGAATCTGGAAGGATTGGTAGGACTATCTTCAATAACTCTGATTTGATCATTAGGAAAGCTCATATAACTTTAGTGCAGATTAGCCTTGTTCCTTGAAAATTGACGATTATCTTGTCTAGTAATATATGTAATTTCTGCTAGAGAATTTAGAGGGCTCTTTGAGTACCTTGATAATAATACCAATCAATTCCATAAACATCGATGTCTTGATCGTTGCAGATAGTGCCGAACTGAATTTTCTACCTCTAGATATTTTCTATCTTGACCTGGAATCAGGATGATAGCATATGGACATAATTAAGTCCATTTTTCTTCTGAAGAGGGTGCTTCTTTATCAATGTGGGTTAATGGCTGGATACGTGTAATTGTGGCTGATAATTTATTTCTTGAATTGGTTTAGTACTTTGATTTTTATCTTTTTTTCTGTAAAAAATTTATTCCTATCGTAATTCACATTCATGGCTGATAAAATCATGTTTTCATCATGAGTTTTGAAAAGATTAGAACCTAAAACTTCGCCTGTTTTTTGTTAAGCCGCTCGATGATCCCAAGAAAACTACGAATATTATATTGGAGGCGTTGAAAGATACAGGACAGAGAGGAATAATTGATAGAGGTTGGGGAGACCTGGGTAATTGTAAGTGTCTGTTCTTTTTTCAATTAGATCTCATTCTTTAACCTGTTCTTGGAAATTCCACTGTATGGGTTAAATTGTTTGTCAAGTGTTACGTGCTTTGGTTTGTCAATTCATGTGCCTGTTGATATAGCACTTGACTATATCACCATATTATGGCTCTCTCTCTCTCTCTATGTTAAAATTGGATGTCCTTAATATCTTTTGAATTTCAGTTGACTGATCGTGTTAATTTTTGTAATCGCTGTTCAATTACATGTTTGTTATAAGGCTATTTTTAACCAAAAACAGGAAAAAAGGCGAGCTGTTCTAGTTGCTTTGCTTTAAAATAATAAAAAAGCATCTGATATATTTTCCTCTAATTTGGTTTGCGTGTTGCAGTTACAGAAGCATCCGATAATGTTTTCCTCTTGGAGGACTGCCCTCATGATTGGCTATTTCCTCAATGTTCAGCAGTGGTATGCCGTATTTTATGGTTTCACCTTTTTGTTCCATTTTAACTAATTATCACTCATGTAACCTGCACAGCGATTGGACATTTTTTCGTAAACCAGTTGTGGATATTGATTTCTACTGCATGTTTTTAAAAGCTGTACTATTGTAAATATGCAGGTTCATCATGGTGGTGCTGGGACTACGGCTACAGGATTGAGAGCTGGGGTAATGTTCTTTTCAGTCAGTGTGGTCGTTCTAATATCATTTATTTCTGGGAGAATGGATGCTTTATCGTTCACCATTGTATTTTTTTTTTTGTTGGATATTATCTAATTGCAATATTTTATGATATACAGTGTCCAACAACCATAGTGCCGTTCTTTGGTGATCAGTTCTTCTGGGGTGATAGGATACATGAGAAAGGCTTGGGGCCTGCACCAATACCTATTTCTCAGCTAACAAGTCAGAATGTGTGAAGCCTTGTGATCATACTTTTAACGGTATGACCATACTTTTAACAGTAATAGCATTAGCTGAAACGTTACCAGGTTAGATTAAATCCGTTCCTTTCTTTCTTGTTTTCATGTTTTTTTTTCAATTAGCATTATGTTGTTCACTTTGTTTATTAAAATCTGATTGCACCAAAAGACAGCCTTCAGGAGTGCACAAACTACTGAAAGTAGGAAACTCTACTCAGAATTTAGACCGTACCACAAAAAAGATAATGCAGACAGCATGAGAACACACTGAGAAAAACCAGAAACCAAGCAATCATGGAACAATGGACAGAAACAAATCAAATATCACAAATAATTAACACATGTCTTACAATCTCCGCCAAAGAAAAAAAGGGCTAATAATGTTTCAGTTATTCCTTACCAAACACTTAAGCAATTAGAGAATCAGATACAATCCTTCAATTATTTATCAGCACTACTCATCATTGCTCAGTTGGAAATGGATTAAAAATGAAAACAAATATGATATGTTAAAAATTTCATGCTATTAAATGGTAAGCTTTCCTCTTTATAGCGTAGGTCATGTGGTTAGTCCGTTAATGAGAAAATAGTACAGCAACGTAGCACACCAGGCATTTGTTCTAACCAGGAATTGAAACCCTCTTAGGTTAAATCTCAAGTACTAGAAATAGCAAAGTTGATAGAGAATGAAGACGGTGTTGCAGCTGCAGTTGATGCATTTCACCGGCACTTACCTCCTGAGTTACCATTGCAACCTGCATCTTCAGAGGAAGATGAGCTTCCAAGCCCTATGGTGTGGTTATTTCTTCAACTTCGGAAGTGGTGCTGCCTGCCTTGTGGTGTGTAGGATTCTTGCTGTGTCTTGTGCTGTTGTACAGATATATTTTTCTTTTTAATTTTATTTTTATATTCATAATTTAGATTGGCGTTTCATTCATTTCATCTATGGCTTCCCTGCGTGGGTTTGATTGATAAATTGCTTACAAGTTAATATAGGGTTCTCACAGCTTGGGGTATAGAGAATTACAAAAAGTCAAATTTCGTTTCAGTTAGTAAAGCTGACAAAGTGAGAATATAACGATGCTGAACCGAATCAATTATTTATATCAATTTTCACTGACCTGAGAAATATAAGTACGTGGTTCCGCATAAGATTTGCTGAAGTCAAATGATAATAGTTTTGTCATTTTGATGCTGTGTACCCCAACCTTGGTTTGCAAGCACACTCCTTATCTTAGGGACACGGGATAGGGCCAAGTTTTGGCTTACTTTGGTATTAAGGGACACTTGTTTTTACATCTCGTCAACTACCACATGCCTCAAGCTGGTAAGCCAATTATTATTGTATATGAGTGAATATATGTATATATCTATGTATGTACTTCTGTGCGGTTCTTGAGATCTTTCCCAATTCTATTTCTTGACTTTTTATATATTCATCACAGAAAGAATAATAATACAACATATTTACGGGTTTTGAATCCTGTAAGAAATTGAACAATGTGTTTGAAGGTACAGAGAAATGCAAACTGATGTTTGCTTGTCTTTGAACTCTGCTCAGGTTGTATAAATAATTGGAGCACTGTAATATTGAGACATTCTTGAAACTGCTTGTAGGAGTCGAACAATTTTATCGAACCTTGAGATAGTTAGCAACTTTGGTTGCCAGAGAATTTCAGCATTTTGTCCATCTTGCATAGGCAGGTTGAGTAATAGGATTTAATGATTGTATGGATTATGAAAGTGCTACTGAATCCTGTATGATTTGCACTGGTACAGTCTTACTATAACTGAAGTAGAAGGGGGTGAAAGAGTTATACGAGTTCTCAAGTAAAACCGTAGCGTTGTACTCCATATATAGACCGGTAGATACATTGTAACGACACACTTAGCTACTTAATACAAATATTCTACTAATTTCCGTCATTTTTTGTAAAGTTGATCTCTTTCCACCTTGATTCCATGTAGTTAGTCGAATTCTCTGGTGTGGCATACACTCCACATGTGAAATACAGGTCCCCTGGTCCTTGGCCTTTCACATCAAACTTCTTGACACCATCAATGAAAACTATTATCTTTCCTTTGTCAACGTTGTGGATTATGTTTACTTGAAACCACTTGTCGTAGAGATCAGTAGCTACGAGGTTGTATTTGTAGTATTTGATATCTCCGTCGTACATCCTTAGCTGTAGAGATGTAGCTCCCTCAGCTGCACCGTGGATCTGCACAATTGTAACCCCAGAAGTATCACTTGGCACATATATGTTCTTCAAATTGCCAAATTCCAGAAGAATGGTCATGCCCCTGCAACAAAACCCCCAAGTTCGGCAACTAGTTAGAATATTAGTGACAGCATTGTGAAAAAATGGTAGGAAGAGGGAGAGAGATATATATACCGATATGCGCAGCTCTGAGCTCGGTTGTCAGTTTTGAAGGGCTTGTCATGATTGTATATCCAAAAACCTCGAACCCCATCCTTGTACCTGTAACGATCATCGAGGGGTTCGTTATATGGTGTTTGTAAGACAAAGTTGTCTTCCGTCAATGGCACAAGGGTGAATCCATTGGTAGGATCAGCAGCACAAAGACTGACACAACCATTTATTTTAATAGAAGGAAAAAAAAAAAAAAACAAATTCAATAACCCTTTTAGGCATTGATCAGTCACAAGTAGGGGTGAAACTTAGGTTGGACCAATCCGAACTTGTTCATGTCCAACCCGACTTTAAACCTGAACAAGTGCGGTTTTCTTAGTTATAAACCACCCGAACCCAACCCAATTTTAGCCCGTTCATTGATTGGGTTGAGTTGGGTTGATCATTTGCTCATCCATCCCTAACCCAACCCAACCCAACCCAACCCGACTAACCAATCCCAATCTAACCAGATTATAACCCATAGCAATCAATGCTCATACTATATCCAAGTGAGCCAAGTCCAAAAATCAACGCGCTTTCTAATATTTTTTTAATAAATTACCCTTTATAATTACTTAAGTTTTTAGGGAATAAGATGCTATAATTAGTCAGCCCATATTTGTAGTTTCTAAATCGTAAAGCTTTATAATAGATGGATTTATGAAATTAAAGTTAGCTAGCTTGGATGCTACTTAGCTTAATTTTTGTAGGAATTCTTGGAAACAAAGTTGTTACAAGATTAAACTTGAAAACGCTAGGCAACCCGAACCCAACCCAAGTAAACCCTAACCCAATTAAATCCGAGCCCAAATGAACCCAATGAAACCTAACCCGAACCCGAGCCCGAATTGTAAAAGTTGAGTTAGGATTAGGTTGACCTTCTAACTCGCCCAAGTTGCACCCCTAGTCACAAGCGATCTATTATTCATAAAGAAAAAAGGCATATTTGTTGATTTGCCTTCGGAATGTATATGGAACTGCCAATTTTCCTTCTGAACTTTAATTTTAGCCGATTATCCTTTTGAACTTTTATAATTAGCCAATTTTCTCTTGAGCTTTAATTTTAAAGAGTTTTAACGAAACACTCCCGATATTGTTCACTTTTAATGAAAAATTACATTTTAACCTTTCCTTGGTACTATTCACTATACCTATATTTGTCATTTTTCATTAAAACTAAAGTTTTTCTTTTTTATGTTTCGTTAGTTTTCCTTTAATTTTAACCGATTACCCCTTAAACTTTTATAAATAGCCAATTCCTTCCTGGCATTAGATTTTAAAATTTTTCATTCAATTTTCCATCAATCTTGATCACGGGAACAACACATGTCAATTGTATGAGAGCCAAAAAAATGGAATTTTTTAAAATATAACGCCAAGGAAAAAATTGGCTATTTATAAAAGTTCAAGACAGTAACGGCTAAAAGTAAAGTTCAGGGGGGAAATGGCTAATTATACAATTTCAGGGGGCTAATCGGCTAAAATTAAAATTAGGGGGAAAATTGGAAATTATATACAAGTTCAGAGGGTAAATCAACAAATACCTCAAGAAAAAATAAATAAGATTATTGATATATGATATCAGTATGTAAAAAGTTATCATATTTGGAACGAGCTGTTAGTAGCTAATGTGAAGGGAAATGCTAAGGAGGTTATATTTTTAATTTGACCATATTTTGTAGACCACATTATACTGCAGTTAATGGCTGGATTCTTTCTTTAATGATTTAAAGAGCGAGTCCAACCATCAACTGCCATATCATGTAATTTACAAAAATATGGCTTAAGATAGTCTCTCTAACATCGTCCAATGTGAAAACAAGGGGACTATTTAATACCGTCCATTAAACGTTAGTTTAAATGCCGTTATTCTTTGGAGTGGAAAAGCCTGTTTGGGATTCAATTGGGAATTAGAAGTGTTTTTTCACAACTAAAATACTTACGACTGTGAGAAGGCATTTGGATTTTCAATGAAAATTTTGACATATTTACACTGAAAACGCTTATGAGCAGAAATTCATTCTACAAAAGCAGTCCCACTACACGAATCCTAAGTTCCATGGTCTAAATATTATATATACTTTGAAGCTGCAGAAGCTTGCGTTACATTGGTATGGAAACATCTCAAGGCAGTTGGTTGTAGATCGAACACAAACATACATAAAATTTGTCCATTGCAGAATATATAATCATCAGCACTTTTTATATATTTTGAGGTCTTTCCAACGTGATTCCATGTAGTAGCTTATGTTAGCCGGTGCAGCATAAACTCCACATTTGAAGTACAAGTCTCCTGGCCCTTTATCCTTCACCTGAAATTTCTGGACTCCGTCGATGAAAACAGTCACCGTGCCTCCGTCAACGTCGTGAATTATGTTAAGTCTGAACCACTTATCGTAAAGATTTGTAGCCACTAAATCTCGACTATAATACCTCATGTCGCCGTTATAGATTCTTAGGATTATTGTGGTAGCACCATGAGCTGCTCCATGTATCTGTGCTACCGTAGCACCGGAGGTTCCATTTGGCACAAATCCATACCCTTCAAATTGCCATATTCCAGATGAATAGTCAAGACCCTACATAAAACTTAGTTAGGTCTAGCTGTTGATTGTATATGAATCTCGACCACCAGTTCTAGAAGCGTTCTACACAAGACGTATACCATACATAGCAAAAAAGCACACACAAATTCGTATACGCATATTTAAGAAAGCGTTTTTTCTTGCTAGACTTATGTTGGCAGACTATGTTTAGTATAAGTCAACATGAGCAATAATTCATACTCACTGCTAACAACGTAAATCCACTTGTCTGATGAAAATCAACGTGATCAATGTCCCATATTTATATATATATATATATATATATATATATATATATTTTTTTTTTTTTTTTTTTTTTTTTTTAAAAAGAAGAAATTTCTTGCCCACTGTATTTTAAGTACTGTTCTCTCTAGTCGATCAGTTAACAATTTATGAATATTTGGGGTATGTATATAGGTTAGTAGCCTCATATCAAACCGTCTAACAATATAAGAATTTATCGGTAAAGTTGTGACTTTGAACAACACATTTAGTTAAAAATCGACTTAATTAATTCACCAAATATGAACATAAACATATATCAGTACATATATGTTATAAAGAGAGAGTAGCGCAGGTAGGGAGATGTTACCCGTATGCGGACTTCAGTACGTGGCTGGGTTTGGCTACTAGGGTTATGGGGCTTGTCATCAGCATAGACCCACAAACGCCTTACTCCATTGACACTACTATAGCGCTTCTCCAGTGGTACGTCATACGGTTTCTGTAATTCGAAATTATATTCCGTCAACGGAACATCGATGAAGCCATCAGTGGGATCAGCACCACATAACTGAATAATGTCTTTCAGTGAGCCCAGAAAAACCAAGGAGAGAAGCATATAGCAGTAGCTACCTCTCATAGTTGATGGTGGGAGCTTATATCTCTGACTATATGTACATATATTTATAGGACATTAGAACATCGGTCACATTACATAATTTTTATTCTTAATTTTACCATTTTGTAATTTGTCATTTACTAATGAAAAGTTTGCGCATTGGAAGATAATTATTGACATGATTCCCGATAACTTATATTATAACACATACTGTCATGTGATCCTAGGTACATAGAAGCAGCTATCCCAAATACAAAGAATAATAATGAAGCGACTTTGAACTGCCTTTAGTATTACCATATTAATTGTTAAATTCAAGCTAATTAATAATGTAAATACCCACAAGATGACAAGGCATGTGAAGGCACCCAAGGATGGTTTCTTGGAACATAATGACAAAGGTAGTTATAAAATAAAATTAGCCCTTTAGCCTGCAGGGTAGTTAGCATAGTATAGTGCAGGATGACAGAGTAAAAGACCAAAAATACTCAAAATTTAATTGTCTAAATGCAATAAAATTAGTGTATGTGCAGACTTCTTCTACATGGAGGGAATCGTGTTCGTTGTTATACAATACAATTAGCATACTAATGAACATTATTCTCTACGAAAGTTAATAGTCTATGTGCAGGAAGACTAATCCATCCAATCTTTCGTCTTCTTCATGATATTCAATGCAAGGAGATTATCAGACGAAAAATGCTATTCTTATCGTTTTTTATACCATCATTTGTCCTATCTTTTTAATAGAAATTGGGACACAGATGTGTTTGCGGGCCTTACTTTTATTGGAGAGATTGTACAGGTGATAGTACAAATAGATGGCAAGAGAGAGTGCCTATATGCAATCATGCTCTCCTAAGATCCTCATGTTCAAGACCCATGAGAATTAAATGTATATTAGCCACAAGATTATATTAGTTCATATCCAAAATCTTAAAATATTTGACAACTTAATAAACCAAAACCAACATAAAACCCATGAACCATTAGAAAATTCATTTTCTTGTTATGGTTTATTAACTTGTCCAATATTTTAAAGACTAATATAATCTTGTGGCTAGTACGCATTTGGTCCTCAGAAAGCCTCAAAATGAAGACATTAGGAGAGCAGAACTCATTGTGGATGACATTTGCACAAAGTTATTTTGTGAAAGGATATATAGAAGAGAACAAGAGAAAGCGTCTGAGACATTCATCTTTTGCCAATATGAAGCATATAATGCCTAATTTTGTTTATATTGGTCTTAGTGATAGATTTTTAGTGTGATACTTGCATCTTAGCCAAGAGTTATCATGTTCCTTATTACTTGAGTTTAAAGAGAAGTGATGTCCCTTTTGTATTGGTACCTTCGAAAGTTGGGGACCATCCCCAACCTCTAGTGTTTCAAGTATTAAGTGGTGTGACATTTGTGGGTATTTGCACTTGTATGGCATGGCTATATTCTTGAAGAACAAGAGTGAGAGGATATTTTTAATTTTCATTCTTTTCATAAGATGATACATCTTAGTTTTCAAGGAAAGTCCAGATCCTCCGTGTTGGGTTTCCAAGCTAGTTATTGGGATAAATTTAATTTAAATATTAACTATGCAATGAAAAAAATAAAAATAACATACAATATGTTATATGGATTATATATCTGGTTGGTTGTAATCAATAATGCAATAAATAAAGATGGTAAAGAGGTTAACTTACATGAATCCTTGTGCTTGTGTACTTCCTCTTCATTATTGATCACAAAAAGTTCCCTAAGTACTGAGCCTCTAAGAGTATCCACACTTAATACACCAATGACAGATGATGAAGTGAAGGATTTGATTATTCTAGCAAGATCATTCACTTGAATTAATTCTCTTGGGCACACTTGGAAGTTCAGCTAGGAGTTTTCTCTCTTTTCTCTGTAGGACAAAAATGATCGTCATGGACTATTGACCTTAAAAAACTATTTAGCCTATGTGGCGTGCAAGCCAAATAGCTAATAAGCTAATTACGTCATTCGGTTGAATGCGGCGCATGCCAACTCATCGATCGAGCTCGGCCAGGGAGTGAATGAATGTTGTTGTGGCATTGAGTGTGTTGATGACCTCTAAATCTTGTGATTGCGGCCGGGGAACGAACGTGGTTCAGCCTTCGGGTTCTAGAGCCTGAAGATAAGGTTGCTAGTTACTATGAAGTTCAATAAATATTCAGCTTTCAGTGTGCTGAATGTCGTAGCCTGGTAACACCCCAACTCGCCGAAATGCTAATGGGTTAATCTCTTCCAACAAGGATTCAGAGATTCCTTGTTGACTAAGACTTGGATAGATAATTAGTCGATCTCGAAACAGTGTTGTTTATCCAAACTGAAGATGTCATCGGTTGCCTTTACAATGCTATTTATCCAAGTTGAAGATGTTTTGGTGGGAAAAACAGTAAAATAAAATTCTCAAGAGGGTTGAGAGTTTTCGCGTAGAGCGAGAGTTTGTGCATAGCAGATTTGTGTGTTTATTTGAAGAGAGCTCAAATATTGTCTGCAACTTTGTAATTATGGAGCAAGTATGCTCAGTGAACAAAATGAATACGAGATATTCCTTGTGGCAAATGATCCTCAATTGACATTATCCACCTAAGCTACGAGCACCAATCGACTCAAACCAAACAATAGGATAGAGTCTTGATATTTCAAACCCTCTTGTGATTTGGCACCTTGATCATCATTTG
The DNA here is from genome assembly GCF_041283825.1 of Pyrus communis. Lineage (NCBI taxonomy): Eukaryota > Viridiplantae > Streptophyta > Magnoliopsida > Rosales > Rosaceae > Pyrus > Pyrus communis. The sequence goes on along the minus strand of NC_142569.1, from coordinate 32,949,580 downwards.
GTGGGGACAAAAATTTATCTCTTCTTTTTATATTTTGGCATATGATCATGATGATTTTGACGTTACTACGAGTGTATTTGATGTTTGGAGGTGCACTAATTGGTGTATTGATATACATGATGGTATATGTTGACTGGAGCCATCAGGCAACCGAGGAGTACTTTCAGTTTGGATAGACAATACTGCTTCGAGACCGACTAATTATCTATCCAAGTCTCAATTAACAAGAGATCTCTAAATCATTCTCAATCAACATAAACCATCAATTTCAACTACTACAATTCCTCCAAGCAGTTATATTTAGTATATATAATGTCTCAAATATCGCAAACATACATTTCATTCAAGGGGAATTTGGAAATCGTGCACTGCAAATCAAATATAGCAAACACACATTTCGTTTTCCAGATAGTAACTTCTTTTTTGGGAAGTGTGTGTAGGACAGACGTGATCAACTTAGTTTAGTAAGTTTACTGTTTATTAAATTAAGTTTAGTAGGATATTATTCTATTTCTATTTCACTTATTGTTTGTGGTTGTTAATATCATTAAATTTGTGAAATGGCTAGTAAGTTTGAATTGATCAAAATTGAGAGGCTTGTCAATCATCGTATATGGAAGAGAATGGTTGCTTATCTTCTTACCCACAAGAAAACTATGTATACAATTCAAGATGAGGCACCCGTTGAGGGTTCTCGTGCTTTTACAGAGTGGGAGAAGGATAATGAAACGGCTCATGCCATAATTCTCAACCATATGGAAGATGATTTGATTCCTCTTTATGAGGGATATACAACTACCAAGGAGATCATGGATATTCTTGAAGACAAGTACAGTCCCAAATCTCAAACTTATATTCAATTACTTCTTGAGAAGTACAACGGGACACATATGTCTGAGAATGATAGCATGGTGGACCATGTTACCAAGATGGAGATTATGGCAAGAGATCTTTCTAATGTTGGCCATCCTATTTTTGATGAAATGCAGTCTCTATACTTTTGAATAGTTTACCAAAGTCGTGGGATCATGTAGTAACTACTTTGACATATGGTCAAAAGGAATTAACCATGACCACATTACTTGCGATGTTGGCTATAGAGGAAGTTAGAATGAATCGGAGGAAGGAAAATGACAAGATTATTAGAGATGGTGGTCTTCTACTAGCTGAAAGTTCACAAAGTAAGCCACAAATGAATAACAAAAGAAAAAACTCGAAAGAGTATACACACAATAAGGGCAAGAAAAATAATTGTTTCCATTGTGGTGAATTTGGACATTATAAGGTTAATTGTCCTAAACAAAGGAAGAACAATGATATGCCGAAGGAATTGATTCTTTGAATCTATTCAAATATGATATATTTACTACATACTTTGAATATTGTATTTTTGTGTAAGGTGTAAGATTATATTTTGTACACATTTTCTATCAATAAAAGTATTAGTTTTATGTATAGTGTTCAATTTAATATATAGTATAATTACTATGATACTAAGAATAATGTATCAAAGAAAACCCAGGGAAGCACAAAGTTCCACTAGTAACCAAGAAATGGTTTAAAACAAAGACATTGTCAATGATCAAGTGGGAGAGAGATATAATCAATGATCATGACAATGATATGGTTAGTAACGTGTTACTAGGTTCTAATAGTAATAATTAGAACAGTGGGAGAAAAAGAAAATTGAAGTTGCCAACAAGATTCGAATGGCAATTAAAATCTTCAATTTTGATTAGATTAATCAATCAGTGGGAAACCCAAACAAACTTTGTTTCAGTTTATTTTATAATCAAAGAATATGATTATGTTTTTAATCAAGCACGTCGATAAGAAGTCAACATGTTTACCAAGAACTGAAGGTATGGAATTCATTGAATTAAGTAATATGTGTTTTTCTATTGTAGTGCATTTTTGCAGGAAATTTTGACTAAAAATGTAATGGTCGCTTCTTGATTAATTAAGAAACAAAGTTGTGTTATAATATGGGCCGGTAAGTACTACAATATAGGGTCAATGTTTATTGATATATATGGATTGTAATCCTAGGAATTATGTCAATGTGCTTTATGATAATAAGTCCACAATCTTCTAGGAATTGTTAGTTCCTAAGGAGAACAAATTGATGCAAACTATCACTATATGGAACTATAGTGGAGAGGGATGACGTAAGAGTTGACCACACACCGTCGGCTAAGATGGCGGCCGATCCTATGACCAAAGGATAGCTCTGAAAGGTTATTCAGAGGAGTATGTGACTACAAGTTGGAATCATCTAGATGTTGTAGTTGGAACATGCAATATGGGCATCATTGGAGGGATTTCAGGGACGCCTGAAATGAACAATTTGATGCAACTCTATCTGATTGATTGGTCGGATAAAAGATAGAGGGGCACTAGCGAGGTAATGGAGTTACAACAAATGTTCTTGTTTGTAAAATCCGTTTATAGGCATCAAGTTTGAATTTGTATAACATCTTGGCGCATAGTGTGTAAAGTCATTGATATGGTGTATCAATGAAAGCCTCTGGATTGGCTTAGGAGGAAGTACTTGATCCAAATTTGAACGCAGGTCAAGTTAGTCTTGGTTGAATTCGCCATTCATGCTAGGTACGGATGGTATTTTCTTAGTAAAGAGTAATTATGCCATTTTACTTGAACGATAGTAAAATGGAATCGCTGGTAAAAGTGCAGTCAGTAAAAATGTTCAAAGCGTGTGCACTTATAAGCCAAACCACTGACTAATGACAGTTTACAAATGTTTATAAACTACAGTTGGAAAGTCGAGTGATCAGGATTTGATACTTGGTAATGATATCCAATTTGTGTAGCCAACGGAATCTTACATCATCAAGATCAAGTAGGAGATGTTGGAATATGATCATGATGATGTTGACTTTACTATGTGTGCATTTGATGTTTAGAGGTGCACCATAAGAGTGGTGTATTGATATACGCTTAACCAAATGGTATGATAAAAGGTATGACTTATCATAAGAGTTATACCCTTTTGTGTCTTATCATGAAAGGATAAAACCATTTAGAGAAGTCTCATAACTCTATGGAAAGGGTATGATGAAGTCTATAAAAGGAGGATTCATTCCTCTAGACAAATTGTGAAACTTGAAATAGATTATCTTCTTCCCTTTGGTGTACTATTTCTTCCTTGACACTACCACAATATTAAATAGTCTAACGACATTAGAGTTTGATCTTGTGACAATTGTGCTAAATTCCGTCAACCTTCTAATCCCCATGCATAGTTATAAATCCTAAATCATGTTGTTCTCCGTGCCCACCTTAACAATCCTTCATCTCATTTGAATTTGTGGAATTGGAAAGCAATCACACCGCTTATAAAATGCAAGCCATCAGAACCGTGATTACGTTGGACAAGGATTCTATCATCTTTGCTTTTGTTGCTGTCAAAACATTTTAAATAAAAACTCCAAGATAATTATCATGATAAAAACTAATGATAAAATCTTAAAGAAGTTATTAAAAACATTTATTTACTCTCGAAGCTATACGTGTTTGACGCCTATAACAGTTCTAACTAAAGCGAGCAATGAAATTAATTAATAAACTAATTTAATTCCACAAACCACGAGTGACATTTAGCTAGCAACACATCATGGTTATCCAAATTAGATACAAGTATTCGTGAAACTCTTCTAATCATTTGATTGTAGTTACAATGTAATTCGGTTCTTCTATCATTCGTATCCTGATCAAGATTGATGTGATATGGAATAATGTCAAATCACATGTAGTTATCTATGATCACCATGATGCATTTTATGTTAAAGCAGTTCTTACAAACATAGCTTGATTAACAGTTACTCTAGCTAGAGATGTTCGAGATGGATCTTCAAGTGGCTTTGAGGGATATCCTTCTATTAAACAATCACCAGAAGGTGATAGATTCCTTATTGCATATTCATATATCTCCATACTTATACACATGAACCCAAGCAACACATTATTGGGCTATGCGAGGTAATGAGGGCTTTGAGGTGAAGTTAAAGATATATTTACTATGGCCATATATTTTTGAGATGGTTCTTCAAGTAGCTTTGAGAGATATCTCCTTCTATTGAACAATTACCAAAAGGTAATCGATTCCTTATTGTACATTCAGATATCTCCATACTCATACACATGAACCCAAGCAACACCTATTGGGTCATGCAAGGTAATGAGGGCTTTGAGGTGAAGTTAAAGTTCATATCCATAAGCACAAGATATCCGATGATGCCTAATGTCTAAGAACTATTTGCATATTATAGTTCGAAGCTCTGTAATATTTGACTTGTGGTAAACATCCATACATTTAAGCTTCCTTGAGCGACCAGCGTTTGTTGAACTTGTCCAATAGACAAACACTTGTATATCCTCCACGTGCCCAATATGCTTTGTACTAGACCATGCTAACTTTAGTGTGATATACACTGGCCTTACCGAATAGTCAATGTCTAGTTGAGTTTCTAGTCGACTAGGAATTTAATTTGTTTAAGGACTAAGTGATTATGAAATATAAGATTCCCTGCCCTAATATCGTTTAAGACATTATTTCCATACCTTAAGTCTTATGGATTCATTCATAGTATATTATCTCTATAATATAGAGTCAAACTCGTAAATAAATAAAATTTGCCCTTTTTATTTACTAATTAATATGAATTTGTTACATTGTTCAATATTATAAAATTAGTTTTTAAGCCACAACTCCAACTCTCACACTTCTTCTCCCAATGATTGTTATCTATTTATTCTTTCTTTCTCTATATTTTATTTCTAACATATATAAAATTGTATGTTTTTTTTTTATAGTTTAAAATGTTAAACAAGTATAGGGGGGTGGTTTCGTTACAGCTGTGCTATTACCATATCAGACCTATCAAGTTTAAAAGGTGCGGATTTGCCCAGTTATCCATATTCGTGTGGACTTCCCGCATGTTCTTAGGTTTAAGAGCTCTCAAATGTACTGTTATTTAGAAACATGATATGAGCTCAATTATGAAGCTTAAGGGCTGTAAGGTTTTGGTTAAGCCACAATGATCTAACCATAATAAAGTGACATTGAACTCAAATTAAATCTAAAACCTTACACTTTTAATTAAAGAGAAATATTACAATATATAGTAGTAAGTGGTAAAATGATTTTTAGTAATTGATTATTTGCCTTATATGGGAATGAATGCTCTAAATTTAGGGTTTTTATGCAACAATGTTAGAGAACTTCCACCCATTGCCCTTTGGCAAGTGCTTTGAAATTGCCCTTAACCTCAAAATACATCTCCAGTGGCCCAAATAGCAAGGGGCAATGGGTCGGCCACGCCAAGCTCGCCCAACTATCCCGGAATTCATGCCCAAGGCCAGCAGATAAATAGATGCCAACATGACTTCAGTCACGTTATTATTTTGGGAAAATTTGAAATAGGTCCAATTTTATAGACTACCTTTTGAAATAGGTCCAATTTTTAGTGACTTTTGACTTTTGAAATAGGTCCAATTTTTAGTTACTTTGGACCCATTTCAAAAAACCCCTTATATTTTTTATGTCTAGTGCGTGTATTACATGGGCATGCGGGTGAGTGGGTTGACAATTTATGTTGTTATGGGCCCCTGCAGCAGCAACTCAAACTGAAGATCCGACGACTCGAAGACGTGGCCATGGATTTCTCATGGCCGGATGATCTGAATCGTTGAATTTTTAATGTTAAAAGAATTGAAAAGTTGTGTCATGTGGCGCGTTCTGATGCGTCAATTTAATAATAAGAAAATTAAATTGTCAGAATTAATCCAATCATTAAAAAGTGAAAAAATGAAATGGAAACCCACAAACAAAAACAAAACAAAAAAAATACTTGCATGAGAGACGAGACTAATGTTCAAACCCCCAAGTGCCAACCTCCTCCAGCTCCCGGTTTTCTTTAAACCAGCCACACCATCAGCTCACTCTTTCTCGTTCACCACCATGCGGTGGCTGCCGCTGAGGTCCGGCGGCCTTGGGATCGCCGCTGTGGCCTATGTGGCAGTCGACTACCTCCGCCACCTCTCGCCCACGTGGCACGGCCGTCTTCAGCCTGCGTTGCACACCGTACTCGCCGTCATTGCCGTCAGTCGGGTTCCTTTCTACAAGCATTGGTCCTCTGAGTTTCGCGTCGTCTTTCCCTTCATCGGTTCTATGCTCTTTATGATCTTGGCTCTTCTCCTTGAAGCTCTCTGCGTCCGCTTTGTCACCGCTGTTCTCGGCCTTGATTGGAACAGGTATTGTTCTTATACTTCCATTCTCTCTCTCTCTCTCTCTTTCTCCCCATCTGTGTATATTGATCTGCATTTCGAGTTCTCTGCTTTATTTCGGGTGCTAAATCCCTAAATATTATGTGGGTCGAGTTTGATTTGGTTGTTTTTTCGGCATTTCGCTGTAATCTGAATCACCTGTTTTGTTTATTGTGCTAACTAATTACCAGACTAGGTCAAATTTATGTGATTAGTGCCAGCATTTTAAGGATCTGATGTTATATAATTTTTTTTTTTTTTCGAAACGATGGTTTAATACTAAAACTTGAATACAATCAAAGTCGTGGAATGGAAGAGAATAATGTTAGGTCTCATTCCACGCTAACTCATTATGAATCGATAATGCTAATATGGCAAGCCTATCGGCGACGCCATTACATGCTGGAGGAGCGAATTGAAAAACGAACATCATTCAACGGAGCAGCCAAGGCCTTCACGTCTTCAACCAATAGTCCTAAACTGGAAACATCCTTCAATGAACTGTGCATGCATGGCTGCAATGGTGCCCACTCAATCACCTTCCACCACCACTTTTGTTAAAAACCGCATGAAACGATACGGTTCTAACTTGTCAATAAAGCGACTGAAATGATGAAATTACAGATTTGCTTGGTTGTCACCAATAATTTATGTCAAACTCCCCCATATTGTTTAGAGAAGGCTAGCAAATCCAAGAACTCAAGCATATTATCTGACTTGCATTTAGGGTGCCGGCCTACAAAAAAAAATTATGCATCTTTGCTCCACTTCTTTTAGCTCTTTATTTAGATGTAAAATTGTGTGCTTCAATATAAATGCAAATTCCATCACGATAGTTAGACAACCTTTGGGCCACAAAAGCTTTAACTGTTAGGGAATGAATCAGCAAACAAGTGAGGAATGAGAATTGGAGTATTCAGACTAAGAACCTCCCGCAACCAAGGCTCTAAAACCATGTTAGATGACCACTAGCCCTCAAAAGCTTGTGCTGTTAGGGATCAGTTACAATGTAATGTATTATCAACCAAACAAAAGGAATCTGAAAAGAAAATACACATGGAAAAATATCTTCTTGTAAATTTTCTTGTCAAATTTCCACACATAAGCAACATTTTTCATTTGATTTCTGTTTAATAAAGTCCCTCGGCATTGTTGTTATAATTGAATGATTTGATACAATGATTATAAGGTCTGTGTCTCTCAGATGATTTGATGCAGTCCATTTTCTTGTATTTCTTATCATCGCTATAGAGAGGATACTTTTTCATTTCTCATGCAAAATTAGCCATAGTTTTTAGCCAAGTATTTGATGAGAGGAAACTGATTGACCTTTTTATGTTTGATACTTGACAGTCGTACAGCTCCCCTTCCCGACACTGGCCAGTGGTTGCTTTTGGCACTGAATGAGAAACTTCCTCATACATTAGTTGAAATATTGAGAGCTCGTATTATTGGACTGCATCATTTCCTCATGTTGTTTGTGATGTTGGCTTTTTCCGTACTGTTTGACTCTGTGAAAGCTCCTGGCCTTGGACTAGGTGCACGGTACATGTTCACCATGGGTATTGGCCGTCTTCTTCGTGCCATAACTTTTGTATCAACTGTTCTGCCATCTGCCCGGCCTTGGTGTGCTACTACTCGTTTCACAGTCCCTTCATATCCTCATCGCTGGGCTCAGAAGTATTATGTTCCGTATGCTTCGGATTCTAATGCTATTCGTGAATTGTTACGACAGGATATAGCTTTTGGTAAGTACTACATAATTGGTTCATTTTCTTCTTGGTCTGATCCCTAGGTTTCATTTTCTCGATTGCAACTTCAGCACCAATAGTTTCCTTTCTACCTGTCAGCAAATGCATTCCCCTTTGAGGATAATGTGGCTGTGTATGTTACAACATTTTTTATTTGTTTCCCCTAGCCAATACTGGAAAATTACTTGGCGACTTTCGGCCGGATTGGGGTCGAATGAGCTTCCTAATAGATCTTCTGCGACCAACCGCGTTGGATGGACCATGGTATAGTTCACTGAAGAATGCTGGAGGCGGCTGCAATGACCTCATATTCAGTGGACATGTGCTAGTTGCTGTATTGACAGCTATGGCCTGGACGGTACTGCCTAATATGTATTTTGAAATGTCTAGCCACTGCCACTTGTTTTGCCTAAGAAGCAACCTACTTGTGGTGCTGGTTGTTGATTTCTTTGAATCTGATTCGATTGTTGCAGGAAGCTTATGGTGGTTATAGCTCAGTTATCATATGGTTGCTTGTCGGGCACTCTGCACAGAGAGAAATACGGGAGCGTCACCATTATAGCGTAGACTGTGTCGTGGCCATTTATGCTGGAATCCTCCTTTGGAAGTTTACAAGTTTCTGGTGGCCGGCCAAGGATGCAGGCAGAGATAGGAGGATCACAATGCTTGAGAAGATTCAAAGTCGACTAACCCAAGCTGCCAAGGACTACGACATAGATGAAGTGAGAGAACTTCTTAGAGAAGTTGAGTTGGGAAGTCAAGAGAGCCAGAATAACAAAGGGCCGAGCACGGGTATGTGGTTATTTGCTTGTGCTATCATAGTCGCTGCAATCGCCATAGTTCTTCTTGCCTTGATGATGACAAGCGCTGGATAATTTGCTGGCACGATTTTCCTTCAACGATCTTGACGGTCAAGCATTCATTGTAGTTCCTTGTATTGTGTTGTAGATGGTTTTGAGGTTTTGTCATGATATATAGAGATATAGAGCCTCCTCACGGAAGGGATGTCCATTTTTTTGAAAAAATGGGATTAATTGTGGGATGCATTCCGCATCGATCTTTGCTGATCCGAAGTTTCAATTTTGTAAGTCTCGATTCATAAATCATCATAACAAAAATTCAATTCAATCACTTTTCCTATTTAATTGTCACGATGAAAATGTTTCTTAGAACTTAGTGTTCGTCAAATTCTTTGTATTCAATTAGATGTCTTAAATATTTCTGATTTAATTAATATTTTGCAAGGATAATCCATAAAGTGTAACTTAAAAAATAGACGTTGAAGTTCGAGATGGAAAAAACATGGCATCCCCTTCCCTTAAAGGCTATTTATAGAGATAATCTTTTGAATTCTAAAACATTCATTTGTACTAAAGAAAATGAACGATTACAATTTTACAAAAAAAAAAAAAATAATAATAATAATAATAATAATAATAATAATAATAATAATTCCTAAACTCTTATCAAACAGTCATATGGTTTTTGGGTAATTTTTGGTAAATACGATTTTTGTGAGAATATCTAAAATATAAATAGTTCGGATTAATGAAATACATTACGAACTGGGTCCACAAAAGCATGACCAAAAGCTGCATAAAAAAAGTGGTGCCGGATATAGATATTGTCAATGAGTTTGGTACATAAATGGCTACCCAATCATGGAGGCGTAGCTATTGTGCATCGGTTGGCTCGTTCTAAAGGTATTTTTACATATTTTTTTATATATTATAACTACAAACTAATTCTGTAAATTGAGTAGTTACTAGCTGTACGATTTAATGATATTTTTCTATATTTATAAGTGAGAGTTTGCTTAAGTTTTCAGTTCATAATTGTATAAAAAAATAATAAAAATCTACAAATTTGTCAATTGATCCATCTAAATTCTAATAATTAATTATACATTTTTTTGGTAAAAAAATTGATTGGAAAAATAAATAAAATAAAAAAGGTGAAGGAGGGTGCAGTAGCACGTGACTTCACACGAACGTCCTCCAGGAACACAGGAATTAAGCATACAGACAATCGCCGAATGGTCTTCAATTTGGGGTCACAAGAGTCAACTACGTCCGTCCGATCAACTTATTTTTCTTGTTCCAACAATCCAGCCGTAAATAATTAAACGCTACCATAGCATCATACACCTGAAGCAACACCGTAATATATCTCCTCTTGGCGAGCCGGAAGAGCAAGTGTCTTTGTTCTTCGCTGGAAGTATTTTTCTGTTCATTTTCTTTTCCGAATTCCGATTATCCAAACGGGAGCGAGGAAGAAGAATCCGTCGGACAAAATCTCACTGACGGGAGCATCCAATCCAAATGGCGGTTTCCGTGACGGCGTCCACGATTCTTTCTCTCAGCTCTGACCGTACGACTCGCTTAGCTGCGGCGGCGGCCTCATCCTCCTCCTCTTCTTGTTCAAAACTGTCTTCCTCTACTTCTCTGCGATTTCCGGCGCAGCTTCGACGTGTTCGGATCGGAACTCAGGACTCACGGCCTCGGCTTCTTCCTCCGGTAATCAATTTTCCGTTTTTGTAGTTTCGTAGTCTGTTTGTTTCTCGAGAAAATCGAGGAATTTAACCTGACGAAATTGTGTAGCGTTAAAATTCCTGTTCTAAAATTTCTGTGTTTTGTAGTGGAAGAAATTGCAAAATTTAAATTTAGGAAGCAAAGCATACAACTGCAAATCTTATTGTTATCATATTTATGGCCTAAACACCAATTGCTTTGTATTTCGTTGGTCCTTGCCGTTTCCTATGAGTTGTGAGAAAATCACATGGGTCGGTTTTCTGAGTTTCCAAATTTTAGTCTTTTCAAGAGAAGAAGGATAATTAATCAAAAAAATGCAGGAAAAGTAAACTCAGAGGATGGTTTGCAAGACACAGATTTAGCATGCTACAGGAGGCATGTGGAATATAGAGCTTAAGGAAATGGAACTCACTTTTGATGGTCTTTGAAATGGTTTTGTACTTGATTTTGGCGCACGCAGCTGACTTTTTTAGACTATCGGTAAACTAATTTGGAATCAAACCTCTCCCAAACAATTAGAATGCACATTGTCACCGATATAGGATATTAGGTTGCGACAATTTGATCTACCCCCATTTGCCAGGTGAAGTACCTTTTCATGATAACCGTTTGGGGCATAAAGTTGGGAAGGGACAACCTAGAACCAAAATTATTGAATGGGATGAAAGGTACAGATTGTAAAACTTGGATAGTATATCTTGTAACTATTTGAATGCTAGAGACAATGAGCAAATCCATATTTGAGGCCTTCATGCATGAACTCGACTGTTCTTTAATCATCTGATCAGAAGCTGATTGTTTATACCAGTCAATCGATGGTCCTTCTATCACTACTGGCTTTGCCTCAAGTTACAAGTGAAGTTTCAATTCAGGATGATGACCTTTCATGTTGAAGATCAACACCAGCCCAATTGGTGTTTGGATTCTAGAAGATTCTAGCAGTAAGTCTAGAACTTGCACTTCGTCCTGGTGCAATGGAACTAGATTTTTCTAGTTCAAATATGCATGGAAGGCGGTCGGTAAAGAAACATTAAATATAGAATTATCTAGGCTAAGTAGTCTTTTGTAGAAGGGACTAGTGTTGATTATTGGCTCAAACAAAGTAGTCTAAAACCAACAAATGATTTCGGCTACTTTTGTGGTCAAAATTGATGGTTGGCATGCTACATGTGGGAAATAAAAAATGGATGTACTTACATGTGGGAAATAAAAAATGGATGCACTTATGCCTAATTTGTGGTCAAAGAATGGATGCACTTATGCCTAATTCTTTTTTACTTGATGAGAGGTTTTGGCCTATAAAAGGAGGTGTAGGCATAACTCAAAAATAACAAGGAAGAAAGAAAAATAGCAAGAAGCCATTCGGCATAGAGAAGAATTTTCTCAAATTGTCTTGCTTTGTATTTTTTTTTGTTTTCTCTTCCTATTGTAAGTGTGTGAGCTTAGGTTATTCGGGTCTTTGGGAAATTGAGTGATAAACACTATTGTATGTTCTCATTGATTATAGTGGAATACTCCGTCGTCTCCAAACTGGATGTAGGCATTGCCGAACCAGTATAAATCTTTGTGTTCTTGTTGGTATTGTTCCATTTATCTTTTGTCAGTTATTGTGATTTATTTTCACTCACACTTGGTTGACGCTTCCGCACAACAAGTGGTATCAGAGCCTAGTTTTTTCGACTAGGCATTCTCGTGGGAGTGAAAAATTTGCTGGCGCTACAGTCCCGTGAATAGTGCCGAGTAGATGGCTGGAGATAAAGATGAATCTGTGAAGGGGAAGGAGTCGGCATCGTCTTCGTCGGCATCTACATCCAATAGACATCAAATTGCTACTACAAGGTTAGAGGTTGATAAATTCAATGGCTCTAATAATTTTGGTATGTGGCAATGTGAAGTTATGGATGTGTTGTATCAACAAGAGTTGGATATGGTTCTGGAAGATAAACCAGAAGATATTGATGACAAGCAGTGGACACGAATTAATCTTCATGCTTGTGCTGCTATTCGATCGTTCCTTGATAAGAAGTTGAAATACCCGTATATGAAGGAAACTTCTGCTAAGGAGTTATGGACAAAATTGGAGGAGAAGTATATGACCAAGAGCGCAGAAAATCGGCTCTTCTTGAAGAAGCGACTCTTCCGATTTCAGTATCGTCCAGGTATTACTATGCACGAACACCTCAATAATTATAATAAAATACTTGCTGATTTAGCAAACCTTGATGTGAAAATTCCTGACGAGGATAAGGCACTATGTTTGTTAAATTCATTGCCAGATGATTATGATCATTTGACAACTACTTTGTTGTATGGAAAATTCGAGGTGAAACTTGATGAGGTGTCTGCGACATTGGTGAATCATGAGTGTCGTAAGAAGGAACTAAAGACTCACAATTCACAAACCGAGGCATTTCTTGCAAGGGGTCGAACAGAGGAAAGAAAATCTGGGAAGCGGGGAAAATCTCGTTCAAAGTCACAAAGGAAGTTTCCTGCTAAAGATGAATGTGCCTTTTGTCGCCAAAAGGGTCATTGGAAGAAAGACTGCCCCAAATTGAAGAACAAAGAGAAGGAGAAAGCAGGTTCTGAAGCAAATATTGCAACCTGAACCATTGTGTATACTTTTGCCCGATCATAAATCGATCAAATCGCTTGTACCATTGTCTTGAAGACTGCTTCAAGCCATACAATGATTTTTCCAATTTGCAAACCCAATTTTCCTTTCCAGCAACCTTGAAACCTTCTGGCTGAGACATAAATCTCTTCCTCCAAATCACCATGTAAGAACGCAGTCTTGACATCAAGTTGGGCCAACTCAAGATCAAACTGCACAACCAAAGCCAACAGAATACGAATAGAAGAATGTTTTACTACAGGAGAAAATACCTCATTGTAGTCAATGCCTTCTTTCTGAGCATAGCCTTTAGCTACCAATCTGGCTTTGAATCTTACATTGTCTTTTCCCAAAGATTCCATCTTTTTGGCATACACCCATTTACAATCAATTTCTTTCTTCCCCTTTGGTAACCGAACCAGCTTCCAAGTCTTATTTTTATGAAGAGAGTTCATCTCCTCATCCATAGATTTCTTCCACAACTCGTACTCTGAACTCATGACAACTTCTTTGTAGGTGGATGGAATATCATCTTCAATAACGGGAAGTGCATATGCCACAATATCAATAAATCGAGCAGGCTTTCGAATTTCCCTTCTCGATCTTCTGGTTGCAATATAGTCTTGTTGATGTGGAGGCTCTTGGGTAGGTGCCTCCTCTTCATCATCCTCGTCCTCATCATCATGATTAACTGTAGGACTAGTATTTGTAACATCAGACCTTACTGGAACAACTGGAGTCTTCAGAACTCCACCTGCTTTGAACTACTCATGGTCTCGGTTGTTTCAGTTTCACCTTCATGCTTGTTCTGATTAACCATAGCAGCCTCATCAAAGGTCACATCTCTGCTTACAACAAATTTCTTCTCATCTGGACACCAGAGTCGGTATCCCTTCACGCCAGTGCTAAAGCCCATAAATAGAGCTTTCTTTGCTCTTGGATCCAACTTGCTTTCTCTGACATAATAATAAGCAGGACAACCAAATATATGCAAAAACTTGCAATCAGTACAAGGTTACCAGACCATACCTCCATGGACGTTTTGCCCTCATTCGCAGCAGCTGGCAATCGATTAATGAGATGGCTTGCATAAGTAATTGCCTCAGCCCAAAATGCCTTGCCTAATCCAGCATTAGACAACATACACCGAACTTTCTCAAGCAAAGTACGGTTCATGCGCTCCGCCACCCCATTCTGTTGCGGTGTCTCCCTAACCGTGAAGTGCCTCACAATACCCTCATCTTGACAAACTTTCAAGAAAGGATCAGACTTATATTCACCCCTATTGTCTGATCTGAGAGTCTTGATCTTTCGACCGCTTTGCGTTTCAATCATCTTTTTCCACTTCAGGAATATCTTCAAGACTTCATCTTTACGCTTCATGGTGTACACCCATATTCTTCTAGAGAAGTCATCAACAAAAGAGACAAAATAATGGCTACCTCCCCAAGATGCATTCTTGGAAGGTCCCCAAACATTAGTGTGAACATAATCAAGAATGCCTTTAGTGTGGTGAATAGCAGTGCCAAATTTTACTCTAGTTTGCTTACCCAACACACAATGCTCACAGAATTCCAATTTGCATGCCTTTGCACCTTTCAATAAGCCTTGCTTCACCAATCCTTGCAACGCTTTTTCACCAGCATGCCCAAGACGCATATGCCATAACCTCGTGGTGTCTGTGCTATCTGCGTCAGCAGCTTCGGTGACAGCTGCTTCACCAATAACTGTACTCCCCTGCAAGAAATACAAGTTATTTCGTCTTGTACCTTTCATCACCACCAGTGCCCCATAAACAGCTTTAAGAACTCCACCCTTCATGGTGATCTTGAGACCCTTGGATTCCAATGCACCTAGTGAGATAAGATTTTTCTTCATATCTGGTACATACCGAACATCACTTAATTCTCTGATT
The DNA here is from genome assembly GCF_041283825.1 of Pyrus communis. NCBI lineage: Eukaryota > Viridiplantae > Streptophyta > Magnoliopsida > Rosales > Rosaceae > Pyrus > Pyrus communis. The sequence continues at coordinate 32,934,487 of NC_142569.1, read as the reverse complement.
GTTCCATCATGCATCTTCAAACAGATTTTGCCTATCCCTTGGGTTTTGCAGGCATTATCATTACCCATCAAAACAACTCCACCATCCAGCTCCTCGAAATTAGAAAACCATTCTCGAATGGGACACATATGATAGGTGCAACCTGAATCCAAAATCCACTCCTTGGAGTGACCATCAGCAGATGAACTAGCCAAAGCAAACTCGAAATCATCATCTCCAGATTTTGCAATATTTGATTCAGAACCTGCTTTCTCCTTCTCTTTGTTCTTCAATTTGGGGCAGTCTTTCTTCCAATGACCCTTTTGGCGACAAAAGGCACATTCATCTTTAGCAGGAAACTTCCCTTGTGACTTTGAACGAGATTTTCCCCGCTTCCCAGATTTTCTTTCCTATGTTCGACCCCTTGCAAGAAATGCCTCGGTTTGTGAATTGTGAGTCTTCAGTTCCTTCTTACGACAGTCATGATTCACCAATGTCGCAGACGCCTCATCAAGTTTCACCTCGGATTTTCCATACAACAAAGTAGTTGTCAAATGATCATAATCATCAGGCAATGAATTTAACAAATATAGTGCCTTATCCTCGTCAGGAATTTTCACATCAAGGTTTGCTAAATCAGCAAGTATTTTATTATAATCATTGAGGTGTTCATGCATAGTAATACCTGAACGATACTGAAATCGGAAGAGTCGCTTCTCCAAGAAGAGCCGATTTTCTGCGCTCTTGGTCATATACTTCTCCTCCAATTTTGTCCATAACTCCTTAGCAGAAGTTTCCTTCATATACGGGTATTTCAACTTCTTATCAAGGAACGATCGAATAGCAGCACAAGCATGAAGATTAATTCGTGTCCACTGCTTGTCATCAATATCTTCTGGTTTATCTTCCAGAACCATATCCAACTCTTGTTGATACAACACATCCATAACTTCACATTGCCACATACCAAAATTATTAGAGCCATTGAATTTATCAACCTCTAACCTTGTAGTAGCAATTTGATGTCTATTGGATGTAGATGCCGACGAAGACGATGCCGACTCCTTCCCCTTCACAGATTCATCTTTATCTCCAGCCATCTACTCGGCACTATTCACGGGACTGTAGCGCCAGCAAATTTTTCACTCCCACGAGAATGCCTAGTCGAAAAAACTAGGCTCTGATACCACTTGTTGTGCGGAAGCGTCAACCAAGTGTGAGTGAAAATAAATCACAATAACTGACAAAAGATAAATGGAACAATACCGACAAGAACACCAAGATTTATACTGGTTCGGCAATGCCTACATTCAGTTTGGAGACGACGGAGTATTCCACTATAATCAATGAGAACATACAATAGTGTTTATCACTCAATTTCCCAAAGACCCGAATAACCCAAGCTCACACACTTACAATAGGAAGAGAAAACCAAAAAAAATACAAAGCAAGACAATTTGAGAAAATTCTTCTCTATGCCGAATGGCTTCTTGCTATTTTTCTTTCTTCCTTGTTATTTTTGAGTTATGCCTACACCTCCTTTTATAGGCCAAGGCCTCTCATCAAGTCAAAAAGAATTAGGCATAAGTGCATCCATTCTTTGACCACAAATTAGGCATAAGTGCATCCATTTTTTATTTCCCACATGTAAGTGCATCCATTTTTTATTTCCCACATGTAGCATGCCAACCATCAATTTTGACCACAAAAGTAGCCGAAATCATTTGTTGGTTTTAGACTACTTTGTTTGAGCCAATAATGAACAATCTTCACCTTGGCGCAAACCCTCTAAGTAGAACTCCTAATAGTCGTCTCCCACTCCCCCATGGGGCAATCAACAAATTTTACAAATGCCAATCAAGTCTAAGCAGTGCTTAAACTTGAGCAACGAAACTGGCTTTGTTAACGTATCCGTAGGATTGTCAGCGGTCCCAATCTTCTGAAGAAGAATATCTCCCTCGTCAATAATCTCACGAACAAAATGGAACCTCACGTCAATGTGTTTCGTACGTGCATGATGAACTTGATTCTTTGCTAAATGAATAGCACTCTGACTGTCGCAATGAACATCCACATGGTCTTGTTGAACCCCTAAGTCATCAAGCAACCCTTGAAGCCAGATGGCTTCCTTTATAGCTTCTGTTACAGCCATGTATTCTGCCTCAGTAGTTGACAGAGCAATTGTAGATTGCAGAGTCGACCTCCAACTTACTGGACCTCCAGCAATAGTGAATACAAAACCTGTAGTGGATCTACGCTTGTCCAAATCACCTGCGTAATCAGAATCCACATATCCAACAACACATTGACCAGTAATTTTATCCTGCTGGAACAATAAACCAACATCCACAGTACCCAGAATATACCGTAAAATCCATTTCACAGCTTCCCAATGCCCTTTTCCTGGATTATGCATATATCTACTAAAAATACTAACAGCTTGTGAAATATCAGGCCTAGTACACACCATAGCATACATCAAACTACCAACAACATTTGCATAAGGAATTTGAGCCATGTACTGACTCTCTTCAACAGTTTTAGGAGACATAGAAGCACTAAGTTTGAAATGAGGGGCAAGAGGTGTACTAACCGGTTTTGAATTTTCATTCATCCTGAAACGTTGTAGTACCTTCTTCAAATACTGCTTCTGACACAAACTAATCTTACCCTTCGGTCTATCTCTTTCAATTTCCATACCTAGTATCTTCCGAGCTTCTCCCAAGTCCTTCATCTCAAATTCATTACTCAGTTGAGTCTTCAACCTTTCAATCTCCACTTTGCTCTTACATGCTATAAGCATATCATCAACATATAAAAGCAGATAAATGAAGGTTCCATCTTGTAGTTCGTCCTGGTGCAATGGAACTAGATTTTTCTAGTTCAAATATGCATGGAAGGCGGTCGGTAAAGAAACATTAAATATAGAATTATCTAGGCTAAGTAGTCTTTTGTAGAAGGGACTAGAAGGATGTTTCTTATGTCGGTGGAAGAGTGTGTGCATGATCAATGCACTAGAAAGTTCTAGTGATAGTATAAGTCGGCAAACATGCCTGATAAATATGTATGTATGAGTGTTGTAATGTAACCAAGAAGAAGTAAGAGAGCAAACCAAGAGAGAGCTAAGTAAGAGAGTGAGAAGCCTTGTAAGTGAGTAGTCTTGTGAAGAGTGCAAGTGGTCTAGAGTTTGTCTCTAGAAGTGAGAGAGTGTCATAGCTTCTAAAGTGTGTCCTTGATAGTTGTTGTGTTGTAATATTTTGTGAGTTAATACAAGTAATTTGTTTACTTGTTTTGTCTCGCCAACACTTGTGTTAGAGCTGTGTGCTCTAGTTTTTCCTCAACATATCACTTAGGTAGTTATCCATATGGACCATGTTGTGACAGTTTCAATAGCTGCGTGTACTCTTTCTTTGCTATCTTCGGAATATTTAGCCTGTATGGCTAAATTATGAAGTGTGACTGAATTGGTGATTCAGTAATTACATGTATATGTGAAAAAACATTACTTTTCGTAGGTTGAAGCAAAGAAGCAAACATTTTCATCCTTCCAAGATTTGCTGGCTACCTCTGAAAAACCTGTGTTGGTTGACTTTTATGCAACCTGGTAAGCTTTGCTGGTGTATCTCACTTCTTATTTTGTTTGCAAATTTGTCATTATTGTTGTATTGTCAGTTAAACTTTAGTTCCTAAACAAGGTAGTAGCTATTCACCTTTTAGGTTTTCCATCTCTATATAAAGGTACAATAGACAATCAAGTAATAAACTCTGGTTGACAGGTGCGGACCTTGTCAATTTATGGCACCCATCCTCAACGAAGTCAGTATTACACTGAATGACAAGATCCAGGTTGTGAAAATTGACACAGAGAAGTATCCTAGCATTGCTGATAAATATAACATACAAGCATTGCCTACTTTCATCATATTTAAGGATGGAGAGCCATTTGACCGCTTTGTAAGTTGAATCTGTTCTCTTTATTCCTTTGGGAGATAAATGTGTTTGCCTCTGGTAGACGATCAAATGTCTAGAAATGTGTAATCTGTCGCATAACATCTCATACTGATTGCGTGCTTTTTATATGGCCAGAATATGGACGGGTATTGTCAAGTTGTTACGCTTTGCTGTTAATTCCACTTTTTAGATTTTGTAAGATATCCTATGCACTTGGATTGGTTTCCAATTTCGTCAGTGTTGCTTCGCATGCTTTTCTTCTTCTTTTGTTTAGTTTTGATTCGAAAATGTTGAATTTGAAGGATGTATATTCTCTTAGATCCAAAATATTAAATAGAATAAATAATGTATGTTCTCTGTGCATGTATGCAAGCCACTGCTAGATTAGTTTTGGCGGTTTTACTTTTTGTTTTTGGTTGATTTTAAATATCTATGATGACTTTGCTTTCATTACTTGCAGGAGGGTGCTATGACTGCTGATCAGCTTGTCGAACGAATAGAAACTACTTTGAAAGTTAAGTAGGAGACAGGTGAGCTCTATAATATTCGCGAGTTGAGAGCACTCTTATCGCCCGCTGTTCTTTCTCTGCTTCCTCCTCCCTATTTCCTAACCTTTCCTTTTTCTTCACTCTTCTTTTATTGGTCCAGCTTCTCAGGTTGAACCGAGAAGCTGATCGATTCAGCCGCATTGCAAGAAATATGGATTTTATGAAGAAAGGCCCTGGATGTTCCTCTGCTTTTTATTTTTTGTATGTAACTGGTTTGTACTAACAAAAAAGTGAGACTTGTTCACCCGGTTGGCGTAGTCGTGCGGTTAAAGCTTAGTGAAAACAATTTTACGATGTCAGTTTCTGTTGTGATATCGACATCAGTTGCATTCGATTGAAATTCATGATTTGGAAAAATTAATGAAATTTTGTGGACTTTCATTTCATTTCCAATGCAACTTAGACCTTATTGGCAATTGGTTTGTGGACACAAGATTTACTACTTACTTTTGATACCTTGGCAAATTAGAGTCACTAATTAACAATGGCATATCTAGTAAGAAATTATTTCTGCATGCTTCCCTTTCCTTTTCCCACGCCTGTTTAACTCGCAAGCGCACAAATCATTCGTAATAAAGAAATGCAAATACGAGATCAAATTCATCGAGATTGAATGAACAATAATTTGGTATCTTATGTCTAGCTGCGGACATGACTCTGACCTCAGGAGGTCTCAATGGAAAAAATTTCAGAAAAAATGTAGACAGAAGTGACATTGAGGAATTAAATGATAAAACTTTTCATTCGTAAATAATAGCATAAACAACGTTATTACAATCTACAAAGTCCAAAATTGTCATCGACGGGTTTTCATATTTTGAAAATGTTTATGATAGTTTCATACTCAACAATCAATCCACAACTCTAATAACTGAAATTTGAGAATAATGATTACAAATAGTGAATTTGATACTCTAGGAGGGAGGAATAGTGACTATTCGGAATAAATTCTCTGCAAAAAAATTGGCAATTGATATCAAACTCTGTCGCTAGCTAATGTAATAGATTTATTATTTAACAAAAAAAAAAATATATTAAATGGGAGATTTTTTTTAGTATAAAGGGAACACAGGTTGGTACACTATGTGTCATAATGTGAGTGGGAGAATTTTTTTTTTTAACAAATAATATTATCTATACTAAGACAAGGAGCGAGTTAAGCCTCAAAATGACTTGCAAAAATTGGCGAAGGCGAACCTAGAAAGAGGAAAACCCGCTGCAGTTCAATTCAGATCGCTGATCAGATCAGGAGGAGGACAGATGGAGCAGCCTCCTCCTCGTCCTCTTCGTCTGTACATATGCAGCGAGGAGCGCAAGTATACGGATGGTGACAGGTGCCGTTACATAATCTACGCCATCGAACTGAGCGATCTGTTAAATTGCTCCTGCAAGATTAAACCTGATGCAAGCTCTCAATCTCCCAGATGCCCCACTTGCAAAGCCAAAGCCAAGGCAGCCAAAACCCAAAAGGGCCGGAAGAAAAGCGGTGGCCGACGGTTCCAATGGTGAGTCGTTCGTGTTACGTAAAGTGGCTTCCATGCACAACGAGATCTTCATTATGGATCATGGTCTCCGTCCCAGAAAGTCCACTCTTCTGGTTCGACGTTGCTGAACCCGCTCTACCATGGAGACGGCTCCCTCCTCCTCGTCTTCCTTCCCATGGCACGGCTTTAGTCCTCATTGATGGTCAGCTAATGTCCACCTACGCTTTTGCGCCTAGTATACAAGCCTTCACTAGCTGCCTGGAACATAACTATCATTACTATGATGATTATTAAGCCGACCACCACGGCGTTTATAATGCTTCAGGTTCTAATTGGGTTGCCAAGTGAATTTTGTGGGCGATGCGCGCTTATGGCCTTCTCATCTAGGAGGTTCAAAATTCTGCTTTTTTCTTTGGAAGGTGCGTCTTCTTTTTCAAACTTGAGTTTCCTTCTCCAGACAAAGTACCACCCTCACTAGTGCTGCTGCTGATGATGGTGATGATTATAATTATAATGATAGCGGCTGCGATTCTAAAAGATCATTCGATTTCTCCTCCTTCAAAGCCGACATCCTCTCCACTCGCATCTTTTGAGACTGCTCACGTAGCCGTGCTTGATTGCTTTGCCATTATCTGTATTTGCTTTCTCCTGCGTGCGGCCTTAACTTGTAACTGTACTAGCTGCATAAAAACCCAACAAGCAAGTATTGTCAAGCTTTTGTTGTCATTCAAGTATAACGTCATCTGCAATCCAATTGAAGCATCATTATCTTTGAGCAACAAATGAAAGGGCGCCCTCTCGGCTCCCTATGGCATGATATTCATTTTTACAATTAAGAACTAATCATTTCGAAACTTTATTAAAAAAAAAATTAAACATTTTTTTTATTTTTTTATTTTTGGAAATGTTTTTATTTTATTGGCATACAACTTCTCAATTATGTAGTAATTTAATTCAAATTGTAAGGTAAATGCTTTTGAAAGGTTACCGAAAGCGCAGTGACGGAGATGGCGGAGATGGCGGAAATGGAGATGAGGGCCGGGGAAGACATAGAGATAGGACAAGACATAACGCCGCCGCTCCCTCCGCTTTCTTCCGCTCTCCATCACTCCCTCCTCTCATCTCACTGCTCTTCCTGCTTCTCCCCCCTCCCTCCCCAACCCTTCCCTCCCCTCTGTACCCCTACCTTTCCCAACACTCCCTCCTCCTACTACTGCTCCTCCCTCTGCTCCTCCGCCGATTCTCCCCTCCACGTCTCCAGCGCCGAGCCCTACCTTCTCCTGCTTCTCCAATCCCACCACTCCACCTATCCCAACGGCGACTCCTCCGACCTCCGCGCCGCCCTTCGCCTCCTCCAATCCCTTCCCGCCACCTCCCCCTACCCCCGCATCGCCGGCCTACTGACGTATCGCCACAAACTCCTCCACCACCACGACCATAGGGTTCGCGACGGCGCCAGAGCCATGTTCCTCGCCAGGAAGATGCGGGATGAATCTTCGAATTTCTCTATCGATGCGACTATTGCCGACGTTGCTCCGCACGACGCCGTATTGGAGGAGGCCGTGCTGTCATTGGTGCTAACGAACGCCGTGGAGGTGCAGGATAAGACCGGGCGCACCCTTGGAATTTCCGTCTACGGTCCCAGCTTCTGCTGGATCAATCACGGCTGTTCCCCGAATGCTTGCTACCGCTTTTCTTTGATGACACCGCCAACACCACCTTGTTGGCCCGAAACGCCGCTGCTGCGCATTGTCCCCTTCGGCCGCTCCTCCGGTCCTGCCACACAAGTAATCCCTGCAAATTTGCTCCGTTTGTTTAATTTATAGTGGAATAAGATTGAAATTCAGAGTTGTGAGATGGATATTTGTTGCAGATTGAGAATGGTGTTTGTAGCAATAATGTGTTAGCAAAAGGTGTTGTGGTTTTTTTTAAGTTTTTGTGCTTCTTTTCGGTTTTTTTTTTTTGTTTTTTGAATTAGAACACCAAATTTACCAGTATTATTGAACCATTCGTCTATATTATGAATGTAGAATGCCGAGGTTATGGTCCAAGAGTGACGGTTAGGAGCATCAAGAGAATCAAGAAAGGCGAAGAAGTGACTGTTACTTATACTGATTTGTTGCAGCCAAAGGTATCTGCATTTTATCTAAATACACATTATACATGGATCAGTAATTGGAATTTTGAATTCATATAATCCACATCTGTTTTGTCAAGTTAACTGAGCGATGTGTCGATGACTGTGAGATGAGAATTTGCTAGTGTCATTGTATGCTTATTGTCCCTGTCTTAGGAAACTAAACTTGATGAGACAATGCAAGGCAATCCGACTTCTTTCCACTTTAGGGATTAGCTAAATCTTGCCCCATTTGACTTTTCTTTTACTTATTTCCAATTTTAATGTTGATGTTATATTTTAATTGCTTTCTTTTAACGTCACATTTTCTTTTCTTCTCATGAGCACCTCCAGGCAATGAGGCAGTCAGAGCTATGGTCAAGGTATCGGTTTATCTGCTCTTGTACACGATGTAGTGCATCACCCCTAACCTACGTGGATCAAGCTTTGGAGGTGCTAATTCATTTTTCTTGATATTCTCAATTAAATACTGATTCTTAAGTCTGTTTGGAGTTATTCCCTAATATCTTTATACTATTGATTTTACAGAAATTATAAATGCACTAGGATATTTGTACTTCTAGATTCTTGTTTTTGTATCCCCCCTGTATATAGTTTGCCTTTCACTTTGAACAAAAGGTCTTTTTCAACTTGAACGTGAATTACCTCCTAACCATTTTTCATCCTCTCTGGCAGTCAACTTTATTTCCTAGGATGTAGCTAATGTTCTTATTGGTGGTTTTTGAACAATCATTAACCTTCGGCTTCAAAACTCCAGGAAATATTTGCAGTCAATTCCAGCTCCTCCAGTTTGAGTTTAGAAATAAACTTTGATAGAGATAAGGCAACGCAATTGTTGAGTGTTTACTTTGATGATGCTATTGACGACTACCTGTCAATTGGCGATCCTGAATCTTCTTGTGAGAGGCTTGAGCATGCGTTCACACAAGGACTCTCTGATATGCAATTAGATTGCAACGGAGAGACATCGCAGCTGAGATACTGGTTGCACCCATTAAACTACCTCTCCCTAAATGCCTACACAACACTGGCTTCAGCGTATAAAATCCGTGCAACTGACATGATAGCTTTATCTTCTAAAATGGATGATCATCTGTTAAAAGCTTTGAACTTAAGCAGGACTGGTGCAGCATACTCCTTGCTACTTGCTGGTGCAACTCACCATCTGTTCCACTCTGAATCGTCTCTAATTGTATCTGTTGCAAATTTCTGGACAAGCGCAGGGGAGTCATTGTTAACTCTTGCTAGAAGCTCATTCTGGAGTGAGTTTGTCCACCGGGATCTGCCTGTGTCAAATCCATGTTCCACTGCAAGATATAGATGTCCAAAATGCTCATTGATAGAAAAATTTGAAGCTTGTTTATTCTATGGTCAAGTTCGACATGCAGATTTTGACGATGTCTCAAGTGAATTCATTGATTGCGTCTCTAATTTTACACAGAATGTTTGGAATATTTTGGCTCTCAGTTGCCAGTACCTTAGAGTGATTAAGAGTCCTATCGATTTCAGTTGGCTTGGTACCACAAAATATTCCGGTGGAGGGGAAGTTCTGATTCGGTCTAGTGGCACTAAAGCGGGTTCTTGTGGGACTGAGAGAAGCATTTCTGGAAGCGAAGCAGAGGGATACACAGACCAGGTACGGATATGTATTTTTAAGCTCGGTGTTCATTGCTTACTATACGGAGGATATCTAGCGAGCATATGTTATGGTAATTCCCATTTGACCTGTTATGTTCGTAATATTTTAGATATGGAAGGGATATTGAATCCTTGTCATGAACCAAATTGAGTTTGAGATCTTAGAAGTTAAATTATTCTTGTTTTGATGTTAATTGCTGTGTTATTATAGTCATTAAGAATCTGTTAAAAACGTTGGTTGCATATATCGTCTTCTCTGCTTGTGATTTTTCACCTCCAACTCTATTGGTCTTGCATGATGCCCCAAGGAATCAGGCACAAATCTCAGGAGTTTGTATCAATGGATTCAATTTGATAGACTATAGTGGGTCTCAAAATAGAATAATCCGCTATAGCTGTTTCATATATCATTTCGGTTCAATCAAATTAAAGAACCAAAATTGAAATCACAATTGGATTCGATTTGGAAACTGAAACACGAAATTGAAACCACAATCGAATTAAAGAACCAAAATTGTCATGTCCTGATGCATCCCTGTTTCTGTTTGTGTTTGTGTCAAAAATACATCGTAAGAATGTTATAACAGTTGGATACTTAAAGCGACGCCCTACTGAATGTTACAATAGATGCATACAAGACCGTTGCTAATGTCAATGTTTCTTCTTTTTGTTGGACTTTGAGTTGGAGCCATGCTCATTTTTACGTCGCTTTTCCCCACTCTCGTGATTCTCCCTCTGTTTTCCTTTATCCATTTTGTTTCTACTTGATTTCACGCTAACAAGACCACCAGCCGGTAAGTTTGCACCGCCATTCTGTAATGCATTCTCAAAGTCTGCGTCTCTGTCCCCAATCGCGTACTGTTGAAGCAACTTGGGATCTAATGAGCCCTCCGAGTTGGATCTCATCCCATCCTGTATTTGCGTAGTCAAGTCAGCCCAACTCTCGGAATTCAGAACGCGGGAAAGAGAGAGCCAGTTCACGTAACACGGAAGGTAAGGAAGGAATAAAGCGTACCTCAACTTTTCTTGCAGCATCATTGAGATCATCGTCAACGGAGATTTTGTGAGGTTCCAAGAGAGTCTGAACCAAAATTTCCGAATCAGACTTGAGTTACAACATAGGCAGAAGAAAAGCACAGTAGCATACATACACGCACGCACAATTATAACGTGATAGACGATGTTTAAGCCTACTAGAATCATAACACATCCTACGCTGCGAAATTATTAGAAAGAGATGGAAACCACCAACATATCATGTCCTTTCCATAAGAAAAAAAAAAAACGGTTACTGCTTTGCTGAACTTACTTCTTTTGGTTTAGGCAAGGTTGACCCGAGGCCCTCAGATGCAATAGCGTATAGATATTTGTGAAACTTTTTCATAACTTTTATAAACAGAGACAATATTTGCTGCCTTTCCAGTTTCATCAACCCCTGGAAAACGTGAATGTAAGTAAAAATCTACACCTGATAAGAATGAAATAAAGAGCAGAAATGACGCAACCAAGTAGAGTGTTTTGTCTTTGCAAGTGGGTTTGATTGCGTGCTCGCATCGCATCTATGTGACTGGTATAGCCAAGCAAACCATATGAGCAACAAGTAGAGAAACAAACCTCAATATAGGAGATATCTTGATTCTGTAAGCCAATGCAAAGCAATATGGAAGCCTGGGCACCTGTCAATGTCACCGGAAGTTTCTCTTGGAAATACAGATGTGAAAGCGTTGGAACAAGATCCAAAATCTGTAAAACAAAAACATTAACTTTAACATACGTGTAAAGTTATAAACAAACAATAACTAGAGTACAAGAGGACCTCAGTTTAGAAAATAACACTTCCTTTCAAATTCAAATGGACCCCAGGGTTTAAACTGTAATTTTAAAAACAATTCTCGGGTAATTTGAAGAAAGTAAGGTCTGTTGGTTAAGGATGAAAATGCAGTAAGCCCTCGGATCCCTCCTCCCCACTATTATCTATATGCCTAACAGGAGGAAGAACATCTTGACAAATTCAAACTGGCGGCTTTTCCCAAAAAACAGAAGGAAGCAGATAATCCACTCAAACCATAATCAACAAAAATGGACAACATGGCCATTGAACAGGATGCACTGCACCTTCCTGAGAACCGCACAACAAATGGGTTCACCTCCCTCAGGGGCATACCCACAACGGGGTGGGATTGGTTGGGAGGGGAAAAGAAGGGGTCTAATAGCCTAATCGTTGTTGATTTCATCTTTTAAAGAAATTATTTCATCTTTTCATGTAACACAGAGCACGGGATGAAACATCGGCCACAGAATCCTCAACACAAATTACTTGTAAAGTACACAAATTCCCCTTCTCAAACAAGCAATTTTGAACTTTTTATGTTCTAACTGAACAGATATGTACATATAACTAGATAAATAACTAAACACACAATGTCCTAATAGTTCACTTTTGAAAAAGATTATCCTCGTATCTTTCAAAAATTGAAACTTAGGGAAGTGCTTTAGAAACATATGTATAAAAAAAACATATGTATAAAAAGAACATATTTCATTTAGCCTTTTCATGCCTACTATAACTAGTTATTTCGGTTTTCATTCATAAAACATTGCAAGAGTAATTTATGTTTACAATCATGGTATCAGATTGTCCACGGTAAGAAAACAAATATTTCAGCACTGTCAATTAAAAATTGTATCACAATCACATAATCATATTGCCACACTGAGATGATAATTCTATCACAAAGGAATACAATTTTTCTTTTGTAATGCAAATATTACTTTCTTTTTCTAAAGGAAAGCATATTTTGTCTTGTAACGCAAATATCTTTTTTTATTCTAAGGGAAGTATATCTTGTTCTGTAATGCAAACATTACTTCTATTTTTAATATGAAAGCATGGAATCAATTAGTAATCCTAAGACAAAAAAATCCCAAAACAGTGCAACATAGCACTGTGACAGGGCAAGTTGGCAATCAACCATTGTTCAGAGAACTTACCATATGAAAGTCAGCAAGACTGCTGGTGTAGGCCTCCAGTCGCTTCATATCATAAGGCGAAAGTAAGTCTGTGATAGACCGTAAGAATCCATCTGCAGTAGACGATTTCGGTTCTACATCCTTGTAATTGATCTTAGGATCTAAGATGCTGGACAATTATTAGTTAGTAGGAGCACTTGAACAATAAGCATTTATCAGAAGGGAACTTTTAATAGTACCTCATAGCGAGCCTATAATCCATTGTACGAAAACTATAACCCAATAGTCTCAAAAATCTTCTCCTGAAATCTAGGTAGCCAACAAATAATCAAGCTGTGTACTGAAATACAAAAAATCTGCATAAATTTAAATAGAACAAAGGTTCTCCAAAGAAAAATGGGCCCACCTAGGTAGAATGGACGAAAATCACTGGTTTCAAGTTCATCATTCTTCAAAGATTTGAGGACCATACACGTATGCTCCCCGGTCACAGCACTCTATTACATTGAAAAGAAAAAAGAAAAAATATTGTTTAATCAGTCCTTCATTCACAAATGATAATATTCATAAAACAGTTAACGGAAAAAAGGATTCAGTATGGAGAGGGGAATCCATCTTAACCGGAATATGTCCAATATAGAATGGAGCAAACTTATGTTTCCACCAAAATCTGAAAAGGTCCAAGGTAAGCCCAAAGGAGACACCAATATAATGGAGCTTCTCTGGTCGCCTTTCACGAAGATGAACGAGCAAATGAGGAAGATCTGTTCTAGGTTTTATACTTTCTTCCAGCAATGAAACCTATAAATAAAACAGACATAGGTATCATTCTGACAAACAATATCAAGGCACAGGCGGCAGGTTGATTAATACCAAACAAACCAACCAATACATGATATACTTCGATGTCATTATGATTAAAATTAACACAACAAATGATCATTCACAAAAGTTTGTCAAATTATATTCAAACACAGAAATTGTTCTACAATCACCAGAATGAAGTTTAACCAACTCAAACGCTTCGACAGAACAAGAATTACATTGACCAGAAACCTATGATTTATAAAAATGTCCTCCAATTGCAATAATAATACATAGAATAGTCTCATATAAGCAGTTCTCCAACCTATTAATTAAAAATATTTATAAAAAAAACTAAGCTTGGTGATTGTAGTTCACCTTCTCAGCAGCTTCTGTGACTCTGAGTGGGGGAGTCTCAACATCTTCAACGTCCAGTTCAGAAATAGGAGCAAACTGTCCTTCGTAGTACCTGAGGAGAAATAAACCCTTAACACCCATTTTTTTCAAATATAAAAACATAAATGTGAAGCATCAACTTTTAGAACGGAAGAGATTCAGTGAAATTTTCATGTCAAAACACTTTTATCTCAATAATGAAGTACTTATGAGTTACATTGATACAAGAGCAATGCATCCCACATATCACACACATTCCTTATATCTGGATCCCCAACAATAGCAATCCAATGTCACCCACATAGCACATGATACATACCAGAGGTGTCCCTAGAATGTACACATCAGCCACTCCTTATATTTGTGTCCCCAACAACATTTGCAGTAAAAAGTACATGGGCTTATGAGCACAAAGGGATAACAGACATGCATGGGTTGACTTGAGAGATAAACCAAGTAAAGTAAGTTCAAGAAAAAATCTAGGACCAAATAGGATACAAGGTCAGAATCAGTGAGACCTATCTAAAAAGTTAGGACCCCACATTAATTTGTGCAGTCAACAACGAGGATCTATCTTTGGATTATTATCCTAAAATGCTCTATCTTTGGATTATATCCTAAAGTGCTGCTAGTTAAGTTTGTTAGTGGTTTTTCTCTGTTGGAAATTTCAATTACTAAGGAAATATCCAATCTTCATTTAAACATACAGGTTTAAACTCAACTGTTGGCACTGCAGACTCTTGGCCATTGTTGGGAGATTGAAATAAGCTAAAGAGTTTCTCAAGATAAATACGGATGAGGTGGGTTTTATTTGAGATATCGAATTCCATGTGTTCGTGGATTTATTGCCAAAGCAATTTGGGAAGATGCCTGCGGTTTCCTCCAGATGAGTGGGGTTATAATTTCACTGTAACTTTTCTGAAGTAAGTTTTAGTTGGACTTCTTTTCTTTGTAATGGACAACTTCTCCTCCTTTCCTTTAGAAAATGCTTTGCTTTGCTGAATTTTTCGTAACTCTTAGAAATGTAACCCAAACTAAGATGAAAACCCCCAACATGACCGTATTTTAATATGGTATCACTAATAATCCTCTATCTCTTTCCACTTATTTCTCGAACTACCATCATATGAATCGAGAGTTGTATTGTGAGAAAGTCATCTGTATATCAAAACTGAAATCAAATGATCATCTCTTCAGCACCCACAATGTCTATGTTCTTTAGCTTTCAAGCCAAGTGAACTGAAAGCATGAGACTCACATTTCTAGTTGCGACTTTATGTGCCCGAGCCAGGGTGCAGATGCATGATTGTTTTTCATTCATTTTAGAAATCATTTGAAGCATTGCTTCAGACATATAATCTTCAATCTTTTCACCTTCTTTTTTTTCTTTTTTTTTTTCACAAACAATGGCGTTAGTGGGTTAAAAGTTTAGTTGTTAGGGGAAGGGGAATCGGTGGGTATCGAACCCACACCAGGGTGCATATGAATGATTTTTTTTTTATTTTTATTTTTTTTTAACAAACAATGGCGTTAGTGGGTTAAAAGTTTAGTTGTTAGGGGGAGGGGAATCGGTGGGTATTGAACCCGCACCAGGATGCATATGCATGATTGCTTTTCATTCAAAGTGTAGCAATATGGGGCTAAAAGAATCACTCCATCAATCTTTCTCAACACCTTAGGCATCCACGATTCCACATACACATTGAGATCATGTATGTGATCTACAAAAACGTTTAGGTGGGCAATAACTCAAGGTGGAGCATACCTTGTCAATAGTTCCACTGCTTGTGATCCATATCCAATCTACAACAAAGAAAAATAAATTACCATTTCAACAGATCCCTGGTTGTAGATTACCATTTCAACAAAATCCTGGTTGTACATATTGCTTTGGAAACCATGATGAGAGAATACCTTCATGGCACTTGGATGTGTAGCAATTCGTACAATCCGAGCACCTGAAAGACTGGGAAAAACCGTGTCCTGAAATTGCTCACAGAATTTCCATGGTATCTGGTCACCGGATGGCTGATGACCATCGCTTAAACTTTTCATTGCAGATTCACGAGAGATCTTTCCCTCAAGGCAGACCTAAGAACAAAATGATAACACATAAAATGTTGAGCATCAAAGAATTAGTGTTTTACAGAAGATGAAGTACGTGTTTAAAGTGTTGTCCTTTATTGCTATTTCACACAAGGTAAAATTATAAATAAAAAACTAATAAAATTTTGGGTATGCGTTAAATAACTAAAAGAAATAATAGTCCTGAACTAGGGGAAGACAATCAAACCTGAATGACACACAAAATATCAGGAAGCTGATTTTTTGACTCATCAACAGGGCCTGCACGTGCAAATTATAAACAAGTCCAGCCAAATAGCGGCAAAAAAAGAAAGACCAGTTTTAACGTAGCATATATACCAAGTAGCACAAACAAGTGGTGAGCCGGGGCATCAGCCATTAGTTGCAAATCATTTGGAGAATTTTTGTAGTGGGAGGCAACATATAGAGCCATCATCCGCTGCAAGTATTAGAATATGTAAGTTCATTAATATGAAAATGAGAATCACTAGTCTGACATTACTTGAAATGTAATTACCTGTAAGAACAACTCGCTATCTTTATGATATGAAAAAAGCGTATCACGGTTAACGTAGTACAGATCACACTCACTGGGTGCAGGTAACCTAGTCGCCAAGAGGGAGATAAGAGAGAGAGAGAGATCATTAGTAAAGGTAAGGGTTATAATGGAGATGGTTACATCTTCCTCGGTTCTGACTGTCTAAGCAAATGTTTTTACCCGTTAAGTTTAGGGATATAATTTGTGATATCCAAGCAAAGTAAACCATGAAGCCAGGATTCAATCGGATCACCAGAAGCATATCTGATTGATTCTTTCAATTCTATCTTTTTGAAAAGACGACCTACAATCAGGGACATTATCAATTCAGAAAATTATGTCCAAATATCACAAAATAGTTTTTAACAAATTATACATTGCTCACTCGCAAGCGCCAACAGTTCAAGTATTTCAGAAACAATAATGTTAAGAATAGAATTTTGAAAATAAATTCAAGTTTTGGGGGGAAAGGGGGATTTTGATCCAACCCCATTCAAGAGTTATGTCAAGATGAGAATACAAAACACAGTCAATGAAGGATAAGCATACCAGATGTAGGCCCTTTAGCAGACACTTGGCTTTGCTCTTCCAATTGCTGTAGAAGTTTTAGGGACAAAGACCGACCAGTACCTTCATAGCTTTCAGTGTAAAATAAATGTCCTTTAGTATTTAAATTGCACTTAGATTCTTTTTTACCAAAAGTTGAATTCAGGGTTGACTTATAAATAGAAAGACATCAAGCATGAGTCAAGGAAAAGTGGAAACAGCTCATGAAAAGTGAAAGATCTTTCTTTTTTTCCCCCGGTAACAGAAAGTGAAAAGTGAAGTGAAATATGTTTCTTGAGACTGTTAAAACCCAAAAAGAACACATGATAAGAATACACGACATGAAGGAAGAAGAACATGGACGACTCTTACCCATTAACAGTAGATGAAAGGAAGACCAGATAAGGACCAAGCAAAGACTTCACTACTGGTAGTGGAATAGCAGCTGCTTCATCAACAACCAACAGTTCAACTTGGGAAAGCTTTTCATGCTCATGTGGCCGTATATACTGCAAGGACAAGTAACAAAAGTCAAAAACAGCTAGCCCCATAGGCAATGAGCAGTACAAAGTTCTTTCTTTTAGGCTACATGAGTTGTAAAGGTCTAGACCACCTCACAATCTCACAGGCATATTGAGTGCCTCTATACCATACAACCATACATACTGGATCAGTGCCAGGAAGACACATTAGGTTGACCAAAAAGTTTGGCGTTTCAGGAACATGCTTTTAGAAGCAAGCTTCAGTAATCACAAACCATCTATATTATGTTCAATATGCTCACACCAATAACAAAAATGATGCACTTGGGCACAAGTACAATGGAATTTTTAGAGTAGTCAAACAAAGATAACCACTAATCATATACGAGGGCATATACACAAAACCCACGACATTTGATGGGCAAAAGGTGAACACACTCATGGCTATTGTGATGCGGCTATCCAATAGAAGAATATTCTCTATTACAACTTGGTTATCAACTTTTCATGAGTAACAATTCCTCCATGTATTTGTATTTTGGTAACTGACTAAACAAAATCTTTATTGCTATTTTTTATAGAAAACGAGATTTTATCAAACAGCTAAAAAACAATACAACACTTAGTGGACTAGGAAGTCCACCATCAAAACGAAACAGCCCTGACATATGCCTCAACATTCACCTCCATGCAACTCCCCAATCTAACAAAATTACATAAAATGAAAGATCCCAAAAGCTTGGAGAGAGAGAAGCCATAAGAATGCCCGATTCTTTCCCAAGAATTCTCTTGTAAATCCCCACTATAATTCTTAAAGGTTGAAAGCTTGAAATTAACATAGAAGGTAACTAGCTTCAGAGTCAACTAGGATAATACTGGGCATATATGCAGAGAGTAGACATAGTAGCAACTTTCAGGGTACGGAATAATCCAAAAGGAAAGGGAAGACCTCAGAATTCTCTGAGTCATCTTAACTTGATTTGGTACTAAGAATAAGTTATATATACACTTCCCACTGGCCCATCTGTACGTTAATATAGAAACAGATTATATCCTGACAACAAGGAAGTGAAATACTCCTATTTTTATATCAATATTGGGCACAAATTAAGAGTTCATCAATATAATTTTACCTCAATTGTAACCAACTGTGCATATAAGTTTACCTGAATTGTTTGTCTGTGCTGCTTGTATATATTGATCTGTACAGTTGCTTTCTTCAACGAAGGGTCGCTACTTTTCTGTACATCATAATCTATATGTTCCTGTACACATAGTTTACAACAGTAAGCTCAATAACTAGTGCACTGTTTGAAGTACATGATTGAAAAATGAAGAAAACGGAGTGACCTTATAACAATTAATGAAAGATAAATGTAGTTCACAGAACAAAACATTCAAACACCACAATCTTGATAGTTAAACAATTTCACTGCAAAAGCTATTAAAATTAGCAGGAAAAAAATTAAAATTTATCTAACATTTGAATCTACAATTTTCAATTAGCAACTCTTGTCACAAATGTTTATTAGTGGGGTATGTTCTAAGATATTGTTATTTGCTAATCGTCATGGATTATTTGGGAGTTAAATCTCATAAGAAGGCTTAAGGATCACATTAGAATTACATTTTTGACAAGAAAGCTAAAGATCACATTAGAACCACCTGCAGGAATACAAAAAACGACATACCTTATAGTCCAGTTGATCAAAACCCTTGCAAACAAATTCAAACAAGGTTCTTAAGTTCTCAGGGCTGGGTGCAGTTACAAATATATTTGAATACCTGTGAAGATATATTTGTATCGTCAAAACATAGTACATGAATATGACTGTAGACAGCTACACATACACCAAAACAATTTTAATACATTGTAAAAGGCATACTACCCTGCAGCAATAGCTCCGGAAATTGACAAACCAAGTGCAGCCGATTTTCCACGGCCTCGAGCAGCAAGCAAGGCAACAGTACTTCGGAGTGTCTTGTCCAAGATTGCATCAAGAAATGTAGCAACAGCATTTCCCTGTTGAAACATTTACCAACTCAAACTATGAGTCATATTAGTAAATCACATATGATAGAAAAACTCAAAACTAATACAAATCGGAGAGTGCCTACCTGGTCCAACGTACAACATTTCTTTATTAAAGGGCCAACAGGAAAGGCATCGCTCAGCTGCTCTTTTAGATCCTTCAGTTCCCTTTGTGACTCTGATATCCCTTCAGAGTCCTTCAATCATGATCAGAAAACAAGAAAAAAAGTTATCAAAGTTGTCAAAGCTTCACGAACTCCTAGAAAGTATCCTAATAACCATTCGGTATGCACACACTTGGAAAATTACTTTTATTCTTTTTCTCATCTTGCATAAGATGGCACGAAAATAAAGCATTCGCATTCCTCAATTTATCAGTTCCATCCTACAGAAAAGTTAAGAGGCTAAAAGGTTACCTCTTTCACTGGAACTGGGGTAATTGACCTCACATGAGATGAAATTGGTAAAATATTCAGCTCATCATCCATTACTGCACATGATTTGCATGACGCAAGTGATAATAAGAAACGCTCGTTAAAACGTCCAGTAGCCTTAGAATGGGATTCAGTTCGAAACCTATCATGAACATCCTGAAATCAAGAGGCGCTGATAAGACTGTATGGAGATATTTTGCATTTGAGAGAACAAGAAAGACAGTGTTGCAAATAAAACAAGACATAACGGAATTGTTATCAAATATAATATGTGGTGCATGGCTATTTCTATATTCATTCTAAGTACATAATGTAGTAAAACTAGAAACTACCTCAACAAGAAGAACAAATATTATGAGGAAACCTAGTTGTTTTTTCTTCTTCTTTTTGGGGCTAGAACATGAAAAGAAACAACTAGTCTACATAGGCCCAACTGGGAAACTTATATGTTCAGCAGCTTTCTCTTAAAGAAAGTCAAGCAATTGAATCTACCAAAAGTCTTCTTGTAGCCAAGCACATCATTACGAAAAAATTGGGAAACTTTTAACATGGCTAGTTTTCAAGATTTTGCGGTATATAATAAGCATAGCCATGCCGGCCTGGAAACTAAGCATTAATTGTGTGCGTGCGTAAGAGAAAGAGATATTATTATATGCATACCATAACCATGGTGTAGAGGTTAGTGAGTGAGGTTAGAGAACGAAGCAACAATATGACTAGTCCACCTCCCTCCACCGTCTCTATTGTTCTTGCTAGTAGATTTGGAGTCAAGGCCTCAAAATCCTAATGCAGGAGATCAAACTTAGACGTGAAACTTAAATCAATTATACAAGGGGTCTCGGCCAAACCAGAAAATTTGGTTAAGTTTCAAGTTACCTGAAGTATACACATTCCAAAGGTATTACCAAGAACTCTTTCTGAATCCTTGTACAAGCAATAAGTCAATCCCCCACTTTCAACAAAAAGTGAGAAAGGATCAACCTTCTCGGGATCAAGCAGCCCCCTCTGCATCATCTTTTTTACTTGCTTAGCACGTTTTTTCTTGTGACTGCATCATCAAATAGTCAAACGCAACGAATCAATATATTTTAAAAACTAAATTCCGCCTTGCCTTATCATAAGGTGAAGAATGGAAGGTAAAAGAAACCAACCTGCTGAGCTCGAGCTTGTCCTTGTAGCACCACAACACAGTCGGGCGCGATTTCTTTACTTCATTGCTTAGCATATAATGAAGATTCACAATCTGAAGACCATATAAAACTCCATATTAGCCATTTTCCGTTTGTTTTCAATAGATTTTCGATGATATTTCTTAGCTTGTTTGAGGTTTTTAGTGTTACTCAGTAAGTATTGCAGGTGAAAATAAAAAACAGTAAAACTGGTAAAATTTTCTACCCAATTCAATTTAAATCATTGTTATAACTCCTCCAATTGAATAGGAATAGCAAATAGGGAATGGGATAGGAAGGGCAGAAGAAATTAGGAGTACCTGGTCACGGGACTTGTCGCCGACGATGACGAACATGGAGCGGTGCCGGTTTTTGACGCCATTGCTTATAAGGGTTCGGATTCGTTCGTCTACCTTCTTCCTCATTCTCTCTCTCTTCTCTCTCTGTGCAATTAGGGTTTAGGGTTTATAAGAAAGGGCAGTTGTCGTCGTCGTCGGGCAGGGTTTAAGCCGAACCAGTGAGAGAGAGAATAGACTTCGCGAAGAGATATTGAGTTCATCTCAACCGTTGATTGGGCATCTGATGGCTGTTATCAAAGCTGACATAAAAATGAAAACTCAACACGTGGCCATTTTTTTTTTTTTTTTTTGCTTGTTTCATTTCACCCATTTTTTTGTCAATTCTATCTCATAGACGTTAAATAAAAGGAAGTTTGAACATTTCATATCATGCTAGCAGAGACTGTGGTTGGTGAGGTATGAAATTTTCAAACTTCCCTAAACCTTTAAAACTTAAAAAGTATCTAGAACATGAACGTAAATGAGGTAAAATTGCTTGATTTTGGCAATTTGTGAAGGGTAAAACGAGACAAATTCAATTTAAGGTTAAAGTAAGAGTAAATGGCAATTTCATGAGATAAATCAATAAATAAATCTTTTATTGAATACAACTTAATTATGCATTCATGGTAAACGATAAATTAGTATAGAACTTGTCATTAACAATATCTGAACATAAGGGAGTAAGATTTTCTCCCCTCTTTTTTCCCCTCCCCTTCGCTCCCATTCTTTTGAACGGTCACAATTAAGTTACGTCAACATCTTATATTAATTTTATATAAAAAGAGAAAGATAAAATAGAGAATGTGAGAGGGGATGAGGGAAGGTGATGGAGAGAGAGGAGGTGAGAGAATCCTAGTACAAACATAAAACCTTTTAGGTTTTTACCTATAAGGATAAATTTGGTATAGTAATTTATTTTTTTTTTCTAGTTTAAAGTTTCACTTAGAGTTAAAATGATCTCTTTTTTATTTTAATTTTATAAGTGGGTCATTTTCATTACCAAACACTAAGGAACAATACAAGGTCCAAAGTTACATAAACAAATAAAAGAGGCCATGCCAAACTAACCCAAAAGACCCAACAAACAGTAAAGGCCCAAGCCATGAAATACAACAAAAGAAAACTTAGGCTTCCATTGCAGCACCCGTCGCCAAGCATCCCTACCAGCACAAACCCTCGCTACCAACCAACCGACACCTCGCCGATTGCAACATCCAAGCACGAGCACCTGTCCAAACACAGCCACACAGATGAGAACCAAGAACCAAGTAAAGGAAGCCCATGAGATTCCACAAGCAACATTGCCAACAAAAGCAGACACGAGCCGATGGGAATACCGGAACTCTACACACCATCTCGAAGTACCGCAACAAATCGCAGTTATAAAGCAACTGCAGATCGGAACAGAGATGAGCAAGGAGTAACGTCGATGGGGTAGGAAGAAATGGGCAGATCGAGAAGGAGAGTAGGGGAAAACAACAAAAAGGAAAACAACAGAACACTGAAAGCACGACCACTAACCCCAACTATAGCTAGGGTCGGCGACATCAAATTTGATCGGAAGTGCAACCCTTACACAAGTGGTGGTGAGAAAGGTCTCTCAAGTAGAGAGAAAGTCTCTCACAAGGAGAGAAAAAAACTATCAGGCTATTGTTAAAATGATATTTAGTTGCTTGTCGAGACAACCTATATGTATAATAAGACATTGAAAAATGTGCCTCTATCATTTACACTTACGTGGTCGAATAAGTAGCTCCGATAGTTGCATCATGAAATTAAGGGGTTTTCCGAGATTGTGGTAAGGTTGACGATTCAAGTTCGGGAAATTTTCATGTTGAGGAATCAATGGATCATATTTTCAGATTTTGTAGGCATTCTCTTTCTTATTGGAATGGTATTGGAATATCTCCTGAAGTTGCCTATTCCTTTGCTCTTTGATTTTCAGAGTTTGATCGCTATAAAACCTTAGGACACATTGTATCACAACACATTGTTTACCCTGGAACCTTATCTTTGCTTCAACTCTCTGGCATTGCTGGAAATGGAGGAATAATTTTTTCTTTAATGCTAGCCAACAACCACCTGTCTCACTCCAGAATTTCATTTTTCAATTTGCAAGGGATTGGTATGATGCCAACAAGTATTCTTCTAGTAAGCCTCCTAGACAAATCATCTCAATCCATTGGATTCGTCCGCCAATTGGTAGATATAAAATCCATACAAATGGGAGTTGTAAAACCCATTTAGCCACATAAGTGTTGGAGGTTTGCTTCGTAATTCTGAAGGGGAATGGATTAAGGGATTTACTGCTAATTTGGGCAAATGAGTCATCATGGAAGCTGAGCTTTGGGGTTTTTATGGGACTTTCTATAGCTTGGGATGAGGGTTGCAGGGATGTGATTCTTGTGCTGCTTTTACTTTGATCCAACAACTTATTTTGGTTTCGCACCCTCTCTATAGTCTCATTATTGACTGCAAAGAAGCTATCGAACCAAATTTGAGATGCGAATTCACTCGTATATATAGAGAAAAGAATGCCTCAGCTAATCATATGGCTGACTTGGGTCATGAGTTATTTTTTGTTTTGTTTGCTGGGCGTTGCCCTCCTCTGTGAAGAAAAAAAAAAAGCTTGGGAAACTTTATTTGGACCCAACTTTTTTATCTCTATACCCAACTAATATTTTTTTCTTCTTTGATATTCCAAATTTGTCTTTAAATAATAAACATTCTACGCCCAAACCCCACGACCACACTGCAGTGCCTGGATTGGGCTCACTGGAGAAAATGAAGGTGCAGTGGTGATGTGAGTTTAGGGTTATTGGGTGTAAAGATAAAAACTTTAATATTTATTTTTGTCATTCTTATTTATTTAAGGGCAAATTGAAAGTTTAGTAGAAAAAATTTGTTTGTTGGGTGTAGATATAAAAAAGGTTGGGTCCAAACAAAAATTCTCTTAAAGTTTAATCACGTGATTAAGCTCTTGTGCAATAGAAGATTAATTTGGCCAAACTACCCGATTAAGATACTTACTTTCTCTTTAGGCTTAAATGTAAAAATGGTCTATGTGTTTTAGTCATTGGGTCAATTTAGTCCATGTATTTTTAATTTGGCCAATTTGGTCCTTGTGTTTATCTCCTTTAGCCAATTAATGACATTTCTATCTAATTTATGTAAAAAAATGTATAAACTATTATAAACTTATTTATATTTTTTTTATTTGATTTAAAATATTTAAAAATTAAAAATTAAAAGAAAAATTATTGTCCTCCCAACTCCCCAAAGTCCTTCCTAACAATACCCCCTCTCTTTTCTATGTCACAACCTTAATCATTTCTCAGATCGGAAGTTTTATCACTTGTATGTGTTATTTCTCATTGATTGGCATTTTTCTATAAAGAGAAAGGGTAATTATATATCTTATAATTTTTCTTATGAATTTTTTAACAAGGATTAAATAAAATATCCTTAATTGACTAAAGGAGACAAACATGATGACTAAATTAGCCAAATCGAAAACATGGGAACTAAATTGGCTATATAATTATAACACAAGGACCATTTTGACATTTAAGCCTTCTCTTTAATTCACTGGTATCATTTATTTTCCCTTAAGCTGAATTATTATGTATCAATCTTGTAAAGTTGTCTTGTGTAATTTAGACAATATAAAATGAAAATTATTTGTGTATATTGAAAAGATTAAGCTCAGGGGTCACTTCGCCAGACTCCGTCGCACTCTCCACCACTCCAATCGTAATGGTGAGTAAATCACTTGTGTTTGTTTCTATTTTTGAAATTAGAGTTTTGATTTTTTTCAATTGGAATTGGGGGTTTTGAATTTCATATAATAATTTTTTTCAATTGATTTTGTGAGCATTGAGAACACACTACGAGCTCGTGTGTGTATACAATATGTTGGATTTGATCTTTATAAAGAATGCGAGAAATTGGGGTTGGGAAAGGGAAGAAAAGGAAACGGAACTTGAATTTCAATCTTCATACATGTTATTAAAGGCCAAAACCGAATTTGAACCAGTTTATACTAAACCGAACTTGAACCCATTCCGAACTTGTAAAGTTTGGTTCACCCCTTAGTACCATAACCTACCGTACCAAAGTTTTTTTCTCAAGTTCGGTTTCATTACATCCCTCGTACCGTACCATACCTAGTCGTGCCCAGACCTATTGAATATAAACTTATATCTGGGTCGTAACTCGTAAGGCCTCCAAAAAAGTTCATATAATTCACATACCAATCGGACAAATCCCGCACTAAAAACAATGGCTAGCTAGAAAGTTTAATTAGATTTGGTAATCTATCCTTTTCAACTTAAATGCACATTCATGATGGTTTTGCAAATCATATTATGTTAACAAATGCAACAATTAATTACATTTATCCATTTGGAATGATATATATTTTCAGAGATGGATCGACAAACATACAAGAGAAAGAAGTGTAGTATTTATTTGTTTGGCGTCTGAAATTACACCATTGGCCCCATGCAATTGACATCGTTGATCATTGTTCTAAAAATTTCTGCCTAGGTCCCGCTTATGTGTTAGGCGGCTGACCACCGTCCCGATTAATACCTAATAGTTTGAAAATTAAGAAATGATGCTTAGACCTATTGAGGCGCCTGCCTAGTCCGCCCAAACCTACCTAGGCGGGTGCCTAGGTTGCAACTCACTTAGCAGAAAATAGATAACTTTCATTTTACACTTTATTTTTTCCAGTAAATTATGAGACTTGTTGAATACTTGAATGAACACACATTATATGCTTGTTCCCCATGTTTTCATTATGTTCCAATACCTTATTATATATATATATATATATGTCATTCTATTTTGTAGTTTATGATGAAATTATATATATATATATATATCTATATATATATATATATATATATATATTAAGTATAAATAGACACTTCTTTATACGAAATATAATAGATTTAGTTAAATCTGCCTAGTCCGCCGCCTGACTAGCGCCTAACGTCTTTTAGAACTTTGTTGTTGATGTTGAGGCCATTGCATGAAAGAAAATTTTAGATGTTATATTATTGTTGTGATAACCATAATAATTATTTTCTAAATCTAAAACTACATTAATAAAATCTTTTTTATCAACCAAAAGAAAATAAAAATACATTTTTATCGTCTATCACAACAAAAAAGTTAAACATAGTAATGTAATAGCAATGGGATGGAGAAATGGAACTCTCCTAAATAGGCATTACAGTTGGTGGTTATATTGGATCACGTGGTTTGAATGATTGGATAATTAGCAAATAAGAAGGTTCCATTTTTCATGGACCCTCAAGTGGAAATGTGGGATAAAAGATGGCACATACCATTTTATCCATTTGTGATTGTACATTTTGGTGGTTGTGATTTCACCCGATGGCGCGGTAAGTGTGGATTGGATACAGGCATCAAAGATGGTTTGATGTTCGCGACTTGGATTTTAAAACACATCCAAGTGCATGGGTTATACAGAGTTGCGCACAATAAAAAAGGACAAAGGACCTTCAAGCCTTTCACACACTCTGAGAAATCCATAATTCCCCCAACTTCGTCAACACATCTTCAATATTAACAGCACTGTCTGCTAGTGAGGAGTCCTTAGTCTTCTCGTCTCATTACCTTCTGGGCGAAGTGAGGTGTTGCTAAGTTACTTGAGTATTCGACACATTGAAAGTCAAAACCTTATTTGAACTTCACAGTAGTTAGCAATCTTGTCTTCAGATTTTAGAATCCAATTCGGTCGCGAGTTGATACATCTGTATTCACTAGAAAAAATAATTAACTTTTAGATATTAACTCTTAGATATTCGACATGCGTGCTACATAAGTTTGAAAACTTTTAGGATCAACTGTATTATATATACCCCAACTTCAACTTAAGAAGAGTGGATAAACTTAACCAAAAAAAGAAGAAAAAAGATAAAGGGCAAATAAGCGAGAAGAAACATGACACGACACACGGAGGACAATAGCAATAAAGCGTGCGTCCTCACGGCCATTAAATAGATGGGGGCTATAACATCGTGTTTCACGTGCATGTGTATTATACATAAAGGCATATACAGTGTTAGCTTATATTTTATAAAGTTTGTCGGCCACTTACCCAATTTGGCATATGTTTTTTCTTTTTACATGAATAACCAACCAATGTGTTATGATGGTACAAGTTTCTTAACATATACGGAGTTAGAAACATAATAAGACGGTGCTGCGATGACATTGAAATTAAATCTCAATAAAAAAAAAATACTTTGATTGTTCTTTTATGTAAGCGCGGAATCGTGACTCTTTTGTTAACTTAAGGAGACAGCATACCTAAACCTAATTTAGTCACAATCTCCAATAGAAAATAAAGCGGTGTAATATTCATACACTTTTTTTTTACTTCTTATATAATCCTAATTAATTTTTATCGTTTGATCTTCTTCAATTCATTTGATCTGATGACCGAAAATTAAGATGGTGTGTGGAAGAGTAAATTGTAGCAATGTTCCCTCAACTTTAATCAAATTGGAGCAATGATGCTCAACTAAAAATTCATTACCATTGGTCCCTCAACTCATCAAAATGTGTAGATATGGTCATTTTCGTCAACTTCGTTGGAATTTTGTCAAAATAAGTTTTGTTGGAATGACCATTGCTATAATTGGGGTCCCTCAACTCATCAAAACGTGTAGCTATGGTCTTTTTCATCAACTTCGTTAGAATTTTATCAAAATGAGTTTTGTTGGAATGACCATTGCTAATATTGGGTAAAAGTTGAGACACCATTGTTCCAATTGGGTTAAAGTTGAGAGATCATTTATCCAGTTAGATTAAATTTGAGAGATCATTTCTCCAGTTAGATTAAAGTTGAGAGATCAATGGTAATGAACTTTTAGTTGAGGGGTCATAGCTGCACGTTTTAATGAATTGAGGGACCAAAGATAATAATTTTTTAGTTAAGAAACTATTGCTTCAATTGAGTTAAACTTAAGAAACAATTGCTATAATTTTTTATACATGGAAAATGGGTGATGTGAATAGCACATCCCAAAATAAAATGCACCACAATTTGGTAGGATCTTCCTATTGAGAGTGATAATTACCGAAATATTGGATAATTTGTCGGCCACAACGCTATGAGGGAGTATCTGGGGATGAATATACTCTTGCCGACAGATGCCAAATTCCAACTGCCAATCAAATGAGCCCCCCACCACCACCACCACCACCACCGGCCATAATAAATTCTCTTTCTGTAGTCAAGAAGAAAAGGAGGTACTTGGCCCTCACCTCAACTTTTTTGAGAAAGAACAAGTTTATAGCTATCATAAAGTTTCGGTCAATTATACAAATTATGTGTAAATTTTTCTTTACATAACATTGTATTATTACATTTAAAATATTACGTAACGATAAATTTGTTACATGCAAATTACCCTCCAACTTCTTGAACTATTTCTCCTTTTCCCCGAAAACCGGCTTCTATTAGTGTTCGTCCTCTGTCAACATCACTCGCCCACAACTATTCAACCAACATTTAATAATTTGATAACGTGTCATGTTTTTTTGCAAAGCGGACCCATTTTTGTGGGTGATATGATAATGGCGTTTGTGGTTCGTCAAGACATATACCCATTTATCCATCAGCAGTTAGGTAGGTCACCTCACTCACGCACAACCTAACACATGAACAAATATTGCTTACAAATTCTAGAAAATTCGACCAAGAAAAAGAAAACCAAATGCTCGCAAATTAATTTGTGTAACATGATTAGTTTTTTATCCATTAGTATTAATTTTACGTTGGAAGAAATTTCAAATTTAATCTCGTAAAGAAGGATGTGAAAATACTTTGTATGTCTATCACCAAAATCTTCAATTGTTTGAATGATTGATTTTCAAGTCTCACACAATTGAATTTAGCTCAAGAGAGGAAGAAATACACTCAAACTATTAGAACAAACGATATTATCTACAATAGGGGAATGAGGTGAGCTTAGCCTCACAATAAGCTAACATAATATAGTTCAAACTCGCATTTGACGAGAATTGAACCTAAAATCTCTCACTTACAAGTGAAGAGGAATACCATTAGACATGTCATGAAATTAGCAGTCTTATATGTAAAAAATTGATCGACTAAATGTCGTGTTAAAAAACAAGATTAATACTTGCATCTCCCCACTTGGAAAATGCAGATATTTCATTTCTTGCAAATAACGTATATCTTACGTTCTGTCCAATTGCATATTCAAAAATGTTAAAAACAATATTAATATTTTTATATCCCCACTTGGAAAATGCAATATTTCATTTCTTGCGAATAACGTATATCCTACATTCTGTCCAATCGCATATTAAAAAATGTGTGAAGTTTAATCACACCCTTTGAGAATTTCCTTAAATAACTACTTTTTGAGAATTTCTTATAGGACTGAGTGAGTTTCCGCTGCGAATTTCCTCAACTAACACCACACTACTCAAGTGATAATTTGTTATATCTTGAATAGAGAATAAAACAGTAATTTACACTATATTTAAATGAGAAAAATAAACTTAGAATTTAAACCAAGGAGGTAAAACTGTTTCCTACTTTTGAAGGTACTACTCGAGTGATAATTTGTTATATCTTGATAACGTGTCATATTTTTTTGCAAAGCGGACCCATTTTTGTGGGGTGATATAATAATGGCGTTTGTGATTTGTCAAAGGCATATACCCATTTATCCATGGGGGTAGATTGTCTGCTCTCTTGTTTGGGTGTCTTTCTCATCTTTTCTTATTTTATGCGATCACAGTTAAGTCACTTTAATATTTTATATTGATTTTTTTATAGAGATAATAAGATAAAAAATAATAGGAATATAAAATGTTGACGTGACTTAATCGTGACTGCTCAAAGAAAAGAGAATGTGAAGGCCAAACAAGAGGGCAGACAACCTACCTCCTTTATCCATTAGCAGTTAGGTCACCTCACTCACCCACAACCTAGGACATCAACAAATATTGCTTACAAATTCTAGAAAATTCGACCAAGAAAAAGAAAACCAAATGCTCGCAAATTAATCTGTGTAACATTAGTTTTTATCCATTAGTATTTATTTTACATTGGAAGAAATTCCAAATTTAATCTCGTAAAGAGGGATATGAAAATATTTTGCATATCTATTATCAAAATCTTTGAATGTTTGAATGATTGATCTTCAAGTCTCACACGAATGAATTTAGTTCAAGTGAGGTAGAAATACACACAAACTATTAGATATAAGGAATGAAAAATACACTTCAGAATCTTGTGATAACATTTCTAATATTCCCTTCTATCTACATATTGTGATAAGTTTTTTTTTTTTTTTTTTTTTTTTGAACAAACTATATTTATCTACACTAAGGGAGAGGAGGTGATCTTAGCCTCACAATGGACTAGCATAATGTGGTTCAAATTCGCCTTTGGCAATAATCGAACCTAAAACTTATCACTTATAAGTAAAGAGGAATATCACTAGATGGGTCATGAAATTAGTAGTCTTGTAGGTAAAAAAATTGATCGACTAAATGATGTGTTAAAAAACAAGATTAATACTTGCATCTCCCCACTTGAAAAATGTAGATATTTCATTTCTTGCGAATAACGTATATTATGTGTTCTGTCCAATCGTGTATTAAAAAATGTGTGAAGTTTGGATTAACCACACTCTTTTAAAATTTCCTTTATTAACCTTTTTTGAGAATTTCCAATAGGACTGGGTGAGACTCCGCTTAGAATTTCCTCAACTAACACCACACTACTTGAGGGATTATATCTTGAATAAAGAATAAAATAGTTTCCTACTTTTGAAGTTACTATTAACATACACTATATTTGGATAAGAGAAATAAACTTGGAATTTAGATAAAAGTCAGAATTTATAAATTGACATGCACCAAATCTTTTGTTTGGATTCATAAATATTGAAATTTAGAATTTCTGCGTGGAAAAAAAAAATACTTGAAATCTAAGACCTCCAATTCCCAAATTGAAAGTTTAAAAATAAAAAGAAATTCCGTATTCAATTCCATTATTCTTTTAGGTTAACCAAACAGGAAAATTCACAAACTCTAGAAAATAAAATCCCGTCATTTTAAGTTCTGTCATTTTAAAATTTCTTAGTAATCTTAAATTTCTTCATCCAAACATAGTGTTAAGAAATTTTTAAGCAATGCGCTATTCACACACTCATTTTTATTTCTTACACATATTTGTTAACTTTGTCCATTGATTTCTTCAATTCATTTGATCAGTTGAACAAAAATTGAGAACAGTATTTATGAAATTAAAAATACATTTGTAGATATCACTACCCAATTTTTATTCTCAATTCAAGAAAATCTTATCCATATATGATTGCACTTGCCCACTTTAAATGGGTGCTATCACTTTCCGATAGAGCAATCCTAACCGTCCACCTAGGTAAGCATAACTGGCGATGCATGTCGCAAGGGGACCGCATTGTACAATATAATTATACAAGCTGATAAGACAAGTGATGTCAATCAATAAATTATTTCATTAAACTTAGCTGTACTTGTACTTTGTTGTAATGTATGGTGTATGATATGCTGACGCTGTAAAAAAATGTAACCTTTTTAACATTACTCAAAATAGTAAGGCTTACCAGTATTAGGGTGTTATCAGTGGGAAGAGGATTCTTTCCGAATTTTTTTTGTGAGGTATTATTTATGTTTAATTTTAAATATAAAAATTTAAAATAATTTATAATTGTAAGATGGTAAGTGAACGGACACAATAAAATAATTCACATGATTCTCATAAAGAGAATCTGAAGAATTAATCCTTATCGATGTGTCTAGATAACATGATTGAGCCCCTTTACTTTTACCTTATTTAGTATTTCACATTTGAACCGTTAAATATTCGATTTTTCTTTGGTGCAACCGAGCACCAAATATAGATTTTTTTTTTCACTTTTATATAATGATAAATAAGGGCAATTGTGTACCTAATAAAAATTAGTCGCACAATATTCGATAAACAAATACAATATGATGATCTTTATGATCCTCATAAAGAAGATCCCAAGATTGTGTAGCTGCTTCAAAAGAATAATACTCACTTTTTGATTTTAGTTCAATGAAATTTTAAACAAGCTTTATTGTTTTAAAAAATAATAAACATATTTATTAATGTATTTTTTACTTAAAAAAATAAGCAGCATTTGACATTTGATTGAGCTAAATCAAAATGAGCAGTCATTTAGTACTATGGTCTGGTGATATTTCTTTTCATTTGAAAGTGAGAGATCTTAGGTTCGAATCTCGTGGATGATGAATTTGATATCAAATTAGGTTGTCTATTATGTGGCTTAGTCGAATTCTTCATCCCTTAGTGTAAAATATTGATTTATTCAAAAAATAAAAATAAAAAGTGAGTATACAGGACACTCAATCTCAGCTGTATGATTAAATCAGACAGTAAGAAAAAATTCTGCAAGCATACTCGGTTACATTAGTTGAAGAAAAAATGGGTAAATGCTGGGCACCAACATTATAAATACCCTCCACCATGCACCCAACTCCTCACACCATCACAACCCACGTTACAAATCCTCCTCCTCATCATAACCATTCTGTTTTCCGCATAATATCCAAAAACCTATCATGTCTGAAGAGAAGCACCACGGCGGTCTCTTCCACCACCACAAGGAGGAAGACAGACCCTCAGACTACCCTCAGTCTGGCTACTCTGATGAAGGACGTCCCGGCGGCCTTGGTGGTGGTTACGGTGACACCAATGATTATTCTGGTGAAGGACGTACCGGTGGCCTAGGTGGTGGCTACGGCGACACCAATGCTTATTCTGGTGAAGGACGTCCCGGCGGCTATGGTGGCTATAACGAGACCACTGCTTACTCTGAGGAAAGAGTTGAAAGACCCGGCGGTGGCCGGTACAGTGAGACCACTGCGGCATATGCCACCACTACCACTCATGAATCTGAAATTGATTACAAGAAGGAGGAGAAGCACCACAAGCACCTCGAGCACCTCGGCGAGGCCGGTGTGGCTGCTGCCGGCGCTTTTGCCTTGGTACGTACTGTATTTTAACCCACCTATATATATATATATATTTTTTTTTTTTTAAGAATGATGTTAATAAGATCAAATTTTGAAAATCAAATGATGTGGTTGTTGATGATGAATTTATTACTCAAGCGTTAATTAACATACTTATTTTTTAATAGTGACACATTATTTGGTTTAGAAATTTAGTCTCTCTAACTTTATCATTCTCAAAATTATTCATGATTTTGATAGGGTAACGTGGGAGATCAAAGTTTCTAAATCAAATTTGCAAACTAGTAGATGATTGGATTATTAACTAAGCGTCAATCAGTATGTTTATTTCTTATTAACTACATATCATTTGGTTTATAAATTTAGTTTAATCTTTCTGTCATTATTCTTATAAATATTTGATCACTTTATTCTTTATCACTTTACCCTTTATCACTTTACCCATACTCTTGCAACCGAATCACCGTCCTCGTCCCTTGACCTTCATTTTTTTGTCTCACATTAACCGAATCCCCGTCCTCGTCCCTTCACCTTCATTTTTTTGTCTCACATTACTGCAATCAACTCTGTCCATTGCAACTTTAATTTTGAAGAAAGTTAAAGTTTTATCATGAAATTAATTAGCAATATGGAAAGTTGCGCAATTATTGATGGACTAGATAGGTAAGATACGGAATCAAAGTCAACCATTAACAATGGACGGAATTGATGAACTATATAGGTATGTAAGATACGGATTCAAAGTCCTCATGTAAATGGTACAGTTGCAATCGGGAGAAGAAATGAGTTAACTGATACCTTCGTAATAGTTCATGTAGAGTTTTGATATTAATTAAGCCTTAACCACCTGATCTTATATATACGAGGACAAATCTAATCAAATATGTGTTAATTTCAAGGTTTTGTTTTACATTGATGTGAGATCGATGCTAGCAAGATATATAACCTATGTCAGTTTCTATATGATGTGTGTAGCATGAGAAGCAGAAGGAAAAGAAAGATCCAGAGCATGCCCACAGGCACAAGATTGAAGAGGAGATTGCTGCAGCAGCTGCAGTTGGTTCGGGTGGATTTGCCTTCCATGAACATCATGAGAAGAAAGAGACAAAGGAAGAAGAGGAAGAGGCTCATGGAAAGAAGAAGCACCACCTCTTCTAGATCTATGTGGATTGTGGAACGTCATCTTTTGACTACATATGCAATGTTGTGTTTTTACTAGTTATCATCTGGACTGATCAGTGAGTGTGTGATGCTTAATCTCAACAATATCGCTACACTTGTTGAGTGGTTTTATGTCCTTTTCAATTAATGGGTGCTATCTGGTTTTCTTTTAGCATGCCATCTATGTATGTATGTATGTATGTATGTATGTCATTGTTATGGTTCATAATAATGCCGTTTACTCGGTGTTTAATTCCTAGTGGCCACATCTCATTTTGAATGATTTCTTCATACCATTATTTTTTTATATGTAAAAACTCGGTATCCATATTTTATCAATTCAACTACGAAAAATTCTTGCCGAGCTTACTAACGAAAAGATGAATATTCATTTTAATATAGTTTATAATTGGGTACGTTTTAATTCGGGGTTGGTACGTTTTCGTTTGACGTTGGTATGTTTTCATTTAATGTTGGTACATTTCCATTTGGAGTGGGTGTACATTTAGATTTGAAAAGTTTAAATTTTTAGATTTAAATATAGTTGAAATTATTTAAAATATATAAAAAATATTCAAATGTAAATTATTTTTAATTAATCTGAAGTAGTTCAAGTCTAAGTATTTTAATCAAATATTTCAAAAGCTTAATCAAAAACTCAAAAAGCATAAATGTTTAGTCTACAAAAGTCTAAAATAAGGTACCTAATTCTAATTTTCTCTTATAAACACACAGTGTGTGGGAAAATTTTTTATTTTTGTTTTTGAAATAGAAGGAGAGAGGAAGAGAGTGATAGAGAATGTGGGGGTGGGAAGTTTTTTTATTTTTTATTTTTTTTTATTACTTGGAGATATGTTAGAATTATATGTAGGTGAGGTTTTGAAAAAAGAAAATAGCAAAATTTGGTTATGTAAAATTACATTTCTGCCCGATATTTCTTATTCATGTTCTGTTTTAATTAGAAGATTAAACTGGTAATTTCATAGGATTTTGGTTGACAATGAGTGTCTTATTAATTAGTAAAGATAATATAAATTTAGATTTTTTTTAGGAAATTAATGTCTAACAATATTGATGTACCACATTTGTTTCGCACGATATTATACTTTTAATCCAAATTTTGAGAAAAAACATATCGAACTCAGGCGTCCACGAGAGGCTTTCCTACCCATGTGTATATTATCTTGTGATTTGACAAAGTCATATGTATGTCATATCAACTTTACCTCATTATGTGGTGATGGTACACAACACTTACTACGTCGTATGGCAACAATTAAATATGGGCATAAAGATAAATAGAATGGTATAAGCAAATTAAAGTCTTCACAATACGATTATATTTATCTCTATTTTTAGTGGAAAGTTTTAAGGATATTTTTTTCTGGCCTCCATTCTCGATTCTCATCTGCGGTCAAAATCCGTATTTTTTAAATATTGAAAAGTTAATTTAGCCCAAATCCTTGCCTATTTTGGGGAAAATCCAAAAAACATTCATTTTAACCCCTTGATTACTTATATCAACTAGTATAACCTTCTTTTTTTGTGTGATACAAACAAATACTTTCATTTTTTCATTCCGAACCTGCCCTAAATTTAAAGATGGATAGAAACATAATTTTTAGGCCAACCTTTACTTAATTTGTTGCTCCTTGCCTAGCCACTTTTATGCTAACTTCTTCTTCTTCATTTTTTTTTTTTGGTTGATATGCTAAGTTCTTCTTCAACTTTTTATTCTTCTTTTTGTTCGTGTTATAATGCTATCTTATATTGAGAATAATATGTTGAAACTAAATTTACGCACCGTCATAGGAGGTACTGACACAAATTCGAGTAATTTGTAAAAGAACAAACAACCATGAGCTAACCAAAAACTAGGAGTGTGCCGGTCAAAGACTCTCCGACGGTCAAGTTAGCAAGCAATATAAGACTCAAGAAATAGACAAGAGAGTAAGTATGCGATAATTGTGTTACCAGAGATAATCCTAGAATGGTGTATTTATACCAGTTGAGGATGAGATATTTTAGAATAGTAAAATTCTTATTAAATCGGGAGAATCCCAGAGGATATCTAGGGATAGATATTCATCCTCTTAGGAGTGTGATTACTTGCCGCACACGTCAATCTTTAAATTGTAAGGACTCCAAGATTAATTATAAGAAACCTGCTGATTTCTTGCTGGATTTTGTTTCCATATCTTATGGAAAAAGGTCAATTTCATTGAAGTCATCAAACTTCACCCACTGATTCTGAAACAGGATGATGGTGTCATCGATGCTCCGTTTATTTAGCTCTGCATCGGAGGCTGTAGAGTCCATGACTGGATATTCGTATTTTGATCCGTCTTACTCTGGCCTTGAAAAATCATAGTCCAACAATTTATATTGAAATTTGTCATGGTGATAACTACATGTAATAAATATTCCTTTTGCTTCTTCTACATGTCTTAAAATTTGTTAAATGCTTGTATGTCTTTGCCTTTCCTTTTGGTATATAATTGGTTTGGTATTTTTATTGAAGGGAGATAGTAATATTTTCATACGTATAATTGTTTCGTATCTCTTTTATAGGTAAAGGGAGATGTTGACCAAATATTTTTCATAGATATAGAATTGTATTATATATTGTTTCACCAACAAAAAAGTGCTTTAGATATCACTATCATAGGTAAGTAACTGTATATAATTAGAAATTTAAATCTATATTTATTATCAAACTCTCTCTCTCTCACACACACACACACACATATATATATATGGCTATCTTGTTTTTTTATAAAAGTTAGCCTGCATGATTTCTAATCCATCAATGTTTCTTTGTAGTTGGAGGTGTCCTGTTTCATGCATGCAATAGTAGGAGCTGTCGCTTGGGAAAATTAACAACTAGCATGATTTCTATCCTTCAATTCTTATCCAAGAGTAATGCTATTTTTACCATTTTATTATACTATATTTAGTATATACCGCACCTTATGTGGTAGCTTAGGTGTATAGTCTAGTGTAATTTTCTGTTTTCTTTATTAAATTTTAGTTTCTTTTTTTGAAAATCTAGCAATTTGAATACTTTCTCCTCCTCTGTTCCATACCCTCCATCCCTCCACACTTTTGGAGGACTTACAGATGATAAATCCGGTAAAAGTACAAGCCAAAAGCTTCGGAAATATCAAGGAATATACCATGAAATAAAATTTCTTGAGGATTAAAAAAAGATTCTGACTTCACAAAACAAAAAATCATGAAGGATTCGGGCTGTCATATAAAGCAGCAATCCGAAAGGAAATAAGGATAAGAAAATGTTGATTTTTTCATCACGTCTTCCTCCTTTTTAAAAATCCCCAAGAAATAGAAGAGAAGAGAAAATATTGGATCCGTTTTTTCAAATATATCTTTTTTTTCTGGTGAGAATAAAAACACTATGAAATCCTAATTTTGGTAGAATAGAGCAATCACGTGGGTCACCGGAGGAGGTGGTGGAGCACCATCATGTGGCTATCCAGCTGGCCATGTAGGAGAGGGTGGATCAACATTAGTCGTTGGAGAAGGGAGGTAACGGTGGAGAGAGGAGAGGATGGCGGTGACAAGTCTAGAGAACGTGTGGATCAACATTAGGGTTCCATTAATTTCATAAAAGTTTTTGAGTGATAATAGACCCACCCCATTGTCTTATTTCTACATCCATATTATAATTTCATCCACTATAAAAAAATTAAAAATTAAAAATGTTATTTGGGAATGTTATTTGTCCACCCACCTTTATTCCTAAAATAACCTCTATTTTTTTTTTTAAAGAGTAATATTAATATGTTTTTTGAAAAACTTCATGCTTCCTTAATTGCCACTAGTTAGCCTAGCCCCACTAGAACCTTCTCCCACCCCTATCAAAAACCAAAACCTTTGACACCTGCTTGGCGGCATCTCCTTTGGAAAGAGAGAGAAACCGAAGGGGGAGGAAGTGAGAAAAACACAGGGGAAATTGCTCCAATACAGAAGCCGATTTATTCCAACTAGAATTAGGTATTTTTAAAATTTAAAGTCTTGGTTGTCGTCGTTGTTCATCTATGAGGAAGA
Source organism: Pyrus communis (assembly GCF_041283825.1). Classification (NCBI taxonomy): domain Eukaryota; kingdom Viridiplantae; phylum Streptophyta; class Magnoliopsida; order Rosales; family Rosaceae; genus Pyrus; species Pyrus communis. Next base: position 32,895,637 of record NC_142569.1, on the reverse strand, counting down.
GGAAGAAAGGGTGGAGGTGGTAGTACCAGAATTGAAAGGGAGAGTAGGGTGGTGTTTGTCGCTAGGGAGGGTAATGGATGATTGGAGATTTAATAGTCGTCGGCCCATCGTGGATGATTTGGGAGAGTAATGGATTTATTTTTACTTATGTTAGTTTTAGTTTTTCTGTATTCTCTTTTAGTTTATTTAATTAAGGTTATAACGAATTTATAAATATGGATTTAAAAGTCTTTTGCTAAAAGGATAATTATGTGATTAACATTTTTATTAAAAGGTGGATGGGAAAATAAGACAATGAGTTGGTTTTAGTAGCACTCTTTCATAATTTGTTTAAAAGAATTAAACTCAGATTTTCTTTATTGTTACGATTATCCACTTTAGATGGTAAGAATTAAAGAGACATCCAAATAGTTAGTTGTATTACTATTACAAGTTTTGTTACCCCTGTCCATGTAACTAATTACTAGTTTAGTGAGTTAACTAGGTTGTGGATGCAAATTTCTTCCTCCTTGATCTTGGACAAGATTGCACCTACAAAACAATTAACACCTTTGGTCAAGGCCAAGAGCCTCAACGTGCCCATGATGAATATGGTTGGGGGGGGGGAGGCTTTGGCCGAAGAACCTCCGATGCTAAAGGTAGAATTTAGAGAGAAAGTGTTTGAGAATTTTAGAGAATTTTAGCAAAGAGAATTGGAAGTGAACTTTGAGGAGAATGATGGGGTTTAAATAGGAGAGTGGCCGACCTCCTTGGATGAGAGAGGACCAGCCACTTAGCTCCCTTTGTGGGCTAGGTTCTTGATTTGTGTTAAATTGGGAGTTATGGAATAATTAACTAATTAATTAGTCAATTAATAGAATAATTGCCTAATTGATTAGCTAATAAAAGGGGAAAATGAGGTAGAATATTTAAGGCATGGCCGGCCCCCTTGGGAGAGAAGGTGGCCGGCCTAATGTGTGTTTTTTGGGCGTAATTGGTAGTTTAATTGGCTATTAATAGATTAATTATGTAATAAATCTATTAATTAGCCAATTAACATAATTTAAAAGGAATGTTTTGGGAGTTACCTTGTAGAAAGGATTTGATGAGGATGGATGAAATAGGCTTTGAATTATTACCTATTTTGGGCACTTTTGACTCGGTTGAAAGATGATTGCCCGTTGCTCACATGTAGGAATCCCGGTGTGCTTCAAGGGTATTCTTGTCATTTTTTATCCAAATACCCAAATTGTTAAAAACCCATGTTTAAGTAATAGCAAAACTATACAATGTTGTTAAATATGCTTTAATACATGTGGCGTGCCCTCTGGAGTCAATAAAATTTGAGTACCACATTGATGTAGCCAAAATGATATCTAGAGTCGGCCAAACAAAAAAATATCTAGTTGAACTCCGAAGGTATGTCTCCCATACACATTTCTTAAACAAAAACAAATACAGGGGATGATGACCGACAACCAAGGCTTGGACTGGTAGCCATGCAAGTGGCAAAACCACAAGAGTCCCACCTTAGGCGGATATTGTACGTATGAGCTTGTGATGGAGAAGAGCTTAAGCCTCCTGCCGACAGTTATTTTAGGACTCCCAACACTTAATATAAGAACCCTCCACCACCATCGATCATGCGCTCAGACAACATAACAAAACTCAGTATCTACCTCTCCTCCTCATAACCTCCCTTCATTTTCGCATTTTCTTACATTTTCCCAAATACCCCTACCCCAATATGGCTGATCAGGAGCGGCACAGCCGTGGCCTCTTCTCCCGCCAAGGGGACGAAGAAGAGGACGATAAACGCTCATCCTACTCTCAGTCTCAGTCTGGTTACGGTGATCAACCCCGTTCTGGTGGTGCTTACGGCGACCCCACTACTGGTTACTCTTCCCAAGGACGTACCGGTGCCCGCAGCGGCAGCGGCTACGGTGACAGCACTGATTACTCTGGTGAAGGACGCCGTACTGGCGGAGGCAAAACTGATGATTACTCGGAAGAGGGACACGGAGGCCGTTCCGCGTACAGCGAGACCACAGCTTACTCTAGCGAAGGACGTCTTACCGGCGGAGGTGGCTACGGCGGGACCGGCAACACTGATAGTTACTCGGAAGAAGGACACGGAGGCCGTGCTACCGGGACCACAGCTTACTCTAGCGAAGGACGTCGTACCAGCGGAGGTGGCTACGGCGGGACCGGCAACGCTGATAGTTACTCGGAAGAAGGACACGGAGGCCGGGCTACCGAGACCACTGCGTACTCTGGTGAAGGACGTCGTACTAGCGGCGGAGGTGGCTATGGCGGGGGAAGCACTGATGATTACTCGGAGGAAGGACACGGAGGGCGTCGCGGGTACAAAAAATCTGATGATGATGACTCGGAAGAAGGACACGGAGGGCGTGGCGGAGGAGGGTACAGCAAGGAAAGTGACTATTGAGGAACTTAGTGTAGCTGCTGCTACTGGCGCTTATGCCTTGGTACGTACTGCAAACCCCTAATTTTCATGATTGTAATCAATTAATTAGTACTTTTAAATTGAATAAGCTGGATATTTTGTTACAATTAGTACGTATTTTAAAGATAAATTGATTATAAAAATACTCTTTATCTTGTATTATTGTATATCTGTCAATGAAATGGCATGTTCATCGGTCTTAGAGGGAAGTTAAACCATCTCGTGGTGTGAGGGTCATCATATTTGTCAATGGAAAAACAAATTGGGAAAGATACTAAATTTTTTTGTAGCTAACTAATCTTTTTGAAAATTAATAATTGGAATGATGGAGTATGATTATTTCTCCTTCCATTACCCATCTCTTTTCAGTCTCTTGTCTCATTCTTTTTTTTGTCTTATTCTCTATATAAGAAATTCAAAACAAGGTGGCGTAATCGCAACCTTTTAAATATGAGGGAATGGAAAGAGAGAGATTAAGAGCGGAAAGAATTCTACTCCATGAATAACTACATTATATACTTATAAGTCAGGAGACCAAAATTCTCACCAAAATCTCTTTCTAATTAATCATATTTTCTATTGTCTAAAATCAATGTGTACTATTATTGTAGAATCGTAAATGTAATTTCTATACATCAAGTCAAAGATAATGTTTTATTTGATAATTGTTCATCTCTTAGATCTAGATATGTATGAGTAAAAAGTTTAAACATTTTATGCTCTCTTCTTTTTGTCTGCTGCAGCATGAGAAGCACGAGGTAAAGAAATAAAGTCAAGAGAGAAAAGAAAGAGACTCGAGGAAAGAAACAGTTCTTTACGATTTAAAGCAAAATAATGATCAATCTCGGCAGTACAAGGGAAATAATGATCAATTAACTATTTCTTAGTTTTGCACTATGTTTAATTTAGTTATTTTGTATGGTCACAATCCAAAACGTGTTTATCTCTCGGATTAGATTGATGCTTGTTGAGTGTTTAATTAGATTGGTGTTATCTAATTTTTGTTAGCACTACATGTATATCGTTGCGAATAAAAATATCGAATAGTTTACTTGGTATTATTTTGAGCTGTATTTCTGTGAGATATTATTGCTTTTAAGAGAAACGAAAGCAGTTTTTATTGATTTAGGAAGGATTAATATTTTGCCGCTTAATACTACAATTTAGTGATATTTCTCTTCACTTGTATTAGACCAATACTGAGCACGAGTAATTATATACCATTTTTGAAGGATGATTCTGACACGATGAATCTAAATCGTGCAATCATCGTCTCCATTCTGTAAGTATTACAAAGTCAGAAGGGATGACTGTCTTGGTAACTCTGCATGCGATCACAATGAGAATAATTGATCCGATATCTGATATGGGAATTGTGGATATGAAGCATTGGGTATGGAATGATCGACCCTCCTTGGTAATCCCACATCTTGGTTTGCCGTATGACATACCAAATCACTGCGGGACTTGTTTTTCATTCCAAGGACTATTAACATTCGGAATGAATGAGTAAAAACCTAATACCCTATCCACTAAAATGTTAGATAGGTTGCCATTTTTTGAGAGACAAGAAATCCCTCGACCAGATAAATCCCGTCGACCACCCGAAGCACGTCGAACCACCCATGTTCCGGTGGTCTAGTCCAGTGAGCCTAGACCAACCCTGCTTACACACTATTCACATTTCAGTCATTCCAACCACTTTGAGTGCCACGCGTAAAGGCCCAAAAAAAATATTTCCATAATCCCGCATGAATGAATATGATTTCCATTCATTTTGTTTTGGGAATGCAAAAAAGACATGTACTGATCAATCTGCAGAACCGCAGAGAATAACCTTTGAGTTTATAGTTCTTGCTATTTCGTTTTTTTTTTTCCTTCGTTGTCCAATTAAGTTTGCACCAAATCTGAGTGAAATTTGGTGACACAGTTCTGTGGCCACAGAAGCAAGAAATACAAGCAGACCAAGAAAAATCACATGAATTCTATTGGATAGTGGCCAAATTAAGCTAGGAAACAAAACAATAGTGATGAGGGAACATCATGATGAGGATTATGTTTCCTTGTTTTGTGGCTTTTTCAAAGCCATAATTATTTGGTCCATGTGAAAGCCACGGGGTGGTTTTCCTATTGTTTTAATTGGCAGCATTTGTTAAAGAAACCGAAAGCAAGAAATAAGAAAATGATGAAGAAACATCATGATGAGGAAGCATCATGATGAGAAAGCATAAAGAAGCATCCAAGGGGAGAGCATTCGGCTCTCCCATGGGAAAAGTTGAACATTTTATATTAAGGCATTTGTTATGCCTTATGGTTGTAGAGAGAGTTGCAGAGAGAAATCAAGAGAGCTAGAGTGAAAGGTCTCTTATGAAAGAACTCTTGGGGTAGAGTGAGGCTCTTGGGAAAATTCTGTGAGTGGGTGTACAAGGGATATGGGATTGGGTTATGTCGATTTAACTCATGTGTAACTTGTACTGTTTTTTCTCATAGTGAAGAGCAATATCTCTCCGAGGACGTAGGCAGGTTTTTGCCGAACCTCGTAAATTTCTCGGTGTCTTTATTTCTTGTATTTTAAACTATTCAACTGTGGGTTTGTATGTTGGTGAAGATAATCAGCCAAGGCACAACAATTGGTATCAGAGCTTTGTTGGAAGCTTTGGTTCATTGAAGGTTCAGATTTATTATTCACCATGATGACTACAAACATGTCGTTTTCAGTTGAGAAGTTTAATGGGAAGGGCAGTTTTACTCTCTGGCAGATAAGAGTAAAGGATGTCTTGACTCAACAAGGCTTGGTTAGAGCTTTGAAGGGAAAAGATGGGAAGCCTAAAGAAATGACAGATGACCAGTGGAAGGAGCTGGAGTCACGTTGTGTTAGCACGATTCGACACTGCATAGCTGATAACATTATCAACAATGTTATGGATGAAGATTCTGCGCCTGCACTGTGGGAGAAGTTGAAAAAACTCTATATTGCTAAGAGTTTGACCAACAAGTTACATCTGAAAAGGAAGCTGTACAAGCTGAAGATGGATGAAGGCGGGAATCTCATGGACCACATGAATGTGTTCAATGGATACTTGGATCAATTGAGGAAAGTTGATGTTAAGGTTGAGGAAGAAGATAAAGCCCTCTTACTTCTTACTTCACTTCCAGATTCGTATGAGAATCTTGTGACAACCTTATTGCATGGAAAAGATACAGTAAGTTTGGAGCAGGTGCAGGCTTCTTTGGTGTCTTATGATACACAAAAGAGGAAGACCATTGTTGATGGTGGGCACGAGACTACTTTAGCTGTTCAAGGTTGGAATCATGGAAGAAAATTGGGAGGAGGATTTGAGAGAGACAGGAGGTTCAAATCAAGCTCTAAAGGCAAGGGACCACAATGCTATGACTGCAAAGAATTCGGGCATAAAAAGATAAATTGTCCTTTGAGAAAAAGAAAGGATGATCTTGGTCCAGGTAGCAGCAATTTTGTGGCGGAAGACTTCGAGTATGCCCTCTAGGTACTCGAAGCAACACATCTCTTGGTGATGTATAGTCTCAAGTGTTGCAGGGGTTTTGCAGCAGGTGGAGCTATGGGATTCACAGGTGATGAGATGGTCCTGAAGAATGAGAAGTGTGAGGAATGTTTGTCTGGCTCGACGGGTGTTGCTGGAAATGGGTGCACTGACAAGTTTCCAAGTTGCAGACAATGAAGATGAGGAAAACCTGCTGGAGGAGACGAGGATGTGTCGAGATCCTGTCTGAAGCTAAATGTTTTTTTTTTGCTTGTAGCAGCTGCACATGCATTGGGAGTGACTGAATCGGAACAAGACCAACGAGGTTGATTCAGAGTGTGCATGCTGGTACGTAAGGCCAATGGACTTTGGTACAATTTGGCCAAGGTGGAGATTGTTGGATAGTGGCCAAATTAGGCTAGGAAACAAAACAATAGTGATGAGGGAACATCATGATGAGGATTACGTTTCCTTGTTTTGTGGCTTTTTCAAAGCCATAATTATTTGGTCCATGTGAAAGCCACGGGGTGGTTTTCCTATTGTTTTAATTGGCAGCATTTGTTAAAGAAGCCGAAAGCAAGAAATAAGAAAATGATGAAGAAACATCATGATGAGGAAGCATCATGATGAGAAAGCATAAAGAAGCATCCAAGGGGAGAGCATTCGGCTCTCCCATGGGAAAAGTTGAACATTTTATATTAAGGGCATTTGTTATGCCTTATGGTTGTAGAGAGAGTTGCAGAGAGAAATCAAGAGAGCTAGAGTGAAAGGTCTCTTGTGAAAGAACTCTTGGGGTAGAGTGAGGCTCTTGGGAAAATTCTGTGAGTGGGTGTACAAGGGATATGGGATTGGGTTATGTCGATTTAACTCATGTGTAACTTGTACTGTTTTTTCTCATAGTGAAGAGCAATATCTCTCCGAGGACGTAGGCAGGTTTTTGCCGAACCTCGTAAATTTCTCGGTGTCTTTATTTCTTGTATTTTAAACTATTCAACTGTGGGTTTGTATGTTGGTGAAGATAATCAGCCAAGGCACAACAAATTCAACTAAACAAACACCAAGTCAAGAACCCTGCAGTGATTCCATACAGGAACCCAGCAAGCTAAGAACAGAGTTCAACCTCATAGAGAAGTCAAAATCATTTGGCTCTTAAACCAGAAAACAAGAACAGTAACTAACATTGAAAAACTATCTTCAACATTCACTCATCGATGAAACAGGCTTTTAATGAACATTGAAATATGGCAAAGAAAATAATAATGAGCAAGACACGCAACGTTCTTCCCTCGGCGCTATAATCACCTCACCTGTTGTTTCCCTCAATAAGAAACTTCATTGATCTTGTCGAGTAAGAGGAGGCCTTCTTCATAAGAATCAACAAAGCGATACCGACCAACCCAACTCTTGGCAGAAACCCACATGCATATGCATTCCGCATTCATGCATTAAACCATGTTGTACCATATATTGGGCCTCACTACTTTAGCCCCATGATGTATGTAAGAGGGGAAGGAAACCTTGTCCTATAAAAGGCATCATTCACCCTCAATGGCAAACCCTAGCCTCTCTAGCAACAATAATGCAACTCTCATTTCACTATGAAACCAGATTGACACCAGTGTGGATGTAGCTCCAACTTGGGGTGAACCACGATATATCATTGTGTTCTTGTGTGTATGTGTGATTTTACAGTCAGATTTTTTTTGTTTCAAGATCGATCCGATTTTATACATGAACAAGCTACAATGACAAGACAATAATACTGTTTGTGTTTATGTACTTTAGCTCGAACCTAAATCATTTCAGTCATGAAACATATTCATTCCAAGTACGACCACCTATCAACGTACAATGAGCTCTTTATGACATTAATCATTAGTAACTTGAAATACACATACAGGTAGAGAATAACCGAAAGTCTTTCACACATAATAAACAGACCATCTTCAACATGAGTTCTTTACCAGTAGTAGGAAAAACTGAAAAAGCCAAACTTTCCAAACCAATATTATCGGAGAAGTTATTTAACCAGCTAATTCATCTTAATAAACAACCATCTTCAAAACATAGCAATAAGACCTTCAAATAGACTACATTAGCATCCCAATAAGATAGAAATTCAAATTTTGAAGCAAAAAAAACAACTAGGTCAAGCTCATTATTTCACCAAATACATCTTCCTAACCAAGTACAAATTATACCCAGTCAAGAATAAAGCGCCCGTGTTTCAGATACGACGCTGCTTTGGGAGTCTACAACCATTGTGAGGCTTTCGGGTTGTATCTTCGATGTATACAATTGGACTATGACCCGCTTGGGAACTAGTGAAGCCCTCTTTCCAGCTCATGATAGCTTGCCTTTTCTTCTTAAAATAAGTAAACCCCTTCACCTTCATCACAACTGATTTTAAGCCAAAATTTCTTGACATCCGTCCAACATGTTCTGCAGTTGCTTCAGCAGCATACTTGGCCAATTTAGGTCCACCCTTCATGTCTGGTAAGTAACCAGCTGAGGCCCCAAGTTTCTTGTTGCCCTTTGAGTCCGTCACAGTAACAAAGGTATTGCTTTTCATCATCTTTACATGGACAATATCAGCATTTTGCTCTATATTATATCAAGGAAACTGAGAACCCCCGAAGTTGTTCCATCCATCTTCTTCTATAACTCCCCTCACAAAGTTTATACACCTGGAATTCCTTGCACCATTCTCAGAAACATTGAAACCATTTTGAAAATTTTCTTGGCGGCCTGTAAATTCCACAATATATTTTCAATCATTAGATATCACTAATGAAAGATTGATTCTCTTCCCATCAAAGCTTCTCGACTCACCATTTATTTCATCAAACTAATTTCACAGGCAACCGTATTTAAAAGGCGATTCAAAACCCAAGTTTGAGGTAAAAAAAGAAAGTCTAAGATGTAATCAACTTCATAGCCAACAAAAACAGAAACCCAATGGGCGAATAGTCTAAGATGTAATCAACTTCATAGCCAACAAAAACAGAAACCCAATGGGCGAATAGAAAAGGATGCAGGAAGAAGAAGAACTTGCCTGGTGGCATCCTATCGATGGAGAAAAACCTTGAAGTGATGATCTCGCCCTGGCATGGGGTTCTAGCAAGGCAGTGAATCAGTGACGAAGACAGTCGAGATAGAGACGAATACATGGCATGTATAAATTCCTGAGAAAATTAAACAAACACAATGGTTAATCTGAATAGAAATTGAACAACATTGAATGTCAGAGAAACAGAGGGAGACAGACCACCGGCTACAAGGAGAAAAGCGAAAAACCCCTAGATCGAAAAACTTTGAGAGAAGAAAATGGAAACCCAATCATTGAAACGAAAAACATTGAAATTGAAAACCCAAATAGAAAACCAACAAACCCTAACAAAAATCGCAGAATCAAAGAGAGAGAGAGAGAGAGGGAGTTCCGATCCGGAACTGATTGCTCGGAACTTTTGCCTGGTTGCTTACCTAGCATTGCCCTCGAGTGCTCGTCTTCAACTGTTGATAGGTCTCGAATTTCCTTAGCGAATACTTCAGGATAGTTGATATGATGTTGGCTCTTTACACTGAAGCATCCAAGCATGGATGAATCACTGAAAGGTGATGCTCTGGAATACCATTTAAAGGCAAAATGTTGCGCATCACTACTGTTATGCAAAAGAAACAAGCAGAGAAGAATGCAGCACGATGAGCTGGAACAAATCACTGTAGCATGACACCCTTCCCTGTAGAACTGCATAATCCAGACAGAAGAGTCTAAGTTAAATCCAAGCTCGGCGTCGTTGTTCTAATCGAAGAGCTCGGGAAGCCTCAATAGCCTTTTGCTGGTACCGTCGCCAAAGAGCCTCGTTGTGCAACGTCGTCAAATCACCCCTACTTCTTCAAAAGAAAAAGTATCTCATATCATGTTTTCTCCCTGTCATTTTCTTTGTCCTTGTTCTTACCTGCAGTACTATAAGAAGGAAAGCAATCAGTCAGTACTTGGAATCAAGCTTCTAGTCAGGAACCGACTGCCTGGAACCCATCCCCTAATAGCGTACCTAGCATCGCTCTCGAGTACTCATCCTCAACAGTTGATGTACTTCCAGAGAAGACACCACATCTGCCTGAAGAACAGATAAAGAGAGTGACAATGAAACATCAAGCTTGTGGATAATCAACAAACGCAACGACTGCACGTGTTGATTCATCCTTGACGAAGCCAAAGATCACTTGTCACGTGGAGCTGCTCGTGGTCTCGTTCTGTTGAAGAACAAGCCTCGACGGCCCTTGAAGAAATCACAAGTCTGATTCAAGATCAAGTGTCCACCATCCTTAAACCAAATTCAGCTCCAGATAAAAGGAGTAAATTCAGACATTTGGTGCAAGTCTGGTAGAATAAACCCCCCAGCGCAGTTCAAGAATAAGCCTATGGAAAGTCAACAATCGGAGGAAACCAGAAAATCCTCCAACCCAGTTCAAGATCAAAACTGTGGAAAGTCAACAAGCACAACAAAATATGTGCCGATTCATCCATTACCAAAGCCAAAGATCATCTACCACGTGAAGCTCCTTGTGGTCCAATTTCATTCAAGATCAAGCCTCGACGACCCTTGAAGAAATTTCAAACAAATTTCAAGAACAAGCCTCAACGACATTTGAAGAAAACTTTCAGCCCAATTCAAGATCAAACCTCAGCGGCCCTTGAAGAAATTTCCAGTCCATTTCAAGATCAAGCCTTGAAGGCCCTTAGATCGACATCTACATTAAGGGACTTCAAAGCGCATCTCGTACATGTGACAAGCACATGTATACGACGCACCTTGAAGTGCGGGTATTTGTAGACATCGAAATTTCAGTGAAATAAATGTTGACCAATGCATTAAAATTACAACCTCCAATCATTTCACCTACATTATACACTTACTTCACCTACAACCTCTACTCATTTCACCTACATCATCCACTTGCTTCACCAAAAAAAAAGGATGGTGGTGGTTCATTCTCAAAGTCTATAAATAGGCTTCTCCATCAAGGGATCAAAGTAGGAATTGACATATACATTTCTCTACTCCCAAATTGGAAGAGAATCCCCAAACCCTTGAAGCTATGAAACTCTAAAGCTTTCAAGCATCCAACCGCCCAAATTCCTAAGAATCCCGAAGGATCAAGAAAGCTCTCTTCATTCTTCGTCAAATCCTTGAAGAAACCCACACAATTATTCATCAAGATCAAACCCTGAAGGCCCTTGAAGGTCCGTTCATCGTTCATCAAGATCTAGCCCTAAGGGCCCTTAAAGATCCGTTCATCAAGATCAAGCCCAACGACACTTGAAGAAATCCACACAACTATTCATCAAGATCAAGCTCCAAAGGCCCTTGAAGATCCATTCATCCTTATTCATCCTAAGATCAAGCCCCAACGGCCATTTAGATCAACAGCCCATCCACAAATCTACACCTTACGAAGATAGAATCAGAGGATCAAATTGTAAAAGAGATTATAACCCCAAAATTAATACAAAATATTATTTTGTACACGTGTTCTTGTCTCATTCATCGTAGGAATATTCGTGTTTACAATGAGGTTGGTTTCTGGGTTTGGTTCTAAGAAAAGGGAAGAAGAAGGACGAGTGGCGCTTCTCAGGCTCGACTGAGAGAGGAGAGTTGTAGATTTGATAAAAACAAATTAATGAAATAACATTTAAAAATTAATTAGAAAAATATTTGAAGCTGCTGTCAAATTTGACAACAAAGAAGAGAGCTGCCATTTCATGTCATGCCACAAAAGATTTGGCTTCTCGGTTGGAAAACATCGTTGTTGTCTTTTCTTACCGTTATCTTACCGTTATTGATCATTTGAACATTTTGACATATCCTTTGGAGATGCTCTAATAATATAAAATTTTATATTACGTATAATCATAATTTATTATTTAAACTTGAACCTCAAATTAAGCGTGCTTATTCTCTACAAATTTGGGAAATTGATTTTTCCACCAAGTTGCATGGCAGACAAATAATTCAACCCACCACAGAACAAACCAAATCCGAAATTTCTCTTAATTATTCTTCACAACATTTATTTAAATCTCAAATGCATGAATCATTGATTTTATTCTTCAAATAAGAATAAAATCAATTTTAAAAAGCAAGAAAGAAAGAGAAAACAAGTGTAATGCCTAATCACCTCCACAACCCCCGCAACCTCCGCCAGTACAACCGCCACAAGCACCACCGTCATTACAACCACAAGCACTACCTCCACCGTCCCCATCAACATCATTAGTTACGGCAGCCGCGACAGCAGCAGTAGCAAAAGCAGCACCAGCTCCTACCAAGATCACCATCCCACCATCTTTTGTTCCATTTCTAGTAATATTATTTCTTTGATGATTTGTACCTGCACCTCTTTCAACATCGCAGTAAGCTCGTTGAGCTGCCGGAGGAGGCATTACACTCTGCATCATGGTGGATTGTCCGGTTTGCTTCTTGTTGCCTCCGATGCAATGACCCCACAGATATATAACAGCGACAACGGCAATGACGGAGCCACAGGCCATGAGTGTAATACTTATAGCATCTGCCTTCATGATGATTTCTTACATATCGAACAAGGACGAGCATACATAGCACTCTTTATATCTCATGATTTCAGCGTTTTTGTGCTGAAGTTTTACAAGTTGTCATACAAGTTGTCATTCTTTAATTAGGTCACTTGTTTTTTTTTTTTTCCTTTATTTGTTCCAGGAAGGAGATGTTAAGACTAGAGTCAAACATCGACAATGCATGGTGAGATTAAATGTTCTACTATAGACTAAGACAAGGTTCTAAAGAGGCTAAGTGCTAGTCGGATGGTAGATAGAGACCTAACGCCTATGCGTCTAGTCAGGATCTAGGCAGTGTCAACAGTTTTTTTTTAATTAAATTTATTATATAACTTATAAATAAATGTCTATGTATACTTATAAAATATACATAATTGTATTGTGATATATAAATTGTAAAAATAGGATGACATATAAATTATAAAGTACTAGAACATATTGAAAACATTGGGAACACACATATAATTAGTGTTTATCAAAGTATTAAACAAGTTTCTTACAAATTTAATGCATAAATTTGATCTGACTTTATTCTTAAGATAAATAATAATTGGAGATCCAAGACCTCACATTAATTTGTAGACTTGATTGAATTTGGAGATATAATTAAGCTCAAAGTTTTATACGATAATAATGTTACTTGTACAATTTTTTACTGATAACATGGTTAATAGCATTTTTGATAGAGATGAACTCCACTTACATATGGAAAATTCACTTGTACTAGAGAATTGGACGTCGATGTGGTCCATCCAAAGGCTCATCTAGACCAAGAGGAGTGAGTGGGGTCGAAATGGGCTTGGATGGATGCTTTTGTGTGTTGAAACTTGAACGTAGGTCGAAGGGTGTCACCCTCTCGTACATAGAGAGCGTGGTCTAAAGAAATGAAATCTTGAATTACGTATACCATGTTTGAATTAAAACATAAACAGAAAATAGCACTTAGCACTATGATAGGAATTTTTACCACCTGCAAAAGTAGGAATAAAAATATTTAAAATATTTACAAGAGTACAAGGTAATTATAGTATAATCGACTCTAGCAATGTCATTCTCTACAGGGATTGAATGAATATTTTAGGTTAAAACCAAATCTTAATTAATTATTTAAAAACAAAGTTTGAAAAAAAGTGATTTAATGACCTAAAATATTAAAAACGAATTTAATTAAAAACAATTAAATAAATTGAGAAAGTAAAGAAAACAAAAGATAATAAATTTGAGCACTAGGGTTCCGCTGTCACCTTAATAATCTTATGTATTTCTTCCAATTACTTATGAATTACCCATGCATATTTTGAAGGTTAGGTTTTCCTAATATATATCCTACTTGGAACCTCCAACATATAATGTTTATGTAACATGCGCGTCCAGATTGTATGTGAACATGCAAGACTCATTAAGTTTTGTGAAATCCTTTTGAAAAACCATATAACCCTTAAGACGTGTCGTCCATCCTAAGAAGTTGCACATATTAACCACAAGAAGCCTTAGTCAATTCCAAGGACAGTCTTTCGCCAACATTGCATCAAATTACTTTTCTAAATACCCTAATGGTGGCCAATCATCAAGACAATTAGATAATTTCAAACACGATGATTAACAATTCAAAACATGCATGCAGAATATCATAAGTAAATTGAAAAGAAATTACATATTCTTGCTAAGTCTCGTGGCCTCACCCTAGCAAATGAACTAGTCACGAACAATCATAAAACAAAATATTATTAAAAACATGGATAGAAAACACCTTAAAAATAAACTTGAATCGTCAAAAACTCTCCAAGTCTAGCAAAGCATTGATGTGTTCTCCTTTTTTCTCTAATGGCTAAATAGCCTTATTTTAAGGCTACAAAATAAAATCCTACCTAGAAAAGTCTTCTTAAAACTAGGAAACATAATAGATTAAAATAACTAGAAAATAAAAGGTTTCCTATTTAAACTGAAATTCAGACTTCTCAGAAAATCTATCTTTTGACCATCCAAATCAACTCCAATTTGGTCATAAAATGTCTCTTTTTAAAGCTTGAGATGTCCCTAACAAATCCTCATTATGAATCTTCCTCAAAATATGCCATTTTGACCTCCAAAATACTCAAAACGTCTAGAAACATCAATCTGGAAAGGCTGCGCGCTGGACCTTTATTTCATCGCCACGCTCAAATGGCTTGGTAGAAAAATCTGGAATTTTGACACAATCATCTTAAAGACTCACAAACATCCTCCAATTGGAATCACTCCAAAATTCATCCATTGCATCACTTTTTGCTCCAGAAGAAGTCGAATGTCCTACATTGAAAATACATAACAAAGTATCAAAATTTTACCAAAATAACCAATAAATTAATACTAAGATAAGAGTAAAATATATAGTATAATATTGACTCATCACACTAATCAGTTAGCATGTAAATACAGCGTTTAAGCACGATTTGATTTCATGATTTGAACCATTTATTGTTTAAGTCTTCATTAAAAGAACATTTTTACTACAACAAAAACAGCTAAATTTGAATTTGTGTAGCCCATTTAAATATTGCTAGAACATTTCAATTGTTTCCGACAATGCGAATATCCATTCTTTTTTTTTTCTTATTTTTTTTTTTTTTTGTCACGGTTGGATTACTAAGGCATTATATTTTGGAGAACTTTAACGAAAAACTTTCGGTACTGTTTATTTTAACCAAAAACTATATTTTTACACTAAAAAGTCAATCCTAGTACCATTCATTTTACCCTTTATTTTGTCCTTTTCGTTAAAACTCAAAATTTTCAAGCATTTTTCATTTGTTTTCCTATATATTTTAGGAAGGATGGTGAAGTCTTGTTGCTTACAAGATTGTATCCTTACATGTTAGGTAACAGTGATGAATTGCTTTCCTTATACCTTGGGAGCAATGAGTTGGAAGACATTTGGATATCAATATTACTCTTTCACAAACGGTAAGATAAATGCACTAGATTCATTTAAACTACAAGAAGAGAATTTGAACATAAGTCCAGAGGTACTACTATGAAACGAAAAACAAATTTATATAAAAAATAAATTAATTAATTGTGGTTATTCGGAAAACTCGAATTGCTCCTCTATTAATATGAAAACCTTGATGCAACTACTCCTTTTAAGTTGTACACACTCAAGAGGGAGTGCTATGAATAAAGTTATTTAAAGAATGTGACTGTGTAAACTTAAAGTAAAATCCTTTTATATTTAGAGTATCTTAACCTATCATGATTGTATTACTTGGGGGTCCAGTAAAACCCTACCTATGATAAGTATAAAATTAGGGGTGGTGCTTCATATGCCAATTTATGCACTGAATGATAGTAGCTCATTCTACACCGTATAAATTTTTACTACAACTCTTAATCAATTCAACTTAAATAAGTACAAATTTAATTAGTACCACATTATTTAATGAACAAATTTAATACACCTAACATTATTCTAAAATTAGTTATAAATAAAAGTACAAGACTAATAAGAAAACATATCTCACGAACAGATGACCTCTTCTGACACACCCCGACCGAGATCAGGGCATGCTGGCCGTCACACGAAGGTGACGTAGCCATGTGCGCGTGCGGAAGCTATTAAGATAGTAATATAAAAGTACTAATAATTAAAAACTAACTAGCATACAAGGTACTAGTGTATGTGAGACACAATTCAGAGCAAGTCTACAACAGTCCAAAAGGAAAATGCGACATATATACACCCGAAGGTGACCCTACAATGGTGAATGTCTGTCAGAAATGCCGGGACGCCCTCTGGGATAAACCACCGAACCTGCTAGACCACTAGAACCTGGAGGGGCGCAAAAACAAAAGCGTGAGTGGGCAAAAACAAAGTTCTTTGAAAACTCTTTAGCAAAATACATTCTAACCCCTCGCCGTAAAACCTGTATACTTCCCAGAAAATGAACATATATACGTATGTATAGGTATGCCAATCATGCTCCACAATATGCCATTCATGCTCACAATATGCCATTCATGCTCGAGAATATGCCACAACAGAATCTCATAATCAACTATAAATGCTCAAGCGTAATTCACATCAATAACATATAATCTGGCAGTCGGGAGTCACCTAACGTGACCTGTACGGCTGCATCTAGAGCTCCACTCTCAACTCAATAACTGAATCTGCACACGAGTCGGAACCACCTAACGTGGTCTGTACGACAGGCTGGGTGTAATATATATATGTATGCTCTAGTGCTACGATCACGTGAAGCTGTGCGATAAATCGCGGGTCACCTACAAGTCGGAACCACCTATTGTGGTCTGTACGACAGGCTTGCACCTAACTTGGATCCAAGGCGAGCATGCGGTGCTGGTGAACATACACGTGAAGGCTGTGCCCTGGCCTCGGGCGGGAGCACTAACACCGGGGGTGCAGATTATGAGCTCTGTAAACATCTCAAACTACCATTGCATAACAATATGAATACCGCTTACCTGGCACTTACCTGTGCGTCCACAACACCAAATACACATATATATATATATATGTATGCCACTACTAATACATGCAATGATGCGTAACCAACATTCATATGATGCATGGCATAAAACAAATAACCTTTTCTATTTAATTTCTGGGAATTAATATGTATATAGGTATATACGGAAAACAAAAGCCCACTCACTGATAATTGGAAGGGTCGTAGCCCCCCTGCCTCGAGTGTGAACGCTCGTCCTCGGAAAACGAATCACCTAAACGCGACAAAGTTACGAAAACGTTAATTTAAAAGCACCTAAGCAACTTCTCGTAATAACTTCTCATACATTGCTCAATTTGGACAAATGAATATACCAACGTGCTCTACACAACCTCAGGATCACACCCATATTTTTAGAAAAAATTTTGGACCACGCACGCGCCCCCACGCGCCGGCCAAGGCACGGACCTACGCGCCCCCCACGCGCGGCCACGTGCCATGCACACTGGCTGACGCCGTCAGGAATATTCCGTCAACTAACGGAATATTCCGTTAAATCTAACCAGATTCCGTCACTGCCGTTAGGAATATTCCGTTAGACTTAACGGAATATTCCCCTTTCTTCTCCGGCGCCGGCGACGGCGCCGGAAAACTGGGAAAAATTCAAACTTAGTTTTCTCCTTCGTTTTTCAACCATTTTTCACGATTCAAACGCCAAAATGAAGCTTAGGACTAGTAGAATCACGATAGACTAGTTTCAAGGGCTAAAAATTGCTAGATCATACCTGTCCACCACTTCCAAAAGTCGGCCAACTTTGAACTTAGCCTTCCCGACGTCAAAACTCGTCCAACGAACTACTCCCAAGCTCCTGGGAACCTCACAAACACAACTACAAGCTTAGAATCTCCTAAAACAAGCTAGATTAGGTTTGCATGAACAGTGCTCAAATCGGCCATGGTGATATCGACGTGAAAACGTCAAAGTTCTTACCTGGAAATGGCACCACTGGACTCCTCTCAGCCTCACGAGCACGAGGGTGGTCTTAGTTTCTCGATTGGTGAAGTATTGGGTGAGTTTGTGTGTATGTCCATGTGTTTGCAGAAGGAAGAAGAAGAAGAGAGGAACTCGGGGAGAGAGAGAGAGAGAGAAAGAGACAGAGAAAGACAGAGTGAGGGAATGAGGGAGGGAATCCCGGAAGAAAAAGAAAGTGTATGAGTGTGTGTGTGGTCCTACAACACCACACAACACAAAAATACACGTAAAATAACAACTAGGGGGTAAAATTGTAAATTCACACGTACGTTTCGTTAGTTTCGGGACGGGATGTTACATCTTCTCTCTCTACAGACGTCCCCCTTTCTCTCTAAAATATTTTAAGGTGCTTTAGATTTTTGGCCCTTACAATTCATGATTCCTAGATAAAAACCCATCTACATATAAACGTCCAATAAAAGTCCAAAATTAAAATCTGCAGCCACATCGGAACACTATTGACCTACTAATACAATTTATTTACACCCATGCCACTTTCCCAAATCCCTAAATTTATTCCAAATTATAAGTTGTAGAAAATGTGAAATAAAATATATAAATTGTTGTATTGCATTAATTGTATCCATATCATACAAAAAATTTTCCTTTTTGTGATATATATATTTTGCGTTAATTGGGAAGTAAATTAATTTGTTCCAATTATTATAAAAAAAAATACTAAATCCGTATTATATATTTTGAATCAAATAACACTTCTCTAACTTGTAGGTAAATTATTTTTCATGTATTGTTACATATATTAGGCACATTTTATTGGTGTATAAATATAGGTATGACATAATATTTTTCAATATAATACATCAAATTATATTTCTTCTTGTTATGGGTAAATTATTCTCCATGTATTAGTGAAAAAAAAAAAATATATTACACACGGGGTATAATTTTTTGTAGGTAAATTATTAGAAATTAGTTTGTTCCAATTATATAAAAAAATATATATATACTACACCCAGATTATATATATATATATATATATATATATATATTGAGAAAATCTAGATTATATATTTTGAATCAAATAACATTTTTGTATACATGGTAGGTAAAGTATTTTTCATCTATTATTACATATAGTAATAATAGCCAATGGTAGGTAAAGTATACATGGTAGGTAAAGTATTCTCCAATGGTTGGGCTAAAAACCAAATATTTTAGCCCGGAAAATTTAGCTTTTAGCCTAGAAACAACTTTTCTACTCCAACCGTTCTGGCCTAAAATTTTAGCCCGGAATTATTAAAGAATGAACTTAGGCTATTTTTTTTCTTAAATTAAATTTAAAATAAATAAATAAATAAATATGTAGACTGTCGTAAATTAATTTTATGAACATTTGAATCTAAAAAAATTTAAATTCCGATAAATATTGAAAAATCACTAAATTTCCCACAAAGCAAGCCTTCAACTTTTACCAATCTTTCAACCCTGGGCTAACTTTCAATTCACCAACCTTTGAACACCAAATTTTCAATTCACCAACCGTTTAACACCAAACTTTCAACTTTCACCAACTGTTCAACGCCAAACTTTCAACTTTCACCAACCATTCAACACCAAACTTTCAGAAATCATCCTCTATATAAACATATGTCCAATATTTGTTGATCACACAACCTTTCAACCTTCAATCATCATCTATATTCACCAATATTTCAACTTTCAAAGAGTTTTTGTTTCCTAAAAATCCTCAATATCTCATCAATGGGTGATAGAATAAGGCGTAGTATGGCAATGCAGATGGCACAATACCAAGCAAGGATGGAGATTGAGGATGCAGAATTGTTCAACGCCGAAGTTGAACTTATCAACTCGTTTATGCAATCTGAGCACCATAGCGAATCTAGTCATCGTGGTTCTGTCACGGGGCGTTCATATGTGCAGTGTGATAGAGAAGAGTGTCATGATCGAATAATGAAAGATTATTTCATCGAGTGTCCAAGATTTCCTGCTCATGATTTTCGGAGGCGGTTTCGGATGAGGAGAGAGCTTTTTGAAAGCATCTTGAATGCAGTTGTCAATCATGACCACTACTTTGAACGGAGGGTGGATGCCGCATGCCGACAAGGTATATCACCTCATCAGAAGCTCACATATGCTTTTCGCATGCTAGCTAATGATGCTCTGCAAACTCAACTGACGAGTATTGCCGACTTGCAGAAAGTACTGCTATTGAGAATCTGAAGCACTTCTGTAAGGCAATTAAAGGCATATATGGAGCCAAATACCTCCGTAACCCAAATCGTGAAGACTTGAAGAGGCTTTTACACAAGGCAGAAAAAAGAGGCTTCCCTGACATGATAGGAAGTCTCGATTGTATACATTGGAAGTGGAAGAATTGTCCTACTGCTTGGGCTGGCCAATTCAAAGGCCGTCATGACAAGCCAACCATCGTGCTCGAGGCTGTGGCGTCTTACGACACATGAATTTGGCATGCTTTCTTCGGCGCTCCTGGATCAAACAACGATATTAACGTTTTTTGGTCTTCTCCTTTATTCGATAATGTTGTCAATGGATGGGCACCAGAATTTCGATACAAGGTAAATGGTAATAGGTATGAGCTAGGTTACTACCTAACTAATGGTATTTATCCTAGTTAGTCTACTTTTGTCAAAAGTTTTTCTCATCCCAATAATGCAAAGAAGAAATTATTTTCGCAGAGGCAAGAGTCTTACAGGAAGGATGTGGAGAGAGCGTTCGGGATTCTACAAGCTCGATGGGCCATTGTTAGAGGGCCTGCACGATTTTGGCAGTCCGAAGACCTCCATTCAATCATGATGACGTGCATAATTTTGCACAACATGATTGTGGAAGATGAGTACATTGAAATTGAAGAAGATTCAGACGAAGATGTGGATGATGACCAACCAACACATGCAAGAGCTATTGCAAGATATGTTGAATATCTCGCTCCAACCACATATGAGACCCGACAGGATAGGGTCACCTTGAGTGAGTATATAAGACGTTTAAATAGAATTCAAGCTCCTCAATGTCATGACACACTCCGTAAAGATTTGGTTGAGCATGTATGGCGCCGAGAAGGTGAACGTTGATGATGTTGGTTATGCATTTATGTAATAATTTTAAGTGTACTATGTTGTTATTTTCTAGTAATAAATTTAAGTGTCTTTTTGTGCAAAGTATTTTGTCTAGTACGTTGGATAAATGATTAAATGGAGGTTGAATTATTCAAGGCATCTATTCTACATCAAAGTGGGGAATAATAAGACATAAATTATTGGATAATTAATAAGACATAAATTTAATAAAGTACATAAACTTAATAGAACCGATAATTCACAAACCACAATTAATAAACTTAATTAATAAAGCACATAATGCATACACTACATAAACTTAACAATCATATCCACCATCTTCACTTGATGATGGACTTCGTTGAAATGTTGGGATATAGGGTTAAGAAGATTCATCATCTTGAAACATACTCCTTGAGGCAGACTTTCGCATAATTTCCTTTTGCTTACCACGTAAGAACTTCTTCCTCTCTGGAGTGTATTTGCTGAGGTCCTTCATCATGAATTCAATTTCAAACCTATTTTCCTCCCTATCTAAGATTTCCTTCATTTGCAAACACATTCGGGCCGCTTCTTCTTGGCGAGCGCTATAAGTTTCGTTCAATTTTGCAATTCCGGTATCAAAGTGTCCACTCATCAAATCTTGGGAATTCCCTTTTCTCTTTGCTTCCTTTTGCTTATCTCTTCCTGAGGGCCTTGCAAAAGAAGGAGATGGGGTCATTTCATCGACACCTTCATCTTCGGCATTTGTCTGTGCAGCTTCATGTTGAAATAATCTTCCCCATTGTTGGTCCGCATCGGTTCCCCACCTCGGACAATCCTTGAGGATGTCCCAAGCATGTTGCAACTTAAAAACTTGATTTTTTGGTGTTACTCGTCTTGTAAATTTCCATTACTTTGTCACCCTATGCAAAAAATACATAAAAATAATTAGTTGCAACATAATATTATGTACATGACAAATAAAATATCAAGAACAAAACTCACAATTTCTGTGGCGCTCCTCCCACTAGCCATGCCAATCACAGCTCTCTCCAAGCTTCCTTTCCATAAAGTGCATGCTTTGTTGATAGTCTTCCACCGATCATAAACACCACCACCATCCCGCCTGCCGCCATTGCAGTTTTCTTGAAACTTTGCAATGATTTTATCCCACAAAAGCTTCTTATTTTGATTAGTGCCAACTGCACCATCTTTGCTAATAGAAACCCATGCCAAGCATAGAGCAACATCTTCCTCACAAGTCCAATTACGACTTCTAATATGCTCTCTTGCCATGTTGAACAATTTGGAAATGGAAAGAAATGGTAGAAAGATAAATTGGAAGAATTGTAAGAGAAATTTGAGTTTTGTGTGGCTGTTTGAACAAATACATAGGTATTTATAGAGTTTTTGGGTGAATTTTGAGTTAAATAATTTTTTTAAAATTATTTTAACCGTTAGATTTAAATTTGGGCCGTTAGATCTTTTTTTTTACCGTTAGATTTGATGATATTTGATCTCAGCCGTTGGATTCAATGTATTTTAAAATAACGTATTTTAAAAAATCAAATTTGAATTTGGACCGTTGGATCAACCAACGGTCCTTGAAAAGCAGCCATTGGATTGAAAATGTAGCCGTTGGAGGTGGTCTGGGTGGCCGATAACCCGCTGACAGCGGGGCCCACCCTGTCGGGAACGGATTGCATGCGCTCTGCGTGGGGCGCATTGGAGAGTGAACGGGCCGAGACTGGCCCAATGGCCAGCGAGTCCCTAATAGCATGTGGTCTGTTGGCTCCTCTTAGTCCCTCAAGTAACTTTCGTACCTTGTAGCGGTTTCTTCTAAGGCTGTAAATTCCTCCATCGGTTAACAAAGGTAATGAATTCAAAACCGGGCTGAATTTTTTCATTCACCAAGCATGATAATTTTAAGCAGGTTGTTGATGAGGAGTGGAATGATTCTGACTTGGACATTGTGTCCAAGTTGAGTAAACTCATACCGAATATTCTCAGTCCCTGCCCTCCGATTACACTATGTCTATCCCCTTTTGAATGATTTGACCATAAGCGGAGTACAAGGTGAAGCCTATACAGAGGCTCTGGAGCTAGCAGGACTGGTCGCGCAGGGGGGAATTCTGGGGGGTATTTGGCCCAACTTTAACATTTGGCATTTAGCCCAATGTTTTAGCATGGGTTGGAGATGGTTTTTTTTTTTGTTGGGGGGGGGGGAGATTTGGGGGGTAATTTAACATTTAGCCCACCATTGGAGGTGGTCTTAGGGATGTTTTTTTTTGGGGGAGGAGGGGGGAGGAATTTGGGGGGTAATTTAACATTTAGCCCACCATTGGAGGTGGTCTTAGGGACGTTTTTTGGTAAAAATATATAAAGTAATATGTATATGATTGTTTGTGGGTAAAAGATAAAATCAAAAGCATGATCCAATTCCTAAGTTTATGCAATATTTGTTGTTGGTATACAATATTTTACTTGGAAATGAACATTTTAAATAGTAGGTAGGTAAATTAATATGGTCTAGTTATACAAATACACACACACACACATATATATATGTATGTATACACATTTTGAATCAAAGAACAATTTTGTACATGGTAGGAAAATTACTTTTTTCTATGTATTATTACATATATTAGCTTTTTTTTTTTTTTGTAAAAATATATATATGAACTCATAATGCCAGATACATAGAATTAAGCCAACAATTCTCATATTTGATATTAACATGCAATGAATTTTTTAACATTAATGTCTTATTTTTCTTTTTGCAAAATCATTAACTCTCTCCTTACAATTTGCATAGAATTAATTATGCACATCAAATATGCAATAGGGGTATTTTAGGCATCTAAAAAATGTAAAATGTGTAAAGTAATATGTAACTGATGAATTCACTTAGGTGGATCCTAGTCACTAGGTTTTTTTTTAAGTAAAAAAATTATGTCAAGTTTTATATGAAAAAAAAAATTGAATTTGAGAAGTTAAAGTCATATTTTCTGAATATTTTATTTCACAAGATTAATAAAATAAATATACAAAAAAAAAAAAAAAGGCATAACAATGTAGCCGCTATATGAATCGTGCGGTGCAAGTTCTATATAAAGGTTAAAGAAACCGCGGGTTTAGAACACGGGTAGAAATTCAGAGTTGCATTCTTCTTCCCCAACATCAGAAGAAAAAGCTTCCTCAACTCCATATTTCGGCGCCTCTGGTATATTTCTGTTCTTTAGCCTTTTCATTCTTCCGGATTTCTTCAGAGCTTTTATTTTACCCATTTGACGTTTATAAAGTGGAAGATTGGATTTCATATGATTGTCTGAATACTTAGGGTTTGTCTACACAAATTCTTGCTATATTTTAGGCTTTTATTTTCTTGATAAGAACGTTCTTCTGCTATGTTTCAGTTATTAAAATTTGTTTTCCTTTTCTGGTTTTGTTTTCTAATCTTAATATTAATGCAGGGTTTAGATTTCTAGGTTTTTTTTGTGCTGTAGTTATTTGCTTTCTTCCAATTGTAGATTATTCTTCATTGTTTCATTCTCTGTGTGGGTATTATCTTATAAAGTGCATTGGTTTGGATTCAAATTCTCTCGTAACTCACTCTAACGATCAAAACTGCAGAAATTCAATTCAAATTTGAAGCATGGGGATACTCTTTCCCCACGACATCCTATTTAAATTACCCCTGAAATCTTTTATCATATGCAACTTAGTGAGCAAGACATGGAGATCCGTTGTCCGAGACCCACGCTTCATTGGAGCCCACCTGAGCCTAATAATCAACCCACATCCTCATACACCACCGTATTTTCTGGTTACAAAAGCCTAAACACTAGTTGACGGGGTAACGAAAGACTTTTACTCTGTGCATTATGCTACGATGCAGGGACACGGTGGTTTATGTACAGATACGTACGGCACACGACAATTAGGATACAACACGCAACATATACATATCGGAGTTAACAGATACGTAGTTGACTATTGAGATATGAGTATCCGACTGTAAGTTTGGCACTAAATTTAGAGGACAATAATAAATAAAAAAATCAAAGATAAGTGCCTTAAATCCGAAGAGAATCGTGATAATTGAGAATTCATTGAAGTTAGCCTGAATTGAAACGATTCTTTGACCAAAAAATTGAAACAATTCTTTACCAATATTATCTGTGTGAAAATTCAGATCTTTACCTTTTTTTTCCTCACTTGAACTTCAGAAATCAGATTTTGGTGGGAAAGACCATCACCGTCGACCGTCGTCTGCAATTGCAAGTGTCTTGGCTTCGTCATCTGCAACTGCAAGTGTTCAGACTGCGTCGTCTGCAGCAAGTGTGCTGGCTGCTGGTTCTGTGTAACTGGGTTTCGATTTGAACAGCAGAACAGGTAAGAGATCTCTTCAAGCAATCATGTGTATCTGGATAGATTTCCTAGGGATGCCTTTAATATATTGGGATTTTCCCAACGATCAAGCCTTTAATCACTAAATGTCATTATAATGTTATTTAATTTGTATTTGTATGTGAGTGATTTAGTGTTGGAACCTGTTTCCCATATAAATTATAATATTATTTAGTTTGTATTCTTATCGTTTATATGCTTTGTTTATCTAGGAAAATGAATCATCATGATAATCAAGCGAATGCTAATGTTAATTCGGATAAGAATGTTGAAAATAATTTAGATGATCATGTTCCACTGCGGTAGTATGTCAAAAAACTTGAAGGAGTGGAAAATTGAGGATGAAATATTGTGTTTGAATGCCACTATTGTCATAAACTTCCAGAGGATCTTACTTTAGGGTCAAGTTTTATTTGTTGAAAATATCTAGAAATGGGATCGCGTCTTGCAATAAGCTATTATGAAACCCTTACAGAAATGAAAAAGCTAGTTCAAGAGTGCGAATACAAGCTAAAGTGTTTTGCTCCTTGGCAAGTTTGTTTGCCCAATACTGGTTCTTTTTGTTATTCTCTACCTGAAGTGAATCTTGACCCAAATAAGCGAAAGGGAACATATGGGCCTCTCATTAAATCTTTTAACAAGGAGGCTAAAGATCAATGTGATGCTAAAGTTGCAAGAATGTTTTACACATGTAGCTTATCATTTAACCTTGCAAAAAATCACAACTATCGGAACTCGTATCTTTGTGCTTCTATACTTCAAGGGTATGCTCAACCAGGTTGCAATGCACTGAGAACTACCCTTATACAACAAGAGAAGAGTCACATTGAGCGATGCCTCCAACCAATCTAGCATACATGGAGCACTAAATGTGTAAGTCTGTAATTATGTGGACAAATGCACAAAGGAGACCACCTATTAATATTATGCCAATTTGTGAAAGCGGGCCTATGTTCTTGAAGGCAATTAATTGCGAAGGTGAATACGAAGAAAAGCATTGTATTGCCAACTTCTTTACAGAAGCCATTAAAGAAATTGATTATGAAAATGTAGTTCAAGTGATCACCGACAATGCCTCTGTTTGAGGAGTTGATGGATTACTTGATGAGGCACACTGTACCAACATCTTTTGGACACCATGTGTTGTTCACACCCTAAAGATGTTAGGACAGTGGGCCCCAATAAGTAATTCAGTAGCTCTACAAATAGGGTTATTGTCAGTGACCATGTGAATTACATTTTCACAACTATTTTATTTAATGGCTTCGGTAAGGAAGTTGACAATACAATGATCGTCTTTGTAATCACCTTCGCAATTAATTGCCCTCAAGAATATAGACCCGCTTTCACAAGTTGTCATAATATTAATAAGTGGTCTCCTTTGTGCTTCTGTCGACCCATCACTACACTGACTTACACATTTAGTGCTCCATGTACGCTTGATTAGTTGGATACATCGCT
This sequence comes from Pyrus communis, assembly GCF_041283825.1. NCBI lineage: Eukaryota > Viridiplantae > Streptophyta > Magnoliopsida > Rosales > Rosaceae > Pyrus > Pyrus communis. Next base: position 32,868,694 of record NC_142569.1, on the reverse strand, counting down.
GAATGTGACTCTTCTCTTGTTGCAGAAGAGTAGTTCTTAATGCATTGTAACCTGGTGGAACATACCTTAGAAGTGTAGAAGCACAAAGACACAAGTTCCGTTAGAGTGGATTTTTTGCAAGGTTAAAGGATAAAACACTTGTGTAAAACATCCTTTCAACTTCAGCAACACATTGATCTCTAGCCTCCTTGTTAAAAGCTTTACTGAGAGGCACACTTGTTTCCTTTCTCTTCTTTGGATCAAGATTTACTTAAGGTTGAGCATAAAAGAAAGAACCAGTATTGGGCAAAGTCACTTGCCTTGGAGCTGAACTCTTCAGCTTGTATTCACACTCTCAAACTAGCTTTTTCATTTCTGCAAAAGTTTCATCAGTAATCTTGTGGCAAGACGCGATTCCATTCCCAAAAATTTTCAACAAATGAAACTTGACCCCAAGGTAGGATCCTCTGAAATTTTTTTTGACAATAGTTGCATTCAAACACAGTATTTCATTCTCCTCCATTTACCACACTTTAGAGCTTTTTGACATACTTCCACAATAGAGCATAATCATCCAACTTATTTTCAAGATTCTCATCCAGATTAACATTAACATCCTAATTAGGATGATCATTTTCCAAGATTAGCATAACATATAAACCATAAGAACACAAACTAAATAATTTTATATGGGATACAGGTTTCAGGCCACTAACGTACAAACTAAACCATATATTATAGTAACAGTTAGTGATTAAATACTTGATCGTTGTGAGACCCCCAATATATTAAAGGCACCCCCTGAAGTTTTGACATGAAGAGATCTCTTTGACGTATTTAAACACACCCCAAGGAAATCTAACCAACCAGTTACACATGATTACTTGAAGATATCTCTTACATGTTCTGTTGTTCACATCGAAACAGCCAGCACACTAGCTGTTATAAACGACAACTAGCATACTTGCAGTTGCTGACGACGCACCCAGCACACTTGCAGATGACGCAACCAGCACACATTGAGTTGCAGACGGTGAAGGTCTCTCCCACTGGAGTATGATTGCTGACTTTCGAGTGAGGAAAAAAAAGGCAGATTTAGTGCAATTATTTTTTACCTTTTATGCTTATCCTCTGGATTTAGTGTCAAACGTATATGGAAAATCGGATATTTGTAGAAAAAGGTATGTAGGCTAAAAAATATATTTGTTATTGATACGCGAATGTGGAAAAATGGAAGATAATGCTTTTTTTCTCATTGTGTTTCTCTACAAGATTACAAGGATATATATACATGATACAAGTGTGTAGGTAGGACAAGGTAGTCGTCCTAGTGTGTAGGTAGGACAAGGTAGGACGGTTGTAGAGGACAAGGTAGCCGTCCTAGTGTGTAGGTAGGACAAGGTAGGACGGCTGTAGGACGGCTAGTGTGTAGGTAGGACAAGGTAGGACGGCTGTAGGACGGCTTAACGGCTGTAGGACGGCTTATTCTTCCAATAATAATATTATATACAATTACACAAGGACTCCAACCATATTCCTTATTTGTCTAACACTCGTCCTCAAGTTGGAGAGTGGATGTCAAGAACTCCCAACTTGCGTAACATACCCGAAAACTTTTCTTTCCCAAGAGGTTTGGTAAACAAGTCTGCCAACTGTTGTGCTGTACCCACATGTTTGGTCTCTATTGTGCCATCTACAATCTTATCTCGTATAAAGTGACAATCCATCTCAATGTGACGAGTTCGTTCATGAAAAACAGGATTGGCAGCTATATGTAACGCTGCTTGATTATCACAAAATAAAATGGAAGGACCATCCAAAGGAATGTTCAAATCCTTCAACAAAAAACGAAGCCAAACTTTCTCGCAACAAGCACCTGCCATGGCCCTATATTCTGCCTCTGCTGAAGAGAGCGAAACGGTTTTCTGTCGTTTCGTCCGTCAAGAAATCAAAGAACCACCCAAGAATACACAATACCCAGTAGTCGAACGGCGAGTGATAGGGCAACCTGCCAAATCAGAATCACAAAACGCAGTTAACTTGGTCTGGTTGTCAGAACGAAATAATAAACCTTGACCTGGAGTAGCCTTCAAATAACGAACAATACGAAGCGCAGCATCCATATGAGATATCTTTGGCTCGTGCATAAAACGGCTTAGAACATGCACAGAATAGGTGATATCCGGCCGAGTGATAGTGAGATATATTAACCGACCTACTAATCGTCGATACTTTTAAGGATCCTTGAGAAGTTCTCCTTTATCAGATAATTTTGTGTCATCCATAGGAAAAGCAATGGGTCGTGTTCCCAAAAAACCATAGTCCTTGAGAATCTCTAATGCATACTTGCGTTGAGAAATATAAATCCCTTGTTTGGAACGAGAAACCTCAATACCCAAAAAATATTTTAAATCACCAAGGTCTTTTATCCGAAATTGATCACGGAGAAAAGACTTCAGAGAATTAATGGCACTAGTATCATTGCCTGTAATCACAATATCATCCACATAAATGAGCAAAGCTGTGAAAGAAATACCAGACTTTTTAGTGAACAATGAATAGTCAGCTTTGGATTGTTGAAAACCGGCAGAAATGATGGCAATAGTGAATTTGGCAAACCATTGGCGAGAAGCCTGCTTAAGACCATAAAGTGACTTGTGAAGGCGACACACAAGATTCTCCCCCTGTCGTCGAAGACCAGGAGGAGGAGACATATAGATTTCTTCATATAAGTCACCATGTAAGAAAGCATTATTAACATCAAGCTGATGAAGAGACCAAGACTGACTAGCAGCAAGAGCAAGAAGACAACGCACCGTAATCATCTTAGCAGTAGGAGAAAAAGTGTCATGATAATCAATACCTTCAGCCTGAGTGAAGCCTTTAGCAACCAAACGAGCTTTGTAGCGGTCAATAGAGCCGTCGGAATTGTGCTTGAGTTTGTACACCCACTTACAACCAATGGGAATTTTGCCAGGGGGCAAGGAAGTTAAAGTCCAAGTACCATTAGCATGTAAAGCTTGAAGCTCCTTAGTCATAGCACGTTGCCAATTGGGGTCAGTGGCAGCCTCGGCAAAGGAGGAAGGCTCCACAGTCCAACTGACAGAGTTAATGTAAGAAAAATGCATGAGAGAGTAATGGTGATAAGAGAGAAAATTACAAAGTGGATATCGCGTACCTTGTGTAGAATCGGGTTGCGAAGTCGAAGATGGGTGGGATGGCAGAATCACCTGCGAGCAAACGTAGTCTTTTAAATAGGATGGAGGTTTATGGGCACGGGAAGAGGTGCGAGGAAGGGGAGGATTGGTAGGTAGTGGGGGGGGGGGGGGGGGGTAGGGATGTTCGTGGGTAAAAGGGTGAAAGGTAAGGAAGTAGCGGGGGGGAGGGGGGGAAGGAGGGGATGCCGAGAGAGCAGGGGCATGGGGAGGAACGGGTAATGGGGCAGCAAGGGAATCTGTGGGAGACGTGGAAGGGGAGGAAGGTGGAGGAGGGTGAGGCGTCGGGGCAGGAAGGGGTGGGTTATATGTAAAGTCCAGAGAGGGTGGGATGGGTAGGGTAGGCGAAGAGGATGGGATAGGAGGGTGAGAAACGGCATAAGGGAAAGTAGTTTCGTGAAAGATGACGTCTCGACTAGTGAAAATGCGGTGATTGTCGAGATCGTAAAGGGTATAGGCCTTTTGTCCATGAGGATAACCGAGAAAAATGCAACGATGAGCCCGAGGGGAAAATTTGGTGGTGGGAGTGACAGAGGTGGCATATGCCAGACAACCAAAGACGCGGAAGTGGTCATAAGATGGGGTTTTCGAAAAGAGAACCTCAAATGGGGATTTATGATGGAGAAGACGGGTAGGGAGACGATTGATGAGATAAGTAGCGGTACGAACACATTCCCCCCAAAACTTGATAGGAAGATGGGATTGAAAATGAAGGGCGCGAGCGGTTTCAAGAAGATGACGATGTTTTCTTTCAACAACGCCATTTTGTTGGGGGGTATAAACACAAGAAGTTTGTAAAAGCACCCCATGATCAGAGAAAAAACTACGAAGAGATAAAAATTCACCACCATTGTCAGTACGAATGCATTGGATGGTAGTGCGGAATTGGGTAGTGACATAAGCAAAAAAATCCTTAATTAATTGTTGAGTGTCGGATTTATGTTTCATGAGGAAGACCCACGTAAAGCGAGAAAAATCATCCACAATGGTTAAGAAATAATGAGCACCAGAAAGAGAAGATTGACGATTCGGGCCCCAAATATCACAATGAATTAAAGCAAAAGGGAAAGTTGATGAAATTGAACTCAAAAGAAAAGGTTGACGAGTTTGTTTTGCCAACGGACAAACATCACAAATATGACTAGAATCAAAAGTGCAATTAAGAGAGCTAGATGCTAAAGCTTGCAAACGAGTGGAGGAGGGGTGACCAAGACGCCTATGCCAGAGGGAGGAGGGGATGGTAATGATGTTGCAGAGAGGTTGACGGGTGGGGAGAGAAGAGGTAAGGGCCACAAGGTAATACAAATCGCCACGTCGCTTACCCACACCAATCATCGCCTTCGAAACCAAGTCCTGCAAAACACACCAAGAAGGAAAGAAGGTTATGGAACACGATAATCCATCTGTAAGTTTACCAACCGATAAAAGGTCCACTCGAAAATTAGGGACACATAAAACATCCCTCAAAGTAACTGATGAATTTAAAAGAAGAGTGCCGGTAAAAGTAATGGGAGCGGAAGCACCACTAGGCAAAGAAACAGACAGCAAATGTGAAGGAGAGCGATTAACCAAACATGAAACGGAAGAAGTAATATGATCCGTAGCACCACTGTCAAGAATCCATTGACCATGACGAGAGGTGACAGGTAACAAACCTTGGGCAAAATCAGTAGTGAGCACGGCATTGGCCTGAGGAGGGGTGGTGGTGTCACGTAGAGCAGCTAGAACACGGGAGTGCTGCTCGGCAGAGAGGTCAGGCATGGCAAGCTGCAAGTCATGCAAAGTGGGCTGGGCCCCGTGCACTTGGTGGGTCGCTGGAGTAGAAGAGGAGGCGGGGGCCTGGGTGCCTTGCACGTGATGGGCCTGGGTGAAATTATGGGGCCGGGAAGTAGAAAACCGTGGCTGCCGGGGAGGACTGGAAGGTGCATGGCTGCGGGAAGAACTGGAAGCAGTGGCACGGCGCGGTGGTCGCCACGGTTGGCCATGGAAGGGATGGCCAACGAGATAGCCATGAAGTTTATGGCAGGTGTCTCGGGTATGATAATCAAAATTGCAGTAGGTGCAGTGGAGGGGAGGACGAGCAGAGGAGGGACGGGACGGGCCACGAACAGCCATGGGAACGGCAGAGAAAGTTGCCGAAAAAAAAAAAATTAGGGCTAGGGTTATAAACCTGCTCTGTATACCATGTAGAAAAAGGTATGTAGGCTAAAAAATATATTTGTTATTGATACGCGAATGTGGAAAAATGGAAGATAATGCTTTTTTTCTCATTGTGTTTCTCTACAAGATTACAATGATATATATACATGATACAAGTGTGTAGGTAAGACAAGGTAGCCGTCCTAGTGTGTAGGTAGGACAAGGTAGGACGGTTGTAGAGGACAAGGTAGCCGTCCTAGTGTGTAGGTAGGACAAGGTAGGACGGCTGTAGGACGGCTTGACGGCTGTAGGACGGCTAGTGTGTAGGTAGGACAAGGTAGGACGGCTTGACGGCTGTAGGACGGCTTATTCTTCCAATAATAATATTATATACAATTACACAAGAACTCCAACCATATTCCTTATTTGTCTAACAATATTCGCATCCCCATAGTCAACTACATATCTGTTGACTCCGAAATGTATCCCCCGCGTGTCATATACGCGAGATGGGGGTAAACCATTGTATCCATGCATTGTAGTTTGCGCCCACCTCACCGAATTTTAATATTCCTCTATGACTTATGATAACCAATCTTTTGACGAGTAATGCAACATAGATTTTCCAATTGCCCACAAGGAAAAACTGGAGAATTCGTTTTTCCGTGTGGTTTGTGATGGGTTGGTACGCCTTGCAGATGATATCTTCCGTTGTGGTTTAGAAACTTCATTACGTTGAACCCTTTTTATCAGAAAGTCACTGACCCTTCCTAGGCCTGGTGTCACCTTTAGTACGCATTGCTAGTATGATGCTACTATTGGGTTCGGTTTTGATGCTATGACCAATGACTGTAAGGTTGTGAGACTTGTCCGTCTTATATCTGAAAATGTCAAGTAGTTGAGGTTAATTCACTAGCCAAGGGCTCGTGGACCAGTCTTGGTTCTGTTCCTCCTTCCTTCCGAATAGACAGAGCTGCATTCCAGGCTTTTGTTAATGGTGCTCTTCATTGGCCTGCAACCAGTTTGACAAATGGTGGCTTTCACTATTTTATGTTGGCATTTGACCTGGGGTGTATTCACTAGCCACGGGCTCATGGGGCAGTCTTGGTATTGTTGCTCCTGCATATGAGGTATGGGGAGCTGCTTCCCAGACTTTTGATAAAGGGACTCTTCATTGGCCTGTCCTCCGCAGGAAAGATGATGGTTTTTATTATTTTAATTAACCTTTGATGTGGGCAGTGATTTATTTGGCGAGTTATCGATGCCAGAGAGTTACAGATGGAGTTCCTCGTTGGGACTGCAATTGTCTGTGTCGGTAGACCAAAATTGTATTGCTCTGTGTCGGTAATGAGAGTATGGCATAAAGGAGTCATGGACCAAATTGATTGGTCTCGGTCCACAAGGTCCAGAAAGACTTTTACCGAGGGCATTATGTTTTAGGAAGAGTGGCGAAGTCTTGTTGTTACTGATTCGAGGGTACCCCGACACTTTTGGTAAAATAAATATAATAAAGCATGATTTTGTTCCCTTGACATTGAGAGCAAGCAATTGAAGAATATTGGGGCTTCCAGGTATCAGTATTACTCTTTTGATTCTTATGAAGAGAGCCTCTTCTTACTCAACAAGACCGAGGCAGTTTCTTACTAAAAGAAAGAACAGGTCATGTGATTGTAGTGCTGAGAACAGAACATTGCAGGTTGATGTTAATAAATTGGTGGATTTTCTTTTTCTTCTTCTTCAATTTAACATGGTTAGTGTGGTCTTTTTATATGTACTTGAAGTCTCATTGTAGAAGATGAGTTGAATTCCTGTTTCCCATCGCTTTCATTGATGAAATAGTTCAACTTCAAATCAGATCTTTTATTCATTGTATAGATTGAAGAGGAAGTTACAATCTCACTCTTGCTGTCGATTATAATCTAACGAATTAGCGTTTACTAATATAGCGGTTTCTGTTGATAACCTGTGTTTTCTTTTGTTGCATATTTGTTGTGCTGCAACGCCCTTTGCTTGGAACTGCCCGTGTTTGCAATGCCTGATGTCTTAGTTTATTTGCTTGCCTTGGAAACTTTTTATCTCTAGTGCTGGTGTATTTTCTCAAGCAGTAAGTCAGACCGTTGTAAGCTCAAGCTTTTGAAAATCTTGGATGGGAACTTATGTGTGGATGAATCTAGTTACAAATTTAAATTGGTTGTGCAGCTTGAATTCATGCCACTGTTTGATTTTCTACTAAGTGCTTTTGCAATGGTTTATTTGTTTGTCACTTTAGGTCAGCAAGTATAAGTTTGCATTCGAAGAAAGTTGGACATTTAGTCGTTTCGTTTCTTCATAAAGATCCTAACTTAATGGGAAAGGGCTTCTTTTTGTTGTTTCTTCATAAAGGTACTCTCTGGATGACTAGTACCCTACTCTCCCCTCCCCAATATGTGCGGAAATCGTCTGTCATGTATGGTCATAATCTTCAAGAGATTTCAACCATGTTTTGAGTTATATTCCTCATAGCAAACTCTGCAACAGCTAGACTCGAGATCATGGGTACCGAGTGGCTGCATAAGTTTTCAGCAGTCTGATATGAAGACATGTATAGGCTACTACGCGTCCATTCTTTTGAAGTAATCGCATCAAGTCCCCTACAAATAAAATAAGACAATGTCCTGAATTTCAATAAGACAATAGTTTTATATATTCCGTACGTAAAAATTACCACACTAAATGCAGAGGAAGCTGAGGTGGCTAATGGGGATTCATCTTACTCCTCAAAGACCCCTTCGTCCTCATCGGAAGCGTTGCTTCCCAGCCAGGGTCTAGGGGTGAAAATGGAATAGAAACGGAAAGATTGTTCGTACTTGAACTAGAAGGATCAGGCTCGATATGGCAGAGCGAAGCCAATTTTATGTCAACCTCAAAACATATATAAACAATTGACAAACGAAAAAAAAAAAACATATATAAACAACGTTAGCGGTAAATGAACAATAAGGATCATTATCTTCACTAGAATTCTTATATAAATCCTCAAAGAGACTTGTGGTATGCCTTGAGATGAGGTAGCCTTTCCCCTAAACTTTTCAGGACCTGGAATACGTAGGTAAATTTGGATAGAACGATAACGCTTATAATAAAATAACTTAACCTAGGTTCCCCAACATCAGTGGCTGTAGTTTAGTGGTAAGAATTCCACGTTGTGGCCGTGGAGACCTGGGCTCGAATCCCAGCAGCCACATTTATTTTTTGCATTTTTTTAGCTAAATTGTGTTCTGCCTTTTCCGCACTCTTTTATTTTTTTCCTTTTTTTTTTTGTTCAACTTTTTATCCAAATTTTGATTAAAAAAACATCCTAAGATAAAGATTAGAAGGAAAACAAAGAAACATTCTACCATTGCAAGTGCCCCTCTACCACAATGAGAGAGAAGAGTGTTACTTTTGCTGTAACATCCCACATTATTCAGGGGAGTGGATCATGCAAGCCTTATGTATATTCTCATCTCTACCTAGCACAAGGCTTTTTGGGAGCTCACTGGATTCGGGTTTCGTCGAAACTCCGAAGTTAAGCAAGTAGCGTGCGAGAACAATCAAATTGTCACATCCCGGCCCGGGCCCCCACCACATCCCGGGCTCGACTCTTACGTAGCACGATATTGTCCGCTTTGGGCCTCGACCACGCCTTGTGAACTCACACGAGAACTTCCCAATGGGTCACCCATCATAGGATTGTTCTCGCGCGCTACTCGCTTAACTTCGGAATTCTGACGAAACCCGAAGCCAGTGAGCTCCCAAAAGGTCTCATACTAGGTAGAGATGGGAATATACATATAAGGTTTACAAGATCCACTCCTCCTGGACGATGTGGGATGTTACATTTGCACCACAGTGTGGGTTTGAACCTCGTCAGCTTCCTAATCTAATAAATCTATTATTTGACAAAAAAAAAAAAAAAAAAAATATATATATATATATATATATATATTCTACCATTTAGATCATCTGCCTTTGTTTTTCTTCTCTACCAAATCATGGGAGGACAATGTATCCGTCTCCTTGAACATAAGTTTGAACCGTCTTCTTGAACATAAGTTTGAATCATTCTTTCAAAAATTAGAGCAGATATAAATCTTTGCATTTATAAAAATAAAATAAACATTGTGATAATAAATTCATATATGGCTAATATCGGCCAAAAGCCAAAAAAAAAAAAAAAAAAAAAGTACAGTATAAATTTTTTTTTCTTAATACGTAGATATTGTAATTGTTTATTTCGCAGGTAAGTCGTTGTTGTTCATATAAGAGATTATATTAGGTGATCTATCGAACAAACACAGAATGTACACATGGACTTTTGTAGATACTACTGGCTATAGTTTTTGCCAAAGTAGCGAGTTTTGCCCTAGATATTTCCTCAGTGAGGGACCCAAAGTTGCCAAAAGTTATGGACTACAATTCATGAACCCATTTGTCACATAGGTGATTTTGGTTCATTTGTCACATCTTTCATATGGGACAGAGATGTAGTCGTTAATGTGTTGAAAATAATTTATTTTATTAAAAACTATAACTTTATTAGGAAGAGTTCGAACCTAAAATGCAAAAGTTGAAAACGAATACCTCTTTATTAAAGCAATCCGTCACTACTAATGCATTTCGTGAAACACATTTGGTTGCAAAGAACACTTTTTCTTTTCTTTTCAATTAAATAACATTTTTATTTACATGCAAAATTGATCGCGTGATCGATTTTATTGATCAACAAAAGAACAAATAGTGAGGAATGAGTGACACGTCATTTTCTGATTTTGATTTTTATGGTAATGAAGGCACCCTTATCTTGTTGGTACAACATTATAATTTCAAAGCATAAAGTTTATGAGGAAGCAAAAAAGTCAAATTAAATAATCACGAGTCTATATTATGAACCGTTGAAATGTTTATATTTATCTTTAAGCAAATTAGATTCAATGAAGGTGCACAAAAAATAATCAAGAGCGATGTTAATATGTCATTGTCGATCCATACTTTATGTTATTTTCTTCTTCTTTTTAGTTTGCTATTGGATGTGTGAACGTTACTAGCATGGCAATGCGTCCAGTGAGATACCATGACTAATTACTTTACTCATGCAATTCAGGATGGCAACTTACATACACAGGTATATCGTTATGAGATCTCATACCAGCTAAACGAGAATATACATACAAATACTTACACATTTTTATTTCATTGATTTGTGACGTTAACGTTGTAGTGTATCTGTGCATGTGAGTCTTTTTTCTCATCTCAAACTTATAGAAGTTATACTGTTATTATGGAATTTTATCATTTCACGTGTATAATATGCATAAACTACATAGTTTTTCTTTTGCTATGCCTTTAAAGTATATTAATAAAAAAATAAATCCATATATCAAAATTGCTTTTCAAGTGAGCATTAAACTTACTAGCCTAAATATGCCATAAAAGCTTGTTCGAAAGTGCTTTTAAAATGATTGATAAACTTACTCATTGATAAAATAAATTCATTAACTCGACTTAGTTAAAAACTTAATTAAAAATGTTTTTCAAATGATTGAAACCGTATTATATTACTATGTAACGGAACCATTGACAAATTTATTCTTTTGTGTCGGTAATAAATTATTGACCAGTTTTAGGAACAAAGATCGCTGGTGGAATGAACTGCTGGGCTTTGAGGATTTAGGGCTTTACATATAGGTTTTGTTTTTGGGCTTGGTTGGGCACAAATAATCCACTAATTGTTACATCACTAAAACATGATTTGAATCATATGATTAAGCTTAACAAACTAGTTAATGGGCACTTGTTTTTTTTTTTTTTTTTTTTTTTGAACAATCGATGTTATCTAGACTAAAAGAAGAGGATGTGCTTAGCCTCATAATAAGCTAGCAATAATGTGATTCAAATTCACTTTTGGCGGGAATCGAACTTAAGACCTCTCACTTACAAATAAAGAGGAATACTACTATACCGTAATACTAAATGGCAATTAATGGGTACTTGTTAAATCACCACACCAAACGTATAAAATTCAAAAGGAAGTATCATTTTCTTCAATGTTTCAAGCAACAAGTGAATTTATTTTCATCAACAACCTCACCAAAAATGAGTGTTGCACAAACTTATTTTATTGCTAATTCCTCATTGGATCAAAACGATTATTTCATCGGCAAGTAATCACTAATTTAGAAGTTAGTCGAATACAAAATCTACTACAGACGTTTGATCGTATCAAAAAGCCAACAAGTTATGAAAGAACTACACATACACCTCTTCGTTAAAGCAATAATTACAAGTTAATAAACCAAATCTCCCCAAAAGATTTCATAAACTATGTCACACCAAGAAAATATAAACTGTGAAAGTAGCTCATCCAGTGCAGACAATAAGTCAATTTCAACACTCTTCTATAATCTAATGAAGACAATAGATTATGCCTCATATCATCATCAAAATTAATAATTTTTGCCTTGTGCGATGGCAAATATGCACCAAAAATACAACAACTATACATTTTTTCTTTAGAAAAATTATTAAAATGAGTAAAAGCGTTTTTAGAGAAAATATTTTTAAGCTCGAAAAATACTTAAAAAAAAAATTTGTAAGAAGTATAGTTATGTGTTTCTTATAAAAAAAATAAAAAAAAAACACTTCAAATTCTTTTTTAAAACCTGAAAAAAACACTTTTAATTATTTAAAAAACAAGAATTTTATTATTCGTACAAATTGAAGGCACACCTTCGTTTAATTTTCGCTCCAAAATTGCGCGGGCTTTTCTCTTAATTTTTCTTTTGGCACCGACAAAATAGCATTTCACATGAAGCGACACCGCAAGGCTCTCAACCCGATGAGAACAAATTATTATTTTTTTAATTAAAAAATTATTATTTTTAATGGAAAATAATTTTTTGGGTCCACTTACTGCTCTGACAGCTACTCTGAAAACTACAGATACAAAATCAATTCCACTGCCACCTCTGGCAAGCGGGTCTGAATACACGTGGCACCTCTGGCACTGTCTGATCAACTCGTATCTACTACGATCTCGACGAATTTAAATAAATAAATGATTTTCATTTTTATATTTTCTTTATTTTCGGGTTTTCATATCTTTTTGCCTTCCAATCTCCACCGGACAAAATAAGGTACAGCCAGCTGTGTCAATCAATCAAGAGTCAGAAAAGTTTTCCTGTTGTCGAGGGACCCACCGTTATGATTGCGATTACGGGACTCACAGAATACGTGTTGTTGTGTAGGCTCCTTTTCCACGTGGCATTCTTCTTCTGCTTGGGGTTTATAGTCATATTAAATCCGGCAAAAGCGTCTTCAATGCGATTCAACAAAACCTTTGTTTATCGATTGTAGCAAGCAATCATGAAAATCCATGATTGTGAATTAGTTTAATTTTATCCTGCTGGACTTTTAATTGGAAAAGTGCTACCAATTTTCTCATTCTATTTTTCACAATGATCCAAACTATTAATTCTTCAGTCAGCAGGCATTCTTAAGTCAGCAGGGTTAGTGTTATAGTAGAAATCAAGAACCGTTGTAGTTTTTCTCACTCAAATTTAATGCTCTTTCCTCTCATTTTTAGGTTTATTGTCGGTACAAAATCGTTAAGGTTTGTGATTTTCGATATTTTATCCATCCCTACCTCAGATCGTCTCTAACAATTGGCAAAAGAAAAAGTCACTCTCTAAAAATCATTTATACAAAATATAAACCACATTCGAAATCTTTTAGCCATCGAACAGTTCTTTAAAAAATAAACAAATCATGTTTCTTACTCAAACACTATAATTGTAATAATGTTTATGCAGCGAATAAACAATTTATAATTTAGTTTTGCATAGTTAATCTTTCTTCTTTTTTGGTTTTGTCAAAACATAGTTAACCTTTAAAGAGTGGATACAAATTAGATGATTTTGGTGATCAGCAAACACTACAGATAAAAATGAAACAAAAGAAATAAAATGAAAAAGTGAGAAGATTATTAACATTCCTCTAATCTTACAACCAGTGGAGGTGCCACATAATCTTTTGTGGTCTTTGTTAATGTTGTGCACTTTTAGGCATACATGAAGGTGTCGGCATGGAAAGAAGTCACGAAGAGCCCAAGGCAAAGTCAAAGCCCATGGAAGGCCAAGAGGCCCAAGGTCCAAGGGGCTTGAAAAAGGAATACGTCCAAGCGTCGAAAGCCGATTGCCTGGCAAACATCGACTAACCAGGGTATATGAAGGGCTTGCCAACCGCCAAGAGTATGTGAGCACACTGATAGCTTTATGGCACAAGTCTCTAAGGAAAGGTCTACTTAGACGTCAATCAAGCCACTTGGCGACCCAAAGTTGGTAGCAGGGACATAAAGAGAGTTGGAATGCGCGCAGAGAGACTGGGTTCGATAATCGAGGCTAACCGTGATGCTTAGTTTGCTTTACATTGGGAATGTGAGTTATCTTGACTAGACACCTATCACTTCACCACCAAATATCTGGCTGGCAAATAAAAAAGTGTCAGTAAGCTAGTCTACCTAGACAGCGCATTAAATGCTAAATGGAGGACCAAGTTTGAGGGGTTCACTGAGAACCTATATAAAGGGGTGAAATCCTCTAATATGGGGTCGGACAAAAAGAGAGAGAGAGAATTGATGTATGAGCGGAGCGCTATTTTTAGTCTTGCAATTAATAGAATTCGTATAACACAATAGTCGTAGCCTTGCTTTGAGGGGTGAACTACGTACATTTTTGTATCCATTTCACTACAGTTCACATCCCAAGCCCACCAAAGTTTCAGTATTCAAGTTTGCTATTCTGCAAATAAACGTTAACTTTTGTGTGATTATTAGGATGGTGTTACTTGCACACTCATTTTTACTTTTCACACACTCATCTCCATTTTTGGTCGTCATATCGAATTAATTGAAGAAAATCAATGAGTCAAAATTAAGAAGAGTGTGTAAAGTAAAAATGAGTGTGTGAATATCACTGTCCTATTATTATTGCTAAGAAATAAAAAATAGGGTCATTTTGGTTTTGGTCCCTAATTAACTTAATTGTTAGACTGAAACCTTGTTTGTTTAAATATTTTGATCAAAGTCCTTAACATTATTTAAGAGATTTAACTTGGTACAAATGCAAATATAACTTTAACTTTAAAAAGTATGGGCACAATAAGAAATTAATATATGGGTACAAATTAAATGTAAGATCCCACATCGCCCAGGGGTGTAGATCCTGTAAACCTTATATGTATATTCCCACCTCCATTTAGCACGAGGCCTTTTGGGAGCTCACTGGCTTCTGGTTCCGTAGGAACTCGAAAGTTAAGCGAGTTCGCACGAGAGCAATCCTAGGATGGGTGACCCACTAGGAAGTTCTCGTGTGAGTTCCTATAAACAAAATCGTGAGGGTGTGGTCAGGGCCCAAAGCGGACAATATCATGCTACGGTGGAGTCGAGCCCAGGATGTGGTGGGGGCCCAGGCGGGAATGTGATAATTTGGTATCAGAGCCACTCTACCGCGTGGTGTGAGTGTGCCGACAAGGACGTCGGGGCCCTAAGGGGTGTGGATCATGTAAACCTTATATGTATATTCCCACTTCCATTTAGCACGAGGCATTTTGGGAGCTCACTGACTTCTGGTTTTGTCGGAACTCCGAAGTTAAGCGAGTTCGCGCGAGAGCAATCCCAAGATGGGTGATCCACTGAGAAGTTCTTGTGTGAGTTCCTAGAAACAAAACTGTGAGGGCGTGGTCGAGGCCCAAAGTGGACAATATCGTGTTACGGTGAAGTCGAGTCCAGGATGTTGTGGGGGCTCGGGCCGGGATGTGACATTAAAACTAAAAAGAAAATTGATACAAATTAAAAAAGCGTTGCAAAGTCAAAATGGGTACAGACTAAAAATAAAAATATATGATAAAAAATTTAGCTTGCCTAAATATAAATATACCAAATGTAACATTTGTAACACTAAATGAATATATTTAGAAAAAAAAAATTATTATAATAATTAATAACGTTTATTAATATTTAAAGATCTTGATCAAAATTAAAAAGAAATAAAATTTTAATGTGGTCAATTTACTTTAATTTATGGTAGTTTAATTGGGTGATGAATGATGATGATAAGAGTAGTAGAGTACTAGTACGTATTTGGCACGTGTTTTGATGGACTAATTAGCCAATGATAGCCACCGGCCCCGACAACAGATGAAAAGAATAAAGAATCCGATGCAAATAATTAAGAATTAATCTACTTTCAATTTGCAAACCTATGTATGTATTCTAGATTTTAGCAGCCAATGCTTGGGTGCAATTTGCAAGGTTAATTATAATTAATCCAGTTTTACCTAGGGTTTTTAGGATTAATTGCCGAACCCCAAGTCAAATTGTTATTTCACAAGTAACCTAGTTTAATTGACTAAGTTGGACATATTTTTTTTTCTTGGGACAAACGATAGCGTTAAAGGTTACTTGTTAAGTATTTTATGGGAATAAGAATTTGACACGTACAATAATGCTTAAACATTATCACTTTTTACTACTCTGATAAACGTCATCTAGTAGAAATAATATGTTTGACTTTATTATATAAATGCTAGCTGGGAGTTACACAATGTTCAAACGTATAAACCTGGGAAGATCAGTTTTGATGGGTCTGAGGGTCTCCCACTACTTATTCAACATGAGTAGGAATTGTCCGAATAGATACGCTAATGGTGGCAAAGATCAAGCAACTACGTAATTATTTCCACCAAGCGTTGCTATAAGTATTTAGGCGTTTTGGTTAAAATGGTATCTGAGATTGATATAACTAATTAATTTGATCTTTGAGATTTGAAATCGATAGAAGTGGTCATTGAATTTGTCCACTATCAACCATTTTGGTCATTACGTGATAAATCTACATTAAATAAAAGTTAAATGATAAAAATACTCTCAATTTCTATCAAATCATTTTGGCGTATTGTTTATTAAATTGAGAGTGTTGTCATTTTGGTCCTTATTTAACAAAAATTTTCGCAAAATGGTCAAAGTGATTGATGGTAGACAAATTTAGGAACTACTTCTATTGATTTCAAATCTTATAAACTAAATTGAGGAATTATGTTAATTTCATATACAATTTAACTAAAAAGCCAAACATTTATGATTATCCTTTTATGTCTTCGTATGTTTGTCCATATTTACTTGTGATGAGTGCAACGTTGGAAGTTAAAGGGAATATGAAACATCTTATCATTCGATTGGTGACTTGCCATGTATTTGATAACCATCATAACTAACATGCATTGTTTGGGAGGTGATCAAGAAGCTTACCCAATAAGAAATGACTTAGAAATGCAGCATGGAAGAATGCCAATTGATGACTCACACAAATAGAATAAACACAAAGGAAAGGAGGGTTGGGCAATGGAATTATAGAAATATGATAAATGTTAAGGAGATTCCCCAACGATTTTCTGCCACCTTATATTTGTTACACAATATTTTAAAACGTTGGCACTGGAATTGACGTTAAAGTTTGAGATGTCAGAGAGTTCATAGAGAGTCTCACTTTGAGAGAGTCTCCTTAGCATTTCTCATACGTAGTCATTGGCCATTAAAACAATAAGCAATAAGTAACTTTGTCCATGCTCCGCCAATAGGATTGTTTCCCTTGAAGTGGAAACCATCCCAAGTCTCAGTTGTTGTGCTCATGTTCATGCTCATGCACCACCTCTGCAAAAAGAGTGGGACAAATGCAGTTTCAGTGGGTTGAGTTGCTCAAAAGAAAGCTAAAGCCTAAAAGGCCATTCCACCTCAGTCACACCACCCCACACCCCCCCCCCCCCCCCACCCCCCAACCCAAAAACCAAATCAAATATTATTACAATTTCTTTGCAACAATTATTGATTACTAGCTTTTGCCCCTTTTTTTTATTTATTTTTTTATCTCTTTTCCTTTACCCTTTTCTTTCATACTAAGTATTCACTATTTCTCCTCCATCACTATTGATGCTTGCATTGCAAAATATAATTATAGTGACATAAAAGGCAGTTGCTTTATGGGTTTCTTTTTTCAAGTTTCTATTCATTAACTATGTACCAATGAAAGTAAGAACTAGTATAAAGTAGAATTGATCTAAGGAGACGCGAGTTGTTTTAATTATAGTAAATTAGAAAGAAAGTAAATACTTCAACAACCATAGGTTATAAAACAAAAAGATTTCAAGAGCTCAATTGAAGAAAAATGTTGAATAATGAGTCCCACATTAGAAAATATGAATAATTGACATACACTTTATCATTCAAACCTAAAAAAAAAAATCTCAAATTGGCTAATTCTAATTATTTTGATGTGAAAAGTGTTTCTACGGCAAAAGTATTTTAAGAGTTTTCTAGCGTGAACATTGACAAAATGTCATTATTGTTATGACAACAGTCAAGTTGTTAGGCTTTTTCAAGTGATGTTTTTTATTTGCATTCCCATCTCTTAGAAAGAGCCGCTAAACGATTGGGTCAGACAAGTGCAAGTAGCTTGATTGCTTTCCTCGTCATTGAAACACAGGCTGGAAACAAGTTAGTGACGAACTCGAAAAGGTCGATCATATGGAATACTTAACCTTATAAATTAAAGAGAAATTCAAATGTTATAACTTCAGTACGAAAACCTCTAAAAGAGTGAATGGCCCTTTATTTTTTGCGGGTATCACCATGCAACCCCGATCACCTCCTTAAGAATAAGAGGCAATAATAGAGTGCCTTTAAATAGAAAAGTGTTCCGAATTTAAGTACTTTTTCATCCGCACACAAACATAATAAAATTGTGATGAACCCACAACACTTGGAATTTAGGTACCATATCTTTTAGTGTTGGCCTTTTCACATATTCTTGATAAAATCATAATTTAGAGAAAAAAAAATTCAAACCAAATACTTTAGAGAAAAATTTAATATACTTTTAATGCGTTAGATCGAATGAAAGAAAAAAATTCTGACAAAAAAAAAAACAAGAGTACATAAAAAATAAAATTAAATCTGTGAATAGATTTTTTTTTCCAACTAAGCTTTTGAAATGTCCTTTTAAAAAAAGAGTGAGGTTTCTTGCCGAATCATCTTTGTGATGATCTCGGGAATTCTCAAATCACATTCGTTCATTATACATCGTGCAATCAGAAATTATTGTGATTTTTTAAAAAATTAAATATAAACAGTACCTGATGATAAATGATCATACAATGTACGATGAACGAATGTTCTTGAACGATTCATAGGATATTCACAAAGACGATCCAGTGAGAATCCTCATAAAGAAAATCAGAAGAAGATTCTCTTAGAAAACTTCTGGTTGCCGAGGTGTCTTTTCCCATTTACTATTTACTTTTTGTTCACATGTCTTTTCCAATTTACTATTTACTTTTTGTTCACATGTGGACAAGCATACCGGTATTAGTCATAGTGAAAATAATTTTTTCTTCAAACTAAAAATCATATATGTAATTATTTTCTTTATTTCCCTTCAAAACAAACAATGTATGGCCTGTGACAAACTAACGTACATTTACTTGGTCTACGTACATATGTAGTACACAGGTAGTGTCGGAGTACATGCTACGTACACCTTATAAATCTGGGGAACGATAACATTGGCCTTGATATTTTTGTATTTTATTTGAATATATAATGTATTCCAGCACAAATTGATCATAGACTAATCCCATTTCTCATAGCTTTGGACCTTTTGTACCACAAATGGAGACAACATATATTCGGCCGTTGGATTAAACGGTACAACAAAGTAGAGTTGACAATCCAAAAAATATGTCCATAGGAGTTCGAACATTGGGTCCTAATGTTAAAGGTCAAAGGTTTTTAATAGAAACAGTGTAAAGCGCGCAAAAAAATTGCAGTTTATACACTAAGGCATTTTGTCAAATACTGTGGGTTTGTTGTCGTCATCCAAACTATATTGTGCACATGTCAGCAGATGTTGAAGCAATTTGATAAGTGTTATTGAGAGAATTTGTCGAGTGCTCTCTACGCAACTTGTCAAATGCTGTCGAGATATGCATAATAAGCATTACATTAAACACTTAATGGGCACAAAAAAGACCCACACCAAACATTCAAAGATTATTCAAAAGACTTTCACATGTATATTTTATGAACTTCGTATTATCCTGAGACCATTTTAGTCCCAATATACATCTGTCACCAAAACCAAGCCTCGAGTCTTGGCCTTGATGATATTAGTTGGTAGTGGTTATGTTTCACAAGACATGCAGTGCTTGCTGCTTCAAGCCAAATTAAAAGGCAACAAGCTTTCAACATAGGGGACGGAAGGGGCTTCATCTACAGACATTGAGGTCGATACCCCCAAAAACTAAAAGCCAAGGCAGACCTCATGGACCAAACCAAACAAGGCACTACCGTCGTCATCGACTCGTCATCATCATCATCACGATCGTGTACTTACGCTCATTAACGACCTTCCAGCTATCAAAACCAAAGTTGTCGTTTTCAGTAACAATCAATCTTTTTTATTTTATTTTATTTTATTTTTTGACAAAAGAACCAGTCATACTATTCTTTAACTAATGTAAAAAAATAAAAAAATAAAAATCTATGTGTGTGTGTGTATATATATATATATATGTGTGTGTGTGTATCATATATCATATATAATCTCATTTTTAATTCGGCCAGTAGCAATTAGGCATCATTATTCAGGAAATAAAAATCTATATATCAGCATTCGTATATTCTCACAAGCCGAATGTGAGACGTTGTAACTAACCAGAAGTATATATAATTATACAGCTTAAAATATTTACACTCCAAGCTAAATGCAAAGCATTTGATCCAGTGGTTACATATTAAAATATAATTAGTAACGAACACTCCCCGAGTGTCGGTAGCTCCAGTGATCAACATCGCCATTTTGTGATTATTACTAATAATTCCAAATTATCATTTATAATATATGAACTTTTGTGTGTATCATCAGCTGGATATATATCATCAATAATTGAGCCCACGAAATATCGGGCGTGCATGGTTCAGTTTCAGCCTTTCACTTTCCAACATCTTAAAAAGTTTCTCCGGTTTTAATAAAGTGTAATCTGTTTCTGTCATGGATATTAAATAAAAAGTTAGCAAAATATATATAATCGTGTGCTTATTTATTTTTATTTTTATATTTCGTGCAGTACTGTGTATATATATACACATATATAGGTTACCTGTATATTTCTCCCAAATATATATGTTTGGTCACAAGAACAATAAAATAAAGGGAGTTTTAACGAAACACTCGCAGTACCGTTCATTTTTAAAGAAAAACCGCATTTTTATCTTTTCCTGATACTATTCACTACACCTTTATTTATAATTTTTCATTAAAACTACTTTTTTTTTAAAAAAAAAATTTCATTAGTTTTTCTTAAAATAAATGGAAGGAGGGACTAGCGCTGTAAGAGAAGCATCCGAATGAAATAACCCACTTGCGCTAATTGTTTAATTCATTTGGAACAAAGCATGCTGCATGCATATGGCAATATGCAGTCGGCCTCTTGAAGAAAAACTATATGCACATGTGACGCCTTCATCTACACATGGATATACTTTTCAATATATACATCTCTGTAAAATTATTCTCTATTGCCAATTTTCCATGCCATGGATTCTCTGTCGCTCTCTCTCTCGTCAAGTAAAACCATTTTCACACAACTTTTTTTTTTTTTATTTCTCGTGCACACATTCTAGTTTGTTTTCTGACATTTGTATCGAACAAAACAAAAGAAAATTAAGAGTTAGCTTTATATATGAATATACAAAACATAATTAAGAACAAAAAAGTATACACAAATCATTTTCCCTAGGATGATGCAATATATTTTTTATCATATTTGGCAGAAAAAGTTAGAAGTCCCTTTATGTACAAAAGAGCAGTTAAAGTATTTTCTAGAAAAAGCACATGTTATAAGTTTTTTTTTCTAAAAAGCACTTTAAGTGCATTTTCAATAAGCACACTCGTATTTTTGTTAAAAATTACAATGTGCTTTTACTAGAAGCACTTTTAATCATGAGCAGAAGTACTTTTTAAATAAGTAAAATTCCAAACGATCACTATTACTATAGTAGCTAGGGTTCCTTTCAATAACATTTCGTATTAGTTTAGATCGACCCATTTTGTCAACTTAGTTAATGTCATGAATTTCAGAAGCATAATTTGTTCCTCAATCTTTTTCTGGGAATCGTGGATTATTAAGTATGACATTCCACGAGTCTAAAATATGAATTAATATTTAGCAAAAGTGTGCAAGGAAAAACAAATGTTTATCATAGTTGTTGGAACATCACAGTATTGTACAACTCAATCGGCAACTTCCTGTTAGTTGCTGAAGATCATCTCATCTGGTTGACCCCCCCCCAAAAAAAAAAAAACAAACAAACAATTCATCTAAATTTCGAGACTGACTGTCATTTAATACTACGCTCGAGTGATATTTCTTTTTACTTATAAGCGATAAGTATTAGATTCGAATATTGTGGATTACGAGTTTGAAACCAATTTATTTCATCACCTCCTAGTGTGAATATACTTTTGTATCAACAAAAAAAAAAAGGGGGACTGGCTACATTTCTCAAGTAAATAGTACTATCATCACCTAACCGTTAGATTTGCTCTCTAGATGTCATTATAGCATATCTGACCGTCATATGGTGATAATACTAAGTACCTGTAGGTATTTTATGTTGGAGTTGTGCCTTAAAAGCCAAATTTGTAATATTGGATATTATTTAACAACTTCATGTTTTTAATAAATAAAAATGACAAGTTTTTATTCATTCTTAAGTTTGACATTATATTATAGAGATAATATACTATGAATGAGTCCATCGGACTTAAGATATGGAAGCAATGTCCTAAATCTTAGGACAGGGAAACTTGTATCCATAGTTACTTGGTCCTTAAACTAAGTTCCTAGTCGTTTGGAAAGTCGACTGGACATTAACTATCCTGAAAGGCCATTGCATATGGCATTAAGGTTAGCATGGTCTCGTGCTATGCGTGTTAGACATGTGGTGTATCTACAATTGCTTGTCTATAGAACAAGTTCACAAATCGCCTAAGAAGCTTAAACATATGGATGCTTACTACATGTCAAACATTACAAGTTTCGGGTTGTAGTATGCAAATAATTCTTAAACTTGGGACATCATTGGATATATTGTGCTTACATATATGAACTTTAAATTTATCCTAATAATATGGCCGGAAACTCAACATGATAGCCAAATGCACAAAATTTCATAGACGTTGTGAATATCAAAAGTTTTGACATCAGTGATTGATATCATTAATTTATTCATGCATATGAAAGTTCTAGGTGTATGTAGAACAAAGTGAGATGATAACTCAATAAAAGTGCATGATGATTATTTGGAAGTGCGAATAACAATTTCAAATTAGTGGTAGAATCATATATTTATATGGTGTATTTGAGGGCGGATCCTTGGTAAGTGATGCTCAACATGATACCTTCAAAGTTGTTAATAGAACTAGCCAGATAACGATATACCCACCAAGTGCTTGACTAACTGCGTCAAGAAAAAGACAGAAAAAAAAAAATTTTGGGTGATGTGCACGCTTGAATCTTTTACATTAGACCCACAAGATTAGATATTGGATCCACCACTGGTTGTCTTTTTTATGGGAAACTCGTTTTTCTTGTATGGGAAATTAACTGAATTAGTACTAATTAACTATCAAATTTAGACATGATAAAAACATATAAAATAAGAAAAAGTTGTTATTTGCTCAAAAAAAAAAAAGAAAAAAAAAAAGAAGTTGTTACGGGTAAGTTAACTAGTTTTTCTTTATTAACCTTTTGGTGCAAAAGGAAGAAGATCCAGAATGGAATACATAAGGAAAAAGGACCAACCAACAATTAAATTAAAAGAGGTGTAAAGAGACAAAGGAAGTGGCTGGTTACCTTTCATTTTCCGATTTGCAAGTTATTAGAGAGGTGAGGTGAGACATGGAAATTGGGATCTTTCTGTTATGACTATGACCCAATACCAACATATATCACCTCAAATATATTTGCTAACACAAATTATACAATTTGATCAATGCCTAACTACTTCAACTTAGCATCCATCCTCTTTGTCCCTTGTCAACTAAATTATCAATTCCTATTTAATACAATATACTTGGGAGAGATCTAGCCAATTTTAATTTTCTTTTCATAGTAAGGCCTATCGTATTTGTAAAAAGAATTTGATCCAAATACGATATCGAACTTCAAAAATAAGAACTAGTTGTGAGGATAACCTATGAATCGAGTCTTAGAAAATAAAAATTTTGAATCGTTTAAATTTAATGTAAAATGGATTCTATAACTAATTCTCATTTTATGAAAAAAATGAAAATCGCTTTTGTTAATGAACCTGTATATATGTACATGTATAACACTTAAAAGTCAAATTATATAAAATGAAAAACGTCGACATTTATATTGCGATAACGGTGGGTCAGGCTCACTTTTTCTTCTTGTGTAGCACTCATCCACCTGTCTTTCTTACCCACCTACTTTATATTGATTTATTATCTATATTTGAACTATAAAGTGAGTAAAAAAGAAAAATAGACAGATGAGCGAGCATAGCAAAACTTACATTTGAATTTGACCCAAGAAAATAAAAAAAGATTCCACCAAATTAGTTAAAACAACCAAGTAAACAACGCAATTAATCTACTAAACTACCCTATTCATTCTTTAAACAAGTAACAACCAAATGGGTACATTTATCTGTTTAAACTAGTAATTTTTTTCCTTAAAAATGTGTACAATGAATTTTAATTGTTCGTCACAAGTATAGAAAGGGTTAAGCTACGGAGACCATCAATTTAAATCGACAAAATTGTAGCAATAGTCTCTTAATTTTAACTCAATTGGAACAATGATCCCTCAATTAAAAATCAATGATCATTGGTCCTTTTACATATCACAACATGTAGCTATGTTCCCTTTTGTCAACTTCGTTAGAATTTCGTCAAAATGAGCCATGTTTGAAAGATCATTGCTATAGTTAGGTTAAAGTTGAGAGACAATCGCTCTAATTGGGTTAAAGTTGATGGACAATTTCTTTAATTAGATTAAAGTTGAGGAACCGTTGATTCAAATTTTCACCATTGGTTTTAAATATTTGCCCCTTGATTCAGCTTTACGTGTATGACACGTGACTCATTTTGACGGAAGTTCTAACAGAGTTGACGAAAAAGACTATAACTGAATGTTTTGATGAGTTAATGGATCAATGGTCATGAATTTTTAGTTGAGAGATCATTACTACAATTTACTCAACTAGATCACATTTTATATTATATTATATTAGTAACAAATCACATGATTTATAAACGCGATCTAAAAAATTAATCTACCTGATATTACTCGTAAAAAAGTTAAAATGCTAAGGAATGAAAGAATCATGATGGAGGGTGAAAGTGGTATGGACTAAATATAGATATACGGTGTTGACTTGAAGTAATTTATGAAAAAAGAATAATGGAATTGAGCACCCACCAACCTTATTCAAGTTAGATTATCACATTAATTGTCCTTCTGCCAAGTTAGAAAAAAGGTTGACAGAATGCTCGTACGTAGTCGGCAGTCTTTAGGTGAAGAAATTAATTCCGCATTTGTATGCCCCTTATTTATATGTCTCTTTGCTTTTTATTTATATTTTCAACGTCATACATTTGATGCACGAATAAATATTATTAATCACTTAAGTTATTAATTTCTCACAACAATATTTTTTTTCTAGAATATTTATCTCTCTATCTTTTAACTTACACAAATTATTTATATATACCGTTTCAATTATATTTCATATGTTGGATGATAACTTCGTTATTAAAGAAGATTATAATTTAATGGATAAAAAAAGTTCATATCACTTGTAGGTTTTAAGTTTGATAAAAAAAAAAAAAAGCAAATTTAGTATCTGGTCCTTATTTCCTAATGTTTATTGACCGATACCTTACTAATTTTCAAATTTTGATTGAAGTCTATAGTATTATTGTGACATCCCACATCGCCCAGGGGAATGATCCTTAAATGTATATTCTCATCCCTACCTAGCGCGAGGCCTTTTGGAAGCTCACTGGCTTTGGGTTCCATAGGAACTTCGAAGTTAAGCGAGAAGGGGCTAGAGCAATCCCATGATGGGTGACCCACTGGGAAGTTGCTCGTGAGTTCCCAAAAACAAAATCGTGAAGGCGTGGTTGGGGCCCAAAGCGGACAATATCGTGCTACGGTGGTGGAGTTGGCCCGGGAAGTGATCCGCCCCGGGCCGGGATGTGACAATTTGGTATCAGAGCCTAACCCTGGCCGCGTGTGTGCCGACGAAGACGTCGGGCCCCTAAGGGGGGTGGATTGTGACATCCCACATCGCCTAGGGGAGTGATCCTTAAATGTATATTCCCATCCCTACCTAGCACGAGGCCTTTTGGGAGCTCACTGGCTTCGGGTTCCGTAGGAACTCCGAAGTTAAGCGAGAAGGGGGCTTGAGCAATCCCATGATGGGTGACCCACTGGGAAGTTGCTCGTGAGTTCCCAAAAACAAAACAGTGAGGGAATGGTAAGCCCAAAGCGGACAATATCGTGCTACGGTGGTGGAGCGGGCTCGGGAAGTGATCCGTCCCGGGTCGGGATGTGACAATTGGTATCAGAGCCTATCCCTGGCCGGAAATGTGCCGACGAGGACGTCGGGCCCCTAAAGGGGGTGGATTGTGACATCCCACATCGCCCAGGGGAGTGATCCTTAAATGTATATTCCCATCCCTACCTAGCGCAATGCCTTTTGGGAGCTCATTGGCTTTGGGTTCCATAGGAACTCCGAAGTTAAGCGAGAAGGGGGCTTGAGCAATCCCATGATGGGTGACCCACTGGGAAGTTGCTCGTGAGTTCCCAAAAACAAAACCGTGAGGGAATGGTAAGCTCAAAGCGGACAATATCGTGCTACGGTGGTGGAGCGGGCTCGGGAAGTGATCCGTCCCGGGCCGGGATGTGACAATTAATGTATAATGAATTTACATGTTTATTACATAATTTTTTAATATAAAAATTAGTAATTAATTTAGGGGTTAGTACTCACACCTTACTAAATTCCTAATTAATTTTCAATTCAGACATTTCCAACATAATAAAAAAAATAAAATTAGATTAAGTTTGTACCTATTAGTTTTATTTATTTTTCATAAAAAAGATTCTCAAATTTTTAATCTTAAATGTACCCATTCATATAAATTTTCAATTTTTTTTAGAAAAATCTAAAAAGTACCTATTCTTAAATATACCAATTTGTTATATGTAAAATGTACAATTTTTTTAATATAAAATCCATTCAAAATTTTTAATCCATTTATAAACTTATATGGGTACATTCTTTTTCATTGATTTGAGAATGTATCCATATCAAGTTTGATCGAAGAAATTTATTAATGTTATTAAGCCTGATATTTTTTTTATGTGGTTTTGAAGAATGTACCCATGTTTTGGTACAATAACTTTTTTTTGTTAATTTTGGTGAATGTACCTATATATATGTATATATATATATACACGCACACAATATAATAGAGAGTATAATTTATATCTTATTATTTTTAATCCCTCAAATTATGGGTTTTATTTAAAATCCCATTAATATAAACAATTACAAATGTCAATTTTTAATTTTAATTTAAAAAATATACTAACTTACATTATTACATTAATGTCAGGGACTTCGATCAAAAACTAAAAACTAACAAGATTTCAGTCAAAGAATATTGATAGCTAAGGACTGCATCCAAAGTGTCCCAAAAAAAATGTATGTTTTAAGTGGCAGTTTAACGGTCTGTTTGGTATTGTTTTTCTCACAAAAAAACTGTTTTACTTCAAAGTTAAGCATAAAAAGTGTTTAGTAGAAATAAAATATTCTGCTTATTTTCAAAGTAATGATCTTCAAACAACAACTTTTAAAATTGCTTTGACAAGCTACTTTCATAAAAAGTGGAGTTAAGCCTTTAACGAGTATTTTCAATTCTTTCACGAAACCGAGCTTCGATGAGCCAAACACATGCTTAACCCGATACAAGTTTGAACTATTTCGAGCCAATTTGCAACCCTAACCACCACCACACCCCCACCATTGTCGTTTCCATCACTACTGTCGTGCCCTCTGCTACACCACCATCTTTGCCACCACCTACAACTGCAAACCACCAACATGACACCATCACATAATCACCACTGTTGCTACTGTCACCACCACCATCACAATCACCACAACTTATGTTGCCACCAATGCTAGGTCTACACTCCAATGGTCTCACCTAATTATTGGTAGTACCACTATGTTCCCCCCTTTCAGCTACCACCACCACCATCACCATTGCCTGTGCCACGACATCATCCCTACTATCATGTTTATTATTGTCATTATATACAATTAATCACTTTTATATTAAAATTTACTAATGCTTTTACAATTTTTTTCATACATAACGCTTTTTAAAGTACAATTTATCAAATTTTCAACTACTTTATTTCACAACAGATTATTTTTAAAGCAGAACAAATGTAGCTTTATTTTAAAGCAAAACAATCTCAAACTAGCGCTAAGACTCGTCCAATTTAATGAGATGAAATGAGTTTAGATCAAAGATGCAAACATTTTTTCCTTTTGGTCGTGGATCAAATATGCAAATTTATACCGTAGTTGGCTCATTCCTCAATTTTCTCATTCTTTCCAGTAACAGTTTGACTCATATATAAAATAATTGATAAAAAAAATATAAAAGAAAATTTTATGCACACATATAGGACTGTGATTAGTATGAATATAAGAATGTTTACTTGTAAAGGAATAAGCCAATATTTCCTTTGGAATATACAATGATAACACTTAAAGAAAAATACAATTCGTTTAACAAAAACATCAATCATATTGGTTTTTTTTGGGCAAAGATGCAGAAAAAAGTAAAAGGGTGTACAAAGTAGGGCATAGACATAGAGAAGGGTTTCATTAGCTTGCCAACTCCGCATTGTATTTCAGATGGACAGATTAATTCATAACGCTTCTTGTCATTGTTGATACAGGCCAAATTGATTTCAATTTTTTACTGAACACAATCTAAAATGTCTCATTAGAAGTACGTGTGACTGTTGCACTTACATTTAGATTACTTAGTTTGTTAATTTGACGCGTCAAGCCGAACGTTACACTTCCATTTGGATTGCTTAGGTATTAATTTGACGCGTCAAGCCTAAGTGTTAATGTGATTTTCTATCTATGAGCCTAACAAACTCGCTTTCTCATTATGGTAAATTCATTTGGTCAAGTTCATGAAAAATATTATGAGTTCAACTCACATAGACGACTATTGTTACAT
Source organism: Pyrus communis (assembly GCF_041283825.1). NCBI lineage: Eukaryota > Viridiplantae > Streptophyta > Magnoliopsida > Rosales > Rosaceae > Pyrus > Pyrus communis. The sequence goes on along the minus strand of NC_142569.1, from coordinate 32,839,926 downwards.
AAAATAAAATTTACTCTCATTTAGGTAAAGTTTTATATTTTACAAACGACCTTAACCAAGCAAAGAAAGTATAAACAAGACTTAATAAATAAATCATTATAAACAAAACATTTCTTAATGTATCTGATAAATAAAAATAAAAATAAAAATTTAAAGGAAGGTAGACAGACAGCAAGGCAATAGATGGCCACCACTTGGTCTTGTTAACCTCTTTTTAGAGAGCAGAGCAGATTCTCATTAATTTATCGCGAGAATTTACCGGACCTTCCCGTTTTTCGGTCACCAGCTGCACGAGTCGCACGTGACACTCACCCAAGTAATACTGTGCTTTTGTCAAACAGAAGAGACTGCTCAGCTTATTCTTCCTCATCACCCTCTCTCTCTCTCTCTCTCTCTCTCGCTCTCACATTTGACAACACACCGAATGACCGAAACCGTGACGGACAGTGGGAAGAGAAAGAGAGATATCTCGTATCGAATCGAATCGGACCACATCCACCGAAGCCACCGACAGTTGCATACGCACACACCAAAAACCCAACAACTATTTTCTTATTTTTCTGTCTATGATTTTACATAACTACCCCTTCCCCCACCCTCCTCCCTGCTCCGCCACCGACACTCCGGTGGGGCACCCCCTCCGCCCCACCACCACCACTGCTGCCTTGGTCTCCATAATCAAATCCTGGGCCCACCCAAAATCCCAATTTTTATTTATTTATTTGGGTTAATTAATTAAGAGTGAGTATATCCAGTTATATATTCATCAATGTACTGAAGAACCTGATCTCTCATCTCTCTCTACCCCTCCTCTCGTTTCGGTCCCTATCTCGTCCCTTCTGTGTTTTGGTGTTGAATTTCAACTCCCCCACTTTCAGATTCTCCCTCTCCTCTCTCTCTCTTTCTCTCTCTAGAAGTGAAAAAAGTTTTCTTTTTAATCTCTCCTCTCTATAATTTGGAAGCAAACCGTGTCACAGATCGAAAGCCACCGAGTTTTCTTTTCAAGACAGCCAATTTCTTAGACGACTCGGTCTCTCTCTCTGTACATTTCTCTCTCTCTCAAGAAAAGAATCATTCATTGCTCACAAACAAAACCCTTTTTTTTAATATTTTTTTAATTTATTTAATTTCTCATCCTTTTTTATAATCACTCATTCTATTTTCTCTCTCTACTCTGTCTGTAAAGCCGTGTTTTTTATTCATTGTGTAATGTGGGGGTTTTGTTTCTTGTAGTGGGTGCCTGAGAAGGGAGAGAGAAGACCAAATTAAGCAACACACATAGGGAGAGAGGAAGAAGAAGAAAGGCAGAGGAAATGGTCCTCTGAAGTGGGTCTGTCTCTCTCTCCTCTCTTTCTCTCTCTTATCTATTTGGAGAGAGATTGAAGGCTCTCAGATTGTGTAGTGTGAGTAAGGGCTATCAGCTATGGATACCAAAGGAAGGCTTATTGCAGGTTCTCACAATAGGAATGAGTTTGTTCTCATCAATGCTGATGAGGTTTCAAGAGTAAGTCCTTTTCTCTCTCTCTCTCTCCCCTCCCCACTCAACCTCTCAATTTCTGCTACTGCAAAATGTTAACAGCCTTCCAAATCTGTACACTTCTACATTTTGCAGATGCCCTTTTGCTCATCCTCTATCCCTCTCCCTCTCTCCCTACATTTGTTAGATCCTGAAATTCTACTGGGTTTCTGTTATTTTCTACCTCTTGATAGTTATTTGAAGCAAAATTACCCTTTCATCTGAGATTTACAAGCCGCAATTACATTAATTGGTTGAGGGTCTTTCAGTATATATGGATTTAAGGGGTCTCCATTCTATAAAGCCTGCAATTTTGTTTCTGAAACAGTTAATTTTGTAGCAAATCAGCTACCAGTTGGGGTTTTAGGATTTCTTGCCCTCTTGGTTTTTGTTGTTTTGTTTATTGTTTTAATCTTCCTGATCTGACAGAGATTGGTAACGTTTTGGAACTTTACGAATTGCAGGTAACATCTGTTAAAGAACTCAGTGGGCAGATTTGCCAGATCTGTGGAGATGAGATTGAGATTACAGTGGATGGGGAGCCATTTGTTGCTTGCAATGAATGTGCATTCCCCGTTTGTAGATCTTGCTATGAGTACGAAAGACGCGAGGGCAATCAAGCTTGCCCACAATGCAAAACCCGATACAAGCGCATCAAAGGTGAGTCTTTCCCCTTTTTCCGCAATATTAATTCCGAGCATTCACGTTGATTCTCGAAAAAGGAATGCTGAAGATGCATCTTTTTGATAGGGAGTCCAAGAGTTGAAGGCGACGAAGAAGAGGATGACATTGATGATTTGGAGAATGAGTTTGATATTGCAAGCAATGAGAGGAGAGATCCTCACAGCATTGCTGAGGCAGTGCTGGCTGCTCGCCTTAACATTGGACGGGGTTCCCACATCAATGGTTCAGGGATTAGCACACCTGCAGAGTTCGACTCTGCCTCTGTTGCTTCCGAGATCCCTTTGCTGACCTATGGCCAAGAGGTGAATTGGTTTAACTGCCTCATGTTCTCTTTGTCAGCAATTGCACTAATTGATCCGTGTTTGGCAAGTTGAATTTTTTTTGTTTGGTGAAGGATGTTGGAATTGCCTCTGATAAGCATGCTCTTATTGTTCCTCCATTTATGAGTCGCGGAAAACGAGTTCATCCAATGCCATCTTCTGATCCCTCTATGTCCTGTAAGTTCATTAAATTCGCAACAATTTTTGTGGCAGTTGAATATGCTTTAATCGTTCTTAGAGTGTGATCGAGTGATTGTGGCCTTGATGATGCAGTTCCACCGAGGCCCATGGATCCTAAGAAAGACTTAGCTGTGTATGGTTATGGAACTGTTGCATGGAAGGAGAGAATGGAGGACTGGAAGAAGAAGCAAAATGAAAAACTTCAGGTGGTGAAGCACCAAGGAGGAAATAATGGTGGAGATAATAATGGAGAGCCGGATGATCCTGATTTACCAAAGTAGGTGTTCATTTAGAATACGTTGATATTCCTGTGACTATCCTGTTATTTTATTCATAAAGTTAAATGTGAAATGATTATATGAATTAGATTCAGTTTTGATTTGTTATTATGATTTGGATCTTATTGTGTGAAATTGTATTATTTAGGTGTTAGAGATTGGTTATGTGTTTTATTAGTTTACTATTTTTGTATTTATCCTGTTTAAATCAATTGGGGAGGGAAGAGTATGTTGTTACTTGATATGAATCAAAACGGAGGGTTTATAATATAATTGGTTAATCATTAGTAGGTATTGGAAATAAGTTTTCGACGAAAACGACTTACTGTCATGCATGTTAGTGGAGAATCCAAGTGGTGCAATATTACTGTCCTTGTTGGCATAAGGTTAAAACTTAAGCTCCGTCATTACTAAGTGTTATAATTATGTTTGAACCAAAGAAGGCTGATGATTTTACTATCTGTTTTTACAGGATGGATGAAGGCAGGCAGCCGCTTTCGAGGAAGTTGCCTATTTCTTCGAGCAAGATAAATCCTTATAGGATGGTAATCTTACTCCGTCTTACAGTTCTTGGCCTCTTTTTTCACTATAGAATTCTCCACCCGGTCAACAATGCCTATGGACTCTGGTTAACTTCTATAATATGTGAGATTTGGTTTGCCATGTCATGGATATTGGATCAGTTTCCTAAGTGGTATCCAATTGAGAGAGAAACATACCTTGATCGATTATCACTGAGGTAGCCACCTCTCTCTCCTCTCTCTCTCTCTCTCTCTCTCTCTCTCTCTCTCTCTCTCGTTTCTCATTGTATGCAGCTTTTTGAAATATCTGTTCTAATACTGTGAAATTTTTTGTTTAGGTATGAGAAAGAAGGGAAGCCATCTGAGTTGGCTGATCTAGATGTGTTTGTTAGTACTGTTGATCCTATGAAGGAACCTCCACTTATCACAGCAAACACGGTTCTGTCCATCCTTGCCGTAGATTATCCGGTTGACAAAGTTGCATGTTACGTATCAGATGATGGTGCTGCAATGCTTACGTTTGAAGCCCTCTCAGAGACATCTGAGTTTGCACGAAAGTGGGTTCCATTCTGCAAGAAGTACAGCATTGAACCCCGTGCCCCAGAGTGGTATTTTGTTCAAAAAGTTGACTATCTGAGAGACAAAGTTGATCCGACATTTGTTAGGGAACGTCGAGCCATTAAGGTTAACAGCCTTCTTCATGTATTTGTATCATTCTTTGATAAGTAATCCAAAATGAATCAGGATAGGTGTCACTGACTGTTGATACAAAAGACAACCATTTTTTCTAAGCTTTCATACCCAAACAAAAATATTTTTCATAATATTTCCTTGCCTAAATTATAGAGGGACTTTTGCTTGGTGCTGGATGATGACGTTTCTGATCTGGTGGTGTCATTTTTTTGGTACAGAGGGAGTATGAAGAGTTTAAGGTTCGGATAAATTTGTTGGTCGCAACAGCGCAGAAAGTCCCTGAGGAGGGTTGGACAATGCAGGACGGGACTCCATGGCCTGGAAATAATGTCAGGGATCATCCTGGGATGATTCAGGTGAGGGGCAGTTCATTAATACATTCATGTTGAAGAGCAAATCCAAGTGTTTTTCCTTATACACATTATACGTTATTTAGTATTTCTAAGATTTATCATTTTTTTCAGGTTTTCCTTGGTCAAAATGGGGTTCGTGATGTAGAAGGAAATGAATTACCACGTCTGGTTTATGTGTCTCGTGAAAAGAGACCGGGTTTTGACCATCACAAGAAAGCTGGAGCTATGAATTCTCTGGTAGTTCTTTCTCTCTCTCTCTCTCTCTCTCTCTCTCTCTCTCTCTATATATATATATTTATACATACACCTCCTATATAAGTTAAGAACTCTTATTTTTTTATTTGTCAAATTGTTATTGACGTGTTGACTATATCAAGGTGCGGGTATCAGCAATCATCTCAAATGCTCCTTACATACTGAATGTTGACTGTGATCACTACATAAACAACAGCAAAGCTCTTCGTGAAGCAATGTGCTTCATGATGGACCCCCAGTCAGGAAAGAAGATCTGTTACGTGCAGTTTCCTCAAAGATTTGATGGGATTGATCTTCACGATAGATACTCAAATCGCAACGTTGTATTCTTTGATGTAAGGACGTTGTTTGTTTGTTTGTTTGTTTATTATAATCTAAAAGTAGGTGTGCCAGCAGTTTCAAAAACATGATTTTTTTGTAACAGAAGCTAAATCTATTTCATAATTTGAATGCAGATCAATATGAAAGGTTTAGATGGGATCCAAGGGCCCATTTACGTCGGAACTGGGTGTGTCTTCCGAAGGCAGGCACTCTATGGATTTGATGCTCCTACCAAGAAAAAACCACCAGGGAAGACCTGTAATTGTTGGCCAAAATGGTGCTGCATGTGTTGTGGATCTAGAAAGAAAAACAAGAAATCCAAGTCAAACGATAAAAAGAAGAAGACCAAGGATACCTCAAAGCAGATACACGCACTAGAAAATATTCAGGAGGGGATTGAAGGTAAGGAGTTGTTTCCATGGCTACCGTAGTTTTTATCTTGTTACAGACTAATCTTGAATTTCATTTGCTCAATATACTTGTGAATGTAGATTACTACTTTGATTTTTGTATGCTGTTGGTTGTCTTAAACTCAGACATTTACTTTGCTACTGAAACCTTTTGCAGGAATAGATAATGAAAAGGCATCCCTGATTCCCCAAATAAAATTTGAGAAAAAGTTTGGACAGTCGCCGGTTTTCATTGCTTCGACACTTATGGAAGATGGTGGAGTTCCAAAGGGAACAAGTTCTGCATCACTCTTGAAAGAAGCCATCCACGTCATTAGTTGTGGCTACGAAGATAAATCGGAATGGGGGAAAGAGGTATGCGGAACTGTTTATGAAATTTGACTAGTGAATGACTTGGGTGATTAAAATTCGATGTATGGCATTTTTCTGTTTTCTAAATCTTAATTACGCTCCAGGTTGGTTGGATCTATGGCTCTGTTACAGAGGATATACTAACAGGATTCAAGATGCATTGTCATGGTTGGCGATCCGTGTATTGCATGCCCAAGAGGCCTGCATTCAAGGGTTCTGCTCCTATTAACTTGTCAGATCGGCTTCACCAGGTGCTTCGGTGGGCTTTGGGATCTGTTGAAATTTTGTTGAGCAGGCATTGCCCTATTTGGTATGGATATGGGTGTGGCTTGAAATGGTTGGAGCGCTTTTCTTATATAAACTCGGTTGTTTATCCTTTGACATCCATCCCCTTGCTTGCCTACTGTTCCTTGCCGGCTGTCTGTCTCCTTACTGGGAAATTTATTGTCCCTGAGGTAATTTTCCCTTCACATATATACATATGTAACAAAACCTTTAAATTTCAGGAACATATTTTTCAAAAGGCCAAACCTGAATTACTGTGCTTGCTGGATTTCTGTTGCAATGCTTTCAGCTGATATTGGCTTTCACTGATTAACAGATTAGCAACTATGCCAGCATCCTTTTTATGGCTCTCTTTTTGTCCATTGCTGCAACGAGCATACTTGAGATGCAGTGGGGACATGTTGGCATCCACGACTGGTGGAGGAATGAACAGTTCTGGGTGATTGGAGGTGCGTCATCACACTTCTTCGCACTCATCCAGGGTCTGCTCAAGGTTTTGGGTGGTGTGAACACAAACTTCACTGTCACATCAAAAGCAGCAGATGATGGAGAGTTTTCCGACCTATACCTCTTCAAGTGGACGTCACTTTTGATCCCGCCCATGACCTTATTGATCATAAACATAATTGGAGTCGTAGTTGGAATTTCAGATGCCATCAACAATGGTTACGAAACATGGGGTCCTCTCTTTGGTAGGCTGTTCTTTGCCATTTGGGTCATCGTCCATCTCTACCCCTTCCTAAAAGGTTTGGTGGGAAGACAAGAGAGGCTTCCGACCATCATTGTGGTGTGGTCAATTCTTCTGGCATCCATATTCTCCCTGCTGTGGGTGCGAATCAATCCATTTGTGAATAAAGGTGGCATTGTACTAGAAGTTTGCGGGCTGGATTGTAACTGAGATACGCTATAGAGAAGAAGGCTTAGACAGTGAGTTCTGTAGAAAAGCTGTTTGGACAGAAAACAAAAAAAGGATCCAAGTTCCAAGTGCGCGACCGAAGGAAGGTAAAGTTGTTTCAAACAGTTTGTATTCGTGAAGGATAAATCTTCGCGGTTAGAGCAAATCGTGGCCGGTTGGTGGCGTGTAGATACAAAGGGACTGGATCTGACACATGAATTTGTTTTGCAAAGTGTTCATTAATTCTTTGATACATGGATTTTGGAAGGGGGATTGTATTTGAGGTCTGTCTGTAATCCAATGAGAAGATAAAGGGATTTAGTATTGGTTTCATAAATTTATATTAACTTTCCGAATAAGGGGTTTCATATTTTAAAACGTCGTCGTCGTCGTCGTCTTGTGCAGTAATTATTGAGAATAGCTGCTGCTATCGCAGGTCGTATGTATTTTTTTGAGATCTCCAGAATGCTTTTGCCAGACAAGGCAATTCTTCTTGTATGTGTGCTTGTTTAGAACAACTCAAACTCTCAATAAATGTTTGATTTCATGTCCTACTATCTGTTGGATCCTCCTAGGTTTCACTTGTGCTTCAATTCAATCTTTGATTCTTCATGAATGATTCTGAATTTGCACGTCAAGCTTGTGTAATGGTATGGTAATGTGGCGGAATGCGCAAACTCACATCTTTCTTGAGTACGACCGCCAACACCATTACCATCAAGTCATATCACTGTCACTACCGTTGCTGCCGCTACCAGCGTTGTTTCAATCTAAGTTATTCCTAATAATTTAGGTTGAAATTGGAATGCATTTAACGATTCTGAAAATTCTCGAATTTTTTATCTGAATTTTTCCTACAAGTTTCAATTTTATTCCACCAAAAAAAAAAATCCCCATTTTTATTATATTTATTTATTAGAATTATGTAATTTGAAATTAACTTTTTTATATTATTCATGTGTATTGTTAGCTTTGCATTTTATTAAAATTGGAATGTATTTAACAATTCTGAAAAAATTCGAATTTCTGGTCTGAATTTTTTCAGAAAGTTTGAATTTCATTCTACTGAAAAATATATCCCATTTTTATTATAATTATTTATTAATATTATGTAGTTTGTAATTAACTTTTGCATTTTATTCATGTACTCATTCTCTAATAAGAATAAATGCATATATGAAACTTTTTGTAAAACATATGAAAGATTGTGTTATAAAAATTCCGAAATTACTTCGATTCCAAATTTAGAAACTACGATTCGACCCAAACCAATCTAATCTAAAATTTTGGAATGGAAATTGGAAACCTTGGGATCCAATCGTTCCGATCATCTTTTAAAGTTCGATCATAACAATCCATTACAAGACCGTACCAAATAGGTGTTCCATCAACATGTTCCTTCACACAAAATATTGTAGACTACCAAAAGACTGATGAATATCTATCTGCATGAGGTATGCTTCAGCCTTCACCTGAAGAAACAAAGCAAGACATCTAGCAGGCCTACTTCTGTCCGAGATCCTCCAATGCCCTCCGAGGTTTCAGAGTTTCCGCTGCCGACTTGGTAAATCGATCAACCTTTGTGCTTCTGAAATTTTCCTTCATATACAAAGTATTCACCACACTCTTGGGAGTACTAGGGATCAAACTCTCTTTCTTTTCCAACCTTGCGGCACAAGAAACAATTTTACTTTTGTTCATATCTTGCTTCCAACATTCTTTCCTAGGTGATTCCGACTTATCTGAGAAACACGAGCATGGAGCTTGAACAATTAGCTTTCTTTTCCATGTAAATTAGAGTTCGAATAAACGCATAGAGGGTAAGGACGATGAGAAATGATGAAAAATACGCTTACCTTGTTTCAAAACAAAATGTGGAGATGCGAGGCATTGATCCACAGTATCAACATCAGCGTTCGGATCACTTGCTGCAGGGATATCAAAAGGACCAGAACTGATGCCGCTCATCTTAGCATCAATATCACCGGTCTCATCACCTTCCTCCTTTAGTCCACCTACAAAGGTGTCCTCATCTGACATAGGAGAAAGAGTGGATTCCCGAACTTCCTCTGCCATTCTTTCCCTACCATCTCCATGTTGCTCTGCAGAAACTCCTGCAGTTTCCGGAACATTTTCTATTTTTTCTTTCACGTCCTCACCAGCTTCATTGGCATCAATAAACCCTAGTACAACTGAAAATACAGTAAAAATAATTGTTTCAATAGATTACTCGAAATCTATGCTCACATCCAGTAACTGTAGCTTTCCAATCTATAGACTTCCAATTAACAACGAATTCCGGCTATTGAAGTAAAGGATAGTTGTCTTATACGATTATATCTAATATCCTAAAGTCTTGGGATCGTAGTTAACATTAATAATGAAGTTTAAAACTAACACTTACCACAGCTTGAAAAATCGGTAATAGGAGAATCGGCATGGCAATTACCATCCATTTTCTGGGCGGACCTTAGCTCCTTCACTTCCTCTAAATTACGCACAGGATCACCATGTTGACCTGCAGCAACTGGTACAGTACCAACATCACTTTCTTTCCCTTTCTTTACATCCTTGTTATCTTCAATCATTGAATTGACATTTAACATCTCTGGATCTGATTTCAAAATGATATCTATGTTGTCATCTCGGAAAAACTCCATCTCAAAACTGGTGAATAAATGCACGGCAACCCTCAACTTCGAGGCTTCATTTTCTGATTAACATCAAATATAAACAAACCATTAGAGAATGAAATGTTTTAACGATTTCAGCTGAATGAAGATTAATTGTTTTAAAAGAAACCAACCCAAAGAAATACAGATAATACTTGGATTCTAACCAACGCATTGTTTGCACCCCACTCCCCACCCCATCATTTGCCACCAGGCATAAAAAGTGATAATAAAAATATAACGATAAAAGGTAATAGAAATTGAAAACGACAATTAATTTGCAGTAACTTATTCACCCTTATGCAATGAGCACTAACCATGACTAGAAGCAATAGCTGGAGAATCAGCAGAGACTCTTTCTGCAATTCCAAATTTGTCACCTTGCATAGGCAAATTCCTCCTTTCGGGATCATTTCCTGTAAAGGGGCAAAGAAAATCTGTCAATAAACATAAAAGAGTGCAGAAAATCAGTTAGAGATAATAAACCGTTATACACTCTACAAAATGATAAGAGGTATCGTATAGCTACAAGTAGCAATACATTGTACATAATTCAAAAGAAGATGCAGAATGCAAAGACACAGGTCAGTGAAATGTTGTGCATTGAGAAAGTAAGGTCACCTGAAGCATCAAAATTTTCTGAAATAGCTAATGGAAGAGCATCAAAATTTAGTTGCTCCTGAGAATCAAAATGGATAACGTTGGAACTTGATTCTGAATCCATCTTCCTGAAGTTTTCTATTCTTTCTGCGGTTTTGTCATCCGCAGATATGGAATCACCTGAAGCAGCAGAAGAATGTGAATCTGTATCAGAAAGGATTGCTATGCAATTTGATGAAGTGAATAAATGCTTAATTAGTGCCAACAAAATGAAAATAAATAGCAAAACATGTTTACCTTCTCTCAAAGCTGAACTTGCATATGTGGGTTCTTGATCCACAGTACCTTCAACATCAGGGTTTAGATCACTTCTTGGTGCAGGCACATCAAAAGGACAAGAATTGATGCCAGTCATCTTCAAATCAGTTGACATTTTGCCTGTACTTCTGTGGACACTAGAGTATTCAATATTACCGGTCTCATCATCTTTCTCATTTGGTATTTCTTTTACACAGGCGTTCTCATCTGAAACAGAAGTGTATGTGGATTTTGGAACTTCCTCTCCCATTGTTTGATCAAGATTGTCACGTTGCTCCACAAACACCAGAGGAATTTCCAGAACTTTTTCTTCTTCTTCCTTCACATCCTCAGTACCTTTATTGTCTTTTATAAGCACTGCATTGAGGTCCTGAAATTCATCTCTTGTGCCATCTCCTAACAATATTTTCATCTCAAAATTGGTCAGTCCAACAGATTCAACTTTTAACACCAAAGCCCTATATAACCGAAATACAGAAAAATAATTATTGCAACAGATCCTCCTTTCAATTTTACAACCAGGCTTAGCTAAAAAGATTAACTGGAAATATAAGTTCACGTGCAATAAATGTAACTTCCCAGACTATAGACTTCCAAATGTTGGGCTCTTCATTAAAATTGTATTAGCTTAGACTCTTGGAATCGTAATTAATTAAAAATATTCTAGTGAAGTTTAAAACTTAACACTTACCACAACTTGAAAAATCGCTAATAGGAGAACCGGCATGGCACTGAGTATCCTTTTTTTGAGATGGCTTTAGCTCCTCAATTTCCTCAAATATAAGCTTAGGATTATCATGTTGACCTGCAACAACTTGTGCAGTACCAAAATCACTTTCTTTCCTTTTCTTCACATCACTACCATCTTCAATCATTGAATTGACATTTGGCATTTCTGACTCTGATTTCACGGTGCCATCTATTTTATCATCGCGGAAAATCTCTTTGATCTCAAGATTGGTGAACATAGGCGAGCCAACATTTAACTCCAAGTCTGTATTTTCTGTTCAACCCAAAATTACAAAAACAATTAGAAATGAAACTTTTTAATAACCAGAACATATATAGATGAACTCCTTGGATACAAACTTAGGCACCACCTTCACCACACTTCCCACCCCCACAACCCCCAACTCTATGCTACCTGGCTTAGGAAATGAATATAAGAATAATAAAATACAATTCTTGAGAAACGAAAACAACTATTAACTCGCAGCCGCTTATTCACTCTTGTGCAAATAAGGACTGACCATGACTAGAAGCAGTAACGGGAGAATCAACTGAGACTCTTTCTTCCATTCCAAAATTTTCACCTTGCATAGGCAGATCCCTCCTTTCAGGACCATTGTCTGTGGACAGTAAAATATTTTTCTCTCATTAAGCATCATGTGGTTTAGATATTGAAATGTTTGCATTATCAGTACAGAAAAAGATAAAGAAAATACAAATACGAATAGATGATTGACTGCAATACACTCTAAACAATGACAAGAGGAGTAGAATAGCTACAAGAAATAATTTAAATGTACATAATTCAAAACCACTATTGTCATAGAAAGTGTTCGTTAGATGATAACTCATCAGTAGATAAGGTTCAAACGAATGTCAGAAGCACAAAGCAAAGACCACTCATAGGGCAGTGAAACATGGTGTGTTCACAAAGTACACTTACCTGGCCCAAAATGATCCATGCTGACAGAAAATGAATTGACATCTAATGAGTTTCTTTCTTCTGATAAATTGCCACCATCCGACCTAAGTTCTACTAACTTAGTAGCATCATCAACATTCTGAATACCAATTACTTCTTTAACTTCATTTGAATGAACTTCACCATTTCTATGGCCATACAAGAAATCAGTATCATCAACTTCACTATTGTCAGTCCTGAAAGGACACTCCTTGGAGCTAGATTTAACCTCCATCTTCCCGACATTTGCTATTCTTTCTGCAGTTTTGTCATCTGTGGATATGGAGTCACCTGAAGCAACAGAAGCACGTTTATCCAGCTCTCCAACACTTCCAAAATTGAATTCATCTAATTGCAATGGAGTTTCTGAAACCTCATTTGATCTCCCATTTGCAACATCAATGCAAACACTCAAAGCAGGGACATTCTTATAAAACTCCACCACCCGTTCGGTAAACGCCATATTGGAACCTGCTGAACCACTGGTCATTACACAAGCTCCCTCTTCTTCAACTCCAGAATTTCTGCATTTATCTAAACCAGCATAAACAGAGTCACCAGTCCTAGAAGCTTCAGTGAATATTGCTTTACGGGTGGAATCATTAGAACTCTTGACCTCAAAATATTCATCCATAGCTTTCTCACGATCAATATACTCTTGGATAATAGCAGATGCAGTATCTTGCTCACTACATCTTGCATTATCTTCCAAAATAAGCTCTTCTGTGAGTGGAGCATTAGCAAGTTGCTTTTCATCCGGTTTTTTAGCTTCATCTTGTTCTGCATTCCCAAATACTGTATTCATCTCCCAGTGAGTGAAAATTTCAGACTCAACAGCATGCATTAAAGCCCTATTATCTGCAAATCCAAGATCTACATGCTTATACTTATAAATCAAGCTAAAATGATATCCAGTTCATTTAATATCATCAAGCAGCGTGTCATTCTAACATTTCAACATCAAGGCAATTTAAATAAGAAACTGGTAAAACACCAGAATAACAAATGTTCGGAATTGGTTACAATGGATAAAGAAGAGGCATTTTCTAAAATATATTCAGGTTTATTTCAACATCAAGGCAATTTAAATAAGAAACTGGTAGAAACCGGAGTAACAAATGTTCGGAATTGATTACAATGGATAAAGAAGAGGCATTTCCTAAAATTTATTCAGGTTTTAAAGCTCATCACTTCTCATACTCGGCATCATAAAATGTTAACATGTTAGGTAGAACATTAGTCTGCTATAATCAGATAAATGCTGGTTCTGAGTCTTCTGACTACGCAATAATGATATGTGTCAAATTAGCAAGTCTTACAATACCTTTCTGGAAATAAGGTAGCCCTTCAGCATTTTCTCTGAAAGTTGCATTTATATCCACATTTGTGCCATTCATGGTACCCAAGAAAGCTTTATCAACTATACCAGCCTCTGCTTTACTCTCTAACGCACCATTGTCTTCTTGAAAGGTTGTACCCTCATCTAGACTGTCATTTCCTACAAATGATAAGAATAAACAAAAAGCATTACAGACACAAACTTTCATCTTTATCAGTTCCCAACCAAAATCGCCATGTCATATTATCACCTAACTTCATATTTATGTACAAAGTGCTAGACCATGTCCATTAAAATCAAACTTGAAAAAAATTACTAAAAGATGAAGAATCAATAAACACTGAGACAATGGCCCCACCTGAACGCATTTGAGGTTTGGCACAATCGTTATCGGCAGATAGTTTGACTTTTCTAATACTGTAAATATCAGCTATCTCATTGGTTCCAGCCAAGCCAGCTTCGATTTGTGGCACTCTGTCACTTTCAACGTCATTACTCAAAATAATGCCATGACCCCAGCTACTCTGATGAATCGGTTCACCTCCAACCAAGCAATCACCAACATTATCTAAATTAGACTCAGTTTTTGAATTCGTACTTCTAGAATTTACAGCACTATCCAATATTCCAGCATTACCATCCATATTGGTATTGTCATCCATGTGGATACAGTCATTTGAATAAAAGGATGTACATCTCTTCATCTCCAAAGAAGCATCCTTTGGTAGAACTTCACTGTCTACAGACAAGAACCTTTTTGAAGGACCTTGAGACTTGTTGTCATTCACATCTTGCATTTTTGCCAGATCAAAATCAGAAATAGACTCTGATTGTCTCTCATCCACCTTTGAATCCATAGAACTTTCATGATTTGAACAACCTCTCACACTTGCTGCCACTGCATGCTCCTCAAGGACACCACTAGAATCCTTATTAGCATTGCCATTTGTGTACATAGAGTCTTCTGAAGCCAAAGAAGGACGTCTCTTCTTTACTTCAGAAGCTTTCTTGTTTATGTCAGGATTAACACAAGTCACTTGATCCAGTTGGAGAACAGATTGTAGAATTTCACCGTCTACAGACACCGCTGTACTTGAAGGAACTTCAAATTCATTCTCATTTACATCTTGCATTTTTGCCAAGTCAGAACTAGAAATAGACCCCGACTCTGTTTCGCCAATCATGGCAACCATAGAACTTTCAGGATTTGAAAAAACTTTCATATGAGCTTGCAATGTGTGCTCTTCCAGAACACCAACCAAATTAAAGGATAAATTTTGGTCTCCATGCACCAATGCCTCATCTCTTTCATGTAGATTTATGCCTTCAACTGGTAATTTGAATTTATCTTGAAGTTGATCCCCTACTGCAGATTAAATAATCATTAGTATCGCATAACTTTTTCGATAACTATCACTAAATTGACACTATTTTTTAGGAAATGAGAAAGAATATCAGTCTCGCCTGTCCATTCTAACAATTAACCAATATATAACATCAAAGATAGAGTTTCCAACTTAGTTGACATGACTGTCCATAATGCCCTAAAGATAAAAGTTAACAGGAAATGATAAAGAATGTCCATCTCCTTCTCCTCTATCTGTTCTAAGGATGAACCAATAAGTCAAAGATAGAGTTTCCAACTTAGTTAACGAATTTGTTATATATGATCATAAACAGAGGGGAAAAAAAAGAAGTAAAAGCACTAGTGTTGGTAATCAAGGCCACAGAGAAAATTTAACTGAACCTTAGTTGTGGAAGTCTAAGGTCAAGAACATTTATATCATGTATTGGAGAAAAATTCATGTACTGACCCTTGCTCATTACATGAGGGAGCTCGAAGGAAGAAAAGCTTTGAACAAGTTCACCAGCAGCTGGAACAAAGAAAACAAACGTACATAAATTATGACAGACAAATTCCTTGACACAAAGAAAAAGTATAACAAAGGGAGTTTGTTGAAGGCCTTACTATCTTCAGTTTTTGAATCGCTTCCAACTTTATCCATAATACTATCTTCTAAGGCGATTGGACTGGTTCTGTCACCACCAAAGAGGTCATGCCCATGTTTCTCTTTAATGTTTCCAAAAACATTTTCATTGCTTTCAACAAAGACCTCCTGCTTATCCTCAGCAACCTGACAATCTGTCTTGTCAAGTACACCATCATCCAACTTGGAGTTTCTTTCAATGCCCTCACTAGCATACTCTTCAACAACAATTTGTCCAAAATCTAATGCTTTAAAAGATTCATTATCTTCCCGCACAAAAGCATTAGCCCTCTCATGAGCACATGGGAGCTTCACCTGCTTGGAAGAAGTTACTTCATCAGGGTGTTCAGTCGCATAACTAGGAAAGTCTACCCTTCCAATACAATTTATTTTGCTTTCTCCAACAGTAGTAGCTTGAGCTTCAAACTGATTCCCATCTACACTTCCAGCTGAAAACAACGCAGCATAAAAGGGGTTTAGTTATCACAACCAACTACAACTGAAAACTATTTAATCTTTTGGTGCTGTACAACTTTTGGAGCAAGTATAAATCCAGTAAATAATGCTTCTATTACCAATAGCATAAAAGTGATAGAGAAATTATGCTCAAATGGTGTGATTCATTAATACCAGTTAACAACAGAGGCATCCCCATACGCATGAAAATGAATTAAGACATTATAAAATGAAACATGGAATACCTTTCTTTACTAAAAAAATTGCTGGTAAAGTTACTGCAGTATCACTGGTCACAATTCCACCCTGATATAATTCTCTAATTGTCTCTGCACTAGCTTCAGCAGTATTGCCGTCTGAATCCGTACAGACTGGCTGCCCATCGCTTATAGGTTTTTCATTTTCTTCAAAGCTTTTAGAGAATGACTCAAATTTGCTTATGGGTTTTTCATCCACTCCATCATTTCTTTGGTTTATCGTCTCAACAGTCAACGACTTGTCTGTTTCCAAGTCCAACAGCTTGGAACATTCACCTACAAATTAGACGAACTCATTAAGCACCAAAATTAATTATAACATCCATTCAACAAAAACAACATTAACACCCTTACCTTCACAATCTGGTTTAGATGTAGGTGATTGACCATCACCAAGACAGGTAAATTTGGAAGACCCTGCATTGCTGGGCTTATCTGGACAGTCTACTGGGTTTCGTTTAACGAAGTTATCATGACCAGTATCACCTCTGTTCAATGATAGACAAGAACGATCATCCAAATACTCTGCAGCAGTGTTATCATTGATGACATCATCCACCATAACACTGTCCACTGTATTAATTGCTACATCCTGTGCCATTTGGACTTGAGATATACCTTGAAATCTTGCAGATTCTGAGGGATGATTTTCCTTCATATGCGCTAAGATTTCCATCGCTTTATCCTTGTCAGGATATAGAGAAGACACTTCAAAACAGGAAGGCTGCCCCTTTGCATACGATTCCCTCCTCTTGGTTGATTCATTTACAATATATGAACTTCCGTTTTCCAATGTCGGCTCTTGAATTTTCTTCACAAACCCATCATTTTTAAATCCATCAGAAATTTCACCCTTGTCATCAAAGTCTTCTGTTATTAACTTTTCACTAGCATTCCTACTGGACCGCCTTACAGGCTTAGTAAAATTAGAATATTTTACAGCAACTAATTCTGTTGATTGCTTCACCGTTCCAACGCCTTCATGATTTCTCAGCTCCCTATCATCAGAATCAGCAGAGGGAAACAATGTAGTCTTGCGTCTGGACCTCCTTAAAGGACCATTGAGTAGGAGAACAACACCTTCTTCTATTGTTTCTACACTTTGCTCAACTTTGGAAGCTCTTTCCAAAACTGTATTCCTTGGCCGTTTTCTGGTATCACCTTTTGCCAATTCCTTGCTCTTCTGGACCACAGAAAATCTCCGCCTCGATGTCGTACTTGGGCCCTTTGATGGTTCTTCAAGTTGAGGAACCACTTTGCATTCTTCTTGGCCTGACAATTTTCCCACAAACTCCATTTTAGGCGTCTTTCTCCTACCAACAAATTTAGTATCTGTCAATTGCCCACATACAGAGTCTCCATCCCTAGCTAAGTTCCATTTTGACCTCCTTATGTTCTGAAAAGATCCAATAGATTCACCAGCATTGTTATCACTGTCCACACTCTTCTTCATAAGTGCAGCAGACTTCCGCCTCAGTGACTTTTGATTTTTGCCCTGAAAGGTTTCTTCAAGTTGAAGAACTTCTTGACCCACTTCCTGAACCTTGAGACCATCT
Organism: Pyrus communis; assembly: GCF_041283825.1. Taxonomy (NCBI): domain Eukaryota; kingdom Viridiplantae; phylum Streptophyta; class Magnoliopsida; order Rosales; family Rosaceae; genus Pyrus; species Pyrus communis. The sequence goes on along the minus strand of NC_142569.1, from coordinate 32,821,988 downwards.
GTTTTACTTTCAACTCCTGAACTCTTCCCTTCCACCTGAGTCCGCGAGCGTGTGATCCTACCACCAAGATCAATTTTTACCGGTTCCTCATTCAAAACACTTGAAACCTTGACCTTTGTCGCATTTCCTTTTCTTGCAGGAACACTGTCTTCTGAAGTCTCACTTGGTAAAAGAACCCCATGACTGCCTTCATTTTCCTTGGTTTTCTTTGAACCCTTTGGCGCTAGACTCTTCCTCAAAGCCTTCAAATTTCCACCATCTTCACTCACCACCTCCCTGCCTCTCAACTGTTTTTGAATCAACCCACGACTCAAATTTGCATTTTCTGTATTACCATCAAGTCTTTCATTTAATTCAACTTCCAGAGGTGGTTTATCACAAACATCAACCTTCTCCACCCCAGTTTTTGCTTTCTTCTTTCTGTGAAGAGGTGAAAAAACTGCTTCTGCACCTCCTCCAACCGATTTTTGCACCCTGGACCTTGTAGCTCTACCTCGTTTTTCAACAATATTTATATCAACCGATAATTCAAGTCCTTCAGAATCTTCGAAAGCCTCAACATGCTTATTCTTCTCTGACACCTGCTTGACAGACATTGTCTTCCTCTTTCGCGGCTGTTTCTTCTTTGGATTGTAATTGCAATCCGAATCCGAGTCTTTATCCGTACCCACGAAGTAAAAGGTTTCATTTTCTGGACTGAAGGTCACTGTCTTCACCTTCTTTGCCCTAAGGTCAGAATCAATTTCCCCTTCATTTTCTTCTATATCTTTACAGACCGGCTCAATGGGTTCTTCATCTTCCTGTTTATACAAACAAACAAACAAAAAATCGAAAAACGAAAAATGTTACCGAATTAAACAAAAAACCACATCATAAAGTACCTAAAAAAGGAGAGAAATCACTTCCAAATAACAAATTGAAAAATTATATTCATAACTTCAAACCCAATAAACCACCCCCATACACACACATGCATTTTCCCCAATTGAGTTGAGCGCTTCTTGAAAATATAACATGAAACCCAGAATTTTCCTCTCAATAATTTTCTCGGCATCCGAACAGAAAACAAGACTAAAGAAAATAATCAGAAAGATGAAAACATACAATATGGATATAATAAAGATGAAATTTTTCTCTTTAAGACGGGATTACCTTGAGAAGCAAAGTGAGCCTACTGGCCATTTCAGTGTTCTTCAAATTTGCAGGAATCCCGTGCTGTTTACAAAGTGATTGAAGTTGCTTCCTCTTCATCGCATGGAAATCCATCTCTCTCTAATCACGCATTCAAAATTCAGGATTCAAAATTGGAAAAACAAATTGAAACCCACATCATAGAAAGCAGAAAATTAATATATGGAATAACAATTAGGAACAATTACTGGTACCTATTCTTCTTCGCCAATGCGAAATTGGCCTCCCAGAAAAGTCAGAAGGTTTCGGAGGAAAAGAATGAAAGAAAGAAAGCGCGAGATAAATGTAATCAATCAATCAAAGACGGAGGATTTAAAAGGTGTCTGCGTGTTTTGGTTGTCGAGAAAATCGAATTCGCCTTTTGGATTTCGACGTTTTCATTTTCCGAATTACATAAAAAGGAATCGGTTTGAATTCCGGTTTTTGCTTTTTCTGCTGTTTTGAATTCAAATGGAACGAGTTTCCCGCTTTCCAACACGAAGAGGGAAACGATCGTAATTTTGATAAGTGCATATTACAGGTGTCATGTGGCTATAGGATGCTTTGAACAAGAGTTTCAAATGACTCTGGCTTATTCTGGGTTTGGGTAAGAAATTTAAAGGGTAAAATGACAATAAACTACCTTAATTATAACTCATGACACTATCATACCTCATTTTTTAAAATTGACAATGTCATACCTTATCTTTAGAATTTGATCCAATGTTATACCTTCGGTTAGCTTGGCCGTGAATTTCTCAGTTAAATGCTGACGTGGCTTGATTCGAGGCCCACTTTCTATTAAAAAATTAATAATATATTTAAAAGTTAAAAGAGAAAATTAGAATCCTCTACAATTTTTCTATATCATTTAGATTAAACATTTGTGCCTTTTTAAAATTTGATTGAAACGCTTTGAACAATAGTCACCTTTATTTTTTTAAATTACAATAATTTTTGAATTTATCATTTTATCTGCATTGATGCACTTTTCCTTATTTAGTGGTGATATTAGCAATTAAACTATATTTTCTCTTCTTCCAAATATGTTTTTTCGATCACTGTTTTTTTTTTTTTTTGTTATGCAAACATTTAATCTTATTTCTTTTTCCAAATGGTTTTTTCTTTTTCAAATAGTTGGTGATCGACATAAAGATCCATGTAATTTTTTCAATTTCCTTTTGTGAAATTATAATTTTTTTGCTGTTTTTTTTTTAAGTATAGTTGTTGACGAATTATTATTAGGTACAATACATTACGTATATATTATCCGCGTGTACGTTTGAATTTACAAAAATCAGTAATTGATACGTTTATTTGCAATTTTGGTACGTTTGATTTGATACATATTATTAATATTGGTACATTATTTTTATTTTGGTACTTTTTATTTTGTACACATTGTGTATTGGTACGTTTATATTATTCTCAATCCTATTTTCTCTTATCGTACTAAAAGAAAAACTTAATCCGGTACGTTTGATTTTGGAGGATTTAAAAATATTTTAAACTATTTTGGAAAAAAAAATATCTTAAATTTTAGATAATTATTGCTAAATTGTAGAATTATTGTGAAAATAACTTGAATCTAACCTCTTTTTTTTTTTTTTTTTTTTTTTTTTTTACAGTTATCTCTAACGGAGGAGAGTGTAATCAAAAGGCTAGATTATAGGAAATGTGTTACAGTCTAATGTGCATATAGCATCAAAATTATGACAAAAAAAAAAGTTTAATCAAATCACTAAAAGACATAGATATTTGATCTAGAAAATTCAAAACTGAGGCACCTATATCAAAACATCCTTATTTAAAAATAATAATTCAATATTTAAAAAATTAATTAAATATTAACTAAATATTAAAAAAAAAACAAAAAACCAATAAAACACCTATCAACCCATGTCCCCCTCCCCAAAAACGCAGATCCCCTTCTCCCCACCGAAAACCCTTCCCATCCGTCCCCCCCCCCCAACCTTCCTCCACCACCCACCCCCTCTCTCTCCTCTCTCTCTCTCTCTCTCTCTCTCTCTCACTCACCTCTCTCTCTTCTCTCTCTATGGGCAACATGCATCCCCAAAATCCTAAAACCCATTACAAATCTCAAAACCCAAAATCTCATCAAACCTCCCAAATCTCGAGAGGGCGGCTCTGATTGACTTCGACCTCACCCTTCCTATATAGATGGTGCAGGGATTAGAGAGAGAGATGAAGTGTCTCTAATTTGGGGCTAAGGATTAGAGGGAGAGAGAGAGAGGAGTTTCTCTGATTTGGGGGTGCGCTCAGCTGGGGAGAAAGGGTGTGTCTGATTTGGGAGTGGGCTCGGGTGGGGAAGATGAACTGGTTTTTTTTGTACATGAACATGGACCAGCTCGAGGAGCTACGGGTGAAGCCATCGTTGGCCTCCTTGGCATCAAAGAGGGTGGGTGGTGGAGGAAAGTTAGGGGGGATGGGACGGGTGGGAAGGGTTTCTAGGTTTTGGGATTTTAGGGATGCAGGTTGCAGGGAAAGAGAAGAGAGAGATAGAGAGAAAGGAGAGAGAGAGGGTGGTGGAGGTAGGTTGGGGGGACAGGTGGGGAAGGATTTGTAGAGGTGGATCCCACAATTTTATATAAAAATATTTTTTTTAAATTTTTTTAATATTTAATTATTAAAAATATATTTAATTATTTTTAAATCTAGTTGGATTAATGAGTGGCCCCGTCTCTAGCCACGTCAGCACTTAACAAAGAAATTAACAGAAAAACTGACGGAGGTCTGACATTGGCACAAATTCGTAAGATGAGGTATGACATTGTCATTTTTAAAAGATAAGGTATGATATTGTCATTCGACCCATAGTTGAGGTAGTTTTGTGTAATTTACCCAAATTTAAATAACAATAACAACTAAACTTGCAAGTGGTCTACCACAGTGGTGATGAGGAATGACACTTTGCATAAAAACGGGGGTTTGAACCCCGTCAGTGGGAAATTAATTCTAACTTAATGACAATATCCCTCAACTCAAAAAAATAAAATAAAATAACAACTACTAAACTTTATTTCACTAAGTGTGGTCTGTTGTATAAATTCTAAAACGTCATTGTGCTCAGTTTTGCTCCAAGTATTCCAATTTTTTTTTTCTTATAGTCTCTTTCAAGGTCTTCATAGGTATTCATCTATCGTTGTTGCTCTGAGCTTCTGTCTTATAGTTGCATCTTCTAAGTAGATAAGAGAATTTAAAAAAAAAAAAAATGGAAATTATTATTATGGAATTTGTTGCCGAAATTTTGTTGTGCCTTAAGGGAGGGGATGGTAGGGTGGTGTGGTGGCGATAATGGTGATGGTGGTGATGGTGGTGACTTCAGGGGGGTGTAGTGGTGGTGCTGACAATCATGGAAATATGGTGGTAATATGGGGGGGGGGGGGGGGGGAGATGGTAGGGGTGGTGAGATAGATGATGGCGGTGGTAAGTGAAACATTTTTGGCTAAAGAAAGTAAAAAAAAGTTTCACATCGGTCATCTTACATAACAAAACACAATTTATATTAAATGGTCTCACTTCTAATTTTCCCGTAGCCTTTGTGATAAAACCATATATGATCTATCGATTGCAAAAGTGGTTTAAGTTTGAGAGTAAATAAGTGAGACTAATAGACCACTGGTCCATCAGTAGTGGTAAAGCCAGACATCAAGGTTAGTAAGCTTATGATATTATACATATATGGGTTCCCCCTAGCACTGTTTTTCATTGTTCGTGAACAGTGAAATGGCAGTAATGCCCTTGATTTTTTATTTACCTTGTCGTTTTGCTGCCTGTTTTGCACACTTAAATGCCTGTTTTGCCCATTATTGCCACACGTTCATCATCTTTGTAAGTGTGCTTCGATTCCGTTTTCTTCACTTTACCTTTCGATTTATCTTTTGTCTCTCACAATCTTTTCCTTCTCTCTGTCTTCATCTCACTCTCTTCATGTTCGATCTTCTGTTTTTTTGGGATAAAAAATTGGGTTACATCGTTTTATCCTAATTTTGTGATCATCGGGGAAAGAATTTCACGATGTTGGTCTCTGTTATCATCGATGATCCCAAAGTTGGGACTGGCTTTTTAGCGAATTTTTGTTGCTTCAACAGCCGTGCGGTTTGAGATTGTTGTCCAAGAAATCAAATTCAACTCAGGTATGTTCTGAAAGAGCTGTATGTAAGTTTGTGTTTCTGATTTGTGTTGTTTGGAGGAAACCCTAACAATTTCGTTTTGTGGTGATAGTACTATTTTGTTCAAAATTTGTGGGCTAAGGCATATTTTGTGTTTCCCTTCCTCCACTGAGAAGTTTGTGAAATCCTAGGGGTTGGAACCCCACTATTGGTTTGGGTATGCTCTCTGTGGCTCCATTTATGTTTGATTCTATTTTCCTTTCTTATTTGGATCAATGGAATTTTGGGTTTTCTTTTTATGTTTAATTTTTTTTATAATTTTATTTGGTCCAGTTTAGGGTCGTTAGAAGAAAGATATTTATTCTCTAATCCATTACAAACCCAAATAAAGCGAGGATGCACAGGAGATTCGGTTCCCTTTTTTTCACTTTCGGGTTTGCATACATTTTGTGCTTTTCCCTGTTAAGTTTTCTTTCTGAAAAGATGGTAATTGAATGGAATCTTGGTTTGGTTGTTATTTTATGACAATACAGTTATAACTTATAACCGTCTTACATAGATCAACGCATATGTATATCGAATTTACCTACATTACTTGAACAATTTGCTTTTCAATTTGCGAAGGGAATTAATAAAAACCCAATCTCAAGGTTTTATCCCCTTAAAACTACAAGTTTGCCAATGGAAAGTACTTTTTCTATGTGAAAATAGAACGAGCAGCTTTCTTTTAGTGTGAAAGAGGGTTTTTGTCGCCCACAATGCTACATCATAAAGTTCTTTAAATCTTGAGTTGTGCACTGTTCACTTGCTGCCAAAATAAATAGCAACAAGCTTTCCACACTAAATTCGGCATGTTGGGCCTTGAGCATGCCCAATACCTGATGACACGCCACAACCCCAATATCCTCAAATATCAGGATAGGCACGTGCTGGCCAACACCCGAAGGTGACGAAGCCATTTTAAACACGTATATAACTAAAACATGTAATTAAAAAAAGATGCACAAATAAGAAGGATTCTCAATTCTATCATAGTTATGCTTGGATTCTAAAATACTATTAACACACACGCGTTGCCTAGCGGAAAATGTATCCCCTCTAGCCTGCTCTCTCTGAAATGATCAATGATTGGAGTTAAGATGAGCTATAGACATTTATCCAGGGATTTCATAGTTGAGCTAAAGGTTTTCATCTTAGAGGTTGAAGATAAGTCTTTTGGTGAAATGATTCGTTTAACTGAGAGAACTAGATTCAGAGGGTACCAGATTTCTTTCGATTTGGGTTGCGCTGCTTGGCTCATTGATCAGGTAAAGGCGGCGGTTATTACAAGCAGTCATAATTTCTTCAGAAAATATAGTGGTCATAATTATCAGTTTTGGGTCGAAAGATTCCACAACAAAAACGGGGATTTCCTTGTTCTGTCCAAAACAGAAAATGATGGTTTTGTTAGGAATATCTTCGTCCCTAAAGGAAGTAACTTTTTTGGCTAGAGAAGCTTGGAGAACCTACTGTCTGAAATCCTCTGAGGGGGAAAGAGAGTGGAGGCTACTCAGAGGAATGTGAAAATGGATGGAATTGATGCCTGTAATTTATGTCTCTACTTTTTCTATAAGAAAGCAAGGTGTGCTACAACAAGCAGAAAAACTGACAGAAGCGGCGGAACTGATAGAAGAGGCGGTTTTCACAGAAGGAGCAGAAAATCCAGTTGCAAGGGATTATTTTAATAAATCAAAAGAGAAAGGAAGTCACAAAGAAGTTTTCTATTCGGATAAAGGCAAAGGCTTGGAAGTATGTGGGACAGATGGTGGCGGTGGTATTTCCACTGAAAGAGCACAAAAATCAACAGATGGGTTTTATTTTAATAGGACAAAAAGGGAGGTTAATCTCAAAAGTGGTCTTTTGGGATTAAAGAAAAAGTTTTGGAGGCATATGGGCCTCCTATTAATAAGGAGATTTTTATAAATGACACTGCAAGGAGGATGGGTTTTGACCCACAAAATCTTTTTGCTGGGTCATGTCTAGGCCCAATTAATCTAAAATTCAATGGGCTGAGATTTCAACTACTACAAGGAAAAAAAATGTCGACCAAGGATAATACGCAGACATCCCTATTGGTGGAACCAAAGCACTCGAATTGGTTGACGACAGGAAGCAGCACTTCAAAGTTTTCAACAGAGAACAAATCTCACCGCATTTTGGCTAAGGAAGCTCAGTACGATGGTGTTTCAAGAAGAACCCCAATTTGCTTCAAATTGAATTTACTTGGAAGATTTGGCGAATTTGATAATCGTGGAAAAAGATTGAAGCATTTTCTTCCACATGAGTTCGGATCTTATCAGACTCATTTCGAGAGGCCTAAACTGAAGGAAATTCAATCTCCCAATCTCACTTTCTTAGATACTGTTTGTGAACAGGTGGAAGAAAAGGAGAGTGATGTCGATGAAGATCCAATATGCCCATCGGGCGGGTTGATTGAGAAGGAATCATCTGAACAAAGGATGAGGTTGATAGAGGATCTTGGTTTGGATTATTCTCAATTTTCAGAGTTTGTTGAAGAAGAATACATGTCACAATCATCAGATTCAGAAGAAGAGCTTGGTGATTCTTCACAAGATGAAAAAGAAACCTTCGATGTTTTTGAACGCTTTAACGATGTGCTTCACAATCTCTTCACTGATACAACCATGGAAACAAGGGAAACGTTGGATGAGGTACCTTCTCAGTCACATAATATAGCAGATTTAGACATTGTGGAACAAAGTTGAATTCAAGGATACTGGAAAAAAACAAGAAACTGTTAAAGCATAGCAGGAGGAAAAGGTCGGCTTGCGTATCAGTCAAACGTGAGGCACAAAATCGAACTACCAAATTCATGTCAAATATGAAAGTTTCTTAGGTTCCACTGAAAAGGTCTTTATTTCATGAAATGAATATTGGGAAAGTCAATGTTAGCAAGCTTGTGGGCGGAAACAAGGGAGACAAGAAAATTCAAAAGGGCTTTGTCATATTTAATGAAGATAATTAGCTGGAATGTTAGAGGCTTGGGAAGTAAGCAGAAGAGGTTGATTTTGAAACAACAGTTTCGGCGCTTAAAGCCCGATATCATTATCTTACAAGAAACAAAGAAAGCATCAATTGACATGAGGCTTTGTGGCTAGTGTTTGGGGAACATATTTAAAGAGTGAATTTATGCCCCTGCTCAAGGAAGATCTTGGGGTATAACTATGATTTGGAACACCAAACACATCTCAGTTATTGAATCTTTGGTTGGAGCTTTCTATGTTTCCATAAAAATTAAGGCCTTCAATGGGTTGGAATGGTGGTTATTAGGTGTTTATGGTCCCTGCAAAAATAGAGAGCAAATGGAGTTCTGGCAACAAATGGCTGGCCTTTACGACCTTTGCGGACCAAGATGGTGTGTACGAGGAGATTTTAACATGGTGATAATTGTAAATGAGAAATCAAATGGGGAAAGGATGACTACAATCATGAGGAATTTTAATGATTTTATCTAAGATACAGAACTGAAGGATCTGGAGTTGCTCAATGCTCAATTTACTTGGTCAAACTTCAGAGAAGAACATGTGTGTCGGAGGTTAGACAGATTTTTGTTCTCTGTAGGTTGTGAAGATATTTTTCCTGAGGTAAGACAAATGGCTTTGGCAAGGGTCATTTCCGATTATTGTCCAATCTAGCTAGATACTAACAAGGTGAAATGGGGGCTAAGTCCTTTCAGATTTGAAAACATGTGGCTACAACATCTATAATTCAGGAACAATTTTAAACAAGGGTGGCAATCTGAGCAGGTGGAGGGTTGGAAGGGTTATAAATTTTTGAGCAAGTTAAAAGCTATCAAAAGAAAGTTGCAAAGATGGAGTAAGGAGATTTTCGATGATGTCGAGAAAGACATTAAGGAAGCTGAGGCTAGCATATTTAGATAGGAGAGAAGGGTTGGAAGGGCTAGATGTTGCTGCTAATAGAAAGAGGGAAGAGTTATTTTTCCTAGTGGAAGATCTGGCTTATAAGGAAGAAGTGAAGTGGAGGCAGAGAGGTAAAGTGGAATGGGCTAAAGAAGAGAACGGTAATACTAATTTTTTTCCATAGAATAGCAAGTGGGAGAAGGAAGAGAAACTTTATACAAAGGTTGGAAGCGGATGACGAGGCAATACACTAAGGTTGGAAGCAGAAGAGATAGAAAAACATATCGTTAACTTTTTCAAGTCCTTATTTAGTAGCAACGAAGAGGCATGTTGGGGGCTTGGAAGGCATCAATTAGGCCTCAATAAGAGCAATTCCAGCGTGTGAAACCTCCCCCCAGGCAATACACTATGATATCCAGCCCGTGAACAGTAACTGCCCTTAATGAACAGTAATCGCCTTTTGCATCTCCACCGTTGCACTTCAATAGCCTTGGCAATAGGCAATAAAATATTAGTATTTTTTTTATTTATAAAATAATACAAAATAATTTTAATTGTAATTTTGGATAAGATTTTTAATCGTTCTTATTGCGCCATGTGTCATTATCCGAAAAATTATTAAATAATAGAAAATAATTTTATTTGTAATTTCGGATAAAATTTTTAATCGTTCTCGTTGCGTCACATGTCATAAAATCTAAAAAGACAATTATTGGGGATGGATTTCCGATAAGATTTTTAATCGTACTCGTTACGCCATGTGTCATTATCCGAAAATACAATTATTGGTGATGGATTTTTGATAAGATTATTAACCAATCACGTCGCACCACGTGTCATAATCTGTTTACAATCTTTGAGGATAGATTTCCATCAGATTTTTAACGAATGACGGCATGCCACGTGTCATTATCCGAAAATTCAATTATTGGTGATGGATTTCTGATAAGATTATTAACCAATCACGTCGCGACATGTGTCATAATCTGTTTACAATCTTTGAGGATAGATTTCCATCAGATTTTTAACGAATGACGGCATGCCACGTGGCATTACCTACAACCTAATCCTTTTTGAATCCTCCATATAATCCAGCATCTATCCTTACAAATCTCACACCAATTTTCTCAAGATCTCTATCATTATTCATAGTTTCTGCTTCCTTCTTCACAAAAATCTCTATCATTATTCATAGTTTCTGCTTCTTTCTTACAATGTCTTCTTCTTCCTCAAGGATGATGTGGGAACTCGATTAGTAAAAGGAATAATTGTTTAACCAATCAGAAGGAATGTTCAATTTCCAGGTGGCAAAAAATGAGAGGGAAGAGAATGAGGAGCGTAGAAGGAGAGATGACGAAGCAAGAATGGGCAGAGCCTCACATTCTCGTCGAGTCATCCAAGATGTGGCTCAGATTTGCAGGCCTAGCTGTTCTGAAAACCTTGATAGAAGTAGGCAACGATGAGGTATGGAACTCTTGGACGATTATTTTGTCCATAATAGTGCATTCCCTAATACGTACTTTAGACGTCGTCTTAGAATGGAATGACATTTGTTCAACAAAATCATGATTGCTGTTTGCAACCATGATTCTTACTTTGTGCAAAAGAATGATGCTTTTGGTGCTATGGGTCTCATTCCTCAGTAAAAAATTACTGCTGCCTTACGGATGCTTGCATATGGAGCATCTGCAGACCAAGTGGATGAGATAATGAGGATGGGGAAATCAACCATTCTTGAGTCCCTGATGAGGTTTTGCGGAGCAATCGAATCTATCTACACCATAGAGTACCTTCGGAAACCTACAAACATGGACTTGCAAGGGCTTCTGAAGAAGGCCGAGATGCGTGGTTTTCCTGGGATGATTGGAATCATTGATTGTATGCACTGGACGTGGAAAAACTATCCAAGTGCATGGCAAGGCACTTATAGGGATAGAAAATGAGCAAAAAGTATAATTTTGGAGGCGGTGGCATCTTTTGATACATGGATTTGGCACGCCTTTTTAGGGGTTCCAGGAGCTCAACATGACCTCAACGTCCTTGCCCAATCCCCAGTGTTCAACGATGTCCTGCAAGGAAAGGCACCAAAAGTTATGTACTGCGTCAACGGACATATGTACGACGAGCCATACTACTTAGCAGACGACATTTACCCAAGGTGGTCAACATTTGTCAAAACAGTGCCACGTCGGCGAAGTGCAAAGGAAAAACACTTTGCTGTCAAGAAGGGTGCAGGAAAGATGTGGAGCGTTGTTTTGGTATCCTCCAAGCTCGCTAGGCGATCGTCAGGGGTGCTGCCAGATTGTTTGATGTAGAGTCGCTTCGATCCATCATGATGGCGTGCATCATTCTTCACAACATGATTGTGGAAGATGGGTACGATTACGATGCTGTTGATGAATATAAGCCAGACACGATGAACAATTCAAGAACACATATATATTGCACTCATGATGCCACCGAAGAACCCGTGCAACATGAGCCATTAGAAAGGGATGGATGTTACACTGAATTGGTCATTCAATGATATACTGCACTTCAAAGGCCATGTATGCACAATGCCCAACAAAATGACTTGGTAGAGCCAGTGGGCATTGAAACAAGCTGAAGATAATTAAGTTCATTTAGTGTGTTTGTTTTTATTTGGTGTGTTTATTTAATTTTAGTTGGTGTGTTTTTTTTAGTTCAGCTTTAGTGAGTTTTTTTATTATTCGGTATGTTTATGTAATTTTATTTGGTGTGTTTTTGTCATTTGAATAAATATTCTCTTAGTATAAATAACTTATCAAATTCAATAAATTTACTCTCACTTTAAATAAAGTACTAAATTCAATAAATTGGAAACAACATAAAATACTATATTCAATAAATAATAAATTACAACCCAAAGTGATTGGAAAATTATGGGCTCCGATTACAAAAACTACTCTATTCATCATCACTTAACCAATTTGTGGTGCTAGGATGATCTTCTTTTGTGGTGCTAGGACTATCTTGCCTTGCTCTCGCTTCTCTTGCACGCCTCCTTTGCACCACGTCCGCTTTCTCTGACTTCTAAAAAAATTTAGAATTTGAAGACTTCCCTTCTAAAGGCGTGTTCATAATCTCACGATCTCGTCGAACCATTCTTTCTTCTCTAACATGTTCCCTTTCTTGCCTAAGTAGCTCTTTTTCTCTCTCATTAGCTTGAAATTCTCTCTCAATAGCTGCAGTTTTTGCCTCCTCTCTAGCCTTATCAGCCTCATATTTCGCCATTTCCTGCGCCAAAGTCAATTCACCCTGGCGAGCAAGTTCTTCTATGTACTTTGCATAATCATTCTTGGAAGCACTCCCTTTTCTCTTTGAAGCCTTCTTACCTTTAGGCCTAATTAGATAACGGGTTGAACCCGACGCTTGTTCAAGGAGGGGCGTTACGGGCACTTCTTCTGCATCATCTTCATGAACATGCGAGCCATGATCGGTTGTAGAGTGTAAAGGGGTGCTGTTCATGAAAACTTCTGGATCGACAGGCACAACTCTAAATTTAGGACAATCTTTGACAATATTCCAACATTCCCACCGATTGAATGATTTATTTTTGCTTTTGCTTTTGGCATCGTACCAAGCTTGTGCTTGAAGTTCCTACACAATGCGGGAGAATAAATAATTATAATGAAAATAGGTAACAAATAAATAATACAAACAAATAATTATAATGTAAGTAGGTAACAAATAAATAATGCAAACAAATAATTATAATGTAAATTTGGGTATATTACAAACAAATAAATAATATATTGTTACCTGATCCGAGTAATTTTCCCCACTTCGAATATTAGTACTAGTTTGTGTGCCAAGGCATCTCTCCATGTACTAAACGATTGGCTAAGTAATTTCCAACGACTGGACATCGATTCTTTGGTTCTTTTCCCACCAATTTTCTCAAGATAATTGGTATGAATAAGAGTCCACATTTCTCGTAACTGCATCTCATTACCCGTAAGCAAACTATGAGTAACTTCAACCCAACTAGTACACAACGCAACATCTTCAAGAAGCGACCAATTCGTACCTGCATCAGTAGTCATTTTGTGGAAAAAAAATGGATTGAAACTTTGAGAGAAAGATAGGAATGTGATTGAAAATAGTTGAGAAAATATGAAATTGTGGTGTAAGGTAGATGATAATGAGAAGGTATTTATAGAAAAGTAAAAACAATTTTTTTTTTTTAAATTCAGATTTTTTGCAATTTTTTTTTTAAATTTTTATTCAACTAATTAATCTCTGCAGTTGGATATAAAAAAATTTGAATTCCAACATCCAGATTGTGCCATATGTCACAACGGTAACTTTTCTTAATTTTAAAACTATTTTTTCTTTTATTTTTTTATTTATAAAGCAGATTAATATCAACCGTCGATCTCATATCGAACGGTTGATATTAAATTAGAATTTTTTTATTACCGTTGCAAATCGGACGGCCTATGTTAAAGAGTCGTTGAGATCGAACGAACCGTAGGAAGCCACGTGGCTTCCCAGCGGTAACTGAGGCAGATTGCACCGCGGGCCCCTGGGGTCTGAAACTTGTCGGCCGCGGGTGAGGCGCACGCGTCTGATAGAAAAAAAAATTTAAAATGTGACTGACGCCAAGCTGACGTCAGCCTTGCGTCAGGTCTACCTCGGGTTCACGGGCTGGCGATTCCTCACAGGCTTCTTGCTTGGGCCTACCCAGTCCCGCGGGCTCCCAACGCTAGAGGGCTTCTGTCGAGCTATGGAGCCCTGTTTGGTCCACTGTCCACCGAGCAATCCACAACGGTGGACTTGCTCTAAGTGAATATGAGGCAGCTTGGCTTGAGAGGCCTTTTGAGGAATTAGAAGGTCAAAGAGCAGTTTTTTTTATTGTGGAAGGGATAAATCGTCAGGACCATATGGTTATTCCTTGCAAATGTTTCAACATTGTTGGGAAATCTTGAAAGTGGATATTTTGAAGGTCATGGAGGAATTCTTTGAGATAGGGATAATAAATGTGGTGACAAATGAAACATTTATTTGTCTAATTTTGAAAAAGTCAAATTCTTTGAAAGTGACGAACTACAGGCCTATAAGCCTAGTTACTGGTTTATACAAAATTGTGGTGAAAACACTGGCTTCAAGATTAAGGGAGGTTATAGGCAGCACAATCTCTCCACATCAACGAGCTTTTGTTAAAGGTCAACAAATTTTGGATGCTGTCTTTATTGCAAATGAGGTGGTAGAAGAGGTGAGGCAGAAGAAAGAGGAGGGATTGGTGTTCAAAATCGATTTTGAAAAGGCTTATAATCATGTCGAGTGGAGATTTTTGGACGAAGTCTTACAAAGAAAAGGCTTTGGCAATAGATGGAGGAAATGGGTGCATGGATGTCTAAGTTCTGCAAATTTCTCCGTTTTGATCAATGGGAGGCCTAGGGGAAAATTTCAAGCTTCAAGAGGTTTGAGACAAGGTGACCCACTGTCACCTTTTCTTTTTACCTTAGTAGTCAATGTCTTAAGTAGATTAATGGAGAAGGCTCAAGAAAGTCATCTGATCAAAGGTTTATGCATTGGGCAAGAAAGGGTGGAGATTTCTCATCTTCAATTTGTTGATGACACCATTTTCTTCTTGGCGGAAGATGAGGAAGTTTGGAACAATTTATTAGAGGTGCTCAATTTATTTTGTACTGTTTCAAGGTTGAAAATCAACAAAGCAAAGTGTTCTTTGGCTGGAATAAACTCAGATTGCGAGAAATTAAAAAGGATGGCAGATTCTTGGGGTTGTGAGGTGGGTAGTTGGCTAATAAAGTACTTGGGTCTCCTTCTTGGGGGTAGGCCAAGAGCACTTATGTTTTGGGATCCAGTGGTAGAAAAAAATGGAAAAAAAACTTCAAAGTTGGAAGAAGGCCTTCTTATCCAGATGAGGTAGATTAACTTTGATTCAATCTGTTTTGGGAAGCTTGCCAATTTACTACACATCCTTGTTCAAAATTCCTTGCGGGGTGATTGGATGCCTAGAAAAACTAATGAAAGGGTTTCTTTGGGAAGGGGTGGAGGAAGGAAAGAAAAACCACCTGGTGAAATGGGAGATAGTTATTAAAAGTAAGGAGGAAGGGGTTTAGGTGTGGGGAATTTGAGGAAACGGAATGAAGTGTTACTAGCTAAGTGGTTGTGGAGATTCCCAAAGGAACCAATTTCTCTCTGGCACAAGGTGATAAGAAGCAAGTATGGGCTGCAGGATAATGGGTGGAATGCAAATCCTCCGTTGTAGGGTTCAAGTCGCAGCCCCTGGAAAGATATTTCGTGTGGTCTCCAATCGTTTCTACAATGTTGCAAGTTTGAGGTGGGCAACGGGGAGAGGGTGAGGTTTTGGGAAGATGGTTGGTTGGAGGGGGGCCATTGAAAAAGCAGTATCCTAGATTATTCTTTTTATCGAGAATGCACAACTAGAACATCTCAAATTTTGTGGATCTTTCTAGCAATTATGTGAGCTGGAATTTTGATTTTAGGAGAAATCTGAATGAGGTGGAGATAGAAGAGGTGGCTAGATTATTACAAAATGTGGAAAATGTTCGCTTGTCTCAATCAAGAGCGGGTAACAGAAGGTGGAAATTGGACTTATCAAGATTGGTCACTTGCAAATCTTATCACACTTTCTTGAGCAACAATGGGATTGTGCAACATTTTCCACCCTCTTATTAGATTTGGAAATCAAAAGTTCCTCTGACGGTCAAAGTTCTTGTGTGGTTAGTGGCTAATGGGAAACTCAACACTTGTGATCACATTCAAAGGAGAAGCCCTTTTATTTGTTTCTCTCCCCATTGGTGCAGTTTGTGTAAAGCTAAGGATGAGAGTGTTAACCACATTTTTCTCCATTGTTCTTACACGATTCAACTGTGGTGGAAATTGTTTCAGGAGGTTAGAGTTAGTTGGGTCATTCCAAAGGGTTGTTTCAAGCTTCTAAGTACAAATTTTGAGGCTCTAGGAATTGGGAGGAAAGCTAAAGCTTTGTGGGGTTGTCTAGTGTCGATAGTTTTTTGGAACATTTGGCTGGAGCGTAACAAAAGAATTTTTGAGGATTATTCTGGTGTGGGTGTAGCATATTTATGGGGAAGAGTAAGATATTGGGCAGTCATCTGGGCTTCAGTTTCGAATGATTTTAAGAATTACTCTCTTTCTCGCATACTGTGGGATATGTTAGAAGCCGTAAAGTGATTTTGGTTGAGTTTTTGCTACTTGTAATCAAATCCTCTTGAGAGATTTTCTTGCTTTGTTCTTGGTGGATTTCTTATCCACTTCTATGTAATTCCACTTTTCTATTTTAATAAAATGTTATAGTTTCTTCTCAAAAAAAAAACAAAAAAAAAAAGAGATGCACAAATGCATAATCGTGTTCAAAGCATACAACTAATCGAGAATAATGTGAAAGAATTATGAAAAGGTATGAATCGAGGAATGGAACCAACACAGATGAGGCTCAAAGATGCCTAAATGGAAGTGCCATGATGCCGGGATCGTGTGCCTTGACTCTAACTCATAAGGGGGCGCATAACAGAAAAGGTGAGTGGACCATAATTTATACTAATACTAATAATAGGAAAACCATTTTATTTATGAACATACCAACCGCCTGTTTTGAAAACACATAGGGCGTTTGTTGCGCCGGACTATCTCGGACTGGATTAGCTTCAAAGACTAAGTTGGACTGGCTTAGACTAGACTAAACTGGACTAACTTAGTGAAGCGTTTGGTGCAGTATTGGACTAAGAAGTTGGATAATAACAAATTCTAATATTATATTATTTAATATATAAATTATTAATATTTTATTATGATCTTATCTTTTTCTTCATCTTTTCCTACCATTTCCGTCCCACTCTTTTCCTCTTCTCTCATCATCCCACTCTCTCCCTCTTTTTTTCCTCTTAGACCTCTCAATTCATGTCTCTTTCTCATTCCTGGTCAAACTCCTTATTGATTACAGTCTCTATTTCTCTGTCATCCCTCCCTTTCTAGCTATGCGTTGTTCGAATAGAACCTCACGACTCCAATTTTCCCAACAAGTTGCAGGTTTCCCGATGTGTTTTCCGGCCAACCCTCGTTAAATTGGATGAAGTTAGCACCGCCAAAAAATTCATCACCATCCCTAGACCGAGATCTTAGCTTTGAATGCTCGAATCTGTTATGGATTTGAAGAAGCCCAAACATGCCGAGACTTCCAGGCCATTTTCCAGCCATATTCGACCACATTTTGGCCTCGATTCAGGTAAAATTGTAATCTTGTCACTCCCAACTTCAATTTGGTATATTTTATATGAAAGTTGGTTGTGAAATGGATCTGAAAGAGAGTCAGAAAGTTAATGATTGATCTAGGTGGCCGGAGATGACGAGGAGTTTGTAGGGAATGGTCATTGAGCATGACGAGGACAAGAAAGAGAGGATAGTCTTAGCTAGTCCCATGGTTATTGGGGGGTCTCGCTAAGACCTCTTAGTGAAGGGTTTTGTCCATGCTAGTCCCCTTTAGTCTCATTAATGTTAGTCCCAGCATGGAACAAACACAGTATTGGACTAATAGCTAGTCCAGTCCAGTCCAGTCCAACTTAGCGAGGGTAAACAAACGCCCCCATATAGTACTACATAGTAAGTTTTCTGAAAACTCTAGCATGCCATGAAATCATTCGTAAAACATATATGCGTAAAATAATGCTTGGAGATCGTAGTAAAACCGCCTGAAGGCAAATCCGTAAATCTCATCCATATTGGACTCTCTAGGGGTATCATAGTCGCCCGAATGCAGTAGCTGTCCATCACCCGAAAGAGAAGTTGTATGAGACTGGGTTACGCTAGTGAAGAAATATGGTAGGCCCCATCACCCGAAGGTGAAGTTGTATGACTCCGGGTTACGCCAAAGAAGAAATAAATAACATCAAACACCGATACTAGCCTCAGGCTAGTGAAGCTGGGGGTATATCGTCAATATCATCAACTTTTCATTCGCCCAAAGGCAGTACCTATCCATCATCCGAAGGTGAAGTTGTACGACATTGAGTTATGCTAGTGAAGAAACATGGTAGGCCCCATCACCTGAAGGTGAAGCTGTATGACTCTGGGTTACACCAAAGAATAAACATATACATAGATATCCTCAAATGTGTCTTATAGCCATAGACGTCTACATACCCGTGTTGTGTGGATGTGTTGTATGATAACCCATTAGATAAGTATCGAAAACATATCTCAAAATCT
Source organism: Pyrus communis (assembly GCF_041283825.1). Lineage (NCBI taxonomy): Eukaryota > Viridiplantae > Streptophyta > Magnoliopsida > Rosales > Rosaceae > Pyrus > Pyrus communis. The sequence continues at coordinate 32,803,531 of NC_142569.1, read as the reverse complement.
CATCTCATCAATCCATGATAAATCATATTCGAAAGTCATATAATTTCATATACCAAAAAATCCAATGATTCATAACCTTTCGTGAAACATAATTTCGATAATTAACAAATATTCCTTGAAAGCTATTTAAATAATCATAAGTATGGAAATCCGTAAAACATATTATAGAACATATTCCATTTATGAAATATGAAATGCATGTAAGCCTAATATTTTATAAAAACATGCAAGTTTAGAAGGGGTCCACTTATAGTATTCCATGGTTCGAAAGCCACTCGAACTAGCGAGGATGGTGTTACTTCCCACTGATGCACCTAACCATATATAGAGGCCATTTAGTAAAACTTTAATAAAATGATCGAATTTCAGAAAACGGACAACAGATTTGGATTCGGCAAGTTGAAAATCCTAAGGAGGAACCTCAAGTTTCCTCCCTACGCGCTGGTGCACGAGCCGCCACGAGGCAGTGGCCCTAAAGGCCACGCGACGCCGCATGCACTGCCTTATGTAGCGGTTTCCGATGAACAAAAACCATAAATTCCGACCAACTTTAAAATTCACCAAATTTTACAATAATGTAGAGCTCATTGAGGGGAAGAACTTTCATACCTGGGCCGAAGTCCAATTCGGCCAGAAAATGCCTGAAAACACCCTCGATCCGTCAGAAACCCTAGAAGTGAATGTACTTCGATTTGCCTTCTCTGTTACTCTGCCATCTCCAAACTGGTTAGGGTTTGTTCTTAGCCTCAAGAGAAGTCAAACCATGGTGGTGGTAGAAACGCTGATCACCACCGTGCACCCACGAAACCCATTGGTGCATTTTTACCCACACCCGAGGCTAATTTCCATTGATTTTTGGGTGTAAATGGGAGAGGGAGGATCGGGGAATGTTTTCTAGGTGGTAGCTTGAAGAAACTCGTTGGAAAACTTACGAGAATCCAGCTAAATCGGGTATGGTAGTCGGATCTAGGGTAATCCAATGCTTTTCTTCTTTCTCATTTCTCTCCTCTCCTATTGGTCCACTCTCGTCCTTTTTTTTCCTGATTGGGCAGCTCCCCCGCCTTTTTCTCCTATTCTTTCCATCACAACCATACACGTGGCACCAGATTGATGTTCCAACAAAATCTAGAGCCTTCCAGATTTATGGTCAAATGACCATTTTGCGCTCAACTTCGTTCGTTAATCTCTTTTGTTATACCTCCAAATTAGACTATGCGTGCACCCACGCGTCCGTAATGCTAAGTACGACAAGAATACGCTAAGGAAATGGATGATAAGATGGTCATTACACTTGATTTCAGTCCAAACAAATCTTATTTGTGATCGGTTGAGGACTGTAAAGAATCAAAGCAACACGAGTTACCGGACCTACGTCTTCAATTGTATAACACTAGTACATGCCCACACACAAAAGTGTGTGAATTATTAATTATTTTTTTTTAAATTGAAGGAAAGAGGAAGAGAGTGAAAGAGAATGTGGAGGTGGAGAGAGAAGTTTATTTTTTATTTTTTAATTTTTTTCATAATTAGAAATGTTAGAATCACCTGTAAGTAACGCTTAAATAAAAACAGAAAAATTTTGTTTTGTAAAATTACGTTACTGCCCTTAACTTTTTGTTGTGATAGAAGACTAAATGATATTTTCACCCTCTTTTGGTTGACAAAAAGGGTTCTATTAACAAATAGTTTAGATAATAGCTACAAAGAAACATATAAAACAAAACACCAACTTTCCTTCAAATAGCAACACATTAGTTTACGTTTACTTTAAGATTAAACTTACAATTGAAAGTGGTGGGTTGTCATGGTAAATAGGGTATTGATTGACGTCATTCGGATCGGATGAGGATTCTCTTTGGATTCTCTTTGTGGGGATTCTAGGGATCATCACATCATGGCTGTTTATATTACATCGTGCAATCAGTTTTCGTTAAGCACTATTTCTATTTAATTTTAAACAATAAAATTTAAAATAAAGTATGACCGCACGATATACGATAAATGGCTAGGACGTGAGGATCCCCACAATTTGAATTCAGATGGGATCCAAATCCGTTCGGATCCACACCTTTATTCTCCTTAGTCTAACTTGAAGTATTAATATCATTGTAATAATACAAAACCTAAAAAAATCATATGACAACATATGGCACTGCAAATCTAGTAGTATATTCTTAGCCCTTGTGAGTTCGATATCTTATTATGATTGATTGATTATGTAATTTAGCCTAAATGCCCTGCCCCAAATGGCCTACCAATTGTGTGACAAACAATGTGGGTAATGAATAACATTCACAGAGAAAAATCATTAATTTTGACAGATATGTTCATATCTAATTTATATATTCAATATCTTAAATAAAAATAAAATACATTAATTTAATTTCCTAACGAGTTACTAACGAGTCCATTTGTTATAAACTTTGACCCTTTAAGGCTCGACCTAAATGCTCAATTTTCTCACGTGTTCGTGTCATGTTATTGGATAGTGCAAGAGTTTGCCAAGTCTAATTGTGTTAGTCGCACTTAAATATAACTAGACGTGTATATTGGGCTTTAAAAGTGCGAAAATCCCTTGGTAACACTGCATTGGATCGGCACATCGTCAATTTGGTCATTTGCACAATGGAGTCAGCCGAAAATATTGGGCTTTAGGTCCGATCTTGAGAAAATGATGTGTATTCAATTGAGATTTTAAGAAATTTTAATTATTTTAATGAATCTAAGGGTATTCAATCAGGATTTTAAATGATTATCTGAAATTCAATGTGTATTCAATTAAAATTTTAAGATAATTTATTAAAATCCTTAGAAATCGGGTGTATTCAATTAGAATTTTAAAGAAGTTTATAACATTCCAGATATATTCAATTAGAATTTGAATTTAAACAATTTGAAAAAGTTGAGGAATTAGAGGAAATTAGAGAAATTTTATAATGTAATTTAAGCATTCACAAATTTCAACTCTCCCCATAAAATTTCGAAAAAATTAAATCAAAATTTTATATAAAATATCTACGAATCAGTTAAGTCCTATAAAAATCCTTAAATTTATAAATACATTAAAATCACTCTAACTTCTCAATTAAATACCCCCTAAATCTCATCTGATTCTCCTTCGTCTCAAAGCTGTCCCCCGTTCCGCCTCCTCTGAACCCAGAAAAATTTTAGCCTTCCGACGACGCCGACGCCGACGCCGACTGCCGTAATCTAAGGGGTTCAGCAGCTAATAGGTATGCCTAAGACTTCATACTGGTCGCGATAATCTCCAGTTGCTTACTCTCTCTCTCTCTCTACATATAAAACAGATGTTTACATGCATAAAGAAACAAACATGCCTATGTTCATTTGCTGGATTTTTAGTGCTCAGTGAGATTGAATAAAATTTGGGTCCATCAAAATTTTAAAATTTTATAATATTTTCTGGGTTTTTGATTTCATTTTCCAATTTTTTGTATTGGAATGTGGATGTTGCTTGGATATGGTTTGAAATGTGAATTTAATAATTGAAGATTGTAGACCAAAACAACGAGAATGAGGAATTAAAAGTAGCTTAATTCGATAATATTAAGAAGAAATAATTAGTGGGTTTGGGTGTTTTCAGGAGCAGATATTCAAATGGAAGCCAAATTTTTTCGATTTCTTAAGATTGTGGGTGTGGGATACAAGGCCCGAGCGGAAGCCGAAGGACGCATGTTGTATCTGAAGTTGGGTTACAGTCATGAGGTAGAATTGACCGTTCCTCCTGCGGTTCGTGTTTTCTGCTTCAAGAACAACGTAGTTTGCTGCACCGGAATTGATAAAGATAGGGTGCACCAGTTTGCTGCTGCTGTTCGTAGTTGTAAGCCACCTGAAGTCTACAAGGGCAAGGGTATAATGTACGTCGATGAAGTTATCAAGAAAAAGCAAGGAAAGAAATCTAAGTGATTGGATGTCTCAAAGCTTATCTGTGGCTGGAAATTGGTAATCTTCTTTTTTGAGCTGGGATTTGCATTTGAGGATTATATTGTGTTTATCCTTGCAGCTTTTTTTAGTGATCGAAAACAAGTGTTATGATTCTTGCTTTGGTGTCTTATTTTACAGGCTCACATACATTGAATGTTTCATTTTCTTATCAAATGGAAAAGTAGAACTTATTACATTGAACTGGCTATGGATTTTAGGCTCAGGTTGATACCTGTACCGGTATCAAAAGCTAAACGCAGTGCAAATTTTTGGTGTTTGTTGCTTTGTGATTATTTGTTAACATGGTGTTGTGCAGTGGATCCCATAGAATTGCTATTACAGTTCGCGATATTACATTGCTGGCGCTGAAGAGTTACTCTGCTGCCAGGGAGTGGTTGTGAGCCCTAGCGACTGTCATCCAAGTCACTAGTGACTTGCACTGCTAAGGCTGGAGCCTGAATACCCTTCATCTCACCCCTCCCGCCCCACTCCCACTACATTTTGGTTACATGGTGGAAAAAGCCGAGCCCTTTCATTATTATATATTTATATTTTCATTTTTTTTCATTCTTTGCTACTTAAATTGACTGATTGTTTTGATGATTCTGCGTGTTGTCCTAATGTCTTGTTTTATAGGAAATGGATTTACGGGATGGCGATGTTTGATTTTTTTTTTGGTTTTTGGTTTTGTTTGTGTTTGTCCTTGTGGATTTTGTGGTTGCCACAAAATGGTAGGAATGATAGCGATAGAGTGAGAGTTATAGCGTCCAGTCGAATCCAATCATGGGCAACAAACGCAATCGGGAATGCTAATCCAGTTTAAGACTCGTAACAAACCCGCCCAGTGCGTATCCGTCGAAGTGCGTCAGTTGAATACATCAACCAAGTAATTAAACATGACTACATTAAAATTACATAAAAGAGATGAACAAGTAAATCATAGTGATCTTGTCCTTGTAAGCAAACATTTGGATTGGGAGGAGTCATTGATGACATTTGGAGTCAAAGCGTTTTAGAATCCTATTGACTACACTTTGATTTTAAAGTCTATTACGATGCTATCAAATCCTAATTTGACTTCCTGAATATGAATCTAGCCTTATTGTATTTATAGAGAAATAACAACAGTAATTCAAGGCAAAATCCTTTTCAAAACTCTCTGAACTTTACAGATTTCATGCAGGTAGTTAGCATATAACAATCAGAACTTTGCTCAAAATGTCAACCATGCAAATCAATCCATCACATACCAAATTTATTTTACCGTGTCCACGGTTTATTCTTACAGTACAACAAAATGGCGTTTACATGAGAATGTAAACTGTAAAAGTACCATCCAAAGCAATGACAAATGGTACCAGCCTGCGTTAATCTATATTGTTACATAAAACAGTAGTTTAGCAGCAAGTAGAGATTAACAAGAACATTTTAGACCAAGGGCAACAACACATCACTCGACAAGTTATGACTGTTTCCTTTTGCGTTCAAGATAAAAATAGTTGGACTGAAATTTCAAGATCGCCCAAACAAAATGACGGAAACCAATCTCAGGCCAGAGCACCGAGGGAGAGTACAAAACACAGAATGCACTCTGCCACAAAAGAAAATTGCTCAACCGGGTCTCACCTGACGTACGGATCAAAACATCAGGGTCTGGTGCAACCGCCATATACATATGTTTTTCAATATCTGTCAATTTTACAATCTTCACCCTTTCATCCTCTTCATTGCCTCCAAGTTTAATTAGACCATACCCAGCTCCACTTGCATTCATCGCGCTAATCTCGTACAGTTTTTCTTCACATGATTCTTGAACAGCATGCACAATCTCATCAGTGGAAGTGTAGGCAATACATATTGACAGCACTCCTCGGGAGTTATTGGCCGTGGCTGCCATAGCCCTCTCTGCTGCCGACCTGACAGGTTCACTCAAGAGCTTTAGGTTCCCAATAAAATGTACCCTAACTCCATACCGATTCACTATGCTTTCTTCTTTGATTAACCCTTCGATCTTCTCCTGCATGAGGTCCATCAAGGATTGAACTTCTTCAGGATTCCTTTTGAAATTATCAATACTAAACGCATATACCGTTACATATGTCACACCCAACTCATAACAATACTTGAGCATGGACATCAAAGCCAAAAACCCAACCCTGTGTCCATCCCCATCCATCATCTTCCGCCTTTTAGCAAATCTTCTGTTTCCATCCATGATGAAGGCAATGTGACGTGGTATGGGACGAATAGATATTACAAGAAAGAGACATCTCCTCAAAAAACTAACTATGCTCCAAAACAAGCGGGTTGCTATATTGCCACTGGTTTTCTCCATCCTAGAGCCCCGCACAACTGTCGAGTTCTCTGATAAAACCGATATGACCTGTTAGTTAATAAACAAAATTTTATCCCAAACTCCTGAATCTACAGCAACATCGCCCAAAAATCATGCTCCCCTCCCCTTCTTGTAAAACAAATTTAATGCCCGAAACTTCAAATGTAATTGAGCTTATTAAACTTCAAAAACGCAAAAGATTCATGAACCATCAGCCATAGAATGCATAATGAACAAGTCTGTATTTTTCCACATCAAACTGAACCCAGCTATTCCCACTGTCAGGCATTTCATCAAACACATCCAGTGCTTCAAAAGAACGAGAAATTTTCTCAGTGCCCGGTGGTTTCAAGTGGGTGCTTCACGTGTCATAATATAAGCGGAGGGACATGAAAAAAAATATACCATTTCCTCCACTTTGTAGTATGATATGTGAAGTACCACTTGAATACACCCCACTTGGAAAAATCTCTCAGAAGGAGAACCTTTTCGACAAACCATGAGAAATGAAGCACACAGAACGACACTGTTAATGCATTAGAGGTGTGTTCTACAAAAACCCATTTCCCAGCAGAACTCAAACGAACAGTTGAGCTCACAAAACGCAACTTGCGCACTGTTTCTTAACGAAATGATAAAAAGGAACAAACTTGGATTCCATGAACAACTAAACAAAATTTGAGGATTAAAAACATAAGAAAATATGTATAATTACGGTACAGAAGACGAGAGAAATCAGAAAGTACCTGGGTGGGTCGTGGCTAATTAAATTCTACAGAAAATTAGGGTTTGTGCAACGGCAACAATCAATCTGAAAATCCCAATAGAGCTTATGTAATAAGTGACTCGCCAAAACCCAAAGCTCTGCTGCTCTCAATCAAAATGCCGCTGCATTCAAAGAGCTGAGAACTAGATTAAATTCAAATTTGCCCCCTTAAATTTTGTTTTGTCCTACTTTGGTCTCCCAACTTTGTTTTCGTCCCAAACCGATCCGATTCAAAATTTCTCAAAACGTAGTACTATAAAAAAACAAAAACAATCCATATTGTTATTTTATCATGTTCATTGTTATATTTAGATATATTTTATTTCTTTTTTGTATATTATGTCACGATGTGCTATCCATACACGTCATTTTTACTTCTCACATACTTCTTGTTAATTTTTGTTCGTTGATCTTCTTCAATTTATCCGATCCAATGGTCGAAAACTAAAAAGGTGCGTAAGAAGTAAAACGTAAGAAGTAAAAAAAATGATGTGTGGATATCACATCCTTATGTTATGTTATTATAGCATGCATTGCACTTCCGCAAATTCCAAGAATAAAAAGAAGCAGCTAATCAAGAATGCAATGCTTAATAATCTGCAAAATCACAAAATTAATACTATGACCAAAATGGTGATTAAGCAATCAGATTAACCCCGTTTAATGTGATTAAGCTCTAATTTCTGATTAAAAGCAGCATAAAAGAATCGATAACACGAATTAGGAAGTAACATTGTCAACTTGCGAGAGATTGGAAAATCCCCGAACCTAGAAACACCCACCCCATTGAACCCAAATCATAAACTTTTTCTTTTCGATTTTCTCGGAAACCAAACAGAAGATTGGAAAATCAGAGGGAGAGAGAGAGAAAGTTACCGGTGAAGAATCAAATGCAGAGTAGGGCGGCGACTCCCCAGTGAAAGGTAAGACTTCAAAGACAATTTCGCTACTGCCGTCTCTCTTTGAAGCTGGAATCACATACAAAAATATCTACGTAGTACCTTCAGTTTTTTACTTTTTTTATTAAATGGCCCCCGAAATTTGAGCCAAGTTTAATTTCTGTCCATGTAGTTTCAAATTTCAGAGATATTATTGGATGGTACAATATCACCACGTGGCACTGAGATAATACCCACCAACAAATACAAAACACGTGGCAAAGCTCACAACTTTGACTTCCAGCTCATTTTCTCGGTCCTCCTCCTTGAATCGGATCCAGAGGGAGTTCCGATCCGAGTTATGCCGTCCTGGATCTCCTGGAATTGGCTCTGAAGCACATTCGAACGAAACCCATCTTGTTAGGTACTCAAGCTCAAGGAAAGAGCCCAACCCAAAAGACTAGTCCAATAGATGGGAGAACCCTTACACACCCATAAATGTAATCGATGTGGGATCATAACATTATAACACCCTTCGGAAGCCGACATCCACAACGGCCTTTACTCTGGTTGTCCCGTTAAGAGCAACTCCAGCGTTGGAGCCCTCCTCCTTGGCAATACACTATTCAATCCACCTAATGAACAGTAACTGCCCTTAATGAACAGTAAGTAGCCCTGGCAATAGAATTTGCATCTCCACCGTTACACTTCAAGGGGGCGTTTGTTTGCCCTCACTAAGTTGGACTGGACTGGACTGGACTAGCTATTAGTCCAATACTGTGTTTGTTCCATGCTGGGACTAACATTAATGAGACTAAAGGGGACTAGCATGGACAAAACCCTTCACTAAGAGGTCTTAGCGAGACCCCCCAATAACCATGGGACTAGCTAAGACTATCTTCTCTTTCTCGTCCTCGTCATGCTCAACGACCACTCTCGACAGACTCCTCGTCATCTCCGATCACCTAGATCAATCATTAACTTTCCGACTCTCTTTCAGATCCATTTCACAACCAACTTTCATACAAAATATACCAAATTGAAGCTGGGAGTGACAAGATTACGATTTTACTTGAATCGAGGCCAAAATGTGGTCGAATGTGGCTGGAAAATGGCCTGGAAGTCTCGGCCTGTTCGGGCTTCTTCAAATCCATGACAGATTCGAGCATTCAAAGCTAAGATCTCGGTCCAGGGATGGTGATAAATTTTTTGGCGGTGCTAACTTCATCCAATTTAACGAGGAAATGGTAGGAAAAAATGAAGAAAAAGATAAGATCATAATAAAATATTAATAATTTATATATTAAATAATATAATATTATAATTTGTTATTATCCAGCTTCTTAGTCCAATACTGCACCAAACGCTTCACTAAGTTAGTCCAGTTTAGTCTAGTCTAAGCCAGTCCAGCTTAGTCCTTGAAGCTAATCCAGTCCGAGATAGTCCAGCGCAACAAACGCCCCCCAATAGCCCTGGCAATAGGCAATAAAATATTAGTATTTTATTTATTTATAAAATAATACAAAATAATTTTAATTGTAATATCGGATAAGAATAAGTAACAAATAAATAATACAAATAAATAATTATAATGAAAATAAGTAACAAATAAATAATACAAACAACATAATTATAATGTAAGTCGGTAACAAATAAATAATACAAACCATAAATAATAAATTATGTAGGTAACAAATAAATAATACAAATAATAAATAATAAAGGATTCAAACTTTGAGAAAAAGAAAGGAATGTGATTGAAAGTAGTTGAGAAAATATGAAATTGTTGTGTAAGGTAGATGATAATGAGAAGGTATTTATAGAAAAGTAAAAACAATTTTTTTTACAATTTTTTTCAGATTTTTTTTTTGAATTTTTTACAAATTTTTATTCAATTAATTAATCTTTGCCGTTGGATATAAAAAAATTTGAATTCCAACACTCCAAATTGTGCCACGTGTCACAACGGTAACTTTTCAGATTTTTAAAACTATTTTTTCTTTTATTTTTTTATTTATAAAGCATTTTAATATCCACCGTTGATCTCAGATCGAACGGTGGATATTAAATCTGACTTCTTTTTTTTTTTTTTTACCGTTGAGATTGAACGGTCTAAATAAAGTGACCGTTGAGATCTAACACACCGTGTGAAGCCACGTGGCTTCCCAACGGTAACTGACAGATTTTTTTTTCTTCTGATTTTTGTGTCGGCGACGCGCCCCCACGCGCGGGTGGGATGCACATGCCTGACACAAAAAAATTTAAATATTGCGCTGACGCCACCCTGGCGTCAGCCTTACGTCACCCCCACATCGGGCTCTCGGGCTGGCAATCCCCCACGGGCCCGGAGCTCGGGCCTCCACCTTCGGTCGGGCTGGGCTACGCTGGACCTGATCCCCTGGCCCTCGGGCCCTTGGTTTCTCCCCTGTCCCCCGAGCAAAACCCAACGCTGGGCTTGCTCTAAAGTAGCCCTTTCCAGGTCGCCCTCTTCGCAGCGTCGGGAACCTAGACTCTAATACCAATGTTAGGTACTTAAGCCTAAAGGAAGAGTCCAACCAAAAGATTAGTCCAATAGGTGAGAGGACCCCTAAAACTTAAGAACTCCTACACCCCCATAAGTGTAGTCGATGTAGATCATAACACATCTTCTCCAAAAGACCATTCAATTGCAGCAAGGAACGATCAAATTGATTCATCTCCGATTGTTTGAAACCAGAAACCATCTTCGCCATTGTTGATCAAGTTTGCTTCTTCTTTTAAAGATTAAAAATTAAATTAAATGTAAAAAAAGACCCCAAAAATTAAGGATCAAAATGTTACGAACGCGATTTGGTGAAACATGGACCAAAAAGAGAAAAACCCGATGTGCCTAGCGTGTTCAGTGATCAAAGAAGGTGCATTTTTCAATTTCTGAAAGAACAAAACCCTAAAAACAGAGCACGTGAGATTACTGAAAGAGAATGAAGGGCCGCCATTGCTGATGAAATGAAGAAATCGCACACCCTTGAGTTGGAATTTCTCAACTTTGAACTTGATATCGATCGCTATGGAGGAAGGAGGGCGCAAAGCTTGATGCTTTAGCTGCTGATTCTTCTTCTGGAAGCCAAAGGTGTGAGCTTTGTTACGTGTCATGATTTGTTGATGCGAATTACTAGCTGTCAATGCCACGATGATATACTACTATCTAATAATTTCTCCAAATTTCAATGTGATTGCTTAATTACAAATTTCTTTCACAAATTGGTGTGCGACATTTAGAAAACTCACATTTTTAATTGCTAATTTCATAAATAAATTGACTGAATTCAATGTTATCCTTGCGCTGCAATTAAATTTGCAGTGCTAAATTTCACTTTTGGTCTTTTTAGTTACTCTGAGTTTCACATTAGTCCCTAGTGTTTAAATTGTCGCTTCGGATTTTGGTTTGGTTTCCCTCGATTTTGGTGAACTCGGTTTTCTTCGGGGTTTTTTTTTGCCTCGGTTTAGTTCGGTTTTTGGGTTCTTTAGGTTTTTTTTTCTTTCCGCCCTACTAAAAATGGATACTTCAAAGACATAACTATTAAATATTGCTAAGTTAATGAGAGGTCTTAGGTTGAATGTCATGAATGAAGAGTTTGATATGGTTTGTATTAAAAAAAAAAAAAATTGTGAGTTGAGTAAGAAAGTCAAAAGAAGATCAGTTCAGGGAGCATAGCTTCTAGAACCACAGCAAGTGATCCAGTGATAAGGGCATGGATTCTAGCTTCCAAAATACATAAAACAGATGGTTCCGAGTTCGAGGCTCCAAGCTTGTGAGTTTACTTGATGTGGCCAGGAGGAAGCTGAAATGTTTTTGTGACCTCTGAAAAAGTAGATAATTGTGACTTCCCCTTTTTGTTTTGTAATAAAAAAAAAGAAAAAAAGAAAAAAAAAGGAGCATAGGATCTAGGTCCGGGCTGCATTTGGGCAAAGGATTTTTAAAGCCCATCCTTATCTGGGCCGGGCCAGAAAAACCCGATTGAGTTATGCCTGAAAAATAAAATAAAAAATAAAATGAAAATTTTATGTTTGGCAGAGAATTCAAAAATATAAACCCCATAAACCCCGATGATGGAGAACAAACAAGTACACTGAACTCGCCCGGAGCAGCTGTCTTCTCCTGGTTGGCTCTTCCACTTCCGCCCTCCCATCAGCGCAATCGCCGCCGATTCCCCCCGTCCAATCTGCCGTCGCCAGTTCCCCCATCGCAAGGTGCGTTTTTCTCTCTTCGTTCGCTGTTTCAGTCGACCTCAACATTTTCGTTTTCTTTTTAGGTTTTGATCATCTGTTTTTTTTTCCATCCTCCGGCGAAATCCTAATGATCGCCGCCGTTTGATTTTCTGATCACGTTCTCTCGCTCTATACTCTATATAAATGTTTTGCTTTTTCCTCGATTTAGGGTTTTTTTTCTCTCTGTTCAAATTTCTCTCTCCCTCACTAGAGTATTTGGTAAAATTTGGATGTGAATGTGGAAAGATGATAAAAAGGGATCAACGTACATTGATTTCTATCTAATTGTCTTTATTTGGCGACTAGAATTCTGTTCGGTTTTATTCTTGTCCGGCTTCTGTGATTGTTTCAATTCAACGATCTGGGTTTTATTTTTTTCTTGCGTATTTTTATTTAATTTTGTGTCTAAAATTATCGTCTCTAGTTTGCATTTAGGGTTGTTATTTTGAATGTGAAATATGTTGCTTTGATCTGCTCAATTTGAATAAGTGCATTGCCCTATTTATGTTTTGCAGATATCAAGTTCTGATTTTTTTTATTTATTTTTAATTTTTTTGGGTATTTGCTGGTTAATCTGAGTATGTATGTCTAATAATGTTGGATAACAGGAGTGCAGCCAATGTCTTTTGATCTCAACAACAAGCATCCATCAATTATTCGATTGTTTTGTTTTATGAACCGAGGTAGCCTCTGGTGTTTGTGGAGGATCTTGTTCCGTCATTGGACTTGAGGAGACGTGCTGTTTGGTTTTAAAAGACTATACTTTATTTTTCTTCGCATCTTGTGAGGAATTTCCACATTGGGATTTAAGGTTATTGTTAGATAGTTGAGACGTGTATATTGTGAATGGGGAAAGGGAAATCATTGTTGCCTCCTGGTTTTCGGTTTTCTCCAACTGATGTAGAGCTTGTACAATATTATTTGAAGAGGAAAGTTATGGGGAAAAGACTCCGTTATAACTTCGTTGCAGAGGTCGACATTCATAAGTACGCTCCTTGGGATCTTCCAGGTAATATGTCATTCTAACTTATTTTCTTTCGTTGTCTTTATTTTATATACCTTGTTATTGTAATTAGCCTTGGGTTTCCTGCTTTGTGATATGTTTCTGACTGTGTTGTGCTTTTATTTTTCAGGCAAATCTAGTTGGCAAAGTGGAGATTTAAAATGGTACTTCTTTTGTCCGACAGAAAGGAAGTACCCAACTGGGGTTAGAACAAAACGTACTACTGAATGTGGTTACTGGAAAGCCACAGGAAATGACAGATCTGTTCTTTACAACGGTGAAGTTGCGGGCAAGATAAAAACATTGGTTTTTCATACAGGTCGAGCTCCAAAAGGAGATCGAACAGACTGGGTTATGCATGAGTATAGGCTTGAATCTAAGGACCTAGCTAATCGGGGTGTGCCTCAGGTAGATGATACTCTTCCTCTCATAATTTTGTATTCTTCCTTGTTTTCTGTAAAATTTGTTTGTCAATCTGCACTGAGTTTGTAATATACTTTCCTTGGGTAAAGATTTGTTATTCTTTAATGTTTCAGCTGATTAGAATTTTTTCATGCTTCTGAATCGAACTGTTACTTTGTACAATTTCTTATACTGCTTTGGATGGCTAGCTGGTGTTGATTACTTTTTCTGTCTTTCTCATATTGCAGGAATCGTATGTTCTCTGTACCATTTTTCAAAAAGAAGGGCCAGGGCCGAGAAATGGTGCACAATATGGTGCGCCCCTTATGGAGGAAGACTGGAGTGATGATGAGGCTGAAAATTGTTCAGAAGCAGTCCCACATGCAAATATGCCTGTACCAAACCTTGTTCTGCCGAGTGACTACAATAGTTCCATCACTACTAGCACGTACACCCATGATGGTATACGCATAGGTCCTTCATCTGAATCGTGTATATCAGATTTTGTACCACTTTCTTGCAATGTTTCCCAACTGGTTTCCAGTAATCATGCTACAGTGGAGGAGCCTCATACTTCTGAGGATGATATCCTGTCAATGTTGGCTTGCTTCTCAGAAGAAAGCCCTTCATTATTTAAAGAAAACGAAAAAAATGAGGTGTGTAATACGCCCTTCTCTCTTTTCTGCATGTAGTTTATAGCATTCATGATTTAATAGTAAGTGGAACCACCAATCATGAAATGAATTTACATTTTCTGAGTGGTGGAATCGTCACTACAATAAAATTGAGAAATGTTTATGTTGTGACACTATGCTCATGCTATAGCTTTCCAATGCATATGTGATAATGTGGCAAGATAGAGTTAGGTTAGATTTTGTTGAATTCAAGGAGTTAGCGTCTATACTTTCTGTGACTGAAGTTCTATCACTGATGTCATAGAGGTTGTTGAAAGATACAAATTAGCCTTTGTGTGGAAGCTGGGACTATATAATCATTGTTAATAATTATAATACCAATGTTATTTCTTGAAGCTAGAATTTAAAATTGGATGGCGTGACTGTCCGAGTTTATAAATAGATGGCGTACCTTGAGAAGTTGATGGTTTTGAATGTCGTTTTTGATAATTTCATTATATACTAGAGCATCTTGAATATCTTATGCATCTATATCTGTTTATAGAACAAAATTAAATCCGTAAGTACATTAGTACAAATAAACTATCTTGCAAGTGTTCTTTGAACTTCTAAAGTATGTTAATGTGTAGAACTTCTTCATTATTTGCAGGAGCTTGGTAATGTCATTCCTATTGGAAATGCTAGTGCAACGCCTCATCTCGTTATTAATGATACGTATGACAATTTAGGAGATTTGGGCAAGGCAGCAAGAGTCGGTGAAGAAGGATGTAGTTTCTCCAGTTTGCCAAATTCTGTCTGTGCTCCGGGTCAAATCCCACTAGGTGACGATGAGCAATATTTGGAGCTGGATGATCTTGGCGAACCATTGAATTACCGTGATTCTACATACACTCAGCCTCCTTCTATGTTCGGTCAGCCTCATGCTTCGCTGGGAGAGACATCTTTTCAGGGTGAAGACCAGTTCAACGTGTTTGATAACGTGAACTTCTGAAGTTATTACTGCACTCTGGTCTTTCAAACCAAACTTATTAAAACGGTTTCACTAACTTTCAGAAGTTCACCTTTTCAAACACAAACTTTGAGTTAATTCTGCATTTCTTTTTCGTTGTTACGACAGAGCAGTAGTAAATCTTAATTCACTGGTATGGTGTTGGATTTGAATCGCGTCACCATGTGATACTAAAATTGTGACATTGTATGACCAATGATTGCTTAGTAATTTAACATGTTATAATTAATTCACTTGTGCTATAACAAGTGAATTACGACATACTAATTGTTGTTTCCTATATTATAATGTATGGATTAATAACACAATGTGTAAGTGTGATCGAAACTCAAAAAGAACGATGTTGTGAGGTTAATGTAATTACGATAGACCTTGTCTATAAACTGATGTCAAATTTGACATCAAAGTTTCTGATGCAGTAAATACTTGGGAGGACGTTTGAATCCGCAAAAAGAGTGTTGATGAGCTCATCTCATTTGCTTATTTCTCCAGCCACTTTATTATCTTACCCCCTTTTAAAAAAATTTAAAATGCAAAAATGTCATTTTTTCGCCCACTTTATCACCAAAATGGCCTTTATATGACCCCATCTGAGCTTCCACTCACCGCCAGGGCCTTCTTTCCCGATTTTTATTCCACCTAAGTTCTAGAATTCGGTCACTTCGTAGACCTCTAACCAATTGCAGCTTTCCTTCCTTCCGTCTCCAACACAAACCACGCCCCACGCCCCACGCCCCGCTCCTCCAAGTCCCACACATTTCCAAAATTTCATCCTCATGATCCAATCCAAATCCGTATCAACCCCAATACCTTCTTATGGTCTTCCATTTCGTTTTTCAATTTTTAAAATAATTATTTCATTAATAAAATATTTTGAACAACTGTTATATATGATTAAACTAGAGGAATAGAAAATAAAGAAAATATTTATTTGGAGGAATTGAGATAGTTGCAGAGAAGTTCTTGTTTTTTCTTTTTTGCTTTGGTCCTTAGATGTTATTTTACAAGTCAGTATGGTGGGTTTATTAGCACTCTGCAAAAATTACCCTTTTTAAAACTCACAGTTTCTCTAACCTATTCCTATATTTATTGTTGAAAAGACCTCTCCCCTTTTTTTCCCTCCCCTTCACTCATTTTCTATTTAAACGGTTACAGTTAAGCCATATCAACATATTATATTAATTTCATATAAAAAGAGAAAGACAAAATAGAGAATGTGAGAGAAGGGGAGGGAAGCGGATGAAAAGAGGAGGAGAGAATCCTAATCCATTTCTTTAACCTTTTTACTATATTTCTTTCACGTTTTTCTAAACTCAGTTGACGAAATGGGTAATAGAACATAATAGTATACGAAGTAAATTGCCAGATTTGGAGCAACATAATGATAGCAGTGTAAACGCGATTTTTTTGATATATCTAGGAGCAGAGCAGCCACATGATCAAAGAGCGGATGTCCTCCATCATATGTGCTTTAAGTCTTATTTTTCGATTTTTGCAATTTAAATTTGTGTAACGTAAATTTCACTTGTATAAAAGAACACATCATTTTCCTGCAAAGGATAAGACCAAGCGTAAGGTATGGAAAAAGGTAAAAAAGAAAAGAAAAGTTGGCATTGGACCAACTAGGTCGATAGATACTAGTAAGACAACTGGTTCTTAGCATAAGAAAATCAACAAAAAGCATAGAAAACTAAATCCCTCAACCTTGGAATGGAGACACGGATAAATGACAAGGAGACTCTCTCAAAGTAAGATTCTTTATGAATTATCTGTCATCTCACAGTTTAACGTCAATTTTCGTATCAAAATTATAAAATATTATGCGAAAAACATGATGTGACAGTTCATAAAGATGTGACAATTTATAAAGAGGCTCACTTTTAAAAGAGTCTCTCAATCTAGGAGAACAAAAATGTGCACATCGTTATATTGATGAAAACAAATTGTGTGCTCTGTTTACAAAGAACTATCAACCAACATTGTATGCCAGTTTTGCTTATTTGTCTTTGAGTATTTGTTTGTAGCCTTGGTGGAGCCTGTCACTTTTTCTTCTTTGCCTACGATTTTGCCTTTGAGATCGCTTTATATTCCTTTTTTTGTGTAACGAGATATACACTAAAAGTGATGTAATAAATTAGTATTGAACTCGTCATTAATGAGATTCAAACTTAAAATTTTACTTATAAGTGAAAAAATATCATTAAATCATAATATTAAGTGTCATCCCTTCGTTAGCCTTTTGAAAAATAGTTTTGAATTTCGCAGATACGAAAAATGGATGAAAATGCGTTTGGCTGACTGTTTTGTGAAAATAAACGCCGAAAATAAAAAATGCAAAAAAAAGTATTTATCCTAAATTTTGAAGAACCCCCACAAGGGTGCATATGCATGATTTTTCCTTTACTTTCAGTATTTATCCTAAGTTAGAGTTTTAATAAAAATAAATAAAACCACCATCGTCACCATCCTTGCCACCACCACAACATTTTTCTATTGTCTCACCATAATCACCACACCATCATTATCTTTGACACAACCACCTTCCACCTGCCATTGTTGCTACCACCGTATCATCCACCGTCTCACCGTCACCACAACCAACACAAGTGCCACTGTCTCACCATGACAACTACCACTTACACTTCCACCACCACCATATTATCGCCTGCCATCACTCTCGCCACTATAGCTATCATCACCTCTACCATCTCACTATTGCAGCCACCACTACCACCACCACCACATTCTCCACCTCATTATCCACACTATGGCCACCACCACCTCCACCATCTCCACCCCATTATCCTCGCTACTACCACCATTCCAACCATCATTGGTACCAACACCAATTTCGTCTTAACCACCATCTCTACCACTACCGCCACCATTACAGCCAAACACAAATTTATATTGTTACCAGACGGACTCTTAGGCCTTTCACAGTGGTTTATTTGAGTGTGATACCTATAAAATTAGGCATCTTCAGTTTGATTTATATTACACCACTGCTATATTAGTGCAAGTTTAATAAAGTATGATTCTTATATGATTTCAATATATCGGTATCTTACTCGCTTTTTCCGGCCTACTGTGGAAGGCGTTATGGTTTTTTCTTACATGTCATAAATGTGAATCCCACTTTTGATGATGACTATCCTGTGAATATAGAACCACTAAAAAAATCACAACATCCACATCAAACTCCTATAAAAAATAAATTGTTATTAGCACTTATAAAAGTCGTCATATACTTTTTTTTTAAAGGGTAAATTACACTTTCATACCTCAGGTTTGAGATTTATTTCGATTCCTTACAACATCTTCAAAACATTTCACTTTCATACCTCACGTACTATTTTATTTCAAAATAATACATCCGTTACATTTTCCATCCATTGGTCTGTTAAATGCTGATGTGGCATTAGTGGACCTTGTTACACGTCAGCTCACTCCTCCAAAACTTGCACACATGGATATCCATCTGCCACATCATGCCAACTTAGCAAAAAGCGCCACATGGCCAAAAATTCAAATTTCAAAGTTTCCCGCCGTTTTTTAAATTTATTATTATTTATAATTATGAACAATTGCATCAAATGCAATTCAAAATGCAAATTGAATTGAACCTGGTTATCAATGAATAGGCAAAAATGCATTCCAATATCCAAATAGGCAACTAAATTAGCAATATATTTCACAAGAGTTCAATTGAAAATAACAAGCATGTTCCATATCTTGGCAACCAAAGCTATCATCTAGGAGTTCAACTGGAAATAACTATTCGGAACTTTAACAAGCTAGCATGTTCCCAAAAGGATATCTAGCCAGTAGCAAAATAACGGTTCATAATAAGCTACAAATCCAATTGGGAGCAAAATAACAGTTCCTAGCTGCTGCTAACATTCACAAAAAATTCCATCATCTAAAAATTCAGTTTGTTCTTGTATAGCAACACTTTTCACTTTCTTGGTTGCCTTGTCCTTCTCTTCTTCACTCCTTAATTTGTTTGAACCTTTGAATTACCTCTTCTAGATGTACTATGCCTACATCCAATATCCAAATCAACAACAATATAGGCCATAAGTTATCACAAAAGAATATCCACATCCAATACATACAAAAGAATCCCTAAGTTATCACAATGTAGGCCATAAATTCATTTACAAACCCTAACTAAATAAAACAAGTGAAACAATGCTTCCTCTTCCTTGGTACACCACCTGGATTACCAGATGCTCCATGTGCAGAACTTGATGCCTAAAACAAATTAAAGGATTTCAAGATTAACAAAGTCTTAAATCAACTTAGAAATCATATAACTTTGTACAAGGTTACAAGGTTATATGTCACATCTTGTCTTGTAGGAAGATGCCTGTGATGAGTCCTGGTATTGTGACTTTTTTTTTTACAAATTCCACTTTTAAGGATTTCTTGGCCTTTCCTTGAGAGTTGTTGTGGCCGTGGAATATCTCCACTTCTGTTAGTGGCTTCACTTTGTCTAGGATTAGCTTCTTTCTCCATTTCTGCAGCCTTTTTGTTTATCTTCTTCTTGGGTCTTCCAGGTTGTCTAGTATATAGAGAAGGTTGGATAGGTGGATTTTCAGTGACCTCCCACATCGACATCCTATTCATAGGCTGGATCAAGTGTCCATATATTTCCAAGTACATAACCTTGGAATAACAAATATCCACATAGTCTTCTAGCTTTTCCCTCTTGTAATTAATGGTAACAATGGTATGGTTGCATGGAATACCAGTGAGGTCATATCTTCGACATGAACATGTACGTTTAGTCAAGTCAACAACATATTGGTCACCTCCTTTAGCATCCACTTGGAATTTAGTCCCAACAGACCATTGAGCAATGCATCAACCACTCGCCATTTTTGCATCCTCTAACTTCTTCTTAATCTTAGGGCATAAATCTCCAGGTTGTCTCACCATAAGGTCTTTTCTCATTTGAATCCTTCTCATCAACATGGTATGAATGATATGAAGCATGGTTACAATTGACTTGGACTTTGCCTTTACTATCACGACTTTGAAACTTTCACACAAGTTATTTAGCAACATTTCACACTTGGTTTGCATTTGAAAATGAGACCTACTCCAGTGAATGACAGGTCTCTTCATGAGCCAATCATATGTATCTTCGTTCAACAATTTAAGTTCCTCCATGGCTCTTCTAAAGTGTGGAATTGTAGTGGTCTTGGCAACAGCCCATAAAGCATCCTTCAATGCCTTACCCTTAAATTGTTCTCTATAGTTTATGTACAAATGGTGAACACAAAACCTGTGGTGACAATCGGGAAAAACCACCAAGAATGCAGGAATTAAACCCTTCTGCTTGTCATTAATGAATGTCCAACCATGCTGATCTACAATCCCAATATCCTCAGCCAAAATCTCCAAGAACCAAATCTAGGAATCTTTGTTCTCCATCTCGACAACTGCATAAGCTATCACTCAAGTTTCATCATTGGGATCTAACCTCACAACAACCAACAATTGACCCCCATGCTGAGACTTTAAATGGCAACCATCTAAACCAATCAAGGGTCTGCACCCATGCTTGAAACCTTCCTTGCATGCACCTAAACACACAAACATCATTTGAAACCTTCATTCATCCAACTTAATCTTCACCGTACTTCTCGGGTTTGTCTTATAAATTTCCTTAGCAAAATCCCGTAATCTTGTGTATTGATCAACATGCTTACCCTCAATAATCTTCATAGCAGCAGCCATAGCCCTATAGGCTTTCATCTTAAAGTAACCGTGATTCCATTCAGCTTCAATGATGTCCATAAAAGACTCAACATGCCATGTTGGATTAAGTTGGATCATTTCCAAGTATTGCTCAGTAAGCCAAGATTGTTTCATATTCCTATTTATCCATAATCTACCACATGTGTGATGATCCAAAATCTTCTTTATCTGCATATTGTTTAAATTGCACATCTTCCCACACTAGACAAGCCACAGACAACCTTCTTTACAAGCTGCATCAACCTTGAACTTCTTATTTCAGGGAAAATGGACATCCTCATACCCATTTATCATAGAGTGCATAACTACTGCCTTTCTAAACTGTGCATCATCCCTAAATATTAACCCTAACGACAAGTATGGGTTCTTCATGTCAATCTTCTCATTTAACTCAGGATAACACTCATTGTTGTTACCACCACCGTCTTCATCTTCATGCACACTGTGAAGGCCATCTGAATTGTAATCCGGCTTACCAACAACATCTACATCAATCTCTTCTTCAAATCCTTCCCTTTGCTGCCGAGATCCCTTTCCTGATTGAGGGTTATTTTGTTCCTTAATGCCAGCCAACACTCCATCCTCATGTGCATCCACATAATCATCTACAAACTTCATAAACTGTAAGTGATCTTCATCAGCAGGAAATTCTTCTTCTATGAAGTCACTGTCATTCTCATCTTCTTTTTCACCCACATCAGCCACCATTTCATCAGGCACTTTTTCACCCATTACTCCATCACCTATTTCATTAGGCACTCCTTCAACAGTTTGAGTCACACATTGAGAAGGCACACTAAGGCCACTGACTAGATATTCTATGGCTAGCTTGGCTTTTCCTCTATTCACTTGCCCTGCCCTTTCCTCTATCCTCTTGCACTGTTTATCCTCATCACCATCAAGTTCTTCAATAACCACATTACTTTGAGCAACTGGTTCAAATGACTTGATAAACTCCATCTCTTGAGAGACATATTATTCAGGTGTTATCTTCTCAATATACACATTAATCATAGTGTGGTTTGGCACAAATTTGCATATGCTGATAACATCCAAATCTGTCATCAAAGGCTTCAACCCATTTCGAATTTCCATCCCTGGGATCCTATACTGGTAACTCATGAACACACTTCCATATCCCAGTTCCTTAACCATATTGTCAACCTCGAGCATTGACATGAAATCTTTGTCACAGAAGTCAAAGAAATCCACATTCCCTCCATCATAGAAGTCTTCACTGAGTTGTCCACCATGATACATTTTGATTGTGAATAGTTCTTTGTTCCCTGAAATTTCAGCATAAAAAATCCTGATGAAACCCAAATATCAGCATATAAAATTCCTATTTTAAAGTGATGAAACCCAAAATTCAGGACCCATGACCACAAAACAATTCACTATTAAAGGCACACCACAAATGACAATGTGGTGTCCCATATAAAGGCATTGATAAAGGCATAAATAAAGCATCATACACAAAAGGCACATATAAAGCATGAACAAAGCACTGCCAAACATACATAACCCACAAGCTTTTTTCCAACATAATTAAACAAAGACAAAAGTCCTCCATTAACCGACAACACCAAGCAATTTTTAGTTCCCCACCATTTTCGAACAAAGTAATTTAAAAATAGGAAATATAGATCCAAAATTACAAAGTACAAACAATTTTAGGTCCCCAACATTTTCGAACATTCTAACCATTTTCGAACAGTCCAAGCATTATCGAACAACACAAAATAAAGAAACAAAAAAGCACTAACCGTATTTTGGGAATGGATCCAATGGATCCTCCCTCATTTCCCAACTCATTTTCAGCATTCGACTTCGAATCACTTGATTATCGCTGCAATTGGGAGTTGGTTTTGGGTTGCAGATTGTGGGTTGTGGGTCACGGGTTAAGGGTTGTTATGGGTAGTGGGTACGACGGCAATAGGAACTCGAGTTTCGCGACGGAACTAGGGTTTCACCGGTGGGGCTAGGGTTACCAGAAACTTCAACATTCTCGATTTTGAGTTTGGGAATGGTGTGCTCGATGATAGTGGGGTTTTGTCAGTCCACGTGGCTCCATGTGGACTAAAAAATTCCATGTGTGCAAGTTTTGGAGGGAGTGTGTTGACGTGTAACGGGGTCCACTAATGTCACGTCAGCATTTAACGAACCAATTGATGGAAAATGTAACAAATGTATTATTTTGAAATAAAATAGTACATGAGGTATGAAAGTGAAATGTTTTGAAGATGTTGTAAGGAATTGAAATAGACCCCAAACCTGAGGTATGAAAGTGTAATTTACCCTTTTTTAAATTATAGAAAATGCATGACGACTATTCTTGTAATTCAAATAGCTTGTATAAAAAATTATAAAATTACTTTGAACATCAAACTCTCCTCCCTTCTCCCTCCATTACACACAAAACTTGGCTCCCTACCTTTGATTTCCAATGATATTTCATTTTTTATAAAGTTTGATCCCTCTCCAACTTGATTGCATATAATTACTTGAATGATACAAGGCTCCATAAACTCCGTACTTGAAGTAAAAGGCTGCTCGGCCGTGATCTTTGGTGATCAACTTCCGTTCGCCATTGATAAAAACGGTCACTGTCCTTGCGGAAACATTGTGAATCACGTTCAGCCTAACCCACTTGTTGGACATTAGCAGCTAGCACATTGCCACGATAGTACTTCAAATCCCCATTGTAGACACCTAGTTGCAGAGTTGTAGCTTGTTTGGGTGAACCAAAGATTTGCATTATTGTAGCCCCCGACGTGCCTTGTGGCACAAGAAAGTTGCCCTCAAATTGCCAAACCCCGAAAGTGTGGTCATACCCCTAGACCAAAATCCATATTATGAATTATGAAATGAAATCAACTTCCTAATGTAAGAAAGAAATTCAATGGGACTTGAGAAGTACTTTGTGAACAAATAGAAGTGCTTCTAATTAACTACATTTGACAGAAAAACTTAAAAGTGTTTTTGGGTATCATCATATGTATACAATTGCTTTCGAAGGGAGAGAATATAAGCCTAACTAGATTACATTATTGGATATTGATTAATGTCATAATAAAGTGTTTCTGGGTCAGCATGTTTGTAATAAAGTGCTCGCACAAAAGTAGTTCCAAACGTGCAAAGGTTAGTAACAATAAGCCCATAAACATATCGAAAACAAGAGAGAATATACATACAGAAATTCTAATTTCGGAGCGTGGCCTGGTTGGATTGTGCTTTCGAAAGGGCTTGTCATGGTTGTAGATCCAAAACTTTTCAACTCCATCTATATTACTGTAACGCTCATGAGGAGCCTTGTCATGGTTTCTGTAATCTGCGATTTTGTGCACTGAGTTGCACAAGTGTGAACCCGTAAGTTGGATCAGCAGCACAGAAACGATGGGCTTCAAAGAAGATGAAGATCTGTAGCAAAAACACAACTTTTCTGAAGCTACAACTACTGCTGATGCTTTCCATTTTGTAGATATAACCAACTGATGTGAGTTGTAAGATTTTTATAGCGAAGATATGAGTCAAATGACAAACATCTACGTCCAAGAGTGGAAATATTGCTGTTGCTTAATTTTTATCGGATATAAAGGAGGTCTTCCCTCGAGGATGGGCAAACTGCCTATTGCCTAATTTACATACATTACTTTTTTTTTTAAAAATTTCTGAACCCTAAAAAATTACAACGAGGATTCTCGATGGATCTCAATCTCAAACAGGTCAAACTAGCTTATGCAAAATAAAATAACGAAAATTATTGCACTAAATACATGAGTGGTGGTAATACAAATGTCCTAATTAGGAAGCTAATTCATCGGCAACTATAATTTCTTTGCGATAGATATGTCAGATAGAGAAGGATGATATCTGATCCACTAAATACCAAATATATTGGACAATTGATTGGGAGTGGTTTGATAATTTTTTCGTTTTTAATGAGAAATTCATTGTTAAATTTCATAAGGTTCCATTTTACATGCAAACCAGAATTTGGGTTATGTTGGTTCATTTTTAACATTAAATAAATTAAATTAATTATAATTGCCATTATTTGGTTGTTAGTGGCAAAATAAGTTTGTTTGTTATTATCTGTGGTCAGTGGAAAATTAGTCTTTAGCTTTTCATTTTGCGTAACTATTGTAACTTTTTTTCTTTATTAATTTGTGTTTATTATCCTATTCACTGAGGGTGATAATAAACATATAATAATTAGAAGTTTCCCATTGTCTCTTTATTTATGATCCCACTACCAATTTCCTAATAACTACAATCTTTATTCTTCCATACTTTGTACCTTTCACTTATATTGGCCAAAGAAGGGTGTTCTTGTGGTGGAGCTTTGGACTCTTCTCTTTTTGCGCATAAAGGTTTGAGTCAAACACAATTTTGTTGGACTGTTGTATCCTAGAGTAGACAAGTCAAGAGATATACTGCTGCACCGGTTCGTAAACTTTTGTAAAACCGCATGGCGCTTGAATCTCCTTAAAGAAAGCAAGATACTTGCACCTCAGCCAAATTATCTACGTGTCTCTTAGAAGAATATTACAATTTTCTTTTAAGGTGATGCACATGAAAATTATTGTTGTTTTATTTTGTTTGAGTACATCGATATTTTTATTCTTGTAAGGTTATGCGCATACATGGGCCTATAGTTTTACATGCAAAACTGATATAAAGTCATTTAGGAGTCGTTTGATAATAATTTCTTTTTTAATTGTTATGTTAAAATTAAATATTATAATGTTTGAATGAAAAATTCATAGTTAAATTTCGTAAGGTTAAATAGTTTTTACATGCAAAACTGATGTTGGTTATGCGAATGAAATTTTGTTGTTGAAAGCAAACGGTCATAGACTCATATGCTTCTAATTTGATTAAGGGTTACAAATTTAGAAGGCATAAGCATTACCAACTGTTGTCTTAAAGAGTCACTTCTTGGGAGTGTAAATATATAAATAGTTCACTAGAATATGAAGATTACGGTTGTATTCTGAATACGGCCGCCTACCAATTTGCAGGTATAAGAGTGTGAGCAAAATTCTGGAACATTGCATTCATGCAAGTCTCATTAGCCAAGTTTGTCAATTTCTACATCTTTACTCAATATTTTTGTTGTTGATGTTGACACACCCCGACCTAGATCGAGGCATACTGGCCGTCACGTGAGGGTGATGTAGCCATGTGCACAGTGCGGAAGCAATATTAATATAAGAAATGAGAATAAACAAAAACCAAACCAACTAGAGCACTAGATAAGAATAAGTGCAAGACGAAACTAAGTGTGAGTTCACAACCAGAGCATAAGTAGCCTAAGTGCAGTCCAGCAAGACGAATACTAATTATACAACACCAAAGGTAATCCTACATTAGTGATAATCTGTCAAAATTGCCGCGATCCTTGTAAGCCACCAACAAGCACTCCTACCCCCCCCCCCCCCCCCCCCCCTTAAGAAAATTTCGTCCCTGAAATTTCACACAACAATATAGAAACCATTAATAATCATAAAACAAGCGTGGATACATCTTTTTCATACGCTCCTCTGTCTCCCAGGTAGCTTCCTCCACTGAGTGATTCCTCCACAAAACTTTTACTAAGCGCACAGTCGTATTCCTCAAAACCTTATCTTTCCAATCCAAGATTGTCACTGGTTCCTCATCATAAGTCAAATCTGGATTAATTTCTAATGGTTGAGGTGGTATCACATGGGACGGATCTGAAACATAATGACGAAGCATAGAAACATGAAAAACTTCGTGCACTTTAGACAACTCTGGAGGCAAGTCAAGCTTGTAAGCAACTTCATCGACTCGCTTGGTGATCTGATACGGTCTAATATACCTAGGACTTAACTTACCTTTCTTCCCGAACTGTACAACTCCTCTCCATGGTGACAACTTCAAAAACACCCAAAGAATTAGAATATTCACAAAATATGCAGGACCACCAAACCTAGGCTCTAATACCAAACCATTTCACTTATCAAAGGTAATAACCCCTCGCTGTAAAACCTGTATAATTTCCAAGAAATTAGAATACATATCTATACCACAACCATGCTCAGAATAGCAAAATCCACATATATGCCATGTCAAATATCTCAGCATGAAAATATGTAAGTCAGGTGATATAAATCAATGCAAATGATATGTCAGCCGACGTCACTCAATATGACCTGTACAGTTGAATCTAGAGCTCATCCATCCAGCCGGAGTCACCTAATGTGACCTGTACGGCTCAAATCCATATCTCAACAAATATACTTGCACACGAGTCGGAACCACCTAAAGTGGTCTATACGACATGACTAGGTGTAAATAAATACGCTCAAGTGCTACGATCAAGTGAAAACTGTGCGAATAATTGTGGGTCACGTACGAGTCGGAACCACCTATAGTGGTCTGTACGACATGATTGTGCACCTAACTTGGATCTAAGATAAGCGTATGGTGCGATATGTGAACATCATGTGAAAGACTGTGCCCTAACCACGGGCGAGAGCACTAACACCAGGGTGCATGTTATGAGATCAAAATACATCTCAACATAATCATGCAACTCACATCCACAATCAATAAACTCACCTGGTACTTACCTGAGTGCCCGCAGTGTCAACGACAATATATACAACTACTAAATACATGTTCTAAGTATAAGACATTTGGCATGGCATTTCAAAACATATGAATCATTTAAATCAATTTTCTGGGTATAATACCAAACATATATATACTGAAAACCAAAAGCCTACTCACACTTTCTGTTTTGCGCCCCTCCAGGTTTTAGGTAGGAGCGCTTGTTGGTGGCTGACGAGGATTTGACAGACGTTCTGACAGATTATCACCATTGTAGGATCACCTTTGGTGTTGTATAATTAGTATTCGTTCTGCTGGACTGCACTTAGGCTACTTATGCTCTGGTTGTGAACTCACACTTAATTCCGTCTTGCATTTATTCTTATCTAGTACTCTAGTTGGTTTGGTTTTTGTTTATTCGCATTTCTTATATTATTATTGCTTCCGCACTGTGCACATGGCTACGTCACCCTCACGTGACGGCCAACATGCCTCAATTTAGGTCAGGGTGTGTAAGTAGAAGTTATTACCTAGTTTTGTTTATGTGCTTAAAAATAACGTTTATATAGTTGTTTCACATATAGATGAGACTTTTTCCAGAGGACGAGCACAGTCAAGCGAGACTTAGGGGCTACGACCCTTCCACATATCAATGAGCGGGCTTTTGGTTTTCAATATATATATATATATATATATATATGCTTGGTATTTTTCCTAGAAAATTGATTTAAATGATTCCTATGTTTTGAAATGCCATGCCAAATGTCTTATACTTAGAATATGTATTTAGTAGTTGCATATATTATCGTTGACGCTGCGGGAGCTCAGGTGAGTTTATTGATTGTGGATGTGAGTTGCATGATTATGTTGAGATATATTTTGAGCTCATAACCTGCACCCCGGTGTTAGTGCTCCTGCCCGTGGTTAGGGCACAGTTCTTCACGTGATGTTCACATCCTGCACCATACGCTCATCTTGAATCTAAGTTAGGTGTACAGTCTTATCGTACATACTACTATAGGTGGTTCCGACTCGTAGGTGACCCACGATTATTCGCAAAGTCTTCATATGATCGTAGCACTTAAGCGTATTTATTTACACCTAGTCTTATCGTACAGACCATTTTAGGTGGACTCGAGTGCAGGCATATTTGTTGAGATATGGATTTGAGCCGTACATGTCACGTTAGGTGACTCTGGCTGGATGGATGAGCTCTAAATTCAACCGTACAGGTCATATTAAGTGACTTCGGCTGACATATCATTTGCATTGATTTATATCACCTAGCTTACATATTTTATGCTGAGATATTTGACATGGCATATATGAGGATTTTTGCTATTCTGAGCATGGTTGTGGTATAGATATGTATTCTAATTTCTGGGAAATTATACAGGTTTTACGGCGAGGGGTTACTATCTTTGATGTTGAAATGGTTTTGAAAAGCTTTGTTTTTGCTCACTCACACTTTCTGTTTTGCGCCCCTCTAGGTTTTAGGTAGGAGTGCTTGTTAGTTGTCACAGTGGAGAGGAGTTGTACAGTTTAGGAAGAAAGGTAAGTTAAGTCCTAGGTATATTAGACCGTATCGGATCACCAAGCGAGTCGATGAAGTTGCTTACAGGCTTGAGTTGCCTCCAGAGTTGTCTAAAGTGCACGATGTTTTTCATGTCTCTATGCTTCGTCATTATGTTTCAGATCCGTCACATGTGATACCACCTCAACCATTAGAAATTAATCCAGATTTGACTTATGATGAGGAACCAGTGACAATCTTGGATTGGAAAGATAAGGTTTTGAGGAATAAGACCGTGCACTTAGTAAAAGTTTTATGGAGGAATCACTCGGTGGAGGAAGCTACCTGGGAGACAGAGGAGCGTATGAAAAAGATGTATCCACGCTTGTTTTATGATTATTAATGGTTTCTATATTGTTGTGTGGAATTCCGGGGACGAAATTTTCTTAAGGGGTATAAGAGTGCTTGTTGATGACTTACGAGGATCGTGGCAATTCTGACAGATTATCACTAATGTAGTATTACCTTTGGTGTTGTATAATTAGTATTCAACCTGCTGGACTGCACTTAGGCTACTTATGCTCTGGTTGTGAACTCACACTTAGTTTCGTCTTGCACTTATTCTTATCTAGTGCTCTAGTTGGTTTGGTTTTTGTTTATTCTCATTTCTTATATTAATATTGTTTCCGCACTGTGCACATAGGTACGTCACCTTCACGTGACAGCCAGCATGCCTCGATCTAGGTCGGGGTGTGTCAATGTTCTATATACATTTGTCGTTATAAAATATTTTCCTCATTTTAATATTTAATTGTTTGATATAAATTATCTATTTCAAGTTTGTTGTAATGAACACAAGTGTTGTTGTTGTGTTCTTCTTCAATTCATATATTTTTCATGTGTTATAATATCGCTCCAACAATCTAAAAACAAAATTTTTGGACAATTAGAAAGTATGATTGTAATGTTGATCCTAAGCCCTTTCTTAATGAAAAAGCAAATGTGCATGGAATTGGTACGAGAGGCGTTAATCCTTCCCATCTTTATGCAAATCTTTGAATTTGAGTGTTGAGGTGGATGATGTGTTGCGTGGTGGTGCATTTAGCATACAATACCACACAACACAAGTTATGGAATCTCATTCCAACTTTTTGTTTTAATTTTCGGTTAATCTTAGTTTACTACCATAAAGTTTTTCAGTTTTTAACATTTGATATCTCAAATTTTTTTCATCTCAGTCAGGTATCTAAAGTCATAATTTTGTGACACTTTTATACATCCGTTAAGTTTTCCATCAGAACATCCGTTAACTGATGACGTGGCGGCCATGTAGACAATGATTAGACGCCACGTGTCAATATGGGCCCATTTGAATATTAAAAAATTAAAAAGTAAGAATTATTATTATTATTATTATTATTATTTTCCTTCCTCTTCATGTCTTCCTCTGTCTCTGTCTCTCTCATTCTTCTGGGAAAAAACCCACCAGCCGCCGGAAATGGGGCCAATCGAAGACTGAGAGAGAAAAATGAAAGCCCCGCGATCCCCATTTTCTCTGAGCGACGTCAAAACAGTAAAACCCCTATTTTCTTTTTGGATCAACAACCAAACAGAAACAAGAAAGAGAGGAAAAATAGAGAAATTAACTTTGGAAGAAGACCATCCACGTTGGGCAGTAGCTACATTCTTCCTAGTTTTCTTCCTCTTCAAGCAAACACCAACCCATCTCCTAGTAGAGAAATTAACCCGTTGGGCAGTCCTACCATGTTACCCTTGAATTCGATCAAACAATTAAAGCAAGAGAAAGATATCATCTCATGAATAAGGGAAATGAAGCATGAGTGATTCGCTCTCCACCTCTCCACATTTCCTCATCCTTCTCAACCTCAGCATCAGCACCTTTCTTCTCCTTCGACCCGATTATCTTCTTCAACAGGAACCGGTTACCACTCTCGACCCAACCCGATGCCGCCTTGCTCGAAAAACTAAAGATCGTCCCTTCTAGTTGCTCCTTGAAGTCGCTGATCTCCCACGGAGGTAGGTGAGACTGAAATACCGAAGAGACGAAGGGATTGTTGGGAACTGGGCAGAGAGGGTCAGCATTATGATCGGCGGCAGGATGAGATCGGCGAGGGCTCTCATTTTTCTCTCTTGGTCTCCTATTGGGAACCCATTTCCAATCACGAGGTTGGGTTGGTGGGGGAAAGGTTGGTGGTGTTAAGCAATACGCAGGAAAGATAACATAAAGATTGCAGAAAAAGAAGGAGAAAATAGAGAAGGTTTAGAGAGAGAGAGAAAGAGAATGAATTTTCACTTGTATTTTCTTGAATGATTTCTTGTTACAAGGATACAATTGCTATATACGCGAATACTCAGCTAACTGCCTTATCTGAATCTAACACTTAGCAACAATCCTAACTGAATATTATAACAGCAACAATCTTAACTGCCTTATCTATTTGGCTATATACTCTAACATCCCCCCGCAAGCTCATGGTGGTCCAAGCATGAGATTGTTGTAGTTGAAAAGTATCTGGCAATCTAAACTCTCTTTGGATAGTATTCCTTGCAATTGGAGAGTGGGGTATTTGGTTACTGCTGCACACATACTCTGCAATAAGAAAACCTCCTAGCATTTGGAGCTTGTATTTTACCATTATATCGTGTATACCATATTACCCAAATCAGCGTAAACTTGGTGCCCCCACCCTTATCAGAAATTCTCATATGGTAACCGAACTGAATATCAATATGCTTCCACCTTTGCATAACTGAAGTACATAAAATCCTCGGAACTCATGCACAACAGTTTGAGTATGAACACCAATTTTCGCCTTGTTGTCAAAGTTAAGAACCGGAAATATCACTTGAATACACAATTGTAAACCCACTGAAATCAACTGAGAGTCTGCACTTTCCTTGTCAATACATTCCAAAACTTGTTTTTCTGCATCATCTAAACACATTTCATCTTCTGAAACAATGAAGTGAGAGAGAAAACCAAACTGGCAATCATAAGCTGTATGAATTTCAATATTAGAATTGTTCTGTAAAGGAGTTTCATAATTTTTGTGTTGTTTATGGGGCGTACTGCGCTTTCTGTAGTGACTTTTTTCTTGGTAACCATCCCATTAGCTAAGTCAAACGAATTGAGGTCTTCCAGGACATGATCAAGCTCTGGCTTGTCTTCACCTTCATCATCTACAAAGTGTTCATTCTTAGAGGAGTCTGATTTATGCTGCTCAAATAAGCTGTTTCCTACATTTGGATATCCAACAAATCCCATAACTACATTATTAGAAGTTGAGAGACAATCAGCATCACAACGATCTTTATGTGAACAAATTTGATGTGTAGTAATTTCAGGTGCCAGAGAACTAAGATATGGAGATGGAGGTAAGTCAAGAATTCCATTATAACTATCGACATTACTACCATAACTTGACCTAAAATTCGATTGAGCATGATAACCATCACTGAAGCCAGCATGAAATTGAGAGCTAAAGAGAGGAAAGAAAGAACCTTTTGTCTCACATTCAATAAGAGCAAAATCCATAATGGCTTCCTCAGCGAGCAATTGTGCACGAAAGTCCTTGAGTGAAATGATACTCTCACGCCCTCTAAGTACACATTTAAATGTGTTGTATTTTGGAGGGAGTCCATTCAATGCAATGATCACAAAGTCTTCATCAGCAAGTGTGACACCAAGAATAGAAAGTCCATCCCTTGCTTCTTTAATTCTTTGAAGATATTAGGGAATTGAATTTGATCCCTTCTTAATGTTGTAAAGATTAGTCTGTAATTTGATTATACTGGTTTTTGTACTTGGTAAGAAAAACTGGTTTTGAAGACGAACCCATATCTCTTGAGAACTCTTGCTACCAATCACACAGGAAATAGCAGATGAATAAAGTGTGGCAGTAATTAACAACATCAAGGAATGATCATGCATTTTCCAGACTTTGTACTCATCAATTTCAATTCTTGAAGATGAAGTACCAGATGTTACCTCTAAATCTCCTGAAAAAGTAGAAGAAAACTGAGCAAGACATAGATTTGATCTGTCAACGAACCCCATAATTCCATGGACTTCAAGCATCAACTGCATCTAAAAATGCCATTGTAGATAGTTAGTCTCATCCAGTTTCACAGTAACAGACATGGAAACGGATGAAATCAATCCAGTGATCGGTGATTGCAAGATTTGAAGTTGATTCACAGTTACCATTTCGAAAAATTGTAGAGAAGTCTGTGTGAGGAAAAGACTCAAACACCTGGTGTGCACAATCTTGCAAAGCGAAGAAAGAAGAACTGGGTAATCTTGATGCACCCACAAGACAGAAGAAGAAATAATTTCGTGTAGTGGAAGCAAAGAAAATATTGAAGAAGCTGATCAAGCTTTAATGACTCTTGATACCATGTTAAGCAATACGCAGGAAAGAGAACAGAGAGATTGCAGAAGAAGAAGGAGAAAACAAAGAAGGTTTAGAGAGAGAGAGAGAGAGAGAAAGAAAGAAAGAGAATGAATTTTCACTTGTATTTTCTTGAATGATTTATGGTTACAAGGATACAATTGCTATATAGGTAAATACTCAGCTAACTGCCTTATCTGAATCTAACACTTAGCAACAATCCTAACTGAATATTACAACAGCAACAATCCTAACTGCCTTATCTATTTGGCTATATACTCTAACAGGTGGTTGGTGGTTGCTAGGTTTTATCCTAGATGAGTGAGAGAGACATAGAGGAAGAAAGGAAGTGAAGGGGAAAATTTTTAATTTTTTATTATTTTATTATTTTTTTAATATTTAAGTGGGTTCATATTGACACATGACATCCAGTTATTGTCCATGTAGGTACCACGTCTTGTACCAAGTGTTAAAAACCACGAAACTTCAAGGTAGTAAACTGAGATTAACCCTACAATTTTTTACTAAGCAACATAATCAATCAAAAAGGTACGAAACCCTTGTATTGTACGACAAATGGACAAGTGCTTAGTGTTATACAAATGCGTGTGCAATTTTTCAAGGCATTTATCTTTCATGGATGCGTCACGTGGTCTCAGATCTATTTTAGTGTACTGTTCGATTTTGAAAGTTAAAAATACATTGTTGCCTCATTCAGTTTTAGATTTGCATGGTGAGCAAATTAGCTTTTCATAAGAACAACTCCATCCCTCACAAATTGCAAAGGAGATTGGATGATTCAATCCACCAAAACCAACAAAATGAGCTCCACCCTTGCCCAAACAAGTCAAACTATAATAAAAAGGAGGCCCAACTGCTCACTTGGGCCAAAATTGTCCAACCCAGTACATGAAGGAGCGCGACGTTAAGGTGATGTCATAGTGAAGTCATTAGCGTTATTATTATTTTTTTGCGCCAGGTGCGTGAGTGCGAGTGGAACGACCAACCTTGTAGCGTTGGGGCCCACACTGCAAGAGCACTTACCCCTCAACCGTTCGATTTGCATTGGATTTCTATTCGACGGTCCAAATTTTTTTAACAAAAAAATTTAAAAAGATGGAAATACACTAAGCAGAAGGGATGAGTTTAGTCTCACCATAGGCTAGCAATAATATTGTTCAAACTCGAGTGAGAATCGAACGTAATACCTTTCACATACAAATGAAGAAGAATACCACTAAACCATAGTACTAAGTGGCCGTATATCAATTATTAAAAAAAAAAATGGAAATACTATCCAAATTATAATCTCTCAAGCGAAGATACGGTTGCCAGAAATGCCGTTAATGGATTCCTGCCGGCTCCGAAACTCACACCAATTTACATTCGGATCCATATCCATACCCGTACGGGCGATACCCATACTCGACCTCCTCAACCAAACCCAGAAACGCCGTCAATCCCATTCTCTCTCTTCACTCTCTGTCTCCCTCCCAACAAGTTCTCGGAAGCTCCTCTTCGCGCGGAGAAGTAGCAGTAGCAACGGACCCCAAACCGACGTCGCTTTCGACGAGGCAGCTTACGAGGCCGAGCGGCTCAGCCTCGACGCCAAGGCTCGGGAGCAAATGGCCGAGACTTCGAAGATTGAGACCGAGCAAATTGGAGTTGCCGAAGACCCGAAAGCTTGGAAATGGGTTATCCGGAAGAGAATTTGGGACATGATGGAGGCCCGGAACATAGCCCAGAACCCCCGCCCCGTTCACCACCGCATCCCAAACTTCGTCGGCGCTTCTGCGGCTTCCGATAAAGTAAGAGAGCAATTTAAAGATTAATTTTTTTGGGGTGTGTGTAGAGAAATTTACAGAGAATTTGTATTTTGATTATGTGGGTTTGGACAGTTGGGTGGGTTGGAAGTGTTCCGGGTCGGGGATTGCGTGAAGGTAAACCCGGATTCACCACAGAAGCAAGTCAGGTTTCTCACTCTTTCTGGTCAGTTTTTGCTGTTAACATAGCTACTTATGGATTGTTTTGTTTGTCATCCAATCTGATGTGCAAAATATGAATGGTCATCTTATATCATCTCTTTTCAGCTTATAAAATGGTTAATAGCTGTGCTTTAGGGTGACTAAATCTACTATAAAAAAGCCCCCTACGGGAAGGGGGCTAGTTCGAATCCCCTTCCCGTAGTTTTGAGTAGATTAAAATACCACTCGAATTAAAAATAATATCTACCATAAAAGAAGGAAACTGGTTTCCTCTCACCTTTTCTGGTATTTATGTCCCTTGATTCTCGTTTGACTTGTTTCATCGAGAGGCTAGAAATAGAAAGTGGTGTGCAGGAGGAGAAAAGAGTGTGCGGCAGTCACTTCCCTAAAAGAATGTTCTCTTGCATGAGAGTCAGGGACACAGTGAAACATGATTCTACCTAATAATTGCAATACTGTATTGATTGATAGTCTGTGCAAATAAATTGAGTCGCACTTGATGGAAATCGGAAGATTGTATCAATGTGCACCAGGAACCAGTAATGGCTACTGCTCACTTCTAAAATCCCTTTGTAAGACCCTTCATCTTGTGCAGGTGGGAAGAAGTTGTTAACTCCTCAACCGCGTTTAAGGACTGGGTTTTTCTCTGTGCTTGAATCTGATTTGTTGAATCCTAGTACCATCAAAGAGGCTTGTACGTCTGTTGGAGCTGCCAAGTATGGGAGGCCAATTGGATTAGATGAGAAAATCAAGGTTGATCTTATTGTCATTGGCTCGGTTGCTGTTGATCCAAGGACAGGTGCTCGACTTGGCAAGGGTGAGGTAATCATTGGGCATTTTTGTTGTCCTTGTCATACGAAAAGTATTTTGGTTCAGTGTAACAAACCAAATTTGAGTTTTAGGCAAAAGTTTGGCTAGTATTGAATGCAAGTAACTCCTTTTCTGGAGTATTGATAGGAGAAGGTTTTGTATATGAAGTTTCAGCCTGGTCAATCTGAATTTGTCTTGGGTAATGCCATGAAATTGAGTCTTTGACATACTGTAGGAGCTGGGAATAATTTTTTGAATTCTTTTGCTTTGATGTATCAGGGGTTTGCTGAACTTGAGTATGGGATGCTGCGATTCATGGGAGCCATTGATGACTCAACACCAGTTGTGACAACTGGTAAGTGAGTTGTCTTTGCTGCTAACCCTCCTGTTTCTTCTGTATGGTATCGTGCATATTCAAGAAGATTAAATTTGTCTCTGTTTGCATGCCTATTCCATCGTTCTTTTGATCAAGAGGCATGAAAGGTTTGCATATGAATATGACTGTTGTTTGAACATTTGTGATTCTTGTCTGTCTTTAAGACATTGCTCGGGTATATTGTTTCCATTCACTGAACAACTGTAAACCAGTTTGCACAACTTTGGTTAACTTTTGTGTTTGCATTAGATGTAACATGTGAAATTTCTTGCAGTGCACGACAGTCAATTGGTAGATGATATTCCGATTGAAAAGCTATTAATCCACGATGTACCTGTTGACATCATCTGCACTCCAACGCAGGTCATTTTTACCAACACATCAATTCCAAAGCCTCAAGGTTGGTGAACGTGTGCAATATGCTTCACTTCTTTTTTTATATTCCTGGGAAACTAATTTCCTAGACATATGATGGAATCGGCTTGTTATACTACCATATGCCCATTTTTCAGTACCGTGTCGGATTTTTTATACCAATATTGCTTCGGTTATAGGGATTTACTGGGACAAATTGTCTCCTGAGAAGCTGGGGCAAATTAAAATACTTAGAGAGCTCAAGAGAAGGATCGAACGGGAGACTGGACAAAAGCTTCCGTGTGGCCCATCTGAGAAGCTGCCTCCCACAGCTCGACGAGGGAGATAAACTTGTGGCTCTATAAAACAAATAAAACCGTGTAACAAGAAAGACGGGAAGGAACACAAAAAATTGGAATTTATAGTGTAATATAAGACTTGGCTAGTAGTCACCTTGTTTTAAGATTTGGCTTGTACTCACCTTGTTTTTACTTTTATTTTACTCAAGTTTTTTTAGGGCCATGTTGTTCGATCTTGCTTGAGTTTTAATGTATAGTTGGATGTGTAGATGATTTATGTGTATTGTATTGAAATAGGTTCAATTCTCTCGTTTTACATGTTTTTATTTTTTTGAACAAACGATATTATTTATTCTAAGAGGGTGGGGAGTGGGCTAAGCCTCACAATGAGCTAGCAATAATATGGTATAGGTTCCCTTTTGTCCAGAATTGAACTTAAGATCTCTCATTTGCCGTAATACTAAGTGGTCGTTATTACATATACTTTTGAATTCTAAAATATATGGCTGTACAAACTCTTACTTATTTCAACTACTTGGTATAAATCATAATTTGTCTTTCTTTAACATTAAAAAACATTTTCGCTAATAGCGCTAAGTCCTACTCTTATAGGATTCCTTCTGATTGACAAAACACAAAAGAAAACCATGTTGTAGGGGGAAGGCAGCATTTCATACTAAAAACTTCCAATTACTGTTTTTGCTGAACAACTTAATAAAACGTATGCAACAAATTAAGTGGTGGAGTTTTACACACGTTCAACTGAGCCATCTTCAACGACATGATCGACCCAAAAAAACAACATAAACATAGCTCTGTTTAGCTACACAAAAACTAAAAAGATATCACAGGAAAAGACAAAAAAACGCTAGAGGAAGGGATTGAACCTTCGACCTTGTGGTTAACAGCCACACGCTCTAACCAGCTGAGCTACTCCAGCTTTCTGGGAAATGCATACAAAATTAATATTTTTATAATTTATAAATATATTTCTTTATATGCTTCTACATCAAGAGAGATTTTAGTAATTTATAATTACAGATCCTTGCGGAGTTCACGTTTTTATTACAAGTTACAACAGCAATGTCATTGTCTGTCCTTCCCTTAAGATAGATAATTCAAGGAAACTAATTTTCCACACCATTTTTATTTTTTATCCTTCTACATAACCTTGCTCATTAATATTCATTGATTTTCTTTGATTTATTTAATGAAACGGCTAGAAATCAATTTTTTATATGCGAAATTATGGTTTGTAATTACGGAGAAACGATTGCACATTAATGTGACACCAATTCACAGTGCAAAGCCACTGGGACATAATATTTTATATTCAAACAAACGGTTAATGCATGTCCATTGATTCTCCTTTGATTTATTCAATCAAACCGACCAGGAATAGACAGAGATGTGCAGTGGGAGAGACGGGGGCGTTGAAAATCCTTTCCCCAAAATCATCATACCAGCATTTCTATATTCCATTTCTACGGCGTAAGGCAAAGTAAAAGCATATTGAATATACATCGTACCAGTGAAAAATACTACGTAACATACAACATCGCGTAACCTACTCCTACATGACGCATAGGATCGCGAATACGAAATACAAACCGAAACCCTAGCCATGAATCCATGAACAAAAAATAAAGCTTCTCTCATGTTTTCTCATGTCTAGCTGTGTTTTGAGAGCAAGCAGAGCAGTTATCTTACCACGTACAACACCGGCGGTCCGTATAAGAAACATATCATGTTGCGTACAACTGAACCTGCTCTATAAGCCCTCCGTATGACTTGATTCTAAAGGGACACCATTCTGTTCAGTGGAATCCTGTCGCTTTGACGAGGAATCCTTTCGATTGGAGAAATCACTTGCGGCATCGTCATACCAACTGAGATTATGATCTCTGCATTTCAAGGGAGAAACAATTGTCAAACCGTTATGCAATAATAGTACTACTCGAACATCTCTGAAAAACTAGGAAAGAAAATTATGCTAATTGTCACAAAATCATCCATGGTTGAATTTAAATCCTCCTTCCAAGTCAAATGACTTCTCTTTTCGGACAGAAGTCGTGAAAGAAGTCAGAAAATGCAAAAGAAGTACACTTGTCAAAAGAGTATAACAATCAAGTTGCGAGAGAACATATACCCCAGCATAAAGGGATCAGTGAGAAAAATATCAAATCCTGTTCCAATACAAATCCATCTTTCATATAGAACAAAAATACTCGAAACCCAATTTTCTCCACTGAATTCAAATCGGATACAGAACCAATAATACAATTAAGATTTGATTTTGTCTGGCTTAGAATAACTTGAACTGATTTATTTTTCATTTTATGTCTAACTCTTAAAATTCTTGGAAAAACAAACAAATTGTTTGAGAAAGCCATCAAGGAACCTCATCTGGCTTTTGATGAACACCGGAATATGATGAAAGAGACTCATGTATCAGAATACAAAAACAATTAACAACCCAGCAAAAAATTTGAAACTATTTGGACCCAACTTCTTACGATATGTTGTCAAGCCAAACTATTTTCTCAAGATACTTGCTGTCACAATGGAAATCTCTCACTTATTAGATAGGCAATAAATCTATGTGTTTTTCATTAAATTGTTGCTCTTTTTCATATAGTTTTAAACAGTTAGGAGGACAACCCATTGTATACATGTTAATCACTCGCTGGATGGTAATATTATCCCCACCAAGATCAAGATTTTAATGTGAACGGGAATTTCAACCAGTTTGTTATTGGACTGTTTCTGAAATTAAAGCACGTCTGCTAAACCTAAAAGAAACTGAAAATTACCAATCCATCTTTGTTCCATATCAAACATCGGCTTTCCTGGTTATAATGTATGCGTATCCTTTCTTCTATGAATAAGTACCTTTTAGAAAAAACACAAGGCAAAATGCACAGTATGCAGAGCTATCATGTCCATGTATGAAATAGACTATATGGTTCATGACTGCACGTCCACGAAAGAGGAAACAAACCTATGCCTTCCCGAACTGACAAATTTGGTCGTATGATCTCTTCAGAATTGACAAGAAAAATATCGCCAATGTATAGATGGTTTGTTGGGACATAAACACTACACAACTCCTCATCTCCATCATCCCTCTGTAATCAACCACAAAACAATCAGATCCTAACTCATGATTTTTATGAGAAAATCCAAAATAAACTACAACCAGATGTAACTAGTAGAATATTACTTCCATAGCAAACCATCACAAAACAACCGTTTTGTTTCTTTCATTTACAGCTTATTTTGCATATAAAAGTTGTAGATGACATTTCAATAGTCTTTTTTTTCCTTGCCTTTTCGAAGGCTGTTGTGATATAGCTGTGAACATTATTCAAACATATTTCTTCAAAATTTAATGGATTGCTTTGCGGATTGCATGTACAAATTGGTGATATCCACAGTATTTTTGTACTACAAGTGTTATAATATTAGAGCTGCCTGTAAATATGAACAATTCTTCTTTACATTTAATGAACTTAAGTATCTCTCGCATGAACTGTGCTTGCAAAAAATAATACTGCCAGAGAAACCACTTCTGTACTTCCTAGGAGGTGCCAAAACTAGCCCTTTCTTTTTCGACAAAAGAAAAGCAAACAAAAAACCCTTTTTCTCAGATATAAAAACTGCTTTTTGAGGGAATCAAATAGCTGTCAGACAGCTATTCCTTTCCATTGCATTAATAACCAACATAATCCATCACCTGCTTCTAAAAGTAAGCAGAAAAAAGTTCTGCGGAGTCAAAATTTGGGCCAAAACCATCTTAACATACAACTAAACTTACTTCTTCTAAATACACACCAAACTGTTGACAAATAGAAAATTAAACCATGTTGTGGTGGCTGTACACGAAGTTCTAATATCATGTAGAAGGTAGATCTATTAATTGGACAGTCCAACATACCTGAAGTGTTACAGATGATGTGATAAAACCAAATGCATATTCACCAACTCGAGGATGACGAATAATTGCAACCTCTTTAAAAGCAGTGGTATTTTGATCTGTCAAATAGAAAGAAAGAAATCATTTAGAATATACCAAAGAGGAGAAAAAGAAAAATAAACACTGAATGGATTCCATGTCAGAAATATGCTATTTCTACCATGCACCAAACCACACACTCACAAGGTAGATGGCATCACAAACTTTTACTAGCTCAGGAGAAACTAATTCAACCAACCAAATAATATGAAATAAAACCATATTTGTTTGGATTAGAAAGACCATTGCATGTGTGTGCTCACCATTTATTCCTTACGATGGCAACAATAGGGGTCAATTCAACGGTTTATCTTAGATAGGGAACCATATGTGTCTCTCGTGTACCCAAGCAAGGGAACTTATATTGCAAATTCACATCATTATTCAACTTAGGTCAAACAACGTAATGAAAGCCAATAGCAGAGGTGAGAAAAACAATCAGGCAGAATTTACCAAGAGCCTATATGGCATGCTGAATGGCTTTCAAATCATAGCCACTTCAGATTGGTTGGTGAGCCTAATGTGAAACCTACCAATTTTTGGGCTTGGATCGTTATTTCAACAAGCCTGAAGTTAACCTTGGCTTAGTTCATTTGTTGACCAACTCAGCTAACTCAAGTGAGGCCAACATGCTTGCAAGTGGATGAGCTCCTTTAGATAGAGGAGAACATAAACCCTAAGGCCTCGTTTGGCACACCGTATAAGGGTATAAGAAATTGGATAGTATTATATAATACGAAACAGGTGTTTGGTGAGCTTTTGTACTAAACAAGCACCGGATTATTAATCTGGCCCCAGCTATTTTATCTCCCTTACACCCGCTTGTTTATCCTGTCTAAAACCTTGGTATTATTTAGTCGGGTTCACACTAACAAAAACGTGCTGGCTTTTCTCCAAGCCATCTCGCCATCTCCTCTGCACATTGCTAACTCTTCCTCAAGGTACTCTCTCCCTCTTTCTCCATCCCCACCTCCGATCAGCATCAAGCAGATTTCAAAAGGAAAACCAGAGGTGGCAGATCGAACTCAAATTATGTCGTTCCTGTTCTGGAGAGACATCATCTGGGTTTTTGGCTTAACTGTTCCTTGATTGTGTTGGTGTGTGGTGCTTAAACTCAAAACTGGGCAAGATTTCATCTGGGTTTTTTTATTTCAATGGATTAGTAACTCAAATCTGGGGGAGATTTCATCTGTGTTTTTTTAATTCAAAGGATCAGAAACTCAAAATTGGGTTTTTTATTTCATATGGGTTTTTGGCTGCACCGATTCGCCTGGAAAGCATGGAATTGATGATTTTTTTTATTTGCGTTTCCTTTTTTAATGAAAGAATTTGGAGGTTTGATTCTGGAAATTTGAAGGTTTTGATTGGTGTAAATTCACGGCACTTTGTGGAGAGTCTGCTCGAAGCTTCCATTAACAAGTAATTGTGAATTTTTATTTTGTTGGATTGTAAATTTTGTTTTGGTTGGAAAACACATTTGTGTTTTTTTTTTTTTTTTTTTTTAATTTGAATTATCAATCCAAAATTGTTATTAACTAGTACCAAACACTGTACAAATAATACGCTCATTAGTCCGATATTGCACCATACGCCCGATTAATTTAGTCAGTACTATCCGATGACTATTTAATCCTAACCGACTGAAATAGTCAGTACAGTCCAAGGTGCCAAACGAGGCCTAAGATAATTAGGATGGCCATGCAAGAGCTTAACAAGGACATTAAAGTATGGACCTAGAAATTGAAATAAAGGCAGTTACCTGGAGAGATTGCAGAACTAATCTGTTTAGAGGCCGAGTATATGTGCTTCATGAAGGGCATTCGTTTTATGAACCATTCTCCAATCCAGAAAACAGTTGCACCCATCCATGATGAGGCAAAAATACCGATCAAGAATATAAAAAGTAGGGATGTAACAAATCCTAGGCCTGCAACAATAAAAAGAAGTATTCAATACTGCATAAAAGGACATAGATAAAACAATTAACCACCCATGACAAAATTGACGTGACAACGACATCAGTGCTAAGTCATTTAAGATGTATCACCAAAAGAGATGCAGGAAGAGGCCTTAGAGCTCTACCTTTTTGTGGCTGGATTAGAGTTTTCTTCAGTTTCAAATTTTCAATGGACCTTGGAGTTACTTTCCAAGCCTTTTTTAGGTAGATTCTAGAAATTAATAAGTTAATGCATCTAGAGTTTTCTGGGAGTCGAAAAGTCTTTCGTCATAAGAATTATCTGGCCTATAAATTTATGTAAATACTTTTAGGCAAAGTAATGAAGTTTATGAATAAAAATAAGCTTTCAGAAAAATATTCTGATCTATCTTCCTGCCAAGGGAATTTGGTGTGAAGCCCTGGAGCGAATCCAGTTTCTTCTCTTCTTCTAATAAGCTTCTATTCCCTCTTTCTTACCCTTCTCATCTTCTACCAGCCTATAATCACAACTCTATAGGGATTACCATTGGAGTTGAGAACCAGCCCTAAACAAGAGGGATCGACACGAACATAGAATGTTAGAAACTACTTAGTTTCTGAAATTTTCGAAGGAACATGCTGTGGGTATCAAAATCTGCTTGTTTCATCCTAGTTTCCTACTTTTAATTTCAGGGTGTTGTGGGTGTTTGTAGTTTCTTTTCAGTTTTCATTGTTGAATTAATTTTACTATTAATCTTGGCCCTAAATACTATCATGCTGCATCATGACGAACATTTAATCTATCATCCAGCAAAACATAGTATGAACTTAAGATATGATTCTGTTTAGACCAAAAAGTTAAAGATAGTCCAAGGTATGGAAATTTTCCGTACATGATGAAGTACTAATCTATGCTTCGCCACCACTAAAAAGTGTTGCACCAATACCAAATTTGGATGGTTATTGCAACTTGAACTATTTGGAAACTTCCACAAAACCTATTCAAGTCAAATCCCTATAGCATTACAGTATTACTAGAATTTTCCCCAATTTTTTTGGTCAAAATTATACTAGTATTTTAAGACATGCAGAAACATATGCAAGAACTAAGGAGTCACAATCTACTTCAAGTATCCAAACCTCTATAGCATTTATTTTATAATTCGTTATTATAATGGTAATATGGTGATTAT
This sequence comes from Pyrus communis, assembly GCF_041283825.1. Taxonomy (NCBI): domain Eukaryota; kingdom Viridiplantae; phylum Streptophyta; class Magnoliopsida; order Rosales; family Rosaceae; genus Pyrus; species Pyrus communis. The sequence goes on along the minus strand of NC_142569.1, from coordinate 32,759,090 downwards.
CATTATCAAGTTTTTCAGAACTATTCACAGAGATTCATACATCAAATTCTACTTCCTTAAGAATTAGTCATCATTGTCCCAAAGTAAACATCAATTTTTTGATCTGGAGTCATACCAAATATGTTAACCCCGAGCCTGGCATATATTGGACTGAAGAAACCATCTACGAACTGAACAAACCACCAAGTGATGAAGAATGTAACTGCGACAGGAAAGAGAACCATACTGCAAATTCACAATTCAAAACTAATATGTTACAATCAAACAACATTTTTAGAAAAAGATAATACAATTAAAAAAAAAAAGAACCTTACCATCCGGTCATGAATTTCTTTGAGACCCAACTCTGAAGCACTGCATAGCATGCCTGATCAAATTCAAGGGTCAATGAAATATTGAATGCACAAGTTGTTTGGTATACTTTATGCATTGAAAAACAACCAACAAATTTTTTTTTTTTTTTTTTTCATAAAAATATCCAGTAAAGATGACTTTAAATAGGACTAGATAGAGGAAAAGGACTAACATAACTTCCTAAAACCAGTTGGTACAAAATCTACTTCGGACCACTATCACAGACAATTATGCCCCTTTTGTTAACAGTTTTCTTAACCTTATGATATAGTCTTTTTAGAGGTTATATAAATGCAAGCTGTTTCTAAGAAGGATAACATTTGCACAACAAATGGTACTTCAAACTTGGAACAAGTATGAAGAAATTAGCAACACTTGTTTATATTTCGAGTTGTTACTGCAGATCCATTTCTCAAGGCTACTCATTTGTAGTTTATTCAATAGCTCAAAATAAGATTGTACCATTTTTGGTTTTATACAAGCAATGCTGGGGAAGGGGGGAATTCCAACTCAATACTTTGGGTGTAAGGTTGAATGCTATAAACCAACCGAGCTACAAGCCCCTTGCTTTACCATCAGAACAACCTATGTTTTAACCAGATTCCAGACCCCCTAATACAACATTTCTCTATCTCGAAAAGCTAATTAGGAAAAAGTTGGCATTCAACAACTAAATTAAACCCACAAACAGTAAGGACAATGAAGAGATCATCAGGACCAAATCAAAGCTTATTAGTAAAGAAAATCGAGTTCCACTACTTCTACTACAAATTATACCTAATAAGCTTTCAACTATTAATTATGGTTGTTTCAAATTCATAATCAGGGTTTTATGCTCTAATCAAATCCCAAACTGCCACAGGAAAGAAAAGAAATTTGATTAAATTTCCAAATTGGGGAAGAGGTATTCTGAAGTGACCGGGAGAGTGACAGACGGACAGACGGACCTTGCGAGTTGAGGAGTTGGGGGAGCTTGGCGGAGACCTGGAAACATCTTCAGGGTCGGTTTGGGTCAGCGGACTCGACGACGTAGGCTCTTTAGCTTCCGCCATTTGGCTGCTTCTCCGTCGTTGTGTTACTTAACCAGAGCGGCGGAGACGGGAGACGGAAGACCGAAGAGGAAAAGCAGCTGATTTCAGTTTGCCACGACTCGTCGGACTCCGACTCGGACTCAGACTCAGATTCTCTTCGTAGACACCGTCTCTCTTCTGACTGTTGCTAACCCCTGTTTGGCTGCGCGGATAACTTGTTTGGTTTAACTCTAGATCTACCTACCCAATTTCCAACACGACTTCAAATTTGTGCTGTTGATTTGTTTGGGACTCGTCACCTCCATTTTGTCTTACAAACTAGAGCGAGTTAAATTGTTAAAGGTAAGAAAATAGAAAATCGGTAAGGATCAAACCCATACGAAGAATTCAAAATGCAGAGATATTTTTACATTTTTTTATTACGGTAAAGTATCATTTGCACGTAACCGTCAGGTGCATTTTATACTCCAAAGTGGAATAGAAATTATGTATCAAAATCTTTATAAGTCTAGATAGAAATAAACGTTTTAATTATTCGTTTGGAATTGTTTTCACGAACTTAGTTATTTATTTGCCTTGTGTGGATTCTATTTTAATGGAAACTTGATGAGTAACATTGTTACAATTGTTATCCAAAATAAAGAGTTGAGGGGGGAGGTAAAACATCGATAAAAATTCTAACGAAGTTAACCAAAAAAAATCATTGCTACACATTCCATGGGCTATTAGGGGCATATCAAGAACGTGCTGGTCGAAATATGATTTCCAAATTAAGTTTTGAATGTAGATGTTGTAAACGGGAGTGGCAATGCCATACGCAAAAAGGACTGATCACCGACTTTGTAAAAAACAAGTCCATCGATAACATGCCACTACATTTTCTCTAAGCGCTATAGATTCGGCAATCTAACATACATATACAAGGCAGAAGGAGAACAGAGTATGACATAACACTTCCAATGACCGAAAAGAAAACATAATTCAGACTGCTAAAAACTATTTACCCTTTATTAATGAGCAAGGTCTGGACTACGAAGGCCTTCAACCCAAATAAGCTCATGCATCATCACATGAACCTAACAGAGTAACAGGGACAGCCTGCTAGCAAGTAGAAACCATACAAAGAGAATGAAACATTCCTATCGTTCTTGGTTGATAGTCCATTAATTCTTCCGGCCAAGCATTACATCGTGCGCACAAGGAAAAACAAAATTGATCACGGAAACCGTTTAACGAATAGCAATTTATATGCCATGGGCACACAAGGACGGAGGAGAGCAGTGCAGTACAACTTGGTCAAACCGAGGCAAGGTTGCTTGGTTAACTTTGGTTCATGCTCAGCTTCGGTCGAGAAACCCTATCCAAGAATAATTTATAATCAGCCGAGCTTGAACTCATTCAACAGAAATCATGTTATTGCTATTAACTAAAGAAGCACAGGTAAACGATCACAGCCACACAATTGATGTAAGTTTGAGTAGTTTAGGTAGAGGTGCTTTAACCCCGTCATTAGGTTTTATTAGAGAGTATTAGAACATAAACTTCACAGTGATCAGACCATGCAGTAATGGCAGAAAGAATAAGGTAACTAAGCAATTTGCATCAAAACAGACAGTGCAATAAGATATTCCTGTCCAGCCATCATTGATTTGGACATTTTGTACTTAGTAAATAACTGGCAACGGTCATAGAGTACAGGAGCCACTAATGTGGCTAGAACTTAGAACCACCTAAAAGAACCCATGAAGAGCTACTCGTTTGTAAACTCCTAATTTTAATTATCCCTAAGTCCTACATTGAAGATAGTCAAATCCAAATTTAACGTTATTCAAACTGCCCGAAATCATTTACTAACACAAGCTCTGTGATTGAACAAAACCACTCAGCAAATGTCCTCAGCAGTCTACCTTAGAAAGGTACTGGAGTAAACGTCAATATGCACATTAGCATGTAAACATTCAAGACAGTAAAACTATTTTTCAGGAACGCCGGACGTAACTTACACAATGCAATTGCCAGACAGCAATGGGAAAGGGAAAGAACAGAGGATGGAGGAACCAATAAGCAAGCCAATTTGGTTGAAAGCTTGAAATGACCGGAGCATGGAGTCCTTGTCACCGAGGAACTGCAGCCTCGAGAAAAACCAATGAAGCAAATAGGAAAATCAGTAGAAGAAGAAATTCTACCGACGAAGAGAAAATCAAATTGATTACTGGCGAGTAGGATATAACATGTTGAAGAAGAGCGTGTCTCAGAAGAGCCTGAATTTAATAAAGGAAAATTACAACAAACTGCGTCGTATTTCTGGTGCGGTGAAAATCAAAGCCAGTGTGGTTCTTTCATGGAACCAGACTTGCATCACCATACAGGTGACAGATGATTTGAGTACGATGAGAAGATGTTCACTTGAAGATGTCTAGCTTGTTTTATTATTTTTCTTTGTCTAAACCAAGGGCTCAAACAGAAGTTTAAGAGCAGCAACTAACGGAAGTTTAAGAGCAGCAACTAAATAGCTGAATTAACCGAGCTGGTGTAGCTCATTCAGTGTCCAAAATGTCAAGATATGACTCAAAAGGGAAACCCTATCCACCGTCTACGTCACGTAGCCAGCAGGCCTTGTCGCAACGGTGATGCAAGACCTATACCGCAATGTATAAAAAATGAGTCAGAAATAGACCCTAATGCAGAAAGAAGAGGTAATCAGTGTGCCACTAGACAAGAAACGACTAGCTTAAGAGGTATTTGTTAATGAACAGACTGCATTAATCACATTTGTGCACTGGAAACTTGAATTATTATGCAAATTTGACACTGACCCAAGTTTTGATTCTCGAAATGAATGAGAGAAAAGACGGATAAGGGAGAAAAATCTATTCAACCATTAAAAAAAAAGCCGACAAATCCCAATTAATTTCAAACAAAAAACGACTAGAAAACACTACCTTCCCTACATCTTGTTACCGGTATAGCTGTATATGCAACTAATAAAATTAAATACCCTTTCGTTTCTTCACCCTCATCTTTCACACCTATTCACACACACCCAAAACAAAAAAAAAAAAAAAAAAAAAAAAAAAAAAAATCCCAATTCCAAAAGTCAGATTCCTCTTGCTTCTTAGTTTCTTGAATTCCAAGTAATTAATTCGATGGCAAATGCCAAGACCTTGAGCCAAGCACAGAGAATGTACGGGCAATGCGGCAGCATTTTCTGTGACTTGATTGAGGTTTGGAACGTCAGAGACATGAACGGCCTTGAGAGCCATTGATTTTTTGCTGACTTGCAAAAATTCAAGCTATGGGAATTCAAGAATTATGAGGACACTAAGAAAACAGAGCGTAGGGTATAAAAATAAATCCACATATTGAATTGGGTTTATAGGAGTATATTAGGTATTAAATTTGGGTTTAAAGAGATATTAATAGTTTATTTAAAAATCAAATGGATGCAACAAGTAAGTTGAATATAGAAATGAGTTAGATGAGTTTAAATAAAATTTCCCTTGCGCTGCTTATGTGCGCTTCATTTTAGCACCATTGCATCAAATATGGACGATTAGATTGAGATAAAACGTTTCATCGTTGTGACATCAATTTCTGGATAAGAAGGAGGGAGTTCTAGCTGGCGAGATGGGGTCGTTACGTTAGTGGTAAGATAAATGATGTCAGGGAGTCGTTCTTCCTCTTTGGTTCACCATTTATCGTATTTTTCATTTTTTTCACATATGCATATTTTATCCACATTAGCATATTTGATGGCTTTTGGAAGAAATTAACATAATTAAGGTAATATAGACCGAGTTTTGAGTTTCACGAAGTAAAACAACAACTTTTGAGTTTCAAGGGTCAATGTGGGATCAAAATCGAGTTCCAGGGACAAAGTGAGATCAAAATGGAGCGAATTTGATAGAAGAACATAAACACGGTAAAGTGACTCGAATTTTGAGTTGCATAGAGCAAAGTAGAATCAAAATCGAGTCTCAGGGGCCTAAAAATAGGCCTCATAAATATGGGTAAGTTGGTACATCGGTTAATAGGAGGCTGGCTGTGAGCATTGGCGGAGTCAAGTACATGGCTCCAATGGGCTATAGCATGGAAAATGATCCTCGCCAAATTCTTTTCTTGGCGATCTTAGGAATCTCGTGATCGTGACCGTTCATCGTACATCGTACGGTTAATTTTCGTTAGAAACTATTTATATTTAATTTTAAATTTTAAATTTTAAAATAATTTATGATCGCACGATATATGATGAATGGTCACGATCATAGTGAATTGCGACCTAGGTAGGTCTGGGCGTACTAAGCGGGTGCCTAGGTGGTCTAGGCAAGCGCTTAAGCAGGTCTAGACACCCTTTCTTAATTTTCAAAGGCATAAGGATTAATTGGAGCAGTGGCCAGTCGTCTGGTGCTGCCAAGGGATTTTTAGAACGGTGGCTTTATGTTGACAACAAAAAAAATTAAGCATTTTATTTCGTAGTAATAATTTTAATTTAGCTCACCTTCCGAATAATTCCTATCTCTTCCGTTAAATGTGAGGAGGGAGGGAGGGTGTAGCCACTGGTAGTCTTCGCGTGAAAACACACACAACTGGCTGGTGGAATAATTTTGTTTCTCAGTTGATATAGGCTTTACACCTTGACCCTTGAAAAGGCTTAATGAATCCTTTTGTTATTGATTATCAGGAGTGACATCGTTGGCAATTGTTATCAGAGAGAGATGTTATATTCGAATATATTATATATTGAATACTTGCACCATAAATAAGTAAACTTCTTTTATAAAGGATTGTATTTGGTTTCTTTAAATCTTTAAATGCCCTGTTAAGAACTTTAATTTGTTTCTCAATATTAGAACTTTAATTGATTGTATGTTTTCTTAGTGTCCTCAAGAATTATGAGGACACTAAGAAAACATAGCGTAGGGTGTAAAAATAAATCCACATATTGAATTGGATTTATAGGAGTATATTAGATATTAAATTTGGGTTTAAAGAGATATTAATAGTTTATTTAAAAATCAAATGAATGCAACAAGTAAGTTGGGTATAGAAATGAGTTAGATGAATTTAAATAAAATTTCCCTTGCGATGCTTATGTGCGCTTCATTTTAGCACCATTGCATCAAATATGGACGATTAGATTGAGATTTCATCGTTGTGACATCAATTTCTGGATAAGAAGGAGGGAGTTCTAGCTGGCGAGATGGGGTCGTTACGTTAGTGGTAAGATAAATGATGTCAGGGAGTCGTTCTTCCCTCTTTGGTTGACCATTTATCGTATTTTTCATTTTTTTCACACATGCATATTTTATCCACATTAGCATATTTGATGGTTTTTGAAAGAAATTAACATGATTAAGGTAATATAGACCGAGTTTTGAGTTTCACGAAGTAAAACAACAACTTTTGAGTTTCAAGGGTCAAGGTGGGATCAAAATCAAGTTCTAGGGACAAAGTGAGATCAAAATGGAGCGAATTTGATAGAAGAACATAAACACGGTAAAGTGACTTGAATTTTGAGTTGCATAGAGCAAAATGGAATCAAAATCGAGTGTCTGGGGCCTAAAAATAGGCCTCATAAATATGGGTAAGTTGGTACATGGGTTAATAGGAGGCTGGTTGTGAGCATTGGCGGAGTCAAGTACATGGCTCCAATGGGCTATAGCATGGAAAATGATCCTCGCCAGATTCTTTTCTTAGGGATCTTAGGAATCTCGTGATCGTGACCGTTCATCGTACATCGTGCGGTTAATTTTCGTTAGAAACTATTTATATTTAATTTTAAATTTTAAATTTTAAAATAATTTATGACCGCATGATGTATGATGAACGGTCACGATCATAGGATCCCTAAGATCCCCACCTATAGCATAGGGAGAGTTTTAATTATTTAAGGTTAAAAATACTAATCGTTTGGGCTATTTTATGATTTTTAATTGTAGTAGTCCACCTAACAAATGAAAGTCTGAATTTGAGAGTTGTTCTTAGAGAAAATAAGAGTTTAATAAATGTTAAATAAACTCATCACTTTAACCAATATTCAAATTTAATGGTAATAATATAAAACTTCTAATACCACTCACGGTTCCTTATTTTATTTATCTAAAAGTTCGAAGGCTAGAAGCCTAGAAAATAGACCATAAATTTCTTACTTCAAATTATTACTTTCAGGTTTACTATTATATAGCTTCATGCAAAGTTCTAAAAGATGCTAAGTGCTAGTCAGGCGGCGGCCTAAGGCCTAGCGGTTAGGCGGTTAGCCGGGGCCTAGGCGGATTTAAGTAAATTTATTATATATCATATAAATAAGTGTCTGCATATACTTAAAAAAAATACATAATTTCAATGAGATACATAAACTGCAAAATAAAATAACATATAGATTATAAAATATTAGAACATAATTAAAACATGGGGAACAAGCATATAATGTTTGTTCATCTAAGTATTCAACAAGTCTCTTACAATTTATTAAAAAAAATAAAATGTAAAACGAAAGTTATCTACTTTCTATCTAAGTGAGTTGCGACCTAGGCAGGTCTAGGCGTACTAAGCGGGCGCCTAGGTGGTCTAGGCAAGCGCTTAAGCAAGTCTAGACACCCTTTCTTAGTTTTTAAAGGCATAAGGATTAATTGGAGCAGTGACCAGCCGACTGGCGCTGCCAAGGAATTTTTAGAACGGTGGCTTTATGTTGACAACAAAAAAAATTAAGCATTTTATTTTGTAGTAATAATTTTAGTTTAGCTCACCTTCCGAATAATTCCTATCTCCACCATTAAATGTGAGGAGGGAGGGAGGGTGTAGCCACTAGTAGTCTTCGCGTGAAAACACACAATTGGCTGGTGGAATAATTTTGTTTCTCAGTTGATATAGGCTTTACACCTTGACCCTTGAAAAGGCTTAATGAATCATTTTGTTATTGATTATCAGCAGTGACATCGTTGGCAATTGTCATCAGAGAGAGATGTTATATTCGAATATATTATATATTGAATACTTGCACCATAAATAAGTAAACTTTTTTTTATAAAGGATTGTATTTGGTTTCTTTAAATCTTTAAATGCCCTGTTAAGAACTTTAATTGTTTCTCAATATTAGAAAAAAAATTATTGGGATGAGTTCAGTGGTGGATCCAGCATTTTAAGATCGGGGGTCCCAAGATAAAAGTTAAAAAAAAAAAAAGAAATTAGACTAGCTTAATTCCATATCACTATTTTTTATTGAATTTGGTTCATTGAATAATCAACCACATCATGTGGTCCAGTGGTAAGGGCGTAGATTTCGGCTTTCAAAATACAAAAAATAGGGAGGTCTCGGGTTCGAGGCTCAAAGCTGGTGAGTCTGCTTGACTGTGGCCAAGAGAAAGCTGAAATGCCTTTGTGAGTCTTCCAGGCCCCTATAAGGGATGGATAACAGATTTGGAGGACTCCATGCATATCTATGGAGGCAACAAGCCTCTCCAATGCTGCATGCATATCTATAGAGGCAACAAGCCTCTCCGCTGCACCTTGTTGGAGGATCCTGAAGGTCGATCACAAGTGTTTCTTTGAGCTTCCGAAGGGTCCGGAACCTTCCGGATCCCTATATGAATCCGTCCATGGATGAGTTACATATAAATTGTTATATTCGAACACATCACTTTAATCATCCACGGAGAAAGTAAAGACAATAAACGGTGAAAATTGTACTAAACAACATAAAACAAACAATATACAGACATAAATGGACCGCGTCATTTGATAGAATTCTTAATTGTCTAATGTGCGTGAAATCTAAATTACAAGGACAAATATGTAATAAAACAAAGTATAGTGACAAAAAGTGGACGGCTAGGATTAGAAATTTCGCGGAAACCCTATGTCCCCGCCTTCTTGCAGGTGAGCGAGAAGAGATTCCTAAAACCCAGACGCAGAGACATTTTTCCTAAACCCCTACTCTCTCTCTCTCTCTCTCCCCCCCTTCGTTTTCTCTCTCTATAGTTTGTGGTACAGAGAGAGAAAGTATGCTGCGCCGAAAAATTAGGTTAACCAGGGAGTACTTGTACAGAAAGAGCTTGGAAGGCAAACAACGATTGCTCTATGAGAAGAAGCGCAAGATCAAAGAAGCTCTAGAAGGTTTCTCTCTTTCCCCCCTCTCTTTCTCTAGAATTTACATATATGTGTGTATGTTATTTGTTTCTAATTGGAAGTTTTGTTTTGGAGTAATTGAATTTGTAACAATTTTGGGAAATTTGTTGTCTTTGCAGAGGGGAAACCGATACCCACTGAGCTCCGGAATGAGGAGGCTGCTCTTCGTCAAGAGATCGATTTAGAGGACGAAAACACTGCCGGTATGGGGTCTATGAAAATTATCAATTTATGATCATTTATCTATGAAAGTTCTCTTTTTATTTTTATTATGTATCAATGTGTTAAATTTCTTGTGTAATCGATAATTTATTAATTTGTAATTTTCCGGGTAGTAAATTAAACCTTTATTTGTTTAGTTTTCATTAAGCTATGCTGTTGATTCTTCATGGCTTTCATTTCTGAATCCCAGTCCCAAGGTCACATATCGATGATGAATATGCAAATGCATCTCAAAGAGACCCGAAAATTTTGCTGACTACTTCTCGGGATCCGAGTGCACCACTAATACAATTTGCCAAGGTTGGTCTAGCCTTTTTCCTTATGTGCCACATTAGTTTTGCTGCACTCTTGTGTTCATTTTAGTGATATTATGTAAGGCCGGTGTTGATTATTGATTGCTGTTCAATGACACTGTTGTTTCAGGAATTGAAACTTGTTTTTCCCAATGCGCAACAAATGAATCGTGGTGGCCAGGTTGGTGCATTTTTTTGCTTAGCTTTTATTATTGATTGTGGAGATAATTTTTTCCACTCAAAGGGCCTTTGACCTAATGAATCATTGACTTCGTTAAAAGTTCTGCCATTTTCAATCTAACTGGAGGCACTAGAAGGTGGACAGAGTGGTAATCTGAATTGATGTGCACATACTGCTTTGCATGATGCTCTTTGATTACTTCTTATGAATCAACATGCATCACCCAACCGTTGAGTTGTGGGAAGATGTTTTCTGCGCGTTTAATTTATTCAGTTTTTTTGTGTGAATTTTTATGTTTTTACATTGTTAGTCATTTTTTGTGTTACAATTATGTCTAGATTGACCTCTTTACTTGAGAACGTTATGACATTTAAGGACGTACCTATCTTGTCATTGATGGTTCTGATGCTTTGGCCTTTGGTCCTTTTCCATACTTAGCATATAATGATATTTTTTTCTCTAAATCCTGCAGGTTATTTCTGAAATTATTGAAACATGCCGTTCACATGAATTTACGGATGTTGTGTTGGTTCATGAACATCGTGGTGTACCAGATGGTTTGATTATAAGCCACCTACCTTTTGGTCCAACAGCTTATTTTCAACTACTCAATGTGGTAAGTAGTGTGATAATTTTTGTGTTAATGTTGGACAAATATCTTGGTATTAAGACTGACGTAGGACAGGAATCCAGACAACATAAATTCCTTAGGGCCGTCAGCAGCAAAAATTAGGAAAAAGTGAGGCCGAGATACAATTTTAAAAAATGAAAGAGAGGGATCATGATCTAAAGGTATGAATAGGGCTACAAGGAATTTCGTTTCATTGCTTAACAGTTCTTGTGGGAGAGATGGCCTTGGGTTTTCAAATTTGTGATTTTCAATGGTTGATTGTACTTAAACGGAGTCTGGTTAATGCTAGAAGTGATTGTCAGGTGAAAAAAAATAAAGAGAAAGTTGAAGAAGATCAATCTCGCCCTCGCATTGGTGATGTAACTCTGTTGCCTAAACCTAGCAAGAAAGCCTCATAGCTTCTAAAAGTATTGACTGGAATATTTCTTTTTATAAAGAGAGTTAAATGGATGAATATTGGTAGACTTGGATCCAGAGTTTCAAAGTCAAGCATAATAGGCAAGTCAATAGCTTGAGATCACCCACGAATGATCCATGGACCACTATTACAATCCTTCTCCAGGCAACTTGAGTGACTCTAATTCCGTAAAAAAAAAATAGTAAAAAACAAAGCAGCAGCTTCTAAGTGAAAAGAACCATAAAATGAAGGTTTATTACTGACAATTGCAGATTGCCAATCTCGGTGAACATTGGTATTAACCAATACATGTTTTTACAGTTTACTTTTTTGATTTTGTCATGCTTTATTGGATCTGTGCTTTGACTTATTTATTTTGAGCACTGTTCTAATAGTATTTTTGTTGTAGGTCACAAGACATGACATCAAAGACAAGAAAGCCATGGGAACGATGCCTCAGGTTTATCCACACCTGATACTTGACAATTTCACGACCAAGGTATCATGTTTCGATTAACGATTCCAGCATCTTGATTGCTTACTTTACTCTGTACATTATGCCAAGGTAGATCAGACCCCATTGATCCAATTAGAGATAGTTTATAATGGTTCAGAGATGAGGATGATTGATTATAGTTATTCTCCAAAGGTTTTATGCCAGTTATTTATGACATACCCACTGACTATGAAAATCATGCGAGGAATTTCAATGTTGCTGTTCTGTCTCTATATATTGAGTTATTGATGACCTACCTTGGTGATATAATTAGATGAGGCCATCTTTCATGTCGCTCTCTCTCTCTGTAGTGCCCTTTCTGATTACTATTCTTACTAATTCTTATCCATCCAATCCTGCTATGTCTTAATCATATGTACACTTACATCACTGCATCAGTTCCTTTTTTTTTTTTTTTTTTTTTTAATTTGAGTTGGCCTTTGTAGTTACTAACTTTGACTGTTCCATTGAATATGATTTTCTTTTCTTGATTGTTCGTAGTTGGGTGAGAGGGCAGCAAATATTTTAAAGCATCTATTTCCAGTGCCAAAACCGGATACAAAACGCATAATCACTTTCGCCAATCGGTCTGACTACATTTCATTCAGGTTGGTTTGTTGTCGCATCTCTATAAGGATGGTTGTTGATATATCATATATCTAAATGATTTTCACATTTCCCATAAATTCTACTATTTGCACATGTTGGTGAATGTAGATAGGGCTTTCTTGAATGATACCGACTCAGGCTACTTTTATTTGGTCAGAACATATATTATGCAACTGTTTTATTTGGTCATTAGATATTAATAACTGCTTTTTCCTCCTTTTTTTGTTTTTTTTTTGTTTTTGTGCATTTTCGTTTCTTTTCTCCTTTTTCTGTTGTCTTTAACCATTGCTTTGGAGCAATTGTACATTGTATTCATTATATTTCCCTTTTTTTTTTTTCTTTTTTTTTTTGTTGGTCTTTAACCACTGCTTTGTGTTTCCATTTCCGTTAACAATTTGAGAACGTACAGGCACCATACTTATGAGAAACCTGGAGGTCCTAAATCCATTGAGCTGAAGGAGATTGGTCCTCGTTTTGAATTGAGGCTTTTTAAAGTTAGTACTCATTACCTCATCTTCATTGTTGAGAAATTTGTGCTTCTTGCAAAAGGATATAGCACGCGTTTCATTTTGCACTCACATGCAGACATGCTGGTGTTGTTTATGTCGTTTGGCACTAATATTTTTTTATTTAGTTTTTTTTTCCTTCTGTTTAATATTTTTTAAATTTAATTGAGCATTTGCTCAAAATTTTCTTGCTGCCTGCTGAATTTTTGACACTAATATTTTTTAATTTTTTTTTTCCCTTCTGTTTAATACAAAGAAAGCTACATCACATACACACAAGCGCATACACATACCGAGGCACACTGATGTTTTTGTTTACCTATCAAATCCAATACCTCGTTTCTAAGTCGTGCAGGTGGTAATCAAATCACCTGATTTATCAATCATGTTCATGCCATGCTTATTCCTAGTAGACTGTTTAATGTTTCATAGCATTACTTGTGCGCGTTTACACTCGTTTTTTATTTTCCACTTTGATATTGCAGATAAGGTTAGGAACAATGGATCAGGACGAAGCCCAGAATGAATGGGTCATCAGACCATACATGAACACGGCCAAGAAACAGAAGTATATGGGGGATTGATAATCTTTAGAGCTTTTCGTTGACAATTTTGTGTAACTGGGCTACATTCACTGTGTTGCTCAGAATATATTGATTTCAAAGGTTACAAATAGCACTCGGCTAAAGACTAGAATTCCCTCTCCTTTCAGTCGTCCGACCCGCTTACAAGAGGTTTCCACTCCTTTATGTAGGGCCCCTGTGAACTCAGAAAGCATTGAGCTCACCTACTTTTACTTTTCTGGCGTTTAATGGGCACCTACGTAGACTAGCATGCTGACAACCTTTGTAACCATCAGCGAATATTCAGCGATGAAGTGACATTTTGCGCAGTTGGGATTGCACATTCTTGTAGACCAATGTGTGTTGAGTGACCTGCTCGGCCTTCATTAATCAACGATGTCACTCCTGGGCAGTGGCCTGACAACCTTTACGTTATGTTCTATACTTCTGCTTTTGATTGATGATTGACACGTGGATTGATTGTTTCCTGAGTAGGCCTACTCCTAAAGCCTTGTGTCGTAAAGTTTTCAATCTTCCCACGTGTCCTTAACGGTCGAAAAGTACTTTATGTTGTTTAGTCGAACCAGGATGGCTTGACAAGCCTCCTTTTAATTAAGGCTGGAATAAAATACCGAAAATTCCAAATCGAACTGAAAAAATCTCAAACCGAAAATCCCGAAAATTTCAATACCTAATACAGAATCGATCCAGAAAACTTGGTACGGGAATCGATCTCACTTTTCATTTCATTCTGTAATCCCAAACCGAACTGAAATAAAAAATATATATATTATTTAATTTTAAATATATATTTGGAATTGTAACAGTTGTCCGATTTGGTTGAAATTTAATCTCAACTGTTGAATTCAAATAAAACCTTCACTGTCACTCAGTCACTCTCCCAGACTTTCTACATCTCTCCTTGACCTCACTCCTCAGCATCCTCTCCCTCACTCAGGCACTCTCGCTTGACCTCACCTCACCCTCACTCTGTCAGTCTCTCTCTCGACCTCACCTCTCACCTCACCCTCCTCGCCGATTTCTCTCCTCCTACCACATCAGACAAGTGACTCACCCCTCACCTCACTGTGCACTGATTCTTTACAAATCAAGTAAATTTTAGAATTAATTTAGGGTTCGAATTCTAGATTAGGGTTTATGAAATTTGTTCATGTTTTGGATTTGATGTTCATGACTTTTCTGTGCTAATTTATCTTGAATGCTTTAATAGGTTTTCTTCAATCCTGAGATTTATAGCACCGACTGCACCACTCCATTACCTGTTGTAATTTGCAGGCCTACCTGGTTTCATTTCTCTGGTTGTTGGATAATTGGATTTGCAAGGTAAAGTTTTCTGAGTTTTTACTTTGTTGCTCCAAAAGGGTCTTAGAAAGTCTAATTCTTTGAAACATTTATGTGGGCTTTTGTTCAGTTGGTGGGTTGTAAATCTCTTATGGATAACATCTAAATTTTCAGTTTTTAATCCAAGGGTTTTGCAGCTCCACATTTTGATGTGATTTCTGCTCTACTTTGTTTATTTTTCATGAAATTTTTGTTAACTATTCGAGCCCAAGTAGTCGATTTTACCCAAAAATGTGATAGGACTCGTGCAAACCATACACATATCATGATCACCACCTATGCCATAAAATGTGATAGGACTCGTGCAGACCATACACATATCATGATCACCACCTATGCAATGGTCATGATTCAACATCATAACCACATGAAATAAAAAGAAATGAAATTATAGATCCCCACAACCCAGAATTAAACTCGCTCAAATTGAAGAGTAAAGATGGAATAGGAACCCCAAATTTTTCATAATAATTTTTGTTGCTTCTTCTGGCTTTGCATCATCTCGCTTCTAAGGTTGTATTGTTTGTATTTGCAGGACCTCTCTGGGAAGTTTTCATCCTTGCAAGTTGTTCACTGATCTCTGAAAGCTTTAGCTGTGAAGTAATGTATCTTTGATCAATGTCAAGCTATCACACTCAATTCTTTGGAATTCTACTTTGGTGGTTTGGGTTTGCTCTCTCTCTATATATGTTTACATATATTATTATATAGGGTGTGTGTGACTTATAAAGCTAACTCTTAGTTAAAGGATTTGAGTTTAACTTCTAGGTAAACATAAATTTAGAACTCTTTTTCTTTGGATTATATCAATCATTTGGGTTCATATTTGGTAATCTGGGTTTTGTTTTCTGATGTGTTTTTTCATTTGGTTAACACTTACAAATAGGGATTTTGATTTGAAACCGGTTTGAGTTAGTTGTAGCCCTAGTTGAGCCTGCATTGCACCACCTGTTTGAGTTTGCGTCAATGTTTACAGTATGGTACGTCGCGGGTAAGATCCCATAATACCCCCTCCATAGATTGTCTCTTAACTGTACAAGGCGGCCAATGGGTATGCAAAAAACCTCAAAAAAAGTAAAGCAAGTTTTAGTCATCTAGAAATCACTATTAATGTATAAAATAGGTTTCCAGGAAGTAAATAGCATACATGGTCAAAATCTATAGGAATTTTGCTTGTTGGGCAAATTTTTTTGAACCTCCAAGCTAGTTATCTACAAACATAAAAACGAATCATTTATTTAAATTAATATAATCTAAGTCTAACCCTCCCTACCCACACCATAATGTTATACAAAAGCCTCTTGCTTGGATACCAAAGATAACATAAGAGTCTCGAAAAAATTAGTCTGCGGAAATAATTAAGATCCCTTACATGTGGAAATGTTTCTCCTATTCCAAAACTTTCAAACACTTATTCACACCAAGTTTTTTTCCTTTATGGGTTTGTGTATTTTGTTTTGTAAAGGAAGTGGAAGTGATTTGAACTGCATCAACCAGGAAGTGCATGTATTTCACCGCTTGTAATGAAAAATATACTAGGTATGATGTATCGTATTTCATTTTCCTCTACACAATAATGTTAACAATCTTGTTATGAAAAATTAGATATCTGTTTTTCTTTTTTACAGGGACGAGAGTAAAATGGCAGAGTTGTCCGATAGGGCTCTGAAAGCTACAAATTCGAATGTCTGTTCTTTCTCTAGTCAACAATAAAAGGCAAGTAATTTGTACTCAATGTTGGGTAGGAAATTATTGCAGTTTGTTATATGCATTGTGAAAAAAACCCAGTAATATCAAGTATAAGCAATGCGTAATATCAAATTATACATAATAATTATCAAGATTCTACCCAAAAAAACAATGTACACAAATTGAAAATTTAGTCGAGAAATCAAACAAAAATTGAATGTTTTCAAGAATCCATACAAACACAGAAATATTTCAAGAAATCATACGAAAACTGAAATTCAGTCAAGAAAAAAAATACCTGAGTGATCGAAGAGATTGCTTCCAGAACACCTTTGCCTTTTGGTTCCATTTTCCACCACCTCCCTTTTCCTCTTCATAGAAATAGTCATAAATAATGTGCTTATGTCAGTAGTTCTTTCGAGGACGTAAGGATGTCGCGGGCGACGGAGGTATTGACAGCGACGAAGGACAATCCAACTAGAATGAAGTTGTGGGCGATGGAGGCGTCGGCGGCGACGAAGGATAATTGAGAAGAGGTAAAAATGGGAGAAAATGGGATATTGAGTGGTGAAGCAGAAAGTAAAAAGGGATTATGGGATATTGAGGGTCCCAGAATCCCTTTTTTCTTTCTGCTTCAACACTCAGTATCCCATTTTTCTCCCATTTTTACCTCTTCTAAATTGTCCTCCGTTGTCTTCGACGCCTCCGTCGCCCATGACTTCATTCTGGATGGATTGTCCTTCGTCGTTGTCGAGGCCTCTGTCACCCGCGACACCCTTGCATCCTCGGAAGAACTGCTAACAGAAGCACATTATTTATGACTATTTATGTGAACAGGAAAACGGAGGTGGTGGAAATTGGAACCAAAAAGCAAAGGTCTTCTCTAAGCAATCTCTTCGATGACTCAGGTATTTTTTCTTGATTGAATTTCAGTTTTTGTATGATTTCTTGAAATGTTTATGTATTTGTATGGATTCTTGAAAACATTCAATTTTTGTTTGATTTCTCGACTAAATTTTCAATTTGTGTACATTGTTTTTTGGGTAAAATCTTGATAATTTATGTATATGATTTGATATTACGCATTGCTTATACTTGATATTACTAGGTTTTTTTAACAACGCATATAACAAACTGCAATAATTGCAATGGAGGAACCGGCTTTCATGCCATGTCCTACCCAACATTGAGTACAAATTACTTGTTTTTTTTATTGTTGACTGGAGAAAGAATAGGCATTCGAATTTGTAGCTTTTAGAGCCCTATCGAACAACTCTACCATTTTACTGTCGGCCCTATAAAAAAGAAAAAAAAATTTCTAATTTTTCATAACAAAATTGTTAACATTATTGTGTAGAGGAAAATGAAATACAATATATCATATCTAGTAAACTTTTCATTACAAGCAGTAAAATACATGCAGTTCAAATCAGTTCCACTTCCTTTACAAAACAATACACGCAAACCCATAAGGGAAAAATACTTGGTGTGAATAAGGGTTTGAAAGTTCTGACCCTTAATAGGAGAAACACTTCCATATGTAAGGGATCTTATTTATTTCCGCAGACTAATTTTTCTGGGACTGTAAGTTATCTTTGGCATCCAAGCAGGAGGCTTTTGCATAACATTATTGTGTTTATGGTGTGGGTAGGGAGGTTTAGATTAGATTATATTAATTTAAATAAATGATTTGTTTTTATGTTTGTAGATAATCGGCGGTTTAGAAATTTGCACAACAGGCAAAATTCCTGTAGACTATGACCAGGTATGCTTCCTGGAAACCTGTCTTATACATTAATAATGATTTCTAGATGGCTAAAATTTGCTTTACTTTTTCTAGGTTTTTTCCATACCCATTGGCCGTCCTGTATAGTTAAGAGACAATCTATGGAGGGGTATTATGGGATCTTATCTGCGAGGTACCATACTGTAAACATTGACGCAAACTCCAACATGTGGTGCAATGTAGGCTCAACTAGGGCTGATTCGGTATGTGATACTGAACCGAAACCCTTGTCCCGATTCCCAAACCGAAGCTTTTGGGAATCCCAATTTCAAGACCGATCTCAAACCAAATTTCAGGAATACCGAAATAGTTTCAGGACAAATCGGGAATCTTGAAATAATTTTGGGCTATTGGTAATCCCATAACTACAACTAATTCAAACCGGTTTCAAATCAAAATTCCTATTTGTAATTGGTAAGTGTTAACCAAATGAAAAAAAACCTTAGAAAACAAAACCCATATTACCAAATATGAACCTAAATGATAGATGTAATTTGAATAAAAAGAGTTCTAAATTTACGTACACCTAGAAGTTAAACTCAAATCCTTTAACTAAGAGTTAGTTTATAAGTCTCACACACACACTCTGTATAATAATATATCTAAACATATATCGAGAAAGCGAGAGAGAGCAACCCTAAAACCACCAAAGTAGAATTCCAAAGACTTGAGTGTGATAGATTGGCACTAATGTTTTAAAAGGCTCGCCTCAGGGCGCACCTAGGCGCCCTGTGAGGTTGGGCTTGAGGGTTGCCGCCTCTATTTTAAGGGAGTGGGCGGAAGGTGCCAAAAGGTGTCGTCGGAGCTGCCTTAGGGGTTTTTTTATTTTTATTTTTATTTATTTTTTATACTTTCAAACCCAAATTTTGGGTAGGGTTTCAACTACCTCATACCTCTTCCTTGCACTATCATCTCTCTGCCTTGTTTTCTGATTTTTATTTTTTATATAAAGGATGTGTGTGCTGTCTGCGTGCATTGTTATATGTGTGCTCATTGTGCTTTTCATCCTCTATTATATATATATATATATATATATATATATACGTGTGTGTGTATGTGTATTTATAATATATATGTGTGCTCAGGATGATTATTGATTAATAATCTTTTTTTTTTAATATAATATGTGTATGCTTAGTGTATATATTACAAAATTTAGGTCCCACAAGGCTTGGCCTCACGCCTAGGCTGGGCTATCCGTCGGACACCTCGCCCACGCCTCATGCTTTTAATACATTGCTTGGTTACAAAAGATACATTGTTTCACAGCTAAAGCTTTTGGAGATCAATGAACAACTTGCAAGGATGAAACCTTCTAGGAGAGGTCTTGCAAATACAAATACTACAATCTTAGAAATGAGATGATGCAAAGCCAGAAGAAGCAACAAAAATTATTTTCATAAATTTGGGGTTCCTATTCCATCTTGACTCCTCAATTCGAGCGAATTTAATTATGAGTTGTGGGGATCTATAATTTCATTTCTTTTTACTTTTCATGTGGTTATGATGTTGAATCATGACCGTTGCATAGGTGGTGATCATGATATGTGTATGGTCTGCACGAGTCCTATCACATTTTTGGGTAAAATCAACTACTTGGGGTCGAATAGTTACAAAATTTTCATGAAAAATAAACAAAGTAGAGCAGAAAGCACATCAAAATGTGGAGCTGCAAAACCCTTGGATTAAAAAAATGAAAATTTAGATGTTATCCATAAGAGATTTGTAACCCACCAACTGAACAAAACCCACATAAATGTTTCAAAGAATTAGACTTTCTAAGACCCTTTTGGAGCAACAAAGTAAAAACCCAGAAAACTTTACCTTGCAAATCCAATTATCCAACAACCAGAGAAATGAAACCAGGTAGGCCTGCAAATTACAACGGGTAATGGAGTGGTGCAGTCGGTGCTATAAATATCAGGATTGAAGAAAACCTATTAAAGCATTCAAGATAAATTAGCAGAGAAAAGTCATGAACATCAAATCCAAAACGTGAACAAATTTCACAAACACTAATCTAGAATTTGAACCCTAAATTAAATTTCAAACCCTAAATTAATTCCAAAATTTACCTGATTTGGGGGAGAATCGGTGCACAGTGAGGTGAGGGATGAGAAGGAAGGCTCCACAGTGAGGGTGAGTCACTTGTCTAATGTGGGAGGAGGAGAAGAGAGATCGAGAGAAATCGGCGAGGGGGTGAGGTGAGAGGTGAGATCGAGAGAGAGAGAGTGAATGTGTGACATCCCACATCGCCCAGGGGAGTGATCCTTAAATGTATATTCCCATCCCTACCTAACACGAGGCCTTTTGGGAGCTCATTGGCTTCGGGTTCCGTAGGAACTCCGAAGTTAAGCGAGAAGGGGGCTAGAGCAATCCTATGATGGGTGACCCATTGGGAAGTTGCTCGTGAGTTCCCAAAAACAAAACCGTGAGGGCGTGGTCGGAGCTCAAAGCAGACAATATCGTGCTATGGTGGTGGAGCGGGGCCGGGAAGTGATCCGCCCCGGGCCGGGATGTGACAATTTGGTATCAGAGCCTAACCCTGACCGCGTGTGTGTCGACGAGGACGTCGGGCCCCTAAGGGGGTGGATTGTGACATCCCACATCGCCCAGGGGAGTGATCCTTAAATGTATATTCCCATCCCTACCTAGCACAAGGCCTTTTGGGAGCTCACTGGCTTCGGGTTCCGTAGGAACTCCGAAGTTAAGCGAGAAGGGGGATAGAGCAATCCCATGAGTGGTGACCCACTGGTAAGTTGCTTGTGAGTTCCCAAAAAAAAAAACCGTGAGGGCGTGGTAGGAGCCCAAAGTGGACAATATCGTGCTACGGTGGTGGAGCGGGCCTGGGAAGTGATCCGCCCAGGGTCGGGATGTGACAGAATGAGTGAGGGTGAGGTCGAGGAGGGTGAGGTGAGGTCGAGAGAGAGTGCCTGAGTGAGGGTGAGGATGTTGAGGAGTGAGGTCGAGGAGAGGTCGAGGAGACATGTAGAGAGAGTCTGAGAGAGTGACTGAGTGACAGTGAGGGTTTTATTTGGATTCAACGGTTGAGATTAAATCTCAACAAAATTAGGCGACTGTTACAATTTCAAATATATATTTAAAATTAAATAATATATATATTTATTTCGGTTCGGTTCGGGATTACCGAACGAAATGAAAAGTGAGATCGATTCCCGTACCGAATTTTCGGGATTTTCGGTTTAGGATTTTTTTTTGGTTTGGTTTCGGAATTTTTTCAATTCGGTTTGGGATTTTCAATATTTTTTTTCCAGCCCTACTTTTAATTCTACTAGGCCTTGGACATCACATTATTCTTTAGGGTTTGACTTGTACTAGGCTTTTTGTGGCCTTTTTTTAGTCCTACACTATTTTTGGGGTCGATTAACACCCTTTCCCATAAAATAAAATAGAAGAAAAACTAATGAAAATTAAAAAAAAAAACTTTAATTTTAATGAAAAATGACAAATAAAGGTGTAGTAAATAGTACCAGTGGGAGGTAAAAATGTGATTTTTTTGTTAAAATTGAATAATAGCGGAAGTGTTTCGTTAAAACTCTCTAAAATATAGGGGCGTGCTATCCACACATCTCTTTTTACATCTCACACACCGCTTTTTAATTTCTGTCCGTTGATCTTCTTCAATTCATCAGATCCGATAGCTAAAAACTAACAAGGTGTGAGGGAAGTAAAAAAGGGTGTGTAGATATCACATCCCAATATATTGTTCCAATTTGTATAGAACATCGTTATCATTAAATAAAATAAAAAATTAGATTATGGGGCCCTTATAAAATTTGGGCTGGGTAAAAGAGTTGGGACTTGGCCAATACTCTAGGCCTTTTAAAGGCCCCCTTAAACCTTTCGCGTTCTCTCGCTCGCTGCCTGTAAACCCTAAACCCTTGCATCTGCTGCTGGGGCCTGAATCCTCCGCATCATCCTCATCACCGTTTCTCCACCGTTGCGACCGCTACGTTCCTCACCTCTCACTGGTTCGTCTCTCCTCGTCTTCCACCTCCCTCTTCTTAGATGAGATTCTAGGTCGCCGCCCTCCGCCCTCCGCCCAACCATTTGCGGTTCGGGATAGAAGCAGATCTCGCAGCTCCGCCTTTTTATTTGCTCAAACTTAAGAAATGGCCGAATTGCTTCAAGTTTATATTGCTTTTTCTTTTTTCTTCCATGAATTTGATTTTGAATGGACTATTGTGGTGCTTGACATTTTTCGTTCCCGAATCTACATTTTTGTTTTGTTTTGTTTTTATTTGTTTTTGGTATTTTTTCAATTCTTTATGTTTTCACAGCGAGAGTGAATATGAATTTCAACAACGTTAAGGTTCCGAAAGTTCCCGGTGGTGGTGCAGTTTCTGCTTTGCTTAAGGTTGGCATAATTGGTGGGCTTGGCTTGTATGGAGCTGCCAACAGTCTGTACAATGTCGAGGGAGGGCATCGAGCCATTGTGTTCAACCGGATAATCGGTGTCAAGGACAAGGTTATGGTCTAATCTCTACTATTGCATTTTATCTGTATTTCAAGGTTATACTTCAGTTGATTTTATGAACGAAGTTGCATTTTCAAATGTAGTATTACTGTGGCTTAATTTGAAAGGCAAGCCCCAAAAGCTCTTGGCTTTAATAACTATATTTATACGGGTTTATATTCTGTCTATTGAGATTGTTCCAACACAGATTAGCGATCCTATGTGAAGAGAAACTTCCGAGGATGATTGTATCCGTTGTTAAGACAATTTATCCTAAACGAGGTTGGCCCCTCCAGTTATAAAACTAATGGGGTTAACCTGAGTCATATGCTTAATTTGTTCAAGTTAAGGACGAGTCTAAGAACCTGTAGACTTACTTTGTGCGTGTGAAACGTCTTTCAGGTCTATCCAGAGGGTACACACCTTATCATTCCATGGTTTGAGAGGCCAGTCATTTATGATGTCCGTGCACGACCTCATCTAGTGGAGAGCACTTCTGGGAGCCGTGATCTCCAAATGGTTGATATCTTTTTCCTTCCTTACTGTTAAACGATTTTGACAACTTCATGGCTTGTAATATTGCTCAACTTCATGGTTTGTAATTTTGACAATAGATAAATCTCTATTCTCTTTTATGTATGTGATGTATGCATAGTGTTAGCATTTAAACCTGTATCCTCTATGTTCAAAACATGTCTTTTCATCAGGAAGCACTTTTCAACAAATTTTAATTAAAGAGACAATTTAGTTATTTTGGTTAATGTTGTCTGCAGTCCTTGTCCTCAATGTTAAATTTTGTTTTCTCATTGTGCTGTACAGGTGAAAATTGGGCTTCGAGTGCTTACTCGACCTCTACCAGACCAACTGCCCACAGTTTATAGGACTCTTGGTGAGAATTACAATGAGAGAGTCCTTCCTTCCATTGTTCATGAAACTTTGAAAGCTGTTGTTGCACAGTATAATGCTAGTCAGCTCATTACTCAGAGAGAGGTAGGGAGAAACGCTCTTGCTATACATATATTCATTTTCCTTTCTAGTCACTTTGAAGTTCTCCCCCCCCCCCCTTTTTTTCATACCTTGTCTACTTGTATAGTTATTTAGATGAAGAGGTAGAAGTTCAAATGTTTCCTTAGTGTTGATTATCCTTTTTGTGTTTAGACTGTTAGTAGGGAAATACGGAAGATTTTGACTGAAAGGGCTGCCAATTTCAACATTGCGCTGGATGATGTCTCAATTACCACTCTCACTTTTGGGAAGGAGTTCACGGCTGCAATTGAGGCCAAACAAGTGGCTGCACAGGAAGCTGAGAGAGCTAAGTTTGTTGTGGACAAGGCTGAACAAGACAAGAAGAGTGCTATCATCAGAGCAGAGGTTAGTATAACACATTCTCAAAATATATAATATCTACTGGTCTTGTTTTAATTGCAATTTTACTAGCCATTAAACCGAAATTGGTTTTTAAGCGTATAGCTCGCTGAAAGTTTTCGGAAAGCCGTGTGCATGAACAACTACTTTATAGATCCTAATTCGAGATGTATCCTTATTTTTCATTATTATTATGCTCGTCTTTGAATTAGCATCAGTGGTTTTATTTCTTAATCCTGTGATTTTCTTTAGAAACAAATCAGACAACTGTGTATATAGAATAAAACAACATTTAACCAGTTACGTCCAAGTACTCTGTTTACAGAATAAGATGGACATAAAATCACGATATTCCTGTAGGGATGGATGTGGGTATTCCTTTTAAACTTTTATTTTGCTTAAATCAATTATCTCTGTTGGTCAGGGAGAGGCGACTAGTGCCAAGCTGATTGGTGAAGCTATTGCAAACAATCCGGCATTTATAACACTGAGGAAGATTGAGGCTGCAAGAGAGATTGCACATACAATTTCAAATTCCGCAAACAAAGTTTTCTTGAACTCAGACGATCTGTTGTTGAACCTTCAGGAGATGAATTTGGATATCAACAAGAAGTAGACACTGCAGGTTGGACTTGTAATAATTTTGTTTCAGATTTGTCAAATTGTGAAAATATTTCGTTGAAGAGTTGATCAATGGAACTTAGAGTGTACTTGAGTCTTTTGATGCACCGCTAGTTGGCATGGCAATTGCTGTTCGCGAAGAGCAAATTCTCAACACTCAAATGGAACTTTTCTGATGCGGTTACTTCTATGTGTTTCGCATGTTATAATATCTGATGTCCATGTTGTCCTGCCCTCTATATTTTGCGTCGTTTTATGTTTGATAGTTTATAAATCTCACTCATAGGCATGGCATTCTTGAGCCTTGAAGGTGATGATTTTACCGGAAGAAAATTTACCACCACATCTTGGCCAGAGGTATGCAGGCCGAATAGGCAACAGAGTTTGCTTCCTGTTTGTGCTACTGGCCGCGAATGATTTTATGAAATTGTGGTTTTTCTAGCGTAAGTTAACTAAAGAATGCATGTTTTGCATACGGTTGATCAGTCATTACAAAGACAAATGTGGCAGTACAGTCATCGTTGCGATGAATTTGCTGAGACATTAACAAAAGAAACAAAAAAAATTCAAATCCTATATGTTAACAAGGAAATCACCGTCTCTAATGATCAAAACTGTGAATGTAGCTGCACAAACCGTGGGAATTAGACAGTCGCTGTCACCTCTGTGTATACTATATTGATCAGACACATTCACGATCACTCATCCACAAGCAACTGATCGCATCAGAGTTGCTCCTGTGGCGATTCAACCGTTCCCAACCACCGTTCAAAGTCGAGAATCAATGAAGCTTCAACAGGTAACGAAAAATCCTCAGTTTCTCCAAGATACATTTCATTGCTTAAAAGAAATTCTTCTTCGCTGCCAAAGCATATCGGGTGAGTAGAAACATCATTTATCGGCATTGCAACATTACCGTCAATGCTGCTTATGCACTCATCATCATGATTCATGTTGCATTCAATTTCATCAAAAGGCAACACAGAAGGAGTACTGCTTTGATCAATGGAATTAGTGATCACATCCACACTGGAAGTTTGTGATCCCAGTTCTTTTCTTGCTTTCTTCTTGATAGGCGGCTTCTCATTCAATAGTTCATATCTTTCTGTTTTTTTAACCGGCGGCTTCTCATTCAATAGATATTTTCCACATGATGTCGTATGATTGGCACCAAACGCTACAGTAAAAGTGTATATGTGACATGTAAGTGGTTCTCATATTCTGCGTAGTTATAATCTAATGGTGTTGCATACCACCTAGCTAGGTCTGGTCTCACAGTGAGTTCCCCCTTTACTTTGGTTCGAGTACCTTGTGTCATTCAAGACGGTCGTCTCCAAAACCAATAAAATCTTGTTTCTTAGCAGACAAGTTAAATTTATCACTTAAAAATTTTTTGTTTCATTTATGTATGTCAGCACCTCAATATGTCCAAAAAAAAATAAGCAGAATTTGTGGAGACATCATCAGCTTCATCAGGAGGATCACAGCCTCGCACAAATAGTTGCTTTATCTTTGATAAGAAGAGGAGAAGCTCCGCGCACAGCTCTGAAAGCTGCGCTCTCGCAGCTTCCACCTTGTACGGTTTTAGAGGAAGGAAACACTCCGTTGTTGGTTCTTCCATACACCTGATCCAATATCCGTTGCTCAATATGTGAGGCTGTGACGTGAGCTCACAAGAAACGCGCTTTTAAATCTGATTCCTGCAAGCAACATTAGTATTGAGTTCAACTTGATAATCAGTAGTTATTCTACTCAACTCTTGTAAGGAATGAAGATAGCGACTCAAAGAATAAAGTGTTTCTCGGAAGAATTAGGCGAGAGTAGCAGTATGTTCAAATTCCTTTCTTTTACGAGTACAAACTAAAACATACAAGGGTTAATCAAGTTAATTAAACAGAAACGACATGAAACCCTTTTACGTATCCCTGCTATGGCAAGCCCTGATGCCACAGGCTTAAGATAGTAGCTAGAAGACCAACCCAACAATGCATACTAATCACAAGTAAATAACCACTTAACTCAACGCATGCTAACTTTTCCCCTCAGTAGGAGCCATTAGGAATTGAATACAAGAATCGACAGACAACTAAGTTCTAATAAGTGACTAATTTGATGTAGTTCAAGATGCAATGCCTCAGTGAAAAACTTATATGCTACTCTGTTCCCCCTACTAAATATTGAAGGTATCGTCAATGAAAGCTTTATTGGCACGAGTCAAAATTAAATGATTCAAAGATATGCAAGAGAAATAGGCATTCATTAAGAATTAATGAGCCCCTTATATGGACATGAAAAACTTCATTCCATCTAACTAGACTCACAATCACGAGCACCGAGGCAAGAAGCCTCATTAGAGTAAGTTCCAATCATGTCCTCCTAACAAAATTATATGCATCAAGGCAAGCAGACTCATTAGATGTTATGCATAAAATTGAGTATAATGTAAACAGAAGCTATAGAAGACTATACTAGTATATTGTATATTTCCAAGTAGAATCTTTGTGGCCTAAACTCCAGTTTAAGGATTTATTACTTGTAAGCATTACAATATGTACAATCTGAACTTTTGTGGCCTAAATCCGCGTATATCAAAACGTAAACACAACAAATAAGGCAAACAAAAAACCAATCAAAAGAATATGGCAGCAGGGTACTCCTATTACAATTAAAGCCCCTTGTTACATTCTAATAAGAGGTCAGTTACTTACCTAAATTCATGCAGTGGAGTATCTCCTGATCCTCCTCTCTGATCAGCTGCTTTCATTTCCACTTCTCAACTTCAAAACAGGGTAAAAGTCTCAACAAAGATAACTGGATAATGATGTGCAAGAAAATTTATTGAAGATAATAAGCTTTCATGAAAAAAATATTAAGCACATTCAACTAACACATTTAATTGTCGGTGAAACTGAAAACACATTTAAAATCTATTTACTGGAAAGGAATAGTATAATCACTCAAGGATAACTGAGAAAAGAACATGTAGAGACGGTGCCACAAGAAGTATGAGGATTCCCTGCTTGCTTGTACTCAACTACATTGTCATAATCCGACTAAAATAATAGGTAAGAACAGAAAACATTAAGAACCAAAAAAGTACAGTGAACAAGCTTTATCAGCAGCAACATATACAAGTCCAGTACCACAAACTACTTTGCTGGGTGGATTAAACATAAACACCAATACTGGTACAGTGTTGTTATTACAGATGAATACGAGCATCTAAGCGTGAAACAAAAACCAAATATTGTATGCTATGTGCAACTCCAGTACCGGCAGCGGAAGTAAAATAACTTTGATGAAATTTCCTAACATTTGTGTAGTTAAGAAAAAGTTAGGACCTTCAATGGCTAAAAAAATAAGGAACGCCATTGCTTCGCAGCATTATCAGTCACCCAGAAAGAATTGTTGGGTGTGCATCCCAAAAGGTTGGCTCAATAATATTACAATGTTCTACAATAACTCTTTTCCCAGAATTCCCATTACATTCTTCGTTCTCGTGTATCCTTGTGGTGTCTTCCTGCATACAAATAATATACAAGGTTTAAAATAAAAAACCGCATACCACAGGAAAATCATAGAGAGGACTAGCATGTAATAAACCATAAGGATAGACTAGCCCTTTGACATCTTCAGTGGGTCTCGACTTTCATATGTGTGCGTGGGTGTGTTTCCTAGTGGCCAAAGAAAAATTGTCCTACATTATTGGCGAGAGTTGGTACATTATCTACTCAAGGCTCCAGACCTCTTAAAGCTAGGCCACCATTCCTTAAAAAACATCATATGTGGGTTTTCCTTTCATAAATGTGTGATCCTAAACAGGGAAAAAGGAATAAAATAAATAAATAAACAAAGAGATGCAATTTTCTCTTTTTTGCCAATAAGAGATCCACTATGCCCAAACCACGTTAGTTGGGATATAGCACTAAGAAATATTCACGTCCAAGTAGGAAAGAAAGATAACCTTGTCCCAGAAAGCAGAAGATCCATGGCGGAACATGACTGGTAATTTGTTGTACTCGATACCAAATTGGTTAAGCAATTTCTCTTTGTCTCCTGTTTGAGTACCCTGGCAATTAAAATTTGAAAAACATTATGAGACGGAAATGACAAGAATACTATAAAATGGATTTTGGATTAACCACATCATACATGTAATTGAATGAGCAAGCGCACTCATATAATGTGACAGCCAAAAATCTGGTTTTTTCTATTTTTCAACTTTTGGAGAAGGAGATGCTAAATAAATTGGACAACAGCAGAGATTGCATGTAAAAGAAAAATAAAAAATAACAATAAAAGGAAAGCAGAATAAAAGATTTAATGAATAGAAATGCTAAAAAGTTAAAATTTAATAAAAGTGGAGGATAGATCATTATTAAGGAAAAATGTGTCCCAAATATACCTTCAGGACGAGCTGAGCTTCACTTTTTCTTTTTCCAGACTTAACAAGCTCCCAGAAACAAGTATTGTATTGGTTGTTAATGTGGCCTGAAACCCATGAGAAATGTAAGTCCTATAAATTTACCACCTTATCCAGATGAAATTCATATTTTAATGCAACCTTAACAAATTTGAACCTATTATCCTTTGGAAAATTTAGAGCTGAATACTCACAATCGACTTGTCTCCAAGATAGATAATCTCGAAGAATTTCATATGAAGGATAGCAGACAGCACGCCCATCAAAATACGGAGGGTACTTCAACTCTTTTTGTGGGAAGAAATCTTTCCATTTCATCACGTACATGGAAGTGAAGAATGACACAATAACAGATACCATCTCACTGCAAAATTTTGGTAATTCCAATATAGGTAAGAAAGATCAATCTGATTTGTAGGGAAGAGAAGTGATTCAAGGATAACATTATGAAGAACCCTGGCAGAGATGTAAAGTACCGTAAACCAGTGAAAACAGTATTTTAGAATCCAAGCATAACTATACTCCATATAGAGTATCCAGTTAAAGGAAATAAGAAAGGTGACAGAAGCAAAACCTTGCTTGCCTCTGATAGAATTGAGAATCCTTCTTCAAAACAAAGCTGTAATAACAGACAATGTGATTACAGATGATATAGACCACAAAGTTCAGATACAAAAAATATTCTATACCTGTATTCGTCACTGACTCCATATGAGAAAACCAAGTCTTGGAACTCTTTTAGAACAGCCACTGCACATGAATTCATAAGGTTGATAGCTTGCTCATCATTCGGCTTCACAAATTCATGAACTTCAGAAAACCTTCCAAACCCAAACAACTGAGAATGATTTCTTGAATCTTTCGAGGATAATTAACAATAAAAATCACATGCATCCATAAAGAAAACTTGATTATTCTGAGTTGTAGGTTAATTGCGGAATGACAGAAAAGTTGCATCCCTTAGTTTGTTAAAGCCGAGACTACCATTGTTATTCTTTGTAGTTAATGCGATAGATGACAAACATGTTTAAAAGAGATGTCTGATTTGCACAACAGGTGGAATAACAAGGACCTAATATTTCAGTTGCACCCACTTGATAATATAACATGGGAATTCCTCATAGAGTGATCTAATCTAAGTCAATTTTTGTAACCTGTTAAAATTTTATGATTGGCACCATTTGTAAGGATGTCCCACAAGGTGACTCTACCACCCCTAATAATTAGCAGCCCAAGAGAAGACAGTCACAGTAACAACGACCATAATTAAGTTACCCTTGTCATGTGAGTAACAGTTTACCTGTGAAAATGGCAACCATCGATCCTAATTACAACCCATGTTGATGGGATCAGTTTGTCTTCATGCTGGAAGGACCTAATATAATCAGGTTCAACTTTTCCAATATCCTTTGTAAAACAACCAAGTTCCTTCTGAAGATGTGCGTGCTTGTTCCAAAACCTTCTCTCAGCTATATTCTTCGAATGGACTATGCTTGACTTTCTCCTAAGTCTCTTGACAGGAGAACCATTTTCATTGTGCTTCACAACTTCAAACACCTGAATAATGTACGATGGAGATCTTAGCATAAGAAGTCAGAAGGCACCTATGTTGAAACACAAACTAGAATGTATCTGAAATAAAAAATATAAATAAAATGAAATGCACTCCAATTACATAGTGGTCAGGATTTGGCAAACCAAATATATTTTTCTTAACAGAAAATAAAAAAAGCACAGTATTTTTACCAATAAAGACACCCAAATTCTTTTCAAATAGACAAGTTAAGATCCAAGGTTCTTGGACTTTGGAGCAAGTTTGTTATTTCTATACTAAGAAATTTCCAATACAAGATCATATACATGATTTTGTTTCCTAGAGGTCGAAAATCTTGTCCCCATAAACTTCAATTTGGTTATTATGTGCTACATCAAAAAGATATCCTACGTTCTACAGCATAAGTCCAGTATCATTTGATGCACCAAAACTTAATCAAATGACCCTGAAAATCAAAACTAAAAATAGTTTTTGAAACTCATAAGATACTAATTCAAATTCCTAAGGATTTGCTCATAATAAACTAAACGAAATTGATTTTTTTTTTTTTTGGTGTTACTTTGGCAGAGAAGTTTAGTTTGAATCTAAAATTTAAAAAAAAAAATGAAAAAAGTCAAGTGCTCAAGTGTCACATGAGGTAAAATTCTTGTGGTATTGTTAAAATCTTCCCAAACCAAAAAAGTGAAACCTTTGCTGAGATGAGTAAGATAGACTCCACTACAGAATAAAAGATTACCTCTACTTTCAAAATGCAGGATCCTTGTCGAAACATTGAATGCAATTTTTGATAGTTGATATCACACTTTCTGTAAAGAAGGTCATTTTTTTCTTCCTTGCTGCTGTCCTGCAGAATACATAGATGCATGACAAGTGAAAAAAAAAAAAAAAACTGCAAGCATAAAAAGAACATTTAGCATGCCAATTTGAACGTTAAAAATTATTTATCATAGAAGAAAAATAAATCACATTCAAAAGCAAAAGATATGTACTTCCTACCATATACCTATTCTCAAATGGTTAAACTAGAAAAATTCGGCCATTTTGAAACATGGCAAAGAAGAGATTGATGATACAAATATTTGAGTATCTGGTAATTTAGTGATAACATAATGTTAAAATGGAAATGACAGAAAAATGAATACAATTACAAGGAACTAGAGGGACATATTTGATACTTTAAAAAGTTCGAGTGTCTTCCACAGATAATCATGCATATTAATATGCCAATTAATGCATAAAATGAAAATTAATTCTTCCCACCTTTAGTAAGTCCAGTGCTTCGCTTTCGGTCATTCCAGATTTAATTAGCTCCCATAGGCAAGTGTTATGCAGGTTATTTGTATGACCTGCAAAATGCATAATGTAAATGGAAATTTACTTGGAAAATTTTACTTGAATCAGAGACCTATATTAGTTGAAGATAAGTATAGTAACTTCCATACTTGAAACATCATTGCAAGACTACTCACAGTTGTTTTGTCTCCACAAAAGATATGACTGAAGGACTTCTTCTGATGCACAGCGTATAACACGTGCATGAAATGAAGGGGGGTACATTAACTCCTTATGAGGGAAGAATTCTCTCCATTTTGTGACATATGCAGAGGTGAAGAAAGATACGATAATGGTCCCTACTTTGCTGCACATACAATTTGTACATAAATGAATGACTTAACAAAAACTGAAACTGAATACAGACCATTACCAAATTTACCAAAACGATAATCCACCAAGTAAGATTGGTGTCAGTTTCTACAAGATAATAAATTTATAATTCTTTTTATATTTCATCCCCAGAATTAATAAGTCAAATCACCTATTTTCTCTCAAAAACTACCTCCCTGACTCCTACTTCTTTGAATATATAACATTTGCCAACATAGATTCACATCCCCAGAGAGATACATTGTCTTTAGTATACTTTTCTTCCTATATATATTTCAACTTGATCCAAATCAAGCTAAAATATTTCAAATTCCAATAAGGGGGTGACATGGGTAGTAAAAACTAATTTGTACAGTTTAGAGATGGGTAAGGCATTATTCAACCCCATGTTCTCCCGAGACTTTCAAATTGGATTTGCTTTAGTATAACGTACAGAAAATGAACATGTTAGTTCCGAACCGATATTTGTTTTCTTTAACTCAAATGCCCACCCATCATTTTTACAAAAATCTTAGATGCATCAGAGGCCAAGAGAGCTGAATTAAAGTTGAGAAATAAAACCTGGCACGCCTTTGGTAGAATTTGGACGTCTTCTTGAAGACAAAGCTGCGAGCACAGCGCCAAGAAATAACAGTGTGAGGCTCTCTTACAGCTAAGTTAACATAAACGAAACACAAATACAGTACTACCTGTATTCATCACTGAAGCCATATGAAAACACTACGTCTGGAAATGCCTCTGACACAGAAATTGCGCATGAATTCATCAAATTCAGAGCTACCTCATCATTTGGTTTCTCAAATTCCTGAACTTCAGAAAACCTAACCAGAAAAGAAAAGGAAAAAAGGAGAACGTCACCATCCACATCGTCTCAAGATCAGAGAGAGCGAGAGAGAAGTAGTCAACACCTTTGAAAATCACGACCATCAACCCGAACAACGATCAAATTGGGCAGGAAAACCTCGTCTTCAACTTCATACGACTTGACATACTCGTATTTACTGTTTGCCATCTCCACCACCTCTGCAACTATTTGAATGATCTCTCAGCCTCGAAATTTGAGGCCCCAATCGCAGAATCGCTTCCTCTCTTGGGTTTGTGGCGCGCGCATAAACTGATGAAGTGCAGGGGTTTTAGGATGAAAAGACAAAAAAGCCCCTCTCCATCTCGGAGAAGGATTCTCTTCTCTCTTTTTTCCCCTCCCCTTCCCTCTCCTCCTCTTATTTGAACGATCACAGTTAAACTACGTTAACATCTTATATTAATTTTTTATAGAACAAGAAAGACAAAATAGAAAGTATGAGAGAAGGAAATGAAAAGAGGAGGGGCGCTCTCGGAATTTACAAATGGAGTACACCATACACACTCTAATAAGCAACTGATACGAACTGGGATTGTTAGCACGACTTGAAGTTGATGAGGTATCCCAAACACGCCGAGGATTTGAAGACCAATTGGATTATGTCATTAACTAATTTTTAGTTCATCAAACAATGTTACAGAGCATATTGGCTACTGATTTGGACATAAATAATTAATAAATTGAATTTGAAGGCCAAATATATTACACCGCATTAGAAATTGAAATGATCATTGACAATTAGGGTTCCCAGTTCCAAGACAAAGACAAACATAAAAAACTGTTCAAATCAAGAGTTCTAATTGATGAATTTTGTAATGTCCCATTAATTTTTATGCAGCAAAGAGCTACCTAATTTCAAAACGGCACAAATAAGAAAATCCACCCAAATCTAATTGAATAAACCCTAATTTGAATTTTGCCCTCTGGCGGCTTTCTTTGTTTGAATGAGTCTGAGAGAGACTGAAGATTGAGAGCGAGGAGAGAGAGAAGAGAGAGATGGAGTGAGCCTTACGAAAGTAAACTTCCCACTCCAATTCAACTGCTAGTTGGAAAGACGACGATGTTTACTGTGTTTCGCCACCGTTAGGCTCTTAAACCAGCCCGAAACATTTTTGAATTGGGATTTACACTTGACCCATCATTTCAAAAAATTTCAACCTCTTCTGAAGGCAAATTGTTTTTAAAATCAAAATGTTTCTAACTACGTTTGGTACAAAAATTTAAAATATTTTTCGATCACAAATGCATTTAAATTTTTAATAAGAATTTGTGATGAATTTTTGCATAAAAACACGTTCGATCTATTAAAAAAAAAAAAAAACACTTGTGCTTGTAAGAGAAAGTGTTCCTTTACAATAGTAACTACAAGCAGGATTGGAATATAAAGATGTAAATGTTTAAACAACCTAGCTTTTAGTTTAGGAAAATAATTTCCCTCATAATTCATCATGGATATTTACTAGTATTTCAGGTTAATCACATTATGTCATGTATCAAAATTAAAACACAAGATAATGTAGGATTATCTTAAGTTTGGCCTAGATGAGTTAATGTAGAATAGATAGCCGAGTGGATTAAAGGCGAAATGGACCGAAGAAAGGCAAAAAGATGTAGTGAGATTTTACAGTTGGAGAAGGATTCACTCCCCTCTTTTGTTCCCTCCCCTTCCCTCCCCTCGTATTTGAATAATCACGGTTAAGTCACGTCAACATCTTATATTAATTTTTTACAGAAAGAAAAAGATAAAATAGAGAGTGTGAGAGAAGGGGATAAAATCCTAGTCCCTCGATCTCCAACATTGCTAGTCTGCTACTGACATTGTTAGGTTACACAATAGAACCGAGTACGTCTAATAGGCCCATCATATCTATCATACTCTTTGTGCGACTCAGTCTCCCATCAGCGCAGCCTCCACTATCGCCGACGCCGCCGTCGCAGCCTCACTTAGTCTCCCTTTCTCTCTATTTTTGTTTGTGCTGCTAATTTCAATTTCTTATCTTATTTGTGTGTAATTTCTAATTCCTTATTCAATTGGGTGTGTGTAATTTCATGGTTGTGTATTTGGATCAATGGTTTTTCATTTCATAAGAAGAAAAAAAAAGAAGTAAATTGCAATTGTTTTTAACTTTTATAACGTTTTTATTATTTTCAACTTTTCATAGATTAGTAGTTTTATTCTTTTTCAACTTTTTCATACATTTGATTAATTGATTTGGAAGCAACATGCAATTCGTAGTTTATATTATTACGGTTGGCCCATCTGCTCTGCCACCAACATGATGAGTCTTTTCTAGATTTTAGAACAATCAAATTGCGTAGGAAATCGATGACTATTGTAACACATTCCCAGGCACTAGTCTTTGAATTTATTCAGTAAAAATCGTAAAGATTCAAGTAATTTGTGTGGTACAAAAAATTCGCCGTCCTCATAATGAGCTAGCAATTATATGGTTCAAATTTGCACTGGCGAAAATCGAACCTAACATCTTTTACTTACAAGTGAAGATGAATATCACTAAATCGTCGTATTAAGTAGCTTTGGAATGCCATTTTGAGAGATTTGTTTCTGCAGGAGTTACCAATTGCAAAGGAGCATCATTCACCAGAAAAATAAAATTTCAAACGACAAGCATGTTTTTCAGATCTGTTGAGAAATTCGTCACGGTAGTAATGCGGAAGCCTTCCTCCTTTCTATCTATTTCACCGTTTGGCTAGATACGACGCTTCACCGTAGTAGTTCACAGCTCAGACCTCAGCTTGATGATGCTGTTCTGCCAATGATCGGGCTGATCCCTTAATCCCAACATCAAAAGGATCAGCAGAGGATTCTACTTCTCTGTTTCTATGCCAATCGTCCGTGGATGATATCCTAATGAGAACTTGTGCCTCTAAAATGTGTAAACTCGTAGTAGTACGTGAATTGATTTAAATGCATGCACACATATTAAACAACAGCGGTAGAACTTCACCCTCCTCCCTTTTAGAAGAATACTAGGGAAATGTTTAAGTCAGGTTATCGGTTTCTGCGTATACAAGCTATATGGTGCATTTGCATACTGGTGTCTTACAAATTATCTTCATAAACTTTTAAAGAATCTGTATGAGATCGCATATGATGATCGAGAGATTTTTCACGATGGAAGTGGGAGAAGGAATTCAAAGGTACAACATCATTGCTTATAGTTTATGCTTTTCCCGTCTTATATCATTGTTCTGACAATGTTGTACTGCTAACAACTGATTGGTGCCTAGAGTAGTGGACTTACTCTGTAGTTTCTTTTTATCCGTTTCAGGTCATTTTTTGTGTTATGAACTGCTTTTAGCCTCTCTCTGTGTCTCTCTTTCAGAGGATCATGATCAGGACAGTACCATTGTTGCTGTTAACATCATCATAATTGTTTTTCTGCCTACTTTCAACTTCTGGCAGATTCTTATTTGGTTTGTATCATTTAACAACTGCATCAACATGGATGATTCTGTGCTGCAACTTGCAACTGCATCCTGTAAATTCGCATAAATTCTCTCAATTGTTGATGTTCTATCTCACTTGGTAGAACATGTAAATTGCCTTAGGTGTACCATTCTAAAACATTCCTTGGTGGAAGCCGCAAGGCTGCTGTATTTCCTTTGTGCATATAAGCCAAAATCCTCACCCATTGTCAGGCTTGCAGCCTAGATGGGTTATCCTGCAAGTGACAGTGACTGGATTATCATGGTTCATATGATCGCCTCAACCATCTATTTATTGAAATAGCTGCTTCTTGCAATGCATAACAACTATATATTTCTCATGTTTTTCCATCCTTTTTCTGCATACTGCAATTTGTTTGGCATTAAAGTGTTTAAATTGAGAAGATACGAGATGCCAACTTTTGGTGCAATGTAACAGATATGGTCCAGGTTGGAGTGAAATATGTTTATGGATGTTTATCTTACTGAACTGCACCTTGGATAATCAAATGATGGTTGATATATTTATGAGGATGCATTTTAGGCATTTCTATAAAAAGCCCCTTTATTTGATGCCTAAGGTGAAGTCTGCAACAAAAAGAATGGTGCCCCTTCACGAACAGAATGGTAGAGTTTAGTTTCCAATGGCCCCGGAGATGGGATCGGCCCAGGCTATTTGAGGAAATGCGTCTGTTGAGTTTTGCAGGTTCCGAGGTCTTAAATCATAT
This sequence comes from Pyrus communis, assembly GCF_041283825.1. NCBI lineage: Eukaryota > Viridiplantae > Streptophyta > Magnoliopsida > Rosales > Rosaceae > Pyrus > Pyrus communis. The sequence continues at coordinate 32,721,700 of NC_142569.1, read as the reverse complement.
ATTTAACATGCTTGTATCTCAAACGGTAGTTATAAGAGCAACTCCACCAGTTTTAGAAGCACAAGGGCAAGGGCAAGGAGAATGAAATCGCCCTTACTATCACTCTGAACAGTAATTGCCTTTGTGCAAATAGTTACGTAGTGAAACTGAGTTCGGTTATAAGAGAATGTTTATCAGAAAAGTTGATTATCTTCCTAATTATATCACATTTCCGTGGCCAAAAGTTGCAGTCAACACAAGAAGCCTTTGGAAAGTTTATAATCTGTATTCAAAGTTGATAATTTGCTTGAGGGAAAAATCAGGAATTTTAAGGTTTATCCTCTGTGTACTAGACCCTACCATTGAGTTTGAATTTTATGAATGGCTTTGGAATTGACCAGGATCAGGCCAAATTTTCAAGACTCGTGACTTTTAAGTTTTAGGTACGATCTTTCATTAGTTTGTCTATTTCTTAATGCCAAGATACTGTGGTGTTTCACGTTATCTTAACTCAGAGGGTTTTTAACTGTTAGATTTTAGTCATTGTTTCGTTGCTTCCTTGCTTTTGTTCCTCTCCTCCCCTACACCTGCAATGCAACAGTTTCCCCATTAATTAGAAGTGTTTGCAAGGATGTTCTACACTACAAAATTCAAAATTATCGTGTAAGCGTGAAAACTCTCTGGGCAGATGTTCGAATTAAATCAGCATTCAATCTCAAAGATGTTGGTACAGCCACCCTTGAATTAGCAAAATAAAAGGCAAATGTAAGCCAAGCTTCGTTTAACAACATTCTCAGCAACAATGACAATAGAAATTTGCATTGCGCATGTACAACTTTGTGGCAGGGCTGTCTCTGAGATTTCAGGGGCTTATGCGAAATTCATAAAAGGGGCCCTTCTTATATGTCACATCTCAGCCTCGCCCACGTCGTAGCACGATATTGTCCGCTTTGGGCCCCGACTACGCCCTCATGGTTTTGTTTATGGGAACTCACACGAGAACTTCCTAGTGGGTCACCCATCCTGGGATTGCTCTCGCACGATCTCGCTTAACTTCGGAGTTCCTATGTAATCCGAAACCAGTGAGCTCCCAAAAGGCCTTGTGCTAAAGGAGGTGAGCATGTACATATAAGGCATAGAGGATCCTCACCCCTGGGCGATGTGGGACCTAACAATCCACCCCCCTTAGAGGCCCGATGTCCTCGTCGGCACACTTCTGGCCAAGGAGTGGCTCTAATATCAAATTGTCACATCCTGGCCATGCCTTCGCTGTAGCACGATATTGTTCAGTTTTGGGCCCTGACCACGCCTTCACGATTTTGTTTATGGGAACTCACACAAGAACTTCCTAGTGGGTCACCCATCCTGCGATTGTTCTCGCACGATCTCGCTTAACTTTGGAGTTCCTATGGAATCCAAAGCCAGTGAGCTTCCAAAAGGCCTTGTGCTAAAGGAGATGAGTATATACATATAAGGCATAGAGGATCCTCACCCTTGGGCGATGTGGGATCTAACATTATAAGCCATCTTTTATATCTCAAATAAGATCACAATAAAATTATAGTAAGTATGAACAATTAAACCTGATAGTCCGTAATGCGTGTGCGTCTTTTTGTGACTGCTCTTCTCTTAATTTTGCCCTAAAAAGTACAAAAGAAAAAAAAATCATTATAGATGAGAAATACTCAAATCTTTAAATTTCAAGTCAATATACTTAAATTAGTAGATATCTTACTTTGATTGAAGTCTACATCACTCTCATCAGTTGAATTGTCTTCATGATTAAGAAGTTTCTCTTCAATTTCATAAATTTATAAATTAGGGTTGACTAATTTGTGGTAAATATAACAATGGGACAAAGAGAGAATGGGAAGTAAACTGGAACACTAGCGACATCGTCTGAAATTCTAACTTCTGGTAATCTGGTGTGAAAGAAGAAAAAAAAAGGGAAGCAATGATTAGACTTTGACGTGAGAGAATAAGTCTGGGTCTCTAAATTGTTTGCCTCGATCAGTGGAGTTCTCTACTTTTAATTGATTAGCTTTGCCCTTCGTTATTTATTATTTTATATAATTTGCATACAGATTTTGGGTAGTAGTCTGATGGCTTTTGGGGCCCATCAGATATATATATATAGATTTGATTGGTATTTCTATATAATATTATTTTATATATTATTATATTCAATAAAAAAAAAATTTAGGATCCCAAAATTTTGGAACCCTATGCAATAGAACCAGTTGCACTCCCCAAAAGCTGGCTCTGCTTTGTGGCATTGGTTTGGCATGGTGTACTTTTTCTTTTTCAGAACAAAAAAAAAAAAAAAAAGATGCCGCTTCATGTGTTGAAACCTTCGCTTCATTTAAAACATTTACCTAGAGCATTTTTTTTAGTGAACGGTATCTAAAGAACAAAACGATCTAGTGTTGTCAAAATGTATGGAGGCCCATTTGTGAAGATGTGAAAGGTAAAATACACTTTCTCAAATGGTTTTATGCTTAAATCTCAAGTTCATGGTCTTATAGTAGCTTGATTCATGTGTAAAGTTCAACGATCACATATGCACTATATCATTCAATATTTATTGTTCATGTGTTAGGTTTTTTAAGTTCGTCCATATGTAAGTTGTGTGAGGATGTAAGAGGTAAAGTTGAGAGTATTTTTACTCATCACTATAAACTATTATGCATGCTTATCATACACTTAATTATATGTATGTGTCATTTCACTTAACATTGATTAGTTTTTTTTTTCAAAATAGCAAAAGTAACATTTGATGTGAAATTTAACTATAATTAGATGAAATGATACGTAGCAGATTATTAAGCGTATGGTGAGCAAAAATACTCCTGGTAAAATTCTACATCAAGAAATAAAAACAAGTCTTACACTTACGTGTACAAATTTAATCTGCTCCCTTTGAGTAACCATTTGATTGATTAAATTGACATGCTTATATAGATCGTGGTTGATCTTTATTGATCACATCAAGGTTTGAAGATTCTTTTCCGTCTTGCAATCCACATTGCTTTTTTTATTTATCCAACAATGTTGCTTTTAGATGCAGGCCCAACTTTATGGGGGCTCTATGCGTGTCATTTGCCGCCGATTATTACTCTCGCTTTCAAATCAGACGAAGATTTTTCTCGTAAAAAGAAATTAATTGATACGGCTGTTCTATATACGGCATCACACTCCCAAAAGAGCGAGAACCCTTCACTTATGAATGTGTTGACATATCGAGTAGCCGCACTCTCACACGAAATACTTCTTTCAGATATTTAACAACCTTTTTCATTAACGGAAAAATTTTAAAAAAAGAAAAAGAGAAGGAATAGCAGCATACAGTAATTAGAAAGCAAAGCTACTTCTTTATATAACAAGTTCGGATGAAATTTGGACCTCATAATAACAATAACAAGTGCACTAAACTATTAGCCGGAATGAAAACTGCTGCGGTTAAGAAGTTACAACCTTCCAAATAGGAACTTGCTAATCTATGGGTACCATAAAGTTACAAAGGTTGTACCTGTGAACCAACCCCCTAAAGTGAAATAGGCACAAGGAAAGAGTAATAGGCCAGGGCAACCTACAAAAACGAAGCAGTCCCGAGCCTTTGGTTTGTATGTTGTCAAAAAGAATTTTCATTATGCCAAGAGCACGGTTTGATATACTAAATATCATAATAGAATTGATTAAAAATTTATTTTTTCAAATTTTTAAATATTTATATTATTATATTTGATGTATCAGACGTCTTACCAATACACTAAAAAGTCTCTGTGTTCAAAGACCTTATTAATCTAAATAAGATACGGCCCTACGGCCCGAGTACGGACCTTGGACCTAGAAACTTCACTTTCACAACTAGCTAGCTAGCTAGATAGAATGATTAATTAAAGTTTGGAGGCATGCATGCAAACCCTATCAAAAAGAAACAAGAAAAATCATCAAAGCTTTATCTATTTTGGCATGATTTTCCAAGATCTGGATATATCACAATCTATCACCAAAAATAAGGAAGGTAAAATCTGGATATATTATCTATCACAAAATATATAAAAAGTCAAGTTTGTACCACTTCTTGTTTTAATTTTGTTCTTTAAGATAGGAATTCTTTAAGATAGGATTTGGACCTTAATGTCTGAAGCCTCCAAGTCCACAAATTTGGATCGCTGATTGATGTGCAAGTCAAATCAAGACTGTTGGTTATGTACGGTGGGCCAAAGAAAATGAATTAATAAAGACTGTTGAATTTAATTTGTGCAGTCCAGATTTGTTGATTTAGAGGCTTCGAACATTAAGATTTGGAACAGATCCAAATCCTTTAAGATAAGGTGTGAACTTAACCCACTTCTGGCATATTCCTCACCAACTCACGTTCAACATTCCCAATGCCCTTTTAAGAAAATAATATAAAATTTTCTTTAGGTTGATGATGGGGCATTAAGTCGTTTAGAGACAAAATGACAGAACAATTTTCGGTCGTTGGCCCCTTGTTTTTGACTTCAGAGCGGGCGACAATTTATTTGATAATGAATCTTCTTCCTCTCTTTCCCTCTTTTTGTTTACTTTGTTTTGGTGTAAAATTCTTGTCGTATTGGTCGTCGTTTTTTGACTCACACGAGCAATAAATACAACGTTTTGAATCCAGTTATCACCTTAATGTTAAAGTTGAAAGCCGTGGAAAATGTCAGATTGCTCCGAAATAGGGTTTAGCCAATATGACAGCAAAGCTAATGTTAAAGTTGAAAGCCGTGGAAAATGTCAGATTCGTCCGAAATAGGGTTTAAGCCAATATGACAGCAAAACTAAATAGTTATTGCAACCTCATTAATATTCAAAAATTACAATTAAATGCCAAGTTAGTTTTTAGTCTTATACAAAATTTTATTCAAAAAGTATTTTTCAAAGATTGTAATAGAAATTTCCTTTAAAGTTCTTATAAAAACCGTGAGCATCTGAAAGAAAATGCCAAAGAGAGAGATTCTTCATGATTTACGATGATAACTACTTTTTAGTCTTATACAAAATTTTATTCAAAAAGTATTTTTCAAAGATTGTAATAGAAATTTCCTTTAAAGTTCTTATAAACACCGTGAGCATTTGAAAGAAAATGCCAAAGAGAGAGATTCTTCATGATTTACGATGATAACTACTTTTTAGTCTTATACAAAATTTTATTCAAAAAGTATTTTTCAAAGATTGTAATAGAAATTTCCTTTAAAGTTCTTATAAAAACCGTGAGCATCTGAAAGAAAATGCCAAAGAGAAGAATTCTTCATGATTTACGATGATAACTACAACACCCATCTAATAATTTGACTAGAGAATCTCTTAAATAATAATTTAAATAGAAAAATATCTACTAATTATTTGCCAGAACAACATAGTTCGACAAAGGATCGTGTGATGGTCGACCTTATGAGGACGGAAACTTTTTATAATATAAACAAGTGAAAGTTAATCAGAAATAAGTTGACTCACCGTCTTCTTAATACACGGCATTTGGTCAAGGGAAAATCCCACTTATGAATAATAATCCACGGTTATTACTTATTGCAGCTTTCCAGCTTAAAATTAAAGGCTTATGGTATTTAAGCTTCAATCGGCTACACCTGTTCCACGCACGTGTGGCTTGTGAGCCGACAAAAACAAATGAGAAGCATGTCTTTTAGGTCTAAAATCATTGTTAATGTGCACACAAAACATAAACTAATTGTTGATAATTTCTTTTTGTTTTTTTATTAAAATTATGATGGGATGACACAAAGTGGCAATCCAGACTACCTAAAATCAGAAAAGTTGCGTTGAAACAAACCAAGAACAAAAGAAATGAAAATTTCAATAGCATTGGCAACTAAAATAAATAAACAAATTACTCAATCTGTCTTCAAAGGTGAGCTATATATTGAACATTTTGACGTTCTCGTTTCACCTTTAGTGTTTGCACATTGATTGGTCACAAAAAATGTGCCAATATGAAAGATTTTTTTTATAGAATAATATGTTCATTCCATCTTAGAAGATGAGGTCATTTCACCACTTGCAAATAACGTGTTCATTTCACCATTGCTGATAACATACTTTCAACGTAAAAATGTTATAATCAAAACTATTCAATCTTTTAATTTTCATTTAAAGGTCATCCCTACAGAAAATCATTCGAATTAGATAATGTATTATGGGTAGTGCTATCCATGTACTCATTTTTACTTCTCAAACACCTCTATAAATTTTCAATTATTGGATCAAATAAATTAAAGAAAATTAAAAGCAAACACTTAGTAAGAATGTGTGAGAGATAAAAATAAATATGCAAATATCACTATCTATGTACTATTATTCACCTCGTGCAAAATATGCTTTTATCAAATGTTCCTTTTAAGAAAGATAGTAATGTTATATTATCATGTGCATGCCTTACAAATTAAAATTAACAAACGCAAGAATCTCGAGGCTGCAGAATACACGTGGGAAAGGGGTCACTATTATTCGAAATTCGCACCGTTGGGTTCGTTGCCTTTGGATGTTAGATATTCCAGAGGAACAGCCGACCAAATCTTCATCAACTTTAAAGGATTTCTTTCTGCAACTTTTGGCCTCCAAGATGCGATATAATTAGGAAGATACTCAACTTTTAATAAACACTCTCTTATACTTCAACTCAGTTTAGCTTAAGTATATACTTGCTTGCACATAAATTTCCAACTCGAGTAAATGTGCAAACTAAAATGATGTACAACTACTTTCAATTAGATGATGGTGCGATCAAGAGTCGTTGCTCAAGTGAGAGAGAATAATGGTGGATGTAGGCTGATCTTATAAATTTTGAAAAATAATCTTATACATATATTCGATGCTTTGTTTATTAAAACGCTTTCAGTTTTTTTTTTAATAAAGTTACAAGAACGGTCACTGACACTACGATCTAGTAGTATTTCTGTCATGTTGTAGATTTGACTCTCTTGGATGATGAGTTCAATACAAAGTTATAGATAACCTAATGTGTTACTTAATCCAAATCCCCCACTCCTAGTATATAAAAAAAAATGTTAAAAAAAAAATTGTCATTAGCACTACGGTCTAATTTTATTCACTAAACGATGACAAAAACTTTAGAAGAATATATATATTATAAAAATAAAAAATAAAAAAGCGATATACAAAGGGTAACATTTCTCCACTAAACATGGCGAAAAGTTTAGATTGTTTTAGGGCTCGTAGAAAATACAACAATAATGTAAACAAATAAAAGTACCAAAATCGACTAATCAATAGGATTATACACAATTAGTGAGAGAATGTAAGGAAATTGATTATATGATTAACATATATTCAACCCTTCCTCATGTAACAAATAACAAATAAATAGTTTAACTTGCCTTTTCAAGGAGATGAGGTGGAGGAATTCCTCCTCAAAATAATTCGTGACTGATTCACAAATTTTTTTATGATTAGAATCGTTAATATTATAAATTACTATTTAAATATCATATATGAAAAGAAAGAAAAAAAGATCGTTGAGTCCTCGCTTTTGGTGAAAATATTTTTGGAAACAATCCTTAGTAAAAATGCTAGTAAATCCTTGAAAAGCACTTAAAGTGCTTCCTAGAAGAAGCACATAACTAGTGCTTCTCGTAGAAAGCAATTGAAGTGCTTTTGGAACCTAAAAACATTTTATCTAAAAACGCTTTTAGTCATTTTAAAAGTACATCCAAACGAACCCTTAGATGGTTGGATTTAATAGAAGCATTACGAACCGTATATCTATCTATTACAATTGATTGATAGAAGTTACCAAACGATTTTAGTTTTAAGTAATTTTTTGCAGAGATAATTCTTACATAGCATTTTATACTATGAATTCTTACATAGCATTTTATACTATGAACTATTCCGATCATAAACATAAAATTTTGTGAATTGAACAACTAGAAAATTTTCAAGACGAGGCAAGCATTCTTCACAAATAAGAGAGCAATCGTGGATGCACCCTGTAAGTAAAAGCCAAAGGTTTCGAATTGGATATATGTTTATTGGCCAGATCTAAAAGATGGAATATGTACTTGTGAATTGTCAACATTCCTGTCAAGAGACTAGCCAGGGACAATTCATCGTTTCTTAGAACAACCCTACCACATACATTCATGCATATGCTCATAAAATTTAAAGTTGTACCCGTTCGACTTTAGTCCAAATGTGTCCTATTAGTGGTTGACTAAAGTCCACATTGACATTATATCTCTAATTGTCATTATCCTAACTACTTAGCTGGTAACTATATTAAAAAACGACAAACCTCACCGAATCATCACAAATTAAGAAGATTGAACATGTACAGAGTACAAACATAGGGTCTGTTGAAGTTGGAAAAATGAGTTAGCTTTGCCAAACCACAACAGCAACCTACAATGATTTATACACCATATTAAGGGTGACTTCCGCACTTTTAACTAACTCCTGCACTCGTTATTTGAATTTGCTCATTCATCGTTGATTAATACAATGAATATTAGAGAAATTGAGGAGAGTATAACCGGTAAAAAGAAGTGCATATAAGAAATAATAGCTAAAAAAGACAATATTAGTGTTTTTCAATTGAAATGCTAATTCGAATGTGGCATGATATGGAATGACAGTAAAGATGGTTGTTGTTGAATTTGACGGTAGCTTCAAATAATTTTTAATTAATTATTAAATGTTTTAATTAATTTTTTATTGGTTTAAAGCATTGCCTTTCATTTCCCTTCATTACCAATGTAATGTTTCAATACTTTTATACCTTCTAGTTCATTTCCTTTCATTACCAATGCAAAGAAAATCAATATGATATTTTTATTTTTTTTGTATAAAATTTGACATATCGGGTGGAGGACAAAACTTTAAAAGATGTTAAAGTACCACATAGGCTATCAAATTTAAATTTTGTATTTAAAATCTAATATCTCCTTTGGAGATGGTTTATATGCATATGTGACATTTTTGATATCTCTTTTAGTCTCATCCCTCGTTCTCCTTTTTCATTAATTAAAACTTTTGGGTAAATGACAAAAAACTACCTCAACTATTGGTGTCACGACACTTTTATACCTCATCTTTTAAAATTGACAATGTCATACCTCATCTTTAGAATTTGGTCCAATGTTATACCTTCGTTAGTTTGTCCGTGAATTTCTCAGTTAAATGCTGACGTGGCTTGAGATGGGACCCAATCTCTATTAAAAAAAAATAAATATTAAAAACTAAAAAAATAAAATCATTTAATATATATATTTTTTGCATGGGGACCCACCCCTTATCCCCCTCCCTTTTCTTCCCTGTTCCTGTCTTCCCCCAACCCAAAACCAGAACCACTCCAAACATAATTTCAAATAAAAAATGGCAATTAAATCAATCTGTTATCGAAAATCGAAGAAATAATGTCTTCCAGCGACTTCTGAATCGACTGTAGAGCTAAGAAATCAAACGGTTCGAGAATGGCGACGACAATTGGAATCGGAATGGGGTTCCATTGAATTAAACAGAGGACGAACATTGTGCACACAAACCCATTACTCCTTTGCTTTTCCGCCATTGGAAGCGAGCTCTGTGAATGAAAGAAATGGATTTGGCAATATGGGTTTTATAGCGGGGAGAAAGAAAGTGCTTTTGGTGGGGAACTAAAGCACTTTTCCATGAGAGAAGCTACAGATTTCTCGTGGGAAAAGGGAAATCACATAGCGGTGATAACTTTAATGGTGGAGTTCCACTGAGCCCAACCCATAGGCTCACCCATCACGTTCCTGTGCCCCAATGGCAGCCCATCGGCGGTCTACACGCACCCATTACCACCTCCATTCCTATGCCCCACATTCGTCGGTGATTTCTCCAGCGAGGCCTTGGCGGGCTTCTCAGCATCCTTCTGGTTCTCCTAGAATCGCTTGCTCAAAAGATGGCTCGATTCCTCATGGACATTGGTCTCCCTATTGTTGCTCGCCATGATTGATCACAGAGAGAAATCAGAAACCCCAAAAATCGAATCGCAAAGAGAGAATGAATTGAAACCCTAAAATTGGATCGACAAGTGGGGAAGGGTATGGAAGGATTAGGGGAGGGGTGGGTCGGGTTGGGTATGGAAGGACTAGGGGAGGGATGGGTCGAATTGGGAGGTGATGGTGAAGGAATGACGAGTGCGAGTGGGGAGAGGGACAGAGGAGGAAGATTGGGGGGATGGGGAAGGGTTTGGTGGCTGTCGAAGAAAAGAAGAAAAAGAGTTGGTGCGAGTGGAGGAAAGGGAAGACCGAATCCCTAGGCCATTTTTTATTTTTTTAGTTTTTTAATTTTTTAATTTTTAATTATTTTATAATCTAGTTAGATTAGTAAGCGGGCCTCATCTCCAGCCACGTCAGCATTTAATAGAGAAATTAACAGAAAAACTAATGGAGGTCTAACATTGGAACAAATTCGTAAGATAAGGTATGACATTGTCACTTTTAAAAGATGAGGTATGATAGGGTCGTTCGATCCATAGTTGAGGTAGTTTTGTGTAATTTACCCAAAACTTTTTGTTTTAATCAAGGTCCTTCAACTTTTGTCCACGTTATTATTTGAATATTAAATTACATATCAACATATTTTAATTTAAAATTGAAAAACTTAATCATTTCCAAATATCACAACGCACCTTAACCCGGAATGTCCACATAGACTTCGAATCGAGCTGTGCTGGCCGACACCAAGAGGATGACAAAGCCATAAAGTGTAGTGAGTGGAAAATGTGAATAAATTTAAACCTAAAAGTGCCTATATATAAGAGTGAGCTTGTGAGCGGGAATGAACCCATTTCACACGTGATGTCAGAGCATAAGTAAAGTACAGTAAAGTAGGATGAGAATTATACCATCAAAGGTAACCACCTATACCAAAATTTGCCAAGAATCCTCGTCGACATAAAAGCTCAGCACTAAAACCTGGAGGGGCGAAAAACAAGGGTGAGTGGGCCTAAAAATAAAGTTTTATAAAAAACCTTTTTGAAAACATTATAACCCCTAACCGTAAAATAAGTATAGTTTCCAAAATATACATATATACTATGTATAGTATGAAAATACTTACCGCAGCCTGCAATATCTCAAGAATTCAATACGTCACAAAATTCGTAAATAGGCATATAACTTCCAGTAATCACAATATCTCGTAGAAATAAACATATCACATCGAGTGCTCATCGACATATGTTGACACACGAGTTCATGCAGAGGTATTCTAACATGAACAAGACTGGGTGTAATAATGATTTACGCTCTAGTACTACAATCACGTGAAGACTAGCGCTATGCACATCACATACGAGTCCTAATTGCCTATAGCAATCTAGGACAGGACTGGCACCTACAATGGATCCAAAGTGAGTGTACAGTGCGATGTGAACATATATATGAAAGATTGGCCCTGGCCCGGGCGAGTACTGACACCATTATAGCACACAATGAACAGATAACGTAAATAGAATCATACAACGGTAAATCGATAATTCATGTTACCATAATACTATTCATGGCCATAAATATAACTAAGGCATCGATAATAATACGCATACCTGTACATCCCGTAGGAACGTATCATAATTTCATAATTTCTATCAACGCGCTAAATCTTATAAACGTTAAGCTAATGCGTATCATAACAAATTCTTTATGAAATATATAAATGGAAACTAACAAATACACACACACACACACTACATAAAAGAAAAGACCCACTTACACAGTTACTTGCAATATCACATCCGTTCAAGCTAGGAAGCCGAAGTTTTCGATAGTAATTGCACCTAAGCATAATATTGGGATCCATAAGTAAAACTCAACTAAAACTATTAAATTTGGGAAAATGGAGTGCGGATTTGGAATCAGAGCATAGAGATACGCTAAGAAGGGTCCTTGGTAAATTTTGTAGAAAGTCAACGCTCAACCCTAAAAAGTCAATCGAGACGCCCCGGTGGTCAACTATGTTAAAGCTTCAGAATTTCCCTAAATGGATGTCAAAAATAGACTCGGGACATCGAAATTAGCCTATAAGGGTTTCCGAAAAAATTCTGAAAAAGTCAACAGAAGTCAATTGACTGTTAACAGTTAACTTTAACGGAATATTCCATCCTTAGGTGGAATATTCTGTTAAAGTTAACGAAATATTCCCCTGGAATATTCCCTCCAAATTCTTAAATGAATCCTGGTTGAATTCAGGTTAAGGTTAACGGGTCATGGGCTTGGGCCGGTTCTTGGATTCGGTTTAGGCTTCTTCTCGATCTTCTTTTTATTTTTTATTTATTTATCAAGTCAGGTTGGACCCAATTGGGCTCGCGGGTTGCACCTGCCGGACCCAAATGAAGAAGAAGGCTGGATCTGGGAATTTTGGCCAGGAAACTTGCCCAGCTCCGTTTTGGGGTCAAAACTCAACCAAAACTCGCCATCTAAATACCATAATAAAGCTAGGAGAGTAAGTATTTGAGCCATACCAATATTAGGTCAAGTAGTGGCCGGAAATGGCTTGCAACCCGTGGGTCCTTCGCAGGAAAAACTGTGGAGATTTCCCTGAGAGGTTTCTACGTCCAAACAACACCAAAATGTCTAAAAAACAAGCCAAACGTACTCCTAGGCACGATCTACGAATTATTAGGAAGGTTTTAAGCCTTACCTTCGCCAGCGATGGCGAGAACTCGCCAAATCAGGTTTTTGCATAGTGATGGTACTGTGCAATGAGGAAGAGAGAGAAAATGAGGAAGTCTCGGCCTGTGGTTAGGTTCGTGAAGGGGAGTTCCGTGGGTGGTGCTCGCCGGAACGACGATTGGTGGTGGTGGTGTGGTCTATTTGCAGAGAAGGAGAGAGAGATAGCTGAGAGAGTTTGAGAGAGTTAGAGTGAGAGAGAAAACCGGGAAGAGAGATGGAAGAGACGAGAGAGAGAGAGTCCATGAAATGGGGAAATAGAACACCACATGGAAGAGAGGGATAGGAGAGTTTTGGTGCGAGTGTGGGCCCCACGGGCCAAAAATTAATAACTAACAAAATATCCAATTAGAAAATATTAAAATAATAATAGAATAATATAAAATAATAATATAATTTCATAAAACAATATAAAATAAATAAAATAGTAATTTCTTTAAAAATAGTCTTTCGGATTCGTAACTTTGTAGAATTTGAACCGTAACTCCAATTTCAGTTCCGCTTACGCCTATCGAGTACTTTGATAATATAGTAAAATAACAGCTTGTATGAGTTACAAAAAAGGGGAAACAAAAGTCAACAATCTCGCCTCTAGGGGTATTTTCATCAATTCATAATTTTAAAATTAATATAATCATAAAATTAGGGACTGGTTGTCACAATCATCATTATATTTCTATTATTAATTTGTAACGTTTTTTTAGATTCGTACCAATATTCTTTTTTTACTTTTAATTAAATTTGTACCTTTTTTTTTTTTTTTTTTGTTAAATGTGCACATGCTAATTACATATATTTATTTACAATATATTATTAATTACGTGGGTTCATTAGTTTTTTGCTAGAACAATGTGAAGAACAATATTATTCCATTATTAATTTTAAGTAGTTATTAGGTTTTGAAAATTATTTGAGTTTGTTTAAATTTTATAATTTGTTGGATATTTAATGCGAGTTGAGTTCCTTAATGATGCTAAGAGCATTTTGAAAAGAGATGTAAAAAAGTTCACATCAACAATAACAGTAAAAAAAGGCAGCATTAATATTTTCCAACCAAAATACCAATTCTTATGCGGCGTGACATGGATTGATAGCAAAGATGGTTGCTGTCAAATTTGATAGCAACTTCAAACCTATTTTTAGTTGATTAATAAACTTTGTTCTCAAAATATTTGTTGCAATTATGAAAAGTAAATAATTTAATAAATAATAGTTTAATTTGACATATTCAATGAAAAATAAAGCTTTAAAGAAGTTTAAAGTGCCAAATAAGCTTTCAAATTTAGATTTTCTATTTAAGATTTGATAACTTCTTTAAAAATGCTTTAAGAACCCTGATTAAACAATTTAACAAACAAAATTTTAGTCTAACAACTAAGTTGACCAAAGATGGAAATCGAAGTAGCCCTTTTTTAAAATGGTAATGTGGGGTCTTCCTGTTTCGGGCCCAAGTATCAGCCTGCCTGACTCAGTCAATCATTTGACCTGGGTTGGAATACTAATCGTGTTCTCTTCTAAACGAGTTCTACTCAAGGATTTTTATATTGCAGAGTTTTATTTTTGTTAGATCAGATATTAAATATGAGTTCTCAATATTGTACAACCACCACATGCATTATTGAATGCCGAAAGGGAGACGTGCATTGACCGTACAATGTTGGGAACAAACCATGCTTGCATACGTAAAGTAAGCAACTAAGAAAAAACAAGTAATAGCATACCCCATTCATTTTTGTTTTTTATTCTTGTGGTTTTAATTTTGTGATTTTACCTCTTCTATGATGTAATTTGTTGCCAATTTGCTCTTTAAACTACCCTTCCTCCCAGCAACATCACCACCTCCTTCTCTTTGCCCGCGAACAATCAATTAAATGCAAATAACTGTTTAGTCTTACAACTAAACTACCTCTTAGTTTAGTAATACATCTTTTCTAGTTGAGGAAAAATACACTAAATGGATTTGGTCTGAAAAACAAATGGGAATGTATAGTTTTTGTTTTGGATAAGGAGAATGTGTAGTTTACCAAGCTTATACTTTTGTAATTAGGATTATGTATGTGGGAATATGCAGACTTTTTCTTATTTTGTGTTTATACGAACGACCATTGTTCATGCAAATGGGTTGACTCTTTGCTGTACTCATAAGAAGAAGGAATGAGTGCTGATGCAAGTGCTCACACTGTTACACAACCACCATAATGGTTTTTCAAATTAAATACAAGTCATAATTTTATTAATAATGTTAGTCATATCACATTTCTATATATTGTATCTGAATAGTGTATAAGACATGACAAGTGATCTGTAAACAAGGGCCGAGGCAGCTAGTAGCTGCCCTAGGCTCTAGCACACCCGAAGTTTTGAAAGATGAATTTTTGTGGTATTAAAATAACCATGTTATAAGAATATTTAAGTCTTATATTTCATAAAAAAGAAATTTAACCTACTCCCAATATGTAAATTTCACTTCATACAAGAAGAAAAATAAATTAGCTCACCTTTATACAAGTTGTTGGGAGTATTTTCGCTCACCACCCTAAACTTTGGTGAGCAAAAATGCACCATAAGTGTGTTGGTAAATGTTACGTCATACTAATTAATGATTTGATCAAATTAGATGCGTGAAACAAACATTACTCTTTTTTATACTTTAAATGAAATGGTAGAGTCAAGCATTAACAAAAGGAAACATTCCATTTTGAACAAAGGAAACATTCCATCCAAGGAAATAGTTTAGACTTCGATTAACAACACCTTTTTTTTTTTAATCGAATTAAGAACACATGTATTGAAATATTCATCGTTTTGGTGTTAACATATGCCTTCAAATTCAGTATTAAAATTTAAAAGACGCGCAGTTGGAAGTTTGGAACGTGAATGTAACCAACAAATTAAACCAGTCCCATTAGACCTAGCTAATTAGGCTTAGGCAGGAGAATTATACAGATTTCCTACCGTTTAAATTAATACGACTTAGCAATATTAGTTTTGCTCACAATTAAAAAAATAAAAAATAATGTAATCAAAGTCACACCCAAACATCATCGTGCATAATAAAGTTGGGTTGAGTCCGGCAAGAACTGTAAAACCAAAATTAAAATTACATGCAAGTAGACAACTTTGGTTCTTTTGGAATAAGATAAATAAGGTATTCTATTCCTGGCATTACGTATCGGCATAGGAGAACACAATTCCAAGATGAACTTGTTTCTCTCGTTTCCTCTGAAAGAAGTACAGACTTCTCCACCCATTATTTTATGGAGGTGGATTGTCTGCCTTTTCATTTTCATACTTTTCTCATGCATTTCTGTTTGTGTGGTCATGATTAAGCCACGTCAATATTTTATATTCTTATTACTTTATATTTTATTATTTTTATAAAAAATTAATATAAAATATTAATGTGACTTAACCATGATCACACATCATAAGAAGACATGGAACAAATATGAAAATGAGAGAGCAGACAATCCACCTCCTTATTTTATAAGCCCCGTGTGTATATATGCGAATTAAAACCGCTCTGTATGTGTGAACATAATCTCCACTACCTTCATGGTTGGCTTATGTCATCTGTATTTTTGATGGGGTTTTGGCACATATCACATCTTAAATAAGAACAAGTTGTAACTGTGACAAAAAAGAAAACCCAATGGTGGATGAAATGAATCAAGATTGTCGCACAGCTTACACTATTTTAATGGCGGCTTGTCAAGTTTGAATTGTGAACTGCCCGGTCCTCCGCACAATATATGGCCGTTGCTTTCAGAAGGGTCCTCATAATTTGTCATAACTCGATCTGGGTCGGCCTTAAAATTCTCTCTCTGTCGAACAAAACTTCACATCAATTCATAATTTGTCAAAACTCGATCTGGGTCGGCCTTAAAATTCTCTCTCTGTCGAACAAAACTTCACATCAAATCTAAAAATTTCAGAAAAAGCTAAGAGCAGCTGGATTTTACGTGTGCTTACTGAAGGTGGCGAACCAGAAGAGCTCAGGAGGCGGCGGTCAACACGACAGGTTTGGCTCTCAAAACGATAGTACCGATGTTAATGCTGTAAATATTGATAATATCAACTACGGCGGCGTAGGATTGGAGTCGCCGCCGCCGTATCAACAGCAACATGTGTCGCCGTCGACGCCGACAATGTTTTTGGGGTACAGTCGGGCAACGGAGATGTCGGCGATGGTATCGGCTTTGACGCATGTCGTTTCCGGACAAAGAGGCAGCGACAGCTGGGGACATATTGGAAGCGGTGGAGTTACGTCTAGTTTCGGCCAACTGTATTCTTCTTCATTTCCATCTGCTTCTCCTTTGTCAGCTGCTTTTTCTTCAAGTGCTTCTCCTGCTTCTAACAATTGGGTCGGTCAAAAGAGAGGGCGCGAAGAAGATTTGGATTCTGCTTCTGCCCTTGCTCAAACCCAATTCATGGAATCTGGTAATAGAGCTTTTAGGGGTGGCTATAGTGATTACAGAGGAACACAATCAGACTCTCCATCTGGTGGTGCAAGTGCAACTGGTCAGTTTTCAATCTATATTCCAAATCATCATCCTTATTTCATTAATTTTTTGGATTAGAACTTGGGTCTTGTTTAATCATATGTTCTCAAACCTTTTTTTAATGAAAGTCTCTGGTTTTGAGAAGAAAAAATAAATTAAATATTTCATTGGTGTTTTTTTTATTCAAACAGAAATTCCTATGCTTATCAACTTCTTTAGCTTGTGAAAACTTTTATTTATTCAATCTTTAATCCATTAAAAAAATTCATCCTTCTTATCATTTCTCTTTCTCTTGAGATTTGAAGAGATTTCTTTTGTGGAAAGATGATATGAAGATTTGCAATGAGTTTTTCTTCTACCATTGACATGTTAATATATATATATATATATATATTTTTTTTTTTTATCTAATATTGCATGGTGCTTACAGTTTGTTGTTACTTGTTTACCTTAATTAGCATAATTCTGCGAAGATTAAAACTCACATTTCATGAGCTTTTTAGGCTAACATGTTTACATATTTCAATTTATTTTTTCCAAAATTATTCATAAAAGAAGGAAAAAAAAAGTAACGGATCGTGCTAATGAAATATACTTTCTTTTGCATACAGTGACAGAAGAAAGTACAAATTTTTCCACCGCCCCCACCACCGCCACCGTCTCGGTCACCACAGCGTTACCAACCACACCATCAAGTACAGAATCTGTTTCATTTGAAGAAACTGGTGAGAGGAAGAGAAGATACAGGGGAGTTAGACAGAGGCCGTGGGGAAAATGGGCAGCTGAAATACGCGATCCACACAGAGCTGCAAGAGTCTGGCTTGGCACATTCGACACGGCGGAGGCCGCCGCCCGAGCCTACGATGAAGCTGCTCTAAGATTCAGAGGAAACAGAGCTAAACTAAACTTCCCAGAAAACGTCAGACTCGTTCAACCACCACCACCGCCACCACCAACTCTCCAAACCTTCAATTCAAATTCTAGACCAACACAATATGCTCAGCCGTTGCAGCCGCCGCTGCCGCTTCCACAACCACCACAACAGCAACTCTATCACTCCCAGCAAGCTTTTCAGCCCTCCTCCGACCTCCTCCGGGATTACTTCGACTACTCTCAGCTCCTTCAAAGCTCCGCTGACTTCCATCCACAGCAGCAACATCAACAGCAGCCCTCAAGTTTGCTGCAACAAATGTACTACAATTCCCAGTTGGCATCACTTCAATCTTCTATTCTACAACCTGCATCGTCAACCACTCCATCTTCTGCATTGCCGTCCTCTGCCTCCTCCTCTGCTTCATTTCCTCTGTTTTTCTCTGAGCAGAATCAACAACTGGGTTTTTTCCGGCAGCCGCAGAATCCGAACCAGGGTGGTTCGTCTGATTTCCAGGCACCATCTTGGTCTCATTCCGGCAACGATCCATCCTCATCCAGTTGATACTTTCATGAATACTTTTTGTTTTCTTTTTTTATTTTATTAATTTAGAATATTTTTCTTGTTAGTAGGTTTTGATTTTAATATCATAAATATACCCATGTATTTTTCACGTAGTTTTTTTGTTTTATTATTATTTGGAATTTTATGTCATATTATCGTAAAGCAAGGAGAGAAAAACAAGGGAAGCACTTAGGATTTAGGTGTTAGTTTATTCTCAAGAGATTTGATGTCTACATCTTCTCTCAGTCACCATCTATGGAAAGATGTAGGAGCCTTCCTTTTAACTTATTTGGATTTTGTTTTACATTCAAATTATCACTAAGGAACATATTTTATGCAAGGTTTAAACGTTTGGAAGATCAATTAAATTTTTATGCAATATATAAACCGTTGATTTTTTAAACTACTCAGTACATACCATGAACAAAAAATTTTAAATTATTCAACTAAATTTGTTATATATTTACATATGTTATATATTTGTATATGTGTGTATGTGCGCTGATGGTGATCTTTCATGGTTATCCTTTGGATTGAGATCCACTTGGATATTTGTGTTCGAAGGCCATCTCAATTCACTCCGGAGCTCTGTGTCGGGGGCTCAACGACCGAGATTCGGATCTCTTAATTTCACTACTACGGTCTTCATTGGCACATCTCACTCGTCCACTTCCCAAAACTCAAAAACTTGAACAACTCGATTCTCTTTCTCTTTCTTGAATGGTGGGATGTCTTCCTCTACAAATTCCAAACACAAAGATTCGGAGGATATCTCGTTCCATTATCCCTTGTGTTATGGGTATCCATATATGCTCCTTCGTAATTTGACCATTTTACCCTGTCTGTGTTAATCTTCACACCTAAACTGTGGATGGGATCAGATTGAACATACAATACTAATCGTAAATTCATGGTCGATCCAATCCAAATTAGGGGATATGAAAAAGACTCAAACCCACCATGTTGGAGGGGATGTATGTAATCACAATATCTATTGGTGTCTTTTCTTTTCAGTTATTACCCCGAAATATATTATGAGGGTGGAATTTGACTCTAAAGTATGTGTTAGGCTTGAATTAATACAAGGGTGACTCGAGCCTAACTAGATTGTGAAAAGTACTTTAAATGTGGAGAGTTTTTTAAAATTTCAAGAAAATAATCAAATATAAGAAAAATTAGGCCCCCTAGCTTTTTAGTTCTTTTGTAGTACTAACATGATTAGTAACCAATTGTAGTCAAATAAAAGAAAAAGCAGGCAAATATCAATGCATGCCATGAGGTTCGTGTCTCATATTGTGCTAGGCCTAATCCAGCTTACCAGTCCTACAATTTTAGGTACATAAAGCAAACTACCATTCAAACGTAATACTCTATAATGAAATAACCTCATAAAGTCATTAAAAAATTGTCCTAACTTGATGTATTGGAATAAATTTCATATTGTAATAAGTTATAATTTTTCTAAGTCACATTTAAAAAAAAAAAAAAAGCCTTTATATTGTTATAATTGTCAATGAGTAAAAAAAAGTCGTCTCCATCTTAAGGAAATACGCCTCTATATAGTTACAATTGTAAATGAGTACAAAAATTTGTCCCCATTTTAAGGAAACACGCCTGTACACAGTTGTACTTGTCCATGAGTACAAATACATGCAAGAAATAAAATACATCGCCCAAATAATCCTATTTAAGAAATACAACATTCATTAAGGATAAATATGTCAATAAAAATATTTTTTTAATTAAACATATATTAGGTAATAACCTCTCTAAAGTTATAAAATTGATTTGGTCTCAATAATATAACTTTAGAGAGATTTTATTGTTATATCATGAGGTCCACACACATTTGAATACAAACTTATTTTGTTTTCTGAATAAATTATTATATTTTACTTTAACATTTTAGTTCTTGTCGAAACTAATAATGTTAGTGAAAAACATTTGAAGAATCAAATTTTCGAGAAAAAAATCATTTTAATCTATGGTGCACTAACAATTGGGTGCAATAAATTTGTGTTTGAAGTTTTTTTTTCCCCTACGAGACATGACTTTAACTATGTTTTGTTTACAATATGAAAGAGTATTTTTTTGGTTTGTTTTAAGCATTATTTTTTTCTGTTGATGTTTTGAACCTCGAATATCAGGTAAATGCACAACCTCTAATTGTATCGGCTATCTTTTATTACTTATAGTACAAGCGTTTATATATAAAAACAAATAAAAAACACAAAGCGCACGCGCGCGTGTGTATATATATATATATATATATATATCTTCTATATCTATATATATAAAGTGAGAAGGATTAAAAGGTGAAACATTCAAAATACCAAAAATTGTCCTTCAAGAATTCTTAAAATTACAATTGAACCATAAGAATTTAAAGTAATTCACCACATTTTAATTTTGAATGAATTTTAAATTTAAAACTTTAATTAAAAAAAACTCCCATGTTAGTGGGCGGTTTCATGGTTTTGCTTCATTTTTTTATGAATAATTTTTTAATAAAAATATAAAATAGTTATTTAAAAAAAAAATTAAAAGACATAATCTAATATAAAAAGGCCAATTGCCACACGCGTATGCGTGTGGCAAGAGGCTAGTATATATATAAATTGTGAGTTGTTAATAACACTACAAAATGTCATTCTACACTTCATCATCGATGGTCGAAAATTAAAAGGAGTAAATTTGATACGATAATAAAAATAAGATGATGTAAAATATGAGTTAACGAATCTAACCCAATAATCAACGACACTGAATATACGAATCGTGTTTTCAGCATACTGAAAAATTGTATTACTATTATTTGTATTCTGTACTTGATTGGAATGTGTTGTGTTGTGTTGTGTTTCTAATTAACTAGTCTTCATGCAGGCGCTCACTCGCGTGTAGAAGGCATTATTTGAATCACGGTGTGATACGCGCAACTTACACATTTTAAATGTACTTATATGCGTAAATTGACAAAAGAAAGTCAAATATTTGAAGTAAATGAATAATCTTAGATCATGCTAGAAGAAACCCCTCATAAACAAATCAAAGCAGCTGAATTCACATAATAAAATCAACCTCTATTGAATTTACATTAAGAATAGAGAAAGTAATATTTAATAAACAATTGATTGAATCACATTATTGCTAACCCATTGTGAGGCTAAACCCGCCCCCTCCCCCTCAGTATAAATAATATCCTTTGATAAAAAAAATAAAATAATTTGACAACTAATTTAATAACATTATTATGTGGGTGCGAAATATCTTTTTTATAACCGGCATTACACATCTTTTAAAATATTTTGAACATGTTTAAAAATAGAGAAAATAATATTTAATGAACAATTGATTGAATCACATTAAAAACTGTAAAAAAAAAAATTAATAAAATAACAAAAATACCCCTGCCACATTTGATGCATTATTTTGGGCTACTTTGAAGTTTTTTGTTTGAGGGGCATTTTTGTTCACTTTTTTTGGTAAAGCTTGTAATACCCTGAAAATTTAAATATATGAATTTTATATTCATAATTGTGAATATGTGGGAAAAATTGAAAATAAATTGATTTACGGTTATGAAGAATTTAATTGAGAATTTTTAAAGTTTTGTTTTAAAAAATTATTATAATTTACGGTTTTGTATTGTTGAGCTTTTATGTTATTTTTGGAGAAATTATATTAATTCATTTAAGTTTAGTTTTAAATTAAACTAGTTATGAAGTTTGGGAATTAATTATTTAAAATCCGTAGGCCTTTTGAAGCCACAATTTATATTTTTGAATAGAACTTGATCTCATGAACGCGTAGGCGCAAACCGTTCGTGAAACGGAGTTATAACCAAGAAGTTATTAACGTTTAAAGTCGAGGATAAAATGGTCAATTTATTTTTGAGAAGGCTCCAGATTTCGTTGAGCCAAATCTAGGGAAAGCCATGTGTGTGGCTAAGATTTAGGGAAGAAAAAAAGGGACGGTTGTGATGAGAAGGGGAAAAGAGAAGGGGGAGAAAGAAGAGAAAGGATGAGGGGAGAGGGCCAATAGGAAAGAAGAGAAATGAGGGGAAATGAGAGAAAAAAAAAAAAAGGAAGGGGAAACAAATCCCCTTGAGGAATCATGACCCGACCCGGTTCTATCTCCCAACTCCGGCCACCATGGACGGTGAGGTTGGTGTCAAAATGATCTTTACCTCAAGGGCAATCAATCCCTCTATCAATTCCACCCCAAAAATTAGAGAATTTGGCTTTGATTTTACAAAACCCACCTCAAAGGGTGTGACGGGTTTAACTTCGAATCACCAAAACCTAAAACAATTTCCTTCAACCACCACCACCAATAGGCTCCCCTCAACCTCAGGAACAAAGCTCATGCATTGGTTTGGGCATCGGAGATGTTGTGGAGTCGAATAAAAAACCCCCAAAATCAAGGGTTTCCGGTGGGTTCGAGGAAAATTGGAGCCTTTCTAGGCCAAATTGGACTTGGCCGCATGTATAAAGTTTGCTCTACTCTTTGAGATCTTCATTTCTATAATTTTTGAGAATTTTTAGAAATAGTTGAATTTTCTGACAAACCGGGGCAGCCGACAGCCACCCGTGGCGGGAGCCGACATTGTGTTTTTAGGTGAATTTCGTTATTCTAATTATGCTTTTGAGACCTAACTGTTGTGGTTTGAATATTAATATGATTGTGGTATATGTTGGATTAAATGAATAACTTGATTAGTAATAAATAACTTGATTAGTTGACACACTTTATTTAGGATTTGTAAAGTTTTTGTCTAAGAATTGTGGGATTAAACAAGTTGAGACCCTGCTATTTAGACATGAAAAATAGTAGGTTCTAAAGCATTTATTCAAACATTGGTACTCTTAGAGCCGGCCCTAAGCATAACATATAATTAACTAAAAATTGTGTCCCATCTAATAGCACATAAAACATGAATTTGATATATTCTTTCGTGTTGAAAAAATAAATAAAATTGGCTAAGTGCACTTAATCTGTTGACTGACCGTTGCATGGAAAGTTTGAGATTTACTTTTTATTTGAAATTTAAAAAAAAAAAGTTATAGATGTGACAAACATTGATATTACATTAAACGTAAAAAATGGAACACTGTTTTAAGGACTAACTTCAAAATGTAACTGGCTTTTAGGTTAAAATAGTTCTTAAGATTTGATATCGATAAAATTGGCTTTTAAGTTTGTTCACCATCAATTATTTTGGTTATTCCATGAAATTTTTTTGTTAAATAAGGACCAAAATAACAAAAATAATCTCAATTTAATAAACATGTGACGACCCGTTCCGAATTATTATATATTTTTCTCCCCGAGTGTGTTAAGTGACAGTAATGCCCTCGTGGTTTAGTGACGTGGATGTACACATGTAGTTTTCAATTAGTATTTCTACCATCGTAGTTACATCGTACTAGACGCCATGAGTGCGTTGATGTGACCTAGGGCCGAATCGGATTTGTAACGAAGAAGTTACGAACAAACAAGTGTGTAAATGGGTAGAAATATATTTTTATGGGTTGGCTATACCTTACCCACCAGTCACCTTAGTTCATGATTTCTTTGGCCCAATTAAATTAAAAATCTCTCCTTTTTCCTTTTGCCCAATCACGCACTCACACACCCTTATCTCACAATCATCATAAAAAAATCATGGATCGAACTGGAAATCACTACCATCACACTCACCTCGACCCCACGAACTCATTGGTACCCTTAGGTTGAGGAATAGACATCGGGAATTCGAGAACTCACGAGCTCCGCCGAGGTGTATTTTTCTACGTCGGGATCGTGGTCATTTTCTAAGGTTTAAAGGCTCGAGGTGGGTCCTAATCAATTTTATAGGGACCCTAGATTAGTTTTGGAGCAGTTTGAACGTTGGAATAGGCGACAACATGAAGTTGCAGGTTGGCCGATTGTTCCAAGCCTTATTCTGATAACTTTCCGTCAGTTTTAGGACCTCAAATAGGTAAGATTGTGTTCTTCTAGTTGAAAGCTTCAAATCCATATAAAATTCATGGAATTTGGTTGAAAAACGATGAAGATATTAAAGTTTTAAGATTTTCCAGAAACCGGCGGCACAGATGGCGGTCGGCAGCGGATTCTAGCGAAGCCACCGGAGAAGGAGGAGAATATTCCATCAACTTTGGCAGAATATACCGACGGCGTCAAGTAAATCCGTTAGTTTTCAAACGAAATATTCTACTATTTAACGGAATATTCCCTAATGCTGTTAGGGATTCCGTTAACGTGCCAAGCACATGCCTACGCGTGGCAGGTGCGTGTGGCCATGCCTTAGCCTGCGTGTGAGGGCCTATTAGATGTCAGGAAATTAATCTAAAAATATCGGGGTGTTCGTGTTGTTAAGTAGGTCACTTTGGTATATTCAAACACCCCATTTGAGCAACGTATGAGAAGTTATTCCTAGGGTTTGTGTATGTGCTTTAAAATTAATGTAAAATTAGTTATTTCGCATATAGATGAGACGTACCCGGAGGACGAGCGTGGTCAGGCGAGACTGCGGAGGCTCAAGTAAGCTTCAAGTGAGTACATCATGATGGTATTGGTTGTGCTGTGTGTGGTTATAAGTTGATGCATTTTGAGCTCATTATCCCGCACCTCGGTGTTAGTGCTCCCGCCCATGGTCAGGGCACAGTCCTTCACGTGATGTTCACCTCCCACACCACATGCTCACCTTGGATCCAAGTTTGGTGTACAGTCTTGTCGTACAAACCACAATAGGCGGTTCCGACTCATAGATGACCTGTGATTATTCTCACAGCCTTCACGTGATCGTAGCACTTGAGTGTACTTATCTACACCCAGCCCTGTCGTACAGACCACAATACATGGTTCCGACTCGTGTGCGGGCATACTTGATGAGCTATAGATTCAGCCGTACAAGTCACATTAGGTGACTCCGGCTGACATACTATTCTACATTGATTCGTATCACCTGGCTTACACATTTTATGGTTGAACATCTTGACATGGCATACCTCTGTTTTCATTGCTTCTAAGCATTATCCTTCTGTACCTACGTGTTGTTATTTTCTGGGAAATTGTACGGGTTTTACAGTGAGGGGTTAGTATCTTTACTAATTAATAAAACACTCATTGTCAACCAAAATCCTATAAAATTACCAGTTTAACCCTCTAATTAAAACAGAACAAAGAAATATGGGGTAGAAATGTAATTTTCACACAACCAAATTTTGCTATTTTTTTTTCAAAGCCTCACCTACATGTAATCCTAACATATATCTAATTAAAATAAATAAATAAATAAAAACAAAAAACTTTCCATTCCTAGATTCTTTATCACTCTTTTCCTCTCTTCTTCTATTTCAAAAACAAAACTAAAAAATTTTCTCACACACTTTGTGTGTGCCCATATGCTAGTGTTCATAAAGACAACTGTGTTTTCAAAAGCTTTGTTTTTGCCCACTCACGTTTTCTATTTTGCGCCCCTCCAGGTTCTAGGTAGTTGGTCATCCTTGATGGCTCATGAGGATTTTCACGGCGGTTCTGACATCTCTATAAATAAGTAGGGATCTTTTCCCTGTTTGTATAATTAGTACTTAGTTGGTTCGATTACACTTTCGTTTACCTATGCTCTGATATTTGTAGAACTTGCTTGGTCACCTTCACTCACTTATATTATCTTAGTTTAGATAAGTTTGGTTTTAGGTTTTTTTTATTTATTCTCATTTCTTTTATTATCATTTCTATTGCGCATTTTGGCTACGTCACCCTTACGTGACGGCCAACACGTCTCAACCTCGGTCGGGGTGTGTCAGTTTGGTATCAGAGCTAAGGTTTGGCAGTCTTTTGTCTTTTGTTGGCATTCTATTCATTTTGATATTTGATGTCAGAACCATGCCGCCTCGTAGAGAGCCACGTACTTCATCTAAGTCTAATTTTCCAGATATTGCACAACTTGGTGAAGCTATTACTAATGCTATTCAATCCTCACTCCGTCCATCTCAGAAGACCCCTTTGGAGACTATATATAACTTAAAGTTGAATAATTTTGTTGGTATTGAGGGGTCCGAGGGAGTTGAGCGTTGGATTAATTATGTTGAGAAAACCTTTCGAGTGATGCAGTGATAGGGAAATCTTCCTGAGGACAGATGGGTCGAGATGACCACTTGGTTTTTGGGCGAGGAGGCTGCATCATGGTGGAGACAAGAATATTTCCAGTTGTCAGCGGAAGATGCCACAAATTGGGATGTTTTTAAGCATTTATTTCAGAAGATATTTATACCTCTGGAGTATTTGGATCGTAAGAGGGAATAATTCTCGCATCTGAAGTAAGGGAAAATGTCAGCTATTGAGTATCATTGGAAGTTTACTGATTTGTCTTAATATTTTCTGGAGATTATTGCAAATCCTGCTGAAATGCTTCAACGTTTTATGTGGGGTACTCGAAAGAAGTGGCGTTCTATGGCGACTACGACTCCCTGTTCTACATATCAAGAGTTCGTCGAGGTTCTACTTTGGGTTGAGGACTTCGAGAAAGCTCCAGATGATAGTGATGGGGAGGAAAAAAAACGGTAATGCTTAGAAAAATAATACTAGTAAAGATAAATGGCAGTCATCTTACGGTCCTCGTAAAACACATAACTTTAAGTGAGGTGGTGCTAGTTCTGGTTCATCCAGTGGTGGTTTGAATTCTGCTACACCGAGGAGGGGCGGCAAGTTCACAGGAGGTTCCCAATTTCATTGGCAGATGAATCCTAACAGTCTTGGTGCTCCACTGTGCCGTAGGTGTAATAATCGTCATTTTGGGGAGTGTGGACAAGGTAGTAATGGATGTTTCACTTGTGGCCAGATGGGGCATCGAGTTCACCAGTGTCCACAAAATCAGCAAAAGCCCCAACCTCATGCTTTACCACCAGCTGTACCTCTTCAGCAGATTCAGGGAACTAGTAGCTATACTCCGACAGGTTATGCTAGTGCTTACCACTATTAGGGGGATGTAGCTCTGTATTCTAGGGGAGCCTATTCGTATCCAGCATATCCATATTACTAGGGTGATTATCCACCATATCAGGGAGGTTATGCGCCATATACACTGTATCAGGCGGTGGATCACAGTGGTACACTGGAGGACCATCTCAGAACTTTGATGTTGCTTCTAGTAGTGCTGGTTCGTCGAGGCAGCCTAATCAGCCTAGTCAAGGACGAGGTAATCAAGGAAATAGAGGTCATGGAGACCATCAGTAGGCGCAGGGCCATGTTCATCATATCACTTTGCAAGATGCTTAGAACAACCCTGATTTGATTATGGGTACGTTGAATATTCTTGGTTATTTTGCTAGAGTATTAATTGATTCAAGTGCCACACATTCTGTTATTTCTCGTATGTTTGCTCAAAAGACTCAACCACACCCCACAACCCTTGGTTATGAATTAGAGTTTTCGATGCCTAGAGGCAAGATTTGTTATATTAGCTAGGAGTATCAAGGAATCGTTGAGGAAGTCATCATGCCAACTAATCTTGTTCCTCTAGATATGTTAGTCTAGGCATAGATTGGTTACATTACAATCATGCCAAGTTGGATTGTTATGAGAAAGTTGTCACTTTCCATCAGCTGGACTTACCTGTGGTTACTTTTGTGGTGAGCGTTGTGGATTGAGACATGGTGTTATCTCGGCCGTAAGAGCGAAGAAATTATTGAGGAAAGGATGTCAGGGCTATCTAGCTCATATGGTGTTGAATCAGGATACTTCTATTCGTGTGGATGATGTTCGGGTAGTTAGACATTTCCCTGATGTTTTTCCTGATGATTTACCTAGACTACCATTAGACCATGAGGTGGAATTCACTATAGATTTAATTTCAGGTACTGATCCTATTTCTTTAACCCCTTATCGATGGCTCTTGCAAAATTGAGAGAATTGAAAACTCAGTTACAAGAACTTGTTGATAAGGGTTTCATTCAACCTAGTACTTCACCATGGGGAGCTCCAATATTGTTTGTGCAAAAGAAAGACAGAACTTTAAGGTCGTGTATTGATTATCGATAATTGAATCGGGTGACGATTAAAAACCGTTATCCGTTACCTCGTATTGATGACTTGTTTGATCAGGTTCGGGGTGCTTGTGTGTTTTCAAAGATTGATTTGAGATCTGAGTATTATCAGTTAAAGATTAAGTGTGAGGATGTTTCGAAGGCAGCGTTTCAGACTCGTTATGGTCATTACGAGTTTCTTGTAATGCCATTCGGGTTAACGAATACTCCAGCAGCCTTTATGGACCTGATGAATTGGCGAGGTGTATTTTTCTATGTCGGGATCATGGTCTTTTTCTAAGGTTTAAAGGCTCGAAATGGGTCCTAATCAATTTTATAGGGACCCTAGATTAGTTTTGGAGCAGTTTAAACGTTGGAATAGGTGAGAACACTGAGTTGCAGGTTGGCCGGTTGTTCCAAGCCTTATTCCGACCAATTTCTGTTGGTTTTAGGACCTCAAATAGGTAAGATTGTGTTTTTCTAGTTGAGAGCTTCAAATCCATATAAAATTTGTAGAATTTGGTTGAAAAATGATGAAGATATTAAAGTTTTAAGATTTTCCAGAAACCGGCGGCACAGACGGTGGCAAGCGACAGATTCCAGCGAAGCCATTGTCGAAGGAGGAGAATATTCCATCAACTTTGACAGAATATACCTACAACGTCATGTAACTCTGTTAGTTTTTAAACAAAATATTCTATTATTTAACGAAATATTCCTTAACGTCGTTAAGGATTTCGTCAGAGTGCCAGGCAAGTGACTGCGCATTGCCGGTGCGTGAGACGTCAGGAAATTAATCTAAAAATATTAGGGTGTTTGTGTTGTTGAGTAGGTCACGTTGGTATATTCAAACACCCTATTTGAGCAACGTATGAGAAGTTATTCCTAGGGTTTGTGTATGAGCTTTAAAATTAATGTAAAATTAGTTATTTTGCATATAGGTGAGACGTACCCGAAGGACGAGTGTGGTCAGGTGAGACTTGGGGGCTACGATCTTGCTACTTACCACTGAGTGGGCTTTTGTTTTCTATATATATGTATATATGCTTATGATTGCCAAAAACTATTTTAAATGAACGTATGTTTTAAATGTCATGCCATATGTGCATTATGTGCTAGTATTGCATTAGTATAGCTATGCATAGTATTGGATGAGACTGCGGAGGCTTAGGTAAGCTTCAGGTGAGTACATCATGATGGTATTGGTTGCGTTGTGTGTGGTTATAAGTTGATGCATTTTGAGCTCATTATCCTGCACCTCAGTGTTAGTGCTTCTACCCGTGGCCAGGGCACAGTCCTTCACGTGATGTTCACCTCCTACACCACACGCTCACCTTGGATCTAAGTTTGGTGCACAGCCCTGTCGTACAGACCACAATAAGTGGTTCCGACTCGTATGTGACCCGCGATTATTTGCACAGCCTTCACGTGATCGTAGCACTTGAGCGTACTTATCTACACCCAGCCCTATCGTACATGCCACAATAGGTGGTTCCGATTCATGTGCAGGCATACTTGATGAGCTATAGATTCAGCCGTACAGATCACATTAGGTAACTCCGGCTGGCATACTATTCTACATTGATTCGTATCATCTAGCTTACACATTTTATGGTTGAACATCCTGACAGGGCATACCTCTATTTTCACTGCTTCTAAGCATTATCCTTATGTACCTACGTGTTGTTATTAGTTTAGAAAAGTTTGGTTTTAGGTTTTTTTATTTATTCACATTTCTTTTATTATCACTTCTGTTGCGCATTTTGGCTACGTCACCCTCACGTGACAGCCATCACGTCTCGACCTCGGTTGGGGTGTATCAAAACAACAGGTCAAAATGATTTCACAAAAAATAAAGATATTTTTGTTATTTTATCCTTATTAGCGAAGATTTTAGCTGAAAGCCAAATATAACTATATAATACACGAATATAATATTAGAGAGATCACATTTTTGATCGAGAAGCCTACCTACTTCTATATATGAATCTGTTCTTGAATATTTCAGATTCATTATATTCCTTAAAAAACACAAACAACCATTTAATATTACTTTTAAAATTCAAAAGAGAATACCGGAAATATAACCAATTCAAATAGTGTAGAAATTTTGAATCAGTCTTTGATTTGAATATTTAAGA
Organism: Pyrus communis; assembly: GCF_041283825.1. Classification (NCBI taxonomy): domain Eukaryota; kingdom Viridiplantae; phylum Streptophyta; class Magnoliopsida; order Rosales; family Rosaceae; genus Pyrus; species Pyrus communis. The sequence continues at coordinate 32,690,911 of NC_142569.1, read as the reverse complement.
TGGTTTAATTTTCGTCTGTTTACTTGGCAATCAATTGGAAATACATTCAGAATGGATCATCCATGCCATAAGCTTTGACACTTGGAAGTAGAAACCTTAAACTTCAGTTAATATGCAGTACTAAGCTTCAACAACTATTTTCTTCTTTATTTTATGGAGAAGAGTACTTGCAGTTCATCTATATATAACTCCTAAAAAGTTATGCACATTAGTTTAGTAAAGTTGATTAGAGCAATGATAGGTATTTTTATCACCTGCAAAAGTAGGGATAAAAACACTTAAAAATACTTGCAAGAAAACAAGATTGTCGTAATATAAACGGCTCAAGCAATGTCGTTTCCACAGGGATTGAATAAATAATTTATGTAAATACCAAATCTTAATTAATTATTTAAAAACAAAGATTGGAAAAAGTTGATTTTGAATTTAAAAATAATAAAAACGAATTTAATTAAAATGAATAAAGAAATTAGCAAAGTAAATAAAACAAAGGAAAACGTATTGAAAACCAAATTGTAAAAGACTAGGGTTCCGCCGTCCCCTTAACAATCCTATGTAGATTTACCAATTACTTATGAATTACACATGCAACTTTGAAGGTTAGGTTTTCCTTATGCATATTCTATTTGTAGCATTCAAGCTAGAACGTATATCAAACATGCAATCTGTCTATGGCATTCAAATCAAATATAAACATGCATGACTCATTATGCTTTGTGAAAATCCTTTGAAAACCATGCAACCCCTAAAACGTGGCATTCAGCCTAGGTGAAATTACAACTATCAATCACAAGAAGCAATACTCAATTCTCCGGTGGCATTCCGACCGAATTGCATCCGATTACTTATCTAAACATCCTAATGGTAGCTAAGCATTAAGATATAAAGACATTTTAAAGCACCAAGATTAATAATTCAAAGCATGCATGTATAATCATAACCAATTAAATAAAAACTACATATTCATGCTAAGGCTTAAGGCATCGTCCTAGCAAACGGAAATTAGTTACGAACAACCATAAAACAAAAGGAATTTTATAGAAAAAGGATAGAAAAGACCTTCAAAATACAAAGCGTCAAAGCCTAGCTAAATTCTCCACGTACGTTCCCCCAATGTTGCGTAAAGAACCCTAATGGCTAACAAGCCTTATTTATACTACTCTAATTAAAATCCTCCTAGTAAAAGGTCTTAGAATAAAACTAGGAAACATAATAAAATAATAAAACAGAAAATTAAAGGTTTCCTATTTGAACTAGAATTCGGAGTTCTCAGAAAATTAGTCTTTTGACTGACCAAATCAACTCCGATTTGATCCCAAAAGCTCTCTATTTAAATCTGAAGATGTCCCCTACAAATCCTCAGAAGGAATCTTCATCAAAATACCCAATCTTGACCTCCAAAATACCCAAAACGTCCAGAAACATCAATCTGGGAAAGCTGCGCTGGGCCTTAATTTCATCGCCACGGTCAAATGGCCTAGTAAAAAAATCTGGAATATTGACACAATCATCTTAAAAGGCACACGAACATCCTCCAATTGGAATCACTCCAAAAATTCATCATTTTTATCACTTTTTGCTCCAAAGGAAGTCGAATGTCCTACATTTGAAATATATAACAAAGTATCAAAATTCTACCAAAATAACCAATAAATTAATACTAAGATTAGAGTAAAATATATAGTATAATATGGACTCATCAAGCAATATATGCGTTCTTCCATCGACAAGTTTGAATTTCCGTCCTCATAATTTAGATGAGTATAGTGTGTAGTTGTATCGTTTGTTAAAAAACAAAAACTCTAAAACAAATCTGCAATACTCCATGGTATTAGCAAGAAATTATATAACTGAAAAGCTCTTAATTCACAATAATATTATTTACACTAACGAGTAAGAAATTTGGACTGAGACACATAATTGAGTAACAAACTCGCCATTCACGGGAACGTAAGAGCTACCACTTACAAAGTGGAGAATAATACCGCTACCAAAATGCAGTTGAATTTTATAGTATGAAGTAGGTTAAGAACTCTACAATTACGAACCCACAGATATGAGCCCCAAGTCCAAAACTAATCTTACGGTTTCTTCATGGAAATGGGTCTTTCTCATTTGTTTTCGAGTAAAGTGCTAGCTTCTAGAAACAATAAACGTGCTAAACATTTGTTTTTCAGATTTATGCTTGATCCGATCTTTTTTGTATAACTTTCTTGTGGCTTTGGTTATTCATCTTTTCTCGAAGCATTAAAGAGGCTATGGCCTTAATCTCATATAATATCTTATACAAGAAGTTCTCCCTAAATATATCAACATATTATTTTATTAATTCTTCCCAACACCTTACCAAACGCATCCTCCTTTTCAATTTTATACTATTCAACTCATCATATTTTATGTGACGTTATTCAAAAGATAAGTCAAACAGAAAATTATTTAGCACCTAATTTATAACTATTTTAGTTTTTAATTTACATTTTCAGAGATACGGTAAGGAAATATATGTGACAAAGAACATGGAGAAAAGGATGAAACAACTATGGTGAGAGATGTGGGACATATAAAATCAGAATTTTTCCAAGTAGTTTATTTGCATGCATCCTCCTTCATTCATCCATCCTCCTTTACTTTTCTTGATCCTCGTTACTCTTTATGTAATTCGATGTTTCTTCACTTGTAAGTTTAGAGTTTTAGGTTCATCTCCAAATTATTATGGCTGACTCATTTTGTGTTTTCACTTAGTCTTTCACCCGAAAAGTTCAATATATGTCAATATATCACTATATTATTGTCGTATGAATTTAACGAGGGAAGAAAGAGGGAGATCGGCCAGGGAGAGGAGAAGACAGAGGAGGACTTGAGGAATTTTGTGAGTGTTATTCTTCATGCTTTGTGCATTTATTTATACTAATAATCCAAATAATAAAGTTGTACAAGGAAAGATCTTCCGGATCTCATAGGATTCCTATACATAATCTATTAAAATTTACACAATCACATTTCTAATGGCATTAGAGTGTAACATAAATTTGTTTATTTATTTGATTATAATAAAATGATAATATACTATTATATTTGTCCAATTTATGTAAAGATACATGATTCTTGAATGTAATAGTTTCGAACTCTCATGCTTCTCTTAAATAAATATAATAGTTTCAATCTTCCCCTCCTCTTAATAATAATAATAATAAGAAAAAAATTGTTTACATAAAAGTTTGAAGCCGTTTTATGGACTATAGTGTTTTTTTTTTGGGACAAATGATAAAATAACCTACACTAAATTAATCCAAATTACATGGAGAGAGATTTAAATAGGTGATGTCACATCCCGGCCCGGGGCGGATCACTTCCTGGGCCCGCTCCACCACCGTAGCATGATATTGTCCGCTTTGGGCTTACCATTCCCTCACGGTTTTGTTTTTGGGAACTCACGAGCAACTTCCCAGTGGGTCACCCATTATGGGATTGCTCTAGCCCCCTTCTCGCTTAACTTCGGAGTTGCTACGGAACCCGAAGCCAGTGAGCTCCCAAAAGGCCTCGTGCTAGGTAGAGATGGGAATATACATTTAAGGATCACTCCCCTGGGCGATGTGGGATGTCACAATCCACCCCCTCTTAGGGGTCCGACGTCCTCGTCGGCACACCACGACCAGGGTTAGGCTCTGATACCAAATTATCACATCCCGGCCCGGGGCGGATCACTTCCCGGGCCCGCTCCACCACCGTAGCACGATATTGTCCACTTTGGGCTTACCATTCCCTCACGGTTTTGTTTTTGGGAACTCACGAGCAACTTCCCAGTGGGTCACCCATCATAGGATTGCTCTAGCCCCCTTCTCGCTTAACTTCGGAGTTGCTACGAAACCCGAAGCCAGTGAGCTCCCAAAAGGCCTCGTGCTAGGTCGAGATGGGAATATACATTTAAGGATCACTCCCCTAGGCGATGTGGGATGTCACAATCCACCCCCTTTAGGGGTTCGACGTCCTCGTCGGCACACCACGACCAGGGTTAGGCTCTGATACCAAATTGTCACATCCCGGCCCGGGGCGGATCACTTCCCGGGCCCGCTCCACCACCGTAGCACGATATTGTCCGCTTTGGGCTTATCATTCCCTCACGGTTTTGTTTTTGGGAACTCACGAGCAACTTCCCAGTGGGTCACCCATCATGGGATTGCTCTAACCCCCTTCTCGCTTAACTTCGGAGCTGCTACGGAACCCGAAACCAGTGAGCTCCCAAAAGGCCTCGTGCTAGGTAGAGATGGGAATATACATTTAAGGATCATTCCCCTGGGCGATGTGGGATGTCACAGGTGACCTCGATTGTAAAAGCAAATGGTTTTAACCAGTTAAACTACAAACCACTTGCATTTTATAAAGTAGTTTACTCGTATGATACTTAAAAGAGAAATATTAATAAATTAAGACCAAATAAGCTATTGCTCGATCTTCCTTTTTGAAAGTTTCCATTCCCTTGTATTGTCATGTTGATCGTTAGATGATTACATCATAGTTTGATTTCATGAATCATGGTTAATATGAAAGGAGTGTGCTATCCACACACCTCTTTTTACTTCTTTCACATCCCTTATTAATTTCTGTCATTTGATTTTCTTCAATTCATTTAATTTGATAGCCAAAAATTAAAAAAATATGAGAAAAGTAAAAAGAGATGTTTGGATATCACACCCCTTTAAATTGAAGTTTCCACATGCGAAGAAAGAAATCCTTTTATACGAAGAGGGTAATGTCCACGTGGGAGCACACTCGAAAGCGACACGGATAAAAGTAGGTCAAAACTCAAAAATATTATGCGGTGCCGTTTGACACGTGTGAAGAGAAGTAGTGATCATGGTTGGTGACGCAATGTATGTGGATTGTTTGAAAGTATTAAGTTAATTTAATTTTTTTTGATACAACCATACTCTAAACAAAAAGATTCCACTGTGACCTATAAATCAGTCACTTATTAAGTATTAAAATCAACATAAATATTATACGTCCTTATAATCTATGCGAGATTACGAGTCAAATTTGAAATCATGTACTTATTAAATTGTAATATTACTTTGAAAATTTAATTTAATTAGAATACAAGAAATTGAATATATATCATCCAAGGAAGCATGGACATAGATAGGAACGATCTGCATCACAAGGCACGAGTTTGATAAGCACAGATTTGGACACGTGCTGTAATTCTTGGTTCTTGGTTTTTAATTATTGATAATTGCCCCCAAAAAGAAACCGCCAAGAATGCGTGTGAGATTTTTCAGTGTGACCGGTATACGGGATGGTAAACCACGTGTCACTAAACAAATGGTGAGATATATATGCTAAAAAGTTAATAACTTAAAAAATAAAATTTCCCACCATTCCTATCAAAACACATGGTGCACTACTTGTATTCCCGTCACAAGTAAAAATTTCTCATATTTCACGGCTTGGGAGGAACATCATTTGTGGCTCACCTACCATTACGCAATGGGTGGATTAGGTGCTTTTTATTTTTATTTTTTAATTTTCTAGTACATCAATATTTTTATACTAAAAAGAGGGGAAGTTTGGTAAAACTACACAATAGACAACCTAATTTAGTATCGAATTCGCCATCCACGAGATTCGAACCTAAGACTTCTCACTTCTAAGTGAAGAAGAATACCACCAAACCGTAATATTGAGACCATCTCCAACCGAAGGGTCCAGAAGGCCGAAAATAATCCGAAAACCGTCTCCAACTGAGGGCTAAGCCAAAGGGCTCGTGAGCCCCACAGGACAAAAAAGGGCAAAAGAGCTAACCGGCTGGCCCAATCCAGCCAGCCAACCAACCTCGGGCCGGGCTAGATTTTTCATTATTAATACATTTTTTGTCGAATATATCTGACAGTATTGTCCTTTCTTTGTTTCTTTTTTTTTTTGGGGCCAAATTTTTAATTTTTTTTTTAAATTCCCCTTCTTTTTTCTTCCTATAAATACCTAAGCCATTCCTACACCATTTTTCACATAATTTTCACCCTTTTTAAATTTAAGTTGCTGTAGTTTTTAAATTTAAATAATAAATTATGTTTGACCCTCAATTGAAGGCGTTTTTTGTTACAGGGCTAAAACAAGCCTTATGGCCTTTTGGCCCTCGGTAGAGATTGAGGCAAATATGACCTTGTACTATTCATTAAAATATTAATATCTTGGAGGGCCAGAGGGCTAAAATGAGCCTTCTGGCCCTCGTTTGGTTGAGATGATCTGAGTGACAGAGCGGATTAGGCTTTAGCTTACGTACTTTTGATTGCTCAATAATTTATCATTTATACTTTGTTTTGGTAATTATTTTGTTTTTGATTTTTTAGTATTATTATTCGTTAAATAGGGAAAATGTAAGAGACATATAAGAAGGATGACCAAAGGTTAAGAAAGAGGGTGGGAAGAAAGTTGAAGAAATACAAAACATAAGAGATAAGGTCTTAGGTTCGATTTTAGTCAAATACGAATTTGAATCAGATTATTGCTAACCTATTATGAGGGCCCACTTCACAATCCCTTTAGTGTAGATAATATCATTTGTTCAAAAAAAAAAAGATGAAAAGGAAAATAATAAACAGTAGCAACAGTAGACCTCGACTGCTTTTGTCCATCAAGTCGTGGATCCTCTTGAACCTCTTGCCCTAGCCCACGCTCATGCTCCCCACCAGGCACATTGTACTAATCACCCTTCTCCACGCCCTAACCAGCCTTTTCATTCTTCCTGGCATGGTGATCGTGGTAGTTTTTGTTGTGGCCATGCGAGTAGTAGTCGCGATGGCTCATTTTGGGGTTATCCACCAATTTTGCGGGTCTAGGTGTCTTTGGTGCTCTGCCCTCATTTTGGTGCACTTACTACAACTCGCTAGGTCATCATTTCACAACATGCATTCATTGTCCTACTGCTCCATCGCTAGGTTTCATGCTGCTCTAGGCTATGGTTCGGATCCAACTTGGTTTCTTGACACTGGTGCCACCCATCTTGTGACCAACAATTGTGGTGCTCTTCAAGATCATCACCCTTATATTGGTAATACTTCTGCCAAATCTTGGTGACAGAGATGCCCTTCGTATTGCTAATAGTGGTACAATTTCCCATCCCCTAGGTTCATCTAAATTTACTCTTAAAGATGTTTGCATGTTCCTAGTTTGAAAAATGATCAACTTTCTACTACTAAGTTCACTTGTAATAATAATATTATTGTTACTAGTTTTCCTTGTGGTTCTCTTATAACAGACTTACAATTTGGTTCTCCTATCTTTCAGGGTGATTCTAAAGATGAGCTATAACCTCTTAAACTTATGCCGCATAGTTCGTCTTGTTTGTCTGCCTTCTATGCCGCCTCCCTCTTTATTTGGCATTCACGTCTTGGTCATCCATTCAATGAAGTATTTTCTCATTTAAATTTAGGTTTATCTAGGTCTCCTAAGTTATTTTGTAAGCTTTGTGCGTTAATTCATTGCACCTTTTCTCTTTGATGCATGGATGACTCCTAATATTTTGATTACTGGATTTAAGTATTATGTTCTTTTTAAAGATTATTATAGTCAATACTCGTGGATTTCCCCTATGCATAATAAAAGTGATGCTTTCTCCCACTTTAAAAGTCTTTATCTTATGGTTAGCAATATTTTCAACATTTCTATTACATTTTTCCAAAGTGATAATGGCACAGAGTATGCGAATCATATCTTTCGTGATTTTTCCATATCCATGGCATTGTACATCGTATCTCTTGTCCCCACACTCTGCAACTGAATGGCCTAGCGGAACACAAGGATTACTGGTGTCTCGATCCTGCCACTAGTTGTGAGTAGATCTCTTGCCATGTGATTTTTTACAAAAACACATTTTCGTTTGCTCAGTCTATTACCCCTAACACTGTCTCGGGATGCACCCCGTTGGTTAATCACCCTGCTGCTTCTTAGGTCTTACCTAACACATTTCCTACATCTAATTTTGCCCTAGCCCATCGCATGACTGGGGCCATACCCTTGCTCCTGCTGATGCAAGCCTTGTTCTTACTGCTTCTGCTCCAGGTCACCACGTGGTTGGGCCTGTGTTTCAGCCAATTTCCTATGTGCCTCCAGCATCTACCATATTTATCTTTGGCCAGCCTCTTCAGCTCAGTCCAGTTCTAGCAGCCCCTGCTGCTTCAGAGCAGTTCATGTCCGCATTTCCTGCAGCTTCAGCAACGACTCAGCCTGCTGTGCAACCATTTTCTTCCTCATCCCATTCGAAGGTGACTTGTTCCAAAACAGGGTATTCTGTACCCAAACTCCATACCGACGATACTAGACGTTATCCTTTAAAGAATTAGTTAATATTGATCAATTCCTTGGTGGAATTAGCGAACGACATGTTTAAAGTCATGGGTAATTCCACTACTTTTTAGATTGGACATTTAGGATACCAGCTACATCCCTCGATAGGTGAAAGGTAGTTAAGGTCTTTTGTTAATAAGATAAAGGTCATTGCTCACTTGAAAGCACGCTCAAACACCAGCCACTAGTCATATTACTAGATTAAGATTCAGGTTCCAAGGTAAGTAGAAAACTTATCTTTGTTTAGCTTCAATGGCTTCCGCGTGTTTACAAACATATATCTTCTCTCATACTACTCAGGTAATTACATACTTCGTATAGTTCATCATTAATTTCTAATCTTATGACAATGTTGAAGTAGAGATTAAGTTCCAATACTACTCTCACTGCCCCATAGAGCCTACTTGTTTTACGCAGGTAGCTCGTATTCTGGAATGATGTACCTCTATGACTAAGGTTTAATGCCTTGCTAAAAATAAACTTGGTCTCTTATGCCTCATCTTCACTAGAATGTTGTTGGTTGTAAATGGGTATTCAAAGTTAAGCGTCATGCCTGATGGTTCTAAGAACGTTATAAAGCCCGTCTCGTGGCCAAAAGGTAGCATCAGCAACACATATTTGATTATTGAGGAAACCTTCAGTTCCCTGGTCAAACATGCCACCATTCGCTTGGTTATTAGTCTTGTTGTTACTCATGGATGACCATTTCACTAGTTTAATGTAAGAATGTGTTCTTATAGCCATCTTAGTGAGGATATCTACATGGTACAACCCATTGGTTTTGTTGACCCTGAACGGCTCAATCATGTGTAACCTCCACAAGGCAATTTATGGCCTCAAAAAGGCTCTGATGCTTGGTTTCAGCAGTTCAGTCATTCGCCAAGGGTTTGCTCAAAGTCAAGTAGACCTTTCCTTATTTACTTTTCATTGCGTTAAGTATAAATTGGTCATTCTACTACTTATGTTGATGATATTGTATTAATTAGTGATAATCAGGTAGCCATATCTCGATTTGTTGCTTTTTTGGCCCAAGAATTTGAAATTAAGGACATCGGCCCAGTATACTACTTTCTCGGACACTTGCCTCTGAATTTCATTTATCTCTAACAAAGTATGTTGTTGATGTTCTGAAATGGTCAAACATGGTTGACTGCAAACCGTGCTCCACTCCCATAGCAAGTCATGCACAATTATCCAATAGGGTGTGACTCAACTTCTAAACTTCAGTGAATTCTGACAACTGATTGGTTATTTTCATTATCTCACTCTCACACGTCTTGATAATGCCTTTGTCGTTAATCATGTAGCCCAATTTATAACTCATATTTGTACTGTGCATCTTAGTGATGCCTTTACGCTACATCAAGGGCATTTAGGAGCTTGAGATTCAGTTTCATTGTTCTTCGATTCTTCCATTTTTTACGTGGCTTTTCTGATGCTAATTGGGTTGGATGCCTTGACACCCACCGTTCTACGTCTGGGTATTTGCTTTTTCGTAGTCCTAACCTTATTTCTTAAGGCTTTTCTAAGCAACCTACAGTTTCTCAATCGAGTGCTGAATCAGAATAATGGGCTCTTGGTCACGCTTATCCAGAATCTATCTGGTTATCTTATGTTCTTTGTGAGGTCCACTAATCGTCCCCATGTCCTATTCTTCTTTTTAGTGATAATTTGAGCACTATGTATATGGCTGTGAATCTAATTTTCATGCTTGAACTAAATACATAGAATTGGATTATTGTGGAGCAAAAAATAATCACAAGGCGACATGTGGATTTTTGGACGAAAGAGGACAAAAATACCCTTGAGACATAACGAGATTCCTACGCGCGAGTAGCGGGCAATCATCCTTCAACCAAGCCAAAAGTGCTCAAAGTAGGCAACAATTCAAAACCTATCTCATCAAATCCCTTCTACAAGGTAACTCCCAAAACCTATTTCATTCTATATATATTTTACCTCACTTTCCCCTCTTTAGCTAATCCATTAGCTATTTATTTTATTCATTTCATAACCTCCAAAATTATTCCTTCTAAAATGTGTTATTTAGCTAATTAATGGATTAATTACCTAATTAATCCATTAATTGCCAAATAAATCATCCATTAACCACAAAATACACCCAAAAAACATCCCAAAGGCCGGCCACCTTTTCTCCAAAGGGGACCGGCCATGCCCTATATATACTACCCATTTTCTCTAAAAATGAGAGTTTTCACTCTTGCTAAAACTCTCCAAAACTCTCAAACACTTTTCTCTCTAAATTCTAACTTTGGCATCGGAGGTTTTTCGGCCAAAGCGCACCCCCCCCCCCCCAATTCATCATGGGCACGTGAGGCTCTTGGCCTTGACCTAAGGTGTTATTTCTTTTGTAGGTGCAATTTTGTCCAAGATCAAGGAGGAAGAAATTTGCATCCACAAATTGGTGCTTTCATTGAGAGTTGAAATTCACACTCGTAGAAGACTCTCGCATAAAAAGGTTTTTTCTCTATTTTCTAGTCCACTTGTATTTTTCGTACGTTCTTATTATTAGAATTTTTTATTTGCAAAGATTCTTTGATAAAACGAAAAAGAGAAATAAGATGGCTAGAAATTTAGAAAACTCCGTGAGTGAAAATTACAATATTCAAGAAATGGGACCGCGGCGATCAATGAGACTAAATGTGATGCTAGGGGGAATGGCACCACCACCACAAGGTTTCACCATGGGAACCATCGCGGTGGCCACCCGTGGCGAGGTCCATGGCACCACTACCACGGCCCGAGCTGTGCCACAAAGGCAAGCCCGAGCCGTGCCATCCAAGGCTCATGGCACCAAGGCCATGACCCAAGCCATGTCACTCAAAGCCCAACACGAACCCAACGCGTTGCCAGAGAAGTATGCACTTGGCCTAACTCTAGCAGACTCTTTCACTCTAGCAGAGAAACATGCACTTTGGGACGAGGCTCGCCAATGCACATTCAAGGACTTAAAGAAGTACCCGACATCACCTCTCTACTATCCAAACCAGAAGCAGAGGAGGACTGATTCACATATTTGACGATATCTGAAGCAGCAATAAGCTCTACCACTATGCGAGAATAGCTGGGGGCCCGACTACCTGTATTCCACAGTTCAAAAGCTCTCATTCGATGCTATCAGAAATTCAAAAGCTAACTTTGGTGATAATTGTTACAACCTGAAAGCTTAAGTTTTACCTTTAAACGCACGCAGTCATCTTCATGTTGCATTATTCCGCCCAATCCAAATGCGCGACAATAAAGGCATAGACCCTGGCGGATGCAAAGTTTTTTTATGAACGCAATAACTCGGCCCAAAAAACATGCCAAGGGCAGACAAACATTGGAAGGACACACTCAGAAGTAAGTTTTATCCTTGTCGCCCCAAAAGATTCTACATGGGAGTAACATATACCGACAGTTGAGCACTACCTCCTGATGCACGTCACAGGGTCTTAGCCGACCCTTGCTTCATAATTTAGCTCTAAAATGGTCCAATACCAGCAGTTGAGCATCTACTACTATGTGTAACACAGCCCCAGCTCTATGACTCCCTACCATGCACTAAGATGCTAAGAAGTTAGTACAAAATTGCGACCGTTGCTAGCGTTATAAGCCGATACCAGCACTGCCTACCAGCGAGCTACACCCGCATATGAGTCCTTGGCTATTCATGCAGTGGGTAATCAACCTGGTAGGACTTATGTCGCCTACTACTGGGGGTAGAGGCATGATGATCGTGGAAACCGACTACTTCACCAAATGGGTAGAAGTAGAGCCCAAGAAGACCACGACTCAAATGGACATAGAGCACTTTATATAGAGAAACATCATTTGCCGATTTGGCATCCCACAGTCCATCGTCACTGACAACAACCCGTAATTCGTGGGCAAAGGTATAGCGAAGTTCTTCCAAAAGTCTGGCATCAAGCAACACATGTCCACGCCAAGATATCCTCAAGGCCATAGGCGGGCCGAAGCATCCAACAAGATAATCCTCGACTGCCTCAAGAAATCCCTTACCAACAAGAAGGGAAAATGGCCAGGCGAACTTCCCAGATGTCTATAGGTATATTGCACCACCAAAAGACGAGTAATCGGTGAGACTCCTTTCTCTTTGGCATTTGGCTCAGAAGCAATCATTCATCCCAATGTCATCAAGTCAAGTATCACTGCTCTACTACTAAGCATTGAGTAGAACAGTAAGGAGATGGCCATAAACTTAGATCCGGCAGAGGAGAAGCGCGAGCAGACCATCACCTGCATTATAGCCTACCAGCAATAGCTCATCTTTAACTACAACAAAAAGGCCAAGATCCAGCAGTTCCAGCCCAAAGATCTAGTCCTAAGAAAAGCCTTTATCACTGTCCACAGAAAAGACTCCAAAAAGATGGATCATATCTAAGAAGGTCCGTAAAAGATCAACAGAGTAGACGGCAAGAGTAATTACACCCTCATCACCATGAAACGATAAAAAGATGGAAAAGCAGTGGAGCACCTACAATATAAGGAAGTACCATGTGTGACCTCCCACTACATCAAAGCCCGAAGACTCAAGCAACCCGATAGGCACCACCTCACAAGCCGGTACCACTTCACAAGTCGAGGATTATCCAGTTGTTATGCAGTTCCTACCTTACAGCTAAGTTCTCGTTCGTTTCACTCATTTTTCAATGAGGAATTCATAAGTAATCACAACTTGGCTCGGCTGCATACTTATAACAATTGATCACTCCTGCACTTCAAAAGAAGATCGCGCCCTTTGTATGGACTCATCGCAGGAATTGCGCCCCCCGAGGGACCAATCATGCTCTCCAATGCAAGAAGGTAAACCAATTCCCCAACACCCATATGGGTCAGTTCTCCAAAACGAGAGGATGAACTTTTCACTCTGAATATCCAGACGTGCATGAGCCTGGCTGCTCTAGCATAACTAAATACATGATGGCTTGCACCGGGATTCAGAGAAGTAGCCACAATGGTCTTTTTCAAGGCTTAGCTAATTGAAGGATTTTGGGTCTCTTAGCCTAATCCGTGGGGAACCGGACCCTAGAGACGGTGGGGACACATTACGTAGTACATCCAATGGATGGCTGCCCTGGAACCCTAAAGTTGCTATCGAGTGCACTAAGGTAGCCTACAGTTTCCAGAAGACTGCCTATGGCTTGCCCTTCGAGCAGTAAAGCCATGCTAGACTTTTACAACCGCACATTCTTGTGAAAGGTTAAACAAGCTAGCGTGGATATATAAAGCTTTATCCACTGCCGACATACTATGTAGTCAATAAGCTTCACCTCTGCCAAGCGCGGAACAACTTACACCAAGTCCTAAAGTGTGTTGTGATACTTGCTATGCAACCTACGGAATTGGAAAAAACCAAGGTTAACGGCCTAGTGGTTACGCGGATTTGTCTGCTTCTGTAAGTAAGACATTCAGTTGCCAACCCTATGGCTAACAACTTTGCAAAGTTCTATACCAACACCTACGGCTGCATAGACTACGCGGGCCTGTCTGCTTAGAGAAAAGTAGCACGTCTGCCACTGGTCTATAAAGTCTAAAGGTTAGGGCATGAACAAAAGAAGTGAAGGAATGATGTTTATAAACAATGTGAAAATGCCAAATGAGTTTAAGAAAAACAAGAGCTACAAGGAAAAACAAAGAAAATCCTAAAGGCTACCTAGAAGACTACACTTCAGCAATTTGGACATTCCACGACTACTCGGTCGTCACACCATGAGCAACCACGATGCTTTTAGCAGCAGCATCTTTCAGCACTTCACCCCCGGCTGCCCTAGCCTGGGCACCAACTTCTTCAACTACTTCACCAATGGAAGCCTCAAAAGTAAATGCAAGTAAGTCTTCCAGAGAAATAGAGAAGGTCTCGAAACCTCGAGCTCATCCTTCTCACCCTGTAGTTGCTCATTCTCCTCGAGCAGACCAACACAGATGCGCTGCAGCTCATCCACTTCCTTCTTTAAACTTTCATTGATCTTCAATACACCTTGAAGTTCCAACACTTGGGATTCAAGCTTATCGACGATTCTTTTAAAATTGATCACTTGATTATATACAGCAATCAACGCTTCATGCTTTGCATAAGCAGCAAAATAAAGCTCAGAAATTGCAAACTCAAGATCTTGAATCAGAGGTATGTAACATCCAATCTCCTTCTCTGCACTTTCATACTTAACTCGAATTGCGTCAAGCCTAATCTTCAAGACAACGATCTCTTGGCGAGCGGTCTCAAACTGCAGAGAATTGAGGGTAGAAGTATTAGACCCCTTCAAAGCAACGACCTCAAAGTCTAACCTCTTGATCTCCTCGGACAAGGAATAAGCTTCAGCTGCCATAGTCTTCACCGCCTCATTGGCAGCCTTGCTATATATACATCATAGCAAGCAGAACAGTCATTTTATATTAGGTCGTATGCTTCACAAAGGAACTTGGGCAAACAAACCTTTCTAACGCCATCAACTAACTTGGCACAAATGTCCATGTCTTCAAGTAGATCTGGTTTCAAGAGCACACATATCTCAGCAGCCTTCCTAGAAGCAGGCTTAGTGGATTTCTCACAGCTGCCCACATGAGCAGTCTCTTTCTTCCCAACAGGCGAATCAGTCTCAGCAACAGAGGGAGTGGGCCTTAGCGCCACTTTAGCAACAGAGTCCACCTTATCACTCTTCATAATAGCAAGCATTTCTGAATGAGATTCGGACTTAGCTCCCAACAGATGTCTTGGCATAGACCTCGGCACTAGGGGCATGACAAGACCTCTACACTGAGCAATACTATCAATAATTGAATTAGCCATTCTCGACATAGCAAGCGCCACAGGCTCAGATCTAGTAGCCTTATTTTTCTTCCCATTGGAAGAAGTCATGTCAATCACAGGCCTTTCGATAGCAGGTGGACCCTCACGAGCAGCGGAGGAAGTCTTCAGTTTTTGCTTAACTAGCATCTCTTGAGCAGACGGGAAAGATCTCTTCTTTCCACCTTTATTCACAGTAGGCTCCACGATAGCGATCAGACGAGCCAAAGTATCCGTCTTGATCCTCTTTACCTTCTCTCGAGAGAGCAACCCACATTTCTCCCGGTGAAGAGAACTAAATAGCCAATGATATTCACGGTACTCAGCAAGGGAACTCAACCCAAATTGGCTTTTCCTTATTTTTTTCTCTCAATCGCCAGCCTGGCCCATGTCAAGTCCAAAAGCCCAAAGGACATAAGCCATGCGACTCGCCTAGCATTGCGCCCTAGCGCCATAATCCGCGACCACAGCCGCACAAGCTGCCCTTTGCTCTAGCCAAGCCGAGCAGCCTAAAGCAGTGGTCCCTGCCACAACACCTCTTGGCCCCTACCAGCCGACGTGCCGCACCACCCCGACGGCTGCCCCACGACAGCACTATCCAAGAAGAAGACAAGAAGAAATTAAGTTTTTACTACATTGGTGCGACATGGAGAAGACGAAGAAAGCAACGAAGGACGGTCTTTTGCATGAGCAAGATGTAAAAGATTGCTAGAGAAGGAGGAACAAATATCCTCTAAGCTTTCTCTCTCTTATAGGGTAAAATAAATCACTCTCGAAAGTTGATTTAATAACCCACTTAAGGTGGACTTAAATAGGTTTTGAGAGAAATTTATTTCCCTTTCCTAGAAGGATCTAATTTCTTATTAAAGAAGGAATCTATATCAAAATAGGAAGCAGTCCAAAGTTTCCTAAAGCAAGAAAATCTCTACACCTGTTGCCCTTTTCTGCAAGCAGCCCAACAGGTGTGGGGGCATTTGTGGAGCCAAAAATAATCACAAGGCGACACGTGGATTTTTGGGGGAAAGAGGACAAAAATACCCTTGAGGCATAACGGGATTCCTACGCGCGAGCAGTGGGCAATCATACTTCAACCAAGTCAAAAGTGCCCAGAGTAGGCAACAATTCAAAACATATCTCATCAAATCCCTTCTACAAGGTAACTCCCAAAATCTATTTCATTCTATATATCTTTTACCTCACTTTTCCCTTTTTAGCTAATCAATTAGCTATTTATTTTATTCATTCCATAACCTCCAAAATTATTCCTTCTAAAATGTGTTAATTGGCTAATTAATGGATTAATTACCTAATTAATATTAATCCATTAATTGCCAAATAAATCACCCATTAACCACAAAATACACCCAAAAACATCCCAAAGGCCGGCCACTTTTTCTCCAAAGGGGACCGGCCGTGCCCTATATATACTACCAATTTTCTCTAAAAACGAGAGTCTTCACTCTTGCTAAAATTCTCCAAAACTCTCAAACACTTTTCTCTCTAAATTCTAATTTTGGCATCGAAGGTTCTCTGGCCAAACCCCCCCCCCCCCATTCATCATAGGCGCGTGAGGCTCTTGGCCTTGACCTAAGGTTTTATTTGTTTTGTAGGTGCAATTTTGTCCAAGATCAAGGAGGAAAAAATCTGCATCCACAATTATCACTTTGTTCAGGAACGTGTTCAAATAGGTACTCTTAGTTTATTTCATTTGTTGATCCGCCTGATTATGTCCTTAACAAAGGCCTATCCCCAGCTCGGTTCATCTTCCTTCGGACCAAACTTGTCTTTCCACAGCCATCAAGTTTGAGGAGGGATGTTAGGAAAGAAAATAAAATTTGGATTCTCCTTGCCTTTAAGAATTGATTTGGTGATTACATTTCTTGATTTTATATTTATTATTCTTGTATCAAAAGGAATGTTACTTGTACTCCAAGTCTATAACTTGTATATATTGTACCCTACATGTGACAGCCCGTCCCAGAAACATTACAACGTACGTGTGAAAAGACGAGATTGCCCCTAGTTTGATTTCTTTACGTTTAATCGTTGTTGTGAGTTTGGTTGGCATGTTTGGAGCCACACACACCTTCCCACATACCACAACCTTTTTCCTCCTGTTTCCTGCACTGTCCCGAGTCCTCATTCCTTCCAATTCCTTTGAAAACGTACGGACACACACCCAAAACCTATCAAACCTTTACAGATCGAGGAAACCAAGACCATATTCGAACTCGTGAAGCTTGTAGGAGTCCAACCATGCCATTTTCAAGTAAGAACATCATCGTTTTCACGTCGAATCCACGATGTCCGATTTCGATTACTGTTCATGCACATGTGATTTCTCACGTTTTAGGGAATTTCAAGCTTGTAGGTAGCTTGGTGAGGTCCCTAGGAGGCTCGGGGTGGTTAGTTTGAAGGATTTGGACGTAGGGATCACTAGTTTCGAAGTTGGCCGGAGTTGGGTTGTTTTTACAGGTGAGATATCGTGGTTTTTAACCCTTAAAAGTGGTATAATTGTGTTCCTCTAGTTCTAAGCTTCATTTTGGTACCAATTTTGTGAAATTTGGATGAAAAACGAAGAAGATATTGAAGTTTAAAGTTTTCCCGATTTTCCGGCGGCGGCGACGGCGCCGGAGAAGGTGACGGAATATTCCGTTAAGTCTGACGGAATATTCCTGACGCCGTTGACGGAATCCGTTAAAACTGACGGAATATTCCTTACGGCGTCAGTTGACGCCGTCAGCGTGCTAGGCACGTGCCTTGGCCGGCGCGTGGGGGCGCATGCGGCGGTGGAAAATTTTTCTAAAAATTTGGGGTTATCCTGAGGTTGAGTACAGCACGTTGGTATATTCAATTGCCCCATTTGAGCATTGTATGAGAAGTTATTACGAAAGGTTGGTTATGTGCTTTAAAATTAACGTTTTTGTAGTTGTTTCGCATATAGGTGATACCTATCCCGAGGATGAGCGTGGTCACTTGAGGCAAGGGGGCTACGACCCTTCCACTTACCAGTGAGTGGGCTTTTGGTTTTCCGTATACACCTATATACTTATATTTTCCCAGAAATAGATTTGAATTGTTATTTGCCATATGCCATGCATTATATTATCGTTGTTTGTGCATCACTAGTCGCATTATTAGTTGCATATATATATATATATACACATATGCATATTGGGTGCTGTGGACGCACAGGTAAGTGTCAGGTAAGTGTTATTCATGTTTACATTCAGTAGCGATTCGAGATGCTTAGAGAGCTCATAACCTGCACCCCCGGTGTTAGTGTTTCCGCCCAGAGTAGGGCACAGTCCTTCACGTGATGTTCACCTCCCGCACCACACGCTCAGCTTAGATCCAAGTTAGGTGCACAGTCCTGTCGTACAGACCACAGTAGGTGGTTCCGACTCGTAGGTGACCCGCGATTATTCGCACAGCTTTCACGTGATCGTAGCACTAGAGCGTTTATATGTATTACACCCAGGCCTGTCGTACAGACCACTTTAGGTGGTTCCGACTCGTGGGCAGGTTTAGTTATTGATATTGAGATTTGAGCTCTAGATGCAGCCGTACAGGTCACGTTAGGTGACTCCGGCTGCCAGATTATATGTTATTGATATGATTTATACCTGAGCACTGCATTTCGTTCTGAGGTTTCGACATGGCATATTCTTGAGCATGATTGGCATATCTATATATATACATACATATGTTTATTTTCTGGGAAGTATACAGGTTTTACGGCGAGGGGTTAGAACTTATTTGCTAAATGGTTTTAGAAAAGCTTTGTTTTTGCCCACTCACGCTTTTGTTTTGCACCCCTCCAAGTTCTAGTTGTCTAGCAGGTTCAGTGGTTTCCCAGAGGGCTTTCCCGGCATTTCTGACAGACGAGCACCAGAGTAGGGTCACCTTCGGGTGTACTGTTGTCACATTATTTTTCTTTTGGACTGCTGTAGGCTTATTGCTCTGAACTTGTGTCTCACTTACGCTAGCACTTATTTCTATCACCTTATGTATGCTAGTTTTTAGTTGTTCGCACTATTTGTATTACTATTTTATTAGCTTCCGCACTGTGCACATGGCTACGTCACTTCTACGTGACGGCCAGCACGCCCTGATCTCGGTCGGGATGTGTCACTACACATATCAATGAAATCATTCGATTCAAACTTTCTACACCACACTTTATCATAGATATGGGGATATGAGTGGCTTAGTAACTTTACCTTAATTTACATTTTATGCACATTTAAGCCAATATTCAGCTTATGCACATTCGAACTCATGTTGAGTTATATGCATCATGACGAGTGAGATGTGCTTCAGTCAATCTCATTGGACGATTGGTGTTGTTGAAATATCTCACATCGACCATGTTTCTACGAAAAGAAAAGTTTAAATATCTTAACCCCACTACAACTAATACCGAGGTCTTTTGTGATAAAATCACACACCTGACAGATTATGTAGGTGGTAATTACCAAGTTGGGGACAATATCGGTGATGTTGGAAGTGGACCTTTGACATGTCTCTCTGATAATTCCATATGGTATCAGAACCAGGGAGCAGGCTCATACTACCAAGTGATGGATGGGTCCTCTTAGCCCCGCGCGATGATGGTGGGTCTCTTGGCCTCTCGTGTAGGGTGAGTCTCCTTGGCTCCATGTGGTTGTTAATGTGTGGATCTCTCACGTGTGACCCACTAATTAGGTCCCACGTGAGGGAGCATGTTGAAATATCTCACATCAAACGTATCTCTAAGAAAATAGGAGTTTAAGTATCCTAACTCCACTCCAACTAATATTGAGGCCTTTTGTAATAAAACCTCACACCAGACGGAATGTGCAAGTGGTAATTAGCCAATTAGAAACAATATCGGTGTTGTCGAAAGTGGACCTTTGACCCATCTCTTTGATAATTCCACAGGCTTGCGGTTATTATGCGGTAGTTAAATTAGTAAACAGTTATAGGCATATAAGGTTTGCTATATCGATCATTGCTTCGTCCTCTTTCATTTTTGTTACAAGGGAGGTCAATGCTCTCAGTCATTATTGTTACAGCGCTCCATGCACGTACATACTTTTATTTAGTTCAGCACTCACTAAGATCCTTGTAGTTATGTATAATTAATTAAGAGTCTAGTGATGGAGCCAGATACCTAGTAACTGAATAGTGATGGTGTATCCAATGTTGTTATACAACTTGACCAACTGGAGTCTGGTGGATATTGTAGTAGGAAGCTTCACCCCATTAGAACTCAATGCTTTCTCACATACACCGATGTCGTCGGAGACCCTTGCGACGGTATAGTTGGCCATGGTGTCCTCTTCCTCTACCTCATCTTGTGTGCCTCGGAAACACGAAGCAACTGATCCGTACGATTGCGCACACTGTTGAATTCCTTTGGTTTCCTTGCTGCTCTTGATCATGGGTTGATAACTGTTAAGCAACTGTTGGGCGTCTTTAGCAGTTTCTGCTGCTACCTCAAGAATATTTATAGCAAGTTCTTTGAGATTATTGGATGCAGCTGACGATCGAATTCGAGCATCTGACCAGAGAGTTTTTACGCATAGAGTGTAGTTTTGACTGAAAGAGTCTCGGGTTGCCTTGCAAACACTCCGAACTAATGGAGACGCTCTTGCATCTGCCGGTGTAGGAGAAGAAGAGAGAAATAATATGAGGAAGCAAGCGAAGAGCAATACATGATTAGAAAGTGGGGACTCCATTTTTCAAGACTAGCTAGTTAATTGAAAAGGCTAAATAAATTTGTAATTAATTGTTTACTTTGGTGAAGCAATGAATGAATGGAGTAGTACATATATAAGAACCCTAGGCTGGTATGTGACTAAAAATAGAAGGGTACGTAGAAGGTGGGGAACCATCTAATTTTTTTCTACTAAAGTTGATGATCGGTTTTTGGTTTATTTTTTTTTCCTTTGTTATTTTTGTTATGAAAGCTCGTTTATTGTTACTGAAGCTTCGATTTCATATTTACCAAAAGAGAGAGAAGCTTCAGTTAATAGAAACCAACGTAGTCAAATTTCTGTTTCAAATTGTTTCTTTTGTGTGTGCGCGTGTGGATATATAGGGTGTAAGTTGTAACTTTCCCACGCCCCCCTGGCTTTGTTCACGGTCTACCTATACATCTCAAAATATAGTCTATGACCCTTTTGCTGCAATCCATACTACACAACTGATTCAAAGACCACTTATATTTCAATCTGCACTTTGTAACACTATGATCTATTTGGTAGAACAAAACCAAAATCGAATTGCTTCCAATCATCTAGGGCAAATTTAACATAATCAGGCATTACCTTGTGTTTTGATTTACCTTTATGACACAATTTGATTGACTTAAAATACCAGTATACCTTCACGGTAAATTATGATGGAAATTATTTTCCTAAACCAAAAGCTAGGTTGTTTAAAGTATGGGTGAAAAAAAGTATGGGTGAAAAAAATACTGAAAATTCTGAAACATGTCGAAGCAGTATTAAAAAAAAAACCAAAAAAGGCCAAACCAAAAGGACCCAAAAATTCGGTACCCAACCCAAAAATTCGGTACCCAACCAGACTGATACCGAAATTTTTAGTGCGTAATTCAGTGTGAAACTTGGGTTTGTTCGGTAAGACTGAACCGACTCACCTCATTTAGATGCTCACTTGACTTTCTGCCTAACCTTGGATCTCTCCTCCTTCCCGATCTCCCTCTCTTCTCTCTCTCCTCCACACACACAGTGGGCTCTTTCTTTTCGTTGCAAAAAAACCCTCAATCATAATCTCACTTTCTCTCTCTAGAAACCAAAGAAAACCGGGCTAAAACCATTTTCGTAGTTCTCGACTGGAGCTCCACTCCCGACTCCAGCAAAGTAGCCGTTGCGTTCCTCGAATCGGTGTTCTCTCTTTTATTTCACTCTCTAGAAAACTTTACCTTGTGCTTTATTAAAACTATTAGTTGTTTTTCTCTCTCTAGATGTGGGGATTAAAGGGTGGAATTAAGATTTGAAAATCCCTAATTTTAATTACTGCTTGATTTCTTTGTATTTGGTTTCAATTTTCTGCTTTTGATTGAGGGGATTCTTCGACCTTCGTATTCGATTGCCGACTATCTGATTTTTGGGATACAGAACTGAAAAATCAAAATAATTTTGGTACGGAATTTCGGGAAAACCAAAATTTAGGCGTCGAGAATCGGAGTGATGTATATTTGCTGCTGATTTACGTTGTAAATTAAAAATAATAATTAAACTTTTTACAAAACTTTGAACTAAAATTAAAATATAAATAAAACTTACTTGAAATTTTTTGCTCTGGAAATGAGTGCACTGCCACTGCCACTCGCCTAGCTCTCGAAACTCCTTCGGTAGACTGGTAGGAGCTGCATCAAGAGAAAGTCTTGTAGTAGCAGTACAACTTGTACTTCCACTCCTTATATCGCCCCCTCCATATCCCATTTATGTATTTAGCAGTCCCCTTGTCTTGCAGGTGATCTCGAAGTTGCCTTGAATTAGGAAAAAAAATAATAATAATCGAAACCAAATTATTAAACCACATTAATTAAACTAGCATTCATGCATGCGCTCATGTGCATGTAGAAGACATTTTTTGAATCACGACTTACTACTCGCGACTTATACGTTTTAAATGTATTTATATGCGTAAATTGACAAAATGTCAGTTAAATATTTGAAGTAAATGAATAATTTTAGATCATACTATAAGAAATCCCTCATAAACCAATTAAAGTATCTGAATTTACATAATAAAATCGGTATCTGTAGAATTTACATTAAGAATAGAGAAAATAATCTCTACTAATTAATAAAACACTAATTGTCAACCAAAACCCTATGAAATTACTAGTTTAATCCTCTAATTAAAACAGAACATGAATAAGAAATATGGGCAAAAATGTAATTTCACACAACCAAATTTTGCTTTTTTTTTTTTTTTCAAAGCCTCACGTACCTGTAATCCTAACATATCTCTAATTAAAAAAAAAACAAAAAAAAAAACTTCTCACTCCCACATTCTCTATCATTCTCTTCCTCTCTCCTTCTATTTCAAAAACAAAAATAAAAAAATTTCTCACACTTTGTGTGTACCCATATGCTAGTATTATCTACATTAAGGGGGAGGGGATGTGTTTAGCCTATTGTGAGGCTAAACCCACCCCCTACCCCCTTAGTGTAGATAATATCGTTTATTTAAAAAAAAATCATTTGACAATTAATTTAATCACATTATTATCCGTGTGTGAAAAAATCTTTTTTATAACCGGCATTACACACCTTTTAAAATGTTTTAAACATGTTTAAAAATAGAGAAAATAATATTTAATAAATAACTGATTGAATCAAATTATTGCTAGCCCATTGTGAGGCTAAACTCATCCTCTCATCTTAGTGTAGCTAATATCGTTTGTTAAAAAAAACTATCATTTGATAACTTATTTAATCACATTGTTATTCACGTGTGAAAAATCTGTTTTATAATCGGCATTACACGCCTCTTAAGATGTTTTGAACGTGTTTAAAAAAAAAATTGAATATTATTGCTAGCTTATTGTGAGGTACAGTTGACCTTAAAAACTACTAAGTCTACGTGGCGTGTAAACCAAGTAATCAATAAGCTAACTACGTCATTCGGTTGTGTGCAGGGAATGCCAACTCATCGGCCGAGCTCAGCCGAGGAGTAAAATGTGTTGATGTTGCATTGAGCGCGCTACTGACTTCTTAATTTTGCGACTGCGACCGAGGAAGGAACACGTCTTGGCCTTTAGGTTCTAGAGCATGAAGACAAGGCTACTAGTCTTGCAAAATTCACGAATCGTCGGTGCTGAGTTCGGTCACGGTGATTATATTCGTAAAAGTATAAGCACGTTGAACCGACACCAAACTATATGGACACAAATACTCGAAGGAGATGTATGTCTTGATGGTAAATGTGGTTCAACCATCAAAATGTCGAACTCTAAAGCTTACTTGTGAATATCCAATCATGAAACAACTTGGCGTTCAATATGCCGAGCCCAGTAATCTTTAACACCTCACTTCGCCGAGAAGACTAATGAGATGACCTTTGCCAATAAGGATTTGAAAATCCTTCTCGACCGAGACTTGGATAGATAACCAGTCGATCTCGACCAAATGCTGTTTATCTAAACTGTAGATGCTCCGCGGTCGGTTGATTCTACGACAACAGTGTTGTTTATCCAAACTAAACATGTTCACCGGTTGCTTTCACAATGCTGTTTATCCAAACTGAAAAAGTGTTGGCGGAAAAAGAAAATAAAAATCTCAAGGTTTTTGAGATTTTTCGCGTAGAGCAAGAGTTTGCGCATGACAGTTTGTGTGTTGAATTGGAGAGCGTCAATGTTGCATGCGACTCTGTATTTATAGTGGCTATAAACCCATTGGATGACGTGCTTTTTTTTTCCAACTAAAACTTTGTCTCCCGAGTTGTATGCGCAGACGCATCCATGCAATTCTGTAAAGAATTGCAATTCAATTACAATTCTTCCCTCAACCCATCGTCTGGTCGCTCATCTCCTCCAATACACGCATAATATTTCATGATGAGGCCACGTGCTTGCTTGATGAGATGTATTCTATCTCAAATGGAACTCTAGGTTGATAATAAAGAGCCACGTGGGCTTGTCTCTGCCTCAGATGTTGCATGCATGGCTATCTCCATGCAATCTTCATTAATTCAAATAGAAAATCACAAACCAACTCAATTTGATTGTGAATCAATCCAATCATCACGTGCTACATGCTTCTCAAATCAGATATGCTTAGTTCAATCCCTTATCCAAGCAAAAAAGGCATGACTTTGTAGACTTTCACAACTCTCGCGCCATGTTAATCCCATTCAATCCATCCCGATCTCCTCAAACTCAAAACATCTCTCTCATGATAATTACCATGATAAAATTGATAGTAATATCAAGAAAAATCTGTTTAGTTTTGGAGTCATCTAATGGTTTCAATGCAATGGGCCAATAGTGTAACATCGAGGTCCAAACAAGTACAAATTAAAAAAAAAAAAAGCACCAAAAAGTAAATTATTAAAGAAATACTGTTAAAATGATGAAAATGCCCTTACCTTATTTGATGTATTATTTTGGAACGCCTTTGAAGTTTTTTGTTTTGGGGGCATTTTTGTCCAAATTTTTTGTTAAAGCATGGTGACACCAAATCACTATTCACCTTTCCATTCACTTTATATATAACTAGCCTTCATGCACGAGCTCACGCGCATGCATAAGGCTTTTTTTTTTTTATCACAACGTACTACGCGCGACTTACACATTTTAAATGTATTTATATGTGTAAGTTGATAAAAGAAAAGTCAAATATTTGAAGTAAATGAATAATTTTAGATCATGCCAGAAGAAACCTCTCATAAACCAATTAAAGCAGCTGAATTCATATAATAAAATCGATCTCTATAGAATTTACATTAAGAATAAAGAAAATAATATTTAATAAACAATTGATTGAATTATATTATTGCTAGCCTATTGTGAGGTTAAGCCCACCTCATTCCCTCTTAGTGTAGATAACATCGTTTATTTAAAAAAAAAAAAAACAATCATTTGACAATTAATTTAATCACATTATTATTCGTGTGTGAAATACCTTTTTTTATAACCGGCATTACACGCCTCTTAAGATGTTTTGAACGTGTTTAAAAATAGTGAAAATAATATTTAGTAAATAACTGATTGAATCACATTATAGCTAGCTCATTGTGGAGCTAAGCCCACCCCCTCCCCCTTAGTGTAGATAATATCATTTGTTAAAAAAAAAAAAAAACAAAGAATTATTTGACAACTTATTTAATCACATGGTTATCCGCATGCGAAAAACCTTTTTTATTCTTTTCTCTCTTCCCATTTATATTTATATTATATTTTATGATAATCAAATTACCAAATTACCCCTACATTATTTGATATATTACATTGGGCTGCTTTTGGATTTTTTTTGGTTGAGGGGCAATTTTGTTGTAATATTTTTGTCGAATGGCGTGACTCCAAATTTTTGTCAGCATGCGTGAGCCTCCAAATTCCTATTATATAGATAGATAAGTAAAACATTAAATAAGTAAAGGTAAACAAAATAATAAATTAAGAAAGTTCTATATTTATTGAAATATGTCTCAAATCTCAGCAAGGACCTGGGGGGTGTGGTCCTCCCCCAATCATTGACCATGGGGCACTTGGTGCTGTGATGGCACCCATGTTGTGAGTCAACAAGATGTTGACTTTATGCTCGCTTGTCGATGACTATGGTAATCAACCCGGATTTGAGACTGTGATACTTGGATAATCAAGTTGCTCACCAACCCTTTACAGATCCCCCATACTTTGCTTTTCAGCCAGGTGGGAGGTTCCTCGTCTCCCACCTACTACACAACTGCATAATCGGCCTCTACGCTAGCAAGAGGGTGGGCTAGAGCTGTCATAGGTTCTTAGCAGCTACGGCTATGAGGCCACTTAGCAGATTGGGCCACTTGCCCCCGATGACGCATAACTATTGGTGCTGGCTGCCGACTCAGTTATGGTCGCTGAGGTGGCGCTAAGGGCCGAATGCTCATCCTGATTAAAAGCAGAGGCAGGGCGACAACCATTGGTGATCAAGCGCAATGACATCTGTAAAAAAAAAAAAAAAAATTATAATTTCATAAATTTCCTACAATTTAACATATTTCTATAATTTTACCAAATTTTCATATTTTTTTCCACAAATTTTCACATATTTCTAAAATTTTACCAAACTTAATCATATTTCCTACATTTTCCACATATTTCTACAATTTTACCAAATTTAAACATATTCTCTTCAATTAACATATTTCTACAATTTCACAAATTTCAAACTTCCACAATTTTACCAAATTTTCACATATTCAACTTTCTCAATTGTATGACATAAATCATAAATAACAATTTAACAATGTCATAATTTCATGATTTAATAATTTCACAATTTCACAGTTTTACCACATAAAACTACCTAAAACTTCTACAATTTTACAACCTAAAATAACTACCTTGAAACACCCACTATCCCCACAACTCGTCCCCCCACCCTCCCTACACCCAACCACCACGGTCCCCACACTCCACCACCACCTTACCCACATCCTAATAACAGTTCTAATAACAAGGGGAGTATTTTTGCTCACCACCATTTAGTGTGGTGTATGTTCATCATCCTATTTATCACTGTTAGATGAGTTTGAATTTCGAGATTCGTATGGTAGATAGGCACAAATCTCAAAATTCAAACTCATCTAATGGTGATAAATAAAGTGGTGAGCATACACCACACTAAATGGTGGTGAGCAAAAATGCACACAATCCTAACAACAATCATAAATATCACACAAATCATACATCACACAATCCTAATAACAAATCACACAATCCTAAATTCAAAAATAAAATTAAAATAGAGAGAGAGAGAGAGAGAGAGAGAGAGAGAGAGAGAGAGAGAGAGAGAGAGCATGAAGTGGTGGTGGTGGCGGCTCATGGGTGAGAGAGATCGAGTTGAGAAAGAGATTTGAGAGAGAAAAAGAGAATAGAGATCAAGAGGGATGTGTTAGAGAGATAGAGAGCAAAGGTTTGTGAGTTTGCTTTGCGAAGAGGAAGAAAGAAGAAGGCTCTGCAGTTATGACATTTCAGGAATTTGTCCAACAGAACGTTCATTGGGCAAAGGTTTTTAAAATTTTGACAGGTGCTAAAAAACCCCAAAATTTCATTGGGCAAACCCTAAGGGTTTGTCCGGCAAAGGTTGCCTAAAATATTTTATTTTGACAAAAAAATGATGGGAGATAAATCATCAAAATCGGAGTTAAAATGACATGAACTTTCGTTTCTAACCTTCGAAGGATTTCGCTCCCTTATCTAATCTTAGAACACTTGTTTTTGGTGACTTTTGACGTATCAGATCTCAAAGTATATACAAACAAGTTTGATCGTTGAATCGTAGAAACAAGTTTAATAGTTAGCAAGTGAATAATTGCCCTCTACATTTAAAGAGTCATTATCCCTTTTGATATTATAGAAAATCTTTTACATCATCTCTTGGAGATGCAGTTTTTAAGCTTGGTTCTTTACTATGTAATTTTGGTTGCTTTATAGAGATTGGAGA
The DNA here is from genome assembly GCF_041283825.1 of Pyrus communis. Classification (NCBI taxonomy): domain Eukaryota; kingdom Viridiplantae; phylum Streptophyta; class Magnoliopsida; order Rosales; family Rosaceae; genus Pyrus; species Pyrus communis. Next base: position 32,662,597 of record NC_142569.1, on the reverse strand, counting down.
TGCTCTACCTCCATATGCATTCCCTTTATCCACTGTAAAGTAGTTTTTTCAATTGGCTAGTAATAGGGTAAGGATGTTAATGTTGAAGTTATTGAGCTTTGAGTCATAACTGTATGAGTTACCAAACTTTAAGTTTATTATCATGTTGGATTTGAAGATGATACGATGTTAAAATAAAAAAATTAAGCAAATTACGGATTAGTTGTCATCGTAATTAGGTCCAACAAAAAAATTTAGGGAATTTTAACGAAAAGTTCCTAGTACTGTTCACTTTAACGAAAAACCACATTTTTACACTAAAAAATCAATCATGGTACTATTCACCTTACCATTTATTTTGTCCTTATCGTTAAAACTCAAAGTTTTCAAACATTTTTTTATTAGTTTTTCTAAAAATTTATTGTAATTGGGCTAAAAAGTTGAAAAAATGGACAAGAAAAATAGACAGTGCGCACAGTAAAAATAAACTGTGTGTACAGTAGGACTAAACTACTAGAATCAAAGTGTTCATCGTTGGTTTGGTTTGGTTCAAGTTCCATAAGTTGTAAAATCGAACCAAACCATTACATTGTGATTGGTTTGGAATGTTTTGCTGAAGTAATCCATTCTAAACGTGCCCACACTTTATGATAGACTAGCCTTCATGCACGCGCATAATGCACACGCTCACGCATGTGCATAAGATAAATAAATAATATTAGATCATGCTAAAATAAACCTCTCATAAATCAATCAAAGCAGTTGAATCCATATAATAAAATTGGTCTTTCAATTTCCATCAACATTCTATTAAATTTACAAAATAGAGAAAAATAATATTTAATAAACAACTGATTGAAGTACATTCTTGCTAACCCATTGTGAGGCTAAGCCCACTTCCTCTTAGTGTAGATAACATCGTTTCTTCAAAAAAAAAAAATGATCAATTGACAACTAATTGAATCACATTATTATGCGTGTGCGAAATACCTTTTTTATAATTGGCACTATGTGCCTCTTAAGTCTTTAAAAATAGAGAAAATAATACAACTTATTGAATCATATTATTGTGCGCGTGCGAAAGATTTTTTTTATCACCGACGGTACGTGTCTCTTAAGATGTTTTCAACATGTTTAAAAATAGAGAAAATAATATTTAATAAATAACTGATTGAATCACATTATTCCTAACCCATTGTGAGGTTAAGCCCATCCCCTCCCCTCAGTGTAGATAATATCATTTGTTCAAAAAAAAAAAACAATCATTTGACAACTAATTGAATCATATTATTATGCGCGTTCGAAATACCTTTTTTATAACTGACACTATGCGCATCTTAAGATGTTTTAAACATGTTTGAAAATAGAGAAAATAATATTTAATAAACAACTAATTGAATCACATTATTGCTAAGGCCGTTTCTGAGATTTCAGGGCCCCTGTGCGAAATTTATAAAAGGGCCCATTTTTAAGATAGTTAAAATTTTTTTTTTTTTTTTAAAAGTAGGACAATATTGGTACTAGAAAATAATAACTTAAATCAAAACAACATTTAGGACTCACTCATTGTAAGTTTACAAATGTCATTAAATAAGTAAAAAGAATTACAAACATAACCTTCACTAAATAATAAAAAACTATTCAATCTTAAGCAACCAAATAAAGAAAAAAATAGCTTCAAAGACTTTAACTTTAAAGTTTCACTTGAATATATAGCATTATTATATAATAAAATTGAAAAGAAAATCCCTTTTTAAGGTGTTATTATTGGCACTCCTATTATCTCATTGTGCACTTCAAATTTTTACATTTAGAAAGAAAAAAAATTTACTTATAAAAAGTACACTATAAGATTTTAAAGCACTAATAAAAGTATATTTTTAATATATAACAATATTACATATAAATATAAGATACCAAAAGTTTTTGGGGGCCCTGTGTGACTGTACCTTTTACTCCCCTCAACGCCGCCTTTGATTCTCGCTAGTTCATAGTAAGAGTAAGCCCAACCCCTCTCTCTTAGTGTAGATAATATCGTTTGTTCAAAAACGATAAAAAACAATCATTTGACAACAAATTGAATTACATTATTGCTAGCCCATTGTGAGGTACTAATTATAAAAATTAAAAAAAAGACTATTCAAAAGAATTAATTATTAAAAAAAAACATTGCTTATATGACAAAAATACCTCTGCATTATTTAGTGCATTATTTTGGGATGCTTTTGAACTTTTTTTGTTTGGGGGGTATTTTTATTCAAATTTTTTTGGTGAAGCAGTGACCCCAAAAGGGACCTGCTGGCTTTATATATACAGATATGTAGATATGGGTGGGTTAATCACCAATTCACCTTAATTAACACTTTATACATATTTAAGCCCATATTCAACTTATGCACATCCGAACTCATGTTGAGTCAATTATGTCCTTCAAACGAGTGAGATGTGATTCAGTTCTCATCGGATGATTGGTTTGAAGTTATTATGAAGACATACATATACGTACGCTGTATCGATCATTGTTTCTTCCTCTTTCATATTTGATACAAGGGAGGTCAATGCTCTTATCAGTCATTATTGTTACAACACTTCATGCATGCACGTACATCTTTTTCATTTATTTCAGTACCTTCTAAGATCCTTGTAGTAGTTAAATTAGTAATCAGTTATAGACATAAATGGTTTGCTGTATCAATTATTATTTCGTCCTCTTTCATTTTTGTTACAGGGGAGTTCAATGCTCTCAGTCATTATTGTTACAGCGCTCCATGCACGTACATTTTTTTATTTAGTTCAGTACCCACTAAGATCCTTGTAGTTATGTATAATTAATTAAGAGTCTAGTGATGGAGCCAGATACCTAGTAACTGAATAGTGATGGTGTATCCAATGTTGTTATACAACTTGACCAACTGGAGTCTGGTAGATATTGTAGTAGGAAGCTTCACCCCATCAGAACTCAATGCTTTCTCACAAACACCGATGTCGTCGGAGACCCTTGCGACGGTATAGTTGGCCATGGTGTCCTCTTCCTTTACCTCATCTTGTGTGCCTCGGAAACACGAAGCAACTGATCCGTACGATTGCGCACACTGTTGAATTGCTTTGGTTTCTTTGCTGCTCTTGATCATGGGTTGATAACTGTTAAGCAACCCTTGGGCATCCTGTGCAGTTTCTCCTGCTACCTCAAGAATATTTATAGCAAGTTCTTTGAGATCATTGGATGCTGCTGACGATCGAATTCGAGCATCTGACCAGAGAGTTTTTACGCATAGAGTGTAGTTTTGACTGAAAGAGTCTCGGGTTGCCTTGCAAACACTCCGAACTAATGGAGACGCTCTTGCATCTGCCGGTGTAGGAGAAGAAGAGAGAAATAATATGAGGAAGCAAGCGAGGAGCAATAAATGATGAGAAAGTTGGGACTCCATTTGCCAAGACCAGCTAAATAAATTTGTAATTAAATATTTACTTGGGTGAAGCAATGGATGAAAGGAGTAGTACATATATAAGAACCCTAGTCCGGTATATGTGACTAAAAATAGGAGGTTACGTAGAAGATGGGGAACCATCTCTTTGTTATTCTTCTAAAGTTGTTGATCGGTTTTTGTTTTCCTTTCATGTTTTTGTTCTGAAACCTCAATTTACTGTTCCTGAACTTCAATTACATATTTACCACACAGAAAAAGAGAGAGAAGCTTCAATTAATAGAAACCAACGTAGCCAAATCTCGACCTGTTTCAGTTTCATATTGTTTGTTGTGTGTGTATATTTTACGGTGTAAAGATGTAATTTCCACATGTTCATAACTGAATACCATGAGTAGTTATATGTTAATAGTTACATGCCCAATTGGTTATTTTTATTTTTATTTTTATTTATTATGTATTTCTTTATTTCTTTATTTCTTTTCACAATATACCTATACTTCTAAAAATATATATAATCTACGTACCTTTTGATGCAATCCATACTACAGAACTGATTCGAAGACCAATTATATTCAATCTGCACTTTGTAACAGTGTGATATATTTGGTAAAACAAAACCAAAATCGAATTGCTTTCACTCATGCCGCAGCACGAGCATAGTAAATAGAATACAAGTGTAAACCTAAGAATTGGAAAGCTGGTATCCACCAGTTTAATTCTTGAATGTTTATTAGGCAAAAAGCTTAATCTGACTTAAACTCACTTCTGCAAAGCTCAGAGGTCTTATTGGAATTGAATGACATAAATCAGATGAAATTTGGAAAAGTTTGATTTTTATTACAAACTTTAAAATTTGGTTTTGAAAGTCTAAACTAACAACCTTGGATGGCTAAAATCCATCATACTTCATAGCAAAGTGATGTGTTTGAACCGAGACATCTTTTCGGAAAAGTATTATGCGCTCGAAAAAGAGTTCGACTCCAAATCTGTAATATCCCCCCACATCCTTGTGCCTTTCTTCGGTCATTTTTATTAAGGATACTATTGTAAATTCATCTTCAAGGGATAATACTTAGAGACTAAGGAAAACTGTTAGTTTGTTATAGGTTTGTTTTCTCTTAGTTAGAAAGTGTTGTGACTTGCTTTGGCTCACAACTAGTATATATACTCATATTGTAAACTTATTCAGATGTGAAATACAAATATAATTTCCAAACATGGTATCACCCGCCTGAGTCTCACGACCTTTCGATCCCAAATTTTTCCCGCTTCTCTGCTTTTCTTTGCCCTTTCCCGCTTCTCTGTCGATCTCCTTTCTTTGATCTTGTTCTTGCTAGTCCTTGATCTTGCAATCCTTTGCTATTGCTTGTCCTCTCCTCTGATTTCTGTATCTCTAATCATGGCGTCTGATTCCTCCTCGGCTTCAGAATCTCAATCTTTTCCCCCAATTGTTTCTTCAAACCCTAATTCTTCGATTACGGTCCAGAACATTGGATCTATGGTTCCGATTAAGCTCACCACCACCAATTACCTGACCTGGAGTGCTCTCTTTGCTCTAATCTTTCGTCGTTACAATCTCACCGGGCTGATTGATGGCTCTATGGTGGCGCCGCCTCAATTTCTCATTGATTCCTCCGGTGCTCGCACTCTCAATCCGGCGTATATTGCCTGGTATGAAAATGATCAGAACATCCTCATCTGGATCAACTCCTCTCTCTCTGAATCCCTAATTCCCTATACTGTTGGCGTTTCTTCGGCTCGTGAACTCTGGGCCAAATTGGAGTCACGACTTGCTGCTGCCTCCCATTCTCATATCCATGAACTCCGATCTCGCCTTCGGAAACTTACCAAAGGCGATCTCACTGCTGCACAATATCTTCAATGCACTGAAGAAATTGCAGATGCTCTTGCCAGTGCTGGTGCTCCGGTTGAAGATTCTGAATTAATTTCTGTGGTTTTTCATGGCTTACCTCCTGAGTTTGATTCTTTTGTGGATTCTATCCAATTTCGTCTTGGCTCTATAACTCTTGATGAGTTACATGGATTGCTTCTCAGCAAAGAGATTCAATTGACCAGTCGCAAGCAAAGTACCCCTGTGTCTTCTTTTCAGGCTTACAACACCTCCACTGGTCTTCTACCTTTGCCTGTCAACTCTGTCTCTCAAGGTCCTGTTGCTCAGTTTTCTTCATCTTTCAACAATTCCAGTCGTGGACTGGATCGCAATTCTAATTGGAGCAATCAGTATAATCGAGGTAATTTCAGGCAATCTAATTCTTAGAGGTTTTCCCAATTTCATCGAGGCAATAATCAGTGGTTCAATCGTGGTGCTCGCCTTAACTTTTCATCCACCCGGAAACTCTCGTGTCAAATCTGTCGCCAATCTGATCATGAGGCTTGCGCCTGTCCTCATCGCATGGATCCTCACTATAATACCAAGTCCTCTCAATCGGCTTTGGCTGCTAGCACCTCCAATCCTTCTTCTCCGTGGATTGTCGACTCCGGTGCCACCTCTCACATGACCAACACCTATGCCACGCTCCAGAATCCTGAAGCTTACACAGGCCCTGAACAAGTGTATATTGGTGATGGCAAAGGTTTGCCTATCACTCATTCTGGCTCTTCTCTTCTTACTGCTTCACCTAGTAATTTTGCACTCAAATCTGTGTTGTATGTGCCTGCTCTGAAACACAATCTTCTGTCTGCCAATCGTTTTTTAATTGATAATCAAGTCTCCATGCATCTTTATCCATCTCACTTCGTTGTGAAGGATCTTTCTTCGGGGAGGATGCGTTTTAAAGGTCCTGTTCAGCATGGGTTCTATCAGTTTCCTCTACATTCTTGTACTACTGCCAGGCCTCTAGCTCTCACTGCTGCTCCCAAAGCTTCCAGAACTCTTTGGCATGGACGATTGGGCCATCCTTCTGTCGCAGTTCTTAATAAGCTAGCTTCCATCTCTAGTATCTCTATGCTACAGAATAAGAGCACTTCTCTTTGCTCATCTTGTGTATTAGGCAAAAGTTCTCGGTTGCCATTTGTCTCTATTACTAGTACTACAAAGAAACCCCTAGAACTAATTCATACGGATGTTTGGGGCCCCTCTCCTATTGCTTCTAAGGAAGGTTTTCGATTCTATGTCATATTTGTGGATGACTTTACTAGATATTGTTGGTTCTACCCTCTGCGATACAAATCTGATGTACTCTCATGTTTCATGCAATATAAGTCATTGGTTGAGAATGTTCTGTGTACTAAAATAATTGCTCTAAGATCTGATTCTGGTGGTGAATTCTTGAGCACTCAATTTTCTAATTTCCTGGCTCAACATGGCATTCAACGTCAATTGTCCTGTCCTCACACTCCTAAACAAAACGGATGTGCAGAACGTAAACATCGCCATCTTGTGGAAACTGCAAGGACTCTCTTGGCAGCCTCTAAAGTCCCTCATATTTATTGGGTTGATGCGTTTGCCACTGCCATTTATCTCATAAATCGGTTGCCTACTCTATCTCGCCCTTCTCCTTGGGAGTCACTTTTCCAGAAAGCTCCTAGTTATAGTACACTGCGAGTCTTTGGCTGCTTATGCTTCCCATGGTTGAAGCCTTATATTTCTTCCAAGCTGGATGCTAAGAGCAAGCACTGTGTTTTCCTGGGGTACAACCTTCACCATAAAGGTTACAAATGTCTTGATCCTGTTACAGGGAGACTGTACATCTCTCGGCATGTGGTCTTTGATGAGGTGCAATTTCCCTTTCATACTCTTCCTCCTCCTCCTCTCTCTTCCCACCCTCCCTCTACCCTCTCCACCTCTTCTATACCATCTTCTCTTACTTTTACCTCAATCCCTCCTCCTTCATCTCCCCCTGTCCCTTCCCCTCAACCTGTCCTTTCCAATCACCCTCCTCTTAATCCTGTTTCTTTCTCAGCTTCCCCATCCCCTGCCTCTTCCTCCCCACTGTTGAACACTCATCCTATGCAAACCCGCTCAAAGTCTGGTATATACAGGCCTCGAGCCCTCACTGCCACTAAACATCCCCTTCCTTCTCAGTTGTTACCAGATTATCTTCCCACCACTTATCTTCAAGCTTCCAAACATCACCATTGGCGCACTGCAATGCAGGAGGAATTTACTGCTCTTTTACACACTCGAACCTGGTCATTGGTTCCTTCCCATCCCTCTCAAAACCTAGTGGGTTGTAAATGGGTTTTTCGGATTAAAAGGAAGCCTGATGGCTCTATTGATCGTTATAAAGCCAGGCTGGTTGCCAAGGGCTTTCATTAACAAGAAGGTCTTGACTACACTGAGACCTTTAGCCCTGTGGCTAAACCTGTGACAATTCGTCTTCTCCTTACTTTAGCTGTTCAATTTGACTGGTTCTTGAATCAACTTGATGTCAGCAACGCCTTCTTGCATGGTACTCTTTCTGAATCAGTTTTTATGCAGCAACCTCCTGGTTTTCAGGATCCCTCTAAACCGACTCATGTCTGTCAGCTCCATAAATCCTTATATGGTCTGAAACAGGCTCCTCGAGCCTGGTATGATAAACTGCATGCTGCTCTTCATTCACTTGGCTTTGTTGCTTCTCAAAGTGACCACTCTCTCTTTGTCAAAACGGATCCTTCCTTAATCTTCATTCTGGTTTATGTGGATGATATTTTGGTTACTGGTCCTTCCTCTGCTGCCTGTCAAGCTGTGATTCACCAACTCAGTGCTATGTTTCCCATCAAGGACCTTAGAGCTTTACACTACTTTCTTGGTATTGAGGTCAAACGTTCCTTTACTGGCATTTTCTTATCTCAAACTAAATACATTCTTGATTTGCTTACTAAAGCAAACATGGTTGGTGCCAAGCCCTGTGCTACACCCCTTAGCACCTCCAAACTTGATCATGACTCTCCTCTTCTTGAAAATGTTACCGAGTATCGATCCTTGGTAGGTGCTCTCCAATACTTAACCTGGACACGGCCTGATCTTAGTTTTGCTGTTAATCTTGTCTGTCAATTCATGCATCTTCCATGAGTGTCCCACTTTCAAGTTGTCAAGCGCATTCTTCGCTATCTTAAGGGCACTCTTGAACTTGGCCTCTGGTTTACTAAATCCTCCTCTCCTCTCTCTCTCACGGCCTTCTCTGATGCTGACTGGGCCGGTTGTTCGTTAGACAGGCACTCTACTGGAGGTTATTGCATCTATCTGGGCAATTCTCTTATTAGTTGGAGTGCTAAGAAGTAACTCACTGTTGCTCGTTCTTCCACCGAGGCTGAGTATCGTTCCCTTGCTAACACTACCTCTGAAAAAGCTTGGATTTGTAAACTGCTTACTGATATTGGCTATTGTTTACCTTGCTCTCCTCAACTCTGGTGTGACAATATTTCTGCCCTGTCTCTTGCTAAGAATCCTGTTTTCCATGCTCGCACTAAACATGTCGAGATCGACTATCACTATATTCGTGAACAGGTTCTGGCTCAGCAGGTCTCTCTTCATTTCATATGCTCCCAGGACCAAGTCGCTGATATCTGTACTAAGTCTCTGTCCAAGCCCAGATTTCTATTCCTCCGTGCCAAACTTCCACTTCGACCTCTCTAGTTTCGTTTGAGGGGGGATATTAAGGATACTATTGTAAATTCATCTTCAAGGGATAATACTTAGAGACTAATGAAAACTGTTAGTTTGTTATAGGTTTGTTTTCTCTTAGTTAGAAAGTGTTGTGACTTGCTTTGGCTCACAACTAGTATATATACTCATATTGTAAACTTATTCAGATGTGAAATACAAATATAATTTCCAAACAATTTTGTCCTCAATGCACTCGGCTATCTATTCTACATCAACTCATCTGTGCCAAACTTAAGATAATCTTGCATTATTTTGTGTTTTAATTTTGATACATGACATAATGTGATTAACCTGAAATACTACTACATCTCCATGCTGAATTATGAGGGAAATTATTTTCCTAAACTAAAAGCTAGGTTGTTTAAACCTTTCCATCTCTATATTCCAATCCTGCTGGTAGTTACAATCGTAAGAAACACTTTCTTTTACAAGCACAAATGTTTTTTTTTTTTTAAATAGATCCAACATGTTTTTATGCAAAATTCATCACAATTTTTTTATTAAAAATTTAAATGTATTTGTGACCGAAAAATATTTTAAATTTTTGAACCAAATGTAGTCAGAAACATTTTGATTATAAAAAAAATTTGTCCCCAAAAGAGGTTGAAATTTTTGGACAAATTTTTTTAAATGATGGGCCTAGTGTAATACCAGTTAAAAAATGTTTTGGGCTGGTTTATGAGCCTAGCGGTGGCGAAACACAAGAAAACGTCGTCGTCTTTCCAACTGGCAGTTAAAACGGAGTCGGAAGTTTACTTTCGTGAGGCTCACTCCTTCTCTCTCTTCTGTCTCTCCTCGATCTCCTCCGCGCTCTCAATCTTGGCTCTCCTCCCCCACCATCTTCACCGTCTCTCTCAGACTCATTCAGACAAAGAAAGCTGCCAGAAAGGTATGATGTTGATTTTGGGGTAAAATTTAAATTAGGGTTTATTCAATTAGATTTGGGTTGATTTTCTTATTTGTGCCCTTTTGAAATTAGGTAGCGCTTTGCTGCATAAAAATTGAAGGGACATTGCAAAATTCATCAATTAGAACTTTTGATTTGAACACTTTTTTATGTTTGTCTTCACCTGGGAACTGGAACCCTAATTGTCAATGATCATTTCAATTTCTAATGTAGTGTATTATATTTGGCTTTCAAATCCAATTTATTAATTATTTATGTCCAAATCAGTAGCCAATATGCCCTGTAACATTGTTTGATGAACTAAAAATTGGTTAATGATAAACGTAGTCCTGTTAATAATCCCAGTTGGTCTGCAATCCTCGGTGTGTTGGGGATTACTCGTCAACTTCAAGACCTGCTAACCATGCCAGTTCGTATCAGTGGCTTATTAGAGTGTATAGGGTGTACTCTATTTGTATAAGTATAAAATGGTGATTTTTTTTGTTTAATGTTCTTTTTAAATCAGTAAATTGTATTTAATTGCTGTCATTGAATTTTACCCGATGAATGGTGTATATTTGCTGATGTAAGCTATCCTGTAAATAGATCGGAGTCGAAATTTTTAATTAACCTCCCTTTCTCTCTCTCTCTTCGCTTCTCCCCAGAGCGAACCAGAAGAATCGAAACTCCGAGAGTGCAACAATGTCAGGATCAGCCATGGTGTTGGATCTGAAACCTTTGCCTGAGCCACCAGCTTCAATCCCCTCCATAAGATTGGACCTTCAGGGCTACACCGACCAAAACCAGGCCTCCGATGAGGATGATCTCTACAGCCGCCTCAAGTCCTATCAGCGACAGCTCGAGTTCATCGACATCCAGGAAGAGTATGTCAAGGACGAGCAGAAGAATCTGAAGCGTGAGCTCCTCCGCGCCCAGGAAGAAGTCAAGAGGATCCAATCGGTGCCGCTTGTCATCGGGCAATTCATGGAGATGGTCGACCAGAACAACGGGATTGTGGGCTCCACCACTGGCTCCAATTACTATGTTAGGATTCTCAGCACCATTAATCGGGAGCTCCTCAAGCCTTCTGCTTCCGTTGCCTTGCACCGCCACTCCAATGCCCTCGTGGACGTTTTGCCTCCGGAGGCCGACTCAAGTATTTCCCTCCTCAGCCAGTCTGAGAAGCCCGATGTCACCTACTCTGTAAGTTATGCCCAATTGAGTGATTAGGGTTACGACTGAATTAGGGTTTTTTTTTCATGTGCTTGACACCTACTATCAATTGTTGCAACAAATGCTTAATTGGAATCAATAGATTACTATTAGGGTTTTGGATTTATGGAATTTAACGATATTCTAGCCACTTCTTGAGGATAAAGTTAGCTATTCTGAAAAACTCACTCTATCGGTGCCATTTGAGTGTGTGGATAACTTATTCTCTTTACTCAATGGTCTTTATGTTAGGAGAAGTAGAGTGGAGACCAAAATTTTACCCGTTACTCAAGTTCTATGAGGATTGAAATTAACTATTATGTATGCTTATTTTTATGCTCAATTTGGCATGCTTAGTGCCGAAATTCTGAAGCTTTAGGCTTTATAAAGTCTTTTCAAGCAGGAGATGAACAGCCTATTATATAATTGATCCTATTTGACGGTTTGTTGTCTAAACTAGGAAACTCATTAATCTTTTCTAATTTATACCTTATTGGAAAGAACTGGTTGCTATTGTTGTCTAAACTACTTGGTTCTGAGAATTAACCAATTAGGTTTAGTTGGCTTTTATTGGTTGGTAGCCAATTTCAACACAACAAGAATGCTATGGTGTGTAATATGCTTTAATTTTCTTATTAAGTGTCATGGGGACACGTAACATTTCAAGTATTGGCTCACCACCCCCACCCTGATTTTATAATGTCTAATTCTTGAATACATTGCCTGTTATTATTTCTTATAGGAATTGGCTCGTCAAAGTTAGTGTCCTATTTTGTTGAGGATTGTATTAGGAAAGAAGTAAGTTTCCTTATACAATTAGCTATGTAATAGAAGCAATTCGCTATGTGTTTTGCTCTGTCAAATGCAATCAAGCCGGTTATTCAGTGAAGCTTTTTGTGCATGTGATTAATCTGTTTGCCTCTGCCTCTAAGCTAAATACCCATAGGCACATTGACTTAATTATAATCTATATGTTAATCCCTTAATTTTTTTTTTTTTTTGGTTGTGGTGCATCAGGATATTGGAGGATGTGACATTCAGAAGCAAGAAATCCGTGAAGCAGTAGAACTGCCACTTACCCATCACGAGTTGTACAAACAGATTGGAATAGATCCCCCACGTGGTGTATTGCTTTATGGTCCACCTGGAACTGGTAAAACCATGTTAGCAAAGGCCGTGGCTAATCATACAACTGCTGCCTTCATCAGAGTTGTTGGTTCAGAATTTGTTCAGAAGTATTTGGGAGAGGTATATAACATAGTCCTATTTTTTGTGTGTTATCTTTTTCTTACATTCAACAGATCCTTATTGTTTTTTGGAATAACAAATATTGTGGGCAAGTGTTGCAAGGGCACTGTGATATTTTCTTGTTGCCTCACGCTCTGTTTTATTGACTAAGTTAGAAACAGTGTGAGTTCTTAATTCTTTTTGTTTTCTTTGTCAAAGGGTCCACGAATGGTTCGTGATGTTTTCCGTCTTGCCAAGGAGAATGCACCTGCCATCATCTTTATTGATGAGGTGGATGCTATTGCTACTGCAAGGTTTGATGCTCAAACTGGAGCTGACAGAGAAGTTCAGAGAATCCTTATGGAGCTCCTTAATCAGGTAGGACTGGAAGTTTTGACTTGAAAGAATTTGTAATCTGAATGAACTAAAACTGTAAATAAACCGGAACTTGGATGTTCAATGCATCGCTGTGGGGGTGGAGAAAATATTTCAACAGACATCGGAAAGTTTAACCCTGAAACGTTCCTTTTCTGCTTTCTGTTCTCAACGTTGTTTTTTGCTTAATATCTTTTCAGATGGATGGGTTTGACCAGACAGTGAATGTTAAGGTTATTATGGCTACTAACCGAGCAGACACCTTGGATCCTGCACTTGTGCGTCCTGGAAGGCTTGATCGGAAGATTGAGTTTCCTTTGCCTGATAGGAGGCAGAAAAGACTTGTTTTTCAGGTAAATAATATGGTTAAAGTATCTTTCAATGAAAGAATTGTTATTGGTGAAATGTTGTTTGTAAGCTGTGAGGTATTCATTTTTCTCATAATCACAAGTTTTGTAGCTTGTGCTATGTCCATTCACTGCCATCCATATTAGTGGACCTGTTACTTACCCCCTATGTCTGAGATTCGGACTGCACAGAAGTCGGACACCTCAAAACACATCTGCACCCAATTTCTACATGAGATTATCCCATTCAGCCCTCTGTTATCCTTATGTCTTATGATATTTATCTAACTTGGCACCAGTTTATTATATACCCTTTCTTCTATATTTTCTTTTGCAATCATGATTTCTTACTCTTGTGGACATTTAACAAGCTAATGCAATTACTATAATGTCAATGGACCTGCCTGTTCTGCAGGTTTGCACCGCTAAAATGAACTTGAGTGATGAGGTAGACTTGGAAGATTATGTCTCTCGGCCAGACAAAATCAGTGCTGCTGAGGTGAGACACTAATTTCTTTTGGGAGAGAATATGCTTATCGTTCTCATTCTTCTACCAATGTTAAATCCTGTTAGTATTATGTTGTGTTTTTTAATTCTCTATTTTAATTTAATTCGGGGTTTTGGTTGGGGGCGCTGTTGGGCTTGTGCTATGATCTTGAAATACTAAGAAATATTTGCTTAAAGCTCTTGGTTAGAACAACAGTCATGATGTTAGACACGTACATGTATGTTTGTTTAGAAGAATTATGGCTTTAAGAATATACATGTCTTATATGGGACGGATCTGTAAATAATGCCAGCATTGGGGACAGTAACATCGTCAAATGGGGTTGAATTTAGCCTTTTAATGATCGATAACAAAGACCTTCTCATAGTGGATCTCCATAAAATTTGTTCTGACGAATGTGAGTTCTCGTATTTGACATCAGCTGTAGTATTCTGTGTCTGATTGTTAAGATATCATCGGGGCTCTGCTGGTGGTCTCAGATCTTTTATCGTTTTATATAAAAAAAATTGATTGTGTAGTAACTGTCGTAAATGGTTTGGGTTTGTACAGATTTCAGCTATATGTCAAGAAGCAGGAATGCATGCAGTTCGGAAGAACCGATATGTCATACTCCCAAAGGACTTTGAGAAGGGTTACCAAACCAACGTGAAGAAGCCCGACACTGACTTTGAATTCTACAAATGATGGGTGCTGGAAGCTCGTATACTACAGATGGTCTTTTATGTTTAATTTGGTCTTATCGCGCAAGCTCGCATCCGAAGGTATGGTATCTTTGAACAATTTAATAGGTCAATCGAGGGATGTTATTGTGGTGATGACGTATGATGTGAAACCGTATGGCCTCAACTCGAAAATGTTTATTTCTTTATAACACATGAACTATGTCAACTGGGGCATGGGTTCATAGGGATGTTCCATCGAGGGCTAAAGGTCTTTATCAAGAATCACACACATGTATCTATCTGTTGTCTGTAAGACTGACCACAAGGTGTTTGTCCTTTTGGGGTTCATGGATCATTCAATACAATCAAACATGATTCAACTGCCTCTTTTAATAGACATATTTCAAAATTTAAACTCACGTAATTATAGGATGGTAATTTGTTGTAAGGATAACCTATAAATGATATTTGCAATAAATAGACAAACTCAAAACCACTAAGACATTCATTTGAAGTGAAGAAAGATGAACGAATACGATTCTACAAGTAAACTCAAAATCCTTAATCCCATGGTTATATGGTTCTAGTTTTTGGGGTGTTTTTGTTGATATAACTTTGAAGAAAGATCCAAAAGATAGATGTTTCGGATCGTTGAAATACGTTACAGAATGAACTCACAAAATCATCTGCGTAAAAAAGTGGTGTTACTGATTTGTCACCTTTAAGCATACATAAAAAGATTGTACCTCTGCTAATTAGTTACTATTAGGACCATATTTTGTCAGGAACATATAACAAAAACCTTATATATCTGTTGACCCAACAAAACTACCAAACCCATGTAACGTGCGGTTGAATAGCTAATGAGTTAACTATATCCTTCGGTTGAATGCGGGGCATGCCAACTTGGCAATTGAGCTTAGTCGGTGAGTAGATGAAGGTGGCATTGGTGTCAAACGTGCTGTTGACTTTTTATCCGAGTGATTGGAGTTGAGGAAGGAACTCGTTTGGAGCCGAGAAAGGAACTCATCTCGGCCTTTGGGTTCTACAGCCTAAAGGTAAGATTGCTAGTTTCTGCGAAGTTCACAAATGTTCAACTTTTAAAGTGTCGAACGACGTAACCTGATAACACCTCACTTCGTCGAAAAAGCTGATGAGATGACCTCTTTCAACAAATCCTCAAAAAACCCTCATTGATAGAGACTTATATAGGTAGTCAACTGAACTTGGAGTAGAGATGTTTAACACAAACTAAGAGATGTTCCTCGATCGCCTGGCTCTATGGCTCCAGAGTTGCTTAACACAAATTGAGAGATGTCGCTGGTTGTCAATTACAGAGCTGTTTAACACAAGCTGAGAGGTATGCTTGATGAAGTTAGGGAGGTCAGTTGGATTTCATGTAGAGCGAGAAATTGTGCAGGGCAGATTTGTGTATTTCCTCAGCATATCTTGATCCAATAACAAATCATCCTATCATCTGGGTTGGGCTCGGTCACTCCCACCAGACTTGGGATTCTAAACCTAATCATTCCTTTGTATTTAATTCATTCCTTGTGCTGATCAAATTCACACTTCAATCTTTGGAATATTACGAATCTTATTATGCAGTCCTGATCTTTGAAGACTTCTAATTAAATCAGGACTTAGCCGAATCTAATCTCAATCCTTATGGAATCCAGCATTTATTCAAATGCGGCTATTCCACCTTGGGTTGGCCTTCTATCTAAATAGACAGGGAATTAGGATTGTCTAACTCTGGGCCCAGCCCATAACAATACTCAGCCCAAATCGATTATTTTGGGTACAAACAATATCTAAGCACAAAATATTTATATCGTTGACAAGTCTATCATTTGCTGTTTCTTTCGTATATTTTTACATCCATCGTGTTGAAAGTGTGTAAAGCTGCACCACTTTGTGTTATACTTGTGAATGGAAATGGAAGTTTACGTCTTTCTCACCCGCCCGCCCCCCCCCCCCCCCCCCCCCGCCCCCCCCCCCAAAACAACCACACCCACCCCCCACCAAAAAAAAAAAAAAAAACACTACCCACCCCCCGCGGGCGGGAACATGTATTCGAAGGCTTTGTTGATCTCCGAGAAAGTAGCTCGATCAATGAGTTATAAACTTTCCTACTACCGACTTTTGTATGAAAGATGATCAAAATTACAATCTACAATCTCGAAGATTCAAACACCCGAAAAAGTATTCAAAACTTTCGAAGAAAATCAGGTTAGATACTTTGTTCATCTCGTTCGTGTACAAAGCAATTGTATGAGTGATTATAAGAACAAGGAAGTAAAGGGTTCAACCCAACGATCTTTCCCCAAAAGCAATTGCCTTACCATGTAGCTGGCCTTGGTTAGCACACCTTCTAACTTTTCCTCTTAATAAAACAAGCAATTGAAACCGTCTCCAAAATGCAATGTAGAAGATGAAACACCCATTCAATTTTGACGTGTTATAACGCTATCTACAACTTCAAGACACAACCTTTAAATCTCACATAGTATCTGATTTAAAAGCACGATTAGACTATTTGTCCGGCAGTCAATGATTTGGTTTTTTCACTTGGAGTTATTGATATACGAGATTACCAAAAGGAAAAGGTTAGACTTCATTTTTTTTTCTTCAAAAAGAACTTATTCATGTTAGACTATGTGTGAATGACAATGAGATAAAAACTAGATTTCTTGAATTACACGTAAACTCATTATGCGAGTTGTGTGGTTGAAGGAATCTGAGATCCTTGATATAATAGGAATTGTGGAGTTTAATTATTGTGCAGCCAATCTAACAGGAGTACTTATCAAGTATTTACTGAGAGATAAGAATCACAATGGAACTTGAACTTGTTATGAGGATAGAGTTTATCACTACTACTGATAATAGGCCGGTATTAGTGGATCTCTAAGAGGATATTTTGGTATATATATACATATTGAAGAAGTCCCTATTTCCACACAATAAGACTCTCAAGAACTAAACCCTATTTGTTGGATTTATTCCGATGTAAATCACCCTTAAATGGTCTACAACATATAATAGGAATGTAATACTGGAGATTAATGTAGATATTGTGATTTGATTTCCTAAAGATATCAATCTTATATTAGGTGTCTTGTAATACAAGTAAGATTGATGGAGTCCTTGATTTTATGTGATTATGATAACTAACTGATAGGCTAAAAAAGTGGGATTTGGGATTCCTTTATGGATGGAACCTTAATGCCTTAGCCAATATAAATACTAAGGTCCCTGCAAACCCTAGATACACAACAAACGCTTCCCATAAAGTAGTTGTATCCGGCTAGGTGCTTTGTAGAAGACTTTGGTGTTCCCGCATCCCTCATCTTCTCCGTTTGATCTCTAATGGCTATCCTTTCATGATCAGGTCAGCTAACTCCTTTGTTTATGTTTTAATTATATAACCACATAAAGTTTACATGTGGTATGAGAGCCATTGGTTATATGATTAAAACCTATTAAGAAAAGTTGATTTTAGAGACTAAAAGCAAACAGCTTAATCAGTAATTGATATTTGGATAAACATTGAAAGTCTACTAATCACACGTGCCGCTGATGTTGTTCTTAAATTTTTGTGAGCATGTTATATTTGTTCTGACCTTACATTGGAAAACTGAAGAAGGTCCCCTCCACTTAGCGAGCAAAACAGAGTCATCTACCAAAGCAAAACGGTTTGTCTCATTGAATTCGATATTCTTCGTGATGGCCTATGATATTGTACTTTGGTTGGTGTATATATTTAATTGGATCCTTGAAAGCTTAAATTGGTTATAAGATTAAGACATATTTGCATAAGTGATGTGCTGATTATTGTCGAGCATGTAGGTACATTAAATATCATGTTTTAGTTAAGCATGTCACGAATATGGATCCAATTCTTTATAAATTTTGGCAGCATGTATATCCGAATGGGCAATTGGTGTATTTGAATAAGAACTAATTTTATCAATTTTATGACATATATGTTTGATCAGGTCATATTAGAACTAATTCGGTCAACACTAAATATAATGAGCAATTATAAATTTAGGGTATTGCGATTTCTCTGAATTGTTGGCTACAACGAAGGTATCATGTTTGGCATGAATTATATTCTATATGAATTATACTCTACAATCGCCATGCTAATATGACATGAAACAATTGCATAAATGGCAGCAATTGTTGGATCAAGCAAGTACATGTAAGTTTAAAAATCAATTGATTAGTCAAATTTTATTGCCACTAACAGTTCTGATAAAGGACGATAAAGAAAATTTGATTACTCAGTTCATTAAATTTAACTAAGACTGAAGACCATGGCATATTTAAAATTTTCTAAACATATTATTGTCATGCTAATATTTTGGCTGGAATGTTTTACCATGTACTGTCGATGTATTCTCAAGTTGTGTAAGAATATGTACATATTTACATTTATTCTAACCTTGCACTGGAGAAATTTTTGAGATCCTTGTACATCAGCAAGTTCGATGGGGAGGTTCATATATACCGGCATATGAAGGAATTGATGTGTGGAATGAAAACATACAGTGAAAAAGACATGAAGGCATTAACATATGGAAGGTTCATTTACACACACACACACACACATGCACAGAGACATTGGCATATGAAGTCCTGGTCCGGTCGCAGTTTCCAGGGTGAACAGATGCAAGGGGGACACTAAGCACCCCCCAGATGCCTCACGGACAGGTTTTGGAAAACACCCCAAGTTCTTATTGCCTTTGATTTCCATGGGTAAAATAAATTCGGGCAAATCAATTTTTTTTAATCAGTTGTCTTATATGATAATGTGTGGGACATATATATAGACTGAATTGGATTGCCATGTCATTGGTTGCTGTGGGAAGTAATCAATATGGATTAAATTTTAAATTTGCAAACATGTAACAAAATGGAGATATGACGTTTTTTTATACATGGATCGGGTGGTCATATGTTGCTTTAAGCTTGAGATGATCCCATACAAAACACAAATATATGTATAATCTGGTAGATAAGCAAATAGTTATGCAGTACATTTGTTGCGTATGGTCAGTGATATTAACACGTAAGGAATATGCATGACTAATCAAATTGGTTTGTCTACAATTTTGCTTTCATATCTAAGTATAGTCAATTGTATATGACTAGTTAATTATGAAATTGATGCATAACTTATGAATTGACTAAGAATGGCAGAAAGCATCCGGTGGCAAGAACAAGAACAATATACAAATAAAATGAGGTTGTAGTAATTATGTGACAATTCTCATTTGTATTTGATCTATTTATATGAGAATTGTGGTTGGTCACGTGATTATACATATGTTTATAAAGAAGTGGTGAACATATGAAGGCATGAGGTATGTATTTCATTCTAAGTATGTGACTTAGTTGATAAGCATAAGTTTTCAAACTTGTATATAGTTTGTTAGTTTTTCCTATGCCTAAAGAATTTAAGCAATGCTTTGATCAGTCAATTTTTATGTGCCATAAGGGGAGAAGAAAATAAATTATTCAAGGCTAATGTATGGCATGTATTAGAGATTTTTCTTTTGGAAGAAAAGAATTTTGGTTGTTCCTTTACTTAATTTGGTATTTACAAGGCTAATGCATGATTTTGATGTTAATGTTTTAGGAGTCTTGTACTACGGAAAGAAAGGTACAAAAGAAGGAATCCGTTTTACTTAAGAGAGCATTTAGGTGATATCACAATTTGGCTTTTGAATTAAAGCGACTATATTGTTTAAAGTGTTTCTATTTTGAATCTATTAGCTCCATCATGTTTTCTCATATGTGTTGATATCCTTGTGGTGGAAGATTGATATTACAGTTCTTATACAACTTGATCTATATGTGAATAATCTCTTTTCAAGTACGTTGTCAGGTTTTTTGAGATTAATTATTGGATATCGAAGGGAGTCATGAAGGAGATTATTAAATTAAGGCCATTTGTTGTCAAAGAATTGAAGCTTGAATCAGGTTATCATAATTTTGTCACTTACAGCTAATTAATCCATGTGACGTTTGTATTGTTTCAGGATGGAGATGATCAATGTCTTGTCAACTAAGCAAGCCGTAGCGGCTTAGTTGATGCTGGGACTGTGGTTTTAAGTTACTTCGATCAACATTGCATTTTAATTAGAATAAAAGGGATAATCCTCTTGCCCGTAGGTGTGGATCATTTCTTTTGTTTTAATTAAGATGGCATAGTATGGGTTTTATTTCATAGGAGTTTGTGAAAGCTTCATCTTGCCCGTAAGTGTTGAAGTTTTTTATGAAGGTAACTCTTGTGACATATAATCCAGTACTAGAAACTAATTAATTTGCTTGCCCGTAGGTGTAAATTAATCTAGTTTCATGAAGTTTATTGAGGATAAAATTCCATGCCATCAGTTACAAAATCCCACTATGAGCCCCATAATAGGTTGTGGTTTTAAGGATGGAAATCGGTTGCATCATGACGTATATTGTGTCTCTTCATGAGACTTATTGATGCAAAGTATTGGACCCATGAAGGTTAATCAAGGATTGCTAAGGTACGCATTGTTTAAGTCTTATGCTTGTAAATCTTTTCAATTTGAACTATGATGTCGGTTTAGAGGATGAAATTTGACTACTAGAGTTTCCTTTGGACATCGAAATTGAAATGATATGAAATTGAATTTGTTATGGATGTATAAATTCATGATAGATGCACATAATTGTTTCTGGCAGATTGCGTGTCTTGATTTAAATCGGGTGAATGACACGTCTAATGGTCGCCAAATGAACTGAATTTTTGATATGTTCAACATATATATGTCTACTATGTGTCTGCAAATTTTCGTAAATTTTTGCCATGTAGTGTAATTATGGTGAATTTACTAGTAACCCATGCTCGTACAGACAGTTTTGCTGGCAGATTGTTTTTGTTTTTTGAGATGTCACTTTAGACAATTATTGTGACTTAAAATGGCTCTATATTTTTATTTTATGAAATTAGTATGTCTATTTTGATCTGTAAAATTTTGGTAGCAATTAAGCTTCTAAATTAATTATGATAAATTCTAAAGTAAGTGTAACTCATTGCTGAAATTCTGTTTGATAACTTTATGTTGGTTGTGATGTCTATTTAATTATGTCTAAAATATGAAGCAAATTTGCTTAGGTACATCCTTGAAAGAATATATGAATGAGTGTTTGCCCAAGTGGGAGAATTAGTGAAAGAAAATTGGGCTTCACACTCATTAACTTAATTGCAGTAAATGTATAAACTCTAAAAGTTTAGTGGGAGTTGTTCTAAAGTTTTGAGCATTAAGTGAACTTGCAAAAAGTGTTATTCTATCTTCCATGAATATGTGTTTTGGTTGATGAAATTAGAATTATGCCATGACTCGAATGACAATAATATGTTTAAGTTGCAGAATGAGTAATTGGTGTATGTGTATATTTTTACTTGCAATCATTTGGATGCCTTGATTGATTATTTATTAATCTTTATAAAGAATTTTTCGTTTCATGGGACTTAGCACAAATATGGAATTATTAATGCAAATAAGATGGTTGTGGGATGCATGGTTTTGTATAAACAGCGGTGAATGTCTTAGTGTTACCTTTCATTGAGATTATGCTATTTAAGGTGTTAAGGAAGGGTTAAAGAAAGACAATTTTGTAGTGATATGCATTCATTGACTAAGTAAGGGTGTCCCCACAAGCATATCTCAAAAGTATGATTTAAGTTGTGATTTGCAAATTAAGTGACGATGCTGCAAATCAGTGAGAGCTTGAGTTTCATGTAATTAATGCCTTACATTTGCAGATGACCTATAGGGCATGTATGGTTGATTGAATCCATTTATTCAGTTTAATCTCCGGTTGGATTCATGTAGTCACATGTTTATGTGTTGGTCAATTATCAGATAACGATATATCTGATATCCAATAAAGCAAATTGCATTTTAAGTCATAAAGGAATGATTAATTCTTTTGGTTCGACTTAAAATGGCATGACATGATTTATATGTTGTATTAGTTGTGAGGGTTTTTTCATCTTGCTCATAAGTGTTGAAAATATTCTCACGAAAGTAATTGATATGGTATACGAACCAGTGTCAAAAACATATTAATTCATCTTGCTCGTAGGTGTTGAATTAATTATGTTTTATGAAGTCTTGTTTGCAACTGCAATATAAGTTTGCATTAAAGAGGACCTGAGATGATAAAAGTTGAGACACATTCAAGTAATTAAAGTTCATTTCTGCAATCATAATTTGACAGTGTTTCATGTGTATGAGGATTTTAGCATGCGTGATTATGAAGGTTTTGGGTTGTGTCAACCTTACAACCTTGTTAGTTCCATGTTGAAAGACTTATTTGACAGAAACTTGTATCAAGTATAGGATGTTATCACAACTACATGGCCATTAAAGTTACATTAATCTCCAATTTCAAGTATAAACATAAATATTATGTGTGTAGACCAGTGGGAGAATGTTGGATTTATTCCGATGTAAATCACCCTTAAATGGTCTACAACATATAATAGGAATGTAATATTGGAGATTAATGTAGATATTGTGATTTGATTTCCTAAAGATATCAATCTTATATTAGGTGTCTTGTAATACAAGTAAGATTGATGGAGTTCTTTATTTTATGTGATTATGATAACTAACTGATAGGCTAAAAAAGTGAGATTTGGGATTCCTTTATAGATGGAACCTTAATGCCTTAGCCAATATAAATACTAAGGTCCCTGCAAACCCTAGATACACAACAAACGCTTCCCATAAAGTAGTTGCATCCGGCTAGGTGCTTTGTAGAAGACTTTGGTGTTGCCACATCCCTCGTCTTCTCCGTTTGATCTCCAATGGCTATCCTTTCATGATCAGGTCAGCTAACTCCTTCATTTGTGTTTTAATTATATAACCACATAAAGTTTACACTATTTACTAGTAGAGGTCATCGGTGTGCTAGAAGTAGAAGACTGATTCACTTGTTCATTCAATAGCAGCAACATCAGGTAAGTCATCCTTGCGACTAATGTGATGCTATGATTTGGTTGGTACTGGTCTGTTTGTTCATGTTGATAATCCTAACACCGCGTTGGTAATATTGTTAGCTTAATTCTTATGTAATTCTTACAATTCAAACTTTTTTTAAGGAAATATGACAGAACTTTCATTGACCAAACTCAAATACACCACAAGTCTTGAAGAAGAACGTCTTGAATGATATCACGAGTGCAGTCGAACCAAACTACGGAGAACTTTAGAAACGTTTTGTACTCTAATAAGAGGCTAAAAAGGCTACCACATGATATACGTGATTTTGACATAATGTTTAAATTGTAGGGGTGCGTAGCCTGTGTCATAAAAAATAGCCTGTCACATGCATGGAAGCACTTGCAAAGAGGCTATTAATATCCACTTAGTACTACGGTCTAGTGATATTCCTCTTCATTTGTAAGTGAGAGGTCTTAGGTTCGATTCTCGTTATAGGCGAATTTGAACCATACTATTGCTAACTCATTATGAGGCTAAGCACACCCCTCCTTTTAGTGTATATAATATCGTTTGTTCAAAAAAAAAAAAAAAGGCTAGTAATAAAATAATATTAAATGTTGACGTGGAAATAAGTCAAAGGAATGAGGATCCTTAAATCATATATGTTCACATTGTGCGACCAGTTTTCATCAGGTACTATTCATGTTTAATTTTAAATAAAAGTATTTAAAATGATTTTTGTCGAATCAAATTTCAGCCGTCTTCAGTCTTGACGAAAATGCACCTGCTAAACAATCAACGCATTTGATCAAAGACCTAAGCCTCATGCACCCACGAGGTGGGGGGACGGGGGTTAGGTCAACGGATCTCCGATGCCTAAGTTAGTTTATCTGAGAGAGTAGTGTTTAGGGCTTTTTTAGGATTGCAAAAGCTCTGAAAATTTGATAGAATATGAGGTATTTATAGGGATAGGGTCGGCCATAGTGTTTAAGGGAAAAATATTCTCTAAATATTCCCAAGATATTAAATAGAAAATAATATCTTGAGATAATGATGTGATAATCCTTAATTTATTTAAATTAGAATTACTTACTTGATTGGAGTCAATCTTCAATTGGGAATGTATTAAAGATAGGATTTGGGTAATTAATCGTTATCTTTAATTCCTTGCCAAGGGCAAGTGAGCTGTGGCAGTCTTATTTAGCTGCTGAGATTTCCAGGGATGTGAGCTGTGCATGGGAGCATCTGAGAAGTCTGCTCATTTATTGAGGGCAATCTTGCCATTCTTGAATAAAAGTCCACGTGTTGCCTTTAGAATTTTTGGAATTAATTTAGGCTCCACAATTTTTAACCGTACGATGTACGATGAACGGACACAGTTTGAGAATCTCCAGAATCCACACAAAGAGGATCAGGAAAATATCCTCATTAAAGTCAAACGAGATAAATCATTGTCAAAAAAAAAAAAAAAAAGACATAAATTAGAAGTTTAAAACACTGCAATCAAGAAAATGTCATCATGGGCGATTGAAACCTAATTTTTTCTTTTGAAAATTAAATTAATGTTTTCGTTTCCTTCCAATGACTCCTTTGATGGTAGTATTGACAGCAGGTACCCCTCAAAAGAAATTGATAAAGATTTAAAACAGTACCCCATCCGTTTGCAATGTTTACTCACACTCTTTAACAATTATTATGTAGTAAATTAGTAATCATATATAGATACATTTATTATGTAATTTATTGGGAATCTTAAGCCAAATTCTTAGTAATTGAATAGTGGCGGTGCATCCAAGGTTGTAATACAACTTGACCAATTGAAGTCTGGTGGATATTGAATTAGGAAGTTTCACCCCATCAGAACTCAGTGATTTCTCGCAAGCACCGATGTCGTCGGAGATCCTTACGACGGTATAGTTGGCCATGGTCTCCTCTTCGTTTACCTCATCTTGCGTGCCTTGGAAACACGAAGCAATTGATCCGTACGATTGTGCACACTGTTGAATTGCTTTGGTTTCCTTGCTGCTCTTGATCACGGGCTGATAACTGTTAAGCAACTCTTGGGCGTCCTTCGCAGTTTCTGCTGCTACCTTAAGAATATTTATATCAAGTTCTTTGAGATCATTGGATGCTGCAGAAAGTTTTTATGCATTGACTGTAGTTTTGACCGAAAAAGTCTCGTGTCCCCATGCAAACAATTCGAACCAATGGAGACGCTCTTGCTTCTGCTCGTGTAGGAGAGGAGGAAGCAAGCGAACTACAGTACATGATGAGAAAGCTCCATTAATTTTCCAAGACTAGTTGATTATTAATTAAAGAGCTAATTAAACTTGTCACTAATTTTTTTTTTGGGTGAAGCAATGAATGGAGCTCAGCTATTTACCAAATCTTGAGTCACGCCAATAAGATAAGCCATGTTCATATGCTCAATATTATCCTCGTCTTGTGCTTTATGAAAGTAGACAATAAATCAATCGTTCATTTAGTCGCACTTCGAGTTTTTCGAAGAGAAAAAATTGCCACTGTGAAGCCAAGCTAATACTGTCATTTATAAACAAATGGTAAAAGAAACCAAACTAATACTGTCATTTTGTGGTTTCAAGATGATTTTGCGACTCACACACAAGGTTCTAAAAAACGCTAGGCCCTAGTCGGACTGTCGGCTGGAGCTTAATGCCCAGACGGCTAGATGGAGCCTAGGCGGATTTAAGCATGTGTGTAAAATTTTGGAACGTTTTATATTGATTTTGTAACATTTAGTCAGTCCATTTGTTTTAATCATTATTGGGCCTTGTTTTTCACTAAAAGAAGAATTGGGCTTGTTTTCTTATTAAAGAAAAAATAGTCCCCAAATTATAAATAACTGCCACCTAAGTTCCTAACTAAAAAAACCCTAACTCATTAGTTACCCAACCTCTGACCTACCGTCTACCCATTTGTTCTCTGCAATGGTAATTACCCCCCCCCCCCTCCTCTCTCTCTCTCTCCCCCCACAGCCAAGCCGTCCCTCTTCTGCAACTCTGCAAATGCAGATCCACTCCTCATTAGCACTTCTTTTACTCTGCAATTGCAGATAGAGGTTATTTCTCTCATCCCACCAAATCGCCCCATTTTTTTTACACTGCAATTGCAGATCGAAATTGTCGAGACCGTCGACGAGCCGTCCAAATCGCAGTGGAAGAAAGACGCTGCAATCGACTTCTTATCAAAGCGTGACCATCTAGGCGGTCCCCGAGGCCTCCTAGCCCACCCAGTGCCCGTCTAGGCGCCGTCTAATACCCTTGCCGATTTCTTCAATGATTTTGGTTTAATCGTGGCAGCGAACCACTGCTCCACTGCCTAGGGCCTAAACCGATTTTTAGAATACTGCTCACACGTAAAGGTGGGGCTTGCCCTATCTATTATATTGAGAGTTTAGATCGTCTTTAATTTACCCTCAACAAGGGGTGAGAAGGCTGATGAATGTAGTAACCTTTAACACCTCACTTTGCCGAGAAGGTTGATGAGATGACCTCTACCAACAAGGCTGTTTATCCAAACTAAAGGTGCTCCTTGATTGGCTGATTCTACGGCTCCAGTGCTGTTTATCCAAACTGAAGATGTCGTCGGTTGCCTTCACAGTGTTGTTTATCCAAACTAAAGATGTGTTGGCAGAAAAAGAAAATAAAAATTTCACGGTTGTTGAGAGGTTTCGCGTAGAGCAAGAATTTGCGTAGGGTAGTTTGTGTGTTGAATTGGAGAAAGCTTCTTCCGTTGCCACTGCCTCTGTATTTATAGGGACGTATTTAGCTCAGCACGGCCTGATAATTTTATAGAGTTCATCTGCAACTCAAACTAGCGAAGTTGATCCGTGCCATAGGCCAAGGCCTATCCCCCTATCCAAAACTTATCACGTCACCATAAATAAACAAGTTAATCTCCCTAAAATCACTTCACCAATTGAATCCATCATGCATATTTCCCTTGACGAAGACCATGTACATGCATGATGATTCCTTCATCAAATTAAACTCTGCAAAGTAATTCCAATTGATGAAATATAATCACCATGTCTCAAGATAAAGCCACGTGCTACAACCCCATTCACTCCAACATGACCATGAATTCCAAGCCAATTTGAATTGTACCACCCACTTCCATACCAGAGATAGGACTTAGGTTTCGATAATAATTAGCCACGTAGGAGATTGCATGCACCTAGGGCTTGATATGATAAGCTATTCGAACGTCTTTGTACAATCCTTTGACGACAGATCAGATCATCTCTTTTCAAAACAACTAGCTGGATATACCTAATATTAGGTTTAGATATCCTAATATACATTAAGAGATACTATCATGATTAAAATCAATATATTATTTCTTAATAATTGTTGAAAATCATCTCAACCACTTTGTCATCCAATGGTATAAAACTCTAGTCATCCAACAACCTTGATTGCTCGGGGCGATAATGTAAAATCGGGTTCAAACACAAGAATACAAGCAAGTCAATGACATCAACTATATATTTACCAAATCTTGAGTCACGCCAATAAGATCAACCATATGTTCATATGCTCAATATTGTCCTCGTCTTGTGCTTTATGAAAGTTGACAATAAATCAATCGTTCATTTAGTCACACTTCGAGTTTCTCGAAGAGAACAAATTGTCGCTGTGAAGCCAACCTAATACTGTCATTTAAAACAAATGGTAAAAGAGACCGACCTAATATTGTCATTTTGTGGTTCCAAGATGATATTGCTACTCACGTAGGGGTGGGGCTTGCCCTAGCTACTACCCTGAGAGTTTAGATCATCTTTAATTTGCCCTCAACAAGGGGTGAAGATGAACATCTCTCCCCCTTGGTTTCTCTTTTATAAAACCAGTCACTCTAATGTTGTGATTAATTATAAGCTCATTTGCAATTCATCTTCTACTCTCTAGTTGGTCATACTATTTCCATTTCTCCTCCCAACTGCCTTTGAGATTTGGGAGTTATACATTTATTCGTACAAAACGAGCCATGGATGTGAACGGATCGTTAGTTATACTTGACACCTACACAGTTATATTACTGTCTTCTATACCTATCTTATTTGGTATAGCAGGTAACACGCATGATCGAGACTTTAAGTTCTTGAATTCACATGTTATAAAATTCTTAATTTTATATAAAGACCCGCAACACCCATATTCATGTACTTTAATCCCTCACGATAGTCGGAACATGTACAAAACAATTCTAATAAAAGACTCCACACCTGTTGCCATTTACTTTATGAAAGTTGACAATTTGCTAGTTTGTAGTTCCATCTTCCGGATCTAGTTGTCATAGAAACTAAGTAAATTAATTATTAGGGAATTGGGCTTACTAGCCATTTTACAAATGCACCAACAAAAATTAGTCTCTCCCTCAAAATTAAAGACTGATGGGGTTTCATCTGCTGCGAAAGCATGCATTTGTTTGTATATGACCCCAAACAGAGGACGATATTATGCTCACGGGTTAAGTTTTTATTTTTTGTTATAACATGAGCATTCGTCTTCGCACGTAACACTTCAAAAGCCTTTTCACCAGTTTCACAATTAAAATGGTCCATATGTTTTAATTATTGGGTCAATGTAGTCATTGTGTTTTCAATTTGGCCTATTTGATCCTTGTGTTTATATTCATTAGCTAATTGAGGACGTTTCCATCTAATTTCTGTAAAAAAAAATTATAAATTATTGTAAACTTATTTACAAATTGTTTATTTGATTTAAAATATTTTAAAAATGACATAAAATTAAAAATTAAATGAAAAATCATTCTCCTCCCAACTCCCCGACCTCCTCCTTAACATTACCCCTCTCTTTTCTATGTCACAACCATAATCATTTTTCAGATTGGAAGTTTTATCTATTATATGTGTCATTTCTTATTGATTTGCATTTTTCTATAAAGAGAGGGTAATTATATCTCATATAATTTTTCATATGAATTTTTTAAAAGAGATTGAATAAAATGTCCTTAATTGACTAACAAAGACAAACACGAGGACTTAAATTAGCCAAATCGATAACACGGGAACAAAATTGGCCATATGACTATAACACAGAGACCATTTTGACATTTAATTTATATGAGTTTTGGCATTGTTTTTCTTCAATGAGCATTATATTCACGAGTGGCAGAATAGGCATAGTGGTTTGACAAGGATAAAAACAAATCAACCAGATCAGCTATATATTTACCAAATCTTGAGTCACGCCAATAAAATCAGCCATGTTCATATGCTCAATATTATCCTTGTCTTGTGCTTTATGAAAGTTGACAATAGATCAATCGTTCATTTAGTCGCATTTCGAGTTTCTCAAAGAGAATAAATTACCGCTGTGAAACCAATCTATTACTGCCATTTATAAACAAAAGGTAAAAGAAACAAACCTAATACTGTCAGTTTGTGGTTTCAAGATGATTTTGCAACTCACACGTTAGGGTTGGGGCTTGCCTAGCTACTAACCTAAGAGTTTAGATCGCCTTTAATTTGTCCTCAACAAGGGGTGAAAGTCAATCTCTCTCCCACTTGGTTAATTTTTTATATAACCAGTCACTTGAATGCCGTGTTTTGTTATAAACTCATTTGCAATTCATCTTCTACTCTCTAGTTGGTCATATTATTTCCATTTCTCCTCTCAACTGCCATTTAGATTAGGGAGTTATCCATTCCTTTGTACAAAACGAGCTATGGGTGCGAACGGATCGTTAGTTATACTTGACACCTGCACAGTTATATTATTGTCTTTTATACCTATTTTATTTGGAACGGTAGGTAACACGCATGATTGAGATTTTAAGTTCTTGAATTCACATGTTATGAAAGTCATATTTTTATATAAAGACCCGCAACACCCGTAGTCATGTATTTTAATCCGTCACCATACTCAGAACATGTACAAAACAATTCTAATAAAAGACTCCACACCTGTAGCCATTTACTTTATGAAAGTTGACAATTTGCTAGTTTGTAGTTCCATCTTCCGGATCTAGTTGTCTTAGAAACTAAGTCAATTAATTATTAGGAAATTGGGCTTACTAGCCATTTTACAAATGCACCAGCAAAAATTAGTCTCTCCCTCAAAATTAAAGACTGATATAGTTTCATCTGCGTAGAAAGCATGTATTTGTTTGTATATGACCCCAAACAGAAGGGAAAAAAAATATTATGCTCACGGGTTAAGTTCTTATTTTTTGTTATAATATAAGCACTCGTCTTCGCACCTAACACTTCAAAAGCACATTCATCAGTTTCACGACTGGAAAGTATTAGTTTGAATTAATACAAATAAATGGATGAGATCAGCTATTTTACCAAATCTTGCGTCACTTGAATGAGATCAGCCATGTTCATATAAATGAAAG
The DNA here is from genome assembly GCF_041283825.1 of Pyrus communis. NCBI lineage: Eukaryota > Viridiplantae > Streptophyta > Magnoliopsida > Rosales > Rosaceae > Pyrus > Pyrus communis. Next base: position 32,631,977 of record NC_142569.1, on the reverse strand, counting down.
AGATGAGAAACTGACAGATGAAGTTAACTAATATTAATTCAAAAAGACTAAGAAAATGTCAGAACATGAGCTAGCTAGTGATTAAATTCCTATAAATAGGAAAGCAGGTTTTGAGCTAGGGATCACACTCACAGCAAGCAAATTCAATCATCAAGAGAGAAGACAGAAGAGAGATACTCCCAATCCCAGTTATACCATACAACATGGCTCCACCTGTATTACCAAGCCCCTTTCTGCTGAAAGCAGAGACCAACAACAAATACTTGCGCTATCAACTTGATGCAGAAAGCGACATTAATGAGATTGTCCAGTTCTCTGAAGACAATCCTGACAGCCGGTTCGTAAAGTTCACCACCGAAACACCAAACAATGAGGACTATGCTGATAAGCATTATGTGCATATCAAATGCTCCTATAATGGCAACTACTTGAGAAGGGTGGACCAAAACAGGCTACTGGTCCTGGCCGCAGCTACCGATCGAAATGAAACCAAAGACAATTGGGCTTGCACATTGTTCAAGGTCGAGCCTGTCGGACCACCCGATAACAACAACCAAATCACACGCTGCCGATTACGCCACTTGCAAAGCGACCTTTTAACAAGGCCGTTCATTGAAAATAGATTCGAATTACGCCTCCATCAAAAAACCCCGGACTCCCAAGGGGTGGATATGTACTCAGTCTCTGGTGGTACATGTAAATGTTAATGACCATTATGCATGATGTTTGTGGGTAGCGTCTCTGGAAACCCTCACGAGACTTCACTCGTCCCATTTGGATCACCTATGGGTTTAAAAGGCTTGTTGCATGTGCAAATGCAATCGTGTTCCCTACGAAAATGGCATTAGCTTTCATCACTACATTTTTCTTTGTTTTTTTTGTTGTTTTAATTTCACTGTAATCCGTGTGTTTATTTCAATAATAATAAACTCGTATCAGATATGTGTGTGCGGATGGCCCTGGCCATTTGCATGTGTATTAGTGGCTTTAATTCCATGGGTCACTACTTCTCGTGGAGACCAAGTCAAATAATTAATGGTTGAATAATTGTATAGAAATAGTTTTTGCAAGCATGTGGTACGCAATTTGATTGTTGAAATTCATCGTGAATTGGGCCCCATAATTAGACCTTATATTTTATGAACAGAGGGATCTCTTTAGGTAAGATCTCTATATAAGTATAATAACAAAATTGATGTTAACTGTCGACGTTTAAGCACGAAGTCCCTTTTGTAAAATGATTCAATTAACTCAGCTGTTAGGGCAAAGAATTGAAGCGGTTTGCTCTTTTATTATGATGCATGGTAGATATATAAAAGAACTTGGGATAAGAGTCATCCTACCAGAACCAGTTGATTCTGGATCTTCGTTCTAGTATTTCTTAGTAGTTCATGTATTTTGATACATTAGGACGAAAAATGTAATAGACGGTGAAAAATTGTAGTCTCTAGGGGAAAAATTGTCATTTGAGTGTGGTGTTTTGCCGAAAATCAAAAGACAGCAAGTAAACGTTGTCGTATAATCACTCCTTCCTACGTTACTTCTCAAGGAAAATTGGCAAACATCTTTCCCAAGCCTTTTGGAAGAGGTAACTTTAAATTCTCTCAAAAGTAAATTCGGACTTCTTAATATTCACTTTCCATATGGCTATAACACATAGACCATTTTGACATTTAATTTACATGAATTTTGGCTTTATTTTTCTTCAATGAGCATTGTATTCACGAGTAGTAGAATTGGCAAAATGGTTTAACAAGGTGTTGACCCTAAAAACTATCAAGCCTACTTGGCGCGCATGCCAAGTAATTAATAAGCTAACTACGTCATTTGGTTGTGTGCAGGGCATGCCAACTCGTCGGCCGAGCTCGGCCGGGGAGTAAAATGTGTTGATGTCGTGTTGGGCGCACTGTTGACTTCTTGAAGGAACACGTCTCGGCTTTTGGGTTCTAGAGCCTGAAGACAAGGCTACTAGTTCTGTGAAGTTTAAATATCGAATTCGTCTTTCAATGTGCCGAATGTAGTAACCTGTAACACCTCACTTCGCCGAGAAGGCTGATGAGATGACCTCTACTCAAAAATCCTTGTCGACCAAGACTTGGACAAATAACCAGTCAGTCTCAAAGCTTGTTTATCCAAACTGAAGGTGCTCCTTGATCGGCTGATTCTACGGCTCCAGTGCTGTTTATCCAAATTGAAGATGTCGCCGGTTGCCTTTACAGTGTTGTTTATTCAAACTAAAGATGTGTTGGCGGAAAAAGAAAATAAAAATCTTAAGGTTGTTGAGAGGTTTCGCGTAGAGCGAGAATTTGACCGCCACTCCAATGCCCTCTTCGATGTTTTGCCTCCGGAGGCCGACTCAAGTATTTCCCTCCTCAGCCAGTTTGAGAAGCCCGATGTCACCTGCTCTGTAAGTTATGCCCAATTGAGTGATTAGGGTTATGACTGAATTAGGGTTTTTTTTTTTTTTTTTTTTTTTTTTTTTTTTTTTTTTTTTCCCTGTGTTTACACCTACTATCAATTTTTCCAACAAATGCTTAATTGGAATCAATAGATTACCATTAGGGTTTTGGATTTGTGGAATTTAACGATATTCTGGCACCACCTCTTGAGGATAAAGTTAGTTATTCTGAAAAATTAACCCCATCGGTGCCATTTGACTGTGTGGATAACTGATTCTCTTTACTCAATGGTCTTTATGTTAGGAGAAGTACAGTGGAGACCAAAATTTTACCCGTTTCTCAAGTTCTTTGAGTCTAAGATTGAAATTAAATGTTGTGTATGCTTATATTTATGCCCAATTTGACATGCTCAGCGACGAAATTCTGAAGCTTTAGTCTTTATAAAGTCTTTTCAAGCAAGAGATGAACAGCCTATTATGTAATTGATCCTATTTGACGGTATTGTTGTCTAAACTAGGAAACTCATTAATCTTTTCTAATTTATTCCTTATTGGAAAGAACTGGTTGCTATTGTTGTCTAAACTACTTGGTTCTGAGCATTAATCAATTAGGTTTAGTTGGCTTTTATTGGTTGGTATCCAATTTCAACACAACAAGAATGCTATGGTGTGTAATATGCTTTAATTTTCTTAGTAAGTGTCATGGGGAGACATAACATTTCAAGTATTGGCTCACCACCCCCACCCTGATTTTATAATGTCTAATTCTTGAACACATTGCCTGTTATTGTTTCTTAAATTTGATAGGAATTGAATAGATGATGCAGGTGAGAAGAAAGAAAAAGAGGCTTTGGATGACTCTATGACTCAACTACAACTTGAGAATGCCCCTCCTACTTTAAAGAAGAAGAAGAAACGTCGCCGTACTTCCGAGTGTTCAGTTTGCCTTCGGAAGGGCTGTGACCAAAGTATGTGCCCCTATTGGTCTAGGATCCCGCCTGGCGTGACTCTGGTTGGTGAGGGCTATGAACTAGCTTGTAGGCGCTGTATTCGCAAGGATAATATGTGTGGGCACAATATGTCATATGCTCTGCCATTTGCTGTGTTAATTGTAATGACTATGGCCACCGTGTTCTTGACTGCCCGATGCCAAATATGATAACACTAATTCCAGGCTAGACGTAGATGAAGTGACTTACCACCTGCCCGTATCGCACAAGTCATACGACTCATCCATTGTTTAGTAATGACTGCATATGAGCTTGCTGAAGGTGAGGATTTCCTGGAGACTTGCTTAATTTTCTCTTTATTATTTTAGTTGTATGTTGTGAATGCTTCAGTAGTTACATATAATGCATACATGGTATACGGATTGTGATTGAGTTGATTGATCCTTTGTTAAAATGCTTGAAATAAACATGTTGGAATAATGGTAGGCTAGTCAATTTTCTTGTTCAAAGTTAGGCAAGTTAGGTTAGTCAAGCAAGTTAGGTAAGTTAGGCAAAATTAGGTTTATGTTCTTTTTCTTCCCTATATATATGTTTCATCTTGTAATTGTTTCATCAAGCAAATATGTAAGGTTCATATTTTATCAAAAAAAAAAAAAAATGATAAAATATGAACCTTACATATTTGCTTGATGAAACAATTACAAGATGAAACATATATATAGGGAAGAAAAAGAACATAAACCTAATTTTGCCTAACTTACCTAACTTGCTTGACTAACCTAACTTGCCTAACTTTGAACAAGAAAATTGACTAGCCTACCATTATTCCAACATGTTTATTTCAAGCATTTTAACACTCCCCCTCAAGTTGGAGTGTGAATGTCGATGACACCCAACTTGCTAATTAAGACCTCAAATTGTGCCGAGCTTAGTGGGTGCCAAAGGTTTGAATGACGGTTGACATTGTGAGCTAAATGAGGATTTTGTGTTGACGACAAGTAATAGAGCCCATTATATCGCTTGCCCAGGCCAATCGTCCTCCTCGTAGCCATGTCCTGTGACGTTTGCAAAATGGTGAGGATTACCATCCAAGTTGTTTTTCCTTGAGCATGGCCATGATTTGGTTGTACTCTTCAGGAGTGAACTTGGGGCTGTCACCGTTGGTTTCATGACGGTGCTGATCCGTGACTGTGGTGACTTCACTGCCAGTCTTTGTTTGATTAGTCGCAGGAAGAATCGTCTTTTTTTTTTTTTTTTTTTTTGCCATGGTATTTGTGCCCCGGTGGAAAACCATTGAGATAGAAACACCGATCTACGGTATGATATTTTTGATCACAATATGAGCATTTAAACGAGGAGTTACCTCGTTGTGCAGCCTATGGTTTGTCAAATGCATCGTATGTAAACTGTTGTTATGACGAGTGAGAGATACCTCCACTTGTTTCTCTTGTTGTAAAACAAGATAGTACGCCTTTAGTTTGGTGTAGTAGACTGAGATCGATTGTTGCTCCTGTCTGTGCTCAACAATTTCTCTCTTAATTTGGTAAACACGTGAATCGTTCCCTTGAGAGAAACGATCACGCAAGTCAGCCCACACATCTGCTGCTGAAGTGTAGTAGGAAACGCTGCTTGCAATGTCTTCATGTACAGAATTCAGGATCCATGCGAGAACCATGTCATTGCATCGTTGCCACAATGCAAATTGTTTATCTGTTTCAGTAGGTGGGTCAATGGTTCCATCGACCAAACCTAGCTTGTTCGCTTTGTGCTCAACGCATGGCTCCGTGTGTTGTAGTTGTCTCCTTGAAGGGTTTTGGAGACCAAGATGTTCCCAGGTTTATCTGAGGGGTGTAATAAAAACGGGTTCGAGAGATCAGTAGCCATCTCTAGTGGTTTTGTGTTGGTTCCTGAATCACTCATGATGACGATGTTGTTGGTTGTGGTGCGGAAGCATTAAAGATAGGTGGGGTATTCAGAGTCACCAGAAACGGTGCTCTGATACCATGATAAAATATGAACCTTACATATTTGCTTGATGAAACAATTACAAGATGAAACATATATATAGGGAAGAAAAAGAACATAAACCTAATTTTGCCTAACTTACCTAACTTGCTTGACTAACCTAACTTGCCTAACTTTGAACAAGAAAATTGACTAGCCTACCATTATTCCAACATGTTTATTTCAAGCATTTTAACATCCTTGTGTTCTTGGCTAGTGTATTAATCTTTAAGTCTATGTTTTCTCTTACATAATAAAGAGGAAAAGGTATGCAGATGTTAGGGGCAGAGCGTCTGTTAGGTGCCGGGTGCAGATGTTTGAGCAATAGAGACCTTAACTTATTGAGTATATACATTTTCTTCGCCCTTGTTGAATAAATGGTTAACTCTTAAAATCTGCAGAAGGGGTGTGGATTTCATTTCCCTTCCTCATCTTTTAGAATCAACACTGTATATATAGATGCTATACAATCCTATTACCAGATAGTATGCTGATTACTGCTCATCCCAATCCCAATCCCAATCCCATACTCTAATCAAGGGCTGAAGTGAATCCTTGGGAGATATCAACCAACCCAAACGCCATTGACTCGTCAATGAGGCTCAAATATTAATAGCAGATGGCAATTACAACATATTTTTCAATCAAGTTAAAAGTGTTACCAAGGATTCTAAGATTGTATGACATACAAATTTGGTATCAGCGGAGTTGTGTTTTTCACTTTTGGTTCCACCACTTCCCCAATGGCCCAAATTCCACCACCTTTCACGTTATCCAAGCAGTGCACGAATTCATTTTTCACCTTTCCGGAAGAAGATAACTTCGAGATCACGAATTCCACTATACCTCCAGGAAGAACAACATACACGGTAGGGCTGACGATGAAGAAGATGCAATGGGCTATTTGGGTCGTTTAGATGAGGCAGCTAAAAATTGTGAAGACTTTTGCCACAAGTGAATATGCAGCCCAATGGATATTGCGAGGAAGCTTTTCGAAATACATTTGCAGTCTTGAATCTGACACAAGTAAATTGTATTATTTTAAAATTTTAGAATATGGCACATTAATTTTTTTTTAGAGAATGACTCATGATTTTCTTTAATGATATATGTTTAACAAACACTCAAAGTATATCGTGTCTACGTACAAATACAACATAACCCCGAATGTAAATTACTTAGTCGGCATAATTGTCCCTGTTGTTCAACCCGTTTACATGGATTTATAAAACTAAAGCCGGGAATATGTGTGTGTGTGTGTATCTATATATGTGTGTGCGTGTGCGCGCGCTCTAGGTAGCGGATTGAAACAAGCAATTGAGTTTTTTTGTTAGATCGTAAGAGGATTAGCTTAGACAAAATCATTGGTTATAAAATTGAGGATTTGAAGTTAATGACTAGCGTGGATGAGGTAAAAAAGCGAATTTGGTTGGCTTTGAAGGCTCTGCTTTATCTGATAAGTTTACTAGAATTTCATTCAGAGGTCAGTCTAGTTATTTTGTATTTTATTTTTGGGGTTTTTGAACATTAGTCCCTTACAAAAGATTAAATTTTTTTTTTTTAAAAAACTTGGTGTTAGATTACATATTCAATTTAATCCCTTGAAGTGTACTTTTATCAAAATTTATATTCAATTTTTGTTATTTAATGTGTATTTTTATTTAATCTCTCCACATTAAATTTTAATTTTATTAATGTGCACATATTTTAGTTCTTTAATTATAAATGAACATAAATGAGAAAATATTAAAAGAAATTTGTGATACAAAAATATATAAATACATAAGTGTACAGAAATGACTGTGTCGAAATATATAAAATTGACTTTTTTGTACCAAAATATTTGTACCTACATGATTGTACCGAAATATATTATAATGAACCTAAATGTATATACCAAAATGTATTATATTGAATTAATGTACCTAAATGTCAATACCGAAATGTATGTACCAAAATGTACGTACCGAAATGTATGTATTGAAATATAGTATATTGAATTAATGTACCTAAAAGTCAATACTCAAATGAGAGGTATTAGATTCAAATCTCGTGGATAATGAATTCGATACCAAATTAAGTTGTCCATTATGTGGCTTAGCCGAACGCCCCTCGCCTTAATATAAAATATAACGTTGTACTAAAAAAAAACCTCAAATGTGTGTACCAAAATGTACGTACCGAAATGCATGTATATGTTTGTATTGATGAATTAATGTACCTATATGTTTGTATCGATGGATATACCGAAATATTCAAATGTATTAATGTACCTAAATGAAGAACATACAAAATTGTTATTGGACTATTATAAAAAAATTAGTTGCCTAAATGTAGACATTAAAATATATTATGATAAATGAAATGAAAATTAAATTTAAATATAATTAATACATTAAAATAGGAATAAAAAGATAAATAAAGCATCAAAATATAACTAATAAATGAGATGATTAAATGTACTAGCGACTAAAATTGGATTTTAATCTTACACAATGTTATAGTCTAAAACTCATCTTTTTCAAGGATTAAAATGAAGTTTTCTATTTGACTTAACTTTGAATTGATTGAGACATAATTTCTGAGAATATTTGGAATTTTTCTTGTATCACTTTGCACTATTAAAACAGATTGAAATCATTCAATTGAAGGGTGTAGTTTTCTTAGACTCCACTTTTAATTTTGCCCCGACAAAGAAGACAACCAATCAGTTTATCTAGTATATCGGAATATCCTCGCGCGGTACGTGTTCAGCTTGCCTTCGCAAGGGCTGTAACGAAATTATGTGCCCCTATTGGGATAGGATCCCGCCTGACCTGACTATTGTTGCTGAGGGTTTGACAAAATCTCCAACTTCTAGTCTTTTTTTTTTTTTTTTTTTTTTTTTTTTAAAATCATTATTTAAACTTGGAGGTGGGGGAAGCGAACTTGGGTGAGGTGGGAGTTTCTTTGGCTCTAGTGCCACTGCACTAGGCCCCCATCCTCTTAGGTTTCTAGTCTTTTGAGTATGACAAAAATTGTTGTTTTTCCTTTTTGAATATGGGAGAATAACCCTTTAATTAGTTTCATATCCCTAATTTTGTTTGTGTACTTTCCTATAAAGATACGTTATGCCATTCGTTTTAATTAGTTGCATATGGGTGTGGGTTAAGGTGGTAGTGCGGATCTCGTTATGGACATGTGTAACAAACTTTACAAGTAATTCTTTTCCTCATTACTTTACATTCATTTGTTTTTGCATGTTTGTGAAGCAGTCATATATATTGGTGCAATTTGGAGTTTTTGGTTGTTCAGTTCAAGTTTATATCATGTGATCATGCAGTCGTGTATATATAGTTAGTTAGTTACTAAACCCTATTGTTGAATTTCCTTATTGTGTACTTTCCTACAAAGATACGTCAGTCCAGTCGAAACCCCTCAACGGACGAGGTCACCTTGTAAGGGGAAAACGGGATACTCAACAACTTGTCATACAAGCTAAGAAAAATGAGAATGACGCAGTAGTTGGTGGACGGGGGGAAAGTTAGTGAAGTGATGCACAATGTTGAATCTTTTAATTACGGGATAAAGAGATTTCAAAATGTGGTGTTTTGTGAAATGACTATTTACAGTTAAGCTTGGGAAGAGAAGATATTTTTCAATTTACTCAAAACACGTGTCATTATACAAATTATGATATACTTGCTTAAAAAAAATATCAACTTAATAAAATAAAATTTCACATCACTTAAGTTGGATACACTTAAATTTATAAATTATATTCTATGCTATTGACAGCATATATGGTTCGGACGGGTTCTTTATTTAAATTTGGACAAATTGCCTTAATGTTGTACTAGCAGATGCTGTTGCATCTGGGCTCGCGTGCCTGCATTTCTGGGCTTTGGATCATGCTCCTGGATGGGCCTGCTCGCCTGGGTGTTTTACTAGTAGAGATGTGCGGGGGTGGGGGCAGTATGGTCAAGTCACATAAAAAGTTCTCATAAAGAAACAGAAGAGAAGACCCAGGAAGAAACAGAACGGAGGGTTTTGGTTGAGGGAGACAGACGGAGAGGAAGAGGAAGAGGAAGAGGAATTTCAGTAAGAGGGAGGGAGGGAGGGAGGGAGAGGGAGAGAGAGAGAGAGACGAGAGAGAGAGAGAGAGAGAGAGAGAGAGAGGAAGAAGGAGGGTACCAAACACAGTGTCTCGACCAGAAACCAAGCGACCGAAAAGAATCGCAGCTTTCAGAAAGCTATGGAGTCAGAGGCAGATCACGCACACACCGAAATTGACCAGATTGAAGAACACTGTGCGCGCCAGCTGCTCTGCTTGACGGAACAGTGTACCGGACAAGGGCCGCGGTACACCCACATTGAGCAAAACGAGTTCTTGCATAGAAGGTAAGTTACAATCACTGTCTCTCTGTTAGTTTTTAGCTTTAGCTTCGGCATGAGTTTTGTGCAATTGGGTTTGTGGAAATCGAACTGCGTGCAATTGGGTTTGTGGAAATCGAACTGCATTGGTTGATGACTTGCCAATTTGTCTTCTGGGTTTCTCAATTTGTTGTCTTTGCCTGTAATTTGGGCTCTGTTAAGTGTTTTAATTGCCGGATGCAGTTGGGAGGATTGATGGACTGTTTCATTTTGTTTTGAATCTACAATGCGAGGTTTAGGGTTTAGGGTTTCAGATAGATGGTATACAATTATTTGCTCACTTGAAAGTAATATCAGCCTGAGAGGACCAATGAGACAGAACACTGTTTAGTTACAACTTTTACCTGCTAATCGGTTCAAGGAAAGGTTTTTGTAGTTGGTTATCGTTGGTTGGTTATTTGCATTAGCAGTTGACAATTTGAAATTATATAACAAGGTTTCTTTCTCCCTCTCTTTGTTTATTTGCAGACACAAGATACAGACGGAGGAAGATGTTGCCATATGTGAATGCAAGTATGATGAAAATGATCCTGAAAGTGCATGTGGAGAGAGGTGCTTGAATGTACTAACCAACACGGAATGCACTCCTGCGCATTGCCCTTGCGGTGTCCATTGCAAGAATCAGGTAAATATTTTTTTTTCCTCTGGTGTTGTGTGTGTGTAGGACCGAGCGCAATGGCGTTCTAGGATTCATATAGCCAACCCCACTTAGTGGGAAAAGGCTTTGTTGTTGTTGTTGGTGTTGGTGTTGTGTGTGTGTGTATGTGTGTGTGTGTGTGTCTTCTCTCCCACCTCCTGCTCGTGGGTTTGTGAATATGGATCTGTTTGCTTGCATATTATTTCTTCGTATTTGTCTTTTTCTGTTTATATGTAAGCCTTCATGGCGTCACCACATATAGTTCAGGACTTTGTACATTGTGATTGTAGAAGATTATAATACTTAACCAATTTATGTTTTATTTATTTTATTTCCAATTGTCTTTTGTATTATCCTCTCATAATGTTTATCAGCATATTGGTTTAGTATTGATCTTAACCGATTTTTCATCTATCAAAAGTTTCAATTCTTCACAGAAGGAATAAGATGTTATGCACACACCCCAACGCATGCACACTCCACCTGCCTCTTACTAATGATTATATGCTTACGGACATAAGCGTGTACATGAAAGTTGTGCATGGCATGAAAATTGTGACGTAACTGTTTTTGCATGGCAATGAGGGTTTGTAATTGTTTATGGTTCAGAATGGTATAGTTTGGCAGGTAGATGGAAATTCTGAACAATAGATATATTTATGGGTTCTGCAGTTCAGAATTTATGGATGTGCTTTTAGATTTTGTTTTTGGTCAATAATGAGATTTACAACTTAGGTTTGTCCAAGCGCAATCCAAGTTATAGAAGGTATACCTTCATCCTATTATTGGGAAACCACTCTGTTGACCTAGCATATTTGGGATATTTGTTAAAGTTGACAAATCATTTTAGGGGCATTCCTTTAAGTTTAGTTTTTCTTGGTTGGGGACCGGGGGAGTATGAAATTATGATTAGTTTGCTTGTGCAGTTATTTTGGTTAATCTCCTTTGTTAGATGGACAAGTTTTCATTATTTGTTACCTTTGTTTCATAAAATTTTTATTATTTAAAATAGAGTAAATATGGTGGTGAGACCACAGTTACCAATGGAGTTGAGAATTTGTTACCAAATACAAGGAAAGTTTATATTTGATAGCGACATCATCCTATTTGTAACCACAAAATTTAGTTAAAGGTGGGCGGGGAGAAATAGATGGGGTTGGGAATGGCACCACTATTCAATCTTTGTATTTCATAGTTGCATCTGTAACTCTCTATTTTTTTGTAACATTCTTTATGCTGTTTTTTTAATTTTCTAATAAATTATCTAGAACACCTTTTCCTTTTTTGTGAAAATATCGGGATAATGATGTACTTAGCGTGAGTTTAAGATAATTTGAATATTCAATTCCCTGTTCAAATACTATGAAATTTCTATTATTCATTTCTGATACCTTGTTTGTTTACTGTCAACAGAGATTTCAGAAATGTGAATATGCCAAGACAAAGTTGTTTAAAACAGAAGGTCGTGGTTGGGGTCTTTTAGCTAATGAGAATATAAAGGTAATAGCCTATTAGTTTTATCTTTATTTTTTTACAAATGTAAAGTGACTTCTCTTTACCTGGGTTCTTTGCTATTCATTTGTTTTAGTTGAGTCAATTAATACATATTACTGGGTTTTAGGCAAGTTTATGGTTGCTTTATTTATTTATTTTTTGAAACGTTTGAACTGTATAGTGCATCTTGGTATGTTATTTATCTTTGGAACTTTTGTTTTGACTCAACTGAGAACCTTGAAGCTTTATAAGTCTGTGAGCTATTTATAGTTTCTTGATGTTTTGAGTGAATCTGTAATTTATTGTAAGCTATTTGATTTGCTTTGCACAATGCAGGCAGGACAATTTATTATTGAGTACTGTGGGGAAGTGATATCATGGAAAGAAGCAAAGAAAAGATCTCACACTTATGAAATTCAAGGTGATTTAATAGGCTTACCAAATATATGTTTGTATTACTTTATTTGAGGCTGAATTTAATTTCTGCATTGATGTAGGTCTCCGAGATGCATTCATTATTTCTCTCAATGCCTCTGAATCCATTGATGCAACTGAAAAGGGAAGCGTTGCTCGTTTTATAAATCATTCATGGTGAGCCTTATCAGGCAAATCTTTTTGGGAAAATTTTGTACATCTTTAGAACAACTAGCTGTTATTTTATTTACTTGCCCCAAGTTGAGATTGAGTTATTATACTTTAATGTTTTCAGCCAACCAAATTGTGAGACAAGAAAGTGGAACGTGTTGGGGGAAATTAGGGTTGGAATATTTGCAAAACAAGATATACTGGTAGGAACTGAGTTGGCATATGACTACAATTTTGAATGGTATGGGGGAGCTAAGGTTCGCTGCCTCTGTGGTGCTTCGAGCTGTTCAGGATTTCTTGGGGCCAAGTCTCGTGGTTTTCAGGTAATTTATTGATTGAACATTCTGGACACAAGTCTTCATTTTAGATATTAAAGATGAAAAAGAAGTCATTTCGAGGGTGTGCTATAGCCTATAAGTGTGGCTGTTATCTCCATAGCTGCACATTATCTATTTTCTCATTATAAAATTATCTGGATACTGCCGTTGAACTAGAAAATTAAAATCTTGCCTGTGATGCATAATGCAAGTTCTGCAATCTTTCTGGTTACATTTTTTTTTAATCTTTTCAGTTTCTTTTTCTCTGGGCATGGTCCCATTGTTTGCTTTGAAATTCGTTGCCTAACCTCTCTAATGCTATCAACTTTCCTGGATTATAATTACATATTTTATGCTTATAAAATGGTTTTAGGGGTTTGCAGTTTCTATTGGTTTGCAATTGTCTCCAACAAACTTTTATGGGGGTATATGTCTGACGCTTAGTTTAGAGGCATTGTTTCAATTAGCGTAAAGAAAGAAAAGCTTAAGCATTCCTCACAGAGACAACCTGAAAATGTCTTTAGGCATGCAAGTGTTCTGCGAAATTTCAAAAAAGTGTGGTGTAAGCCTTTTCTTTGAGTTGGTATGCTTTAGCAAACTCACGCTTACAATATTTAAGAAAAGGGAATTCTTTTGGTATGGGTTTTATGTTTTTTTATTTTTTATTTTTTTTAGCACGCTAGTAAATAGAACCCCAAGTCTCTATCATTCAAACCTGCACAGCATTGCACAACCAATAGACTCCTTCAGAAGCATGCAACGAAAAACTTGAATTGTTACTATATGGCAGCATCGCCATCATCAGTTGAAAGTTGAACAGTTGGTAATTTCCAATTTTTGTTCTTTTAATGGTTTTTATTCTTGCAAAGAGGGTTTTGTAGAGTTCACAATATTTCAATTAGGCTCTTAGTTGAGAAAATTAGTAAACATTGAGGTGTTTGGCAGAGAGAAATCTCTGGTTTTATCTCCTTTTCTCCCTCAGAAAGACTACTAACGACCTGAAAAATAAATATTTACGGTGTCTCATGGACCAGTTTATTGGGTTTCTTTAATGATTCTAGCTTTGCCAAATTTGGGACCAAATTGGGTTGTTTTTAACATGTTGAAATATAGGGAAATTTTGTGGTTATAATGTTTTAGGCTTGACCAGCGCACTCTAAGCTTTAATAACTCTTCTTAATGACCATTATAACCTTTGAAAAATGACATAAAACAACTTAATTCACATCTAAAATGTTTTCCAATTACTCCACCATAGCTCACTCAGGCTTATACCCACCCTACCATCCAATACTAACCATAACCCCATCACAATCTTCAAAATCAGCCCTTCATCACTCCATAAACCCCAATCACATAATACCACCCATATTGAGTTTTCTTGGTCAATGGAGCATCAAATCATCATGTATGACAAGTCAGTGAGAATGGAAAGGTATGTTATTTGCCAAATTAGTTGAGCTTGTTTTGTTCTTTTGGTTACTAAAACTGGGCTCACGTTTTGTTTGGTTATTCAGAGCTGAGCACCAAATGTACTGTGCAGTTATATGTGGCCAAACAACCATTCATTAAGTGTAGCCAGATATTGCTGCAGAGGACATTTGGTGTGTGACCAGAAATGGCTGCACACCAACAAGAAAGTGGAGCCAGTTAGCCACACAATTCTCTCTATGTGCTGTATTCTCTAACAGAACACTCACCTAATTCTACATCTAAACTCGTTTTCTCTAATGCTGGGCGAAACTTCTTCTCAAGGTAGTGGGGTTGGCTCAGAATGTGCAACAGACTACACAAGTGAATTTACGAGTAATGAGGTTACCAACTTTATCTTTAAATTGATAATGGAATTTATTATGAGATAGCTTCATTAGCTTTGGGTTTGGTGGAAGTGTTTCCAATAGTGACTATGGCTTCCTCTTGTAACATATTCTTTGTTCAAACTTGTTTTGAGAATGCAGGACGACAATTCTGCTCAAGATAGTAGGGTTCGCTCATACCGTGTAATGAATTTCACAAGTGAATTTACTACTTATGTGGTAACCGACTTTGTCTTTAAAATGCTTTTGTCCCAATAAGAGCCATGTGCATATTTTGGGTACTTGCATGCTAGTTTTCCTTTGTTTTGTAGATATTCAAGACTAGAGCGTCCTTGATGCAGTGGGCTTGTCAGATGGGGAAGCGAAATGGGTTTGTTATTGTGACATTACGATCTGATATGGGTTGTAAGAGTACAAAACCAAGAGTTACATTAGGTTGCGAGAGGGGTGGAAGATTTAAGGAGAAGAAAACTAGGGCTGCAAAAAAAAAGACATGGGACAGGCACAAAGAAGTGTGGGTGTCCTTTCACATTGAAAGGTGAGAAGTCAGCGAACGGGGACGGATGGATGCTAAAGGTTGTATGTGGAGTGCATAACCATGCATCCACTGAGTATCCTGATGGGCGTTCATATGCAGGGAGCTTATCGGAGCAGGAGACTTCACTCTTGATAGACTTGTCAAAGAATTTAGTACGACCCAAAGAAATCCTGAGCACATTGAAGCAAAGGGATGAACTCAATGCTGCTGCCATAAGGACGATCTATAATGCACGCCAAAGGCAAAGAGTTAAAGAGAAGGCAGAGAGGTCTCAAATGCAACAACTGTTACGTAAGTTGAATGAGCATGACTATGTCGAGTTGCATAGGAGGTGCCCTATGTCAGATAGTGTGCAGGACTTGTTTTGGGTGCATCCTGTGAGTTTGGAGTTGTTACGTGCATTTCCAACCATTTTGATGATAGATTACACGTACAAGATCAATAGGTATTATTATCCCCTACTAGAGGTTGTAGGCGTCACATCCACTGATATTACATTCTCAATTGCATTTGTCTTTTTGAATTCTGAAAAAGAAGACAACTATATATGGGCATTAAGTAAATTGCGTGGTGTCATGGTGGAGTGTCCCATGCCAAATGTAATTGTCACAGACATGGATTTGCAATTGATGAGAGCCATTGAGGTAGTATTCCCTACTGCTAAAAATCTTAAATGTAAATGGCATATTAATAAGCATGTGTTGGCCAAATGCAAAAACTTGTTTGAGTCCAAGGAAAGGTGTGATAGATTTATTATGAAGTGGAATGTACTGGTGACCTCTCCTACAGAAAATGATTACATACGGGAGCTGGCAGTGTTACAGAGAGAATTTAGTATGTACACTGAGGTCATGGAATATGTTACAAACACATGGTTGAATCCTTTCAAGGACAGATTTGTGTCAGCTTGGACGGACATGATCATGCATTTTGGTAATGTAACATCAAACAGGTAATTTCATGAGTTATATTACTCATTCAATGTTACATCATTGGTTTACTATAAAGTTTGTAACTTTGTGTTAACATGTTTGCAATTTTTTATGTTTTAATAGGGCCAAGGGTGCACATACCAAGCTTAAGAGGGAACTTGGTATGAGCCAGGGGAATTTTGAGGGTTCTTTTGAGAGTATACACTCTCTTATTGAGTTACAGCACACTGACATAAAGATATCTTTTGACAAGTGTTTGATGGTCACACAACAAAGCTTCAAGTCTTCAGAATTCAAATATCTGAGAGGAGTTGTATCTATGTTTGCATTGGAGAAGGTGTCATCTCAGTCCAAACTAGCCACCTCAATTGGTGTTGTGTTATACCCCGAACCCATGGTCTACCTTGTGCCCACGAGATTGTGAAATACAAGGGGGAGTGTTAGCCAATTCCTCTTGAGTCTCTTGACCCCCATTGGACAAAACTTGATATACTACCTCCTAGTTCTGCTCAGGATTCCATGGATGTGAATGAGTTTCCTGAGTTGGAGTTGCTTCAACAATACTTTCTGGAGGCAAATGCAGAAAATAGGTTGATGCTCAGGAAAAGAGTGAGAGAACTTGTAGCACCCTATACAACTAATCTTGTTGAACCAGGAGTCAAGTCCAGATTACGAGGTCAACTGAGGGGGAAAATTGATATGTCCACTCAACAGGATCCATATGCATTTGATTTGAGATCTGCATCTGTGGATGGTCACTCACCTAGCCCAATGGATGGTCAGCAAAATTTTACATACTAGCAAACAGAGCGAACCAAGAAGAAGATAATAAAGATACCAATTACTAAATCGAATATCATATAGTTACCCATTTATACACAAGGTTTCATATTCATGCAGGTGTACCGGACGCTGTCAATGAAAGGTATTTCGTATATTGATGTGTTCCCAATTGGATTGAGGTCCTTCATTCAGCAAGTCAAGGATGTATGTCATGATGGTCACTGCAGGTTTAGGGCAGTTGCTGATTTAGTAGGATTGGGTGAGAATGGATACTTGCAAGTGCGTAATGACTTGCTTACTGAGTTGTCTTCATTTTCTGCACATTATGGCGAGTTGTATGGCAGCACAGACAGGGTTCGTGAGTTAGCACAGAGACTATCATTCTTTGATGAAGGTAGAGCACCATTTGATAGATGGATGATGATGCCTGACATGGGTCATCTTATAGCGTCATGCTATAAGGTCGTGCTTTTCCACTTATCATCTACTCAGTGCCTTACCTTCCTACCACTTCGGTCGGCACCAGTTCCTTTGCCAAGGCGTCGACAGATTGCTATTGGTTTTATGAATGATTGTCACTGCGTGGAGGTATGATACCCATAATAATGGACTGTTCTATATCATTTGTAGAAGGACAATTTAGATTAATGTTACATATGTTTCTTGTAGGTGTTCATAAGGCCAGGGCATCCTGTGCCTCCCATTACGTCTAATTGGAGCAGATATCATACACCAGCTGCACAAGGATGGGACACTGTATACTAGTTGTATTTTACGCTTCAAATCTCTTGTCAGCTCTGATCAAATCTGACTCGGTCAGGTGCAAGTCACAAGTCCAAACTGTCTCAAAAATATGCTTAGAATGGTCAGGTTCGATCACTTATATGCACAAATGTGCTCTGAAAGGAGATATCGTCTATATGCACAAATGTGCCCAGAAGGAGAGGCCATGAAGTGGATGTTGCTAGCAAAGCTGCAAATCCCACCAGAAGGATCCAAACCCTACACGAATAATGGAAACAGATATTTCCAGTGATATAGACTTGGTGGTTAAGTGTTAAACCTTATAGTATGGACAGGGCATCCTATATGTCGCCTGTTACGAAAGCTACCAGCTTCTCTTGTATCCTACAAATCATTCATAGTGGCAGCATTTGACTATTGTGGTGTCCAATGATAAACAAACGGTTGGCCTGAGATATACCATGTATCCCTCCATTGCTCTAATACCATAGATTGTTAGGTGCCCCAAATGTAATGTATCCCCCCATACATACCATCTCATGTTACCAAAATACCTTAAGTATACGAGAGTAGATTGTACACACTAGTGCACCACTCTTATCAGTTAACTGTACATGTCAACATACAAACAATACACTTTGTATCTTGATCGTGCACATATCAACGAAATTGGGAAGAACTGAGAATCCTTTAAAACCCCCACATTAATGTATCGGTCTTCCATCAGTAGTGCTTTCAATCATAAAATCAGCATACGAGAAACTAGTTTCTCTATACTGTATGTTTTTTTAATGTTCCATGTAATTTTTGTTTAATCCTAATTGTATTAGCATGTTTAATCCTAATTGTATTAGCATACTTATCTTGTAGGTCATGTTTTGTTTTATTTATGCATTTCATTTCTTTTTAGCATTTAGCATTGGGTGTTCATAGGATTTCTGGTGTTCATTTGCTGTTATTTTGCTTTTGTCCGAGTATTGATTTGCTTCTATTTATTATTAGCAGTTAGCGTTGTGTATTTATAGAAAGTTCTGGTGTGTGTTTTACTGTTTTTTTTCTTTCCTTTTGTTCAGTAAATTGTTCTTCTTACTAAATATTTTAACCTGTGTTGTGCAACTGTTTTACAAACAGGAGGATACTTACCTATGGGAAGACGATGATGACAGGTAATGTACCATACATTGGGATGCATTTCTCCTCAAAGTTTCTTTTTGCAGAATGGATTGCTGCATGAATTTCTTACTTTAACATGTCTTTAGCCTGTGTTTTGGTCGGCCTTCATGCACTTGCTTCTTGTAGATTCATACTTAGTTATTGTAGTTCTAAATTTTGTTCCCTTTGATTAGTTCCCCATGTTTGCGTTATAGGCATGAATAAATAGTAATCTAGCAATGACACTTCTTCAAAGTTGTTTTTTGTCGGACAACGACACAGTGCTTTTCTACGTGGTCTGTGTGCATTTTTCACCACCCAACACCCTGTTGACATTTTCCCAACACTTCGATGACATAGGTGAGGTGAAAATATAGGTTGAGGTGAAAATATAGTTTTTTCTCAAGAAACTGTTAAAACTTTAGGTGGATGTTATACGATAGGAAAGGGTTACATATGAATACTTATTCTTTCTTATATTTTTTGTATTTCTATATTGTTATTTTTACATTTTTTATGACACTTACAGAGCTAAACTGTAGTAGTTTATATGGAGTTAGGACTTTGGTTTTACATTCCTTCAATGAACCTTTTGACTATCAACTTTAGATGAATTAATTACAAGCTAAGTATGCATAAAGATGAAACTAAACCGTAAACCAATAAATAAAGTATACACTTCCTGCATCCATGGTGTGTGGTATTTTAATTTGTTAAAACTTGCCTTGTCATTATTGATGTGCCAGTGTCGTGTCCGTTCCTCTTCATATTTTATAATTTTTTTTCTTTTCCTGTAATTACATTGTTTGTAATTCTGTATACTTTTGATAGATGGACACATTTTTCGTTTCTTTATATACCTTTTTTTTTCCCTTAATATGTATATTTTGTGCTTCCTATAAAAAAAATAATTCTTGTTTGACCTGAACTCTTGAGCCGTTTCAGACCTTGACTGGACTGATAGGGTAAAAGAGGAAACTCTTCAAGAATTATGAGTTTTGTGGAAGACTGAGTTTTGAGGATATCCCCATGGAAGGTCCTAATAATCAACTCCAAAATCAGTTGTTTGAATCAATAGGTCTTCAAATCGTTCATTTGGAAAAGTAGAAACCCTTTTATTGGATGATCATGATATTTTCCAAAAATCTAAATTCTTGATCAACGGGGTAACAATATCACTTTTTTTGTTCAATAAGAAACATGAATCAAATGAGTGGATCAGTGCAAGTAGTTTCCACCTTCTCTGGTGGGACTGGTTATCTTGCTAAATTTCAGAACTATTCTCACACTTTTGGCCTATGTAGTTGAAAGGTATAGGTTTTAGACACAGTTTTATCTTGACTTTGTCTTTGTATCAAAGTAAAATCTTTTCGAAACATGCCACTCACTCGCGCACGCACATACATATATAGAGATTTTTTGAAGACGTGCATTCTAGTTACGTCTTTTTTTTCATATTCAAATATAACTTGCCTCTTTGTGACAGATATTCCGTTGAGAAAATTCCACTGTACGATTCTGCAGAGGATGAGCCTTCGTCTAGACTTTTCAGGGCTGTGAACTCCTCAAGTTCTGAGTTTGATGTTGATGGGATGACGGAGAATGTCAATGTGGATTCTGAACATCCGTTGATGTCTACTGCTCTTGTTGTGCAATCACTTGATTCTGTTCCAATGGAGGGTGTAGTTATGGAGGTAAAAACAGAAGTGAACATGGAGAGGAAACTTTATTCAGAAGACAATCAACTGGCTATTTCAAAAAAGAATGCGATGATATCTCGTATCCGCAGCAATACTGCAGGTCGGAATTATCACATTGGATCAGGGTCCATGTCAAACAAAAGATCAAAACAATATAATGGAAAGTTGAAACATGGTGCACAAAAGCAAGTCGACGCCAAATCTGTTGCTGCGTTTTTAGCGTCAAAGGAAGCACAAGAGGAAATTTTAAACTATGAGGTACTTATTTTTCAGTTTTTTATTGATCTTGTCGGTGGACCAAAATATCGTCATTAACTTTGCCCTTACATGTAAATCTATGCTTCATGGAGTTATGTTATTTACATTTTGTTGTAGTATGGTTTTAATATTTGAACTTAAATGGTTTTGTCACACTCTCAGCAGTGGTCTATTATCGAAACTGCTCATGTTAAAACTTTTGTTCGCAGCGGATGAAAAATGATGCTGCCACTCATCTTGAATCTCTATACAATGAGATACGACCTGCCATTGAAGAACATGAAAGGGACAGCCAAGACAGTGTAGCTACAAGTGTAGCTGAGAAGTGGATAGAAGCTTGCTGCTTGAAACTGAAGGCGGAATTCGACCTATATTCTTCCATTGTTAAAGGCATTGCCTGCACTCCTCGAAGGCCATCTACCGAAGCTGAACCATCTGACGGCAACACCGAGAATGAGATTAAGTACTTGCAGGATTGATCTTTCTTCCAAACATGTTCATTGGTTTGAAACCGAAAAACCAATGAAACGTTACTCGTGTTTTACCACCATGAGATTTTCGACTATGATTCTGGGACTATTTTTACATATTCGGCGTTGTGAGCTACCATTCTGCGTATTATGAAGCTTCATTTTCTTCTGGAAATAATCGACTTGCGGTTGTTATTACCTGTATATTTGGTGATCCACATTTGATATCGTTTGGGGTTTTGGTTACTTGGCTGGAACGTTGTTTCCATTTCCACATCATTTCCGTAGACACAGGACTATGTGATGTGAGTAAAGTCAAAACTAAACATAGTTTCATTGGAGGAGAGAAATTAGGTATTGAATATTGCAACGTGAATTAAATCTATTATTTTTATTTTATTTTATTTTTTCACATATCGTGCAGTATCATGGCTTGAGAAGAAGAGACGAAAGATAGGACGAGAGTATCCACTTGAGAATGTTGGTAGCATCCTCTAATATATTTAGAGTACATTTTTGCTCATTACCACCGACTATGGTGAATGTTCACCATACATTTCATCTTTTGACACGTGTTTTTTTTTTTTTTTTACTTAAATCATAGTTAATTTTTTTTTTTTCAAAATTAGAAAACGAACATTTAATATTAAAGTTAACCATAATTAGTTGAAAGAATATGTGTTAGATGATGTGTGTAGTAAGTATACACCATAGTTATGGTGATGAGCAAAAATACTCCTATATATTTACGGGTGAGAAATTAGGTATTGAAAAATAAAGTAAAAGAAGATGTACATGTGAATATTGCAACGTCAGTTTAAACGTTATTTTTATTTTATTTTTTTGCATAATTGATTTTTAGTATGTAAATTAAAAAATAGCCGATTTTGATTATCGTGCAATATTAAAGAACGAGAAGCGTAGGCCGAAAACTAAATTCAGAACATGAGAATGTCAGTAGCATCCTCCAATGTATTTAGGTATGATTTTATTTTTTCAGAAACATATTCAATAAATTTGGGTTTGGGAAGCGTAATTTTGCCAAGACTTACGGTCCTTGTAATACGTTCACCATAGACAATAATTTGATGTTCAAAGTAAACGAATTAGGCGTTGACTCGTCGTCCTTGACTAGCCTGCTGATCATTTCATTACAACCTCCCCCATCCATTTCTCAGTCAAAAACCCACCTTCCACGAACCCCCTTTTGCTTTCTTTGCCGCCTCCTCCCTCCCTCCCTCCCCTTCTCCTCCACCACATCCACATCGATCGTATATCTCTCTCACTAAACCCACTCCCTCTCTCTCCCCCCGATCAACTTCACTATGCCCGTGGACAATTCTCTCCAAGCCGTAATCGCAGCTGCCGCCAGCTTCTTCTTCGTAACCGTCATCTTCACCGCCGTCTACCTCCTCTTCAAGGGCTCCAAGAACAAATCCACCCGCTCCCGCCAAGCCCGTCCCCTCCGCAACCCGGCCGCCCTCTCCGCCATCAGCGTCGACGAGACCACCTCCTTCGATCCGTCCCTCAAGTTCTCCATGGAAGAAGTCGTCAAGGCCACCAAGAACTTCTCCGCTGATCTCGTTGTCGGTGACGGCGGCTTCGGCCTTGTCTACAAGGCCCAACTCTCCGACGGCCTCACCGTCGCGATCAAGAAGCTCGATCCCGACGCGTTCCAAGGGTTTCGGGAATTTCAGGCCGAGATGGAAACCCTAGGTAAGCTTCGCCACCCGAACATCGTCAAAATGTTGGGATACTGCGTCTCCGGCGCCGATAGGATATTAATTTATGAGTTTATTTCCAAGGGAAATCTCGACCTTTGGCTTAATGACTCGTCGTCAACGGACGGTGACGGTTATGATGACGCGCCGGGGTTACGATTACCGTTATCTTGGAAAACGAGGATTAAGATCGTTAGTGGGGTGGCGAATGGGTTGGCATATTTGCATGGGCTGGAAAAGCCCATTATTCATAGGGACATCAAGGCCAGCAATGTGTTGTTGGACAAGGATTTTGAGGCCCATATTGCTGATTTTGGGCTGGCCAGGAGGATGGATGCCTCCCAGTCCCACGTGTCGACGCAATTTGCCGGCACGATGGGGTACATGCCCCCGGAATACAAGGAAGGGTTCACGGGGGCAACCGTGAGGGCGGACGTGTTTAGCTTTGGGATCTTAATGTTGGAGGTTGCGACCGGGAGGCGGCCGAATTTGCCGACCATGCACGACGGGAAGGAAATGGGCTTGGTGGAATGGGCTAGGAAAATGAGGGAACAAAATCGGCACATGGAAATGGTGGATTCAGGCATTTCGATGGAGGATTTGGATGAAGGGGAAGTTAAGGAGTATTTTAGCATTGCCATTTTATGTGCTTGTGAGATTTCAAAACAAAGGCCGGCCATGAAAGAAGTCATTGAAATGTTGAATCAAATTTCGACATGATATTGTTAGTGCATTTTTTGTTGTTGTTGGTGTGAGTAGTGTTTGTTTATTATATGGAATGTTAAATAATGTTGCTTGGAGTGCTTATGAAAGGGGATGTAAATATTGATGTTGAGCCAATTAAACAATGAAATGACACGAGTAGGAGAATTAGTATTTAAATTATTGTGTTTTTTTTCTTCTGTCTCATTAATTCTATTTGGACACACAAAATTGACATGATTATTTTCTAATACAGATGAGTTTCACATATAATGTTAAGGCTCACTCTATGAAAGAGTAATAGTTTTGTGTGTCCAAATAGAATTGTTGTGGTTCTGCTTTGTGGATTTTACTTTTGCAAATTTATAAACTTATTGTCGCTTAGTATTACGGTCTAGTAGTATTCCTCTTCATTTATAAGTGAGAGGTCTTAGGTTCGATTCTTGTCAAAGGCGAATTTGAATCATGTTCTTGCTAGCCCATTGTGAGGACTAGCCCATTGTGAAGTTTAGCCCACTCCTCATGCTTTTAGGTAAATAATATCGTTTGTTAAAAAAAAAAAAATTATATATATATAACAGGACTACTTGAGGTACTTAGTAGAACAAGATCCCATTTATTATATATATATATATATATATATATATATAATAACAGGACTACTTGAGGTACTTAGTAGAACAAGATCCCATTTATTATATATATATATATATAATAACAGTACTACTTGAGGTACTTGAGGTACTTAGTCTTCATTATTTACTCCCATTTATTTCAGTAGGTGCCAGTCCTCTTCATGTTGTGCCAGAATGGTATTTCCTGCCGATCCATGTCATGATGAGTTGGTTATTAGTTCATGATGAGTTGGTTATTAGTTTTATAGCTATCAGTATGTACTATAGGCTGGTCCATTTTTTTTTAATCCCAAAAAACATCTTATACAACCACAAAACGAATGTTTTTAGGAATTGGTTGGTCACTTAATAACACGTAATAATAGTAGATGTTATTCGATGTAAGAAAGAGGAACAATGAAAAAAAATAAAAAACAATAAATATTCGTGATGCACGTATTATTGTATTAGCCCCTCACGGGTTTTGCGTGACTTTTTCTTTTCAATCGCGAGATTATGTGAATGAACTTCTGCTGAGTTCATTTAAAGTAAAAATAAAGTGCTTGTCGTATGGTATGGAACTTCTTTCAAAGATTGTTTTCATGGAACATGATTGTTGTGCTGCAAGTGGTGAATTGCTCTAGTGGTTAAAATTTCTTTCACTGTCTTTTGGTTCTCTTCCTTCCCCTCCCTTTAGTGTTAGATTAGTGTAAGATATCATTTATATTAAAAAAACATGATTGTCGTGCTTTTTGTTGAATTAATCAACTAGTGAAGATTCCTTTTTGGATGAGAATTAACACCACATATTATGAAAGGTATGAGTTGGGGCGGCACATTATCTTTATATATAAAGTCAGGGGTCCAATGAACAGTAGTTTTTTTGTCTCACAAACTACCAAAAAATAATTGGACAAAAATGCCCCTCAAACAGAAAACTTCAAAAGCAATCCAAAATAATGCATTAAATGTGGCAAATGTATTTTGGTGATTTTAATAGTGTTTCTTAATAATTAATTTTTTTTGTAAAGTTTTTTTTTTTTTTTTTTTTTAATAATTAGTACCTCACAATAGGCTAGTAATAATATGATTCAATCAGTTGTTCATTAAATATTATTTTCTCTATTTATAAACACGTTCAAAACATCTTAAGAGGCGTGTAATGCTGGTTATAAAAAATGTATTTCACACGCGGATAATAATGTGATTAAATTAGTTGTCAAATAAATTTTTTTTTAAACAAACAATATTATCTACACTAAGGGGATGGGTGGGCTTAGTCTCACAATGAGCTAGCTGTGATTCAATCAGTTGTTTATTAAATATTGTTTTCTTTATTCTTAATGTAAATTCAATAGAGACCGATTTTATTATGTAGATTCAACTGCTTTAATTGGTTTATGAGGGTTTTTTCTAGCATGATCTAAGATTATTCATTTACTTCAAATATTTGACTTTTCTTTGGTCAATTTACACACATAACTACATTTAAAACGTGTAAGTCGTGCATAGCACGTCGTGATTCAAAAAATATTTTCTACATGTGTGTGAGCCCATGCAAGAAGGCTAATAATTTATAAATGGTCAGCGATAGCATGCTTCGAATTCTTTTTTTATTGCTGCACAAGGAAGGGAAATATAATACTTGGCACAATTTTCAGGCATCAATTGAAAACTTAAAAGAAACATTTTTTAATTGAATGAATTTGATATAACAACGTTGTGATATTTACCAACTAGGTGTTGCAAAAAGAAAACAAACTCTAGCCCATTAGAAAGAAGAAAACATAGCAGTGTTTTCCACTTTATCCTGCCCTTAAGCATGACTAGCAAGAAGTTAAACTAACTTACCTCCAAGAAGTTGAGGGAAGACGGCGAGCTATAGACTACCAGGCAAAGTATTGGCTTCATCTATTTATTTTTTTCCTCAAGCATAAAAATTTATGGATACGCTACTACTTAATTTGATGAAAATCATTACTTTAGTCAAAAGAAAGGTTTGAAATTGGAACTGTAGAAATGAACAGTGTTTCAATCTGAATTTCAGATTAATTACAACCACGCCATTGGTCTTTCTGTTGTTTTTCCGTGGGAGGGTATGGGTTTTCAGTTTTTCCCTCTGATTCAAAAGGTTATGCACTGTTTGAAAATTATTGTTTATTGTTTTGTTGGTTCTGTCTAATTTTTGGATGTGGGATAATGCTTGCAGGTGAATTATATGCACGGTTTTTTCGTCCACTACATCTACCAGCCATAAACCACAAATCCAGTTCTACTCAACACACACAAGCACGCACACACACACCCAGACACCTCCACAACTGACCACCCCTAATGCAGAACGACAAAGAGATAGAGGAGATGTCAAAAGACACACGAGGCTTGACAGAAAAAATGATAGAAGAGCAATGCTCAATTCTTCATTACCATAAAATTATAATTCCAATTGTCTTCCTTTAACATATCAAACTCCCTCCCTAATATACTAGTGTACCAAAACATCTTCATCAATGCAAATACAACTCCCTAAGCCACCAAAGCATATTAAATGACAATTGTTCGACCTAGCAACTTAATTTAAAACACAACTTACAATGCATCAAAATTACTACAAATATTAAATCACAGCCTAAGATACATGAATCTCAAATTAATAATTAATGGAATGACCAAACACCAAAATACCAAAAGCCCTGTTGAATAAAGTCCTTATGCTCTGCATCAACCCCACCTCCATTTCAGCTCAGCTCAGATTCTGGCCGTCCAAATCAACCAGTTTTCCGACCCTTGAATGTCTTCAGGTACTTTTTGTGTTTCTTTTGGTTCCTTCTTTTGTTGCTTAAATTCATGTGATTAAAGTCTGGAACAATACAGTGAAAAAGATGCAACTTTTTTGTGCTAAATGTGCTTAAAGATTGGACATGTTATTGAATATTAGCCATGTAGTTTGAATTGAATATGTGATTGAATTTTAAAGATTGCAGCTTTGTGCATTTTTCTCCTTGATTTTTACTGTTTGATTCTTGGGTGTGTTTATTTTTGTTGCTCAACAGTTTTTCTAATGCCATCAGCTGTGATGGTTAATATTCTGAATTTGTCCACTTTGATATGATTAGACAATTGCAATTAAGCATTGTGATTAGATTTCAGCAAACAACATAAGATTAGCGTGCCAGAATTCAATAAGATAGAAGCTAATAAAACACTTTGATATGCATGAAAAGCTCTGTTTGAATTGATAATTTGACACAAAATGGCCATAAAGGCAGTTGGTCTTATTAAAGGTTGTCTTCCAGAGGAATTAAAGAAGGTACTTTTATATGCAGCTTCTGAATGGGGGCATTCAATGTCTTATATTGTCAAATATAATGTTATTGTGTATGTATTTACTTTGCATAAACTTGGTCTCACTTTTGATTGAATTGTTGCAGTTCTTGGTATAAGGAGTTATAGCTCCATTGAAGAAGTGAGAGGTGTACGACAATATTTCTTCAGTCTAGTATGTCATTTTAACGATTGGAATTCCACAATTTGATTAGTTTTGATAATTTCCGGAAGAAGAAGAAGGCCCTGTGTCCAAGTTTTAAAAAGCACACTTTGTAATGCTTCAAAATTTTATGCTTTTTTCAGGAATTCAGACAGGCAGGATGTGGATACTTCTGACTTTATCAAGGTTAGTGAATTATGTGGTTTCTCCACGAGGTGCAGTTTTATTGTTAATCTTTGTAAAGCTTCAAAATTTCATGCTTTTTTCAGGAATTCAGACAGGCAGGATGTGGATACTTCTGACTTTATCAAGGTTAGTGAATTATGTGGTTTCTCCACGAGGTGCAGTTTTATTGTTAATCTTTGTAAAGCTTCAAAATTTCATGCTTTTTTCAGGAATTCAGTAGTCCCCATCATCATCAGTTTGTCTGCTATTGCTGTTAGAGAAGCATTCCACAGGAGAAGGTGGGGTTACACCTTCAGTTTATTCGCGCGAAGAACCAGTATGTCCAAAAATATATGTTACTCGATTCTTAAAAACTGTATAGCATGGCAAAATAAATTTACAAATTGCTAATTTTTCTGTTTTGTATAAAATCTTTGTTCACTCTACCTGAGCAGGTACACATGTTAAGTTTTCTTTCATCATATCTTTGGCACAGAAAGCACCATCAAAATTTAAACTTTTTTTTTATTTTTTTCATTCGGCTGTTGAGGAAGGGATTGTTGTTGGTGGATGAACCCTTTAGGTAATTATCTGTTGCTTATTGAACTCCCCCAATCACGAGTTTTGACTCAGAAGAAGATTTTGATGATGACAGATACTAAATTGAATTTTGGCTCAAATTGTATTGAAAATTTCAATTCGGAGCAATTTTTATGACGAAGAAGGATGAATCCTAAACATATATATGAATTTAGTCAATTTCCACATGCTCCATTCAATAGATGAATTGTAAACATATGAATTTCAAGCACCTGAATTGAATAGATGCTTTTAATTTTTCTGCAATTTTATTTCTATGTTGCTTATATCATTGTTGTTTGAATATATGGTTAAACTTATTTCATTAATCAGAAAATATATTACCGATAGTTTGATTGGTTAAAGCTAAGATGTTTTTCATAGTATCGCATGAAGCTCGATAGGAAAGTAGTTCCATTATATGTATGCCTTGCAACTCCTTTTGTCTTTTCTATTGTCTGGTTGCTGCTGTTTTCTCATTGTGCAGGAAGCTTTATGGCGTTCAAAGTGCCAAATCATTATGCTGGCACTATTATGTTTTAGTATTTGTTGGATTCGAATGTACTCATTGTTTTAAGTGAGTATTAATTTTGACTCCTGATAAATATTTTGAATGATAAATCAAAGGGCAGGGAGCGAGAGTCGGAGAAGCTCTTGGTTTGGGTGTTTTAACATGTTGATGTTGTGTGTTTTACTGTTTATTTAGATATGTGCTTCATATGCAGATAATATATTTCTGATTTGAAATTTTCATCATTATTCCATTGATTTAGTAATTAAATTTATGCCTTGATTTAGCTTTTTTATCATGATGAGTATTAGGAACAGAGTAGGAGAGGTTGGTGATTTTATAGAGCACAATCATTAGGCTGCTTCGGTGCTCTGTGTTTATTGATTTAGGTATACGTTATATGGATTTGATGTGATTCTGATTCTGGAATTGGGTGTTGACTACTGAATTGGTGCTTGATATATTCGTGCTAGATTGTTCTCCAGCAGTGGAATCTGAGGAAGATTTCAAAAACTGGGAAATTATTTTGTTCTCCACTTGGTAATTGGTGGAGATGTCAAGTTATGTGGGTGTTCACATTACGGATCAATCGCTTCAAAGCCAGTTCACGCAGGTTTAGTTGTGCAGTCTAGAAAATAAAGTATGTATAATTTGTTCCCTAGCTTATCTGAATTTTGATATGGTGTGGTATTTGTGGATCTTATGTGATAGTTTTTCTTTGAATTCAGTGAAGACTCAGAATGGTAAAGTTATGGCTGGAGATTTGCCACCTTTAAGGTGAACTTAAAGGCATTTAGAGAAACGTATTCTGAGGACATCAGAGGTGTCTTAAGTGGGTTGGATTCTGACTTCAGGGATGAGATTCATCCTTCCTTAAGGTGATTCATATTGTTTGTCTGTTTTATTTTCCTTCTCTCTCTCTCTCTCTCTCTCTCTCTCTCTCTCTCTCTCTCTCTCTCTCTCTCTCTCTCTCTCTCTCTCTCTCTCTAGCACACTCACACCCCTATGCATGTTACTGAGTTAATCATAGTGCTGACCAAAGTAGGTATAAGCATAACGATTGGAGGTCGTTGGTGTAAAACTTCAAATTGCAAAAACAAAAGAAAATTGTAAGGGTAATGGATTAAGTATGTGATTTGTCCAATGTAGATGTGTTTGATGCAGCACTGCAAACAAAGTAGTGTCATTATTGAGACCATGTAAACTTGAGTATAAATGGGATCCAACTGCAAGAGAAATGTTGTGGTGTGCCAGGAGTACATTAAGTGTCATAATACATTTGTTAAAATAATTTTTTTTTTCAAGTTTCCAACCAATTGTATCATGACACTTAATATATCAAACTGTGTTCCTAATATACTAAAAAATCTCTCCAACTGCAAGGGCTACATTACCGGTTGGGTATTGTTGAATATTTTAACAATATATATATATATGATTTGGTGCTGCATTGTGCAGCGTGTGTGTATGATAAAGGGTGCTGCAGTGCGCAGCAAATGTAATTAGTTGAATGGTTACAACTTTTAGTTAAAAGACATGATGCTTACTCAAATTGTATGAGTAAAATTAAAAAATATAAATAATCAAAATTTATTTTCTGAAAATATTAAATAGAAGACATGTCTTTTGGGTAAACACTATTAAGAAGGGTTGTGCATCTTCAACTAAAATGAAGGGGCTTGATGAACGGGTACTTTGATGTCTATAAATACATATTGTGGCATAATGTTTCATATACAATTTCAGAAATTAATTTCTACATTGCTTACTCTCTTCTCTCTCCATCACATTTATACAATTTCTTTTTAGTTATTTCTAAGGGAATATAATTCGGTTTTGCTAATCGAATATTCCATACTTTGTTGTATACTGGAAGTGATTTGCCAAGAACCCTTTAGCAAACTTCATTCGAGTGGGGGCAAATAACACTTTAAGGAAACGATTCAAGTTGTACCTCAAAGTCAATCTTTGGATTATTCTCCATAATTCTACATTTTTTAACAATCTTAAAGTGTTATTTTCGTCACGGAGAACAAGTCCGATAACATGGCTTTGAAGATTATCAATCAAGATGTCTACAAGCTAGACAAATTTGATGGATCAAACTTCACCTGATGGAAGGACAAAATGCGTTTCATGCTTATTGTTCTAAATGTCATTTATGTGTTGGACTCGAAATTGGAGCCTATTGGTGAACCAAGTGACAAAGATACGGACAAAATAGTTGCCGATAGAAAGAAACGTGAAGAAGATGAATTGGTATGTAGAGGACACATTTTGGGCACATTATCTGATCGCTCATATGACCTGTACGCACACATTCAATCTCCGAAGGAAATTTGGGAAGCACTTGAACACAAGTACACAACAGAGAAAAGAGGTACCGATAAAATTTTTAATGTTCAAATATTATGAGTTCACTATGTTTGATAACAAACCCATCCTAGACCAAGTTCATGAATTATTGGTCTTGGTCTCAAAGCTTCGTGAACTTAAAATAGTTATTCTGGATCCTATGATAGTTGGGGCTATTATGACAAAATTACCCCAAACATGGAATAATTATAGAAAGAAACTTCTACACATGGTGAAAGATATTAGTTTGGAAGATTTGCAAAACAGTATTCAAATTGAAGAAGAAACTCGAAATCGTAATAAGAATTTTGCAAATCAAGATTTGTCCAAAGTTCACATTGTCGAATGAAACAAATACAAAAAGAACTTCAAAGTCAAAGTTGATAAAGGGAAGTTTAAGAAGACCAATTCCAACAACAATCAAAAGAATGCAAATGGTGTCTGCTACCATTGTGGAAAGAAATGCCATTACATTCGTGATTGTAGATACATAAAAGCAAGTGAGGAATATGCTGATAAGACCAATAATGCAAATATGGTGGAAAACTCTGGAATTGATAACATTGTTGCAATGGTATTAATGATGCATATTGGCATGGTTACCGAACTAAATATGGCAGCAGCAATAAAATCCTCTTATTGGTGGCTCGACTCGGGAGCTACTATACATGTGTGCAATGACAAGGCACCATTCATGACATATGAAGCATTAATGAACAATCAAGAGGTTTTAATGGGGAATTATAATTCCGCCAAAGTTATAGGAAAATGAACCATTGAACTTCAATTTACTTCTGGGAAGAAATTGATGTTGCTTAATGTACTGCATGTTCCAGAAATTAGAAAAAATCTTGTGTCTACAAATTTATTATGTAAGAATGGTATAAAGACTGTTCTAGAGTCCGACAAGTTAATAATGTCGAAAAATGGAATGTTTGTTGGGAAGGGGTATTTGTGATGGGATGTTCAAACTAAGTATTAATAATAAAGTGAATTCTTCTGCTTATATTGTTGAATCTTCCTCTCATTTATGACATTTACGTTTAACATATAAATTTTAGATCTTTAAAATACATGCGCACACTTGGTTTAATTTCTTGCAATGATGATTATAATGATAAATGTGAAACATGTATTCAAGCGAAAATGACTAAGAAACCTTTTCTAACTGCTGAAAGAAATACATATTTATTAGATTTAATACATTTTGACATATGTGAATTTAATGGTGTTTTAACAATAGGAGGAAAAATATATTTTATCAGATGATTGTTCTAAGTTCACTTATGTTTATTTATTGTCTAATAAAGATGAAGCCTTTGAGTGTTTTAAGCGCTATAAAGCTGAAGTTGAAAACCAAAAAGGAAGGAAAATTAAATGTCTTCGTAGTGATAGAGGTAAAGAATATTTTTCACATGAATTTGATATTTTTTGTGAAGAGCATGGTGTTATACATCAAAGAACTGCACCTTATACACCACAACAAAATGGTTTGGCAGAAAGAAAAAATAGAACACTCACTGAAATGATTAATTCTATGATGATTAATTCTAATACTCCAAAATATTTATGGGGTGAAGCATTGTTTATTGCATGCCATATACACAATAGAATTACATCTATGAACACACATGTGTCACCATATGAAATTTGGAAAGGAAGAAAACCAAATTTGCCATATTTGAGAGTATGGGGTTGTGTAGCTTTTTACAAGGCACTGGATCCTAAGAGATCCAAGTTGGGTCCAAGAGGAATTAAAAGCATATTTGTAGGATATGCAGAAAATTCAAAAGCATATAGGTTGCTTAATTTAGACTCAAATACAATAGTTGAGTCTAGAGATGTCGAATTTATAGAAAATAAATTCTATAATGACTAATCAATGTCTGGAAAAGAGAATGATCAAACATTTTTCTCTAATCCGGCTAGTAGTCATTCCCAAGGTGAGAAAAGAAAATAGTCTGAAATTGTTAATGAACTAAGGAAAAGCCAAAGAGTAAGAAAAGAAAAGACTCTAGGCTCTGATTTTATTTCATCTCAATCTATTGTATTTTTAGTTGAAGGAAATAGAACAAAGGTTCTTAAAAAAAATACCCATATTGTTGAATGTTGAGGATGATCCTAAAAGTCTAAGCGAAGCAATGACTTCAAGAGATGCAGCTTTATGGAAAGAGGCTATAGATGATGAATTTGAATCATTGATATCTAATCAGACATGGGTTTTAGTAGACTTGCCTCAAGGATCAAAAGCAATAGGATGTAAGTGGGTATTTAGAAGAAAATACAATACAGACGGGTCTATTCAGACATTTAAAGCCAGGCTGGTTTCCAAAGGTTTTAAGCAGAAAAAGGGAATAGACTATTTTGATACGTATGCACCAGTAGCTAGGCTCACATCAATTAGAATATTGTTTGCATTGGCATCTTTATATAATTTGCATGTGCATCAAATCGATGTGAAAACGGCTTTTTTAAATGATGATTTAGATGAAGAAGTCTATATGGAACAACTAGAAGGGTTTGTTCTCCCTAGGAATGAAAAGAAAGTTTGTAAATTAGTAAAGTCATTATATGGATTGAAGCAAGCACCAAAACAATGGCATGAAAAGTTTGATTTTGTCATTTTATCATATGGATTTAGACATAACAATGTTGATAAATGCATATACTCTAAATTCACAAATAATTATGGTGTTGTTATATGTTTATATGTCGATGACTTGCTAATTTTTTGTACAAACATGAAAGGTGTATCTGAAACTAAAGAGTATCTAAATTCAAAATTTAAGATGAAGGACTTGAATGAAGTAGATACTATCTTGGGAATTAAAGTAAAGAAACATAATAAAGGTTACGCTTTGTGTCAGTCACATTATATAGAAAAATTGCTTCTTAAGTTTAAGCATCTACAAATAAAAGAAGCAAATACCCCTTATGACCCTAGTGAAACTTTGCTTAATAATTCTGGTAGATCCGTTGCACAGCTTGAGTATGCTAGTGTAATCAGAAGTTTAATGTATGTCATGCATTGTACCAGGCCAGATATCACATTTGCAGTAAGCAAACTTTCTAGATACACTAGTCATCCAAGTACTGCTCATTGGAAAGTAATAAATAGAATTTTTGGTTATCTTAAAAGAACTATAAACCTGAGTTTAACTTACTACGAGTTTCCAGCAGTACTTGAAGGATATTCAGATGCAAGTTGGATAACAAGTGCTAACGATAATAAGTCTACATCAGGGTGAATTTTTACAATTGTCGGAGGAGCAATATCTTGGGCTTCGAAGAAGCAAACATGTATAGCACATTCAACTATGGAATCTGAATTTATAGCATTAGCAGTAGTAGGTAAAGAAGCGGAATGGATTAGAAATTTGTTATTGGAAATAGAGTTGTGGCCACAACCAATTCCATCCATTTCTTTATACTGTGATAGTGAGGCTACTTTGTCTAGAGCATACAATAAGCTATACAATGGAAAGTCTAGACATATTAGCTTGAGACATGAATATGTCAAGCAATTAATAACTGATGGAGTTATTAATATTGTTTATGTTAAATCAAGTAATAACTTGACGGATCCGTTAACGAAAGCACTTTCAAGAGCTTTGGTAGTTAGTACATCTAGTGGAATGGGGCTAAAACCCTTTATAGAAAATTAGCCACCTATAATGGTAACCCGACTTTCTCTAGAACATCACTAGTTTAAAAGTTTAATGGGTAATAACATGTTATTGATAAGTGGTTGTGAAAGCACTGAAAATTAATATATAGCTTAGAGTTGGGTTTTCTCTTGTAAATATTTATGAAACCAGGATGAAGTACAGGGCCATAATAGTGCTTAACTAGTTCAGAAATTTCTTTTAAGGAAATAAGACATAATCATGTGTGTAGTGATTCCGGTTTTAACATAAGAATAGGTGGTTTAAACTTAGGTCACCATTGCATTCGTTATAACTTTGAATTACTTATACTAATTAAAGGTTTAATTCGAAAGACATCTTTATTGTATGCATGATTATATCGGTATGCTTGTGATTAATTTAAAAGAGAGAAGTATTGTAATACCATTTATTATATATTCTCAAAATAGGGAAGGATTGTTGAATATTTCTAAAGCTTATGAGTTGTTCGTTATCAAGGTCTTCTCCTTCTTCGGTTCTTCCACTACTCACGTATACATCGAACAACTTTGACAATGTCACTTCGTAATTCATTCTCAGTCTCACAAAAAATGTCACTTGAACGAGAAGTATATATATAGGGGTTGAATGCGAGACATAGGCTGTATATACAAGCATATAATTTATAATTTATCCCTAACGGGGAAGATCATCAGAAATTGTTAAACCATTGATGGTGCAACTCTTAGCAGCTAGTTGATCCTGCATATCTGCAGATCTTCCTGTAAAAAATGCCGGTCGCTCAGGTTTGGGAAGACTAATAGTTTCAGTTTTCAACATTAAAACAACTGATGACATGGTCGGCCTACTGTTTGCATCCTCTTGAACACACAATAGTCCAA
The DNA here is from genome assembly GCF_041283825.1 of Pyrus communis. Classification (NCBI taxonomy): domain Eukaryota; kingdom Viridiplantae; phylum Streptophyta; class Magnoliopsida; order Rosales; family Rosaceae; genus Pyrus; species Pyrus communis. The sequence goes on along the minus strand of NC_142569.1, from coordinate 32,596,123 downwards.
TGTGGATGTATCTCAAAACTTGATCTGGCCTGCATGAATCTTTCGACAGTATTGGATCTATCAAATCCAACCCTTTTCCTTCATTCCATGATTGCCAAGCCTGTAAAACAATAATTTTTAAGGATGTAATTATAAAATGGTATACTACTCTAATCTTTGATAGCTTAGCCATATAATAATTTGGGAATAATGATGTATATATAAATAATTCTTATACCAAGTTATTAAATGCTTACGTGTGCTAGAAGTGTAGGAAAACGGCAGTTAAAGCCTAAAAAGTTCTTTCTCCCCGTGGTGATCTCAAGCAGGAGTATACCAAAGCTAAAGACGTCTGATTTTACTGAATATATTCCTTCTATTGCATACTCTGGAGCCATATAACCACTTGCATGTACAAAATTAATGCGTTGAGACTTTGTAGTTAGAAAAAACAAATATATTTTAGGGTTAGTCTATGGTACTTTATTAAAACAATAAGATACAAGTACTCTTTAATTTTAATGTTAATATTGTAATTCAATAACGTTCAACACAATTGTAATAGGGATGTGATATCTACACACAATATTTTACTTCTCACATACCTTTTTAATTTTCGGCCGTCGGATCGGATGAATTGAAAAATATCAACGGACATAAATTATCAAGAGATGTGTGAGAAGTAAAATGAGGTGTGTGGATAGCACACCCCTTGTAATATACTACCTTGACAGTGTAATCTAATTTCCACACAGTAACTGACAACCTTGGTAATCTAACCGTTGGTAATTTACGCATTTGTACAAAAATAAAATTAAGCAATGGTATAAGGTAATTCATTAAACTTAAATCTATGGTCTAAGATAATTCTTAACGTTTATGATTAAGAAATTTTTTTGAACTTAATCAATAGTCTAAGATAATCCTTAAATTTTTATTCAAAACTGTATCTAACACTAAGATCATTTGTTGAACTTAATCAATGGTCTAAAATAATTTTAAAATATGATTATATTAAAGGGTACTGGTACCTTTATTTTTTAATAGGGTAAATCGCCAAAATGGTCCTTGAGATTTGCATAACTCATCACTTTGCTCTCTAAGATTCCAAATCGATAAAGTGGTCCTTGAGATTGTCCACCATCCATCATTTTAGTCATTCCGTTAAAAACTCCGTTAAGTGTCCCGGAGCTCTTGGCCGGAAGTTTGGGCAATTTTCAAAGCTTCGTAACTCAATCGTTTCTTAACCAAATTTGACTCATAATATATCAAAATGAAGATAGGAAAGTTTAGAATAAAATTATACCTATTTCGAAACCCAATGGTTGCCAAAGATGGCTGGAAAATAGCCTCAAAGTTGACTGGTCTGAGTGAAAACTTGAAAACTCATCGGAAACTAGGTGAACTTTAAACATTCATAACTTCTTCAATACACAACGAAATCAAGTGATTTAAAAACGAAAATCATATTCCTCGACTCGACAAAAAGAATGGTACCTTTTTTTACGGCTAAGTCGCTGTGGTTTGGCTGGAAAACAGCTCGAAAATGGCTAACTCGAGACCAAGACAGACACTTTCGAGCCGTTTTCTGGCCAAACCACCGTGAGTTAGCAGTAAAAAAAGGTACCATTCTTTTCATCTCGTCAAGAAGTATGAATTTCATTTTTGATTCACTTGATTTTGTTGAGTATTGCAGAAGTTATGAACGTTTAAAGTTTACCCAGTTTCTGACAAGTTTTCAAGTTTTCAATCGAACCAGTCAACTTTGAGGCTATTTTCTGGAAATCTCTGGCAACCATTGGGCTTTGAAATAGGTATAATCTTATTCTAAACTTTCCTATCTTCATTTTGATATATTATGGGTCAATTTGGTTAATAAACGAATGAGTTACGAAGCTTTGAAAATTGCCCAAACTTCCAGCCAAGAGCTCCAGGACACTTAACGGAGTTTTTAACGAAACGACCAAAATGATGGATGGTGGACAATCTCAGGGACCACTTTTATCGATTTAGAATCTCAGGGACCAAGGCGATGAGTTATGCAAATCTCAGGGACCATTTTGGCGATTTACCCTTTTTTAATGAGGTACCGTAAGATCCTCCTATTTTATATGTGAAGATATATAAGTTGAAACTTAAATAGGATCAAAGGTTATATAAATTGAAACTTACAGAGTTCCGACGACTCTTTCGGTATTTCCTTGAGTTTGACCATCAACTCCAAACATTTTAGCCATCCCAAAATCTGATATTTTTGGATTCATTTCACCATCTAACAAGATGTTGCTGGCTTTTAAATCACGATGTATAACTCTAAGCCTAGAATCTTCATGAAGATACAAAATTCCTCGAGCGATTCCTCCTATTATCATGCAACGTCTCGACCAATCCAACTGTTCTCGTTGCTTGGGTTCTGCATGGGTAACATTTATCAAGGACATGATAAAATTTACAGCCAATTACACACACACACGCACATATATATTGTAATTAACAAGGGAAAATATTTGGTCAAATGATATTCACTAACCAAATAGAAATTTGTCAAGACTTTTGTTGGGTACATATTCATAGACAAGTAAGGTTTCTTCTCCTTCCAAGCAAAATCCCAGAAGCCTCACAAGGTTTCTGTGTTGAAGTTTGGCTACCAATACCACCTCATTCTGAAATTCTTGTACACCTTGTGTGGAGCTTTTCGATAGCCGTTTTACTGCTATTTCATGTCCATTACCAAGTGTGCCCTACAATATGTAATGTGAACTAAGCAGTAAGCGTTGTAAATACTATTAATTATGTAGTATAATATGTAATCAAAACTAATTAAGGTCATTTAGTCAATCAATTATAGTAAATAGATAGATAGTTCATAATATATATATTTTTACCTATTTTGACCATTTAGTTTTATACAGTTCGATGCGTAAAAGTTCACATGTTTTTTTGTTGATTTTTGCATGAATATTTTTTCACATAGCGATGATCAGGAACTATTTTCGCGTAGGAATGCCTCCATAATTTTGTGGAGCGAAGGATCTCATGCAAATAAACATTTTCATACCTTGAAAACGGCACCAAATCCTCCTTCACCTAATTTGTTATCATCTGAAAACTTGTTCGTGGCAGTTTCAATAGTTCCCAATCTAAATTGCAATGACTCGACAGTTTTCTTCATATCATTACCAACTACAAACATTGACTCAAAAGATTAGATGTCTTAAATAAAAAATTTATTAAGAAATTGAAGTAATATATAAATACTTTTCAAATCTTTTTATTAAGTAATTACCTTTTTTCTTTTGTCGTTTGGAGTGGTATCTCTCTTTGACTGTTCGAAGTCTCTTGCGAAAGAAGCATCCGGCCACAACCACAACTAACGAACAGAAAGCAACTGAACCAAGAGTACCAACGATGATTATCATCGATGAGGGTTTGCTGCTTCCTGTATGAATACAAAATTATAATAAATATATCTCTGGGCCTACCTAACAATAATCAAAGAGCTAATCGATTTTTATTTTGATTATTTGCTATAAGAATCATCTTTAAAGGAGAATATAAAAATGAACGATTCATATTATTACGTCGTGAGATGAAACTCAACACGGTGATTTGTGGCATATGAAATTATATACGAGGGTACCAATTTTTATCAGTCACAAGAATTGTAGAAAGCTTGAAGGATATCATCATTTACCAGATCTGTTTGTCAGCAAGCTTGGCAGCGAAGGAGGCGGCGAAGGTGACAGCGGGGGCGAAGGCTTAGGCGGCAAAGATAACGGTGGCGGTGGTGACTGAGGCATAGGCGTCAAAGATAACGGTGGAGGTGACTGCGACTGCAGAGGAGGCGGCGACTGCGATTGCTGAGGGGGCGGAGACAGCGATTCCGCCGACTGCGAATGCAGAGGAGGCGGCGGTGCAGGTGACTGCGACTGCAGAGGAGGCGGCGACTGCGATTGCTGAGGGGGCGGAGACAGCGATTCCGGCGACTGCGAATGCGGAGGAGGCGGCGACAGCGATTCCGACGGAGGCTGATTACCTGACGACGATCTATAGCAGTTGGTGTCCTTTCTTTTGCAGTTGACAATTGAAGAGCCGCCGCGGGTGTTTGTGGGAGCGTTTGCAAAATTCAAGCTAGTACCGGGCAATGCAATAAGAAGTAAGGAGAGAAAGTAGAAAGGGATCATGTCACGTTGCATGGAAAAACCACGGGGTTTTGATAAGAGGATTAATTTGTTCAAGTTTTGCTAAAATATCTAAGTTACAAGTTTATAACAATGTCAGTGCACACGACGCTTGACTGACCTGACTCGTGAGTCAACGTGGAAGCAAATTAGAATCAACGAGTGGATAATACTTGCACAAAATGAGTGGATAATACTAGCATTCCTTGGAATGAGCTCATTATCCTTTACAAATAATATATTTTGATTGTACAAATTTTATAATCGACATGCATGCATATATGCATGGCATGCTCGAGATTCTATTCTTTTTTCAAACAAGTGAGAAAATTTTACATGGAACGAGCTATCATCAGCATTACAATCTAATAATATTTTTTTTTTATTTTTTGGAAAACCTCGACAGTACAAGTGAAATTTATTGATAGGAAAAAAAAAAAAATTACACCTAGTCAGGAGGACATAAATCTTACCCCCTTATAGAGCAAAAAAAAAAAAAATACAAGAAAAGAGGGCAGGGGATACACACCTTACCCATTTTGGAAAAGAAAATACAAGAAAAAAAAATGGGGGACATAGACCTTACATCTCTTGAAAAAGAAAATACAAGAAAAAGATTGGGTGGACATAAGCCCAAACCCCTCTATAAACCTAAAAGGTAAGAACCTGCAAGACAAGCTGCAAAACGAAAAGAAAAATTCAAAAAGATTAGGTAAAAAAGAAAATCACAAATCAAGAAGTAGAGACAAATCTGCAGGCTGACATGCCCAAAAAATCTGAGTGCAGAAGAGGAAGAATCCCTACAAGAGGAGCGGCATGCCAAACAAGTGAAAACGAGAGAAGCACTAAATTTGCTAATTTGTTAACAACTGCATTCCGTTCTCAAAATATATGAATATTATGTGAAAATTTATATATATTACTGACCACAACACCTAGTCACCAACATCGATTGAATGAGGATCTTCTCCGTGTGATATAAGTTATCTCCAGACAAGCGGACAAATAATAAATACCTTAACCTTAGGTTATATACTGAAGGGTCCCACACATAACACAAAGCTGTTGTATTGGGTCCACATCCAACCATGTGAATCAAGGATTTGGATCCGATCCGATTCAATTGTGGAGATTCTAGTGATTTTTATAGTTTAACTGTTCATCGTATATTTTGCGGTCAAAAATTATTTTGAATTTTTTATTTAAAATTAAACACAAATAGTACCTAACGAAAACTGATCGCATGATGTACGATGAACGGTTGAGATGTAAGGATTTGTAGAGAATCCTCATCCGTAAACCATGCCATAAAGGTCCACCAAACAGCCCAACCCCATCACACTCCACGGGCCCTCATGATTCCCTTTGCCCCAAAGTGACAAACCGAAAGCAGTGTTCCAACATCACACATGGGCTGCAACTACATTCAACCCATCATACATGCAAACAATGTACCCACTATCCATTTATTCATACTACTCAATCTCCACCGTTGATTTCTTCTCTCCTCGTATAAATACCATGAAGCTTGAGAAAGGGGCTTTCCCTATAGCTAAAAAATTATCTATATACTAAAACCTGGTGGAACGCACAATTTTTTGGCTTCTTCAAGATGATACGTGAATTGGCGATTTTACCCATGCCACATGCATTTTGGGGTTTTTTGCACGTGCTTTCCCTGTGTGCGTCGTTTTTGGTGGGGAAGATGCTCGAAGGCTCTTCCATTTTCTTCCTCTCTGTTTCTGTGCTTTTCTCTTGGTGTTTTATAATTTTTTAGTGATTGCTGTGCCACAAACCATTTGGCCTGATTTAACTCCCATATTTTAAATAATTTGTTTATCCCGCCATTAATTTTTTAATTATTATTTTTTCTCTCTCTGTCCCACAAATGTTGTTGCTTGGCGGAATTGGATCCTCTCCTGAGCTCAGGATGGGGATCCTCATGAGCAGTCTATCTGGGCCATTCAAACTTGATCTAACTGCTATAATTATTATAACTTTTAGAGAAGCCTCCTATTTGGAGCCTTTGGATAAAATTTCAACAATCTGAATGAACTGCTGAGGAGGATCCCATCCTGAGCTCAAGAGAGAGAATCCGGTTCCGTTGCTTGACCTCTGATTGTTTTAATTTTTGGTTATACTCTGCTTTTTGGGTCTCTGTCTTCCACGTGTTGATCATTGTGGGGGGTTCTGTTCAGAGGCTGATTGTTTTATTTTTTGGTTTTGCTTTGATTTTTTAGCCTCTGTCTTCCACGTGTTGATCATCGAGAACTATTCTATTAAGAGGCCTTAATGCTTTATCTTTCGTTTTCATTGCATTCTCTCCTCACTTTTTCCTTTTGTTTTTCCGCTTCTCTCTACCTCTCATATGGGTTGCTCATATAGTGATTTGGTCTTCTGATTCTTTAGTGCAACGGGGCTCTGTACCTTTGCTGATGTTTCTGGCCGGTTGGCTGGGCAGGCTTCCTCTAATGGGGTACGCTTCTGTTATTTTGTTATATGTTCTTTTGCCATTCATTCACTCAAAATTCCAAAAATCGAATACAGTAAAATAGTAGGTCAAATTCATTAATGTTATTGTTGGAAGAATAAGCCGTCCTACAGCCGTCAAGCCGTCCTATAGCCGTTCTACCTTGTCCTACCTACACACTAGCCGTCCTACAGCCGTCAAGCCGTCCTACAGCCGTCCTACCTTGTCCTACCTACACACTAAGACGGCTACCTTGTCCCCTACAGCCGTCCTACCTTGTCCTACCTACACACTAGGACGGCTACCTTGTCCTACCTACACACTTGTATCATGTATATATATCCTTGTAATCTTGTAGAGAAATATAATGAGAAAAAGCATTCTCTTCCATATTTTCCACATGGTATCAGAGCCGGAACCTTAACCGGCCTGACTCCATTGTTGTCCCTTCTCTTCTTCTGCACATTCGTTTCGATAATGGCAGAAGATAATCTTTTTGACTCAGAAGATGAAAGCTTCACAGCTCCTCGCCCTAGTTTTCCAGAAGCTGAAGTCAACCCAAACCAACGTTTGTGTTCTGTGTTGTTAAATGAGTTTAACTATCTTCCATGGTCTAGATCAATATCTCTTGCCCTTGGAGGAAGATCCAAACTTGGATTCGTCAATGGAAGTATTGAAGCACCTGACGTCGCATCGCCGGAGTATGAAGCATGGCTGTGCAAAGACCAGCTGGTCATGTCGTGGCTCCTTAACTCCATGGATCCTAAGCTGTCTGAAATTTTCAGTTTTTCAGAATCCTCTAGTGCTCTTTGGAAGGCAGTCAAGGACATGTATGGAAATCAAAACAATGCTGCTCGAGTGTTCCAGCTTAAGAGGAATCTTGCAAGTCTTCAACAAGGTGATAAATCATTTGTTCATCATCTCGGTTGCATGAAAAACATGTGGAACGAACTAGAAATGTATCGACCACGCACTATCGATGCTGCCGTACTGTTAAAAAGGTCCGAGGAAGACAAAATCTTTCATTTGCTTGCAAGTTTGGGTTCTGAATATGAAGATCTTAGAAGCCATATTCTAATGAATCCCGAACTTCCATCATTTGCAAGTGTTTGCACTACTATCCAGCGAGAAGAAGTACGCAGAAAAGTCATGAATGTTGACGTAAAACCTAGTGTGTCTGAGGCTAGAGCTTTTGTGACAAATCACAAGTCATTTGGAGATAAAGTATACAAGGGAAAAAGGCCAGATCTGAAGTGTCTACATTGTAATAATGTTGGACATCTAATAGATCGATGCTGGATATTGCACCCTGAGTTGAAGCCAAGGTTTGAGAACAAGCCTTTAAGAGATCATAAGGGCTCACACGCCAGACCACATACAAACAAGTACCATGCTGCTGCTGCTACATCCATCGGTGGGTCGATGAACTTTACAGCCAATCCGGCTGACTTGCTGAATGAGTTCTCAACCTACCTTCAAACCAGAAAAAGAAGCACAGGTGAAACGTCGACTGGGGAAAGTCAAACTGCTCTTCTTGGACAGTTTGCAAGGTTCTTAGCTGAATCTGGTCATGTACCTCAAGGAGACATTCCAGGTATCATGTGTGCTCTTTCAACTGCTCTAAATGTTAGTCACTCTCATGATTTTTGGATTATAGACTCAGGTGCCACAGATCACATGACAAATCAATATTTTAAGCTATACGATTTTGAAAGCCACACTAAACCATCACTAGTTTCTGTAGCAAATGGTAGAGGTGTGCCAGTTCTAGGTAGAGGGAAAGTTAAACTGATCTCAGAAACTGTTGAGTCCACAGCGTTATATGTTCCATCTTTTCCTTTTCAATTATTGTCTGTAGGAAGGATTACAAACTCTCTAAACTGTCGTGCAATTTTTCCCCCCCACAATGTTGTTTTTCAGGATCTAGCCACCAAGAAGCTGATTGGTGAAGGTCATTACCTAAATGGGCTGTAGTATTTTTCAGAGGACCTCAATGTTCCAAAGGGGTTCCAAGTCAGCTCAAACCTAGAACATCGGTTGTGGCATCAAAGCCTAGCACATCCCTCAGAATCTGTGTTGTCTACGTTGTTCCCTAGTTTATGCAAATCCTCCGTTGTATGTGAAATTTGTCATTTGTCAAAATCTACTAGACTCCCATTCAATTCTTCCATGTCTAGGACTAGCAAGTTGTTTGAGATGGTGCACTCCGATGTTTGGGGACCTGCACCTCTAGAGTCTTTTGATGGTTATAGGTACTACGTTATCTTTGTTGATGATTTCTCAAGAGCCACTTGGTTGTACCTCCTAAAATTCAAAAGTGAAGTTATGGATGCTTTCAAGGACTTTCATAATCTTGTCATGAACCATTTTTCGTCCCAAATCCACATACTAAGGTCTGATAATGGCACTGAATATACATCCAAAAATATGACTAACTATTTGAGCACCCATGGAATTATACATCAAACAAGTTGTGTAGGTACTCCTCAGCAAAATGGAATTGCCGAAAGGAAGAATCGGGACCTACTTGAAAAAACCAGGGCGCTAATGTTGCAAATGAATGTGCCTAAGAGGTTTTGGTCTCAAGGAGTTCTTGCAGCCACCTATCTTATCAACAGACTGCCTAGTCGTGTTCTGGATACAAAATCACCATCTGAGGTTATGCAAAACAAAAAAGGTAATCTTTCCCATCTGAGAATCTTTGGATGTACCTGTTATGTTCATATTCAATCCCATCACCGAGACAAGCTTGATCCCAAAGCTGTCAAGTGTGTTTTCATGGGATACTCCTCCACCCAAAAAGAGTACAAATGCTACAATCCGTGCTCCAGGAAGATGTTTGTCTCAAGAGATGTACGGTTTGATGAAAACCAACCATATTTCAACAAATCATCAGATCAAAATCGTCAGGGGGAGCATTTCCTAGATCTCTTCCCATTGCCAAATCCAGTCGAACTAAGTGACTGTGTCCATTCACTACCTCACAACCGGGACTCTCATGCAACTCTTAATGACAACCTGCTTATTGGAGACGACACTGAAGCCTCAGAAGCACAAGTAGTTCCCCATGACCATAACACAACATCTATACAAGAGAGTGGAGCTGAACCTATTGTGATCCCAGCTCAACCCCGCAGGAATCCGACTCGAGATCGACATCCACCATCAAGGCTACAAGACTATGAAACTTACCATGCCAGGTACCCTATTCACAAGTTTGTAAATTACTCCAAAGTCTCTCACTCTCATGCAGTCTTCCTCAGTAAACTGTCCTATGAAAGTGAACCAAGGAACTTTCAAGAAGCCAATCGTCAAGTTGTGTGGAGGCTAGCCATGGAAGAAGAACTCAAAGCCTTGAATGAAAATAAAACCTGGAGTGTAGTTCAACTTCCCAAAGGCAAGAAGGTGGTAGGCAGTCGATGGGTCTATAAAATCAAGTTTAATTCTGATGGCTTAATTGAACGACACAAGGCAAGATTGGTGGCTCGCGGTTTTACTCAAACTTTTGGAGTGGACTATAAGGAGACATTTGCTCCCGTGGCTAAGATGAGCACAATAAGGGTTTTGTTATCTGTTGCAGTGAACCATGAATGGCCATTGTACCAAATGGATGTAAAAAATGCTTTTTTACATGGAGACCTCGAAGAGGAAGTCTACATGCAACTACCCCCGGGTCATCCACAAGCACAGAATTCAGGTATGGCTTGCAAGCTTCATAAGTCAATCTATGGCTTGAAACAATCTCCTCGTGCCTGGTATGCCAAACTGAGCTCGGTACTTGAAAATTTTGGGTTCAAGAGAAGTCATGCTGATTCCTCCCTGTTTGTTCGAATAAGATCAGTTGGCATATTAGTTGTACTAATCTATGTTGATGATATCATCATCACAGGTGATAACATTGATGATATTCACACTCTTAAACATTCTCTTCATCAATAATTTTCCATTAAAGACTTAGGAGTTTTAAAGTACTTCCTTGGGATTGAACTGGCCACTTCACCCAAGGGACTTTTTTTGAGTCAAAGGAAATATGTGATTGACTTACTTCAAGAAGTGAAGATGATGGATTGCAAACCAACTCGTACTCCTTTTGATAGCAAATTGAAGTTGGACTTGACAGGAGAACCTCTCAGTGATATCAGTTACTACCAACGATTGGTGGGTAAGCTTATATATCTCACCATCACCAGACCGGATATAACTTACGCCGTCAGTCTTGTAAGCCAATTCATGCATGCACCCACTGAAGCTCATTTAAATGTTGTTAAAAGAATTCTCAGATACCTCAAAGGCTCCATTGGTCGAGGAATCATCATGAAAAACAATGGTCATACTCAAATCATTGCCTACACCGATGCTGACTGGGCAGGGAATGCTATTGATAGAAAATCCACTACTGGCTACTGCACGTTGGTTGGAGGAAACCTCGTGACACGGAAGAGCAAAAAACAAAATGTAATTGCTCGCTCAAGTGCCGAAGCTGAGTATAGAGCCATGGCTTCCACTGCATGTGAACTCATTTGGCTCAAGGGCATTCTCTCGGACTTAGGGTTCTCAATCAACACACCTATGTCTCTTTTCTGTGACAATCAAGCAGCTATGCATACTGCCTCCAATCCGGTGTTCCATGAACGCACCAAACACATTGAAGTTGACTGTCACTACGTTCGGGAACAAGTCCAGTCCAAGGTAATTCAAACCACATTCACTCGAAGCCAAGATCAACTTGCTGATATTTTCACGAAGTCTCTTGCTTCTCCTCAGTTTCAAAGTCTGCTCTCCAAGCTTGGATCAATTAACCTCCTTGATCCAGCTTGAGGGGGAGTATTGGAAGAATAAGCCGTCCTACAGCCGTCAAGCCGTCCTACAGCCGTCCTACCTTGTCCTACCTACACACTAGCCGTCCTACAGCCGTCAAGCCGTCCTACAGCCGTCAAGCCGTCCTACAGCCGTCCTACAGCCGTCCTACCTTGTCCTACCTACACACTAGGACGGCTACCTTGTCCCCTACAGCCGTCCTACCTTGTCCTACCTTGTCCTACCTACACACTAGGACGGCTACCTTGTCCTACCTACACACTTGTATCATGTATATATATCCTTGTAATCTTGTAGAGAAATATAATGAGAAAAAGCATTCTCTTCCATATTTTCCACAGTTATCTTAACTTCTGTTTAGTAGATTTATATTGTTGCATGTTTGATTTTATGAATTTTTGCTGTTTGTTTTGTTAATTGCAGATTTACAGTGTTTGATTGATTTTGGTGATGGTGAGTTGTTAAGTTTTCCTTTATTTATTCATGATGTTTTATAAATGATTGCATGTTCTATATCAAATTTCACTAACTCTTCGGGTGTATTTTTCACAGTGGTTGTTCATTTTTTTTGTTATCAGTGCTTACCACTTGTTTGAGAAAATGTATTAAATTGGCCTTTGTTTAGATTATTGATATGTTTTGGATGTTTTTTGGTTTGTCATGTGTGTAAGAATGTGAAATCAACTATATAAGGTAGTCAATTTCAATATAGCAGTAGCAGCTGCAGGAACTACAATAGTAGTAGCTGCTGCGATTCTAGATGGATGAAGAGGAGTGGGGTTATATTGAAGTCAGACCCGTAAGCAATTTACTTATATATACTGTATATATTGTATGGAATAAGAGATGTTAATTTTCAAAGAGTTTTTGTTCATTTTTTGTTTTGGTATTGTATTTACACAGAAGCGCTTGTGTTCTGCTGTTCAAGCCAGATGGCCAACCACTCTCTAGCATCAAAGTGGACCAGTGAGTATTACCAAACTTTATGAAATCAAATAATATGAACAACTCATCTTCTTTTCAACATATTTTTCCGACATTTTTTTCATGTATCAATCATTATTTTTCCAAAATTTGAACCCAAGAATCTAAATGTGTTACAAAAACAGATCTTTTATGTGTTGTAAGTTCAGCAAAAACTTCAAACTCAGTTTTCTCTTTTGGTGTTTTATTAATTTTTATGAATTTAAATTTCTTTTGATCATTTATTTGCAGTCGCTCTCAAGCTTTCAGCTCTAAAAGCCATTAAATAAGGAAAGCTAAAACTAGGACTCAAGAGGTAATTATAATTAAACTACCCAATTTGTAGTCAATAACTAATTTGTCTAATGAAAAATACCATCATGCATATTTTGGTTATCGAGGCTCTTTTTTTATTTATTTTTTATTTCGTGGGTTGTAAACACTAGAAAGCTAAGCCTCTGACAACAGCTTCCCTGAGACACGATTTTGATTAGGTAAAAAGAGAGGGATACTTTAAGTTTTGTTTCTTTTGTGTGTTCTTTTAAAATTTAAGGTTGAGTGAATTCCAAATGTCTAATCATGCGGCATCAGGAAGCATTGCTCATCTAATTTTGGAATTTAGAATCCAGTCTTAAGGTTGTAATTATGACAGTTAAAGTGAAACAAATGTGGTCCAACATTGATCCAAAACATGACTTGTTGGTTTACCACTTTTGTAATTTCAATAATCTTGCAAAGAATTTCTCTGAGATTTTTATAGTGCTTTCTTTTTTTGGTGGGTAAGAGAATGGAAGAGTATTTTCCGTGTTACCAACAATTCAACATAGTAACTAATACTATGCATATATTCGTCAGTGAAAATACTTTCATTTTTAACTTATCATTGGGTAGGAAATTTTGATGAATTTATGTTTTTTTCAGTCCACTTTTCATTGTTTTTAGGCGATTGGAGCTAAATATGGAGAAGGTTTTGAAAGTTTTGGACATGTTGGACCTTTCAAGGTTGATGTGGTGTAATTTATGGAGTTATATGTATGGTAGTGATTGTTTTATATGCTCTGTCGAAATTAATTTACTGATTATGCTATGACTTGCTACTGTTAATTTTTACTGTAAGTATGATTCTTTGGAAGACAAGCTGCAATAAGAGTTTCTTAAACGAATACAATATGTCCTCAAACTAGATGTAGCTTATGGTCTTATATTCTCTTTTAACAATGTTGTGCTAAGTTTCTATAACACTCATTAGTTATGTGTTTCAAATTCTGATGGCTAGAAATGAGAATGTAATGAACTGTGGAACATTGTATTAATGACATCTTACCGATCAAGAAAAAAATTTAAATGTGCAATTATTAAAAGAGATCTAATTGCATAACAGTTACTTTTTCTAGCAAGGATTTTCTATTTTTCGGACGACTATTCTCATTTTTTATTTTGTTTGAGTTGCCTATAATAATTTATGGTCAATGTGATCCCATATCTATTTAATTAATTATATTCCTAAATCATGTAGGAAGACTAGCAAGTAGCAATGATACTGCTTTCTAAATAGTTACTTTTCTTATTGCAGACCAAACCATTGAGATAATAACACTGCATGTAACATTCTTTCGAAGAAATCCATATGTTGATATTGGTAAGTATCGTTTTTCTTTTTGTTCTTTATGATATATTTGTTCACATTGTGGTATTTTGACCAACATTTTGTTATTATAAAGGAATTAGCTTCATTTTTCACAACTTGATATTTCCAATTTGGTGGATGTACTTTATTAACACATTTGAACACAATTGACCATTTATGCACAATTTTCAAATTATAGTTTTTGTTTTGGGATTTCTTTATCAAACCCCTTTGGACTTCGTATGTAAAATTTAGTGTTCTTCCCTTTTGGCTGATAGAATTAGGCTCAAGCTTTATTGCCTTCAGATTATATTTAGTCATGTTAGAAGTTAAATTGCAAAGACATGATAAACTGTAATTAATATTTTTTTGTTTTCTTTGGTTTAGGTTTGAACTAAAAGAAACTAAGAAATGAATGATGCAAATTCGCAGTGATATAGAACGCTTACATTGCAACTTCAGCTATACAACTTTTGCCACCCCAATTGATCGACGGGTATAAAACTTTCTGTTTACACCCTACCAAACAGTGTGTTCTCCTACTTTTCATCCAGCTTTTATTTAATATACATTTGTCATTTTCAATCTTTGTTATACATTTAAGGTAGTGAGATAAAACTAATCAGAGGCAAATGCAAAAAAGTTGACAAGGTGCTATAAAATTGCTAAAAAAGTAACCATACTATATTCTTATTTTCTTTACAGTATAATTCCATTGTCATATAAATTTATTTCATGTGTTACAATATTTTCTTTCCTTACCTAGGGTGATTTCTTATCAATCAACAGTATTGGAGAAAAACTTTTGAGCGTTGCAGTAAACAACATTTGTCGTATTTTGTCATTCTACATAAAGTAATAAAACTTCTACAATTTTTGGTGTCTGTTGCATAGATTTTCATATGTAATTAGTACAAAACTTTCATGGCATAGACTTTACATCTTTGAAACATAAGCTTTATGACAATTTTTATTAATCCCGTACCAACACACGGGCAGAACTTTCTAGTTATATATACTAAAACTCAGTTGATGAACACTGTTCATTAACAGTGATTTGACGGATTTGCCCTTCAGTTGTTAGGCATCTTCAACCTTTTTCCTTCCGTTGTACAGTATATTTACTAATTGATAGGAGCATATTTATGCTACTTAGTTATGTTGTTTCCTTGCATTTACTGAGTTAATTACTATTTATTTTAGTCTTTTAAGCTATTTTCGTATGTTTTTAGGTCCTAATGGCAAAAGGAGCAAGAAAGGACATTTTGAAGCTAAATGGAGCAGTTTAGGGCATGGATTGAATAGCTTAACCATGGAGCAAAGAGGATGGACGAAATTGAAGTCAAGAAGGGTTAGGAAAGGCTAAAAATCTGGAGAAAAGAGTTCAAATGCAAAGAAGATAAGGAAATAGCAAGAAATAAGAAACCTTATCTAAATTTCCTTATCTTATCCAAATTTTATCCAACCTTATCTTATCTTATCCTATCCTAATATTTTCCTACCTTAATCCCAACTTCAAAGAGGACTCATTTTTACATTAAATCACCTAAATATCAAGTTCTAGAAGCCCTATTTTCGTGCATTAAGTTTATGTCACATGTAACCCTTCTAGAAGTTCTAGAATCTGCCACAAGGACCATTCCTTGTCCTCCTTGGAATCTGATTGAAAGTGTCCTTGTTCTTTGGTGATTTAGAGTCGTAATTCCTCTCCTTTTTAGCCTAATTTCGTGCCTCCCCTTCACCCTATAAATACATGATGCCACAACACTAAAAAACCACCACCCTTTACCACAAATTCACACCATACCATCCACCACACCTCAAGAGCCTAAATTCACACAAATCCCTATTGTTGGCAGCAAGGAAGGAGGAGCCACCTGGAGTGTTTCTAGGTGTATTCTATCTTTGTTTTTAATGTTTAAATTTAATTATCTTTGTTTTGCGAACATGTGGAACTAACTTCTTTTTAGTTAGAGGTGAATTCGAAGCCATGATTATATGTTTTATATGAATTGATTATGTCCAGTTATTGTTTCTTAAGGCATGAATGTGATTTGCTTATCTAAGTTATTAAAACTTGTTTATGTATGTGGGTTGGGGGTCGACACTTAATTTGCATGCACGAATTTGATGCTAGAGTATAAGGGGGTTTCACGTAAGAGTTATTCACTTATATTCACAAGTAGTAGAGGTTGCTAATCACAATCGTGTTAAGTAAATCCTTGGTATGAGTCTCATGCGTTTCATAGTGATGAATGCTTTGTCAATGCTTATGATTTTCATAGAACTTAATGACTTTTGACATGTATCTCTATCATGCATTTCATATAGTGAACTTGAGAAAGATAATTTGGTTTAGATGCGTATTCCATCTAATTAAATGAAATAAGGAAAATCTGATGGTTAGTTGTGCGATGCAACTAACTTGGGGCGTTGTCATTCATAGTCTAAATGAATAATAACTGGAAATTGGTTCATATGCATATGTGTCATGTGTGGAGAATGACCTTCTAGTTAGCTTATCACCCATAGTTTTCCCTAATTTCGTTTAAGTTGTTTAGAGTTTTTATAATTTGTTTGTTTTTACCTTAATTTCTTCAAAAATCCAATCTCTCTTTACTTGGTTGTGTCTTTTAGTTAGAATTTGTCCAAACTTGTGTTTTTACGTGTTTTGAGTCAAGTTAAAAGTAATTTTCATCCAAATCATCCTTTAGTGTCTAACTTGAGTCTATTTGATTATTTTGTGCTGTTTTAAATCTTTTTAGTTTGTTTTGAGTCATAGAAGTATAGTTTTTTTTATTTTTGAGTCTAGTTTAGTGTTTTAGAGTCTAATTTGAGTAGGTTAGCATCCCTTCTAATCCCGGCCTAAAACGATCCCTGCTTTCATATACTACAATCCTAAAGTTTTAAATTGAGTGTGTCAAGTTAATTTGCACATCACTAATTTACCCCTTATATACACGTGTTGGTCATCCTGTGTATCTTTTTTTATCATTCTGACTCCCTCTTTGATTCCAGCGTTTTTTTCTTACCTAATCCACACTAGCAACAATGGTTCATGCCTTTCCACCAAAAAATAATTAAAAAACCTTACCTCATCCACACCTGGCAACAATGATGCATGCCTTTCCACCAAAAAATAATTAAAAAAACAAAAATCTGGAACATGCAGAAAGAAAAAGGATAGAAAAGGGGACAAAGAAAGAGTGAGAAACAAAAGATGGGCATGGATTGTGAGAGAGAGTGTCTTATCACCAGAAAAAAATAATTAAAAAACACAACATCAATCATCTGGAACAGTTCCTCACCACTGTTCATCACGTCTTTTCTTTCTTCCGCACATCGTTCCTCGCAATTCCTCCAATTTTTGCCCACGCGTTCATGTGCCCTTTCCTATTGCTTTGCTATCAAACGAAGAACAAAATGGGATGCGTGGGTCTTGCTGCTTCTTCCCTCTCTCTCTTCGACTCGGTGTTCATCCTTTCCACCGCTTCAATCTTGCTCTCACGGTTTCATTCCCTTTTAATTTTCTTCTCTCACGGTTTCGTTGCTTTCTTTCCACCGCTTCAATTGTCCTTCAACTGGCTGCAGGCTCTATCAAACCCTAGAATCGTTTTGCTTTTTTGGGCACCCTCTTTTTTCTCCCTGCTCCTTGCTTTCTCCAACCTAGATTCCTCCTCCTTTCCCCGAAAGACAAATCTTAAATCCACAACCCAAAACTCAGTCATAGTTGGGCGAAGGTAGATTAATTGAAGAAAGATTGCTCCATCAGAGCGGGCAAGATGGCTGGATGAGTATAAACCATTTAACTTGGTAGAGATAAATTGTAGTAAAGTAGGTTACCCTCTTCATCTCTTCAAATAAATTTGATTATCTATCAATTTCCCTGAAATTATTTTTGGTTTCGTGTGTGTGTGTGTTTTATTTATTTATTTATTTATTTATTTATTTTAATTTACAAGGTGATCTGTACGATCACGCGAGCTTGGTGTTGGTGAAGGCGATGGAGCAAGTCGACGGTAATCCGCAATATTCCTTACCATTTTTACTATTTTAGATTCTGGGTTTTGTTTGGGAATCAAATGTATGGTTTGTGTTGGTTTGTAATATTTTTATGTTTTGAATCAATTAGTTTCTTTATTGAAGTTGTTCATAATTCATCTTTTCGATATCGTATTATTTTGACCATATTATTTACTTTAGTCTTGGTGCATCAATCTCACTGATTACAGTCAGTTGCAGATGAAGCAGCTAGCTAGCTTTCACCAGAAAACAAAACAAGGTAGCGTTCACCTTCTTCTCCATCTTTCCAAGCTAATTAGTTATACTATAGATTACAGAGTAAAGGTCCTCAATTTATAATTTCTTGTTATATATATTAAAACTCAACTAAGTTTTAGCACTGTTCAGTAATAGTAAAAGGGCGGATTCAGTAATACTAAAACAAGGTACCGTTTTGTTGCCTGATTCAGACAATAAAATACCCATGATTGCCACGATCATCCTTTGTCCTCCCAGGTTGCGTGTCTATGATCGTCGAGCTATGGCACAAAGTAAGATAAAATAATTAATTAAAAACTAACAAAAAATTATTTAAAAAATAACTTAAATCAGGCCACATGGTTTGTAGCGCACAACACAATAAAAAATTATAAGAACATTGAATCCATGGACAAATAATTATTAAAAATGGTGAGAAACCCACTTGTCCCCATTGCTTTGCCTTTGATTATTTTATTTTTTTTATTTTGCTCGGCTTTTTGTCTTCCACGCTGAGTCTTCTGCAGTATGTGGTACAGAACACGGTTTGTGACACAGAACACAATAAAATATTATAAAAACATTTGAATGTAGAGTGTGGGCACAAAGAAAGATAAAATAATAATAAAAAAACTGACAACAAATATTTAAAAATATGAGTTAATCCAGGTTTGTGGCACATAACGTAATAAAAAATAATAAAAAATTTTGAATGCATGGAAATCAAATATTAAAAATTGTGAGAAGCCCCGCTGTCTTCCACTTTGCCTTTGGTTATTTTATTTTTTGATTTTGCTTTGCTTTTTGCAAAGCCACACAACCAGCACTGGAAACAATGATTAGATTAGTATGCTTTCAAGTTGTTTTATCTTTTCCTCCATTACCATTTAAATGTGATACTAAATCCTATCTAAATATGTTGTGTTTTATTCCTCTTTGTTCAGGTTGCTTTATCAATGACAACAAGGGTTGAAGACACCTTTCACTACTCTAATCAATAATGTTTACCGTGTTTTGTTTATTTATATTAAATCATGTTTATCAACCTTTACATATTTTTTTTTTTCCCAAAACTCAACAATATTTTTTGCATCCCTGTACAACAGCATCTCGTCATTTTTTGTATGCAAAAGCTGGAACACAGTATATTAGATGGGGTTATTAGAAGAAATTCAATTATTATAATGTTTTTTGTATCTTTGTACCAGGAATTTTTATTTTTTGTTACTGAATGTAATCCTCTTGATTCAGAAATACATACAATTGTTACAATATAATGGATAACTATAATTTGTATCTTTATATTATCTAAATTTAACCTTTTCCAGTTAACGTTTTTCCAAAATCATTGTTGTTATTGTTGTTCCTATTTTGTAACCGAATTTTTTTCATTTTTAACATCTTATCTTAACTTCAAACCCGCAGCAACGCACGGTATTAAGCACTAGTACTTACTCGAGTTGAAGTCTCTGAAACACTTGATATTATGAGATCAAGAGTACGAAAGACAAACTTAGATTAAAATAATTACAATTGAAAACATGCACTAGTCTAAAACATTACAAACTTAGACGTTCTGTTAAGAATGGCCAACTTTACTCTAACAATAAATAATATAAAAAGGTTCAACAATTTAATTGTCTGACTTCATAATTCATTCTCAGTCTCACAAAAAATATCATTTGAACAAGAAGTACGTATATAGGGGTTGAATGTGAGATATAGGCTGTATATACAAGCATATAATTTATAATTTATCCTTAACGTGGAAGATCATCAGAAATTGTTAAACCATTGATGGTGCAACTATTAGCAGCTATTTGATCCTGCATATTTGTAGATCTTCCTTTAAAAAATGCCCGTCGCTCAGGTTTGGGAAGATTAATAGTTTCAGTTTTCAACATTAAAACAACTTATGACATAGTCGGCGTACTATTTGCATCCTCTTGAACACACAATAGTCCAATGTGGATGTATCTCAAAACTTGATCTAGCCTGCATGAATCTTTAAACAGTATTGGATCTATCAGGGCCGGCCCTTAGAATTTGGGGACCCTAGGCGAGCCTTCGAAGTGGAGCCCTAAAATTCTCTGATCTTCGGTTCTTTGTATATTGATTTGTATAAAAAGAATTCACTAAATACAAAAAGTTCTATTTTCACATCAAATATCATTAAAAATTAATATCAATAGAAGATAAATATACAAACGTTATTTAAACATTACACAATTCACGTTTTTAGATACAAATGTACTAAATGTTTGCAGTTAATTTTTTAAGATTGAGAGTGAAGAACAATAAAACTTGATGATCAAAGGAGTTTTAACAATAAAACTTGATTGGCGAGTATAATAAATTCAACTCCAATTGTCTCTCTTGCGTTTTTTTCTCTTCTAAAATCAACATCACACTAACGAATTAAATATTAAAATAATCCATTGAATAAAAAGTTATTGAAAAGAAAAATATAAAATTCAAAGTTTTGATTACCTTAAAGTACAATCTTTAAGACCATATGATAATTGGTTTAAACATTTAATAGAAATGGAGAGAATGAGAAGTCGAAAGAAAAAAGATTGTAAAGAGACTTGAGTTTTATAACTTTATATGTATTTAGACAGATGGATTGGGAGTTGGGTAGATGGATTGGTAGTGCATTTGAAAAACAAGAAAAATTAAAAAAAATCTAGTGACTGAAAGGTAGCTTCGTGTTTTGAACTCAACACCCCAAGAAAAATGAAACCAACATTTCCATTGCACTAGCAAATGAATTATGATATTTCTTACTTTCTTTTGTATTTATATGTTAATTACAAGATATAAAATTTTTTTGGGGGCCCTTCCGAAGTAGGGGCCCTAGACGAGCACCTACTTAGGCTACCCTCAGGGCCAGCCCTGTATCAAATCCAACCCTTTTCCTTCATTCCATGATTGCCAAGCCTGTAAAACAATAATTTTTAAGGATGTAATGATAAAATAGTATACTACTCTTCTCTTTGATAGCTTAGCCAAATAATAATTTAGGAATAATGATGTATATAAAAATAATTCTTATACCAAGTTATTAAATACTTACGTGTGTTAGAAGTGTAGGAAAACGGCAGTCAAAGCCTAAAAAATTCTTTCTCCCCGTGATGATCTCAAGCAAGAGTATACCAAAGCTAAAGACAATCTGATTTTACTAAATATATTCCTTTTATTGTATATTCTGGAGCCATGTAACCACTTGCATGTACAAAACTAATGTGTTGAGACTTTTTAGTTAGAAAAAACAAATATGTTTTTGGGTTAGTCTATGGTACTTTATTAAAACAAAAATATACAAGTACTCTTTAATTTTAACATTAATATTGTAATTCAATAACGTTCAACACAATTGTAATATACAACCTTGATAGTGTAACCTAATATCCACACCGTAACTGACAACCTTGTAATCTAACCTTGGTAATTTACACGTGGTAATCTAACCTTGGTAATTTACACGTTTATTAAAAATAAAATTAAAAATAAAATTAATGGTATAAGATAATTCATTAAACTTAAATTTATGGTCTAAGATAATCCTTAATGACACACCCTGATTCCGAATGTTCATTAGGACCCCGAATCAAGCTGTGATGACTAACACCTAAAAGGTGACGAAACCATAAAGTGTGATAGTGTATAATGTGAATAAATTAAAACCTAAAAGTGTTTAAGTACACAAGTGCGCGATGAACGGGTCTGGACCCATTTCAATCGTGATACAGAGCATAGGTATAGTACAGTTAGGTAACATAATGATTATACTATCATAAGAAGACATTTGTACTGAAAAGTGTCACGATTCCTCGTCGATACGGAACTCTACTGCTAGAACCTGGAGGGCTGCAAAAATAGAAAATATGAGTGAGTGAAACAAAACTTTTCAAATCAATTTCAATTACCAAAGGTAGTAACCTCTCGTCATAACACCTGTATAATTTCCCATAAAATAACAAGCGTGACAATAACTCAAAACCATAACCAAAATAACAGTCTCAAAGCTATGCTGTGTCAAATATCTCAACTAGAATAAGTAACCCAGGTGAAATAAATGAATATGAAATGGTATATCAGCCGGATCCACTTATTGTGGCCTATACGGTTGAACCAATAGCTCATCAACATGCTAGCCGGACCCACATTGTTCAGGGGAGTGGATCATGTAAGCCTTATATGTATATTCACATTTCTACCTAGCACGAGGCCTTTTGGGAGCTCACTGGCTTTGGGATCTGTAGGAATTCCGAATTTAAGCGAGGTTGCGCGAGAACAATCCTAGGATAGGTGATCCATTGGGAAGTTCTCTTGTGAGTTCCTAGAAACAAAACCGTGCGGGCATGGTCGGGGCCCAAAGCGGACAATATTGTGCTACGGTAGAGTCGAGCTCGGGATGTGGTGGGGGCCCAGGCCGGGATGTGACACTTAACGTTTATGATTAAGATAATTTCTTGAACTTAATCAACAGTCTAAGTACTTGTTTGAATGAGCTTTTAAAATGACTGAAAGCGCTTTTAAAAAAATTGTTTTTTGGGTTTCAAAAGCACTTGAAATGTTTTCTAAAAGAAGCACCATTTATATACTTATTCCAGGAAGCACATTAAGTGCTTTTACGGAATGTACTAACACTTTTACTAATGATTGTTTTCAAAAATATTTTTATCAAAAGTCATTTCAGTTATTTTAAAAATACATCTGAACGAGCTCTAAGATAATCCTCAAGTTTTTATTACAACAAATTGTATCGAACACTAAGATTATTCATTGAACTTAATCAATGGTCTAAAATAATTTTAAAATATTATTATATTAAAGGGTACCGTGCCTTTATTTTTATATTTTTTGATGAGGTACAGTTGAATCCTCCTATTTTATATGTGAAGGTATATCAGTTGTAACTTAAATAGGATCGAAGGTTATGTAAATTTCAATTTACAGAGTTTCGATGACTCTTCCGGTAATTTGTTGAGTTTGACCATCAACTCCAAACATTTTTGTCATTTCAAAATCTGATATTTTTTTTATTCATTTCACTATCTAACAAGATGTTACTAGCTTTTAAATCACGATGTATAACTCTAGGTCTAGAATCTTCATGAAGATATAAAATTCCTCGAGCGATTCCTCCTATTATCATGCAACGTCTCGACCAATCCAACTGCTCTTGTTTCTTGGATTCTGCATGGGTAACATTTATCAAAGACAAGTTAAAATTTACAGCCAATTACACACACACACACATATATATTGTAATTAACAAAGGAAAAAAATTTGGTCAAATGATATTCACAAACCAAATAGAAATTGTCAAGACTTTTGTTGGGTACATATTCATAGTCAAGTAAGGTTTCTTCTCCTTCCAAGCAAAATCCCATAAGCTTCTGTGTTGAAGTTGGGCTACCAATACCACCTCACACGCCGGTCTTGAGGGTAGCCCAAGTAGGCACTCGCCTAGGACCCCCACTTCGAAGGGTCCCCCAAAATTTTTTATATCATGTAAATAACATATAAATACAGATGAAGTAAGAAATATCATAATTTATTTGTTGGCGCAGTGGAAATGTTCAGCTTTCTTTTTCTCTGGGGTGTTCAGTTCAAAACATGTAGATGCCTTTTTTAGTCATTAAATTTTTCTTGTTTTTCAAATTTATTATCAATCCATCTGGCCAAATGCATATAAAGTTATATATAAAGTTATAAAACTCAAGTCCCTTTGCAATTTTTTTTTCTTTCAACTTTCCAATCTCTCCATTTCTATCGAATTTTTAAACCAACTATCACATGGTCTTGAAGATTGTACTTTAAGATAATCAAAACTTTGAATTTATATTTTGCTTTTCAATAATTTTTTATTCAATGGATTGTTTTAGTATTCGATTGTTAGTGTGATGTTGATTTTACGAAAAAAGCACAAGAGAAACAATTGGTGTTATTGAATTTATTATACTCATCAATCAAGGTTTATTGTTCTTTACTCCCTTGATTATCAAGTTTTATCGTTTTTCACTTTCAAGCTTAGACTCTTGACTACAAACATTTAGCACATTTGTGTCTAAAAACATGAGCCGTGTAATGTTTAAGTAATGTTTGTGTATTTATCTTTTTATCTATATATATATATATATATATATATATATATTAATCTTTAATGATATTGGATGTGGAAACAGAACTTTTATGTATTTAGCGAATTCTTTTTTATACATATCAATGTACATAAGCCGTGTAATGTTTAAGTAATGTTTATGTATTTATCTTTATATATATATATATATATATATATATATATTAATTTTTAATGATATTGGATGTGGAAACAGAACTTTTATGTATTTAGCGAATTCTTTTTTATACATAACAATGTACAAAGAACCAAAAATCAGAAAATTTTAGGGCCCCATTTCGAAAACTCGCCTAAGGTGTGACAACCTGTTCCAAATTTTACGTTTTTATTTTATTTTAAAAGCGTGAATTTACGAAAATGCCATAGAGGCAAAGATTTTGACTTATGTTGACCATTGTCTAGAGAGATGTATGACTTATTTTTTTAACATATTCTCGTAGTATTCGTTGGTGTGAACACATAAGCGAAAGCCGTTTGCGAGTCCGGATTATAACGGTATAGTTATGGACGTTTGAAAATGGCTATTTAAGGTTTAGTTATAAATTATTTGAATTCCCACCTTGTGGGAATAGTGGACCAAATAAATTAAAGGGACAAGGAACCAATTAGAGGAGAGGAGGAAAGCCTTCAGCCAATCAAAAAGAAAGAAGAAGAAAAAAAAAAAGAAGAAAGCTCCCAGCTTTCCTGTGCATTTTTCCTCTCGCAACCACCCATTTTCCAAGGCCTATTCCGGCCAACTCTGATGGATTTTTTCGACGCCACCACCACCAACTTGAAGCTCTCATTCCCCTCTACAAAACCCACCAAAGAACTACCTTGATTAATCATGGTATATGGTGGTTTGAGGCCACGAAAGTTGGCGGTTCTCATGGTGCTTCGAGCACCCTTTTTGATTTTCCAGCAAATCGGCAAAGTGATGGCCGATGCCACCACTTGGTCTTTGTAGCCCATCATCCTAGGAGCAAAGCACAACCCAGCCATCTTCTGTCCACTTTTAGACTTCGTATCAGGTATGGAAGTTGCTCCACTCACTGAGATCTTCATTTCTATAAAGTTTGAGAATTTTTGGAAATAGTTGGATTTTCCAGCGAGTTGGGGCGGCCAACCCCCACACGCGGCGGCGCGCAGCCAATGGGCCGTCAATGCTATTTTTAGGCTATGTCGAATGTCTTAAATTCAGTTTTGTTATTTGAATGACGTAGGTTGATCGTTGGAACCTAAATTCGTTACGATACGTTACTTGATAAAAATGTGAATCAACGATCCAACCGTGGGATCGTCACCAAATTTTGATACATTATAATACGTAATATTTAAAGATCATAGAAATTTATGGATCGGGAATCCAACATATGGATCTTCCCGAATTGGATTTGTAAGTTAGTAAAATAAATGTTAACCGCCACTTGGTTTTGGGCAATTGGTGGAGATCCGACCGTTGGATCGTAATGAAATTTTAATATGTTATTCTAGAAACATATTGTGGATCGTTGGGAGTTGCGGATTGGAAATCTGATATGCGGATCTTTCGGGTCGAGTTATACAGTGTTGTAGACCCTACCGTCGATCTTTGATCGACTGGTCAATGGGTCTCAAACTATTTTAGAGTGCCCTTGAGGTTGTGTTTTATGTGAATTACGTATTCTACTGATAAGAGTTCTAAGATGTGATTCGATAATTGGTCACAGGCACCAATCATTCAGGACAGATGCGTGTGTTAGAGAATCATAGCGTGGACTCCAGGTGAGTGGACCTTTTCCTTTTATCGTACATATTATTGATAGTT
Organism: Pyrus communis; assembly: GCF_041283825.1. Classification (NCBI taxonomy): domain Eukaryota; kingdom Viridiplantae; phylum Streptophyta; class Magnoliopsida; order Rosales; family Rosaceae; genus Pyrus; species Pyrus communis. The sequence goes on along the minus strand of NC_142569.1, from coordinate 32,569,891 downwards.
CCATCGACACTTTTAAATTGATTAGGTATATTACCTTCATATAATTATTGTGAATGCTTGAAGTACTAATATGAACTACGAATGACTTGATCCTTATTTAGGGTACGTAGGCAGTCTAACGAGACGTTAGATGCAGCCATAATATATTTGAGACAAAAGCCTTATTTGGGAAATTGAGTAATGCGAAGGAAATTGGTAAAGGCAAGTTTTAGTTTTGTGAATTAGTTAGTTAAATTAGTGTTAATTGGGTTGTCATGGATAATTATCCCTGAAAATGAGTAATTCGGGAGTAGGGCGTTATTGGTTGTACATTTCACACCGTATTATATATAATTGAAAATGCTACGACATGGTTGAGTATTATATTGCATCATGGTATATCCATATGTATATTATTTGCACATAATTATTAGGAATGCTTTCAAGTGCAAAGGTGAACGCAAGACACTCAGGTAAGTTCAGGTGAGTTTATGGTATTAGTTGAATCGATGGAGTTATAGCATGACTACATTTATGTGTTAGGCAACTCCGATATTGTCGTACTGGTTGCCATGAGTTGTACATGTTATATTGAGATGCATTGAGAGCTCGTAAACCTGCACCCCGGTGTTAGTGCTCCCGCCCGTGGCCAGGGCACAGTCCCTTCATGTGATGTTCACCTCCCGCAACTTACGCTCACCTTGGACTTAAGGTAGGTGTACAGGCCTGTCGTACAGACCACTATAGGTGGTTCCGACTCGTAGGTGACCTGCGATTATTCACCCAGTCTTCACGTGATTGTAGCACTTAAGCGTACTTATTTACACCCAGCCCTGTCGTACAGACCACTAGAAGTGGTTCCGACTCATGTGCAGGGATGCTTGATGAGATATGGATAAGTCGTACAGGTCACTAGAAATGACTCTCGACTTATATGCTAGCATTGATTGATGAGATATGAGTACAGTCGTACGGGTCACGTTAGGTGATTCCGGCTGATGTATCATTTTATATTGATTAAGTTCATTTGGCCTACTTGTTAATGCATGGTAGAGTCTATGGATACGTCATACCCGTGGTTTTGGCTATTTTTGAGCATGGGTGGATATATATAGATATATATATATATATCTGTGTGTGTGTGTAGTACTGTCCCATAGAAAACGATAAGAGAATTACAGTGAGGGGTTATTACTGTTAGAAAGGTAATAGTTTTGGGAAGCTTGGTTTTACTGCTTACTCACACTTTCTGTTTTGTACCCCCTTCAGGTTTTAACTGCTGAGTTCGTATCAACGAGGATATATGGCTAATCTTAGTATTGGTGGCTACTTTTAAGGGTATGATTCTTACCCACACTACTGTACTTTACTTATGCTCTGACATCGCGTGTGAAATGGGTTCGCTCCCACTCGTAGTGCACTCTGGTATTTAGACACTTTTAGGTTCAAATTTATTCACATTTTATACACTATCACACTTTATGGCTTCGTCACCTTCTAGGTGTCGGCCAACACAGCTCGATTTAGGGTTCTAGTGGACATTTCGGGTCAGGGTGTGTCATAAGGCCCCCAAATTCTCAAGACTAGCCCTGCCACCTCATTCTGAAATTCTTGCACACCTTGTGTGGAGCTTTTCGATAGCCGTTTTACTGCTATTTCATGTCCATTACCAAGTGTGTTGTAATGTGAACTAAGCTGTAAGTGTTGTAAATACTATTAATTATGTAGTATAATATGTAATCAAAACTAATTAAGGTTGGTTAGTCAATCAATTATAGTAAATAGATAAACGGTTCATAATATATATATATACCTATTTTGACCATTTGATTTTAAACAATTCGATGTGTAAACGATCACATTTTTTTGTTGATTTTTGCATGAATATTTTTTCACATAGCGATGATCAGGAACTATTTTCGCCTAGGAATGCCTCCATAGTTTTGTGGAGCCAAGGATCTCATGCAAATAAACATTTTCATACCTTGAAAATGGCACCAAATCCTCCTCCACCTAATTTGTTATCATCTGAAAACTTGTTCGTTGCAGTTTCAATAGTTTCCAATCTAAATTGCAATGACTCGACAGTCTTCTTCATATCATTACCAACTACAAACGGTGACTCAAAAGATTAGATGTCTTAAATGCAAAATTTATTAAGAAATTGAAGTAATATATAAATACTTTTCAAATCTTTTTATTAATTAATTACCTTTTTTCTTTTGTCGGAGTGGTATCTCTCTTTGACTGTTCTGTGTCTCTAGCGAAAGAAGCATCCGGCCAGAACCACAACTAACGAACAGAAAGCAACTGAACCAAGAGTACCAACGATGATTATCATCGAAGCGACACAGGTGCCGACGCAGTCACTGCCGACGCAGTCACTGATGCTGTCGCTGGCACCCTCACATCCGTCACCGGCGGCTACGCAGACAGAGGCTGATTAGGTGGCAGTGACGACGGTGTGGTGGCATTTAAAGAGATGGTGAGGGTGCGGCGGGAGCTTCTTGTGTAGGGATCGTTGATGCCATCTGTGGTAGTACTGGGCAATGCAATAAGAAGAAAGGAGAGAACGTAGAAGGGATCATGTCACCTTGCATGGAAAAACCTAGGGATTTTGATAAGACGATTAATTTGTTCAATTTTTGCTAAAGTTTCTAAGTTACAAGTTTATAACAATGTCAATGTACGCGACGCTTGACTGACCTGACTTCTGAGTCAACGTCAAAGTAGACTAGAATCAACGAGTGGAAAGACTAGGCAATAAATTGAGTGGATATTACTTGCATTCCTTATTTGAACCGTCTATTTATTTGATACGTTTGACTGACCTAACTCCTGAGTCATTCAAATATATAAAATAAAATGACGATTTAGGTACCAAGTAATATATTCATAATGAAATGTCTATTTATTTGATACATTTGGATGATTCAATGATTTCCAATTCAAATGAGTTTTTGTAGGATTGCTCTTTGAAAGAAGATTAATAAATTGAATGGTTCCGATAGTTAATTTTATTCGGTTAAGATACATTATTGGCAAATGAGAGAATATATTCATACCCACATGGGGATGAAAGTTTTATCCAATTATATATAAGGATAATACTTGTGTTCCCCACATGAGAAAATGCACATATTCCACCATTCTCGAATAATGTATCTTAACCATATAATATCCTAATCAAAACTGTTCACTTATGAATATTCATAAATTAAACGGTTCTGATTTTAAGTTTATATGGTGAAGATACATCTCGGGAATGGTGGAATATTAGAGCATCTCTACCAGTTGGTTGAGGGCAATGACAATTGAAAGGTAACGGCAATAAAATTGCCCTTACTTTTCACTCCAAACACTTATTGCCTTTGTGCAAATCCACCAATTTGGAAGGAAGAAGAGTAAGGGCAATGACGATTACTATTCACAAACATAGTTTTTAAATATTTTTAATGTTTTCTTTGTCTTATCCCCGCATATCATTATCTTATCACAGTAGTTTTTTAGGTAATTTTAAACATTTAATTTGCATTTGTGTTGAATTTTGTAAGATTTTTAAAGTGTGAACTTTGTAAGTTTTTTTTAATTTTTTGTTTTTTGTAATTTTTTAATTTTTTTAGAGTTGGATTAATCCTAGCCTGTTGAATTGAATATATATATATATATATATATATATATATATATATATATATATATATTTTTTTTTCAAATCAAAGACTCACAGGGAACCGCGTGGGTGGGGAACTAGGAGAGCTGGTGAACAGCTCACGGGTTGGACAATAAAAAACAAAATTATAAAAATTCAGTTGTTCAAATCCAAGAACGCTTTTTTTTTTTTTTTTTTTTTTTTTTTTTTTCCTGTATACCGCACCCCTTGGAGAAGTATTTTTTTTGGGATGAAAGGCAACTCAACCCGATTGCCTCCTATTTTGTGAATTGTTGGAGAAGTATTTTTTGGGATGAAAGGCAACTCAACCCGACTGTTCTTGCAATTTGGTGACTGGTAGAGATGCTCTTATTATGGAATCCAAATCCTCTTTAAAGGGATCTTGAGAATTCGTAAATCATGTTCGTTCATTATACATTGTGTGATCATAAATCATTTAAATTTTTTTATTTATAATTGAACACACAAACAATATTTAACGAAAACTAAACACATAATATACGATAAACGAACATAATTCACAAATTCTTATAATCCATCTCAAAAAGATTTTGGCTTATTATGTACTCAATACATGCCGATCATTTTACGTTACAGCCAGGCCCACACAGCACCAAGTCACCAACACTGATTGAGCATAAAGTAGGATATGACTCCATCACTTTTCTTTTTTTTCGGTGACAGACTCCATCACTTTTCATAAAGTCTCCATAACACACTGATCAGTGATTGAGACATGCATGCATATGTGCATGGCATGCTCGGGGTTCTTTACTTGATTGTGTTATACACATATCTTTTTTTACTTCTTATACATCATTTATTAATTTTTATTCGTTAATTTTCTTCAGTTCATCCGATCCGAAGGCCGAAAATCAAAAAAATATAAAAAAAGTAAAAATAAGTATGTGGATATCAGACCTCTTCTTCAAATTGGGCGCAAATCCTTGCTTGATGGGCAGCTGCAACCCAATTGCCTCTTATTTTGTGAATTGTTGGAGAAGTATATTTTGGGATGAAAGGCAACTCAACCCGATTGCTTTTGCAATTTGGTGATCTGCAGAGATGCTCTTATTATGAAATTCGAATCCTTTTTGGATTTTTTTGTGAGATTTTTAGAAATTTGTGAATCGTGTCCGTTCATTATACATCGTGCAGTCAGCAATCATTTAAAAAAAATTTGTTTATAATTAAACACATAAATAATATCTAACCAAAATTGACCGTACAATATATTATAAACGAAAATAATTCACGAATTTTTAGAATCCTTATAAAGAGAATCGAAAAAAATATCGTGTTGGCTTATTATGTACTAAAGACAGTGCCAGCTGACCATTTTATATTACAGTCAGGCCCACACAGCACCAAGTCACCAACACCGATTGAGCATAACATAGATATGACTCCACCACTTTTCATAAAGTCTCCGTAAGACACTGATCAATGATTAAGACATGCATGGCATGCTCGGGGTTCTTTTCTTTTTCAAACAAATGGGAAAAATTTAGTCAGAACGAGCTATCATCAACATTACAATTTAATAATATAAAATATTTTTTTTAGAAAATTTTGACAGTACAAGCGAAATTTATTGATATAAAAAAAGAAGTTACACCTAATTAGGAACTCAATGGAACATAAACCTACACCTAGTTAGGAACTCAAGGGAACATAAACCTTACCGTTCATAGAGCAAGAAAAACAAAATACAAGAAAAGTTGGGAGGACATACACCTTACCCCTTTTGAAAAAGAAAATACAAAAAAAAAAAAAAAAAAAAAACAAGGAGGGGGACATAGACCATACCTCTCTTGAAAAAGAAAATACAAGAAAAAGATTGGGTGCACATAAACCTAAACTCCTCTATAAACTTAAAAGGTAAAAATCTGCAAGACAAACTGCAAAACAAAAAGGAAAATCCAAAAAGATTAGGTAAAAAAGAAAATCACAAATCATGAAGGGGAAACAAACCTTTAGGCTGACATGCCCAAAAAATATGAGTGCAAAAAAGAAAGAATCTCTATAAAAGGAACGGTATGCCGAACAAGTGAAGACGAGAAAAATTCTAAATTGGCTAATTTGTCAGGTGCATTCCGCTCTCAAAATGTATGAATATTATGTGAATATATATATATATATATATATATATTACTGACCATAACACTATATAATAGTAAATCCGTGTGAAATAAGTTAGGACAATGCTTGGGTACTGCCTAGGCAGTACCTATTTTTCACTGACTACAATGTGGCTCGGTAGAGTTAAACCACGTGTCCCACTTTTCTTATTAAAACTAGCAACCAAACACCCCCGTGTTTAAGGAAGATACGCATCCAAACAACCCCATTTATTCCTTTCGTCCCAACATCTCCGCACGTCTGTGATAGGATCATATCATCATATATCTCAGGACCCTATTCAACCTGCAAGCAGCAATAGAAATGGCAAATGGAGAAGACGAAGTAAAAGGGAGCAGGGCTCCAATATATTTTTTGGTTTTGTATTTCTGTTTGTAAAATCTGATCTGTTACAATTTAGGGAGCTCAGCTCTTTTTAGACTTTACACCTTCAGTGTCAGCTATCATTTCTAACCGACTTCACTAAATAACAAGAATAAGCCTAACAAATCCAATATTAAACTCCTAATTCCCTTGAAAAACAACCTTGTCCTCAAGGTTAGGATTAGCACTTGGAATCTGGAACTGTTTGCAGTGAAATTCAACTAAGGAGTCTTGCAAACGAAGTGTGAATTTGTCGCTCTTGGAAGGAAGGTGAGAAATCAGCCGAGCCAATACTGTTTGTGGGAAAAGTTTCTGCACTTTGAATATATTTCCAGTAAATATTCCTTTAATCAGATTCACTACCCACTTGACTTCATCTTCAATAGCATCACTAAGGTCCATTACATTCTCAGACAAGGATATGGCCTTGGCATTCTCTTCGTCCACATGTCCCAATCGGTTCAAAGCCTTAATTCTTGACAAAGTTGAGATCACATCCCCTAGAGCTGAAAGAGGTTTATTGATGTTTTGAGCTTCCTTAAGGCTTTCCCCTTGAACTGCAGTTTTTGCTAGACTCTCACTGACACCTAAATTCACAAGCCAAAGCTTGCTAATCGTGGACCATTCATCGAACTTAAGCTTAAGTTCATCTGACTGTGTAACCATCGCTGGAATTGCAGAAACCATATTGTTGAATTTGGAAATCTTATCAAATTTATGCACGTCAGAAAAGAGGTGAGAATGACTTGACTTCCTATATTGTCAGCAAGAGATATACAATATTCACGAGGCAGAAACTGGTCAAGAGATTGAAATCTTCCCTCACATATCGATCGTAAAGAAACTATCAACCTCAATGGGGAGTCTTCTTTTATTTTCTTGAGAGATACAATATCAACGTCCTAATTGTAGTCTGTGTTGTCCAAATATGCAGCAACTTGTGCATCAACCATTGTATCACCGGCAAATTTTGCAGCTGCTTCAGTAGTTGATGCTGAGTCTACAAACAGTGTATGTCCTCTGTCACCCCACAACATATGATTCACATCACAGCTGGGACGTACATCAACAGCTGCATATACAAAATCTTTATCATACTTTTCCTCAAAAATATTCCTTACTGCGATCAGTTCAGAAATCTCATAGCACCTGGAAAAGGCAAGATTAAATTAGCAATTCCCCCTTTGAGATTAGGCGGACACTTCCTTTGTTGTGTGATGATAGAAAGTCTAGATACTACTAATTCACAGAAGAGCTCATTGAACTCATTGGTGGCCAAAATTTTATGTTTTCTGAACACATCTTGCACCTAGATTCTAGCAGTGGCATCTTGACCAAATTGTGGAAGCAAGGCAATGTCACGCCTTAATTGACCATCACCTACCTCTTATTCCTCAGCAGTTTTATTTCAGCCACTGCTATCTTCAATTGCATTTTTTGGAATTGAGAGCCTTCACCCTTATCCCGAATGTCATTGCAGTAGCATATGTCACGATTGAGAACAATATAGCAACTTAAGTCTGTAATTTCAGAAAACAGTTTCCATGCACAAAAATCCTTCCTCACAAATATACCCATAAGATACCAACTAACCCATCCAAATTTATCTTGCAGGTATGCACTATAGTTATCATGCAAAAGAGAAAGGAATTTAGCCTCTGAATTTGCTAAAATGATACTTAAATTAAGAACTACCTCAGGTCCAGTTTTCGTAGTATCGGAGAACGAGTGCTTATGGAGTAGCTGCGGAGCAGAGGTCATCGTCTTCGATTCTGGAAGCAAGACTGTAGATGCAGAGGAGTTGTTCGAGTGTGGTGTGACGGTCGAAGTTGCCAGTGCTTGCAACATCGATGAAGATGAGAGCAATGGCGGAATGGAATAGAATGGTTGTGGACTGTCGACGGAATTCGCAGTGGGTTGCCGTCTCCGTCTTGCGTCGCAAGGTATTGAAGTTTTGGGTGACCTACATCTATCGATTCAGCTGCCTCAGAACACATCAAGGCTGGTAGCAACTCGACCGTTGTGGCCATCTTCGGATCTCGGGATGCAAAATAAACAGTCGATTGTGGTTTGATTGCCGAATTTGCCATTGCTTGTAACAACAGGGACGACGAAAGTAACGGCGGTACAGAATGGACTTCGATTGGTGATGGTATTCTTGGTGGATTGTAGTCTCGTTGAAGTCCGGGATGACCGAGATCGAGTGATTGAGTGTCCTCGGAAATCGTCGGGGCTGGATCAGAACCGTCCCCAGCATCGAGAGCCAAGTCATGGCGGAACAGAGCAAAGTCACGGCGGACTTCGGTGACTATTGAATCCATAGCCTTGTGGAATGCGAGTGCAGAATCTCGAATGGCACGAAGGTCTTTCTGATAAATTTGTATGCTTTCTGGATTTTTTATGATAGTTTTGGACCTTTTCTTTTCTGAATTTGAATGCTTCTCCGGTTTTTTTTATGGCAGTTCTGAGCAAGAGCACGTAAAAGGAAGAACCAGTATTAGAAGGTCTTCTCAAACAGTACTTCAATGATGTGAGTGCCTTTATCCTTTAACTTGGCCAAATGGGTGCTCAAATTTCATGTTTCTCTATGATTATATGAGTAAATTTTTGTATTTTATTTTTGGGTTTTGCCAAATTCAATGGTGGTATTTATGGGTTTAGTATTGATTTTCAGTTAACAATGACTTTGGGGAAATTGATTGAGTCTGCATTTAATGTAACTTTTCATGCAGTTACATACTGATGAAATAGAATTCGATTTTTTCAATCCCTTCTTTTTTTAAATGCAGTTACATTTATATGATGAATTACAGCATATATTCATCTTTTTGTTTCTAATTCTTCATGCAGTCTTAAGCCATGAAGGATTTGATAAACCCACAATTGATAACAATGTATGGCGTCACCAATGATTATGTAGAGATTGCTTTAATATCTTTGGCTTCTTGACTGTTTGTGGGGTGTCCGAGATAGGATTTAGGAGATTTGGTTTAGGGTTTGCAAAGAGATAGATAGGGGGCGTTCGAGAGAGATGTGGGAGGATTCAGGCAAGGGATTTCATGGATTTGTTTAGGGTTTCTTTTCTGCAATTTGCAGACAGAGAGATAGGACAAGGGTGAGAAAGAGAGAGATGGGAAGATTTTCTGCGAGGGTAAAGGGAACGAGTAAGGGAGGTATGGGTATGGGTAGGGGATAGAAAAGCACTTCGTTTTCCATTTGCTTCCTGAAACCTGAGGGATTTCTGCAATTGCAGAGAGATAGAGACGGGGATGTTCGTTGCAGAGAGAGAGATGGGGGTGTCCGTTAAGTGCTCTTTAGTTATCACTTTTGTGATTTGTCCACTCTTGATTGTTGTGTGATTCATTGTCATAAGCGTTTTATGCACAAGGTTTCATATTATTCCTTCCTTTTAATTTTGATATTGTTGTGCTTAATTTCTTTATTTTATTTTTTTATTGGGTGATTAGATTACAATTTACAACCCCCAATTTTTTATTTTTACTTTTTATAGCTCACTGTTATTTCTTTTATTGTGTCGTATAGAACAAAGACTTTTTTGAATGTTATTACTGCTGCAGTTTCTATGCGTTTGATGCTGATATCGTTCTTTCTCACATGCGCTCTTTTCACAATGTTTCATATTTTTCATAGGGGATACTCAACCGCTTACCTTAGAGCAACTCCAACGTTGGAGCCCTCCTCCCAGGCTATTCACTATTCAATCCACCTAATGAACAGTAACTGCCCTTAATGAACAGTAATCGCCTTTTGCATCTCCACCGTTGCACTTCAATAGCCCTGGCAATAGGCAATAAAATATTAGTATTTTTTTAATTTATAAAATAATACAAAATAATTTTAATTGTAATTTCAGATAAGATTTTTAATCGTTCTTGTTGCGCCACGTGTCATTATCCGAAGTATTATTAAATAATACAAAATAATTTTATTTGTAATTTCGGATAAGATTTTTAATCGTTCTCATTGCGCCACTTGTCATAAAATCCGAAAAGACAATTATTGGGGATGGATTTCCGATAAAATTTTTAATCGTACTCGTTACGTCACGCGTCATTATCCGAAAATACAATTATTGGTGATGGATTTCTGATAAGATTATTAACCAATCACGTCGCGCCACATGTCATAATCTGTTTACAATCTTTGAGGATAAATTTCCATCAAATTTTTAACAAATGACGGCATGCCACGTGGCATTATCTACAACCTAATCCTTTCTGAATCCTCCATATAATCCACCATCCATCCTCACAAATTTCACACCAATTTTCTCAAGATCTCTATCATTATTCATAGTTTATGCTTCCTTCTTCACAAAAATCTGTATCATTATTCATAGTTTCTGCTTCTTTCTTACAGTGTCTTCTTCTTCCTCAAGGATGATATGGGAACTCGATCAGGAAGAGGAAGAATTGTTTAACCAATCAAAAGGAATGTTCAATCACCAGGTGGCAAAAAATGAGAGGGAAGAGGATGAAGAGTGTAGAAGGAGAAATGACGAAGTAAGAATGGGCAGAGCCTCACATTCCCGTCGAGTCATCCAAGCTGTGGCTCAGATCTGCAGGCCCAGCCGTTCCGGAAACCTTGATAGAAGCAAGCAACGATGAGGTATGGAACTCTTGGACGATTATTTTGTCCCTAATAGTGCATTCCCTGATACGTACTTTAGACGTCGTTTTAGAATGGAACGACATTTGTTCAACAAAATCATGATTGCTGTTTGCAACCATGATTCTTACTTTGTGCAAAAGAATGATGTTTTTGGTGCTATGGGTTTCCTTCCTCAGCAAAAAATTACTGCTGCCTTGCGGATGCTTGCATATAGAGCATCTGCAGACCAAGTGGATGAGATAACGAGGATGGGGAAATCAACCATTCTTGAGTCTCTGATGAGGTTTTGCGGAGCAATCGAATCTATCTACACCGCTGAGTACCTCCGTAAACCTATAAACATGGACTTGAAACAGCTTCTGAAGAAGGCCAAGATGCGTGGTTTTCCTAGAATGATTGGAAGCATTGATTGTATGCACTGGACGTGGAAAAACTGTCCAAGTGCATGGCAAGGCGCTTATGGGGACAGAAAATGAGCAAAAAGTATCATTCTGGAAGCGGTGGCATCTTTTGATACATGGATGTGGCATGCCTTTTTCGAGGTTCCGAGAGCTCAAAATGACATCAACATCCTTGCCCAATCCCCGGTGTTCAACGATGTCCTATAAGGAAAGGCACCAAAAGTCATGTATGAGGTCAACGGACGTATGTACGACGGACCATACTACCTAGCTGACGGCATTTACCCGCGGTGGTCAACATTTGTCAAAACAGTGCCACGTCTGCGAAGTGCAAAGGAAAAACACTTTGCAAGCTGTCAAGAGGGGTGCAGAAAGGATGTGAAGCGTTGTTTCGGTATGCTCCAAGCTCGCTGGGCGATCGTCAGGGATGCTGCCAAATTGTTTGATATAGAGTCACTTCGATCCATCATGATGACGTGCATCATTCTTCACAACATGATTGTGGAAGATGAGTACGATTATGAAGCCGTTGATGAATATGAGCCAGACACGATGAACAATTCAAGAACACGTATATATTATGCTCATGACACCACCGATGAGCCCGTGCAACATGAGCCGTTACAAAGGGATGGACGTTACAATGAAAGGCTCATTCAACGATAGACTGCATTTCAAATGCCAGACATACACAATGCCCGATAAATTGACTTGATAGAGCACCAGTGGGCATTGAAACAAGCTGAAGATAATTAAGTTCATTTAGTGTGTTTTTTTGAATTTGGTATGTTTATGTTATTTTATTTGGTGTGTTTTATTATTTGGTACGTTTATGTAATTTTATTTGGTGTGTTTTATTATTTAGTATGTTTATGTAATTTTTTTAGTGAGTTTTTTTATTATTCAGTATGCTTATGTAATTTTATTTGGTGTGTTTTTGTCATTTCAATAAATATTCTCTTAGTATAAATAACTTACCAAATTCATTTCAATAAATATTCAATAAATTGGAAACAACATAAAGTACTATATTCAATAAATAATAAATTACAACCCAAAGTGATTGGAAAATTATGGGCTCCAATTACAAAAACTACTCTATTCATCATCACTTAACCAATTTGTGGTGCTAGGACCATCTTGGCTTGTTCTCGCTTCTCTTGCACGCCTCATTCGCACCACGTCCACTTTCTCTGACTTCCAAAAAAATTTAGAATTTGGAGACTTCCTTTCTAAAGGCGTGTTCATAATCTCACGATCTCGTTGAGCCCTTCTTTCTTCTCTAACATGTTCCCTTTCTTGCCTAAGTAGCTCTCTTTCTCTCTTATTAGCCTGAAATTCTCTCTCAATAGCTGCATCTTTTGCGTCCTCTCTAGCCTTATCAGCCTCATATTTCGCCAGTTCCCTCGCCAAAGTCAATTCACCTTGGCGAGTAAGTTCTTCCATGAACTTTGCATAATCATTCTTGGAAGCGCTCCCTTTTCTCTTTGAAGCCTTCTTACCTTGAGGCCTAATTGGATAACGGGTCGAACCCGACGCTTGTTCAGGGACGAGCGTTTCGGGCACTTCTTCTGCATCATCTTCATGAACATGCGAGACATGATCGGGTGTAGAGTGTAAAGGGGTGATGTTCATGAAAACTTCTGGACTGACAGGCACAACTCTAAATTTAGGACAATCTTTGACAATATTCCAACATTCCCACCGATTGAATGATTTATTTTTGCTTTTGGTTTTGGTAGCGTACCAAGCTTGTGCTTGAAGTTCCTACACAATGCGGGAGAAGAAATAATTATAATGAAAATAGGTAACAAATAAATAATACAAATAAATAATTATAATGTAAGTAGGTAACAAATAAATAATACAAACAAATAATTATAATGTAAATTTGGGTATAGTACAAACAAATAAATAATATATTGTTACCTGATCCGAGTAATTTTCCCCACTTCGAATATTACTACTAGCTTGTGCCTAGACGTCTCTCCACGTACTAAACGATTGACTAAGTAATTTCCAACGACTGGACATCGATTCTTTGGTTCTTTTCCCACCAATTTCCTCAAGATAATTGGTATAAATAAGACTCTACATTTCTCGCAACTGCATCTCATTACCCGTAAGCGAACTATGAGTAACTTCAACCCAGCTAGTACACAACGCAACATCTTCAAGAAGCGACCAATTCGTACTTGCATCAGTAGTCATTTTGTTGAAAAAAAAAATGGATTGAAACTTTGAGAGAAAGAAAGGAATGTGATTGAAAGTGTTCGCAAGGTTAGACACCATCAAAATCTTGGTTAATCTTGCTGCTCAAAAGGGATGGAAACTTCATCAATTAGATGTTAAATTAGCCTTTCTAAATGGCACTCTGGAGGAAGAAGTGTACGTGGATCAACCACAAGGTTTTGAAGTTCCAAATGAAGAAGAGAGTGTGTATAAGTTAAACAAGGCTCTGTATGGACTCAAACAAGCCCCCAGGGCTTGGTACAGTGAGATAGACTCCTATTTCAACAAAAGTGGATTTAACAAAAGTCCTAGTGAAGCTAGCTTGTATACAAAAACTGGTGAGAATTCTGATATGCTTATTGTGTCCATATATGTTGATGATGTGGTCTTTACTGGCAACTGTGAAGAAATGATTGAAGAATTCAGAAAAGACATGATGAGACAATATCAGATGACGGATCTTGGCTTGTTGCATCACTTCTTGGGAATTGGAGTAATACAAGATGTTACTAAAATCTTCATACATCAACAGAAGTATGCACAATCATTGCTTGGAAGATTCAATCTGGAAGGATGCAAATATGTGGCAACACCATTGATCACAAATGAGAAACTTTGTAAAATGGATGGTTCTGAACCTGCTGATGAAAGTCTATACAGAAAAATGGTTGGGAGTCTACTTTACTTGACTGCCACAAGACCTGACATTATGTATGCAGCCAGTCTCTTATCAAGGTTCATGCATAATCCCACAAGAATTCACATGGGAACTGCTAAAAGAGTACTCAGGTATATCTCAGGGACCTTGGACTATGGAATCAAGTTTAAGAAGGGAGAAGAAGCAATCCTAGTAGGCTTTTGTGACAGTGATTGGGGTGGCAGTGAAGATGACATGAGAAGTACTTCAGGATATGCATTTGCATTTGGTTCTGGAATATTTTCTTGGGCCTCTGTCAAGCAACAAAGTGTTGCACTGTCTACGGCTGAGGCAGAGTATGTGAGTGCTGCAATGGCTACCTCTCAAGCTATATGGTTGAGGTTTGTGTTAAAGGATTTTGGTGAAATGCAAGTGGATGCTACACCACTTATGTGTGACAACACATCAGCAATAGCTATGACTAAGAATCCTATTTTTCACCAGAAAACTAAACATATCAAAAGGAAGTTTCATTTCATAAGGGAAGCATTGCAGGAGAATACCATTGAACTGATCTACTGCAAGTCTCAGGATCAAATGGCAGACATCTTCACCAAAGCTCTACCAAAAGAAAGATTTGTCTATCTCAGAGAAATGCTTAGGATCAAAACCAGAATTCATTTGAAGAGGAGTGTTGGAATTAAATGAAATTTGGTTTTGATCTAATGGCTGAGAAGGAAGGAACCAACAGGTAAGAGAATGCTTAGTCTCATAGGACAAGTGTATGCTTAGATTTCTGTTTTATGAATCAAGGGCTGATATAGCTTGTAAGGAAAGTGTTGTGTTGATATTTTATTGAAAATATATGTGTTTGCTCTCAGTGAGAGCTCTGCACATTCCTCTGAAAACCTTTTCTTCTTCTGTTTTTGACATTCCCCCGAAAATACCAACTTCAAAACATTCTCAGAATTTATCATGGCCTCAGAGCTTAGGTTCTGATCAATTTCAGGACTGGGCGTTTTGTGTGCTTCGTACTTCTGAAAAAAAAGGAGGGAAACTCAATCCCAGATTTTTGAAAACCTCATCTGTTCTTACAAGGTCTCACATGGGTACTTCGAGCAGTGGAGGAGATCTGAGGGCTCCTATCTTTAACGGGTCTAACTACGATTTTTGGTCCATCAAGATGAAGACTATATTCAAATCATATGATCTCTGGAATTTGGTGGACAAGGGTATTGAAAGCGCAGAATCTGGAGATGATTCTAGTGATGAAGATCAAAAGTCGGTGAAGAGCTCAATGAAGATTAATGAAATCAGAGATGCAAAAGCTCTAGGTATCATTCAAGGGGCAGTGTCTGACGAGATCTTTCCTCGAATCTCAAACTTTGAAACCTCCAAGACTGCATGGGATGTTCTTCAACAAGAATTTCGTGGTGACAAATAGGTTAGATCTGTCAAACTACAATGTTTAAGGAGAGATTTTGAGTACACTAGAATGAATGATGGTGAAGCTCTATCTGCTTATTTAACAAGGATGACTGACATTGTGAATCAAATGAAAACTCTTGGTGAAGAACTATCAAACCAAAGATTAGTGCAGAAGATACTTATTAGCCTGCCTAAATCCTATGATTCTATTGCATCTATTATAAAAGAAACTAAGGACCTTGACTCTATTGAGGTTCAGGATGTGATCGGCACATTGAAAGGATATGAGCAGAGGTTAAACAAGCACTCTGAAAGCTTAGCTGAAAAGGCTTTTTCTAGCCTAAGTGTGACTGAGAGAGATAGCAGTTACAAGGCTCAGGGGAACAACTCAAATCAAAAGAAATTTTGGAAAGGAAAAGGGAAGAAATGGGATAACAAGTATACTTCACAATCAAAATCAGAAACTAGCAGTGATTCTACTAAAACCAAGTGTAAAATCTGTGACAAATTACACTATGGTGTTTGCTGGTTCAAGGGAAAACCCAAATGCACCAAGTGTGATAGGTTTGGTCATCTAGCAAAAGATTGTAATCCAAGAAGGAACCAAGCTGTCAACTATGCACATAGAGCAGAAGAAGAGGAAGTAAATGTCTTTTATGCTTGTAGTGTTGCAAGAACTGAAAATAAGAGAGGAATCTGGTACATTGACAGTGGATGCAGTAACCATATGACTGCATATAAATCCCTGTTAATCAACATTGACAAAAGCTTCAATTGCAGAGTTAAAATGGGGAATGGACAACTTGTGGACGCTACTGGAAATTGAACTCTTGTTCTAGAGACAAAGGGTGGAAGAAGATTCATCAAGGATGTGATACTTGTACCTGGCCTTGATGAAAATCTCCTTAGTGTGGGACAAATGATTGCTCATGGCTACTTCTTACTCTTTGGGGACGATATAGTGGAGATCTTTGATGACAGAAGTCTCCAAAACTTGGTAACACAAGTTGGCATGACTAAAAACAAAAGTTTTCCACTTATGCTAGATTACAATGACTCAACTGCTCTAAAAGCAAGCGTTGCAGAGAATTCTTGGTTATGGCACAAGAGGTTTAGACATCTCAACTTTCACAGTTTAAAGAGATTGGAGAGATTACAAATGGTGACTGGACTTCCTGAGTTACAAGAAACTAAAGAACCTTGTGAAGGTTGCATACTGGGGAAGCATCACAGGGACTCATTCGAAACTGGAAATGCATGAAGAGCAAGCCAACCTCTAGAACTCATTCACACAGATGTGTGTGGTCCAATGAAAACACATACACTCAGTGGGAACAGATATTTTCTGTTATTCATTGATGACTGCACCAGGATGGTTTGGGTATACTTCATGAGAAACAAGAGTGAAGTTTTTACAATCTTCAAGAAATTCAAAGTGATGGTTGAACTTCAGAATGGTCTCAAGATCAAAAGACTAAGAAGTGACAGAGGTGGTGAGTTCACTTCCATTGAGTTCCAAGAATTCTGTGAAGGGGTAGGATTACAGAAGCAACTGACTGTGGCCTACACACCACAACAAAATGGTGTAGCTGAGAGGAAGAACAGGACTGTGGTTGAAATGACCAAGCCAATGCTGCATGATAAGAAAATGCCACTTTCCTTTTGGGGTGAGGCAGTCAATGCATTTGTGTATCTTCTAAACAGGTGTCCAACTAAAGCACTTGAGAAGAAAACACCATTTGAGGCATTTAGTGGTAGAAAACCAAGTGTGAAGCACTTGAAGATGTTCGGATCAATCTGCTATGCACAGATACCATCTCAATTAAGACACAAGCTTGAAATCAACAGTATCAAGTGTGTGCTTGTAGGCTATGGAAGCTGTGAGAAGGGTTAAAGGCTCTACAATATTGAGTCACATAAAGTAATTATCTCAAGAAATGTGGTGTTCAAAGAAAATGAAGCATGGAATTGGGAAACCAAGAACATTGACACCATCTCATTTCCATTAACAATGGAAAAAGCACAAGCTGATGTGCAAATTGAGAATGAACCTGTTATACAAGGTGGAAGTCAAAATGATTTTTCAACACCAACACAAGGATCTCAGTCCACTACTTCAAATGCAGAAAGACAAGAATTGCAGGGTTCCTCCACATGAACAACTCCATTAAAAATGAGGAGTTTAGATGAGATCTATGCAGTCAGTAACTATTGTATTGTTGAACTAGAGAGTTTTGAAGAAGCTGAAATGGATCAATCTTGGCAAAAAGCAATGAGTGAAGAAATTGCTATGATTGAGAAAAACTCTACCTGGAAATTAGTAAATAAACCGAGTGATAAACCTGTGATAGGTGTTAAATGGATCTACAAAACCAAACTGAATCTGGATGGATCTATAAAGAAGAACAAAGCAAGATTGGTTGCCAAAGGCTACTCACAACAACCGGGGGTAGATTTCAATGAAACCTTTGCCCCAGTGGCAAGGTTAGACACCATCAGAATCTTGGTTAATCTTGCTGCTCAAAAGGGATGGAAACTTCATCAATGAGATGTTAAATCAGCCTTTCTAAATGGCACTCTAGAGGAAGAAGTGTACGTGGATCAACCACAAGGTTTTGAAGTTCCAAATGAAGAAGAGAGTGTGTATAAGTTAAACAAGGCTCTGTATGGACTCAAACAAGCCCCCAGGGCTTGGTACAGTGAGATAGACTCCTATTTCAACAAAAGTGGATTTAACAAAAGTCCTAGTGAAGCTACCTTGTATACAAAAACTGGTGAGAATTTTGATATGCTTATTGTGTCCATATATGTTGATGATGTGGTCTTTACTGGCAACTGTGAAGAAATGATTGAAGAATTCAGAAAAGACATGATGAGACAATATGAGATGACGGATCTTGGCTTGTTGCATCACTTCTTGGGAATTAGAGTAATACAAGATGTTACTGGAATCTTCATACATCAACAGAAGTATGCACAATCATTGCTTGGAAGATTCAATCTGGAAAGATGCAAATATGTGGCAACACCATTGATCACAAATAAGAAACTTTGTAAAATGGATGGTTCTGAACCTGCTGATGAAAGTCTATACAGAAAAATGGTTGGGAGTCTACTTTACTTGACTGCCACAAGGCCTAACATTATGTATGCAGCCAGTCTCTTATCAAGGTTCATGCATAATCCCATAAGAATTCACATGGGAACTGCTAGGAGAGTACTTAGGTATATCTCAGGGACCTTGGACTATGGAATCAAGTATGAGAAGGGAGAAGAAGCAATCCTAGTAGGCTTCTGTGACAGTGATTGGGGTGGCAGTGAAGATGACATGAGAAGTACTTTAGGATATGCTTTTGCATTTCGTTCTGGAATATTTTCTTGGGCCTCTGTCAAGCAACAAAGTGTTGCACTGTCTACGGCTGAGGCAGAGTATGTGAGTGCTGCAATGGCTACCTCTCAAGCTATATGGTTGAGGTTTGTGTTAAAGGATTTTGGTGAAATGCAAGTGGATGCTACACCACTTATGTGTGACAACACATCAGCAATAGCTATGACTAAGAATCCTATTTTTCACCAGAAAACTAAACATATCAAAAGGAAGTTTCATTTCATAAGGGAAGCATTGCAGGAGAATACCATTGAACTGATCTACTGCAAGTCTCAGGATCAAATGGCAGACATCTTCACCAAAGCTCTACCAAAAGAAAGATTTGTCTATCTCAGAGAAATGCTTGGGATCAAAACCAGAATTCATTTGAAGGGGAGTGTTGGAATTAAATGAAATTTGGTTTTGATCTAATGGCTGAGAAGGAAGGAACCAACAGTTAAGAGAATGCTTAGTCTCATAGGACAAGTGTATGCTTAGATTTCTGTTATATGAATCAAGGGCTGATATAGCTTGTAAGGAAAGTGTTGTGTTGATATTTTAATGAAAATATCTGTGTTTGCTCTCAGTGAGAGCTCTGCACATTCCTCTGAAAACCTTTTCTTCTTCTGTTTTTGACATTCCCCCGAAAATACCAACTTCAAAACATTCTCAGAATTTATCAGTTTTCGTGTAAGGTTTGTTCCTGATCAGTTTTCCTTCACTTTTAACCATCTATGCAATTATATTGCTTTAGATTACTATTTCAAATTGAGGTTGTTAATGCGTTTTGGAATTTTTGTGACTGTTGGAAATTTTTGGGTTTAATGATTTTTATTTCAAATATTCAGTTTTAAGTAGCATAACAACAATGCATAAGGAGGACAATCCAGAGCAAGTGTAGCCACTATAAACAATAAGGATTCCAGTATTGCGCAACACAGCGGTGTACAAAATGGAGCCCGTGTACAGCCCCAATTACATGGTACAGATTTCTAAGTATCAGTTCTCCTTCAGTCTAGAAAATTTATGTGTTTGAAGGAGTTTGGGAATCTTAGATAATTGTGTTCTCTTTTAACATCTGAGTTGCCCATTTTGTTTGATTTTCATTTCTTGGCAATATTTTCCCGCGACTGATTTAATGTAGGAGGTTCTGATACACCCGTTGCAAGCATGCTTCCCGGACAGCTGAAGCTTCAGCGTCCCAGAGAAGCTCCCGAACTATTCCAAAGGCTCCAACTTCTCAGAGAAGCTCCCGAACTGTTCCAAAGGCTCCGACTTCTCAAAAACACCCACTACACTAGCGAAGGGTAAGTTCACACCCAAGACCATGGATTTTGTTGCACTCAATGGTGGGGAATGTAGGCATATTTTCACTGTTATATAGCAATCTTATTGTTTCAATGCTAGAGTCTCTCTCCCAAATAGGCGATTTAGTAATGAGTTTAAAGTGCTGGTATATGATATATAAATAAATGCGAATAATTATGTATTAACTTTTTTCTGTTGGTTTTAGCCCCAGGAGAAGCGTTCAAGGGCTTTGCCTTTTAGTTTGGGTGTATAAGCCTTGGTTTCATGAATGGGATGCAGGTAATGTTATACGCTTATGAACACTTGATTAAAATTCTCGAATTTCCTGTATTTCTAAGTGCGGAACAAATTTATAGCATGTTTTTAAAAGCAGAAAGGTTGTATCCACCCTTTTCATCTCAATTTCCGATTATCCTAATTAGGGTTTTATTAATTAATTATGCTTAAATATTGATCAGTTCTTAATTCAATTGTTATTGGTGTTTAGAATTATTGACGAGAGTACCAATAAAGCAGCAGTTGTGGATCCAGTTGAACCTGAGAAGGTTCTGAAAGCAGCCCAAGAACATGGCGTCCGTATCAAGCTCATCCTCACCACTCGCCATTACTGGTCTATTTAGATTTTCTCATCCTATCCCTCATATTCATACTGATATATATATATATTTGTTTTGGGTATTTTAGTACTTTCCAGAAATGGATTTATGGGGATTTATATCTTAGTTGGGTACATGTTGCGGATTCATATTCAAGGAAAAATGATGCCCGCTCTTGAGGTCTCTTTCTTGCGTCGATTGATCGTCTTGCTATGATTTCGAGTTGTTGCGATTAGATCTTGAAATTGTATTGTACGATTTAATTAGTATAGTGGTCCTCACAAATCACCACCGATGTAGCACCTAATTAATCGTATTCAATGTTGTGGTCTGAAAAGAAGCACTAATTAAGGGAGTAATATTTAAGGTTGGAGATAAAAGATTCGCTATAGCTGATAGCTCTAGATGTGTAATTAACTAATTATCATAAAAATTAGCTCTTTTGGTTAATCCAATTAGTTGATGTAAGGAATATATTTTGACTTATGCAACTGCATGCTCTCATGGATTTCCCCAAAAGATTGGATTTTCAGTTTTTGGGAATGTTTACAATTTAGTTTTTTGATCTTTTCTTGAAAGGATATGAAATTGGAAATCCAAAATATCACGTTTTTGTTGAAATTATTTGATTTTTGGTTCAAAAATTTGAATCCAAGGGTCCCGTTGGTCCCTTTTTGACCTTATTTTATGTTTTATATATTTATTACATTTTGTTGTTAGCTATGAATTTATGAATGTATGAAAACAGTGGATGCTAAATTTAGGGGGATATTGCTCAAATGAAGATATTTTTGTGTGGATATTTAGTATTAGTGCGATTTCTGCTTCTTGAATTGGGGCAAATAGCACTTTGATATTGCTTTTGGACTTCAGAAAAAGTTTCCCCTTTTATGAACACGTAGCCGAGTAATTTTAGGAAACATGTGAAATTATAGAAGTTTCTACGTTGAATTCACTTTATTTCACTTTGAATCGTTGTCAGGGGACTGCTTTTGGGAACATGGTGGTGCATGAGGAAGTTCTTCGGGTTATCCAAACGTTCAGAGGTTAACTTTCCGTTTGGAGATTCTAGAAAATAAGTTGTAGTCATGGATTTTCAGCAAGAGAAGTTCGTCAGGTTAGTTTGACAATTAGTGCTTCCCAATATTTATTTGTTTCATTTAAAATGGTCTCCAACGACATCCATAATTTTGTGTTAAGTTTTTTTGTTTTTGGTTTAGGGCACTTATATGGTAATGCCTGTGTTCTCTAGCTCCTCCTCTGACTCTCCTTTCTGTTTCTTCTTCTTTCCTCTCGCTACAAGTTGCAAATATGGTGGAATCGGTGGAGCTTCCCACTAGCCTCAGCATCCTTCCTTTCCGAAACAAGGTCCTCTTACCTAGCGCCATCATTCGAATTCGCTGCACTTCACCCAACAGGTACCTTTGAGCCTTAATCCTTCTCTTTTCATGCTTTATAGTGAAATATGTATTTGTGGATGGTTTTGTTTTGTGGGATTTTTGAGTATCAATTCATTACTAGGGGCTGTTATCCAGATAATGTATCATTTTTCTGGTAATAGACAGTGGATGCGTGATGTATGTGAAGCATCTGTCAATGAATTCAGCTTTCATATATCAAGTTAACCAAGTCCATGTTTTCTTAATCACTCAATTAATCAAGTTCTTAGTTTTCTTTCGTTTCCGATTAATTCGCTGAGTTTAGGCAAAAAATGACAGTAGAGGGAGCTTTCCATCACTACTTTCCGTATGGGTTTCTTTTTTTTCATTTCAATTTCTCTTTTTATTAGATAAATTGTGGGGCGTTTAAAAGGGTGAATTTAACATGATTGGATTACAACTTCCTTATATACTGTAAGAGGGGGAGTAGGGTTGCTATATTCAAGTTCACTTTTTTATTTTTACTTGAATTTGATTTTATTTTTTTTGCGACAGGTTGAGAATGTGAAAGCTCTGCTGGAGGCCGAGGTGAGAAGTTTAATTTAATTCATGATTTATTGTTGGTTTTTAACGATGGATTGAAGAAGATGAAGTTCACAGTGATGACTGGAGACGAACAGATCCTCTCCTTAAACGTCGATCCCCACAAGACTGTAAGACCCTTACTTTTCACTTCAGCAGAAACCCTTAATTGATTTTATAGTTCTTTCAATTAATTTGGAAGTTGAAGATCTACTCTTTTTTTTTAACTTGATTTGATTTTTTTGTGATAGGTTGAGAATGTGAAAGTTCTGCTGGAGGTGGAGGTGAGAGGTTTAATTTAATTCATGATTTTTGTTTTTTTTTTTTTTTAACTTTTTTTTTTGTGGGATTGTGCTGTTTTGGGGGAAAACAATATTAAATTGAAGTAATGTTTAGATATTTCTGTAATTGGGATTTAGAGTAAGAGATGAAGAACTGAATGTGATTGCAGAATTAAAAGTTCAGAACTTTTTTGGTTTGGAAGCTGATTTTAATTTCAGTTAGTTGATTAGTTAATAGAGAAATGTATAACAAATGCGTGATATGTTTTTCAGTGCATATAAGCAGACACATATGCTGTTTTAGCAACAGCAGCTGCTATATAATGGTAGGGCGATGAGGAATTCTGAGATGCTAAGTGCTCTTGGTGTCAGAGATGAAGACTTTATAATGATCGTATCCAATGCCGCCTCGAGGTATACATGATAATGTTGTACTTTATATGCAATTCACTGTATGATGTTCGTGTATTTAATGGGCCTGTGAATATATTTCAGTGCACCCACCAATTGGTTTTATCATCATACATCATCGTGAGAAGTGGGATGGTGAGTTTCTCAATACAGTTAATTTTTGTGCAAATAATTCTTATTCTTTGATTAAGTTCACCATTCATGCTTTTAAAGATAAGAATTGCAACGCTCTCTCAGATGTTAGTTTTGGGAGGCAAAGTTTTAAGCTTTCTGCATTAAATGTCCTGTTTTCGGGACGAAATTTGGTGTTTTAAGATGTCATGAACGAATTGTTGCTGGTTGGGTTTAGTGTTGTTGCGAATTTACTTGAGATCCTCAATATCCCATTTATGCTTCCTATAATCATATTCTTTATGCAATTATCACTCTTCTACAGTTTACATTTGGATTTGATTCTTTGCTGATGCGATGTTGTGATGGGGTTTATTAATTTTCAATATTCTTCGACTTTTTTTAATTTGCAAAATCTAATTCCCTATAGAATTTATAACATACAATCAGTTTCTTTTTAGTTGGATTCAAATATTGTTCATTGCGCTGTTATAACACTCCTTTATAGTTAGGTTGAAAACCATATCAATAGATTCTTTATTTGGTTGGTCCAATCTGTAACAGATGAGATTGTTTTGTTTGATGTTTCAATCAAAATTTGATCTTTTTTGTGTGTGAAATTATAATGGAATCACAAATCAAGTATATCTTAGATTCTTGGTTGTATACTCACCTTCCCACAACTATTATATTGTCTATTGACTGGATGTTTTTTTTATAATTTCCAGGATTTACGGTTGCAATGCTTTTGATACATGTGGTAAGGAGGAAGCCGCTACTCTTATGGAGCTTCTTTGGCATGGTAAGTTGAAGTTGCATGTCAATTTTTTTTTTTCATGGAATTCATTATCTTGCTATCTTGGCAATTAGCAATATCTAACGATTGGTAAAATGTAAGAATAAATGTGTTGAAGTTTGAAGGTTGAAAGTCTTGAATCAATTATAAGAAAGAACAATCTCCTATTAACTGTTAAAACTCCCTCTTATATTTAGTAAGTAGAATCGTACACATGAAAGTGAATTTTAACATCTCTAACTTAGATTTCTTAATAATTTGATCCGTCTTTCTTTCATTTGTGTTCGACTATTTTACTTTTTTTCTATATAAGTACGACTATTGATTGAAAGCCACAGAAAATACCCAACGGCTGAGAAACTGTTTTTGTTACAAGAATAGATTATGATGTAAAGCTTAAATTTTGGGCACTTAAATATATGTGTTTTGTTTGGCAATTACAATCACTCGCATGAAAATCCATTTGGATTCGTTCTGGTCTCCAAGAATTTTTCTTTGTTTGATTATTGATTTAAGTTATGTGGCGGGAGTTTAGGTTTTGCTTTTCTGCCCATGTATATTTGATTTGAAATGAACTGTTCAATTTGCTGTATATAAATTAGTAATCAAAAAGCTCCAAGGAGAGGTAAATTAGAAACAATGGTGGAAGAGTGATGGAGTTGAGCAATTGATAGTTTATAGGGCTTACTTGAATTTCTGTATGATGTCCACGGTATTGATAGATCATTGAGACTGACCGACTGGTTGATTAATCACTAATTTGAAATACTTTAACTGTTAACTTTTCTTTAATTCCTTTTCGTTTTGTATTTTCATTGGATTCGAAAAATGAAACGAATCCAATCAGCTACTTAGCCTTTGAATATTTTTACATCTTGATGCTTACTTTAAATATGTTAATTTGTCCCCGTTTCAATAAAATTTTGTGCGATGTGAACAATGTGGGTTATTCTCAATCTTCAGATGGTGGTTATTTGGCAACTGTTGCAAACATGGCTAATTAGTCTTTGAAATACAGAGCTGAGGATGAGAGCAACTACATGAGCTAGAATTGTGTTTGTATCATTCTAAATTATTCGTTTGGTTACCGATAGAAAATATGGTTGCCAAGTCCAGTTTTTTTATTTTCATCATCTTAAACATTTTCCTTTGATAGCACTTTGTTTTGATTTGTGAACGAACTATATACTTTATATTTATCTTAGGTCACAGTGTAATGTTTAACGATTGAATTTGTAAGAAGGTTTAGCAGTTTTTTCAGAAACTTGCAATTCCTATCAGATGCTCAAATATTATGTCTTCTATTTTTCTGCTTTCCCTTTTCCGTGTTTTTCCCCATATAGTAGGCTTAGCACTTGAAACTATGAGTATAATACTAATGGCACAATACAATCCACAAATGAATGATTTCTTATAGCATGCATATCCGTCTATAGCAAGCAAAGTTTTACTTCATTGGTTCTTAGGTACTACGTCGTCTTTTAAGTTAGTTTGCGTGGAAATTATTCATGCATGTCACGACTAATATATTCAATTCCCGCAGCAATGCACGGACATATTTTCTTATAAATAACATGAAGCTTGAGAAAGGGGCTTTCCCTATAGCTAAAAAATTATCTATATGCTAAAATCCGGGGGAAAAAAATGTTCATGAGCAGTGTAATGGTGGAAATGCCCTTGCTGGCTTCTCATTTTTCCCTTCCTCCGCCTGCTTGGTACAGTTAAATGGCGCTTTTGCGCATCCTGGACACGCATCCGTCATCGTCGTTTCTTTGTTTTGGGTGCGTTTTCACCATTGTTCTTTCCGTTTCCATTTCTTTCTTTTACAGATTTGTGGTTTTACAGAAAAAGGGAAAAAAGTGATGAATCTGGAGGAAAGTGGGAAATGCACTGAGCAAGTGCTTGGACAAATGTTTTTAATTGAGTTGTAAATTTTATTTCAGTATTAGACTTTGTATGAATATACATTTGAATAATCATTTTGCAGTTTTTAATTAAATGAGTCTCGGTAATTTGTATTAGTTTTAATCTGAACAAGTGCACTTATCAGTTTGTGTGGGTTAACTAAATCGATGCATATCTTGCCAGTTAGCAATATGTATTTGAAGGAATATTTTAAATAAATCCTTTATTAAAAATACGTTTAAACAATTGGTCTTTGGTTCTATATGTTTGATAAAAATTGGGTGGAAGGAGTAACCAATTTGATTGAAGTGTGTTATCACCATTCTGTTATATGCTTAAATGAATTGGGTTAGAACTTACCCTGTGGTTTTTTATCGGTAGCAGCATTTGGACACAAAAGATTGTGAAATGCTAAGGTATATACATGAAGAAAATATTGGGAAATTCATGATGTGTTAAGCTATTTACACAACAAAAAATATTGGAGAACATTGTTTTATTTAGATTGATAGAGGGTGGTAGAAGTTGTTCAGCAGAATAGCAAAAGCTTTCTTCCAGTTGTGTTGGTTGTCAAGAAGGCAACCTACACAACACAAAAAGAAAATAAAATATTGTAACACATGTATTAAGCTATTGAGAAGAATTAAGTACCAGAGTTTACTATTTTATTCCAATTTTATTCATCTGAGGTTTGATTTCAGGATTATGTGTTTTCTGTTTAGTTGTGATTCAGTATGGGTTTATCTAGGGTTGTGGCTAAGTTTATATTAATGTTAATTTACATTTTTTTATTTTCCTGTAAATTTATATGAGTTTTTTTTATTGTTAATTTAGTAATGCTAGGGAAAATTGTGAATTCTAGATTGGTTTGAGCATTTTTTTATTTATTTCAGTTGCAGCTTCATTGTTTCTTTTTTACTGAATTTTTTTGGGTCCCTACCCGGTGCTGAAATCTCACTGTTGCTATTAATTGCTGTTGAAATCTGACTTTTACCATTAATTCTATACATGTCATGTGTTATGCTGTTGTTGTATTCCATTCAAATCAATGCAGTTTATCTTGGTATATATTTTCTCTACAACAATAATTGGGGATTTTAGTTTAAATTATCACTGATTCATTTTTTATTTGGCATTGAAATTTTGTTAATTTGAACGGCAGGTGGCTATGACATGGAAGAAAAAGTTTCAAGAGCTTATGATCTTGCTACACTTAAGTATTGGGATTCTCAACTCATAAACTTTATGGTAGGGTGCTAACAATTGGAGTTTTATGAGTTTGAGCTTTTTGTAAGAATAGGGAAGTAAGAAATACCAACCTCCAAGTGAAAGATAAATCTATGGTAGAAATGAATGACACTTGTCAAGATCCTACATAGTTTGTTATAAGGTTGTTAGATAGCAGTTAGTCCTTAGCTTAGTAAGAAGGTGTTGTAACTACATATAACAGTCTTTGGTAAACTGTAAAGTGAGTGAAAAATAACAAGTCTTTTCTTCTCTCTAAATCTGTTTTCCCTCCTGACTCTCTCTCTCTCTCTCATTTCTTCTTCTTTCTTCTGCATTCTTTCTTCTTTCTTCATCTTTAAGTTTTCTGCAATTCTTACATGGTATCATCGCCGTAGGTAAATCCAAAGCTTCCGCATACTATCTGATACATATATTTCTTTCTCTCAATCCTCTGATTTGTAAACTTTTCTGAGATTTCTGGGCTCATCAAAGTCCCGATACTCAAGATCCTCGTCTCTTATATAGTTGCCCACCAACTGTTCGATAAAAGTTCGAAGTCAAGTACTCTCTTGTTGTTTCACCAATGGTTACCGCAGCGCAATTGCATATTGTGCAATCACCCATTACAAGTCTCATCTCTACAGTGTCGTCTTCTGTTACAGTCAAGTTGGATGATTCAAACTATCTTGTATGGAGTTTTCAGATCAATCTTCTGCTTGACAGTCATGGAATTCTTGGGTTTGTTGATGGGTCGAAGCAATGTCCACCAAGGTTTCTTGATGAAGCGAATATTGAAGGGGTTGAAACTGATGCCTATCAGGTTTGGAAAATGCATGATCGGGCTCTTATGCAGCTTCTCATCGCTACATTGTCCTCCACTGCGATCTCCTGTGTGCTTGGCAGTACAACTTCTCATGCAATGTGGACAAATCTCAAAGAAAGGTTTTCTACAGTTACAAAGACAACCATCTTTCAGATGAAGACAGAGCTTCAGAACATACAAAAAGGGTCTGATTCAGTGTCTGTCTATCTGCAAAGGATCAAAGATGCCAGAGATCATCTTGCTGCAGCTGGTGTTCGATTTGATGATGATGACATAATCATCCTTGCTCTAAAAGGGTTGTCTGCTGATTATAATACATTTCGGTGTGTTATTAGAGGCCGAGAGAATGGGATTTCTCTGAAAGAATTTCGATCACAGCTTCTTGCTGAAGAAGCTATAATTGGACAGTCATGTGAATCTTCCTTGTCTTTTGGAACTGCAATGGTTGCAAGCACTCAATCTGAAAAAGGCAAAGCTCTTAGTCTTGATCACAGTTCAAGCCAAGACTACAGTTTTAATGGTGGATCTACTTCTAATGGATTTCACTCTGGACAAGGGTCATCTTCTTCACATGGCTCTGAACATATTAATGGCAGTTATGGCAATACAATGTCTTCTGGGGGATACAAGGGGACACATTACAGAGGTAAAGGAAGAGGCAGATTTCAGTATAACAATGGTCCCAGATTTCACTCTCCACCATACAATTCCAGTCCTGGAATTCTTGGCGCCCCAAAGGCTTTTCAACACACCTGTCCTGATCATCCAAATGCGATCCCCACTTGTCAAATCTGTAACAAAAAAGGTCATGTGGCTGCAGATTGCTTTCAAAGGCATAATACATCAACTGCTGGACATGGAGCAGCTATTCAATGTCAAATTTGTTGGAAGTTTGGACACTCTGCTACTCAATGTTACCACAGAAACAACTTTGCATATCAAGGGAGACCACCCTCAGTTAATCTCACTGCGATGCAAGCAAGTCACAATCCTTCTTCATCATCTGAACAGTTCTGGGTTGCGGATACTGGTGCCACATCTCATTTGACTTCAGAGCTTGCGAATCTTGACATGGCTACTCATTACCAAGGCACAGATACAATAACCACTGCCAGTGGTGCAGGTTTGACAATTTCTAAGATTGGTACATCTACACTGCAAGCTCCCAGCCACATCTTTACACTGAACAATGTGTTGCACGTTCCTAAACTTTCACAACACTTATTATCCATATATCAACTCTGCAAGGATAACAAGTGTAGATTCATATGTGATGATATTTCCTTTTGGGTTCAGGACAAAATCACAGGGAAAATTCTTCTCAAGGGGTTGTGTAAAGCTGGCTATTACCCCATCCCGTTTAAGTCTCCACAGCAGAAATCACCTGCATCATCCACATTACATGCATGTTATCTAGCCAAACCAGTTACTACAAGCTTATGGCATCAACGATTAGGGCATCCCTCAAATAAAGTCACCTCTGCAATGCTTCAACACATCAACCCTTCTACATTCGCAGATACCTGTCACATCATTTGTACTCCTTGTTTGGAAGGCAAATTTACAAAGTTGTCTTTTTCTTTTCTGCAACTAAGTCTGTAACTCCATTAGAGGTTATTCATAGTGATGTATGGAGACCTGCCCCTGTGCTGTCATTTGAAGGGTATAGGTACTATGTTAGTTTTGTGGATGAATGTACTCGATACACATGGATTTTTCCATTAAGAAATAAAGCATAAGTTTTTCAAATCTTTGTTAAGTTTCATGCCTACTTACATACCCAGTTTTCTGCACATATTAAAATCTTCCAAAGTGATGGTGGTGGTGAATTCATAAGTCATCAATTTCAACATTTTCTCACAACCAAAGGCATTGTGCATAAAAAATCTTGCCCATACACTCCAGAGAAAAATGGATTGGCAGAAAGGAAGCACAGACATATTTTGGAAACTGCCATCACCTTATTGCAAACAGCTACACTTCCTTCCAAATTCTGGTTCTTTGCTTGTTCCACAACCATTTATCTGATAAATCGAATGCCTTGTATTTCCTTACAAATGCAATCTCCTTACCAGTTATTAATTGGTCACTCTCCACCTCTTACACACCTCAAAGTATTTGGGTGTGCTTGTTACCCTCTCTTAAAACCTTATAATAGCTCCAAACTCCAACCCAAAACCACAACATGTACATTTTTGGGATATCCAGCTAACTACAAAGGTTTTATCTGTCTAGATGGAATCACAAACAAAATCTATATTTCTAGACATGTTCTCTTTGATGAAACACTGTTCCCATACTCCACCACATTATCTGTTATATCTCTGATGCCTTCATCCACATCCAAGTCATTACTTCATTCATCTGCACCATTCATACCATCGGTGTCATTGCATAATCATGTCACTTTACCATCATCACATCTTCATTCATCTTCACCTCAAGCCTCAGAGTTCTTGAGTCCATTTTCATCTAGTGCCACAGATTCCTTGTTTGCATCTACAACCTCAGAGTGTTTTCAACCACAATCATGTACAACTTCAGAATCTATTCAACCATCTTCACTGCATAATTCCATGTCACTGTTACCCTCTTCACCCATAGTGTCTAGCCCTCATGCTGTTACACAGTTCCCTATCCCTGCTGATCCTGATTTCCAACAAGACTATCTAATTGTTGATCATCCTATCCATATGAATCTGCATCCAATGCAAACTCGTTCCAAAAGTGGCATTGTCAAAAGAAAGCTTATTCTGCATCAGTGGCTCTCCCTTCACCACTTCTAGAACCCAAAACATTCAAAGTAGCTGCAAAAGTGAAAGAGTGGCAGTCTGCTATGCAAGAGGAAATTGCTGCTTTAAATTCTCAGCAAACATGGTCTCTTGTTCCTCTTCCACCCCATAAAAATCTTGTTGGTTGTAAGTGGGTGTACAGAATTAAAAGGAATGCAGATGGTTCCATCTCCCGATACAAAGCCAGGCTTGTTGCAAAGGGGTACAGTCAGGAGGAAGGCATTGATTATGGTGAAACATTCAGTCCAGTGGTTAAACCTACAACCATTCGATTAATCCTAGCATTGGCAGCACAGTTTCATTGGCCTCTTCGCCAACTGGATGTTAAAAATGCATTCTTACATGGTTTACTCAATGAAGAGGTGTATATGGAACAACCTCTAGGCTTTCAAAGTTCTAGTCATCCCTCCACTTATGTATGCAAGCTTCAAAAATCTCTATATGGTCTAAAACAGGCCCCTCAAGCCTGGAATGAACGGTTTACAAGTTTTTTGCCTGGATTGGGGTTTCGACAGTCTCCAGCAGATCCTTCTTTGTTTGTTAAACATACATCAGAGGGCACGGTTGTTCTCTTGCTTTATGTGGATGATGTGATTCTCACAGGGAGTGATTCCCAGTTGGTTTCCAATGTTATTACAGCTCTCACTATGGAATTTGATATGAAGGATTTGGGAGTTCTGCACTATTTCTTAAGGCTTCAGATTCAATACACTTCTGATGGTCTCTTTGTTTCTCAATCCAAATACACCAAGGAGTTGATTGACAAGGTTGACCTTCAAGATTGTAAACCTTGTGCTACTCCTTGTCTTCCCTATCACAGACTGATCAAAGATGATGGGAAACCTTATCACAGTCCTGACCAGTATCGAAGTATTGTAGGTGCACTGCAATACCTCACGTTTACTCGACCTGATATCGCGTTTTTAGTTAATTAAGCTTGCCAGTTTATGCACAATCCTATGGAATCCCATGTAATTGCAGTCAAACGAATAATTCGATATCTCAAAGGCACTTTGGGGTATGGGATTCGATTTCAATCAGGAGCACTCTATTTGCAATCCTATAGTGATGCAGATTGGGCTGGCGACCCCAACGATCGAAGATCTACATCTGGTTTCATTGTATTTCTTGGTTCCAATCCAATTTCTTGGGCTTCAAAGAAGCAACATACTGTTTCTTGGTCTTCCACAGAGGCTGAATATCGAGCTTTTGCCATCACTGCAGTTGAGCTTGCCTGGATACGCCAATTGTTCTGTGATCTTCACATTCCTTTGCCCTTGCCTCCCATGATACATTGTGACAATGTTTCTGCCATCGCTCTATCCACCAATCCCGTGTTTCATGCTAAGTCCAAACACATTGAAATCGATTACCACTTTGTGCGAGAATGAGTCACACGAGGAGATCTCCAAATTCAACATGTTTCTTCATCTGATCAGTCCGCTGACATTTTGACTAAGGGTCTGTCTGTGCCATTGTTTCAGTTGCATTGTGGCAATCTCATGCTCAGCTCCTACACGCATGAGCTTGAGGGGGGATGTAAGAATAGTGAAGTAAGAAATACCAACCTCCAAGTGAAAGATAAATCTATGGCAGAAATGAATGACACTTGTCAAGATCCTACATAGTTTGTTATAAGGTTGTTAGATAGCAGTTAGTCCTTAGCTTAGTAAGAAGGTGTTGTAACTACATATAACAGTCTTTGGTAAATTGTAAATTGAGTGAAAAATAACAAGTCTTTTCTTCTCTCTAAATCTGTTTTCCCTCCTGACTCTCTCTCTCTCTCTCTCATTTCTTCTTCTTTCTTCTGCGTTCTTTCTTCTTTCTTCATCTTTAAGTTTTCTGCAATTCTTACACTTTTTAGTAGCAGAAGTTTCATTCTCTTGGTCTTTTGGTAGTTGGATAATTACACTGTACAACCTGAGTAGATGAAGAATATGAGCCAGCATGCACATGTTGCGCATCTGCGAAGGTAGTAATTTTGATTTGTTAAAAGAAAATAGTTCATAGGGTAATTCAATATATGGATGAATATATGATTTCTTATCGTCTCGTATACTCGGTTGCGAGAATTTGACTTTCACCGTTCTTTATCCTCCTTGGCTTCTCTTTCCGTCATTGACAGCGGAGTTTGGACCGATCTCGAAGAGCTTTCTGCATTGTAGATCCCACATGCGTCTATCCTTTCCAAGGTACGAAGTTCACCATCCCATGTTTTAGTTTGTTTCTGATTTTCATTTTTTTTTTTTTTTTTTTTTTGGTTGAGTTTTTAGGTGCATGTTCCATAATCAAGATTCAAAGATAATATGCCACCAATAACAAGCCTTTGAATTCTCTCTGTGTAACTCTGTTGCTGCATTGAATCATCATAGTTTTATTCACATCTTGGAAACAATTTTTTATTTTTTATTCAAAGAAAAGTTGATGCGAAGTAAGCTTCCCTTTTTATTTTCCATTTTGCTGTGAATCTTTGATTTATGTGATTTGATCGGCGATCTCCATTATGAATTTATGTTTATTTTCTTGAATTTTGACACGTTGAAGAGCAAAAGCTCATGAATCCCGGACGTTAATTGTTTTTTTCAACATTCGTTCATCTTATTAAATTTTATGATCAGTTTAGCCCTGTAAGAATATGTAATATTTCTTTGTGCAAAATATATAAACTTTGGTTGGTGGGGCATTTGGAATGCTCATCAGTTATTTACTTAAGGTGGTTTAAAGGAACAACTTAAACTTCTTGGGATGCCAGTTTTAAAAGTAAAGGGAGAGGTTGAAGCACCCTGCCAAGTTAAATGGCAACGGTCATGTAGATGCTTGAATTACATTTGATTCGTTCCTCTTTGAGGCTAAATGTGTAATAAAAGCTTTTCATCTCTCTGCTCTTGCCCGTTCTCATTCCTTTCTAGGCACTAAGAGAATCTCATCGGTATGCAGGAACCATTTGAATGTTACTATATGTCAGACATCGAAGCTGGTCTTGGTTTGAACAGGAACCACTTGATTGCTTTCTCTCTTTTTGGCTGAAAATGACCACAATTTAAGTGGGGTCCAGTCATTCAGTATTACGGTCTGGTGGTATTCTTGTTCACTTAGAAGTGAGAGGTCTTATGTTCGAATCTTGTGGATGGTGAATTCGATACGAAATTAGGTTAAAAAAATGGGGTTCAAGGCATTGGGCTTCATATAGCTCTTTGTTTTGCCCAAACATTTAGTGAAGATGAGATATTAAATAGGTATGATACAAACTGGTTTTATACATGGTTTCCTTTTTGCTTAAAATGTTTTTTTTGAAAAAAAATAAATAAAGATTACATTTCATAGATTATGTGACAGGGACAATGGTGATGCTTCCCTCTCTCTCTCAATTTGGTATAAAAACTGTGGATAATAGTGTACCCAACTTGGATGAAAGCCCATTAAAGACAATTTTTTGTGTTTCAAATGCAGTTGCTCTTACTGTGATAAGGTACATTGATCAAATCACTGAAGTCTCCTTATTTTATATTTAGTAGTTGTTGCAGCACTGATATCACATTCAATTTTTTGTGTTATCTGCTGCCTTTTTTTAATCTCATTATCCCCTTCTTTTTTTTTTTTTTTATCTTTCTTTTGTTTATAATCCTTTTTTGCTGAATTATTGCTCTTCGAATTGTTTTGAGGATACCTAAATGCCCAAATTGTTGAAATTTGGTAATTTAGTGAGTTTTAATGTGCATTTTTGGTTTGGTTCTTATTTGAATAAATCGAATTTGTAAGAAGTATCTTGGCATAACACAATTTTTATATGAATCCAAGTTTTTCAAGAATCGTAAAGGAGAGAAAGGAGTCTGTTGTGTTTGGTGTAAAGTTAATTTGTTTGTATTCAAATATGAAGTACAACTTTTTTCTTACATATTAGACCGAACTGGTTTCAGCATGATTCAAGTCTCAGTATAGCTGGATATTTGTTTGCTCACACAAAAATTTTGTGCATACCTTCATGCGGTTTTATATAGAATGAATTTATTCATCCTGAATTCACTTTTGTATAACTCCACCTACATGACATGTTTTAATGATTGGTCAGTGGATTTTGTTAAAAGTGTTACATGTAAAGATTGGATACATTGAGGAATCACTCTTTTGCATTTGGTGAAGAGGAATTACAATAACTCATGAAAGTGGCCATGATGTTTGAGGAAATTTTTTTACTTCCGCCACAAGTCAGGTACTTATCTAAAACATATTTAATTACTTACATAACTTGATTATCTCTGTTTCCACTCTGTTTGCGTTATGAATATCAATGGATTCTAAGTTTAGCATGTATTTTTTTTACAGCGGGATTAGCTACAATTCTCTAAACATGCTTACAGTGGAAACCATGATTCAGAACAAAGTGTATAAGTCTTTACAGGCTAATCCTACAGGTAATAGAACTACGTCCTTTATCTCTGCTTGCATGCTTTTTAATGGAGAAAAATTGAATTTGTATGTTAGAATTAGCGTTCTTCTTGATGTTCAACTGCCTAGAAAGGATTCTTGAATTGTATTTTGGAATTAGTTTTTTTTTTATTCAGAACAAAAGGTCAATAATTCCCTTCCTACATTCCACATGTATGCAAGTAGTATTGTTTATTGTATATAATTTTACATGTTTTATATGATTTTAAAAAGAATTACCCTATAACCTTCCCCACCCCTCTCTCCTCCTCTCTCTCCTCCCTCTTTTAGATCCTAGGCCTATGCTTATGTGGTTATATATGAAAACTTTCTGATAGGGACTAAATTCACTGATTCAGACATGCAAGATTGTGTGATCAGACCTCTAAAAAAGAGCTAGAGTAGGGATTTAGACCAAGGGGACCAAGGCATACTCATGAAAGCCCCAAAGGAGCAACTTGAGGAATGTGTCGATAAAAACTTTTGTATATAACAATTCACCAAATGTTTTCAATGTAAATAGTATTAATGTTTTGCAACACAATCTTTTATATCTTACAAACATAATCTTTTATATAGTTTTCAATCCCGTCGCAAAGCGCGGGCATAAATTTCTAGTTAGGTTCTATTTCCCTATAGCTAGGCACTTTTGATATGGAGAACAGTAAGTCATTCCCTAAATACACCGCCGCTTACTCATGCAAGTTCGACTTCTGGGAGAGAATGAACTCGTACAACTTCAACGGGCCAACCCAGAATGGAAGCGGTTTCGCAACATCATCAACTAATCCAGAACTCCAGAGGTAGAAGAGGGTTGACTCATACAATGTGTTTACTATGGAAGGTGAGGTTAAAACAAGTCTAAGAAACAGCTTCAAGTGGATCAAGAACAGGTTGATCACCGATGTTCTTTAAGATGGATGAATTCGAAATCCATAACATAAGCCTTTCTTGTAGTCACTAGCTACTTGTTCTTTCTTGGTTGTACACGTTTGGTTTCGTCTGTCATGGTTATTATTGGTAATCTAATGGGAAATCCTTTGAAAATTAAGATCAAAGATGAAAAAAAAAATTGTAAAAAGGGTTGTTTCTCTCAAGCAAAATTGCACTAAGACTGCGGTGACATTATGTTGGTGGCGGCCTTAGGGTGCGGCCATTTGAACTGTGATACGCGTTTGTAATAATAGACCCATCTAATTTGACATGGCAAAGAATTAAATCGCAAGGGTATATTATTGGAATGTCATGCTAACAAACCCTCACCCTTTTCATCGCTTAGCAACCTGGAGTTATTAATTGAAGCTAGAAGCAAAGATGTACTTGGTTTTTTACAAATGTTAATTTCAGTATTGTGCTTTCGGTTTTATCAATTTAATCATGTTTGTTCTCAATTTTAGTCAAATTTCTAATTTCCATCAATTGTACTAATAGAATTAGGCAAGGGGAATCACTATGACAAAAAACCTCGCCAGACGAAAAAAAATTTGTCGGCTCAAAGCTGATTTTGTCGTCGTAGCCTTTCACCAACAGAGGTTCACCGTGAAAGATTAGTCAGGCAAAACCTGTTGCACGAAGCCTAAAACGACAAAAATACAAGTCTATTGGGCAAAACAGAGTTAGCTTGACTAATATACTCGTCGGGCAAACGTGCGTTGACTGAATTGACTTGACGAAATCTTCTTGCCTGACAAGAGCATCTCGTCTGCCAACAAAATATTAAATAATGTAATAAACTTGACTCGATGAAAGACCAACTCTAAGAAACCAAAAATTAAAAATAATATAAATTTTGTGTGACGGGCCAACAAATCGCAACTGAAATGACTGTTAAATCGTGATTTTTCATTCTAATCGTCGATTGATTTCATCCCGTTACCTAACCTCTAAATGTGTTTTTGGGCAATTTTTGGCCTAGAAGATCTCAAAGTATATGCAAACATGTTTGATGGTTGGATTGTCGAAACTAGTTTTGTAGAATGCGTGTCCTATCAAAAGAATGGATTCCAAAACATTTACAATTTACTCTATACTTCCATTAAGTAGAATGTAAGCTTTTGTTGTATCCACATGTTTGATTGATGAACAGGTTTCGTCATTCTATTATTCTAGGGTTGAGGATTGTATTTGTAAAAATCAACAAAATCGAAGCTCAAACGACTATTAAATTGTGAATTTTCATTTCTAACCATCAAATGATTTCGTCCCCTATCTCTGAATATTTTTTTGTGGTGATTTTTATTGCCAGAGATCTCAAAGTATATGCAGTCATGTTTGACAGTTGGATCAAGGAAACTAGTTTTGTAGAATGTTTGTCCCGTCAAAAGAATGAATTCCAAAACACTTAAGAGTTTACTTTATGCTTCCATTAAGTAGAATGTAAGCTTTTGTTGTATCCACTAGTTTAAACATTTAAATTGATGACTGATCCGTTCATCATATTCTTCTAGGCTTGATGATTGTATTTGTAAAAAAAATCGACAAAAAAATGGAGCTAAAACGACCATTAAATCGTGAATTTTCATGTCTAACCATCGAATGATTTCGTCCCATTACCTTATCTCCGAATGTTATTTGGATGATTCTTGGCGTAAGAGATCTCAAAGTATATGCAAACATGTTTATATCCCTTCCAACTACTAATTCTAATATTACCATTAGAATCTTATGTATGCGCGTTCCGAACCCCCACAATTGTCTACCATACTCCTTCCTCTTCTCACACTTACTCCTCTAATTTTTATCACCAATACTACTCCTTAAAACTCAAGGAAAAAAAAAAGAACTATTTTGATATAGGCAACAACCACCAATAAACCTCACGTAACACTTTTAATTTAGGGTTAATCTCAGTTTAGTACCCTGAAGTTTTGTAGTTTTCAACATTTGGTACATAAAGTTTTTTTTGTCCCAAAGTCATACCTCAAGTCTTAATTTTGAGACAGTCTCATACATCTATTAAGTTGGCTATTAAGTTTGTCGTTAACTGATGACGCGGCGCCCATGTGGATAATGATTGGGAGCCACGTGTCAATACCCACATGAATATTAAAAAATTTAGAATTTAAAAAACTAAAAAACTAAACCTAAACCTAAACCATCCATCATCGCCCAGAGCCCTTCTTCCTCATCCGTCCTCGCCAACTCAGTCTCCCTCATTCGTCCTTCTCCTCACTCGATTTCCTTCTTCCGCCCCTATCCCACTCGCACTCATCCTTCCGTCACCACCTCCCAACCCGACCCATCCATCCCCTAATCACTCCATAACCAACCTGGATTCCCGATTCGAATTCTCCATCACCATGAAAACATAAAATTTACAGGTGCGGCGTGACTGGATTGTGTCTTGGTAGCCTCTTTTGCTGCCCGATTTCTCCTCCTTAATCTACAACCTCCCCCTCAAATCTGTAAACTCAGAAGCTACTATGTGAACTCCACCAACACCACGTGCTCCAAGAAGCTCGCCTCCGTCCGCAGCCTCGACACCGAATCCGGCATGTAGAAAGTGGGGGACACCGCAGACAGAGGGGGAGGACATTTCAGATTCTTCGGCACCCCATTCCCATCAGTGGCATCCATGTACGATGACGCTGCCCCTTTTTTTGTTGCCGTTGACAAAAAAAAAGGAGAAGTTCGATTCTGTTGCCTTGTTGTTGTTGTCGATAGAGAAGAAAGATAGAGAAGCCAGGCGATGGTGCCGATTTGGGAAAAGAGAATAGGGAAATTGGCTTTGGTGGCTGTTGAAAAGAACAGGAAGAACGAAGGGTCGTAAGGGTGAAGGAAAAGGAAAGCCCAAATCCCTATGGTTGATTTTTTTTTTTTTTTTAATTTTTCTATATTTTTAATCCTTTTATTTATTTATTTTTTTGAATTTTGAATTTCCACCTGGACCCCTTAATGACACATGGTTCATTGTCCACATAGGCACCACGTCATCAGTTAACAGGAGACTTAACAGCCAGACTAACGGATGTATGAGACTGTCCCAAAATTAACACTTTAGGTATGACTCTGGGACGAAAAAAACTTCATGTATTAAATGTTGAAAACCACGAAACTTGAAGGTAGTAAATTGAGATTTACCCTTAAATTTATAAGGCACTATGCTGAGGGTTCTTTTTTGTAGATAAAAACAAATGTGAGAATAAGCATGCACATGATAAGTTTAAATTTAAAAACACTTGAAATTATCAACTTGATAAATGTTAAAAAAAAAAAAAAAAAAAATTAGTATCTGGTCCCTAGTTTCTATTGTTCATTGACTAAGACCTGATCAAAATTCCCTAGCATTAATAAAAATTAGTAATTGGTTTAGAGTTTTAATACTCACACCCTTGTTAAACTCCTAAGTAATTTTCAATTCAAACATTTCCAAAATATAAAAAATAAAATTAGAATAAGTTTGTACCCTTAAAATTTTTATAAAAAAAATTTCAAATTTTTAATCTTACATGTACCCATTCTTAAATACCAATTTGTCATATGAAAAATATACCTTTTTTTAAATATAAAATGTACCCATTTTTTATATA
Organism: Pyrus communis; assembly: GCF_041283825.1. Classification (NCBI taxonomy): domain Eukaryota; kingdom Viridiplantae; phylum Streptophyta; class Magnoliopsida; order Rosales; family Rosaceae; genus Pyrus; species Pyrus communis. Next base: position 32,529,875 of record NC_142569.1, on the reverse strand, counting down.
AAATTCATTCAATCTTATGTCTAATTCATTTTTTAAACTTATATGGGTACATTCTATTTCGTTGATTTGAGAATATATCTATGTCAAGTTTAATCAAATAAATTTAATAATGTTATTAAGCCTAATATATATATTGGAAAAATTCACCCATGTTTTGGTACACTAATTTTTTGGTTAGTTTTGATGAACGTACCCATGTGTACACACACACACACACACACACACAATACATAGGAGAGTATAATTTATCCTTAATATTTTTAATCTCATAAATTATGGGTTTTATTTATAATCTCATTAATATAAATAACTACAAAATTCATTTTTAATTTAAACAAATAATAACCTGCATTATTATATTAATATCAGGGACTTCGATAAAAAACTAAAAACCATAATGTTACATCCTGGCCCGAACCCCCACCACATCTCGGGCTTGACTCTATCGTAACATGATATTGTCCGCTTTGAGCCCCGACCACGCCCTCACGGTTTTGTTTATGGTTCTCACATGAGAACTTCTCAGTGGGTCACCTATGCTAGGAATGCTCTCACCCCTTTCTCGCTTAACTTCAGAGTTCCAATGGAACCCGAAGCCAGTGAGCTTCCAAAAAGCCTCGTGCTAGGTAGATATGGGAATATACATATAAGGCTTATAAGATCCACTCCCCTGGGCGATGTGGGATGTTACAATCCACCCCCCTTAGGGCCCCGATGTCTTCATCGGCACACTTCCGCCCAAGGATTGCTCTGATACCAAATTGTCACATCCCGGCCCGGACCCCCATCACATCCCGAGCTCGACTCCACCCTAGCACAATATTGTCTACTTTGGGCCCCGACCACGCCTTCACGGTTTTGTTTCTGGGAACTCACATCAGAACTTCCTAGTGGGTCGCTCATCCTAGGAATGCTCTCGCCCCTTTCTCGCTTAACTTCGGAGTTCCGATAGAACCCGAAGTCAGTGAGCTCTCAAAAGGCCTCGTGCTAGGTAGAGATGAGAATATACATATAAGGCTTAGAGGATCCACTCCCCTGGGCGATGTGGGATGTTACAACAAATATTTCAATCAAAGAACATTAGTAGTTAGAGACCACATCCAAAATGTCCCCAAAGATTTCAATAAAAAATTCCTTAACACTTTCTCTCTCAAATTCTAACTTTAGCATCGGAGATTCCTTGGCCAAAGCTCTCCCCCCCCTCCAATTCATCGTGGGCGCGTGAGGCTTTTGACCTTAATCTTATGTGTTATTATTTTGCAGGTGCATTTTCGTCAAAGGAGAAAACTGCGAAAATTTGCATCCACAATTGGGAGTTACCTTTTTAGTGAAAATTTGATGAGGAGTGATGAGAGGGTTTTGAATAAATACCATTTTGATCACCTTTGACTCTTCCCTGATTGAGTCGTTATTATCCGTAGCATGTGCGTGGGAATCCCGATGTGCCTAGAGGGTAATTTTGTCTTTTTTCACCCTAAAGTCCACATGTCGCCTCCATATAATTTTCTGGATTATTTTGGCTCCACACCTATTATTTCACGTAATGAAAGAAAATACTATTGCTGCCCCGAGGACGTAGGCACACTTGCCGAATCTCGTAAATATTGTGTCTCATTTACTTTATATTCCAATGCACACATACCGTCGATTATACAACAATTCTGATATATGTAGCAGCCACCCAAAAACCTCACGTAACGCTTAAATTTATAACGTACTGTGCTGAGGTTTCTTTTATGCAGATAAAAACAAATGTGAGGATAAGCATGCACATGATAAGTTTAAATTTAAAAACACTTGAAATTATCAACTTTATAAATGTACAAAAAAAAAATTATCAAATTAGCTGCAAACGAACTTTCCATATAACATGGAAACTAATAGATATATTGGGCTGCTCCAAAAATATTCTAACCACTCAACATTAAGCTCAAAATCAGATCAAGTTAAATACCAAGTAAGACCTACCTATATATATGAATGACATACTTACTCGAGTTGAAGTCTCTGAAACGTTTGACATTATGTGATTAAAAGTACGAAAGACAAACTTTGATTAAAATAATTAAACCGAAAACATGCAGTAGTCTAAAACATTACAAACTTAGACGTTCTATTAAGAATTGCCAACTTCACTCTAACAATAAATAATATAAAAAGGTTCAACAATTTAATTGCCTAACTTCATAATTCATTATCAGTCTCACAAAAAATGTCACTTGAACGAGAAGTATGTATATAGGGGTTGAATGCGAGATATAGGCTATATATACAAGCATATAATTTATAATTTATCCTTAACGGGGAAGATCATCAGAAATTGTTAAACCATTGATGGTGCAACTATTAGCAGCTATTGGATGCTGCATATTTGCAGATCTTCCTGTAAAAAATGCCGGTCGTTCAGGTTTGGGAAGACCAATAGTTTCAGTTTTCAACATTAAAACAACTGATGACATGGTCGGCCTACTGTTTGCATCCTCTTGAACACACAATAGTCCAATGTGGATGTATCTCAAAACTTGATCTGGCTTGCACGAATCTTTCGACAGTATTGGATCTATCAAATCCAACCCTTTTCCTTCATTCCATGATTGCCAAGCCTGTAAAACAATAAATTTTTAAGGATGTAATTATAAAATAGTATACTACTCTAATATTTGATAGCTTAGCCAAATAATAATTTGGGAATAATGATGTATATATAAATAATTCTTATACCAAGTTATTAAATACTTACGTGTGCTAGAAGTGTAGGAAAACGGCAGTTAAAGCCTAAAAAGTTCTTTCTTCCCGTGGTGATCTCAAGCAGGAGTATACCAAAGCTAAAGACATCTGATTTTACTGAATATATTCCTTCTATTGCATATTCTGGAGCCATGTAACCACTTGCATGTACAAAATTAATGCGTTGAGACTTTTTAGTCAGAAAAAACAAATATATTTTAGGGTTAGTCTATGGTACTTTATTAAAACAATAAGATACCAGTGCTCTTTAATTTTAACATTAATATTGTAAATAAATAACGTTCAACACAATTGTAATATACAACATTCATAATATAATCTAATATCCACACCGTAACTGACAACCTTGGTAATCTAACCATGGTAATTTACACGTGGTAATCTAACCCTTGGTAATTTACACGTTTATAAAATAAAAAAAAATTAACCAATGGTATATGATAATTCGTTAAACTTAAATCTATGGTCTAAGATAATCCTTAATGTTTATGATTAAGATAATTCTTTGAACTTAATTAACAGTCTTAGATAATCCTCAAATTTTTATTAAAACAAACCGTATCTAACACTAAGATCATTTGTTGAACTTAATCAATGGTCTAAGACAATTTTAAAATATTATTATATTATAGGGTACTGGTACCTTTATTTTTTTTTTTTAATGAGGTACAGTTGAATCGTCCTATTCTATATGTGAAGGTATATAAGTTGAAACTTAAATAGGATCGAAGGTTAGATAAGTTGAAACTTACAGAGTTCCGACGACTCTTTCGGTATTTCCTTGAGTTTGACCATCAACTCCAAACATTTTAGCCATCCCAAAATCTGATATTTTTTGATTCATTTCGTCATCTAACAAGATGTTGCTAGCTTTTAAATCACGATGTATAACTCTAAGCCTAGAATCTTCATGAAGATATAAAATTCCTCGAGCGATTCCTCCTATTATCATGCAACGTTTCGACCAATCCAGCTGCTCTCGTTTCTTGGGTTCTGCATGGATAACATTTATCAAAGGCAAGCTAAAATTTACAGCCAATCATACACACGCGCGCGCGCGCACAGATATATATATATATATATATATTGTAATTAACAAAGGAAAATATTTGGTCAAATGATATTCACAAACCAAATAGAAAATTGTCAAGACTTTTGTTGGGTACATATTCATAGACAAGTAAGGTTTCTTCTCCTTCCAAGCAAAATCCCAGAAGCCTCACAAGGTTTCTGTGTTGAAGTTTGGCCACCAATACCACCTCATTCTGAAATTCTTGCACACCTTGTGTGGAGCTTTTCGATAGCCGTTTTACTGCTATTTCATGTCCATTACCAAGTGTGCCCTACAATATGTAATGTGAACTAATTAAGCAGTAAGCGTTGTAAATACTATTAATTATGTAGTATAATATGTAAGCAAAACTATTTAAGGTTATTTAGTCAATCAATTATAGTAAATAGATAGACGATTCATAGTATATACACACACCTATTTTGACATTTGATTTTATGCACTTCGATGCGTAAACGATCACTTTTTTTTAAAAATTTTTGCATGAATATTTTTCACATAGCGATGATCAGGAACTATTTTCGCGTGGGAATGCCTCCATAATTTTGTGGAGCGAAGGATCTCATGCAAATAAATATTTTCATACCTTGAAAACGGCACCAAATCCTCCTTCACCTAATTTGTTATCATCTGAAAACTTGTTCGTGGCAGTTTCAATAGTTTCCAATCTAAATTGCAATGACTCGACAGTCTTCTTCATATCATTACCAACTACAAACATTGACTCAAAATATTAGATATCTGAAATAAAAAATTTATTAAGAAATTGAAGTAATATATCAATACTTTTCAAATCTTTTTATTAATTAATTACCTTTTTTCTTTTGTCGTTTGGAGTGGTATCTCTCTTTGACTGTTCTGAGTCTCTTGCGAAAGAAGCATCCGGCCAGAACCACAACTAACGAACAGAAAGCAACTGAACCAAGAGTACCAACGATGATTATCATCGATGAGGGTTTGCTTCTTCCTGTATAAATACAAAATTATAATAAATATATATCTCTGGGTGGGGCTACCTAACAATAATCAAAGAGCTAATCGATTTTTATTTTGATTATTTGCTGTAAGAATCATCCTTAAAGGAGAATATAAAAATGAACGATTCATATTTTTACGTCGTGAGATGAAACTCAACACGTTGATTTGTGGCATATGAAATTATATACGAGCAATTTTTATCAGTCACAAGAATTGTAGAAAGCTTCAAGGATATGATCATTTACCAGATCTGTTTGTCATGAAGGTTGGCCGCGACGGCGGCAGCGACACCGGCAATGGCGGCAGCGACGCCGGCAACGGCGGCAGCGACGCCGGCAACGGCGGCAGCGACGCCGGCACCGGTGCCAACGCAGTCACCGATGCTGTTGCTGACGACGACGCCTTTGCTGTTGCCGGCGCTGATGCCGTCGCCGACGCCGTCGCCGTTGCCTTCGCCGAGCCCGTTGCAGTTGCCTTCGCCGACGCTGTCGCCAACGCCCTCACAACCTTCACCGGTGGCAACGCAGACATAGGCTGATTAGGTGGCAGTGACGACGGTGTGGTGGCATTTAAAGAGACGGTGAGGGTGCGGCGGGAGCTTCTTGTGTAGGGATCGTTGATGACATCTGTGGTAGTACTGGGCAATGCAATAAGAAGTAAGGAGAGAACGTAGAAAGGGATCATGTCACCTTGCATGGAAAAACCTAGGGATTTTGATAAGACGATTAATTTGTTCAAGTTTTGCTAAAGTTTCTAAGTTACAAGTTTATAACAATGTTAATGCACGCGACGCGTGACTGACCCGATTCCTGAGTCAACGTCGAAGCAGACTAGAATCAACGAGTGGAAAGACTTGGCAATAAATTGAGTATATTACTTGCATTCCTTCTTTGAACCGTTTATTTATTTGATACATTTGACTGACCTGACTCCTAAGTCATTCAAATGTAATAAATAAATCGACGATACAGGTACCAAGTAATATATTCATAACGAACCGTCTCTCAAATTCAAATGAGTATTTGTAGGATTGCTCTTCAAAAGAAGATTAATAAATTGAATGGTTCCAATAGTTGATTTTATTCGGTTAAGATACGTTATTCTCAAATGAGACTATGAGAGAATATGTTCATCCCCACATGAGGATGCAAGTTTTATCCAATTATATATAAGGATAATACTTGTGTTCCCCACATGAGAAAATGCACATATTCCACCATTCTCGAATAATGTATCTTCACCATATAATGTCCTAATCAAAACCGTTCAATTATGAATATTCATAAATTGAACAGTTCTGATTTTAAGTTTATATGGTGAAGATACATTTAAGGAATGGTCGAATATTAGAGCATCTCCACCAGTTGGTTGAGGGCAATGACAATTGAAAGGCAAGGGCAATAAAATTGCCCTTACTTTTCACTCCAAATAGTGATTGCCTTTGTGCAAGTCCACCAATTTGGAAGGAAGAAGAGTAATTTTAAGTTTATATGGTGAAGATACATTTCAGGAATGGTGGAATATTAGAGCATCTCCACCAGTTGGTTACGGGCAATGACAATTGAAAGGTAAGGGCAATAAAATTGCCCTTACTTTTCACTCCAAATAGTGATTGCCTTTGTGCAAGTCCACCAATTTGGAAGGAAGAAGAGTAAGGGCAATGGCGATTACTATTCACAAACATAGTTTTTTAATATTTTTAATATTGTCTTTGTCTTATCCCCACATATCATTATCTTTTCACCGTAGTTTTTTAGGTAATTTTAAACGTTTAATGTGCATGTGTGTTGAATTTTGTAAGATTTTTAAAGTGTGAACTTTGTAATTTTTTTTTTAATAAGTTTTTAATTTTTTGTTTTTTGTAATTTTTAAAATTTTTTAGAGTTGGATTAATCCTAACCGTTGAATTGAATTTTTTATTTTTTTAAATCAAAGGCTCACAGAGAACAACGTGGGTGAGGAACTAGGAGAGTTGGTGAACAACTCACGGGTTGGACAATAAAAAACAAAATTATAACAACTCAGTTGTTCAAATCCAAGAACGCTTTTCTTTTTTTCGGTATACCGCTCCCCACTGGGTTTCCTGTCTGCTGGGTTTCAAATAGGGCGCAAGCCCTTTGCAATTGTTGAATGGACAGCTGCAACCTAATTGGCTCCGATTTTGTGAATTCTTGGAGAAGTATTTTTTTGGGATGAAAGGCAACTCAACCCGATTGCCTCCTATTTTGTGAATTGTTGAAGTATTTTTTGGGATGAAAGGTAACTCAACCCGATTGCCTTTGCAATTTGGTGATCGGTAGAGATGCTCTTATTATGGAATCCGAATCCTCTTCAGATCCCCTTTGTGAAGATCTTGAGAATTCGTGAATCGTGTCCGTTTATTATACATTGTGCAGTTAAAAATTATTTAAAATTTTTTATTTATAATTAAACACACAAACAGTATCTGACGAAAAATAATCACATGATATACAATAAATAAACATAATTCATAAATTTCTAAAATTTTCACGAAGAAAATCCGAAAATGATTTTGACTTATTATGTACTCAAGATAATGCATGCCGATCATTTTACGTCACAGCCAGGCCCACAGCACCAACACTGATTGAGCATAAAGTAGGATATGACTCCATCACTTTAGCTTTTTTTCGGTGATAGACTCCATCACTTTTCATAAAGTCTCCATAACACACTGATCAGTGATTAAGACATGCATGCATATATGCATGGTTCTTTTCTTTTTCAAACAAATGGGAAAAATTTACGTAGACGAGTTGTCGTCAGCATTACGATCAAATAATACGAATAAAATTTATTGATATGAAAAAAAAAGTTACATATAATTAGAGATTTAGAGGGACATAAACATTACCCCTCATAGAGCAAGAAAAACAAAATACAAGAAAAGATGGGAGGACATACACCTTATCTATTTTGAAAAAGAAAATACAAAAAAAATGAGAGACATAGACCTTACCTCTCTTGAAAAAGAAAATACAAGAAAAAAATTGGGTGGACATAAGCCCAAACCCCTCTATAAACCTAAAAGGTGAGAATCTACAAGACAAACTGCAGAACAAAAAGGAAAATCCAAAAAAATTAGGTAAAAAAGAAAATCACAAATCAAGAAGGGGAGACAAACCTGTAGTTAACATGCCCAGGAAATCTGAGTGCAAAAGAGGAAGAATCTCTATAAGAGGAAAGGCATGCCGAACAAGTGAAGACGAGAGAAGCTCTAAATTGGTTAATTTGTCAGGTGCATTCCGTTCTCAAAATGTATGAATATTATGTGAAAAAATATATATATTACTGACCATAATACTATATAATAGTAAATTTGTGTGATATAAGTTATATCCAGACAAGCGGACAGATAATAAATACCTTAACCCTAGGTTAATACTGAAGGGCCCCACACATAACTCAAAGTAGTTGTGTTTGACTTTCTTTATCCTCCTTGGCTTCTCCTTCCGTCATTGACAGCGGAGTTTGGGCCGATCTCGAAGGGCTCTCTGCATTGTAGATTCCACATGCGTCTATCCTTTCCAAAGTACGAAGTTCACCATCCCATGTTTTAGTTTCTTTTTTTTTTTTTTTTTTTTTTTTTTTTTTTTTTTTTTTTTTTGAGTTTTTAGGTGCATGTTCCATAACCATAATCAAGGTTCAAAGATAATATGCCACCAATAACAAGACTTTGAATTCTCTCTGTGTAACTCTGCTGCTGCATTGAATCATCATAGTTTTGTTCACATCTTGGAAACAATTTTTTATTTTTTTATTCTCTCTGCTTTATGTTTTTTTGTGCAGATTTAGTTGAACATGGGAAAATCACCGGACCTCGCTTCTTTACCCTCTCACTTCCTATACACTGCCATCCCTTTATATTTATGCGGTCACGGTTAAACAATGTCAATATTTTATATCACTATTATTTTTTTATCTTATTATGTCTATAAAAAAATCAATATAAAATGTTGACGTGGCTTAATCGTAACCGCACACAATAGGAGGGGATGAAAGTGTATGGAAAGTGGGAGAGCAGAGAAACCTGGTCCGAAATCACCAGTTGTTGCTCTCAGAAAAGTTGATGCGAAGTAAGCTTCCCTTTTTATTTTCCGTTTTGCTGTGAATTTTCTTTTATTTATGTGATTTCATCGGTGATCTCCATTATGAATTTATTTTTAATTTTTTGAATTTTGACACGTGGAAGAGCTCATGAATCCCGTACGTTAATTGTTTTTTTCAATATTTGTTCATCTTATTAAATTCTATGATCAGTTTAGCCCTGTAAGAATACGTAATATTTCTTTGTGCAAAATATATAAACTTTGGTTGGTGGGGCATTTGGAATGCTTATCAGTTATTTACTTAAGGTGGTTTAAAGGAACAACTTAAACTTCTTGGGATGCCAGTTTTAAAAGTAAAGGGAGAGGTTGAAGCACCCTGCCAAGTTAAATGCTTGGGTTACATTTGACAGTGATGTGTTCCTCTTTGAGGCTAAATGTGTAATAAAAGCTTTTCATCTCTCTGCTCTTGCCATTCCTTATTATATGTAGGCACTAAGAGAATCTCATCGGTATGCAGGAACCATTTGAATGTTACTATATGTCAGATATCGAAGCTGGTCTTGGTTTGAAGAGGAACCACTTGATTGCTTTCTCTCCTTTTGGCTGAAAATGACCACGATTTAAGTGGGGTTTAGTCATTCAGTATTACGGTCTGGTGGTGTTTCTCTTCACTTGGAAGTGAGAGGTCTTAGATTCGAATCTTGTAGATGGCAAATTCGATACGAAATTAGGTTACATATTGTGTTACTTAGCCGAACTCCCCCTAGTGTAAAAATATATCCATATACTAAAAAAAAAAAAAAATGAGGTTCAAGGCATTTGGCTTCATACAGCTCTTTGTTTTGCCCAAACATTTAGTGAAGATGAGATATTAAATAGGTATGATACAAACTGGTTTTATACATGGTTTCTTTTTTGCTTAAAATGTTTTCTGAAAAAAAAAATAAAGATTACATTTCATAGATTATGTGACAGAGACAATGGTGATGCTTCTCTCTCTCTCAATGTGGTATAAAATCTGTGGATATAAGTGTACCCAACTTGGATGAAAGCCGATTAATGATAAATTTCTCATTGATTTTTTTGTGGGCATCCCGGCGGCAAAAGAGCTCATTTGAAGTCTTCAGGTGATTTTTTTTTTTTTTTTTTTGGAGCAACGCAGTTGGTTAGGGCTGAATGAAAAAGTCAGAGGGTTTCAAATGCAGTTGCTCTTACTGTGATATGGCACATTGATCAAATCACTGAAGTCTCCTTATTTTAGTAGTTGTTGCAGCACTGATATCACATTCAATTTTTTGTGTTATCTGCTGCCTTTTTTAATCTCATTATCCCCGTTTTTTTTATCTTTCTTTTGTTTATAATCCTTTTCTGCTGAAATATTGCTCTTCGAATTGTTTTGAGGATACCTAAATGCCCAAATTGTTGAAATTTGGTAATTTAGTGAGCTTTCATGTGCATTTTTGATTTGATTCTTATTTGAACTAAATCGAATTTGTAAGAAGTATCTTGGCATAACACAATTTTTATATGAATCCAAGTTTTTCAAGAATAGTAAAGGAGAGAAGGGAGTCTGATGTGTTTGGTGTAAAGTTAATTTGTTTGTATTCAAATATGAAGTACAACTTTTTTCTTACATATTAGACCGAATTGGTTTCAGCATGATTCAAGTCTCAGTATAGCTGGATATTTGTTTGCTCACACAAAAAATTTGTGCATAACTTCATGCGGTTTTATATAGAAATTATTGGATTTATTCATCATGAATTCACTTTTGTATAACTCCACCTACATGCCATGTTTTAATGATTAGTTAGTGGATTTTGTTAAAAGTGTTACATGTAAAGATTGGATACATTGAGGAATCGCTCTTTTGCATTTGGTGAAGAGGAATTACAATAACTCATGAAAATGGCCATGATGTTTGAGGAAATTTTTTTTACTTCCACCACAAGTCGGGTACTTATCTAAAACATATTTAATTACTTACATAACTTGATTTTCTTTGTTTCCACTCTGTTTGTGTTATGAATATCAATGGATTCTAAGTTTAGCATGTATTTTTTTTTTTTTTGTACAGTGGGATTAGCTACAATTCTCTAAACATGCTTACAGTGGAAAACATGATTTAGAACAGAGTGATTTAGAACAGAGTGTACAAGTCTTTACAGGCTAATCCTACAGGTAATAGAACTACGTCCTTTATCTCTGCTTGCATGCTTTTTAATGGAGGAAAATTGAATTTGTATGTTAGAATTAGCGTTCTTTTTGATGTTTAACTGTTGGAAAGGGTTCTTGAATTGTATTTTGGAATTAGTTTTTTTTATTCAGAACAAAAGGTCAATAATTCCCTTCCTACATTCCACATGTATGCAAGTAGTATTGTTTATTGTATATAATTTTACATGTTTTATATGATTTTAAAAAGAATTACCCTATAACCTCCCCCACCCCTTTCTCCTTCTCTCTCCTCCCTCTTTCAGATCCTAGGCCTATGCTTATGTGGTTATATATGAAAACTTTCTGATAGGGACTAAATTCAGACATGCAAGATGTGTGATCAGATCTCTAAAAAAGAGCTAGAGCAGGGATTTCGACCAAGGGGACCAAGGCATAGTCACGAAAGCCCCAAAGGAGCAACTGGAGGAATGTGTCGATAAAAACTTTTGTATATAACAATTCACCAAATATTTTCAATGCAAATAGTATTAATGTTTTGCAACACAATCTTTTATCTTGCAAACATAATCTTTCATACAGTTTTCAATCCCGCAGCAACGTGCGGGCACAAATTTCTAGTTAGGTTCTCTTTCCCTATAGCTAGGCACTTTTGATATGGAGAAGAGCAAGTCATTTTCTGAATACACCGCAGCTTACTCCGGCAGGTTCGACTTCCGGGGTCGGTTGAACTTGTACAACTTCAACGGGCCAACTCAGAAGGGAAGGGGTTTCGCAACATCAACTAATCCAGAACTCCAGAGGTAGAAGAGGGCCGACTTATACAATGTGTTTACTATGGAAGGTGAGGTTAAAACAAGTCTAAGAAACAACTTCAAGTGGATCAAGAACAGGTTCGTCACCGATGTTCTTTAAGATGGATGAATTCGAAATCCATAACATAAGCCTTTCTTGTGGTCACTAGCTACCTGGTCTTTCTTGGTTGTACACAGTTGGTTTCATCTGTCATGGTTATTATTGGTAATCTAATGGGAAATCCTCTTAAAATTAAGATCAAAGATGAAAAAAATTGTAAAAAGGGTTGTTTCTCTCAATGCAAAATTGCACTAAGACTACGGTGATATTATGTTGGTGGCGGCCTTAGGGTGCGGCCATTTGAACTATGATACGTTTTGTAATAATAGATCCATCTAATTTGACATGGCAAAGAATTAAATCGCAAGGGTATATTAAGGGAAAGTCATGCTAACAAAGCCTCACCCTTTTCATCGCTTAGCAACCTGGAGTTATTAATTGAAGCTAGAAGCAAAGATGTACTTGGTTTTCTACAAATGTCAATTTCAGTATTGTGCTTTCGGTTTTATCAATTTAATCATGTTTGTTCTCAATTTTAGTCAAATTTCTAATTTCCGTCAATTGGACTAATAGAATTAGGTAAGGGGAATCACTACAACAAAAAACCTCGCCAGATGAAAAAAATTTGTCGGCTCAAACCTGATTTTGTTGTTGTAGCCTTTCACCAACAGAGGTTCATCGTGAAAGATTAGTTAGGCAAAACTTGTTGCATGAAGCATAAAACGACAAAAATACAAGTCTGTTGGACAAAACAGAGTTAGCATGACTAATATACTCATCGGGCAAACGTGTGTTGACTGAATTGTCCTGACGAAATTTTCTTGCCTGACAAGAGCATCTCGTCTGTCAACAAAATATTAAATAATGTAATAAACTTGACTCGACGAAAGACCAACTCTAAGAAACCAAAAATTAAAAATAATATAAATTTTGTGTGACGGGCCAACAAATCGGAGCTAAAATGACTGTTAAATCGTGATTTTTCATTCTCACCATCGAATGATTTCATCCCACTACTTAACCTCTGAATGTGTTTTTGGGCAATTTTTGGCCTAGAAGATCTAAAAGTATATGCAAACATGTTTGACGGTTGGATTGTGGAAACTAGTTTTGTAGAATGCGTGTCCTATCAAAAGAATGGATTCCAAAACATTTACAGTTTAGTCTATATTTCCATTAAGTAGAATGTAAGTTTTTGTTGTATCCACATGTTTGATTGATGAACGGGTTTTTTCATTGTATTATTCTACGGTTGAGGATTGTATTTGTAAAAATCAACAAAATCGAAGCTCAAACGACTGTTAAATTGTGATTTTTCATTTCTAACCATCGAATGATTTTGTCCCTTATCTCTGAATATTTTTTTTGTGGTGATTTTTGTTGCCAGAGATCTCAAAGTATATGCAGTCATGTTTGACAGTTGGATCAAGGAAACTAGTTTCGTAGAATGTTTGTCCCGTCAAAAGAATGAATTCCAAAACACTTAAGAGTTTACTTTATACTTCCACTAAGTAGAGTGTAAGCTTTTGTTGTATCCACTAGTTTAAATATTTAAATTGATGACCGATCCGTTCATCATATTCTTCTAGGCTTGATGATTGTATTTGTAAAAAAATCAACAAAAAAATGGAGCTAAAACGACCATTAAATCGTGAATTTTTCATGTCTAACCGTTGAATGATTTCGTCCCATTACCTTATCTCCGAATGTTATTTGGATGATTCTTGGTGTAGGAGATCTCAAAGTATATGCAAACATGTTTATATCCCTTCCAACTACTAATTCTAATATTACCATTAGAATCTTATGTATGCACGTTCCGAACCCCCACAATTGGCTACCATACTCCTTCCTTTTCTCGCACTTACTCCTCTAATTTTTATCACCAAAACTACTCCTTAAAACTCAAGAAAAAAAAAAAAACTATTTTGTTATAGGCAACAACCACCAATAAACCTCACGTAACACTTTAAATTTAGGGTTAATCTTAGTTTATTAGTACATAAAGCTTTTTTTTGTCCCAGAGTCATACCTCAAGTTTTAATTTTGAGACAGTCTCATACATCTGTTAAGTTGGTTATTGAGTCTGTCGTTGACTAATGACGTGTATCCACGTGTCAATATGGGCCCACATGAATATTAAAAAATTTGAAATTTTAAAAACTAAAAAACTAAACCTAAACCATCCATCGTTGCCCAGACCCCTTATTCCTCATCCGTCCTGGCCGACTCGATCTCCCTCCTTTGTCCTTCTCCTCACTCGATTTCCTTCCCTCCGTCCCTATCCCACTCGCACTCATCCTTCCCTCACCACCTCCCAACCCGACCCATCCCTCCCATAATTGCTCCATAACCGACCTGAATTCCCGATTCGGACTCTCCATCACCGTGAAAACATAAAATTTACTGGTGCAGCATGACTAGATTTTGTCTCAGCAGCCTAATCTTCTGCTGCCCGATTTTTCCTTCGTAATCTACAACCTCCCCCTCAAATCTGTCGACTCAAAAGCTGCTATGTGAACTCCAGCGACACCACGTGCTCCAAGAAGCTGGCCTTCGCCCATAGCCTCGGCACCGAATCCGACATGTAGATAGTGGGGGACACTGCAGATAGAGGGGGAGGATATTTCAGATTCTTCGGCACCCCGTTCCTATCAGTGGCATCCATGTACGATGACACTGCCCTTTTTCTTGCTGCCGTTGAAAAAAAGGGAGAAGTTCGATTCTGCTGCCTCATTGTTGTTGTTTTCGACAGAGAAGAAAGAGAGAGAAGCCAGGCGGTGGTGCCGATTTAGGAAAAGAGAATTGGGAAATTGGCTTTGGTGGCTGTCGAAAAAAAGAGGAAGAACGAGGGGTCGTAAGGGTGAAGGAAAGGGAAAGCCCAAATCCCTATGGCTGATTTTTTTCTTTGTTTTTTTTTATTTTTAAATTTTTCTATATTTTTAATCCTTTTATTTTTCTATTTTTTTTATTTTGAATTTGCACCTGGACCCATGACACATGGCGTCCAGTCGTTGTCCACATGTGTACCACATCATCAGTTAACGGGAGACTTAACAGCCAGAATAACGGATGTATGATATTGTCCCAAAATTAACACTTTAAGTATGACTCTGGGACGAAAAAAACTTCATGTACTAAATGTTGAAAATCACAAAACTTGAAGATAGTAAATTGAGATTTACCCTTAAATTTATAAGGCACTGGACGGAGGGTTCTTTTGTGCAGATAAAAACAAATGTGAGAATAAGCATGCACATGATAAGTTTAAATTTAAAAACACTTGAAATTATCAACTTGATAAACGTAAAAAAATAAAATAAAGTCCTTAGTTTCTATTGTTCATTGATTAAGACCTTATCAGTTTTTAAATTTTGATCAAAGTTCGTAGCATTAATAAAAATTAGTAATTGGTTTAGAGTTTTAATACTCACACCCTTATTAAACTCCTAATTAATTTTCAATTCAAAAATTTCCAAAATATAAAAAAGAAAATTAGAATAAGTTTGTACCCTTAAAATTTTTAATCTTATATGTACCCATTCTTAAATACCAATTTGTTATACGAAAAATATAGCTTTTTTAAATATAAAATGTACCCATTTTTTTTATATAAAATTCATTCAATCTTAAGTCTAATTCATTTTTTAAACTTATATGGGTACATTCTATTTCGTTGATTTGAGAATATATCCATGTCAAATTTAATAATGTTATTAAGCCTAATATATATATATATATATATATATATATTTATTTATTTATTTATTTAGTTTTTTTTTTTTTTGGAAAATTGCACCCATGTCTTGGTACAGTAATTTTTTGGTTAGTTGTTGTGACAGCTCGTCCTAGATTTTTCGTACCGTAGGGGTGAAATGACGGTTTTGCCCCTAGTATGATTGTTTCGTTGTGTGGTCATTTTTTTGGGCTTTGGTTGGTGGAGTTTGGACCACACACACACCCTCACACTCACCCTTTCTCTCTGCCCTGTCCCGAGTCCCTCTCTCTCTCCCATTCCTATTTTTTTTGTACGGACAACAACCAAAACCCTTGAAACCTTCACAGATCGAGGAAACAATTTACATATTCGTGCTCGTGAGATCCTTAGGAGTTCAACCATACTCATTTCAGGTAAGGATACCTTTGTTTTCACGTCGAACTCGAGATCCCCGATTTTGGTCACTGTTCATGCACACGTTAATTCTTGTGTTTTTGGGAATTTCAAGCTTGTAGGAAGCTTGGTGAGGTCCTTAGGAGGCTCGGGGTGGTTCGTTTGAAGCTTGGTGAGTTAAAGGTTTGGCCGGAGTTGGTGGTGTTTTCCCGGCGAGATTCCGTGGGTTTTAGTGCTTAAAAGTGGTATGGAATTGTTCCTCTTGTTGTAAGCTTCATTTTGGTACCAATTTTGTGAAAATTGGTTGAAAAACGAAAAAGATACGAAGTTTTAAAAATTTCCCAGTTTTCCGGTGCCAGCGACAGCGCCGGAGTTTGGCCGGAGAAGATGACGGAATATTCCTAACGGCGTTAACGGCATCAGTTAGATTTAAAGGAATATTCCTGATGGCGTTAACTGGCGTCGTCAGTGTGCCAGGCACATGCCTGCGCGTGGACGGCGCGTGGGGGCGCGTGCGGCGTCGGAAAATTTTTCTAAAATATGGGGATGTTTCTGAGGTTGAGTAGATCACGTTAGTGTATTCATACACCCCATTTGAGCATTGTATGAGAAGTTATTTCGTAATGTTGGTTATGTGCCTTAAAATTAACGTTTTAATAGTTGTTTCGCATATAGGTGAGACCTATCCCGAGGACGAGCGCGGTCACTCGAGGCAAGGGGGTTATGACCCTTCTACGTACCAGTGAGTGGGCTTTTGGTTTTCTGTATATACCTATATACTTATGTTTTTCCCAGAAAGTGAAGTGAAATGCTTATATGTTTATATGCCATGTATATTGTTTGCCCAGTTATTTATGCATTATTGTTGCATATTTATATATGTGTTGGTGCTGCGGACGCACATGTAAGTGTCAGGTGAGTTATGGTTCATGTTTATGTTCAGTAGTGATTTGAGATGCATAGAGAGCTCATAACCTGCACCCTCAGTGTTAGTGTTCTCGCCCAGAGTTGGGCACAGTCCTTCACGTGATGTTAACCTCCCGCACCACACGCTCATCTTAGATCCAAGTTAGGTGCACAGTCCTGTCGTACATACCACTTTAGGTGGTTCCGACTCGTAGGTGACCCTCGATTATTCGCCTAGCCTTCACGTGATCGTAGCACTTGAGTGTACTTATTATACACTCAGTCCTGTCGTACATATCACTTTAGGTGGTTCCGACTCGTGTGCAGGTATAGTTAGTGAGATAGAGATTTGAGCTCTAGATTCAGCCGTACAGGTCACGTTAGGTAACTCCGGCTGACAGATTACATGGCATTGATTTGACATTTCCTGAGCACTTGCATTCTATTTAGAGGCATTTGACATGGCATATTCTCGAGCATGACTTATATATATGTATATTCTATTTTCTAGGAAGTATACAGGTTTTACGGCGAGGGGTTAGAACTTTGTTTATGAAATGGTTTTTGAAAAGCTTTGTTTTTGCCCACTCACGCTTTCTGTTTTGCGCCCCTCCAGGTTCTAGTTGGCTAGCACTTTTAGTGGCTCCTTAGAGGATTTTCCCGACATATCTGACAGATTATCACCAGTGTAAGACCACCTTTGGGTGTGTTTATGTAGTGTTGTTTCTCCCGAACTGCATTAGGTCTTCCGTGCTCTGAACTTTGTTTTTCACACTTACGCTTGCACATGTATGTTTTTACGTTGTGTATAGCTGGTTTTTATTTATTCGTACTTTTATTATTATTTATTAGCTTCCGCACTGTGCACATGGTTATGTCACTTCCACGTGACGGCCAGCATACCTTGATCTCGATCGGGGTGTGTCAGTTGTGAACATACCCATGTGTACACATACACACACACACACACACACAATACATAAGAGAGTATAATTTATCCTTAATATTTTTAATCTCATAAATTATGGGTTTTATTTATAATCTCATTAATATAAATAACTACAAATTTCATTTTTAATTTAAAAATATAATAGGGTAAAGTTGACACACCCCGATCTAGACCAGGGCATGCTGGCCGTCACGTGGGAGTGACGTAACCATGTACATAGTGCGGAAGCTAATAAAATAGTAATATAAATAGTACGAATAAATAAAAACTAGCTTTACACGAAGTAATAACAAACAAGTGCAAGCGTAAGTGCGACACTAAGTTCAGAGCATGAAAGCCTAATGCAGTCCAAAAGGAAACGACGCAACAAAAGCACACCCGAAGATGGTCCTACACTGGTGATCGTCTGTCAGATATGCCGGGGAAATCCTCAAGGAAACCACCAAACGCGCTAGCCAACTAGAACCTGGAGGGGCGCAAAACAAAAGCGTGAGTGGGCAAAAACAAAGCTTTTCAAAAACCATTTAATAAATAAGTTCTAACCCCTCGCCGTAAAACCCGTATACTTCCCAGAAAATAGTATATATATATAAGTCATGCTCAGGAATATGCTATGCCAAAACCTCAAAGTAAAATGCAAGTGCTCAGCTAATGTCGTAGCAATATCATATAATCGGTCAGCTGGAGTCACCTAACGTGACCTGTACGGCTGAATCTAGAGCTCAAATCTCTGTCTCACTAACTAGACCTGCACACGAGTCGGAACCACCTAAAGTGGTCTGTACGACAAGCCTGGGTGTAATATATATACGCTCAAGTGTTACGATCACGTGAAGGCTGGGCGAATAATCGTGGGTCACTTACGAGTCGAAACCACCTAAAGTGGTCTGTACGACAGGACTGTGCACCTAACTTGGATCCAAGCTGAGCGTGTGGTGCGGGAGGTGAACATCACGTGAAGGACTGTGCCCAACTCTGGGCGGGAGCATTGACACCGGGGGTGCAGGTTATGAACTCTCTATGCAACTCGAATCACTACTGAATGTAAACATACTCACAACTCACCTGGCACTTACCTGTGCGTCTGCAGCACCAAACATACGTGTATATATAAACAATTAACGATGCATAAACAACGGCAAACTATAGGCATGGCATATAAACAAATAAACGTTCTAAATCAATTTATGGGAAAAGTATAAGTATATAGGTATATACAGAAAACCAAAAGCCCACTCACTGATAAGTAGAAGGGTTGTAACCCCCTTGCCTCGAGTGACCACGCTCGTCCTCGGGATAGGTCTCACCTATATGCAAAACAACTACAAAAACGTTAATTTTAAAGCACATAACCAAACTTAAGAAATAACTTCTCATACAATGCTCAAATGGGGTGTATGAATACACCAACGTGATCTACTCAACCTCAGGAACATCCCCATATTTTTAGAAAAAAATTTCACCACCGCACGCGCCGGCCAAGGCACGGCCACACGCGCTGGCCACGCGCAGGCACGTGCCTGGCACGCTGACGGCGTCAGTTAACGCCGTCAGGAATATTCCGTTATCTTTAACGGTTTTCGTCAACGGCGTTAGGAATATTCCGTCAGTTTTGACGGAATATTCCTTTGTCTTCTCCGGCGAGGCTCTGGCGCCGTCGCCGGCGCTGGCGCTGGAAAATCGGGAAAAATTCAAATCGTGATATCTTCTTCGTTTTTCAACCAAATTTCACAAAATTGGTACCAAAATGAAGCTTACAACGAGAGGAACAAAATCATACCACTTTCAAGTGATAAAATCCACGAAATCTCACCTGGAAAACTTCACCAATTCCGGCCAACCTCGAAACTCATTATCCCAACGTCCAAAACCTTCAAACGAACCACCCCAAGCCTCCTAAGGACCTCACCAAGCTTCCTACAAGCTTGAAATTCCCAAAAACATAAGAAATTACGTGTGCATGAACAGTGCCAAAAATCGGGTATCCCGAGTTCGACGTGAAAACGAAGGTATCCTTACCTGAAATGGGTATGGTTGGATTCCAATGAACCTCACGAGCATGGATATGTACTTTGTTTCTTCGATCTGTGACGATTTGGGTGGTTTTGGAGTGTGTCCGTACACATGGGTATGAAAATGGGAAGGGAAATGGCACGAGACAGGTGCAGGGATAAGGGAAAGGGTGAAGGGAAGGTGTGGGGGAAAATGTGTGGTGCAAAACCAGCCACACCAAGCTCAAAACAACCACACAACGAAAAATCACACTAAGGGCAAAATCGTCTTTTCACGCGTACGTTTTTAAAATTTCCGGAACGGGCTGTCACAACCTACCCACCTTACAAGAATTTCGTCCCGAAATTCAAAACAACCATACAACCACCGCTAGTGACCAAAGAACAACCAAGGATACAAATCCCTCATCCGATCTTCTGTTTCCCATGTAGCTTCCTCCACAGAATGATTCCTCCACAAAACTTTCACTAAGTTCACCGTCTTGTTCCTCATAACCTTTTCCTTCCAATCTAGAATCGTCACTGGCTCCTCATCATAAGTCAAATCCGGATTGATTTCCAAGGGTTGTAGAGGTATCACATGAGACGGATCAACAACATAATGTCGAAGCATGGACACGTGAAAAACGTTATGTACTCTAGCTAACTCCGGAGGCAACTCCAACCTGTAAGCTACCTCACCAACTCGCTCAATGACCATGTATGGTCCGATGTACCTAGGACTCAATTTACCTTTCTTTCCAAACCGTACCACGCCTCTCCATGGTGAAAGCTTCAAAAATACCCAATCGCCAACCTCATACACTCTGTCAGTAGCATGCCGATCTACTAAACTCTTCTGCCTGTCCTGGGCTGCCTTCAGGTTAGACTTGATTACCTGAACATTTTGAGTAGTCTCCTCAACAATTTATGGGCCTACCAAAACTCTTTCTCCGACCTCTGACCAACATAAAGGTGTGCGACAAGACCTACCATACAATGCCTTAAATGGTGCCATACCGATACTCGAATGAAAGCTGTTGTTGTAGGCAAATTCCATTAAATCCAACCGCTTATGCCAAGCATCACCAAACTGTAATACCGAAGCTCGCAACATATCCTCCAATGTCTGAATGGTTCTCTTTGACTGTCCGTCCGTCTGAGGATGATACGCCGTACTATAAAGTAGTCTCGTACCCAAAGCTTCCTGAAACGCCACCCAAAACTTAGATGTAAATCGTAGATCACGATCCGAGACAATACTCACAGGGACACCATGGTATTTCACGATCTTCGAGATGAACAACTCCGCTAATCGACCCAAAGAATACTTCTCCCTCACTGGAATAAAATGTGCTGACTTAGTAAGCCGATCAACAATCACCCAAATGTCGTCAAAGCCATTATGTGTACGCGGAAGCTTGTACACAAAGTCCATAGTAATATTTTCCCATTTCCACTCTGGAACGGGAAGCGGCTGCAACAACCCAAACGGCTTCTTCCTTTCCGCCTTAACTTGCTGACAAACAGCACACCTACTCACATACTCAGCTATCTCCCTCTTCATACCCGGCCAATAATAAAACGGTCGAATGGTATGATACATTTTAGTAGCTCCTGGATGCATAGCATAAGCCGAGATATGTGCTTCATCGAGAATTTCTTTCTTTAAATCTAAATTATTAGGCACAAACATCCTACCTTCCTGCATCAGCATGCCATCCGAGTCACGAACTCTGAGGTCTCTCCTCCTCCCTCGATCTCGAGCTTGGATTAATTCTTGAGTCTCCCTATTAGCTACCTGAGCTTCAAGCACCCGATCCACTAAAATTGGCCTAACTTGAAAATTAGCAAGTAAAGCCATATCTCTATCTTCTGCTTCCAACCTCACTCTCGTAGAACGTAAGTCTATCAGAAGAGGAATACGACTAGCGTACAACGCATTGATACGGCCCTGAGACTTCCCGCTAAGTGCATCAGCCACAACATTTGCACGACCAGGGTGATAATCAATCGTGCAGTCATAATCACTGAGCAGCTCCATCCACCTCCGCTGACGAAGATTAAGTTCCTTCTGCGTAAAAAGATACTGAAGACTCTTGTGATCTGTAAAGATCTTACATTTCTCTCCATAAAGATAGTGTCTCCACAACTTCAACGCAAAAATAATAGCGACTAACTCCAAATCATGTGTAGGGTAATTCAACTCATAGGGTTTCAGTTGCCGTGAAGCATAAGCAATCACCCTACCATGCTGCATCAACACACATCCCAGACCATTCAAAGAAGCATCATTATAGACCTCGAAATCACCACTATCGTCCGGGAGTGCCAAAACAGGTGCATGAGTGAGACAATACTTCAACTGCTGGAAACTCTGCTCACACTTATCATCTCACTCAAATTTAATGTCCTTCCTCATTAATCTCGTCAATGGTAAAGCAATCACAGAAAAATCCTTAACAAACCATCGATAGTACCCTGCTAAACCAAAGAAACTCCTCACCTCAGTAACGGTTCGCAATTGCTCCCATTTCTCCACAGCTGCGACCTTCTGAGGATCCACCAAAATACCCTGAGCGGAAATGATGTGCCCCAAAAACGCAACTTGGTCTAACCAAAACTGGCACTTGCTAAACTTAGCATACAATTGATGTTCCCTCAACCTTTTCAACACCAAAGTAAGATGTCGAACATGCTCCGCTTTAGATCTAGAATACACCAAAATGTCGTCGATGAAAACAATAACAAACCTATCCAAATATGGCTGGAACACCTGGTTCATCAAATCCATAAAACCAGCTGGTGCATTCGTCAAACCAAATGGCATATCCAGAAACTCGTAATGACCATAACGAGTTCTGAACGCCGTCTTAAGAACATTATCCCTACTAATCTTCAGCTGATAATATCCAGACCTCAAGTCAATCTTGGAGAATACACAAGCACCTCGAAGCTGATCAAACAAATCATCAATACACGGCAACAGATAACGGTTTTTAATCGTCACCCGAGTCAATTGCCGGTAATCAATACATAGCCTCAAAGTTCCGTCTTTCTTCCTCACAAACAATGCTGGAGCTCCCCAAGGTGAGTACTAGGCTGAATAAAACCCTTATTCACTAATTCCTGCAACTGAACTTTCAATTCCCTTAACTCAGCGGGAGCCATACGATAAGGAGTCAAGGAAATAGGATTAGTACCTGGAAGCAACTCGATGGTGAACTCCATGTCTCGGTCCGGCGGTAAACCAGGTAAATCCTCAGGAAAAACATTGGGAAAATGTCTGACTACCCTCACATCCTCAACTCTATTAGGAGTAGCCTCATCCAACACCACGTGAGCCAAGTACCCCTGGCAACCTTTAGATAACAATCTTTTCGCTCGCAAAGCTGAAATAACGCCATGTCTCACCCCACTCTGCTCGCCCACAAAAGTAACCACAGGTAGTCCAGGACGATGGAACGTAACTATTTTCCCGTAACAATCAATATTGGCATGATAGAAATACAACCAATCTGTGCCCAGAATCACATCAAAGTCAACAATATCTAACGGGATGAGATCAGCTGGCATAACAACATTTTCCACTATCACTGGACATCCTGGGTACAACGATCTACAATACATCTCTCCCATCTAGGCATAGCGAACTCTAAATCATACCCTAAAGGTGTGGGGCGAGGTTGCGTCACTTGAACAAATGTATAAGAAATCACAGAATGTGTAGCACCACAATCAATTAGTACTCTAGCAAAATAACCAAGGATATTTAACGTACCCATGATCAAATCTGGATTGTTCTGAGCATCCTGCAGAGAAATGTTATGAATACGCCCCTGGGTGTGCTGTCGTCCACCTCGACCTCTACTCGTCTGGCCACCACGACTCTGAGTGCCACTCCCCTGACTGGGCTGACCAGACTGCCTCGAAGACCCCGCACTACTCGTAGCAATCTCTCCCTGCTGAATCTGTCCTCCCTGAAACCATTGAGAACCGCATGCTGGAGTTGGAGGATACGGCGTATAGCCGCTAGAATACGGAAGATAACCACCCTGGGGATATGGGTCCTGGGGATACTGATATTGTCCCGGGGCATAAGGAACAGCATCTCCCTAATAGTAGTAGGCACCACCTCGACCTGTCTGCCCAAAACCACTTGGACCCTGAATCTGCTGAATCGGTGCAGGTGGCAGCAAGAAAGTCTGCTGTGGCTTCTGCTGCTGACTATGGGGACAATTTGCAGCCCGATGTCCCATCTGCTCACAAGTAAAACAACCACTGCTGCCATGCCTACACTCACCAAAATGTTGATTATTACACCTGCGGCAAACTAGGGCCCTACCTCTACCACCATCACCCTGTCTCTAGCCTCTAGCACCACCAGCAAACCTACCTCCATGTCCTTAACCAGTGGCGCTAAAACCCCCGCTAGAAGAGCTAGAACTAGTGCCACCCCTCTTGAAGTTTTGTGTCCTACGAGGCCCGAGCGACGCCTGACCTTTACCCTTATCATCCTTCCTCTGATTACCGTCTTTCTCTTCCTCCTCACTCTCGCTCGGCATATTTTCTGAATCCTCAATTCTTAACAGAATCTCATAGAACTCCTGGTAGGTATCACAGTGGGTAGTGGTCGCCATCGAACGCCACTTCTTCTTAGTGCCTAAACGGAAACGACGAAGCATCTCCGCTGGATTGCCAGCAACATCTGGATGATAGTGAGACAAGTCAGTAAATCTCCGGTAGTACTCATTTGCCGTTAACTTCCCCTGTCTCAGCTCAGTGAATTCCTGCTTTTTTTGGTCAATATACTCAGGAGGCACAAACCTTCGATAGAACAACTCTCGGAAAACATCCCAATCAGTCTTCTCAGCTAGAGTCAAACGACGAAGTTCCTGCTCCCACCAGGATGCAGACTCCTTACCCAAAAACCACGATGTCGTCTCAACCCACTTCTCGACAGGGAAATTCCCCTGACTGTGCAAAACACGAAAAGTCTTCTCAATATGCTCCAACCATCGCTCCGCACCCTCATGACCCTCGTTACCTTCGAACTTATCCAACTTCAAATTATACATAGTCTCCAGAGGAGTCCTCTGGGGAGGGCGGATCACCGACTGAATAGCTATAGCAATAGCTTCCCCCAGCTGAGTAATATCGGGGAAACTAGGCTCAGCAGAGCGACGTGGTTCCCGACGAGGCGGCATAATTCTGACAGAAGACACCAAAACCATTAGAATACTCACAAAAGTACAGAACTGCCAAACCTAGGCTCTGATACCAAACTGACACACCCCGATCTAGACCAAGGCATGCTGGCCGTCACGTGGGAGTGACGTAACCATGTGCACAGTGCGGAAGCTAATAAAATAGTAATATAAATAGTACGAATAAATAAAAACTAGCTTTACACAAAGTAATAACAAACAAGTGCAAGCGTAAGTGCGACACTAAGTTCAGAGCATGAAAGCCTAATGCAGTCCAAAAGGAAACGACGCAACAAAAGCACACCCGAAGGTGGTCCTACACTGGTGATCGTCTGTCAGATATGCCGGGGAAATTCTCAAGGAAACCACCAAACGCGCTAGCCAACTAGAATCTGGAGGGGCGCAAAACAAAAGCGTGAGTGGGCAAAAACAAAGCTTTTCGAAAACCATTTAATAAATAAGTTCTAACCCCTCGCCGTAAAACCCGTATACTTCCCAGAAAATAGTATATATATAAGTCATGCTCAGGAATATGCTATGCCAAAACCTCAAAGTAAAATGCAAGTGCTCAGGTAATGTCGTAGCAATATCATATAATCGGTCAGCCGGAGTCACCTAACGTGACCTGTACGGCTGAATCTAGAGCTCAAATCTCTATCTCACTAACTAGACCTGCACACGAGTCGGAACCACCTAAAATGGTCTGTACGACAGGCCTGGGTGTAATATATATACGCTCAAGTGCTACGATCACGTGAAGGCTGGGCGAATAATCGCGGGTCACCTACGAGTCGGAACCACCTAAAGTGGTCTGTACGACAGGACTGTGCACCTAACTTGGATCCAAGCTGAGCGTGTGGTGCGGGAGGTGAACATCACGTGAAGGACTGTGCCCAACTCTGGGCGGGAGCACTGACACGGGGGGTGCAGGTTATGAGCTCTCTAAGCATCTCGAATCACTACTGAATGTAAACATACTCACAACTCACCTGGCACTTACCTGTGTGTCCGCAGCACCAAACATACGTGTATATATAAACAATTAACGATGCATAAACAACGGCAAACTATAGGCATGGCATATAAACAAATAAACGTTCTAAATCAATTTATGGGAAAAGTATAAGTATATAGGTATATACGGAAAACCAAAAGCCCACTCACTGATAAGTAGAAGGGTCGTAACCCCCTTGCCTCGAGTGACCACGCTCGTCCTCGGGATAGGTCTCACCTATATGCGAAACAACTACAAAAACGTTAATTTTAAAGCACATAACCAAACTTAAGAAATAACTTCTCATACAATGCTCAAATGGGGTGTATGAATACACCAACGTGATCTACTCAACCTCAGGAACATCCCCATATTTTTAGAAAAAAATTTTACCGTCGCACACGCCACCACGCGACGGCCACGCGCGGGCACGTGCCTGGCACGCTGACGGCGTCAGTTAACACCGTCAGGAATATTCCGTTATCTTTAACGGTTTTCATCAACGGCGTTAGGAATATTCCTTCAGTTTTGACGGAATATTCCGTCGTCTTCTCCGGCGAGGCTCCGGCACTGTCGCCGGCGCTGGAAAATCGGGAAAAATTCAAATCGTGATATCTTCTTCGTTTTTCGACCAAATTTCACAAAATTGGTACCAAAATGAAGCTTACAACGAGAGGAACAAAATCATACCACTTTCAAGTGATAAAATCCACGAAATCTCACCTGGAAAACTTCACCAATTCAGGCCAACCTCGAAACTCACTATCCCGACGTCCAAAACCTTCAAACGAACCACCCCAAGCCTCCTAAGGACCTCACCAAGCTTCCTACAAGCTTGAAATTCCCAAAAACATAAGAAATTACGTGTGCATGAACAGTGCCAAAAATCGGGTATCCCGAGTTCGACGTGAAAACGAAGGTATCCTTACCTGAAATGGGTATGGTTGGACTCCAATGAACCTCACGAGCATGGATATGTACTTTGTTTCTTCGATCTGTGACGATTTGGGTGGTTTTGGAGTGTGTCCGTACACATGGGTATGAAAATGGGAAGGGAAATGGCACGGGACAGGTGCAGGGATAGGGGAAAGGGTGAAGGGAAGGTGTGGGGGAAAATGTGTGGTGCAAAACCAGTCACACCAAGCTCAAAACAACCACACAACGAAAAATCACACTAAGGGCAAAATCGTCTTTTCACGCGTACGTTTTTAAAATTTCCGGAACGGGCTGTCACAAAAGTACAAAAAACTACCTCAACTATTGGGGTCACGACAGTTTCATACCTCATCTTTTAAAATTGACAATGTCATACCGCATCTTACGAATTTGTGACAATGTCATACCTCCATCAATTTTTCTGTTAAGTGCTGACGTGGCAAAAGACGGGGACCACTTTCTATTAAAAAATTAATAAAAAATTATTAAAAACTAAATTTTTTTGAATATTAAAAAAATAAATAAAAGTAAAAAAAAAAAAAAAAAACCTTAGTCGTCCCTTCCCTCCCCCCTCTCCCCTCTCTCTCCTCTCTCTCCCCATCTTCATCTGCTTTATCTTTAACACACAAAAAAAAAAAAAAAAAAAATTGAAAACCCAACCCCAGCCGCCCCCCTCCCCTAGGAGAAGGAGGAAGAACCGAAGAAGAAGAAGGAGGACAAAAAAAAAAAAAAAAAAAAAAAAAAAAACCCCAGAAGAAGGAAGAAGAAGAAGAAGGAGGAAGAAAGAGAAGAACAAAAAAAAATTGAAATTGGTGCGGTTTCCATTTTTTTAATTTTTCTGGGTTGCAGTTTCCATTTTTTTTTTTTTTCCTCCTCCTTCTTCTTCTTCAGTTCTTCCTCCTTCTCATGGGGGGAGGGGGGGCGGGTGGGGTTGGGTTTTCAAAATTTTTTTTTTTTAACCTCCTCCTCTTCTTCCTCCTTCTTTTTCTTCTTCTTCGATTCCTCCTCCTTTTCCTGGGGGGCGGGTGGGGTTGGGTTTTCAAATTTTTTTTTTTTTTTTTTTTTTTGTGTTAAAGATTAAGCAGATGAAGATGGGGAAAGAGAGAGAGAGGAGGAGGGAAGGGACGACCAAGGTTTTTTTTTAATTTTTTTTTTTACTTTTATTTATTATTTTAATATTAAAAAAATATTAAATTTTTTTTTTTAGTTTTTAATAATATTTTATTACTTTTTTAATAGAAAGTGGTCCCCATCTCTTGCCACATCAGCACTTAACAGAAAAATTGACGGAGGTATGACATTGTCACAAATTCGTAAGATGCGGTATGACATTGCCAATTTTAAAAGATGAGGTATGAAACTATCATGACCCCAATAGTTGAGGTAGTTTTTTGTACTTTACCCAATATAATAACCTACATTACTATATTAATGTCAGGGACTTCGATTAAAAATTAAAAACCACAAATATTTCAGTCAAATAACATTAGTAGTTAGGGACCGCATCCAAAATGTCTCCAAAGATTTCAGTCATAAATTCCATAACACTTTCTCTCTCAAATTCTGATTTTGGCATCTAAGATTTTTCGGCCAAAGCTCTCTCTCCCCCCCCCCCCCCCCCCAATTCATTGTGGACGCATGAGGCTTTTGGCCTTAATCCTAGGTGTTATTATTTTGCAGGTGCATTTTCGTCAAAGGAGAAGATGGCGAAAATTTGCATCCACAATTGGGAGTTACCTTTTTAGTGAAAATTTGATGAGTAGTGATGAGAGGGTTTTGAATAAATACCATTTTGATCACCTTTGACTCTTCCTTGATTGAGCCGTTATTGTCTATTGCATAAGCGTGGGATTCCCAGTGTGAGTCGAGGGTAATTTTATCTTTTTCACCCGAAAGTCCACGTGTCGTCTCCATATAATTTTCTGGATTATTTTTGGCTCCACACCTATTATTTCATGTAATGAAAGAAAATATTACTGCTGCCCTGAGGACGTAGGTATACTTGCCGAACCTCGTAAATATTGTGTCACATTTACTTTATATTCCAATGCACACATACGGTCGATTATACAACAATTCTGACATATGCAGCAGCCACCCAAAAACCTCACATAATGCTTAAATTTATAACGCACTGTGCTGAGGTTTCTTTTGTGCAGATAAAAACAAATGTGAGGATAAGCATGCACATGATAAGTTTAAATTTAAAAACACTTGAAATTATCAACTTTATAAATGTACAAAAAAAATTATCATATTAGCTGCAAACGAACTTTCCATATAACATGGCAACTAATAGATATATTGGGCTGGTCCAAAAATATTCTAACCACTCAACATTAAGCTCAAAATCAGATCAAGTTAAATACCAAGTAAGACCTACCTATATACATGAATGACATACTTACTCGAGTTGAAGTCTCTGAAACGTTTGACATTATGTGATTTTTTTGTCGAAGTTTGACATTATGTGATTAAGAGTACGAAAGACAAACTTAGACTAAAATAATTTAACCGAAAACATGCACTAGTCTAAAATATTACAAAGTCAGACGTTCTGTTAAGAATGCCAACTTTACTCTAACAATAAATAATATAAAAAGGTTCAACAGTTTAATTGCCTAACTTCATAATTCATTATCAGTCTCACAAAAAATGTCACTTGAACGAGAAGTATGTATATAGGGGTTGAATGCGAGATATAGGCTGTATATACAAGCATATAATTTATAATTTATCGTTAACGGGGAAGATCATCAGAAATTGTTAAACCATTCATGGTACAACTATTAGCAGCTATTTGATGCTGCATATTTGGAGATCTTCCTGTAAAAAATGCCGGTCGCTCAGGTTTGGGAAGACTAATAGTTTCAGTTTTCAACATTAAAACAACTGATGACATGGTCGGCCTGCTGTTTGCATCCTCTTGAACACACAATAGTCCAATGTGGATGTATCTCAAAACTTGATCCGGCCTGCACGAATCTTTCGAAAGTATTGGATCTATCAAATCCAACCCTTTTCCTTCATTCCATGATTGCCAAGCCTGTAAAACAATAATTTTTAAGGATGGGATTATAAAATAGTATACTACCCTTCTCTTTGATAGCTTAGCCAAATAATAATTTGGGAATAATGATGTATGTATAAATAATTCTTATACCAAGTTATCAAATACTTACGTGTGCTATAAGTGTAGGAAAACGGCAGTTAAAGCCTAAAAAGTTCTTTCTCCCCGTGGTGATCTCAAGCAGGAGTATACCAAAGCTAAAGACGTCTGATTTTACTGAATATATTCCTTCTATTGCATATTCTGGAGCCATGTAACCACTTGCATATACAAAATTATTGCTTTGAGACTTTTTAATTAGAAAAAACAAATATATTTTTGAGTCAATCTATGGTACTTTATTAAAACAATAAGATATCAGTACTCTTTAATTTTAATGTCAATATTGTAATTCAATAACGTTCAACACAATTGCAATATACTACCTTGATAGTGTAATCTAGTATCCACACAGTAACTGACAACCTCGGTAATCTAACCCTAGATAATTTATACATTTATACAAAAATAAAATTAATCAATGGTATAAGGTAATTCATTAAACTTAAATCTATGGTCTAAGATAATCCTTAACATTTATGATTAAGATAATTCTTTGAACTTAATCAATAGTCTAAGATAATCCTTAAATTTTTATTAAAACAAACTCTATCTAACACTAAGATTATTTGTTGAACTTAATTAATGGTCTAAAATAATTTTAAAATATTATTATATTAAAGGGTACTGGTACCTTTATTTTTTAATGAGGTACCGTAGAATCCTCCTATTTTATATGTGAAGGTATATAAGTTGAAACTTAAATAGGATCGAAGGTTATATAAATTGAAACTTATTAAGTTTCAACGACTCTTTCGGTATTTCCTTGAGTTTGATCATCAACTCCAAACATTTTAGCCATCCCAAAATCTGATATTTTTGGATTCATTTCGCCATCTAACAAGATGTTGCTAGCTTTTAAATCACGATGTATAACTCTAAGCCTAGAATCTTCATGAAGATATAAAATTCCTCGAGCGATTCCTCCTATTATCATGCAACGTCTCGACCAATCCAGCTGTTCTCGTTTCTTTGGTTCTGCATGGGTAACATTTATCAAAGACAAGTTAAAATTTACAGC
This sequence comes from Pyrus communis, assembly GCF_041283825.1. Classification (NCBI taxonomy): domain Eukaryota; kingdom Viridiplantae; phylum Streptophyta; class Magnoliopsida; order Rosales; family Rosaceae; genus Pyrus; species Pyrus communis. Next base: position 32,498,693 of record NC_142569.1, on the reverse strand, counting down.
CAATTACACACACACACACATATATTGTAATTAACAAAGGAAAATATTTGGTCAAATGATATTCACAAACCAAATAGAAATTTGTCAAGACTTTTGTTGGGTACATATTCATAGACAAGTAAGGTTTCTTCTCCTTCCATGCAAAATCCCAGTAGCCTCACAAGGTTTCTGTGTTGAAGTTTGGCTACCAATACCACCTCATTCTGAAATTCTGGTACACCTTGTGTGGAGTTTTTCGATAGCCGTTTTACTGCTATTTCTTGTCCATTACCAAGTGTGCCCTACAATGTAATGTGAACTAAGCAGTAAGCGTTGTAAATACTATTAATTATGTAGTATAATATGTAATCAAAACTAATTAAGGTCGTTTAGTTAATCAATTATTGTAAATACATAGACAATTCATAATATATATATATATATATATGTTTTTTTTTACCTATTTTGACCATTTAGTTTTATACAATTCAATGTGTAAAAGATCACATTTTTTTTTTTTTGTTGATTTTTGCATAAATATTTTTTCACATAGCGATGATCAGGAACTATTTTCGAGTAGGAATGCCTCCATAATTTTGTGGAGCGAAGGATCTCATGCAAATAGACATTTTCATACCTTGAAAACGGCACCAAACCCTCCTTCACCTAATTTGTTATCATCTGAAAACTTGTTCGTGGCAGTTTCAATAGTTCCCAATCTAAATTGCAATGACTCAACAGTCATCTTCATATCATTACTAACCACAAACATTGACTCAAAAGATTAGATATCTTAAAGTAAAAAATTTATTAAGAAATTGAAGTAATATATAAATACTTTTCAAATCTTTTTATTAATTAATTACCTTTTTTCTTTTGTCGTTTGGAGTGGTATCTCTCTTTGACGTTCTGAGTCTCTTGCGAAAGAAGCATCCCACAACTAACGAACAGAAAGCAACTGAACCAAGAGTACCAACGATGATTATCATCGATGAGGATTTGCTGCTTCCTGTATGAATACAAAATTATAATAAATATATCTCTGGGCCTACCTAACAATAATCAAAGAGCTAAACGATTTTTATTTTGATTATTTGCTGTAAGAATCATCTTTAAAGGAGAATATAAAAATGAACAATTCATATTATTACGTCGTGAGATGAAACTCAACACGGTGATTTGTGGCATATGAAATTATATACGAGGGTAGCAATTTTTATCAGTCACAAGAATTGTAGAAAGCTTGAAGGATATCATCATTTACCAGATCTGTTTGTCAGAGAAGGCGGCGGCGGCGACGGTGAAAGCATAGGCGGCGGCGATGGTGAAAGCGTAACCGTCGGAGTAGATGTTTGTGACGACGGTGTGTTGGCAATTACCGTCGTCGGAGTAGCAGGTGTTTGTGACGACGGTGTGTTGGCAATTACGATGGGAACGGCATCTGTGGTAGTACTGGGCAATGCAATAAGAAGTAAGAGAGAACGTAGAAAGGGATCATGTCGCGTTGCTTGGAAAAACCAAGGGATTTTGATAAGACGATTAATTTGTTCAAGTTTTGCTAAAGTATCTAAGTTATAAGTTTATAACAATGTCAATGCACGCGGCGGCGCTTGACTGACCTGACTCCTGAGTTCAGGGGTGGAAAAAAATACCGAATATTCCAAATTGAACCCAAAAAAAATCCCGAAATCGAATCGAGAAAATACCAAACCGAAAATCCTAAAAATTTCGGTATCCAATACTGAACCGATCCCAGAATTTCAATACCGGAATCAGTCTTGCATTTTCATTCGTTCGGTAATTCTGAACCGAAAGTACCTCTTTGCCTGTGTTGGATTTTAAAACATCATTGTCTGATACTAGTCTATTTGTTAAAAATGATGACAGAGATGTTATTACCAAGGTTCTAAAAAAACTAGGAGCTAGTCGGGTAGTGGGCTAACGCCTAACGCCTAGACGGCTAGGAGGGATCTAGGCGGACGGCTATGCGGATTTAGGTAAATTTCTTGTATATCTTATAAATAAATACATATTGACACTTACAAAAAATTATACTTATGTAAAATTCATGGATAATATAATAAAATAATGATAAAATACAAAATAAAATATCTAACAAGTCCCAAATTTAAAAACATATTAAGCCTAAATACCGTATAACTTAAGACATTTTAAATGATTATATCTAATTTTAAAAAAAAATAAAAGTAAAAATCCCATGTAATGGATTGGGTGGTTCGTAATAAAGAAAATTTTGATGTTAATATGTGTGATTTATAATAATTTACAAAATATTTTATTTTTTAGAGATCATATTAATTTATGTTGAATTTAAAGAGTAGTAAAAATGTCAAATATGTGGATGTGGAAAGGGCACACTAGGACGCATAAAGATGGGCTCTGCATCAATACTTATTGGTAATGACATTTTCAGCCTGACACCCCCATCAGTTTTTATGAGAAACTGACAGCCTATGACTTTTGACAAAAAGCAAGTAATTTGATGCTAGCTGTCCAAATTGATTGGAGAGAAACTAGGAAAAAAAAATTAAATAAGAAAAAGTATGTAGAATGATCACGTAGTGTGCAAGGAAGAGAGAGAAAGTGATCGCCTTCGTCTTTTCTCTTCGCCAAAGTGAGAATCAAAAGAAACTAAAAAAAATGGTATTTTTCTTCATTTGGAAATGAGAGATTTTAAGATCGAATTTTATGGATGACGAATTCGATATGAAATTAGGTTATATATTGTGTTATTTAGCCGAACTCCCCCTAATGTAAAAATATATCTATGTACTAAAAAAAAAATGGGGTTCAAGGCATTGGGCTTCATACATACAGCTCTTTGTTTTGCCCAAACATTTAGTGAAGATGAGATATTAAATAGGTATGATACAAACTGGTTTTATACATGGTTTCTTTTTTGATTAAAATGTTTTTTGAAAAAGAAAAATAAAGATTACATTTAGGGCTGCATGAAAATGTCAGAGGGTTTCAAATGCAGTTTCTCTTACTGTGTGTGATATGGTGCATTGATCAAATCACTGAAGTCTCCTTATTTTATATTTAGTAGTTGTTGCAGCACTGATATCACATTCAATTTTTTGTGTTATCTGCTGCCTTTTTTAGTCTCATTATCCCCTTTTTTTTTTTTATCTTTCTTTTGTTTATAATCCTTTTTTGCTGAATTATTGCTCTTCGAATTGTTTTGAGGATACCTAAATGCCCAAATTGTTGAAATTTGGTAATTAAGTGAGCTTTAATGTGCATTTTTTATTTTGTTCTTATTTGAACTAAATCAAATTTGTAAGAAGTATCTTGGCATAACACAATTTTTATCTGAATCCAAGTTTTTCAAGAATAGTAAAGGAGAGAAAGGAATGTGTTGTGTCCGGTGCAAAGTTAATTTGTTTGTATTCAAATATGAAGTACAACTTTTTTCTTACATATTAGACCGAATTGGTTTCAACATGATTCAAGTCTCAGTATAGCTGGATATTTGCTCACACAAAAAATTTGTGAATACCTTCATGCGGTTTTATATAGAAATTACTGGATTTATTCATCCTGAATTCACTTTTGTATAACTCCACCTACATGCCATGTTTTAATGATTAGTCAGTGGATTTTGTTAGAAGTGTTACATGTAAAGATTGGATACATTGAGGAATCACTCTTTTGCATTTGGTGAAGAGGAATTACAATAACTCAGAAAGTGCCCATGATGTTTGAGGAAATTTTTTTACTTTCGCCACAAGTCAGGTACTTATCTAAACATATTTAGTTACTTACATAACTTGATTATCTCTGTTTCCACTTTGTTTGCGTTATGAATATTAATGGATTCTAAGTTTAGCATGATTTTTTTTACAGTGGGATTAGCTACAATTATCTAAACATGCTTACAATGGAAACCATGATTCAGAACAGAGTGTATAAGTCTTTACAAGCTAATCCTACCGGTAATAGAACTACGACCTTTATCTCTACTTGCATGCTTTTTAATGGAGAAAAATTGAATTTGTATGTTAGAATTAGCGTTCTTCTTGATGTTCAACTGCCTGAAAAGGGTTCTTGAATTGTATTTTGGAATTAGTTTTTTTTTTATTCAGAACAAAAGGCCAATAATTCCCTTCCTACGTTCCACATGTATGCAAGTAGTATTGTTTATTGTATATAATTTTACATGTTTTATATGATTTTAAAAAGAATTACCCTATAACCTCCCCCACCCTTCTCTCCTCCTCTCTCCTCCCTCTTTCAGATCCTAGGCCTATGCTTATGTGGTTATATATGAAAACTTTCTGATAGGGACTAAATTTAGACATGCAAGATTGTGTGATCAAACCTCTAAAAAAGAGCTAAAGTAGGGATTTAGACCAAGAGGACCAAAGCATAGTCATGAAAGCCCCAAAAGGAGCAACTTGAGGAATGTGTCGATAAAAACTTTTGTATATAACAATTCACCAAATGTTTTCAATGTAAATAGTATTAATGTTTTGCAACACAATCTTTTATATCTTACAAACATAATTTTTCATACAGTTTCAGTCCCGCAGTAACGCGCGGGCACAAATTTCTAGTTAGGTTCTATTTCCCTATAGCTAGGCACTTTTGATATGGAGAAGAGCAAGTCATTCCCTGAATATACCGCAACTTACTCCTGCGAGTTCGACTTCTAGAAGTGGTTGAACTAGTACAACTTCAACGGGCCAACCCCAGAAGGGAAGCGGTTTCGCAACATCAACTAATCCAGAACTGCAGAGGTAGAAGAGGGTCAACTCATACAATGTGTTTACTATGGAAGGTGAGGTTAAAACAAGTCTAAGAAACAGCTTCAAGTGGATCAAGAACAGGTTCGTCACCGATGTTCTTTAAGATGGATGAATTCGAAATCCATAACATAAGCCTTTCTTTTAGTCACTAGCTACTTGTTCTTTCTTGATTGTACACGGTTGGTTTCGTCTGTCACGGTTATTATTGGTAATCTAATGCGATCTGAAAATTAAGATCAAAGATGAAAAAAAATTGTAAAAAGGGTTGTTTCTCTCAATGCAAAATTGCACTAAGACTACGGTGATATTATGATGGTGGCGGCCTTAGGTGCGGCCATTTGAACTGTGATACGTTTTTGTAATAATAGATCCATCTAATTTGACATGGCAAAGAATTAAATCGCAAGGGTATATTATGGGAATGTCATGCTAACAAACCCTCACCCTTTTCATCGCTTAGCAACCTGGAGTTATTAATTGAAGCTAAAAGCAAAGATGTACTTGGTTTTCTAGAAATGTCAATTTCAGTATTGTGCTTTCGGTTTTATCAATTTAATCATGTTTGTTCTCAATTTTAGTCAAATTTCTAATTTCCGTCAATTGTACTAATAGAATTAGGCAAGGGGAATCACTACAACAAAAAACCTCGCCAGATGAAAAAAATTTGTCAGCTCAAAGCTGATTTTGTCGTCGTACCCTTTCACCAATAGAGGTTCACCGTGAAAAATTAGTCAGGCAAAACCTGTTGCACGAAGCCTAAAACGATAAAAATACAAGTCTATTGGGCAAAACAGAGTTAGCTTGACTAATATACTCATCGGGCGAATGTGCGTTGACTGAATTGACCTGACGAAATCTTCTTGCCTGACAAGAGCATCTTGTCTGCCAACAAAATATTAAATAATGTAATAAACTTGACTCGACGAAAGACCAACTCTAAGAAACCAAAAATTAAAAATAATATAAATTTTGTGTGACGGGCCAACAAATCGGAGCTAAAATGACTGTTAAATCGTGATTTTTCATTCTAACCGTTGAATGATCTCATCCCGTTACCTAACCTCTGAATGTGTTTTTGGGCAATTTTTGGCCTAGAATATCTCAAAGTATATGCAAATATGTTTGACGGTTGGATTGTGGAAACTAGTTTTGTAGCATGCGTGTCCTATCAAAATAATGGATTCCAAAACATTTACAGTTTAGTCTATACTTCCATTAAGTAGAATGTGAGCTTTTGTTGTATCCACATGTTTGATTGACGAACGGGTTTTGTCATTCTATTATTCTAGGGTTAAGGATTGTATTTGTATAAATCAACAAAATCGAAGCTCAAATGACTGTTAAATTGTGAATTTTCATTTCTAACCATCGAATGATTTCGTCCCCTATCTCTGAATATTTTTTTGTGGTGATTTTTGTTGCTAGAGATCTCAAAGTATATGCAGTCATGTTTGACAGTTGGATCAAGGAAACTAGTTTTGAAGAATGTTTGTCCCGTCAAAAGAATGAATTCCAAAACACTCAAGAGTTTACTTTATACTTCCACTAAGTAGAATGTAAGCTTTTGTTGTATCCACTAGTTTAAATATTTAAATTGATGACCGATCCGTTCATCATATTCTTCTAGGCTTGATGATTATATTTGTAAAAAATTGACAAAAAAATGGAGCTAAAACGACCATTAAATCATGAATTTTCATGTCTAACCGTTGATTGATTTCGTCCCATTACCTTATCTCCGAATGTTATTTGGATGATTCTTGGCGTAGGAGATCTCAAAGTATATGCAAACATGTTTATATCCCTTCCAACTACTAATTCTAATATTACCATTAGAATCTTATGTATGCGCGTTCCAAACCCCCACAATTGGCTACCATACTCCTTCCTTTTCTCGCACTTACTCTTCTAATTTTTATCACCAATACTACTCTTAAAACTCAAGAAAAAAAAAACAACTATTTTGATATAGGCAACAGCCACTAATAAACCTCACGTAACACTTTTAATTTAGGGTTAATCTCAGTTTACTACCCTGAAATTTTGTGGTTTTCAACATTTGATACATAAAGTTTTTTTTGTCCCAGAGTTATATCTCAAGTCTTAATTTTGAGATAGTCTCAAGTTGGTTATTAAGTTTGCCATTAGCCGATGACGTAGCGCCCATGTGGACAATGATTGGGAGCCACGTGTCAATATGGGCCCATATGAATATTAAAAAATTTAAAATTTAAAAAACTAAAAAAACTAAACCTAAACCTAAACCATCCATCATCGCCCAGACCCCTTCTTCCTCTTCTGTCCTCACCAACTCGGTCTCCCTCCTTGGTCCTTCTCCTCACTCGATTTCCTTCCTCCGCCCCTATCCCACTTGCACTCATCCTTCCCTCACCACCTCCCAACCCGACCCATCCCTCCCCTAATTGCTCCATAACCGACTTAGATTCCCGATTCGGACTCTTCATCACTGTGAAAACATAAAATTTACAGGTGCTCCGTGACTGGATTTTGTCTCGGTAGCCTCTTTTGCTGCCTGATTTCTCCTCTGTAATATACAACCTCCCCCTCAAATCTGTAGACTTAAAAGCTACTATGTGAACTACAGCGACACCACGTGCTCCAAGAAGCTCCCCTCTTCTGCCCGCAGCCTAGGCACCGAATCCGACATGTAAAAAGTGGGGGACACCGCAGATAGAGGGGAGGACATTTCAAATTCTTCGGCACCCCATTCCCATCAATGGCATCCATATACGATGACGCCGCCCCTTTTCTTGCTGCCGTTGACAAAAACGAGGGAGAAGTTCGATTCTGCTGCCTCGTTGTTGTTGTCAATAGAGACGAAAGAGAGAGAAGACAGGCGGTGGTGCTGATTTGGGAAAAGAGAATAGGGAAATTGGCTTTGGTGGCTATCGAAAAGAAGAGGAAGAACGAAAGGTCGTAAGGGTGAAGGAAAAGGAAAGCCCAAATCCCTATGGCTGATTTTTTTTTTTTAATTTTTCTATATTTTTAATCCTTCTATTTATTTATTTTTTTAATTTTGAATTTCCACCTGGACCCCTTAATGACACATGGTGCACAGTCATTGTCCACATGGGTGCCACATCATTAGTTAACAGGAGACTTAACATCCAGACTAACGGATGTATGAGACTGTCCCAAAACTAACACTTTAGGTATGACTCTGGGACGAAATAAACTTCATGTACTAAATGTTGAAAACCACGAAACTTGAAGGTAGTAAATTGATATTTACCCTTAAATTTATAAGGCACTATGCTAAGGGTTCTTTTGTGCAGATAAAAACAAATGTGAGAATAAGCATGCACATGATAAGTTTAAATTTAAAAACAATTGAAATTATTAACTTGATAAATGTTAAAAAAAAAAAAAAAATAGTATTCGGTCCCTAGTTCCTATTGTTCATTGACTAAGACCTTATTAGTTTTTAAATTTTGATCAAAGTCCCTAGCATTAATAAAAATTAGTAATTGGTTTAGAGTTTTAATACTGACACCCTTATTAAACTCCTAAATAATTTTCAATTCAAACATTTCCAAAATATAAAAAATAAAATTAGAATAAGTTTGTTATCACATCCCGGCCCGGGTAGGACCACTTCCCGGGCCCGACTCCACCGTAGCACGATATTGTCCTCTTTGGGCCTCGACCACGCCCTCATGGTTTTGTTTCTGGGAACTCACACGAGAACTTCCCGATGGGTCACCTATCTTGAGAGTGCTCTTGCGCGCTACTCTCATGGAACCCGAAGCCAGTGAGCTCTCAAAAGGCCTCGTGCTAGATAGGGATGAGAATATACATTTAAGGATCACTTCCCTGGGCGATGTGGGATGTTATAATCCACCCCCCTTAGGGGCCCGACGTCCTCGTCGGCACACCACGGCCAGGGTTAGGTTCTAATACCAAATTGTCACATCCCGGCCCGGGTGGGACCACTTCCCGGGCCCGACGTCCTCGTCGGCACACCATGGCCAGGGTTAGGCTCTGATACCAAATTATCACATCCCGCCCCGGGTGGGACTACTTCCCGGGCCCGACTCCATCATAGCACGATATTGTTCGCTTTGGGCCTCGACCACGCCCTCACGGTTTTGTTTCTGGGAACTCACATGAGAACTTCCCGATGGGTCACCCATTTTGAGAGTGCTCTCTTGCGCCACTCGCTTAACTTCAGAGTTCCCATGGAACCCGAAGCCACTGAGCTCCCAAAAGACCTTGTGCTAGGTAGGAATGAGAATATACATTTAAGGATCACTCCCCTGGGCGATGTGGGATGTTACATTTGTACCCTTAAAATTTTTATAAAAAAATTTCAAATTTTTATAAAAAAATTTCAAATTTTTAATCTTACATGTACCCATTCTTAAATACCAATTTGTTATAAGAAAAATATACCTTTTTTTAAATATAAAATGTACCCTTTTTTATATAAAATTCATTCAATCTTATGTCTAATTCATTTTTTAACTTATATGGATACATTCTATTTTGTTGATTTGAGAATATATCCATGTCAAGTTTAATAAAATAAATTTAATAATGTTCTTAAGCCTAATATATATATATATATATATTTTTTTTGGAAAAATTCACCCATGTTTTGGTACAATAATTTTTTGGTTAGTTTTGATGAACATACTCATGTGTACACACACACACACACACACAATACATAGGAGAGTATAATTTATCCTTAATATTTTTAATCTCATAAATTATGGGTTTTATTTATAATCTCATTAATATAAATTACTACAAATTTCATTTTTAATTTTTTTTTAAAAAAACTACATTATTATATTAATATCAGGGACTTCGATAAAAAACTAAAAACCACAATGTCACATCCCTGCCCGAACCCCCACCACATTCCGGGCTCGACTCCATCGTAATACAATATTGTCCGCCTTGGGCCCCAACCACGCTCTCAAGGTTTTGTTTATGGGAACTCACATGAAAACTTCTTAGTGGGTCACCTATCCTGGGAATACTCTCACCCATTTCTCGCTTAACTTCGGAGTTTCGATGGAACCCGAAGCCACCCCCCTTAGGGGCTCGATGTCTTCATCGGCACACTTCCACCCAGGGATTGGCTATGATACCAAATTGTCACATCCTGGCCCGGACCCCCACCACTTCCCGAGCTCCACTCCACCGTAGCACGATATTGTTCGCTTTGGGCCCTGACCACGCCCTCACGGTTTTGTTTCTGGGAACTCACATCAGAACTTCCCAGTGGGTCACCCATCATGGGAATGCTCTCGCCCCTTTCTCGCTTAACTTCGGAGTTCTGATAGAATTCGAAGCCAGTGAGCTCTCAAAAGGCATTGTGCTAGGTAGAGATAGGAATATACATATAAGGCTTAGAGGATCCACTCCCCTGGGCGATGTGGGATGTTACAACAAATATTGCAGTCAAAGAACATTAGTAGTTAGAGATCGCATCCAAAATGTCCCCAAAGATTTCAGTAAAAAATTCCTTAACACTTTCTCTCTCAAATTCTAACTTTGGCATCGGAGATTCTTCGGCCAAAGCTCTCTCCCCCCCCCCCCCACTCCAATTCATCATGGGTGCGTGAGGCTTTTGACCTTAATCTTAGGTGTTATTATTTTGCAGGTGCATTTTCGTTCTTCTGCGAAAATTTGCATTCATAACAACCTTTTTAGTGAAAATTTGATGAGGAGTGATGAGAGGGTTTTGAATAAATACCATTTTGATCACCTTTGACTCTTCCTTGATTGAGCCGTTATTATCCGTTGCATGTGCGTGAGAATCCCGATGTGCCTAGAGGGTAATTTTGTCTTTTTCACCCGAAAGTCCACGTGTCGCCTCCATATAATTTTCTTGATTATTTTTTGCTCCACACCTATTATTTCACGTAATGAAAGAAAATACTACTGTTGCCCCGAGGACGTAGGCACACTTGCCGAACCCTGTAAATATTATGTCTCATTTACTTTATATTCCAATGTACACATACCATCGATTATACAACAATTCTGACATATGCAGCAGTCACCCAAAAACCTCACGTAACACTTAGATTTATAACGTACTGTGCTAAAGTTTCTTTTGTGCAGATAAAAACAAATGTGAGGATAAGCATGCACATAATAAGTTTAAATTTAAAAACACTTGAAATTATCAACTTTACAAATGTACAAAAAAAATTATCAAATTAGCTGCAAACGAACTTTCCATGCAACATGGAAACTAATAGATATATTAGGCTGCTCCAAAAATATTCTAACCACTCAACATTAAGCTCAAAATCAGATCAAGTTAAATACCAAGTAAGACCTACCTATATATATATATATATATGAATGACATACTTACTCGAGTAGAAGCCTTTGAAACGTTTGACATTATATGATTTTTTTGTCGAAGTTTGACATTATGTGATTAAGAGTACGAAAGACAAACTTAGATTAACATAATTAAACCGAAAACATGCACTAGTCTAAAACATTATAAATTCAGACATTCTATTAAGAATTGCCAACTTCACTCTTAACAATAAATAATATAAAAAGGTTCAACATTTTAATTGCCTAACTTCATAATTCATTATCAGTCTCACAAAAAATGTCACTTGAACGAGAAATATGTATATAGGGGTTGAATGCGAGATCTAGGCTGTATATACAAGCATATAATTTATAATTTATCCTTAACGGGGAGGATCATCAGAAATTGTTAAACCATTGATGGTGCAACTATTAGCAGCTATTTGATGTTGCATATTTGCAGATCTTCCCGTAAAAAATGCCGGTCGCTCAGGTTTGGGAAAGACCAATAGTTTCAGTTTTCAACATTAAAACAACTTATAACATGGTCGGCCTACTGTTTGCATCATCTTGAACACACAATAGTCCAATGTGGATGTATCTCAAAACTTGATCTGGCCTGCACGAATCTTTCGACAGTATTGGATCTATCAAATCCAATCCTTTTCCTTCATTCCATGATTGCCATGCCTGTAAAACAATAATTTTTAAGGATGTAATTATAAAATAGTATACTACTCTAATATTTGATAGCTTAGCCAAATAATAATTTGGGAATAATGATGTATATATAAATAATTCTTATACCAAGTTATTAAATACTTACGTGTGCTAGAAGTGTAGGAAAACGGCAGTTAAAGCCTAAAAAGTTCTTTCTTCCCGTGATGATCTTAAGCAGGAGTATACCAAAGCTAAAGAAGTTTGATTTTACTGAATATATTCCTTCTATTGCATAATCTGGAGCCATGTAACTACTTGCATGTACAAAATTAATGCGTTGAGACTTTTTAGTTAGAAAAAACAAATATATTTTAGGGTTAGTCTATGGTACTTTATTAAAACAATAAGATATCAGTGCCCTTTAATTTTAACGTCAATATTGTAATTAAATAACGTTCAACACAATTGTAATATACAACATTGACAATATAATCTAATATCCACACCGTAACTGACAACCTTGGTAATCTAACCATGGTAATTTACACTTGGTAATTTACACGTTTATAAAATAAAAAAAAATTAACCAATGGTATATGATAATTCATTAAACTTAAATCTATGGTCTCAGATAATCCTTAACGTTTATGATTAAGATAATTCCTTGAACTTAATTAACAGTCTTAGATAATCCTCAAATTTTTATTAAAACAAACCGTATCTAACACTAAGATCATTTGTTGAACTTAATCAATGGTCTAAGATAATTTTAAAATATTATTATATTAAAGGGTACCCGTTCCTTTATTTTTTTTAATGAGGTACAGTTGAATCGTCCTATTCTATATGTGAAGGTATATAAGTTGAAACTTAAATAGGATCGAAGGTTAGATAAGTTGAAACTTACAGAGTTCAGACGATTCTTTCTGTATTTCCTTGAGTTTGACCATCAACTCCAAACATTTTAGCCATTTCAAAATCTAATATTTTTGGATTCATTTCGTCATCTAACAAGATGTTGCTAGCTTTTAAATCACGATGTATAACTCTAAGCCTAGAATCTTCATGAAGATATAAAATTCCTCGAGCGATTCCTCCTGTTATCATGCAACGTTTCGACCAATCCAGCTGCTCTCGTTTCTTGGGTTCTGCATGGATAACATTTATCAAAGACAAGCTAAAATTTACAGCCAATCATACACACACACACACACACACACACACACATATATATATATATATTGTAATTAACAAAGGAAAATATTTGGTCAAATGAAATTCACAAACCAAATAGAAAATTGTCAAGACTTTTGTTGGGTACATATTCATAGACAAGTAAGGTTTCTTCTCCTTCCAAGCAAAATCCCAAAAGCCTCACAAGGTTTCTCTGTTGAAGTTTGGCTACCAATACCACCTTATTCTGAAATTCTTGCACACCTTGTGTGGAGCTTTTCCATAGCCGTTTTACTGCTATTTCATGTCCATTACCAAGTGTGCCCTACAATATGTAATGTGAACTAATTAAGCAGTAAGCGTTGTAAATACTATTAATTATGTAGTATAATATGTAATCAAAACTATTTAAGATTATTTAGTCAATCAATTATAGTAAATAGATAGATGATTCATAATATATATACACACACACACCTATTTTGACTTTTGATTTTATACACTTCGATGCATAAACGATCACTTTTTTTTTAAAATTTTTTGCATGAATATTTTTTCACATAGTGATGATCAGGAACTATTTTCGCGTGGGAATGCCTCCATAATTTTGTGGAGCGAAGGATCTCATGCAAATAAATATTTTCATACCTTGAAAACGGCACCAAATCCTCCTTCACCTAATTTGTTATCATCTGAAAACTTGTTCGTGGCAGTTTCAATAGTTTCCAATCTAAATTGCAATGACTCGACAGTCTTCTTCATATCATTACCAACTACAAACATTGACTCAAAATATTAGATATCTGAAATAAAAAATTTATTAAGAAATTGAAGTAATATATAAATACTTTTCAAATCTTTTTATTAATTAATGACCTTTTTTCTTTTGCCGTTTGGAGTGGTATCTCTCTTTGACGGTTCTGAGTCTCTTGCGAAAGAAGCATCCGGCCAGAACCACAACTAACGAACAGAAAGCAACTGAACCAAGAGTACCAACGATGATGATCATCGATGACGGTTTGCTTCTTCCTGTATGAATACAAAATTATAATAAATATATATCTCTGGGTGGGGCTACCTAACAATAATCAAAGAGCTAATCGATTTTTATTTTGATTATTTGCTGTAAGAATCATCCTTCAAGGAGAAGGTAAAAATGAACGATTCATATTTTTACGTCGTGAGATGAAACTCAACATGGTGATTTGTGGCATATCAAATTATATACGAGCAATTTTTATCAGTCACAAGAATTGTAGAAAGCTTGAAGGATATCATCATTTACCAGATCTGTTTGTCATGAAGGTTGGCAGCGTCGGCGGCGGCGACCGCAGCAGTGACACCGGTAACGGCGGCAGCGACGGCGTGACCAGTGCCGACGCAGTCACTGATGACGTCGCCGACGCCGACGCCTTTGCTGTTGCCGGCGTTGATGCCGTCGCCGTTGCCGTCGTCAACGCCCTCACAACCTTTACCGGTGGCAACGCGGACATAGGCTGATTAGGTGGCAGTGACGACGGTGTGGTGGCATTTAAGGAGACGGTGAGGGTGCGGCGGGAGCTTCTTGTGTAGGGATCGTTGATGACATCTGTGGTAGCACTGGGCAATGCAATAAGAAGTAAGGAGAGAGCGTATAAAGGGATCATGTCACCTTGCATGGAAAAACCTAGGATTTTGATAAGACGATTAATTGGTCAAGTTTTGCTAAAGTTTCTAAGTTACAAGTTTATAACAATGTCAATGCACGCGACGTGTGACTGACCTGACTCCTGAGTCAACGTCGAAGCAGACTAGAATCAACGAGTGGAAAGACTTGGCAATAAATTGAGTGTATATTACTTGCATTCCTTTTTTGAACCGTTTATTTATTTGATACATTTTACTGACTTGACTCTTAAGTCATTCAAATGTAATGAATAAATCGACGATATAAGTATCAAGTAATATATTCATAACGAACTGTCTGTTTATTTGATACTTTTTGATGATTCAATGATCTCCAATTCAAATGAGTATTTGTAGGATTGCTCTTCAAAAGAAGATTAATAAATTGAATGGTTCCAATAGTTGATTTTATTCGATTAAGATACGTTATTCTCAAATGAGATTATGAGAGAATATGTTCATCCCCACATGGGGATGCAAGTTTTATCCAATTATATATAAGGATAATACTTGTGTTCCCCACATGAGAAAATGCACATATTCCACCATTCTCGAATAATGTATCTTCACCATATAATGTCCTAATCAAAACCGTATAAATTGAACAGTTCTAATTTTAAGTTTATATGGTGAAGATACATTTCAGGAATGTTGGAATATTAGAGCATCTCCACCAGTTGATTGAAGGCAATGACAATTGAAAGTCAAGGGCAATAAAATTGCCCTTACTTTTCACTCCAAATAGTGATTGCCTTTGTGCAAGTCCACCAATTTGGAAGGAAGAAGAGTAAGGGCAATGACGATTACTATTCACAAACATAGTTTTTTAGTATTTTTAATATTTTCTTTGTCTTATACCCACATATCATTATCTTTTCACTGTAGGTTTTTAGGTAATTTTAAACGTTTAATGTGCATGTGTGTTGAATTTTGTAAGATTTTTAAAGTGTGAACTTTGTAAGTTTTTTTAATAATTTTTTAATTTTTTGTTTTTTGTAATTTTTAAAATTTTTTAGATTTGGATTAATCTTAACCGTTGAATTGAATTTTTTATTTTTTTAAATCAAAGGCTTATAGAGAACCACGTGGGTGGGGAACTAGGAGAGTTGGTGAACAGCTCACGCGTTGGACAATAAAAAAAACAAAATTATAACAACTCAGTTGTTCAAATCCAGGGGGGTTCCTGTCTGCTGGGCTTCAAATAGGGCGCAGGCCCTTTGCAATTGTTGAATGGACAGCTGCAACCTAATTGGCTCCTATTTTGTGAATTGTTGGGGAAGTATTTTTTTGGGAAGAAAGGCAACTCAACCCAATTGCCTTCTATTTTGTGAATTGTTGGAGAAGTATTTTTTGGGATGAAAGGTAACTCAACCCGATTGCCCTTGCAATTTGGTGACCGGTAGAGATGCTCTTATTATGGAATCCGAATCCTCTTCCGATCCTCTTTGTGAGGATTTCGAGAATTCGTGAATCGTGTTCGTTAATTATACATTGTGCGCTCCAAAATCATTTTAAATTTTTTATTTATAATTAAACACACAAACAGTATCTGACGAAAATTAATTGCATGATATACAATAAATGAACACAATTCATGAATTTCTAAAATTTTCACGAAGAGAATCTGAAAATGATCTTGGCTTGTTATGTACTCAAGATAATGCATGCCGATGATTTTACGGTACAGCCAGGCCTACACAGCACCAAGTCACCAACACTGATTGAGCATAAAGTAGGATATGACTCCATCACTTTTCTTTTTTTTCGGTGATAGACTCCATCACTTTTCATAAAGTCTCCATAACACACTGATCAGTGATTAACACATACATGCATATACGCATGGCATGCTCGGGGTTCCTTTCTTTTTCAAACAAATGGGAAAAATTTACGTGGAACCTGAGGGATTTCTGCAATTGCAGAGAGATAGAGACGGGGATGTTTGTTGCAGAGAGAGATGGGGGTGTCCGTTAGGTGTCCTTTAGTTGTCACTTTTGTGATTTATCCACCCTTGATTGTTGTGTGATTCATTGTCATGAGCGTTCTATGCACAAAATCACCAACAGTGATTGAGCATAAAGTAGGATATGACTCCATCACTTTTCTTTTTTTTCGGTGATAGACTCCATCACTTTTCATAAAGTCTCCATAACACACTGATCAGTGATTAACACATACATGCATATACGCATGGCATGCTCGGGGTTCCTTTCTTTTTCAAACAAATGGGAAAATTTTACGTGGAACCTGAGGGATTTCTGCAATTGCAGGGAGATAGAGACGGGGATGTCTGTTGCAGAGAGAGATGGGGGTGTCCGTTAGGTGTCCTTTAGTTGTCACTTTTGTGATTTGTCCACCCTTGATTGTTGTGTGATTCATTGTCATGAGCGTTCTATGCACAAGGTTTCATATTATTCCTTCCTTTTAATTTTAATATTGTTGTGCTTAATTTCTTCATTTTTTTCATTGGGTGATTAGATTACAATTTACAACCCCCAATTTTTTATTTTTACTTTTTATGGCTCACTGTTATTTCTTTTATTGTGTCGTATAGAACAAAGACTTTTTTGAATGTTATTACTGCTGCAGTTTCTATGCATTCGATGCTGATATCGTTCTTTCCCACATGCGCTCTTTTCACAATGTTTCATATTTTTCGCAGGGGATACTCAATCGCTTACCTTATGGGCACCGACGCCGGTGGGCTCGGCCCTTCCATCTCCTCCAACCGCAGGTGCATATCATATATACTAAAACTCGTAGGGGTTGGATACTGTGGATGACCAATGAGCTGACGTTTTTGCCCCTCAGTTTCTCCTCGCTTCCCGCTTTGTTGCCTGCTTCGTACAGTGGAAAGACGGTTTTGCCCCATTCTTTCCACGCGTCCGTCATCGTTGATATCTCGGCTTCGAGTTCGAGAGTATTCTAGCTGTGTTCTTCTGCGATTGTTTGTTCTTCTTAAATATTGTGGTCTTTGCATCGAAAATATTGGGGGAAAGTTCCTGCTTTTCGTGTTTTAAGGGAACTTATTTCTGTTCTCTAATTTGATGAGGGTTTTGCATCTTTTTAAACCTGGAGTTGTGGGTGTTTTGCCCAGCCTCATAAAATTGGTCTCTATTTCTAGAGTTGCGATCGGGAGGTAAATATTTCGCAGTTTTTGCGTTCGTCTTTGTCTGGGATTCGCAAATCTTAGCCGGATCTGTTTCCTGTTTTCTTCTCCGTTTAAGCGCCGGTTGTCTTTAGATCATTGGGAAATAAATTTTATACAACTGAGGTGTGATTCATAACTACTGTCTTTCAGTTTTTATTCTGTAATTTTGTTAGTTTGGATGAAACTGTAATAATTTTGTTTTGGGTTAGTTGTGGTCTTCACAAGCAGTGCTCCGTTTGGTGTCGTTTTGAACATCACAAGAGCCGCCTCCCTCCCCGCCACTTCCAACGTCTCCTCTCCTTCTGAGGCCGACTGTGGATGTTTGTCTTTCTTCTCTCCTCTCTTTTTATTTATTTATTTTTTTATAATTTTTTTTGGAAATTAAGATTGCCTGCTTACTTCTTTTTTTTTTTTTTTTTTTTCCTATTTGTTTGTTGTTTTTTTAGTATTTGCCACTTCTGCTGGTGCCTCTGATATGTCGTTATTATTATGTTAATGCTGCTTTGATATTTGTTTGTTGTTTTTTAAGTGCATGAGATCGATCTTTGTTTTATTATTATTTTTTTCAACCGGTGTTTCATCTTTCTTGCTACATCAATTCGAAGAATTGGCTAAGAAAAAAAAAATTAGAATGAGTTGGAAACTGAGTAGAAAAATATTAGAGAGAGAAACAGAGAATGTGATTTGATAATTGGTAATATGATCAATCCTTGGGGACATATATATTATATCAAGTTAGATTAGAATTTTTTGATTAAATTTGATTAAAATTTGATCATATAAAATAAAACAATTTATACATATTGGAAATATGCATTAAAAAGTTTAAGTCTCACATTACATGGATAAGAATGACTTTTTTAGATGTTTATATGTTTTTTACTGAAGAGTGTTTTGTGTTTCTACTGCCGATAACCAAATGTTGTAACGTATACCTTAATATATTTTCTTGCTGGTAAGCAAAGAGGTTTTTCGCCAAAAATATTAGTTGCTGTTTTCGAGTTGCTCCATTTCTTTCAAAGTTTATTTCCTTAAGGGAATTAAGGTGTATGAAGCAACAAGTTATTATGGTTCTGATGCTTCTAAAATTTATGATTACAGGTTTCATTTGGCTGTTTGTTTTGCATGTTTCATTTTTGCAAAGTAAAGGACATATGCAACACCTTCCACGATTTTAGAACACTTGAAGGTGAGACCTAAGAAATAAAATAGCGGTATGAAAAGTTGTGATGGCATATTAATTCCCTTTTTTGTGAACTGATTTTAAAGCATATTTACCCATTTATTTTTTCATATTTTGTATACATTTGATTTATGATAGATTACGCATATACTTAACGTGTTTGCATAAATTTAATGCCTTAAGCTTACACCTTAACAAATACTTATGAAATCTGTAGTATTATCTAATTGAATTGGTTAGTTTTGATTTGCATTTTGTTAATTTATATATTTGTAATAGTCGACCGTGTTGAAATTTTAGTGTATCACTTTCTGTCAACACTCTGCTTCTTTTTCTTATTATATTTTCTATGTTTAAATAGCATGAACATACTAAAAACCTGTTAATTACAAACTATCCATTACAAGTTTGTACTGCCTGTTTTCTTCTTTTACATCCAGTAGTTTTAAGACCCGCAACAACGCGCGGGCACTATTGCTAGTATATATATATATGCATGTGTGTGTTTGTGTGTCGTATCTACTTATTTGCATATGTGTTTTTGTGTAGGGTTTGTTCCTGATCATTTTTCCTTCACTTTTAGCAATATGTGCAATTATATTGCTTTGGATTACTATTTCAAATTGAGGTTTTTAATGGGTTTTGGAATTTTTGAGATTATTGGAAATTTTAGGGTTTGATGATTTTTATTTCAAATATTCAGTTTTAAGTAGCATAATAACAATGCACAAGGAGGACAATCCAGAGCAAGTGTAGCCACTGTAAACACTAAGGATTCCAGTATTGCTTCTGCGCAACACGATGGTGTACAAAATGGAGCCCGTGTACAGCCCCAATTACATGGTACAGATTTCGAAGTATCAGTTCTCTTTCAGTCTAGAAAATTTATGTGTCTGAAGGAGTTTGGGAATCTTAGATAATTGTGTTCTCTTTTAACATCTGAGTTGCCCATTTTGTTTGATTTTCATTTCTTGGCAATGTATTCCTGCGACTGATTTAATGTAGGAGGTTCTGATACACCTGTTGCAAGCATGCTTCCCGGACAGCTGAAGCTTCAGCCTCCCAGAGAAGCTCCCGAACTGTTCCAAAGGCTCCAACTTCTCAAGAACACCCACTACACTAGCGAAGGGTAAGTTCACACCCAAGACCATGGATTTTGTTGCACTCAATGGTGGGGAATGTAGGCATATTTTCACTGTTATGTAGCAATCTTATGATGTCAATGCTAGATTCTCCCTCCCAAATAGGCGATTTAGTAATGAGTTTAACGTGCTGGTATATCTATCTTCTATAATATTAAGAGAAGAGGGCTTGTCAACTTTTTGCCTCATTTTCTTCCAATTTTGCCCGGCCCCTCACTTTTGAATACACAATGCTGACATGAGGAAGGCAAAATGGTAACTTTGTACCTTTTGACAAAATGACAATCATATCCCCATTTTTCTTATTTTACCCTCACTTTTGATATACAATATTTACATAAAGAGGGTAAAATGGTAATTATGTAATATTAAGAAAAATATGCCCTTATTAAGAGATCCCGTCATCATTATCTCATACTCTTTTTAAAAATTTTAAAAACTAATCACACTCCTTAATCAAAAACAAAAAAGAAAATGAAATTGTTCACACACAAAGTGTGTGCTTATACCCTAGTGATATATAAATAAATGCGAATAATCAGGTATTAACTTTTTTCTGTTGGTTTTTGCCCCAGGAGAAGCGTTCAATGGCTTTGCCTTTTAGTTTGGGTGTATAAGCCTTGGTTTCATGAATGGGATGCAAGTAATGTTATACGCTTGCGAACCCTTGATTAAAATTCTCTAATTTCCTGTATTTCTAAGTTCGGAACAAATTTATAGCATGTTTTTAAAAGCAGAAAGGTTGTATCCACCCTTTTCATCTCAATTTCTGATTATCCTAATTAGGGTTTTATTAATTAATTATGCTTAAATATTGATCAGTTCTAAATTCAATTGTTATTGGTGTTTAGAATTATTGACGAGAGTACCAAAAAAGCAGCGGTTGTGGATCCAGTTGAACTTGAGAAGGTTCTGAAAGCAGCCCAAGAACATTGCGTCGGTATCAAGCTCATCCTCAGCACTCGCCATTACTGGTATATTTAGACTTCCTCATCCAATCCCTCATATTCATACTGATATATATATATATATATATATATATATATATATATAAGTAATTCAAGATAATAGATAAGAAAAAATTGAGGTTGATTGAAGCGGAATATCCATGTATGATCAACAATAACATGAATGCATACAATTAGACTAAACATAGGTGATATTTTCATGAAAATATCACCTATGTTTAGTCTAATTGTATGCATTCATGTTATTGTTGATCATACATGGATATTCCGCTTCAATCAACCTCAATTTTTTCTTATCTATTATCTTGAATTACTTCAATGTTTATATATATTTTACTTCCGCACTCTGTATTCTATGGAAGGTTTTGCCTCCTACTTTTACTTCCGCACTCTGTATTCTATGGAAGGCTTTGCCTCCTACTGGTAGTTTCGCCCCATTTGGTATCAGAGTCAAGTGGTTGGTAATTGCATTAGCATCTATCTGATCTGTTCTTTGATACTCACATACTTATATTCTATCTGCATTTCTTATTTGTCGGTCCTCGGTTCTCTATTCTTTCAGCCAAACAGTAAGACGTGGTCCAAACAGTAAGTCCCGAGGAGAGGCATGAGCGGGGGAAGAGTCTAGACATACGAGGAAGGTGAATCATTTAAGTCTTGCATATAGCATATTGGTTTTGTGTGCATCATGAGTAGATTATTTAGATCTAATTCAATGGCCAGCACTAGCTCTAGATCCTACTTAGGAACTATACCTTACATTGTCAATGAGGAATAAAAACTTGATTTTCAAACTGACGAAAGTATTGATTTTTTTTATTGGAACATTCCAAAGATTTCTGAAAAACATGTTTACAAGAAAAAATGGTCTTTGACCGCTTTTAAATCTGAACACCATGTCAAAACAGTTGAGAAGGCTTATGCTCTTAGTAAAGAACATGAGACTTGTCAATTATTTTCTCCAGAACAAATTAA
This sequence comes from Pyrus communis, assembly GCF_041283825.1. Taxonomy (NCBI): domain Eukaryota; kingdom Viridiplantae; phylum Streptophyta; class Magnoliopsida; order Rosales; family Rosaceae; genus Pyrus; species Pyrus communis. The sequence continues at coordinate 32,476,716 of NC_142569.1, read as the reverse complement.
ATCCCATAGGAAAGATGATCATAACTACATTCATATTGGTTTGGTTCAAATTGCTGTTAAACCCTTAACAAGAAAATGTCTTAATAATTCTATTCTTTTATGTCTTCGTGACGCCAGATTTACTGATTTTAACGATAGTATACTTGGGATAATTGAATCCAGTCTTTACAACGGACCTATCCATTTTGATTGTTTTCCAGATCTCACGATAAGCCTTTCAGATCCACATATACTGAAAGCACTCACACTCAATATTAAAACTTCGGGATACCAAGTCCTAGAAGGAACACAGCCTTTGGCACTTATTTTCAGAGTTTATTATAAAGTTACTGGCACAAACATGAATTTTCAAGCGTTAACCAAAGGCCCTCGCGATCACTCTTTTGATACAAACAACACAAGAAAATGCAAATATAAAAGTTCCCAGAACCATTAGATGGTCAGATATCAGTCTCCCTTCAGACTGGTGTTTGATTAACGAAAGTAAACCAGTTGCTTTGCAAAACAGTTTTGTCAACCTTGACAATGTTGAACAATATTTTGATGGTACAGTTAAAATTAATTTCGATAGACAAGCAAGAAGATCTTGTGAATCGGTTCATTCACATAAATCTTTTGCTTCTAGCAGAAAGTCTTTTTCTGGATCCACGTCAACCGATAGACTGGGTCAAGATCAAGATTTAATTAAGTCGTTAGTAAACAAAAAATTAAAAGAGCAGGAAACTGCACAACAAGAATTAATCAATGATTTGCTCAAATTAAAGTCTGTCGACGCTTCTTCACAAGTTGCACATCCTGTTTATCACCCTCCAAACCAAGAAGAACCAACTTCTCCAACAACTTCTGATTTTGAAACATCGGTGAATCACCAATTACTTGTTTTGACCAAAAAGCACAATATCCAATGGAGGAAGCTTAAATCTGACATCGCATCTGAGGAAAATATTCCCAGAAGAAATATTTTTTGAAAAAAGTATTGTGATGAAAAAAAGCTAGCCATATATGCTGAATGGAAAGCTTTTGTAGAACAATACCAATTTGAAATATTTTTCTTTGATTTTATTGAAAAACATTATGAAACCAAAAACAAACTCACGGTTGTTACCAAAGAAAATTGGGTTAAGGAAGACAACTTTGATTTCTTCCAGTCATCCTCCCAAAGAAACTATTTTGATTTCCACTGGTAATACCAACATTTCAGCAACTCCTTTCAAATTTCAAAAGACCTTTTCTTGTTAAGGGTTTAACAGCAATTTGAACCAAACCAATATGAATGTAGTTGTGACCATCTTTCCTATGGGATTTAATTTGTTTTGGAGAAAATAATTGATAAGTCTCATGTTTTTTACTAAGAGCATAAGCCTTCTCAACTGTTTTGACATGTGTTCAGATTTAAAAGCGGTCAAAGACCATTTTTTCTTGTAAATATGTTTTTCAGAAATCTTTGGAATGTTCTAATCAGAAAAATCAATACTTTTGTCAGTTTGAAAATCAAGTTTTTGTTCCTCATTGACAATGTCAGGTATAGTTCCTAAGTAGGATCTAGAGCTAGTGCTGACCATTGAATTAGATCTAAATAATCTACTCATGATGCACACAAAACCAATATGCTATATGCAAGACTTAAATGATTCACCTTCCTCGTATGTCTAGACTCTTCCCCCGCTCATGCCTCTCCTCGGGACTTACTGTTTGGACTACGTGTTACTATTTGGCTGAAAGAATAGAGAACTGAGGACCGACAAATAAGAAATGCAGATAGAATATAAGTATGTGAGTATCAAAGAACAGATCAGATAGATGCTAATGCAATTACCAACCACTTGGCTCTGATACCAAATGGTGCAGAACCACTTGTGAGAAATGGATTTATGGGGATTTATATCTTAGTTGGGTACATGATGCGGATTCATATTCAAGGAAAAATGATCCCCGCTCTTAAGGTCTCTTTCTTGCGTCGATTGATTGTCTTGCTATGATTTCGAGCTGTTGCAATTAGATCTTGAAATTGTATTGTACGATTTAATTAGTATAGTGGTCCTCACAAATCACCACCGATGTAGCACCTAATTAATTGTATTCAATGTTGTGGTCTGCAAAGAAGCACTAATTAAGGGAGTAATATTTAAGGTTGGAGATAAAAGATTCACTATAGCTGATAGCTCTAGATGTGTAATTAACTAATTATCATAAAAATTAGCTCTGTTGGTTAATCCAATTAGTTGAGGTAAGGAATATATTTTGACTGATGCAACTGCATGCTCTCATGGATTTCCCCCAAAGATTGGATTTTCAGTTTTTGGGAATGTTAACAATTTAGTTTTTTGATGTTTTCTTGAAAGGATATGAAATTGGAAATCCAAAATATCACGTTTTTATTGAAATTATATGATTTTTGGGGGTCCCGTTGGTCCATTTTTGACCTTATTTTATATTTTATTTATTTATTACATTTTGTTGTTAGCAATGAGTTTATGAATGTATGAAAACAGTGGATGCTAAATTTAGGGGGATATTGCTCAAATGAAGATATTTTTGTATGTATATCTAGTATTAGTGCGATTTCTGCTTCTTGAATTGGGGTAAATAGCACTTTGATATTGCTTTTGGACTTCAGAAAAAGTTTCCCCTTTTATGAACACGTAGCCGAGTAATTTTAGGAAACATGTGAAATTATAGAAGTTTCTATGTTGAATTCACTTTATTTCACTTTGAATCGTTGTCAGGGGATTGCTTTTGGGAACATGGTGGTGCATGAGGAAGTTCTTCGGGTTATCCAAACGTTCAAAGGTTAACTTTCCGTTTGGAGATTCTAGAAAATAAGTTGTAGTCATGAATTTTCAGCAAGAGAAGTTCGTCAGGTTAGTTTGGCAATCAATGTTTCCCAATATTTATTTGTTTCATTTAAAATGGTCTTCAACGACATCCATAAATCTGTGTTAAGTTTTTTTGTTTTTGGTTTAGGGCACTTATATGGTAATGCATGTCTTCTTTAGCTCCTCGTCGGACTCTCCTTTCTGTTTCTTTCTTCTTTCCTCTCACTACTGTTGGATTATGTGACCAAGTGGCCATATACTTTAGAATAAACAAAACAACTTAACCTTTTTTCCTCCCCAAAACAAGGAAAGATGTAGTTGAAGAGAGCAAGGGAGAGTTGAGAAAGCATCCAAAGAGATGGTGAGAGCATTTGGCTCTATCATGGGCACGGCAGAGAGAAATCAAGAGAGCTAGAGTGACAACACCTTTCCTTGTTTTGGGTAGGAAAAAAGGTTAAGTTGTTTTGTTTATTTGGTCCATGTGAAAGCCACGGGGTGGTTTTAGCCGAAAGCAAGAAATAAAAAAATGATGAAAGGAACATCATGATGAGGAAGAAAGCATAAAGAGAGTATCCAAAGGGAGAGCATTAGGCTCTCCCATGGGAAAAGTTGAACATTCTATATTAAGGCATTTGTTATGCCTTATGGTAAGAGAGAGAGTTGCAGAGAAATCAAGAGAGCTAGAGTGAAAGGTCTCTTGTGAAAGAACTCTTGGGGTAGAGTGAGGCTCTTGGGAAAATTCTGTGAGTGGGTGTACAAGGGATATGGGATTGGGTTATGTCAATTTAACTCATGTGTAACTTGTACTGTTTTTCTCATAGTGAAGAGCAATATCTCTCCGAGGACGTAGGCAGGTTTTTGCCGAACCTCGTAAATTTCTCGGTGTCTTTATTTCTTGTATTTTAAACTATTCAACTGTGGATTTGTATGTTGGTGAAGATAATCAACCAAAGCACAACAATTTGGTATCAGAGCTTTGTTGGAAGCTTTGGTTCATTGAAGGTTCAGATTTATTATTCACCATGATGACTACAAACATGTCGTTTTCAGTTGAGAAGTTTAATGGGAAGGGCAGTTTTACTCTCTAGCAGATGAGAGTAAAGGATGTCTTGACTCAACAAGGCTTGGTTAGAGCTTTGAAGGGAAAAGATGGGAAGCCTAAAGAAATGACAGATGACCAGTGGGAGGAGCTGGAGTCGCGTTGTGTTAGCACGATTCGACACTGCATAGCTGATAACATTATCAACAATGTTATGGATGAAGATTCTGCACCTGCACTGTGGGAGAAGTTGGAAAAACTCTATATTGCTAAGAGTTTGACCAACAAGTTACATCTGAAGTGGAAGCTGTACAAGCTGAAGATGGATGAAGGCGGGAATCTCATGGACCACATGGATGTGTTCAATGGATACTTGGATCAATTGAGGAAAGTTGATGTTAAGGTTGAGGAAGAAGATAAAACCCTCTTACTTCTTACCTCACTTCCAGATTCGTATGAGAATCTTGTGACAACCTTATTGCATGGAAAAGATACAGTAAGTTTGGAGCAGGTGCAGGCTTCTTTGGTGTCTTATGATACACAAAAGAGGAAGGCGGGAATCTCATGGACCACATGAATGTGTTCAATGGATACTTGGATCAATTGAGGAAAGTTGATGTTAAGGTTGAGGAAGAAGATAAAGCCCTCTTACTTCTTACCTTACTTCCAGATTCGTACGAGAATCTTGTGACAACTTTATTGTATGGAAAAGATACAGTAAGTTTGGAGCAGGTGCATGCTTCTTTGGTGTCTTATGATACACAAAAGAGGAAGACCATTGTTGATGGTGGGCACGAGACTGCTTTAGCTGTTCAAGGTTGAAATCATGGAAGAAAATTGGGAGGAGGATTTGAGAGAGACAGCAGGTTCAAATCAAGCTCCAAAGGCAAGGGACCACAATGCTATGACTGCAAAGAATTCGGGCATAAAAGGATAAATTGTCGTTTGAGAAAAAGAAAGGATGATCTTGGTCCAAGTAGCAGCAATTTTGTGGCGGAAGACTTCGAGTATGCCCTCTAGGTACTCGAAGCAACACATCTCCTGGTGATGTATAGTCTCAAGTGTTGCAGGAGTTTTGCAGCAGGTGGAGCTATGAGATTCACAGGTGATGAGATGGTCCTGAAGAATGAGAAGTGCGAGGAATGGTTGTCTGGCTCGACGGGTGTTGCTGGAAATGGGTGCACTGACAAGTTTCCAAGTTGCAGACAATGAAGAGGAGAAAAACCTGCTGGAGGAGACGAGGATGTGTCGAGATCCTGTCTGAAGCTAAATGTTTTTTTTTCTTGCAGCAGCTGCACATGCATTGGCATGACTGAATCGGAACAGGACCAACGAGGTTGATTCAGAGTGTGCATGCTGGTACGTAAGGCCAATGGACTTTGGTACAGTTTGAGTCGAGGTGGAGATCATTATGAGTACCAGAAAGTTTGGGGAATTTGATTTAGTTACCGTTGTCCTTAGTTTGTACTTTGGGTGCTTATGGTGAGTGTTGATTCGAGTATCTGTGATGTTTTCGGAACTTGGCCAAGGTGGAGATTGTTGGATTATGTGGCCAAGTGGCCATATACTTTAGAATAAACAAACCAAAGGTGGACAACACCTTTCTTTGTTTTGGGGAGGAAAAAAGGTTAAGTTTTGTTTATTTGGTCCATGTGAAAGCCACGGGGTGGTTTTAGCCGAAAGCAAGAAATAAGAAAATGATGAAAGGAACATCATGATGAGGAAGAAAACATAAAGAAAGCATCCAAGGGGAGAGCATTCGGCTCTTCCATGGGAAAAGTTGAACATTCTATATTAAGGCATTTGTTACGCCTTCTGGTAAGAGAGAGTTGCAGAGAGAAATCAAGAGAGCTAGAGTGAAAGGTCTCTTGTGATAGAACTCTTGGGGTAGAGTGAGGCTCTTGGGAAAATTCTGTGAGTGGGTGTACAAGGGATATGGGATTGGGTTATGTCGATTTAACTCATGTGTAACTTGTACTGTTTTTCTCATAGTGAAGAGCAATATCTCTCCGAGGACGTAGGTAGGTTTTTGCCGAACCTCGTAAATTTCTCGGTGTCTTTATTTCTTGTATTTTAAACTATTCAACTGTGCGTTTATATGTGGGTGAAGATAATCAGCCAAAGCACAACAACTACAAGTTGCAAATATGGCGGAATCAGTGGAGCTTCCCACTAGCCTCAGCATCCTTCCTTTCCAAAACAAGGTCCTCTTACCTAGCGCCATCATTCGAATTCACTGCACTTCACCCAACAGGTACCTTTGAGCCTTAATCTTTCTCTTTTCATGTTTTATAGTGAAATATGTATTTGTGGATGGTATTTGTGGGATTTTTGAGTATCAATTCATTACCAGGTGCTGTTATCCAGATAATGTATCCTTTTTCTGGAAATAGACAGTGGATGCGTGATGTATGTGAAGCATCTGTCAATGAATTCGGCTTTCATATATCAAGTTAACCAAGTCCATGTTTTCTTAATCACTCAATTAATCAAGTTCTTAGTTTTCTTACGTTTCCGATTAATTCACAGAGTTTAGGCAAAAAATGACAGTAGAGGGAGCTTTCGATCACTACTTTCCGTTTTAGGTTTTTTTTTTTTTTTTTTTTCCTTTCAATTTCTCTTTTTATTAGATAAATTGTGGCGTTTAAAAGGGTGAATTTAACATGATTGGATTACAACTTCCTTACATATTAAACTGTAAAAGGGGGAGTAGGGTTGCTATATTCAAGTTCACTTTTTTATTTTTACTTGAATTTGATTTGATTTTTTTTGCGACAGGTTGAGAATGTGAAAGCTCTGCTGGAGGTTGAGGTGAGAAATTTCATTTAATTCATGATTTATTGTTGTGTTTTTTAAGACGGATTGAAGAAGATTAAGTTCACAGTGATGACCGGAGATGAACAGATCCTCTCTTAAACGTCGATCCTCACAACTGTAAAACCCTTACTTTTCACTTCAGCAGAAACCCTTAATTGATTTTATAGTTCTTTCAATTAATTTGGAAGTTGAAGATCTCCTTTTTTTAACTTGAGTTGATTTTTTTGTGATAGGTTGAGAATGTGAAAGCTCTGCTGGAGGTAGGTGAGAAGTTTAATTTAATTCATGATCTGTTTTTTTTTTTAAAACTTTTTTTTTTTGGTGGGATTGTGCTGTTTTGGGGGAAAACAATATTAAGTTGAAGTAATGTTTAGATATTTCTGTAATTGGGATTTAGAGTAAGAGATGAAGAACTGAATGTGATTGCAGAATTATAAGTTCATAACTTCTTTGGTTTGGAAGCTAATTTTAAATTCAGTTGGTTGATTAGTTAATAGAGAAATGTATAATAAATGCGTGATATGTTTTTCAATGCGTATGAGCAGTCACAGGTGCTGATTCAGCTGCAGCAGTAGCTATATAATGGTTGGGAGATAAAGACCTGTTATTCGTGTTGTGTTTTTCGTGTTCGTGTCATACTTGATATCTTAACGGGTTGTGTCATGTAACACTTGTTAAAATAAACGGGCAAAATGACCCGACCCCAAATCGACCCGATAATATTAACAGGTAATATGATCTGACTTGTTACCCTGTTACCCATTAAGGAAAATATATTTTAAACCAACGGTACATATTTACTTTCATATATCTTACAGCTGTTATTTAAGTAAAGTTTTTAATAGTTTTTTAATTAATGTAGAAGTGTAAAAAATATAGGAAAAAAATATATAAACGTTTGTAATGACAAGCTTTACAACTTTCATGAAGAGCTTAACTTCAAAATTGGCCTCTATAATCATATAAATCATATATTAAAATTTAACCGTTGATTGTTGTTTACATTTACGCTTCATTGTTCTAATCAAATTTTGTTTTTTGAAAACGTGATGTATTAGAGGATGTAAGAAGATGAACGATTTGTATCGTTAATATTATATTCAGAGTTTTACAGTTAGTGAAAATATTGCTTGATGTTTATAAAGTTTCTACAAACTATATGTCATCGACTTATATTTTAATTAACCGTAAATATCGAAATGTGATATCAAAGATCTGAACCGTTCATCTTCGTACATCCGTCGGATGATCATGTTTTCAAAAAGGAAAATAAAAAAAATGAAATTCAGTAAGAAGAATAAAGCATAAATAACAATTGATGGTTAAATATAAATTTAAGGTTTATGAATTATAATGTTAGATTTCGAAGCTGACCCTTTCATGAAAGTTGTAAAGCTTGTCACTATGAGTGATTGTATATTTTTTTTTTACATTTTTGACACTTCTACTATAGTTATTATTAATTTTGCCCTCAAATAAAAAAAATATTACATGAGGGTTTGGAGGATTTTAAAAATCTAAACGATAATGTAAGCATAACCATTATCTACTCGTCGAGGAATAACGATGAATCATGAGTGTTTATATACTCCTTCACATTTTTCATACTTGTATGTATGTCTTTTTAGTTCTTGCCAATACAAATACTATACTAGTTTGTTTTAATTTTGGACAACATGTTAAGTAAAATTTATCCTAGTAATGATAATAAAGAACTTTCATAATAAAAATAAATAACGACTAAAACTTTTTATTTTTTATTTTTATAAACTTATATAAAATAATAATACAAAACTATATATTTGATATGGAATATATATTAATATGGTTGTTGTATTTTATAATAAATCTTTTAGTAATTAAATTTTAAAATTATCAAAATAATTTTTTTCTTAATAGGTTGAAATGGATTACCCACTTGTTATCCGTGTGTATACCCGTTAAGAACCCATTATTAACAGGTTCTTAACGGATCACTCAATAATGATCCCAATTAGTTATCGTGTTAATCCGAAACCTGTTATTTTTGTGTTGTGTTAGAAATTGCCGAGTCTATAGGGAGATGAGGAATTTTGAGATGCTGAGTGCTCTTGGTGTCAGAGATGAAGACTTTATAATGATCATATCCAATGCCGCCTCGAGGTATATTTGATAATGTTTTTGTTGAACAACAAAAATATATAACATATATACTAAAAAAAAAAAAAAAAAAAAAAATAGAGTCCATACAAATTGGGTCATACTACAAGGCAAAACAAAAATGTAATCCAACCCAAAAGATGAAGATGGGCTTTACATACAAATCAAACATCCATAAATAAATTTAAAAAAATAATAATAATAATAATAATAATAATAATAATAATAAATAAATAAGATATGAATTCCTTCCTACAAAAGGGGGAAGTAAAGTGCAAAATAGGGGCTCCCCTTTTTCTGCAACAAAAGAACATGAAGTCAGTAAGAGAGGTTAAGAGAAAGTGGCGGAAGACATGGCCTCTATCTCCTCCATGTAAAAGCTCTAGAGCCCTCCTAAGATGTCTATAAATAGGCATCAGTTGCAGTAAGAAGGGGGACACAGAAAGAAGAGAGACTGCAGAAATTGAGAGAGAAATTTAGAGAAAATAAGCAACGTAAGACTAATCCCATTGCCGGCGATTTCGAATTGAGTCTTGCAGGGAAGGGGAACAAACCACAAACAACAATCAGAAGGTACAAAACCTACGTTTCTCTTCTCTTCATTTTTTCCCAGTAATTTTGTTTTGCAGGTAGGTGTCTTCTTGAACAAACTTTGGTCAGCAAAGAATCTATTATACGCTAGCAACCCCTGCGTTTCTCTATACCTGCAACAACAACATGAAGCAGTCCAAAAATGGCAGCACCCACATGTTTTCCTTCAGCCTAAATCTGAAGAAAACCAAAACACACGAGCTCCGCTCCCCGCTACTGCCGTCAATCCCATGAATTTCTTCGGGGTGGTCTAAACCACCCTGTGAATTTCCAATCAAATCCAAGAGCTCTGCTCCCCCACCGCTGCTGTCAATCCCATGAATTTCTTCAGGGTGGTCTAAACCACCCCGTGAAGTTCCAACCAAGTCTAAATGGTCCATACCCCCACAAGTTTGTTAAGTGCAGTTTCAAAATTCAAGCTTAGTCTCTGTAAAGAAAGACAGCAAGGAAGCAACATATACCAAGATGCAATTCAAGAGGAAAGAAATTGTTCTATTTGTAATTCTTTGGTGTTTTCTTTGCTACTCACAGGTACAAGACATGGAGGATGCCTTTGCATAAAAACCTATGAAAACCCACTTGGGATAATAATCCAAGAAAAAGGAGAAATTAAAAATGCTGATGTCTCCCTTTATAATCATAAAGTTCCAGCAAAGTATATTGGGATGATGTTTGCATAGTATTTCAAAGATGGAAGAAAGTTAAAGCATGAGACTTTACCAAAAGGAAAGTTTAAGCATGAGACAAGAATATAAAAGAATGGCATCAAAGAGCTTTGATATTATCCTATCTGCAAAAGCTCAAAAATTCCAAGTTATGTTGCTGGATTCCAAAATGTTATGAATGACTAGTGTTGATGAGAAAGAATAGCGAGCATGATCAAATTATCACGAACATGGCTGTCATAAGGCCACTCATGTGACATTCAAATGGAAAAGGCATAATGCTTATTTCTTTTCTAATTAAGCATAGAAGGCAGCACATAGATGGAAAAAAGAGGGTGTCCAAAGCCTACTGACCAAACCAAGTCACATGACTCTTTACGGAGAAAACGGAGGCCGGAAAGTGATAATCAGACACGAATACATCAAGACTCATTCAAAATATGGCAGACACGATGAGTGCGTTATTACAAATTTCAGAGTGCAATTCTCACCTTTGGAGCCATGAATAAACGCTTGTTTTCAACGAACTCAGTGCTGCAAAATAATTTGTCCAACAACCATATCAAAAACTAAGTCAAACTGGTACTGAAAGCTACTCATGATAAACGAAAAGTTAAATAAATTTAGTCTACGAAAACTACCAACATCAAAATTGGGTTTATCATCTACCAGTACACAAAAAGAGGGTTTTTACAACCCAATGAAGCTCATTACCTGAAGGACACATCAACAACCAAATCGAAGAGATGATGTTGCCAGTGACGCCTGCACGAAATAATTAAACCAATCAGTTGCAGTTTAGAGCTTCAACCCACTCCGAATCAAATCTAGAACACAGAAAATGAAAATGGGGTCACCTGCTGGTTATCTTCTCCTTTTCGCTTTGAATTTTCGATCCACAAAAGGAGCACAAGCAAGGTGGTGAGAGCAAGAGAACAATGCAGCAGAAGGAAAAAAAAAGCTTGTGACCTGCACAAGAAGCCTCTGCAGTTTAGGAGGAAAAGAGGATAAATTGGAGCAATTCAAAACAGTTTGAACTCCACCAATCTTACCCACCTTCATTTGGAATTCAACAGCTAACAAACCCAAAAGGAATTAAAAAAAAAAGAAAAAAACATTGCGAAATCAACATCGCTGTTTAGAGAAACGAATACTGGAGCAGGGAAGATTTCTAATTGGGTTTTTGAACAGTGCATCTCACGTGGGACTTGGAGTCCCACTTTATGTCTTCAAGTCCTGAGCTACTTAAGGAAAAGACTGAACTGTGCATGTCACGTGGGATTTGGAGTCCCACTTTATGTCTTCAAGTCCTGAGCTACTTAAGGAAAAGATAAATCCAAGTCCTATTTCAGAGACTATTAGGCGATTACTGAAGGTCATATATATGGGTTTTAAATAAATCCCATTGGCTTCTCATTTTGCCAAGTCTGAACACAAGTCTACAAATCCAAATCAAATATTTCACGAACTACTCCGGTTTGATTCCGTTAAGGATACGTAGGCAGTCTGATATTAAATTTTAGATGCAACCATGAAACCGGAACGAATTCCTGGTTTATATAAACTAAATTCACTCTTGTACTTTGACCAATTAATTACAAATTATATAAAGAGTAAAAGAAGAGTCTACAAAGCATAGTTCCTAGATTTCCATTTAATGGATGCTGCTTATGCAACAAAGTTCCTAATTTTATAGGGAAGGTTGCTCATATGAAGAACGAAGAAAAGATGAGATGGAGACAAACTGATAGGGGTCCCAAGGCAAAGAAAAGCAAGGAAGAAAAATGGGCAACCCCATCTCATCGACACCAAACAAAAAAAGGGGGAGAAAAAGAAGTGCAACAAGACAAGTCAAAGCACCATCAAGTTCCCTTTTAAAGGTGAATGCGACGTGGCTCTAAAACCCTTCTAGATCGTCATACTCAAATTCTAATTAAAGGGTCATTTACCTATTAATTATTCAAATCCCAAATGGGACGAAGCCGTATCAAATATCAAGTGGTATAAAACCGCTAAATTCTACATGCATATTCTCTCGTTTATACCCAGTCACATGCATAAAAAAAATGTATGTAAACGAGGAATGCAACAAATTAATTTCATGGTCCTCTTCAAATCATGACGGAAGTCTCAAAAGCAAAGCTCGAAGCCCACCATTGCACTAACGCGCAAAATTGACCAGATGATTGTCCGGAAAAGAAGCTTGTTGTTAGCGTTGAAGGATAAGCTTAGGCTCAAGGTGCACCAAAATTAGTGTGGTTGCTGACCAAGTTTCATTCAAATTCCTAAGTTAGGAATTGGAATAAAGATCTCCAGCAAGCAATTAAGTAGGTGCAGAGACAAAGTTTGTCATAACTTTAGTTGAAGGTTGGTTTGATCCCACGAGGACAAACCTGCGCAACTTATGGCTTGAATTAATTCATGGGTATGATTGAATTAATACTTGTCCTCAAAATCTTTTGGGTGGTCATGGTTAATCGTTGGGCCAAGATCAAATCAAGACACAGAGCAAAGTGGAGGACAAAAGCAATACAAATATAGACAACTTCGAACCACTTCAATACTGTGCATGCAAACCATCTCAAAGTACAAAACTCGATCGACTCACCACTTCAATTTAGTGAAACTCACGTCATGGATCAAATTCCCCTTAATTACCGAAGTGGTCAAATTGCACAAAGCCGCATCAAATCTCAAATGGCACGAAGCTGTATTTTGTTTCAATGGCTCAAAGTCCTCGCCCGCACGAACTAAAACTGCATAAGGCACCAAATGCTCCAATGGCTGAAAGTCCTTGCCCGCACGAGCTAAAACTGCGCAAGGCATCAAATGCTCCTTACTTGCATGAGCTGAAACTGCACAAGGCATCAAACCCCAACAAATACGTAAAGAACTATGAGTGACTTGATCCCACAACGAGGGTATGTAGGCAATCTAGGGCTCTACCTAGGTGCAGTCACAAAATCAAATAAACATCCAAACCCCCAAGTTACGATTTATTCATATTAGAATCAAAAGGTATTCCTTTCCCAAAAGAAGGTTTGTAATTAATAGGCGCGTAGCCTAGAATGGGTCAAACTCAATTTAATAAAACCCTCTTCGAAAAATGAATGAGCTAAAATAGTGTCGAGTGAATTATTTGTTTACATATTGTATACAATTTTTGCTCAACAGTTATACTTTATGTGCAATTCACTGTATGATGTTCGTGTGTTTAATGGGCCTGTGAATATATTTCAGTGCACCCACCAATTGGTTTTATCATCATACATCATCGTGAGAAGTGGGATGGTGAGTTTCTCAATACAGTTAATTTTTGTGCAAATAATGTTTATAGAAATTGTGCTTTTATTTAGTTCATTGCAAATTCTTATTCTTTTATTAAGTTCACCATTCATGCTTTTAAAGATAAGAATTGCAACGCTCTCTCAGATGTTAGTTTTGGGAGGCACAGTTTTAAGCTTTCTGCATTAAATGTCCTGTTTTCGGGACGAAATTTGGTGTTTTAAGATGTCATGAACGAATTGTTGCTGGTTAGATTTTGTGTTGTTGCGAATTTACTTGAGACCCTCAATATCCCATTTATGCTTCCTATTATCATATTCTTTATGCAATTGTCACTGTTCTACATTTTACATTTGGATTTGATTCTTTGCTGATGCGATGTTGTGATGGGGTTTAGTAATTTTCAAAATTCTTCAACTCTTTTTAATCTGCAAAATCAAATTACCATGAAATTTCTAACATACAATTAGTTTCTTTTTAGTTGGATTCAAATGATGTTGATTGCACTGCTATAAATCATATCAATAGATTCTTTATTTGGTTGGTCCAATCTGTAACAGATGAGATTGTTTTGTTTGATGTTTCAATAAAAAAATAGATCTTTTTTGTGTGTGAAATTATAATGGAATCACAAATCAAGTATATCTTAGATTCTTGGTTGCATACTCACCTTCCCACAACTATTATATTGTCTATTGACTGGATGTTTTTTTTTTATTTTTTTTTTTATAATTTCCAGGATCTACGGTTGCAATGCTTTTGATACATGCAGTAAGGAGGAAGCCGCTAATCTTATGGAGCTTCTTTGGCATGGTAAGTTGAAGTTGCATGTCATTTTTTTTTTCGTTCATGGAATTCATTATCTTGCTATCTTGGCAATTAGCAATGTCTGACGATTGGTAAAATGTAAGAATAAATGTGTTGAAGTTTGAAGGTTGAAAGTCTTGAATCAATTATAAGAAAGAACAATCTCCTGTTAACTGTTAAAACTCCCTCTTGTATTTAGTAAGTAGCTCGTACACATGAAAGTGAATTTTAACAACTCTAAATTAGATTTCTTAATAATTTGATCCGTCTTTCTTTCATTTGTGTTCGACTATTTTACTTTTTTTCTATTTAAGTACAATTATTGATCGAAAGCCACATAAAATATCCAACGGCTGAGAAACTGCTTTTGTTACAAGAATAGATTATGATATAAAGCTTAAATTTTGGGCACTTAAATATGTGTTTTGTTTGGCAATTACAGTCACTCGCATGAAAAACCAATTGAATTTGTTCTGGCCTCCAAGAATTTTTTTTTGTTTGATTATTGATTAATTTATATGGCGGGAGTTTTGCTTTTTTGCCCATGCATATTTGATTTGAAATGGACAGTTCAATTTGTTGTATATAAATTAGTAATAAAAAAGCTCTAAGGAGAGGTAAATTAGAAACAACGGTGGAAGAGTGATGGAGTTGAGGAGTTGATAGTTAATTTATAGGGTTTACTTGAATTTCTGTATGATGTCCATGGTATTGATAGATCATTGAGACTGACTGACTGGTTGATTAATCACTAATTTGAAATACTTAAACTGTAACTTTTCTTTAATTCCTTTTCATTTTGTATTTTGATTGGATTCGAAAAAATGAAACGAATCCAATAAGCTACTCAGCCTTTGAATATGTTTACATCTTAATGCTTACTTTAAATATGTTAATTTGTCCCCGTTTCTATAAAATTTTGTGCGATGTGAACAATGTGCGTTATTCTCAATCTTCAGATGGTGATTATTTGGCAACTTCTGTAAACATGGCTACTCAGCCTTTGAAATACAGAGATGAGGATGAGAGCAACCAGATGAGCTAGAATTGGGTTTTTATCATTCTAAATTATTCGTTTGGTTACCGATAGAAAATATGGTTTCTGAGTCCAGTTTTCTATCTTCATCATCTTAAACATTTTCCTTTGATAGCACTTTGTTTTGATTTGTGAACGAACTATATAATTTATCATGATCTTAGGTCATAGTGTAATGTTTAATGATTGAATTTGTGAGACGGTTTAGCAATTTTTTTCAGAAACTTACTATTCCTGCTAGATGCTCAAATATTATGTCTTCTACATTTCTGCTTTCTCTTTTCTGTGTTTTTCCCTATATAGTAGGCTGAGCACTTGAAACTATGACTATAATACTGATGGCACAATACGATATACAAATGAACGCTTTCTTATAGCATGCATATCCGTATATAGCAAGCAAAGTTTTACTTCATTGGTTCTTAGGTACTATACCGTCTTTTAAGTTAGCTTGTGTGGAAATTATTCATGCATGTTGTGACTAATATATTCAATTCCCGCAGCAACGGGTGGATGTATTTTCTAGTAAATACCATGAAGCTTGAGAAAGGGGTTTTCCCTATAGCTAGAAAATTATCTATATACTAAAACCCAATGGACAAACACTGTTCACAAGCAGTGTAATGGCGGAGATTCTCTTGCTGGCTTCTCATTTTTTCCTTCTTTCGCCTGCTTGGTACGGTTAAATGGCGCTTTTGCCCATCTTGGACACGCATCGGTCATCGTCGTTTCTTTGTTTTGGGTGCGTTTTCTCCATTGTTCTTTCCGTTTCCATTTCTTTCTTCTACAGATTTGTGGTTTTACAGAAAAAGGGAAAAAAAGTGATGAATCTGGAGGAAAGTGGGAAATGCACTGAGCAAGTGCTTGGACAAATTTTTTAAATTGAGTTGTAAATTTTGTTTCAGTATTAGACTTTGTATGAATATACATTTGAATAATCATTTTGCAGTTTTTAAATAAATGAGTCTCAGTAATTTGTATTAGTTTTTATCTGAACAACATGTGCACTTACCAGTCTGTGTGGGATAACTAAATTGATGCAATCTTGCCAGTTAGCAATATGTATTTGAAGGAATTTTTTAAATAAATCCTTTATTAAACACGTCTAAACAATTGGTCTTTGGTTCTATATGTTTGATAAAAATTGGGTGGAAGGAGTAACCAATTTGATTGAAGTGTATTGTCACCATTCTGTTATATGCTTAAATGAATTGGGGTAGAACTTACCCTGTGGTTTTTTTTATCGATAGCAGCATTTGGAAACAAAAGATTGTGAAATGCTAAGATATTTACATGAAGAAAATATTGGGGAATTCATGCTGTGTTAAGCTATTTACACAACAAAAAATATTGGAGAACATTGTTTGATTTAGATTGATAGATGGTGGTAGAAGTTGTTCAGCAGAATAACAAAAGCTTTCTTCCTGTTGTGTTGGTCGTCAAGAAGGCAGCCTACGCAACACAAAAAGACAATAAAATATTGTAACACATGTATTAAGCTATTGAGAAGAATTAAGTACTAGAGTTTAATATTTTATTCCAATTTTATTCATCTGAGGTTTGATTTCAGGATTATGCGTTTTCTGTTTAGTTTCGATTCAGTATGGGTTTATCTAGGTATATTAATGTTGATTTACATTTTTTTTATTTTCCTGTAAATTTATATGAGTTTATTTTTATTTTTATATTGTTAATTTAGTAATGCTAGGGATAATTTTGGCTTCTAATTTGGTTTGAGCCTTTTTTTTTTTTTTTTAGTTGTAGCTTCATTGTTTCTTTTTTACTGATTTTTTTTTGTCTCCACCTGCTGCTGAAATTTGATTTTTGCTCTTAATTCTTTACATGTCATGTGTTATGTTGTTGTATTCCATTCAAATGGACCCGGCTTCTTTGCCCTCTCACTTCCCATATATTCTCATCCCCTCTTATTTTGTGCGGTCACGGTTAAGCCACGTCAATATTTTATATTGATTTTTTTTATAGAGATAATAAGACAAAAAGTAATAGTAATATAAAATGTTGATGTGGTTTAATCGTGACCGCACAAATATGATAAGATGAGAGTGTATAGGAAGTGGGAGGGCAGAGAAGGCAGGTCCCATTCAAATCAAGTAATGCAGTTTATCTTGGTATGTCTTTTCTCTACAATAATTTGGGATTTTAGTTTAAATTATCACTAATTCATTTTTTATTTGGCATTGAATTTTTTAAATTTGAGCGGCAGGTGGCTATGACATGGAGGAAAAAGCTTCACAGCAGTTTCACCGTGAGAAAGGCCCCTAAGGCTATCCACTATTTAATCCACATAGTGAACAGTAATTGCCTTTTACATTTTCATCCCTACACTTAAATAGCCCTGATAATAGATAAATAAAATAATAGTATTTTTTGCAACTTGCTTGGAATTTCCCGTGCACTCTCCACTTCCTCACGTCACTCCCCCTCTTTCCACTCATCTTTCTCACTTCTCACCATTTTTCTAAAGTTCCTCTCTCTCTGCTCTCGACACTCACTCTCTCTAGAGCTCCAAGAGCTCTCACGCACTTTCCTCTTCGAAAATTAAACAAATCAAACTCTAAAACCATGAAACCTTAATTTTTGGGACTAAAGGATCCTAGCTATACCGTTGCATGCGTCATCGGACCATCACGGTGTAAACCACCATTGAAGCCGAGAGCTTCAAGATCTGAAACTCGAACCCAGGTGAGGTTCTCTATGCGAATCTTGTTTCATTATGTCATAATGTTGCTTGGGACAAGATTTGTCGTGTTTTTCCAGTTCGAAACCGAAGGTTTAACCCCCTGCAATTTCTTTGAAACCTTGCCAAGTTTTTGGTCACCTCCTCAGAGCAAACTCCAGCAAGTTTGTGGGACACGTGTCACGGATGCTGAGGACTCCAGTTGGGCATCGTTTTGCGAATAGAGGATGAGGCATTGGGGAGAGTCATCGTCGCCGCCGCCCATCCATCGTGAGACGACGACGTCGTTCAAGAACCATGAAGGTTAAGAGAGAGAAAGGGAAGTCCAAGCCCATCCACCACGTGGCTGACATCGCCCAGACGTCAACCTTGCGTCACATGCCCTTTGGGTTCTCCGGATGGCAACTCCTGCTGGACTTCTTACTCGGGCCTGCTCGAGCTCCATCACTAGCACACGCTAGACCAAGTTGCTCTGGCCTTTTGGCCTTGTTTGAGAGCTAGTCCACCAGGCTATTGCCCACGGTGGAACGGCTCTCAAGAGCTTATGATCTTGCTGCACTTAAGTACTGGGATTCTTCTGTTAGAATAAGCACAACACCAAGATCATGCAAAGCAAGTTACCGTGATCAAAACACAGAACCATAAACCATAAAGCAATGCACAGAAAGAAAACATACCTGCAGAAAAGTTCGAAGTTGTTGCCATGTCTGATTTTTGCAGCAAAGTCGTGGTACACCTTCTCCTCTCTTCAGTGAACAAGACTCTCAACTAATAATAGGTCTTAGTCTTATATTGAGTACACACTGTGAGAGCAGAGGCCACCATAAATATACTACATAATCCAAGCCAAATTCTACAAGGAATTCCCTATTAAAATCCATATAGAAAACTAATTCCTTCTAAATAGTAGTTCAGTCATAATATGGATTCACAAATCCATTCTCAACAAGGCTTCCTACTGAATCTCTAATCCTATAACCAAGTTTACAGGTTCATACTCATGTTCATATTCTAACATCTTCAACTCATAAACTTTATGGTAGGGTTCTAACAATTAGAGTTTTATGAGTTTGAGCTTTTTAGTAGCAGAAGTTTCATTCTCTTGGTCTTTTGGCAGTTGGATGATTACACTATACAACTTGAGTAAATGAAGACTATGAGCGAGCATGAATATGTTGCGCATCTGCGAAGGTAGTAATTTTATTTGTTAAGAGAAAATAGTTCACCGGAGAATTCAATACATGAATGAATATATGATTTCTTATCGTCGCGTATACTCGGTTGCGAGAGTTTGACTTTGACCGTTCTTTTTCCTCCTTGGCTTCTCTTTCCGTCATTGACAGCGGAGTTTGGACCGATCCTGAAGAGCTCTCTGCATTGTTGATCCCACATGTGTCTATCCTTTCCAAGATACAAAGTTCACCATCCCAAATTTTAGTTTGTTTCTGATTTTTTTTTTTTTTTTTTTTTTTTTTTTACGTGCATGTTCTGAATCAGGATTCAAAGATAATATGCCACCAATCACAGGACTCTGAATTCTCTCTCTGTAACTCTGCTGCTGCACTGAATCATCGTAGTTTTATTCACATCTTGGAAACACATTTTTATTTTTTTATTCTCTCTGCTTTATGGTTTTCCGTGCAGATTTGGTTGAACATGGGGAAATCACCAGCTGTTACTCTCAGAAAAGGTCATGCGAAGTGAGCTTCGGTTTTTATTTTCTATTTTGTTGTGAATTTTCTTTTATTTATGTGATTTGATCGATGATCTCCATTATGAATTTATGTTTAATTTTTTGAATTTCGATACGTTGAAGAGCAAAAGCTCATGAATCTCGTGCTTTAATTGTTTTTTTCAACATCTGTTCATCTTATTAAATTCTATGATCAGTTTAATCCTGTTAGAATATGTAATATTTCTTTGTGCAAAATAGATTGGTTGGTGGGGCATTTGGAATGCTTATCAGTTATTACTAAATGTGGTTTAAAGGAACAAGTTAAACTTCTTGGGATGCCTGTTTTAAAAGCAAAAGGAAAGGTTGAAGCACTCTGCCCAGTTAAATGGCAACAGTCATGTGGATGCTTGAATTATATTTAACAGTGATGGGTTCCTCTTTGAGACTAAATGTGTAACAAAAGCTTTTCATCTCTCTTCTCTTGCCAGTTCTCATTCCTTATTATATGTTTAGGCACTAAGAGAATCTCATCGGTATGCAGGAACCATTTGAATGTTACTATATGTGAGATATCGACGCTGGTCTTGGTTTGAAGAGGAACCACTTGATTGCTTTCTCTCTTTTTGGCTGAAAATCACCACGATTTAAGTGGGGTTCAATCATTCAGTACTACCGTTTAATGGTATTTTTCTTCACTTGGAAGTGAGAGGTCTTAGGTTCAAATCTTGTGGTTGGCGAATTTAATACCAAATTAGGTTGCCTATTATGTTGCTTAGTTGAACTCCTCCTAGTGTAAAAATATATCAATGTACTAAAAAAAAAAAAAGAAAAAAAGAAAAGGGTTTCAAGGCATTGGGCTTCATACAGCTCTTTGTTTTGCCCAAACGTTTAGTGAAGATGAGATATTAAATAAGTATGATACTAACCGGTTTTATAGTTGGTTTCTTTTTTGCTTAAAATGTTTTTTGAAAAAAAAAAAAAATTAAAGATTACATTTCATAGATTATGTGAAATAGACAATGGTGATGCTTCTCTCTTTCTATGTGGCATGAAATCTGTGGATAATAATGTACCCAACTTGGATGAAAGTCCATTAAAGATAATTTTCTCATTGATTTTTTTTTAGGGATAATTTGATATAGATCCAATTTTGTGAGCCATTACTATAATTAGTCAACAGCATTGAAATATGTCCAATAATTGATATTCCACGTAAGCTTATTTATAATTTGTACCATATTTATCCCTTAGACTTATAAATTGTAGTAAATATTCAAAATTTCTTAATTATATGATTATTTGTGGTTTAACTAATCCCTTAATTGTAGGATTAGTTATAGCAATAAAATCTCAACCCCCAGTCTGTTTTATCCCTTCTTTTTTTTTTCCTTCTTCTAAACAATTCCCTTTGTTAGATCATGGAATCAATCATCCTCTTTCTTCTCCCATCTTTCATGGGTGATATTTTGTGTTCCTCCCTCCAAATTCCTTCATGACAATTTCAGTTTTTACATAGCTTTCACAATTTTTTTACATATTCGTTCGGCAATACAGTATCAATTGCAAGCAATAATACAGTATCATGCATTTATATTTGCTCTATTATATTTTTGTGCGTATCATAAAGGTAAACTGAAACTTAGTATTTGTTCCTTTTTTTTGTTTAGTATTTGTTCCTTTAATGGAGGTATATTATATCATATTTCTATTCTAATGTTCTGCCATGAAGTTTCAGCATTTTTCTTCCTATACAATAGGTAGTTTATTTTTATTTTGTTGGTAAATTATATCTATTTTGTAGGTATAAAGCATTTTTCTTCCTATACAATAGGTAGATACTAAATTATATCGGTTTTGTAGGTAAACATCATTAGGTGGTTACTAGATAATATTTTAGTTAGTATTTAAATATTCAAAATTAAAAACTGAATAAATGATACAAAAATTAAAGAATTTAAATATTTTTATCTAAAAGGGCAAAATTGGTATAAAAATATGTAATTGGATAACTGGACTTAGTTAAAAAACTACCTATGTTTTTGGACTTAGATTGAAAAGCCCCTTTTTTTTATGGGCATCCCGGCGGCGAAAGAGCTCATTTCAAGTCTTCCTATGAATATATATATATATTTTTTTTTTTTTGTTTTTGTTTTTGTTTTTGTTTTTGTTTTTTTTTTTTAAAGCAAAGCAGGTGGTGAGGGCTGCATGAAAAAGTCAAAGAGGGTTTCGAATGCAGTTGCTCTTACTGTGATATGGCACATTGATCAAATCACTGAAATCTTCTTATTTTATATTCAGTAGTTGTTGTAGCATTGATATCATATTCAATTTTTTTGTGTTATCTGCTGCCTTTTTTAATCTGAATATCCTTTTTTTTTTTATCTTTCTTTTGTTTATAACCCTTTTTTGCTAAATTATTGCTCTTCGAATTGTTTTGAGGATACCTAATTGGCCAAATTGTTGAAATTTGGTAATTTAGTGAGCTTTTATGTGGATTTTTGGTTTGGTTCTTATTTGAACTGAATCGATTTGTAAGAAGTATCTTGGCATAACACAATTTTTATATGAATCCAAGTTTTTCAAGAATAGTAAAGGAGAGAAATGAGTCTGTTGTGTTTGGTGTAAAGTTAATTTGTTTGTATTCAAATATGAAGCACAACTTTTTTCTTACATATGAGACCGAATTGGTTTGAGTATGATTCAAGTCTCAGTATAGCTGGATATTTGTTTGCTCACACAAAAATTTTGTGCATACATTCATGCGGTTTTACATAGAAATTATTGGATTTATTCATTCTGAATTCACTTTTGTATAATTCCACCTACATGCCATGTCTTAATGATTAGTCAGTGGATTTTGTTAAAAGTGTTAAATGTAAAGATTGGATACGTTGAGGAGTCACTCTTCTGTATCTGGTGAAGAAGACTTACAATAACTCATGAAAGTGGCCATGATGTTTGAGGAAAATTTTTTACTTTTGCCACAAGTCAGGTACTTATCTAAACATATTTAATTACTTACATAACTTGATTGTCTATGTTTCCACTCTATTTGCGTTATGAATATCAATGGATTTTAAGTTTAGCATGTATTTTTTTTTACAGTGGGGTTAGCTACAGTTCTCTAAGCATCCTTATAGTGGAAACATGATTCAGAACAGAGTGTAGAAGTCTTTACAAGCTAATCCTATTGGTAATAGAACTACGTCCTTTATCTTTGCTTGCATGCTTTTTAACATGGTGAAAATTGAATTTGTATGTTAGAATTAGCGTTCTTCCTGATGTTCAATTGCCTGGAAAGGGTTCTTGAAATTGTATTTTGGAATTAATGTATTTGATTCAGAACAAAAGGTCAATAATTCCCTTCCTACATTCCACATGTTGCTTATTGTATATCATTTTACAAATTTTACATGTTTTATACGGTTTTAAAAAGAAGGCTTTTTAGCCAAAATGGTTCATAAGATTTGCATAACTCCTGACTTTGGTCCTTAATATTTGAAATCAATAGAAGTGGGCCCTGAATTTTCCACTATCAATCATTTTGGTAATTCCATGAAAAATCTCCATTAAATAAGGCTAAAAGGCTAAATAAAAAAAACTCTCAATTTTTGTCAAGTCATTTGGCCCATTATTTATTAAATTGAGGGTATTTTTGTCATTTTGATCTTTATTTAATATAATTTTTCATGGAAGGACAAAAATGATTGATGGTAGATAAACTCAAGGATCACTTCTATTGATTTCAAATCCCAAGGACAAAAGTGATGAGTTATGCAAATCTCAATGACTATTTTGGCTAAACCCTTCTCTCTGATCCTAGGACTATGCTTATGTGGTTATATATTAAAACTTTCTTATAGGCACTAAGTTCAGACATGCAAGATTGTGTGATCAGACCTCAAGAAAAGAGCTAGAGCAGGGATTTAGACCAAGGGGACCAAGGCATAGTCAAGAGAGCCCCAAGGGAGCAACTTGAGGAATGTGTTGATAAAAACTTTTGTATATAACAATTTACCAAATGTTTTCAATGTAAATAGCAACACAATCTTTTATATCTTGCAAACATAATCTTTCATACAGTTTTCAATCCTGCAACAACGTGTGGGCACAAATTTCTAGTTAGGTTCTATTTCCCTGTAGCTAGGTGCTTTTGGTATGGAGAAGTGCAAGTCATTCCCTGAATGCACCACAGCTTACTCCAGCGAGTTCAACTTCCGGTAGTGGTCGAACTCGTACAACTTCAACGGATCAACCCAGAAGGGAAACGGTTTCGCAACATCAACTGATGCATAACTCCAAAAGAAGAAGAGAGTTGCCTCATACAAACGTGTTTGCTATGGAAGGTAAGGTTAAAACAAGTCTAAGAAATAGCTTCAAGTGAATCAAGAACACGTTCGTCACCGATGTTCGTTACGATGGATGAATTCGAAATCCATAACATATGCCTTTCTTGCAGTCACTAGCTACTTGTTCTTTCTTGGTTGTATACGGTTGGTTTCATCTGTCATGGTTATATACGGTTGGTAGTCAGATGGGAAATCCCTAGCAAATTAAGATCAAAGATGAAAATAATTGGAAAAAAGGTTGTTTCTCTCAATGCAAAATTGCACTAAGACCACGGTGGTTTTATGTTGGTGGCGGCCTTAGGGTGCGCCCATTTGAACTGTGATACATCTTTGTAATAATAATATCCATCTAATTTGACGTGGCAAAGAATTAAATCGCAAGGGTATATTATGGGAAAATCATGCTAACAAACCCTCACCCTTTTGATCGCTTAGCAACCTGGAGTTATTAATCGAAGCTAGAAGCAAAGATGTACTTGGTTTTCTACAAGTGTCAAGTTCAGTATTGAACGTGGTTTGCGTTTTATCAAGTTTCATTTATGCGTGTTCTAAATTTTATTCAAATTTCTTATTTCCGTCAATTGCTTTAGTAGCTGTGTACAACCAAGCAGGCAAAGCTAGTAAGTAGCCTTTTTGTTTCTATAGCTTCACGCCCCCTACCCCATGGTAAAGAAGAGGAACTAATAGCAACTCCAGCATTGGAGCCCTCCCCCCAGGCAATGCACTATTCAATCCACCTAATGAACAGTAAATAGCCCTAGTAATAGCATTTGAATATCACTTTTATAAAAATAAAAATAAAAACTATTTTAATAAGAGATTATTTACTTATTTAAATGTATAGAATAAATTGACTATATTGGTATCAAGTAATATGTTCGTGATATACCGTCCACTTATTTTATAAGTTTGGATAAATAAATGATTTCTAATTCGAATGAATTTGCATAGGATTGATCTTCAAATGAAGATTAATGAATTGAATGGTTCCCATCGTTGATTTTATTCAGAAGATACGTTATTCGCAAATGAGAGAATATGTGTATCCCCAAAAACTCCCCAAAAATTTTCATTTCTTGCCCCTATTTCCCCTCAGTTGGTTTGACAACATGGCTGGCCAAGAATGGGCCACGCATAATTTTGTTTTCCACAAGAAAATGTCCATAATTAATATTGGAGCGTTTTAATATAGACATCTCGTTTTTTAATTTTTTAGACTAAATATACACTCTTTTTGAAAATTTGATCAAACATTTTCCTAAAATTTTGGTTATTAATTTCAGTTTTTCACATGAGTTCAATTTTGTTTAGAATTTTAGTTTTTCACAACTTCTCGTGGGCACTTTGTTTTCTTTTTTCTTTCTTTTCCTATTATCCCTATATTTATGCATTTATTATCCATCTCTATGGATTTTTTTTTATTGTTTGTTATAATTTTTACTTTTTTTTGTGTGAATATAGTAGATTCATAATAATAAACGTATAAATGTGAAGGAAAAAAAAAAAAAAACAAAAAACAAAAAATTATGGGTATGTTTGGGATCGCATGTCTTCGACGACGGTTAGATGGTGATATGGCTTTACTGAGACCCTCTGAACAATGTTTTTCCTATGACTTCCAAAAAATTAGGAAAAATGTAAAATTAATTTAGAAATGTGAAAAATATGAACAATAAGAAGTTATAGATAGGCCCGTTACGAAAAAGGTTACAAATTTCGTGAATGAGTCAAATTCGAAACAAATGCCCACAATAAAAAAATGTTAGCGACAAAATCTAACAGTTGGGATGTCGTTTGCGTTTTAACTTAAATTGTTATCACCAGACACCGTTCTCAGAGTTTTTGATTGAATAAGATGAACGGTTTAGATCGTTGGCATCACTTTTCAGTTTGTAAGGTTAATGCAAATATTGCTCAATGTTCTATGGTGTCTAGAGAGTTTATAAACATCGAGCAATAATTGTAAGGGCGAAACATGATATGAACTATCCAAGTTGTTCAATTTTTTCAATCAACTAGAAGATTATGTTTTGAAAAAAGAAACTTTGAAAAATGCTTTCCCGTGATTAAAAACTTGAGGATAGATGTAATCGACAATCGGACAATTAGAGTTTGTCAGTAATAGAAATGGATTTTGTGTCGAGATTTGAAGGAGAATCCTTCACAAAAGTTGCAGCCCTTATCATTACTAGCGTTTCCATAATTTTTTATACTTTCCAAAATTGCAAATTAATAATTACATTTAAAAAAAAAAAAATTGGAAGTCATAGGAAAAACACTATTCATGAGGGTTTCAAGGCTTCAAAGTTCTAATTAACGATCTAATCATCATTAAAGCATAGGGGATCTGACCACGAGCATTTTCATATTTTTTACACTTGTAAATTAAGGGGTGTGATATCCACAAACCCCTTTTTACTTCTCCCACACATTTGAAGTTTTCAGCCGTTGGATCGGATGAATTGAAGAAGATCAATAGACAAAAATTAATAAGTGTGTGAGGAGTAATAAGGGGTGTTTGGATAGCACACCCCTAAATTAATTATGTGACATCCCACATCGCCCAGGGGAGTGATCCTTAAATGTATATTCCCATCTCTACCTAGCACGAGGCCTTTTGGGAGCTCACTGGCTTCGGGTTCCGTAGGAACTCCGAAGTTAAGCAAGAAGGGTGCTAGAGCACTCCCATGATGGGTGACCTATTGAGAAGTTCTCATGTGAGTTCCTAGAAACAAAACCGTGAGGGCGTAGTCGGGGCCCAAAGCGGATAATATCGTGTTACGGTGGTGGAGTGGGCCCGGGAAGTGGTCCGCCCCGGACCTGGATGTGACAAATTATTATTAACATTTACACATTTTCAATTCACCCTAAAAACACTATTCACAAGTGTTTGGAGGGTTTTATAAATTTCAATGACGATATAACCATTGTAAAATCATAGGGGATGTGATAACGAGCGTTTTCATGTTTTTAAAAATTCATAAAATTAATTTACAAGCGAAATTTTTTTGTAAATTTATGGAAACGCTTATGGTCACATCCATTATGCTTTGATGATGATTAGATCATCAAATAGATTTTTTAAAGTTTTTTCTTTGACTTCTAATTTTTTTAAATGTATAATTAATTTACAATTGTGAAAAATTATGGAAATGCACATAATGAAAATGGTTACAACTTTCATGACGAAATTTTCTCCAAATCTCGACACAAAAATCAGTTTTCGTTACTGACAAACCCTAAATTTTCATCACCGAAAAGCATTTTTCGGAGTTTTTTTTTTTTTTTTTTTTCAAAACATAATCTTCTAGTGGATTGAAAAAGATGAATAGTTTGGATCGTTCACGTCACATTCCGATTTTATGATTAGTGCAATTGTTGCTCGATGTTTATAAACACTCTAGACACTATAGAACATCGAGCAATATTTGCACTACCCTTAAAAATCGAAAAATATTGTTAGCTGTGACAATCCGTCCCTAATTTTACGATTTAATAAATTTTAAAAGAGTGAATTGACGAAAATGTCCTTGAGGCGAGGTTGCTGACTTTTATTGACCCTCTCTTGGTGAAGTGTACGAGCTACTATTTTACCGTAGTCTCGAAGTACTTGACGGTACGAACGCATAGATGTAAGAAGAATCGAAATTGGAGTTACGGTTAAAATTTTACTGAACTACAAACGTGGAGGCATTTTGGTAATTTCACATTGCAAGGATATTTTCTGTTTTGTTCTGTGGTGACATTGCTTTGTGAGCCAGTATGGCCCACATCTCATTCTCTCCCTATTCCCCTGTGTTTCCTGATCTCCCAGGTCTCTCCTCTGCCACCTCTCTAATTCCTCTTTCCCTCTCTCTTCTTTCTCTCAACTCTTTCTTTCTGCACAAAAGGTGCAAGAAGATGGTCATTCATCACCACCCCAGAGAGTTCTCAAGCAACCATCATTGACCTCTCTCTATCTTGGACACTCTCCTTCAATCTTGGGCTCTTCCTCTCGAGCTCTCTTGTTGCACTCACTGCACAGAGGCAGTAAGCTAACCAGCGTGACCACCATCACCATTTCATGGTGGAAAAATGGTACAACCACCACGGTTCTCGCGGAGGACCACCATCACCACCCTCACTATTTTTCACGACAACTTTCCACAGTACACAACCAAGGTAATTTTGGAAACCCCCCCCCCCCCCAACCTCAAAAATTTCTTATTTTGATCCCTTGGTGATGTTTCTAATCTTAAATAGGAGATTTGTGGGTGAATTAATGCAGATCGCATCTTGGGGAAGGATTTTCCCCATATTTCTGGAAAATGAACTGTGGCCATTTGACCACTTTCACACCTTTTTTTTTTTATTGTCTTCGGCCTCCATTGAGCCTTCATTTTGGTATAAACATGTTCCTTACATCCTAAATTCATTTTAACATTTGAATCATCGAATTTGGTTAAGAATTGAGCTCAATATAAGCTCTGGAAGTCGGGCCAAAAACCTGCAAAACGTAGGCCTTCGCGAGGAGGGTGAGTACCGTCGTACTCGCAGGTACGTGGGCGCGTGTGGGAAACACAATGTGGTTGACGCGTGTAGCACGTGGCTGTTTGTGTAGCCACCTTGTGGTGGCGCATGGTGGCGAGTGGAGGAACCCGAGGTCCTTTCTTAGGTTTCTCGACGTGCAAAATCCGAATCCGCTGTCTGTTTTTTGAAATTCAACTGTTTTAAAATAATTACTTTATTGGCCGTACTTTGTACAAAAAATCCGTTTATACGTTAGTGTGTTATATATTTACGTTAATGGCTTCGTTTCTAGGTGAAATGCATTGCAAGGATCTTCGAAGCCCGCGAGGTGGGTTCGACCCGACGACATGATCTGTGAGTGGGTCTTTTCTTTGATATATACATATATATATATATATATATATATATATATATATTTAGTTTCCATATATACATTTAATAATGAATTTTCTATACGAATGTCGTAGTTAAATTAACATTTACAGGAAATGACATAACAAAGAGAATTAGAAAATCATTATTAATCTTACGGGATGCCTTAGCTTAAGTTATGGCGATGAATAATGTTATGTTGACCAGAATTATCGAATCACTGTGGCATGACTAGATTTGTGTTATTTGTTCATCGTTTGCTGCATCGGTGTTGGTACTCGCCCAGGTTAAGGCCAATCTTTCATGTGTATGTGCACATCACATCATATGCTCATTTTGGATCCATTGTAGGTGCCAGTCATGTCCTAGATTGCTATAGGCAATTAGGACTTGTATGTGCTGCACATAGCTGATGCGAAATATATAAGCACACAAATTAAAACCCTCTTTTGACAATTGTAGTATATGTATAAGTAGGGATCGTTCTAAACCGGGAATTAGGAGGGATTGCTAAATCACTTGAAAACTGACTCAAAAACGTAAAACAAAGGTTAAAACACTAAACTAGACTCAAACAATGCAAAACTAAACACTAAAACACTAAAACAAACCAAAAGACTCAAAACAGCAACAAAACACTCAAAACTGCCTTAAAAACACAATCTGGGCAGTTTTGAACACCTAACACTAATTTGGACGAAATTGGGTTATAACTTGAATCAAAACACTTAGAAACACAAACTAAGACACTTTCTAACTAAATTGAACACTAAAGTAAAGGGGGATTTAGTTTTGACGAAATTAAAACAAAGAAAACAGATTGTAATGAAAACAGATTGTAAAAACGAATTTGATGAAAATATGGATGGAATGCTAGCTAGAAGGTTCTTCTCCACACATGTCACACTTGCATACAAGATGATTTTCAGTTGGTCTTTCGATGAATCATGAAACTCAACACCCCAGGTTAATTAGGTTCGCTTAAATTAACCTTCAAGTTCTCCTTAAGTTAATGAATTGGATGGGAAAGCGCATACAACAATTCAAAACATTCTCCAAAAGTCCTTTACGTGAAAAGCACAATAAAGATACAATCAAAGATCATTAAGCAACATGAAAACTATAAGTGTTGACTAGGCATTCGTTACTATAATGAGCATGAAACTAGTGCCAAGAATTCATTTAACGCGATCGTTTATAAACGACCTCCACTACTT
Organism: Pyrus communis; assembly: GCF_041283825.1. Classification (NCBI taxonomy): domain Eukaryota; kingdom Viridiplantae; phylum Streptophyta; class Magnoliopsida; order Rosales; family Rosaceae; genus Pyrus; species Pyrus communis. The sequence continues at coordinate 32,446,701 of NC_142569.1, read as the reverse complement.
GTGAATATAAGTTTGTAACTATTAGGTGAAACTCCCTTATATTCTAGCATCATATTCATGCATGAAAACTAAGCGTGCACTCTCAATAAACATACACGAATAAGTTATCAATCAAGCAGTTAAACAAATTGAATCTACAACTCATGAAATTCCAACTGAAGGTAATCAATTTATATTGCAAGCATAGACATGGTTTTGAATCACCCCCTAGCTGACTAGGGGTTTAGCCTCTCATGTTCACAGAAAGAGAAACAAAATTGAAATTAAACATAAAGAACAAAAGATTGATTACACCTAAAACGCCCAACGATTCCACTTTGAATTTCTGCACGTTCAAGCTCCTCTTTCTTCTTCTCCTTGCTGCGGCACATAGGTCTTAGGGTGATTTTGGATGTGATTTTGGTTTAGGAAGGGATTTAGGGTGGTAAAGGGTTGCGGCAAAGAGGTGGAATGGTGGCTGGAATGGTATGTGAGTGTGTAGAGGTGTAGAATGGTTGCTGGAATGGATGGAAGTTGCGGATTGAAGGTGGGAGAGTGATGGTGGCTGCGGCAGAGAGGTGGAATGATGAATGACAGAATTCAAGAATCCTCTAGGGTGTGGCTTAAGTCCAAGAATATATAGGGTTTTCAGAAATTAAAACCCTAACTTATTTTGGTTAACTAAAATTAAGTCAAAAGCTTCTAGAATTAGGAAATCAAATCAGAAACTAAAAGGAAATTGGCTAAAATATGCGGCTAGGGTTTTATTTTGAAAGGGGAATGTGTTTAAGTGCAGAAAATAGGACATAAATACCCCCCTTGCATGGCAAGGGATGGAGAGAAAGGGAAAGGTGCGGCAAAGGTCCCTAAGGGGTCTAGGGCCTTTGTTTTGTGTCCTAAAGTGCAGACAAGGCCTTCAAAGTGGCTGGAAAATAAGGACTTTTAAGATTAGGAAAGGTTGCCAAAATGGGAAACCTTGGCTTAACTTTCCTACTTCAAGTAGGAATCCTTGTTGGAGTAGGAATCCTTGTTCTTCTAGGAATCCTCATGTGAGTAGGAATCCATCTTCTTCTAGGAATCCTCATGTGAGTAGGAATACATCTTCAATTAGGAATTCATATTTCTTCAAGTCTTCAAATCATTCATTCCTCTTTTGCTCCAAAAACTCCAATTTGCATCTTCTTGCACACTTTGGCTCTATAATCTGAAAACACACAAAAGTGACTTTAAACACTAAAATAACTAAGGAAACACAACATAATGCACGAGAACAAGCCAATTAAGTCTCATAAATATGCTTCTATCAATAGCGCCAGTCTTCACGTGATTATAGTACTAGAGTGTATATCATTGTTACACCTAATCATGTTCATGTCAAAATACCTTTGCATGAACTTGTGTGTCAGCAGGTGTTGATCAGTACTTGATATGAGATGTTTGCTTATGCGAGATTATGTTGATTACAGACGTCATGCATTTATTTACAAAATATTGTGCCGTATTGAATTCTTAAGCTATTGCAGGCTACAGTAAGTACTTTCTTACTATAAGTAGTATATATATTTTGGAAACTATACTTGATTTATGGCAATGGGTTATTATGTTTTCGAAAGGATTTTTACAAAACTTTATTTTTAGGCCCACTCACCCTTGTTTTTCGCCCCTCCAGGTTTTAGTACCTGAGCTTTCGTATCGACGAGGATTCTTGGTAAATCTTGGTATTGGAGATTACCTGCAATGGTATAATTTTCATCCTACTTTACTGTACTTTACTTATGCTCTTACATCACTTGTGAAATGAGTTCATTCCTGCTCACCAGCGCACTCTTAAAATTAGGCATTTTTAGGTTTAAATTTATTCATAGGTTCCACTACACTACCTTATGACTTTATCGCCTTCCAGGTGTCGGCCAACACAGCTTGATTCGGAGTCCAATAGGACATTCCGAGTCGGGGTGTATCATCAGCAATCCAAAAAACCATTCATTTTATTCAATCCACTAAAAGATTATTAAAAAAAAAAGAAAAAAAAAGAAAATAAAGAAAGAAACACCCAAAAACCGTTTCTGGAGATGAAAAATTAAAGCGTAAAAGTAAATGATAATAAAAAAGTTAGAGTTTGTCATTATGTTTTTTGGATTTTGGTGTTGATATTTGGAGCTGACTTCTTCACGAAAGTTATAGAGTTATTACAAGCGTTTTCATAATATTTTTATATTTTTTACAATTGTAAATTAATTTTTTTACACTTAAAAAAAAATTGGAAATCTTAGTAAAAACACTATTCATAAAAGTTTCGGTAGTTTCAAAAATCCATATCACCATCTAATCATAATCAAAGCTTAGAGGATGTGATCTCGAGCATCTTTGACACACTCCTACACGGAATGTCTACCTGGACTCGGAATTGAGCTGTGTTGGCCGACACCAAAAAGGTGATGAAGCCATAAAGTGTAGTGATGTGGAAAAATGTGAATAAATTTAAACATAAAAGTGCCTAAATATAAGAGTGCAATAGTGAGCAGGAATGAACCCATTTCACACGTGACGTCAGATCATAAGTAAAGTACAATAGGGTAGATTGAGAATTATACCATCAAAGGTAACCTTTTATACCAAGATCTGTCAAGAATCCTCGTTGATACGAAACTCAGCTACTAAAACCTGGATGGGCGAAAAACAAAGGTGAGTGGGCCTAAAAATAAAGTTTTGTAAAAATCTTTTCGAAAATGTAATAACCTCTCGCCGTAAAACAAGTATAGTTTCTACATATAACAGAGTACATATAATATGAAAGTACTTACCGTAGCCAGCAATATCTCAAGAATTCAATTCGTCACAATATTTCATAAATAAACACCTAACGTCCGGTAATCACTTAATCTTGCATAAATAAACATATCATATAGAGTGCTCATCGACATATGATGACACACGAGTTCATGTAGAGATATTTTGACATGAATAGGACTGGGTGTAATAATGATATACGTTTTAGTACTACAATCATGTGAAGACTAACGTTATGCGCATCACATATGGGCCCTAATTGCCTATAGCAGTCTAGGACAAGACTGGCACCTACAATGGATCCAAAGTAAGCGTGCAGTGTGATGTGAACATACACGTGAAAGATTGGCCCTGGCCGTGGGTGAGTACTAACATCAGTGCAACACACGATGAGTAGATAACGTAAATATGATCATGCAACAGTAAATCGATAATTCTAGTCAACATAACTCCATTCATGGTTGCAAATATAGTTAAGGCATCCCATAATAGTATGCATACATGTACATCCTGCAAGATTCAGAATAATTTCATAATTCTCAACATTACGACCTTTCTTATAAACGAATTTAATTATGGCAATCATGTAGAAGATTCATTATTAAATATATATGTGAAAACTAAACAAATATATATATATATATATATACACTATATAAAAGAAAAGACTCACTCACAGATACTTGCGATATACTATATAAAAGAAAAGACTCGCTCACAGATACTTATCAGTTCGCATCTGTTCAAATTAGGAAAGCTGGAGTCTCCGATAGTAATTGCACCTAAGCATAATATTGGGGCTCATTAGTAAAACTCAACAAAAATGATTAAATTTGGGAAAACGGAGCGAATTTGGAATCAAGGCGTCGAAAATACCCTAAGAGAGGTCACGGGTAAATTTCGTAAAAAGTCAACAAAAAAATCAGCGGTCAACCCTAAGAAGTCAACCGAGACGTCAAACCGGTCAACTACGTTAAAACTTCAGAATTTCGCTAAATGGATGTCAAGACTCAGGGCATCGAAATTAGCCTAGAAGGGTTTTCGAGAAAATTTCGTAAAAGTCAACATAAGGATATTCCAGATCCATTTTCAGAAATGGCCGAATCTGATCTTGGGTTCAGATCAGGATATGGGTCGTAGATCTAAGCTTTTTTTTCTTTTTTTTCTCGGATCGAGTTGACTTGTTTGGGTTCACGGGTTGGCCGGACCCAATGAAGGAGAAAGTCGGAATTGGGTCGAGTTTTGACCGAGAAACTTCCCGAGCTCCGCTCGAGCTCGATTTTTAACCATTTCACTCCAAAGTTAAACCAAAATAAAGATAAAAAGACAAGGGAGTCAAATCTACCTTACCTAAGCAATATAGGTGGCCGGAGAGGCATGAAAATCGCCTGCAAAAATCACGGCTCTCGCAGGAAAACTGGGGGAAGTCTCCCCAAGTTGATCTCTGTACCAAAACCCCCACTAAAGACCTTAGAAAAAATAGAAACATATACCAAAACACGATCCAAGAAGTTTTGGATGGTTTTTGGAACTTACCATCGTCGAAAATTCAAAAACTTGCCAAAGGAAAATATGAACAGTGGTGGTGCCACTGTGCAAAGAGAGAAGGAGAAAGAGAAAGAGAAAGAGAGAGTGGTTGCGTTCCAGAGCTTGGGGTTTGCGATGTTGTGGTCAGGTGGTGTGCGTGGTGGTGAGGCTCGCTAAAGCGCTGAGGGCGTGATGTTATGTCATTGTTATGTTGTCGTAACGGAGGAATACAGGAGAGGTGAGGGAAAAATGAGGGAAGAGAGAAAGAAGTGAAGAGACAAAGATGAGAATGATAGGGATATGAGGGGAAGTAGGACACGTGGACAAAGGGGAAAGGAGACCCACATGGGTGGGGGACACAGATATCCCAAAGAAAAATAATAAAATAATAGAAAAGAAATATCTAGAATAGTGAAGTTACTAAAATACCCTTCTACTTCGTAGTTCCGTAAAATCCTCATCGTAGCTCCAAATTTGATTTCGCTTATGCCCACACATTTGTAGCAATGAGTACTACACGAATATGGTAAAATCATATCTCATACACGTGAAGAAATGATGGTCAACGAAAATCAACAATCTCACCATTAAGGGCATTTTCTTCACTTCACTCTTATAAAATTAATAAAAGGAAAACTAATGAAAATGGCTTGAAAACTTTGACTTTTAATGATAAGAAAAAATAAAGGGTAAAGTGAATACTATCAGGTTTGACTTTTTAGTGTAAAAATGTGGTTTTTGGTTAAAGTGAACAGTATCGTGGGTTTTTCATTAAAACTCCTATTAATAAAATCGCAACGAATTGTCACAATTTTTTTTTTTTCTTTTCATATTTATACGTTTATTTTCCATAATTTTTAATTATGATTAGTTGTTTGTTAAAAATATAATTACACGTGGCAGAACCAGCCATGTGGCCAATTTGGGCAGCAATTGGAGGGAGAAATGAAGAATGTTAGGGATTAGTTTTATAACAGAGGTCGAATCTTAGCCACCCACGTAGCCAAATTAGGTGGTGGAAATTGGGGGCAGGAACATAAATACGTAGGATTCTGAAACCCACGTGGCCAAACCAGATGGTGGGAATTAGGGGTAGGAAGTTTGGGGGCGTTTGTTGCGCCGGACTATCTCGGACTGGATTAGCTTCAAGGATTAAGCTGGACTGGCTTAGACTAGATTAAACTGGACTAACTTAGTGAAGCGTTTGGTGCAGTATTGGACTAAGAAGCTGGATAATAACAAATTCTAATATTATATTATTTAATATATAAATTATTAATATTTTATTATGATCTTATCTTTTTCTCCATCTTTTCCTACCATTTCCGTCCCACTCTCTTCCTCTTCTCTCAGTTCTTCGTCCCACCCTCTCCCTCTTTTTTTCCTCTCAGACCTCTCAATTCATGTCTCTTTCACATTTCTGGTCAAACTCCTTATCGATTCCAGTCTCTATTTCTCTGTCCTCCCTCCTTCTCTAGCTATGTATTGTTCGAACGGAACCTCACGGCTCCAATTTTCCCGACGAGTTGCAAGTTTCCCGATGTGTTTTCCAGCCAACCCTCGTTAAATTGGATGAAGTTAACACTGCCAAAAAATTCATCACCATCCCTGGATCGAGATCTTAGCTTTGCATGCTCGAATCTGTCATGGATTTGAAGAAGCCCAAACAGGCCGAGACTTCTAGGCCATTTTCCGGCCACATTCGACCACATTTTGGCCTCGATTCAGGTAGAATCGTAATCTTGTCACTCCCAGCTTCAATTTTGTATATTTTATATGAAAGTTGGTTGTGAAGTGGATCTGAAAGAGAGTCAGAAAGTTAATGATTGATCTAGGTGACCGGAGATGACGAGGAGTTTGTCGGGAGTGGTCGTTGAGCATGACGAGGACGAGAAAGAGAGGATAGTCTTAGCTAGTCCCATGGTTATTGGGGGGTCTCGCTAAGACCTCTTAGTGAAGGGTTTTGTCCATGCTAGTCCTCTTTAGTCTCATTAATGTTAGTCTCAGCATGGAACAAACACGGTATTGGACTAATAGCTAGTCCAGTCCAGTCCAGTCCGACTTAGTGAGGGCAAACAAACGCCCCCTTAAGGGCTTGTTTGGTATCCTATTTGAAATTTTTTTATAATTTCTCAAAACATTTCTTAAGAATTTTTCTTGAAAACAATTTTCTTTAAAACTCAAAAACTTATTTGGTATGCGATTTAAAAATTTTAAATTTTACAACTTAAACTGGACAAAGAGATCTAAAAATAAAGGGTTGAGAGAGAAAGAGGAGAGAGGAGAGAGGAGAAAAAAAGTAAAAGATGATTGGAGAAAAGAGAAAGAAGTGAGAGGATCGGGAGGAGATAGAGAGAAAGAGGAAAAGGAGTAATAGAAAAAAACCGAGAAAATAATGAGTGCGGATTGGAAGAGAGACGAAAAAGGTAAAAAAAAAAAAAAAAAAGAGAGAAGGGTAGGGTAGAGAGAAAGAAGAAAAGAGAGGGATAGCTCTGGAGTGAGTGGGAAGGAGGGAGAAAAAAAAAATGAGTGAGTTTAAGTTTAAAAACTCTAAAAACTAATTTTTGTGTTTTTAAAGAATATATTATATTTTTGAGTTAGTCTTGACTTCAGTTTTTTAAAACAGTCATACCAAACAAATTTTTAAGGCCTAAAACTTAAAAATTATTTTTGAGTTTAAAAAATTGGATTAAAATAGAATATCAAACATGCTCTAAATATTTCGCCTGGATTCATTTTCTGAAAGTAGATTAAGGCTCTTTGTGAGACGGTTGGTCTTCCCTATGGCAGATGTTGGTTGTACGAGAAGGTCGTGTTTTTGGAGGCCTTGGCTGTTGAGGCCTTTCAATTATGTTGTGCCCTCTAGTTTGCAGCCTCAGATACAGAGCCATAATTTGGATCCATCATTTCATTTTCCTAGGGGTCTGCACACCACCTTCCGCCTCTATTTTTTGGTGGTGTTCAAAACATGATTTTAGCATCTCTCCATCTTCAACCCCCTTTCTATATTTCATGACATATACTGTTTTACTTTCCTCATGGCTCAAAAATCCCAACTCAATGCTTGTTCATCCAGCAATTCTAGATCTTTCTCTAATCCTAGGCTTCCCTCATGGGTTAATCCATTCCCTAGGTGAAAACCCTATTGTGGTGGAAACCGCTAGCTGTACTTTCACCATGGAACATGGTCTAACTAGGGGTTCAGATTAACCAAATCTCTACTACCAATGTGTAACATATGAAGTGTATAGTTCTTATGTATAAAATGTTTGGGAAACCGTGGAAGCACACGTCATGAAGAAGGAGCTTGCTATATATCACGCCCCGAACACTGGGGTCGGCAAAATAAATAACTTTGTGTCCGGCGCACAAGTAAAAATGAAAATAAAACGAAAAAAAAAACCTAAACTTTTCTTATAAAAATAACTTCAAAATCCTTATAGGTTTTACAAATCAAATCCTAAAATCTCTTCTATAACACAACCTCAGCTTGTCTAGCATTTGTCTTGCCAAATAATTCATCTGAAAAATATAAAGGTGAGGAGTGAGCAACAACCACCGTCGCCTAGTGAACAGAATATATAATATGTCAGTCAAGCGATGTCGTTTTACGCACTCTAGAAAATACAATAATAATATCCAAGCTTTAGCCATGTAATTCCATATCACACCATCCCTTCACATATTCATTATATCCTTCATAAATTGTAACTCACCACATGACCCATAATGGTCATCTGCCCTAATGTCCCCGTGTGTAGTTTTCATTTATCCCTTTGATTAATGCAACACCAAAGTTCTCATGCTCCATGAACATCTCAAACAATTCACTGATAAGATATATAATAAATCCCAATGTACTTCACAAAATTCAACATGCTTGACTTGAAATAGAGAGATATTTGAAAATAGAATAAAACCCGCAATAGTTCGTGGTTTTCATATTATCCAAAATTAAAAATGTTTAAACACATTAAATAAATCACTCACCTCGATAATCTGAACTTTGGCACGGCAGCCCAACTAACAATCTCTACACAACCAGCTTACCAACCCCAAACTCTTTCTTCTCTCTTTGTAACTCGATCTCTCTCTACACACACATATATGTATACATATATATACATACATACATGTATATGTGTTATATATATATATATATATATATATATATATATAATTGTTATTGGCACTCCAAAATTCTCATTCTACACTCCAAACTTTCTATATTTAGAAAGAAAAATACACTTGTGAGGAGTGTAGAATGAGATTTTTGGAGTGCCAATAACACTTCCCTATATATATGTGTGTGTGTGTGTGTGTGTGTGTGTGTGTAAACATCAGACCTTAGCTTGCATGCAAACTAGCCCTTTGCACGATATTAAACAGGAGCATTTGCTCCTATTTATAGTACAAAGAATAACGGCAAAACAACATATCCTATTGGATGTATTGGTAGCAAGCATCCTGTTATCTCAATGTGGATAAATGTTTGCCTGATATCCACAGTTCATGCCATGACTCACCTGCATATACTTTATTGACACCTCCTAACTTAATCGGCCAGCAAGCTAAGCACATCGCTTAGTCATCCCCAAGCAACACAATAGTACTAATCTAGACTATTCCAACCTAAAAGCTAGTAATACAGTAGTAAGCATAAATCATTGCATGCTATATGACCATTTTAGGCATAAGTAATTTGCTGTGGAATTTACTGATGAAGATGAGGGGGAGTATGTGCTTGAGAACCGTTTTTAGTATGTGAGAAGACATATATTTCATTTGGAGAATTGGAATGAGGATTTTAGGGATTCTAACCCTATTACTTTGCTGAGGATTTGGGTTCAAATTCCTCCGCTCCCTGTCAAGTTTATGGAGGAGGCTATCATCAAGAATATTACGCAACCCATTGGCACAGTTCACTCAATGGGCTATTTATTAGTGTCTCTTTGAGGTCTGCTTTTACTGCGGAAGGCGAACACTTGAAGGATGTGGCTGTGCTGAGGTATATGATGATGAAAGTTGGTTTATGGTTGATAGATTGTTGATGATGGGCCAAAGGTGTTTTCAGAGAGTACTTATTTGGATTGTTTGACTTTGTGTGACCTAGTAGAGGATTTTATGCTTAGTTGTTAGTTTCCCTCAACTAGAGAGTGTTAAGGAAGATGTTGCTAGTGAGGAGTCTGGAGTCGCCACTGAAGAAAGGAAGGGGGCTTGTCGTTGGGATACTAGATCAGAGAAAGAGAAAAAGAGATTGTTTGCGGCAAAATCTGGGAGTAACCACCGCATGGATAAGATTAAGTGATGAATTGCATAATATCAATATTTGAAGAGGCCTTGCTAGACCTAGCTTAGTTTAGCAATTTAAGAGTTTATGTTGTCCGAATAGTTTACACTTTTTTTGTGTTTTAATTAGTTTTTTTTTTAATGTAATTTTCAATCTGTTAGGAATGGATAGGCCCGTGCCCTTATTCTGTTTTGGAACTCAAGATCTTTATCCCTTAATATATTAGGTTTTTGTGATCGCTACATTGATACTGTTTGCGTCCAAGCCTTTGCTAATCCTCATTGCTTCAACATGTTTAAGAATGTTAATAAATTGCTAACTTCCCAATTTTTGGATAAGATCATACTCCAATGTTACTTTAATATAATACTGAGTTAAGGAAGAGATGAGTTCTTTTAAATTTAAAGCTAATGAAATATGACTTCCTTGGTCTTCCTAACGAAAACTGGAAATGTGACTTCCTAAAACATAAGGCTTACATCCATAAGGTGTCACATACCTTCACCCAATATATACAAAACAGAAAGATGCCACTCAATTCATCCAAAACAACTAACAATATGGAAGGAGATTATTCAAGCATACCCAAACACATAAAATTCATCCTAAAAAACTAACAATCTGGAGAAAGATTCTGAAAGCATGCCCAATCACATGCAAAATGACTTCAATAACCCCTGAAACACCTCAAGCTGCTTTCGTACCCTCTTGAGGTATAATGTCATCCTTGGATGCTTTGTTGCATACTCTTCGGTAGTTTGGCTAGTGATGAGCTAAGAATTGGAATGGATTGTGAGCTTCTTGACTGCTAGATCTTGTGCCATTTGGAGTCCTGCTAATATGGCATCGTACTCTGCTTTTTAATGCCTTGAAGGCTAGAGTGATTGCTTGCTCGAGCATCGAGCCGTCTGGGGTGATGAGAACCAAGCTTGCTCCAGAGCCCTTGTAGTTGGATGAACCATCGACGTGCAGGCTCCAAAAGTCCTTGTCGGTAAAGGTTGGTGCGGCTAGGGCATGCTCAGCTGCTTCAGGGGTGCCTTTGGGCTGTGTTGTTGAGTCTTCTAGGCTGAGAGTGAACTCTGGTATGAAGTCTGCTAAGGCTTGAGCTTTTATCGTCGTGCAGGATCGATAAACCAAGCCATATTGGCCGAGTTCTAACGCCTGCTTTATCACTCTTTGAGAAGCATCTCGACCATGTAAGATAAATCGTAGATGATACTGAGTCAAAACAACGACCGTATGCACCTGAAATTACAATCTAAGCTTCCGAGCTGCAACAACTAGTGCCAAAATTAGCTTTTCAATCCTCAGTTATTTTGTTTTCTCATCGATGAGAGCTTTGGAAGTGTAGAATACTGGCAGGTGGGCCCCCAACTCTTCATCTATGAGGGCAAAGCTTACTGCTACGTCTAAGATTGCCAAATAGATGTATAATTCCTCAGCTGATTTCTGCTTGAATAGTAGTAGAGGGGATGTCAAATAACTCTTCAAGTCTTGAAATAATTTCTCGCACTTGTCGTTCCACTTGTCTCTTTGCACCTTCTTAATAGCCTTGAAAAAAAGCTTGCATCGATCGGTTGAGTGCAAGAGGAAACGGTTGAGCGCAGCTGCTCATCTGGTCAAACTTTAAAGTGGTTGGGGATTTCATCTCCAAGATTGCTTTGATTTGCTTGGGATGTACCTTGATTCCTTGCTGGGTTACGAGGTACCCTAAAAATTGGCCTGAGGAGACTCCAAATATGCATTTGGCAAAGTTGAGCTTCATCTTGTGCTCCTTAAGGATACTAAATGTCTCTATCAAGTTTCTGAGGTGGTCTGATCGCTGCTTTCCTTTTACCATGATGTTGTCGACGTAGACCTCTATGGTAACCCCAATCTACTTCTTGAACATCATGTTTACTAACCTTTGATAGGTAACTCCTGTGTTCTTGAGGACAAAAGGCATAACCTTGTAGCAGTAGGTGCCTCACTCAATCACAAACGCAGTTTTCTCTTTATCAGGCTCAAACATGGCAATCTGATTGTAGCTAAAATATGCGTTCAAGAAGCTGAGCAGCTGATTCCCTGCAGTTGAGTCCACCAATAAGTCAATTAGAGAGGTAGGGAATGAATCTTTAGGGCAAGCCTTGTTAAGGTTGGTGTAATCTATGATGACTCTCCACTTGCTTTTCTTTTTCTTCATTACCAGCACGACGGTGGCTAGCCATGTTGAACGCGCCACTTCCTTGATGAATCCAGCTTCCAATAACTTGTTTATCTCTACCTCAAGGATCACTACTCATTTTGGGGCGAAGTGTCTTCTCTTCTGGATCACCGGTTTGGCAGCGGTGTCAATGTGTAGCTTGTGGCAGGCTATCTTGGGATCAATGCCGGGCATGTTGAAGGGTGATCATGCAAAGACATTATGGTTTTGTCTAAGAAAAGTCATGAGTTCTTCCTTTTTCCTTCAGGCTTAGTTGTGAGCCAATTTTAGCCGTCTTCTCCAGCTGCTCATGATAAAGAATGATGTATTCAGCGTCCTTTTCTGGCTTCTATCCTTTTTCTTTTATCGGTGTGACCTCCTGAACGCCATTATCTTGATCTGTCTGCTGTAGTTTCTATTTGGTAGCAGGCTCATCCTTCTCAACCTCAGTAGCTCCTATAGGGGTAAAAAACTTCTTCTTTGACTCATTCAGCATTTGCATCGTGCATCGTCGAGATGCAGCCTATCAGACTTGATATTTCTGACTCTTCCTCCCAATTTCACTAGCCGCCTAATTTCACTAGCCAAGGCCTTCCCAAAATCCCATTATAAGGAGATGAGTTGCCGACTATAATGAACATATACTTTGAGACTATTGATGTTATTCTCACATAGAGTGTTATGTTGCCAATAACAGTTGAGGTGTATCTATTGAATCCGGTAAGTACCTTTGTTCAGCATATTATCATGCTTTCCAGGTCCATCATCTGAATGATAGATAGCTAAAGTAGATTTATTGTGCTGCCGTTGTCCACCATCACTTTGTCGACTATAGCGTGTGCTAATTGAATGAACATTACCAAAGCATCATCGTGTGAGAAGTCAACTCCTTCAGCATCTTGCTTAGTGAAACCAACGATGGGTCCAGGTTTGGCGTCAGCTGCCTGAACCTTGGAGATCGCTATAACCTATTGAATCTTCCTCTTCTTGGAGTTGTTTGTGGCCCTCAAGTATTCAAACTCGACGAAGATGCCATTAAGTCTGAAGGTCTTGGCAGCGACTCCTCGTTTGCTTCTACATTCCTCCTAGGCTGCACAGTTGGCTTGTCTAGGTATCTGTCGCATTTACCCTCTTTCACCAGATTCTCTAGGTAGTCCCCCAGGTATAGCAAGTGTCGGTTGTGTGACCGGGACCTCGGTGGAATGCGTAGTACTTAGTGTGATCTAGCATGTAGGTGTCTTCTCTGGATTATCTTAGCAACTTGAACCAAGGCTTACTCTTGAGGTTGCGGATGATCTAATTGACTGAGATCGAGAACTTGGTATAGTTCTTGGTGGCTTGACCTCCTATTGCTAGGGACCAGTCTCTGCACTTGGCCCCCTTCCTGCCTCGGTCATTAGACTGCTTCTTGTCCACCTTCTTCTAAGTTGCCTCAAACTACTTCTCGTCGGGCCTTATCCCACAGCGTATACTTCTCTACCAGAGCGAATGAGTCTGCCAAAGTCAGGTCTTCTTTCATGATCAATTCTCTGAATAGGGGATGATCTACTGGGAGTCTTTTTTGGAAGGTTGTGTTGGCGATTGAGTTGTTGCAGCCGATTATCTTCGCTTTCTTTGCCTTGAACCTTTTAACATAGTTGCAGAGTGACTCCTTCGGCTTCTTCTTGATGTTGAAGAGATGATCAGACTTCTTCTTAATTGAGCGGTAAGATGAGTATTCTTTAGTGAAACCCATGGAAAGCTTATTGAAACTCGGGATGGACTGTGAAGACAGAGTATGGAACCAATCATGCACCTCGCCCTGCAAAGTAGTGGCAAATATCTTGCACATTAAAGCATCGTTGGCTTTGTAGAGAATCATCGCGCTACGGTAATTCTTCAAGTGCCTTTCTAGGTTTCTGTCTCCCTTAAATAGGGTGAAATGCGGAGTATTGAACTTACGCAAATGCTCCTTCTGCTTGATCTAGTTTGTGAAAGGTGATTTGTCCATGCATGCCATGTCATTGCGAATGTCCTAGTTCGTGGTCTCGATGCGCTGGAATTCATGCAGTCACTCTGTCATAAACATCTTTACTTCTTCTTGAATTTGCCTCTACCGGGGCAGTAGGGCTTCCGACTGCCCCGATCATGACCTACGGTCTCGGCTACTCTTCCCTATGCTCGACTCATCTATGCCGTGGCTGCAATGTATGTGGTACGTTCTTGGTAGACGAGTATATTACTTGTAGACTGCCGGTTAAACTTGAGTCGAATTAAGCGGCTGTTTTTCTTCGTCTGTTGTGCTGCCTACTCTGATATGAGGTGGAGGATGCTTCTTGCAAACCTAGCCACGAATGAACACTTCGCCTTGAAGGTTGTCCATGTTGATTATCAGAGTATGGCCCCAACAGTGAATGTATGCTTGTTTGAGGGCTTAACCGCGAGTGTATGCTCCTCTGCGCGCTAAGACGAAAGTCTACGCTCTCTCAGGGGCCCAAACGGGAATGTACACTGGCAGAATGCTTGGTTCATGGCTAGTCGAGGGGCTACTTGTCGGGACACCATTTGAGAGAAACGGCATCGCCTACCCTTGTCCTACTTCGGGACACCTCATTTGGGGTACGCTGCATCTCGGTACGTTGCAAGAGCTAACTCACCAAGGCAGTTTGCTATGTGAAGGTGTTTGTGAGTTTGGTGACCTGTTGAGATAGGTGTTGTTCGCCATTTCGAGTGAAAGAGCTTAGATGGTAGACGCTTGCTTGAGTTATGGAAGTGAAATAGACTCCAGATGCAAAGCTTAAGCTATGGTAGGTTTGATCTGTAATAGGGTAGGGTGAAAATACCATTGGTTCTTCCATCGACCTTGGGATCATGATCTGGATCTGGGCTAGTTGAACTAGTCTGGGATCATGCTTAACCGTCTGGAGGGCTACAGAAGCAGGTCGGGTGCATGAGCGCTGGGTCACCTCAGTTGGAGCGGCTTGGGCTGCCTCGATCTAGGCAGTTCACATCTAATTGAAAATGGCAGAGGACAAAGGCTGCTGTTGAAGGTGAGCAGCTGATTGGATCTACGCTTACTGGCTACTTGCATTGTAGACCTCCTGCCCTAAGGCTTCCTCGCGTTGAGTGAAGGCTGCCTCATGGGCCACTACTGCGGTGACTGCCAGCAGTACCTTGTGGTGGCAAAAGTGCAATCTTTGCCGTGGTAAGCCTCGATGAGCAACGACGTAGAGCCATGTCGCGATCTCTATCGATTGGTCTATATCCTTCAATGTATGAGGTCTCATTGGTTGTAGTTTCTGAATTTCCTGCCATCGTAGTCGTGGATCTACAAACGAGGAAGTTGAAAGTGATAATCTTCTCCGAGCCTTTGAATCAAAGCTCTCAATGAAGCACTAATTCATGGATGCAAATTTCCGCATTTCCTGGATTGACGAATCTGCACCTGCAAAATAATAACACCAAAGATTAAGGCCAAAGGCCTCACGCACTCACGATGAATGAGGATGAGGGGCTTTGGCTGAAGAATCTCTAATGCCAAAGTTAAAATTCTGAAAAGAATGTGTTTGAGTGTTTTTGGGAAGAAAAAACCCTCTTTAGGGGTAGCTAAAGCTTATTGAATTTTGGAGATAAATGGAGTTTTTATAGGAGAGGAAGAGGAAGTGGGCCGGCCCTTTAGGGTTTAGGGGTGCCCGACCCTAGGTGGTATTTTGGGTGGAATATTCTAAGATATTTGTATAAATAAATATCTTACAATAAATAGGCAAATATCTTAAATAAATGAAATTAGGATAACTTACTTGAAAGAGGTCTTCTTTGATTAAGAATATATTTATGATAAGAATAAGAGATTATCCTATCATAAATACTTTCGACTTTTCCTACGGGCAGGGGTGCCTTGAGCAGTCGTTGATCTTTGCCTGCTCTACCTCAGTTGCGCGTGGTGAATGAGGTTGCTCCCTACTCATTTAAAAGGGGCAGTCTTGTTTTTCTTGGGAAATAATCCATGTGTCAACTCCATGATTTTTTGGGATTATTTTTTGCTCCACTCTTGCACTTTTTAAAGGCCCTTTCAAGCTTCCCGCAAGTCACAAATATCTTTTTTCCTTGACTTTATTAGGGACGGCCTTGGTTTTACCTCTGCTCTTCTCTCTCCTCCTTTTGCTACTTTCTCCTACAAACCCCAATTTCCTAGGAAAATACTTCCTCATAAGCCTAATGCATCCCCACTAAGCCTCTACATCATGGGGTTCACCGTATTGAAGCCTAATAAAGAGGCAAAAGTCTTGCTTTGTGAATCGGGTCAATTCACAACTAAATAAACAGGTCAGTTCCTTGAGATCTTTGACCCCTTGATTTGCCACTCTTCGGAGCGACAACTCATGGATCAATTGGTCATCAGTGGCCAATTGATCCACATGCTTGAGGTGGTCAAAGAAGGATGCCTTAAAGGAGCTTGGGATAGGTTGTTTATAGGAATCTTCTTCTTTGGTTGCTAATTCAACATCCTGAGCTACCATATCCTATACACATAACCAAGGTTCTAAAAGACGCTAAGCACTAGACGGGCAGCAAGCTGGGGCTTAGCTCCTAGGTGGACTAACTAGGCCGATATTATAAATTTACTTAAGTCTGCCTAGTTAGTCCACCTAGGAGCTAAGCCCCAGCTTGCCACCCGTCTAGTGCCTAGCATCTTTTAGAACCTTGGTTATATATATATGTATGTATGTATGTATGTATGTATGTATATATATTATAACTAATTGTCTTCTTATATTTAAAAAAAATGCATAATTGTATTGGGCTACATAAATTTTATTTTGACATATAAATTATAAATTATTAGAACATATTGAAAATATGGGGAACAAACATACAATGAGTGTTCATTCAAGTATTCAACAAGTCTCTTACATTTATCGAAAAACATAAAATGCAAAATGAAAGTTATTGATTTTCTGTCTAAGTGAGAGTTCTAGTTGGGTCTAGGTGGGCTAGGCAGACGCCTAAGTAGGTCTAGGTGCCTTTATTACTCTTAAAATGCCTAATGATTAATCAGAACGGTGGCCAATCGCCTAGTGCTTAGGCAGTAATTTTTAGAACAATGCACATAACACTACAAGCACTCAACACAACCAAGTTCAACAAAATATACCTTTAACACAACCAAATTCAACAATATACCCTAACAAACTGTCAACAGGTTTTCATAACTATATATCTGCCTGAACAGAGCACCATGACTTAAGCAATATCAAGTTAATTCATAAGATTAAGGGTGGGCGCTTGGATCCGAAAACCGAAACCGAAACACGAATCAAATCGGATCGCACCGAACGGTTTGGTTTTGCGGTTTTGAAACGGTTGCGGTTTTGAAACCGAACCACGGCAAAGAAAACGGTTTGGTTTCGGTTTTGAGTTTTCAAAACCGCACCGAACCGAAACCACGCCATATATCCTACTAGTTGTGATGTTATGTTGCGTGGGTTTGTATGCATGTATCCTTGCTAGTATTCGGCATTTTCAATGTGGATCCTTACTACCATTCTTTCACTCGTTTGTGCTGCTATGTGTGTGGTATACATTGCGCTATCTGAAACCTGCTATGTGTGTGGTATAATTGATAATGCCAATGGTAGTAATTTTAAGTACCTATGAAAGGCTGGATCACATATATCATTAACACTTTAACCCAAAGTTAGCCTCATTATTTCCAATAGATGGTTTCCTTCTCCAAAACAATGGACAGAAACTGAAATATGCCAATGGCAAGGAAGATATTACTCTGCTTGCAGATAGCATCGAAAAGTATGTTAAAAGTGATAACATCTGGTTGACATTCAGGCTCTTGACAATTTGACAAAGCATTTCTTTGAAAAGTTTCAATCCTTACTGCCATTATAATTGATAAATGTGTTGTATGGTTTACCTCGTAATGGTGCTACGTTATTTCTGCAGTTTCGGTGCAATTTTTCTGCAGTTTAGGTGCAGTTTTTCTGCAGTTTTGATGCAGTTTTTTCTTTTTTTTTTTTTTTTTTTTTGCAGTTTTGCTGCATTGTTGTTGTTGTTTTTGCTGCATGTTCATTAATTAATATATGAGGAAAATAAGACCGTCTTATACTTAAATAGGTGTATATTTTAAATTGTACATTTTTTCCTCAAAAACCAAACCGAAACCATTTGAAACCGCACCACACCAAACCAAACGGTTTGGTTTCATTTCGGTTTTGGCTTCAAAACCGCACTAAACCACACCTCAAAAAGTTTCGGTTTCAGTTGTGGTTTCACTCGAAACCGCACCGAATTGCACCACGCCCACCCCTACATAAGATTACAGAAGATTTCATCAATACAAATTAATCCTAACTTAACGCTATTACTTCAAACAAAACAAAAGTGAACAATATAGGCCCTATACACAACATGTCTACAAAACTTCATAAATCCACTTCTCAACCAAATTTCCCAAAATCTCATATATAACTACCAATTTCAACTAATTTCATCAACGAACATGCATAATTAACTTTTAACACTACATTATTTAATCAAATTAAAAGAAATAACAAAATCTTTTTCTAGCATTCCATTTTCCAAACTCGCCAAATTTGAAATTGACTTTACGGATTGAATATTGTGCAAGGACTCTGAACACGACTTGAACGAAGTAAGCACCACATCCTTTATGCCGAACCACTGGAAAAATTTTGAACCAAATTCGCCTGAGTTTCTAAAGTGTTGTGTGGAAGTCCAATGATTTTCGAACGTCGGGCCGGAGATGACAACCACTAATGGAAGGAATTTTTCGAACGAGAAGGCAGTTTTTGGACGGGTAGGAAGTTTTCGACCGGAAAGGAATTTTGAAATTGTTGGCGGGAGGGGAGAGCTTTGGGTGAAGGAGACGACAAATTTAAGAAGGAAACTGTTTTTGGGGCAGATTCTCTGCTCTTCCACTTCTCATACACTTCCATCATCTTCCTGTTTATGTGGTCACGGTTAACCCACGTCAATATTTTATATTGATTTTTTTATAAAGATAATAAGAAAAAAAAATGTGGCTTAACCGTAACCGCACAAACAGGAGAGAATGAAAGTGTGGGAAAAGGAGAGCAGAGAATCTGCCTCCGTTTTTGGGTACCATTTTTAATTTAATAACGGGTCATTTATGACACTGCTTCACTCTAAGCTTGTTTTTAAGAATTCTACCGGCCATATGAAGGAACTTTCGGGTTTCAACAGAGACCTTGCCGTCATTGGCCGTAAAGAACAGAGCGTACGCTATCTTGGCCGGAAAACTAAATCAAGCCCCTAAACACAAAACCCTAATCACAAAATCATTGCATTATACACGAAACCAAAAATTCATGATTATTCATGTTGGTCAATCTCAATAGAGGGAAAAGGACTACAAGAAAAAGACACGGAGCAGCTCTACATGCTCATCCAATGGGGCCTAATCATCAAGAGCATAATCTTCTAGCTCCCTTGGATTGAACCTTCTGAACTCTCTAGTGGATGCAGACCTGTTAATCTGATTGTCTTTGCTGGTGGCACGCGCTTTAGATTTGGGTAATGGGGGTAGGTTCTTGACGTACTTGGTAGCACCCGAAAGGCCTTCAACTGGTGAGAGGGAGAAGATCGGGCTTTCCTTCCGGCCTGCCTGGTTTGCACTGGAGGAGTTGCTACTGGTAGTGCTACCTGGCTCACTTTCAAAATTTGAATAAACAGTTTTCTCCTGCTCCTGCAAACCCTGTATACATATTACGTAATCTTTAGTAATCCAATCAAAGATATAGACCCTATATACATATCTCTAATGTCTCATGATCAGAAAGATGTGCCGAACAGTATAGGTGGGAAGGGCTAGACGAGGCTCCTCCCCGACGTTGTCGTATCTTCTTCCTTCTTTTCTTTTTATTTGAACCTTTTCTTTTGCCTTCCTCTTACATGCATGATAGGTTGGCTAGCCTCAGTTAATTATGTGAATTGTTCGTGCGCCAAAAGAAAAAAAAAAGCCACAAGGGTCCCCTGAAATTTGAAAGTAAGGAACTATATTTACCTGGTTGGAAGATGCAGAAGTTTCTTGTACTTTCTCAGCAGATACATCTTGTCTCTGGCGCTCACGTGTTCGAGACCGTCTTACTTTAGAATTCCTAGACCTGATAAAAGGAGAAACATAATCAGTTACCTCAAGCAATGAAATTCACATTAGGAAACATTTTCCAAGTACATTAAAGCAAACATATCATGGCTTAGAAAATAATTAGCACCGCCCATTACAAGCTACTACCTGATTCCAGTCAGTAAAAGATCTAAATATTAAGTTGATTACGAATTCGATTAATTAAAACTATGCCTAAATGGTTTCAAGGCTTTGATCCATACAGGTTAGTACATAACTACTATATCCCATTCCTTCAAATTTCACCATTTTATGAGAATACAGGCAGTCTTTCCTTTAGCAGACTAGATCAAATGTCTTCTTTCTTCACCTTTACTTACTTTGCACCTCATCCCTTATGTCGAGAGAGTTAAAACACTAACGAGGGTACTTTAATGTTGGTTATTTAGGGGTTAGTGTTTTAGCCATGGATCAAATAGTACGAGATCAACTACTTGATCGCTTTTTTTTTTTCTGGTCAAATACTTCAGTTTAAATTTTTATTTAGTTGTCATAGCATATGTGTGCGTGTGTACTCATGGGCTTCAGACACTGGGATCATGCATCCTCTAATCTGCTAAGTCTCGAAATCACACACTACCATACAATTGGAGGATATACTCAGTGTGATATCTACAGCTTTGTACATGAATCGGTTCTTGCACTTTCACAGTTAGTGCAAGCAGAATCCATCAGAGACGTTAGTGGACGGAACAGAAGGAAGACCAAATTCGATTAGAAAGCCAGGTTAATGACATTGAACCAATTAACAGGATGTTTATGTCATCTATCTTACATAAAGGAAAGCATCAACTTACTTTTTCTGCACATTGGCTAATTTCGGTTCTTCATCCTCATTGTAGATCATAGGTAGACCGGAAAGTTCACATGCTAAGGGGCTTCTGAAAAAGAACTGTAAGCAGAAGTCCTTTTTAGTATATAATACTCACAAATTAACTCACGAGTAAAACATGTACTTGCAAGACAAACTCAACACCAAAAACAAGAATTCATACTCTTGTCATGGATTCCTAAAACGTAGGGGGAGGGGGAAGCTAAACTGAAAAGAGATGCTTTTCAATTATGTACAACTTTTTCTACTGATCAAGTGAAATTTTTATGACGACCAGTAGTACATTACAATTCAGCATGAGATATCTTAAACTTGCAATTCTGAACATAGATCGATAGCCTTATACCTTTGTACTGCCTCAAATTATCAGCGAGAAGAAAATACTAAGAACAATAAAGTAAAAGACAGAGAATAAACGTTTAGCAAAATAACTTGCAGCAAACTGATGTGTTTTATAACCAAAGTATATTATTCATAATTGTAGACTCAAGCGTATGCAAATAGAAGAAAAAACGCTGGTCGCAATCTTAAGGACACAAGTTACTTGAATAGCATGAAATTGGTACAAAACACTTCATTGTAAAACTTTCAATTTGTACTCACTTCGTTTCTGAGAGCCGAAGATGCAGAGCCACGATAAACAGGATCTAAAGCAAGAAGAGTGCTCAACAGACCCAAAGAAGAAATAGGGAAACCCTTGAAAGCTTCTTGAAGACTGGGTTTGTATGAACGTGGAGGTCTAAAAGTTGTAGACAGCTTCAATCTTTTCCAGTATTCCTCTGACGGAGTGCCACAAAGCCTGAAAATCCTATGAAGTTGCTCAACCTGAAAGCAAGTAGAATGTGAGCTACTAGCCAGCAATAGTTAGATCAAATAATTGATCTTCTTGCCTGGACAAACACACATGCACACGCACAACATTGAATCACCTCTGTTCTACCAGGCAGAAGTGGTCTCCCTGTAAACATTTCAGCCAAGACACAACCAGCACTCCAAAGATCAATGCCGACTCCATAATCTGTAGAACCTAACAGTAGCTCAGGAGCTCTGTACCAAA
Organism: Pyrus communis; assembly: GCF_041283825.1. Lineage (NCBI taxonomy): Eukaryota > Viridiplantae > Streptophyta > Magnoliopsida > Rosales > Rosaceae > Pyrus > Pyrus communis. The sequence continues at coordinate 32,424,883 of NC_142569.1, read as the reverse complement.
GTGTCACAACTCGGTTTGTGAGTGGGCGCTTAGGGCTTTGAACATAATAGTTTGCAAGCCCAAAATCTGCAATTTTTAGCATTCCACTTTTATCTATCAATAGGTTTGATCCCTTGATGTCTCGATGTATAATTCCCCTCTCGTGACAATGCTGCAGACCTGAAAGTAGTTGATGCATATAGCACTTGACCTGTATCAATAATTCATGTTAGAAAATGAGAGTCCAACGAATCAAAGCATCCAAATTCAGAATCCACAAGTTAGGACAAACTTAAACCTGTGGTTCAGTAAGCCCTTCAGGGCTGGAAATAATTCTTGTCAAATCTGACACCATGAAACCAAAAACAAGATAAATGCTGTACTGCATTCTTGACGTAGCCAATCCTTCAAGCTTGACCACATTGGGATGATCCAATTTCCGTAAAAACATAATCTCTCGTGCCATAAATTTAACACTCTCGGGTTCTGATGTATCAAACCGGACCTTCTTCAAGGCAACAATTTTTCCAGAGTCCCTGTCTCGAGCCTTATACACATTACTGTAGGTTCCTTCACCAACCTACAACATAAAAAATTCAGGGGTACAAAAAAAAAAAAAAAAAAAAAAAAACCAAAGTTCAAATGCCAGTTTTTTCTCAACAATAATCCAGCCCACTAATGAATTTATATCCAAATTTATTTCTTAAACTTCTAGTGATTTTTGTAAAGACGGGCAACCCCAAAATTTAACTAGAGAAGATCCAAACTTTTCCATTAGTCGCATACTTCACTTTCAAGATTTTGTTTTCATTCATTCTTTTTTATTTCTTTCCATCTCCAATCACCCTTGTTCCTCTCACCTTCCCCCCATACACTTGTCTCATATCGCAAGCACAAAAAGTGAAAACCAAAAACGAAAAATGGTCCCTTAGCTTTTCGATTGCATCCACAAAAGCACTCAAGAATCTAAAAATATATCGGAACAACACGAATTCCAATCACTAATGAAGGAACAGAAAAACATCCATATCACACTTCTAATGAATCCAAAACATAAAAATTTGAAAGCGAGAGTTCAAAAAGAATCGAACCTTATCAAGCTTGTCATAAGAGTCAGCACTCTTGGGAACCAAGCCAGCCAAAATCTCTCTCGAAATATTATCAGTGAGCCACTTGGGCCATCCATCCACCATCTCCCCATCATCCACAGAAACTTTATGAGAAACTTTGTGACTCCCATCATCTTTCTCTCCCTCACTACCACCATTCAACACCCCCCACTCATCCGCCACCGCTGCCGCCGCATTTTCATTGCTGCTTCCGCCACTGCCAGGCTCGACATTTGAAATTCTAGCCTCACCCCTCTGCTGCTGCGGCTTAAAGGGGTCCCTATGGAACTGGCCAGTTGATCGTCTGTGACCTTTAAGGGGACCATTTGCGACGTACCCATTATCCAGTTTGAGCTTCTCTAGTCCCCCAGGAGTGGAGTTCGTGAGAGGCTTGGCCTGAACGCAGCCCATTGGCCTGTGTGTCGAAACCAGTCTGTTTGTTTTCTGAGAGTAACGGGTTGCAGAGGAGAGCAGAGCAGAAGAGAGAGCAAGAGGAGGAAGAAGACGGAGAATGAGAAAGCAAAGGAGGAGGGGTAGTAGGTGAATATGTGGGAATCTTGGCCGTCCATGGACGGCAATTTGGAGGCATACTGTGCGGGAGAAAATAGAGGTGTTTTGTCCTTGATTGGCTCCTTTCCTTGCGTTTCACTCTCAGTTGAAAATCCGGAGGACCTAAAGAGGAAGGAAGTACGATATAGCCACGTGTAAGCACGTGACAATTACTTCATTTCTTTTTAATTTTTTGTTTTGGTCATGGACAATATTTCCTCTATTGTTCTCCTTTCCTTCTTAACATCTATTTGCAGACTAAGATTATTTCATTAAAAAATTTATGATTTTTTTTTCAGTTGTTGAGACGTCTGCTCTGTTCTTGAATTATTATTCAAGTATAAATTAAGTCAGTATACTATTTTTTCAAATAAAAATAAGTCTTTAAATTTCTTAAAGGTTGTCAATTGCATCCTGACTATAAGACGCAAAACTATCCTATTCAATTTTTTGTCAATTTAAGTCACATAATTTGCATATGGTACATTTTGGAGGATAGATTGACAACTTTTAAGAAGTTTAAAGACTTGTCACTTTGTACTACGGTCTAGTAGTATTCTTTTTCATTTGTAAGTGAGATATCTTATGTTCAATTCTCGCTAAATGTGAATTTGAACTACATTATTATTAGCTCTTTGTGAGTCTTAGCTCAATCCCCCACCCTCTTACTATAGATACTATCGTTTGTAAATAAAATAAAATAAAAAAGAGTTTAAAGGCTTATTTTTCTAGACAAGAATAACATATGTGGTTAACTTTGAAAGATAAATTGCTAATTAGATTCACAATCTATATGCAATTTTAAGTGCTTCTTTGCAAGAAAATGATAGCATTATTCTTTAAAATGTGTCACGCGCAAGCTACGTGACTTAATTAACAAAAAATTAAGATTTTTTCATCAAAAAGAAAATCTCTAACCTCTAGGTCAATCAATTCATCAAAAAGAAAATCAACAGTTTCGATTATAACATTTCTACATGTTAATGGTAAATCAGAACTTTCTCATTGAAACGAGAGCAGTGTAATTTAAAAAAAAATAAAGCCCAGCCGGTCTGATGACGACACGTGATGAGATGCGAGTGGCCCAGGGCCCATGGCCTCAACCCATAGTAATACCTATTTGGTTTGGCTGCCTGACTGACGGGTGCGGACATCACAAGTCTCCCGACCAGTTTTTCTCCCAATCTTGAATCTTGACTGGTAAGAAACCCTCAAAATCCTGGAGAATAATTGGCGACACCGAGCCCCTCAGCTCAAACAAGAAAATACAAGATTCTCTTAAAAGGTATGCATATTTTTAATCTGTTTTTTTTTTAATTTGTTTTACTTGTGTAAAATGTGGGTCTTTCGCAATTAATATGGTGAAATTAGATAGAAAATCGAATCGCAGCGGAGGAAATCTATGAAACCCAGAATGGAGGTAGAAAATTAGAGTTGTAGATCATTTCTACGATGCACTATGGATATTGTGGAATTCACCGAAGCGTCTGGAGATGTGAGTTAGGCTGTTTGATTAGGGCAGTGCCGGCCTCCTTGCCCCAAGTTTGTTTACTCTTCTGCATATTAAGGTAGTTTAGAATATCGTGTTGTCAAAAAATATTAAGAAAACGTCATCAATCACACTGTATCGTATGTTGTTGAAAGCACCAGAGCTACCTTGATTTGCACCGACAGCTTTGTGAAAGTATGTAACTTGGAAAATGTTATGATGTTATCCAGGAATTTTAGTCTGTTGAGCTGAGATGTGTAACTATCAAGCTTGGGAAGACGATTCTCTGCAGGGTGAAGATTATGCACAGAGCACGGCAGATGGTGTGGATGTTGGGGAGACAAGGTGGGGAGCGCGGCTGGCAATGTTGGAAGCGCGGATAGCTCGAGTGGAGGCTAGGGTGGAAAGACTGGAGGCAAAGATGCTCTATCTGCAAAAGGGAATGCGTGTCGTTTGCGTGCTGTTTCTGTTTACTCTCATCTATGCAGTTGTCAAGTAAATGTTAGGGGTGATGAGCTGATTAGTTTCAGCTGTGTATGCTCTTCTTTTTCTGTAAAATATGTAGTTAGGCATCTGAACTCTGATGATTCTCTCAACTGCACAATTACCATTGTTCTTATGATGATGTACATGTACTTTTTAGTTTTGACATATGTGAAAGGATCCGGATTCTCTTCTCTCCCATTTTCCCTCCCCTCCAGTCCCCTCCTATTTGAACGCTCACAATTAAAGCCACATCAACATCTTGTGTTGCTTCTCTATAAAGAGAGAAAGAATAAAAAAAGAGAGCGAGTGGAGGGGACGGGAGGGGAATGGGAGGGGAGAACCCTACTCGTATTCGAAAACGAATGGACATAGGCGTTAATCAGTTTATGCATTGGAGTTTCTACTCAGATCATCCTGCCGTCATGTGTATGATCAACCTGCATTTCGAGCATTCATGAACGACTCCAAATATCACGAAACACTGCCGCAGACTTTAGTTCACCAATTTGATGTATCTTGACACGGAAAGCATTGAAAATGTGCTCTGAGGTGCTTAGTCAGTGGCGCCTGAAGGCTGTGTTTTGGGTTTTTAGTTTAGATTTTACAGTCCAACACACATGACACGCCAATGGAGTTGCGTGTAAAAATATTGACAACAAAGAATTAGTACAAAGTGCATAATGTCCGTTTGATAACATTTTTGTTTTTGTTTTCAAATTGAAGATCACAATAAAGAGAAGGGAGATGATAAAGGTGAGGAAGATGGGAAAGAAAATCCAGGGAATAATCTTATAAAACAAAAGTTAAAAAACAGTTTCAGATAGTTTTCAGTTTTAGTTTCAATTCTTGACCTCCCTCTCGACCTTCCACCCATTCTTTTAGCCGTTGTCTCTGTTTACTTGAAAAGGAAACAACCCGAAAACAAAACAAAACAAAAATGTTATCAAACGAGCTCTGAGCAACTTTTTCCACTGTTGAAGTACTGGTGAACATTGTAAATTTGCAAGTAAACAGCAGCGACAATGGCCAAGTATTTCTCGGAAATGAAATTTAAACAAATTACTCAACAAAGTTACAAGTGAAAGAGTGAATGTATCTGCACCAGCTCCAGAGAAGAGAAGGTATTGAGGCTTTTAACGCCCCGCCGCGCTGGTGTGTATCATTCCAGATCTAGAATTCCGAAATTGGAGAGAAGTATCTTTACTTGATCAACAAAGTCCGAGCCAGTTGCATACTCTGTTAGCATTCCAACAGCAAAACCGAACATTGCCCATCTGTAATGCCAAAATCACAAATACATGAGAACAAGATCAACAAACTAAACTATGCCACACAAGTGCGCAGACCCAAATAGGAAGCAGAATTCCTTTCTTTCTTTCGGGAAATCCTAGTTTGGTCGAGGATCGAAAAGAAATGACAAACTCAGACATAAAGCACAACCTGAATTCCGACTCCAAGTTAGGGAAAGCATGTTGATTCTAATGAATAATTAAAACGACAGAAGTACGGTGTCTTATTGTTTCATCATTCGAAGAACAAGCTGACTACATCACCATCCATTACTACAAATAGACGAGGCAAGGAATATAAGAAGTGTGCTAATATATAACCCAAACCCGATGATTTAACAGGTTCAGTTCGAAAGAGGGAAGCCAAAGCCAAAGAAGTAGGATGGAAGAAATCCAACTCAATGCGTGCGCTTGACATATTCCAAGCACACTAATCGTTTTGTTGGTTTCACATATAAGTGGAACTACTGCCCTTTAGAGGACGTTTTGAACGATACATAGAAGATTAACATGAACGAACCCGGCCCAAGGATGACACGCATAAATCAAGAAAGGTCTGATAGATAAACCAACTGCAAAGCTTTTACCTGCCATTGCTAATCTCATTCTTGCCAACAAAGCCAAAAAAAGGACCCTGGTTAGCTTCCTCAAGCTTCTTCTGCTTGAAGTACTCCTGAATCTCCTTAGCCTTCTGCCTCTGGAACTCCAAGGTCACCGCATTCATGTCCTCCACCATGGTCAGCCCGGAAACCTGTTCCGGCTTCGAGGGCTGCTGAGGCGGCGGAGAAGGAGACGGAGGAGAAGGAGGCGTTGGTGTGAGAGGGGAAGACGGGCGGGAGGGTTCCCGGAGAGAAGGAGCACCAGGTCTTCTGATAGGGCCTTCAGTTTGGGAGCTCCTTATGCTGAACTTGACATAGTAAGGCTTTGTTGAAGAGGAAGAAGAGAGCATAAAAGAATGGTTTGAGGAACAAGAAGAAGAATGTGAGCAGGAAGATGGTGATGCAGGTGGGGTTTTGATGCAGGGGAAGGAAGATGCCACTGACATTTTCGTGTTCTTTTGCTTTCTGAGGAATTTGGGGTTGGGATTTGTTTGTGTTATCCATTGAAGCAGATGGAGTTGGAAGTGCTCTTTGTGGATAAGGTGCGGCCAAGTTTGTGAAAAAGGAGATGCCTGGCTTCCTTCGAATTCTAATTCGAAAGTCACTCTTGTGATGCAAGACTAGTCAGGTTTGTTGGCCGCCTTGAGTTTTGCGCCTGACGGTTTATACAATCCCGAGAGACACGTGCCAGTTATTCGTCCTGTTATTTTTCGAGAAAATGATTATCATGTATCATTTTTCGCTTAGTACAAACTCATCTATAGTGACCTGTATAAAGAAATCGAGCGAAAACAACATATAGAATTAAACAAGTGTATAGGGAAAGGAAAGAGGTGAGCGATTGTTATTTCTCTATTTTATGGATAAATAAGGAAACATGATTCTTTTTTCTTTTTTTTTTGATAAATAAAATATATTGAAGAGAAAAAGAAAATATAAGCAACAAAGAGTAGTTGAAAATACAAACAGTTGCAGCTAGAAGAAAAGCAGACAGTAAAGCTAACAACGTTGCATCAAAGCAGCAAAAATAAGAACTAACTATTCATAGTTATATTCCATTCCCGTAAAGTAGAGTCATTAGCAGCGGAATGGACGATTTTTAAAGAACTCAATCTAACTCTAATGGTGACTTAATTGAGTTGAGAACCATTGCAGCGGGTTGACATGAGTTCTTGAATCTACGGTTATTCCGCTCCCTCCAAACATAATACACTGTAGCAGCAAGACTTAACTTCAAAACTATTGTTGATAAAGATTTTCCCTTGCAATGGCTAGTAGCCCACATGACAAAAAGAGGCCAACGAAGCCTTAGCCAAGGGACACCACATTTGAATAGCACCAAAGACCAAATACCATTGGTAAAAGGACATTCGAAGAAGAGGTGGCAATGGGACTCCGTAGCAATAGAGCAGAGTATGCAAGTGACAGGAACTGATTGAGCAAAAGTCAAAATTCTATCCATAATAGAAAGCTTGCATTTAATAGCCAACCAAGGAATGAAGCTCATCTAGGGAATATTTTGATTATACCAAACAAGCTTAGACCAACCTACTGTAGGCTTGGATTGTTGAAACTTATTCGAAGCAAAAGCAGAAGAGTAAATGCCCGACGATGAAGGTGTCCATCAAATCATATCACCCAAGTTACGATTTGGCACAATATTAGACATAGAAATTTGAATTTCCAACAATTCATGAGAAGAATTATTAGGCCAGCACTAATTAGAACTATTCCAAATATTGCAAACAAAAGCAGTTTTTGGAAGCTTGGAATCAGCAATGATATGGCAACCCCAATTGACAACAAGAGGACCTAAAGGATGCCACTTATCATACCAAAGAAATGTTCCCCTACCATCTCCAATTTTGTGGAAAAAGAAAAGCTGAACAGAATCTCCCAATCGGAGAAGCTTCCTCCAATTCCACGAGCAATTTTAGGGGATCTTCATTTGCCAAAAGTTCATATTTCTCAAAAGATAGATTCTAGCCCAGACAGACCAAATATTGTCATCATCAATGAGCACGTTCTAGATGTGTCTAACCATACATGCTTTATTCCAGTCAATCAATTTTTTAATCCTAATACCTTCTTTAGATATAGGAAGACACACTTCATCCCAAGCAACTTTAGCAACACAATGACCAGAAAGCTTACCAAACCATAAGAACTTTCGGACCTTTTGCCCAATATCGCAGAGAATTTTCTTAAGGAGCATGAGGTGTTAGGCCCAAAAAACTTGCATACTATAGAGAACAAATTGAACAAGTTGTAAAACAACCGGTAGAAGAGAGGACCTTGTTCTCCCAAGCTCTAATTCTAGCCTCAACGCACTAGATAAAAATGGAGCAATCTTGCAAATTAAGCATTGTTGAAATGAGAGGCACACCAAGGTAGCGAATAGGCAACATTCCTATGGTAAAATTGAAAAGAAGCATAATTCTGGAATGCTCATCTTCATCCACACCTGCAAGAAAAATGGAGCTTTTAGTTAGGTTGGCCTTGAGACCAGACAAAGAATTAAAGCTGCATGAAGAGTCCTTGATAATCCCCTCCACAAAACATAATGAGCTCATCAACAAAACAAATATGAGCAAAATGGACTGCACAGCTCCAGTGGTATTTGAAAGAAGGGCTAGCATTATATTAGAGGTAATTAATAAAGAGAGCACCTTCATAGCAATAACAAAAAGGTAAGGGGACAAAGGATCCCCTTGTCTTAAGCCTTTGTTACTAGCAAAGAATCTTGTTAACTCACCATTCACGATCCCCTTGTCTCAAGTCTCTGTTACTAGTAAGGAATCCTGTCAATTCACCATTCACATAAATGGAGAATTTGGGGGATGAGATGCAGCAAAGGATCCAATTGATCATGACAGGAGGGAAGTTGAACACCACCAAGGAGCTAAGGATGAAGTCCCATTCAACCATATCATAAGCTTTCATAAGATCAACTTTGAGAGCGCACCTAGGAGACCCCTTATCCCTATGATAATTTCTAAGTAACTCTTGGACTAAAATAATATTGTCTATGATCCTCCTAACATGAACAAAAGTTGTTTGGGACTTGTTGATAATATGAGGAAGAACATATTTGAGCCGATTAGCAAGAACCATGGATATGATATTGTACATAGTATTGCAACAAGAAATAGGCCTGAAATCACCCATGGTAGATAGGTTGGGAACTAAAATGATGATGGTTGTGTTGAACTCCTTGAGAAGCTTTCCGGAAGAAAAAAAATTCTTGAATAACATGTATAATGTCTCCACTAATCACAACCAAGTTTTTCTTAAAAACATTCCATTAAAACCATTAGGACCAGGAGCCTTGTTGGGATTCATAGAGAAGCACACATCTTTTATTTCATCTCTAGTAACCTCACAGCATAAGGGATTCGCCATTTCACAAGAAAGCAGATTCTTGATAAGATTATTCAGAACCTCTAACCGATGGTGATTACCCTTAATGGACTGACCCAACAAGGATTAGCAATGGTGCCATCACTTCTTGAATTAGAAACAATCTTGTTTATGTTCCTCCTCTTAGTCATGACCTTGAAGAAGTAGGACGAGTTTCTGTCCCCCAGATTTAAGCCATTGCACACGAGCTTTCTATCTGAAGAAACTTTCTTCAGCAAGAATCGCATCAGAGTATGATTTAAGAAGAAGTTTCTCTTGCTCCCTCAACTGAAGATCAAGATCACGCTAGCAGCAATCCAGAGCACCTTGGCCTCTCTAGCCACTCCTTCATGTTCCATCAATAATAACCCTTCGCACATACAATTAAACAGCAGGGGCCAAACTCCAACCTAGATGCATATGAGGCTTACAATGCATTTTGAGTTTGAATACCGAGACCCGACAATGCTATAAGAATTTAGTAATTAACGTGAATGAACGATTCTCACCTAACATTCTTTTTATTAATATGAAAACATTTTGAATCGTAGATCTTGTCACCCGTGAACAACACACGCACGCCCACAAACCTATATGATTTTCTTCACAAGCTAAGCCACCACAACTGAACCCGCAAATGAATCCTCTACGTCGCTCTGATTTGCTCTCGTCACACAAACACAGGAGTTGTAATTTGACGTTATTTTTCCTAGGTTTTTATTACATAAGGTAGCTTGCTTAGCGCTTTCGCTAAGGATCTAGTCAGCGTCAAACCTGGATTCGGAATAAATAAAAAATAAATAAAAAATAAAAAATAAATAAAAAAAGCAGCCTTCCCTTATCAGCCAGAGTAGAAGTGTACTTCTTGATCTTTGGTAAAGACAGATTAAGCCCGAAAAAAAAAAAAAAAAAAAACAAAGTTCCCCGTTAGGGTCACTCTGCGAGACGCCCAGCAGTCTGTTGAGTACCAATAAATCTCTTTCAATTATGCTCCTAGCTCAGGTTACTAGCTCAACATACGCAACGGGGACGAATGCTCGGTTAAAATCCAACAAAGTGCCTTGGACTATAGAGCATAACATCAGTCATTCTTCAAAGGTTTTAGTTTTCAGAGAATAGGAAAATACTGAAAATTCATTAACCCAAATCAGAAGGACAAAAAATAATACATTAATTACGACAAAATAATGAACAGTGCAGTCACACAGGAGGAAGAATAACAAACGAAACTATGTCTCCAAACCCAAAGGGACAAAATTGAAACCCACAGCAACCTGATATACACATGAATGTTCATTCCGACGGACATGGTGACAAATAATACTCCTTGCTATGGTGGTGTTTTGCATGGACTCAAAAACCGTTTTCTTCTTCCGGAAATAAGTATCAACCAAACAAGCTCTGTTAGCGGTAAGTTACCTGAAGAAATGTTTGCATCTAGAGAGAGGAGAAGCCCAAATCATCGTCAGGTAAAAACCAAACTACATAACCACACATGCACAACTTCTTTCATTCCCATTGTCGAACTCATCATCTGATCCGTCCATTTCACTGCCAATATGACACCGTTTCCATCTCAGCAAAAATTAAATGTAGTAAGAAAAAAAAGAAATGAAACAACGCAAAATAAGGTGAAACAAAAAGGAAACAGAAAAATATATACTTCCCGGATTGCACGGAATGCAAGAAAAACATCTTGCAGAGAACATACGACAAATTGTAAAATTAACCCTCAAATATCCGACAAAAACTAATATAGAAGTATTCAACAAGTATAATCAAGAACATATTGATGACAGTCGATCCTTGCTGCTTGTTTTCTTTGTCATTTCTTCCCAGCAGTTGAGTGCTGGTTTTTTTTAATTTTGCTTTTAGACCGGACGAGCAGAACCAAAGGGCCCTAAAATGCTGAGATGCTAAAAATCAGCTCGAGAATAGAATGATTCTATTTTCATTCATTCGTCTTTCCTTTAGCCCCTCTCTCCCTCATCCCTCTCATATCTCAAGCACAAATAGTGAAATTTGATAACTAAAACCGAAATGATTATCAACATATACGTAAAGACCACCACCCTGAACGTTGCAAATTGACATAAAAATGGGGATGAAGGATTAAAGGGTCTGATCATAGAAGCTCTTACAACAAGAGCTCTGATACCATATTAGGCAACCACTATAACTCTAAAGGTCAAGTTGTTAAAGAAGGACCATATCAAGCCAACTGTAAAGGTCAAGTTGTTAAACCACAGTTCTCCTAAGCGTAACTGCCTTCTCATATAAACCTAAGCCCAAGTCACCAATATCAAGGAACTGAAATCTCTTGGCAAACTTGCAAAGTAAATGGACAATGGCAAAAGGTATGATCAATACACTCAACTCGCCTTTGAGCAAAGTGCACAAACGGGGAGATAACAACCATACAACTTTTTCCTTTGGAGCAAATCGCATGTGCTAAGTTTCCTATGGGGCACCAACCATGCAAAAATATTCACTTGAATAGGTGCACTAAGGTTCCAAATTAAAGCTAAGCATGGGTCAAAAAAGTGTTAACAAAATGAAAAACTAATTTACAAGTGAAGCTCCAAAAGCATGAATATCCATTTTTTTTTTCAGGATCAACTAGATTAAACGAGAAGGTCAAAAGGAAGCAAGAGAAGACAATAGCACATTCCTGTACATATGGAGAAATTGGAAAAGATGATTCACTGTACTAACTCTTTTCCCAAAACCAACTTTAACACCTACCACAATAACAAGCATTATGATTCAATAATCTAAACCAAATTCAGAAAACCTATTGTCCTCCCTCAAAGTACAAGAGATACATCCACAAACTGCAAATAGATATTTGGGTAGCCCCTTCTGATAAAATAAATCCCTCCATCCCGTTACAGGGAAACAGTCCACTCTACCAACCTAGTGTTGTGAAAATCACGTTTAAGAATGGGAAAAACAAACTCTAACACCGAAAACAAATAACACCAAGAATTTACATGGTTCGACTATGTGGCTACGTCCACGGGGCAGCAACAACAATTTTTCGCAATATCAATAATGAGTACTAAGTATCTTGCCAAGCCTCATGGACAAAGACTTGACGAAAAACCTGAACGAACAAGAAATACACTCTTATCTCTTTTCTTTTCTCTCGCACACACTTTGCCCCTTACATTATTCTCTCACTCTAACTCCTTGAGTGGTATACAACTTATTATTGCTCTACTTCAATGCTATTGCAACCTTTATATAGACATAATAAAGGTCTTCTTCAATAAGGAACGCTAATCCTAATTGGAATCTAGTTATCAATCCTTCTCCAATTGAGAAACCAACTCCAATTGGAAAAACAACTTCAATTGGGAAAACAATTAATCCTCTTAAAGACTATAATTCCTAATAGACTAACTACAACTCATCATGGGCTCAAAGCTCTAAGTTCATCCTTCGGCCTACCTTAAAAAGTAAATGGGAAAATAGCTGAACAAAATCTCAATTTAAACACCTTGGTTGAATTCCTGTACAGGTTTGTAACCAAATTTATGGGTTGGGGGGTTGGTAAGCCCCAACTTGCCAAGTTGGACGTTCATGGTGATGAAAAAAAAAAAAAATAGTTGTAGCCTAAGTCCAAGCATTAACAACCCAACAAGCAGGTAGCTCCTAGTCATAAATCCACCTAGCCTTCCGAACTATACAACAAAACTATAATTGAAAACCTATCCAACACTAGGGTCTGTTTGGACGAGGAATTTCCAATTTACAAGGGAGTTAGGCATACTGATGAAAAAATGGATGACAAAAAGTTGGAAGGGAGGGACTAGAAATGTACCGCATGAGCATTACAAAACTATTATTGAGGGATTTGAAAATTACTACTTGGAGGAGTCATTTACAATTCTGTCACATGCCCTTGCAACGCACATGAAGTGCATTTTCTAATTCCTTTTATCTTATCCAACTTTTTCAGAGCCATTTCTTCTTCGTTTTGGGTAAATGCCTTGGAATTTGGAAGTCCCCCACCCAAACACCCTAGAGGTACATCCCTACCACAATCAAACACATTCCGTCCATCCTTCTGATAATGCAACCATCTATATTTCTCCTCACTAATTGGAAACCTACCTTAAATTTCACCATCTCATATATGTGTATCCTCACTTTAATACAGGTGAAATGTCAATGAACAATAGAAATGTAAAAGTCCATGAAGAGTGATTCTACTCTTATATTCCAGTACTAGGGAGAAAACACCAAATTAAAACCCCAGAAATGAGGCTTAGTTTCTGGAGAGCCTGCAGCTAGTTTACTCTAAGTTCAACTAATGGGCTAGATAAATGTGTTTAGTAATATTGTGATTCATAATACTTAAATATAAAATTTAAAATACCTGGGCTCAAATTCCCTGATTTCAACAAGCTCACTCCCGCAAACATCTGTCCACTGCACTTTCCTCGTTTCCGCATGACCAGGAATATCACTACCTAGTTCACTCGATGCTTCACGTTCATTAGCACTCTCAACAGAAGCTGGATTTCTTTTGGATGAATTCTTCAGGCTACTTTTAACAACAACCTTTCTTGCAATATGGTCATCATCAGCATCAGCAGTATGATCCTTGCCTTCGTCAGAAACAAGAGATCCAGGCAAGATATCCTGCTGTTGGGCAGGGCCCACTTTAAGAGGAGATGGAGTGTCGAGCCCGGCGGAAGCGCGACCAAAGCAGACAAAGGAAGCGCAGCCGCGGGAAAGTCGGTTCTTTGTGGAAGCCAGCTGGAGGTCAGTGTCAGATTCTTGATCCACCAACCGGTACTGATTCCACGGCGAAACTCTCATGGGTTTATCTTCTTTCTTCTGACCCAAGAGAAGAACGGCTAGGCCCTTGCTATACCCAGCAGCTGAAGATGAGAAGAACCCTCCTCCTTCTACTGCAAATAACATCAGTTCTGCTCATTTGGCCACCAAGATGTGTTTCCTATACAGGTGGCTCTGCTCAGAAGAACCAAATCCTGACTTTCATCCACCAATAACTCACTGTAAGAAAAGTAAAACATAATCAGTATTTGCATCATTGCAATTCTACCAATTTACCAACAGAAACTAATCCAGTTCCCAAATTTTTTTTTTTTTTTTAATAGAAAGTGCATATATCAGGCTAGATCAGGGGTGGAATTCCGCACTTGATCGTGTTCAACAAGCGCGCGCACACATATATAATGCCTTTCCAAAGAAAGGATTCCCATTTATATGGATGTCATGTGGGCCTGACATGCAATGTGGTTCAATGATCTGTACCACTCATTTTTCAGGTCATTTCGGAAACCATTGAGTTATCCAACTATGGCCAAACAAATAGAAGAACAGTATCTTCTAGATAAATACTGAAGTAATCATGATGGTAATCAAACGGCTAAACGATTATATGGTTCAAAATTTAAAATCAATAGAGCACATTGCTATAGATGCTCCTTACTTCTCTAAAAATGAGGACATCCTTATTAAAGAGAGACCATATGCGTGGTAATGTTGTCATGTAAGTATGCTAACATGTTTTCTTGCCACACTAAAGATCAAGACCATCTATAAAAAACACTCATATCTAAATGCCATTCTAATTGACAATCTGATAATATGATCCAACAAAATACACAGACGCACACACAGGATTATGAATTCGAACTGTTGATGACATGGAATCATGTTTGAATGCATGTTCTTGATTAACGACTTGATAGTATAAGATACCAATATCCGGAAAGAGATCATAGCTAGATATATGCACATATGCATGTTTGTGAGCACAAAACTCATCAAAACTAAAGGCTTGTAAGGCATTCAAAAATCTTAGAAAGATGTAAATTAGTATGATTAAGTACCAAGTAACACGCAATTGCTCACGATCATATAATGTCAAAGCTTTACCAGTTTTCAGATTCACAACATATATAGAACCTTAATATAAACCAAATTTCGATAAACCAAGGTTAACAAGGCTTCCGTAACATGTTCATTTGACCCGAAAGTAGAGAATTACTGATACCCAGAATCGCATACATACAGTGCAGTTCCTAGTAAAGTACAGAATTACTAAAAATATTTCAGCTCTGCAAGAAAAGTTATACATTACCCATCACAGCATTTCATTTAATTTTTTTTCTCTACTAACTGTCGATCATTAAATTAAACCAACAGTAACTAATACTCTTATCTAAATAGTATCATATTTATAAATAGTCAGATGATTTTATAGTTCCTATTTTTGAAAATTTGAAAAGAATAAAAAAAGCAACAATTTGATTCGGAATTAAAATTTCGTATAATTTCCTCAAACGAAATTTAAATTCTGAATCCGAATTTTCCCATGCAACTGAGTAGAATGTAACGTATTGGCGCAATTGAAGTGAAATTTGACCTTTTCCTTCAAGAATCCAGAGGGAGTACAACTTTATTTCTTTTCAGTTCCATAATTTTCTCTGGAAACAAACAGAAAATCAGATCAAAGAGAAAGGGAGAGGAGAGTCAGCAGCAATACCTGAGGAAGTTGGAAATCCAAGAAGCAGAGAGATTTCCAGATGTTCGGCGGCCAGCGAATCGGCGGCTCTGACTTCTTCGATCGCGGCTGGTTGCTAAAAAACCGGTTATCAATCGGAGAGAGAGAGAGAGAGAGAGAGAGAGAGGAATAAAAAAGAAAAGGATGAAAAAAGGAAAAAGGAAAAGGCGTGGGATTATTTATGGTTGGTATTATTTAAAGGTGGATAGGGATAGCGACTCCCACTATGATAGCGACGGGCCCTCATTCATTACTTTGTTTCTCTTTTTTTTCTTTTTTCTTTTTATTTTTTCTACTATTTTGCTTCACTCACTTTTGTCTTCTGGTAAAGTATATGAATTATGATCCGTCGGCACGTTGCTATTTTGATCTCGAAATTTGTAAGTATCTTACTGAGTAATGTTAAATATAGAATATATTTTCAGACTGCTTGAACTGAAAATTACTTTTAGGGTATGTCAAATTATGAGGAGTTCAAATTAATTTTAAAAATTTTGAAGCTGACTAGTAAATTTTTATTTACTATTGACGAGAATTATCTTTTATTATAAGGAAAACTAATGAAAAGGGTTTAAAAACTTTGAGTTTTAATGATAAGGACAAAATAAAGGGTAAAGTGAATAGTACCAGGATTGACTTTTTAGTGTAAAAATATAATTTTTCGTTAAAATGAACAGTACCGTAGATTTTTCATTAAAACTCCCTTTATTATATTGGTGAAGTCCAAGTTCGTTTCACACCAAAAGACCTGAGCTATTGACGACATTTTCTTCAAGTTCATTTGCCCATGACAAGGAGATAGGACAAGAGAATTAACATAGAATTAATAATCATTCCTACTTTTAAGTTTTCCACACCAAAAGATATATTCCTTTATTCAAAGATGTACATGTAACATCCAACCAAGAACTCTCCAAAGATAAGTCTTAGATATTATTATTAATTTAATATATCATTAAGAATTATTCTCAAACATCGTTAAGATATCTCAACATCTTAATGATACTTTCTAACTACATCCAACGAATGACACACCTTGACCAATTGGGAGTCGATGCATGGTGCAAGATCCATCACCCGGTGGTCAACTCTATTCTCTATAAATACTTCATTCTATACCAATTTTTTGGTGAACTTTTATTAAGCCATCGAGTCCGAAACTCTATCTCTTTAGATCTATTGGCCAAAACTCCTCCCAAGTCTTTAGGCGCATGGCTTTGGTCTTTGATCAAAGGTGTTTAATCGTTTTGAAGATACAATTTCATCAAGACTGAAAACTGCGGATTTTTGCTACCACTAATTGGTGTTTTGATTGACAACTTGATTTAATTCTCAAAGAAACTGCAATTCTTTCCGAATTTCTCCAACACACGCAATCTCTAAATTTTTAATTCCTTGATTCGTGTGCCCTAAAGAAAGAAAAATATGGTTAGAAATTCCAAAACCACGACGAATGACACTCCTTACATGCCTGAAGATGGACTGAAGAATGGAGAAAATAGGGAGGCCCTGGTTACAACCCCGTTGGCCGCTCTGCACGGCGGACCTTAAAGTCTCAACAGCTACCTCCTCCCGCAGGCTTAGATGCAACCGCTACAACAATAGCCATAACTAATGTTCAAGCCATGGAGGCCCAAACTATAGCAACAACAGCTATAATAGCAGCCTCAAACTAGCCTAATTCATGCAAGCCTAATACACAGTGCAACTAGCCTACGAAGCAGATTTGCAGCTGCTGTTGCAGTCTAATAGGTCCAAGCCCGAGCTGCCGTGTCACATCCTAGTCTCGGCTTTGCCGTAGCACGATATTGTCCGTTTTGGGCCCCAGCCACACCCTCACGATTTTGTTTCTGGGAACTCAAATGAGAACTTCCCAGTGGGTTACCCATCCTGAGATTGCTCTCGCCCGAACTAGCTTAAGTTCAGAGTTCCGAAGGAATCCAAAGCCAGTGAGTTCCCAAAAGACCTCGTGCTATAGGAGGTGAGCATGTACATATAAGGAACATCACCCCCTCTCTGTTGATCGATGTGGGATGTTACAATCCACCCCCCTTAAGGGCCCGATGTCCTCATCGGCACACTCGCACCACACGGCAGAGTGGCTCTGATACCATTTTATCACATCCCAGTCTCGGTTCCGCCGTAACACGATATTGTTCGCTTTGGGCCCCGGCCACGCCCTTACGATTTTGTTTATGGGAACTCAGACGAGAACTTCCCAGTGGGTCACCCGTCCTAGGATTGCTCACGCCTAAACTCGTTTAACTTCAGAGTTCTGATGGAACCCAAAGCTAGTGAGTTCCCAAAAGGCCTCTTGCTATATGGAGGTAAGCATGTACATATAAGGCACATCAACCCCTATCTATTGGTTGATGTAGGATGTTACATGCAGCAAGTTCAGACGTAAGCCCAACGCCCGAACCAAGCTCATGCGCATAACCTAATTGCAGCTTCAGACCCGTTCAACCAAATCGGTCGTTGGTTCCCCAGTTAAAACTGGACCAGACGACTTGACCTGAGAACTAGCAACTAAACCACAAAATTTTTCACCCCATTTTCTCGTAGAGTTAACCCGTCCCGGCTCAAATTTTGTGTCCCATGTCCAGTCCACTTTCACCACTCATTGAAATGTCAATCGAGCTCCTCTACTCCAAATGGCAATCCAAAACTATCCCGGTAGGTTATAGACCTAATAAACACACTCGTGCAGCAGACCACCTTGGTGAGTTAACTTCTCAAGCACATCGAGATGTAGCACGCTCCTAATGACGTATCCCCGAGTAGGACAAGAGTTGATGACAATTTTTCTTTCTTAATCTGTCCCGACATATAGCCACTTAACCAGCCACTAATTGAGTGTTCAAGCAGTGTGCATTTCCACCTTAGCCCCCACGTAAACTTTTTCTCTCTCCTTAGTGTGCAGAGACGTATGCATTCCTTGATTGCCCAGCGAGCTAGTGTACACTCCTGGTTGGGTCCACACTTTGACAAGGAACACTCAATACCTAAACCCAGGTGTAATGTCCACTCACAACTTGGCTTGCATGAAGCTCTTCCTATGTCACACTAGAACAGGCAACAAAGGGAACAAAAAGATACTCAAAGATACTCAAGCTTAAGTCAAACTGGCATGCAACAGTAAATGCAAACACGAGTAGCACGCTCGCCAGCTGGAGACGAATAACGTGTACTGCAACCACGACATAGACGAGCAGACCTCTGAGAAAAGCAGCGCAGACCTACAGATCACTGTCTGAGGCAGCGGAGAGCACCATTATGCCCACTAAAGGCAAATCCAGAAAGAAGTAGAAAGTTTCTTAACTGAGCAAGTGCGCAATTTACAGTGCATGGTACCCACAGATGAAGCACTCCAAACGGACATGATGAACATGAGTAGGTCACCATTCAAGGAAATGATGAACAAATACACCTCGCAAGTTCACTATAACTCACTCCACTTTATTCAAGGAAACGAGGATTCAAAGAAGTGCATCCGGCAAGAAACACTAGTTATATGCTTCCAGCAAGAAACAATTGAAATGCTTTTTTAGGATAAACTAGCATTTTTACTAAGACGATCTCCAACCCTTGGAGTAAAACCTAAAATTTTTAGCCTAGAAAATTTAGGTTTTAACCCAAAAACAGCTTTTTTGCTCCAACCCTTCTAGCCTAAATTTTAGCTCCAGATTATTCAAGAATGAATTTAGGATATTTTTTTTTTAACTTAACTTTTTAAAGAAAAAAAAATTATGTAGACTATCCTAAATTAATTTTATGAACATTTTGACCTAAAAATATTTAAATTCCGATAAATATTGAAAAATCACTAAATCAACACATGAAACTCATGAAACACTATGGAAAAATATGAAACACATGATAGAGATTGGAAGAATCTAAATGGGAATAAATGGTTTTGGAATATGGTAGAAAGAAAAATTGGAAAAATTATAGGAGAAAAATGAGTTTTGTATGGATGTTTGAACAAATACATATGTATTTATAGAGTTTTTTGGTGAATTTTGAGTTAAATAATTTTTTTTAATTATTTTAGCTGTTGGATTTAAATTTGGGTGGTTAGATTTTTTTTTTTTTTTTTTTTTTTTTTTTTTTTTTTTAACCTTTAGATTCAATAAATATATAAATATAAAACTAAAAAAATAAAATTTGAATGTTGACCGTTGGATGAACCAACAGCCCAACTGATTATGGCCGCCAAATCTTAAAAGAGTCGTTAGGCTCATTTACACATCAGACATTAGGGCAGACAGCCCTATGTGGGTGGGCCATATTCTCTGGGCTCCACCAAGTTTTTTGGGCTAAATCTTGGGGGGAATTTGAGTTTTTTTTAGATTTTAACACTTAACCCAATTTTAAAACAAGGGTTGGAGAGAAATGCAAGGGGAATAGAAGGAAAAATTTTAGACTTACTTCAAGGGTTGGAATTGGTCTAAGGATTGATTTTAAAAATATTTTCTCTAAAAGCGATTTCATTAATTTAAAAGCACTTTCCAATTGTTGCCTCAAAGGATGTGGTTTATGCGTTCAAAGCGGGCATTATGTAGAACAAATAGCTTAGTGGATAGAAGAGAAAATAAACCGACAGAAGACAAAGGGATGCAGTGAATTTGCAAATTTGGCGTTCAAGCTCCGATTTATGCCCATGATATCTTTTCAGCAAAGGAATGACGCCATGGTTTAAACTCATAGCGTTTGTCGTGATATACAATGAAATTTTTCCATCTGAGGCCGTTTAGGCTTCCAGGCTACATTTCAAGTTCTAAAATAAAAATCGGACTTTTCGTTTGTCGTCTGATTAATGTCTTTTGAGTTCATTTTTAATTACCTATGACCTTTGAGTTGTCCCAAGGAGTTGTAATCAAATTATTTAAGCAATTGGCTGCTTCATCATCAATTCAATCTTTAATCAAACAACCCTTTGGGATTTCTATCAAACTGGTGGATTCCATAATTGGTTGAGCAGACAAAGTCCTTATTCGCCGACAACGACAAAGTTTTTGCAAAGGGTACCAAATAAAAGCAGAAAGTTAGTTTTCTGAGATTGGCTAGTGGAAGTAGATAGATTATTCGCCGTCATGGAAGTTCCCGAGACAAAAATGTTGAAGATGATTGCCTTCCATCACAAAGAAAACATGTCGTTGGTTAGCCAGCTAAAACCTGACTAGCTGACTTGACCGGCAAACTGGCGACTAAACCACAAATTTTTTCACCCTATGTTCTCTTAGAGTTAACCCGTCCTGGCTCAAATTTCGTGTCCCACGTCCACTCCACTTTTACCATTCATTGAAATGTCAATCGAGCTCCTCTACTCCAAATGGCAATACAAAACTATCCTAGCAGGTTATAGACTTAACAAACGTACTCGCGTATACCACCTTGGTGATTTAATTCCTCGAGCACATTGAAATGCAGCACACTCCTGACGAGGTATCCTGAAGCAGGACGAGAGTTTATGACAATATTTCTTTCTTGATGTGTCCCGACAAATAGCCATTCAAGCAGCCACTAATTAAGTGCTCAAGCAGTGTGCACTTCCGCCTTAGCCCCTACGAAAACATTTTCTCCCTCCTTAGTGTGCAAAGAAGTGTGCATTCCTTGATTGGCCAACGAGCCAGTGTACACTCATGGTTGGGTCCACACTTTGACAAGAAACATTCAAGACCCAAACCCA
Source organism: Pyrus communis (assembly GCF_041283825.1). Classification (NCBI taxonomy): domain Eukaryota; kingdom Viridiplantae; phylum Streptophyta; class Magnoliopsida; order Rosales; family Rosaceae; genus Pyrus; species Pyrus communis. The sequence goes on along the minus strand of NC_142569.1, from coordinate 32,403,748 downwards.
GGTGCAATGTCTACCCACAACTTGGCTCGTATGGAGCTTCTCCTATCTCACACTAGAACATGGAACACAGGGAACAAGAAGAAACTCAAGGACACTCAAGCTCAAGTCCAACTGGCATGCAATGCTAAGGGCAAACATGAGCAGCACACTCACCAACTAAAGACGAACAACATGTACTGCAACCACGACACAGACGAGCAAACTTACGAGAAGAGCTGCACAGATCTACAAATCACCGTCTGAGGCAGCAGCACCAAAGGCAAATCCAAAAGGAAGTAGAAGGCTTTTAACTGAGCAACTACGCAATTTCCAATGCATGGTACCTATAGATGAAGCACTCCAAATGAACATGACGAACATGAGTAGGTCACCATTCAAGGAAAAGATAGCGAACAAATCCACCTAGCAAGTTCACTATGACTCATTCCACTTTATTCAAGGAAACGAAGATCAAAGAAGTGCATCCTGCAAGAAACACTAGTTATGTGCTTCTAGCAGGAAACAATTGAAGTGCTTTTTTTAGGATAAACTAACATTTTTACTAAGGATTGATTTTAAAAACATTTTCTCTAAGAGCGATTTCAGTAATTTAAAAGCACTTTCCAATTGTTGCCTTAAAAGATGTGGTTTCTGCGTTCAAAGCGAGCATTATGTAGAACAAATAGCTTAGAAGAGAAAATAGACCAACATAAGACAAAGGGATGCAGCGAATTTGCAAATTTGGCGTTTGAGCTCCAATTTGTGCCCATGATATATTTTCAGAAAAGGAACGACGTCATGATTCAAACTCATAGCTTTGTCGTGATATATAATGAATTTTTGCCAAAGGCCGTTTACGCTTCCAAGCTACATTTCAAGTTCTATAATAAAAATCGGACTTTCCGTTTGTCGTCTGATTAATGTCTTTTGCGTTCATTTTTAATTACCTATGACCTTTGAGTTGTCCCAAGGAGTTGTAATCAGATTATTTAAGCCATTGGCTGCTTCCATTGTAATCCTCAATTCAATCTTTAATCAAATAATCCTTTGGGATTTCTATCAAACTAATGGATTCCATAAATGGTTGAGCAGACAAAGTCCTTGTTTGAATGAGAGCTTCTCGAATGCCATTCATTTTACAATAGGAGACATGCCTCTTATTCACTATTCGCCGACAACGATAGAGTTTCCGCAAAGGGTAATGAATAAAAGCAGACAGTCAGTTTTCTGAGATTGGCCGGTGGAAGAAGATAGATTATTCGCCGTCATGGAAATTCCCGAGACAAAAATGTTGACGATGATTGCCTTCCATCACAAAGCAATTGTCGCTGCTTGGTGGGATCAATTGCATAACACTCGACAGAGGCAAGCGAAGAATCGGGTTCGAATACAAGGATTTTTCATGCGTTCATGATCTTAATTTATAAATTAATGACTGAAATCTTCAATTGTCATGTAAAGCAGAATCAATACATTTACAGAGATAATCTTTCAACATTAAAAGCAATGCCTAATAGAAACACAACGGTTTTTGGTAAAACAAAACGAAACAAAAAGCAATACAAAAAAGATGCTTACAGAAGATGGAGAAGACCAAGCCATTCTCAAACAAGACAGCAAAAGTAAATTAAATTGATTGCATTACCGCTTCCATGTGCCGTCTTCCCTATGGAATTGCACCAGAGAGGAGCTTTGTATTGTCAGGGTTCTTCCAAAGACTTCTGACACCGTCCCATGGGAAATACTTGGATGAACCAACTGAACATTCAGTAGGTAGAATCATGACCAGGACTATCCGCATGCATGTCCATCGAGGTATCATTAGAACTTGGAGGATTAGCATCCCGGTTTGGGTGGAGAAAGCTAGGTTCACTGTTTCGGGCTCCATTTCCAGACGGCAGACCTGCTCCTGGATAATATCCATCTTGAGAAATGTGATAGTGCTGAAGACTCTGGCGAACAGGGCTCGACAAAGCATTTGAGAAGACTGAATTCTTAGATTGGTGATCGCATTGTTCAGAACGAATTCCCTGCCCAGTATTTGTTGGACCAGATGACCCAGAAGTAACTGGGAAACCTGAGTTTGAAAAATGAGCAGTGGGCTGCAGATGCTGATGTTGGAGTGGCAACCTGGGGGACATTGATGGCTCCTCCCCACAATAGTCCAACTCATTCTGCATGGAGATAAGAAGGATATTTGTAAGCTGTACAAATGAGGTTTAGATTATTAAATTTTACATATTGTAAGAGCACATCCGTTGCTACACATCATGAATTTCTTTATTAAAAAACAGGCATGATCCATACACACAAGAAATAAACTTATCAGTACAAAACCAAGGTTTAGAAACATTCCTCCATGGATGTTGATTGGTAAGAACCACCTAAGAAAACCAGACTCTTAGGGCCTGTTTCATAACCATTTTGGTTTTTAATTTTAATTTTATTTTTTGTGCTTGAGATATGGGGGAAGTATACAGTAGAAAGAAGACATGAAGAAGAGTAGAGGACTGTATACTTTTGTTTCTTATACATTTCTCTACATCTCACCCACCATCATTCCTCCACCCTTCATCACCCCTCCTTCCTCCTTATACTTTCCCCATATCTCAAGCACAAAATGTAAAAACTAAAAATCAAATGGTTACCAAACAAGCCCTTAGTTTCTAGTTAACAAAGGGTATAAAAGTATTCCCTTGAAAAAAGGAGAATCATTAAGCTGTGCAATGTTTAAAGTTTCAAACAGGTTTGAAAGTTAAATTCTGGATACAGGCCCAATTCCACAGAATATGCCAACCATGAAATTAATTCCTTCCGTTGGGCAAAAAAAGAAGGTTGGAATTCTTCAACTGGGAAAAATATGGAAATAAACCCTCACAAAAGTTCAGCTGAACCACAGCAATGGTAATCTGAAATGAAACCATTGGTCACAATGTTGCACTTATAAAAGGTCTTAATCTAGCAACACCTAACCCTATGCTCTCTAGAAGGCAAATACAAACATATACGAGATATATACTTAGCATGTACATCAAGTCTAGAAAGAGCAAATGTCAAGTAATCAACATGAGATTCAAGAAATGCATTAGTAACATGTTACATGAGGGATGGATAGAATGTACAGAAGAGAGGAAGTGACATCATCCAAATAAACTGCAAATATTTTTTAAAATATATAATAAACCCGTAAAAAGTTAGTTGATACAAAGGGTGTGTGCTTAATGGACTCTGCTAAAAAAATTAACGCCGTCACTAATATATAACATCCCTGAACGAAAGACACACTTAAGTTTGATAGAACCGTTTTGTTTTACACAAAGTTTGAATGTCAAAGAAGCAACTTCGTGTGTATGTCTCTGCGCGCAACATCCCTGTGGTTTTTTGCCCTCTGGATAGGTTATCACACTATGAGACAAACAAGATGGAACAATATATCCTTTACAAAATCAAACATAGAAAATAGTAAACAAACCTGAAGATAATTTACTATATCGACTGTTGTAACTCGTGAGCCTCCGTCTTGTTGTCTACAGATCCACTGATAAATTTTATCCTGAAAAAACATCCGGCGCAGTTTCATCAATGAAATGTAGAAAACAGATATGCAGCCCATCTTTAAAGCAAATTTACACATTAATAGGGCAATTATGTGTGCAAAAAATTTATACAAGAATGAATATGCACAGATATTAATAAACATTGTAGACCAATTGCACTATTGGCTACCAGCAACAAAAATTGCATGTCATTTTGAACATGGAAGCATAAAGCAACATTTGAGACCTCGCACATTCCATCAACTAAAAGGAAACAATATATTTAACAAAATTTTAAATTCATAAAAAAGTCACACATCATCCGGCTGGTTTAGCCAGTTCACAAGAACCCTGTATATCGCAGGAAGAAAATGTGAAAAGCCAAAACAATGTACAAAAAATATGGCTACGGGAGAAAGGAAGAAGGAACATAAAAACCGCTTACTCCAAAAAATGGTGGAGCCCAACTCAACAGAGAGTAGAGACTTGCACCATAATTTGCAAGAGAACGGCAAATCAATCAGTTGGAGAAAGGAAATGGTACATATGTTCGTGTAATGAGCGTTGAATACAAAACCCTTTGCAAAACCAACTTTTCAAAAACATATCCCACTCGAAGTTTTATGCCAAACAACATCAGAACAGCAGCAAGAATCATGCAAATTTACTGACTTTAAGTCCGACTGCCGTGTTTGGAGGGTAAAAGAAAAATCATTTTGTCAACATAGGGATAAAAATCATTCATGTTATCTAATGTTTAGGGTTTATTAACATGTAAATATAATATCCAATTACAAACAAAAAATTCCTTTCACAATTGGAAATCCCCACCAATTATCTTAAGCACTTTCGACAAGTTTAACATTAATATTCATTACAATTCCTACAGATACAGAAAAAGTTGGTGTCTTTCTCATCCAACCTTATTGGCAATGACATGACATGCTCACTCAAAACTACCATTCACCCAATTCACAACCAAACGAAATACACCAATTAACCACGAAACCCCAATTTCTATCAATAATTGGAAACAAAAAATTGTGACTTTGATTTGATCCTGATGTAGAACCAAAAACCCAATGAGGGAATCAGCGATTAGATAAACAATCAACAAATAAAGAAGGTAGAGAGAGAAAGAGACATACAAGGGCGTGGCGTTCACCGGCTTGAAAGGAGAGTTTTTGGTGGTTCATGGCCTGAGTGTAGAGCTGAGAGAGGGAATTAGCGGCGCTGCAGAAGGAGGTATACATGCTTCGATCAACCTCGTCGAGGCTGGTGGCCACCGACTTTCTCTTCTTCCCCATGGCAGGCAGTTTCTGTCTCCAACAATCTGCTTCTTCTTCTGATATGATCTTATCAGAAGAAACCAGGTTGTGGGTTTTGCGTGTGAGGCCAAACTGGTCCTCTGAAAATCGAAATTGATCGATTGAGAGAGGAGGAAGAAGAGTGAATCGAATTTATATGGGAATTTGGGATTTTTGGGGATTTGGGGGACTTGGATGGAAATCCAAATGGGTGTGGGTGTCTTTTGGTTTGGGCTTTTTTTGTTTGGTTTTCCTTTTGCAACAATTATCACGTCGACATGGAGCACAAGAGGGGTTTTCACCGTTTCAGAAGAGGGAAGGACACATGCTTTACTATCTTGGCAATTCGCCCCACGTGAACATTGCTTCCATATCCCAACAGTTACTTGCACTCTAATCTTATTTTATTTCCGATCACTCTTTTATTTCTGATTTTTTTTTTTTTTGAACAAACGATATTATTTATACTTATGGAGTCAAGGATGGACTAAGTCTCACACTAGACCTTCTTTTTTTTTTAGCAAAAAAATTAAAAAAGAGTCTCACACTGACTCTTATTTCTTCTTCTAAATCAATGATTTATAAGAGGTTTCTTAAGGTTTAGTTGAATTGTAAGGATATCTCTCTCGCTATTGAAATTACACAAAGATCTAGTCACACTATACTCTAATTTCTTCTTCTAAATCAATGATTTATAAGAGATTTCTTAAGATTTAGTTGAATTGTAAGGATATCTTTCTTGTTGTTGAAATTACACAAAGACCTAGTCAATTTGTAATGTCCCTAAATAATAAGTCCAAGAAATATATAATAGAAAATTGTAGTATCAATAAGTTAGAATCTCAAGTTTTTTTTCTCTCATACAGATATTATAAATGTTTATAATCCTGATCATAGGAATACTAGCTATGTTGGAATATTAGTTGTTTATTTTTATTGTTTGGGTTTTAGGCCCAACCCATTACAATTAGGCTTTTGTTTCCTTGCTTATTAAGATTAGTTTCTCTTTCGTTTAAATTAATAAAGTTTTATGTTTTGTTTGTCCGTCATATCCTCTGATTTTCAACTAGCTAGGTATTTACAATCCTCGAAGATCAATGCCTATTATATTTTCTCGCTTGATAGAATGATTGGTCTTTGAGTCGTTGGTGTGAAGGAGACCAACACAAATATGTCGGGTGAATTCATTAAACACGACCAAACAAGAGTTCTTATATGCAATGGCGTAGTTAGAAATTAATCGATGGGTGAGCTAAGCTAAAATTACTACTAAAGTAATAACTTGAAGCAAGATATTTGTACTATAGGAGTTTTAATTTGTTAATATTAAATTATAATATTGGTTAAGGTGATGAGTCTATTTAAAATTTATTAGCTCTTATTTTTGACACACCCCGACCGAGATCAGGGCGTGCTGGCCGTCACACGAAGGTGACGTAGCCATGTGCGCGTGCGGAAGCTAAGAAGATAGTAATATAAAAGTACGAATAATTAAAAACTAACTAGCATACAAAGTACTAGTGTATGTGAGACACAACTCAGAGCAAGTCTACAACAGTCCAAAAGGAAAAGATACGACATAAATACACCCGAAGGTGACCCTACAATGGTGAGTGTCTGTCAGAAATGCCGGGACGCCCTCTGGGAAAAAACCACCGAACCTTCTAAACCACTAGAACCTGGAGGGGCGCAAAAACAAAAGCGTGAGTGGGCAAAAACAAAGTTCTTTGAAAACTCTTTAGCAAAATACATTCTAACCCCTCGCCGTAAAACCTGTATACTTCCCAGAAAATGAACATATATGCGTATATATAGGTATGCCAATCATGCTTCACCATATGCCATTCATGCTCACAATATGCCATTTATGCTCGAGAATATGCCACAACAGAATCTCATAATCAAATATAAATGCTCAAGCGTAATTCACATCAATAACATATAATCTGGCAGCCGAGAGTCACCTAACGTGACCTGTACGGCTGCAGATAGAGCTCCAATCTCAACTCAATATCTGAATCTGCACACGAGTCGGAACCACCTAACGTGGTCTGTACGACAGGACTGGGTGTAATATATACGCTCTAGTGCTACGATCACGTGAAGACTGTGCGAATAATCGTGGGTCACCTACGAGTTGGAACCACCTAATGTGGTCTGCACGACAAGGCTTGCACCTAACTTGGATCCAAGGCGAGCGTGTGGTGCGGGTGAACATCACGTGAAGGACTATGCCCTGGCCCTGGGCGGGAGCACTAACACCGGGGTGCAGATTATGAGCTCTCTAAGCATCTCAAACTACTATTGCATACAAACATGAATACCACTTACCTGGCACTTACCTGTGCGTCCACAACACCAATACACATATATATATATGTATGTCACTACTAATACATGCGATGATGCGTAAACAACATTCATATGATGCATGGCATAAAACAAATAACCTTTTCTATTTAATTTCTGGGAATTAATATGTATATAGGTATATACGGAAAACAAAAGCCCACTCACTGATAAGTGGAAGGGTCGTAGCCCCCTTGCCTCGAGTGTGAACGCTCGTCCTCGGAAAACGAATCACCTATACGCGAAAAAGCTACGAAAACGTTAATTTAAAAGCACATAACCAACTTCTCGTAATAACTTCTCATACATTGCTCAATTTGGACAATTGAATATACCAACGTGCTCTACACAACCTCAGGATCACACTCATATTTTTAAAATAATTTTTGGACCACGCACGCGCCCCCACGCGCCGTCCTAGGCACGGACCTACGCGCCCCCACGCGCGGCTACGTGCCATGCACACTGACGGCATCAACTGACGCCGTCAGGAATATTCAGTTAAACTGACGGAATATTCCGTTAGACTTGACTGACGCCGTCCACTGCCGTTAGGAATATTCCGTTAAACTTAACGGAATATTCCCCTGTCTTCTCCGGCGAGACTCCGGCGCCGGCGACGGCGCCGGAAAACTGGGAAAACTTCCAACCGTGTTTTCTCCTTCGTTTTTCAACCATTTTTCACGATCTTTATACCAAAATGAAGCTTAGGACTAGTAGAACAACATTAGACTAGTTTTAAGGCCTAAAAATCACACGATCATACCTGCAACAACGATTCAAGTTCGGCCAACTTTGAACAGGACGATCCCGACGTCTAAACTCACCCAACGAACCACTCCGAGGCTCCTTGGGACCTCACAAACACAACTAGAAGCTTCAAAATTGCAAAAACAAGCTAGTTTAAGGGTTGCATGAACAGTACATAATTCGGCCATTGTTGAAACGACGTGAAAACGTTCGAATTCTTACCTGGAATTGGTATGGTTGTGCTCCTCACAACCTCACGAGTTAAATGGTGTAATTGGTTTCTTGATTGGTGAAGGTTTGGGTATGTTTGTATGTGTGTCCGTGTGTTTGCAAAAGGAAGAAGAAGAAGATGGACTCGGGGAGAGAGAGAGAGAGAGACTGAGAGACAGAGTGACAGAAAGTGAGGGAAAGAGGGAGGGAATCCCGGGAGAAAAGAGAGTGTATGAGTGTGTGTGATCCCACAACACCACTCAATACAAAACTAATGTGATAAAAACGAATTAGGGGGTAAAATCGTAAATTCACACGTACGTTAAAATGAAATTTGGGACGGGATGTTACAATTTTCCTCAAAAGCACCTTTAAGATTCAAAATTTTCATTTACTAAGTGGAATATGTCTAGTGGAATTCCTCTTCAATTGTAAATGAGAGGTCTTATGTTCAATTATTGCAAAAGGTGAATTTGAACCACATTATTACTAGCTCATTGTGAGACTAAGCCCACCCTTTTCCCTTAGTGTAAATAATATTATTTGTTCAAAAAAAAACAAAAACTCAAAAGATTAATATTTTTAAGCTTAAAGAACCAAAACTCTCTCCCCATACTATAACCTTGTTCTTGGCTTCGCCAATGCTCATATGGAAGTTTTTACTTACAAGACAAATAAGAAACTTTATGGTTATAATAATGCAATCGTCCTTAGACCTAGGGCACCATATTTGTCTTATGGATACGTTTTTTTTATCATTTAATGATGCATCATAATCCTTTGATTTGTTGCACGCATTGTTGGAGTCTTGGACTTATTCATAGAGGCATGTGCGTGTACGACAGGTGTGATCATTACACTCAACGAGAAGAAGAATACTCTAAGATATGCTTTAGACAATAACCCCACCCTTTAATACCTATTTGGTTCCTCATGTAAGTAAATATTACCCTACCCTTGGACTATTATGTTCTCTATTGAAAATAAAGCTGTAAATAAATTTTCAAATCTATGTAAATAGTACCCCACGCTTGAACATCTATTTTGTTCCTTATCGTATATAAGGTTGTAAATACTATGTAAATAGATTTCAGTATATGCAAATTTCCATATACAATATATATATACATATTTTAAACTTTTACATGTTTTATATAGCTTTAAAACTTGCAACATCCCGTGGACATCCTTGCTAAGTTTTCGTCTAAAACTTCAAGACTCATTCATTCTCTCTCCACTACCACTTCCCCTTGTATGTGCCCATAGCCTCGACCCTAATCTCCCAACTCTTTACACACCTCATTTTTTTATTTTGTCAAGCTTTACTCAACCTCATTCACTCACTTAATTTTGCAACAACTAACACAGAGAAGTTGTTACATCTTTAAGGAAAATAATGAAATTTGAATCAAACAAACTAAATACATAAGAATGACAAGCCCTACCAAAATAGGTTTTAATCCTTTTTTGCAGAAACACCCAAAAATAAATCATGTGTGATGCTCTTAAATATATATATATATATGTGTGTGTGTGTGTGTGTGTGTGTGTGTGTGTATGTTGTAGCCTATTTTATCTGACAAAGGTGAGGGGGCCGACGGCAAGAAGAAGAGAGAGTGAGAGAGATGTGTGTCGGGAATGTGTGTGTTATCCCTCCTACATAGTGCCTTTATTTATAGTAGTAAAAGGAGAGAATAAATTCCTTCATCCCCAAGGAATACAAGTTGTAATAGGAAATGATAACTAGAATCAAATCTAATCTAGGATTTACACAATCACACTTAAACTAGGAAAGTTTACAAAATACTCAAGGTAGATTTAGCATAATGCAGAAGTTGAGGAAGTCGACTCGTCGACACTGATTCTAAGGAACAACGCTTATTCTCAATAAGGTAGGAACTTGCATAAGTAAATGAGTCTCGCTAAAAACCCTAAGGCTATGGCAAAAACCCGAGGAGGGACAAAATCCATAGTCTAAGGAAAAATGTGTGAGAAATGCAAAGTCAAAAGAACGTCTACGAGACGTCATCAGGGATATGACCAGCCCAAGGTGGGTGCCTCGTTAAAACCTAGTTAGGTAGCAAAAACCCAGTGGGAAAAATGCTCATAATCGTAAGGAAAAAGAGTACATTAAGATCAAACAAGTATTCTTCAGGATACTCCCCCTGAGTTTGACATAATTCCAAAGATAAATAGCAATGTTATAACTCGGAAAGTTTACTCATACCAATTCCATGAACAAGTTTCTTAAACTCGTTTTCGGCAGTGATTTGGTGAAGAGGTCGGCCAAATTGTCTTGTGAACGGATTTACGTGACTTCATTTTTCTGATGCTCTTATTGTTGATGTGAAAAGAAGAACTTCGGCTCAATGTGCTTGGTGTTGTCTCATTTGATGTAACCCTTCTTGAGTTATTCGATGCATGTTGCGTTGTCTTTAAAGATCGTCGTCGAGACATCAATGGTGGGATAAATATCGCATGAGCTTCGAATATGGCCCACTACTGCTCTTAACCAAAAGCATTCCTGAGTTACTTCATGTAATGCAAGAATTTTAGCATGGTTAGAAGAAATGGCAACTAAGGTCAGTTTAGTTGACCTCCAAGAGATTGCGGGTGCCTCCAACGGTAAAGACATAACCCGTTTGAGAACGTGCCTTGTGCTGATCAGATACGTATCATGCGTCGGCATAACCAATAAGGCGAGAATCGACTCGATAAGCAAGGGGTGCGGCATCACTCGATGATCCATAGGGATAGAACAAGCCAAAATCCATAGTACCCTTAAGGTAATGAAAGATGTCTTTCATGCCAGTCCAATGTCTGAATGTAGGTGCATTACTGTATCTTGCCAAAAGATTAACAGCGAATGAGATGTCGGGTCTAGTGCATTGAGCTAAGAATAATAAAGCGCCTATGACACTTAGATAGGGAACTTCAAGCTCCAAAATCTCTTCATCATCCTCCTTCGGACAAAAGGGATCTCGTTTTGCATCTAGCGATCGAATGACCATAGGAGTACTCGAAAGCTTCGCTTTATCCTCCTTAAAATGGCGCAACACCTTCTCGATGTAGTTCGATTGATGCACTAAGATTCCATCCGAACAATGCTCTATCTCAAGACTGAGACAATATCAAGTCTTACCTAGATCTTTCATCTCAAATTCCGACTTCAGGTGCTAGGCAGTTCTTGCGAGCTCTTCAAGAGTTCTGATAAGGCATGTCATCAACATATAATTCAACATTCGCAAATCTGGAATGTGACTTCTTAATGTACACACAAGGGTAAAGTTCGTTGCTCACATATCCCTGCCTAGTCAAATACTCACTCGGATGGTTATACCACATTCTTCCAGATTATTTCAAATCGTAGAGTGAACGCCTCAGCCGAATCGAGAGTGTGTTCCGGGGTTTGGAAATATTTGAACCACTTAATGTAAATCCTTCGGGAACTTTTATGTAAATTTCCATATCAAAATCTCTATAAAAATACGCAGTTACTACGTCCATCAGCTGCATACTCAGTTTTTCGAAAACTACCAAACTGATAAGGTAACGAAAAGTAATCACATCCATAACGAGTCAATAAGTTTTGTCATCGTCAATCTCGGGGTGTTGTGAGAAACCTTGTGCAATAAGACGAGCTTTATAATGCACAATTTCGTTCTTCTCATTACACTTCCGAACGAAAACCCACTTGTAGCCAACGGGCTTCACATGTGGAGGAATAGGAGCTACAGGTCCAAACACATTATGTTTCACAAGTGAATCAAGTTAGACTTGGATTGCCTGTTTCCAGTTTGACTAATCAGTTCAATGTCAACATTCATCAACGGAACGCGATTCAATGTCATCACGCAACATGATCTCAGTAGCTACTGCAAATGCTAATGCATTATCGACAATCATCTCATTTCTATGCCACACATCATCTAAGCTAGTATAATAGACCGAAATCTCACGATTCTCAGGGGGAGGATTCGTTTATTCAAGGACGCTTCTATAATCTAGAATTTCTTCATGAGTTGGATAAAATGAGTAAGCGACAATCGGATTCACGGTAGGCTCTTCGGGACCTTGTGCCGTGGATTTCCTTTTTCAGAGGTGTGAATCCTTTGAACCAAGGGGTCTGTCATGCTTTTGTGTAAAGGCAGATGATTGGCTAGCCATTAATGTATGTGGATCACCAAGATTGGCATCCTGGACCTCCAGGAGAGAGGTCCGTCGTACACTTGGTACATCTATCTCTGCAGGCGTATTCGCAGCTGAAATATGTGATCTTGTCACACGCGCTAGATCGATGAAAACATATGGCATGCTTTGAAATATGCTATGGAGATCTAATATGCGTTGCACTTCTGTTTCAGACAGACTTTGCTGCATGTAATATTGCATGGCCCCAAGCAGCGATCGGGAGCTTGGTACGTATGACCAACGATCGAGCAATCATTTGTAAGTGCTTAATGAAAGCATCTATTAGGTCGTTCTAGGTGTGAACATGGGCTACGAGATGTTCAACTTTAACCTCAACCGACATGCAATAGTCATCAAAAGTTTTAGATGTGAATTCTCTAGCATTATCCAATCGAATAGATTTGATCGGATAATCAGGGGGTGAACCCTGAGCTTGATAACCTAAGCTAACAATTTGGAGAATGCAACATTCCTTGTGGACAACAAACACACATGTGACCAATGTGTGGAAGAAACAACCAAAACCATAAAGTATCTAACTGGTCCGCATGGAAGGTGAATCGGTCCACAAATGTCCCCCTGAATCCATTGTAGAAAAATGGGAGGATTCGAACGAATCTTGTCATTAAAAGGCTTAGTAATAAGTTTTCCTATGGAACATGTTTGACATGAGATTCCTTAGATCGAACCTAAACTTCAGGTTAGCGGATGCCCATGTGATGATTTGAGGATTCGGCGCATCGCTATTCGTCCAGGATGTCCCAAATGATCATGCCAAAGTGTAATTTCGTGCGCGATCCCAGTAGTGGGGCCGGTCACATAGTGGCATTCTATGGGGCGTATGGTCATAGTATACAAACCACTCGGGATACGCTTCATCTTCTATAGAATACGCTTCTGGCCATATTCATAGGAAGTTATGCACATAAATTCAACTCTGTTTTCTACGTGGGTTTCAGTGTGGTAATTGTTATCTTTAATGTCCTTGAAACTTAACAACGTTCTTCCGAAATGTGGAGAATAGAGTGCCTCAACAATGGTTAAGATTGTACCATTGGACAACATTATACGTGCCTTACCGTATCCTTCTATCAGGTTGGATGGGCTTGAGAGGGTTATCAGAGGTGCATTTTTAGGTATAAAGTTAGTGAAATAGATGTGTTCACGCAAAACAGCGTGCATGGTTGCACTTTTTGCCAGACAACTAACTTCCCCACTAGTCATACCTAGAATGAAAAATTAAATCGAATCAGTCACATCCATAAAAGTTTTAAAAGCGAATATCAATTCAAAATAATTTCATTTATTCAAGGATGGTAATTAATGACAACTTAATATCCAAAAACAAATTACCAACAAATAATCCAAACATAAAGGAAAATTGTTCAAAAATCAACCAAAAAAAAAAAAAAAATTGGGGGGGGGGGGGGGGGAGGGGTTTCGGCCGCTAGGTGGAATTCGGCCCCATTATCCAATTTTAACTAACTAAAATTGTTTATATCTAAGATTCTAATCTTCCATAGGGGTGGTATCCTCTTGAAACTTAGAAACCTCCATCTTTGTAGTCTTTGGTTCGTCCACTGGCACAAAATTTGATTCAAACTTCTTACGACAAGAATAATATTCATCTACAACTTTCTTGGGAGCTCAGCTAACACAGGACCAATGGTCATTTGAACCACAGTGATAGCACATGTCCGCATCCATGGTTTTAGGTGCTTTGCCCTTATTCTTGAAGTTTGGGGCCTTAGGAGCAAGGTTTGAGCACTTCTGGGCTTTGTTTCCTCCCTTGGATGGGCCTTGACTCTGTTGACCTTGGTGGGATGACTTATGCTGCCCCTACCACACCTCTTTTGGCCTTTTGGGAGTTGATTTGTGCTATAATGTGCTTCAGGCACAACAGTCGCCCCATTAGGTCGAGCTTGATGATTCTTCATCAACAGCTGGTGCTGCTTTTCAGCGAGAAGTAAAACAGAGATCAAATCCAAGAACTTAGTTAACTTCTAAGCTCTATATTGTTGCTGCAAGACAATATTAGAAGCAGACAATGTCGAATACGTCTTCTCTAGGAGATCATCTTCGGTCAAAGTTTCGTTACAAAATGTGATCGGATTCAACAAACTTCAGAATTATATTCACTCACAAACTTAAAGTCTCAAAAACGCAAATGCTGCCAATCATGTATTGCTTCAGGCAAGAATATGTCATTTTGATGATCAAAATGATGAGCCAAAGCGACTCATAGTGCACGTGGATCTTCCTCAGCAAGATACTCAGTTTGCAAGGGGTTATGGATATGTCTTCGGATGAAGATCATAGCAGTGTCTTTTTCATCTTCGCGCAACAGGGTTGTCCATCTTTTCTTCAATGGCAGGACGCAAGTTCTTTGCAGTGAGATGAAGCTTCACATCTTAGATCCACTTGAGGTAGTTCCTTCCAGAGACCTCCAAAACGGTGAAGTCGAGTTTGTTCAAATTCAACATGTTCCTATCACAAAATAGATGGACAAGATGTGGTTAGTGTAATGGAGAAAAAATCAATCCATTCACATATGAGTAGAACATACAGGTTCTAATAGACATGTATTGGTTTAATTTTTCATGAAAAAACTTCAGGTTTTCATGGGTGATGTTTTTAAATGAAAACTTCAGGTTTTCAAACAAGGCATGTTTTTAAGAAACTTCAAGTTTCAAAATAATTATGAACTTCAGGTTCATATATTCCTACAGGCAAGCACAAATATATACACAAAAATATGCAAATAGAACTTCAGGTCTAAGATTGTAATTGAATTAATTATTTGGACTTCGAGCCAAATTTAAAGTGTGGGTGAAAAAATATAAAACCCAAATTGTTTAAAAATATTAAACAATTGAAGCTTGGGGCCCAAAAATATACGCCAAGGCCCACGGATGGACTGATCAAATTTTGGTCCGTGTGGCCCATGCCCAAAAATTGGGCTAGGGTTTCTCTGGTGCAGGCTTCAAGCCCACGGGGAGGAGAGGGACTAAACGGGCCGCAATAGGCTAGCCCCCAAAAAAATCCACAGGGCCCACTGCAGGTGGGCCCAAGAATTTTGTGTTGTTTTTTTTTTTTCACAGGCTGATCAGGCCCTAATATTAATAGTGGGCTGCATACCCAATATTTTAGACCAGCTGCATAAAAGGAGTCGAGCCCAAACGGGGGCCGCATCATGTGTGATGTGATATGAGGGAACACAAATGCCCCAACGGAGCTGGGATCTGGTGTGGCTCACAACACTGAGACACCATGGCCCCTCGAGCTGGTGTTAGGTCGAGCCAAAGATTGGGCCGCATCATGCAAACCCTGTTCTTAAATTCTTTTTTTTCTTTTTTCTTTTTTCTTTTTTTTTTCTGCATGCCGAGAGAGTCAGCCCAAAGATTTGGGGCTTAGTGTTTCAACCAAAAACAAAAAAGAAAACCACCCCAGCCGAAGCTGGGTGTAGTCACCGGGGACGAAGGCCAGTGCCGCCGCTGCAGGCGGCCGTGTTTTGGGAAAAATAAGGTCATATGTTCGACAACGAGCAAGTTTTGGGGGATGGAGAGAGTACCTTGACATCGGGGAAAACAAAACCTAAGAAATTCAAACTAGAATTTCACCTAAATTTGATGAAATTTCTTCGGGAATTTCAATGCTATCGAATCAAAATTACGATACCATGTCGGATTTCGTCAGAAAATTGCACAGCAAAGTCGTGGTCTCGCTTCAGGCAATGTGGATTTTCTGGGTTTGGACGCTATGTGCGTCTGGTTTCAAATGAGCTTTGATGCTCTATGCTTGCTCAGGGTCATGGGTTCAAAGAACCCATGTGGTGATTTTGATTTTTTTTTCTTTTTTTTTTTTCAATTCAATTCATATATAATTCTATTTCATGCATATGCAATTCAATATTTTAATGCATGTACATATATTTGATGCAATTCATGGCAAATATCAAATTCACATAATTTCAACAATTATGAATATAATGCATACACAATTTATGTAGAATCTAAAATTCAAAAAATGTAAAGTTGGGTCATGCATTATGGTGAATGTTCATGCTATCAAGGCTGCAAAAATATCGAGATTAAAACCGTTGTTTTGATAGAACCTGATTGCGTGATAATATGGATGAATTGGTTTAATGCAGAAAAAACTTCAACGTCAGATTCCTAAGCGCAGAGGTGGGAGCGTGCTGATAATGTGTTGTAGCATATTTTATTTGACAAAGGTGAGGGGGCCAGCGGCAAGGAGAAGAGAGAGTGAGAGAGATGTGTGTGTATCATTGTAGGGGATGTATGTGTTATCCCTTCTACATAGTGCATTTATTTATAGTAGTAAAAGGAGAGAAGAAATTCCTTCATCCCCAAGGAATACAAGTTGTAATAGGAAAGTATAACTAGAATCAAATCTAAATTGGGATTTACACAATCAAACTTAAACTAGAAAAGTTTACAACAATATATATATATATATATATATTTTTTTTTCTTCTTAACAAACGATAACATCTACACTAAGGGAAGAGAACAAGTTTAGTCTCATAATAAGTTAGCAATAATGTGATTTAAATTCACATTTAGCAAGAATTAAACCTAACACCTCTCACACATAAGTCAAGAGTATTTCTTTAAAGTGCCAAAAAAAATAAAATTAATGTATAAAATTTGGTGTATAAACACAGAATTAGTAATTGCAAATGCAAAAGCAAAAGCATAAACGTAAATTCGTGTTCCAGTTAGCTGGCGGCAACATTACCTCCACGAGCTCTTCATTGCCTAACCGACTGTCTCTCTCTCTCTCCAAATCTGAGGGACTCCATTGGGTTTACTAAAACACAAAGAAACCAATCCCATTGCAATTCCACACGGTACGTTTCTTGTTTCTGAACCGCTCGCTTACTTTTCCATAGTTTTTTTCTGCTACTGCATCTCTGTGATCGATGGCTCTTGCGACCAGATCCGTTGAATTGGGCTCCTTTTTTTTTTTCTTGGGTTTTCTGGGATCTGATTGTGGGTTAGATTAGATCCATCTTGGAATTTGATTGCTTTTTGTGTGGTTGATCTGGAATGTCAGTGGGTCTGTATGTAGTTGATTTGCAATTTTGTTGTGGATTTGAATCAAGGTGACTACTTTTTTGTATATTTATGTTTTTGAAAAAATGGGCTTTACCCAAAAGAATTGATACATTGCTGTTTTGGTAGTTCCATAGTTCAGTGAATTGTGAGTCCTGATGGTTTTCAGTTTCTCTCTCACTGAATAGAGAAATGGGAATGCACTAGATGATTTAATTGTATTTTCGAATGCGGGCACGAATAGTAGCAGGACCCATCTCTGTGTTTCCATTGAATGACTTAACTGCTCGGTAAGCTTGAACTCGAGGAAAGGCAAGCGATATGTGTTCGAACAACTGACTCCTTATCTCTGTGATCAGATGTTTAGTCTTTTTGTAAGGCAGACAAAGTTATTATATTAGTTTGTTTGGAGCTTTTACAAGCATGATTGTGATTTTTAAGTTGAGTTGTTTTATATTATAAACATATGTATAATGGAAATGATTATTTATTATTTTTGGCATCAATGTGTTGAATCATACTTGAAATTAAACAGTTTTAATTTATTGCAGAATTTCAGTTTCTTATTTGTTTCAATTTTTTCTGTTTAGAGTTTTTTGTTCCTAAAGCAGGTGAAACCGTCCGGCTTCATATGGGTGTAGATGGATGCCTTTTTGGAGGCTGAGGGGTAAAGACTCTACAGTGGCTGGTTGAACGGAGTATATAAACAAATGGCTCCCACTAGCAAAGCTGATAAGAAGGCAGGAGATGTAGCTGCATGGATGTTCAATGTTGTAACTTCTGTTGGGATTATAATTGTCAATAAAGCTCTGATGGCTACATATGGCTTCAGTTTTGGTAAATTATTCTTCTTTCTTTTTAATGATTGATTTGATTTGAGTCGGGTTGGGTTGTTTCTGATATGAGTTCAGGTTTTGGACAACTATATCGTTTAAAAACTAAAGCTTAGGATTAAAGTAAAAAAGCTTAGGATTAAAGTAAAACCTTTCTTGCATTTCTTCTGCAAACTTTATTAAAATTAGTAAGAAAATGAACGCGGCATTGTTCCCTTTTGGACGTCAAACTATGATGGTTATAGAGCAAAGTGACAAACATGTTATCATGGCTTTTCTTGTTGCACAAATAGGTGGCCAGATTATAATACAAGGTAATTTTGTGCATCAAATTTCCAGGAAATTTGACCGCATATACAAAAGTCTTGTGATGTATGTTTTGTAAGTGTGATGTCATAAATGCTTTCATTTTTTTTTTTTTTTTTTTAAGATTTCATACTAATTATGAGTTAATCTTGAGACCGAAGTTATAAGTCAACAGTCAACACTCATGATAGTAGAGCATTGGAAGTGGATAGAATATTGGGGAGGGTTATGGGTTGAGTGGTAGGACTAGAAAGGGCAAGGGGAGCATAGGAAATATAATGTGCAAGGCAGATAATGACCCTGCTATTTGATTTTCTTTTGTTAGTAGCCAGTCAATTCTGTTATGACATAAGGTGTAGTGAATACTATCACTCACAAGATCCAATATTTTACCTGGAGAAAAGCTGTAGCTAGATTTAATTTTCGGCTAACCTTGAGACAGTAATGGTTGTGGGGAAAAGTAGGGAGTAATGGCATTTTTTGCATTTTTGACCTTTGAATTCATTAATATAATTGTTTTTTATTTCATTGATACACATTTAGAAATCTTCTATAACCTTAAACTTTCTTTATCAATTGGTTGTTTTTCTGTTTACTTGTTTATAGGAGATATGAATCTAGAAAACTTGTATAGCCATAAGCATGCTATTTATAACTTGTATTTATACAAATCTAAATTGAAACAATTTGCAGCTACAACATTAACTGGTTTGCATTTTGCTACGACAACTTTGATGACGCTTGTTCTAAGGTGGCTGGGATACATTCAACCCTCGCATCTACCTGTCTCTGAGCTTCTAAAATTTATGGTCTTTGCTAACTTCTCTATTGTTGGAATGAACGTGAGTCTAATGTGGAACTCGGTGGGATTTTATCAGGTATAGCTAGGGTTTTGATGCACCTTGGGTTTAGCTACTAAATAGTGCAATATATTTGGGAGTTACCTTTCTCTAATATAATTGACAGATAGCAAAGCTGAGTATGATCCCCGTGTCATGTTTACTGGAAGTTGTTCTCGACAAGATCCGTTACTCAAGAGATACAAAGTTGAGCATAGGAATTGTTCTCTTGGGAGTTGGTGTTTGCACCGTCACTGATGTGAGTGTCAATGCCAAAGGCTTCATTGCTGCCTTTATAGCTGTATGGAGCACTTCGCTACAACAGTATGTAAGTTCTCCACTCCTCAGCACAAGCTGCAATTTTGTCAAGCTCTTAAATTTTCATACTTGCTCATCTAAAAGTTATATCAATTTTTAATTGCAGTATGTGCACTTTCTTCAACGGAAATATTCACTCGGTTCTTTCAGTCTGTTGGGACATACTGCTCCGGCCCAGGCTGGATCTCTTCTGTTACTCGGCCCCTTCCTTGACTATTGGCTGACAAACAAGAGGGTTGATGCCTATGACTATAACTTTGGATCTATGGTAAGTGTAATCCAATTTATTATTGTTTTGTGATTACCATAATCATCTTAAGCTGACTGTACCCAGACTCAACCTTAGCTTTACAAGCATCATTACAAGCACCATAATTTATAGTGCATTAATATGCATTTTACAGCTGAAATCCAGCATCGAGCTACACAGGCATTGGTAGCATTTCCATGTTTTCTTCTGCACCTCAGTCATGATGGGAATATTTGAATTAGTAACATGAGCTTGAAAAACTTTTAGCATATGATATTGTTAATATAGAGCTTTGCTTACTTTAATCTGTACAATTTCAAAGTGATTAACTTATTCATTTGTCTTCGAGTTTTAAGATGTTTCGATTTTACAGAAAGGTCGTTCACAGTTTTTTCTGAACCCTTGTGTCCGCAGATGTTTATAATTCTCTCATGCACAATCGCAGTAGGCACCAATCTCAGCCAGTTCATCTGCATTGGAAGATTTACCGCTGTGTCCTTCCAAGTACTGGGCCATATGAAGACAATTCTTGTTTTGATCATGGGGTTCTTTTTCTTTGGGAAGGAGGGTCTGAATCTGCATGTTGTATTGGGAATGATCATAGCTGTGGTTGGGATGATTTGGTATGGAAATGCCTCGTCTAAGCCCGGTGGAAAAGAGCGTTGGAGCCACTCTCTCCCTACGAGCAGGCAACAAAAACACGGTGGTTTTCCTGAATCTACTGAACATGATGGAAAAGTTTAAATTCATTCAGTTTAAGTAGAAACGGAAGATTTCAGGAAATTCTTAAATGATTTGAGGCTAGAAACCAAAATTTCTTCTAATTATTTATCCTCGTAATTTCTATTTCTTGCCCTCCTATTCACTCCCATTGGGGGAATGGAAATGGATACATCAAGATAGGGGAAAACTCTACCAAATTTTAATTTTTTTTTTTGTTTACATGATCATAATCATAGTAATTATTTTTCTGGCTCTCTATAATTTCGGCTTTCTTTTGAATTAGAAGGTACCTTGAGTGCTTGTCGGATTATTGTTCATTCTTAACTATGTCAGTAAGCGTGTATAAGATACTGAACTGTAACTTTTCGGATTATCAGCGGTTGCCCCTACACCCCTCAACAAAAATGGTTGTGTCGAGCGAAAGGCTTTTTCGAACTCAAAGTTAAAACATTCGCCCTTGCATCCGAGGTCCCGTGTTAAAAGCCTGGATGAGATTAAAAATCTGACATGAAGACTTGGATAACAGTTCAAACACAAGATGGGGCTCAGTCAGCTTGTCTGAACTCTCATTTACACAAATCTCTTTCCATTAGGGACTGTAACGTCTCGTCGGAAAAGAAAATTTTGACAATATAGACACCTTTATATCCACAAGAACAAAATGTAAATCCACTTACCTGCAAACTCATAATCTCTTTAAAGGGAACAAAGATGCAAGTATCCGTTGCGTATATGTCTCACATGAAAAAAATTATACACTGGAAGAAGCTAATCGATATCATATGGAAATACTACAACCCAGTTCTTTTGCGGCGGTATCAAGAAATTTAATATGCATTCCAGTCGCAAGTCTGCTATGTGCTTCCCATGTCAAGCACTTTTCAATATCAGCTTGCCAGTCAATGACATCTAAGTTAAAATACTTATACGACGGACCATGGATACCATTTATCTCCACCGGATTAGGGTTAGGTCTTATTGAACTGGCTTGCAAGATATCACGGAGAACTGATGTGCTCAGAGCACGAACATGTGCACTAGGATGAGAAAGGCAGCGGATGGTAGCTGGCAGACGACACTGCATTTATCGAAGCAGATAGATCACATAACTAATCGTTTCTCTTAAACATTAGAATGAAATAATTCTCAAAAGTCCTAGGAACATAACAGTGATTGTATCAACTAGGGGTGGGCACTTACCTTTAACAGGTTTGAAAGGCCATCAGCGACCGCCAGCCCAGATTCTCCCCACTCTAGCATAGGCTGAATTGCTCTAGCTGTTGCTTCCAGTAGCTGCCCATTTATAAACAGATTGATGCTTTAAGACATTGAAGGTTAATGAAATTGAAAATTTATACGGACTCACTCTAGGCTATGTGGAAAACAGGTAAAGACCACGAGATAACTGATGAAGATAGTATCAGACACATATAGTTGTAAATGAGGATCCAAATGAAGCTAAAATGTAAAAGAGTTGCAAAAGATGACAGTAATATGTCAGCTTTTCATGGTACAAGAAAGAGATTTGATTCTAGTTTATGAACCCAAAAACTTGAGGGCTGCCCAGAGTTGAAACTGATAGAAGATATGATTATCAAAGAAGAAAATGAGAATATATGGGAGAACATGGTGAAAGAAATTCACTTGCCAAACCCGATTTCTTTGGAATCTTGGGTCTAGCTTCACCAAGTTTAGATTATCAATTTGTTTCTCTTTTAATGTTTTTAGCCTTCAGCAATCTTATGTGTACTTAACTACTTATAACGAATATACAACTCAAAAAAGCTTTATATGAGATAAGGACACTAGTTGAGGATGGTTTATGTTTTGAAATATAAGGATGGGAGATCACGTGACTGCCGGGTGCTGAAATCCACCTTCAGTTCGGATATGCAGTGTTCATACAGTTTCCAAAAAGAAAAGATAAAAAGATACTAAAATTCATGTCTCAGATTAGTTAACACAAGTCATAGGCCACAAACATCAATGTAGTCGCGTGTTTACCTCCAGTTGAGGTAAGGTGCAAGCTTCTCCATCAACAAGCATCCCATCGGTGGCACGCAAGAGTAGATCTGAGGCACTTGACAAAATTACCAATGACTCTGGGCTATCATGAATTCTCATCAACTCCACAATCAATTTCACAATCCGCTGGTTGATTCGCCACATCTTCTGGCCTTGATCATCATCTTTGGCAATCCAAGGTTGCAGTTCCCTCTCCGCCTGAAAAGAGTACAAGGTCATGAAACCAACTAAACCAATGAAGCCACCCCAGAACTAATAATGGAGAATGGTAATCCAACTGATTTACGACTATACCAGGAAAATAATGTCAAATAAGAAAGCCACTGTTTTGACACCAGCCAAGAACAACTCTTACAAAATCAGGTGTTGAAAACGAATTAACAAGAAAACAATGTTTTTGGACTTCGTTACTTTGCAATAAAAGATCTAGTTTTCAGTATATATCAATGAACTCATACATGGTCTCACCTGAAAAAATAAATAGAAAATCATGTAGTGTACAAGTGAGACAAAGTTCAGACCTGAAGAACGATTGCTGTGGCTGCTTTTTTGGGTGTTGCTGACACAACATTGCATAATGCATCAACGACCTAAAGTTAGAAAAATGAAATAAAAATTACATGTCAAACATTATACATAACGGAAAAATGGCAACAATATATCAAATAAAGTGTAGTACAAATGTATCTAATGAAATTACTGATTCAGAGCAGAATATAGAAACGCGGAACCTGCTAATAATATTGGAGAAGTTTATCATGACGGTGATGCAAAGTGACACAAGAAATATAATATTACCTGCCGCCATCCTTGTTGAGCAGAAGTACTTTCTGCAGAAGGTTGGGTTTCAGGAGCTGCAATTAACTTGTACCACAACAGCGAGACAACGGAGAAACAGAGCTCTTGTTTCTCTGCGAGTACTGATCTTAGAAGAACCTGAGCACTGCAATTAAATCCTATATGCCTGTCCATGGTAAGAAAGTTGGCCAAATCCGAAGCATCTAATGGGAAACTTGCAACACCTTTACCAAAGGTATTTCCGGACCCCTCATTTGAACGTGATGCACCAATAGATTTTCGTTTAGATTCTGAATGTGAAGAATCCTCACAATGCAAGGCAGATGGCTGCCCGACAATGGAGCATCTACTGTTTCCACCTTGACTGAGTTTTCTGCCTTCAAAACACACAAAGGAATCCCTCCAAATTGGAACTTGCATTAAGCGTGCTTCCAATGGTTCAGCCTTGTTAACAATAGATGCAACAGCCTTGCTGTGGAAATCAATAAGGTTGTATAGTGATGATGCCCTGGAGCAAATTTCAGTGTCCCACTTACAGCGCATCAAGACAGACAGCGCATGCATGCAAGCTTTCGACCATCTAAATAACTCAGAAACATGAGCGGCAACCATAGCTGCTGCAACTATCTCATTTGAACTGTAACTCCACGAAGTGCCAATTGTAGATGGCTTCAGCAAAAAAAGTGCTTCCAAGATTGATAATATTCTGCGTGTGTGACAAACTGCCGAGTCTACACTACTTCGAAACTCAGTAGTGCATACATTTACTTTCGCAGGCTTTGCTACCTTTTTTGCATTTTTAGAGTGACTATGATTAATCCCCTTTGAAATCAAAGGGAACAACTGAAGCTCACATGCAAGAGCACAAACAGCAGCCAGAACATAAGAATCAAATGCTGCTACTGGCCCTTGTTTTTTGGTCGTTTTAGTTCTGTCTCTCTGCATATCAGACATCTTATCTGATTCTTCAATGCTCTGATTTGGTGGGAAGCTTTCATCAACTCTTGCTTTCTTGCTACCATTGGACTGCGCTTCATGACTGACACATACAGTTAACACAACAAAAAGTAGACGTGAAGCCAGCTCTACTGAGGCACATGATTCTAAGAATAGTGAATGAACCATTGTACGCAGCTCTGCAACAGCCAGGTTTTTTGAGGCCGGCCCCATACCAAAAAGGTACCTTGTTTTCCGGTTTTGCTCTCTAGAGGACTCAGACGGAAATGTTCTCTGAAGAATCGCTTCAACAGTGGCAACAAATATCTTCATAAGACATGCCTCAGAAGGACTTCCGCGAGGAAGATACTCCAAGACCTTGAGGAGGGGTATATACAGATTCCACGATAAAATCGGAGGTTGTAATGGAGTGGCAACAATAATCTCAGGAAGGTCAACTGCAGACGAACTTAAAGGAATGAGGCCATAGGCAGCTTCCCATATGGTACAAATTCTCCATTCAACCTCAGGCCCATGGGCACAGAGCATAGAAGCAATCCCTTGGGCAGTAGCTTCAATTGTAGCTTCCGCGGCAGGAAGTTCGATCTGATCAATAGTATTTTTGAGGTAGAATTTAGGTTCAATTAGTACTTATTCGTTGAACAAAAAAAATATGATTAAAAAGAGCGCCAACAAAAAAGAAACTAGATCAAAGTGCATTTTAGCAGCTGAAGGATAAAAACCTGAATACAAAAAGTTATTAACTGGTACCTGTTTCTTGTAGCTTGAGATGTAACCACCCAAAGGCTCATGCTGAACTTCAACTCCATCAACTTGTCTTAGTGGAGGGAAAAGCAATGCAGGCTGCGAGAGTATTCGGAAAAGTAAAGCTGCCGCAGCATCAGCTGCTATACCTGCTCTCATGGACATTGCAGTCCCAATTGCCCGCAAGAAATGTAAATGCATCCAGTTCCTAGGAAGCTGCATGAATAAAAGAAAAAATGCAATTAGCCAAAAGTGCTGCATCCATCAGTTTTCAGAGCTGCTACAAATCAAATACTTTCCACTAAAAGAGGACGAGAGAGGGGGGACAGCTTATGGAATTTTCAGCTTATTAGTGGACTGCTGTTCTAAAAGCTTGGATATATTTACATTTGTCTACACAACAAGGCATGCATTAAAAGATTAAAAATTGATTACTCTATTTTATTCAACTGTACATGTTACACAAGTACATCAATCTATCTCATGAAGTATGTGAAAGTGCAAGATTTGGAAAACGGCATGTCCCAGAATCTTAAGCTGTTTAGAAGTGGCTAATGATATGCAAAGGTGCACTTTTCCTTGTCATGCACCTATTATCACCAAAGCAGTATCTCACCAGTAATTCCATCAGAGTATCAATTACCCTAAATGAGGGAAGCATAAAATCCTAAAGTTGTCTAACCGGGCAATAGAGCAGAAAGAAAGTGAATCATAGGATCAATGTCACCTTTGCAAATGTGACAGCCATGTCCCAACATTAGTAAAGAATCATGGGGTGTGTGAAAATCACCACCCAAAATTAAAAACGAAGCTTTCAGCTTTTAACAAATGTAATGAACGCATAACTAT
The DNA here is from genome assembly GCF_041283825.1 of Pyrus communis. Taxonomy (NCBI): domain Eukaryota; kingdom Viridiplantae; phylum Streptophyta; class Magnoliopsida; order Rosales; family Rosaceae; genus Pyrus; species Pyrus communis. The sequence continues at coordinate 32,377,706 of NC_142569.1, read as the reverse complement.
GAAAATTTCAAGGATGGATTAAAACCAGTAAAAAGACCAATCGCCCACTCCAACTAGATACTCCAAAACAAGCACAAAGTTGCCACCCCACAAACTCGCAAAGAATATATGTTTCTGAAACTTCCATGCCAGCTAGGAAGCACATAAAAAGAGTGAAAGAAGCAAAGCCCATGACACTACAAAACCGATATGAAAATTGATAGAGTACTATCAGACAATGTAGTAAATGGTTTCCCACTATTTTTTGTCGTTATGCATGTGGTGTCAATCAAAACAATATACTCCCACTTAATTAGGTTTTTAACAGTCAACAAATAACCTCAGAGGGAACTCACTAGATCTGCTTCTGCAGCATCTACCAGTTAACAGGAAGGATGCCTTTCACATCGCGACTTCGCATAATGTTTCTGAAGGTGATATTCTAGTATCTTAAATGTCAATAAGGTTGAAAGGTTGTTTCTTTATCAGAGCTTAAAAAATGTATCCTTTTTACATGTGCGTAAAAATGACACATCAATTGATTTTAGATTTTGAACCAAACTATGATAAATCAGGGCTAAATTGTAAGTGGACTGTTTACATAATCGCCACTTTTCAGAATCAGGTAAGAAACAAGACTATTGTATATGTATACTGGAATGGGGATTGATCGTTGAAAGACCGCTGAAAGACCACTGAAAGACCTTTCATATAACAGAAGTATCAATAGTTCTGTTCCTCACCATCTAATGCTAGCAGAAATTAGTTACAAATGTGAGGAGAAAACCATTTTAGAGATATTCTTGCTGATCAATGGCAATTTCACATTTACTAATTGATTGCTATTTCCGATCGAGAGAAATTTGTCCATCATAAAGCATGCCATGCATGAGATGCCAAAAAAGTTGTTGCTGAAAAAATGAAGATAGTATGTCTTCAAATCAAGCTTGATATTGATCACCAGCATAGCATCAGATAATATTCAAATATTTGCAATCACTAGTGTCCAGCTTACCCTTATGCCAGATGCATAATCCTCAGCAGCACGAAGTAGTTCCACAAGCTGTACAGCTGCATCAAGTGCATCAGGAGCCCAGGATGGTGGTGCTTCTAGAAGTCCAAGAAGAAGTCTTTGGGTGGCACTTGGAGTAGCAATGGCATAATACCTATTGCATGGTGTAAGAAATGAATAAATATTAGCAAAACTCAGTCAGGTACACAGAGCAACTCAGATTCTTTTCCTTTTGTAGTGGCTCGAGAGAAGGAATTTTGAAGATTTACCTATGAAATAAACGTGCATAAGGCTCAAGAGCTGGTAGCCCCGCCACTAGGTGTTCATCCAACGCTGTAGTTGGAGGAGGAAGAAGAAGTGCAGGGACAGCGACTGCTGTCAAAGTAGCAGTCTCATAGCGAGCAACTTCCTCGTCGCAAACACTTAATATAACTCCAGCACCGTTTGCAACAGCCCACCTTGGAGTTGATGGCATGAGCTGTGGATGTTTTCCAGATCCGCAAGAAGAAGCTAAGAAAGAGGAGAAAATAGAAAAAGAAAATGAAAGTCATTCATGGTGGACTCTATATAATATAAATAGATAGGATTTTTTGGATATCTCAATGCTATTTTCCTTTACATTCCACCAGAATGCATAAACTGCATGCAGTCAGACTCTGTGTTACATGTTAACTGATTCTTGCAGAAAAAAAAAATTTCATTTAACGTATGGCGCTCAAAAACAATCTAATGAATACAGCAGCAACATTGCATTCTATACTAGTGAAGGAAGATTTAACTAACCAGTTGATGGTGGCTTGAGTTCTCCAGCAGCATATTTTCCCATAACCCCGCTGCACCTGTAAAGAACACACAGGTTTTTAAATTACATGAGATTGAATAAGAAAAGTAGCAGCAAGATGAAATGATTTGTTTAACATTTGATAGCTTTTAAACTTTCTTTTGAAATTGTGAACAATGAGTAGCACGAAACTGCTATTGAACTAATGAAGAACTTATCTCTAACATAAAAACATAAATAGCCACAAGGAATGTTCCAACCTCCTTCAGAGCTTAATCTTCTACAGGTCTACCCTTCTATCATTTACATGCACGGACATAGAATTAAGAAATACAATAATTAAGAATGGAATAGAGAAATATAAGGTATCCATGTCTTCCTTACTTTGCCTAAATCCCTTTGGAATTTAAAAGTCCCTCACCCAAATATATCCTTAGTGAATGTGACAAAAGCGCATGGTTCAGGTTTAAAAAGTAGATACAATGCTAAGACAATAATAACAGAGGTTCACATGATGAACTTACTGAATACAAACATTAAATCTCATAATTGCACCGAACCCTAATAACCCATTTCCTTTCCGTAAATTGTACTCGTCTAAAAAGCTTTATGAGATCAGTGTGAAGATTAAAGTCCTCCAGCTAAATCTAAAACATTCAAATTTAAGCTACAAGATACTGTTTCATATTGTTGACAAACAGATTGCTAACTGTCAGGCAGTCATAAGTGTTGTCTACCTAAGTTAGAAAATCAAAAAATTAACAGACTTTGGAAGCTTAAAAATCCTAGCTTTTCTTTAGTGGAGTTATCTATTTAAGAAATTCCTGGAGGGATGAAAACAACCCGTTACCATGAAAATTGCTACAAACACCCACCAAACCCATGGGGCAACAAAATGATTTTGAATAGTTCACGTGTTTACTATCTCATTGGTCAATGTACCATTTGAACAATAAAAAACATTTTTGGATGAAGTGCTGCTTAATAGGCAATACGTACGAGCAAACCTCTGTTGTTTACTGTTTTAATTTGATTGGAGTGGGTTCCGCTTTGTGCATATACACATGACTCGAAATCAACACCACAATGGTTATGACATTGACTTTCAACAAAAAATAACAATACTCAATCAAACTACGCACTCACCAGCGGAAGTAATCACTTCTGATGCCTAGAGGTGCAGCAAGCAATATATCAGTAATCCAAGGAGACAACGGCCTTATGGGTTTCTTCTCTTGTTGTACCAAAGGTAAATGGCTGGATTCACCATCTCCAGAGTCACTTGTTGTGGCATGGCTTCCACTGCTGCTTCTTTCTGTTTCATTATTCTGTTGTTCCGCCTTGTATATGGGGCGATTGTAATGAGTTAAAATTCGCAAAATCTCCCCACATGCCAAAGCCCACTGCTCAGAATACTCCTGTGAAAAATGGGAAGATACAAATAAGTAAATAATTAAATTAACAATACTTCTGAATTTTCTGCTACATAGAAAACATTCCTGTTTCATCAAGAAAGAAAGTGTCGGTATTAGATTGAACTGAAAAATGAAAACTCTTAATCTGATATGTTATCACCTCACTGCTTGGGCAGACCAATGATATGAACGAAGCAAATGGAGGGCTACTGCTCTTATAGGCCAGGGTACCATCAATGATGCATGAAATAATTGGAAGGATAACAGCATGTCCATGCTCAGGGTGATGAAGAACAAACATAGCTGGAATATGTCCAAGTAGAAAAGCATTCATTATGCAACCACAAAACGGCATAATATAATCTCCAAGTTCTAATCAATCATATAATAATTAACAGGGTAGAGTATGAATACCTAGAACATCATCAAAGAGACGCTTCACCTCTGATGGATAACGGTTGCGGATCAGCTGTCAGCAGACAATGTATTAGTACAAACAAGGCGGACTGCACAAAGACAATGACCATGACATAAACACAAAGAGCTTACTTCGGCAATATCCTCAGGAAACTGTTCTGATGTAAACTGACCAAAGTAGTCCACATATGCAGTAATTTGTGCCTACAGGAAGGTAGAAGCGATAAGGAAAGCATTTTTTCAGTTCTTGTCAGAGGTTTAGAGGCAGAATATAGCAAAAAAAAAAATCTCTAGAAAAAGAAAGAAATTGATCTTTTCCAATCGCTGATTAGTTGTCATGGTCTATACCTAGGGCTGACTTTATTACTTTTATATTTTGTAGTAAGTTATAGACTATATCTGTTTTTCTAAGAACATCTCCAAGGGATTATGCATAATTATGAGGCAAAGTCATCCTTTAACAAACTTGGTGGCATTTTGCCTCTCCCACATATATACCTCATCAGAAAGTTCGTCACCCAAAGGATGAGACAGTACAATTTTTGGCAACCATTACTGTCTTTAAATTTTCATTTAAAAAAAAAAAAGACTTGTCATTCCTATTGTACTTTTTATTACACAAATTGTGTGGGCTATTTACCTCATGCTTCTCAACAACAGAAATCAACATGAAAAGGAGGTCACATGACAAGTTTGGGTCGGATCCACAATATTTTCACCTTTTACTACAGAATAAATCAAAGAAATAATGGAGTTGGATTGCTAAGACCTCCAGATAATACATAATGACAATGGTTTATGAATTACTAAACTAAACTCTTAGCGACATTATTTCAGGGTAAGGGAGAAGACAGATTGTCTCTTTGGGTGGAGTACAATCAATAGATGCTGATTATAAAGGTTCACCTGTGGTCTTAGATTCTAGGTCTCCTATCTAAATCAACTCAAATATGAGCCTTCAAAAACTAGTAGTCCCAACTCTGGCTTCAACTGAAATACCTAGCTCAAATATTCACCCCTATTTAAGAACTGTTCTGAGCAATATATATCATAAGTGCATCAGAGGTTACCTATGAAATCACACTAAACTTAAAATTCCTTTAGGGTACGTTTGAGTGATGGACTTCCAAATTCGAGGGAATTTAGGCAAAATGAATAAGAAATGGATCACAAAAAGTTATACAGGACATAGGAGGAATCAGAAAATGCACCACATGAGCATTTCAAAGGTGTGTAAAAGGAATTTGTAATTGACTACTTCAGAGTAGTCATTTGCAAATCCCTCTCACGTACCTTTTGTAATGCTCATGTGTGCATTTCTAATCCCTCCTATCTAACTTTTTGTGATCCATTTCTTCATCACTATGCCTAAATCCCTTGAAATTTGGAAGTTCCTCACTCAAATCAACCTTAGGGCATGGTTGGTTGTACTTGTACTCGAGATTTTTGTCCAATTAATGAAATAACTGGCACACTTAATAGTGGAAGCTGGATACCTACTGTGGCATTTCACATAATTTGGTTTTAGCAGCATGTCAACTTTTGTGTCGTATAGCTGCAATTAACATAAAGATTCATTCCCTCAAATCCCATGTATACAGAATAAGTCCGCACAAAGCATGAAAACTAGAATAGATCGATATAAAGAACAAGGAGAAAAATCTGTTTATTCAAAGTCTACCGTCCCACTAACTTGTAATTCAAACTAAACCAAACTTCTTCACATCAAGGGATGAATGACTGCAAGCTTATTCACATCTATAGGGAGAAGAACTATGTGGCAGACTGTCTTGCTGCCTCTGGTTTAAAGTTGGAGTTAGGTTGTCATTATTTTGATACTGTACCAAGAAGGGTTGGAAAGCTCTTGTTGGAAGACACTGGTGGGTTTTAAGGGCCTGTTTGGGATTGCTTTTGGAGTGGATAAAAGCACTTCTGCATTTGGCAGAAAAATTTAAAGTGTTTGTGTCAGTGTCAAGGACTTTCTGAAGATACACTTCGGAGCGCTTCATTTTCCTTTTTTGGTAAAGACTTCAACATATTTCGAATAAAGGCACTTCAAGCCAAAGCATTCCTTCTACAAAACCAGTCCCAAACAAGCACTAAATACCCAAAGTTATGCAATTGTTGGGTTTCGGCCCTCCTTAGCACCAAAAATAAAGCCACCAAACTGGACATATATTAAGAAGACAATTCAGAGTAGTAGTCAACATGGACGCTCACATAGCAACAGAGCATGAGAGGTTTCAAACCCAATACCTCTAGGAACCAGTACCATAGTGGATGACCCTTAAATTTCATGAGACATGTCAAGCTAGCAATACAAATATAGACACTGAAAAATATAATATAATTATGTACAAGATTAGGAATAAAATTTGTATTCACCTTCCGTGGTAGGGTGTCCTGCGGGGGCGGCCCAAACAATGAGGAGAACTGAAGCCGATCAAACCATCTTTCAGATGTAGCAGCCATAGAAGCTTAATCTCCCAGATAACCTTTAATCCAGTGTCAACGCCAACTTTGCAACGAAAACAAAACAACACACAAGAGAGCCCACAACGCTTTCCCTTCCACCCGCTACCAATCAATAATCAAAATTTTGTAGTTTAACATCCCAGCATAAAATTACTTCACCAATCTCCCACAATTAAACAATAAAGCTGGTGCTACCCAAATAATTAATCTGAAAAAAAGTGGGCAATCCAACCCTCTGTTCTTCACAATCCAAGTCTCTGCCTCTCACAAAATCTTCAAAACTTTCAAATCTTGATAACTTAATGCCACATTACTGCAATCTGATTGCTGTGAAAGCAAGATACAGCACATAAATTTAGAAACTTATAGGAAAAAAACACAACTTCCAAAAGATTGCCAACCGTCCAATCATTCACATGAACATCAAATTAAAAAAATAAGAAAAATTAATGGAAATCAATAAACAAACCCATGTGGGTAGTTATGAACTAGCACCTAAACATTCAACTGAACTAATTTCCTTCTCAAAATCTGGCACATGAATGAAAAATACCAAGTTCTAGAAATTGGGTTGGCTTCAAAATCATATCCTTTTTCAATTAAAATGCAAAAACACATCACAAAATACAGAAAATCAAAACTAATTACATGCCATAACTGCAAAAATCCGAAACTTCCCATAAAATAACTGAAATAAAATAAATACCTGGGGTTTCTCTGAGAGCTATTCTGTTGAAAGGTTTTGGCTTCGGATCTGTATGCTGGAAAATATTCACTGTAAAAATCAGCTTCGTTATTTATTTTCCTTTTATCTTTCTTTGTAGTTGGAATAATTGTAAGGGGCTGTAGTTTTGGTAAGAGAGCTACAGAGAGAGATAGAGACAGAGAGAGGAGAGAGAAAGAGGAGATCTTTACAAGGCCTTAGGCTTGCTCTCCGAGGTTTGTGCGTACGTGGCAATGATATTTATCTCTCGCCTAGGGCCGAATGGCACGTCATGTCACATGCATGGATGCCCATCATGCACACATGACATATACACACATACATATTAAATATATGTCAAATGACGAGGAAAGAGAAGAAATATGAGAAACTCCAAACTAGGTCAAGCACTGAGGCTTGCCAACTTTACTTTATTGTCAATATAAATATAGAAATATACTTCCAAAGTTAATAATATAGAAATATTTTTTAAAATATACGAGAAATCTCACCTACAAATAATTGTCTCGGTACTGCATGAGGCTACAATATATTTTTCATGTCCAAATCAAATGGCCAGAGGGGGCACGCGCCCCCTCAAGTTTTTGGTCTTGGAAAAATAGTGGCCTGAGCATGAATTAGGATCCTGCTTAAATTGTAGTTACATTTAGTTGCTTAATAGGATATCGAATCGGACTACGGTAAATAATAATCAACTCACCACCACTAACTCTATCATTCCCTTCTCATTCAAATCACAATGAGGCAGATTAACATAAAGTTTAGTTGTAAGAAGGATCCCTCCTCCAATACGTCTAACAAATTTGACATCCTAGCCCTATGCACATATAATTATCTATTTGTTCATGAAAACAATATTCTCTAAAGATATAATCGAAATGGCACAAAGGGTGTGGATGTTCACTAAGCACAAATGGGTATAGGTTGGTCAAGTGCTCGACGACATTGCTCACTTAAAATTGAATAAAAATTTGGTGATGCGCATACCATTTTTGGAAATTCATAAGAACTTGCGTCTGCCATTACTTAGTTGTGACCCTCCCCCCTGAACATTATTTCTAAATTTGCTCTTGGCCAGTGGCCCTAAAGAGTGTATCTATGGGAGTTCCTACTCAGGTTGAGGGTTTCAAATATGTGTTCACTTTGCACTAGACCAACCCTTTTGAATTAGAATTACTGTTATTTGAATGTGTTGGAAATTTTGAGTATAATTTCATTGTCCCACATTGGTCACTACCAAAAAGTCCCCTTACTTTATAAAGCTTTGTCCCTTATAGAAAGTGATTGGAGTGATGGACCATGAAGAATAAAATTGGGCTTAACATTGAGTTTGGGCTTTTGGGGTGTACTAATTAACTGATAATTAATATATAATTAATTATCAAAAGATGAGTCTTGAGCCTTGGGGCTCTAATAATTAAATTCTTTAATTAATTTTGGATTTAATTAATAAATTATTTTTTACCAACAGACTCATCTTTTCAAATGAAGTCTAAAGTGTGGTGAAAGAACACAGAGAGCAAACACCCCTCTAAAAAGATGTCTCCCAACAGATGCATCCCTTTTTCATACTTGTTGCGAACAGGCATAATCATATTATATATACATCAATCTGCATGACATTTAGAACAAAAAAAATAAAAAAATCTTCTTCTACAATCCAAAAAGCATTCTTACTGAGAGAACCACAAAGAAATTCTCCAGAAGTTAAGTTTTCAGATGCTGGAATTCTGACTTAATCGTTGAATTCTGGTGAAGCAAACGTTTGTAGAACTACAAGCACTGAGTAGGGGCGAAACATTGCGGCAGACGAGCTTCGCATTTATCATTTATTAGCATATATAAATTTATCATTGATTGTTAATATTTTCCAACAAAATGAACATGGAGAATTTTTTGTTTGGCCTGAATACAAGGGACAAGACGAAGTAAAAAATTGGTATCGATACAGAATGCTACAAGAAACTTTTGTGTGCATTTAGTATAGAGTAATGTGCGGATTCAGTTTCTAAAAATTAGATCTCTAATTTATTTCACTGGACAAATCTGTGGACCTTTAGTTTGTAACAAGTTAGTAATGGAAATATTTAGTAATTGTTAGGAAATGACTTAAAAATGGTTGATTAGCAAAGACATTTAAACGAGTTCACATTTAAATGATATTGGTGCTAAAAAATGTAACTCAAATATTCCCAATCTCACTTGCTAAAAAACTAAATCACTCATCCCAATATTATGAAACCTGAGAATCTGAATACAATGAAGAGTCATTCACTAAAAAATAAGATTCTAAAAAACATTAGACGCTAGTAGAACAGCGGGTTGGGGCTTAGCGCCTAGGCGAGGGCCTAAGCGGATTAGGAGGATTTAATTAAATTTATTATATAACATATAAATAAGTACACTCTAAAAAATAAAAATATACTTGTATTGAGAATTTAGGAAAGTTAAAACTTAAAACTAAAGCCATATTGCCATCATCACTGAGAAATGTAGGAAAAAAAAAAAAACCAAAAACCAAAAACCAAATTTGAAAATTCACTAATTAAGGAGGTTATTTAGAAAACCCATTAACTTAATTAAAAGAAATTAAAACAATGGAATCTTCTAGCCTTCGCCTAACCCTCGCCTAACCCGCCTAGCTCACCTAGTCCCTTCCTGACTTTTCTCCACATTCCGGCCTAAATTGCATCGGTCCTCCACCGCTTAGCGCCTAGGTCAATTTGTAGAACATTGCCAAAAGGTTAATAAAATAGCATTAGTAGAATAAAAATGAGTAAATAAACCTATACTATAGCAAAATTTTAACCAAACAACCTGCAAAAGAGAAACACATATTCATAACTCAAACCCCCCAACAAAATGAGTGCACGAATGATGCAAATATTGAGGTAAAAGATGTTGAATCTAACTATGTCATTGAGCAACTTAATATTACGGTCTAGTGGTATTTCTCTTCATTTGTAAGTGAGAGGTCTTAGGTTCAATTCTCGCCAAAAGCGAATTTGAACCACATTATTGTTAGCCTATTGTGAGGCTTGGTTGGGGATATGTGTCTTTTCCTTAGACTCAAGGTACTGACTCCTAGAGTGCGTCTATTGGTTGTTGTCCATATTCTAGATTGTTAAATTCATTAAGGTACGAGAGAGGGTCAAGTCTTTCGAATACCCTAGCATCATTGAATACCCTATTATAGTAGTGGGAAGAAATATTCAATGACTTCATGTTCAACTTGTTTGGCAAGAAAATAAATAATGGTTTCATGTTGATTACTTATGTTAATTTGTTCTTTCTCACACTGTTATTACCTTTAACAAATATTTGGTTGACCAAATTTAAAGTTGCATGTTTCCAACTTTACTCAATGAAGATTAGAGAGTGTTAGTAAAATCAAATCAAATGACTATTTAGTTGACTAGGTATGCATAAAAGAAAATTTTGGTCAATATTAATGCATAAAATTTGGTAGTGGGGTGAGAGAGAACATATAAGATTCTAAGTATTTGGATTGACTTATGAAAAGTGCAAACCAGTTATCAAATTAGTGCGCCACTTCAACATTTTTTTGGTTCCAAAATTCCTGTAGGACCAATACCCGATTCATTACATATTTATATAGTAATGCCTCATCAAATGGTGGAGCAATTTTTCAGTGTATTGAAAACTGGGTTTTGTATATCAAGTATCATAATACAATTGGTTTGATTTTTTTTTTTTTTAAGTTTCTAATCAATTGTTTTATTACACTTTGTGTACTGGATTATATTCTCGAAACACCAAAAAAGCTCCTCAAATGGTGCTCGTTGTTTGCCTTTTATCCTTTACTCATGCAATTGTCGTTTAAATAGCATAAACAGGAGAAAACCACTTTGCAATTTGCATCTCAAGTGAATAAAGCAAGCAATTGATAAATCCAACTTCTAGTTTTTTAATCTTAGTGCTACTTGACACACTCCAACCGGAGTCAAGGCATGTTGGCCGTCACCTGAAGGTGACGTAATAATACACCTTGACCCAAAAAGTTCACTAGGACTTCGAATTGAGTTATGCTAGCCGACACCCGGAAGGTGACGAATCCATAGAATGTGATGATGTGTAAAGTGTGAATAAATTTAAAATTAAAAGTGCCTATATACACAATTAGGCGCTGAGCAGGTATGAACCCATTTCACACGTGATACAGAGCATAAAACAAGTACAGTGAACAAAGATAATAATTATACCATCAATATATGCCACCAGAACTGGGAGTGCCACATGTCCTTGTCGATACGGAACCATGCTACTAGAACCTAGAAGGGTGTAAAAATAGAAAGTGTGAGTGGTCAAAACAAAGATTTTCAAAATTATTTCCATTATCAAAGGTAGTAACCCCTTGCAGTAAAACTCAAATAGTTTCCAGCAAATCATACTACGTAGAAGTATGACATCAAAAGTATACTAACAGTAAACTCAGAAGTATAATACTACTCAGCATCTCATTAGCAATATAAATAAACATGTGCTTAATAAAACCATATTAGCACGCAAGCTGGAGTCACCTATAGTGACCTGTACGACTTATTCATATCTCATCATATATCTCATCAATCATGGCTAGCGTATAAGTCAGAGTCACCTATAGTGACATGTACAACTTATTCATATCTCATCAAATATCTCATCAATCATGGCTAGCATATAAGTCGAAGTCACCTATAATGACATGTACGACTTTTTCATATCTCATCAATCATGACTAACAAATAAGTCGGAGTCACCTATAGCGACCTGTACGACTTATTCATATCTCAGTAATAAGTCAGCTATATTCACCTCTTATGGCCTGTACAGCTGAACTCATAGCTCATCACATATCCCTGCACACGAGTCAGAACCACCTATAGTGGTATGTACAACAGGTTGGTGTAAATAAATACGCTCAAATGCTACGATCACGTGAAGGTTGTGCGAAGTATCGCAAATCATCTACGAATCGGAACCACCTAATATGGTCTGTACGACAGGCTGGCACCTACCTTGGATTCAAGGTGAGCGTGTGGTACGGGAAGTGAACGATCACGTGAAGGCTAAGCCCTGGCCACGGGCAGGAGCACTAACATCGAGGTGCAGGTTTATAAGCTCTAATATATCTCAACACAATCGTACTCACTACCATCATTATCATCAAAGTGTACTTACCTGAATCTCACCTGAGCGTCCGCAGCGTCATTTGGCACTTCAAAGCATTCACAATAATTAGATTCAGGTAATATACATATGAATATGCCATGATACAATCTAAACCCAAACATTTCATAGTGTTTCCAAATATAAATAATATAACATAGCATGAAATGCATAATCTGTAACGCCCCACTTCCAAACTACTTAGTTTTGGGAATAATTATCGGTGATAAGCTCAACTAGACACTAGTTTAATTAACTATCACTACTTACGTTTCCTTACTTCAACTTCTCAATTCTTCATTCATTGATTTATAACCAACATTTAACAACCAAGACATAGGGTTAAATCTCATGTTTTTCAGCAGATTCCTTCGCATTGCTCATTTTCCCAAACAAAGCTTTTGTCTCAATTATTTAATCTCACTTATTGTATGGATGCATCTAACGTCTTGTTAGACTACCTACGTACCCTAAACAGGGATCAAGCCATTCGTAGTTCACAATAATTATTTCAAAGCATTCACAGTAATCATAAGCAATAATCGTTTTATAAACGTTTGTGGAATTATCAATCATATATATATATATATACACACACACACGATAGACAGGAAAAGACCCACTCACCTGAGGTCCGCACTACGACTCCCTAGCACGCATATCGAGACATCACGAACCAATGTCGCCTAGAACAATTATCAAATCACGTCTCAGAGTTCTTACCGATAGAATACATAATTTACATAAAACACATCTCTACGTAATTCACTTCAGAAGATCAGCATCACGGATTCCCGATCCGTTACTTCCAAAGATTCACATTATGTTCCTAGAACCACGTCTTAATGTTTCATTATGATCCAACGGTCGGATCTCCGCCAATTGCCACAACCAAGTGACTGTCAACATTTTATTTTATGAACTTATAAATCCAATTTGCGAAGATCCGTACGTCGGATTCCTAATCCGTAAGTTCCTACATTCTTCAAATATTACGTACTACAATGTAATCCAACGGTCGGATTGTCGATTCACATAAATACCTATTAACATATTATAGAGAATTTAGGTTCCAATGATCAACCTACGTCATTCAAATATCAAAATTGAATTCAAGATATTTAATATAGCCCAAAAATGGCATTGGCGGCCCACTGACCATGCGTGGCCGCCCGACTCGCCGAAAAATTCAACTATTTCTAAAAATTACCAAAATTTACAGGAATGAAGATGTCAATGAGTAGAGTAACTTTCATACTTGTGGCCAAGGCCAATTAGGCCAGGAAGAGCTTCAATTTTGTTAAAACCCGTTGGAAACCCTATACTTAGGTGTGTTCGATTCGACCTCCAAACTTGCTCCGACACCTCCACCACTATCTGGGCTTTGTTCCTGGGTTCCAGGGAAGTGTTTTGGTAGTGGTAAATGAAGGAGATTGATTCACAATTAGTGAATCCCGAGTAATGTCTCACGGCACCCACCGTCGGTTTTTAGAACAATTTACCACCAAATTCCTCCTAATCTTGGGTGAAAATGGAAGAATGGAGGTCAAGGGATGATTTCCAGGTGGAGAATGGGTGAATTTTGTCAGATTATTGGTGGAAATCACCCGGAATTAGAACCAAGTCGAAACCGGTTTGGTTGTGGGCGTGGGTGTGGCTGACGGGAAGAGGGAAATCCCCTCTCCTGATTGGATGTCCACCCCTTTCTCCTAATTGGTCATTTCCCATTTTTGTCTGATTGGTCCACTCCTTCCTCCCTAATTTTCTACTTGGCTACAATTCCCACATGGTGGGATTTAATTTTCCTTTAAATCTAAAGTTTAGTGAAACAATTTCTATTGTCCGTAGTTATACCGTTATAATCCGGACTCGCAAACTTATTTTGCCTATATGTCCATAGCTTCAAAATCTAATTGGAAACATTAATTGTGACTTCGAACGGTCAATGGAAGTCAAACACCCTCGCCTCAAAGGGTATTTTTGTAAAATCACGTATTAAAGTTATAAATCATCATTTTTAGGGATGGGCTGTTACACGTAACCAAAAAGGAAAGTGAAGCATAAAAATAAGGATAAATTTAAACCAAAGCTAATATTTATTTAATCTAAAGTAGAGAGTGCGCAATAGCAGGAAGAACCCATAAACACAAATGTTTGGAGAATATATGACATAAGTAGTGCAGTCGAATCTAATCAAAATACTTAATACACAGCAAGAAAAAGCTTTTACATTATTTATGGATATGTCAGAACCGTCACAGAATCCTCGTAATGCCACAGAGAATTCAGCTATCTAGGTCCTGGAGGGGTGAAAAACAGAAGGGTGAGTGGGCAAAAACAAAGGTTTATAAAACACATTTATTTTCTAAATATATTAACCCCTAACCGTAAAACATGTATAGTTTCTAGAAAATCATACTACATATAAGTATGAGATCAAATGTAAATCAACAATAAATCCAGAAATACACCAAATCACAATATCTCAACAGTAGCATAATAAAATCAGCTGCTCATCAATCTATGTTAACACACGAGTTTATACAGAGCAAATATGACATGAATAGGACTGAGTGTAATCATAATATACGCTCTAGTACTACAATCATATGAAGACTGGCGCTAGGTGCATCACATATGAGTCGGAGTTGCCTAGGGCAACCTGTATGACATGACTGGCACCTACAATGGATCCAAGGTAAGCGTGCGGTGCGATGTGAACATAAAAGTGAAGTCTGGCCCTGGCCGGGGCGAGTACTGCACTGGTGCAAGCATGTATGATGATGAGCAAGTATAATGTATATGAGCATGCCATGAATATATATAAATCTCACTAAATAATGGCATTTTTAAGATTAAATAAAACAAGCCATGTTAGGCGTAAAATCAATCCAAAAGCATATGTGGAAACTATAAAGTTTCTACACACACACACACACACACACACACACGAAAACAAATGCCTACTCACTGATATGTCAATGGATCCTAGTCTCCTAGCCTTGTTTGTCCTCGGGGTAATTCTCACCTATATGCGAAATAACTAAACTAATTAATTAAATAGGACATATACTAAAAGGCTAGGAAAATCCCCCATAATTTGCTCAAACTGAGGGTTTAAATATACGAAAATATTCTACACGACGTCATGGACCTATACACATCAAGCACACGCTGGCCACTGGCCGAACCCGCCCTCACGCGCCGCCAGGTTGCGACCACACGCACGTCCATGCGCAGGCCACGCGCCTGCACACGCTGGTAGAACTGACAGATCCCTAAGGAATATTCCATTAGATTTGACGGAATATTCCATTAAGTCTAACGGCGTCAAAATATTCAGTTAACTTTAACGAAATATTCTCCTTCTTTCCGGTTGACCTCTGCCATTTGCCGCCGTCTAGTTCGTCAGAATCTGGAAAAATTCACCAATTTCTGGAAAAAATTTCAAACCTTCATATCTTCTTCATTTCACAACCATTTTTGACAAACTTTATATATAACTGAAGTTGGGGAAGAGGAGAACAAGATTATACCTCTTAAAAGTCCAAAAGGTGGATGAAAATGGATCAAAATAGACTTGATATCCCGGACCCAAACTTATCATCTCAAAATCGTGTGTTTTCACATCGGCTCCACTTCAACCCTAGTCTAGTGGCCACGGGGAGTTGCGTAGGTGCTTCCGAAACTCCCAAAACCTTGTAACTTGCACAGGAAAACGTCGGAGAATCCACAAGTCCTTAAGGAAGTGACATGCGGAGGGATGCGTGGGTGGGAGCGAGCGGGCAGCAGGGCATGACGGTCTATTAGGCACACAAATATATCTTGTGATCGTGGGTGTGACTGAGCATTGCACTAAGAGCATATCTGACGAATGTTTTTTAGCTCAAATTGCAAACAAAAGCTTTCTAACGTACCCAATTAGCCTAGGCTAGTTAGAGCTTAAGGCTCTTTGTGAGCCCAAATTAGCCTCAGGCCTTGCTTAAGAACTTTTATTAGACCAACTTAGAACAATGTCGGTGGTCAATGAGATCAAGTCATTTAACACTTTTTAACCTTTAGCCTCTCTTATCACTTGAACAAAAAAAGAAAAAAGAAATTTCAGAATTATGTTAGTTTGGAAGGCATTTTGTCTTTAGATCATGGTCTTGCCGTTACACGTGCTCTAAGATATTTTCTTGTGCCGCCAGCCAATAAGCGACCAGCTCTAGATATTATACATAAGTTAATGGTACATAAGGATCTCGAATATCGTGTTTAAGCGACGTGGCGTAATGGTGTGCCAGCAATATATCTTCCTTCTTCGACTGGTGAGATATGCCCATCCATCTTCTCCCAACTTGGCTCGTGATCCCTGTGGGTCCCATCTGACATGTAATTTATACACGGCCTCTCGCTATTGGTTGCAACCTCCGGGCCCATTTGTCCTTACCCCTTTGGGCTGCTGATTGAAGAATGAATCATATGATAATGGTGAATGCAGATGATGCATGCTATCCCATCGTACCATCATACGTGGTGGGCTTCTATTGGCAGTGTTAAAAGGAGATGTGTGGACGTCTACGTTGACCGAAATTCTCGTTTGGACAAGAGAAATGTTGTGAATCCCTTCCACTAAATCAACCCAATCATCAAATTTGGATACTTGAAATTTGATTTAACAGTTAAAAGTTATTATAACTTTTAAAGGGTTTTCTGTTTGTAGTCGTTTGATCAAATTTTAAGAGTCTGAATTGATTGATTGGGTGAATTTAAAGAAAGGGATCCGGAGATGATCTCTTTTCCTACATATTACTAACACAATATTTTATAATATTAATATAATAATTAACGTTAAAATGTGAAATAACAGAGAATTTATGTGGAATTTCATTTTTGAAAGACTACCTTTGTGTTTTTTTAGTGATAAATATGTCCAAACGAGTAACCGACAATGGAGGTATCTTGTTAGACTAAACCTAAATTTTTTATGTGTCCATAACATATACCAGAAAAATAGTATCTTAACTTTGGTTACGTTAATGCAGTATATATGACCCAAATTTCTATTTTGTAGTGAGGGCAAGGCCACCAATTCCATCTGCATATCATTTACTCCATACCTAGGTGCATGCCCATTTCATGGAAATTTCTCTTATGAATAATAATATGATTATATTGTAATTGGATTTTCAAATTTTCTTATTATTATTAAAAAGAGAGGGAGGAATTCAAAACATTACAATAATTTAGGAAATTTAGAGTTTTGAACTGAGACGCATGAGTGAAAACTCAACACCCTATCCACTAAGATATTATAATTATATCTACACATGCTATGATCTCGTTTGTTTGTTAAAGAGTATTGACTTGGGTATAACTATTTACTATATCGAAAGCAATTTGAAGGAATAAACGGATGATAACTTCCTTATGTAGAAGTTAAAAGTTATTCATGAAGAAGAATAGTCTTTAATCCTATTCTTTGTGTGAGGATTAGTATGGATATATTTTCTTCATGAATAACCCTCGAATTGGACAAAATATGAAATTTGTTATGCATTTCTTCATGAATATACATGCATACAAAAAAAAAGAAGATAGTTATTGAAAACGTTTCCATTGAAGAAACCATTCATTTCCAATGCCCCTCCAATAGTTAAATGACGAGGTCTAGTTGTCTCTACCCAATTTTCTTTGTCCATATCACTTCAAGAAACGGGCTTTTTTGGCTTTCGTGTTCAAGAGACGGGGGCTTAATAAATACTAGCATTTGTCTACACATTTTGTTTGTATGAACACATTTTTTTAGAAAATGAGAATGAGAGAGGGAGAGAGAGAATGTGGGGGAGTGGGAGGTTTATTTATTTATTTTTATATTGGAGGTATTTGAACATCATCTTTAGATGAGGCTTCGATAAAAAACAATAAAATTTGGAACTGTGAAATTACACTATTTTTCATCATTTTTTTAGTGTGATAGAAAACTAAATAGTATTTTTACCATCTTTTAATTGACAAATAGGGTTTCATTAATTAATAGAGATTCTCTCAACTAAAAAGCAAAAAAAGGAAGTCGTAATTGGTAGTATGATAGTTCAATGTACGAACTGTTTACATAATTTTTCATAACAGATAAATATCTTTTAACAAAGTAATTACTATTGATTTTATTGGAAAACTATTTTGATAATTATTTCATTTAATTCTTATTCAGCTTAATTCAAGTCAAACTAATCTAATATAGTCCATAAAATTAATTAAATTCAAGATAATCAAGTGTATCCTAAAGAATTGATCCAGCCCTTGGGAACACTTTCGAACGATAGGACAAAGACGAAAGAGGCTCCATTAATGTAAGGAATATATTAATTACGACATATAATATGTCACCATAGCACTAACAATTTAATATTATTTGTAACAATGCAATAAAAGAATAATAACCATTAAGATCGATCCAGATCATGGTTATTGATATGCAATGCATTAGGTGTTGATACAACAGTCGTACACGTGTCCAAAGTTTTGACATTTCTTGGTCGGCCATCTTGGGGGTCCGCGTTGAGACCATGATATTGATGACGTCAAGCTCAGCCAATCAGAGGCGATTTTAAAAAGTTTGGACGGTTGAAGATAAGTAGGTGCATGATGCAGTTGCTGACGAATAAACTTCATTCCTTACCACCAACGCCAATTGTTTGAATAACTAAATCTGATGGATACACACATTGCTTGGGGTAAGGTCATGGGGGAGGCTACAATATTTCAGTGTTCGAATATTTTATCACATCGACTCTTTAGATTCACTTTAACATTTGTCAAAACTTTTAGAATTGTTGAAATTGAACCTAAAGATTTTCAAATCGCAAAGTATCCACATGTCGATTCCGTTAAAGATTAGATTGTAACTTTTAATGGTGAATTCAAGATTCAAACTTTAGGGGAGTTTAGTGTTAATGTTTAAGTTTTTCAGATAAAAATAGAGTATGAAACGCGCAGAACAAAGTTCAATTTATTCACTGAGCCTTTTCTTCAAACATTTGATAGGCTTGTTGTCGTCAGCCAATCCATGTTGCACATATGTTAACAGATATCGTCATATGTCAAAGCAATTCGATGAGTGATATCGAAAATTTTTTTCAAGTGCTGTGACGTAACCTGTCGAGATATGCTTAACATGCATTATATCAAACCCTTGGTAGGCACAAAAAAAAAAAAAAATCCATTCCAAGCATTCAGAGAGTTTTCGGAAGTACTTCACATGTATATGTTTTGGATTGGGTGATCCTAGGACCACCTTGGTTCCAATGTACATCTGTCCCTGGTGATGCCTACCACGGTTCATTCACAAACATGATATGCAGCATTGGATCCATATAACTCTTAATTCATGTTTACTTCAATTAAGAATGAGAAAAATGAAGGATTGAGAGAACATAGTAATATGGAAAATAAAGAAAGAAAATCGGATCAACTAGCCCCCCTAATTGATATGGTTCCTGTTTTTTAGGTATTTGATAACGAATTTTAAGAAAAAACTAACACTTTTTCGGATTTCTTATGTCTTAGTAAACATATGAGAAAATTTAGATATTACATTCGACAACTAGTAAATTCCCTAGGTAATAGATAACCATTTCCAATATCAACTTTGTCATTTTGTAATATAGTTTGGTGACATTCTCTACACTTTAACTCAAACTATATCAACAAGATTAAACTATTAAATTTGGTTTGATCTGGCTAGGTTTGTATGGCTAATTTAGGCCCAAAGACAAGTTGTTTGACAAATGGGCCGAGATCCATTTGCAACCCATACCTCGAAGTCCCCGTTACTTTGCTTCCATTGGAATTTGTAGCCCATTTTCCCGCGAGATCCAGCATCTCCGATCTTCGTCTTTACGATTTTCTTCTTCTTCAACTCCTTCCGAGTTCCAACAACCGCTTCCTGAATCCGATGCTGGAGCTCCATCGCCACCATCGTCAACCCCAAAGATCACATAATGAAGCTTGCTCTTTCCATCCTCTTCCTCTCTCTCAGCTTCTCCTCTTTTCTTCGTACTGCCACTGCTAGAGGCGGCCTTCACAGTTCCTACCCCCCAGGTCCCTCCCATCTCCTCATCTGTGTTATATATATATATATATATCTGTATGCATTTTTATGTCTATGTGTATATGCATCTGTGTACATTTAATTTTTTGGTTGTTTTTGGAAGTTGAAAAACTGAGATTACAAGAACAAGAAGTAAATTGGAAAATTTTCCTTTGATTTCCCAGGAACCAAACGGTAGTTAATTATGTAAGACAGATTATCATGCCTATTGCTTTTATACATTTTTTTTCTTTCTGTTTTGGTGGATTGGCGTTACTTAAAAAGGAAACTAGCTTAGCATTAAGAATTTAGCTAATTGTAAGTTAAATGTTGATAGTTATCGAATTTGATCCTCGCGGTGGTTCTGGAAGGCAATTGTTTGAAGATAAGGAGTCTCAGAAGCGGTATTTATCTCTAAAGTTGAAGTTTAGTAGCTTGACATGAATTATGTAATCTAATTTGATATACGTATGTGTTTATTGAAAATGTAAAAAAATTTGCGACAGTGTTGACGTAGCTCAAGGGTACATGACTAACTCTGACCTGGAACGGGCCATTAAGGTGTTCGGCCAAAGATGCAGTAACATTTCTAGGGTTTACAGGTGATTACTTGGACTTGTGCATTTTTTAACATGTACCAGATTAAAATTTTACCACTTCTTGGTATATGAATAAAACAATGATATTTGTTAGTCGTAGTTTTAGTTGGATAAATGCTAGATTTTATTGTAGAATTTTTGTTTAGGCAGCTCACGATGATTATGCTGATTTATCTTTCTATTCTCCTGTTGAGGGATTTTTCGAATGGATTATCAGTATTGGGAAGAGTGTGAATGGGGTTCCTCTGGTAATCGTTTCACTGAAGTTTCCTCTTTGCTTTCGATCGCTTTGGTTTTATTTATTAGAATAACATCTTGACTCACATCTTATGAAGTTTGTAATGTTTGATTTATTATTGCTTGTAGTGGGCAATAGAAATTTCTGATAAGCCTGGGAAGGAAGAGCCTGAACCTGCATTTAAGGTGAATGTTCTGTTACATTCAAAAGCTCAAACAAAACAATTTTTTATTTTTGAATATTAATTTATCCAAATTATCCAAGCTGTGCTATTTGGTAAAAACTTTTGAATCCTGAAGTTTTATTCTTTCCTACATACAATCAATTTTTTTTGGAACAATGCTCGTTGATAGTGTGTTTATCCATAACCCAGAAAAAGTTACCATTCAAAAGAACAGGAACTTGTTGTGATGCTGTCAAGATTAGCAAAAATTAGTCCTTGCAGCTGTTTGGAACTGAATTTAACCATAAAGCTGTGTAATAAGGATGCAGACACCAGTACCTGAAATCTTTTTGCAACAATAATGCTGAATAAGGGTCAGAAACTTCAGTAATAGGAAGTTTAAATTGATTGCTTAGCGGTGGAAGTTAAAATAGTGCGATATATTTATGTCTCTGACTCTCTGGTATTGCACCTTTGAATCCAGAAGGTTTAGGTACCTGTTTACCACCGAATTGAGTTGATTCTGGTATCCATCTGAGCTCTTTATAAATTCATTCCACTAGTTGAATTATGTTACTTGTCCCCGAGGAAGGAGAGACTATCAATTGAATGTGTTTTGAGGGCAGTTTTAGTCACACTTTTTGTTACTTTTTCTCTGATCTTCCATGGAAACAAATGAAGGAAGCTGTTATGAGCCACTTACGACCACAAGAAACTTAT
Organism: Pyrus communis; assembly: GCF_041283825.1. Lineage (NCBI taxonomy): Eukaryota > Viridiplantae > Streptophyta > Magnoliopsida > Rosales > Rosaceae > Pyrus > Pyrus communis. The sequence goes on along the minus strand of NC_142569.1, from coordinate 32,355,940 downwards.
AATGAATCTGAGAAGCGGTAATAGGACAGATTATAATTTATAAGTACATGCCAAAAGATCACATGCAATTGGATAATTTGTTTTCCCTCTTCTCTTCCTTAAAGTTCAATGTTTCTGAATTCAACTGCAACTAATAATACATTATTAATATTTTTTTGTTGTTACCCTTTCATTTTCCACCTGCCACATTTCGTGTTTACTGTTGAAAACTGAAATCTTGAATTCAATTTTTGTAGAAAAAGTTTTACTCACTACCCGGTTTTCAGTTTTTTGAGTGTTTTCGTACAGTGACTGTGTAGTATTTTTGTATTTGGTGTGCTACTTGAAAGCTTTCGTTTGTTCTTTAATGTAAATCGCTTGTTACTCATTTATGCAATTTCAAGTGCTTTTTTAACATTTTTTGATAAATATGCTGGGTGCTGCAGTACATTGGAAATGTGCACGGAGATGAACCTGTAGGCCGGGAGCTTCTAATTCTACTTGCAAATTGGATATGTGACAACTATTTGAAAGATCCTTTGGTATTTTTCCTTCCTTTTATTGCAAGTGTTTGTCTAATTATTGTTCTGTAACTCTTTCATGTTATATACCCTACATGTCTTTGTAATTTACGGCAAATTACTTCATTCTTTCGTTTTGTCTTTTCCTGTGTTGAGTGTTATCCCACATTGCTCTTATTTTCATCTATATGTTCCTGTTTTGACATATCTGCTTCGTGAATAAAGTATTTTCAGACTTGCTAACAGAAAAAAAGAAAAAATATTTTCTGACAACTTCTGCAAGTTTCTATATTCCTCTATTCGCAGGTCATTTCTGAATTTTTTACACTTCAATTGTGATGTGTGTTTTTTAGTGGACTGTAGAAAATGGAAAGATGAACGTTGCCTTCACTTTTGTGCTTTAGAGCTTACAACATTGGGGTTTTAAACTTTTATCTGTTGAACCCCTTAGAAGAACCATCATTTAACTAAGTATCTTATGAAAAAATAATTGATATCATGCCAAATTAGCGTAAATCTTAATCAGGTGGAAGAAAGAAATCCTTTTTGCGAGACATGTGCATCCATCTCTTCCTCTGACCTTCTGGATTAACGTTGCATCTTTTATGCTGCGGAGCATATATATGTCGTTTGTTTTCTTTCTATATTTTCCTAGTCCTTGTTATTGAACCCTTTTGATTCTCCAAGTTTCATTTGAGTATAAAACTAAAGTGATCAGTGTTAACTCAATTTTTGCATCATAATATCATATAAACCTATTTTAAAGTAGTTATTTGTTATTCGTGTCACAAATATTAGTTCTGCATGGTTGCAGTTGTACAACATTTAACGTACTCTCAAACATCCACTGGTCACTGCAGGCAACATCGATTGTGGACAATGTGCATCTTCATTTGCTGCCGTCTATGAATCCCGATGGGTTTTCATTAAGGAGGCGGGGTAATGCAAATAATGTTGACCTAAATCGAGATTTTCCAGACCAGGTACTTTCTGAGTGACAAGATTTAGTTTCCATCATCAATAGGAAGAGTCAATGACTTGTGGCCAAGGAAAGAAATAAGATGCAATGGAAGTAAAATATTGTTAGCGAGACCTAAGGTTAAAATCTTAAATGCCAATAGAAATAATTAATTTGGGTATAATTTTATGCCATATGAATTTCATGGATATCTTTGTTGAATAAATGCTTGCAAATGGGCTGTACTATCATTATTATTATGAGATTCCACTTCCTGTTAGTTGAATAGGATTTAAACCTCGAGATTGATATTCACTGTAGATTCCAAATTACAACCTCTATATAGTGGGATGTCTGAAGCATCTTTTGTTTAGTATTTGTTTATATTATGGCCTTAACAATGATCAGTAAAGTCATTGGTCAATTTTCAACAATAAGAGACATTGACATGAATGACAGTTCTTTCCGGTCAATGATGATGAGGATTGGAGACAACCTGAAACAATAGCAATAATGAAGTGGTTGAGAGAGATACAATTTACTGCATCTGCCAGCTTGCATGGGGTAATACATTGTGTTTTTCCTGCTATGATCCGTTCTTTTAGTTTATTCCATAAGTACAGCTGTGCCCTTATCATGAAGTTGTTTGAGCAGCCAACCAAAATTTCCTGCTTACTGTCAGTAGCTTGCAAAAATAATCAGTTATAACTCTTTGCCATAATTGAGATCTGCATGCTGGTAAATACATTTGGTGTCAAACTTATGGAGAATATTTAAGGATACAGAGAATGCCTGAACTACTTCTCTCTTCCGAGACAAGGAAGACATTAGCTTAATCAATATGACATATAGTATTTACCAAACACAAAGCCGCTGCATTAGTGCTTGTCAGCTTGTACTTTGGAGCATGCTACCTATGAAATGTTTGTTTTAAAGTTGGTTATTGGAAGACTTCTAGGAAGAAAGGAATTTGTATATTGATCCATCCAAAATTTGTTAACAGATCTAATATAGCTCCTTATCCTTCATCCACATTCATTTTTTTCGCTCATCCAAATCAGTTAATTCAAAAAATACATAATGTTCATAGGGTTTAATTCCAACAGGTGGTTCTCTATCTTAGCTAATGGATTCTTTGATCCAGATGTGGCGCAATTAGTCATTACCAATTCTTTTGTTGTTCACAGGGTGCCCTTGTTGCAAATTATCCATGGGATGGCACTCAGGATAAAAGGTAATCATTTTACTAGCATTAAAATTCTGCATTTGCTGATTGTTATCTTGATAGTATGGTCTTGCTTTCTTAATATGCTGTTGTGTATTTGCTGTTCTTTGTTTTCCTTTTGTCTTTTAAAAGCTTGAAATCTTGTCCTCTTAATGGGAAAACCTGTCAACCTTTAGCTCTCTTGGAACATCTTAAAGTGTTACTATAATGTTATGAACATTGCCGACTACTAATATAATTTATGAATTTTCAAATGATGCCTAACAAATGTGCAACTTAGAATAGCATTCTCCCAGAATTTATGCTAAAGCGCCTTACTTTTTATTTTGCACATGCCCTTGTCTTTTGATCTAAATTAAACTACAGGAGAGATTATTTTGCATGTCCGGACGACGAGACATTCCGGTTCTTAGCAAGTGTGTATAGTCGCTCTCACTACAATATGTCATTGAGCAAGGAATTCGAGGGAGGGATTACAAATGGAGCATTCTGGTATGATGGCTTGAAACATTACAATTTTATGTATTTTCTTTTTGTTTGATATTCATCAATTGCTTCTTGCACCTGTTGTAGGTACCCCATATATGGAGGCATGCAAGACTGGAACTACATAAATGGTGGCTGTTTCGAAATAACGTTGGAGATTAGTGATAACAAATGGCCTACTGCTAATGAGGTTAGGCATCAGTTAGGGCGTGTGTTTGCAACCTTGATATAAAATACTATTTTAGCAAAGTTTATCATGTATGGGGATATGGTTACACCCTTGGTGTAGCCATAGGTCCAATGGATCTTAGGGCAGCGGGGATGGAACTTTGCATGGTACTGGCTGTTCTTGTTAAGAACTGAAAAGATAAGTTTCCGTGGGGCAAGAGGTCGAAGATAAGTAAGAACAAATTCTTTAACCTTGTTCATGCTCCATTAAAAATAGAATGCAAATCTATTAAGCATGCATTAACAGAAACGCTCCTCCTCAAACATAGCTCAGATTACTTGAGCAGGAGCCTTTATTTTTTGTTTATTTGTCTTAGGCATGATATCTGATGAACTGGACACTTCAAAGTGACTTAAAATATCATTGGAGGGGATCTAGCAATCTTATCAGTGTGGGTTTACATTTTCAGAGTTAATAGCCTCACATCACTCCCTTCAAAACACGAGAGTGTCTATTCACAATCTAAATTTCACCTCATTGAAGGGTTTTAGGCAGGGGATATATTTTGATGTCTGTTTAAAGAGAAGCTTCATCAACTGTGTCAGTGTCTCCTTTGTGAATATCCTAGGAAAAATACTCTACTGGAGTGTAAGCATGCTAATCTCCAAATTGATTGTTGTGCCCTTTTTTCTATTGGTTAAGAACGTTGGGTTACTCAGTATCCTAACATGGCTGATTATTTTGATTTTGTCCTTGCTTCAAGTTTTGATACTATTCTAATATCATGTTATGTTCTTTGTTCCTGACCTATACACGAGGCACAATGTTAGTTAATCATTATATTCTGTTTGTTTCTTTTTTCCTATTAACATAAGCTTGTCCACAGTAGGTTTTATTGCCTTCTTGCTTGTTTACATGTTTTAGTTGATTTGTTATATCGAAATTTTGGTAGTTTATATCTATTTAGTTAGGAAGATTCACGGATGTTGTTGCCAGCCTGTTCTATGTTGGGTTCATTTTTTAATGATTAATTGGCACAAGTGACTTTTATTTGCCCAGGAAAATTATTTCCCGTTCGTTTTAACTTACTATCATTTAACCATTTGATGTGTTGTCTTTTATGCATAAAAACATGCAGCTTCTCACTCTTTGGGAATACAACAAAATGAGCATGCTTAATCTCGTTGCAACCGTAGTCAAGGTATGTTACAACAGGAACAGAATTTTTATTATTTTAGCTTGTGGTCTGTTGTTTGATTCCATGGTGCTTTTCTCTATGTGGAACATTTGAGAATAAGAGCGAAAATTCTCCCATGAAGCCATTTCAGATTTTTCAAAATTTTAATTTTAGATGGGTGTGATATCGTTAACTACACTCTTGTACTCTTTAGATAGGAGTACGTGGAAGGATCTTTTCATCAGATGGTGGGAGGCCGTTGCCTGGATTTATTGCAATCAAAGGGATAAATTCCACGGTATATTGATGAACTTTCATTTTATTCTTCAAATTGAGGGATAATTTGTTTTTCATATTATGATTGTACAATATGGCTTCAATTTGAGATGTGAAATTGGACTGAAGTTTTAGAATCGAATTGAGTAGTAGATCAAAACAGCTGTTGAGTAGCCTAAAGTGTTGTTGGGATATTTTCTAGCCGTATGATTAGTAGAGTAAATGATAGAAATACATAACAAAATGATCTGTTTGATCAGTACATTTCAAAATAAAAGAAAATTGGATAAGCATTGGAATGTCGCTTATTTTTGCTACGCCTTTTGGTTTACGTCATAGTTTGTTATACTTTTTTGGTCAGTTAGCTTTTGTACATTACTTGATAAGCTGAAGGGGACTACATGTAAACCAATGGCTTATCTATTTTGACCGACAGATTCAAGCTAGCAGAGCAATTGCGGATTACCATCGCTTGCTTTCCCCCGCTGGAAGATATGAAGGTATTTACAGATTACATCCGTTTTCATACCGAGCTGGATGCTTTAAATATTAAAAAGAGAAATTATGATGCAATTTGAGAATTAAAACTACTGGTATCATTTTATAGAATATAGACCACATTTCCATGGTTGTACACTTTTTCATGTATGTCATATGGAAATCGTTATATCTATCATGGCATTGAACATGAAATACTTTCTCTTTCCAACAAACTTGGCCTAGATCTAGAGAGTAGTGGATTGTTTATTGAGGACATGAAATGAGAGGATGTGACGTGAAGGTTCTCTTTTTCTGCTCTTCTTATTCCTGGTGTAATTGCAGCTACCGGATTTTATGGTAATTGAACTTAGTTTCTTATGAAGGGGGAACATGCGATACAATCTGTATCTTGAGTCCTTGACAATAGATCCGTCGAAGAATTTTGGAAACGAATGCTTTATGGATGTATGCTCATAGTTCTAATTCTATTATGCTACCAATTTCTCATCTTTAGATGGCTTTTGATGCCTGAATATTTTGTTGGATTTACTGGTTACGTGCAGTCACAGCTACTGCACCTGGGTATAAATCAAAGACGACATGTATCTGGTTGGAAGAAGCAGGTGCGACGAATGTAGATTTTGTTCTCGATCCTGTAGTCAATACCAGAGGAATTCAAGTTCGAAGTGCCTGTGATTGCAGCTGGGGCAGTATGGGCATCATTTGGGGAACCCCTTTCGAAGTCTACCTGCTTTTGATTGTTATTGTAGGGTTCCTTTTGTTTTTATACAAGAGGACATTTAGCCGATTAAAACAAAGGCAGTTAGTAGGACCAAAAAGGCCAATTGTGGCGTAAGGATCGACTTAACTTGTCATACGGAGTTTTTCTTTCTGTGAGAGTCAAAATTAAGCCTCATTCCCTACGTAGAAAGGAACGGGGATGATAACGAACAATGCAACAGTGAAGACGGAAAAGAATACGTGTACAGCACTTGAGCAACATCAAGGTCCAGATCAACTGATATCTGTGGATGATAACTTTGTATTGTTTGGATGTATTTTCCATTTCCTCGTGTAGCAAAAAGACTAGTTAACTTCTTAATCATTTAGGTCCAGATCAAATTTGTGCATCTTTTCCTTTCAATGTGTTTTTTGTTGTCCAGTTGAAGCTCTTGGCTCAAGCAAATTTCAGGCACGTTAGCACCGGCTGTGCTTGTCATCAAAGGTGGGTGAGCACCGGGAAGCACCACTCAAGAAAGTGCCGTTGTGGTCACCGGCTATAACTCTGTCACTACTTAAACTTGTAAATCTGGTACCCTCTCCGAAGCTCAACTATTGCTTTAAATCTTTTGAAGACAGCAAACACCTTTGACTTATGCTTCAAGAAAAACAACCAACACATTCTTATACAATCATTCATAACGACAAGAAGTGCCTATTTCCACTTGGTGTTGTGACCTGCATAGGACCACACACATTTGAGTGTATCAACTCCGATGGATGGCGTGCTTTCCGAATCATCTCTCTACTGAAGGCTTTTCTGTGATGGATTTCAACCGCACATCCTTCACATACTCCATGTGCTTGTTTCAGCTTTGGTAATCCAATTACCATTTCGTTGTCCACCAACATTTGTAGACTCCGGAAGTTCAAGTGACCAAGTTTTCTGTGCCACTCCCAACTCCCAAGCAATGTCTTCCACTGCAGCTGTTGGTGCATTCAAATCACAGATTCATACCCCTTGATTCAAATCTAACCGAGCTCTGTGGCCATGTTAGTCTTTGTATATGATTTTGGTGAGATTGAGATGATATCAGCAAGACATTGACTAGCTCGGTGAGCTGAAGTTGCAGTGAACAAAGCTTATTTATCAACATTGAGAATGAGAAACCACAAACTAATGATACGAATAGGCCGGTATTCACGAAAAATAAACTTATTTCAAGTCACTGATTATTGCTAGGGTTTTCAAAACCTTCTCAAGCCGTAAACTCTAGTTTTAATGGCGATTCCGCCGTGGCTATGTCCGATTACCACTTTGGATACATCAGCCCCAATGCAGTAGACACGGTCATCGAATAACTGAAATCCCATTAACATGATTGTCTTTCTTCTTGTAATTTATCTTGATTTGTGTTACTGGAGATCTTCTGCATGATTTGTGTGACACATTAAAAGTGAGATCTAACCATGAGGATTACAAAAGAAAATTGACCTATCCTAATTTAATTTTATCAACATTTTAATCTAAGAATGTTCATGCCAAGCACAAAGCAATATCATCATCACTTGACCGATTAGGTCCTCTAACATGATCATTTAGCCGTTAGATTTTGTGTGGATGTTTGAAAATAAATACATATATACTATAGAGTTTTTGGGGTGAAATTTGAGTTAAATATTTTTTTAATTGTTCTAGCCTTTAGATTTAAATTCAGGTCATCAATTTTTTTTTTTTACCGTCAAATATGCTCATATTCAATCACAACAGCTCGATTTAATACATTATAAATATTTTTTTTTATAAGTTGGACAGTTAGGCTATCTCCAACACCAAAGGCTGGCTAGAGGGCTCATCTTAGCACTCTGGCCCTCCAAGATATTAATATTTTAATGAACAGTACATGACCATATTTGCCTCCATCTCCAATCGAGGGCTAAAGGGCCATAGGGCTCGTTCCTGTCACAAAAACCGTCTCCAACCAAGGGCCAAACATAATTTATTATTTAAAAACTACAACTTAAATTCAAATCCAACGGCTAAGTGATGTTAGCTAGCCGTTGGATTTGAATTTTTAAAAATACTGTTTAAGTTTCATGTTGTTAAATACTTTTTTTTTATAGTGTATAATTTTTATGTTGGTTAATGTTATTTAATGTTGTTTCATATTGTTTAATGTTGTTTCGTGTTACTGAATTTAATTTAATGTTGTATAATGGCTTAGGAAGTTATAGGAAAAAAATAGAATTTAAAAAATATATGAAACAAATTTTGTAAAATAGAAGTTATAGGAAAAAAAATATAAAACAAATTTTGTAAATTAGAAGTTATAGGAAGTTATAGAAAAAAAAATAGAAGTTATAGGAAAAAAATTGTGTAAAAAAAAAAAATTCAAAAATAATGGCTAGCTGACATCAGCTAGCCGTTGCATTTGAAATTTGGCCTAGAATTCCTGTCGAATATAACCGACATGAATATATTTAATAAATATATTCCTGTTGGTTATATCCGACAGAAACGCTAGAATTTATGGACCAGCCCAGGATTGACTGGCTGGTTGGATTGGGCCAGCCGGTTGGCCCTTTGGCCAATTCAGATTCCATGGGGCTCACGAGCCCTCTGACCTAGCTCTCTGTTGTAGACGATTTTCGAACTATTTTCGACCTTCTGGCCATCTGGACTCTTCGGTTGGGGATAACCTTAGATGAACCAATTGCCCATTAATTGTAGTTGTTGGATGACTGAAAGAGTCTTTGGCTCATGATGAGTGGCGTACAAAGCTGCAAAGCTCGGTCCCAACCATTTATTTTTCGCATGGGTCATTTTGGCCCAATGATTGCAAATGACTTTGGTGAGTTTAAACTAAGGATTGGACATAGTCTAAGAGATGATTAGATGTTGTTTTAGGTGTTGTTAAGTTTAACGAATATGAGAATCCTCTTTGTGAGGATTCGAGAATCCTTTAATCATATTCATTTAACGTACATTGTGTGGTCAGTTTTCGTCAGGTACTACTGTTTATAAATTTTAAATAAAAAAATTTACTATAATTTTTGACCGCATAATATATGATAAACGGTTGTGATTGGAGGATCCTCGAAATCCTCTCTCAAGTTTAAGAGGGACTTCTGTACAAGTTTATATTCGATAAGGTGACACTGATATGGTTAAAAAAAAAAGTCTCCTTAATATTTTTGTAAACTGACGTAATACCTCACAGAATGAACAGCAATAATTGATTTCATTTGTACCAAACGAAAGAAAGATTCCTCCTTGATGTGATGATGACCGGCGGCACATTGATTTAGTTTGAAAAAGATACATGTGAGCAAGGTCGGATCCATTAAGGATGACCGGCGGCACATTGATTTAGTTTGAAAAAGATGAATGTGAGCAGGGTCGGATCCATTAAGGAATCAGGATGGTCCTAGAATCACCCGCAGGCATGAATAAATGATTATGAGAATCTTCAAGGACCACCCAAAATTGGGCAGTGCTGGAGAATAACAGCAATGGCTGCTGCACGCTGTGCAAAACAGAAGGAGAAAGAAGGAAAAAAAAAAATATATATATATATATATATATATATTTTTTTTTATAAATAACTTGGCCAAAACAATGTCGTTTTGAGCCAAGTTATTAAAAAATTTAAAAACTCCTCACCTTCCCGTAATAGAGCCTGACCAGTCACCATCTTTTATTCTTTATAGAATAGTCAGATTCACCAATCACCATCTTTTATAGAATAGTCAGACTCACTCGCCAATCACCATCTTTTATAGAATAGTTCAACTTCTGTCTCTGCTCCCACATTTATTTAAGTTTTCTAATTTAGTGTTAAGTTCTTACTTATTTTTAGTATTAGTTGATACAGATTTATTGTTAGAATTAGGTTTTTTTTTTTTGCTTTAAAGAACACTAATTAAAAACAAAGGGGCCGAACAGTGAATCTTGCAAATGATGTTTTCATATTTATTTTAGTGTTCATACATATTTATTGTTGATTCGTTACTTACAGTCAGGGGTTTTTAGTACATACATATTTGTTTACATTGAGAAAGATAGCTTAGTTGTTTATAAAGATGTTTTTTTTCTTGTATTGACAATGAAACTATCATGACACGTGTATTATATCCCGTCGTGGACAAATTTAGTATTTCTATCTTGTTTAGCACAAAAATTATGAATGAAAATTGTAGTTTGCCATTTATTTGTTCAATGATGTTTCGTCTAATTTTTTTTTTTTGGAGCTTTTATATTGGGACCATCCTAAGTTAAAATTCTAAATCCGCCACTGCATGTGAAGTGATAGGTCGTCATCGGTTTACTTGTATAGATTGCCCACTAATCTGTCTACTTCTCTATCAGTGGAAATGTCCTAAACCCTAAAAATTATTTGAGTTTTGTTCTTGGTCATTACGTTAAAGAATAACTCAATGAATGGTTTTAATGCTAACGACATTGAGGTCTTTTCTGATAAAATTTGACACCTGTTGAACTATATATGTGATTAAGTTCGAATAATATCAGTGTCTTAAATAAATGACCTGAGTGTCATTAGCAGTGAAATGTGAGGCACAAAAGTGATCCATAGAGAATGTGAAGGAACGTAAAAGTGATCAACTGAGAAGACCCCTCCTTATGGAGTTCACCAATGGCTTATTGTGGTCTAACACATTGTTTGCATAGCTCGGTTGTTGTCTTTCTTCCAAGACCAACTCGCTTAGTCGCTGAATTAATACATCAAAGTCATCTTGGGTCCTTATTAGGCTGAGACGGACATAGCGGTTTTCAGCTGCAAACTCGCTACCGCTACGCCCATTAACTTTTGCTTCTTCCAGGACTTTGCAGCAATCTTCATCTTCTTCCCTCTCGCACTTCACCCACGCATAAGCTGCCAATGTAACATGAAAATCGTATAAGTTTTGAACCTACCTTTTCAATTTGTTAGTGCGCTCTTATTTTCACCATTTGCACAGTACATATCTCATATATGTCTAACAAAAATTCTATGGTGCTTGCAGATTTCTGCCTGGAGTTTTTGTGCTTGCAGATTTCTGCCTGGCGTCATTAGTTCTTGACAGTTTCTACTCTTTGTTGTTAAATCACGGTATAAAACTGAATAAATAGTGAAGATGTTACCTGGTGAGGGTCCTCTAATTTTCTGAAAATAAGTGCAATATTGGGGTGCAATTTTCTGTAGAGAAAATCGGTTGGAAACAGATAGGGTGTTGGTCAATTTTTCCCAGCGGTCCTTCATGGTGGTGTATCCGAATTCGAAGATTTCCCTGCCTCCAGTTTCAAGAGCTACATCGATAAGCTTCAAAGCTCTTAGCTGAGCATCCCGAGAAACACCCATGCTGCTTGTACTCATATACTCCGCCATTCTTTGATACACAGACTCATTCTTTATCACTGCCCATCTGCATGCGCAAGTGCAAACATGCCAAGCAATATGTCGTTACTGAAATGAGCTTCTTTAATTAATTGGTTCATCAACTTTTAACTAAGCCTGAAATTTGAATAACGGGTTCTTTGGTGTGGATCTGGCTTCTCAGTCAAAATTCCGATCAGCGAAAAACAGGAAATACGAAAATTTCTCAGCCTTGAGCAAATAGTGTTACTAAAAAAATATAACGATAAAATGATTGTGTTTTAAAATGTGTCATATTGTCCCCAAACTTTTTGCAATTTTTAAAACACTCCTAGCATTGAGTTTGTCTCCAGATAATTTGGTTTTATTTAAGCCATGTCACTATTTAAACCAAGCCACATCAGCACTTAACAAAGAAACTAACAGAAAAACTGATGGAGGTATGACATTGGCACAAATTCGTAAGATGAAGTATGACATTGTCATTTTAAAAAGATGAGGTATGAAAGTGTCGTGAGATCAATATTTGAGGTAGCTTTTTGTATTTTACCCAAAAAAAATCTAACGATAAAATGATTGTGTTTTAAAATGTATCACTTTGTCCCCAAACTTTTTGCAATTTTTAAAACACTCGGTAGCATTGAGTAGTCTCCAGATAATTTGGCTTTATATTCCCCTTCCTAGTTGTCGACAAAATTGTTAGTAATTTTATGATGTCATATGAATTTAGGTACGTACCCAAATCGAGAGCCAGCATGGCCAGTGAGCTTGGAAAGTGAAAAAATCATGAGATCATCATCTACTGAAGTTGGAATCGCTGTAAAATGCGGCCAGTAATAGACACGATCATAGATTGCAGAGAAATTGGGGCCATGAAGAACTGCCTTATTCAGCTTCCCATCAGGATTGTTTGGTGAGGTTACAAACTCAATAACGTGATCGGCATCTGAAATGTTCTTCAATGATGATACATCTCCTTCAAACAGATAGTCCAGTGATCTGAAAAGTTCCGTTTGGGTCTCGTAAAGCTGTATGCATCAAATTCAAACTTGTCACAATACAAGTTAATTAGCAGTAACTTCATCCTCTTGTACTTTTACAACCCGTTCGTTCTTGTAGTTTACTATTAGCTTCAACTCAGTTCAAAGTTACAACCCGTTCGTTCAATTTTCTTGACGGTAAAACTGTACATATGATTTTCAGATGACTACACCGTTACTAAACATAACTGAAGTTTAAAATTTTTAACCAACATGAAACTAGGAGAGTTTGATTGAAACCACTAAAGCTACAGCGACCAGATTGAAACCGAGATCAAACTACGAGTCCAACTTATCGTTAATAAAAGGATATGTTTCCTCCCCACTATTCGGTTTTCTTCATTTCTCTTATATATATTTCTCCTCCATGTACCATAGAAATGAAAAATTTTAAAGACTTGCATCAAATTCAGAAGTAATTGAGATCGAACCTTGTAGTAAGGAATTGAAGCAACAACACTTGCAGGTGAGGAGGAATTCTCAGGAGCGAGTGCATGAACTGCAGCGTTGAGAAGTTGCGTTGAGCCAGCTCCGAAAACAAAATATTTTCCTTCAGTGACCGCATTTCCAACAACGGCATGTAATTTACGGATGCTCGCCTCGAGCTGTGTTGATATGTAAGAGTCATCAGGATAGGAATACCCCATTCTATGCCACCCAGCTACTAGAATTGCGCTTTTAGCTGCATGCTGCATCCAAAATGGCTCCAAGAAATATGGATTCCCACTGCAAAAACAACATTACATATCAAACATAATGGTAAATCAGAAAAGGCACACCCGAAAATATATGTTTTATACAAAAACAATCACAGAGCTCAAGTTCACGCTCCATATTTTTTTGGGGGGTTGGGGGGGGGGGGGGGGGAAGAGAGAGAGAGAGAGAGAGAGAGAGAGAGAGAGAGAACCTTTCAGCATTTGCTGCACAATCAGTTGTAAACTCAGAGCAGTCAGGGCCTCCGTAGCAGGAATTGCACTCACAAACAGGTTCCTTTCCATCAAGAACCAAGCCGTCCAAGTAGGCTCTTCCATGGCCTGAGCAACAGATGGCTGCCACCTGCTCAGCTTGTTCTGCTGCTCTTTTGGTCCAACTCAGCGCCCACTCTCCATCCGTATAGAGTGATTTAAAAACCACCAATAGATTAACAAGTAAAGAACACGCTAGGATAACAACATAGGAGCATTGTGCCTTACCCATATATGCTTACTCACCTAGCTCTCTACTAAATTACATGCATAGCAGCCTTATATATTGTTCATTTTACCTTTAACGCACTTCTGTCAGTTTTTATTCATTAATTTTTTTTAATTTATTCAATCTGATGATTGAAAATTAAGAGAAGTTTGTAAAAAGTAAAAATTGACGTGTGGATAGCACCAACCCTATGTATACTGATTTGAGGTTTGAGTATTTTTACTATTTTGGAAAGTCTGATACAAGTTGGTAATTGACTAGAACCAAGAAAATTTCGATGCCTCTGTTTTACACGCAAACTACTTTTCTTAAGCGAAAGTTAGGAGTAGAAAAGTCCTCAGAAAATATTCCTCGCATTTGGTTGTTAAATCCGACACGGAAAATAAAACAAGAATAAAATAACATTCATGGCATCATCTTGTTGAGTAAAGTATTTCCCTCGGGCTGACAAATGACAAATAAATATTGTAATCAATTCTTAAATCTCACATCAAATCATACACCTAACTCTGAAGCTGGTATTTTCCAGGATTTAAATATTAAACTCTTAACCACTAGTCGTGCTCTTAGCTTTAGGTCAAGGATTCAATTCCCTGATTAGACTTTTTGAGCCTTTTTACTATAATTATTTTGTTTTCAGTTTTTAATTTTTAATTTTTATATATTTTATGCTTGAGATGTGAAAAAAGTACTTGCACAACATAAAATAGTTTTTTGTTTTCTTTTTATGCATCTTTTTTTTGTTTGGGTACATTTCTTCTATATCTAACCCGCTATCTTTGTCACTTAGTATTACGATTTAGTGGTGTTCATTTTCACATATAAATAAAAAGTTTCAAGTTCAAATGTCGTAGATGGTGAGATTGATGGCAATTTTTTCGCCCAACGGCCTTTAGTGTAAACATCGAGGGCTATTATGGGATTGTGCTTAAAAAAAAAAACAGCTATTAAAAAGTTTTTTTTCGCCCAACGGCCTTTAGTGTAAACATCGAGGGCTAGTATGGGATTGTGCTTAAAAAAAAAACAGCTATTAAAAAGTTTTGGAACATCATGTGTTTGGTAAATTTTTTTATTTTAAAAAAGAAACTGCTGCCAATAATAGTAAAAAGCAAAAACAAAGTCTACCATGCTTCTCCAAAAAGTATTTTTTTTTCAAAGCATAGTGAATAGTGCACATTTAATGAAATTTTCAAATAACAATATATACCCAGCATATTTTACAAAACGCAAATCTTAGCTCTTGCATTATTCTCTTTGGCAATTATTATATCACATTTAATACTATATTATTTTTAGTCATTTAGCATATTCACAACGATTTTTTATAATAGTTTACCAAACACTCAAGACATTGTTTTTTTTGGTTAAATGCACTTTTACAAGAAGAAAAGTTAACCAAACATTTAACAACTTTATTTTACAGTTGTCCATTTTTTTAAAGAGCGCAACAATACCAAACTATCCCTGAAAAAACAGGCTTAACACAACAATAAAAAAGTAATGAAGATTAAAAAACTGTGATGGTGGTGGTGGAATGGTTGATAGGGTAGATAAGCTTGATAGTGGTAGTTGAATGGTTGATAGTGGTGGAAGGGTTGATATGCGGACCCTCATCAAGCACCAATGTTGGCATCAAACTGCGACTTACTTATCAACTCAGTCCCTACTCTGTATGGAATCTGCTACGGTCAGTTCCGCTCGGAAGAGTCAAGACTTGTGATGCCTGGGGCGCCTTCCCTCAAGTATTTGCTTTGTCCTTTCAAGAACACCGAAAAATATTGAACCCCCAATACCTATCCACAAAACTCGTGGTCCAACACCCTGCATCAAATACCACAAGAGAAGCTTAATACGGGTTCCTTTTGTTTCTCATCGAAAGGAATTGCTTGCCGGCCCAACAATCAACGCAGTTCAATGATCCCAACCGTCTACTTGTCAACGCGCAAAGATCATAGAAAATATCAAGAAGTCCGAAATCAATTAGTCTTCCAATTATTATGAAACGAATAAACAAACATAATGTATCCGACAAGCAATGAAAGCATAATGAGAAGAGGGAAGGGAGAGTAAACTCCAAATATAACCCTAGAATTAAAGATAGGAAATCTATGGGGATGCTGAACTGAAAGGAGAGACATTGGTTAAAAGTCTTCAATATAAAGCCCTTAGAAAATTAGATTTCTTAGAGCCTCTCAATCCGAGGAGCCAATTCTACAGCGGAGACTCCCAACAGACACAAAAGATGTTTCTTGCATTCCAGCAATGACGCCGATTCCCAGCTTGATTTGGCATCTATGTCAATTTGCCACATAAGCCTTTAAACAAAAACTAGACATTTGACTTTGACATCTCAATTGGAGATGTTCTTCATTAAAATAAAGTAAAAAATAAGACAATTATCAAGTTAAATTTCAGTAGCAAGGAATGGTCAGTTGTTATACCTTCCAAAAAGCACGACTTCCTTCTTCTCTCATTATGGTCCCAACACAATCACAAATTCCTTGGTACTGGTTTCCTGATCCCTGCAAAAGTTAAGAAGCAAAGGGCACGGTGGAAAGGAAAGTTAAAACAGAGTTAATTCAATCTAAAAACAGAAATGCACATTAATACCTGAACCATTAATCTCGTTTTTATCACGTCAAGGGGAGTAGTTATAGCTCCAGTTATTGCACCTGCAAGTTAGAGAGAGAGTAAACTGAAAGGCTTTTCATTGAACACTGCATTATTATGAGATGATTAACCTAGCACATGCAAGTTACTTTTTCTATTTGTTGAAACACATGCAAGTTACATAAGTACCAATAAGCATGAGTGGACTGGTTATGGTGTACTTAATACAGAGTACAAGTTGGCATGCAAAATATCATCTTAACTAAGAATTTTCTTGTTCTTTCTATCTTCAAAAGCTTGTTTATATAACTAAATTTATTAAATGATACATCAGAATTTAAGAGGACGAACATATCATTACAATGGCATTCAGGGTAGGAGTTTGTGTGAGATAGTCTTTATGTAAGTTGAAGGACGACTCTACAGCTACCCAAAATGACTTCCTAGAAAACAGATAAGGTGAGTGAGGCCTACATTATAGATATGTGTATAAAGTAATGCATACAAACATTCATGCATACACACAGAAGTATAAATCCCATAGGAATTACATGGTGAAGAGTAGAGAATAGCGGGCAGAAAGTCCAAAGAACCCAATCTAAAGTCAGAAAATGTATGATGTTATGTTACCAGCAAAAGCACCAATTAAAGCAACCTCAGGGTCTTTCAGATCTCTTCGTGCCTACAGGGAAGCCAGATTCTAATCATTTTTCCAGGACACACAGTGACAGATCCATGTATATTCCAATGCAGAAGAAATAAATAAAATGGCAAAGACTGAAACTTTAGGGACGAGAATGGAATCAAGTCCAAACTACATGGCCAAACAATGCAATTAGACTTGAATCATGTTTTTCAATCACACACTCATAGACACAACCCATGTATTGCAATGCAGATCAGCTACCAAAATGTTTTGAGGGAAAAAAATGAAGCTGCAAAAAACTTTATGGGTAGCAATCAAATGATTTCTAGTGGTGAGTTAACATAGCTAAAGCTTACTATTTTTTGTATAGAAAATGTGTTTAGCTTTTAACTAATAGCATATTTGAACTCGGTTCAAGAATTCCTTGAACATCTCCATTAACAATTATAAATATACTCTTATCCTACCGCTAGTTTAAATCCTATTCGAAGCTGCTCATAGATGCAAAACTGAACAGCATCAAATGGTAAATCTCGCAGTAGGAATGATCCATACCCCTGCAATCACACAAAGACATCAAGGCATAAGAACCAAAGCCTTTTCACAAGCTAAAAGCAAATACTATAATGAGCGAATCCGTTGATTGTAAAAGTTGTATACACAACATACGACCTTTGTTTCAAGATAAGTGATTTGTTGTTAACTAAGATGGGACATTTGTTATAGGTTAAAGTTTAAACTAAATAAGAGAAACCTCAGACTCAAACTTGGCTCAGAGAAATTTAGAGTGGAGAGCACTACGGGTGACATACCGCGTAAAGACCTTTGAAACCCTCCTTAGCAAGAATAAGATGGACAGCATCTGGGGCTGAGGAAAATTGTGCGGTTTGCATCCTTTGCTTGACAACCTAGGAATAGTCAAAATGGTAACAAGGGGAAGAAACAAATAACTAATTGATGGAAATCAGAAACAAAACAACTTAACTACCTCTGTTGGAACTCGTACAACAGAAGAAGCAGCACCTGCAATGGCACCTGCAGTCTGATTGAAGTCTTAATACCTATTTAAATAACAATGGCCTTTGTGAAGTAATTTATGTTTCCTAGCATTAAGGATTGTTAGTTAATGTGCATTCAAAATTGGGTAACATACCAAATGAGCTAAAGCACTAAGGTTTTCTGGCAATGCGTTCAGAAGTTTCTGCTTTGTAGGTTCATAAACACCAACAAATATGGCAGAAGCCCTGTGAAGATTCACACACTTAGTAAGAAATTTTGAAGCAATTCAACAAATCTGAGAAATGGAAATAACTATGAATGTATGACAGATTGACCAAATCTGCATGTTACTCCAAAGGAACAAGAGACAACTACATATTTGTACTTTCATCATATGCACTTTTCCCCATAAGGAGAATATACTTGTTTGTTTGCAGATAAAACTACGAGATCTTGTTCAAACTACAAGAATGATATCATGTATCTTGACAGAAGTTGCACCAACTCCTCATGTCTAATCATTTCCAATTACAATGCTATTCCTATGTAGTGCCAATTGAGAAAAACTTGACAGAAGTCGTGTTCCAAACGCAATGCTATAGTATAGGACTACATAAACATGTAAACTAGACTAACCCTTTATTACCTATTTGCCGGACACAGACAGTTCTCAAAGGGAAATGCTTGAAAATGAGAAATAAACAAAAATAAAATAAAAAATACAAGTACGTACCCTGCAAAGAGGGAAACAATATCATAACTGTTCACTAAAGTTAGGAAAGAATGGTTTTAACACTTTTCAATAGGTGATAATATCGTTTGTTAAAAAAAAAAAAAAAAAAAAAAAAAAACACTTTTCAATAGGTTTTAAAGTCAGATAAATTATGTATCAAAAGAAAACGAAAACAGCTGGTCTCCAAATTCAAATGCATCCTCAAATGGGGAAAATTGGATGCACTATACTAATGCATGTAAGGTTTCGTAATATATCTTGGTTAACGTTTCAGACAGCTTAGGCCCAAAAGTCAGGTTTGACATAAATGATCACAAAGGCATATGGAACAGGAAAAACACCAAAGTAAGCAATCAGCATGTAAATTTTCAGCAAACGCCTATCTATCTGATATTGAACTGTACTTCCTACCCAAGTTTTTTTTTCTTCTTTTTAAGAAAAATATGTACTTACGGTAAGACACCAGCAAGGTTTCCAGCCAATCCTGAATATAGACCCTTCAACATAATTTGCCCTCCAGCATGGGCAACCTAAAAGTGAATGCAAGGAAAGAAAAAATAACGATTTAGAGAATAGGCAAGTATTATGTAGGAATGAAGACCATTCCATAACCAAAAATACACAGATAGTTACATTAATGAAAAGCCACAATAGTTCACTTTTTGATAACGAACTACGCAATTCTAGAAAATCACTATTCATTCTACAAATGGAAATTTGTGAAACCATATGTAATAATATAGAGTTTGTTGCGCAAAGTATAACTATGACCCAAAAAATACTGAACCAGTTGATTAAGAACATATACAAAGTAATACTCGTGAAGGTCATTGAACATGGACCAAGACTTTGTAACCACATATGTTGGGAATTAGTCACTCCCGTGTTAGATAACTTAGCGAATAAAGATCAGCATAGTAGCACCTAGAAGTGACTCCCTATAAATATATAAATGAAGGCATCATGTAGTGGGAATTAGTCACTTAAATGTCAGACAATTTAGCCAAAATGAGCATGGTAGCACCTAACAGTGACTCCCTATTAATACATAAATGAAGGCGATGATTCTTCCACTTGTCAAGACAAGCAACCTAAATATATAATATGAATAAATATTTCCTTTCGCCTACAAGACATTCCAAACAGAACCCAGAAGATAATTAAGAAAGATATTCAGTATAGCTTACATGCCTGTAATCGAGTTTTTATTGTGTCAATAGGGTATAAAGCTGCTTCTACAAAAACACCAGCAGCACCGCCAGCTATGACACCATCTGCAATGCTCATAACAAAGCCAAAGAAACTAACTTCTCTCCTTGTAAATATTCATACAAATAATTGCTCACAATAGTATGGTACACAATTGGAAGAAATAATCATTTTCCAGTGCAGCATTAGTTAAAAAATATATAAAGAAACTCTGTTAGATGAAATCGAAGGAGACCACAGTTTATGCTCGCCTTTTCCATTTTCACTTGATCAATAGCTTCAGGGAGGTTGGTTTTTTTTACAAGGTTCAACATTGCAAGGCATCTGCTTTCGCATTTCATAAAAGTTCACTCCACTTGGCACTTGTTTTCGAAAACGATGGATTGATATAATGCCTCTCAGAACCATTAACTAATAATTGGAACCACATTTCACACATAACCAACACATGACTGAAAGTTCGAAAAAACAATATTCACTATATGCATCTAAATTAGCACAAGAGCAATCAATAAGTTGTAATGCTTACCGTAAAAATCGCGTAAAAGATCGAATGGCGTATCATCTCCAGCACTGGCTGTTGTCAAGCAGCCATTTGGCACCTTCTCAGAGCTACCCATCCTGACGGCTACCACACTCGTAAAGAACAATTATAAGCATTAAATACATACTAATATGACATACATTGCACTGGAAGAAAGATGGAAATCATATTACAGCTAAAAGAAGCCCTAGAAAATTAAAATCCAAAACAAAGTTTTTCTCACTCATAAGTGAAATTACAAAGTTAATTTACGATGTTTAATAAGATTATCAATAGCTTTGGGTAATTAAACAGAACTACAAAACTAAGTTAACCCCGGTTTGGCTGCCGAGAAAATAGAGTTGGGAAAAAAGGGAAAGGAAAGAGATCATCCATGTATATTTTGGTACAGAATTCTCAGTGCCTGCGATCAAACAGGGGACCTGGGAAAAAGAGTAAATGGAACGAAATTGAGATCGAGAGAGAAGACAATCAAAAGAGAAGTACCGGGTGAATGTGATTGAGAAGTTTTGGCTTGCATCGTCGCCGTTCGAAGATTTTTCGCAAGGTCCAAATCCAAAACTGTGCGGGGCTTTCAGTTTGTATTCCGACTGAGCAGAGAAATTTTGGAAAGGGTAATTTAGAGCATCAAATTTTTAAACTAAATTTACAAACTATGTCACTGCTAGACTCACTTCAATCCTCGGCTATAACCTATGGACAAGGATTGTTTGCCTCCCATTTTTGATGCTCTTCTGTTTGTGTGGTCACGGTTAAGCCCACATTAACATTTTATATTACTATTCATTTTTGTCTTATTATCTTTATAAAAAAATAATATAAAATATTAACGTGGCTTAACAGTGACCACACAAAATAGGAGGGCACCGGAAGTGAAAGGGCAGACAATCCTTGTCCATCCCTCAAAAAACACGAAAAAAAAAAAAAAACCCAACCCGTGGCCTAAAACTAACCTCAAATCTAAAACTCATCCCACGCCCAAATACCAGCCCAAGTTTAGCCCACAAATTGGAGTGGACCCCAACCGCTGCGAGTGCACCATGGGCTGTGAAGCCTAGACACCAACCCAACTCGCCCCAACGCGCCAGACACCAGCCCAACGAGACCCCACCCACGTGGGTGTGTTCCCTGGCTGTCACATCATGTCGGTAGCCGTTGGGCTACTGTTTTCGATCCAAAGGCTGATTTTAAAAGGGTTGTTGGTTAATCCAACAGTCCACGTTCAATTTTTTATTTATTTATATAATTATTGAATTCAACGGCTTAGATAGAATATAATCAAATCTAACGGTAAAAAAAAAAAAGATCTTATAGTCCAAATTTAAATCCAACGGCTAAAATAATTTTAAAAAATTATTTAACTCAAAATTCACCCAAAAACTCTATAAATACCTATATATTTGTTTAAACATCTACACAAAACTCACATTTCTCCTACAATTCTTCCAATTTTTTTTCTACCATTTCTTCTCATTTCCAAATTTTTCAAGATGGCAAAAGAGCATGTTAGAGGTCATAATTGAACCTTTGACGAAGATATTGCTTTATGTTTAGCATGAATTTCTATTAACGAAGGTGGTGCTGTCGGCATAAATCAAAATAGAAAGGTTTTGTGGGGTAAAATTGTTGATAAGTTCCATGAAAACTCCAACACCGGTCGAAGGGAAGTTTGTCACGCCTTGGGCCCCGAAATATTTATTTTCGGGAAATAGTTCCAATGATAGGCCCAAATCAATTTTTCTGTTTGATTTATTTCCAAATTGTAACTAGAATTTATATATACAAAACATGAGATTTCCTTTTATAATAAAATTCTAAACTCCTTACTTAGTTCGATTTCTCAAGTAAAGCTTTGTCTCGTTTATTGAATCTCATTTATTTTATGGCTGCATCTAACGTCTTGTTAGACTGCCTACGTACTCTAAACAGGGATCAAGCCATTCGTAGTTTACAATTCCAAAAATTAAACCAAAACCAAATATATTCATTTAATCCAACATATACCACAATCGTATTAATATTCAAACCACATTAGTTAGGTCTCAAAAGCATAATTAGAATAACGAAATTCGCATAAAAACACAATGTCGGCTCCCTGGCCGTGCGCCGCCGTACCCGCTGCTGCGGGTGGCGGTCGGCCGCCCAGGCACGCTGAAAAATTCAACTATTTCTAAAAATTCTCAAAAATTACATAAATGAAGATCTCAAAGAGTAAAACAAACTTTATACCTAAGGACAAGTCCAATTTGGCCCAAACCCGCCGAAAACCCTATACATGTGTGACCTCGAATCATCACCTTCGATGCTCTGCCGCCCCTACAGTTGTTTGGGCTTTGTTCTAGGCCTTCAGGAAGTCTAGTAATGGTGGTAATTGGAGGGAAACATTTCACAATTGGTGGAATTCGGACAAGGGTGGCCACAACACCCACTGGTGTTTCATCCCCAAACCACCTCCAAAACCTTTATGTTTTTTAGTAGAATTGAGAGAGGGGAGGTAGGGTGTGTTTCCAAGTAATGGGTGTGGCAATTTCGCCGTGAAACACCACGAAGGATGTCGGTTCTTCTCGTTGGGTCGGGTAGGGAAAACACTCGCACCCTCTTTCCCCATTCTCTCCCTTCTTTCCCTTCTTTTTTTCCCCCATTCTGATTGGCCCATGACTCTCCTTTTCTCTCCTTCCCTTTCCATCACAGCCACACATGTGGCTTCTCAGATCCTTGCTCCAGCAAATCTGGAGCCTTCCAGAAATTGATTAAATGACCATTTTATCCCTAACTTTAATCGTTAATAACTTCTTTGTTATAACTCCGTTTCACGAACGGTTTGCTCCCACGCGTTCGTGAGATCGAGCTCAATTCAAAAATATAAATTGTGACCTCGAATGGTCTACGAATTTTAAATAATTAACTTCCAAACCTCAATTTTGTAACCAGTTTAATTTAAAACTGATCTCAAATAAATTAATATAATTTCTTGAAAATTAATATAAAATCTCAATAATACAATTACGTGAATTATAATAATTTCCCAATTCTATCTTCATAACTGTAAATCGATTTATTTTCGATTTTCTCCACATATTCATAATTATATTATCTAATTCATATCTTTAAAATTTTCAGGGTGTTACATTCACCCCCTGTTAAAATAAATCTCGTCTTCGAGATTTCAACCGTCAAGTTACGAGAAGGAACTAACACTACTTCCACCATTTCTTTTATAGTGAAATAAACTTATAACATGCATCTCCAATTTTATTCAAGTTACAAATATAGGTGAAACATCGAATTATAATCGTGATTATTACTCACATTCTCATATTCCCAAACACATTCATTGGCAAAATACATATAAAAAATCCTAACCACACCCATTGGCAAAATAAATATCCACATTAACCCAAAATTTTTCATGGCCTTCATTGGCTATACACAGCCGTTACCCCAATCCTTCTTCTAAATTTTTAGCTACCATCACTGACGATACCAACATCAGAAAATACTCGATATTGGTAGCATAATTATTCTAAATTTACAGCCATAACTATTCTCGGCCAATTAAATATCAAAATTCTAAATCATCCATTAGTAACCTAGTAAAATCTCAAAATTTCAAGCCAAAGCTTTATAATTGGCAAACCAAACATCAAAAATTTCAACCAAATTCATTGGAAATTTCCAATCACACTCACTGGTTAATGGAAAGAAGATTAAAACCAAATTTGCAACACCACTAATATAAATTCTCATTCTATAGTTCCTTCCATTTCTATGATTAACTAAATTGCTCATAGTAAAAATTTAAAGCCCTTTAAATCTTTCTTTCAATTGTTTTTTTTTTTCTCAAAGTACAACCACAGATATAATAAATAAGTGACTCGCACCTTCAAAATACCATTCACATTTCATCAATTAAAAGAGAAATTTTAAATAGGTTACACTCTATTGGCCAAACATACTAAACTTTATTTATCACATAGCCACTAGGATAAGTGCTCGTTATTAAATTGGTTCGCAATAACCAATTCAACAATGAAAATTCAAAACTGTGGTAACCAAACCTGACACACCCCGACTGAGGTCAGGGCATGTTGGGCGTCACGTGGAAGTGACGTAATCATGTGCACAGTGCATGCAGAAGCTAATAAATAATAATAAAAGTACGAATAAATAAAAACCTAGCTCTACACAAGGTAAATAACATACATGTGCAAGCGTAAGTGCGAGAAACAAAGTTCAGAGCACGGAAGACCTAGTGCAGTCTGGGAGAAACAACACTAAATAAACACACCCAAAGGTGGTCCTACACTGGTGATAATTTGTCAGATAAGCCGGGAAAATCCTCTGGGGAGCCACCAAAAGCGCTAGCCAAACTAGAACCTGGAGGGGCGCAAAACAGAAAGCATGAGTGGGCAAAAACAAAGCTTTTCAAAAACCATTTCATAAACAAAGTTCTAACCCCTCGCCATAAAACCTGTATACTTCCCAGAAAATAGAATACATACATACATATATATATATATATATATATATATATATATAAGTCATGCTCAGAAATATGCCATGTCAAATGCCTATAAATAGAATGCAAGTGCTCAGGTAATGTCAAACAATGCCATGTAATCGGTCAACCGGAGTCACCTAATGTGACCTGTACGGCTGAATCTAGAGCTCAAATCTCCAACTCACTAACTATACCTGCACACGAGTCGGAACCACCTAAAGTGGTCTGTACGACAGGACTGGGTGTATAATAAGTACGCTCAAGTGCTACGATCACGTGAAGGCTGGGCGAATAATTGCGGGTCACCTACGAGTCGGAACCACCTAAAGTGGTCTGTACGACAGGACTGTGCACCTAACTTGGATCTAAGATGAGCGTGTGGTGCGGGAGGTGAACATCACGTGAAGGACTGTGCCCAACTCTGGGCGGGAGCACTAACATTGGAGGTGCAAGTTATGAGTCTCTATGCATCTCAAATCACTACTGAACACAAACATAAACCATAACTTACCTGACACTTACCTGTGCGTCCGCAACACCAACACACACATATATATGAAACTAATAATGCATAATTAAATATGCAAACATAAAGCATGGCATATAAACGTATAAACATTTCATTTCACTTTCTGGGAAAAACATAAGTATATAGGTATATATGGAAAACCAAAAGCCCACTCACTGGTATGTAGAAGGGTCGTAAGCCCCTTGCCTCGAGTGATCGCGCTCGTCCTCGGGATAGGTCTCACCTATATGCGAATCAACTATAAATACGTAAATTTTAAATCACATAACCAACAATACGAAATAACTTCTCATACAATGCTCAAATGGGGTGTATGGATACACCAACGTGATCTACTCAACCTCACGAACATCTCCATATTTTTAGAATAATTTTTCGACGCCGCATGCGCCCCCACCCGTCGCCCACGCGCAGACGCGTGCCTGGCACACTGACGGCGTCAGTTAACGCCGTCACGAATATTCCGTTAACGTCGTTAGGAATATTCTGTCCAAATTGACGGAATATTCTGTCGTCTTCTCCGGCGGCGTCGGAAAACCGAGAAATTTTCAAAACTTTGTATCTCACTCGTTTTTCAACCAAATTTCACAAAATTGGTACCAAAATAAAGCTTACAACAAGAGGAACAAATCCATACCACTTTCAAGCACCAAAACCAACCGAATCTCGCTGGGAAAACACCACCAACTCCGGCCAAACCTGCAACTCATGATCCCGACGTCCAAAACCTTCAAACGAACCACCCCGAGCCTCCTAAGGACCTCACCAAGCTTCCTACAAGCTTGAAATTCCCAAAAACACAAGAATTAACGTGTGCATGAACATTGACCAAATCGGGGGATCCCGAGTTCGACGTGAAAACGAAGGTATCCTTACCTAAAATGGGTATGGTTGAACTTCTAAGGACCTCACGAGCACGAATATGTAGTTTGTTTCCTCGATCTGTGAAGATTTCAAGGGTTTTGGGTGTTGTCCGTACAAGAAAATAGGAAAGGGAGAGAGAGAGGGACTCGGGACAAGGATAAGGATGAGGGTGAGTGTGGGGGTGTGTGTGTGGTCCAAACTCCACCAATCAAAACTCAAAAACAATCACACAACGAAAAAAACCATACTAGGGGCAAAACCGTCATTTCACCCCTACGATACGAAAAGTTCAGGACAGGCTATCACAAAACCCTTCGAGATTATAATTACAGACTTCCCCATCAATTCTAGCTGTGATCGTCAGTGGCTAAGTAAATATCAAAATGTCAAACCAAACCACTAAAATTGACAAATCAATTAGCAAGGTTCCAACCAAAATCTTTGGAATTCCAACCATGATTACTTGCCACTAAAATAAAGATCCGCAATTTTCATTACCATGGTATGAAATCAAAATCTCATTCCTTGATTTCCTTCGTTTCAGCAATTTACTCAATTACTCAAGGCAAAATTTTAAAAACCTTATCTTTTCTTTTCTTTCTTTTCTCTTATATTGGTAAGAAAATAAAAAGAAGTAAATGAACATAAGGCTTATGGGTTTCCATACACCCAAATTTGTCATGAAACCACATAACACACCCAAGTTTGTCATGACACCACCTAACACACTTTGGTATGTCAAGAGACAACAAATTGTGCAGAAAATGAAGCATCAATGAATCTCTTTTAAACTACTGGTGGTCCAATTGTTTTCTCTCACATTGACAAATCAAATGTCAAATTCCGAGTCATGACTATCGTGGCTAACAAAATATCAAAATTACGCGCCATAATTCATTAATGGCAACCCAAACCAATCGAAATTACAATTATAAACTTTTCTCGCCAATTCTTGTCATTAAACGAAAAAAAACTCAACTGAGAAATCATTTATATTAAACAAACTCAAAATTTCATTTCATAGTTTCATTCATGTCTACCCACCACTCTAATTATAGTAGATAACACACAACCACAGTTTATTCCCATTCAGTAAATCACCATATCTTCCATAAATATTTAAAATTTCCAATCATAATTATCGTTGGTCATAAGGTTTTCAAATTTCTATTCACACTTAACATTGACAGAACAATGATTTCGCCATCATTTTCTTTTCTTTTATTTCAATCAGTGACTAGTAGGCTGGAAAATATTGTATTATACCTGGCCAAAACACATCACACTTCCTTTTTCTTTTCTTCTTTTTTTTTTTTTTTTTTTTTTTTCATATCTAAGGGTTTTTTCCGCCCAACTTCACATTCACAGGCCTTTCTCACCCAAGTTCACATTCACAGGCCTTTTTTTTTTCACCCCACTTCACATTCACGGGCCTTTCTCGCCCAATCTCACATATCCACCTTCATATCCATGGGCCTTTTTACCCAATTCAATTTCTCAAGTGCCAGGTATAATACAAATTCTCCATCTACTTATCACCATCTTACAATCACCTTAACATTCAACATTTTCATAATGCATAGCCTAATATTGATTCAGCTCAAGATTAATCCAAAACTTTAATCAAATGCTCATCTTCAAAACTATAACATGAATATGATATTTTAAAATTTTCCTACTCCCATTCAATTCAATTCAAAGCATCATAATTCACAATATATGCATTTCACGTAATTTCCGTCATACTCATAGAACTTATGAAATCATGCAATGTCAATACAAGTCATAATTCACACCCACAATTCAATAATATCTCATACTACATAACATAATGTCAATCCAATTCATTTCACTTCATGATAATTCTCAACACATATATATTTCACATAACTTTCTCATTACTCAAAGAACTTAGAAATAATGCATTATAACCGCAAATCACAATTCCTATTAACGAAACCTTCATATTTACCAAGGAAATTGCACCACAAACATCATACAATTTATATATGCATTTCACATATAAAACATGAATGCCACTTTATTCCTAAAACTATGAATTAATGCAACCACAATGCATGTCATAATTCACACCAACAAGACTCAAGAATAATGCATCTCGTAGAATAGGATCATTTGCTTTGATACCATTTTGTCACGCCCCGGGCCCCGAAATATTTATTTTCGGGAAATAATTCCAATGATAGGACCAAATCAATTTTCCTGTTTGATTTATTTCCAAATTGTAACTAGAATTTATATATACAAAACATAAGATTTCCTTTTATAATAAAATTCTAAACTCCTTAGTTCAATTTCTCAAGCAAAGCTTTGTCTTGTTTATTGAATCTCACTTATTGTATGGCTGCATCTAACGTCTTGTTAGACTGTCTACATACTCTAAACAGGGATCAAGCCATTCGTAGTTCACAATTCCAAAAATTAAACCAAAATCAAATATATTCATTTAATCCAACATATACCCCAATCGTATTAATATTCAAACCACAGCAGTTAGGTCTCAAAAGTATAATTAGAATAACGAAATTTGTATAAAAAAACAATGTCGGCTCCCTCGCCGTGTGCCGCCACACCCGCTACCGCGAGTGGTGGTCGACCGCCTCGGCTCACTGGAAAATTTAACTATTTCTAAAAATTCTCAAAAATTACAAAAATGAAGATCTCAAAGAGTACAGCAAACTTTATACCTGAGGACAAGTTCAATTTGGCCCAAACCCGCCGGAAACCTTATACATGTGTGACCTCGAATCATCACCTTCGGTGCTCTGCCGCCCCTACAGTTGTCTGGGCTTTGTTCTAGGCCTCCAGGGAAGTCTAGTAATGGTGGTAATTAGGGAAACATTTCACAATTGGTGGAATTCAGACAAGGGTGGCCACAACACCCACTGGTGTTTCGTCCCCAAACCACCTCCAAAACCTTTATGTTTTTTAGTAGAATTGAGAGAGGGGAAGTAGGGTAAGTGTTTCCAAGTAATGGGTGGTGGCAATTTCGCCATGAAACACCACGAAGGACGTCGGTCCTTCTCGTCGGGTCTGGTCGGGAAAACACCCGCACCCGCACCCTCTTCCCTCTTCTCTCCCTCATTTCCCTCATTTTTCCCCCATTCTGATTGGCCCGTGACTCTCCCTTTCTCTCATTCCCTTTCCATCACAGCCACACACGTGGCTTCTCAGATCCTTGCTCCAGCAAATCTGGAGCCTTCCAGAAATTGATTAAATGACCATTTTATCCCTAACTTCAATCGTAAATAACTTCTTTGTTATAACTCTGTTTCACGAACAGTTTGCACCCATGCGTTCGTGCGATCGAGCTTAATTCAAATATATAAATTGTGACCTCGAATGGTCTACGAATTTTAAATGATTAACTTCCAAACCTCAACTTCGTAACCAGTTTAATTTAAAACTGATCTCAAATAAATTAATATAATTTCTTGAAAATTAATATAAAATCTCAATAATACAATTACGTGAATTATAATAATTTCCCAATTCTATCTTCATAACCGTAAATCGATTTATTTTCGATTTTCTCCACATATTCATAATTATATTATCTAATTCATATCTTTAAATTTTTCAGGGTGTTACAAAGCTGGTGGTGTTTATGATCGGTGGAAGATAATAAAAAAAGTGTGCACTTTGTGGAAGGAAAGCTTGGAAAGAGCCACAGTTGACATGCTTAGTGGAATGAGCTTCTCAGAAATTGTGAGTTTTTTTTTTGTTGATATTTTATTGTTCATGGACATAATAGTATTTTTCAACTAATTGTTGGCAATTTACAAGACAAGAACTACACCAAAAATCAAGCTTTTAAGTTGCATCATGCTTGGAACATCCTCAAGGATTGTCCGAGGTGGGGAACCGATGTGGACTAATAATGGGGAAGATTATTTCATAGTGAAGCCCCGGCCCCAAATGATTTCAATGAAGGTGCGGATGAAGGTGTCAATGAAGGTGTCGAACAAATGACCCCAACTTCTTCCTTTACAAGGCCTTCGGGAAGAGATAAGCAAAAGGCAGCAAAGAGAAAAGGGAAGTTCCAAAATCCGATGAGTTGACACATTGCTACCGGAATTGAAAATTTGAGCAAAACCCATATCGCTTGCCAAGAAGAAGTGGCCCGAATGCGTTTGCAAATGAAGAAAGAAGGGGATAAGGAGCAAGAGAGGTTTTAAATAAATTTGATATGGAGGACCTCAACAAATACACTCCAGAAAGGAAGAAGTACTTACATGGTAAGCAAAGGGAAATTTTGCAAAGGGATGCCATAAGGAGTATATTTCAAGATGATAATTCATTTCAAGGCTATATCCCAACTCCACCACTAAGTCAATCACCAAATCAAGATGGTGGATATCATTATTAAGTTTATGTAGTTTATTAATTATTATTATTTTTTTAAGTTTATTTCATGTATCGATTTAATGATTTTTTAAGATGGTGGATATCATTATTAAATTATTATTCCACATTTTGATGTAGAATAGATGCCTTCAATAATTCAACTTCCATTCAATAATTTATCCAACGTACTACAAAAAATACTTTGCACGAGAAGACACTTAAATTTATTACTAGAAAATACCAACATAATACACTTAAAATTATTACATAAATGTTCAACCAACATCATCAATGTTCACGGTCTCGGCACCATACATGCTCAACCAAATCCTTGCGGAGCGTGTCATGATCTTGAGGAGCTTGAATTCTATTTAAACGTCTCATATACTCACTCAATGATATCCTATCCTGTCGGGTCTCATATGTGGTTTCAGTGAGATATTCAATATCTCTTGCAATAGCTCTCGCATGTGTTGGTTGGTCATCATCCACATCTTCGTCTGAATCTTCTTTAATTTTGATGTACTCATCTTCTACAATAATGTTGTGCAAAATTATGCATGTCATCATGATTGAATGGAGGTCTTCGATATGCCAAAGTCGTGCAGGCCCTCTAACAATGGCCCATCGAGCTTGTAAGATCCCGAACTCTTTTTCCATATCCTTCCTGTAAGACTCTTGCCTCTGCAAAATAATTTCTTCTTTGCACTATCGGGATGAGAAAAAATTTTGACAAAGGTAGACCAAATATGATAAATACCATCAGTTAGGTAGTAACCTAGCTCATACCTATTACCATTTACCTTGTATTAAAATTCTGGTGCCCATCCATTGACAACATCATCAAGCAGAGGTGAAGACCAAAGAACGTTGATATCATTGTTTGATCCAGGAGCGTCGAAGAATGCATGCCAAATCCATGTGTCGTAAAGACGTTCACACCCTTGAGCACGATGGTTGGCTTGTGATGACGACCTTTGAATTGGCCAACCTAAGCAGTAGGACAATTCTTCCACTCCTAATGCATACAATCGAGACTTCCTATCATGCCAGGGAAGCCTCTTTTGTCTACCTTACATAGATGCCTCTTCAAGTCTTCATGATTTGGCTTGCGAAGGTATGTGGCTCCATATATTGCTTGAATTGCCTGACAGAAGCGCTTCAAGTTCTCAATAGTAGTACTCTTCGCAAGTCGGCAGTTGAGTCTGCAGAGCACCCATTAGCAAGCATCCGAAATGCAGAAGTGAACTTCTGATGAGGTGATAAACTTTGTCGGCCAATGACATCTATCTTCCTTGCAAAGTAGTGGTCATGATTGACAACTACATTCAATATGCTATCAAAAAATTCTCTCCTCATCCAAAACCGTCCCCAAAAATCATGAGCAGGAAATCTCGGACGCTCGATGAAATAATCTTTCATCATTCGGTCATGACACTCTTCTCTATCATGCTGTACAAATGAACGCCCCGTGACAGAACCACAATGCCTAGATTCGACATGGTGCTCATATTGCATAAGCGAATTTGCAAGTTCAGCTTCTGCGTTGATCATTTATGTATCCTCAATATCAAGGCTTACTTGGTATTGTGCCATTTGCATTGCCTTGCTACGCCTTTTTCTATCACCCATTGATGAGATATTGAGGATTTTTAGGAAACAAAAACACTTTGAAAGTTGAAAGATTGGTGAACATAGAGGATGATTGAAGGTTGAAAGATTGTGTGATCAACTGATATTCAACTTGTGTTTATATAAAGGATGATTGATGAAAGTTGAAAGATTGGTGAAGGTTGAAAGTTTAATGGAAGTTGAACGATTGGCGAAAGTTGAAAGTTTGGTGAGTTTCATGTGTCGATTTAGTGATTTTTCAATATTTATCAGAATTTAAATATTTTTAGATTGAAATGTTCATAAAATTAAATTACGATAATCTACATATTTAAAAAAAAAGAAGTTAATTTAAGAAAAAAATTAGTCTAAGTTCATTCTTTAAAAATTAGCCTAAGTTCATTCTTTTAAAAGTATAAATGGTGTTATACTAATCTCTCAGGAGCTGATTTTTTTATTTATTCACGGGGCACTATGCGTTTAAAAAGATATGTTACTTTAGTTATTTTGTATTGTAATGTTTAAGAGGTTTTTTATGTATGTATATATAGGAGATTTTTTTTTTCTTTTGTGTTTGGTATACAATTTTTTAAATCTTGAAATCTTTAAAAAGTACACGTATAATCACTGAATGATTCTATTTTTGTTTAATAGTTGATAAATAAAAGAGCAAGTTTAGATACAAATGACAATCCTTGCTGAAAATTGTAAATATAAAAAAGGTTGGAGAGAAATACGTTTTTGTGGGGTTCATTCCGTAATGTATTTTAACAATTCAAACAGTCTATCTTTTAGAATAACATTCATAGATCATCCTTACAAAAAATTAGACAACTCTAAAACCATTAAGACATTTATTTGTAGACTTGTAGTGAAGAAAACAAACAAATAATATTCTACAAAAAAACCCTAAACCCTTAATCAAGCGGTCATATGGTTTCATATTTAGATGATTTTTGGTATATATGCATGATTTTTGAGGGAAGACCTAAAAGATAGACGGTGCGGATTGTTGAAATACATTACGAAATGTGTCCCACAAAAAAATGTGTAAAAAAAATGGTGTAACGAATCCCTCATATATATATATATATAATGAAGACTTTATCATTTTGGTGTATGAGATGAATTCTTTTTAATTAATTGGTAAAATCTGAAGATAATTAGTGTCAAAATCTATTAATCAATCTTACTATACTTTAATCTCTACTGATGACTACTACTTGAGTAGTCAATACCATATGGTTGGCAATGACACACTTATCTTTCACTTTACATATCGATTAATTAATTAATTAATTTCAATAAATTAACAAAATAAACATTCTAAAGTAGCTATAGAATGTGAACAAATTCTCAACTTAATTTTTTGTTTCAAAAGTCGAGATTATTACAGATATTGAGATTCTCAATAGGAATCTGATAAATTTCTAAAGTGAGCATTATCATTTGGATTTTGCAAAGAACTTCCACATTTACATGTACTTTCATATTCCTTTTCCATTTCCTTTATATCAAATACACACATGGTGGCCAAGCAACATAAGACTCAAATTAGGTGCGCATTCAACTCTATGTCGACGACTCAAGACGCAGAAAGTCTCGACGTCCCACTTTTGTCATTCTAACTTGTAAGTGGGATTTCCACTTTTCGAAAGAGAAATATCAGTAGATCAAGAACTAGATGGAACATAATGATCTAAATACAAACTAGACAGTACAAAAAGTCTCGAGTTTTGATCACTGGAGCATATGTACTCATCTTGCATCCTTGCAAGTGGTTGGTTATGGTAATGAAATTCTATCGTTTCTGTAAAAAAAAAAAAAAAAAGTAATAATTCATTCATCAATGTCCACATCATTTGGTTTATAAAATTTGGTTTCGAAATTTGGTTCGTTAGCATTATCTTTTTGGAAAAGGGAAATTAAGTAATGAAATGTTACACCATTTGTACAACAAAAAAGTTAAATGATGTTATACTAACCTCTTATGCAAGGAATTTTTTTTTTACTCACGGGGTGCTATGCGCTTCAAAATATATGTTACTTTAGTTGTTTTGTATTGTAATGTTTAAGAGATTTTTTATGTATGTATATACAAGAGATTTTTTTTTTTTGTTGTCTTATGTGTTTGGTATAATATTTTTTAAAGCTTGGAATCTTTGAAAAGTACACGTATAACTGCAGATAGGAGTAAGGATGAACGAGGATGCGTAATTGGTGGTGCTTGGAGTTGGATGTTACGATCAGCGAGCCGGCGTCAGGTTAGAGGAGTGGAATTGGACGGATCGTGCTGGAATGTTGCAGCAGTGGCTGCAATTGATTTCTTGGACTGTTTTTTTTGTTTTGGCTCAAACTGTTGCTTGAGCTGTGGTTTTGTTTGTTTTTCTTTGGCCCATTTTTTTGCTTGCTCATATGCTAGCTTTGGGCCTTTGCTTGTGTTTGTTTTTTTTGTTTGTAAAGTTTGTGCTTTTGGTTTGTAATAAATGTTGCTCCCTGGAGCTTTGACCAAAAAAAAGAAAGTACATGTATAACCACTAAAGGATTCTATTTTTGTTTAATAATTGATGAATACAGTCATAATGGCACAACTTAGAGAAAATTATTTTTCATAGTGCGTTGCAAATGTAAACAAATACAAAATTTAAAATCATCCAAATTACATCACTACAAGTTTCATTAGTGGCCTTTAAGTAATAGAAACTCCGAGGAAAAAAAAAAGAGTGGCACATTTGCTTCCTCGGAAAAGAAACAAATCACAAATTGCAAACCATCCATTTCTTACAAAAGCCGTTAACGGTGTCCCTTCCATTCCAATCTTTCGTAGCATGCGAGCCACATATTGGCTAATAAAAAGCCACCACGTGTAGGACAAAACACTACACCTAATGAGACTCTAGTTAAATTAGATGCCACATGTATTCATTTGATCAATAAACTCGGACGTCACGTTCATGAGAAAACAAAAACTAATAAAGTAATAAAAACGAATGAGGTAGTTAGTAGTCACACCACAATTAGAGTGGATGGTTTAGGACCTTGCCTTGTCTATGTCGAAGGTCAGAGATCAAAAATACAAAAAAGGAAAAGAAAGAAAAGCTAACACTAGCTTCTTTTGCTTTATCAATTGATCGCAACATCAGTGTGACGAATCACGCAATGAGGACAAATTATGAAAATACCAGTGAGCCACCAACCGAGGGCAGTAGGCCGCCAAATTATATATAGTTCATGATTTTATTTTGTGATAAAAGATGAAATTGTCTTTTTGTTTTATTTTTGTTGAAAAAATAAATAATACTATGGTGACTATCTATTTAAATCGTATAACGTGGTTGTTGATGATTTGATTGTTAAGTGTTAATTAACATGTTTATTTTCTATCAGTAACACATCACATGATTTGTAAATGTAGTATAAAAAAATTAGTCTACTTAGTATTATTCGATAATAAATAGTTTAGATATGGGTGGTGCAAAAAATTACTTGGATTTTCCACATGATTAGTAAGCAAAACTATTTTGATATATACTTTCCTCAGCTAATAAATCGGTATACGTCAATCCCCCAAGTATCAAACCCTTTCACCACACAAGAGATTTTGGTTTGTAAAAAAAAAAAAAAAGTACACGTATAACCACTGAAGGATTCTATTTTAGTTTAATAATTGATGAATACAGTCATAATGGCACAACTTAGAGAAAATTATTTTTCATAGTGCATTGCAATTGTAAACAAATACAAAATTTAAAATCATCCAAATTACATCACTACAAGTTTCATTAGTGGCCTTTAAGTAATAAAAACTCTGAGGAAAAAAAGAGTGGCACATTTGCTTCCTCGGAAAAGAAACAAATCACAAATGGCAAACCATCCATTTCTTGCAAGAGCCGTTGACGGTGTCCCTTCCATTCCAATCTTCCGTAGCATGTGAGCCACATATTGGCTAATAAAAAGCCGTCATGTGTAGGACAAAACACTACACTAATGAGACTCTAGTTAAATTAGATGTCACACGTTTTCATTCGATCAATAAACTTAGATGTCACGTTCATGAGAAAACAAAACACTAATAAAGTAATAAAAACGAATGAGGTAGTTAATAGTCACACCACAATTAGAGTGGATGGTTTAGGACCTTGCCTTTTCTATGTCGAAGGTTAGAGATCAGAAATACGAAGAAGGAAAAGAAAGAAAAGATAACTAGCTTTCTTTTGCTTTATCAATTGATTGCAACATCAGTCTGATGAATCACACAATGCGAACAAACTATGAAAATACCAGTGAGCCACCAACCGGGGGCAATAGACTGCCAAATTATATATTGTTCATGATTTTATTTTGTGATAAAAGATTAAATTGTTTTTTGGTTTTGTTTTTGTTGAAAAAATAAATAATGTTGTGGTGACTATCTATTTAAATCGTATTTTGTAAAACCATATAATGTGGTTGTTGATGATTTGGTTATTAAGGGTTGATTGACGTATTTATTTTCTATCAGTGACACATCACATGATTTGTAAATATAGTCTAAAAAAATTAGTCAACTTAAATAGTGTAGATACCGACCATGCATGGGATTCTGAGTTAAAACACATTATCGGAGACGATCAACAGAAAAATTACAGGAAAAACTAAACCTGGGAGCCTCCGACCCAAGCCTTAAGAAGGGCCGGCGACAGAGGAGATGAAATCGGAAGATGGCTCAGCAAACAAGCTAGAAAATCTCTCACAGGAAATGAGAGAAATACTCTCATAGTAGGCGAGATACATTGGTCCTTTGTCCTAAACACTTTGACATCGAATACCATCCCTCCTAAATCCTAACACCTTCGCATAAACTGTAAATATTTGAAGGGAAATGAATTCTAAAGAAAGTATAGAACTAATTGATGATATAGAAAGTAACTCAACTTCTTTTAAGCTCTTGCAATACTTCTCTTTTAACCGATGTAGGATTCTTTTACCTTCACATCCTCACATGCCTCATCACATGTAACGAATTTTCAAGCCAAACACGTTGACAACATGAATTGGGTGATGTGGAGCACGTGTGGCTGTTGGACTTAAAAAGTGGACAAACCTGCTTTAATATCATGAAGTAAGTTTGGGTTTCACTGTAAGGCCAATAGGCAATATGAGGAGTAGCTTAACCTCTTATGAACCATTGCAAGGTTTCTTCTCTTACCAATGTAGGACTCTTTTATTTTCACATACTCACAAGTTCCCTCACCTGTGGTGAATTTTTAAGTCAAACACATAGACAACACGAATTTGGTGACATGGAGCACGTATGGGGAGAAAGTTGGGATTCCACTATAAAACTAATTGGCAATATGGGGAATTGTCCAACCTCCTATAAACCCTTGCACGGTTTTTCCTTTCACCGATGTGAGACTCTTTTACCTTCACATTTCATAATTTATGTATTCATCATTTTCTCCTTACACACCTCTGTGTATTTATGGCCTTTAGAATGATTAATCAACATAAAATAAAGATATAAATAAACATGAGTACAAAAAAAAAGAAAAGGAGTGCATAAGTCATTTCCTATATGTAAAATGGCATGATATTTTTTTTGAATAATTGATATTATCTACACTAAAGGGTTGGGGGTGGGATAAGCCTCACAATGAGTTAGCAATAATGTGGTCCAAATTCACCAATGGCGAGAATCGAACCTAATACCTCTCATTTACAACTGAAGAGGAATATCACTAGATCGTAATACTAAGCGGTAATAGCATGATGTTAGTCCATTTCACGAAATCACACAAAATTAGTAATAATTATAATTACATGACAATCAATATATGTCACTGATCAGGCAGAAAATATATGATCCCTTACCAAACGTGGACGTGAATTGCTTCTTGAATTATTCTGGAAGAAAAAGGCAATCAACCCAATTTTGGCGTGAAGAAAAAGAGTGCAGTTCTTTTGTTTGGGATGGTAAATGCCGCTATGTAGGGAAAGCAAGAACATACCCTTGGTGTTTGGCACTCTCACTCCTCCATCTATCATCTATCTTGTATGACCATTTTGCAATCATCACCTACCCTCCCAAGAAACCAAAAACAACTTGGAACTCCGAACTTCCTAATCTAAAATTAACTTTCTCAATGCATGTTTCTCTACCATTCTTTCTCATGTTATTTGAAACGAGGAAGATAAAATTAAAATAAGTGGATCCAATTAACTCCTTTTAATTTCACCAGAATAAAAAATGTTGTTGAAAAAGTTAAATTAAAGATAATTCGAAAACTTGGATGTGGATAAATTGGCTAGAGGATATGTGCTCTTCTATGCATCCAGTTTGAATTCTTGTTTCCTCAATTTTTGGTTCAAGTGATGTTCTACTTTAAACTAATATAAATTGCAGGGGTAAGTGGCCCTTTACTATAATGGTGGAAAGGTATTGTGCCCTTACATGACGACGTGGTTCAAACCTTGTTGGTGACTAATCTAACATCTAACTTACTAAAGCTATCGCTCGACTCAAAAAATTAATATATATATATATATATATATATATATATATATAAACTGTAGAGAGATGGCTAGTTTGGTATTGCTATGCTTTAAAAAAAAAAATTGCTTCTGTTCTGTTGCGAGATTAAGCTCATTTTTGCTGTTTCATGTTTTCAGCTTTTTTCACCCAAAACTGTGAAAATAAGCTGTGTTTAAGTGTTTACCAAACACCTTTTTTAGCTCAGCTTTTTTTGATACCCAATTTTTTTATTTATAAAAACATCTCAGTACCAAACCAGTACTCAAACTCGAATGACATAAAAAGGAGCACGTATGTTCTAGTCAACTTGACTATGCCTACCTTTTGCATGCGTTAGAAAATATTTAATTTCAATACATATGACATGATTTTATAGCTTGGCATGGAGATACTATGTATCATTATTGGAGAAATAATTGGGTGGTTTTTACAAATATGAGAGACGTGGTTGGTGAAGCCCATTCTGATGGGGGACCGTTTAAATTCTCTATTTAAAGATGTACATTACGCAAACCCTCCACAAAGTAAGTTGTAGAGAGATCAGTCACTTAATTTGTTACGAAATTTCTCTACACTATTCTTGCTAGCTTTCACATAAACCCATTAATTATTTTTTTTCCCCATGGCATTGATCCTTCCAAGTATTCCAAGCCTTACTACTTTTAGCAGCCTCCAAGTCAAATTGGCAGCAAGCCAAGTGAAGGGTGAACATGTTCCAACTGACATACCAAGACACCAACTCACGACTCTCATCAGATCCATCATCAACAAACAAGACGAACCACAACCCTTTTACGTTCTCGATTTGGGAGTTCTTGTCAGCCTTATGCAAAAATGGAACCATTGCCTTCCCAACGTTCAGCCCTTCTTTGCTGTCAAGTGTAACCCTGAGCCTGCATTCATTGCAGCATTGGCAACGCTCGGTGCGAGCTTTGACTGCGCTAGCAAGGTGGAGATCGAGGCCATCCTTTCTCATGGTGTAAGCCCCTCAAGGATAGTCTACGCCAATCCATGCAAGGGTGAGAACCATTTAAGGCATGCAGCTGGAGTCGGGGTCAATCTTGCAACCTTCGACTCCATAGACGAACTTAACAAGATAAAAAGATGCCATCCCAAATGTTCCTTGTTGCTCCGAATTGCAGTCCCAAATGACACGAGCTCCTGGCGTTCATTTGGGACCAAATTCGGTGCATTGTCCAAGGAGGTCGCGCCTCTCCTTAGACATGCGCACAAACTAGGGTTGAGAGTGGTGGGAGTTTCATTTCACGTGGGTTCGAAAGCTTCGGAATCTCAAGTATACCGTGGAGCAATAGCAGCTGCTAGGGCTGCATTCGACGTGGCAGATGAGCTCGAACTGCCCAAAATGCATGTGCTTGATATTGGTGGTGGGTTCAAGGCAAACCCGTTATTTGATGAAATAGCCGAAACCGTAAACGACGCCATTAAAGAACACTTTGGTGATCATCAATCGGAGTCTGATCTGGTGGTGATGGCTGAGCCAGGAAGGTTCTTTGCCGAAACGGCTTTCACAATGGTTGCAAATGTGATGGGGAAGAGAGCGAGAGGAGAGAAAAGAGAGTATTGGATTACTGATGGGATATATGGGTCGTTTAATCTTCCGGCATTTGATAAATCTTGTTTGACAGTTTCACCCCTCCTCCTTCACACTCCTGATCATCATCATCATTCAGTAGCCATATATTCGTCGACGGTGTTTGGACCAACCTGTGATTCGCTGGACACGGTGGTGGCTGACTGGAAACTGCCGGAACTGAAGTTAAATGATTATCTAGTGTTTCATAACATGGGGGCTTACACAAATTCCATTGGAACCAACTTTAATGGCTTCTGCATTTCTGCTATTCCCACGTACTTAACATTTACAAGTGCTAATAATTAATAGGGAATGAAAAACGAAAATAATAATAATACGAATGTATGTGATCGATCTTTCCCTTCTTGAGTGCTAATAATTAATAGGGAGTGAAAAACGAAAAAAAAAAAAAATACCAATGTATGTGATCTATCTTTCCCTTCTTGTCTATTGTTATAAATATATTTATTGGTTTTATGCATTTAGTATGCAATTTTTTTAAAGCTTAGAATCTTTTAAAATTACCCATATAACCATTGAATGATTCTATTTTTGTTTAATAGTTGATGAATAAAAGAGCAAGTTTAGATACAAATAACAATCCTAGCCGAAAGTTGAAAGTATAAAAAAGTTGGAGAGAAATACAGTCATAATGGCACAACTTAAAAAAAATTATTTAAGATCATCCAAATTATATCACTACAAGTTTCATTAGTGGCCTTTAAGTAATAAAAACTCTGAGGAAAAAAAAGAGTGGCACATTTGCTTCCTTGGAAAAGAAACAAATCACAAATTGCAAACCATCCATTTCTTGCAAGAGCCGTTGACGGTCTCCCTTCCATTCCAATCTTCCGTAGCATGTGAGCCACATATTGGCTAATAAAAAGCCATCACGTGTAGGACAAAACACTACACCTAATGAGACTCTAGTTAAATTAGATGTCACATGTATTCATTTGATCAATAAACTTGGACGTCACGTTCATGAGAAAACAAAACACTAATAAAGTAATAAAAACAAATGAGGTAGTTAATAGTCACACCACAATCAGAGTGGATGGTTTGGGACCTTGCCTTGTCTATGTCGAAGGTTAGAGATCAGAAATACGAAGAAGGAAAAGAAAGAAAAGATAACACTAGCTTCTTTTGCTTTATCAATTGATTGCAACATCAGTGTGACGAATCACGCAATGCGGACAAATTATGAAAATACCAATGAGCCACCAACCGAGGGCAGTAGGCCACCAAATTATATATAGTTCATGCTTTTGTTTTGTGATAAAAGATTAAATTGTCTTTTTGTTTTGTTTTTGTTGAAAAAAGAAATAATACTATGGTGACTATCTATTTAAATCGTATAACATGGTTGTTGATGATTCAATTGTTAAGTGTTAATTAATATGTTTATTTTCTATCAGTGACACATCACATGATTTGTAAATGTAGTATAAAAAAAATTAGTCTACTTAGTATTACTCGACAATAAATAGTTTAGATATGGGTGGCGCCAAAAATTACTTGGATTTTCCACATGATTAGTAAGCAAAACTATTTTGATATATACTTTCCTTAGCTAATAAATCGGTATATATCAATCCCCCAAGTATCAAACCCTTTCACCACACGAGATTTTTCAATGTGCCAAGAACACGGTTTGGTACAACAAGTGTCATAATACAAGTTGTTAAATACTTGATAAATTTTTTTTTTCAACCGCTTATATTATGACACTTGATGTACTGACTCATGTTCCCGTCACACTGAAGTTTTTCTTCCCACCACACATAATTAGCTATAATATTTATCTGTGTGTACACACACACGCATCTAGCACTCTATAAAGCTCTCATATTCTTTCAACTAAAAGAAGAAAGCAGATAATTAAGAGAGAAAATGGTGGAATCTCCAGAACAACAGCACCCCAAGAAAGCCTTTGGATGGGCTGCCAGAGACTCATCTGGTGTTCTCTCTCCCTTCAAATTCTCCAGAAGGTTTATCTCCATTTTATCGTCTACATTCTCCATCCAATTGGTGTTTCATTAATCTTTTTGTTTTTCTTTCATCCATCTACAATTTGCGTGCTGCACGTAGTTCCTAGGAAAAACAATGAAAATCCAAGAGGGAAGAAACTGTATTTGACAACTTGAACTTTGCAAATAGCCCTGCAATTAGATAAATTGTTTTGAATACTTACATTTCCAAATTGTACATACTTCGGAATATGAACTAATTAGTGCACCTAAAATCGTGTACTTATATATTTTCGAATTAATATACCTAAGACTAAAATGAAAACTAAATCTAACCCAACTATCTAATTTCCTAACAAAAAGTTATTTACTTAATGAATTTAAATCAAAAGTCATTTGAGTTCAGTTGTTCATGTCTTAGTAGTGGGTGCAACTGAAGTTGTTTCTTCTTCTGCATATATAAACAGATCAGAATGCAACCTACTCAATTTATCAAAAATTACTATGATTTTGGTTGCAGGCAAACAGGAAAGAACGACGTCAGGTTCAAAGTACTATACTGTGGAATATGCCATACAGATCTTCACATGATTAAGAATGAATGGGGAAATTCTACCTATCCTCTAATTCCGGGGTACGTATACATACCACTCTACACGAAACTTTGTTATGACAAGTTAACGACTTTAGTTAAATTAACTCTCCATTAATTAATCTGTAATATAAACAGATCTAGTTACTGTACGTACTACAATGAGTTGTCTATTACATGCGAACACTGCCGAACGTATATGATGCATTGGATTAATGTGCTAACCATTTAACTAGCTTGTCAATGTGAACTTGATTAATTTAATCGGGCAATGCATGCAGGCACGAGATTGTTGGTGTAGTGACTGAGGTGGGCACCAAAGTAGAGAAATTCAAAGTTGGAGACCACGTCGGTGTTGGATATATGGCAGGATCTTGCCAATCTTGTGATAGTTGTTCCACCAATGCTGCGAATTACTGCCCCAAAATGATAGCGACTAGTGGTGACAAGTACCATGATGGAACCCCGACATATGGAGGTTACTCTGATATCATGGTGGCCAATGAGCACTTCGTAGTCCGTATTCCAGACAGCCTACCTCTCGATGGTGCTGCTCCTCTCCTATGTGCTGGGGTTACAGCTTATAGCCCCTTGAGGTATTTCGGACTTGATAAACCCGGTATGCATGTGGGTGTGGTTGGCGTCGGTGGCCTAGGTCACGTTGCCTTGAAGTTTGCAAAGGCTATGGGGCTCAAGGTTACAATGATCAGTACCTCCCCGAAGAAGAAAGAGGAAGCTATTGAAAACCTTGGTGCCGATTCCTTTTTGGTCAG
Source organism: Pyrus communis (assembly GCF_041283825.1). Lineage (NCBI taxonomy): Eukaryota > Viridiplantae > Streptophyta > Magnoliopsida > Rosales > Rosaceae > Pyrus > Pyrus communis. Next base: position 32,312,283 of record NC_142569.1, on the reverse strand, counting down.
CCACGACGAAGGCCAAATGCAGGTGATAATATGAATAATAAGATCCAATAAATTTATGACTTTAATCATATTTGTGAGCACTGTGACATACAGATGTGTTTATTTTGATTGTGTAGGGTGCCGTGGGCACAATGGATGGGATCATTGACACTGTTTCTGCAGTACACCCTCTCTTGCCTTTGGTTGGACTACTGAAGTCTAATGGAAAGCTTGTTTTGCTTGGTGTACCAGATAAGCCTCTTGAGCTACCAGTTTTTCCCTTGCTCATGGGTAAGCAGATGAATTCACACCAACTTCTAACCTTAATTGGGTTTAGATAAAAGAAAATTATGATTTTTTTTAAAAAAAAAACTAAATGCCTTGTGTAACTACGTGCATCTGGAGAAAGAATGTGTGTTGAAATCAGTTCCTTTTATGGTTAACTGATGTGCATTTGCATCAACGAAATAATTAGTATTAATATTCGATTTTTTTTGTACTTTTAGGGAGAAAGATAATAGCTGGTAGTATCATTGGGGGAATGAAGGAGACCCAAGAGATGATTGATTTCGCAGCTAAGCACAACATAACAGCAAACATCGAAATTATATCAATTGATTATGTAAACACCGCTATGAAGCGTCTTGTCAAAGCAGACGTTAAATACCGTTTCGTTATTGACATTAGGAACACATTGCACGTCTAGGTCTTACGTTTTGCATCCAAATTGTTCAAGCACTCGAAAAATAAAACCGATCAATCATTTCGCACATTTTTATTGTCTACTATACCTAGGTTTTATGAAAACTGTGCCTTGAAACCAGCAAAATGTGACAAGCCCAATTCTGAATAAATAAATTCTTATATATAAAGCTGGCAGGCTTTTGAATTAGGAATGGTTTTATATTAATATCACTCACACCTTGTCGTGGACCATAATGTTTTACAGGCCAGACCCAAATCCAAGATCAAAGGCCTAGAGAGTTTTGTATATTTTAAAAAATGAGATGGTGATAAGTTATAATTATTTATTTTTTATGGAATCAAACAGATTATGAAAAATTTTATTCTGTCCGCAACCACAATCAAGTAAACTCATCAGCGCGAAGTATTGAACTTAAAATTTCTTACATTTTTTGTTTATTGAGGGCCGTAGTTCATATCCTTACCATTGAGTCATTTGCTGTGATTATACTTATAAAAAATTGAGTTACTTTAATATTATCAATTAATTTTATGAAAATTTTCTTCCGAATCTATTCTCCAACAATTCATTTAATTAGACACGCAGTTTTTCTAGGTGATTGGTATGAATTGGAAGAATCTTATCATTACTCCAGTTAATATTGTATTCTATTTTTAATATATAAAAATATTCAAAATGTAAATAGTATTTTTTTTGTTGCCAATAATGTAGATAGGATGGTTTGTTAAAAATAAAAAAAATAATTAAAATCAAATTGTACTAAATTACATGGATGCCATTGCCGACGAAATATGTTCCCAACTTCCCACCACCACACCAAGGCATTCCACGCGTTTTGTTCATAAGAGGAAAGCAGAGCAGAGGAGAAAATCTAAAAGCTCAAGTCTCTAGCGGAAGAGAAGTTTTCATCTGCCGACCTTCCTTTCGTATAACTGGGTCCCGCAGGCACCGCATTTTCTAGGTGTGCTCTGCGTAATCCATGCATATTGCATACTACGACCCAAAGTCTGAGACTTTGTTGACTTTTAACATTCACCGTAGAATTTGGTCAATTCCGACTCAGAATCTGCAACAACAAGGTTCCATCCTAATTTTACATACCCAGAAGTGAGAAGACCCTTTGCAGATTTTGGTCCTCTGCTTTTGCTTTTGCCAGAGAAACAAAGGGAAAAGTCAGTTTTTGGACTTTTTTTGTGATTTCCACAACCCCACCCCTCCTGCATATAACTGGCTTAAAAGTGTTCTGGGTTCTCTTCTCATATTAATTTGTCTCTCTTTTGGACCAAAAGGGAGATTCTGTTCTTTATTTCAAAGGTTATTATTATTCTTTTGAACTTCGAAAGATTGTTTCCGACATTGATATATAAAAGCAGTGCAGTTTGGCATATCAAAGCAACCTGCAGCTTTCTTGGTCCTCTAATTCTTTAGGTGAGTTGCTCTGTTTCTCAATTTATTGTGCTTTTCTTTCATCTGGGTTCTGTAATTTTCATATACCTTTTGTTCTTTTAATTCATTTGCTGGTATGATCTTCTAACTGCTGAACTTAGTAGAGCATTTCAGTCAGATATTACAATTAAATATTGCATCTTTGAGCTTTTTTCTGCTTTGAATTTTACTGTTTGATTCTTGGGTATGTTTATTTCTTCTTGCTCAACAGTTTTTTTCTAATTCCATCGGTTGTGGTATCGATATGCAGGTGAAGCCTGTTTGAATTGAGAATTTGATACAAAATGGCCATAAAGACAATTGGTCTTATTAAAGGTCGTCTTCCGGAGGAGTTAAAGAAGGTACTTTTGTCTGTAGCTTCTGAATGGGGGGATGTAGTGGATGATATGAATGGCTTGCAGGTTATCCCATTGAAGGGGGCCATGACTAATGAGGTCTATCAAATAAGTTGGCCTATGAAAAACGGTGTTGACCTTTTCAGAAAAGTTCTGGTCCGGGTTTACGGCGAAGGAGTTGAAGTGTTTTTTAACCGGGAGGATGAAGTTCAGACGTTTGAGTGCATGTCCAAGCACGGCCAGGGGCCGCGCCTCCTTGGACGATTTGCAGAGGGACGGGTTGAGGAGTTCATTCATGCTAGAGTATGTGAACTGCTATGTTTACCATTTCATATTATCTTCTATTTTTTAGTACGAGTTAGTTTAACCAAGTCTTCAGCTAATGATGTCTTCCGATTACTTTCACTAATCCACTATAATTGTCACTACTTTTCTTTATTCCTCTCTCTCTCTGCCCCTCTCTTTCCCTCCCCACCCCACCACACTCATCTTAGTTTAACGGTTCAATTTGCACCTTAGGACTAAATTGAATGATGCAGACAGCAAACAGGGACAGGCGGTACGGTCACTGTAATCTTGATCATTCCTTTTAAGTGGTACTTCAGCTTTTTTTTTTGTATGATAAGGGTATCTGATTTCTTAATTGTTGTGAAAGGAAGAAGCCGTTAGTCACTTAATAAATCACTTTTGATGAGTCGATTTTTGATAAGACTGTGATAAGACTAGAAAAGCTTAAACTCGTTACGCCAGGAAATATAGACTGTTGAAACCCTTACTTGTAGGCCTAGTTTACAGAATTATACTTACTGAAACGCATTTTGGATACAACTGAACTGTGATTTGCAGAATCTTATAGTTAATCCAAAAATTAAAAGAAGAGGCAATCGATCTTTTAGCTATCGAGATAGATGATGAATATGTAATAGATCCTCTCCATTTTCACCTTCCAATTACTGTGTCAGCTGGACAGCTTATGCATCATCTAATTTGAATTGATTTCAGTGATCTTATATTTTCTCAACATAAAATATAAGTCGTCAAAAGGGACTGTCTTTTTTGTTTTGGAATTTGATCCACATCATACCAAAAACAAACAAAGGGACGTTTGAGGTTCAGTGAAATCTCTTCAAATAGCCTGTTGCAGAAGATATTTTTAGCATCTCCATAAGCTATTTGTCTTTTGAATTTCCAGACGCTATCAGCTGCTGACCTCCGTGATCCCGAAATATCTGCAATTATAGCAGCTAAGCTGAGAGAGTTCCACAATTTGGATATGCCTGGTCCGAGAAATGTAGTCCTTTGGGATAGAATGAGGTAATTTTATATTTTGAAAGCTAAAGTTTCCCTTTCGAGGATTCATGATTTTTTATGCAATTTACCTATTTTCCCCAGGAACTGGCTCAATGAGGCGAAAAATTTGTGTTCGATAAAAGACATACAGAAATTTGGCTTGGACACTTTGGAAGAGGAAATTAGTATGTTAGAGAAGGAACTGTCACAGGACTATCAAGAAATTGGGTTCTGTCACAATGACCTGCAATACGGTAACATAATGATGGACGAAGAGACCAGATTAATCACTATAATTGTGAGTTCCTTACTCGATTTCAATGAAACTGTTTCATTATCGTTAACTGTTTCTGTGATTTTAAAAGTATTGCACTTTCTTTACCACTTTTCTTTCCTTCCACGTGATTCCACTTGTAACCTATGATTGTTACTGAAATCGAACACCTTAGTTCGTACAACCTGAATTCTCGTTTTCACATGGACACTAACATAGGGTTTTTTTAGTAACTTAAAATAGTGTCAACTTCTTGAGTAGTAGAAAACATTGTCGAATCTTTTTATAACAATACATCCATCATTTTTCGATTTGAATCATGATGTCGATGTGTATACTTATTGATCGACAGTTCTAGGTAGTACTTTTGCCAAATGTAACCCGTGAAGCAATCGCTGAGAGTAATTTTCTTGGCATGTCTTGCTTGCATGTAAACGTTAATGAAAATTGTCTAGCCTCATATTCAAATTGTATTCACCAAGCATGATTCGAGTTATCTGTAGTTGGATTTCCGTTATGTTCTTGCTAAAGAACGGATGTGTAAACCAACGTTTATAAACCTGTTTTGCAAATTGCAATACAAGTTCTAATAAGATTTTGTTATGTTTTCAGGATTATGAATATGCCAGTTACAATCCTGTCGCTTACGACCTTGCAAATCATTTCTGTGAAATGGTTGCGAACTACCACTCTGACACACCTCACGTTTTGGACTACAGGAACTATCCAGGTAACTGTTAATCTGTTAGTGATTCGTTCTTCATTGCATTTTCTCCGACTATAACCTTGAGCATTCAATCAAGCTGCAAACATGGAATTAATCATTTTGTAGTTTTATTTCGTTACAAAATAAATAATTTGGTTTTCTCCACTGCGTTGCATCAGGTCTGGAGGAGCGCCAGAAATTTGTCCGTGCATATCTGAGCTCTGCAGGTTAGTCTAATGATTTTGCGAATGATTTGAAAGCTTTGGTGATTCTCAACAAACTTCATCTCCAATATTCCATATAGATTACGAATCCAGTGATGCTGAGGTGGAGCAGCTAGTTGAAATAACAGAGAAGTACACTTTGGCTAACCATCTCTTTTGGGGCTTATGGGGAATCATTTCGGTAATAATTTCTACGTTTTATTACACTTTTATTCGCAATAGCTTGCGTGTGTATATGTGTTCGAGTGACCGCTTCTTCGTGTGTATAACGTAAGATACGTTCGCTGCTGGTTTGCAGGGTTATGTGAACAAAATTGATTTTGACTACGTTGAGTATGCAAGGCAGAGGTTTCAGCAGTATTGGTTGAGAAAGCCTGCGTTGTTGGGTTCTTGAGGCGAGTCCCTGTAATAACACGAACAAGGACTTTATACTCGTTCGTACTTAGTGATGTTGCTTCATAAATTTCATCGGAAATGTGAAATAGTTGTACAAATAAAGACGTGTGAGAGATTTGTACCAAAAAAAAAAAAAAAAAAAAGAAAAGAAAAAGATATGTGTGAGATATAAATATGAAATGTAGTTGTCAATGGCATTGACGGCTGATAATAATACTCAAAGGGATGATGCTCGCAAATATGTTTAGTTTCTTCTTTGTTTTGTTAATGTCTTGCACAAGTGCTTATTAGCTAAGAGTTGTTGGGTACCCTTGTGAACTTTATTGTGCATAGTTAGGGGGTGTTTTACGCCCAATTCATTCCGTCGTCTCTTCTCAACCCTTTTCGAACTGAGAGGAAACTAAACATGCGAAGATGGACTCTCATGTAGTATGCGTTCTAGTTAAACTTTATATGCGAGCCAATCAACTCCGATGGTATAAAGAAGTTGAGGTTCCAGCTCAAAATCCATTTGCAATGGAGTGGCTTACACATCATGTGTTTATATTATCCGTACACCCGATAAATTTGATCTAATACATTGGAATGCTTTAATTATTAGGGTAGTGTTATCCACACGCTAATTTCTACTTTTCACACATCCCTTTCAATTATCGACCGTCGGATCAAATGATTTGAAGAAGATCAAACAAGATAAAAATAGGTGTGTAAATAATATTATTTGATTGTCACTTGGTACTATGGTATGATAGTATTCTTCTTCACTTAGAAGTGAGAGGTTTTGTGTTCGAATCTCGTGGATGACGAATTCGATACCAAATTAGGCTACCCATTGTATGGCTTAACCGAACTTTACATTCTCTTAGTGTAAAAATATCAATGTACTAAAAATTAACACTATCCGATTATTATTGCCAAGTGTCCCGTAGATCAGTAGTACCCTTAAACGGTTGACCCGAATACGGATCCGTTTATTAATTAATGAGGAATTTGTAATTTGAATACAAACCAGTCATTGAAGATACACATGTATAAATATCCGGAAAAGGACCTGGCGATCCGAGAGATCTTGTAATCATGTCCGTTCATCGTACATCGTGCAGTCAGAAATCATTTAAAATTAAAATTAAATATAAATAGTACTTAATGAAAACTGACCGTACGATGTACGATAAATGAACATGATTACAAGATCCTCCGGATCCCAGGGATGAATCCTTTTCCTAAATATCCAACTTTACTGTACAACATATACTCTCTACGACTCAACTCGACCCGACTCAACTCAACTCAACTCAACTCAACTCAACTCAACTCAACTCAACTCAACTCGACCCGACTCAACTCGACTAAATATGCTCTCAGACGAATGCGCAAAATCCCCTTCAATATTTACATCTAACTGCAACGTGCATCACTGTTGAGTGCTGACAAATTAATCTCGCCAAAGAATGAATGTTCCCTGTATATGTAAACGTAAGAAATTTCACAAGTTTTACCAACTCGCACCGAATTTTCGCATCCATTAACGCTCCCAATCAGAAATATCCTGCATCAGGAAGCATGTTTAGGAAGTAGGAATGGAATTACAAATCATTTAAGCTATTCACTACACAAAACCGTATTACAAGACGACTTATGGGCAAGCCGCACGGACAATTGACCATTTGAGTAAACTTCGGGGCCGAAAAAAGGAGGTATTTTTACAATGTAGTAAGTACACATGACGTACCATAACTTGGGAGTTAGCGACATTAAACAAAATGATAGTTGTCGCTCAATCTAGTGCACAAACAAAAGTGACAATGAGGATTGATAGTTCTTAGAAGTAGAGGTACCAAAGTATATGCAAGGCATTAAACAAAAAACTTCAAGAATGTAACTTGGATCAATTTCAATTGAGAAAACACATCTATCAACACAAATAATGGAAAAAAGGCCGTTGGTTCGGAGCCAGGTAGGGTGAGGGGTTGACAGTAGAGTTAGAAAATCCAACAAGATATTAATCAAATCAAATGCCTAGGAAAGTACTCACCTGTTCCAATTTTAAGCAGTTCGCTCCAACATCAATTCCCATATCCATTACGATGTCCTCATTTTCAATCTCGGCATCAGTGAATGTGAGGGCCCGTTGTAGCCTCCTAGGAGAAAACACCTCAACCTCAACTGCATATGTGGCAGTCACTGGCCGATGATCAGAAAGTTTAAGTTCAGCCCTTCTGTAACTCAGTAACCTCATTGCTCGTCCATATGAAAGAATGCGGTCACACCTGAGAAATACAGTCACACTATGGTCAATTCTGTTCAAGGAACCGATAAAAATAGAAGAAACACCTTATATTGCAACGAACATGAAAATAATTCAGACGCTTGTTAAGACATAAATTCATAAAGAGGATATGAAACTTCACCCCCAATGTTCATGGGCAATAAACTACGTAATAATTTCACATATTTAAATAAGCTCCAGAACTATAAGAATCCGTGTGAGGCCTCACAAATACTCATATTTGTTTAGATTTGAAGAAACAAGTTATTCAACACGAAACTTACCACCCATAGGTAAAAATCTTTAGAACAAACCAGTTGAAGATCTTTTAGCTATTACCATAGCAATAAAACTAATTAGTATAATATCAAGCACCATTTACAGGGGAAATCCACAAAATATGAAAGTGTTACGCGCTGGTTATTGGAAAACCTACAAATATAAAAGATGCATAATCCATTTCTCAATCTCCATACATAATTCAAGGGTATTCAATGTTCTTCTGTAGTTGTAATAGATTACTGTCTTTTGGCACTGTCATCAAAGCTTATGAATGTCGAATGTCATTAAACTTCTTTAGAGATATTATTAAAGATATTATGAAACTTTTTTAATATAAATAGGACACAAATGTCGAATGTCATTTCACTCTCTTTGGTTGACAAAGAGGGTTCCTTAAATATTGTATAAATTCTAACACCTATATTACAATAACTGGATAATCATACCAAAATAAAAAATAAAAATCAAATCAGCCTTTACAAAAGAGTGGTCGACATGTATTGTGCAAAGCACTCATTGAAACAAAACAAGCAAAAAAGTAAGTCAACAAATAAAAAACCAGAAATGGAGATGAACAGAGGCCTACCATGCTGGAGTTCGCCTCCCGGTCTTTGCATCCTCCCCACAGTACTTCTCTGAATTGATCTCATACTTGTACGTTGGTGGAAAATTTAAAACACCCTCTGACCATCCATCAAATGCACGGCCTTTTTTAAGCTGTTTTGCAAGCTGTCAAGATAAACATAAATGTGACTAGTAGCTAAGTTTGGAATCGCACTTAACTTCACTGAAAGGCTAAAGTTTGATCAATTAAGAAAAAAATTTCACTGGAGGAATCTCACAAAAATGTTCCAGTCAAGTCAATAGACTTTTTAAAAGCAGAGATGCTGTACAGTTCAACACACGACTCTTTTAACGGAATGGATAAACCATCAATCATACACATTAGGGTTATATGTTTTAAGATGCTCAAATTATTGGCTTCAGAATTTCGATTTTACATTTATGAATTTGTTCCGTGTTTCTATCTTGTTACATCTTGCATCTTAAAAAAATCTACAATCCAAATACATTATCTAAAAGACCCAACTGCCTAGAATCAGTAAGCATGAATTAGCGAGCAACAAAAGCAGGCTACACAACATCAGTAAAAATTCTTAGTAAATCAAATGAAAGTTCAAGATATTCAGGGACACATTATAAAAATAAAAATAAATCAAAACAGCAAACTGTCTTAAGAAAATTACAAAAACATACCTGGTCCTTCTCAACCAACGTGGACCATGCCTTTTGGGAGATAAGATCTCGTGTTTTCTCATATGACAAATTAAGACGGTAATTTAGATCACCCAACCAAATTATTCTTCTGCAGGAAAAGGAAATATTTTTATTGTTATTTCTTCAATAGGGGTAAATATATCCTTAAAACACTATTAAATTGAAGTAATAGTATAGTTGAAAGTTAAACTAATTTTTCACATCGGTTAAAGTAGATGTGAAGCCAAGATTTGCAACTTCCTACACCAGATTAATTTATAACTTACGTAGTTATATAATTTTTCTGGCATGAGATGGTAGGATATAGGAAAACCTCTTGTAGACTATTACTTCAAATAATGTTACTGTTATAACTGAATAATTTTTCCAAGATAATTTGATGATTAATGAACAATAATTTCATCCAGAAAAGATTTCAATTTAGAAGACAAATAAAGAAAAAAATATGAGCATATATTATCTCCAAAGAAAGCATATTGTAGTTTAGCTGCAATGTACTTACTCATGGTCATAGATAGTTTTGGGAAGCCCAATACCAGAAAACGTACGAAAGTGAGTTCTCCGATGTATTTCTTGCACATCAGCATTTCTTTTTATTTCATCTGCCTCTTTCTCACCTGCTGTCAGGTGAGTGCACACAAAACAAAAAAGCGTCTGATACACAGACATGCTGACAGATATAGATCCCTGAAAAAATTGAATAACTGTCTAAGAATCAAATAAATGCCAAGAAAACTAATCCGACAATTGTTAACATTACTTCATAAGGGCACTTTCTAATGTAGAATACGAAGGCATGAAACATGAAGAAACAAGACCTAGCAGTGGATTATTTCCAGAATATGTACTACTTTATCCGTATTTGAGCAAAATCAACAAGCAGGTGTGTGATGAAAAACGTTTATGCCATAGCCATAGAACAAGGGTGGTCGAGATAATGGGAGCATTCGACTAGAAGGAATATGAGGAGAGGATAAATAATTAAGGGATAAATTCTAAGACAAAGGTTGCAACAGTAGAAACTACGGGGAGAGAGTTGTTCAAGATAGTTTTGATCACATGTAATATGAACAAGTCTGTTAATAAGTGTATTGCTTGAGACGGTTTTGATCACATGTAATATGAACAGGTCTGTTAACAAACTGTAATGCTTCAATGAACGAAGAAAATTTTAAAGGAAGGAAGATATAATAGAGATGGATCATATGGAATAAAGATATCATTAAGAACCTACAGAAATGGACCCTCAACATTAGATGGGTTGGAAATTTCAACGTGTAGGAACATGACAGGATTGTCCAGTGAAGTGGCAAAAAAAGTGTTGCAGTGACACCATAATATGGAAACATAAAAAAATTTCTTAAACCTTAGAAGTAGACCTAGTAATGATTAATCAACAGAAAATGTACATTTGATTTCCAAATTAGATAAATGGATCCACTCAATTGCTTATCCATAATTGAACAATATAGACAGACATCAATAGCATATTAGATATTACAGGTGGAAGCAAAGTGAGGAAACAACAAAAGTGCTCTAATTTCTACCGATGGTTTGTACAAGTTATCAGCTATGTGAATGAATACGTCATAAGATCCGTTCACAGAATTATGTTAGCAGAAATAAAGAAAAAAAACTGTGAGACTATCAAATAGATATTGACAAAGACAAGAAGCACATGTTAACGTTTGTCACCAGTTACAACGCTCATAGTGATGAAAAAAGAATTTAGAAAAATGGAGATAGGAATTTGTAGAAAAGAAACAAACCTTGTTACCAATGTATCCCATAACACCAACACCAACAGTAGACACCTTAACGTTCTGAATATGTTTACGCAACCTCCTACGAACCCATACAGTTAGGAAAACCCCAACCATCTGCTTGCTTACAATCCTTACATAGGATGATCTTCTTTTTCGTTTCATGAGAGATTCAAGATCAACCTGTGCAAGCAATGCTATTTCTGATGGCACATCATTAACAGTTGACTTGAAAGAATTGTACGTTTTCAAAGATTTTGGGGATTTGAAAGACTTCATTGTTCGAAAGGAATTCCGTCTTTCTAGTAAGTGCTGAGATAGCAAGTTTAATGGAGGCTCCGGCCAGCTCAAACCAATCCTTTCAGATCCACTAAGCATTCTGGTTAACTTGCCATTAAATTGGACACCAGAAGTTGCTTCATCATCTAATGAACAATCATCTGTCCGAAGGCTATATAACCTATCCAATCTCTTTGCAGGATAACTTTGCCTCAGTAAATCCTGTCCGGTTGGCATGCCTGGTTTGCTATTATCAGTAAATTCTTGAACTTGAGAACCAATATTCACTATTTCATTTGTGACTGATATACCCTTGCTGTCACCAGAATTTATGGTTTCGTCATCCAATGGATGGACTTCTTCACCAATATCACTATCACTTTCAAGTAGGATCTCCTCTTCTATATCAGGGATGTCATCAGCTGGCTTAAACTTTGATGGAGATGGAGGATCACTGAAGGATTTAACCTTGCTCATCGCAGGTCGAACTCTATCCAGTGTTTCACGAATAATGTTTTCCCACTTAGTAATTGGGCGGCTATCTTCGGCGCCAAAGATATTCCCAGCATTTAATGGTACAATCTCCTGAAGACTGAAAACAAAAAACAAAAAAGTTCACACTTCTAAGATTTACTCTTGACCATGAACAATAGATTCAGATAATACAGATCAAAGTGGTAGAGGGTATTAAAAAGGACAGAATTTTGATCTTACACCAAAAACTAATAGCAGACACAAAAATGACAGATACGGAATCCAGTACAAGTGATGCAACTCTATTTTGATAGCACTTGTTTATCTATAACTATCGTATTTTCAGTAGCAGTATCATTCACATGATAAACAGATTGTGACAGAAACAGCAAAGACCCCTAAATGAAAAATCAGTGAATCAAGGAAAAAATGGAAGGAGAAACGCTTACCCAATCACATAGAAATCAGCTGGCTCATTGACATCTAACCAACAATCAATGTCCAGGTCATCGGGTGGAATTTGTCCTCCAACATTCCATGTTGTAGCAAATACTCTGGAAACACCAAAAGTAAGAAAGATCAGAAGTTAAAGGGAAGGCCTCATAAACCACGCAGTGATTGTAGTGAATTATACTTTAACGTCACAAAAAACAATGGGAATCAACCTGAATTCCTTTGTGTTTATATACTGTGTCCTAAAAGTCTCTGACATTCGTCTTCGTGCCCTTGGAAGATCGTCTGCATAACCAAAAAACAAGAAGCAAAATACAATCATGAAAATAATTAGCGAAAAGCAGTAACTGGAACTGGGATATCCCGTAGCACAAAGTAAAATAATATAAGGCACAGGAGACTCAAATCAGAAGTTAGAACACTGGAAATGCATATGACCTTTGAGACTAAACAATGCTACAAAAGATCTAACGGACATTGATAAAACATCGGAATCAAATTATTCACTACCCTCTTCATTGCAAACCTTTTAAGCTCAGTACAAAATAGTGAAATCCTTTTTAACTCAAACAGATGCAGAGAACCGTGTTTTCAGTCATCAGTAATCATCAAAAGTAAAAAAGAAAGCATAAAAACTCGAGGACGGTAAAAAAATTGATATTTAAGAAGCATGAAGAATAAAATCTGGTTAAAGCATAATATTACCAATGGCATCATCACTCTCAGTCTCATCTTCTTTGATATCTTTAAACCTCGAATCTCTTCCCCGTTGATAAAACTCTGCAAAACCCTTTTTACAGTCAGCCTAAAACCCCAAAAGGGTATTCTAAAAACACAAAATTGAGCTCAAATTCCACAAGAGATACAGTAAAATTCCCATAATATTCAAACAAAAAAATAATCCATTTTCCAGATTCCAATTTAAACACAAACGCATCATCAGAAAACATAAAAATTGATTGTACTGGGTTGAAAGAGAAGAAGAAGAAAGGACAGCCACCTTGGGTGTCGGAGTCGGCGTCACAGTCGTCTTCGTCCTCCGTGTCGGCGCTGTAGTCGGAATCTTTGGCGGGGATGTTGAGCCACTTGCGCATGACGACTCTTGGCCAGAAGAGCTGTATGCAGGACCAATAATCCAAACAACACATGATTTCAGCCCAACTCCTCTGCACATTTCTCTCATTTTTTCCCATAATTAACACCCAACTTAAACGAAATGAAAAACACATGTCCCCTCCTACCCTATCCATATAAATATATATATATATATATATATATATATATTATATAATATATGTGTATGTGTGTGTGTCTACAGAGAGAGAGAGAGAGAGAGAGAGTACCTGCCGTGGGTTCTTGGAGCTAGGCTTCATCTGAGAATGTGAATGCATGGTCGGAGAACATAACAATTAACAAGAGGAAGAAGAAGAATGAAGTATTCAGGCTTGGAGGAACAAAAAAATTGCTTAAAATTGTGAAAACAGAAGAGATGATCGTAAATGAAGAACAAAGACTAAAGCAGCGCCACAACAGTCGGAAAAATATACAGTTCGGAGGTTGGACTCGTAAATTTCCTGATTTGACTTTCAAGTTTTTATATTTGAAAGACAGAACTACCAAGCACTATTGCCTGGCCCTGCATGCGCCAACCATCTTTTTTTAAAGCATGCATTAATGTTAATGGGATTAAAATGTACAACAAGTCTCGTGGCTCTATCTTGTAACTTGTAAGTGTAACCAAACCAATATAATTACATGCGTTCAAAATAATTACAACTTAATATTGTAGTTTAGTGATATATTTTTTAAGTTGTAAACGAGATGTATCAGATTCGATATCTCTAATTAACCTATTTAGCTACTAATTGTGTTCTTAGCCACCTCATTTCATGTCACTAATCTCAATAACTCGTGATGTTATTTTGTGGAGTGAAACTAAAACAACACTAGCTAGACTCTAACAAGAACACAGGACAAAGTAGGATTGAGAGAGAGAGAGAGAGAGAGAGAGAGAGCAAATGGTATAAAAGACCCATCACATTTGTTTCCAACCAAAATCCAAAATCCAAAATCCACCCATCACATTTGTTTCCAACCAAAATCCAAAATCCAAAATCCAAAATCCAAAATCCAATCCAATCCAATCCATTGGTTTCATTGTGGCCTCTCCATTTGTTCCTGTCCATTGGTTTCATTTTGGTCCCTTTTAGTTGAATTGACTATTAACATTTGAGCTTCTAGACTAAGAGAAGAGAGCCTATGTTTCCAAAAAAGAAAAAAAAAAAAAAAAAAGGAAAAGAGAAGAGACCCTACGCATCTACACAAATTGAAAGATAATAATTTTCTCCGTTTGTTCCTGTCCATTGGTTTCATTTTGGTCCCTTTTAGTTGAATTGACTAATAACATTTGAGCTTCTAGACTAAGAGAAGAGACCCTATGTTTCCCAAAAAAATAAAAAAAGACAAGAGACCCTACCCATCTACACAAATTGAAAGATAATAATATAGACAAGAAAATGATTTTTGCACGCTTCCTTTTTTTTTTTTTTTTGGGTGCATATCTTTATTTAATTTTGTTCTTTTATATTTTTTCTAATTTATCAATCTATTAATAATTGTCTTGTGTTGACCAATTAAGTAGTGCGGTGCCACCAAACCAAATGATGGCATTGGCAGCACAATAGCACATGCCGCCGGCCGACCTAGTCCTTGTGGCTTACATAACCAAATTAATGAAATGATTAGATTTCTGTTGATGGATGTTCAAGTATATCCAGCAATGTAGAAGAAATATAAAATATTCTGCCAAATCACTTTGCAAAAGTCATTATTTGTCTATAAATTTGAGGAGTCGTCGAGAAAACAGATCGCAATTTTCTATTCGATACTTTGTTATGTTATGCAATGTACCATGTATGGTAGACTATTCTGGTGGCCAGGTCAACCGTCAATCTTTAACCCGAATTCCACAATGAAACGATGAAGAAGGCAAAGAAATATTTTCTTATTAATGATTACCAATAAAGTTTTTCTTGTGCCGTTTTTTCTACACATTAAATTTATTTAAAACTTAGGATGATTCGATGATTCGTGTGTTGATTCAAAAAGCGCTTGCACAAAATCTTCATTGTTCAAATTTCTCCTATGTTTTGCCGTAAAGAGGATGAGGTAGCAACCGATTGTCTACTTTTGGGTTGTACACTTTGCCAACGAGATATGGTTTGAGAAACCTCTTGACTTTATTTAGGGGTGGTTTTGATTCGAAACTCGTCGTGAAAATGGATTTTTGAAATAGTCATAGATTTTTTTGGCCCAATTTCGAACTGAAAATTTTGAGATCCTGAAAAATACTGAAACTTATTTTGGTTTCTAGTCGGTTCGGTAAAGTGCGTTGGTGGCGATGACTGAAATTTGATGACGATAGTGATTGATTTGTAGTTGTGGTGGCGATGACTGAAATTTGGTGGTGGCAATGATTGCTTTGTAGTTGTGGTGGCGAGAGGAGGGATAGAAGGAGGAATTTGCTGAACTGAGAAAGAAAGGGGGAGAGAGAGAGAAAGAGAGAAAGATAGGATCTGCATAATTTAGATTGTTTATATTAAAATGATGATGAGAGATTGAGCAGATCGTGGTGCTGTGGTGGCTCGTGGTGCGACATAGAGATGGAGATGGAGGGCGAAGATATAGGTCGTGAGATCGTGGTGGTGGTTTGCTGGATGGTGGAGATGAAGATAAAGGGTAGAGATGAAGACAGATGAAAAGAGACTCGATCTGCAATTGTGGTGGCTTGTAGGTCGTCGTACGAGAGAAAGAGAGAGAGAAAGAGAGATGGTGGACATGGGGCTCGTGGGCTGTGTGGTGGCTTGGTGGATGGCGAAGATGGAGATGGATGGCGGAGATGGAGAGAGATGGAGAAGAGACTTGATTGACGGTTGAAATGAATGGAACGAAGTGAATGTCGGCTAGGGTTTTAAAGGGTATGCTAAGTTGAATAATTAATAGTTATTAAATAACATATTAGGACGTGTTTGTTTAGCCTCACTGACTGGACTAGCTTAGCCAGGATTACTAGTCCATGTTTGGTGCGAGCATGGACTAAGTTTAATAGGACTAAGTTGGACTCGTGTGGACTAAAGGCCTCACTAAGGCCATCTCCAACCGAATGAGGGCTAGATGGCTCCCTTTAGCCCTATAGCCCTCCAAGAAATTAATATTTTAATGAATAGTGTCAAGCCATATTTCTTACCATCTCCAACTGAGGGGGCCAAATGGCCATAGGCCAAACATAGCCTTGTGACAAAAAACGATCTCCAACTGAGGGGGTTAAAGGGCCATAGGCCAAACATAATTTATTATTTTAATTGAATTAATATGGTTACTTAAATTAAATTACCTCAATAATTTTTCGAGATGTAATCTCAATAATTTTTCGGATAGGATTTCGAGTGACACATGTCACTAAAGTGAGTAACTCTCAAAATTTCTTGTCGATATGTAATCTTAATAATTTTTCGGATAGGATTTCAAGTGCCACATGTCGAGATGTAATTGGTTGTGCGAATTTAAGATAGGATTTTTATCTTCGTGGCACTTCTTATCTTCAGCTTCCAATGTCCATAAATAGGATGGATATTAAGCTATAATTCACACACATTCATTTTTGCCTCTCCAATATATCTTTCAATTCAAGTTTGTAATGAATTTCAACTTTGGATCCTCTTCGCATTCCAACTAGGGGCCCTCATCCAATTCTGAATTGGAAGATAAGTGAGCGTAGATGAGACAAGAAGAAGAGGAGTCCAATGAAGAAGATAAAGCATGGCGCAACACAACGTATATGGTAGAAATGGTTGGGGTCATGGCGTGTGAGCCAACTGAAGAACAACCTCAATGGGGTCGCTCTAGTACTGGTTGCTCTTACAAACCACGAAATAGAGTGATGGTGCATGAGACTCTGATGAACAACTACTTCAACCCTAACTTGGTGTACACAAAAGAGGATTTCAGATGTCGCTTCCGAATGAGGTGTCATGTTTTCGAGCGTTTACTTCATGATGTCCAACATGTCAATCTATACTTTCGACAGAAGCTGGACAGAGCAGGCCACCCTGGTTTCTCACCTCATCAAAAGGTTACTATTGCACTCCGAATGCTGGCTTATGCCTCCCCAGCTGATGTGATGGATGATACATATGATATGTTTGAGTCTACATGCCTTGACAATCTTACTGAATTCTGTCACACAGTTGTTCAAATTTACAAAGAGTAGTACCTTCGTGAACCAAATCAAGCAGATCTAGATCGACTCATTCGCAAAGTTGAATACCGTAGCTTTCCGGGCGTGATAGGTTCATTAGATTGCATGCATTGGCAGTGGAAGAATTGTCCCACTGGATAACAATGAGGCTTTAGCGGAAGATCGAGAAAGCCAACTATTGTGTTAGAGGCAGTTGCCTTGTTTGACACATGGATTTGGCATGCTTTCTTTAGAGTCCCAGGATCCCAAAATGACATTACAGTACTTGGACGTTCACCCCTCTTCAATAACCTGATAGAGGGTAAATCATCTTAGCTTGACTACTACATCAACGTGCGTCAGTACAATATGAGGTATTACTTGGCACAAGTCATCTACCCAAAGTGGGCGACCCTTGTCTAAGTAATTGCAAACCCTGTGGATGACGCCTAAATGTGGTTTACCTTAAACCAACAGGCATACCAGAAAGATGTTGAGAGAGCTTTTGGTATTCTACAAGCACGGTGGAAGATAATTAAGGAATCGGTAAGAGGGTGGAGTCAAGATAAATTGAACTCCACCATGATGTCGTGCATCATATTACACAACATGATTGTGGAGGATGAGCTAGATGGCTATATTGATGAAGAGTCTGATGACGACCAAGATGATCCAAACAGGTCAATTAGGGCTCATGCAAAAATATATGATGAGCCTAATTTGCCTTTGGATCCAAGAATTGGTAATATCTCTTTAAATGAGTACATGAGGCACCATAGGATCAGGGCCGGCCCTGAGGGTAGCCGAGGTAGGCAGTCGCCTAAGGCCCCCAATTTGAGGAGGGGCCCAAATTTTTGTATACATCCTATTTTTAAAATATAAACAAAGAAAATAGAAACATCACAATTATCTCGTTGGTGCAGTGGAAATGGATCCACTCCGTTTTCATTGGGGTGGGCAGTTTGAAACACCTTGTAGGCATTAGTTTTTGCTTTTTTCAAATCTATGAAATTAAAGATAAATTGCTCTTTAAAAATTTTAAAATTACAAGAATTAAAAGGAGTTAAAATAATTCAACAAATATTAATTTTGAATGAATTTAAAATTTTCAACTTTAGAAAAAAAATAACAAAACCTCATGTTAGTGGGTGGTTTAAGTTTAAATTCCTATTTATTTTCAAAAATATTTTAAATAAAAATTTTATAAAAAGAAAAAACTTGAGTTTTCTTAAATAAAAAACGTACAAAGGCCAATTGTCACACGCCTACATGTGTGACAAGAGGCTAGTGAAATTAATGGCCTCAATCTTTCCAAATGCATTTTTTTCCTTTTGCTTTTGAAAATAGCCTTAAAAAAAAACAAAAACCAGAATAATCATAACTTTGTAATCATTTTTCTTTCAACCTCCTAGTCTTTTTATTTCTATTTAATGTTTAAGAAACTATCACTTGGTCCTGAAGATTGTAATTTGAGGTGGCCATAACTTTGAATTTAAATTTTCTTTTTCAATAATTTATTGTTAAATAGGTTATTCTAAAATTTGATTCACTAGTGTGTGTTGATTTCAGAAAGAACACAATAGAACCACTTGGTGTTGTTGAATTATTATATTCGTCAATCAAGTTTGATTGTTTTTTACTTTCTTGATCATCAAGTTTATTGCTCTTCATTGGTTTGGTATTGTTGTGCTTTGAAAAAAAATTGATTCTGCTGTGCTGTGAGAATAAGCTCATTTTTGCTGCTTCACGTTTGCAGCTTATTTTCACCAAAAACTGTGAAAAATAAGCTGTTTTTAAGTGTTTACCAAACACATTTTTGAGCTTAGCTTTTTTTTTTTTATACCCACTTTTTATAAAAGCACATCAGTACCAAACCAGTATTTAGACTCTTGACTGCAAACACTTAGTACATTTGCGTATAAAGACATGTGACATGTAATATTAAGTAATGTTAGTATATCTTTTTTTCTTTTGATATTAATTTTTAATGATATTCGATGAAGAAATAGATTTTTTATGTAATTAGCGAATTCTTTTTACTACATACCAATATACAAAGAGTCGGAGATCCAAGAACTTTAGGGCCCCATTTTGAAGACTCGCCTAGGGCCCCCAAATTCTCAGGGCCGGCCCTGCATAGGATAATACGTTCATGTGCCACAAACAAGTACCTACAACAGGATCTTGTTACATATCTTTGGGCCAAAAGAAGCATGGAGTAGGTGTTTAAGTTTTATGTTTTTAAATGTTTTTTTTTTTAATGTTGTTTAAGTTTCACATTATTTAAGTTTGAATATCTTCCCCAAGTAGTTCTAGGGTGGAGATTGTGTTCTTTAATGTCGTTTAAGTTTAATGTTATTTAATGTTGTTTAATGGCTTAGGTAGTTATGGGAAAAAAAATTATAATATTTTATTTTTTAATTTTGTCCCAAAAAACAAAAACAAAAATTCAAATCCAATGGTAACCTAGCGGCAGCATAACGTGAGCTAACTGTTGCTAGCTGGTGTCATGTTGACGCCAGATTACCATTGGATTGGAACCATTGGGCCGGCCTAGGGCTGGCTGTCTGGTTTAGACCAGTAGGTTGGCCTGATTACACAATTTTGGCCAGTGGGGCCCACGAGTCCTTTGTCTTAGCCCTCAGTTGGAGACAGTTTTCGTGTCATTTCAGACTATTTTTAACCCTATGGCCCTTTGGCCGAATCGATTAGAGATGACCTAAGTGGTTTTAGTGAAACCACACCCCCCCCCCCCCAAAAAAAAAAAACTATGTGATTGTTAATCCCGTCTCCAACTTCTGCACGCATGCGTCTTCGCTTGCAACTATCCCCCCATACCCATACCTATACCCAACCCCACCCACCACCTAAATCTTAAAATAAGGCTTTCCGTCTGCAACTCCGATCCCCACCTATGCCCATACCTAGCCCCTTGCCTAAATCTCAAATCCAATGAAGGAAGCCATAACAGAGAGAGTGTCAGCAGCAACGGACCATTTAACAAAAAAACTGAAAATCTCATCGTCTCCGGCAGAGTAGCGACAACTCTGTGAAATCGTTGTCAAATACCCACAGAAACCAAGTCTTTGAATCTCGATTCCCTCTTGTGATTCTTATTTTCTTTGCGCTGCGCTGCATTACTCGTTGTCCCCTTGATTTTCTTTGTCGGTCGTGGCCTCCGCACTTTCAGTTCATGCTAAATGGTGGTCCAGCCTGTCTAACAGTCATAGTTTGAAAATTATCTTTGTCTGGTGCGAAGAAAGAAAGGAAGGTGGAGATAGGGGAGAGATATGTCTGGTGCGAACTGCGAAGAAAGGAAATATGGAGAGAGAGAGAGAATTAAAAAGTGTGAAAAATATCTAGATTTTAAAAATAATTTAATTTGTGGTAGTCCGGTATTGCACCAAACGTTCCATTATACTTATACTACTTAGTTCATGCCAAGCCAATCTCGTTTAGTCCCTAAAGCTAGTCCAATCCAAAATAGTCCGGTACAACAAACGCACTCTAAATATATTAGTTACATTTCAATATCACAAGTTGAAAGTTGGCTCGATGGTTAAGACCTTTGATCTTCAAAGGGAGATCATTGATTTAAGTTTCTCAAGCCTGATTTTTGAGGTAATTATCTTACATTATATTTAAATAATATTAAATAAAAAATTATCGGTTCAAATTGGACAAAAAATTCACATTTTCTATACCAAATTTGAAACTGAACTGGTCGGTTGGGATAAAAAAATTGAACTGAAAATGTTTGGATACTTGGATCTTGAAACAAGGAGGAAGTCCTCCCTGAAAACCCAATTGAAAATGGATATGTGTCAAACAATTAAAAAATTAGAAACTTTGAGAACACGCACCTTTATCCCCACTGACCAGTCTAAGAACCAAGGTTCCATCTCTTAGGCACTACAATTTTGGCGTTGGCACCTCTGTCGAAAAAGGTGAGGGAGGTTGAAGAAGTGCATTGGGTTGGGGAGGCCAGAAAGGAGTGTATGTGTGAGGAAGTCAGATGTGCGAGAAGTTGTGAGTGGGTGTTTTTTTGCTCGTCTTTGATGGTTAGTTGTATTGTCTCATGTGGCAAGTAATGTTATACAATCAACATCCAATCGAATATATTCATTAATTGACGATAATAGGCATATATCATTTATCACATGAGATAATGTATCAATTTGGTACAAAAATGTAATCTTCCCAACAAATTTTTTAATATGATGATATATAGTATATACACAAAATTTATTTTTAAAAAGCATAAGAAAAGATCTTCCACAAGAGTCCTAAATAAAATCAAGTCCAACCCTTTCCCTTTGGTTGGGAAAAATGGGGCAATTATTGCCCAAAAGATAGAAAACCCAGTTACAGCCCAAGACAGACAATCGGGCAACCACTGGACCCTACACTGTCGGACTGCCCAACTAGGCTATCCTTGCCCAATCTGTGCCTGTGCCATTTGGCGCCATGTTGACATCAGCATGATGTTAACCACCATCAAAAGCCCACGCAAGCGATTAATAATAGAACTTGGTCGTTTGAGGGGCCACCACTGTGTTCTTGCATCTTTCCACCAGCAAAGCCGTCATGTTCACCGTAATTGTGCTCGCCGTAATGCTATTGCACGGGGATGACTTGGATTTGGTGTGGCTGAGGACAGTCTGCCATTGTTGATGAGAGAAAGATAGTTTTAAAGTGAGAATCGAGTTTGGAGAATTGTAGTGGGACAAAAGGGAGAAGGGGATTTGGGTTTCGAGAGGGTGAGTGCGACGGAGAACAGTTGGAAATGAGAGGAATAAGACAGAAATGAGGGAGATAAAGATAGGGGAGACAAAAGATGGTTCCTGATTTGTAAAAAAGAAAAATTAGTAATAGATAATTATTATTTTATAATAATAGCCTGGGTTCATTTGACGTAGTTCTAAGGAGATAATTGTCTATTGCACAATTACCTGACAATTGCCTTGAGGGGTAGAACTGCTCTAAGCGTAACCCCACCCCAAACAGATTAGTTGGACAAATGGGTGATTCTTGCCCAAAACTAGAAGAAAGTGCTTTAGCCCAGTCCAATTAGTCGGGCAACTAAGTGGGCCCAGCCCGCTCGACTGGTCCATTAGGCAATTTTAGCCTGAGCTTTTACCAAAGTGGTTTGATGTCATGGTGATGTCAGCATGGCATCATCCATCGAAGCCGACGAGCGAGACCACAAAAGAGAAGGCAGAGGCCGTGACAAAGCAAAAGAAAAACCAGAAAAGCAATTCCGACAATGCTATCCAAGCTACTAAGAAGTTGAAAACAGTTGGAGTATAATTCCAAGAGAAAGTGGTGGCCAAGAGCTCGGAATCGGAATCAGAATTAGGGGTTTCGTTGATTTCAACAATGAAGGCGGCGAAATGAGCGGAAGGGGAGGAAGAGGAAGATAGGAAAGGGTGGGGGCCAAGAGCTCGGAATATTTGGAGGAAGATGAGGAAGAAGAAGCCAAGCTAGTATAAAGCTCAAAGAGAGCATGAAGAAGAAGGATGAGAAAAAAGGGAGATGACTCTTTCGAGTGAAAGGAAGAAGGTTGTAGAAAATAATATAATTACTTAATATTATCTTTTACTAAATAAAAAGTTATAATGTTTTAATAAAAATTATCAAGATAATTCTTTTTTACGGGGTGGTGATGTGCTTAGGCAATTACTATTCATTAAGACCATTTCCACCCTTAAAAGCTTCCCTGGGCAATTAGCAACTCAATCCCCTTATGAACAATAATTGCCTTTAGTGAATAGTAACTACCTAAATGCAACTCCACCCTTGAACTGAATAGCCCAGATATTCGTATTAAGATATTATTTTTTTACAAAATAATAAAAATAATTTTATTTTTAATTTTGGATTATAATAAAAATTGGTTGAAAGTATTTGAAAATATTGGAATGTGGTGTAAGGTGGAATAATATGTTATGTATTTATAAGAAAAAAATTATAATTTTTTTTTATTATATTTTTTTGTATTTTTTAAAATTTAATTAATTTTTATAATTTTTTTTAATAATAGATGATATCATCGTTACTTCAGCCTTGTGTCACTGCCCTTAGGCATTGGGCCTATCACAAAAATTGGGCTCCTCTGGAATGCAGTGGAATGGTGTGGGCTGAAGGCTTTTTTTTTTTTTTTTTTTAGTGGGAGGGGGGTCAAGGGGATTTTGTGGCCTATCCCCTAGGGGATTTGAATGGGGTGGACTTGCTCTAAGGTAATAATTGCCTATTGCCCAATCACTTGAGCAAGTATTGCCTTAAGAGTATCTCCACCAGTTGGTGGAGGCAATGTCAATTGAAGGGCAAGGGCAATTTATTTTTCACTCTACATAGTAATTGCATTTGTGCAAGCCCACCAGTTTGGAAGGAGGAAGGGAAAGAGCAAATGCGATTACTATTCACAAACATATTTTTTTTTTAATTTTTTAATTTTTTTTCTTCATCTTATTCCTACATATCATTATCGACGTAGATTTTTGGGTAATTTTAAACGTTTAATTTGCAAGTGTGTTCAACTTTGTAAGATTTTTAAAGTGTGAACTTTGTAAGTTTTTTTTAACTTTTTGATAGTTTTATGAATCTTTTAACTTTTTAGAGTTGGATTAATACTAGTCGTTAAATTTTCAATTTTTTTTGTTGAAATCAAAGGCTCATAAATAGCCACGTGAGTGGTGAACTGGGAGACTTGGTGAGAGCACTTCCATCCCTAAAAGCCCATTGGGCAATAGGCAATTCAATTCCTCAAGTGAATAGTAATTGCCTTTAATGAACAATAATTGTCCAAGTGTATATCTACTTCTAAACTAAATGGTCCAAGCAATTTGTATTAAAATATTATTTTTATAAAATAATAACAAATAATTTTATTTTTAATTTTGGATAAAAATAAAAGATTGGTTGAATGTCACATCCCGGCCCGGGGCGGACCACTTCCCGGGCCCGCTCCACCACCGTAGCACGATATTGTCCGCTTTGGGCCCCGACCACGCCCTCACGGTTTTGTTTTTGGGAACTCACGAGCAACTTCCCAGTAGGTCACCCATCATGGGATTGCTCTAGCCCCCTTCTCACTTAACTTCGGAGTTCCTACGGAACCCGAAGCCAGTGAGCTCCCAAAAGGCCTCATGCTAGGTAGAAATGGGAATATATATTTAAGGATCACTCCCCTGGGCGATGTGGGATGTTACAATCCACCCCCCTTAGGGGCCCGACGTCCTCGTCGGCACACCACGACTAGGGTTAGGCTCTGATACCGATTTGTCACATCCCGGCCCGGGGCGGACCACTTCCCGGGCCCGCTCCACCACCGTAGCACGATATTGTCCGCTTTGGGCCCCGACCACGCCCTCACGGTTTTGTTTTTGGGAACTCACGAGCAACTTCCCAGTGGGTCACCCATCATGGGATTGCTCTAGCCCCCTTCTCACTTAACTTCGGAGTTCCTACGGAACCCGAAGCTAGTGAGCTCCCAAAAGGCCTCATGCTAGGTAGAAATGAGAATATATATTTAAGGATCACTCCCCTGGGCGATGTGGGATGTTACATTGAAAGTATTTGAAATTATTGAAATGTGGTATGAGGTGGATGAACACAGTTAGGTATTTATAGAAAAGAATTATAATTTTTTATTATATTTTTAATTTTTTTTTATAGTTTTTGTATTTTAATTAATCTTTTGTAATATTTATTATTTTTTATAATTGTTTAATAGTGGCGGATGTTACCATGACGTTAGCCTTGCATCACTGCCCCTGGGGGCTGGACCAGTCAATTATCCATTGGGTGAACAACTGGGCTCAGTGAATTGGACGGGCTGGAGTGGTTTTTTG
The DNA here is from genome assembly GCF_041283825.1 of Pyrus communis. Lineage (NCBI taxonomy): Eukaryota > Viridiplantae > Streptophyta > Magnoliopsida > Rosales > Rosaceae > Pyrus > Pyrus communis. Next base: position 32,287,040 of record NC_142569.1, on the reverse strand, counting down.
GTTGGGGAAGGGGTAGAGCCCAGTGAATTGGACGAGCTGGAGTGGTTTTTTGGTTTTTTTGGAGGAGGGGGGGGGGGGGTGGGGGGAGGTTGGTGAATTGGACGAACTGGAGTGGTTTTTTATTTATTTATTTTTTTTTATTTTTTATTTTTTAGTTTATTTGTGGGGAGTAGGGAGGGGATTAAATGAACTATCCCCTAGGGATATTTGTTGGGCTAGACTAGAAGTGCTCTGAATAGCTTACGGGTTGGACAAATTTGGACTTCAATTGAGGGGCCCCTTGTCTGCTAGGCTTCAAGTAGGGTGCAAGCCCTTGCAATTGTTGAAGGTGCAGCTGCCTTTGCAATTGTCGAAAGGGCAGCTACCCTGACAACCGCCTTGAACCCGCCTTCCGTTTTGTGAACTATTAAAGGAATTTTCTTTTGGGTGAAGGACAACTTAACCTAGTTGCCCTAACAAACAGATGTACAAGCGGAGCCACACAACTACATTTCCGGACACACACAAAGTTCCCAATGAGTGAAGCACAAAGTACAAGTCGGTAAAAGTCGTTTGTCACTTTGCCAAAATTAGAAGGGACCCCATCATGAGGTCCATACCTACCCAGCTACCCTAGAGATGAAGGGAAAAAAGAAAGATTACGTTAGCTTGTCAAATGTTGTAAGTTACTGGAACAAAAGAAATGGGAACATAGTTGGTATCAAATTCGTCATTGCATAGTTTGTATAGTTTTAAGTTGTGTATCGAATTGATAGGGCATTCAATTAGTAGTACAGTTTAATTATATATATATTTTTTCACTTCTAAGTAGGAGGTTTTAAAGTTTGTTTATGTATATGACAAATTCACAACTAAATTATTACAATGGTGCTTTCCATGCTCATTTTTTATGACTAGCCCATTGTGTAGTCTAATCTATATTGACTAGAGAAAAAGAAAAAGTAGACATGTCAAATATTTAATATATAAAACTTAGTCTTATCAAATTTACACTATTGTGACAATAGTATAATATAAATCAAATTTACGGTGCCTAATTTTTATATATATACATCACACTCAGTTAAATCACCGTGGAAAGCAGTGTTAATATATAGCTTTGTTCATCGCATGGTAATTTTTACTCGTCAGTTTATTTATTGGAGTTAATGTTTTATAAAAGAAAATAATTAATAATACCTACTATAAGAACAAGGAGTAAAGACTAAGTTCTGGTCCGAAATCAAAAATCAATGAATCCTCCCGTGGGAAAGGGCAACACAGTTTCATGCTAAACCAGAATTTAAAACAACCAACATGGACCTACCCTGGTTTTGTGGTTTTTTTTTTTCTTTCCTGTTCCTCAGACTCGGACACCCCGAATTATAAAAAGCACAAAAGTTGTTTCGGGTCTAAATCAAAATACCCCCAAAACAAAAAGAAGATCGAAGTGTTTTATACAAAAATTATAATAGTTTAGATTTTTTTTTAATTTTATTTTACTACAAGAATTTTTTCTTTAGGAAGCTCATCTTTTTAAGGTAAAAAATATTTCATTAATAAAATAGAATGAGAAACATCATCGATCAAGAATATAGTTCATACCTACAAATGTAATATAAAAATAATACAACACCTACCCTACAGACGCACATTGAACCAAATAAAAAGATACACTCATTGAAAATGCTAAGCTTTAGTGGAGTATTTACCACTACACTTACCCAATATAATTTTGAATGAGGATCCGCTCCGGATCCTCTTTGTGAGGAAGAGGATCCGCTCCGGATCCTCTTTGTGAGGATCCCCAGGATCCTCCAATCACATTCGTTCATCATACATCGTGCGGCCAGTTTTCGTCAGATATTATTTATATTTAATTTTAAATAAAAAGATTTATAATGATTTTTGACCGCATAATATACGATAAACGGATGTGATTGGAGGATTCTCGGGATCCTCACAAAGAGAATCTGGAGAGGATCCTCATTCTATAAATTTTCACCTTCTATGCCCTTTTTTTCTCCTACCAACATCGCATACTAATGTATAAGCTTTCTTTTTTATTTTTCACAAAATTGTTAGGCCTATTTCTTGCATGACCTGTTAAGTTAACATGAGAAAAAAAATAGAAAAAAAAAGAAGGATTTGGGTGAACTTGTTGACGAGTCGGATCGTTATTGGATTCCCCGTTAACAAATCAGGTCACCTGTTAAGATAATGGGTATGACACATAAACGGCACAAAATGACCAATTCGTCATGTCTACACATTAGGCATGACAATTTCTTGCATGACCTATTAACCTGACACGAAACGACATGACATATTAATGAGTCGGATCATTATCGAGTCATCTGTTAAAAACTCGTTAAAATAATGAGTTTAATACGACATGATCCGTTAAGATAACAAGTGTGATATCGACGTGAACACGATAAAGATGACCCTTTTGACAAGTCTAAAAAATTGTTCTCCCTCTAATACTCTTAACTACCAATTGACCATAGCTTTTTGCTATATATATCTAGTTGATCACTATTCACAGTTTGGTGATTATAAATGACGACAAATAAAATCCACTAATTAAACATATTGTATTCAGAGAGTGGTCCATGATCATGATGTGTCATGAGTGAGCAGAGCAACAAGTAAATCATAATTTCTTTGTCAAAGAAGGCACCGTGGTTATTGATGCAACTCAACTGGTTTATATTGATGCTTATCAAGGTGGGTGTGGGGTGAGGGAGAGTTAGGATCCTTTAATCTTTTTATAATATGGTGAGGACAGATTACAGTTCTTGCATTTTAATTTAGGTGATGAAATCATGCGCATTGGACTTAAATTTAGTTGGGATAATAGTAAAATATTGGTTCAAAACTTAAATATACATCAAAATTTGGTGATGAAAATGAAGCGATATCTATATATAACTATTTACGTCTTTGTTCAAAGAAAAATCACTATTTTAAGTTGTCACACATTCACTAATTCTCACAAAATTTGGGAGATCTGGTCTAGTAAACTATTATAAACAGACTTGTTGTCTAAATTAAACAAATTAAAAGAAACCAAGTCTTAGAGTAAAAATATTATTGTACTAAAAAAAGGAACAAACTAGAAATTTTCTTCCCCCGCTGATAATAAAACAAACTTTTATGTGATTCACTTCAATTTTTTCTCTTTTTTTTTTTCCATAAAAATAGCAGATTTTCAAAGTCCAAGAAATTTTCCACTGCATTTTGACTGGTTGCACTCATTCATTTGGTCTGTGCTTTGATTATGCTTTGTTTACTCAATTATCAAAGTTAAAAAAAAAAAAAAAAATTAAGAAGGAGTGTATAAATGAAGATAAAGTCGGAAATAATATATAAGTCATTGGTTGATCTGGATTCATCAACCAATTGCGGTGAGTGAGATAGAAAACAAAAGCCCTTGGCTAAGAAAAAAGAGATAATACATAATATATATTTATATACATAACATAGATGAATATTTAAGTTTCCCTTTCTTGCTTGATGAGGAAATTCTTTTGCTTGATTTGTTTTAAGTTTCCCTTTCTTGTTCCCGACAGAATTATTAAAGTCTTCCGTTTCCAAAAGAAAAAAAAATGCTCTAAAAGCTCTTTGAACTTACAAAAATCCCATAAAACACACGAACTAGTTGAGAAATCCACAATCCACAAACAGAATGTATACATGTTTCTACTTACATTAACATGATTGAACTGCTATACATATGGCTATGTATATGTACTGAAACAAGTAACATGCATGCATCTGAAACAGAAAGGAAGATAGAGACACAGAGATCGAGATAAAAAATACAGACATACCTTTGGTTTCATAATATATACTCTTTTTCAACTGCTTCAGCTCTTCAGATGATGAGAAGACTCTTCTCCCCAATATCCACAGAAAAGAAGGCAATTCAGCTGTTGTTCTGTTGGTAGTATGAGTGTAGGTGTTTATGAGAGATAGCTAAAGCTCTTCTTTTGTCTAAAAGGAAGGTCTTTCTTTCTCTGCAGATGGATACATTGGCTTTTTCTCGGCGTAATTGTGTTTCTTTGAGTGAGAGAGAGAGAGAGAGTTGAGCCTTATAACTATTGGCTATTATAATGTTGGAAGAAACAGCACACCTCTTTTTCAACCAACCATGTCTCTGATTAAAACATTATATATAGATATATATATATATATATATATATTATTATTTTTTCTAGAATAAAATAACATTACAGGAGGTTCTCGACCGATCTTTAAAACAATACAGATCAAACTTTAACCTAGGCAATAGTAGATTTGGAAAATTATTAAACTAGAAACAAGAGTAATTGTACTTATGACCTATATAAGCAAACTCATCCACTGCCATTTAGCTTTCAATAAATATGAATAAGGGTAATTCAAAATGAATAAACTTGCATCCCTAGCGAGAGGAAAGCACATATTCCATAATTTCTGGATAACATGTTTCATTGCCATATAAATTTTATAAGTGAAATCGTTTAATTTATTAATTTTCATTTGAAAATCATTTGAATTGGAGATTATTTGTGCATCCAAACGATGAAACAAAGCACAAAGTTATTACCAAGTAATATATTTATAATGTGACTACCAAGTAACTTATTTATAATGAACTGTCCATTTATTTGATACATTTGGATAATTAAACCATCCGATTTGAATGATATATATATATATATATATATATATATATATATATATTTTGGGGATAGTCTTCGAATGAAAATCAGGAAATGGTTGCAATTTTAAAATTATACAACGAAGATATGTTATTCACAAATGGTGGAATACATACATTCCCCGGGTGGGGGAATGCAAGTTTATTCCTTCTGGATTTGCTGAAAATTGTAGTTCTATTTTCTATAATGGTATGTATTAACTAACACTATGCTTGTGTGAGGGAAATAAACTTGGAATTTGGACAAAAATTAGAATTTTTAAATTAACATGCATCAATGTGACAACCCGTCCTGAATTATTTTTATCGAGGATGTGAAAAGACTAAATTGCCCTTGGACGTTAGTTGGCGTTGTGGGGGTGTTGTTTAGTTTGTTCTTTGGTTTGGACCCAATTGGAACTAAGATTTTATTTGTTTTTGGTTGGTGACTCAGTTGGACATCACACACATACAAACCTTTCCCGTTGACTCTCTTTCTCGAATTTTCTTCCATTTCTGTACAACCGTACAGACAAACCTCAAACCAACCCTTCCAGTTGCAGATCGAGATCATTGTTGGTGTTTTTGGACTCCTTGCAAGCTCAGGAGTCGATTCATACCCTTGGTTGGGCATGAAACCCTCGAAAACCCTAGTTTGTCACGAACTCCTATTTGGGTATTGTTCATGCAATCGTGATCGTGAAGTTTTTAGAAATTTTTAAGCTTCTAGGGAGCTTTGGAACATCTTCACGAAGCTCGGAGAAGAAAAACGAAGTGTTTTGGATGTCAGGAAGTCCTGGTTCGAAGAGTTGCAGAGGTGGCCGGAGTTTCGAAGTTTGTCCGGCGAGTTTTAGTGAGATTTAGGTCCTGAAAGTGGTAAGGTTTTGTTCCTTGCATCATAAGCTTCATTTTAGTTTAGATTTCATGAATTTTAGTGAAGAAACGAACGATTTATAATGTTTAGAAGTTTTTCCCAATTTCTGGCGACGGCGGCCGATGGTTCACCGGAGAAGAAATGAGAATATTCTATCAAAATTGACGAAATATTCCTAATAGCAGCTAACGGTGTCAGGTTAGTTTTAACGGAATATTCCTTACGGCATTAACTTTTTCGTTAGGCATGCCAGGCACGTGGGTGATTGGAAAATTTTTCTAAAAATATGGGGATGTTCCTGAGGTTGTGTAGATCATGGTGGTATATTCAAACACCCCATTTGAGCATTGTATGAGAAATTATTACCTAGTTTTGTTTATGTGCATTAAATTGATGTTTATATAGTTGTTTCGCATATAGGTGAGACCTATCATGAGGATGAGCGTAGTCAATCAAGGCTCGGGGGCTACAATCCTTCGAAATATCAGTGAGTGGGCTTTTGGTTTTAAGTATATATCTATATACTTGATTTTTCCCATAAAATCATTTTAAATGAAAGTATGTTTTGAAGTACCATGCCAAGTATTCATATATTTTATACATGCATTAGTAGTTGCATATATTTATGGTTGACATTGTGGACGCTCAGGTAAGTACCAGGTGAGTTATCGAATGTGTATGTAAATTGAAGATTATGTGAGATGTTTAGAGAGCTCATTAACCTGCACCCCGGTGTTAGTGCTCCGCCAGAGTTGAGGGCTTAGCCTTCACGTGATCGTTCACCTCTCGCACCACACACGCTCACCTTAGATCCAAGGCAGGTGCCAGCCTGTCGTACATATCACTTTAGGTGGTTCCGACTTGTAGGTGACTTGCGATACTTTCACACAGCTTTCACGTGATTGTAGCACTAGAGCGTATTTATTTACACCCAGCTTGTTGTACAGACCACTTTAGGTGGTTTCGACTTGTGTGCAAGCATATTGTTGATGAGATATATATATATATATATATATATATATATATATTGTTGATCTTTAGATTCCGCCGTATAGGTCACATTAGATGACTCCGGTTGACTTAGCATTTTCATTGTGATTTAGCACCTGGATTACATGTTCTATACTGAGACATTTGGCATGGCATAATACTGATGCATTCTGCTTTCGAGCCTGATTTGATATATGTTTATGTATTCTATTTTCTGGGAAAAGGTTACAGGTTTTACAGCGAGGGTTTAGAACTTTTGAGAAATGAAATGATTTTGAAAAGCTTTGTTTTTGCCCACTCACACTTTCTGTTTTGCGCCTTTCCAGGTTCTAGATAGGAATTCTTGTTGTTGGCTTGTGAGGGCTTCAAGGCAGTTCTAACAGACTACCAATGTAGGATTATCTTTGAGTGTTATTTAATTAGTACTTATCTAGCTGGATTGAAATTTGGCTACTTATGCTCTGATTGTGCATTCCACACTTATTTTCTCGCTAGTACTTTGGTAGTTGGTTTTTATCTACTCATATTTCTCTTTATCTTTATCGCTTCTGCACTGTGCACATGGTTACGTCACTGTCACGTGACAGCCAGCATGCCTTGATTTCGGTCAAGGTGTGTCAATCAATTTCCTTGTTTGGATTCATAAACATAGAAATTTAGGACTTTCAGGTAAAAAAAAAAAAAAAAAAGGAATTTGGGGACCTCTAATTTTCAAGTTTAAATTTCATGTGAATAGTTGTTTCCAAGTTTTCATGAGTGAGCGTTTAAATGTAAAAAAAAAAAAAAAAAAAAAAAAAACCTCAACCATGAGTGGCCACCACCACTGCCGCCGCCTACCATCATCATCACCACCACCCACCATCACTACCGTAGTCTCCACCACCACATCACCATCAGCAGGGCTGCCTACACCACCTACCATCACCACCACCACCAACACCACCTACCATCACCACCACCACCGCCACCCACCACCATCAACACCGTTGCTACAACTAACACACAACATCATCACCGACACCTCTACCATCACCAGATATCGTTGTCTCCACCACCATCTACCGTCAGCGTCACCACTATTACTAGCACATTTCCTAACTAACTACTAAATCTCATTGTTCTTTTTTTTGTTGTCAAATCTCATTGTTCTTTTTACAGCAAACAGGACACCCCATCCCTACAGTTTCGGTTTCGGTGCATTTGTTTTATTAGTAATGCAAGAAGTTAGTTTTTCTTATAAAATAAACATTGGTGGAGAAATGTAAATGGCATTTTTGGCTCGAATTCTATAAAACCAGCCCAAATTATGAGTATTCTAATCAAATTATAGTACATGTAGTTGGTTTCATTAATATAGTCGAAAAGTAAGGCATTAATTATGTTGTCTACCTTTATTATAATACATAGAATGGTAACACTAGAGAGGTATTTTTAGTACACACAAAACTTTTCAGTATATATTAAGTACTACCAAGTTATCAAGAAGCTTTATACACAACGGATATTTTGTCAATGTTAGTCTTGTTAGACCATCTCAAATGCTAAGTGCTAAAAACCTAAAATATAGCCCCTTTTTTCACTATTCTTATATGAAAATGGACTCAAATTTGCATTAGACTGAAATTTTTTGTATAACTCTATTTTAATTTATTTTACTGAATATTTTGATCTAAATTTCTTTTGTACTTAAGCATGAACCCAACCCAAATATACATTACTGTTGTAGGCATAATTTATTGAACAATTAGGGAGGCCAGAAAGAGAGGGGGTGCGGCACATAGAGAGAGAAGAGAAAGATGTGTATTTGTGAGGTGTGTTCTATTTCACCCCATTGTGTCTTTATTTATAGTAGTAGGGAAGGTTAAATCCTTACCCTAATAAGATTACAACTCTAATAGGATAATATCTAACCCTAGAGAATATTCCAAGATATCCCTACATACACTAGGATTTACACAATCACATTCCTAATCTAATAGGACTACAACACTCCCCCTCGAGTGTGTAAATACTCAAACAAATGGCGCATCATGTCTTCAGCGATGAAGCACAGTTCATGAAGTCAACGGCATAATGAGCGAATGCGAGTCTCATATCAATGAACGAATGCATAAAAGGTAAAACTCACAAAACCTCACTATGGTAAAACCCAAGGTGGGAGAAAACCCATAGGCTAAGGAGAAAAGTGAGAAGTTGCATTAAGTCAAAACTATACGTCTTCTTGACGCAAGTAGAAGAGCTTACAAGGGTATGATCAACCCAAGATGGGTGCCTCGTCAAAACCTAGTTAGGTAGCAAAAACCAGTAGGAAAAAAGCTCATAATCGTAAGGAAAAATAGTACATTCAGATCAAGTAAGTATACTTCTGGATACTCCCTCTGAGTTTGACAAAATTTCCAAATGAGAACTACAATCATTGCATATGAATAGTTTGGCATACCAATTTCTCGGACAAGCTTCTGGAGGTTGACTTCGGCGGTGATGTAGTGCAGAGGTCGACAAAGTCATCTGCGATCGGCTTGCATGACTTCAATCTCATGATGCTTTGCTGATATGATGTAGATGCAATATGTCTTAGCATTGACTTTGTTGATGTATCATGTCTTGTCGGGTTGATACATGCGACATAGTCTTTATGGATCGTCATTGGGACTCAACGATGGATGAAAAACAACAAGTACTTTGAATATGCTCAACAAGAACTCCTAACCATGTCTCACGTGTGGTGTAATGAAGTGAGGTGAGTCTTGGAATGATTGGAAGGTTTCGCAACTAAGGTTATATCATAGACCTCCAAGATATTGCGATATCCCTTAACGGTAAAGACATAACCATTTAGGGATGTGCCTTGTGCGGGTCTGATAAGTAACTAGCGTTAACATAACAAACAAGGCAAGCATCATTCTGAGGATCAAGGGGGTTAGATCCGCTCTGTATGCGTTAGGATTTGCCCAAATCCGTAGTACCTTTAGGGTGGTGGAAAACGTCTTTAATACCAATTCAGTGGTTACGTGTAGGCGTTGTGCTTCATCTTTACCAATAAATCAACAGCAAAGGAGATGTCCTATCTAACGTAATGAGCTAAGTACAACAAAGCATAAAGTTGAACTTAGATATAGAATTTTGGATTCCATAACCTCTTCAAGTGTCTCATTTGCATATAATGTTGGAAGATCACATGTATACTCAAAGGTAACACCTTAGGGGTGTAATTCGACTGGTAGACCAAAGTACCATCATAACAACACTTGAACTTCAGGTCAAGGCATAAACGAGTTTTTCCAAGATCCTTAATCTCAAATTTCATCTTCAGGTGTGAAGCAGTTTTCTCAAGCTCTTCTAGAGTTTTAGTGAGATTCATGTCAACGACATAAACTGTAACTTTAGTAATTCGAAATAAGACTTCATAATTTAACACTCAAAGGCATACTTTATATCCTTGACTAATCAAATAATCACTTAGATGGGTATACCACATCCACTGGATTGCTTCATTCCGTAAATGAACTTCTCAAACGAGTTGAGAGGGTGTTATGTGGTTTGGAACTATTTGAACCAGTCATTGTAATTCTTTTGAGTGCCTATATTGGTACATTGCAGCGGCGTAACTTGGCACATGAAATGGTTACCCAAATGCGTAAATACGAAACATCAGGTTCGTACTCAATAACCAATTGTAACATCGAAATGGTTGGGTGGCAATAGGCCTCAAGGCAGACCAACATAACTACATACAAGATTGCATAGCCCTAGGCAGAAACCGAAAGCTTGGTGCATTTACCAAGGTTTGGTTGATCATTGAAATTGCACTTTATGATCACTCTGTGAGGCTATTTGGGGTGAACATGAGGATTCGATGTTCAATTATAAACCCAAAAGACATGCAATACGTATAGAAAATTGTCAATATAAACGCTCAAGCATTATCTAATCTTCCAGACTTTATGGGATAAGTAGGGTGGTGAACCCTTAAAATCTACCAAGAGGTTTAGCAGCAATGTGTGTAGACAAACATGTAACTAGTTTGTCGATTCATCAACCACAACCATAAGTATTTATATGGTCCGTATTTTGGTTGGATTAGTCCACATATATTCCTTTGAGTCCACTGTGAAAAAAAGGTGATTTCATATCTTTTGCGAGGGATGATTTAGAAAATCAATTTCCCCAATAAGGAAGCTTGGTAACGTGTGATTATAGGCACAAAGTCCTTACTTCGGGTAAGGAGATGCATCGTGGCATCATTGTTCAACCTAAGTGTCCCAAAAGGTTATGCCAAAGCACGTAAATTGCTCGAATCACCTGGCTCTAGGTCGGCCACATGTTGTGTGTTCCTAGTTGGGAGACAGCTTATTGGGCCCAAAGTAAAGCTTCAGGCTCATTTTTGGAGGTCGTGCAAAGATATTTCACTTTATTTTCTTCAATGGTTTCAGTCATGATCATTGTTCTCTCGAATATCCTTAAGACTCAACAACGTTCTTCCGGAATGGGAAGAATATAAGGTCTCTGACATGGTAATTTAGTACCATTTATACAACGAGGAGCGTACCAATGCTCTTGATCAGGTTGGATAGACCTGAAGTCATTGCTAGGAATGTGATTTAGGCATAAATTTAGTGTGTGTAGTATCGCATTCATCGAGACAACTAACTTTCCCACATTGGTACCTAATCACATGTCTAATTGAATTCGGTCACATGTATACAAGAAACATAATTCAATTAACTCATATTCGAGGACAATATCAATAAGATTATCTATAACGAAAAATAAACACCAAACTTGAATCCAAGAACATGGAAAAATGTTCACAAAGTAAATGGTTTACTAAGGGGATTCGGCCAACAAGGTCGTCCATGTCAAAATTCTGCTATTCCAACGACCTTCGGTGGAGCAAAATTAGTTTCACATATTAACTACGAGAATGGTACTCCTCAACGACATTGGTAGAGGCATGAACAGGTGCATAACCAATGATCTATTCCATCGAGATGGAAGTAGATTTTGCAGGGTTGAGGTTCGGGAATAATAACCCTTATTCTTGAAGTTTTAGGTCTTAGGTGCCAAGGATCATGCTTCGGGCGTGATGCCACACCTTGTTAAGCCTTGATTATACCATATGTTGTAAAAAACAAACTCAAAATTGGATTGTGAGAGAGACAGACCTAGACTTGGGTTTAGTAGACACCAGCCGAAGCTAGATGGGTTTGTTCGGTAGGCTATTGCCAAAGCTGAGCAATACCATTCGGTAGGCCCCAACTGAAACTGGGAATCACCATTTGGTAGGCCTTGACCGAACTGGGTCGAGCCATTAGGTAGATTCCAGCCGAAGTTCGATCTATACCATTCGGTAGACTCCAGCCGAGGCTAGGTCTATACCTTTTTCTCACATTTATAGTAGTAATCAGATATGAGAATTTGGTAAACTTCCGCTCTCTACACTACTACTTGGAAGGATAAGAAAAGTATTTTGCAGTCAAAATTCGATCGGATTTATAAACTTCAGAATTGTACTCATTCATGAACATATTCATGGTGTGCTTTAGGCAATGTCTCGCATGATCAGACGGTCTGTAGGAGTGAGCCAAAGAGCTATGGAATCCTTGTTAGGGAGGTACTTCCGTTTGTAATGCTTCGGGTATAAGTTTTCAAATGAAGAGCATGTCGGGGGCTTATTCAGCTCTTCCATGCCATTGTTGGCTTCAATGGTTTCTCAGTAACTTGATAGTCAAGTAGAGATTCACATCTTGTACCCTACATAAAGTGATTTACATTAGAAATGTCCAAATCAGGAAAATTGAACTTGTGACGGTTCTACAATATACTAAATTAGAGGGAACAAGGTTGTGATTGGTGTTATGGGAATGAATCATCCATAAGCATCAAAATTAGAACATTAGGGTTCTAAGACATGGTATACATGAAAAATTTGGATTTTCATTGGTGTATACTTTATGAAAACTTCAGGTTCAAAGGCACTAAATTTGAAACTACAAGTTTAATTTAGTTTATGAATGTTTAGTTCATAAAAGAGAGGTTCCTGCAAGAACACATAATCCAATGTGCTGATTTAAGTGCAGTGAATTTGAGTTGCTTCGGGAACTCAAGTGTGAGCGCTTCTGGACTACGAAAAGATGTCAACGGTTCAAAGAAGAGAAATAAATTATTGAATCGTTAATGTCCAAAAGTGGGCTTCAGGCCAATAATTATGGATTTCTTGTCAGATTAATATGGCATTGGGTTGCCAAAATATGGCATCGGGTTGAAAAAAACAAAAAACCACAACCCATCACGTTTAGGGTGGTTGTGTGAGGTACGGCTTTGTAGCAAGCTGCATGCCTTAGGTTACATAAAATGGTTGCAGGTCAGCAGGCAGGCAAATGAGGTAGAGCCCAGCAGTGCTAGGCTTGCTGGCAAAGGCGTGAAGGAAACCCATTGGCTACTGGTTTTTATTTTTGGGTCAAACACAGAAGCCTAATGAAGCAAAATTGCATATAGCAAAATTGCGTAATGCATGAACGTGTGTGTGTGTATATATATATATATATATATATTGACAAATATATGAAACATATACAAGATATATCGGAAGGTAAATATAAATGTAAGGGGTTCATGCATCATGGGGAATGTTTTCATGCTTCATGGTTGTTTTAAAATATCTTCCTTTATTTGAAGCGTACCTAATTGGCAGAAAACGACAAAAGCCTTTGAATTTGTAGAAGATCCTTCTTTGAAAGCCGAAACTGCATCTCCAATGTGTTGTATCACGTTCAACACAAAAAAAATTAAATTGAATCAATAACAAGTACATCAATTTAATAAAATAATAAATCGATCATAAAAATAATGATTAAAATGTAATACTTCCCTGATTGAAGATCAAACTCTCTTTAAAGCATCGTTAAGAATGTGCTGATAACGTGTTGTAGACATAATTTACTGAACAAGGCCAGGGAGAGCGGGTGTGGCATATAGAGAGAGAAGAGAGAGATGTGTATTTGTGAGGTGTGTTCTATTTCACTCCATTGTGCCTTTCTTTATAGTAGTAGGGAAGGTTAAATCATTACCCTAATAGGATTACAACTGTAATAGGATAATATCTAACCCTAGAAAATATTCAAGATATCCCTAGATACACTAAAATTTACACAATCACATTCCTTAATAGGACTGCAACAATTACAAAGTATTAACAATACCATCTTTACTTTATCACATAATATGATTTGATCAGGTGCTCCTGCACGTGTGTGGACAAATCTTACCGAATTGCGTAATGGCAATATGTGATTAATCTTGTCACCCTATAGGTTAAATAATTTAACAACTTTATCTTTACAGTTGAGTAAGCATTACGCTCGTAACTAATGGTTAATTAATTTATAAGTACCTAGGCAAGCCAAATGGTTGAACTGGACACTTTGCCATAGATTCTTCATTGTGGGTCCCACCTTAAGTAATTTTTGTCAAAAGTGCGTATGTTACAGGTGGGTCATCATTCGAGTTAAAATATTCCACTTGATGGGGCTTCAGTCATCCAACTAGGAAAATTAGCAAAAGATTTTTTTTTAATTAAGCGATAAATTAACCAAAATTACAAAGAGAAATATTCAAATATTGTTGCGTCCTATATTTAACTGACAGGGAAAGGGGGCTGGCGGCACAGAGAAAATATAGAGAGAGATGTGTTTATAGGGTTGTGTAGATGATGTGTTATTCCCTTACGAGTATCTTTATTTATAGTAATAAGAGAGATAAGAAATCCTTCTCCTCCAAGGAATACAAGTCCTAAAAGGGAAGAATAACTAGAATAAAATCTAATCTAAGATTTACACAATCACACTTAAATAATAAGTTTATAACACTCTCCCTTGAGTGTGTAAATACTTAAATAGATTCGGCATCATGTAGAGTTGAGAAAGTCGACTCATTGACACTGATTCTGGGAACACGTAAGTCTCAATAAGGTAGGAACTTGCATAAGGAAATGTGTCTCACAAAAAACCCGAGTAGGGACAAAATCCATAGTCTAAGGAAAAATGTGTGAGTAATGCAAAGTCAAATGAAACGTCTACGGGACATCATCAAGGATATGATCAACCCAAGGTGGGTGCCTCGTCAAAACCTTGTTAGGTAGCAAAAACCCTATGGGAAAAATGCTCCTAATTGTAGGGAAAAAGAGTACATTAAGATCAAGCAAGTATACTTCAGAATAATCCCCCTGAGTTTGACATAATTTCAAAAAGAACTAACAATGTTACAACTCAGAAAGTTTACGCATACGAATTCCTTGAACATGCTTCTGAAATGTTGCATTTGGTAGTCATTTGGTGAAGAGGTTGGCCAGATTGTCTTGTGAATGGATTTGCATGACTTCAATCTTTTGATGCTCTTGTTGTAGACGTGAGAAGAAGAACTTCGACGCGATGTGCTTGGTGTTGTCTCATTTGATGTAACCCTTCTTAAGCTGTTCGATGCATATTGCATTGTCTCCATAGATTGTCCTCAGGACGTCAATGACGAGGTAAATATCGCAAGAGCTTCGAATGTAGCCCACAACTACTCTCAGCCAGAAGCATTCCTGAGTTGCTTCATGTAGGGCAAGAATTTTAGCATGCTTAGACGAAGTAGTAACTAAGGTCTGTTTAGTTGACCTCCAAGAGATTGTGGTACCTCAAATGGTAAAGACATAACCCGTTTGAGAACGCGCCTTGTGTGAATCAGATAAATATCCTGCGTCAACATAAACAACAAGGTGAGAATCGACTCAACATAAAGAGGTGTGGCATTACTTGAGGATCCGTAGGGATAGAACAAGCCCAGATCCGTGGTACCCTTAAGGTAGCGGAAGATGTCTTTAACACTAGTCCAATGTCTGCGTGTTGGTACATTACTGTATCTTGCCAAAATATTAACAGTGAATGAGATGTCGGGTCTAATGCATTGAACAAAGTACAATAAAGTGTCTATCGCACTTAGATAAGAAACTTTAAGCTCTAAAATCTTTTCATCATCCTCATTCGGACAGAAGGGAACTCGTTTTGCATTTAGCGATCAAACGACCATAGGAGAACTCGAAGGCTTCACTTTATCCTCGTTAAAGCGATGCAACACTTTCTTGGTGCAATTTGATTAATGTACTCTATCTCGAGACTGAGACAGTATCGAGTCTTTCTTAGATCTTTCATCTTAAATTTCGACTTTAGGTACGCAGCAGTTCTCTCGAGCTTTTCAAAAGTTCCGATGAGGTTCATGTCGTCGACATATACTGCAATAATCGCAAAACTAGAATGTGACTTCTTAATGAACACACAAGGGCATAGTTCGTTGTTCACATATCCTTAACTAGTCAAATACTCACTTAGACGATTATACCACATTCTCCTGGATTACTTCAAACTGGTAGAGTGAACGCCTCAGCTGAATTAAGAGTGTGTTCTGGGGTTTGGAAATATTTGATCCAGTCAATGTAAGTCATTCAAGAACTTTCATATAAATTTTCGTATCAAGATCCCTATAGAGATACGCAGTTACTACGTCCATTAGCTGCATACTCAGTTTTTCAGAAACTACCAAACTATTAAGGTAGCAAAAAGTAATCACATCCATAACGAGTGAATAAGTTTCATCATAGTCAATCATAGGGCGTTGTGAGAAGCCTTGCACAACAAGATGAGCTTTGTAACACATGATTTTTTTCTTCTCATTACTCTTCCGAATGAAAACCCACTTGTAGCCAACGGGCTTCACATGTGGAAGAGTATGAGCTACAGGTCTAAACACCTTACGTTTCGCTAGTGAATCGAGTTCGACTTGGATTACTTGTTTCTAGTTTAACCAATTGGTTCTATGTTGACATTCATCAACGGAACGGGGTTCAATGTCATCGTTTAACATGATCTTAGTAGCTACTGTATATGCTAATGCATCATTGACAATCATCTCATTTTTATACTAAACATCATCCAAGCTAGCAAAATGGACAGAAATTCACATTTCTCGGTAGGTGGATTCGTCTTTTCAAGGTCGCTTCTGTAATCTAGAATTTCCTCATGAGTTGGATAGAATGAATTGACGACAATCGAATTCACGGTAGGCTCTTCAGGGGCCTGTGTAGTGGATTTCCACTTCTGGGGGTGTGAATCCTTTGAACTAAGTGGTCTACCACGTTTGTGTGTAGTGGCAGATGATTGGCTAGCCGCTAATGTATATGGATCAGCCAAAGTGGTGTCCTAAGCCTCCAGGAGGGAAGTCCGTCGTACATTTGGTACATGCATCTTTACAGGCACATTCGTAGTTGGAATATGTGATCTTATCACTCGCGCTAGATATGTGAAAGCATTTGGCATGCTCTTAACTACGCTTTGAAGATCTAATATGCATTGCACTTCAGTTTCAGACTTAGCAATGTAGGGATCTAAATGAGACAAAGTGGGAGTCATCCATGATAATTTGCGACGTTCTTCAGGAACATTGATGTTCTTATCTCCCCATAATCGACGGGAAGACTGTCTTATAGAAGTGACAATTCACGAAATGAGTGGTAAAAAAATCGCTTGTCAAATGTTCTAAGTAACGAATGATTGAAGGAGAATCATATCTGATATAGATTTTCATCCTTCATCGAGGCCCCATTTTTGTACGTAAGGGTGGCGAAATCGGCACATAGACCGCACAACCAAAAACGTACAGATACGATATGTTAGGTTCGTATTTGGTAACCAACTAAAGGGCGTTATATGGTTGGGTCATAACAGGCCTCAGGCGGACTAACATGGCTATGGCAATATTGCATGGCCCCAAGCAGCGATTAGGAACTTGGTACATATGACCAACGATCGAGCAATCATTTGTAAGCGCTTAATGAATGCCTCTGCCGGGTTGTTGTGGGTATGAACATAGGCTACTGAATGTTCAGCTTCAACCCTAAACGTAATGCAATAGTCATCAAAAGTTTTAGATATGAATTCTCCAGCATTAGCCAATCAAATAATTTTGATTGGATAATTATGGTGGTGAACCCTGAGCTTGTTAATCTGAGCCACCAGTGTGGAGAGTGCAACGTTGATGCGGGAATTATACGCACACAATTTAAACCCTCTTTTTGTCAATTGTAGTAAGTATGTAAGTAGGGATCGTTCTGGACCGGGGATTAGGAGGGATTGTTAATCACTTGGATTTGCCTCAAAAACGTAAGAACACAATATAAAACACTATACTAGACTCAAAGAATGCAAAACTAAACTTTAAAACACTAAAACAAACCAAAAGACTCAAAACAGCACAAACACACTCAAATCTGCCTAAAAACCACTTTCTGGGCAGTTTTGAGTATAAACACAAATTTGGACGAAATTAAGTTGTAACTTGACTCAAGACTCTTAAAAACACAAACTAAATTTATTTCTAACTAATTTGACATTAAAGTAAAGGGGATTTAGGTTTATACGAAATTAAATTAAATGAACAAATTGCAATTAAAATAGAATGTAAATATGAAATTGATGAAATGGAATGAATGGATGATAGAATAGCTAAGGGGTTCATCTCCATACATGTTACACTTGCATAATAAAATGATTTCCAATTGCATTTCAATAAACCATGACTTCTCAACGCTCCAAGTTAATTAGGTCCGCTTAAATTAACTTTCAGATTTCCCTAGATTCATTGGATTGAATGGAATACGCATTACAACCAAATTATTCCTAATCAAAGTCCCTAACTATGGAATATGCATGATAGAGACATTCAACAAAGATCATTAAGTTCAACGGAAATCATAAACATCGACGAGGCATTCGTTACTATGGAATACGCATGAAACTTATGCCAAGAATTCATTTAACGCGATTGTTTATAAGCAACCTCCACTACTTGTGAATATAAGTTCGTAACTATTAGGTGAAACTCACTTATATTCTAGCGTCATATTCATGCATGAAAATTAATCGTGCACTCTCAATAAACATACATAAATAAGTTATCAATCAAACGGTTAAACAAATTGAATCCACAACTTATGAAACGCAATTAGAAGTAATCAAATCAAAATGCAAGCATAAACATATATTTCGAATTCCCCCCTAGCCAAGGGGGATTTAGTTCCTCATACGTACAAAACAAAGAGAATCAAAGAAACACCTAAACATTCCAACAACTCGAACTTGAATTGTATGAACGTTTAGGCCCTCTTCTCTTCCATTCCTCATTCGTACAATACAAAGAGTATTGAAATTAAACATTGAAATCAAAGAAACACCTAAACATTCCAACAACTCAAACTTGAATTGTATGAACGTTTAGGCCCTCTTATCTTCCTCTTCGTTGTAGCACAAGGTCTAAGGATAGTTTGATGGTGTGAATGGTTTGGGGAGTGGTGGAATGGCTGAATGAATTGTTTTTGTGGTGTTTGGATTAGTAGGGAATGGTGCCTCAAGGCACGGCACCAAGGGCAGTTTTTGGAGAATTTTTGAATATGGAAGAATGAATTAGAATGAATGCAATGGATGCTTATTTATAGGTGAAATGGGGGGAACATGACAGCTAGGAGGGAATGTGGCTGCATGTTTGCATGATTAAAGGATGCATGTGGGTTGGAAATGCATGTGCAATGAATATGTGGCTGCAATGCAAGGGGACAACCTGGAAATGAAGGTGAATGTGCACGGCAAGGATTGTTTTGATTGCTGGAATGAAGTGATGTGCACGGCAAAGGAGAGATTGAATGTGTGAATGATGGCAGATTGTGTATGTGAATGATTAGGGTGAATGTGCATGTGCTTTGACAGCTAGGTTGAATAAATTAAAGGGAGTGCATGTGGATGCAAGGTGTGAATGATTATGAGTGCATGTGTAATGTTTTAAAGGATGGAATGCATGTGAATATGCTGGAAATCTGATGGGAACTCACGACATTGATGGAAATGAATGATTAAATGTGCATGGCTGCATGTGATGAAGTGGTGATGAATGTGAATGTGGTTGAATGATTAAGTGGCTGAATTAAAGAATGGGATGCATGGCTAAGGATATAGGAAAGGTTTAAATGCCCAAGAACTAAAGGGAACAAAGTTCCAACACTTTGGTCTTCAATTAGGTCTTCAATTTCGTCCAACACTTTGGCTCCAAGCATAAGTTATCCATCCTTAGCCCAAAAGTGCTCCAAAAGTCTCCAAAATGCATCTTTTTGCTCCTTTAGCCCTTTGGACCTACAAACACACGAAAATAGCTTAAAGTACTAAAATTACTAAGTACTAGCAACATAAATGCAAGAAAACAAGCAAACTAAGGCGCATAAATATGCTCCTATCAAACGTTTCTTGTGGACAACAAGCACACGTGTGACCAACGTGAACCAATATCGTAAAATATCTAAATGGTCATCAGCGAGGTTGAATTAATCCACATATGTCCCTCTGAATCCTTTGTAGAAAAATATGAAGAATCGGGTGATTCTTATCATAAGAAGGCTTAATAATAAGCTTTCCCATGGAGTAGGTTTGACATGTGATTCTTTGAATCGAACCTAAACTTCGGGTTAATGGATGCCCGTGTGATGATTTGACACATCGCTGTTCATCCAAGGTATCCCAAACAATCATGCCAAAGTGTAATTTCGTGCTCAGTCCCAGAAGTAAGGCCGACCACATAGTGGCTTTTTATAGGGCGTAAAGTCGTAGTATACAGACCACTCGAGATACGCTTCATCTTCTCTAGAATACGCTTATGGCCATATTCGTAGGAAGTTGTGCACAGAAATTCAACTCTGTTTTCTATGTAGGTTTCAGCGTGGTAATTATTATTCTAATGTCCTTGAAACTCAACAACGTTCTTTTGGAATGTAGAGAATAGAGTGCCTCATCAATGGTCAAAATTGTACCATTGGACAACATTATACGTGCCTTACCGTAACCTTCGACCAGGTTAGATGGTCCTGCAAGGGTTGTCAGAGGTGTATTCTTAGGTATGAAGTTAATGAAATAAATGCGTTCATGCCAAACGGTGTGCGTGGTTACACTATCTGTCAAACAATTAACTTTCCCACTAGTCGTACCTAGAATAAAATTAATTGAACCAGTCACATGCATAAAAGTTTGAAAACTTAAATCCATTCAATTAATTTTTTGAGAAAAGTTTATGAACTTCAGGTTCATAGTACCTGCAAACAAACGTATATATATACATAAATATGCAACAAGAAAATGTGCAAATAGTTATTCAAGTCTAAAATTATAATTGAATTAATTATTTGGACTTCAGGCATAAATAAAAGTGCGGGTGAAAAAAATTATAAAAACCAAATTGTCTAAAAAAAATAAAAAATTAAGCTCGAGGGCCCAAAAATATAGGCCAAAACCCACGGGTAGGTTGAGCAAATATGTGTCGTGTAGCCCAGGCCCAAAAATGGGATGTGGTGGACATAAGATGATCAAGTAAAAAAGAATTCGACTGCGAGCCTAGTAGTAGCAAACGAGCTGCAAAAATAGGGTCCAAAACAGAGGCCCATATGGGCACTAATCAGATGAGGCGCAGTGCAGGTGCATCGATGCACCAGCTACAGGCTGGGATCACATGCATGCAGGAACACGGATGCACCAGCACGGGGCTAGGATCTGGTGCAATGGGTGCATGTAGGACACCATAACCCTCGGGCTTGTGTCACGTGTTGGGCCGAGCCGTGGTGTTGGCCACTTCAGGCGAGCCGGTTGAGTTCTGGGTTGAAAACCATGGTGCAAGTTCGTGAGTTCGATGGAGAAAAGGTTTTCTAGATCAAGGGATTTAGAACCAAAGATTCAAAAAAAATTTCAAAGGAATTATTTTGGAATTCCGTTCAATTGTCGTCCACGACGATGAAAGTAGCCTAAGAACACAACTTTAGGTCTTGGTTTCCCAGAAAAGAAGACGGCAAGGTCGTGGCTTGTGACAACGAGGGGGGTTTTTCTGGGTTTTGGGACGACGCCAGGGACGATGTCGTTTTGGTTCATTCACGGGGGTGGAGCTTCAGGCTCCACGGGGTTGGCTTAGGCCCTGAGTTCAAAGAACCCTAGAAGAATTATGTTTTAATTTTTTTTTTTTCCCATTAGTTCAATGCATATGTATTCAAATAATTTAATGCATGGACATATATTTGATGCAATTCATGGCAATAACAAATTGACATAATTCAACAATTATGGATATAAGGCATACACAATTTATGTAGAATCTAAAATTCAATAAATGTAAAGTTAGGTCATGCATTGTCACATCCTGGCCTGGGCCCTCACCACATCCCGGGCTCGGCTCCACCGTAGCACGATATTGTCCGCTTTGGGCTCCAACCACACCCTGACAGTTTTGTTTCTAAGAACTCACACGATAACTTCACAATTGGTCACCCATCCTGGGATCGCTCTCGTGCGAACTCGCTTAATTTCGGAGCGATGGAACCCGAAGCCAGTGAGCTCCTAAAAGGCCTCGTAAAGCTTACAAGATCCACTCGCCTGGGCGATGTGGGATGTTACAATCCACCCCCCTTAGGGGCCCAATGTCCTCGTCGACACACATTCGGCCAGGGATTGGCTCTGACACCAAATTGTCACATCCCGGCTCAGGCACCACCACATCCCGGGCTCGACTCCACCGTAGCACAATATTATCCACTTTGGGCCCCGACCATGCCCTCATGATTTTGTTTCTGGGAACTCAAACAAGAACTTCCCAGTGGGTCACCCCGACCACGCCCTCACGGTTTTGTCTCTTAATTTCAGAGTTCCGATGGAACCCGAAACTAGTGAGCTTCCAAATCGCCTCGTGCAAGGTAGAGATGAGAATATACATATACGGCTTATAAGATCCACTCCCCTGGGCAATGTGGGATGTTACATGCATTATGGTGAATGTTCATGCTATCAAGGATGCAAAAACATCGAGATAAAAACCGTTGTTTTGAAAGAACTTGATTGCGTGATGATATTGGTGAATTGGTTTGATGCAAAAAACTTCCCCTCAGATTCCTAAACGTAGCGGTAGCAATGTGCTGATAACGTGTTGTGGCCTATATTTAACTGACAGGGAGAGGGGGCCGATGGCATAGAGAAAATATAGGGAGAGATGTGTTTGTAGGGTTGTGTAAAGGATGTGATATTCCCCCTACGCAGTGCATTTATTTATAGTAGTAAGAGAGAGAAGAAATCTAATCTCCTCCAAGGAATACAAGTCATAATAAGGAAGAATAACTATAATCAAATATAATCTAAGATTTACACAATCACACTTCAATAAGAAGTTTATAACAAATACGAATATGTTGTGATTAATAAGGGGCAAATTTATTCTAATTAACGTGATTACGCTCATGTCTTCGAACTAAAAGAAGTTAAAATAAAAGCAAGAAAAAACTAATTAAAAAATATTATTCTTTTGTTTGCTAACTGCTAAGAATAATAAAAACTAGCATAGTGGTTCCTGTATTTGTTTTTTCCTATACCATTTGGCAGCACCTTTAATGCTGTTTAGTGTACACTATTGATTCCACTAAATGCGATTTGTTTTCCAATTTTTTATTGGGATATGCTATCCACACACCTCCTTTTATTTCTTACACACCCCTTATTAATTTATGTCCATTGATCTTCTTCAATTCATACAATCTGACGGCTGAATACTAAAAATGTGTGGAAGAAGTAAAAAATAGTGTGTGGATATCACATCCCTTTTCTATTTAGCATTGTGGTAATCGTGTGATATACCAATAAGAGAGGTTCAACACTTTTACAAGGTACAACGAGAAACATACATGATACGTCAGATTATACGTAGTTATATTAGTTAAGTGATATTTATTTTTTTCCATATTAAAAGAGGTTCATACCTTATAGTTTAAACTCCCTTCTTTGTTAATAAAAAAAGGGAATTGTTATTAGCATTTTAAAAATCTCATTTTACACTCTTCACCAGTGTATTTTTCTTTT
This sequence comes from Pyrus communis, assembly GCF_041283825.1. Taxonomy (NCBI): domain Eukaryota; kingdom Viridiplantae; phylum Streptophyta; class Magnoliopsida; order Rosales; family Rosaceae; genus Pyrus; species Pyrus communis. The sequence goes on along the minus strand of NC_142569.1, from coordinate 32,263,552 downwards.
TAATTATGGAAGGTTTGGAGTTCCAAATGAGATTTTTAGAGTGCTAATAACAATTCTCTAAAAACTTACTAAGCAATACCATGATGATGCATGGATTGAATTTTTTTTTTTTTGGGGTTGAAAAGCGTTTAGGGAGGGGAGAGGCTATCCCATTTCAGGGCTAGGATATACTGCAGGCCTCTTATAGATGGGGTCTTAGACATTTTTTATTGTTTTTACAGATCACCCACCAAGAGGGATTACCAGCAGCAGTACTCAAACATTGGCCTTGCTCTAACGAAGAGAACAATCTTTACCAACTCAGCTAACCCTCGTGGCGATGCATGACTTATTTTACCATAAAACTTATATTACCAAGGGGAATTGCGGGTGACGAGATTCGGACTTATATCCAACATTTATTGTTTACGTCTAATATAACTTATATAAGTGACAATATTGCTTTGTTATCTGACACTATAAATTATCTATCTAAAATTTCTTATCCAACAACATATACTATAAAACCGCCATCATCTTTGACAGATTAAGCTAATTTTGTAGTAGTGTGATTTGGTATTCTGTTAGTTAAAAGAATAAGTATGCATTAATTTTTGTTATATCAAATGAAAAATTATTTAAGATCGATCAAGAATGTAACCAAGATTTCATACACTAAAAATCAATGTATCGGGTTCATATTTGTATGCAAGAGCGAGCATTAGAAAATGTAACAATTATGAGCTCATATTCTAACCACCTCAATTTTGAACAACAGTTGTTAGTAGCACTTACTTCCTCTCTACGCCAAAAGCATATGGATTATGGATGTTTGCATGTGCATTTGGATCAACATTCATATATTTTTGGTGATTTTAGGTGACAATTAGCCAAATTGTTTTGGAGTTTTCTTGTCCTAGCTAAATAAGTAGGGGGTAATTAAATGGAGTAGCGTACTAAATTTAGAAATTGGAGTAGCTACTTTGTGGACAAATTTTGCGGTATTCAAGTGGGTGCTCCACATGTCATAATATAAGTGGAGGGACACAGAAAAATATATCATTTTCTTCACTTGTATTATGACATGTGGGGTACAGTTATATTATACCTAGGGTTTATATCTAGCCGGATCCACCTTCATTGCTATATACTCAAATTAATTAATATAGTAAATTTTGCATGTGAAGAATGAACTAAAAAGTTAATGATTGATTTGCAACAGATTATTGTGATTAGAGTTTAGGTAACGTGGCATGGCCACATGGTGGTACGAAGTTTATCAAATGGAATATAAATATTGTTTGTTGAGTTAGCTAGCCCTTTTCTTTGACAAGTTTATCAAATGCCCAATTTTATGGGAAGTTTATGACTTTTCTTTGAAAATACGTTATTTGCATTCCCCTTTGAAAAAAAAAGAAAAAAGTAGTGTATCTAAATGTATCAAATAAATGAACACTTTATCACTAATATATTACCTGATACGCGAGCGAGTCAAATCATCCATTTATTCCACACATTTGAATACCTAACTTCGATTAGAATGATTTGTTATGGCAAGGGCTTTGAATAAAGATTAAGAAGTTGAACGGTTTCGATTATAAAATTTATAAGGTGAATATAAGTTATTCGTAAGAAGGGGGATATATGCATTCCCTTGTGGAGGAACACAAGTATTATCCTAAAATTATTAGTGTACATCATGGAATTAACCATCTTAGTTATTCATTTTTGAGTTCCCTACCTTCATGTTTCACGGTGTTGATATTAATATTCAACGCCTGAATTACAAGAAATGTAAAGTTACAACATAATCGTTAATAACACAAAATAGAACTTATATGTGGGAGTTCCGTTTCTAATACCATTGAAGTCTTTTGTGATAAAAAACCAACACATAGTCATAAGTAGTCTATAAAATATCGATATTGGTTACCTTCGACAGAAATTATAGAAATTTGCAACGGGGTGAGTATATCACTCCATCCTCTTTTCCATATCGATCCTTGATTTTTCGAAAATTTTGACATAAATAAAAACAATATCATGCATATTGTAATTGGTAGTTAAGTTAGAATATTATTGGTGATATTGATAATGACCATGCTAGGCCTAAAATGTTTATCAGTTATTACTGTAACTAACAAGGTTGGTGTTTAATACGTGGATGTCCTAGGATACTATAAAGTATTTTGTTATGCGTGAATAAACTTACGTGTTTGCCTCACAAAATGATTGTTCAAATTAAAGACTACCGATATTTTTTTATAAAGGGTACCGATTAGACAAACCCTTTTTCTAAAAGTGCAATATTACCATTTTTTTTCCAATTATATATGTTATATAATTATTTTTTAAAAAAGTTCTCTTAGACCATCACAAATTTTGGGTTAAAACTTAAAATTTAGGTTTTAAACTAACCCAATTATTCTCTAATAGTTGGGCCTAAAATAAGTTTTAAGTTAAAACCTAAAATTTGGGCAAATTAACCCAAAATTTAAGACAGGGTTAAAAGGCTGGCTCACCAAAATTTAGGGTTTTTATTTTTTATTTTTTATTTTTTAGTAAACGATATTATCTGTACTAAGAGATTCTGAGAGTGGACTAAACCAAAATTTAGGTTTTAAACTAACCCAATCATTCTCCAATGGTTGGGTCTAAAATAAATTTTGGGTTATAACAAAAAATTTGGGTAATTTTTAATACATTAAATCCAACAATTGAGATCAAATATTATCAAATCTAAAGGTAAAAAAAGGATCTAATGCCCAAAATTAGATCTACCTACTACAACAATTTAAAAAATTCTAAATCATAATTCACCCAAAACTCTATCAATACATGTTTCATGAGGTCGATTTAGTGAATTTTCAACTTTTGTCTAAATCTAAATATGTTTAAGTTAAAATGTTTATAAAACAAATTATAATAATCAACATCAATTTTATTTTGAAAAAAAATTACCGAAAAAAAAATTAGTCTAAATTCATTCTTTAATAATTTTGGACTAAAATTTTAATCCAGAACATTGGAGCAAAAACACTATTCTTGGATTTAAAATTTTAAGTTTTAATTTAAGAGTTGAAGTAATATTTGATTAAAGTGCTTTTAAAACAATTAAAATTAAATGAGCTAAATTGCGACGATTAAAACTCCCGGACTAAAATGAAACTTCACTCAAACTACACCCACTCAAACTACATGCAGTAAGATCATGATTTTGGCTTACTAACCGTCAACTGTTTGAGACCTAATTAACAAGGCAACAACACTAAAGATATTAGAAGTGGTTAGAAAAATTGGTCCTGCTGCGTGCTCCCAAGCCTCAATATCGAGAACTCATGGTAATTTGATGGAAAAAAATAAAACCCTCATGCAGAGGCAGCTTGTTATTTTTTGGAAAATGCATGGTCGGACGGACTGTCTCCCGTATCACTACGTGTCAAAACTCTGAGTACGTGCCAAACTGGGAACGAGAAGAAAATACACATTGGGGTAACAAGTGAAGAAAATTTGACCTCACATAATTTATAGGACAAAACACCTTTCGAGTGCCAGAATATATATGTAGACTTCTGTACTCGATGAGTGTCTCTTTCGAATTTTGGGTTAATTGACCCCAGCACTTGGGGTTCAAATTCATGAAATTATTTGTTTCGTGGTTACATTTAGGTCCCTTGTGGTATTTTTTTTTTTTTTTGGTAAACGGAGAATTCCATTCCAAGGTAAAGGTGCCAGAATATACAAAGAGAGCCTAGCAAGAGGCAAGCACAGAGCTAGACAAGCAATAAAATAAAACAGTGTAGAGGGGTACAACAAAGAGGACACTGCACCCATATGCATGTGTCACCCCCTACACTGCCACAACAAAATTAATGAGGACAAGGTAAACCGTCATTGTTCAATACATGTACCAACGAAAATGGGGGCCGATTGACCCAAACAACATTGCACATCTCCAGATTGCTTAGCGACGCTAGAGAATCCGCCGCCATATTGGTTGATCTTGGAACCTAAGACTAGTGACAATTCTAGAAAGACTCCCCCAAGTTCTTAACTTTCGCCAGGATAAGGAAGGCCTCCCAACTGACATTTTCAATCAAGCCAGATAAACATGAAATGGATTCAAGGGAATCAAGTTCGAGCATTATGGAGCTATGACCCAACGAGGCACCTAACTCACACCCTTGGTAGCAGTGCAAATGCTTCAGCTGTGGCAACGTTCGGGGCCATGATGCAGGTACTTCACTACAACAATGAAATTCCCCCCCCCCATAGCTCGCATCACCACTCCAGCAAACCCAGTTTTAGTCAACTTGGACCAACTTGCACCAACATTCACCTTTAAGAATGGGGAGGTTGGAGGAGTCCATTTGAGCACCTGTCTTTCCCTGTTAGTAATCGAAGTCCCAATAGCCCTAGGCACACTCAACGCATTCGAAAATGCACTTACTGAGTTGGAAATTGTCATTAAAACCGTTGTTGGGTTGATAGGCACTTGGTTGAACACAAATTCACACCGGGTTTTCCAAATATACCAACAAGAAACAGCCACATATGCCTACACCCAATTACTACTCACATTAGACCCAAGGTTGGAATTAAAGACAGATTGCAGCCAACGCAACCAATTAGAAATGCCTTTTTGTCAACTTGGTAATTTACTGCCCCACCAAACCATATGGTCTCGACCCAATGGCAGAGGAGTAATAGATGTTCTGCTGTTTCATACTGGCTACAGCAAATTCGGCATGTTGGGTTGGGGGAAGATTGCCTCCTAAATATCATAGTCATAGTTACTATAACATTGTGTAAAGTACCCTATATGAAATGACCTATCTTTGACGGCACCTCCAACTTCCAAATGACCTTCTATGACCACCCCGGAACGGATCGAGAGGAGGAAGAGTGATGATCCCTTAAGGAGAGAGACCTTGATTGCACCCAAAGATACCTCGACCTGACTGAGTATTTGTCATTTCTACTTGCCGCCCATACCAGCCTATCCTTTCTCCGCGGGTCCCTAATTGGAGTCTCCCTGATTGCCGTTTGTTCCTCTATAGAAAGGAATAGGTGAAGAAAATTAATGTCCCATTCACCAGTTATTGAACAAATCAAAGAGCATACCCTGAGTGTTTCTTATCACCGCAACCCTACTGGTTGGAGTAAGAAGTCCCTTTGGTAAGGATGGAAGCCACCTATCGACCCAAACTCGAACCTCCTCCCCACTCATAATCTGCTAATGAGCACTTTGCAATGACAAATCCCATCCCACTAATAAGCTTGTCTAGGCCCAAGAGGCTCTACCCCATTTTTTAGCATCCAAGAATGAAAAATTCGAAAAGTAATGGGCCTTAATTACCCTAGCCCAAAGAGAATTTGGTTCATTTATCAAGCGCCAACACTGCTTGGCAAGTAAAGCATAATTAAATTCTTGAAAGTTTCTAAAGCTCATACCTCCCAAATGCTTTGGAAGACCCAATGTCTCCCTTGAAACCCAATGTGTTTTCCTCACCCCCTACTTCCGACCACCAAAATTTAGCAATCAAGGCATCCATTTCATTACACACCACCACAGGAAACTTGAAAATGTTCTTGGGATAAGCAGGAATAGCTTGGGCTACGACTTTAATCATTACTTCCTTCCCTGCTTTTGACAAGGTACTTTGTTTCCACCCTTGCATTTTCCCCATGAGTCTATCCTTCACATAAGCAAGTCCCCATTTCTTTGATCGACCCTTGCAGGGACCCCTAGATAAGTGCCCAGGTTATTCACCACAGGCATGCCAAGAATATTACCTAACTTAGCAAAGACATTCGTCAGAATGTTGGCCCCGAAGTACACACTAGATTTTTGCAAATTAACTTTTTATCTCGAAGCCGAGCAATACGCATTGAGGAGGTTGACCAAATTCCTACAATTTTTCTTATCCGCCTTCAGGAATATCAGTGTGTCAACCGCAAAGAAGATGTGGGAGATGACTTGCCCCATAACACACACCTCTTCCAAAAGCCTCTTCTTAATAGGCCTCTGGATCATTCTGGATAGAACCTCATCCACCATGAGAATAAGGTACAAAGATAGAGGATCTCCTTGTCGAAGACCCCTCGACGGAGCAAACTTGTTTCCTGGTTGCCCGTTGAGGATGATAGCAAAGTTCACCGACGTCACACAACCCATGATAAGCTTCATCCACGTAACATTAAAACCCATTCTCTATGATCGCCTCTAAGAAATCTCATTCCACTCTGTCATAAGCTTTTTGCATATCAAGTTTGATACCAAGCTTAAACTTGCATTTCGGTTTTCTTACCGTGAGAAAGTGAAACAACTCATAGGCAATCCCAGTATTGTCTTGTATTTGTTTACCCGCAACAAATGCATTTTGCGTAGGAGAGATAAGCTTCAACAAAATAGGTTTTAGCTTATTCGTTAGAACCTTAGATAATACCTTGTATGAGTAGTTGCAAAGACTTATAGCCGAAATTGCGTTACCCATTCCAAAGTTGGCACCTTTAGAATCAACACAATGTGAGTTGAGTTTAGTTTGCTTGGATTATCATGCCTCTATATCATAAATCGGACTAGTCATTCACATCTCCCACAATGTTCTCCCAAAAGGATTGGTAAAATACCCCTTGTAATCCGTCTAGACTCGGAGCTTTGAGCCACCCCCCCATTTATAGCGCTGCATCTTTTATCTCCTCCTCCGTGACCAGCGCTGTAAGTGACACATTCATCTCTACCGTGACTATTGGGTTTAAGCTATCAAGTATTGTCCCCCAGACCTAAAGGTGTTGTTAAAGTGCTCATCCACCAACTTTCACACCCGACCAGGGTTCTCCTCCCAAGCTCCGTTTACATCTTTGATTTTTGAAACCTTATTCATCATGCATCGTTGTAATGTGGATGGTGTGATAGAAACTAACACACAAATTAAACCCTATAAATTATGCAATTGTAGTACAAGTAAGTAGGGATCCTTCTATTCTGAGGATAGAAGGGATGATAATCAACACAAATTAAACTTATAAAACTGAAAACTAGGTTAAACTAACATCAAAACAATGAAGGGGGGAGATTTTAGACGAATTTAATGAAAACAAAATTACATGGTAGCAAGTAAATTAAGTTGTGAATGAAATATGGATGAAAGGATAGCTAAAGGATTCTTCTCCACACATTAATCATATGCATACAAATCGATTTCTAGTTATTCTTCCTATAAACCATGAATGACAATGCCCCAAATTAATTGTAAACAACACTAATTAACTCTCAGATTTTCCTAACTTCATTGAATTGGACTCAGATATGCAACCAAATTATTCTTCTCAAGTTCCCTAACTATGAAAAGCATGATAGAGATACATCTCAAAGATCATTAAGTTCTATGAAAATTATAAGCATTGACAAAGCATTTGTAACTATGAAAAGCATGATACTCTTGCCAAGAATTTACTTAACTCAATCATGACTAGTGACTTTTACTACTTACAAATATAAGTTCATAATGATTAGGTAAATTCCCTTAAATTCCCTTATAAACATTGAAACTTAAAATAAAGATAGAAAGAACTCTGAAAATTCCAGCAACTTCAGTGGGTGAATGGTAGGCATGGCACCCCCTAAATCTCTGCAGGACTTTCATATATATAGGGGAAAATGGCTGAATCCAAGGAACAAAGGGTTTTGGCGTTTTTGAGTTATTTTAAGACTCTAAAAATTAGGTAGAAAGTGTTGGAATGTGATTAGGATTCCTCCTTGCAGCTGGAGATAAGATAAGATAATGTTGGATAAGATAATATAAGATAAGATAAGATAAGATACGATAAGGTTCCTCTCCAACTAGGATTCCTTTTTCTTGTGTAATTACTTGTCTTCCAAGCCTCAACTTTAATTTCTCCAGATTTTAGCACATGTCTAACACCATTTAAACACCAAAAACGTCCAACCCAAATGTTATCCACGCATGCTATCCAATCCATGCTCCAAATTGCTCCATTTGACTATTTATTGTCATCTTTACCAACTGGACCTACAATAATACAAAAATAACTTAAATTACCAAAATAAATGGAAATTAACTAAGTAAATGCAAAGAAATAAGATAACAAAGTCGCATAAATATGCTCCTATTAGTAAACTGGTGGAAGAACTTGGTGTTTGCATCTCCTTCCTGCAACCACTTCACCCTTGACCTTTGTTGCCAAGAGCTTTCCTTCTACGCCCATAATCCATCAATCAAACTGGATTTTTCCTTTATCGCCTCAATGTTTGCTCCCGAATTTTTGTGTAATTCCCCCAGTTCATTGAGAAAGTCCTCTATCTGTCATCCCCTCAATTTGAACTTGCTACGGCTCCACCTAATAAGTTGAGAGCGACAATCATTAACCTTTTCAGCCATCTCACTGGGGCACTCTTTTCCTCATGCTTTTCTTAGCATCTTTTCACTAGCTCTTTGCATTCTTCTTCCTTAGCCCAAAAGGCTTCGAATCGAAACATTTTTCTGCCCCTCTTACATCCCAGGTCAATTTGGATAATAATCGAGCAATGATCTGACCCCAACACCGTCCCATGAATAACCGTGGTGTTCAGCCAAAGGTCCTGCCAATGTTTGTTGATCAGCCCCCGATCCGAATGCTCTTCCACCCACATCCCATTCATCACGCCTCTCCATGTGAAAGATGGACCATTGAAGTCCAAATCCATCAACTTCGTGGAGTTCAAGTATTCCTTCAGATAATGGGGCCTATTATATAACACCTCTGTCCCGCTCGACTTTTCAGAGTCCCAAATAAATTCATTAAAAGTCTTATCAATATAGCCATGGAATAATTAAGGGAGTGAAGTGAATATTCATCCACCCCCAGAATTCTTCATTTTCATTCCTATATGATGTCCCGTCAACTCCAGTGGCCCACACCCAAAGTTGTGCATCCTTTCCTCATTTGAGTGTCAATGATATGTTTTGAAGAATAAATATTTTCGACCTCCACCTAGTCATCCCAACACGTACTTATTCCACACACTCTCCCGAATGGTGACACATTAAAACCATTTGGAGACCTTATACGCCTCCATACTCCATCAATTCTATGATCCTTCATTTTTGTCTCCGATAGAAAGATCATAGAGGGTCTCAATTTTCTTATTTACCCATGTAGGGCCCGAACTACCATGTTCGACCCAAGACCACGGCAGTTCCAGAATAGGTGTATCATGGCAAACGTGCGGTTGTTATGGGCTAGCCGCCACCATCCCAAGCTAATTTGCCCCTTTTTTTAGCCAGTATTGCACTCTTCTCCGATTCCGAGACCTCATCCATGTATTCCCACATATGTTGGTACTCGATTGGGACTTCCTATAGTTCTTCCTCTGCATATAAAGCTTTTTCCACCATCAAACATCTCTCATTGATACTCATACCTCGCAGCTTCTCCGTCGTCTATTCTTTTCTCTCCTCCTTGTTTCCACGACTTTTAGCTTTCTTTTGTGAAGACTGCATCATTTCCATACCCTGTGGGTCCGCTCCCCTCTTCGCAAGGCTGGCCTCTGCCAGTTGGCTAGAGAAGGTAGCCATCTCTTTCCTTTGGATCTCTACTTGTCTAGTCCCCCCGTCATCTCCACTCTGTGGGGTGCAATTTTCTTCATTAATTTCTTCTATTTTGACTGCCTATCTGTTCCCCACTTGTTGTTGTAGAGCAATGCTTGGTGGTTGAGGGTAACTCTCATGCCCAAGTCCCCAAAAAGCATGCCTCATCCCATGCGGCACAATCCGCTGATGTGTAAGATTCGCTGTCCCAGCCACCATGTGAGGTTTCCTATGCCATTTCTTTCTTCCATGATATTGTGGAGATGCCATCTCACCATACTCAAGGTCCTTAGAATTGCTATTGTCCTCCCCTTGCCCATCCAACCTTGTAGTGTTCGAACTTTCCTTGGAGATTGACATTAAATAGATTCTCACATCACCAACATGTCACATTTCCCCTACCCCATGAATCAGGGGTCTTATAACCTCCACAGTGTCTCAATTAGTCCTGCTTTAGTCCATTCTCCATAACCTGTTGCACCTCCCTTGTTGGGCTCGAAGAGCACTTCGTGTTTGCATAGCCTATTCGTCCACATCAATAACAAAACTCTTGTAGGCGCTCATAACAGAACTCCACCCACGTATCTCTGTTATTCTCCATTCGTAACCAACATCCAATTACTAGCAGGTTCGAACTAGATCTCGTACTCAATAGATGAAAATGTACGTTGCAATGCAATTGCAAAGTTATTCTGAAATTTGGTGCACTGGGTATGTCATAAAACCTTTGAATTCAACATCCATATTAGGAAACACAGTATGAAGTAGCTAGGATTGCCTGCTTTTTTTCATCTTTTTTAAGAGAGAGTTCGAAGAGGATTACATAGGCACGAAATTTATTCTTTTTAGTCTTACTATTTTAGAGGATTATAACATATAAATTTCTTTAGTGAGTAATATATCTTTTGCCTTCAAGTTTGACATAGTTTTTTCATTTCTTTCTTCAACATACATTAAACACATAGTGAATAATCAATTTTAATTTAATTATAGACATCAAATGATACCTTTAATTAATTGGTCTATACTCAATTATTAAATGTCTTATAAGCAATAGTGGAGCCAGAAATTATTTGGTAGGTGGGCTAAACTAAAATTATTACTACGAGATCAAATGGTTAAATTTTTTTGTTACTTACATAAAGTTACACAATAACAAGCCCGAAAGCAATAATTTAACGAAATTTAACTTGGAATAAAGCAAGTTTCAACTAGATTTAACAAAGAAAACTTTTAAAGTTGCAACTTATGATAGAAAGAAACATGCATCATCAATCTTATCATAACAACCTAACAAATAAAAAGAAAAAAAAAAAAAATAAAGTATTCAAGTTGATACTGGTGCATTATCATTAGATGCAGAAGGTATATTACTTTCTAATTTATCACCATCATCTCTCTTTTTTCTTTTTTTTTAAATGAATCAATAGTTTTTAACCGCTTCATTGAATGTTGACCTAACAAATTGAGCAACAATAATACAAGTTTATATAATAAATTATATTTCTAAGAAATCTATTAGAAAAAATATATTAAATTTGAAACTGTATTTCTAAAATACAAACTCTTAAAATTCAAACAATAAACAAATAAAATTATCAAGACCTAAGAATAAAGTGGCCAAAAACTTATCTATTAATGAGAAAAATCAATAAACGTTCTCACTTGTATACTCGATTTTTGTGAACGGCAGACTGACGAAAACTTTCTGAAAAATGAAAAAATCGGCCACTGTTATACCCCCAAAAACCAAAAATAAAATCTTAAGAAACGTGTAAGTAACAAAATAATAAAACATAATAATTACTCCTGACAACCTAAAAATAGTAAAATATTAAAACTTACTTTTTAAAATCGGATGACTACTCTAGGAAACCTAAACTAATCAAATATAAAGATCTATAGACTACTCCCTAGAAAACCTAGGAAACGTGTGTTTGTAAATTGAACAGAGTAATTAATTTTTTAATGTTAACTAGAGACGTGTATGTATAATTTGAGATATAATATTATTAAATTTTGGTATTGATTAACGTAAACAATTTATTTAATATTTATTAACTCCTGCTTTTTCTAAAAACAGTCATAGTTTTCAGAACTTTTACTTATTTGGTGAACTACAACAATTAAAAATAATAAAATAATCTAAATAATTGGTATTTTTAACCTTAAAGAACTAAAATTCTTCTTCTGCTAAAGCCTACCCTAACCTTATTACTGCATCTGCCGTTGTTTATAAGATGTAATGCAGAACATTATGAGTTAGTTATCATATGATTTTGCTTACAACTATTTTAACTGAATTATGTAGTTATCATATGATTTTGCTTACAACTATTTTAACTGAATTATGTAGTTATCATATGATTTTGCTTACAACTATTTTAACTGAATTATGTCGTCTTAATTAACAAATATACATTATCCTGAATTCATGATGAGCGAAGACAAACCACAATCTCAAGGCACATTTGGCAATGAGTTAGATCACGAGATGCTCTCCAATTCTAAATATACGCATTAGTCGAACAACAACTTACGTAATCGTTGTAGGTAATGTAGAGGAATCAATGTTTTAAAGAACTCGCCTCGGGGCGCGCCTAGGGCGCCCTTGAGGCTGGGCGGAGAGGCAAACGCCTCAGTTTTGCTAGAGTAGGCGAAATGCTTCGCCGGAGACGCCGAGGCGGCGGAGGCGCGCCTCAAGGCGTCTGGACGCCTTGTCAGACCTGTTTTTTTTTTTTTTTTTTTTTTAAAAAACCATCCAAACCCAGTCTTCTACCCTACCTTCGAATTCGATCCCATTTTTCTACCTCTGCCTTTTGCCTTCTGCCTTGTTGCGTCTTCTTCTCCCGCGTGCCAGAGGCTCAGAACATCCGTCCAGTCGCCACGCCGCCGTCACCTCAGCACCATCAGCCCAGCCTCAGCGCCGTCAGTAAGATCCCAAAGGTTAGGGTTTCTGAAATTAGGGATTTAGTTTTCTGGGGAAGGTTTTGCAACTTTTGCTATAGAGGGGTTAATAGTTTTCTGGGGATTTAGTTTTCTGGTTCTGGGGAAGGTTTTGCATTTTCTGGGGAAGGATTTCTGCGAGAGAGTGACAGAGAGAGAGACAGAGAGAAAGAAGCCGAGTAGAAAACAGGGGAATAAGCCCACGGTTTTATTTGTCTGTTTTCTCAATTATACCATAAACTGTTTTGCAATTATGATTATACCATATATTGTTTTGCAATTATACCATAAACTGTTTTGCAATTATGATTATACCATATACCATAAACTGTTTTGCAATTATGATTATACCATAAACTGTTTTGCAATTATAATTTATACCATAAACTGTTTTGCAATTATGATTATACCATAAATTGTTTTGCAATTATACCATAAAATGTTTTGCAATTATGATTATACCATAAACTGTTTTGCAATTATAATTTATACCATAAACTGTTTTGCAATTATGATTATACCATAAACTGTTTTGAATGACTATGGATTTGAGTGAAAAATTGAGAATAGATGTTTATTTTACATAGTATTATTTTTTATACAATTATATGTATAATATATAAAACATATATATAAAAAAAAATTAAATCCTGTAAAGCTCGCCTCACGCCTCACGCCTAGGCTAGGCTTCGCCTCGGACGCCTGGCCCACGCCTCACGCTTTTAATACATTGAGAGGAATTGACACGTATCTTTTTATAATATCGTCAAGAAAATTGGTAGTTTCAAAATGATTGATGAAAACACTTCATCTTCTTTAATTAAATCCGACAAACAATACAACAAACAGAGAAAAAAAAAAAGAAAAAAAAAGTTGTTTAAGTGTAAGGTACAATCTAAAATCAACTGCCAAGTGTGAACTTGAACTTTGAGGATACGCGTCATTGTATAAAATCGTACTTAGACAAAGAAAGCTATTATTTAATGTGGAGTTTTATCATGAAAGTTTGTAGAATAATTAGAAGTGAAACTACTCAATATACTTATATTAATTTTGTCATATTTGTTGTGAAACATTTTATATTCATCAACATATGTGAACGTAAAAAGGTATTAAAAAAACCTATCACCACTGACTCCCAACATTTGGCTTTGGTATCGGCAACAATCCTTTTTTATCCTTTCTTCTTTTTCTCTTACTGTTTCTTTTAGTGATCACTCTTTCACTTTGTCGAGGGGAGTCTTCATGGATGTGGTCGCTCTCTCCTTTGGATGAGGTGAGCGTTTTTTATAGCGCAATTATGACTTATTGCTCAACCTCAAATCCTAAGAGATGATCGTTGTCCAAATTTGAGATGGTGACTTTGTGATTTGTGTGCACACCAAAAGATTATGAGGATGAGGCTCCAAGTTTGTTGAAGGCAACTCATCGTAGGTTTTTTGTCGATGATTGTAAGATCATCAAATGGTGGTGCAGTCTTTCTACTTTGGTGTTATTGCAGTGGCTTGAGGTGATTCAAAGCCATATCCCATATGTTCTTTTTTTCTAATTTGTTTTCTGATTTTAGTGTCTATTCACCTAGCAAAGGACTATGAGGAACCCTTCTTGATGTCTCATAGTAAGGTTTTTATGCTGAATGAGCGTTGTCTTTTGCAAGTTTATCAAAAGGTGAGGCAAGGTTTGTCCTTGTGAGCATTGTCTTTCCATCTGGTTGCAAGTGATTATTTGGCTGAAATTTTGTGTTGTTTTTATATTGCATTTGTAATTGTGGGATTGTATTCCTTGCCGTCGATGATGTTCTTCAATTAATAAAAAAATTATTACCTTACAGAAGCATATGTGACTATGTATATAGTCCCTAGGGGTATTGTTAATAGTCTTAATTCACGAGTAGATGTACTGAACATATATGACACAACGGTCCAATAACATAACATTAGGCATCATAGTCTAAGACACTATGATTGCCTAATGTATGCTCGTATTTTCTTGGAGAGCACTTAAATAATTGTAACTTCAGATTCATTATTTGTACAGATGGAAGCAGGTTGGAAGAGTCTAAGATTTTAGATTCGAGCCACGTATGTCTAGTTTATTTTATCCGTTTCCTTTAAAAAAACATCTCATCCTTATCTTACATACCACAAGGTTCCCTAATGTGTCTCCTGAATTGAAAGCAACATCGAGATCAAGTCAACAACAAGGAAAAACGATAACATTATTTAAAATCATTGTCATTATTTGCATTGCATGTTTGCATGCAGATGCAGGTAGTTCTGAGAAAGTTACAGCTTGTCCTTTGTTTTGCATAATACTTGAATAATATGTTTAAATGTATTTTGTTTTGTTTACGTCCTTCCTCTTTTCCTTGCGGTTTATATGCAACCAGATGGCTCGATCGATTGAGGCACCGTCCGTTTATTTGTTTCTTTAATCAGCCGGCAGCTACCATCAGAGAAATTTTTAGTTATTAATACTCGAAAATAATCATCTACACTAAATTATATATTTTTAAGTAGAATTACATGACGACTATTTCAAGCACCAATAAGCAATCGAAAACCAAGTTTTCAAATTATACATAAATAATTATGTGGATGATTGACAGAATATTTTAGCGTGGTTTGTTGTGATGATCTGGAAGGTTAATTACATACCAAGAAAGAGACTTATGATGGTGTTTAGTAAAGCATGACATGTGATGAGAGTTTAGAGTCAACATGTGTATACATGATTATTCTAAAATAACAGTGCTTATGATCTGTGTTCGACTCAATCACTCTTGTTCCCTAGTTTTTTTTTAATGATTTATTTTTTAAATAAACATCATATGATGATCCCTTTTTCGTATTGGGAAAAGCTAATTTATGTTGTCGTTCGTGCTTTTCATTAACAAGGATTAGGGTTTCGGAGATTGTCAATTTTTGAACTTTGCTTTTTATTTATTTTTTATAAGAGAAAACTTGTAAGACAACCACGAGGGCAAAAGCCCCAAATCAATACATAGCAGACCCTTCGGGACAACGATTCCGGCCATATTGGAGTGGGAAGGGGACGAAAAGACTCTTCGTTCTCCAATTGCTTCCAGAAACCACGGCCGCTAGAACTCTCTCCCACAAACCTTTCGTTCTCCATTTGTTGTTTTTGTCCAAAATTTCACTATCAACTTCACTTAAAATCCTTTAGAATCCCAAAACCCTGATGGAGTTTGAGACCTTCTTGTCCCACAATGGTCAACAGTATTTTTTTCACTAGCCTTTATATAGGCTTATTCCCTTTTCTTAGTAATTAGAACTTGGACCATTTGGAAATGGATTGAAGGCTTGAGCCTTATGGTTGTGTGGATTAGGCTTGAATATAATATAGCCTAAATACAATTAATATTAATTAATCAAGACAAGTGCCTTGGGCCTTGGAATTTAAAATTAATCAGATTCATTCATTTTAATTTTCGGATTAAGTTTTTTAATTAATTTATTAATTAAAAAACGTTTTGATTAAAAGACACAGCTATTAGAAAGAGTTGTACTTTTTTATTAAAAGATACAGCTATTAGAAAGAGTTGTGTGCTTTCAAATACACTAAACATGTATTTGAAAGGGTGTGAAACAGCCTATATATTTGCAATCACATTATCCAAGTGAGAATAATCTTTTCTTCCCTCCTTGTCTTCCGTACAAAATTTCCAGAGAGTAAACACACAAAGCAATTCGCTAGAGTTCTATAATCCAGTGTGGGTTGTAGAATTAGGTAGTTGTATCCTGGTCGAGCAGACGTTGTAGAACCACAAGCACAAGAGTGAGACGAAAATACTGTTCGAAGGACATAGCTTTTACGCTAGCCTCTACCTTCTGTGATCAAGTTAGTATCATTGATATTTTTATATTAGTTTATGTATTTATTGTATAATTTCATTCTGCACATCAAGTATATTTGGTTAATAAAATATTGGAAATCAAGTTCCGTTTAATTCTGTTATTTTTTATTTATTTCTAAATTGTTCTCCAACAAACCCAACTTCCTCAAGCCAAAGAAATCGTCATCAGCCTTCACCCATAAAAAAATTTCCCCAGAAATTCTTCACAGAAGGTCAAAATTTCTCAAATTCGACGATTCCGGCAACGGCTGGCCTTAAGGTTGGTCTGAAACAACTTCTCATGATCTCAGATGTTGCGTTTTTTCTCATTTATATCATTTATAACACTTAGCTATCTCTGTAACTAAATACAAACCAACCCTTTAAACCCAAGACCAAACAGAAGTCTTCTTCTTCGAGGTCTGCAAATCTTCCTTGCGATGGCTAGCATGGCTTCTTCTTCACCCAACCTACCATCCTCTTTTAGCCCCACCCCCACCTCAGTAGTCGCCATCTTTCACAACAGAGGACAACGATTCACAATTCTTGTAGAAGAGAGAGATTGGTGGTGAGAAGAGAAGGATTGGTGGTAGGGTTGGCCCGTTGGGGTCGCTGGAGAAGAAAAGCCATGCTAGGAATGGCGTGGAAGATTCGCGGAATTGCTAGAGGAGGAAGATGAAGTCTATTTGGTCAGGCGTTTGCACTCAAGTATACGACCAAGATAGTCTTAGACTGTCATACTCTTTAACATTATTGACATACAGTGCCAAGTTGCAAAAGCTTTTGCTTAATCAACCAAATTATTATAAGAAATAACTAAACAGCTTGAACTCAATTTCAAACTCAAATTTCTAAGCTCTTTCAATTTCGAACACAAATTTCTAAGTTCGTTCAAGTTTGGCTCGTATAAGACACATGCCAAGCTTAACTTGAGCTTGAAAATATAAAACAAACCAACAAACACATGAGCATAGTAATATTCGGTTCAGCAAAAACCTATAATTCATTTCTCTTTCAACATCAATAATTATTTTATTATTATGTCGTCTCTTATAAAAATAAAATTACCTTTTGTACTATTAGTCAATTACAAGTGGTTGTGCATTCGGTGTAGATTGGCTTGACAAGTGAAGTTGAAGATGGAGAGTCTTTTTCTTCTTTTTTTTCTTTTCTGAAGAAAATATAGTCCTTTTTCGTGCCTGTACTATCCGCAAGCTATATGTGTGTGTGTGTGTGTGTGTGTCAATGCAGTAACAGCATGACCAAATCTTATAACATAATTTCAAAATAATATAATATATGAAAATCCTTGCTTGCTTTTATGCCGTCTTGCTAATGCACCAATGGGTACCGATCAACCATCATTATAATGGGTACCTATCACTGCAGTCACTCCATGGATTATCATCACCACCTTGACCTAAATCAGAAACTGCCTTCCAGACAAGACTTCCAACCTTGAAATCTGTCCCAAACGCCAACATCCACACCCTATCTCCTTTCCTGACTCTCCCCTTAGCCTCAAAATACGCTAACTCATAAAACACAAGACTACTCGATGTGTTCCCGAATCGGTGCAAAGTCATCCGAGCCGGCTCAGTCAACTCGTCACCCAACCTCAACACCCGCTCGACCTGCTCAATCACCGCTTTCCCGCCCGTGTGAATACAAAAGTGATCAAACGCCTTGGTGAAATCCGGGACTATCGGTTTCGACTTGCTCCCCGACAATGCACTCAACGCCGTTATTGCCCTTGTCGTCCTCCTCTTGAAATTATGCTTTATAGGCTCGAGCATTCGCTCCGTGGTGAGTACGAAGGGAGTGAATGACTTCCATCTTTGCAACTCGGTGGCAACTCGGGTTGTTTGTCATCAATGCGGCAGCACAACCGATGCGAAAAATGCAATTGGTCACAAGCATGGGACGGTTATCACCGTAGTACCAATTCAAACTAATCGTCTCGGTTGCGACTACGAGGGCATAACCAATTTTTTTACTTTGCTTCAACACATTGGCGGCTAGATCGATTTATATTACACTACATCCCATGCCACTTAAATTGTACGTTTTTACGCTGGGTTTGAGCTTGAAACGGTTGACAATGAGGGATGTGAGGGAGGGCATGGGAGAGAAGCTGTTGGATAGTGGCCAAATTAGTTCCATGTTTTGTGGCTTTTTCAAAGCCATGTTTTGTGGTTTTTTCAAAGCCATGTTTTGTGGCTTTTTCAAAGCCATGTTTTGTGGGAAAAGTTTTGTTCTCTTAAACACCCGTGGGTGTTGGTTCAAATGAGTGAGCTCATTTCGGTTTTGAGAGAGCAAGGAAGAGATGTAAAGCATCCAAAGAGATGGTGAGAGCATTTGGCTCTACCATGGGTAAGGGTGAGAGAAATCAAGAGAGCTAGAGTGAAAGATCTCTTGTGAAAGAACTCTTGGGGTAGAGTGAGGCTCTTGGGAAAATTCTGTGAGTGGGTGTACAAGGGATATGGGATTGGGTTATGTCGATTTAACTCATGTGTAACTTGTACTGTTTTTCTCATAGTGAAGAGCAATATCTCTCCGAGGACGTAGGCAGGTTTTTGCCGAACCTCGTAAATTTCTCGGTGTCTTTATTTCTTGTATTTTATTTTGTTCAACTGTGTGTGATTTTGGTGAGGTTGTAATCTGAATCTCGGTTCCGCACTAACGAACGGGCCAAGGCACAACAATTGGTATCAGAGCATCGTTGGGGGCTTTGGTTCGTTGGAGGTCCAGATTTGTTGTTCACCATGGAATTTTCAGTTGAGCAGTTTAAAGGGAGAGGCGGTTTTGCTCTTGGTAAAGGAGAGTAATGGAAGCCTGAAGAAATGGAAGCCGTGTTTAGGGATGCTTGGATCAACTGCGAAAGTTGATGTTGAGGAAGAAGACAAAGGCCTCTTTCTTCTTACCTCACTTTCAGATTTGTACGAGAACCTTGTGAAACTTTACTGCAAGGAAAGAAACAGTAAGTTTGGAGCAGGTGCAAGCTTCTTTGGTGTGGAATGATACACACAAGAGACCATGGATGATGGTGGGCACAAGACTGCTTAAGCTATTCAAGGTTGAAATCGTGGAAGAAAATTGGAAAGAGGATCTGAGAAAGACAGCAGGTTCGGATCCGGTTCCGGAGGCAAGGGTCCACAGTGCTACGGGTGCAAGGCCGGGTTAGCAAGTTTGTGGTGGAAGGCTTTGAGTATGCCCTCTAGGTACTCGAAGCAACACTTCTCCTGGTGATGTTTAGTCTCAAGTGTTGCAGGGGTTTAGCAGCAGGTGGAGCTATGGAATTCATAGGTGATGAGAAGGTCCTGAGGTAGGAGGAAGTGTGGGAATTTTGTCTGGCTCGATGGGTTGTTGCTGGAAATAGGCGCGCTGACGAGTTTCCAGGTTGCAGACAATGAAGAGGAGGAAAATCTGCTGGAGGAGACGAGGATGTGTTGAGATCCTGTCTGAAGCTAAATGGTGATTTTTAGCTTGCAGCAGCTGCACATGCATTGGCAGTAACTGAATCGGAACAGGACCAACGAGGTGGATTCAGAGTGTGCATGCTGGTACGTAAGGCCAATGGACTTTGGTACAATTTGGCCAAGGTGGAGATTGTTGGATAGTGGCCAAATTAGTTCCATGTTTTGTGGCTTTTTCAAAGCCATGTTTTGTGGTTTTTTCAAAGCCATGTTTTGTGGCTTTTTCAAAGCCATGTTTTGTGGGAAAAGTTTTGTTCTCTTAAACACCCGTGGGTGTTGGTTCAAATGAGTGAGCTCATTTCGGTTTTGAGAGAGCAAGGAAGAGATGTAAAGCATCCAAAGAGATGGTGAGAGCATTTGGCTCTACCATGGGTAAGGGTGAGAGAAATCAAGAGAGCTAGAGTGAAAGATCTCTTGTGAAAGAACTCTTGGGGTAGAGTGAGGCTCTTGGGAAAATTCTGTGAGTGGGTGTACAAGGGATATGGGATTGGGTTATGTCGATTTAACTCATGTGTAACTTGTACTGTTTTTCTCATAGTGAAGAGCAATATCTCTCCGAGGACGTAGGCAGGTTTTTGCCGAACCTCGTAAATTTTTCGGTGTCTTTATTTCTTGTATTTTATTTTGTTCAATTGTGTGTGATTTTGGTGAGGTTGTAATCTGAATCTCGGTTCCGCACTAACGAACGAGCCAAGGCACAACAGAAGCTGCCGCATGCAATAATTAGGCAATCGATACGACTTGGGTCGATTTTGGTTTTGGCTAGGAGTGAGCTAATGGATGCCAACATACCTTGTTGAGCTTCGTCCAGTGCATATTTGAGGTTAGCTTTGGGGTTCGATTCGAAATGTATTGGGGTGCGTAGGTCTCGTCTCCTATGCCGGAATCCAGGCAGATTTTAAGCATGAATTCTTCGCTTTCTTTGGTGTAGCGATTCGTCCTGCGCACAAAGGACTCAACAGTTGCGTAGCTGCATTTTTGGTTAGGGTTTGGTTTGAAGCATGAGAAGTCAAGGAGGAAGATGGACTTGGGACGAGAGATGTAGTACAAAAATATGGAAATGAAAAGGCACCAGATGCACGACAATGAAAGTGTAAGGTTTGTGGTGAAGAGAAAATGGAGGATTTGATTGAATTGGACTGAATTGGATAGGATTGAATAAGATTGCATGTTAATTAATAAGAGGTTTGTGGTTAATAAAAGTGCTGCGAAAAAGGCTTGGTGGAATTTGAAATTTGAAATGAATTTCTTCATGTTTGTATTCTAAAAGTTGGTTTTTCTTTTGTTGTTGCAAAATGCTAACTCAGTGAATGAAGATTGTGGGGAAGAGGACCGTCTTATAGAAGGGAAATAATTTTAACACACTATTTTTTTTTTTTTGGCTAGTTATATTAACTTCATATATTGTTGAATACATCCCACATCCTTAATACACCCCACATTTGTTTTTAGTTAAAAATTATCTTAACACATCCCACATATTTCTATATAATACCCTCTCACCCTACACTCTTAACATTCACTTTACATTTTCTATATATACCCCATATTTCCTATGTACCCTCCATACTCTTTACATCTTATGTGCAAATACATAATATCATCCAAAGCACCTTTGGTGTGAAGCTGAAGGCCTGTGGGATACCAAAGTTTTTCTAATTTCTCCCAACCACACATGAAGGACAACTCCACTTTGAACTTGAGGGGATTTAGTTCAACAAATCCTAAATGAGGTGTTGTGGGTCTTATTCTCATTAGCCTCATTCAATGGAGTGTACAAGGCATAACTCATAATCTATTACGCGCATGCAGAAGTGACTGGCATTGCTGATGGAAATCTTGGAGGGTTGAGACCCCAAGCTACTCCGTCTCCAGCATTGCTATTCTACTCTCCTTGATTCTGTCCATCGACTAATTTAACCTGTCAGTTGTCAACAACAATGATCGTTCGATGTCTGTCACATAACCAAAACTTCACGTAAACAAAACTTCACATGAACAAGAAATCTTGAAGCTTTCTGAAACATCGAGTGTCTCATTCGTCAAAAATATTTGTTCTCAATATTAATGTGCTTGTAGTTTCATTGCTTAGGTTTTGTTATACAATAGAGGGTGAGACGGATTATGAGAGTTGAAGAAGATAAATAATACGTTGAAAGTGATTTGCGATGTATTTAGAAATTTCTTGTTTTTCTTTTTAAACCTAATAAGGTCGAAATTGTCATTACATAGTAGGGTACAAAAGTCATTTAATATTAAATTTTAATGTGAGGTGTGTTCAATATTATGTGGAATGCTAATAAAAAAAAAACTTTTTTTTTTTCAAGAGAAATAAATAGAAGGAAGAAAAAGCATTTTATTTTTTAATGTACACCTGTATGTATATTTTCAATTTTCTTTTTATTATTCAATCTAAAGCTTAAATATAAAAATAAATGAATTGAAGAAAAAAATGACTTAATGCAAAAATTGATTTTTCTATATAAAAATGTGAAAACTGAAAAGTCGAACACTTTTGCATTATGGGTTTACGAACCAGGATCCTCGCCGGATCCATTCTCTAGGGATTCTAGGGATTACGCAATCGTGTCCGTTCATTGTATATTATGCGGTCATAAATTATTTAAAATTTAAAATTCAAATATAAATAGTACCTAACGAAAACTGACCTTACGATATACGATAAACGGACACGATTGCGTGATCCCTAGAATCCCTAGGGAATGGATCCGGCGAGGATCCTGGTTCATGGGTTTATGTCTTTTATGGGGTTATATGTATGTGAGAGATACATGGAATGATACTTCATATGTTGTTATACGGGTAGATTGAATATTTTTTTTTTTTTTTTCAAATACTCATAATAATATAATAACATATGATATATTATCTTTCGGTAGCAAAATCTCTGCCAACAACCCGCCACCTTTTCAGTGGGGCGGCTTATGAAAGCAGGTGGGGATTTCAGTCTTCACGCTACACTGCTGTCATTACTCAAGGATTCATGATGCGGGTGAACTTAGTAATGCGATTATGTGCAACATTTTCCTAAACAACTGAGAAAGTATTAATTGTTGATTAGTCTTAAATTATCGTACTCTTAACACTATTGATAAGTCACTTAGTATTACGATTTAGTCGTATTTCTCTTCATTTGAGATATCTTAGTTTCGATTCTTACCAAAAGCGAATTTGAACCACATTATTATGGCTAGTCTAGTCTAATGTGAGGCTTAGCCCATTTCTCCACAAGTGCATTTTTGCTCACCACCATTTAGTGTGGTGTATGATCACCACCCTATTTATCACCGTTAAATGAGTTTGAATATTGAGATTTGTGCTTATCCACTACACGAATGTCGAAATTCAAACTCATCTAACGATGATAACTAGGATGGTGAGCATACATCACACTAAATGATGGTGAGCAAAAATACTTCCTTTCTCTACCCGCTTAGTGTAAATAATATCTTTTGTTAAAAAAATAAATTATTGACAAGCAATATAAATTTGCAAAACTTTTACTCAATCAAACAACTTATTATATAAGAAATAAATCTAAACAACATGAGTTCGCTATCGGGTTTAAATTTTCTAAGCTTGCTCGAATTCAACTAGTATAATGCACCTCGTATTAAAAGCAAGCCAAGCATAATTTGAGATCGAAAATATTATACATGCAGACAAATACGTGAGATAGTGACATTGGGGTTGCGTTACAAACCCATAATTTATTGGGAAATAGCTAGAAATTGGACATTTTCTTAATCTAGGACAAAAATAGGTTTTTTTTAATATACACATAGCATGCACAACAATTGGATAAAAATAGAATTTTTCCTACACCTTGAAATAACCTAATTGCCCTCGTATATAAATGTGTTTATTTTTTTGAGTAAATCAATATTTTAACACTAAAGGGAAGAAGTTTATCTAAGCCACACAATGAATAGCCTAATTTGGTATCGAATTCGCCATCCACGAGATTCAAACCTAAGATCTCTCACTTCCAAGTGAATAGGAATATAAATGTGTTAATTCCTCCCATTTTCTGATATCTCTCCCTACTCTTTGTGTTTATTCTCTCTCTTTCTACCCTCTCTCTCCCTCCCTCTCTCTCTAAAATTGATATTTATTGGTTGGAAGTGAAAGGTAATGGAAAACCCAGTTGGAAGATTTAATTTTGATTATATATGCTTTGGCTGGAAGTTAACACATTTATGTGCTTGCAGTTACAGATTGCAGATTGGGAATTTTTTCCTCAAATCATCATCTTTTTCCCCAAATTCAAAATCCCATTCAAAACCCATCTGGGTCAAACCAATCCGCAGTCCAAATTTTTTTCCAGATATCGAAGGAAATCCATTATGAAAAACTAAAGACACCAATTTTTTTGCTGCAATCTCTCTCTCTCCCCTCCGCTGGTGGACGCCTTCTCCCTTTAAGTTCGAAGAAAATCCCAAATTTGTTATCTGTATCAATACGTGCAACGACGTCAGTTTGTTGTGGATGTGCATCATACAATTAACAACGTTGGGCGATATATGGGTGCCTAGATTATGGAAATCCCTTAAAGATCTGTAGGTTACAAATTTTTTATTTGAACCTAGATTCTGGAAATCTCATTAAAATCATCTCTTTACAGTGACATGCACACGACATGCACATGATATGCTCACAGATATAAGCTAACCAAAAAACCCAGAGCTCACAACCCTCTCTTCGAAATCAGAAAAATGACATCATCACCTATGACGTCACCACCATATACACTATATGCCCACCACATGCATATCATATGTACAGTACATGCACATGATATGCACAGAACTGGAGATCAAGCAACAAGCTGATTTTCGCATTAATAAGAAACTTTAACGGGAACCTATTGGTATAGTGCATACAATTAAAATATAATTGTTACGTATATAAGGTTACAGTGACAGTTTGAAAAGTCTTGTTACGTATATCAATCACCGCTTAACCATGCACGTGGAAAACATAATACTCATTGTCGTTATTTCATGGACACGCATGACCCTTAACGTCCTTTAAGCTTTTTCTTAATTATGTTTTAAACCCAGGCCAACTAAGTTGTGGTCATACTCGCTAAATTTTGAGGCACAACATACGTGCATCATAACTAGTAAACATTAAACATTCTCACTTTTCATATTAAGATGTAGCCATGCACACCGTATGTATACCACATGCACATTTCGAAAAAAAAAATTCACAAACTACAATTGAACACTTGAACTAGAAATTGTTCTATCATAGTTTTGTAGCACGTCAAAACTTGAAAAAAAATCCGCAACTTATATGCCCCAACATGAAACACAAACCCTAATTTAACTTCTAAGTATTAATTCATCTTACAAACAACCCATTTATTCCATAAATCGTTGATGAAGGAACTTGGAACTATACACCATACCTTACTATGCCTACCAAAGCTCTAGTCGCTAGAAAAAATGGAACTTTTCGACCAAAACAGAAAATATGGTCAAAAACCCAACTCACTCTTCTCACCTCTCTCGCATCTCTTAGTTCGGAATTAGAGGTATGAGGTCAACCCAAAACCCAGTTCACTCTTCTCACCTCTCTTTAGACTTCCCTATCTTCGAAATTGGAGCTCAAGATATGAGCTCAACTCAGAAACTCAGAGCTCATGGAGCTTTCTCAACATCCTTCTCTTCCAAATGAGAAAAATGATGCAATGGGTTGATGATTTTTAGTATTTATATGTGTATTTTAGTAATTTCAGTTTTGTGCATAGTGTGTATGGCTTGTGCATGACTAGTTTGCTCTATTTTTATTCCAAAATTAAAAAAATATCATATTTCTAGCTATTTTCCTAATTTATTTTTCTTTCAACATCAATAAATTATTTTATTATTATAACATACGTCTCTTATAATAAAATTACTTATTTTATTATTAGTCAATTAGTAGTGGTGTGCATTATCTAATGAAGGCCATAAATTGGCTCATTCTTTCAGTATAAATTGACTTTACTTGTAGACAAAGGTGGAGATGGTCCTTTTGTTCTCTCTTTTTTCTTTTCTTGGGTCAAAGAAAAACAAAAATCAAAAGATCGTCCTTTTTCGTGCTTGTACCATCCGCAATGAGTCAGTGTTAGTCCATGACCCCAACAGCAAAAACAATTTCATGTATAATTATACTTGTATTGTATTTGATTTTATGGGCAAAGTACAACCTACTTCTCCTACGTTTTTTTTTTTATATTTATTTTTATTTTATCACATTATCTTATCTTTCTCTCTTCTTATGTGAAACTTTGTTGTGTGCACCAAATGGTCGATAAAATATCTCAATCGACAAATCTTGACAATCTTCAACATTACTCTTCAATTTCTTATAGCCATCATCGACAAGCCTCTATAGATTATAATAGTTGTTGACACTAGCGGAGCCACATTGGGGTCATTGAGTTCACATGACCCCAATAACCCCATGTTTTCCCCATTGTCTTTTTGTCTGGACCCCTGCTAGTTTGGGAAAGAAACGGTTTGTAGGTGTGAGTTTTAGCTTTTTGTTTCTCAACCGGTCTCCTTTTTGCTGCTGCTTCTTCAATTTTTTCCTTTCTTTCTCCTATCTTCTTCTTCTTCGGTGCAGCTTCTTCTTAATTCAGATTTCCTCTGTCCTTTATGATGTGCCTAACTCAAATTCTTACCTAAAGATTGGCTTTGAAGGTTGGAACTGGAACTGGAGTGGCTGGCGGCAGCAAAATGCCAAACAGGATTGAGATTGGAGAGGTTTTCCGTTCCGTTGAGATTGAGATTGAGATTTGGAGGGGGGAGCAAAAGCAGCTTTGCTCTCTGATTGAGAAAGCTTGAAAAGGAAAAGAATTTAGTAAAGAGAGACTGAGCAAAAGCAGCTTTGCTCTGATTGGCAAAGCTTGAAAAATAAAGGGGTTTAGTAGAGAGAGAACGGGGGACACGCTTCCCCCCTATATTTTTTGGCCTGGAATTTGAAAAAAAAAAAAAAAAAAAAAAGCTCTGCTGCACAGCAGCAGAAACAGAGCACCGGGGGGATGAAGCCGCTGAACCAGTCCAGATTTCTGGTGAGGGGAGGGCTGACTCAGAGCTCCAGTTGTGTTTTTCAGCGAGGAAAGGGGTCGTAGCCACTTCTCACTTTGACGTAGCTTTGTATATGCTTATCATGACCCCAATATTATCTAATCTTGGTTCCGCCGGTGGTTGTTGACATATGTTTGACAATAATTGAATTGATAGGTTCCTATCAATTGCTTATTTATTTTTCATGATGAAATTTTAATGTTTCTCATAATATATTGTTTGTCAATTTATTTTTATTGATTTAGATACTTCAAATATTTTCGATTGGAGTAATATTTTGTAAAAATGATCTATGAGGTGGAACTTGTAAAATAAGCAGTGAGAATCGTTGAAGTTCAATGTGATTTGAACACCACAATTAATCACTTTTTTTTTTTTTGAAAGATAAAAATAAAAATTACGTACCTTAAAGGCTGGTAGCATAGCAATTCTATATGCTAGATTAATCTATATAAAAATAAAATAAAAATCCCGTACCTTAAAGGCTGGTACCATGGCAATTCTATATGCTGGATTAATCTATACAAGCCAATATTGGATTGTTGTGCTTATGCCACTATATAAGCCAAGGTTCTTGCACACGCTAGATAAGGTCATCTCCAACCGATGGCTGGCCAGATGACTCGTTTTAGGCCATCTCCAACCAAAGGGTCCAGAGGGCTAGAGGGCCGAAAATAGTCCGAAAACCGTCTCCAACCGAGGGCTAGGCCAGAAGGCTCTGGAATCTGAGAGGGCCCCACAGAATCGAAGAGGGCTAGAGGGCTGGAGGGTTGGCTACAAGCAGCAGTCAAGCAGCCAGCCCGGGGCTGGCCAGAAAATTCAGTTTTCCTGTTGGTTATAACCGACATGAATGCTTAAGAAAAAAATTCAAATGCAACGGCTAGCTGCGTCAGCTAGCCGTTGCATTTGAATTTTTTTTTTTTTTTTTTTTAGTTTTATTATTATTTTTTATTTACAAAATTTTTCCTATAACTTCTATTTTTAATATTTTTTTTTAAATTCTATTTTTTGCTATAACTTTTATTTTACGAAATTTGTTTCATTTTTTTTAAATTCCATTTTTTCCTATAACTTCTATTTCACATAGTTACTTTATTTTATTTTAAATTCTATTTTTATCCTATAACTTCTATTTCACAAAATTTGTTTCATATTTTTTTTAAATTATATTTTTTTCCTATAACTTCCTAAGCCATTATACAGCATTAAATTAAATTAAGTAACATGAAACAACATTAAACAATATGAAATAACATTAAATAACATTAACCAACATACAAATTATACAACATAAAAAAACATTTAACAACATGAAATTTAAACAACATTTTAAAAAACATTTAACATCATAAAACTTAAACGCCTACATCATGCTTCTTTTGGCCCAAAGATGTGCAACAAGATCATGTTGTAGGTACTTGTTTGTGGCACGAGAACGTATCATTCTATAACGCCTCATGTACTCATTTATAGAGATATTACCAGTTCTTGGATTGAAAGGCAAATTAGGCCCATCATATATTTTTGCACGAGCCCTTCTTGACCTATTTGGATCTTCTTGGTCGTCATCGGACTCTCCATAAATATACTTATCTCGCTCATCCTCCACTATCATATTGTGTAATATGATGCAAGACATCATGATGGAGTCCAAATTTTCTCGACTCCACCCTCTTGCCAGTTCGCTAATAATCTTCCACCGTGCTTGTAGAATACCGAAAGCTCTCTCAACATCTTTCCGGTATGCCTCTTGGTGTAAGGTAAACAACTTTTCTGCGTCATTCCTAGGGTTTGGAATTGCTTGGACAAGTGTTGCCCACTTTGGATAGATGCCATTTGCCAAGTAATACCCCATATTGTATCGACGGTTGTTGATGTAGTAGTGAAGTTGAGGTGCTTTACGTTCCGTCAAGTTATTGAAAAGGGGTGAACGCCCAAGAACTGTAATGTCATTTTGGGATCCAAGGACTCCAAAGAAAGCATGCCAAATCCATGTGTCATATGAGGTAACCGCCTCTAACACAACAGTTGGCTTTCTCGACCTTCCGCTAAAGCCTCTTTGCCATCCGGTGGGACAGTTCTTCCAATCCCAATGCATGCAGTCTAATGACCCTATCATGCCCGGAAACCCACGGTCTTTAGCTTTGCAAAGGAGCCGATTCAGATCTTCTTGATTTGGCTCCCAGAGGTACTCGTCTTTGTGAACCTGAACAATTGTGTCACAGAATTGTTGAAAAGTATCAAGGCATGTAGACTCAGATATACCATGGGTTTCATCCATCGAATCAGTTGGGGAGCCATAGGCCATCACTCGAAGTGCAACAGTAACCTTCTGATGAGGTGAGAAACCAGGGTGGCCTACTCTGTCCAGCTTCTGTCGAAGGTATGGATTGACTTGCTGGACATCACGAAGTAAACGCTCGAAGACATGACGCCTCATCCAGAAGTGACGTCTGAAATCCTCTTCTGTGTACACCGTGTTGGGGTTGAAGTAGTTGTTCATCAGATTGGCATGCGACATCGCTCTGTTTCGTGGTTTGTAAGAGCGACCAGCAATAGAGCCACCTTATTGAGGTTGTTCCTCAGTTAGCTGACACACCATGGCTGCTGCTATGTTTTGTTTGTTGTGCCTTACTTGAACTTCTTCATCACACTCCTCATCTTCTCATCTCATTTACGCCCATTTTGCTTCCAATTTGGAATTGGATGAGGACCCCCAGATGAAATCCGAAGAGGATCCAAAGTTGGAATTCATTGCAAACTTGAATTGAAAAAGATTGAATTGAAAGAGATTGAATTCAAAGTTGTGTGAATTATAGCCCAATATCCACCCTATATATATGAAAAGAAAAATTCAAATCCAACAGCTAGCTGACGTCAGCATGATGTCAGCTACCAACGGCTAGCTGACGTCACTTAGCCGTTGAATTTGAATTTAAGTTGTAGTTTTTAAATAATAAATTATGTTTGGCCCTATGACCCTTTGGCCCTCGGTTGGAGATGATTTTTTGTGGCAGGGCTAAAACAAGCCCTCTGGCCCTCGGTTGGAGACGGAGGCAAATATGGCCATATATTGTTCATTAAAATATTAATATCTTGGAGAATCTTGGAGGGCCAGAGGGTTAAAACGAGCTCTCTGGCCAGCCCTCTGGACCTCCAAGATTCTCCAAGATGTTAATATTTTAATGAACAGTACATGTCCATATTTGCATCCGTCTCCAACCGAGGGCCATAGCGCTCGTTTTAGCCCTGTCACGAAAAACCGTCTCCAACAGAGAGCCAAAGGGCCATAGGGCCAAACATAATTTATTATTTAAATTTGAAAACTACAACAACTTAAATTTAAAAACTACAACGATAACTGGCCCAAAAAACCAAAAAAATTAGAACTTAAATTTAATGAATGGTTTAGATATTTATAGGAAAAAAAAAATAGAATTTTTAAGAATTAAAAAAAAAAAAAGCCCAAAAAACCAAAAAAAAAAAAAAATTGAATACAACAGCTAGTCAACTAGCCGTTGTATTCAAATTTTTTTTAAGCAATCCTGTCGATTATAACCGATATGAATGCTCTATTTTCTAGCCAGCCCTCTAGCCCTTTAGCCCTCTCCAATTCCATGGGGCCCTCTCAGATTCCACAGCCCTCTGGCTTAGTCCTCAGTTGAAGACAGTTTTCGGGCTATTTTCGGCCCTCTGACCCTCTGGATCCTTCGATTGGAGATGACCTAACAAATGTATATATATATATAGACACACACACCCATTATTTTAGTTTGCAAAACTTAGGGCGCGTTTATTAATCCGTAATAAAAAAATAAGGGAATTGAATTGAGGAGGAATTGAATTGAGAAAGAATTGAAATGAGGTGGAATCAGAATCAGATTCTTATTAAAGTTGTCTACTAAAACTTTATGGAATCGGAATATGAATGATATAAACTATTTACTAATTTATATGAATCGGAATGAAAATTAATGTGATTACTAAAATATCCTTGTGTCAGGTAATATATATAAATTTTTTTGGATTGAAACACCCCAAAACAGGGCCAGCCAGAACAAAAGGGCCATCAGTTTCTCTCTGTACCAATACCAGCCCTCGTTCTGCCGTTGCCACCACCACACACAAACTCTTTCTATCGATACCAACCCTCTGTTTCGTCTGCATTTCACTAGCTCTTCCATCGAAGCACCTCCTCCGCCAATACCAACTCGCATAGTACTTCCTAATTCACCATGCAATCATGACGCCCAATCCCTATTCCACCAAATTTGACCTTTGTCTTCACCAAATCATACACAAAATACAAGATAGAATTGTTACCAGATCTTAGTGTCATATATAAGGTGGGTTGTGCTGGGAAAGTGGTACAATGGGTTGCCGGTGTGTGGATCAAGATGGGTCAGTGGTGGATGGCTATGGACAAACAGAAAGCAAAAACCCACTGTGGTGGCTAACGGACGAGATTGAATGGTCAACTCGGCGGATGAGTCGAAACAATTTTGGTGTTCTTGCTGGTATGTGTAAGTTCGGTGTCGTGGTGTTGGTCAAGGTGTAAGGAGTCGGCGGAGGAGAAACGAAGGAGAGGGTGCACTATTGGTGGAAGGTACAAGGGTATTTGGGGTAGAAATGTTTGATTACAGAAGAAAGCTTCCTCCAGGAATTCAATTACCACCTCCATGTAGGTAATTGAATTCCGCGGAGATTAAGGAATTCGATTCGCGATTTTAAGTGGGTCCCACTTACTTTTTCATTCTTTACATGTTAGTAAACACCAGAATGCTGCGAGAGGAATACGATTCCGTTTCTTTCCATTCCATTCCCGTTTGGTGCCCTTAGTGTATAGAAATCCTTAGAACAATAATACTTTTCTTGTCTAAATACATATACAGAGGCCTATAAAGTTAAACTAATTTAATTAACAAAATAACATGCCGCTCAAAGAGCCCTAAAACATACTGCAAAATTTCAAAAACCGAAGTCTTTTGCCGAATTGTTCATTGTTCCTAGTTCCAGTGTCTACTTTGAAAACTTTTTAAAGATAGGATACTGCTATAAATTTTCTCTACTTGTCGCTAAAGATTTTATGCATTATGTATATATATTTTTTAGCTTGATAATCTTTTGTTTCATTTTTTTAAGTCATTATGTGATATGAGCATTTTTATGCGACTTAATTGGCTTGTTCTCATGCATTTATGTTGTTTTTCCTTAGTTAGTTTAAGTGTTTAAAGTCATTTTCGTGCAATTTCAGGTTTTAGTGTCAAAGTATGCAAAAAGAAGCAATTTGGAGCATTCTAGAGCATTTTTGGGCCAAGATTGGATAGTGCAAGCATGGAGGCATGAGGATGGACGAATTTGAAGGCTTGAATTCAGTTAGGGAGCTGCAAGGGGGCCTAAAAAAACCTTATTTCTAGAAGGCTTTATCTATTCACACATGGTGCCTAATTTCTGTATTGGAAGAACAAGCCGTCCTAGCTTGTCACTAGCCGTCCTAGCTTGTCTCCTAGCCGTCCTACCTTGTCTCCTAGCCGTCCTATCTTGTCTCCTACCTTGTCCAAGCTACACACATATATCCTTTAAGTGTTTCATGTATAGAATTTCTGGTACAAAAAACCTTTTGGTTTCAACTAAGTTCAAAACCTTTCCTAGCCCTATAAATAAGGCTTTGCAGCAAGGCACTTGGGGGATCACTCATTCACCCAATTTTCGTCCATTCATCTAGCCACACCACTCTACACATCCTAAAATCCTAAAAACACAATTCCAGCCAAACACTACACCTTGTCGTGCTTATCCTCCATCCAATTCCATAATCCCTGATCCTAAAACACATCCCAACCATCCCATCCACCTTTGTGCCGTAGCAAGGAGAAAGAAGGAAAGACTCTTGGATGCTCAAGCTTCGTCGTTGGTGCATTCTAGGTGTAATTCGTTTTATGATTTCAATGTTTAATTTATTTTCCTTTCATTTTGCTATGAACATGAGTGGCTAACCCCTATTGGTTAGGGGTGATTTCGAAGCCATAACTATGTGTGCAAGTTGATTTGATAAATTCCAGTTTTGAGTTCTTGAATCGTGAATGCAATTGGCTTAACTGTGCGAGTAATAACGTATTTGTGTTTGTTAATTAGGGGTCGACACTTAATTGGCTTGCATGAATATGATGCTAGAATATAAGTTTGTTTCACATAATTGTCACACACTTATATTCACAAGTAGTGAAGGTTGCTAGTCACAATCGCGTTAAGTTCAATTCCTAGCATAAGTGTCATGTTGTCATCGTCACAAGTGCTTGGTCAATGCTTATAGTTTTCATTGAACGTAATGATCTTTGATTGTATCTTTATTATGATGTCATGTAAGGAACTTTTGAAGAATGCTTTGGGTTGTCGTATGATGTCATCCAATTCAATAACACAAGGAAAACTTGAGATTAACTAGTGATGTCACGGTTAATTTGGGGCATTGTCATTCATAATTCTATGAAGGAATAACTGGAAATCGAGTCATTTGCATACTTGTCATGTGGGGAGAAAGAACCCCTAACTAGTTCATCATCCATTAAAAACCCCAAAAAAACGTTTCAAAATCAGTTTTACTTTGCAATCTGTTTTCTCAACTTTAATTTCGTCCAAATCAAATCCCCCTTTACTTTGAAGTCTCAATTTAGTTAGAAATTGTTTTGGTTCATGTTTTTAAGTGTTTTGAGTCAAGTTTTCAACCAATTTCGTCCAAATTAGTGTAGGTGCTCAAAACTGCCCAAAAAGTGGTTTTTAGGCAGTTTTGAGTCTTCTAGTTGCTGTTTTGAGTTTTTGTTTTGTTTTAGTGTTTTAACTTTGGTTTTTCATTCTTTGAGTCCAAATTAGTGTTTTTAACTTTGTTTTGGAGTTCTTAGGTCAGTTTTCAAGAGTTTAGCAATCCCTCCTAATCCCCGGTTTTGAACGATCCCTACTTACATACTTTGCTACAATTGTCAGAAGAGGGTTTAATTTGTGTGCTTAATATATTTCGCATCATTATGTCATTCCGTATTCCTTTACTTCTAAAGAAACTATAAGCGTGATGGTTTAGTCTCGCACTGAGTTCCAATCATAAGTTTTTGTTTTTTTTTTTTTTTAAGTTTATATTTCCTACCTTAAAGTTGTGTGCTTGAAAATAATTTGTGTTGCATTTTTTATGTATTATATATTCTATTATTTGTAAGAACAATCTTACATGTAAAATGAAGTCATGATTCACAGTTCAAACATCTCAATGCTCAACTAATAATAAGTTTTAGTTGAATAATGAGCGCATCATTCTGTAAGAGTAGATTCAACCTTTATATAGACAATTATTCTCATTCTATTATGCCAATCTATATACAAAACCAATATAGTCTCTTTGTCAATTTATAAGGGACAATACTTAGGTACTGGCTAGTTAATACTCATTTTCACTAACCATCTAAGTGGCCCAATGGTTTTAAGATAACCGTCAATTTCAACACTTTGCTATCTTTAGTAACTAAACACAAACCAACCCTTTAAACCTAAGGTAATACTAGAGAGACTAAATTTGTAAACAAAGTTTTGGAAACAAAAGAACATGGAAGTTGATAATTGGTTTATTACTTAAATGTTGATAAACGTGCTTATTCCTATTAGTGACACATTATTTAGTTTCCAAAATTTATCTTTAAATTTTGTCTTCCTAGCATTATCTTGAAACCCAAGGCCAAACAGAAGTCTTCTTAGAGGTTGCAAATCTTCCATGCGATGGTTAGCATGGCTTCTTCTTCAGCGCCTACCTTCCTCTATTAGCCCCACCCCTACCTCAGCAGTCACCATTTTTAACGATAGAGGACAACAATTCATGGTTCTTGTAGAAGAGAGGGATTGGAGGTGGGTCGCTAGAGAAGAGAAGGATTGGCCCATTGGGGTCGTTGGAAAAGAGAAGCCATGCTACAAATGGCGTGGAAGATTTGCGGACTTGCTAGAGGAGGAAGCTAAAGTCTGTTTGGTCATGGGTTTGAACTTAAGCATAAGACCAAGGTAGTCTTAGACTATCATACTCATTATTGACATAAGTTGCAAAAGCTTTTACTTAATCAACCAAATTATTATAAGAAATATCTCTAAACAGCTTGAGCTCAGTATCGGACTCAAATTTCTAAGCTCGCTCAAGTTTGACTCGTATAAGACAAAAGCCAAACCTAACTCAAGCTCAAAAATATAAAACAAGCTAACAAACACATAAGCATAGTGATATTGGGTTCGGCAACAAACCTATAATTTATTTTCTTTTAACATCTATACTTATTTTACTATTACATGGTCTCTATAAAAATGAAATTACTTATTTTATTATTAGTCAATTACTAGTAGTTGTGCATTTAATCAGAGCTATAAATTGGCTCTCCCTTTCTTCCTCTTTTTTCTTTTCTCGGGTGAAAGAAAAGATGGTCCTTTTTCGTGCTTCCACTATCCGCAAGCTACATATATCAATGCAGTAACTCCACGGCCAAATCTTATAACAAAATTTCGAAATATATAAAATATATGAAAATCCTTGCTTGCTTCTATGCCGCTAATTTCAAAAAGAAAAGAAAAGTGAAAATCCTTGCCAATGTACCAATTAGTACCTATCAACCATCAGAATAAATTACCATGACTTCAATGGGTACCTATCAATGCAGTCACTCCATGGATTATCGTCACTACCTTGACCTAAATCCGAATCTGCCTTCCAGACAAGACTTCCAACCTTGAACCCTGTCCCAAACGCCAACATCCACACCCTATCACCTTTCCTAACTCTCCCTTTAGCCTCAAAATATGCCAACTCATAAAACACAAGACTACCCGATGTGTTCCCGAATCGGTGCAAAGTCATCCGAGCCGGCTCAGTCAACTCGTCACCCAACCTCAACACCCGCCCGACGTGCTCGATCACCGCTTTCCCGCCCGTGTGAATACAGAAGTGATCAAACGCCTTGGTGAAATCTGGAACTATCGGTTTCGACTTGCCCCCGGACAATGCACAACAAATTACCGAGTACACGTAGAGACCAAGTTGACTCAGTGGTAGGACTCGGGGTGCAAGAATTTTGATGTGCTCACGTAAAAACATGCCTGCAACCGATATTAAATCTTTAGTAAGAGCAATCCCGGTATTGCCCTTCTCGTCCTCCTCTTGAAATGCTGCTTTATAGGCTCGATCACTCGCTCCATGGTGAGTACGAAGGGAGTGAACGAGTTCCATCTTTGCAACTCGGCGGCAACTCGGGTCGTTTGTCATCAATGCGGCCGCACAACCGACGCGAAAAATGCAATTGGTTACAAGCATGGGACGGTTATCACCATAGTACCAATTCAAACTAATTGTCTCGGTTATGACCACAAGGGCATAACCAATTGTTTTACTTTGCTTCAACATATTGGCAGCTAAATTGATTGATATTACTCCGGAACTACATCCCATGCCACTTAAATTGAACGCTTTTACGTCGGGTTTGAGCTTGAATAGGTTGACAATGAGGGATGTGAGGGAGGGCATGGGAGAGAAGCTGCCGCATGTAACAATTAGGCAATCTATACGACTTGGGTCGATTTTGGTTTTGGCAAGGAGTGAGTTAATGGATGAGAACATGCCTTGTTGAGCTTCGTCCAGAGCATATTGGAGGTTCGCTGTGGGGTTTGATTCAAAGACGAATTGGGGTGCATAGGTCTCGTCTCCAATGCCAGATTTGAGGTAGATTTTACGCATGAATTCTCCACTTTCTTCGGTGAAGCAATTCGTCCTGCGCACGAAGGACTCAGCGGTTGCGTAGCTGCATTTTTGTTTAGGGTTTGGTTTGAAGCATGAGAAGTCAAGGAGGAAGATGGACTTGGGACGAGAGGTGAAGTAGTAGAAAAATGTGGAAATGAAAAGGCACCAAATGCACGACAATGAAAGGGTAGGGTTGGTGGTGAAGATAAAATGGAGGATGTGATTGAATTGGACTGGATTGGATCGGATTGAATAGCATTGCATGTTAATTGATAAGAGAATTGTGGTTAATAAAAGTGCTGCGAAAAAGGCTTGGTGGAATTTGAAATTTGAAATGGATTTCTTCATGTTTGTTTTCTTTTGTTGTTGCAAAATGAAAACTCAGTGAATGAAGATTGAGGGGAAGAGGACCGTATATATAGAATGGAAGTGACTTTCGGACTTTCTTTTTTACTGCACACCTCTGTGTATTTTTGTCTGTTAACTCTATTTTAATTTATTCAATCTAAAGATTAAACCTAAACCGAGATAGATACGAAGAGAAAATAACTAAATAAGTATGCGAAAATCAATTTTTCCATATCAAATGTGAAAACTGAGAAGGCACCAACGGGCTTACGGTCAGCAAGCTTTCCTTGTCGACCAATTCAGTGAGATGCATAATCTTTTTGTTCTGCTGATGGAATACAAGAGATGAACAGTTGGGGATTATGGAATTTATTGTCTCTTTTTGTTTTGGGGTATGCTATCCACACACCCCATTTTATTTCTCATAAACCCTTTGTTAATTTCTGTCCGTTGATCTTTTTTAATTCATCCAATCCGACGGCCGAAAATTAGAAAGGTGTGAAAAGTAAAAAATGATGTGTGATATCACGTCTCTTTGTTTTTTGGGTTATACGTACGCAGATAAATACGTAATCCCTTTGGCGCTTCCTTGTTGATCATGAGGAACAGTCGACTTGAGGGATAAAATCTTGGAAAAACATGTCTATTTATTATAACTGGTTGGAAAATTTATTACTTAAACCTTTCCAACAACCCGCTACCTTTCCAGTTTCCAACTTCTAGTATGTGGCGGCATATGAAGGCATGCAGGTGGGGATTTCAACTTTCACACTGTAGTCATTACTCAAGGATTCATGATGTGGGTGAATTTGGTAATGTAATTAACTCAGGTGCAACATTTTCCTAAGCAATTGTGACAGAATGAATTATTCTTACCTTAAAAAGAAATTAGCTGGGTACCTTCCATTTCTCTTTGAACTATAATAATGTAATGTAATTATGTCTATGCACAACCACCTACTTTGACACTAATAACTAATAAGATGTCCACAAAATAAAATAACAATGTAATTCTTTCCCCACTGGAAATTTTTGTTTGGTTTTAGAGAGACGAACACGTTCTTTGATGAGTCGATATTATTCTGTATATTTTACTCTAATCTTAGTATAATTTATTGATTATTTTGGTGGCATTCTGATATTTTGAATTATATTTTTAATGTAGGACATGCGACTTACTCTTGAGCATAAAGTATTCAAACAAATGAATTTTTGAGTGATTCTAATTGGAGGATGATAGTGAGTCTCTCAGCTTGTTCGTATCAAAGTTTCACATTTTTCTACCAAACGGTTTATTTATGACGACGAAATAAAGGAGCAGCGCACCGTACTGTCAAAGTGACATTTTGGGCTTGATTACAAATTTGGGATTTGGCCCCTTCTAGAGATGTGTTTAGATTGTTCTAATCTTTAAAACAAGCTGTCATGGGCTAGATTTGGAGGAGATTTAGGTCTAAAACATGGTAGATTTGTTAAATGGCAGATTTCTCCATTGTTTGACTAGGAGATTGTTTCCAAGTTTAACTTAATTTATTTTGTTTCCTAGTTTTATTCTAAGACCATCAAAAATGCCACATAGACATATAACAGTAACAAATGACATACCATTTTCACCAACCGAGATGTCAAAGCTGACATGTAAAAGAAGGCTAAGCTAACATGTACAAAGAGATGTCAAATTAGAAGTTGCCTTGAAATATGATTTTTGTTATTTCCAAAGGCATTCCACTTACCTCACCTTAATGCTAGCACATTTAAGTATTATTTTATTATTTTTAAACCAATAACAACCCAACTTTTATTATTTTGTTTAAAATAAACATAAATGAATCAATAAATTTTGCAATATCAGGTGGAAGTCAAATATTGACTGTATGTCAAATTGTCAAGTCAACCATCCAATTGAAAGTTGATGTTTTGAATTTGACGTCTCATTTAGAGATGCTCTAAGACCTTTTCTAGGTAGGGTTTTGTTGTGTAGTGGTATAAATAATGCTATTTAGCCATTAGGGTTTTGGGGGAATGGACTTTGGAGAATTCGGCTTAGAGGGCCTTTGACAATTGAAGTTTATTTTCTAGGTGTTTCTGTCCATGTTCTTAATAATATTTTGTTTTATAATTATTCGTAAATAATCTCTTTTGCTAGGGCCAGGCCATGAGCCTTAGCAAAAATATGTAGTTTCTTTTCAATTTACTTATTATATTGTTTGGGCCCAAAATAATATTTTGGGCTGAGCTTAGAGTTGTTCTCGGCCTAGTAACATCTAATCTAGAATCTTGTCATGGGCTGTCTAGTCAAGGTCGGCCGAATCCTATTGCTAGGATGATTGGTTTAGATAAGGGTGAGGTAGTCGAACCCTAATGCAACAAGAAGCCTTAAAGCTGAATTAGGGGATGAATCTGGTTCGTTAAGGAGCTTAGTTCAAAGTTCTATAAGGGTTAGGATTAGCCGAAACCTGATAAAATTGGATTGAGGAGTTCTAATCCGAGTACATTTCTAGGTTAGCCATTAGGGGGGTTCGCTGCTATAAATAGAGAAGGGAGTGCATCATTCAAGCCCATTCAAATCAACACACAAATTGCCCTGTGCAAAGCTTCTCAACAACCTTAAGATTTTTTCTTTTTCCTTTTTCTTCCTGCCAGCACATCTTCAGTTTGGATAAACAGCACTATGAAGGCAACTGACAACATCTTTAGTTTGGATAAACAACACTAGAGCCGTAGAGTCAACCGGCCAAGGAACACCTTCAGTTTGGATACACAGCACTGCTTTGAGACTGACTGGTTATTTATCCAAGTATCGGTCAACAAGGATTTTTGAGTCCTTGTTGGTAGAGGTCATCTTATCAGTCTTTTTGGCTAAATGAGGTGTTACCAAGTTACAAGGCTCGGCACATTGAAAGCCGAGTTTTATTTTATGATTGAATATTCATAAGTAAATTTTAGAGTTCGGCACTCCGACGGCCAAACCACATTTATAATCAAGACATTTATCCTTTTCGAGTATTTGTGTCCATACTATTTGGTGCCAGTTCAGCGTACTTATACTTTCATGAATATAATTACCGAGATTGAACCCAACATCGACGATTTGTGAACTTTGAAGAAACTAGCAGCTTTGTCTTCAGGCTTTAGAACCCAAAGGCCGAGATGTGTTCTTTCCTCGGTCGTAGTTGTAAGATCAAGAAGTCAGCAACGCCCCCAATGTCACATCAACATATTTCACTCCTTGGCTAAACTCGGTCGACGAGTTGGCATGCCCTGCACACAACCGACAGACATAGCTAGCTTATTAGTTACTCGGCATA
Organism: Pyrus communis; assembly: GCF_041283825.1. Lineage (NCBI taxonomy): Eukaryota > Viridiplantae > Streptophyta > Magnoliopsida > Rosales > Rosaceae > Pyrus > Pyrus communis. Next base: position 32,223,189 of record NC_142569.1, on the reverse strand, counting down.
CGCGTCACATAGGCTTAGTAGTTTTTTGGGTCAACATTTTGGCACACCCAGTAGGACCCAATGCTAAAACTACGAAGTTCATGACCATTGAAACACGGTTAGTAAAAAAGAAAACAGTCATGGGTAAGTCAACGACTAATCTTCCACTTATAGTTCAAAGCCCAAGACACAATGGCTTATCACAGGTACAAAATCCTCCTGCTATCGTGACACCTGAAGCCACAAGTACAACACGTCGAGAAAAGGAAATTAATGTCGACGGTCAGACTCGTGATGCAGAAATCCCCACCAAAATGACAAAAGGCGTTTTTATTGAAGGACTAGTGAAAGATTATGACGATGATGATGATGAGGCCTCTGATCCACCATCCAAATCTTTTCTCCAGTGACGATTTGAAGAACAATCCTGGTAATTTAAGCAAATGTTCAGCCGATACGTAAAAAACATACTTGAAGAGACGCGTGATAATAGCGTTGTGCACAATAGATTGCTTGAAGTTTTGGTTAATAAAGTCCACGACATTGGACCTGCCGATCGACCCAGACAGCCTCCTCTTCTAAAGAATAATTCCCTGCCAGCGATACAGGCCGAGACAAGGTCTGCTCAGCTCAAAATGATTGACTTAGAGAAAAATGGTGAATCAAGCAGCAGATCGGTCATAATTGACCAAGGAGCAAAAACAGCGCCTATTGACATGGTCGAAGTCCAGAGAATGATCGATTCGGCCTTAAAAATGAGCCGAAGTTTCCAAAATTTATTCACCCATATCCAACCTTTGTAGAAAGGTTCGAGTATCCTAAAGGATTCAAGATTTCAGACTTTAGCCTTTTCGTTAAATAATCATCCTTGTCCTCGTTAGAACATGTGGCTCGATTCATTTCTCAATGTGGAGATGCTAATAGTGATTTTCATAAACTACGACTGTTCAATTTCTCGTTAACTGGCTCAGCGTTCGCGTGGTGCATTAACCTTCCACCCAACTCAATCCAAAGTTAGGAGGAATTGGACGAGAAATTTCATGAACAAATCTATCGGCTAGGGATGGAAATGTCAGTTTCTTTTCTGGCCAGGATGGCTCAATCATCCGATGAGTCACCAATAGAATATCTTATGAGGTTCAAATCGACCAGAAACTGGTGCCGAGTACCCCTCCCTGAAGTTAAGTTTGTTAGGCTTGCCCTAAATGGCTTGGACGTGGAATACAAAACGAAATTCTTCAGGGCAAACTTCTGAGATATGTACGAATTGGCTCAACATGTCGAGCAATATGATTATTTGCTTCGAGAAGAGAAAATCTCGAAATTTCCAACCCGAGGGACAATCTACAAAAACCCAATGGTAAATTATGCATCAACTGAAGGCAAAGAGTCCCAACATGCCAGTATAAATGCGGTCGAGATAGTAATTGACAAACCGCATATATGCAAGGTGTTGGCCCACGTTAATTCCAAAGATGTCAAAACCCGCTCGGCCCATTTGGAAGCCGTCGTCAAAACGTCAAAGGTCTACACTTTTGACATCACCAAGGCCGATGCTATCTTCGACCAGTTGTTACTTGCAAAAATCATCAAGCTTTGGCCATGGCATAATATTCCCAAGGCCGAAGATTTGAAGGGAAAGATGTATTGCAAATACCACAACTCAAACAAGCATACGACAAATAATTGTGTTGTATTTCGCGACGCCATCCAAAGTTGGATCGATAAGGGCAAACTCAAGTTTCCCAAGAAACCTCTAATGGTCGTTGATGTTGATCATTTCCCTTTGGCGACGATAAGCATGGTAGATGCTCATCTACCCAATGAAAAAAGAAAGGGAAAAGCCAAATTCATCCCAAAATAGTATGTCCCTAAGCAGAATCTTAGTTGTGATTGAAAGTTGATCTATCCTCGGACAAGCCACCCAAATACTATTCAAACCCAGCTTATGCCAAGTCAATGTCGGACTCTAATACAGAGGAAACTGATGGGCCGATGGTTTTATGTAGTTGGTGTAATTCAAACATCATCATAACTAAACCGAATGAACAGCCACTTCAGGCTGAAGCACCATAACTGGCGCCTGCAGCTGCGGCAACATCTCAAAAAGTGCTTGGTGTAGGCCAACGCCAAAAAGTTTTCGATTGGCTCGACCCTCAAACACATAATAAAAAGCCGTCTTCGGCCAGATGACAACTTGATTTCGACAAACCATTTTACAATGAAGATTATTATGCGTGCAACTTTGGTAGCTCAAGTTCACCCGTGAACTGGTGAACTTTCAAGCCTCATGAGTCACGCGACCAGCGTTGGTATAGCTACAACTTTTCTACCGGTACATATATCGCGTTATCCAAATTGCAGAAATGCCGCCACCAGAGAATAGACTGTATGGCTCATTGACAAGCCGCCCAAGCTACCCCAACTACCAAATAGCAGCCGAAAGAAACGATGGGTAACGAAGATGATTGACAACCTCCGATAATCATGACTGAGCTGCTTCAAGGAAATAAGTTAATCAATCATGATTTTGAAACCACAATTAAGAATCTGAGAAACGAATCAAGCTCCTTTTTCGGCCTGGGGAGATGAAAACTCTCTTTGAACACTTTCGTTTGAAGACCACTGTTTTTGATAAGGCACGTTAGATTTCGCATGATTTCCATTTTACAAAACCCTATCATTTTTCTCTTTAAAAATCTGATATATGCCTTGCTTTTTCTCACCAACCATTTAGCTTTTCTCCTTAAATATCTTCTCCAATCAGATATCTTTTCCTTTTACCCAATCAGAAAACCTCTTTCTCTCATCTCTGCCCAATCAAAAGCTGTATCCTTCTCTATCTCATATTCTCATTCTCTTTCTTTCATCCGTAACTTTCTCTTCTCTGAAACACCAAGGACCATCATCAAACTCCATAGATCGACCCTAAAACCACCACCATCGAGATCCTCTCATCCTCACGAACCCATTTGTACCAACCGATCATGAAATGGACAAGTTTTAAGTGTTCAACTTGGAACAACTAGGAGCTCCGATTCGAGTGTCCATTCTCTAATGAGTTTCCATTTGATTTGCACTATCTTGGGAGTTTTGGAAGCATCTAGGCAACTCCCCGAGGCCATTAACCTAGTTTTGAAATGGAGCTGACAAGGAAACTCATGATTTTGGGACACCGAGTTTAGGTTCGAAGCTTTCGAGGCTCTTTTAACCCTTTTCCGAGTTCTTTTTGGACTTCAAGAGGTATAATCTTATTTTCCTCGTCATGGGCTTCAATTCCATATAAATTTCGTTGAAAACGGTTAAGAATTGACAAAGTTACAGAGTTTAAAAAAAAATTTCCAGAAACCGACGAGTTTTTCCAGAATCCGGCAAACTAGACATCAGCGGCGGACGGCAACTGGAGAAGATAGAGAATATTCCATTAAAGTTAACGGAATATTCTAACGCAGTTAGGTAATGTCGTTAGACTTAACGAAATATTCCTTGGAATATGTTAGTTTTGCCAGCCCGTGGCCTGTGAGTGTGGCCGTTACTTGGCGGCTCTTGACGGCGCATGAGGGCGCGTCCGGCCACCGGCCAGCGTGTGCTTGATGTGTACGAGTCCTTGATGTCGAGTAGAATGCTTTGGTATATTTAAACCATCCGTTTGAGCAAACTACGGGGGATTTTCCTAGCCTTTTTGTTTATGTCCTTATTAATTAATTAGTTTCAGTCATTTTTCATATAGGTGAGACTTACCCCGAGGATGTAAGAGGACAAACAAGGTTAGGGGGCTACAATCCATTGACGTATCAGTGAGTGGGTATTTGTTTTCATGTGTATGTGTGTATATATATATATATATATATATATATATATATAAACTTTATAGTTTCCACAAATGATTTTGGATTGATTTATGCCTATCATGCCATATTTTATTTAATTTTAGAAATGCTATTACATGGTTGAGATTTATATACTATCATGGCATGTTCTTATGCATTTTACCTGCTCATCATACATTGCTACACCCGGTGTTAGTGCTCGCCCAGGGCCAAGGCCAGTCTTTCACATGTATGTTCACCCGTACCACATGCTCGCCTTGGATCCAAGTAGGTGCCAGTCCTGTTGTACAAGTTGCAATAGGCAACTCCGACTCATATGTGGCTGCGAATAACACCAGTCTTCATGTGATTGTAACACTAAAGCATATCTTATGATTACACCCAGTCTTGTTCATGTCAGAAATCCTTTGCATGAACTCATGTGTCAACATAGATTGATGAGCACCTGATTTTATTATACTACTGTTGAGATATTGTGAGTTGGTATACTTTTGGATTTATTGTTGATTTGCATTTGATTTCATACTTATATGTAGTATGATTTTCTGGAAACTATACATGTTTTACGGCGAGGGGTTAGTACGTTCAAAAAATAAATGTGTTTTATAAACCTTTGTTTTTGCCCACTCACCTTTCCATTTTTTCACCCCTCTAGGTCCTAATTAGCTAATTTATTCTGTGGCGTACAAGGAATATCTGGTGGTTTTGACATATCGATAAATAATGTAGGGACTTTTCCTGGTTGTGTATTAAGTACTTAACTAGTTTTGACTGCACTACTTATGTCATCTATGCTCTGAAGATTTATGCTTTATGGGTTCTTCCTACTACTGCGCACTCTCTACTTTGGAATAATTAATTGTTAGTTTTGGTTTAAATTTATCCACAATTTTATGCTTCACTTTCCTTTTTGGTTACGTCATATTTGGGTGACGGCCATCATGACTCGACTCCGATCAGGTTGTGTCAGTTTGGTATCAAAGGATAGGTTTGGCAATCTTGCATTGCTTGTATATGTTATAAGTCCTAATAATTTTTTCTCTCTTATGTCAGAATCGTGTCACCTCGTAGAGCGCCACATGTCCCTTTTGAGACTAATTTCCTTGATTTTGGGCAACTCTGTGAGGCTATCGCCAGTGCCATTCAGTCCACAATTCGTCCTCCCCAAGGGACTACCCTAGAGACCGTATCAATTCTTTAGATAAATAATTTCTTTGGCAACGAAGGACCCGAGAAATCCGAGGTTTGGATTGACCATGTTGAAAAGACTTTCCGTGTTATATAGCGACAGGGGAATCTTCCAGCAAAGAAATAGGTCTAGAAAACGACTTGGTTCTTCTATCTGGAAGTTAGATCATGGTGGGCTCAGGAGTCACGCCCGTTGTCTGCTCAAGATGCCATGAATTGGGATGTTTTCAGGCGCCTATTTGAGGCTAGATTCACACCCCTAGAGTACAATGATCGAAAGAAAGATGAATTCATAGAGCTAAAGCAAGGAAAAATGTTAGTCACAGAGTACCACTGAAAGTTCACTGACTTATTCTGTTATTGTCTCAAAATCGCTGGGAATCCCAGATAAATGCTCCATTATTTTAAGAAGGGGACTCGTAAACGATTGTGTTCTTTGGCAACTTCTACTCCGTGCTTTACCTACTAAGAATTCTTTGAGGTTCTGCTTCGGGTCAAAGATTTTGAGAATGTTCCTGATAATGATGATGATCATAAAGAGGATAATAGTAATGCTCAAAAGAATAATAACAGGGGCAATCATCTTTTGGCCCTCAAAAGACTCAAAGTTTCAAGAGAAGCGGTAATAGTTCTGGATCGTCGAGCTGTGGTTCAAGTTCCAATACGCCGCGAATGGGTGGCAAGTCCACAGACAGTTCCTGCTTTCAGAATCAAAGGAACTCTAATAATTCTGATGCTCAGCTTTGTTGCAGATGCAATAATTGCTATTACGGTGAGTGTAAGAATGAGAGTAGTGGATGTTACACATGCGATCAGATGGGGCATAGAGCTAATCAGTGTTCGCAGAATCAGCAAAATCAGCTTCCTACACTATCACCTGCAATTCTTTTCCAGCAGATTCAAGGACCTGGTACCTGCTAGCAGATAGGTTATGGTGGTGTTTTCCACTATCAGGGTGACATATCCCACTATCTAGGAGGAGCATATCAGTACCCACCTGATCCTTATTACCAGGGTGGCCATCCGCAGTACCAGGGAGGTTATACGTCGTATCAGGGTGGCGGATCACAGTGGTATGATGGGGGGCAGTACCAGAATCTTTATGTAGCTTCTAGCAGCGGTGACTCAGCCAGGCAGCCCAATCAAACAAATCAAGGTCAAGGTGGCAACCGAAATCAGACTAACAAAGGTTGTGAAGGCAGACATCAAGTATAGGGACGCGTCAACAACATCACCTTGTAGAATGCTCAGAGTAACCCTAATTTGATCATGGGTACGTTAAATGTTCTTGGCCATTTTGCTAGAGTATTAATTAACTCGAGTACTACTCATTCAGTTATTTCCCATACATTTTCTTAAAAGACTCAAGCTCACCGCACTCCCCTCAGTTATGAGTTGGAGTTCTCGATGCCTAGGGGTGAAATTTTCTATGTTAGTTGGGAGTATTGAAGATGTCCCTTACTTATCGAGGATGTTGTAATGCCAGCTAATCTTGTTCCCTTGGACTTCGTTGATTTCAATGTTATCTTGGGCATAGATTGGTAATATTACAATCATGCTCTATTGAATTGCCACAAAAAAATTGTTAATTTCCATCAACCGGGCATGCCTATTGTAACATTTGTCGATGAACGTAGTGGTCTGAAACATGAAGTTATCTCTGCCATGAAGGCGAAGCGGATGTTAAGGAAGGGTTGTCAAGGCTACTTAGCTCATGTAGTAATGACCGAGGAGACTCCTGCTCATGTGAAAGACGTCGAGTACTTAGACATTTTCCTAATTTTTTTCCCAACGATTTAGCTGGCCTACCATCGAATCATGAGGGAATTAAAAACCCAGTTGCAAGAACTTGTTGAAAATGGGTTTATTCAGCCAAGCACTTCCCCTTGAGGAGCTCTAGCCTTGTTCGTGAGGAAGAAAGACAGAACATTGAGTCTATATATCGATTATAGGCAGTTGAATCAGGTGACGATTAAAAACCGTTATCCGTTGCCTCATATTGATGATCTTTTTTTTCAGCTTTGTGGTGCTTGTGTTTTCTCAAAAATTGATCTAAGGTCTAGCTATTATCAGTTGAAGATCAAAAGTGATGATGTTCCAAAAACAGCCTTCCGAACTCGATATGGTCATTATGAGTTTCTTATGATGTTATTCGGGTTAACTAATGCTTCGATAGCATTTATGGACCAGATGAATCGAGTATTCCGTCCGTACCTTGACAAGTTCGTAATTATCTTCTTTGATGACATTTTGGTGTATTCTAAAAACAAGGCTGACCATGCTAGACATTTATGTCTAGTTTTGAAGAAGCTAAGGGAGAATCAATTGTAAGCAAAATTCAGTAAGTGCCAGTTCTGGCTGGATTAGGTGTCATTCTTGGGACACGTGATATCAACTTAGAGGATTCTCGTGGATCCTCAGAACGTAGCAGCAGTGGAAAATTGGGAACAACCTTACTAAAGTTAGAAGTTTTTTTGGTCTTATGGGTTACTATCGACGTTTTGTGAAAGATTTCTCAGCCATAGCCCTGCCTTTGACAAGGTTGACCTAGAAAATAGTTAATTTTGAATGGAGTGATGATTATGAACGGAGTTTTCTACATTTGAAGTACTGTCTCACTCATGCGCCTGTTTTGGCACTTTCCGATGACAGTGGGAATTTCGAGATCTATAGTGATGTCTCTCTGAATGGTTTAGGCTGTATATTAATGCAGCATGGAAAGGTGATCGCGTATGTTTTTCCACAAATGTTTTTGGATTAATTTATGCCTACCATGCCATGTTTTATTTAATTTTAGAAATGTTATTACGTGGTTGAGATTTATATACTATCATGGCATGTTCATATACATTTTACCCGATCTTCATTCATTGTTACACCCGGTGTTAGTGCTCGCCCAGGGCCAGGGCCAGTCTTTCACATGTATGTTCACCTGCACCGTACGCTTGCCTTGGATCCAAGTAGGTGACAGTCCTGTCGTACAAGTTGTAATAGGTAACTCCGACTTGTTTGTGATTGCGAATAAAGCTAATCTTCACGTGATTGTAGCACTAAAGCGTATATTATGATTACACCCAGCCCTGTTCATGTTAGAAATCCTCTGCATGAACTCGTGTGTCAGCATAGATTGATGAGCACCTGATTTTATTATACTATTGTTGAGATATTATAAGTTGGCATACTTCTGGATTTACTGTTGATTTGCATTTGATTTCATACTTATACGTAGTATGATTTTGTGGAAGCTATACATGTTTTACGGCAAGGGATTAATATGTTCAGAAAATGAATGTGTTTTATAAACCTTTGTTTTTGTCCACTCACCCTTCTGTTTTTCCGCCCCTCCATGTCCTAATTAGATGATTTATTCTGTGGTGTACGAGGAATGTCCGGCGATTCTGACATATCCATAAATAATGTAGGGACTTTTTCCGATTGTGTATTAAGTACTTAACTAGTTTCGACGGCACTACTTATGTCATCTATACTCTGAACATTTGTGCTTTATGGGTTCTTTCCACTACTACGCACTCTTTACTTTAGAATAATTAATTGTTAGTTTTGGTTTAAATTTATCCACAATTTTATGCTTCACTTTCCTTTTTGGTTACGTCACCTTCAGGTGACGGCCATCATGCCTCGACTCCAGTCGGGGTGTGTCAAATGTGTTGTAGTTTTTTTAGATGAAAATAACAATTATTGAGAAAAGCCCAAAGGGCAAAAAGAGCTAGCAAATCTCCTAACCAAGTTGTACTCGCCTCCGTAGGTAAAGAGCGATGCCACACCTACCCCACAAAATTAGCCTCACAGAACGCATGAGAGAATGAAATACTCTAAAATCGACATGCCAACCTTTTCACATTATGGATAATAGTAAAGAGATGTCAGGGACATTAATAGCATCGACAAGGATCTTTGAATCCCCCTCCACTTCAGCTACAAAAATCCCTTGTCTAATGCCTTCTTAAGACCATCCACCAGAGCTTGTCCCTTAACCACAAGAATGTTAGATTTCCCAATTCTCCTAGCATCATCTACTAAGGGAATCCCCACATCATCATGAGGGACATAGGCATAAGCATCTCTATTAGCAACAATAACTGATCAATCAAAATTGAGCTTCTTCATAGTATTATCAGGATGCCTCCACCTAATTGCAGTAAGTTTGGACAAGGTGGGAGACTTTGAACGATGGTTTGCATGTAAGAAGCTTCTTCTAATAGACAAAGCTTTCAAAAATGTACCTTTAGCCTTAGGCCAAATTTGACGAAAGATCCAGTTATTCTTATCATTCCTATTTTGAAATAGTTATAGAAGAACTTGCTTCTAATGGTGAAGCTAGGTATTGTCAAGGGAGGGGCGAATTTAACAGGGCCAAGGTTAAAAAAAATGTAGATAACCAAATTGATGAGTCGATTTCATATTATATACCAAATTGATGAGTCGATTTCATATTATATACCAAATTGATGAGTTGATTTCATATTATATATTTTACCCTATTCTTAGTATAATTTGGTAATTATTTTGTATTATATATTTTACCCTATTCTTAGTATAATTTGGTAATTATTTTGGTTGAATTTTGATACTTTGTTTTATATTTTCAACATAAGACATTTGACTTCTTCTAGAGAGTAACGTAATCAAATTGACGAATTTTGGAGTAATTCAAATTGGAGGATGTTCGTGTGTTCCTTAGCTTGTATGTGTCCAAATTTTAGCAATTTCTACTTGGCGGTTATTTTCTGATGATTAATTAAAGGAGCAGTGCACGTTGTTGGAAAGTGGTGTTTTTGGGTAATTGCAATTTTTGGAGCCCAAGATGACTTTTGATGCGTTTGTGGTCTTCTGGAGAAGTGTTCAAAATAGTCCAAGCTTTAAATCCAGCTATCTGGGCCAATTTTGGAGTTGATATGGGTCCAAAACGTGGCTGTACAAAACTTTGGGCGAATTTACCAAGTCAATTTAGGATTATATTTCTTAATTTATTTTAATTTATTTGGTTTCCTAGTTTTATTCTAAGACCTTTTACTAGGAGGATTTAGTTAGAGTAGTATAAATAAGCCTTTTGGCCGGCCCTAGCTTCTACTTCTTTATGCAATTTGTGGAGAGAGAATTTTGGCCAAAGCTTAGAGATTTCAAGTTTTATACTTTCAAGGTGTTTTCATTATTTTTCTGTTTCAATAAAGACTTTGTGATTTTTATTATGAATATGCGTAAGTAATCCTCTTTGCTAGGGTGAGACCATGAGCCTTGGCAAGAATATATAGTCTCTTTTTAATTTGCTTATAAATTTATGCATGCAGGTTTTGAATTGTTAATCACTAGTTTAAACTATCTATATGTCTTAGTGATTCGCAACCATTAGGATATTTAAAAAAGTAGTTTGATGCAATTTTGGCGGAGGTTTGTCCCTAAAATTGACAAGGCTTCTTGTGGTTAATATGTGTAACTTATTAGGATGGACAACACGTCTTAAGGGTTACATGGTTTTTCAAAAGGTTTTCACAAAACTTAATGAGTCTTGCATGTTCGCATTCGATCTAGACACCACAGACGTGTTGCATGTAAGAAATACTTCTATGTTGGAGGTTCCAAGTAAGATATACTTTAGGAAAGCCTAACCTTCAAAATATGCATGTGTAATTCATAAATAATTAGAAGAACTACATTGGATTGTTAAGGTGACGGCGGAACCCTAGTGCTTTCTCACTTTGAATTCAAAAAAATGTTTCCTTTTTCCTTCTTTAAAATTGCAGATTTTAGTTAACCTTTTTAATTAAATTCGTTTTTCTTAATTTAGGTCATTAAATCACTTTTTTCCAAAATTTTGTTCTAAGTAATTAGTTGAGAATTGGTTTCGCATTAATTTATTTAAATTAATCCATGTAGAGAACGACCTTACTTAAGCCAACTATACTACTATAATTTTGACAAAAAAAAAAAAAAAAACAAACTATATTACTATAATCTTGTTTCTCTTGCAAGTATTTTAGGTGTTTTTAACCTTTTTTGCGCATGTGATAAAAATCCTATCACAAATCCTTTAGAAAGTAGACAATATTAATGTCATTCATAATTTATTAATACAAATAAGTTATAATTGTTGCTTATCACAAATCCTTTAGAAAGTAGACAATATTAATGTTGTTCATAATTTATTAATACAAATAAGTTATAATTGTTGCCAACGAGATTTCATGTCATGAAAACGTTGCCTAATAGGCTCATTATCAATAAAAACAAATACATCTCTCTCAATGTAAACAACCATGTTATCACTCAACCATTGATCTCTCATTTTGTTGTGCAATGGTGTTTGCACAATATTCATAGCATAAAAAGTTCTCTCCACCGAAGCAATTGCAATTGGTAACACCAAAGCCAGTAAGAAGCTTATACATTAATTTGTAGCTTACACACCTCCCGGACTTCACCAACTCCTTTGAAAGATCACTAATTCCCTTCAATTATGAAAACTCACTATACATCTTCATATCATGAATATAATTATCAAGTTGAATTGGAAGATTCATGAGGTCCACACAATCAAACCTGAGAATAAAATTAGGCGAAACAAACTATTTTTCATTGGTCAAAAGATGCAAAATTATTTACCGAACTCAAACATGCCATACATATAAGCAACTTGGTGTTTACCTCATTAAAACGATTATTCAATATGTTGCTTTTGTGTCATCAATCTCGAGGTTGTTGTGAAGCTTTACTATAAAGACTTCCCGCTTTATCAAAACATATTTGAAAAAATAGCAATAACGGCAAAATCCACCATCTTTTATTATACTAGACTCCAACCACTCAAAATTATCAAACTAATGAGTGATAATTGATTGTCTCCCCCCATAACTTTTGTTGGCATTTTGTGGGTTTTAGGTAGACAATGATCCTTTTGTAGTCCAAGAATTGCTTTGCGATAATTAAGCTCATAATCAATCAATTGATGTCTAAGTCCAATGTCTACAGAAAGATTAGCTAATATTTATCTAACTTAGTGACCTGACTTTGTTGTGAACTACCCAAAATATTTACAGGAGGATTTGGACTAACCGGAATATTCGAATAAGGACTACCTGGGATATTTAACTGAGGATTCGAAGGAGGATTTAAGCATTGCTTCTTATAGTATCGTTCCATTACGTAACTGTATAATGAGGAAAAAAATTGGGTCTTAAACTCTACTATGACTAATAACTATTAACTAATCAAACAACAAAATCAATTCAATTAACTAATCAAACAACAATTAAGTTAATTAATAATCAATTCAATTGACCAATAATTAATAATCATATATTAAACAACCATGCAATTAATAAATTCAATTAACTAATCAAACAACAATTAGTTAATCAATAATAATCCAATTAACCAATAATCATATATCAGTTAAACAAAATTTTATGTACAATTATCAATCAGGGATTTAAATTTGAAAAATTAGAGTTTTACCTCAAAATTTATGATGGCCGGTGGTGGGTCAGGTGGCAGACAACAGCATGGAGCCGGGGAGGACTACGACGCGTTGCTAACTTGTTGGGGGTACCTGTGGGCTACAATGGCTTGGCTGGCTACTGCAATGGTGCTTCCAATGGCAAACTCAACAACACTACATCGCTGCAGTGGAGGACTAGAAGGTAGCAACACCATTGCAAAGCAACACCAGTCGAACAGAGGGGCATATTTCTAGGTCTTAGGAGTGTTTTACGACAAAGGGAGATGCGGGCGCACCTCTTTTTTCTTGTCACGGAATAAGAGGAACTAGGACAAGGGCACGAATGGTATGTCAATTCAACAAGGTCTCCTGAGAAAGCCTAGAGCGAAAGAGCTTGTGATTAAAGACAATTGCTTAGTGTGACACCTATGGAAAGTAATAGCATACATGACTTTATCTTTTTATTAAAACTCTAATTTTGTTTTATAATGGATATTTTATTTTTTTATTATTTTTAAAAATTATTTCTAAAAGAAAAAAGAAACATCAATTTAATGTTGCACAAAACTTAATTGGGCCAACTATTTTTTGCATTTTTTGTTTCATGAGTTTATTTTCACAAAACAATGTGTCAACACATATTTTAGCCCAATTTTGACATTTTGTATAAGCAAAACGATAAACTGTCTTGCAAAACGTTAGCGAAGTGCTATTTCCGCGGAATGTGGCAAAGAAGGATTTTCACCCATACTTGGTGAATGGTGGGTTTTGAGGAATAATACAAAACGCTGCGTTGCATACGAAACCGATTAGAACACAAAAATCTAGCTGAAGGGATAAACCTGGCCGGGAAAGACTAGCTGCGAACAATGGTGGGTTCGAAAAGGTCCGTTAGACATAGCTCAATCTCCTGAGGTGCCCAAGATAACGAAAACAGATATGCTTCTCCTTGCTCACCCCTGTAAGTCTCTCTCCTTCCCCGACTCGTCACTTCATCTCGACAATTTCAACTCACAAACCTCAGCGTCTGCAAAACCTTCAAGTTATAGCTCCTTTTCCCCAATTGGGTTGTCGAAAAGTCTGAAACTTTGTAGGAATTTTCCCGTCTGGGGAAGTACCCGTATTACGTTTTGCTCTAGGAGTCAGGTGTATGATATTTTTCCAAGTACCCCTTTGGGGAACAAGTCTGAAGGGGATGGGGTTGTAGAGAATGAAGAGCTTGAGCTGCTGGATAAGCCTTCCCCTGTACCTATAAGTAATGGGTCTGCTTTGGAAGTGGATAAAGATTCCGAAAAACCGGATGAAGAATCGGAAATGGTTGATAAAGACGAGGCATTGGCGCCTTTCTTGAAGTTTTTCGCTCCGAGAGATAGTGCGGATGGAGAGGAAGTGGAAGAAAAGGGAGGGGAGGTTGGAGTTTTCGAGGAAGAAAGTGAATTGGATGGTGATAATGAGGAGGCTGAGAAGGTTAATGTGGAGTACTATGAACCGAAACCGGGTGATTTTGTGGTTGGAATTGTTGTTTCAGGCAACGAGAATAAACTTGACGTGAATGTCGGAGCAGACTTGTTGGGTACAATGCTGACTAAGGAAGTACTGCCTTTGTATGACAAAGAGATGGATTACTTGTTATGTGATACGAATTATGACGCCGAGGAGTTTATGGTTAGAGGGAAGATGGGAATTGTGAAAAATGAAGCTGTGATGGGGGGACCTGTGCCGGGAGGGCCCGTTGTTGAAACCGGAACTGTTTTGTTTGCTGAGGTTCTTGGAAGAACGCTCAGCGGTAGGCCTTTGCTTTCAACTAGACGGCTCTTCAGGCGAATTGCTTGGCACCGAGTGAGGCAGGTCCTTTTCTCACTTTTTTTTGTTCTTTTTTCTGCTCATTGGAACGGCATTGGCAATTTATATGGTGAATATTTGTGCTTGCTGCTTGACTTCTTATGTTAATTCTGAAAATGTTGCCTCTATTGCTGTTATGTTTGAGACCATATTTATTAGTTAATAGTCATTCGGTACTCTTAAGTCTTTTATTATCATGACTTCATGATACTTGATTTTCTCTTTGTAACGGCTATGTTGGTGGTAGCATTTAGCTCATGACACTCTGACTGGTTACGTTGGATGAAAAATGTAATCCAGACCTTTTTTTTTTAAAGCTTTTCGACATATTTTACAGATAAAACAACTCAATGAACCTATTGAAGTTAGAATTACAGAATGGAATACTGGAGGCCTTCTGACAAGAATCGAGGTTTGTATCTTTGACTTCTGTGCGTGTGAAATTGTGAATATATACTTGTTTGAAAACTAACATTTCACAATTTGGTTCATCAGGGCCTGCGAGCTTTCCTTCCAAAAACTGAGTTAATGAGTAAAGTGAACAACTTCACTGAATTGAGAGAGAATGTAAGTTGCTGGTTTTGAGGAATGAAATGTATATCTTTTTTTCATGCAATGTTCATTTAGCTACATTTCTGGTATAATTTGTATTTCTTTATGTTAATGTGTTCAAGCCATTAATCAATACTGATATCATGCATGATGTATCCACTGGAACTATTTCTTTCTACGACACTTTATCAATTTCAAATGAAGCAATTTCTTTGAGATGCCAATGGTATTATTAAGAGATGAAAATATAAGAAAAATAATTGCAAAATCTATGTAGTTAGATAGTCCAACCAGCCAGAGTTATCATTAACATCAATGCAGCTTGTGAATACTTGAAGCACTTGAAATCACTGGACACAATCCATTATACCCTGTTTCTTTACAGCCATTGTTTCATAATGATAAGTGCGTGCTTTAGCCCTAAAGTGTAGTACCAGCCACAGTATACTTAGGGCAATGAGGATACTTAGACATCCGAGTTTCGGTGGCAGCCCCATATCACTTGAGGCTTGAAAAGAAAATATATAATCTTCCTTGTTGATATTTAAACTGTGGTCAAGGCAATTGTAACTCTACAAATATCAGGAATTTTCATTTAAAAGTCGTTTTCTTGTTTTCATCGAGATTTCACATATGTTGATACTTTTTGTCATATATTTTCAGCAGATATTGTAGTTAATCAATTCGTCCGTGACATGTTTGAACTTAAGTGAAATTTTTAAATTCAAGTTTGAAAATCTTCTTTTTGGTGGAGCTATTTGTACAAGTAATGAGACTAGGAATGGCAACAGGCAGGGTAGGCTGGGAATTCGCATCCCACCTCCGCCTCTAAACAGGGCACCGACAACTTTGTATTGTTTAATTTTTTCCTCCCTTGGATAATTGCATATGTTTGATTTGTTAATCTGGTTCTTACTCATGTTGTTTCCTAATGGTGTAGGTGGGTTGCCGGATGCATGTGCAGATTACTCGAATAGACGAAGCTAAGAATGACTTAGTTTTGAGTGAGAAAGAAGCTTGGGTCAGTTGGATTTCAACATTTAATTTATTCATGTTTTTTGTTGCTTGCAATGTTCTCTCATTGTTTGTTCTGAGATTCTGTGATCTTATTTTTCATAAGAACTGACATTGGTTTGCCATATAATGTTTCAGGAACTGTTATACCTTAAGGAGGGAACACTTTTGGAAGGAACTGTCAAGAAAATCTTTCCATATGGAGCCCAAGTGAGGATAGGAGAAACAAACAGGAGGTATAATGACTTTCAAACTTACTTTAAAATCAGACTGGGCGCATAGTTTCCCTGATTTTTCCACTTTTGAAGAGGCGCTGCATGTGTGGAGTACTTTTGAAAGATTAGAACACCACAGAATGGAAATAAAATAGCATGGGACTTTCTCTCAAAAGGTATCTAAATGCATGAAAAAGATGAGAAGATACATAATACTGATCTTCAGAATAGAAATTAAAATTTGAACTTTAAAATGAAAAGCATGCAATTTTGTACTACTCTTCCCCAGCGGTTGCTTCTCAGAATTGCCTTATTCTGAAGAGTTTCAGGACTTACTGCTGATTTTGGAAAGTTTACTCTGGTAGTGAAAAAACTTACGAAATGTATCACAATGACTATTGGGGAAAAGAGAGTACGAGCTATTTGTTTTCTGCTTCCTTTAATATAGATATATGTAAGGTGAAAATAACTTGAAATGAAGATAGTATCATCATTCAGGATTCTTGAGGCACCTGCTAGGTTTATTTATCGTTATATTTTGTTTCAAGACTTCCTTTTCTTTAGTCTGTGTATAAAAGTTCTACGTCCCATTGGATCAATATTTTATTGAACGCTGTTTATTAATTTTAAAATGACAAAGTTGGTTGCTCGTCTAGGAGTTAGAGTTTAGATATATTTCTGAATGTCAACAGGACCTTGAAGGAAATGCTGATCCAAAATGATAAAATGAAAAACACATCGTTTAATCTACATAGCTTTATCGTCGCGTTGTCAATTAAATATATAATATAGCTCAGGCTTGTTCTAGTTGACTGTTATATACCATTTCCTCACCATATCATTTTTTGTCCTAGATTACAGATGTGTTTAACAAGTGAAGTATGTATCATAAATTTACTTATGTTTGCTGTTGTTGTTTTTCACTGGTGGATAATCGTTTTGAACTTTCTTATTGTTTCCCAGTGGCTTGTTGCATATATCAAACATCACTCGTGCTCGAATTACCTCAGTCAGTGACATACTTAAGGTTAATGAGAAGCTCAAAGTTCTGGTTGTGAAGTCGATGTTTCCTGACAAAATATCTCTCAGGTATACAAGGGAAGGGGATTCTTTCATTTAAATTCATCCATATTGCATACATTTTTGGTGGAGAGAATCTCCTTAATTTTTTCTCTTGTAAAGTCATAATCCTTCTGGCTATATGTACCAATTTTTAAAAACCAGACCTAAGTGAACACTCCAATATACTAAGCAGGGAACTGGTCATAATTCCGCATACCTATGAACTTTTATTTTTTTATCAAAACATGCATTGAACCGGATTGACCAAGGTGTGACCTTTTAACCTGGTGACTCGTTCTGGCTTTTTATGACCGAGTCCAGTTCTCTACATGCGACAGAAGATATTTAAATTAGCTTCTCCGGGAGACATAATGCATAAGGGGCCATGGGAAATGGCCTAATAAACAACTGAAATATTTCTAATTGTGTTTTGTTATTTTATCATTAATTGTCAAACGATGTATTTGTTCGGTTATGTAAATAAGGGAAAATCTATTGTATGTCCAAGGGATTGAACTTCTGACCAATAGGTCTGGGAGTAGGACACATGATGTCTAATGCCACAACTACATCTCTTGCTTTTATAAAATATTTTTCCTATTTTGAGAATTGCTCTATGTACATTTTGGTTAGCGATGAAGCTTTGTGAACCATAGCCATGAGATTTCAGGTTCATGCCTATTTTTTTTTTAGTTATGGGACATAGAATCACGTAAATCCATTAGAAGTCGTCTATGTCATATGTTATTTGAAATTCTGAAACCTCATTCCCCTGCAGTACGCTCCTTTGTCCTCTCTTTCGAACTCTTTCTTTCCATCTCTTCAAGATCTGTCTCGTATCTGTTCTGTATTGGCTCTGCAATAGTTTTTTTTCTTTTTAAGATAAAGTAAAGTATGATTTTGTTTGTTTGTGAATCATATTATTCAATTATTTGTGGCCTATTTTTCCCCTTCTGGGAAGTACTTTATGAAGAATAGATTGCCTGGATTAGCAGCTTTCAGTTTGTCACCTTAGTCCTGAAGCTTCAGCCCTTTTTAATAGCTAGACTATTGTTTGGCACGCAAGATTCAAGAAATGACTTGTAGAGGATAAATTCCTTTAGGTTTGTTTCAGTTAACTTCATCGCAAAAGGGATTTGCGTTTGTACTATTGTTTCACATAAACTTCATCACATTTTTGTCTGAGTTTCCTTTGTGATGGTGATGATAACCCCAAAGTGTATTTTCACGACCTTAAGCTATTGTCTTCTGATTTTTCGGTTTTCCTTGACATTAATTTTGTTTGAGCAATCACAACTGATGGCAACTTCAACTTTTCTTGCAGCATTGCTGACCTTGAAAGTGAGCCTGGCCTCTTTTTGTCGAACAGAGAGGTAACACCATTAATTGTTTCCCCTAGTTATGAAATTACTCGTTTCGCCTGAGTAATGCTTTCCACAAAAGATGATGAGCTTAATTAATAACATTTCTTCCTTTTGGCAGAAATTATTTTCGGAGGCTCAAATGATGGCAAAGAAGTATAGGCAAAAGCTGCCTGCTGTTCTTACCAACCGCATGTCAGGATCCCCTGAAAACGATGCTCTGCCATTTCACAAATTAAGCATGTATGCAAACTGGAAGTGGTTCAAATTCGAAAAGTAATAAGAACTAAGCTGATGCTTAAGGTTGCCCTGCGATACCGGTAGTTTGAAAGAGCACTGTTTAACTTTGGCATCCATCTCAAAGCACACATTCCTCGAGAGTCAATAGGTAAGAAAAGCAAACTATTTTGTTTTGTGATGAGCCTTAGATTAGGGAATTTACCTCACTATCCATTAGAAAATATGTAGTTTGCAAAAGGAAAAAGCATAAGATGGTTGATGTACAGCATTTTTCACATGGCATTCCGTTTAAAGATTCGAAAAGAACTCGAACCAAACATGTTCATTCGGAAATTCAAAGTCTCATTTGTTAGTTGGTCATTGCTCTCACATCTTCGATCTTCATCTGTAATTGAACTCAACTCGATTATGATCGTACACTCATGTCCTAATTATTTGTGCAATCTGTGTATTCATCACCTAGCTATTTTCCAATGCTTGGTTTGTGTTATATTTCCCTTACAACGCTACAATGCATCATATGCCATGTCGTAATTAGTATGCATCTTTTAGAAAACCGAATCCATACCGTTTTGTACCAAAACAGAACCGATTCCGAAAAGTTTGGTACAACTTCGGCACACCCCTGCTTACTGAACCGAACCCTACCAAATTGTAATCTGGCTTCGGTATCACCCACGTAGCGTATCGGACCGGAGGACATTTCTCACTTGTGAAACAAAAGCCTTGCTTCAAAGGATACAAGTGTAGGAGGAATGAATTGAATGATCATAGAAAAAGTAATGACAGCCTTCACAAACAAATGTAACTATTTAAATACAAGTTTGTTGATATTATATTATATACTATTTACTATGAAATAAGTTGGTCTCGTGTTTTTTGTTGTTATTGAATTAATTAATAGAGATGGCAAGAAAAGATACATAATAATATAAGTAAACTCGGTAGAAGGCGGCATACGACTTATCATAATATAAGTAGTAAAATGTTCACTTGCCATATAATGTAGTGGCATATCACTTTATATTACATGTAGTGTTTAAAATTTCCTTGATAGGGGTTGATATTTTCAAGGAAAAATTCAAACAATCCAAGAAAGATATGGAAATAAAGTTGAAGTCCAAACTTTTCCTTAGAAAAACTTTTAAGTTCAGACTAAAATCGACAGATATCATCGATATTTCTGAACACATATTATAAACATCGAAAACTCTTATATTTCATAATTTCCATCGAAATAAACCAATATTGATACTGATGTTCGATATATTCAATAATATTTTTATAAATTTGCATATATCTATGTTTCCAACACTGATATTTTAAACAGTAGTTACAGGTACACATGAAAATTACTCCTGGGGTGGTGGTGGTAGAATCGCTGCGGTATTATTTCACCTGTACTAGACAACAAAGGTACGGACGATAAGTTAAAGAGGAGAAATCAAACCTGGATACATACAAATGTCCATTCTTGAACCCTAGAATTAACACACACCCCCGTGTGTACCCATTTCTATATTAGCCGTCAGATCAATCTGAACGGTATGTATAAAGTCTTAAAATTAAGTTAATAATCTCCTAATAAAATTCCCAAATTCTTTCCCACTCTTTCCCCTCCCCGGCCGCCATCAATCACCGCCTCTCCCCGCCATATAACTCCATCGAAACAATCACCTTTCCTTCCATTTCAGACTCTGAGAGAGAGAGAGAGAATGGGTAAGAACGAGAAGACGGGGCTGGGTAGGGCCCTTGTGAGACAGCATAACCAACTTGTTCAGCAGACGAAAGAGAAGGGCCTGATGTACAAGAGGCAGCAGAAGAAGGTTCTCGAATCCGTCACCGAAGTCAGCGACATCGACGCCATCGTCGAAAAAGCCGACGAAGCCGACCGCCTCTTCTCCCTCGACCGCCCTGCCCCTAACCTCCTCATCGACCTGTAAGTTTTATTTCCCCCTTTTACCCCTCAACTCGATTAAACTTTTGAAATCCCTCTTTCTTTCTTATTTATTTTAGAATGGTTTTTCTGTAATTTTGTTGTGCGAGAAGAGATGGGAATGAGATAACCCCGGAGCAGCGGAGGGAGCAGAAGAGGAAAGAGGAGGCCCTGCACGCCGGAAGTCTGCGCGTGCCGCGGAGGCCTCCGTGGACCCCTCAAATGTCTGTGGAGGAGCTGGATAACAATGAAAGACAGGCCTTCTTGACCTGGCGCAGAAGCCTTGCCAGGCTTGAGGAGAACGACAAGCTTCTCCTTACTCCTTTCGAGAAGAACCTCGATATTTGGAGGCAGCTGTGGCGGGTTGTCGAGCGTAGCGATTTGGTAAGATAGGTCAAATGACCTCGTCTCTGTTTCAATTTCACTATGAATTATTATTATTATTATTGCGTAATAATATTGTGCAGTATTTTATTTCAGCTTGTGATGGTTGTTGATGCGCGAGACCCTCTATTCTATCGCTGCCCTGATCTTGAGGTAATGTTAGTAATTTGTTGTTCGTTTACATTATCTTGTCGTGTGTGTTAAGGAATTTAGGGGTTGTTTGTTATTCAATTTGAAACTAATTTATAGGTTTCCAAAATGATGAGACATAACTAAATTACTTAACACCCATTGGTTTCGGAAACAAGAAAATTGAATCCAACAAGGATAAACAAAACCGGCTCTTAATTACCATAATGACTTGTGAAGCTTCGAAGGGACAAGTTGTTACTGTTATTGATGCGTTCAGATTGGTTTGTAAAATATGGACTGCAAATTGCACACTGTGGGTCTTTGTTGAAGAAAAACAGGGTTAAGTTGGTTCGAAAATGATACTGAAAGAGCCCCATCAATCTTGATGGCGTGAGTCTCTTCCATTGAATTCCCAAGGGACTCATCGTTTGTAGTTTCCTCAAGATACTTTGAAATGGAGAAACCTTGGTTCTTTCCTCTTTAACTAGAGATGACTTTGAAGAGCAGTACTGATCTTTACTCTATGCAGGTTTATGCACGAGAGGTCGACAAGCACAAAAGGACAATGCTTCTTGTTAACAAAGCAGATCTCTTACCTTTATCTGTTAGGTTTGTACCTTTGTAACCTTGATGAGCTGTTCTGTTCTTCAATTTGACACCCTCCTAAATTAATTTTATTACTTGGCTTTTTCTTCAGGGAGAAGTGGGCACAATATTTCCGTTCGCAAGGTATTCTCTTTGTGTTTTGGTCGGCTAAAGCTGCTACAGCAGCTACAGAAGGGAAAAGTCTCAGTTCCCCGTGGACAGAAAATAGCCTGCAGGAGTCAGAAGACCCTGATACAAAAATATATGGGAGGATTGAGCTTTTGGCTCGTTTACAATCTGAGGCAGAAGAAATAGTCAAACTGAGGAAATCAGGATCCAGTGGTTCTCGAAGTGGAAATGTTGTTGGAAATTCAGCTTCTAGTAATGTAGTTGTGGGATTTGTTGGATATCCAAATGTGGGAAAGAGCTCGACAATTAATGCCTTGGTAGGCCAGAAGAAGACAGGTGTTACCTCTACTCCTGGGAAGACAAAGCATTTCCAAACATTGATTATGTCTGACGAGTTAATGCTATGTGATTGCCCTGGATTGGTCTTTCCATCCTTTTCAAGCTCAAGACATGAAATGATTGCTTCTGGTGTATTGCCAATTGATCGAATGACTGAGAATAGGGAGGCTGTGCAGGTAGTGGCCAATCGAATTCCACGGCATGTTATTGAAGCGGTTTATAGGATTGATCTGCCCAAGCCCAAATCCTATGAACTGCAGTCTCGACCACCTTTGGCAGCAGAATTTCTGAGGGTCTATTGTGCCTCTCGTGGTTATGTCGCCTCAAGTGGGCTTCCTGATGAAACGAGAGCTGCCCGCCAAATTTTGAAGGATTACATTGATGGAAAGCTGCCCCATTATCAAATGCCCCCTGGAATGACTGAGGAAGATGCTGTGGGAAACTGCTTATCTGAGCAGCATAAATCAGACTCCTCTGAGAATGAACACTCTGTAGATGATGAAGGTGAAGACGAGCCAGAGCTTGATCATGTCCTGGAAGATCTCAATTCATTTGACTTAGCTAATGGGCTGGCTACCAAGAAGAAAGTCACTGTCAGAAAGCCCACTGCGGCCCATAAACAGCACAAAAAGACTCAGAGGAAGAAGGATCGCTCCTGGAGGGTAGGGAATGACGGAGGAGATGGAATGCCAGTTGTAAGAGCCTTTCAGAAACCAGCAAACACCGGTCCTCTTAAGGTTGGATAATTCATTCATGTCCCCTTAACCTTTATTCAGCTTCTTGTGCTGCAATTTAGAATCTATATGCATATGGGCTTTGTGTAATAGCAATCAAACTCTCTTTCCTGTGCATTGTTGCCGTCCACTCACCTTCGTTTCTGCCCAACCCACGACGACCAAAAAGGTGAGTGATGAAAGTATAAGGGAGAGTGATGAAAGTATAAGGGAGCATTTATGTATCTGTTTTTATGTATCTTCTTATTGACGAGTGTGTCCTACGAATTCGACCCAAATAAAATAGGGTTTTCACCTAACATAGCGCCGTTCCACAATTGAAATCCACAATACAGTTATAACAAATGTGCGATTGTGTCGTAAAGCTGGACAATTGAGTATACGCCCAGACAGAGCCTCAGAACCTCCATAGGCCTCTTATTTATTTTCTTTCCCTTTCTCATCTAAACCCAATTCACCTTCCTCAGTCCTTAAGTTTGTATATGCCCAGACAGGGTTGATGCAAGAAATTGGATACTTGATTATTCAGGATGCTTCTCTGTTAAAATCACATTGCTATTTCCTTCTGAAAAACAGTGCAGGTAGGGTTTCAGCTACCTTTTGGGTCGGTAGAGATTTGTGATTGGATTGATAACCCAAAGTACACCTATAAATTTGAACTTTCAGGAAAGTAGCTGATATACCTTTACATTTAACAGAAAAATAAACGACATTAATGAAAAGGAGCAATGGTACGACATATTGTTAAGAAATGGACGATTTGATAAATAAAAATGACGGACTGCGGTTATATCAAATTGGACGAGGTTTATGTACCTGTAATTTGGTTTACGTAACATCGTATTGAGTCAAGTTATTGAGAAGTGAATCACTAAATACTAGATAGGAGGAATAAGAAATGCTCTTTATGAATTTTCTCACGTGACTTTATATTATAACGCTCATGAAGAGCATTTCTAATTTCTCTTTTCTAACATTTTGCAATTCCCCCTATAATAACTTGTTCCTAATTCCTTAGAACTTGAAAATTTCACATGGATTGGATTGCAAATATGTAGATCATGGCTTGCCTTTCCTACTCTCACTCCTCATTAATTTGAAAGTAAAGGAAACAATGTAATTACTAATTTCCTCTATCAAACTCGTCATAATCTATGGATTTGGATCCCATCCGGATCCTCACATTCTATTCGTTCATCGTACATTGTGCGGTTAGAAATTATTTTGAATTTTTTAATTTAAAATCAAACAAAAACAATACTTAACGAATGATGGTTGCACGATATACAATGAACGGTAAAATGTGAGCATCCGGAGAGAATCCTCATCCATAATCCATTACCGTGAGCATGTAGTGCAGATTAGATAAGCCAACATCTTACAACAGCCCATGTTCTAGTCTTTGTATTCCATTATTTTGGGCTTTTAGCAGCAATAATCCATTTTTGGACAATAGTTGTCCTTTTGATCGATCTTTTACAAAATTGCTCTTTTGATTAAATTTATTTGTGAAAAGTCTCTATTCCTCCTCGTTGATATTTTATCGGTCAACATGTCCTTCATTGATTAAAAACCACCAAAAACACCATAACACCCTAACGACACCCATCGTTACTCTCATATCCATTTTCAGAATCATTCTTTCAAGGGAAAATTAACCAAAACACCCAAAAAACTTTCATTTTAATCATAAAGACAAATTTTTTTGATAATACCCAAACTGGGCATAAGAAAGGTGACAAGGGAGGGCTTTAGAAGAAGAAACCATGCAAGAGGATTCACATGGGTTCACATGACCTTTATCAAAGCAAAAGAAAGACAAGACAAGATCCCGTCATAAGCAGAAACAGTGTCTACAGATTCAAAAACAGTGCCAAAAAAGGGAAGATAAGGCACACCATTCAATTAGAATTTTGTATGTTAGTATCCTCATTCAATGTATATAAGGAGAAATTCCTTTCATCGTAAGAACACCTCTCAACTCTCAACATAAAAGAACACCCTACTCTCACACACATCATCTTCAAGCATTCGTAGCCTTCATAGCATCCTTGTAAACACTTTCTTGTAAACAGGTATCTTTGTAAACATTCTATATATCAATAAAAGTTCAAGTGTACATATTCAAGGAATCTCCAAGTCTTAAGTAAGCTTTCTTTTCTTTCTTTACTGTGTTTGTTTATTTAGACTTCTAGTCCAAAACAGGGAAACATATTGTAGTTGAATTATTAACCTGCTAAACTAACAATCATACTTTGTTCGAACACTCTGTTATAATTGAATGTTTGCCATACAAATAACTGGACATTAATCAGGGTACCTCTGAGTTCAGCCTTTAAGGCCTTGTACTTGTACTGTGAGTGGCCGTCATTTTTCTTTGGATGCTTTTGCCATTCATTCCAAATCTTTTCTCCTATTGGTCCTTTTATTTTTGTCATATAAGTATCTAATAAATTAATATCACTAATTCTATTTGTTCTTCCTAAATATTTAAAGAAATATGTGTTATACTCAACTATATATTGTAAATCACAAATTTGTAATTGTTCTAAATTTCTAGTTACTCTTTTTTGTTCTTATTCGCTTCTGCCATCTAACCTATTATGATCTAAAAATTCTTGTTTAATCAAGGTAACAAAACCATCAATATTAAAATGTGTTTTGGCTACCTGATGTTGTTCTGGATTTTGGACTTTCCATGACTGGAAATAGTCAAAAACTAAACCATCTAAAGTATGCTCAAAATAATCTAACATGTTTTGTGAATTACTAAAATCTAACATTAATGCTGCATGTACGCAACCTTTTTCCCATCTCTCAATCGTTCTTTCCCAATCTTGTGGATCTACACTATCTAAGTTTAATATATTATCCACTATATTAATTTTTTCTAAACCTCTCAAATATGGAATCCTATTTTTTTTAGGTTTTATCATGTTTTCTTCTATGTGGTCTACTCGTGCTCCTTCATTATAATGTTCATTTGTTGGTCTCAAAAATTGTTGATCGGTTCTACTTGTGTGACCTAGATTTGGATTTTCTACTCCTAATGTACTACTTTCTTCTGCTGGCTTACATCCTACTATGAATTCTGCTCTCAATTCTAATAAATTATTATATTCTTTTGGTCCTGAAATATGTTCTACTCCTATTTCTAAAATTAAAGTTTTCATCTCTTCATCCGAAATTCTATGTAGTCCTAAATCATATGTCTTATATTTTTCTATGTATTGTTCTTCATCTAAATGATCAATATCTTCTATGAGTTTATCTACAATATAATCAAAAAATTTCTCAACTAAATTAATATTTAAATTATCAAAAACCATATGAATACTCTCATTTTCGATCTCGCTTTCATCCTCTTCTATTTTTTTTAGTTGCTTATAATTACTAAACCTAATTGTTGCTTGACCTGTACTAGTTTAATATATTTGTATTTTATCTAGTTGTCTATTTTTTGCTATTTGTAAATTAGATAATGCCCACTGAGTTCCTTCTAAAAAGCTATTATCTACGGGTTTTGCTTCTATCATATTTACATGTTTACTATCAAATGTTTGAACTAATTTTTGAAATTCTAAATTAAACTTATGATTATATCTATCAAACACTTTACCAATATACATTAAGCTAATACACAAATTTTTATATTCTCCTTTCATATTATAATTTTTTGTTCTTATGCTTACTTTAATATATTTACTAAATTTGTTTATTGTCATAACATAATTTGGAATACAACCTATGACTGCTAAATTTGAACTTAAGTCTACTTCAGCTGTTGCTATTGCTGCTTGCTGGTGATTATCCCATCTATCATCATATATGTATATGACATACTTAGACATGAGTGTAGCCAAATAAAAGCTAAGAGGCAGATTAGGAAACAATTTTACATGAGCTGTAAAAATATAGATTTACCACAATAATATGGTTGTCATAAGAAGAATAAGCATAAAAAACATATAAAAAGAAATAGAGGTCATACAAACCATACAAACAGCGTAAGAATTTCAGCATAAAACCTTCAAGAACATATAGAAAGAGAAAATATATTCCAAAACAATTTAGAAAAAGAAGTGGAAGACCTTGGATTAGAAAATATAAGGCACCAAAAGATAAGAGTAGTTGTAAATGTTATTCATGTGGAGAGACTAGACATATTAGACCTAAGTGTCCAAAATTAGGAAAACAGCCTAGAGAGAAAGTACCTTTAATGGAGTTGTTTAAGTTAGAAGAAGATATACAGTCAATATGTAGCTTAAATTATTTAAGTGAAAATGAGAGTATTTATAGTATAGAGAGTATTAACATGATAGATTCAAATTCTGAAAGTTCAAGTAGCACAAATAGTGATTTAGAAGAGCATATGTGTGCATTCATAGAAGAACAACATGAAGAAGAGTATAAATACATTAATTTAGGTTGGCCAGAAAAATGTCATAAGTGTAGTAAATTAGTTGCAAATAAATATTATAATACATATTCAATATTGTGTGAAAAGTGTTATAGTAATAGGTTATTAGAAGTTAATTCAGCAGAATCACAAGAAAATACTGAAATATTAGGAAATACTGTTTATAGTATAGAAAAACCAAAAAATAGTTCTTTAATTACCATAAATTGTGAAATAGAATTAGCAAAAGAACATAAGATACAAACAACAACTATGATAGATACAGGGAGTACAAAGAGTGTCATAAGAGAAGAATTAGTACCAGAAAAATATAGACAAAAATTAGCAAAACCAATGAGAATAACACAATTTGATGAGAGACCATTTTACTTAACACAATGCATTAATAATGAGTCTATTAAAGTAGAAAAATAACAATTTAATTTACCATTAACATTTGTTTCACCAATAGGATCATACCCATTTATTTTAGGTTTGAATTTTTTGAAAAATTTACAAGGTTTTTTATTTATGAATCCCACCATAACATTTTTCAAAAGAGGTATTATAATAACTGACCAAAGTAATATTGTAGAAGCATATAAAAGCATAAGTATAGAAGAACCTAGTAGTCAAGATGGTTATTATTTAGAAAACTCAAAAGAGGATGATGAGCATAATAATATAGAAGAGTTTGATGAAGAAATATTTGAACATGAATATCCGATTTTAAAAGAAAAACCCCATATAGAAATATTACAATTAGATAGACCAAAGAGTTTAGAAGAATTATTACAATTAGCAGAACAAACTAGAATTAAAGGAGAAGACCCTCAGTTGCATTGGAATAAAAATAAAATATTAGCAAAATTAGATACAATCAATCCAGATTTAACCATTAAGACGGCTGATATGCCTTGTAGCTTATTAGATAAACAAGAATTTGAGCAGCAAATAAAAGAGTTGTTAAATTTAAAAGTAATTAGACATTCCAAGTCTAGATATAGATCAGCATCATTTATTGTGAGAAAACATTCAGAATTAAAGAGAGGTAAGGCTAGAATAGTTTATAATTACAAGAGATTAAATGATAATACTTATGAAGATAGTTATAAATTACTGAACAAGGATGAGCTCATAAATAAAATTCAAGAGAGTAAATATTTTAGTAAATTTGATTGTAAATTAGGGTTTTGGCAAATACGATTAGCAGAAGAATCAATTGAGTGGACAATTTTTACTTGTCCAGAATGACATTTTGAGTGACTTGTTATGCCATTTGGACTTAAAAATGCTCCATCAATCTTTCAAAGAAAGATGGATAAAATTTTCAAGAAATATAATAAATTTTGTAGTGTTTATGTAGATGATATTTTAGTACATAGTAAAAATAGAAATGAACATAGGAAGCACTTAGAGATAGTTTTACAAGAATTTATCAATAATGGAATTGTGATTAGCAAAAATAAAATAGCATTAGAAAAGTAAGATATAGAATTTTTAGGAATGTATATCAAGTCAGGTACAATACAATTACAAGATCATATAGCTAAAAAGGTCTTAGAATTTTCAGATAAATTAGAAGACAAAAAACAGTTACAAGCATTTTTAGGATTGTTAAATTATGCAAGAAATTTTAAAAATAGCAGTATTACACAGTAAAACTAGCAAAACTGGACAAAAGTATTTTAATAGTGAAGATATTAAATTAGTTAAAAATATAAAGGAAGAGATTATTCAACTTAAACCATTAACATTACCATTAGATGATAGTAACAAAATAGTTGAAACATATGTTTCATCATTAGGATAGCCATGTATACTATACTAGAAAAAGCATAAGAATTCACCAAAGTTTGACGAACAAGTTTGTAGATATTCATCAGGAAAATTTAGTGATGTATAGTCAAGGTTACTATCAACAGACTTAGAAATTTTAGGAATAATTAACTCACTTGAAGTATTTTCTTTATTTTTACATAATAAAGTATTTACGATTAGAACAGAATGTCAAAATATAGTTTCTCATTATAACAAGATATATGCTAACAAACAGGCAGCCCGAAGATGGGTTAATTTTGTTGATTCAATTAAAGGAAATGGTTTTAAACCAATTTTTGAACATATAAAAGGTAATGACAATACATTAGCTGATATCTTATCAAGATTAATTTGTTGAACATGAATGAAATATTGTGGACCATCATCTTCAAATGGCATAATACCACAAGGCAAAAGAGCATATTTCAATAGCATAATGATGCACCATGAACCTCCACCATTTAATGTATTCCAAAATAGCATAAGCAGACCAACATCACCACCAGTACCCACTTTCAATTTTAATGGCAATATTGTTGAAGGAATCAGAAATCCAACTCTAAAGTATAGGACAAGGGTACCAAAACTCTCTGATAAGCAACATGTTCTCTTAGATAATTTTTGGAATATCCAAATCAAACAGCTAAGCATGAGGTTAAGTCATGAAAAACTAATTAGAGCTTTTGAATAGGAATTTGATAGTTTTAATTTCAATTTCCATCAAAGCAAGCATTATATTCATTCTCTTGAACACAACCTTCAAGTCATTTCTAGAGACCATGAGTCATTACTTAGTAAGTTTACCAAAATGAACCAAGAACTCTAACCTCTAGAATGCAGCAAAAGGCAAGTGACATCCTGAAAAGAGAATTGAAAATATGTTTGGAAACAACTGATCATCATAAGAATAAAGAAAAAGAGGTTATTGAACCCATAAGACAAGAGGCTAATGAGCCCATGGAAAAAATTAAGATTGAACTCTTAGAAGAAGACATTGAAATGGAGCAGCATCAAAATAATGAGCAACATCAGCATCTGAGTGAAAAAGAAAAACAAGAAAAACATGAAAGTTTTCTTAGGAATTTGCCTTTAGACTTAATATCAGTTGATATTTTATTAGAAGAAATTTCAAAAACAAAAATTAAGAATAATGCCATCAGACATACAGAATGAAATCCTGAACAGAGCATCACAGTCCATGAAAGAATTAGATCCAAAATTAGGGATGAATATTATTACAAAGATGTATCCACCATATCTTTGTGATAGTACAAAAAAATTGTATTTGACAACCAGAGGTTATCATAACTGTGACCAGAATTAACATGAGAGATTTTAGACCATGGCATTTTAGTTATGAGCATCAGAAAAAGTATAATGTGGTAGAAGTTACCCCAGCCTTACTATTAGAGTTGGTTATCCTGATAAAATATTCATTAATCATATTTCCTAACTAGAATTATTTCCTGAAAAACTTATAAAAGTAGCAGAAGATTATTTAGAAAAGTAGAAAGAAATTTGCATAAGTTTTATTAGTAGTCCTCCAGATTGATATGTACATATGCATAAGGAGAAAGTTAGACATATAGCCATGATTAATGAAGAGTCCTTTATATCATACCCTATCACTCCACACAGGTGGACTCCTTCATACAACAATATCTAAAAGTTTGAGGGATCCAAATGTTGGCCTTAGATGAGTTCGAATATTTTAGGTATGATATGATATTAGTAGCAGAGAAAGAAGAAATGCATATTTACAGCAAGTCAAAAGCTCATTATCATCCATACTGGAAGTCTCAAAATTTCAAAGGAAAAACAGAAGATATGTGTTACAAGGTGAAAGAAGATAGAGAAAGAAATGCAAAGCTAGTAGAAGGCAATGAACAATACTGGAATAATTTGACAGAAGAAGAGCTACACAACATCGACAACATGATGGAAGCATGAAGAGCTGGCAGCAAATTAGCATAAGTTGAATAGCATCATGTAAAATAATGTATTTCCAGACAGAAATGTCAACATCATTGTGGATCGCTTTTAATAGCATAAGAGTAAATAAAGAAAAGAGTTTGACCCATTATAGACTTTTCATACACAAAATGTCCTTTTGATTAAGAATGAATAGTGTCAAGCCCTTTTTGTTAAAACTCCTTTCTTTCAATTGCTCCGCCTTAACTAATCAAATTTGGAGAGGTGAAGAACATCTGGGACACATGGAAGTAGCTGGGTAAGCTTTTGATTGCTCCATCTCTCAAATTCATTCTTCTTCATCTTCTCCTCCCTGTTTCTCTCTCATCTTGCTTTAGCTCAATTATTCGATTTTTCCGTTTTGAAATT
The DNA here is from genome assembly GCF_041283825.1 of Pyrus communis. NCBI lineage: Eukaryota > Viridiplantae > Streptophyta > Magnoliopsida > Rosales > Rosaceae > Pyrus > Pyrus communis. The sequence goes on along the minus strand of NC_142569.1, from coordinate 32,191,651 downwards.
TGGTTATGGTGGTTGTGGAATGAAGAAGGAGATAGTTCCTTGAATGAACCATTGTGGCTGTGGTGGTTCGAAATCAGAAAAAGAGGTTGTATCGTTGGAGTATCGTTGATGAGTCATCATATTGTTATTGTGGTTGTACTGGTTCAAAATCATAAAGGGGAAAGTATCGTTGGACCGCCATCAGACTGTTGTTCTGGTTATGTTGGTTCAAAATCATAAAAGGAGAAGTATAGTTCGAGTGTTGTTGTGGTGTAATCAGATTGTTGTCGTGGTTGTGTTGGTTCAAAATCATAAAAATAGGAGTATCATTGGAGTGTCATTATGACGTCATCAGATTGTTGTTGCAGTGGTGGTTCAAAATCTTAAGAATTTTGGTTTAACTCAAATTGAAATCTAAGTCAACTTTGGTTAAATGGTGTTTTTTGAAAATAGGTTTTTGGTTTATTAAAAAAAAAAAAAGTTTTTGGTTGTTTATAAAATCGATGGAGTGTACTTGTAACGTCGTTATGGTGGTGTTATCTGAGTGGTGGTTCAACATTGTAAGGGGGAGTGTTTTTGTGTTTTGTTAGAGCATCGCTGCATTCTTAGCCCCTTTCTGATAAATGGAGGGCAATATGAACTTTTCACATGCAATTCGAGCAAAAGAACAATTTTTAAAAAGTGAGATCAAAAGTTTGACCAAAAAAAAAAAAAAAAGTGAGATCAAAAGTGCAACCATTGTCCAAAAATAAATTATTTCTGCTAGAAGCCCTATTACTTTCATCTAATTGCAATGTTGGATATTTAAATACTCAACCAACTAGAATGCCACGTCACTTGGTATTAATCAACAAGAATGATTGCCCATTAAGTGAGATATCTTAAGTTCAAATCTCATAGATGACGAATTTAGAATCAATTTATTCTCCCCCTTTTGTAAATATGTCGTCATATTTAATGGAAGGGATCCCCAATTTTTTTTTAAAATGGGGATTAGGTGTGGAGCCCACACCATATCGAACTTCAATAATCCGAATTGTCTATTTTTCAAGTTGCACCTTATAGATCTTCCTTACAAAATATTAACCAAATCAGAAATATTTAAGACATCTAATTGAATTCAAAGATTTTAACGAATATTTTGTTTTATAAGAAACAATAAAATTTCATTGTGATAATTAAATAGGCAAATGGTTGGGATCGAATTGAATTTTTGCAAAGATAATCTATGAATCGGGACTTACAAAATAGACAGTCTGATTATTGAAGTTAGACGTGGAATGGATCCCACAACTAATCCCTATTTTTCGAAAAAAATGGAGGATCCTTTTGCAAATATACATCCCTTTTGTTGAGGGATTCTTCAAATAATTTATTTGAAAGCCACCTTCTGGTGCTCAAATTGTAACAAATTTCAACGATCTACACTGCGTATTATTTAGTACATCATTCATAGATCATCTTTTATATAAAATTAAACAAATCTAAAACCATTACGAAGTAGTGAAAAAAAATAAACAGATACTGTTTTTCAAAACATACTAATATAAATACCATTTAATCCCACAGTCAAATAGTTTTCGATTTCAGTGATTTTCGGTAAAGATGATTTTTTTTTTTTTTTAAGCAATAAGATGAGCCATTGAATCGTCGAAAATATGATGTGGAGTAAGTCCTACAAAATATTTGTCAGAAATTTATTTTTGAGGCATGAGAATTTAAAGTGACAAAGTAAATATGATTTCTTAACTATAATAATATATTAGCCCCAAATAGGCCCAATCATCTACTAAACTAAATAATACACCACAAATTGACGTATTATTAACTTTATTTGTAATTTCCTTTGACAAAATACAGGTGCAACAACAACACAATAACAAAACTTATCCCACTAAATGGGGTTAGCTATGAATTCTACATGGCCATTGTGCTCGGTTTTGTGTTAAGTCTTCTGTTAACTCCAAGTACTCCATGTCTTTCTTAAAGTCTCTTTCCAAGTCTTCCTAAGTCTTCCTCTATTCATTTTTCCTGAGTCTTTGGCTCATTATCGCATTTTCTAATCAGAGTATCTGTTGACCTTTAATTCACATGTCCAAATTACCTTAATTGATTTTATCATCTTATCTTCAATTGCAGCCACACCTCCTTTACCTTGTATATGCTAGTTCTTAATCATGTCATTTCCACACATCCAATGAAGCATTCTCATCCCCCTTACACTAATTTTTTTGCAAGTGTTGAAGTTTGATCGCCCAACATTCTATGTCATAAGGCATTGTTGACCTTATTATTGTCCTTTAAAAATATCCATTGAGCTTTAATGGCGACGGTCTTCACAACACACCTAATGCACTCTTCCACTTTATCCATCCAGCTTATATTTCGTGGTTGAGATCTCCATTCAAATCTCTATTCTTTTGCAAGATAGATCCAAGATAACGAAAACGTTCATCTTGACTTCTTGATTTCTAATCCTCACTCCTATCACATTTGGAACCCTGTTCCACTGAACTTGTCATCCATATACTCTGTCTTTGATCTGCTTAGGTGAAGATTTTTAGATTCTAGCACTTTCCGTAAAGTTTAAGCTTAGCATTTACTCTTTCATGTGTTTCATCTATCAACACTATATCATTTGCAAAAAGAATACCCAAAGGTTCTCATCTTGAATATGTCATGTTAACTCAAACATTACCAATGCAAAAACGTAAGGACTTAAAGCTGAGCATTCGTGTAACCATATGGTTAAGAAAAACTTTCAGTTTGTCCTTCATGGGTTTTTACTATCCTTCTTGCTCTACCATACATATTCTTTATTGCTTGCATATACGCTACACATGCTTCTTTTTCTTTTTTTAGAATCATCCAAAGAATATTTCTTGGGATGCTTACCCTATCATACATTTTTTTTCTAAATCTATAAAGACCATGTGAAAATCCTTTTGTATCTCTCTATATTGTTCCATCGATCTTCATAAGAGATATATTGCCTCCATAGTGGAGCACCCTGGAATGAACCCGAATTGATTCAAACCTGTGTCTCTTAACTCAATCTATGCTTGATTACTTTCTCCCAAAGCTTCATTGTATGACCCATTAACTTAACCCTATAGTTCATGCAATTTTATATGTCACCATTATTCTTGTAGATTGGCATCAAAGTGATTTTTCGCCACTCATTTGTCATCCTCTTCATTTCTAAAATCTTATTTAAAAGGTTTGTAAGTCATGCTATACCCGTCTCTCCAAGATCTTCCACACTTCAATCCGTACATTGTCAGGACCCACTGCTTTTCTATGCTTCATCTTTTTCAAAGTTACAACCACTTCTCATTCTTGATTCGGCGATAAAATGAGTAATTTCTACACTCTTCTGAGTTACTCAACTCACCCAAAAAAGTACTCCTTATGTACTGATAGGAGCATATTCATGCGACTTAAATGGCTTGTTCTCGTGCATTTACGTTATGTTTCTCTCGTTATTTTAGTCCTTTATGCTTCTTTTGTGTGTTTTCAGGTTCTAAGGGCCTAGGGAGCAAGAAAGTGCATTTTGAGGCCATTTGGAGCATTTTTGGGCATGGATTGGATAGCTTATCCATGGTGCCAAGAGGATGGACGAATTTGAAGGCCTTGTATGCACTTGAAGACACAAAACAATGGCCCTAGCCCAATCACATAACACATTATGCCATACAAACCAACCTATTTTAGGCCCATTCTATGTACTTAAACCCTAGCCCTTTAAACTAGTTCATTTATCACTTATCAAACCATTCACTTATCACTCACCACATATCATTCACTTATCACTTAACATATCATTCACTCACATTTCCACCATTCATTCTTTATTCCTTTCCAAACATCTCACATGCATTTCCACCTTCCTACTTCATCATTTCACCACATTCTCCCTCTTTAACTCACATGCATTCATCATAATTCACAACACAAAACAACTTCATTGCCGTGGGTTCCCATTTCCTATATGCCATTTTCAGATTTCCACCCACTAACCTAGTCATCAACACATGCACTTCCACCTTTCATCCACAATGATTCATGATTCATTCACTTTGCATCCTTTAATTCAAACACATACTTTCCCATTGTATAATACATCCACATGCATCTTTAACCAACAAACATTACAACCACATGCACAACCTCTCATTGCCGTGGCTTTCACATGCAAAAGCCATGCATTCACATGAATTTTCAGCAAGGAAACATCATTGCCGTGGCTTTCACATGCAAAAGCCATGCATTCACATGCATTTTTCAGCAAGGAAACATCATTGCCGTGGCTTTCACATGCAAAAGCCATGCATTCACATGCATTTTTCAGCAAGAAAGCATTCTTGCCGTGGCTTTCACATGCAATTCCATTTTCACATGCTTCCCTTGTTGTTTTTCATCATTAACCATCCACATGCATGCTTAAACAAATACTAATTCACACCTCCATTCCTCCTATAAAAACCCTTGCATTCTCATTCATAAACACACCTCAATTCATTCTCATTCACTCCCCATTACATATCTCATTTTCATACACAACACACCACAAACACTTCCATTCCTTCTCTTTGCCGTGAGTCCCCTTAGAATCCAAAACCATCTTTCCATTTCCACCACTTCCCAACCCTCCAAACCACTCCTCTACCATTTCCATAATCCCCCAAACCTCACCTTAGACCTTGTGCCATAATAAAGAGGAAGAGAAGAGGACCTAAACGTTCATACAATTCAAGTTTGAGTTGTTGGAATGTTTAGGTGATTCTTTGATTTCAATGTTTCATTTTAATTCTCTTTGTTTTGTACGTATAAGGAATGAAAGAGAAGAGTGCCTAAACGTTCATACAATTCAAGTTTGAGTTGTTGGAATGTTTAGGTGTTTCTTTGATTTCAACGTAATGAGGAACTAAAACCCCCTTTAGCTAGGGGGTGATTCGAAATAAATGTTTATGCTTGCATATGAATTGATTAAACTTTCGTTGGAATTTCATAAGTTGTGGATTCAATTCGTTTAATTGTTTGATTGATAACTTATTTATGTATGTTCATTGAGATTGCAAGCTTAATTTTCATGCATGAATATGACGCTAGAATATAAGTGAGTTTCACCTAAACGTTACGAACTTATATTCACAAGTAGTGGAGGTTGCTCATAAACAATCGCGTTAAACGAATTCTTGGCATAAGTTTCATGCGTATTCCATAGTAACGAATGCCTCGTCAACACTTATAGTTTTCATAATGCTTAATGATCTTTGATTGTATCTTTATTGTGCTTTTCACGTAAAGGACTTTTGGATAATGTGGTGAATTGCGTTGCGCTAACCCATCCAATTCATTAACTTAAGGAGAACTTGACGATTAATTTAAGCGGACCTAATTAACCCGGGGCGTTGAGTTTCATAATTTATCGAAAGACCAACTGAGAATCAATCTTGTATGCAAGTGTAACATGTACGGAGATGAACCCCTTAGCTATTCTATCATCCATTCATTCCATTTCATCAATTCCATATTTACATTCTGTCTAGTTTATTAACTTGTTTCGTTATTTCAATTTTCGTAAAAACCTCAATCCCCCTTTTGCTTTAATGTTCATTTTAGTTAGAATTCAATTTAGTTTGTGTTTTTAAAGCATTTTGAGTCTTTTGATTTGTTTTAGTGTTTTAAAGTTTAGTTTCGCATTCTTTGAGTCTAGTTTAGTGTTTTATATTGTTTTTACGTTTTTAAGTCAGTTTCCAAGAGATTAACAATCCCTCCTAATCCCCGGTCCAGAACGATCCCTACTTATACATATACTACAATTGACAAAAAGAGGGTTTAATTTGTGTGCGTATAAATTCTCGTATCAAATTTTGGCGCCGTTGCCGGGGATTGGCAAAATTGCTAATCCCTTGTCTTGAGTCTTGTTTAAATTGTTTAGTTTCTATTTTGTTTTAATTTTTTTGGCACCGTGTGTATGTGTTTTGTTTTTGTGCCGTGTGTGGCAACTTGTTTTCTTACTTGTGCCAAGTCTATTAAGTTGGTTATTTATCTTGTTTACTTTTGTGTGTAGGTGCTAGTTTATGACCCGTAGCTCACAACCTGTTCGTGAGCATATCTCCGACTTTGACGGTGATTTCGAGAGAACTTTGAGAAGGAACAAGAAATTGCAAGAGTCTAATCCTCCTAGTCCCGAACCTGAAGTAGAAGAGGAAGCCCCAGATTGGGTTAAAGAAGAAATACCAACCATGGCCATGGACAATCGAACCATCAAAGAGCTTTCTGCCTCGGGTTTGGCCAATGCAGCCCCTCTTTACATTCAATACCCCGAGGCTGCCCAAGGCAAGACTGATGAATTCGAGTTGAAGTCAAGCTTGTTGCACCACATTCCGAAATACCATGGGCTTTCCATGGAAGATCCCAACAAGCATCTCAAGGAGTTCGAGGTTGTTTGTTCGAGCATGACACCCATAAATGTTGATGGGAACATTCTGATGATAAAGGCTTTTCCATTCTCTCTTGTGGAAAAGGCTAAGGATTGGCTTTATGAATTAGCACCCGGGACCGTTACTTCTTGGGAGAGCATGAAGAGAGCGTTCTTAGAGAAGTTCTTCCCTACTTCAAAAGTCATTCTCTTAAGGAAGAAAATTAGCGGAATCCAACAAAGTCAAGGAGAATCTTTTCCGGCATACTACGAGCGTTTTAAAGCCCTTGTTGCATCATGTCCTCAACATCAAATGAAGGAGGAGCTTCTCCTTCAATACTTCTATGAGGGCCTCCTTCCCATTGAAAGGCAAATGCTCGACGCTTCGGCGGGAGGTGCATTGGTGGACAAAACACCTATGGCAGCCAAGACCCTAATTGCAAACCGTGCTCTAAATGCACAACAATATGAAGGTGTTGGGCAGAGAGACGCCCCACGGCCACATCATGTAAATGAGGTAAGTTCTATTTCCGAATTACAATCCCAAATGGCTAACCTTCAATCTATGTTGTCGCAGTTTGTGGAGGGCCCCAAAGCGCAAGGAGCTACAATCTGTGGTGTATGCTCTATTCAAGGGCATCCATCCGAGACATGCCCTCAATTAATTGAGAACGGAGGGTGGGAATCTGCCAATGCCATGGGCTATGGGAATCAAAACCAACCAAGGAACGATCCATATTCTAACACATATAATCCAGGTTGGAGAGATCACCCAAATTTCAGATGGAGAGATGCACAACAACCTGCCCAACAAAGTGGATTCCGACAACCTCCGGGTTTCTTTCCAAGGCCAATGGCACCACAACCACCTCCTCAAGCACAATCATCCCAAACCAACTCAGGTACGTCAATGAATGATGATAAAACATATCAATTATTAACCACAATGGCGCAGGGAATGCAGAACCAAGCAAAGGAGGTGAATGAACTAAAGAAACAAATGGGACAAATGGCCGAATTTTTGGGACAATTTCGTGAGAATGGTAAGTTACCAAGCACTACGGAGGTCAATCCAAAGGGTGGCTTCGAATCTGCAAAAGCTATCACCCTAAGAAGTGGAAAAGAAGCGGGAAGCAAAGCACATGAATCTGCCCAAAACAAGGAAGATGAGAAATCCGACCCCACGGCGAGTGTAGCACCACCCAAGCCGCAACCATCTAAACCTTCCCATCCGTCCATCTCAGGTAATGTTGTCCCAAATGTTGTGATTTCGAACACTAATCTGCCCAATGTTCCTTTCCCTCGCAGATTTGCACAATCAAAGAAGGAAGAAGCCGAGAAGGACATTCTAGAGACCTTTCGGAAAGTTCAAGTCAATATTCCGCTCCTAGATGCCATAAAGCAAGTGCCCAAATACGCTAAGTTCTTGAAGGAATTATGCACTACAAGGAAGAGGGCGTCACATAAAGAGGTAGTAAGGGTAAGTGAGAACGTTTCCGCTGTTTTACAAAGAAAGTTACCACCAAAGTGCAAAGATCCAGGTAGCTTTACAATCCCTTGTATTATTGGTCAAACTAAGTTCGAACATGCTATGTTAGACTTAGGAGCTTCAATTAACGTCATGCCATACTCTATTTATGCTTCAATGAACCTTGGAGAATTGAAAAATGATGGTGTGATTATTCAGTTGGCCGATAGATCTAATGCCTATCCAAAGGGCGTATTGGAAGATGTCTTAGTGCAGGTGAATGATTTGATCTTTCCGGCGGATTTCTATGTCCTTGAAATGGAGGAAACCACCCATGCTCCATCCTTGCCGATTCTTCTTGGGAGGCCATTCATGAAGACGGCCCGAACTAAGATAGACGTGTTTAAAGGCACTTTAACAATGGAATTCGATGGGGAAGTGATTGATTTTAATATTTCTGAAACTATGAGATATCCCGTTGATGACCATTCTTGTTTTTCCATTGATGTTATCGATTCTTTGGCGCAGGTATACCTTGAAGAATTGAACGAGGACGCCCTGGAAACAACCATCACTAAGGCCATAGAGCGCAAAAATGAAGGATTTTGGTCAATGCAAGGCCATGGCAAGGAGGAGGAATTCTTTGCCATGGGTTCTAGTGAAGAAATAATTGAGGTTGTGGCAGCCCTTGAGTCATTGCCACAACAATATGGTAAGGTTCCACTCTCACTTTCAAATTCAGTTTCCACTAAGATGCTACCTTCTGTTGTTCAGGCACCATCGCTTGAACTTAAGCCGTTGCCAGACCATTTGAAGTATGTGTTTTTGGGAGAAGGCGAAACATTGCCCGTCATCATTTCATCAAGTCTCACGGCAATGGAGGAGGAGAAGCTTGTGAGGGTGCTGCGAGAGCACAAAACGGCCATAGGGTGGACTTTGGCCGACATTAAAGGAATAAGCCCTACCACATGCATGCACCGTATACTTCTTGAGGAGGGGACTAAGCCATCCCGAGAGGCTCAACGCCGTCTCAACCCTCCGATGATGGAAGTGGTGAAGAAGGAAATAATCAAGCTTTTGGATTGCGGAGTGATCTACCCTATCTCCGATAGCCGTTGGGTCTCTCCAGTTCAAGTCGTTCCCAAGAAGTCCGGAGTAACTGTTATCAAGAATGATGAGAATGAGCTCGTACCTACACGCATTCAGACTGGATGGCGGGTATGTATCGATTACCGGAAGCTAAATGCCATGACTAGGAAAGATCACTTTCCTTTGCCATTCATCGACCAGATGCTCGAAAGGTTAGCCGGTCATGCTTTTTACTGTTTTCTTGATGGATACTCTGGATATAACCAAATTGTGATAGCCCCGGATGATCAAGAGAAGACCACATTCACATGTCCCTTTGGAACATTTGCTTATCGTCGCATGCCATTTGGCTTATGCAACGCACCGGCCACTTTCCAAAGGTGTATGGTAAGTATATTTTCCAATTTTGTTGAAAAGATCATTGAGGTTTTCATGGATGATTTCAGTGTATTTGGGAGTTCATTTGATAATTGCTTGGATAATCTGACCTTAATTTTGAAACGATGTGTTGAAACTAACCTTGTCTTGAATTGGGAGAAATGTCATTTTATGGTGAAACAAGGTATAGTTTTAGGACATATTGTTTCAGAAAAAGGAATTGAAGTAGATAAATCAAAAATAGACCTTGTACGTCACTTACCCTCTCCTACTTCGGTTAGAGAGGTACGTTCGTTTCTTGGCCATGCAGGGTTCTATAGGCGTTTTATCAAGGACTTCTCCAAGATGTCCAACCCTCTTTGCCGATTGCTTCAAAAAGATGTGCCATTCAAGATTGATGAAGAGTGTAATTCGGCATTTAACCAACTCAAGGAGAAGCTAGTCTCGGCCCCCATTATTGTACCTCCAGATTGGAGCCTTCCGTTCGAGCTCATGTGCGATGCATCCGACTATGCATTAGGAGCTGTTCTAGGACAAAGAAGAGACAAGCGGCCGCATGTCATATACTATGCCTCTCGAACTCTCAATGATGCCCAATTGAACTACTCCATGACGGAAAAAGAACTTCTAGCTGTGGTTTTTGCTTTAGATAAATTCCGTTCATATTTAATTGGTACTAAAGTAATCGTTTATTCTGATCATGCAGCTTTGAGGTACTTGCTCACGAAAAAGGAAGCAAAGCCGAGGCTTATCCGTTGGATTCTTCTTCTTCAAGAATTTGATATTGAAATCCGGGATAAGAAAGGAAGCGAGAATGTAGTGGCTGACCATTTAAGCCGAATGGTCCACGAGGAGCATGAACATGCCGTACCTATCCCTGAAACTTTCCCCGATGAGCAGCTGCTATCCATTGAGGTAAGTGAACCATGGTATGCAGATTTAGTGAATTACTTGGTGGCTAAACAATTTCCAAATGAACTAAATAAGCACCAACGTGATAAGCTTAAAAATGATGCACGTTTCTATGTTTGGGATGACCCTTATTTGTGGAAGTATTGCTCAGATCAAATTGTACGTAGATGTGTGCATGATTCTGAATTTCACTCAATTCTAAGCTTTTGTCACACATATGCATGTGGTGGTCATTTTGGCACACAACGCACTGCCCTCAAGGTTCTAGAGTGTGGTTTTTATTGGCCGACTATATTTAAGGATGCTAGAACCTTTTGTATGTCTTGTGATCGTTGCCAACGAATGGGTAACATAGGTACCAAGGACCAAATGCCGCAAACCCCTGTCTTTAATGTTGAAATTTTTGATGTTTGGGGCATTGATTTCATGGGCCCTTTCCCTCCATCTTATGGTTTCACTTATATCTTGCTAGCCGTTGATTATGTTTCTAAATGGGTGGAAGCAAAAGCCACCCGTACTAACGATTCTAAGGTGGTTGCAGATTTCGTGAAAACTAACATTTTTGCTAGGTTTGGAGTGCCGAGGGTAATCATAAGTGATGGAGGGTCTCACTTTTGCAATCGGACCATTGAGGCGTTGCTAAGAAAGTACCATGTCAACCATAAGGTCTCCACACCTTACCATCCTCAAACAAATGGCCAAGCCGAGGTGTCTAACCGAGAAATCAAACAAATTTTGGAGAAGACCGTTGGACCAACAAGGAGGGATTGGAGCTTACGTTTAGATGATGCACTGTGGGCATATCGTACGGCATACAAAACACCCATTGGGATGTCACCTTTTCGGCTCGTCTATGGTAAGCCATGTCATTTGCCCGTAGAGTTAGAACACAAGGCACATTGGGCCGTGAAGACTTTCAACATGGACATAGATGCAGCGGGAGTTCATAGGAAGCTCCAATTGAATGAACTTGAGGAGATTCGGAATGAAGCCTATGAGAATGCCCGGGTGTACAAAGCCAAGACCAAAGCATTCCATGATAAAATGATTCGAACCAAGACCTTCACAGTTGGGCAGAAAGTGTTACTTTTCAACTCTCGCCTACGTTTGTTTCCTGGTAAGTTGCGTTCTAAATGGATTGGCCCGTTTGTTGTTACTAACGTTTTACCTTATGGTGCAGTACAAATCAAAAGTTCAAGGACGCAGCAAGAATTCAAAGTGAATGGGCATCGATTGAAGCCCTATTACGAGACGTTTGAGGAGCATGTCGTGGAGGAGGTACCCCTCCATGCCGTGGAACCTAGTCAAGCTTAAACGGAGGTACCGTCCGGCTGCAAGACGTAAAAGAAAGCGCTACTTGGGAGGCAACCCATGCATTCAACAAAGGAAGACTTAGAAAGCACTCCAATTCCAGATTCCTAAAAACTCTTCTCTTTGTTGATATTTCGTTTCTGCCTTGTTAGGTTGTTTAGTTGTTATTGTTTGTTTGTTTATTAATTGTGTGAGTCTATGATTATAACATTAAGAAAATGTTTTGTTTATTGATAGGCACTGCTAAACAAAGAAAGATGGAGCCTTCACAAAGGGCGTTTACTTGAAGCCCCACTACTGGGAAAAACTCTCGGAGCGGAAGGCATCGGAGCGGAAGGCATCGGAGCGGAAGGCGTCGGAGCGGAAGGCATCGGAGCGGAAGGCATCGGAGCGGGAGCATTCCAGGCCCCAATACTTGGCCAAACGCTGGACGAGCCAGGAAAAATGTGCCTCTGGAAGTAAGCCGAAAGCCTTTGACGGTCACTTTGACGGTCACTTTGCATTCGAACATTGGATTCTTGCAGCTCATCAAGCTTCCTCTTCATGCCCGTCGAATAGTTGTTTGCAAGCACATGCAAACTTCTATTCTCATACTTCAGCTGCTTGATCTCTTGCTTGAGACTTTCCACCTCAGCCATCAATGATTCCACCTGACGGGAGCGGGCAAGCAGGCGTTGGCCCATATTGGACACAGAGCTCGCACACTGAACACTAAGTGCGAGGGACTCTTGAACGGCCAACTCATCGGACCGTCCTGACAGCAGTCTACTATCTTTTGGAGTGAGGAGGTTCTTAGCTACTATTGTAGCTGTTGTGGCGTCCTGCATCACGGAGTCTTCACCTGTGAGAGGACCGTTAGAAGAAAAGAAAGAAGGGCGCCATACGTTACCTTGACGCGGCGCGCCCGTATCACTGCTAAGGCTCAATTCCAAGCTAAGGTTCGATGAGTTTGCCATTTTTCAAAAGTGTTCAAAGAGAAGGGATGGAGTTAAATTTCAAAGGGTCGGAGTCGATTTTCAAGAATGGGAAGTCTTCAGAGTGTGTTTGTTGTGGTGATCGATAGCTCTATAAAAAGCCAAGGCGACGCGTCCACCGATTCAAGAAGCCGGAATTTCCGGCGTAATTTAGGCGTTGCTTTCTCGGCTTTTCAGAAGACGCACGTGGAGGCCATCATCGCAACTACACCTCTTTAGCCGACAAGCGCAAAGTTCGGCGACGCTTTCTCTGCTTTTCAGAAAACGCGTGCAGCTTTGTAAAAAGGAGCCGCATCTGCACTACCACGTGTCTTTCAGAAAGCGAAGGGGCGTCGTTCAAAAATCGAAGGGGCGCCTGCTCAGAAATCGAAGAGGCGTATTCAAAGATCGAAGAGGCGCCACTATTTCAAAAAGACGGATTTGCGGGATCAAAACGTTTGTCGACAAGGGTAAAAAGTACCACCACTTGCTATTATCTCTATATATGTCGACCTTCATTTTGTTTTTGGCAAAGTAAAACCTGAAGAAAATGCCCAACTCTTCCTCACCTCTGAGGGAGCACTCCCAGCAAAGCCTTTCGAAATACTCAATTCTTTCTTCTTCCCCAAAGATGATACCAGATGCCTGGAGTACAGATGACCCAGGAGGAAACGGCGGATTGAAATACGCTGATTCATTCACCGCTTCTTCAAAAGCAAAGGTATCTCATATCATCAAGGTCAAAAGCAAAAGTATCTCATATCATGCTCTTTCCCTGTCCTTTTCTTTGTCCTTGTTCTTACTCGTATGGCAAAGTGAAAGAAGCAATCAGCCGGCACTTGGAGTCAGTCTTCCGATCTGGAGCCAACTGCCTGGAATCTATTCCTGATTGCTTACCTAGCGTTGCTCTCGAGTAGTCATCTTCAACGGTTGATACACTTCCAGAGAAGGGACCACTCCTGCACAGATTGAACAAAGAAACAGATAAAAGGGATAAGCTCAGAGACCAAAAGAACCATCCTGCTGCCCAGTTCAAGAAGTAGCACAAAGGAAAATCAACGATGGGCAGAAACCAGTTCAAGAGTAAGCCTGTGGATTCACCAAGATAAAGCCTCAATGCAATTATCAAGGAGAAGATGGAATTTACACTCTATAACCAGATTTGCGTCTCTAAACTCTTCTCTTTGTTAATTACATTCTGCCATGTTTAGTATGTTTAAGTGCTTTTTGTGTATTTACTTATGCTTTGTGTGAATCTATGCTTAAAACATTGAGGACAATGTTTGATTTAAGTGTGGGGGGGTAACTAAGTATGTTGATGCAAATTCGTTGAATTTTATCACCCATAACTTCAAGTGTTGTTCCTTGTTGTTTTAAATATTTTTAAGGTGTTTTTAAACTGTTTTAGCGTGTTTTGTTTTATAACTCCGAAAATCACATAAAAATTTGAAAAACTTTTTTTTGAAAAGCCTAAAAAGAGTGTTTTGAGTTGTTTTTGTGTCTTAGGGTACCTTCCAACACAATGATAAGGATTTGGTTTGTAATTGCATGACTGTTAAAGAGAGTTATTAACATGGAGAAAAGTTTGATTTACTCTTGGTATATGCTTGGTTATGGTTATAATGTATGACTTCACATGCAATCATAAAAGAAAAATTCGTTTTTGTAACATGCTTGAAGGAAGGAACTCAAATAAACGCTACAACCCTGAGAGACTTGAGCCTATAACGTTCTTTGGAGAGTATAATCTGTGATTTCTTGTTTTCTAAAGTCATTGCATGATCTCATTATTCTTTGCTTGGTTACTACTTAGAAGGCGTTTCATCATATAGTTCCAAATGCTAGAACTTATATCCGTTTCATTCAAAGCATGACATTGAATTGCATAATATATATCAAGATGAAGTTGTGTAGTTGCCACCAGAACCAAATAGCCTTACTACCCATATTTCGTATATATTAGTTTTAACCCCATTGAGCCTCGTTTAGCCTATTTTCTTTGCTAACCACATCACCCCTTACCTAGCCTAGAGTAGGACTTTCCTATACCCTTGTTCTTGAAGTATAGGGAGCATGACTTAAATGAATTCCTTTTGATTAATATGTTGCAGAAAATAAGTGTGGGGGAAGGGATTTTTGTGTGTATGTATGTGCCTAAGTCTTAAAGGAGGCACGGGAAAAAGAAAAAAAAAAAAAAAAAAAAAAAAAAAAAAAAAAAAAAGTGAGAAAAAGAAGAAGAAAAGAAAGAAAAAGAGTGAAAATAAGTGAGAATGGACTCACAAGTGTGATTGTTGAAGAAAGGGCCCAAAAAGTTTGAATATGGCCCTATGTTTTGTGTGACTTCCCCTTGGGTGTTCAAAGTTGACTTCTGCGTTCTAAAGGGAATTCTAAGTGCCTAATTCAATACTTCGCTTCCTATTACTTTAAGAACCTTTGTTTTACTTTACCTTTCTTTGTTAAACCATTACCCTTAGCCCCGTTACAACCCTCAACTTCTATCTTGATGTTATGTGTTCAATTTGTGGAGTTTGAATTTGGTATGAGCTTATGGTGTCCCTGGTTCTCACATCTAATTAGTAGCATTCCTTTCATGAGATCATATTCATATACATTCCAGAAAATGCTTTCTTTGATATAACATATGTGAGTGTTAGAATTCATATTTACATCAATCTTCTCACATATAACTAGTGTAGGGTGTGTAGTCAGAAAATCTGTGTGAAAAACGAGTGCATATCTTGTAAGGATTTGAGCAAATTCTCTAAGGCATGTTACTACATTCAAATCATGGTTTTAAATGCTTAATTGTGAACTAGTATGTGGTTACTATGATTAAGAATGTACTCAAGTGTGAAGATGGCTAAAATCTGTGGGAATAATGAATTTTAACTTGTCATGTGCTTTGGAAATCCCTGAGACGTTTGTTGGAAGGTTTAGGTTGTGTTTTACGTGTTTAGTGTCGTTTTGTTTATTTGTTTTTATTCTGTTTTGCTCGAGGACTAGCAAAAGCTAAGTGTGGGGGTATTTGATAGGAGCATATTCATGCGACTTAAATGGCTTGTTCTCGTGCATTTACGTTATGTTTCTCTCGTTATTTTAGTCCTTTATGCTTCTTTTGTGTGTTTTCAGGTTCTAAGGGCCTAGGGAGCAAGAAAGTGCATTTTGAGGCCATTTGGAGCATTTTTGGGCATGGATTGGATAGCTTATCCATGGTGCCAAGAGGATGGACGAATTTGAAGGCCTTGTATGCACTTGAAGACACAAAACAATGGCCCTAGCCCAATCACATAACACATTATGCCATACAAACCAACCTATTTTAGGCCCATTCTATGTACTTAAACCCTAGCCCTTTAAACTAGTTCATTTATCACTTATCAAACCATTCACTTATCACTCACCACATATCATTCACTTATCACTTAACATATCATTCACTCACATTTCCACCATTCATTCTTTATTCCTTTCCAAACATCTCACATGCATTTCCACCTTCCTACTTCATCATTTCACCACATTCTCCCTCTTTAACTCACATGCATTCATCATAATTCACAACACAAAACAACTTCATTGCCGTGGGTTCCCATTTCCTATATGCCATTTTCAGATTTCCACCCACTAACCTAGTCATCAACACATGCACTTCCACCTTTCATCCACAATGATTCATGATTCATTCACTTTGCATCCTTTAATTCAAACACATACTTTCCCATTGTATAATACATCCACATGCATCTTTAACCAACAAACATTACAACCACATGCACAACCTCTCATTGACGTGGCTTTCACATGCAAAAGCCATGCATTCACATGAATTTTCAGCAAGGAAACATCATTGCCGTGGCTTTCACATGCAAAAGCCATGCATTCACATGCATTTTTCAGCAAGGAAACATCATTGCCGTGGCTTTCACATGCAAAAGCCATGCATTCACATGCATTTTTCAGCAAGAAAGCATTCTTGCCGTGGCTTTCACATGCAATTCCATTTTCACATGCTTCCCTTGTTGTTTTTCATCATTAACCATCCACATGCATGCTTAAACAAATACTAATTCACACCTCCATTCCTCCTATAAAAACCCTTGCATTCTCATTCATAAACACACCTCAATTCATTCTCATTCACTCCCCATTACATATCTCATTTTCATACACAACACACCACAAACACTTCCATTCCTTCTCTTTGCCGTGAGTCCCCTTAGAATCCAAAACCATCTTTCCATTTCCACCATTTCCCAACCCTCCAAACCACTCCTCTACCATTTCCATAATCCCCCAAACCTCACCTTAGACCTTGTGCCATAATAAAGAGGAAGAGAAGAGGACCTAAACGTTCATACAATTCAAGTTTGAGTTGTTGGAATGTTTAGGTGATTCTTTGATTTCAATGTTTCATTTTAATTCTCTTTGTTTTGTACGTATAAGGAATGAAAGAGAAGAGTGCCTAAACGTTCATACAATTCAAGTTTGAGTTGTTGGAATGTTTAGGTGTTTCTTTGATTTCAACGTAATGAGGAACTAAAACCCCCTTTAGCTAGGGGGTGATTCGAAATAAATGTTTATGCTTGCATATGAATTGATTAAACTTTCGTTGGAATTTCATAAGTTGTGGATTCAATTCGTTTAATTGTTTGATTGATAACTTATTTATGTATGTTCATTGAGATTGCAAGCTTAATTTTCATGCATGAATATGACGCTAGAATATAAGTGAGTTTCACCTAAACGTTACGAACTTATATTCACAAGTAGTGGAGGTTGCTCATAAACAATCGCGTTAAACGAATTCTTGGCATAAGTTTCATGCGTATTCCATAGTAACGAATGCCTCGTCAACACTTATAGTTTTCATAATGCTTAATGATCTTTGATTGTATCTTTATTGTGCTTTTCACGTAAAGGACTTTTGGAGAATGTGGTGAATTGCGTTGCGCTAACCCATCCAATTCATTAACTTAAGGAGAACTTGACGATTAATTTAAGCGGACCTAATTAACCCGGGGCGTTGAGTTTCATAATTTATCGAAAGACCAACTGAGAATCAATCTTGTATGCAAGTGTAACATGTATGGAGATGAACCCCTTAGCTATTCTATCATCCATTCATTCCATTTCATCAATTCCATATTTACATTCTGTCTAGTTTATTAACTTGTTTCGTTATTTCAATTTTCGTAAAAACCTCAATCCCCCTTTTGCTTTAATGTTCATTTTAGTTAGAATTCAATTTAGTTTGTGTTTTTAAAGCATTTTGAGTCTTTTGATTTGTTTTAGTGTTTTAAAGTTTAGTTTCGCATTCTTTGAGTCTAGTTTAGTGTTTTATATTGTTTTTACGTTTTTAAGTCAGTTTCCAAGAGATTAACAATCCCTCCTAATCCCCGGTCCAGAACGATCCCTACTTATACATATACTACAATTGACAAAAAGAGGGTTTAATTTGTGTGCGTATAAATTCTCGCATCATGTACCCTTCACTAAAAAGATTTAAAAAATAAGCTCTCCATCTGTCTTTAACCGCGTTCTTCGTAGCTATAACATTTCCATTCTCATCCTTGATGCACCATACTTGGTTCAAGTCTCTTGTCTTCCTTGCCCTTGCCTTGGCCAATTTATAGATATTCAACTCTTCTTCTTTGGTATCTAATCGCTTATACATATCATCAAAAACCGCTAGCTTCGCTTCTCTGAAGGCTTTCTTTGCCTCCTTCTTTGCTATTTTATACCTTTTACAATTTTCATCGGTTCTATTTTTGTATAAGGCCTTACAATATTCCTTCTTAGCCTTAACTTTTTTCCTGTACATCTGCCATCCACCACCAAGATTATTTTTTATGTGGAGCAAAATCCTTGGACTCTCCTAAAACCCTTTTTTGCAACTTCTTGGATATAGCGAGCCATGAAATCTCACATTCGGCTAGCATTCCCCTCTGCATTTCAAACGCCTTAGGCAAGTACTTTCTCTTTGAAAATGACTTATTTTTCTCCTTTTAGATTCCACATCTAGTTATTGGAGACCATCACTAAAAAACCTTTAAGACAAGTAGCAGGCTGGATCATAGGAAACTAGAGAGCACGTGCGAAGACACTAATTTGTTACTTAATTAACTAGAGAGAGGCAATAATGATGATATTTCACTTGTATTAGAGAACAAAAGTAGTAAGGATAAGTATGAAGATAAAAAACCATACATAAATATACACATTATGATATATAATGGAGGTGATTTTTACACCTTTTGTTAGCTTTTTACATATTATCTTTTTTTAAATCTGACAATCACATTGAATAACCAAACAAAAATAACTGATAAAATTAAATATGAATGTGTTTTTTTAATATATAATTTCAGGATGAGTGGATAAAGACAAATATGGATGCAAAAAATCCATGTTCTTACTAAGCTATCACCCAAAAAAAGTGCGAGGACTAACTTTATTTAATATATATGTTTATTCATTAGGCTTGAAGAAAGAATGTGAAAAAAATCTCGTTTGAATGTCCCCTTAGATGATATCAACCCTAAAAAAACGCATTTATGCAAAGAAATGTTATTTGACCCAAAAAGTCATCAAATTGTATTGACCCAGAACAGGATTCCAGTAAAATGTCTCTTAAATTTGAGCTTAATTTGTTCGTCTCAGTGTAAAGTTAAGGGCCCTTACCAACCCTAGCTACCCTAAACCCAATTTCAGAGATTAATTTATTTTCTGCATCAGGCACTCACAGACATATTAGGGATCAGGATCTTCTCCTAAGCAAAAGGTGAGAATCCTCCTGATCAAGTTCATCGGACCGTTAAAATTTTATCCAATAGCTACAATTATTATAACTTTTAGAGAGCTTCCCTATTTGTAGCCGTTGAATAAAATTTTAACGATCCGATGAGCTTGGTCAAGAAGATCTTCATCCTTTGTTCAAGAGAGGATCCTGATCCACATATTAGGATTAGGGGTGGTTCGGTATGGGATCCCATACCGAAACCCTTATCCCGATTCCCAAACCGAAATTTTTGGGAATCCCAAATTCAATACCAATCCCAAACCAAATTTTCGGGAATCCCGAAATAATTTCGGGATTTCGGGACAAATCGGGAATCCCGAAATGTTTTTGGGCTTTTGGACTAAAATTTGACATATTATGTTTTTGGGCTAAAATTTGACATATTATGTTTTTGGGCTAAAATTAAGTTTCAATCTACCCACTACCCATTTGTGCACAAAGTTTTTGGGCTAATGCCATCTCACCCCACATTCCAACTTTGATTCCTCCTCCACATAGTTGTAATTAAATGAAAATTTTGGCGGCGCCCATGTCTGAAAGAACAACTATATTGTGTACTCGAAAACAAAAGAAAAAAATTTGAGCTCAACTAATTGCATGCCATGTACCCACCTTGTCCGTGTATATATATACAATATATGTATACTGATATGTTCATGCATGCATAATGGTCTTTGCTCCTTTGTTTCATTGATTTGCCTAGGTATGCAGGAAACTAATATCCACATATTAATCACACTAGTGGCTAGGTATGCAGGAAACTAATATCCAAAGATTAATCACACTAGTGGCTAGGTATGCAGGAAACTAATATCCAAAGATTAATCACATTAGTTGAGACAACTGGAATATAGAAACAAACAAATTGAACAAACAAACATTAGTTATTTAGTTGAGACAAAGATTAATCACACTAGTGGCTACCAATACCATTAATTAAAAAATAATTCTCTTATAATTAAAAAATAATATATATATATATATAATATTTATTTCTATTCGGTATGGGAATACCGAAAAAATAGAGATGTAATCCCGAATCCCATACCGAAAATTTCGGTTTGGTTCGGGATGACATACCGAAATTTTCTGGAATTTTGGTTTGGGATTTTTTTGGTTTGGGATCGGGATTTTTTCGGTTTGGTTTGGGATTTTTGGGATTTTTTTCCAGCCCTAATTAGGATTCGGTAATAATTAGTCTGTGGCCCATTTTGTCTTCTTCGTGTTTTATTTATTTATTTTTCGATTCCATATATATGGACGATTTTCCATTTGATTTAAAGTGAAGTATCCCTACAGAGACGAGGTTGTCATGCCCTAACTAAATACTACATAGGGTTTTGGGGCTCCATGAATTAAATTTTATAATTAACAACAAATTTCAAGCCAAGAAATCTACTCAAAGTCACCCCCTCTCCATGAATTAAATTTTATAATTAACAACACCCTCAAATGTGATAACGAGACAAGCTTATTTTGGCAGCTCAGGGAGCTGAATTTGTCTATCATGTCTCTCATAGTCAATCATTATTGGATAAATAGGCAGAATCAGTGGCGAAGATTCGTAAGGGTGAGGAGTGGCAGTAGCCCATCCTCTCGTCGGAAAAACACGATTGGAGCGTTGGTTCAGCCCCTCCCCTTGCCAGAAAATCCAACTGGTTATACTGAGCGCAGCAGAGCTGAGTTGATTTATTTTTTTTTTTAAACATCTAGGGCAACGACGTCGTTTTGATCCTGATAAAAAAAAAAAACTTAAAACCAAAATAAAACGAAATGGTGTTGTTTCGTATATATTGGAAAAAAAAATAGGGGGACTGTGTGTCCCCTATTCCCTTCAGTCTCTCTCTGTATCCTTTTCTTTTTCAATCTCCAATTAGAGCAAAGGTGCAACAGCGCTGCCCCCCAATTCCTAGCAACAAATGGAACGGAAATTCCTAGCATCATTTGGCCTTTTGCTGCCGCGCCAACCGCCAACCACTCCAGAAACAAGCTACCAGCCTTCAAAAGCCACTCTTTAGGTAAAATTTTTTAATTCCTAAATTTATAATCCCTAACCCTAATTAATTATTTAAAATGAATTTTGTTTAATTGGTATAGATAATAGGGTAATGCACTAATATGGTTATTGGTTATTGATTATTGATATGATTCTATGATTATTGATATGAAATTATGAAATTATTTTTTAGGGGTAAAAATTTAAATTCTTGATTATTGATTAATTAATTGAATTGTTACATAATGTATACAATTATATTTTTATATATTGAATAATTTGTATGCGTTTTGGTATTGCTTAATTGAATTGTTGGTTGGATTAGTTATTATGCATATTAGTATAGTCTACTCTAGGATTACGAGTCTAAGAATTTTTCTTTCCATTTTACAGTTACGTAATGGAACGATCTATAAGAAACAATGCTTAAATCCTTCTTCAAACATTTCGTGTCAAACATTTTGTGTCATATCTCGGCCCAGGCCCTCACCACATCCCGGGCTCGACCCCACCGTAGCACGATATTGTCCTCTTTGGGCCTCGACCATGCCCTCACGGCTTTATTTCTGGAAACTCACTCGAGAAGAACTTCCTAGTGGGTCACCCATCCTGGGAATGCTCTGGCCCCATACTCGCTTAACTTTGGAGTTCTGATGGAACCCGAAGCCAATGAGCTTCCAAAAGGCCTCGTGCTAGGTAGAGATGGAAATATACATATAAGGCTTACAGGATCTACTCCCATGGGTGATGTCGGATGTTACAATCCACCCCCCTTAGGGGCCCGACGTCCTCGTCGGCACACTTCTGGCCAGGGATTGGTTCTGACACCAAATTGTCACATCTTGGCCTAGGCCCCCACCACATCCCGAGCTTGACTCCACCATAGCACGATATTATCCGCTTTGGGCCTCGACCACACCCTCACGGTTTTGTTTCTGGGAACTCACGCCAATGAACTCCCAAAAGGCCTTGTGCTAGGTAGAGATGGGAATATACATATAAGGCTTACAGGATCTATTCCCTTGGGTGATGTAGGATGTTACAATGCACCCCCATTAGGGGCCCGACATCCTCATCGGCACACTTCTAGCCAGGGATTGGCTCTGACACCAAATTGTCACATCTCGGCCTGGGCCCCCACCACATCCCAGGCTTGGCTCCACCGTAGCACGATATTGTCCGATCTGAGCCTCAACCACGTCCTCACGGTTTTGTTTCTGGGAACTTATGCGATCAGAACTTCCCAGTAGGTCACCCATCCTGGGAATGCTCTGACCCTGTACTTGCTTAATTTCGGAGTTCCGATGGAACTCGAAGCCAATGAGCTCCCAAAAGACCTTGTGCTAAGTAAAGATGGGAATATACATATAAGGCTTACAGAATCCACTCCCCTGGGCAAAGTGGGATGTTACATTTCGGGTAGTCCTTCTCTTTCAAACATTCCGAGTAGGCCTCATCCTTCTTCAAATATTCCAAGAAGTCCTCATTTGAATATTCTGAGTAGTTTGCAACAAAATGAGGCCACTGAGTTGGATGAAACATTGGGTAATCTTCCTGTAGACCCTAGACATAGATGTCGAATATGCTTGATTATCTACCTAATTATCATGAAGCAATTCGTAGACACTATCTCCAAAATGATCATTGTTAACCCAGAGACCACATCATGCCAAGAAAAGTTAGCAACAATCGATGTTTTATCATTGGTTGGCTTGATAAGTTTAAGTGGTTGGAGTACAGTATGTCAAAAGATGTTGCATTTTGCCGTTATTGCTATCTTTTCAAATGTGATTTCGATCAAATGGGTAATACTGGAAGTGATGTCTTCATTGAGAAAGAGTTTATAAATTGGAAGAAAAGACCCGAAAATCTTCGAGTCTATGAGGGAGGGATTGAAAGTCTTCATAATAAAGCTCTACAACAAGCTAGAGATTTGATGACATAAAAACAACACATTGAAACATTTGTGATTAAGCAACCCGATGAAGCTCGCATTAATTATCATACTTTATTAAGTGCCTCACTTGAGTGCATAAGATGGTTGTTGGGACAAGGTTTGCCTTTTCATGGCCACGATGAATCGTTGAAATCAAGCAAAGGGTTAATTATTTGGAGCTTATACAATTTCTTTCCAAGCATAATGAGCAAGTTAGGAAGGTTGTGTTTGAGAATGCTCCCAAGAATCTTAAGTATACTTCTTCCGATATTCAAAAAGATCTGTCCATGCTTGTGCCATTGAAACTATAGATGCAATCACTAAAGATATGGAAGGTGCATTTTTTTTCTTTCTCTTTTGGTTGATGGAGCACGTGATGTTTCAACTAAAAGCAAATGGCGGTGGTATTGCGTTATGTGAGCAAAAAAATGAGAAGCAATTGAAAGGTTTTTGGGTGTGCAACATGTCTCCTCTACAACTAGTAGCTCACTTGAAGAGGCTATTGAGAGATTCTTTGTTACAACAAATTTGAGTATGTCCAATTTATGGGGAAAAGGGTATGATGGAGCTAGTAATATGAAAGGTGAGCTAAATGGCCTTAAAACAAAGATTTTGAACAAGTATAATGCTAGTATTTTGGTCAATACTATTGCAAAGGGAATTGAGGGTGTCGCAAAGAGAATTGAGGGTGTCACCATTTTCTTCAACAATGCTAGTATTTTGGTCAATACTATTGGATCATCGTGTAAGCATCGTGATGCATTTAGAGAGAAATAACTATAACAAATTAAGAAAGCTCTTGATATTGGTGATCTTGAAATGGATAGAGGGTTAAATCAAGAGAGTAGTCTCATGTGTTCTTGCGATACACATTGGAACTCACATTATGGTACTATAGTTAGTATTATTATCATGTTTGAAGCCGTGGTGGAGGGGCTTGAATGTATTAAAGATGATACCAACCAAGACAATTTCGGTGAAGCAAGTAAGTTATTCCATGACATACAAACTTTTGATTTTGTGTTTCACCTTTTTTTGATGAACTCATATTGGGAATTGCAAATGAGTTATCACAAGCATTACAACAAAAAAAAATCAAGATATTGTGAATGCGATGGCGTTAGTGGAAGTATGCAAGTAAAGACTACAATCCTTGAGAGATGATGACTTTGGGGACTTGCTTGATGATGTACAAAAGTTTTGTGAAGAGCATGATATTGTCGTTCCTAACATGGAGGATTTGCATTTCGTACCCAGAAAATTAAGGCGTAAAGCTCCAAGATTCACAAACTTCCATTACTATCGTGTGGACCTCTATTTTCAAGTCCTTGATATGCAATTAAAGGAATTGAATGATCACTTCAATGAGGTAAACACCGAGTTGCTTCTTTGTATGGCGTGTTTGAGTCCGGTGAATAATTTTGCATCTTTTGACAAAGCAAAAAATTTTCATCTAGCCCAACTTGATCCTCAAGATTTTGATCATATGGACCTCATGAATCTTCCAATTCAACTTGACAATTACATTCACGATATGAAGATGCATAGTGAGTTTTCATCATTGAGAGAAATTGGTGATCTTGCAAAGGAGTTGGTGAAGACTAGGAGGTGTGCAAGCTATATGTTAGTGTATAAGCTTCTTACATTGGCTTTGGTGTTACTGGTTGCAACTGCTTCAGTGGAGAAAGCTTTTTCTGCTATGAAGATTATGAAAACACCATTGCGTAACAAAATGGGAGATCAATGGTTGAGTGATAGCATGCATGTTTACATTGAGAGATATGTATTTGCTTTTATTGATAATGAACCTATTATGCGATGTTTGCATGATATGAAATCTCACCGGCAACAATTGTAATTTGTTTATATTGATAAATTATGGAAGACATTACTATATAAAAGGATTTGGTTGTTGCTATTCTTTTGAACCTTGCACTCTTTTAACTGCGCCCCTGCCCTCATCAATTCATGACTTCGCCACTAGACGGGATAGCGTGGAGTTCTAACCAACCACTTAGGGAGCATCTTGCATGCCTTAACGAATCATTCACCGCCCATGTCTGCCACTATATAAAGGCATGTTCATTTCCATTAAAAAAAAAAAAGAAAAAAAAGGGTAATCGTTCATTAGCTAAGAAACCCATAGCTTGTGATTCATTCTCCTATATTAAGTCTAACTTACGCATAGGTGGGCTTTTGGCTTACACTACACCATTTTGTGACAAGGTCTTACCTGTCTTTTTATTCTTGATTGTAGAGACACCAGAGCACCAGAGAAATATAAAGCTTGTGTGTAATTCATTCTCCACACCTACTTCTTGAAATGAAATATATATTTACTTGGATTTTCTACATAGATTAAAAATTAAGGTGTAAAGATTCATTTTAAAAATTTGTTATTATATTATGAGTGATTAAATTTAGGCATGAAAATGATGCGGTTTGCCTACCGGCCGCCACCAACACAATCTGAAAACAGAAAATACGAACATACTAGAGATTGAACTATGACATTGACAGGGCGAGTCAGGAAAAAAAATTGGAATACAAGAACAAGATGGCATTTGCTAGATAGACATATATTAGATGACATTTCGTGTCCATTATGTGTAAGGTTCATTTTATTCGCATAGATACCCAAAACGAATTTGACAATGCAAGAAATTTGTTATTCAAGTAAAAATAATTTTTTTTTTTTTTTAACAAACGATATTATCTACACAAAGAAAGGGGAGTGGATTAAGCCACACAATGAACGAGCCATAGTAATGTGGTTCAAATTCGCTTTTGGCGAGAATCAGACCTAAGACATTTTACTTACAAATGAAGAAAAATATCATTAAACCGTAGTACTAAGCGGCAATAATAAAACAATTTTAGAATACTGTAAACCATGCTTGTAAGCTATACCTCAATCCACTTCCATACATATGGTACTGACCATGATTGTAAGCTATACCTCAATCCACTTCCATACATATGGTACTGACTAATACAAAAAAATAAACACTGAACCACCTTTTAGGGGATAAAGCTCGTCATAGTATGTTAATAGGAATCAGCTTGCCTCCTCAATAGATGAGGAGGAGTTCCTCCTCAAAATACGGTGTTACCGATTCATAAAATTTCGTGCTTATAAACGAAATCGTTTATACTATAAATCACTCTATAAAAATCATCTTTGTAAAATCAATAAAAATGAGATTATTTAGTCATTAAACTGTCTAAAAACAAATGATTGGATATGGTAAAAGTATTATGATCCGTCTATCTATTTGTTACAATTAATTGACTAAATGATCTTATTGTAAACTAAATTTTTGAATAGATGATCTGTACAGAGAATTTATTATGAACAGTTTCGATTTTAAATACAAAGTTACGTAGATCATTAATAAAACATCTTGAGAAGGAATCTTTCCCTCAATTTTAAGGAACTAGGTTTCCTCATATTAGTATAGACCTCATAGAAATTAAATTTAAAATATTAGTACTATTATCACAAATACTCTATACTAAGCAAAACAATAGCCCGACAATTTCACTATTAATTATTGAAAATTTTAATGAAAAACTATCGGTACTGTTTACTTTAACGAAAAACCATATTTTTACACTAAAAGGTCAATCCTGGTACTATTCACTTTACCCTTTATTTTGTCATTATCATTAAAACTCAAAGTTATCAAGCCATTTTCATTAGTTTTCCTTTAATTATTCAATTGTGTCGTATTATTTTGACATGGATAATGCTAGATATCAAACTTTTAAATCAAATTTACAAATCAAATGTTATGTCACTTATGAATGCAAATTTCCACCTTCTTGATCTTGGAAAAATTGCACCTACAAAACAATTAACACCTTAGGTTAAGGCCAAGAGTCTCACGTGCCCACGATGAATTGGGGGGGGGGGGCTTTGGCCGAAGAACCTCCGATGCCAAAGTTAGAATTTAGAGAGAAAAAGTGTTTGGAGAGTTTTTGGAGTTTTACAAGAGTGTGGACTTAGCTTTTTAGAGAAAATAGGGTCATATATATAGGGAATGGAGGTGGCCTGCCCTTAGAGGTGTTTTGTGTGAAAATGGGTGATTTAATTGATGATTAATGGATTAATTAGGAATTAATCCATTAATTAGCCAATTAATCTCCATTTATATGGAATAATTGGTAGGTTATGAAGTAATTGTCTAAGATGAGGATGAATGAGATAATTTGGAATTTGTTACTTATTTTGGACACTCTTGGCTTGATTAAAGAATGATTGTCCACTGCCCGTACGTACGACAACCGGTGTGTCTCAGGGGTAACTTTGTCTTTTTTTACCAAAAATCCACGTGTTGCCTTGTGATTATTTTTTGCTCCACAAATACCCCCATACCTACTGGGCTGCTCATAGGAAAGGGTAGCAGGTGTAGAGATCTTCTTGCTCTAGGAAACTTAAGATTGCTTCCTGGTTTGATGTAGATTATCTCTTTAATATGAAATTAGATCCTTCTAGGAAAGGGAAATAAATTTCTCTCAAAGCCTATTTAAGTCCACCTTAAGTGGGTTATTAAATCAACGTTGGAGAGTGATTTATTCTACCCTACAAGAGAGAGAGAGATAAAGCTTAGAGGATATTTGTCCCCCCTCCTCTAGCAATCTTCTACATCTTGCCCGTGCAAAGGACCATCTTTCTTTGCTTTCTTCATCTTCTCCATGCCACACCGATGTAAGGAAAACTTAATTCTCCTTGTCTTCTTCTTGGGAAGTGCTGCCACTAGGCAGCCGTCAGAGTGGTGCGGCACATCGGCTGGCAGAAGCCAGGAGTCGGCTTGTCATGGGCCAATGATGTGGTGTGGCAGGGGCCATTGCTTATGCTGCTCGGCTTGATTAAAGCCAAGGATTGGCTTGGCATGGGCTAAGGAAGTGGCGTGCCATAGGCAACGATTTGGGCTGCCATGTCTAGGCTGCTTTGCCAAAAATGAGGAAATTGCTTGAGTTTGATTTCTCAGTTGCCGTAGATGGAGCAATCAAGGATAAAGCTGTCAAGATCGAAGCTGCTGAAGATGAAGTGTCAGATGAGTGAATTGTTAAGTGCAAAAGTAGATGCTACCCCCTGACCATTTGCTGCCTAGTTGATTTTCAAGCATTCGATCTTTTAAGCTATATGGCCTTCTCGCATTGGAGAGTTTACCCAGATGGGTGTCAGGGAATTAGTTTACCCTTTCGCACTAGAGAGCAATTAGTTTATCCTTTCACACTGGAGAGCAATTAGTTTATCCTCTTGCACTGGATAGTAAATCCATATGGGTGTCGGGGAATAGACCTGGCATTCGTGTCGTGTTTCTCGTGTTCATGTCGTTTTCGTGTCATACCCGATAGCTTAACGGGCCGTGTCGTGTAATACCTGTTAAAGTAAACGGGTAATATGACCCGACTTGAAATCAACCCGTTAATATTTTCAGGTAATATGACCCGACCTGTTACCCGTTAAGAAAAATATTTTTTAAATTAATAAAAATGAAAATGAAAAACATAATTTGACCCAAAAAAAATGTAAAAACATAATACTAAATTAGTATATACATACTAAATTTCGGAGTTGACCCCTTTATGAAACTTATAAAGCTTTTCATTACGAGTGATTACATTTTTCACACTTCTACAATAATTATTATTAATTTTATTAATTTTTCACACAAATAAATAACATTGTTCATGAGATTTGGAGGGTTTTAAAAATCTAAACGACCATGTAACCTTACCAATGGAACTCAAAGCTTACATGTTATTCGTTTTACAAAATCCTCAATTTTCATAGATCATCATGATATAAGATTTTGTGGTATCCACTTCTGTAAATATTTTAAATTGATGATCAAATTAGTTCATTGTATTCATATAGGATAAAGGAGTGTAGCTGTAAAAAAATCATCAAAATCAAAGTTAAAATAACCGTTAAATCATGATTTTTCGTTTATAACCGTCAAAAAGTTTTGTCTCGTTACTTGATCTCTGAATGTCTGTTTTTTGCAATTTTTGGCATATGCGATCTCGAAGCATATATAAACATGTTTGACGGTTGGATCATTGAAATTAGTTTCATAGGATGCATATCCCATCAAAATGATACATTAACTAACACTTGTTTGTTTATACTTTCATTAAGTATAACATAAGATTTTGTGGTATCCACTAGTGTAAATATTTTAACTTAAAGATTGAATTCATTCATTGTATTCATATAAGGTCAAAGAGTGTAGCTGTAAAAAATCATCAAAATCGGAGTTAAAATAACCGTTAAATCGTGATTTTTCGTTTATAACCGTCAAAACGTTTTGTCTCATTACTTGATCTCTAAATGTTTGTTTTTTGCAATTTTTGGTGTATGTGATCTCGAAGCATATATAAACAAGTTTGATGGTTGGATCGTTGAAATTAGTTTCGTAGGATGCGTATCCCATCAAAACGATAGATTCACTAACACTTAAGAGTTTATTTATACTTTCATCAAGTATAACATAAGATTTTGTGGTATCCACTAGTGTAAACATTTTAAATTGAAGATCAAATTCATTCATTGTATTCATATAAGGTCAAAGAGTGTAGCTGTAAAAAATCATCAAAATCGGAGTTAAAATAACCGTTAAATCGTGATTTTTCGTTTATAACCGTCGAAAAGTTTTGTCTTGTTACTTGATCTTTGAATGTTTGTTTTTTGCAATTTTTAGCGTATGCGATCTCGAAGCATATATAAACAAGTTTGACGGTTGGATCGTTGAAATTAGTTTCGTAGGATGCGTATCCCATCAAAATGATAGATTCACTAACACTTAAGAGTTTATTTATACTTTCATCAAGAATAACATAAGATTTGTGGTATCCACTAGTATAAATATTTTAAATTGAAGATCGAATTCATTCATTGTATTCATATAGGGTCAAGGAGTGTAGCTGTAAAAAAATCTTCAAAATTAGAGTTAAAATAACCGTTAAATCGTGATTTTTCGTTTATAACCGTCGGAAAGTTTTGTCTCGTTACTTGATCTCTGAATGTTTGTTTTTTACAAATTTTGGCATATGCAATCTCGAAGCATATATAAACAAGTTTGACGGTTGGATCATAGAAATTAGTTTCGTAGGATGCGTATCCCATCAAAACGATAGATTAACTAACACTTAGAGTTTCTTTGGGTTAAATATTAGGCGGGAAATGGATGGATATAGGCTACAAAATTTCCCAAACATTAGACGGGAAATGGATGAAACTCTTGAAATATTAGGCGGGAAATTAATTATTATAATTTTTTTATGTGTTTGGTATTTTAAAATTACTTGATATTTTTATTTTTAATGTGTTTTATGATTTTTATTCTCAATCTTTGCCTATAATATACTATAAAAATAAATAAATAAATAAATAAATAAAACTTAAATTTTAAAATTTATATAGGATAATAATAGAATAATAATTAATAAACAATATATACATATTCATTATATCTATTGCATTTTATAGTAAGTTTTTTTTAGTAGTTTAAAAATTAAAATCATCAAAATAGCATTTTTCTTATCGTGTCGAAACAGGTTACCTGCGTGTCACTCTCGTGTAAACCTGTTAAGGACCCGTTATTAACGGGTTATTATCGTGTGACCCGATAATGACCCGATTAGTTATCATGTTGACCCGAAACCCGTTATTTTCGTGTCGTTTAGGTGTCGTGTTAACGAGTCGTGTAAGAAATTGCCAGGTCTATCGGGGAATTAGTTTACCCTCTCACACTGGAAAGCAATTAATTTATCCTCTCGCACTGGAGAGCAGACCCTTTTGGGTGTCGGGGAATTAGTTTACCCTCTCGCACTGGAGAGCAATTAGTTTATCCTCTCGCATTGGAGAGTAGACCCATATGGGTGTCAGGGAATTGGTTTACCCTCTTGCACTGGAGAGCATACTCTTTTGGGGTGTCGGGGAATTGGTTTACCCTCTCGCACTTGAGAGCATGGAAATCATTATCGTAAGTGTAGCTGAGGAAAGCTAGAATGCTGGACAAACGAAATAATCCTTAACCTGCCCCTAGTTCTTAGTAGTTGGGCCGGTGTGTCCTTCTGGTACTCGTCTGCCCCCAGCGCGCCATTAGGCTGAGCTGCTGCGTTTGTCAGAGCAAAGGTTGTCTTTATATCCGACAATCTAAGTGGGGTAGTCCCGTCTGCTCGATCTTGTCA
Organism: Pyrus communis; assembly: GCF_041283825.1. Classification (NCBI taxonomy): domain Eukaryota; kingdom Viridiplantae; phylum Streptophyta; class Magnoliopsida; order Rosales; family Rosaceae; genus Pyrus; species Pyrus communis. Next base: position 32,160,198 of record NC_142569.1, on the reverse strand, counting down.
TTGAAAGATGACTCGCTCATGTTGGTTATGTCTTATTGGAAGGCCTTGTAAATAGCTTCGTTGCACAGGAAATTACGCAATCGCTCGGTCAAGAGCCTTTCTACTTCTTCCTGAATTTGCCTTTGTTGGGAGTGGCAGAGCTCTTAGCTACCCCAGTCTTGACTTGCTGGTCTAAGCTGTTTTTCTACGTGCTTGGCTCGTTTATGCTGCGGCAGCAGTGCATGTGGTGGATTCCTAGCAGGCGAGGGATTTCGCAAGCTGTTGGTTGAACTTGAGCTGGATTGAGTGACTATTTTTCTCCGCCCGTCATGATGCCTACTCCGATGTGATATGGAGGATGCTCTTTGCGGGCCTAGCCGCGAATGAACACTTCACTTGGAAGGCTGCTCATGTTGATTATCGGAGTGTGGCCCTAACCGTGAGTGTATGCTCGTCCGTGGGCCTAGTCGAGAGTGCACGCTCCTCCACGCGCTAAGACGGAAGTATACGCTATCTTGGGGACCTAATCGGGAGTGTACTCTATTGAAACATTCGGTTCGTGACAGGTCAAGTGGCTGCTTGTCGAGACATTGCTAAAGAGGTTCTTCGTCTACCCTTGTCCTTCTTCGGGACACCTCGTTTGGAACACGTTGCATCTTCGTGCACTGCAAGAGCTGGTCTACCAAGGTCGTCTAATGTGTTAGGGCGCTCGTCAACTCTATAACTTGTCGAGACAGGTGTTGTTCGCCATTTGGATTGGAAGAGTAAGGAATGTTTCTCCTTGAGCAGTGGAAGTATGGTAGACTTCGGGCGTGAGAATTAAGCTGGGAAATGTCAAATCCGTAGAAAAATATGATGAAAATGCTCCCGGTTTGATCATCGGTCCGAAAATTTGGAGCCGGGACGGTTGAACTAGTCTTGGACCGATTTAGGCTGCTTGGAAGGCCACGGGAGCAGGTTGCTCAGTGAGAGCATGTTGAACCACGGGAGTAGGCTGGGCCACGAGAGCAAACTGCTCAGCGGGAGCAGGCTGCTCGGTGGGGTCAAGTTGGGCCACGGGTGTGGGCTGCTCAACGTGTGACACACGTGGGTGCGAGGCTAGGGCTTGGAGTGACATGGCTTAGGTCATGGCCTTAGTGCCATGAGCCTTGGATGGTACAACTTTGGGCTTGCTTTGGTGGCACGGCTCGGGCCTTGGTAGTGGTGCCATGGACCTCGCCGCGAGTGGCCACCTTGGTGGTTCCCATGGTGGAACCTTGTGGTGGTGGTGCCGCTCCCTCTAGGATCACATTTAGTCTCGTGGATTGTCACGGTCCCATTTCTTTTATATTGGAATTTTCACTCATGGAATTTTCTAAATTTCTAGCCATTGCATTTCTCTTTTTCGTTTTATCAAAGAATCTTTGCAAATAAAAAATTCTAATAATAAGAACGTACGAAAAATACAAGTGGACTAGAAAATAGAGAAAAACCTTTTTTTATGCGAGAGTCTTCTACGAGTGTGAATTTCAACTCTCAATGAAAGCACCAATTTGTGGATGCAAATTTCCGCCTTCTTGATCTTGGACAAAATTGCACCTACAAAACAATTAACACCTTAGGTCACGCGCCCATGATGAATTTGGGGGGGGGGGACTTTGGCCAAAGAACATCCGATGCCAAAGTTAGAATTTAGAGAGAAAAAGTGTTTGGAGAGTTTTTGGAGTTTTACAAGAGTGTGGACTTAGCTTTTTAGAGAAAATAGGGTCATATATATAGGGAATGGAGGTGTCCAGCCCTTAGAGGTTTTTTGTGTGAAAACAGGTGATTTAATTGGTGATTAATAGATTTATTAGGAATTAATCCATTAATTAGCCAATTAATCTCCATTTATATGGAATAATTTGTAGGTTATGTAGTAATTATCTAAGATGAGGATGGATGAGATAATTTGGAATTTGTTACTTATTTTGGACACTCTTGGCTTGTTTAAAGAATGATTGTCCACTGCTCGTGCGTAGGACAACCGGTATGTATCAGGGGTAACTTTGTCCTTTTTACCAAAAATTCACGTGTCGCCTTGTGTTTATTTTTGGCTCCACATCACTAATAAGAGATAAGCATGTTAACGGACACTTAATTATTTATCCAATCATCTATGACCACATCATTTGGTTTTGCAAATTTGATTTACCAAATTTGGTCTCCTTAGCATTACCCTTTTGACATGCATTCATTATCTTTTTTCTGGGTAATATTAGGAGACCAAATTTTGTAAATCAAATGATGTGGTTGTTGATGATTGGATTATTACTTAAGTGTTGATTAACATGTTTTTTCATATTGGTGACAGATTATTTAGTTTGCATATTTGGTTTAAAATTTTGATCTCCTTAACATTATTCTTTTGCAATTCCCCAGAAAGATTATGAGATTCCATCGCTTTATGAGATTCTACCACTAGTGAGACAGACTCATGATAATATATGTTTTTATCTGCAATGTTACATATCATTCAGTGGTAAGAGTTTTATGCAAAATCTAACCCCTGTACAATATATTAAATTTTTATATTCAGATATAACTGTTGATTTTCGGACTACTCAATGATATATACTTATAATAGAAGAAATTTTTTGAAATAAGATATATATAATTGAAGAGATGTATCGTTTGGACTCTGTGAGTCAAACCCCTCCTACTCGAGTGAGGATCCTCAAATCATATCCGTTCATCGTACATCGTGCAGTAAGAAATTATTGTAATTTTTTATTTAAAATTAAATATAAACAGTACCTGACGAAAACTGATCACAAGATGTATGATAAACGGATATGATTAGAGGATCCGGCAAGAATCCTCTCTCCTCCTACTCAAACTTTGATACTATAATATTCTGACGAAAGAAAGGATACTACAATATTGCGTGGTTTTACAATTATTTAAAAAATATAATACGATTAAAATATTGTATATCCACAGATGTAGCGGCCTTTAACCCTCAACCCCTCCTTTTTTCAAATGTTCATTTTGTAGTCCTAAACCACGACAATTTAAATATCTTGCTTGGCAATCAAAATAATGGATGACCTACATAAAACTTCGATGCAATAGTATATATTTTTGGATATCAGTGCATAGCTTGATTATACTTCAAGCTCAAGGAATATGAACCTGCATTCATTACCAATTTAACATCTAAACTACATTATTTTTTTCGATTGGAATCTGTATGTGGCAGAAGAGTATTGGTCAATAGACTCAATACTACCAAATACTTGATATTTGAAAAGTTTCAATGTTGTTATTGCCACCAACATGTATACTAAAGTGATGGATTTCGATCACCCGAAATTCTTGTTGCTTAAGTTTAGCAGATATCATGCATAGTGAATAAGCCATCTCTCATCTCACTTATGATATGTAGATCTCAATCAATTTTACCCACTCATTCCAATTCCCCAAAAATACTAGCTTGAACAAGACGGATTGAAATTCTAATTCAATACATATCCACAAAGTTCTTCCTTGTATTATATACGGGTGATTATTGATCAAAATATGACAAGTAAGATACAAGAATGACCTAATAACTTCAAGCCCTCAATATTTCAGCGCTACCATACTGAAATTCTTGTACCTAACAACACTTATCAACTTGCAAAATCGCCCCTTACACTATGGAAATGGTGCATCATGTAAGGTAAAACTCGGATAAGTTATGAAGCTCATGTGAGTGACATAACAAAATAACATATGTTAAAAAAAATAACATATGTGAATAAACAGTCAATCTATCTTATTTATAAAAATTTCACAATCCTTTTCATAAAATAACTTCCCTCACAAAACTTGATTGAATCAACACAGTCACGCTGCCATCTTTTTATGATTGATCCAGTACTCAATCATCTCTTTCATATTAATAATAAAATAGTAAGGCTAGTATAAATCACAATGTTCTCTATTCCAGATGCACTCATGGAATTTGATAAAAGGATACACAAGATACGAAGTAGGATTCCAAACTCACTCAATGGAACGAAACAGAATGCAGGGATCCAGACACACTCACTGGCATCCATATATACAGTATTAGTAGGATTGAATATGCATCCGTGGAATCAGAAAGAAAGGTAACTAGGGATTTAAGATCCACATGAAATAAAAAAGAAAGTATTTCAGAATACTGGTCATCTACTAGCCCTTTCACTTCACAAACCTTTCAAATATACATGTGTATATATATATATATATATATATATATATGCATTTCACAAAGTAGATCGATGACTAACATTAAAAACATTTATAAATCCATGTTATATCCACAAAGTATATCAACATGGGAATTTTCGTAAGCAAAATACTTACATAATATTAAAGTCACTCACCTTGAGTCCAAGCTACTACCAATCCTAGGTCGATGATCGAAGCACACGTCCTGATCCCAATGTCCTAGGGACATCTGGATGGCCGCGTGTTGGCCGACACCCGAAGGTGACGCAATTCATTTAATGAATGCATAAATTTCACTTGAAGTAGTAATAATATACTAATATATATGTCTTACAAAATACCATAATAATATTCAACTGTCAATAATGAATATAATGATAATGCATGACATGTTCAGAGCATACATCGAATTCAAAGTACAAGTGGAAGATGCTATTACAATGAAGTCAAAGCAGAAGGGATGGCACGATGTCACTGGTAAGGGAATGCCTTGTAGCTCAATTCATAATCCTCGTTCCTATGTCCTGAGGGGGCGCAAAACAAACATGAGTGGACCAAGTTGATATATATATATATATATATATATATATATATAATACTAAAACAGTTATCAATATACTAACCCCCAAAGTTTAATGAAAACTCAATAGCATAATATGTAATAGGTTTTCAGAAAATCCTAGCATGCCATAAAACCTTTCATAAAACATATCTCGTGTATAGTGTGCTAACTAGTGGTATCAGTATTGCCCGAAGGCATAGAGAACTCTTCATTTAGAACACTTCTTTTAGAATACTTCATTTGCCAAACAGGCACCAACCTACGCCCGGCTGAAGCCAATATAAATATCATCTGCCAAACAGGCACCAACCTATACACGGCCGAAGCCAATATAAGTATCATCGCCCTGTAGGCAGAACAGTGACCACTAGATACACACAAAAACATTGAATATAGTCTTTCCAACATAAGTGCATATATCTCAAAGGCATCTTTATAGCATATAGTCATCCATCATATATACTATAAAGAACATAAGTTCCATAAAATACGATATACCAAAATATTCTCAGTAAGCATAATATCTCATAAAACATAATCATTAAATCATGTTTTTCATGTATGCATTTCTACTATTAAACATGCATTTTAGAAGGGGTCCACTCACAGATACTCTGTCGTCGTAGAGCCGTATGAAATAGGAATGACAAAATCACTGCTAATAATTGCACCTATAAAGGGTCCAATTAACAAAAGTATACTCAAACGATTGAATTTGATAAAACGGACATTATAAACGGGTCCAAGACGTCGAAATTAGCCTAGGAGGGGTCTCGGACGAAACCCCAAAAAAAGTCAACTTTGACCGATCAAAGTCAAAGTCAACAGGTCCAGGTCAGGTCAAGTCAACCAGGTCTGGGCTTGGGTTGGATCCGGGTCAACGGGTTGGACCTAAAGGGTTTGGGTCCAATGGGTTTTAGGTTTTAAAGGGTATTAGGTTAATCGAGTCAAAGGCCCAAGGTGAATGGCCCAAAGGCCTCAGTCCAAAGGGTTTAGGTTCTAAGGGTTTTGGGTTAGGTTTAAAGCTCACAGGCCAAAGCCCTTTGGTCTTGGGCTAAGGGTTTAGCGGGAGGCCCCAAGATTTCCCAACCCAAGGCCTTGGTCATTTAGGGTTTTCTAAATAAATAAAAATAATTAAATAAAATAGGTGGGTTGGGCTTAACAGGCTTGAGGCCCGAGTTCCACTCGGCCCAAAGAGCGTGGGTTCATCGGACTTGGGTCACTCGACTTGTTTCTCATCAAGGAAGAAGGTCGAAACTTCCCGAGCTCTGGTCGCCGTTGTTTGGTCACCTTAACCTACGATCTACCTACGAAATTGAAGGTAGAGGTGAGAGGGAGAAGTTGGTTACCTTAGATTTCCGTGAAATGGACAAAATCGGCCGGAATCTAGGTTCGAATCTCACGGGGTTCGCCGGAGCTAGTTCTCATTTTCGCCGAGCTTCACAGAGGTTAGGGAGAGTGAGAAAGAAAGAGAGAGAGAGAGAGAGAGAGAGAGAGAGAGTCGACGATGGTGATGGTGGTGGTGTTGTCAACATCGGGGTGGTGGTGTGGGTGTGCGTGGGCGTGGGTTTGATTGGGGAGAGATACCTGAGAGAGTGCGAGAAAGACATGAGAGTTAGCTAAGGGAGAAAGAAATGAGAGTTGACTCAGGGGAGGGGAAAGAGAGAGATAGGGAGAGGGTTAGGGTGGTGCCAAGTGGCAAACGAAGAGAAGAGGGAAATTTGAAAAGTGGATCCGGATTGGGTAGGATAGTGGGGGACCAAATTGTAAATTACAAATACTTTTAGGGGAAAGATGAAATTTCATTAAATTTTGGGGAGGGGTTTTACACTAGGACACGATCAATGCCTATAAAAATACACCAAGTATTATCTAAGAATCCTATAAATTACGAGACACTAGAATAATTCAAGGCGCGTTAGCTAGAAAGTCAACCGTCAATCAAAGTGGCCCCACTAGGTCATATCCAAGATTCTCCAAACATAAAGATTTGAACGTCAGATTTTTATTCCATAAGTTCTCACAAGTCTGACAATCAATAAATATCAAACTCACAAAATTGGACGGCGATCTTATGGTTAGATTGTTGTCAATTATGAAAATCGATCGGCTATACAATTATTTCAAATATTGAATAACCGAACTATCGCATCAAATCTCAACAAACAGACATTAGATATGGGCCTAGAGCATCAAGGACATCTTACTGCCCAATGTCCATATCATCAGTTTTTCCACGGGCTGTCGCACGCGTTATAGCATTAGTGGTTTCAATTCGAATTGCCCAATGTCCAATAATAACTAGGTTAAGGGTCGCTATAGTAATTGCAATGTGAGCATCCAACCAAAAATCAATTAGAACTGGTTGAAGATGCTTAAGATATTTTTAAACCTTTGGCACACAACTACCATCTCCAACGACCTAGTTTTTCTCTTCTTTCATACAAGCAATATTGAGAATTTGATAGATTAAGATTAGAACTCGAGACTTTGTAATGCAAAGGTGAATGGTCTTAACTAACTAAATTACAAATCCTTTGCGTCAAATCTAAGATGGAAAAATGTGATTTTTGTCATAAAATATTTTCTCAGTGTGGCATTGACAATCTTTAGAGCATATCCAATGAGAGATTGGAATGTGCAAATTACATTACTTGTTGGCCAAAGTTATCAAGTAAAAAAAAATTTCATAGTGGTGAAAAGGTTTTGAGTCCTTATATGACAGCATGGGTTTGAATTCTATCGGTAATTAATTTAGCATATAGTCTAACAAAACTCATTGTTTGACAATTTTTTTTTTCCAAGGTGATGTAAAATATCCATCTTGACCCACTCACTGAAATATCAATGCATTGAACTTCAAAAATTGATATTTAAGTTATAACATGTTCATTCGAAGGCATTATACCTCTTTCATTGTAGATGTTCGTACATCTTAAACTTACTATAAAGATGCTCTTACACACTACTGTTTCTCTATTTCATCAAACTCATGGGACATTACTAAATTGATTGTACTGAAATGGTTTTTTGTGCGAGAGTGAGAGGGAGAGGGACATTAATGAGATGAATATCTCGTGCGGCTGAATCGTTTACAATACAGTCAAAAACCTAAAGCCCTAAATCGTGCATTGTGCCCGAATAATATATATGTTCAAAAACACTTCTCTCTTTTTCTCTCTCTGTCTCTCTCTCATTCATGTGATCATGTAAATTTTCTTTTGCCCGCGCCACTCCCAAAACAAACCCACCACCTCTCCCTCGATAAACAAATCACAGCCACTCTACTTAATTTCACCCTACCACAGTAATCAGCTGTAAAAAATAGTAAACCCTAATAAAAGTTCCTCTATCTGCACGCTAACCCTAAATCCCGACTCCTCTCAGTCACCCTCCATATAATATCCAGCAAGGTCGCATAGTTTATTATGCAGGAAAAAGACACTGAAATTGGTTGCTTACTTCAAACAAACCCTTTTAACTTTCACAATCTTCCATGCCCTTCTCTGCCTCACTGTAATACTATCATTATAATTCATCAAAGTCTTTTATTTTCTCTTCCCTAGGCAGCAAGCAGTCTCTCCTCCTCACTCTGCCTGCCACCCCCATGCCCTAATAGACTCTGAAACTTTAGATTCTGTCTCGGCCTAAATGCAGTTACTTATCTTATTACCTCGAATTATTCTATTTCTATTGGCATCAAAATTGTTTAGTAGTTAATCTTATTTTTTAGTAACATCTTAGCAACCATTTTATGGATCATATATTTTCAATGAAAAGTGAGATTCACTTACATAGATACGTCTTAGTTTCATTAAACCAACAAAGTAAATATGATTTAGATAGCCTCATTTCGCAGTTTAGATTAATTTGAACCGTTGAATCATTACATGATATATAAAGATAGGCATATTTTGTTGAGAATGAGTTCCACATTGATAAGAGGAGGGACCTTGCATGAACTTATTAGTAAGTTGAGCTATTCCTCATATAACCAATTGGTTTATGGTGGAGCCTCAACTTTTTTTTCATTGTATCAGAGCAGGTTGTCTCATGTGTAAAGTCAAATGGCACACACGCATCATGTCACCCTGTTGTGTTGTCCAAATGTTAGGCTCAAAAATTCATCACATATGAGGGGTTGTGTTAAGAATGAGTCTTATATTGATAGGAGGAGAGACCTTGCATAGGCTTATAAGAAATTGGGCTACTCCCCATATTGCCAATTTGTTTTATGGTGGAACCTCAACTATGTTCATGGTATCAGAACGGGTTGTTCCATGTGTGAAGCCAAAAGGTCACATGCGCTCTACATCATCCCGTTGTGTTGTCCATGCGTTAGGCTTGAAAATTTGCCACACGTGACGGGACGTGTTGAGAGTAAGTTGAGCTATTCCTCATATAGCCAATTGATTATGGTGGAGTTTTACCCCAATTTAAAGTAAGTGATCCCAATTTTAACATTGTGGTCCTTAAAATAAAGGTTGCAAGCATCTCTTATCACCAAAAAGTATACCATGGACGACGACTTCCAAATGTTCAATGTAGATATTGTTGAGAAAATATTTCAAACTAAGGACACATTGTTATGTGTAAGTTTAAAATGTATAATAATGCATGATTAATTTGAGATACTGTCAGGAAAATGATACGAGCAACACTACTTCAGTGTGCCGGAATTGCCCCTAGTGTATTAGGAATGAGGACCCGCCTTTACTCCCCACAAAGGGTAATTTGGGCAATCCAATTGATAAGGGGTGCTAAAGCCTTCCCTAGAAGTGCAGGAAATTTAGAATATAAAATCAGTAGTGATACTATATTGCATATAGGGATGGGGATTTCAAAGTCTTGGAAACACAACACAAGCAAACAGAAAAAGAGTAGTAGTCTCCTACCTCCCTTAGACCTCGCACCTCACAGCAACCACAGCCACCACCATTGCCACCACTCCAACCTTGCAACTATTCAAACACACACCAACATTTCTGGTTGTTAATTAGTCCAGAAAGAGTTTTTGAACCTTTGTCACTACCACCACCCCCACCCCCACCCCCACCACCACCACAAGAGCACAGGCTGATCAGCCAGGACTAAAATAGAAGAGAAAGAGCACTTTCAGGTGAGATAACATCACACTCCACCATTTTTGCTTTGACCAAAACATTAACTGAGCTGTATATAACTGCACTTTAAAGATGTGTGACATAAGCTTTTTTGTTCACATGCATGCCTTCAACTTATTCAACTTCAACACCTTATTGTGAAATTGAAGCATTCTCCCATCTCATTAACCACACAAACTTCCTCCCGCATGAATCTTGTTTCTTCCTCTCACTCCTCACACTAAGACTCTCCACCACCACCATCGTCCTTCTTCAACACCACCACCGCAACCACCACCATTTTCAAGCCCTAATTTTCCCCCACAACCACTCAAAAAATGGTCCAAAACACAACCCATTTACTATTTTCCTTCACATTGTTCATTTTCATAACCATGACCAAAATCTCATTAATTACCTCTCTGTCCTCTGATGGCCAAGCCCTCCTCTCCCTCCTCCCTGAAAAGCAATATTCTGTGCTTTCCTCATGGGACTCATCAAGTGAAACCCCATGCTCATGGCAAGGGATAACATGCTCTCCCCAAAACAGAGTAATCTCACTCTCTCTCCCCAACATTTTCCTCAACCTCTCCTCCCTCCCTCCGTATCTCTCCTCCCTCTCATATCTCCAGCTCCTCAACCTCTCCTCCACCAACATATCCGGCACCATCCCACCTTCCTTTGGCCAACTCACCCACCTCCGCCTCCTCGACTTGTCCTCCAACTCCCTCACAGGCCCCATTCCACCGGAGCTAGGCAACCTCTCCGCCCTCCAGTTCCTTTTACTCAACTCCAACGGACTCTCAGAGAAAATACCTCAACAACTTGCCAACCTCATTTCCCTCCAAGTGCTTTGTCTCCAAGACAACCTCATCAACGGCTCAATCCCATCTCAGTTGGGCTCTCTGGTTTCCCTCCAACAGTTTCGTGTTGGAGGGAATCCGTATATCACCGGCGAAATCCCATCCCAACTAGGCCTGCTCACTAACCTCACAACTTTTGGCGCAGCGGCTACCGCCCTTTCGGGGGTGATCCCATCCACATTTGGGAACTTGATCAACCTCCAAACACTGGCTCTTTATGATACTGAGATATTTGGCTCAATACCTCCGGAACTCGGGCTTTGTTCGGAGCTGAGGGATTTGTATTTGCATATGAACAAGCTCACTGGTTCAATTCCTCCACAGCTGGGGAAACTGCAAAAGCTCACCAGCCTGCTTGTTTGGGGCAATGCATTGTCAGGAGCAATCCCGGCTGAGATTTCAAACTGTTCTTCCCTTGTTATTCTCGATGCTTCTGCCAATGATCTCTCTGGACCTATCCCAACAGACTTGGGGAAGCTGGTGGTTCTCGAACAGCTTCATCTCTCCGATAATTCGCTGACCGGAGCAATTCCATCCCAGCTCAGCAACTGCACCAGCCTCACTGCTCTTCAGCTTGACAAGAATCAGTTGTCAGGTACAATTCCTTGGCAGGTTGGCAATCTCAAACTCTTGCAGAGTTTTTTCTTGTGGGGCAATATTGTATCGGGAACCATACCAGCTTCGTTCAGTAACTGCACTGAGCTCTATGCACTTGATCTCTCAAGAAACAAGCTTACCGGGTCGATCCCAGAAGAGATTTTCGGTTTGAAGAAGCTGAGCAAGCTCTTGCTGTTGGGAAATTCTTTGTCGGGCGGGTTGCCACAAAGCGTTGCACATTGTCAATCTCTAGTCAGGTTAAGGCTTGGGGAGAACCGGCTTTCAGGACAGATTCCTAAGGAGATAGGCCAGCTGCAAAACCTCGTGTTCCTCGACTTGTACATGAATCATTTCTCTGGAGGATTGCCATTTGAGATTGCCAACATCACAGTTCTTGAACTGTTGGATGTGCACAACAACTATATCACTGGCGAAATCCCGCCACAGCTTGGGGAGCTTGTGAATTTGGAGCAGCTTGATCTTAGTAGAAACAGCTTTACCGGAGAAATTCCTTGGAGCTTTGGCAACTTAAGTTACTTGAACAAGCTCATTGCCAACAACAATCTACTCACGGGTACGATACCAAAATCTATCCGGAACCTACAGAAGCTAACTCTGCTGGATTTGAGCTTTAACAGCCTCTCCGGTCCAATCCCACCCCAAATTGGTCTAGTGACAAGCTTGACAATCAGTTTGGACTTGAGCTCCAATAGTTTTACTGGAGAAATCCCAGAGACAATGGCGGATTTGACGCAGTTGCAATCACTGGACCTGTCGCATAATATGCTCTATGGAAAAATTAAGGTTCTTGGTTCTCTAACTAGTCTCACTTCCCTGAATATTTCCTGCAACAACTTTTCAGGTGCCATCCCAGTTACACCATTTTTCAGAACTCTTTCTTCGAATTCATATTCTCAGAATCCACATCTTTGTGAGTCTGTTGATGGGACTACTTGTTCGTCAAGTCTAATGCGGAAGAATGGTTTGAAATCTGCAAAAACTGTTGCCTTAATTACTGTAATTCTGGTGTCAGTAACCATAGCAGTTGTTGCCTCATGGGTTCTTGTTGTGCGAAATCATAGATATATGGTAAAGAAATCTTTAGGAGCAATGGCAGCCTCGTCGGGGGCTGAAGATTTCTCATATCCATGGACTTTCATCCCATTTCAGAAGCTCCATTTCACCATTGATAACATCTTGGATTGTTTGAAGGAGGAAAATGTGATTGGAAAAGGTTGTTCTGGAATCGTCTACAAGGCCGAATTGCATAATGGGGATTTGATTGCGGTGAAAAAACTGTGGAAAACGAAGCAAGAGGAAGAACCGATAGACTCTTTTGCTGCAGAGATTCAAATTCTTGGACACATTCGCCATAGGAACATTGTCAAGCTCCTAGGTTACTGTTCAAATAGAAGCGTCAAGCTGCTTCTTTATAACTACATTCCCAATGGTAATCTGCAGCAGCTATTGCAAGGGAATAGGAACTTGGATTGGGAAACTCGGTACAAGATTGCAATCGGATCAGCTCAAGGTTTAGCATACCTTCATCACGATTGTGTCCCGACAATTCTGCACAGGGATGTCAAGTGCAATAACATACTGCTGGATTCAAAGTATGAGGCCTATCTGGCAGATTTTGGTCTGGCAAAGCTGATGAACTCCCCAACTTACCACCATGCAATGTCGAGAGTAGCTGGCTCTTATGGTTATATTGCCCCAGGTAAAACTAGCTACTTCAGTTTTTCTAATTAGTTGTAACATTGGTTTTATGAGAGTATTTGTGTAACAATCTTTGTTCAACTAATAATCTCAATCTGTTACAATCGCAGAGTACGGATACACGATGAACATAACAGAGAAGAGTGATGTCTACAGCTATGGTGTGGTTCTGCTGGAGATCTTAAGTGGGCGTAGCGCTGTTCAGCCACAGATTGGTGACGGGCTACACATTGTTGAATGGGTGAAGAAGAAAATGGGAAGCTTCGAACCAGCAGTATCAATACTAGATACAAAGCTCCAAGGCCTACCGGATCAAATGGTGCAAGAGATGCTGCAAACACTGGGAATAGCAATGTTCTGTGTAAACTCGTCGCCTGCAGAAAGACCAAGCATGAAGGAAGTGGTGGCATTGCTAATGGAGGTTAAGAGCCAGCCTGAAGAATGCGGAAAGACCTCCCAACCCCTAATAAAGCAATCTTCAAACCAGACTTAATTAGTTTTAATCCTTTTTCGAAACATTCCAAGGACAATTAGCGATTAATTTTCTACAACATAAGAGAACAATATCAGTGAGGGGATTCATGGGTTTGAATGGTGATGGTTTTAGGTTTCTTGTACAGTTTTGAGAGGTTAATCTGGTGAAATGCTTCAAATCACACTTCCCCCGCTTTTCTTGCTTTAATTTTTTTACCATGCTTTCAATCTCTTTACCGACCGAGGAGGGAAATTTAAACTCGAGGCACTTTTCAACATTGAAAAAAGAAATATTACGAACTAGAAGTATGCTTATTCTAACAGAGAGGTTATGTCATAACATGCATGTTCACTAATTTTTATCAGCCATAAAACCTTATTGGCCTTAAATTGAATACATATTCTCAATGTTATGTTACATAAAGGACAAATTCTCAGCCTCAAGCAATAGGCAAGTAAAAGGGTATTGATTTCCCCACCCGTTGTCTCTGAGTACACTCTTTATTTTGTCATGAATTTCTTGTTGATTCTCCTTTTATTTATTCAATCTCTACTGAAAAGAGAGAGTACAAGAAAAAAAAAATGATGTACCAAAGTCACTTCCGAAAAATGTGTCACATATGGCAAACAATATCAGAAACATGGGGGAGGCTAGGAAGGAAAGAATGGAAAGCATATTCCCCACATGCTTGCTAGACACAAGATTTGTCTCCCATCTCTCTCCATTTCTTTCCACATTGTTTTGCTACTTGCCACTTTGAACGTATTATAATAATTTGATATTAAACTCGTTATTCATAAAAAATATAAATTAAAAAAAAAACCATTAAAAAAAAAAAGGACTACTAAAACCTCGTTGTACTAGCGGATGGTATTTTGTGTTGAAAATATTTGTGGGTTAATGAATGCCCACACAGTAATGTTGACTTGGGAAATGAATGAGGATTGTATTTTCAAAAGGTGTGTGCTATAAATGTCAAAGTGTAATTATTACGCTTGTTTGGAGTTGCTCTATAAATAGAGCGCTCCGTGTGCTATCAAAATACACTGAGAAGAAGAAAATATCAATAACATCAGTATGTATCTCTCCCTCTTTTATTTGTCATCCTATTGTGTTATAGTTATAATGAGATATTTTACACTTGTTTCGCATATTTATAACATTTTGAACTTTTTAGAAGTGATGGATTGTAAGTTATTAGTCAATATAATACTTAATCAAAATCAACCTTTTCTATGACCAACTTCAGTATTTAGTTAGATTTATCTTTGATGGTCTTCTAAGTCAAAATCAAATCTTCTAAATCCGGATATTATGGCCAAAAATACAACCCAGAAGAAAAGGCGAACGCACAGCAGATTTCAAATGTGTGTACTTCCATAATTTCATCCTTGTATTCTTGAACACAGCTTGTGTCTTGCTGTTGGGTTGTGTTGGGGTGGTGATTACTCTCCAATTGAACACAACCCAAACAAAACCGTCGAGTTTGGTGCAAAAGATCCGATGGACTGGATAACTCGCTATATTAATGGTATGTTTAAAGGCCGACTTTAAAATTTTTAAAGATGGAAAATGAATTAGTCATTAATGAAACTGCATTCCTTCAAAACCATCTAATTTCTTCATTTTGTCTCGAGGGTTTGTTGCTCAAATGTGTATGCATGTTTACTCCCAAAATAACAATAGATAAACTCATTACCCCAAACTTTTGGTTATCAACTCATGTGGACATTTGTCATTTGGTTGAAATAAGCCCCAAAGTGGATCCAAACAGAAAACAAATGAAACACTGCCGCATCAGTTAGTGTCTCTAGTACTACAATTATTCATCTATATGAAAATGTGAAAATTAAATAAAAGAGAGGAGCCAAACCACAAGCAAAGGAAATCCCTTTTGCAAAAGGCGCATCAAATTCTCTTGAGAATCAAACAAAACACTACCTATCTGTTTTCAGGAAGTGCAGTGCATACCACAAACAGTATATCGTCGACAGATAACATGCTTGGTCTTTTGTTCTAGAAATCCACCTGAGAACTTTTCATCAGCTCGGTTCAAGCCTCATGGCCAAACTTAAGTAAAGAAACATTTACTTAAGATATGGAAAGACATGATATATCGAATGACTTCTTTATTTTTGTCAACTAATTGTAGACATAATGACACACCAAAAATCGTCAAGGTGGAGGAGCAAGGTTACATTCAAATTTCGGTGCCTCCACAAATTGGGAGGCCTCCATACAGTAGTTCCAAGGACTAATCAAGATATCGCCCCATGTCCACCACATGAGAAACTCTGTCCTCTTCTGAAAACTGATTTCTTCGACATACTTGTTCCTAATTGCTTTCTTTCTCCACCTTCTTTTGGTCTCTTCTTTTCTCCACTTGTGGGTCTTAACTTCTGAAAGCAAAGGATAATAAAAAGTTGTATAAACGCTATTTCTAGATATCATATATATTTATCGAGATTTATCTGGTACCACCACAGTTGCTCTGTCTCTAAAGTGATGCAGGACAACAAGAAAATAATATAAATAGAGGATACGGATAATAGATAACAGGAGAGAATATGGATTCAATAAGGGAAGGAGAAAAGTATATGGGTGGGTGGGAGAGAGAGGGAGAGAGACAAAACAGCATAAACTCTTATCTACATGCTCAAACAAAATGCTTGAAGTCAGAAAACCTATCAAAATAAGGCCTATTGACATTGCCAAATAAACTAAGCACCTGAAATTAATCAAATACTACAAAATAAGTGAGAAAAAGATAAATAAGTTTAAAATCTTAATAAAGTAAAACCCTCAGCTTGCGCACCTATGCCCAAAATAACTCCAAATCTCATTAATGCACCGGCCATGTTTGAATCACAAAATGAAAAATAAAACAAAATGGTTTTAGCAAAATTATTGATCCATTCTAGCAACATCAGTGCATAAAGAGGAATTCCAGCATTCGTATTAAGCAGTGAACAATAATACTGAAGAAATGAGGTGACCCATATCTAGAAAATTCTTCATAAGAAAATCTTAATCGGCCATTTAGGCTCTTGGTCCTTGGATCATCAATTACTGAGCATGAAAGTTCAAAACTTCACCAAGGCTTCCATTTCCCGTAACTACCAAGCAAATAGGTTTGGAGGAATGGAGAATTCTCTTGTGACTTGGAGGCTAGATTCATAAAGGAAATAGTATATTAAAGGAAATCCTATATACTATTTCGTTTCTCTAGATTCAATGTTTTCCTTGAATTCATTATTCTTTAAGAATGTGTCTTAGGTTATACGATTTGGTACTTTATTTGACAGAGTTTTCATTTGAAAAAAAAAAAATCAAGAATAATACCAAATTATCAAGGAAACTTTTTCACAAAGGAAGAACAAAGGGAAAAGAAAAAAAGTCATTCACAATCAAAATTCAAGACATGATTTGGAAGAAAATATTATAAAACAAAGGATGAAAACAGAATCACTATCGTCAGGTAATTGCTAGCAGTATGTCAGTCAGGTAACTAGTCTTCTTGTTCTAACATTAGCCCTATCTGTATTATTGTATTTTTCTTTTTGGTAATTTCTGAACAAGAGTATTATAAGTTAAAGTCAAATTTCCTTCTTATATAGTTCTCAAATTGTGTCCAGACGAGACTTTCATTTCTTCCCCAGTTACATGGCAATCAATCAGAGGTTAGTAAAGTAACAGCAGTGGAGAGAAAGGAATTCTAATGCTTGTATTAAGTAGTGAAAAAAGAAAACTTCCAAAATTAGGTGACTCCGTTTTAAGAAAAAGCTTCATAAGAATCTTCATCAGTCATTTAATCTAACTGGAACAGAAAAGTTCAAATTTCACCAAAGCTTCCATTTCTTTGAGGATCGCGACCACCAACCAAAGCAATAACTGGAAGGGAGATATTGGACAGATCATTTCATTTGTTTTGTAATATGACTAACCTTTATGATAATATTGCCTACTGGTGGATCTCATTGCAAGGCCATATCTCATTACAATTCTCGAGTTTTGGGGTCAGAATCTCACACAATTTAAACCCCAAAATATAGAAAAAGTCGTATCACAAATGAGTAACATATTTACGAAGCATATTCACATCCACTTGATTGGTTTCATCTGCATTTTGTAAATTTGATAATCACACAAAAAGGAAAGAAATAACTAAGGCATTGTTATACGAATCCTAGAATTTCTGAATAAACCGCAAGACGATTAACAAGAATGCAATTGAATTCATAAACTACAGACAGAGTACACCAATTTCCACAATTATTCAAATATTCATCCCTAATTTCTACGGCCACCAATGCTTTGCCTAAATATTCCTAAAAGGGAATAAAATCGGCAACACCTAAATCAAAGCAATTACCTAAAATTCATTGAAATAAGATAAAAAGGAAAAAGCCCCAAATCCACCAACCTTAAATTCACTCATTCAGCTGTTGAAGCTCAGCCTTCAACTGCTCAATCTTGAGCCCCATCGACCTCTGCAACGCCGCCTTATTGCTCTCCGGCACCTTAGCCAATAGACCCTCATACAATTCCAGCACTTCCTTCACAGAATCTCGAGCGCACTCGGCCTCCTCATCGAAGTAAACAGTCTCTTTGGACTCCATGGCCATCTCTATCTCCTCCCTCGCCTCAGCAAATTTGAGGTTGATCGTGTCCACCACTTGGTTCTGATCGAACTCATCCGACCCGCCGCTGAATTGCCTCACATTCCGGCGAGCTGCGAACTGGGTCGCTGAACTCGAGAGAGCTGAGTGGAAAAAATGGTGGGAATTTTTTGTAGGTTTGTTGAGAAGAATGTCGGGTTTCGGCAACGGAGGTGAGTCGGAAACTCGCTGAGCCGGACTCGTCGAGATTGAGTTGAGGGAGAAGAGCTTCGGCGCAGGGTTGGAAGAGTGGCGGAAGAGCAATTTGCAAAGTGCAATTTGTGAACGTTGATGATTCATTGTTGCTCTCCTCTCCCGACTTGCACAAACAACTAAAACCCCTTCTTCTCAAGACTCTCAACTTAACTAAACCCTATAAACTCTCTCTCTTCTTTTTTCCCGAGTGCACGATATTTGGTACGATTGGGGATAGTGCAGAGATATATTATATTTTAATATGCAATATTTAGCCACTTTTTTTTAACAAACGATATTATTTACACTAAGGATAGGATATGTGTTTAGTCTCATAATGAACTAACAATAATGTGCTTCAAATTTACCTTTGGCGACCTCTCACTTACAAGTGAAGAGGAATATCACTAAATCGTACTATTAAGTAGCTTCATCATTTACACTTAAGCAATCAGATAAGTAGCTCCGGTAGTTGCATGGTGAAATTAAGGATCTAGTGGTATATTTTAATATGCTCAATTGAGCCACTTAGTACTACGGTCTAATAGTATTCATCTTCACTTGTAAGTAAGAGGTCTTCGGTTCGATTATCACCAAAGGCAAATTTGAACCACATATTGCTAGCTCATTATGAGGTTAAGTCCACCCCATCCCCCTTAGTGTAGATAATATCGCATTGTTCTAAAAATCCCCGCCTAGACCCCACCCAGGCGCTAGGCGGCTAGTCACCGCCCCGATTAATGCCTAGGCGTTTGAAAATTAAGAAATGGCACCTAGACCTACTTAGGCGCCCGGCTAGACTGCCTAGGCACCCACCTAAATTGTGACTCACTTAGACAGAAAATAGATAACTTTCATTTTGCATTTTATTTTTTTCAATAAATTTTAAGAGACTTGGGGTGTATTTGTTTGGCTTCGTTAGCCTTCACTGGACTATACTAGACTACTTATCAATCTAATCCATTGTTTGTTTACTTTTTTTTTTTTTTTTTTTTTTTTTTTTGGAAACTGGAAATATATTACTAGGGCAAAGATGCTTGAGAAGTACAAAGAAAGCCTACAACGAGACCAACAAGCAATAAAGCAACAAAACCTGGAAGCAGTGAGGGGATATGGAGGAAGACGCTAGAACCAAATTCAAGTGTCTCCCCTACAACTGCCAACCATGGATCAATGGGGACAAGGTAAGCCGTCTTTATTTAGGACGTGAACCAGCGAAGATGGTTGTCGGTTGACCCAAGTGATGTTGCACATCTTCGTACTACTGCGCGACAATCCTAAAAGAACTCCCCTACTTGTTTAATAACCGTTAGAGTTGGATAGGCCTCCCAGCTGCCAGTTTCCAAGGAAGTTGATAAAGATGAAATCATATCCTTGGAATCAGACTCAAGGATTATCCATCGATACCCCAAATCCGTAGCCAATTCACACCCATGCAAAATAGCTAAAGCTTCGACTGTGGCAGCAGTAGAAGCATCTACCACAAACCTTACTGCAGCCAGAAACTCACCCCACTGACCCCTAATCACAACCCCTACAAAACCATGTCGAGATAAAGCAGACCAGCTAGTATCCACATTCACTTTAAGGAAGGGAAATGAAGGGGGAGACCAACGAGCCTCCGGAACTACCACCATGGATCATGCAGGCATGGAAAGAAAGGAAGCAACAGTGACATCGAGGAACACTACAGCTGAAATGGAAATGGCATGACGAACCTGTGTATGATTAATAGGAGATTGATTGAACATAAATTGGCACCTGGCTTTCCAAATATGCCAACATGTAAATGCAACATGAGAAAGTAAAATAACATGTTATTCCTTAGACCCAAACCGCCTAGAAGCAATGGAATGAAACCAATCAATCCAGGAAGAGATAGCTTGTCAATCAACTTTATAATTTAGAATGCCACCAAACCAAATGGGTTCCACCCAAGGGCATAACAAGAAGAGATGCTTAATAAATTCCACATCATCATTACATATCGGGGAGGTGATGGGGCAGATTTACGAAAAAATAAATTCTCCAATGTAGTCAGGGCACGATGAGCAAGTCTCCACATAAAGTTACGAAGTTTAGGCGGAGTTCGCAACTTCCAAATAAATTTCCAAACCTGTGTGGATATAAAGCTAGAAGATGAAGGTCAACTATGCACCTGGGATCCTTGCAAAGATTGTGCCCAATGATACCTAGACTTGACCATATACAACCCATTCTTAGTAGAATCCCAGACTGGGTGGTCATTTCTTCGAGAATCCCCAATGGGTGTGACCAAGATAGCATTATATTCCTCCACCGACAAAAATGGTTAAAAAAACCCAATATCCCAGGAACGGGAATTAGGACTGATGGGTGAAGCAACTTGAGTATCTCTAGTCACAGGCATTGCCTCGGGCATAGGATGGCCCAACGGAATGAATGGCAGCCAGCGATCCACCCATAAACGAACTGTATATCCATCCATAATTTGCCAGTGCGACCCTTTCATCAACAAATCTCTACCCACCAAAAGACTACTTCAAGCCCAATAAGCCATACTCCCATGTTAAGCATCAAAGAAAGAACAATGCGAAAAGTACCTAGCTTTGATAACCAACGCCCACAGAGAGTTCAGTTGTTGAATCAGTCGCCAACATTGTTTCGTAAGTAAGGCATCATTAAAATCATTAAAGTTTTGAAATCACATGCCTCCTCCCTTCTTTGGAAGATCCAAAGTGTTCTGAGACACCCAGTGAAGTTTCCGCTTCTCACCCACGGTCCCCCACCAGAATCCAGAGATCAAAGAATCTAACTCATTGCATACTGTTACCGGGAACTTAAACAGATTCATGGTGTAAGCAAGAATGGCTTAGACAACCACTTTAATTAAGACCAGCTTGCTCGCTTGCGAAAGAGCAATTGGTGTCCACCCTTGTATTTTTCGCAAAACTCTACCTTTCTCAAAAGCCAGACCCTGCCGCTTGGATCTACCCCACAATGTAGGAACACCAAGGTATGTGCCCAAATTATAAACAACCTGCATATTGAGAATTTGTCCTAATTCCGTCGACACTGCCGTCGGCATATTAGCACCAAAAAACACAGACTATTTTTGAAGATTGATAGCTTGACCCGAGGCTGCACAATATTCTTTAAGAATTTTGATCAAATGGCAACAATTCTTTCTAGTAGCTTTCAAAAATGAAAGTGTATCATCAGCAAAGAAAAGATGGGAGATGACGGGAGCATGCTGATTCATCTTAATGCCTTCCAAATGTTTGATGTCAACTGCCGATTGAAGTCTTCGAGAAAGAACATCACTTACCAATAAGAACAAATACGGAGATAAAGGATCCCCTTGGCGTAATCCTCGGAGAGGAGCAAAGTTGTTTCCCGATTGGCCATTAAGAAGTACCACAAAGTTAACCGAGTGCACACACGCCATAATAATCTTCCGCCAACAAGAATGAAACCCCATCTTTTCCATCACTGCTTCAAGAAAATCCCACTCCACCCTGTCATATGCTTTAGACATATCCAACTTGATACCAAAATCAAATTGACTCTTAGCTTTCCTATGTTTAAGAAAATGGAATAGTTCATGAGCAATCCCAATATTTTCCTAAATTTGTCTACCACCCACAAAAGCATTCAACATGGGAGAAATGAGATTTGGAAGCAGCGCTTTCAATCGATTTACTAAAACCTTAGCCAAGATCTTATAAGAGTAATTACATAAGCTAATCGTGCAGAATTGAGATACCGATTCTGGATTGGGAACTTTTGGAATTAGCATAATATGAGTGGCATTTAATCGGCTAAAATTAACATCTCCAGATTCTAACATCCGAACCAGAGCATGAACATCCTCACAAATAGTTTCCCAAAAGGAATGATAAAACACACCTTGAAAACCATCGGGTCCTGGAGCCTTGAGACCACCCATCTGCATCGTTGCTTCTTGAATCTTCACATCTGATATTGGAAACAGTAAAGACTCATTCATAATGTCAGAGATTGAAGTAGGTACAGATTCCAAAATAGTACCCTAATTCCTAGTTCTTTCAGAAGTGAAGAGATTGAGAAAATAGGTATCAATCAGCTGTTTTCCCCGATGAAGCCGCTCCTAACTACCATCTTCTTTTTTAAGCTTGAATACATGATTCCTCCTCCACTGTTGCATGGTAGATTGATGGAAAAACTTAGTGTTTGCATCACCTTCCATAAGCCATTTAACCCTCGACCGTTAGCACCAAACACATTCCTCCTGCGCCGACAACTTATTAATCAATTTTGCCTTTTCATGAATCTCAACAACATGTGCACCCCAATCTCTTTGGAGCTCATCAAACTCGGATGTTAACTTCTCTAGTTCTTGCTCTCTCTATTTGAATTTGCTTCTACTCCAACGAGTGAGTTGAGAACAACATTCATTAAGTCTTTTAAGCCAACGATCCAAAACCATACCACCACAAGGACGAGCCCAGCACTGTTCCACCAATCTTTTGCATTCCTCTTCCTTCGCCCAAAAAGCTTGGAAACGGAATAACCGTTTACCATAAAGCTTACGAGGATCACTCTGAATGATAATAGGACAATGGTCTGATCCAAAGATAGTACCGTAAGTAACCATAGTGGCCAGATTTCCTACCAAACCTGATTAGAAAGCCCCCTATATAGTCTCTCTTCCACCAACTCACCATTTCTTATATTATGCCAAGTAAAAGGAAGGCCATTGAAATCAAGGTCAAATAGCTCGCCATTTGCATAAAAGTAGCAAGATAATAAGGTCTATTATATAAAATAAGCGATCCACCAGATTTAAATTCACTAAAATCCCCACTGCATAACCAAGAAACAGAAGAAGGACTAAAATGATGATGCATCCAATCCCAAAATTGTTCTTTCTCCACCCGATAAGCAGTTTCATACACACCAGTCACACGCATCCATTGAGACTCCCCTTCCGAACGCATTTGGGCATCAATAACATGCTGAGAGTATAAATTAATATCCACTTCCAAACAATCATCCCACCAGAGGCTCAAACCATCCGACCTAACGATTGGAGAAACATTAAACCCATGCTGAAACCACATTCGTCTTCGTACTCCATCAATTTTATGATCCTTCATTTTGGTCTTGGATAGAAAAATGTTAGAGGGCCAATACTTCAGAATAAGCCCATGAAGGGCTTGAACTACTGTGTCCGACCCAAGACCACGGCAGTTGCAAAAGATGTAACTCATGGTGAACGTACGGCTGTTGAAGGCCAGTTGCCACCGCATTTTGAAGACATTCCTTGTTTTCGATCCAACAAAACAACCCGTTCCTGCTCAGAAACCTTGTCCACAAACTCCCACATATCTTGATATTCAACTAGGAGTTCATTGAATTCCTCCTCCGCATAAATAGCCCTCTCCACCATCAAGCAACATTCTATGATACTCATTTTCCTAAGTTGCTCTGCTGCGCGTCGCTTCCTGACCTGACTACTCTCAACATTCCGAATCTTATTTTGAGGAGATTGGATATGCTTCGATTCGTCTTCCTCAACACCTCTTTTCAATGGGCTACCTTCGTCATCCCCTTCATTACTCACTGGAATCTCCACAAGAGTGACTGAATGATGATCTCCTGTTCGTTGTGAAATGGGCCAAGTGGTTGTATGCATGTCTTCTGGCGCCTGCCCTATAGGATTTGATCTATCCCTCGCCACGCTAACTCTATCTAGTCGATGTCGTCACTTGCGTTCCTTAACGGGAGGCTGAGGTAGATCACGCAATATCAACCCTCCAGTTCTGCTACCGCCCTATCCTTGAAGTGCAGCTGCATGCTTTTATCGAGTTTCCTGCGAATCTCCGAGCCTCCTATTTTTTCCCACACCCACTTAACTTTGTTCCCCCACTCCAAGAGTAATTGATTGTTGAGGAACCACTAAATCCCTTATAGGAGCCACCATATCCTTTATAGAAGCCACATTCGTCCATTCCCCATATGCAGCTAAACCACCCCTTGAAGGCTCAAATAAACATTAAGTATTCACATGTCTTCTTCTTCCACATCTGTAGCAAAAATCTTGCAATCTTTCATACCGAAATTCCACCTATATCTCAGTATTCGGTCCCCTAGATAGCCAGCACCCAGGTATCATGGATTCAGCGTGTTAACAACCCTAGCACGAAGAAAGCCTCGATTTTTAGAAGGGTCTTCAAGTTCCAGAAATTCCCCAACATCTTGTACCAATCGTCTCACATTAGCCTCAGAAATGAGCTCTAAAGGTATACCTCGAATTTGAATCCAAAAAGGAACCAACTCCAATTGTATTTCCTCCAATGCAAGATCCTGAGGCCATCTTTTAACCAAAAAATTTTGCTTCATGACTGCCCATGGTACCTGGCTCAATAGCCACACTTTTATCTGAAACATAAATAATATAAATGTTATCACGTACCCATTTGACCTCCACCTCCCCCAAATCCTTCCACGACGCACACCCTATTTATTCAGATTTCGATTCACCAAAGCTGCACCCACCAATTTGATTCCCTGCTCCATACTCGAAAGCTCCATCGTTTTCTCTAAATGAACCACTAGTTCCTCCACTTCTTGTTGGGCCATGTGTTCCGTGATATTGCTTGCGTCTATGATCACTTGGACAAAGGTATACAAAAGGTATGTTGCGAAGCCTTATGCAAATTCTCCTTAGAAATATGAAGGTTGCTGTGTCTCATGTCAGCGCCCTGTTGATGTTGTTCTCCAAGAACAAAACCCACATATAACAGTAAGGTAGGAAAGTGATAAAAATACCTGGATGCCAGTAAGTATAAGGCCCGTAACCATTTATTGCTTGAACCAAGAGCTGTTGGGACCGCCATATCAGGTTTTATGACAATATCAGTTTGCGAGCAATTACTTTCCTTTTGAAGTTGAAAATTCTAAATCAAAGGTTCCACATAAGTTTATAACGATCGCAGGTATGGTAAAGAAAATTAATTCCCCACCAACCCCAAATAAAGTAAACTGGAGTCACCCCTGCAATTCATCTGCGCCAAACCAAAATACCCACTTCAGATTTAGTGAATTAACTCAGCCATCAAATCTCTGAGCTGCTCAGTGTGCTAAAACCGACACAGCCTTCAATAGGAATAGTTGTAGTCTGACAAAGATAAAGCTAGGTAATATCGATCCTATCCCGAAAGCCAGATCAGCAAAGTTGAAGACTTAGAAGAAAATCCAAGCCAACCAAAGGAAAATAGACCAAATCAAAAAGCAAATTAAACACAACAGCAATTGAAACTCTCACTAAGAAGAGAAAAGTTTTCCCCCAATGGACATTTTTTTTGTTTGGTACATGTTAGGACTTGGTTTAATGAGACTAAAGAGGACTCGGTTGGACTATCTCCCTCGCTAGGTCGTCTTAACAAAACCCCCCGAACACCACGTGACTACTAAGACCTACTTCGTCTCCTTTGTGTCGTGTTGCATCCTCCCTCTGCGAAGACCTTGCTTCGTCTGCATTGCGTCCTCTCTCCAACATCCCGACCAAATTGCAGCTTCATAGAGCTCCGAAAATGACTTTTGTGCTGCAAAACTCTGAGGAAGGTCCCGTTCTCGCCATTGTCAGATTCCTCTGAGCTCGCCTGGACCCTCGCCGTTAAACAAAGAAATAGAGCTTGACAGATTCAAATTTACTGAGTACTCAAATCCCCAAATTCAATTAAAAAATGCTAATTTGCAGAAGAATCTTCAATTCTTGGATGAAAATAAAAAGGTGAGAAAAACACGGAAGAATCACGTGAAATTCTTTTAGTTCGTTTCACTTGGATCTAAATTGTGAATATTGATTTAGGATGGTTGATGGTGTTGATTGAGATTATAATGGATAATATATATATATATGTATGTATGGGAATTGGGATAGCAATTTTAATTCGTCCCATATATGGGTTTGAATGAATTATATGTTACAATTTATCAAATCATTGCTCAAACGTCATGGTTGCCGTCGAGGTTGCAGACTCAGATGGGTTTGCATCCATTCCATTTCTGTGAGACGACCAGATGCTCAAAGTTCATGTAACGTAATGCAGCAACGGATATCGTCTCTGAAAATATTTGATTGTGGTTTGCTTGCTGCTGACTACATTCTATTTCTGTTAGGTTGAATTTTCAGTTCTGTGGGGTATTTGGGTTCTCTTGATTCATTGGAAAGATTCAATTTTGGGTTGCAAAATGTAATTGATGTTTTCAAATTGATTTTTTGGTAATGCACATACAAGTAAAAATTTTGATTTTTCCGAAGCGGTGATCATCTAGTTATGATTTTTCTGGAATTTGGATGTAGGAGTTGGATTTTGCTGAAAATGTTGATGTTGGGTTTCAATTTCTTTGTATTTGTATAAAATTTTGTATTATCATGCTTCTTAGTCTGACACTGCATCAAACGCTTCACTAAGTTAATCCAGCTTAGTCTAGTCTAAGGCAGTCCAGCTTAGTCCTTGAAATTAGTCTAGTCCAAGATAGTCTAGTGCAACAAACGCACCCTTGTTGTATACTTAAATGAACACACATTATATGCTTGTTTCCCATGTTTTCATTATGTTCCAATAACTCATAATATATATGTCATTCTATTTTGTAGTTTATGATGAAATTATATATATTTTAAGTATAAATAGACACTTATTTACACGAAATATAATATATTTACTTAAATCTGCCTAGTCTGCCTAGGCGCTAGGCTCCAGCCCGCCGCCTAACTAACGCTTAGCGTCTTTTAGAACCTTCGTTTGTTCAATAAAAAAACCCATGCATACGTACTCTGAAGGGAAAATTTTTAAAGTAAATTTAGGAGTGTGCTATCCACACACCCTTTTTAACTTCTCACAATCCCTCTTAATTTTCGGTAGTTGGATCGAATGAATTACAGAAAATCAAATGACAAAAATTAACAAAGGGTGTATGGGAAGTAAAATGGATTTGTGGATAGCACCACCCAAAATTTATTGATAGATGATCTGCGTGTTACAAATAATTGCTTTAGATTGGACTATTTCATGCACTAAGTCGAATTAGCTCACCTAGGGGTGAGGTTCAAAAAATCGAAAACCGAAAAAAAAAGACCGAACACCGAACCGAATCGGACATAACTTTATTGGTTCAGTTTTGGAGGTTTGGAAACCGAACCAAACCGAATCCCTTTACACATTATGGATGTATGCCCATATTATTTCTTTTGTGAAACTCTGGTGCCAAGTTTGAAACTAAGCTAGGAGCGTACTTGGTTCAATAAGGGAGGATATTTCATTGGTTATAGAGGATAGTTTTGGAAAGCTTTAAAACTTGGAAGAGCTTCTCTATTTGTTTGCTTTTTGAATGGATACGGTGATCACTTTTCTTTGCAATTGAGGTTGTTGATAGAATATGGTCGGTTTATATGAACTTCAATATGTACAACTACCTTCCCACTTTCTCCATTTTCTTACTATTAGTCTACCAATGCAAAGCCTCTTTTCTAAATTCCATATTAAAAAGAAAAAAGAAAAAAAAAAGATCAAGTTTTATAAAATAAAAAAGCCGAAACCGTACTGAAACCAAACCGGAAAAAAAAAAATCAAACTAAACCAAACCGAACCGAATGAAACCGAACCCACCTTAAGCTCACCTCTCGATACCACATTCATCAAAGAGATACGGCCATCTCTTTACGATCATTCTATAAAAAAATTAGATGACCAAACAACTCCAAACTTAATTTAATTTAAGGGTAAAGTACAAAAAACTACCTCAACTATTAGGGTCACGACAGTTTCATACCTCATCTTTTTAAATTGACAATGTCATACCCCATCTTACGAATTTGTGACAATGTCATACCTCTGTCAATTTTTCTGTTAGTTTCTCTGTTAAGTGCTGACGTGGCTTGATTTGAGACCTACTTTCTATTAAAAAATTATTAAAAACTAAAAAACAATTATTTAATATTTTTTAAATATTAAAATAATAATAAAAAGTAGGGAAAAAAAAAACCCTCATTTCGTCCGTCCCCTCCCGCCTCCCTCCTCCCTCCTCCCTCCTCCCTCCTCTCCCTATCTTTATCTTCTTCCCCCACCTGCAAATCCCAACAAAAAAAAAAATTCCAATTTGTCTTCCCCCACACCCACACTCTTCTCCCTCCTACAACCCAGAAAAAAGAAAGAAAAAAAAAAACCCCAGATCCCGTAGGCGGGATCTTGGGTGCGCAGAGAAGATGGAGGATGGGTGCAGAAGAGGATGTGGAGAATGGATGAGAGTGGTGGATTTGGGGTTTGATGGGTTTTCAAAATTTTTTTTTTTTCTTCCTCTTCTACTTCTTCCTCCTTCTTCTTCTTCCACAGGGGAGTTGATGGGTTTCAAAAATTTTTTTTCCTTCCTCCTTTTTTTTCCTCTTCTTCTTCTTCTTCCTCCTTCTCCTTCTTCTTCTTCCACAGGGGGGGTTTTCAATTTTTTTTTTTTTCTTCCTCTTCTTCTTCTTCCTCCTTCTCCTTCTACCTTTCCTCCTCCTTTTCTTCCTCTTCTACTTCTTCCTCCTTCTCCTTCTACCTTCTTCTTCTTCCGCGCCGACCGGGGAGGGGGGGAATTTTTTTTTTCCCTTCCTCCTTTTTTTCCTCTTCTTCTTCTTCCTCCTCCTCCTCCTCCTCCTCCTCCTCCTTCTCCTTCTCCTTCTTGTTCTTCCGCAGGGGGGGGTTGTTGGGTTTTCAAGAGAAATTTGTAAGATAAAAAAATATATATATATGCTAAGGAGACTCTTTTAAAAGTAAGACTCTTTATGAATTTTCGACTCTCTATGAATTATCCACTACCTCATGTTTTTAGCACAATTCTCATACCAACATTATAAAACATTGTGCAAAAAACATGAAATGACGGAAAAGAGTCTCACTTTCAGAGAGTTTCTTTAGCATTTCTTGAAAGCTTTTAATATCTGAGTTTGTTACCTAAACTCACCAAAAATGTCAAGAGTGGAGGTCAAAAGAATACCAAAACCACACAACATATAAACCCTAACAAATCCTCCAATTTCCAACTACTCTGCTCCTCTCCCGTTGCCCAATTTCCAAACTATATAAAACTGTGAGACAATAGCAAGCCATACCCAAACTCCATCTTCAACTCCATCATGGCTCGCAACCTTCTTTTGACACACTCTCTACCGACCACATTTCAACTCGCCCTGGCCGCGATCACCCTCGCATTTTGTGCCATGGCATTGCTCATGTGTGCTTCTCATTCGCGTAGCTGGCGACGCCGCTGGATCGCTTGCACCGAATTTTTTGACGATGATCCTGTTATCCAACACATTCAGCCTGGAAACTATGATGCAAGTATGGATAGTGATGAGCAGGAAGAGGACCCGGTCTGGCAGAAGAACATACTCATGGGTGGAAAGTGCCAGCTACCAGATTTTTCGGGTGTCATAATCTACGATGCTGAGGGGAACGTCGTCAAGCCTGACAAGACTCCTCGTTTAACCTGGAAGTAAACAAGAACAAAGTGCCAGCGTCCAACTCGGTTTCAAGTTAATGATCGTGCCACCGGAATTTCTTGTAGTCAATGCCTCTTTTCACAAGTTTTTCTTTCCTTTTCGTTCAAATTAGTGCCTGTTTTCACAAGTTTAAATCATCTTATGATATCGATGGTATTACATGACAACTTGTCATACAATTCAATATTTAACACAGAAATGAAAAGGTAGAGTCAAGACTCGAGCACCACGGCAAGACTGCCAACAGTTTCTTTAGCAAAGAACATTCAAGACTTAAGTATTACAAAACATTTTATACCCTAAAGTTTTGACTACAATCAGCCAGACGCGAACGATTCTTTCTTATTAGACCAAGAAGCTCGACCCCTAAACCCAACAACACTTAACTTCGAGGGCGTTGATTTAACTGTACTGGATCTTCTGCCTTCTGTTTGCCTCTTCTCACTAAAAGATGCTTTTCTTGAGCTGCTTGCATCGGAAGGAGCTTTTCTTGAGTTGCTTGCATTGGAAGGAGCTCTTTTGGAGCTGCTTGCTCTGGAAGGCTTTACCGATTTCGATGACTGAAAAGATGGTTTTGCAGATTTTGCAGGTGCAAATGCTGGCCTGCTCTTGTTTTTCTGATTTGAGACTCTTACCAATTTTCCATTCTGTGGAGTAATTCGCGAGCGGGCAATGTCCCTCTTGACACTATCTACGCTGAGAGATTCTAAGCTTTCATTCTTCTTTATTGCTTCCTCAATTCGGTTTGCTAACATAAGGTTCTTCTTAGCAACCAAACTCGTTACTTTCCCTGCATTACAAGAGTTATTTGATTTCAAGATTATTACACTAAAGCATGAAGTGTAACCAAACAAAGAAATAAAAAATTGATTGTCACAAACTATGAGAATCAATCCAACAAATATTCCATCATTGAGAGATAACAAAAATACAGAAAGTCAACAAATGAACGATAATACTACAAAGATGTGGCCTTTCGGAAAGAGGCAGCACTTGTTTTACGCAAGACGTGTGGTTTTTTGTTCCTATCCTTTTCCTCTATGTTGTGTTAAGTAAATGAAAACTAATCTTACAATGGAATACTGTCAATAATTTCTTTTTTATATTTATTCAATATCATGTTAAGATTCCTCATCTGCGGTCGAATCAAAATCTTGTGGATGCCATTAATAGATTCAAGCACAAACAGGACAAAAGACTCACCTAAGTCCGATACAGATGCGCATTCCTTGTAATTCTAAGAAGGAAACTAAATAAAATTGCAAATAGAAATGCATGTATACCTTTTGCACCCATACGAGCGGTTCTTCCTGTACGATGAAGGTAGTCAATCTAAAATGTCAAACAAGGGGGAAGGTCAGCTTACAAAGAAGAAAAAGGAAAGAAGTAGAAGTCCTAAATACAATAGCACATTATTTAACACTGAAACACTGAGCAGATATCTGATGCTTACAGAGTTCAAAGGAAAATCAAACATGATAACATGGTCTACATCCAAGTCCAGGCCCCTTGCAGCCAGGTCTGTGCAGACCAATGTAGGGCAATCTCCATCGTTGCTCTTAAACTTTTTGAGGTTCTCAACCCTGTATTACAGTTGTTTGAAGAAAGCAGTCAGGCCAAGCACTAGAATTGAACACTACTGACATTAATTTAAGCGTTTGTACGGACTTGTGTGCACTTGAGTGTCTGGGCCACACATTCAGGCAAGAAGAAAACTATTCAATGTTCCAGATTCACAGTAAGCTAACATCATCTTACGTTTCCACACCGTATAGCAAGAGAAGATATTTCCTTAGAGGTACACAGATGCTTTAAACATAAAAAAAGGGGAATCAAAGGAGGAAAATAAGAAAAAAAAAATGAAACCAAAATTCATACAGCTTAAACTTTGATCCGCATTGATAAAAACAACCAAACTCTACCAAAAGAACAAAAGCAACAGATAAAAACCCATGCTTGTAAACAGGAAAAAACAACAACAGTATGGACTCTTTCTAAAGTGAAAATGTGCAGACATTACAAGTACAAAGGAATGAGAGGTAATATTTTTTATTGTCTCACCTTTGTTCTGCTGGCACCTCACCATGATAATTGACAGTAGAGATCTGGTTTTCATTGAGGAAGTGATCCACAGCACGGCTGGAACTTAATGTGTTACAAAACACCATTACTCTATTTCCCTTTGCTAAGCTTGGCTCCAGAACCTGCGTTTACCACAAAATCCACAAAAGTATTTTCTTGTTAGACCACTGCAATATCAACCCATGCTCTTTTCATGTAGAAAACCTTCAAGAGGTAAGCCAAGATGAAATATAAAAAAAACATATTGATAAAATAACTTCTGGCCTTTTTATCACCAATGGTCTCTGTCCTATTCCAAACTCCTCAGTTTCATCCCCATTCTTTCAATCCGATCCATATCTTCCCTATTTCTTGTATGGCATGTATCAATGTCATCCTTACCATTAATTTCATCCTCCTCCTGTCAAATTGAGGGTAAAATTGGCAAATCAATCCCACCCACAACTTCCCACTCTTTCTCTCTCCTCGATACCTCCACAGAACCCCTCTGTCACCCCAATTCCCTGATTCATTTCAGTTACACCATGGGTTTAGCAGAATAGGAATTTAATTCCTCATCCTTGAAGCTTTCCTTGAGTTCAAACTCATATAATAGCAGTTTCCTAGTCACTATTTTGAAACAGAAGTGTTGTTCAGGCATATATACCACCTGGGAAGATGGGGGTGACTCAATCTCCGTGTTCCTGGGTGGCACAAAAAAGTGTTATTCTTTTCCTCCACAGACACAGAGTTAAGCTTTTTGAGAAGGAAGGGGTGTGGTGGGAGTTGGGAATTGGGAATATCGTTGCGTCCAGATATTTTGAATGAAAGGGCAAGCTACAAATGGCTCCAGATGAAGAAGGTGGTCTTAACTCTGATGATATGAGCGTTTTTACAAAATTTCTACATTAACAGTAGATATGCAGGTGGGGATTTTTCTTCTTTACATGAAATATTTCCCTAACTTCAAACCCAATTGGTAGCAATTAAAATTGTCTGGAGGAAGAGAAAGGGTGTGTGAGGAGAGGAGTAGGAAGGGATTGGTTTGGGGTGATCGGTAGTCATGGCATCTGCCATGGCATTTGTGGGGGTAATTGAGGAGACAGAAAGAAAGGTGGAAGGACCCTCAATTTTGACAGAAAAATAAATGGAATTAACGGTAAGGATGAAATTGGTCGAATTGAAAGCATTGCGACTAAAATGATCAATTTGGAACAGGAACCATCAGTCATTAAAAAGCCCAATTGCCCGCCAGTTTAAGAAACAACTAAAGCTAGATTAACTTTATGGCCACCGCACATGTTAGTCATTATGAGATACATTTACTACTTGACAAGTAAAGCATGAAAAAGAAAAACGGTATCACAGAATTAGACCTGTAGAAGTGATTCCAGCTTGTTCTCAGAACCTGAAATCTTAACGAAATCATGGCGAGCAGATGCAATCTTCTTATGCAGTGAGGATGTGCGCAAGTGTAATATTCCTTGGAACTCCTCATCGATCAGGTTTTGCACTGCCTGAAAAATCTCATAAGGTCAGGTTTTGAATTTCCACTGACTTCATAAAAGACACAATTTGTGCACAAGATATTATCCAGATTACAGTTGTCAAAGGTGTAACATTGTCATAAGCAGGCTTCAGAGAATTTCCAACACCTCAACTAAGAGATGTGTTCAGAACTTCAGAGGATGACTCTTTTATTATGTTTCATGTCTCCATCCCAATAGAAGTGTAAATAAGCCAATCTTAGCTGAGTATCGAGATGCTCAAACATTATTTGAGCTCAAGCTCAAACAAAGCTTGTAGAGCTATGTTCAAGCTCGGTTTGGATGATTTTTCAAAAGTTTTAGCTCGGCTTGGCTCATTTGTGGAATGAGCTCAACCTGCATTGGTTGGCTTGGCTCATTCCTAAATTTAGCCCTTGTTTGGTACCATGATAAAGTAAAATTACTTGGTGAAACTTGGTCCTGTAGTAAAAAAAAGTATTGAAACCCAAAAATATCAGAAAGAAATACAAATTAGCCAAAGTGTTATAACACGATGCTGGAATTCATTTTTAATGACATACATATATGTTTTCTTATGAGAAAAATTACAAAATAACCAAATATGCTTTTCAATGAAACAAAGAGTTCCCTTAGTGAAAATGGGGAAGGAACAATTCACTTTCAATTGGTGTCTATTTCTCCAACTTATAAATTTAGCTTCTTGTCAAATAAGAGGGAATGTAAGTAAGCACACCTTTGTCATTGTTGCTGAGACCAAAACAGTTTGGAACCCTTGCCCTCCGGGTTTTGATGCACGATGTTTTAATGGGACCAGAAACTTGCGTATGTCTGGACCAAAGCCACGATCAAACATGGTATCTGCCTCATCCAATACCTACAAAGAGATTACTAACATCACTAAGTGCACCAACAATTTACTAGAATATGTTGTTCTTCATCAAAGATAGTGACAACTTGATATGACCATATTAGCTACTAACCAACTTAATGGAAAAAAACTAAATAAACAGATAAACATACTAAGTATTTGATGTCACCATAAACCAAGTTGCCATCCTCAATATGTTGGAGAACCCTTCCAGGGGTACCCACTACCATTTCAATTGGGTTATTCAATGAATCCTCCTGAGGTCTCAACCGACCACCACCGCTTACCATTGTAGACCTGAACCTTGCATGGTGACTGACAAACTTGGAAACGCGAAAAACCTACAAAACCGACCAGATGTCAATAGAAAATGCATAGTCCACAGGTAGTGGTTCTAAATTCAGAATAAACCTGCTCAGACAGCTCCCTTGTGGGGCATAGCACAACAGCTCTAGGACGCCTGGGCTTCATTTGAATACCATTTTCAGCCTCATCCCTTCTCAACAGCTACAAAAATCCCAGAGTATCAGCATTCCTCTGATTAATTCTCATTGCAACATAGGCAAGAGTGGGTAACATCAACGCAACAAACACATCACACTCGCATACAATTACCGTTGTGGTCTTGATAAATAGCTTGCTGAAAGTGTAAGCAGGTAGAATCTAAGCAACCTAAAGAATCTCAATCCAACCTGATACGTAAGATGGCTCCTAAGGAAACACATGTAAAGTATAGCATACATTGCAAGAAAACGCAATCAAATCAAAGTTCGAACACAACTGATCAAAATTCTAGAGCTTTACATCTCAAACAAGCACAAAATTCAAAATTTTAACAGACCCAAATAGCAAAAAGTAATCGAAAACATTTTTATTCTAATTTTGCAAGAAGAAGCAAAGGAAAAAGTACCTGGGCAAGAGGCAACATGTAAGCCAGAGTCTTGCCGGAGCCAGTGTGTGAACCTAAGACCACTGTCTTCCCTTCCAACACCGCCGGTATCCCAATGCACTGGATTTCAGTGGGAACCTCAATCCCCATCTCTCGCACCGCCGCCATGACCTCCTCGCTCACACCCAACTCCCCAAAACTCCCAACTTCCCTCTTCTTCCTACTCTCCGACCTCCCCAACCCCTCATCGCTCTGCCTCTGGGCATCCCCGATTGAATTTCCGCCACCGGTTCTGGCTTGGGGCTTGGCATTACTCTTGAGGTGTCTCAGCCGCAGCCTCTCAAGAAGCAACGAGTGCTTCAGGGGTTCGGCTTCTATGTCTTCGAAATCAACCGCGCCGGCGGGGCTGGCGGTGGTGGTTGTGGCTGTGGCGGTGCAAAGAGGCCTAAACCCTGTTAAAACCCTGGTGGATTTGATGAGAGAGAAGCGTTTGGCGGCCGGGAGACGAGATAAGGCGAAGAGGTTTGAGGAGAAAGAGAAAGTAAGGAGAGTTCTTGATACTCCTCCCATGGCGTTTTTCCTCGCAATTCAAAATTTTTGGTTCTCTAGAAATGGTGGATAAGTGTGTCACAAAACCCTCTCATGGTCGCCCGACAAGATAAACCCGGAAACCAGATTGAGCGGGTTGGAAGGTCCTAGGCCATCATTTACGGATTCGGGTACTCAAAGAATCCAACCCAATACAATATGGTCCCGTTTGGCAGCCCGGCTGTTTAATGTGATTATATACGAAATAGTACTAGTATAATTTATCTAGTCCCACCTTTTAGTCCAATTCACACCTGTTTATTTATCTCTTCAAAAAGCTCGGTATAATTAGTAGGGCCAACGAGAGCACCATCTTCTCCCTCTCCATCAGCCTAACCTCAAGTTCTCAAAGTATCATGACAAAGTTTTTGTTTTTGTGTGAAATCAATGAAAGTTGAGTCACCCAAATTTATATCTAAAATTAGTTTTATAATTACAGTATGATGATCTGCACAATATCAAACATAGTAATAAATAATCAATGTTTTAATTTGGTAGTGTATCAAACGTTCGACTAATTTAGTCAGCATTATTCGATGACTAATTATCATATCCGATGAAAATAGTCACTATAGTGCAAGCTGCCAAACGAATTTATGAAATAATCCGTAATTGTATTTCACATTTGATTATTTTCACAACACAAAAAACCCTGTTTTTCTTTAAAGGCATGCAACATGTGGGTGTCCGGTCCACTCACATGAACATCAAACCTTGGACTGTATTCAACAACACAAGAATATGGATAAGGGACTTCTTATTCCGACTCCAAAAAAGTCATCCTAAACTCCGGTGAACCTACATGCTCGCTGAACTGCTCTCCAAATCTAACTCCATACATTTTCACCCAAAATTTTTTTGTAAAATATGTTAAATTCAAGGTATAGCTCTATACATAACATTACCTTTTATCAAATCTTTGACAGGTTACTCATTCAACTAGACTGGTATTAGATAATTCCAAGCCATTGAACATTAAGATCCACCTCCTGTACATCATATGAAAAGTTTTGATGGAAAATCCAATTGATTCTTAAAAAAAAGCACTTAATTAAAGTACTACTTGAAGAAGCACCAAGTACTTGCTTCTCCAAAAAGCACTTGAAAATTGTTATCCATAAGTGCATTTGATTGTGTTCTATTGATCGCTAACAAAAAACAGATAATAAAAGCCGCTTCTAACAACGTTTGGCAGCCCAAAACAGAAGATGTCAATCCAATGTTCTTGTGCGGATGTTGCAGACCACAATAAGTTTTATTCAGGCTGAACGAATCCATCCAAACAAGCAATCCACTATGCATTCAAAACGATAATCACATCCTGGGAATAAAACCCTTGCTTATCGGTATCTTTGTTCTGCTTGTGACATCTGCACTCGAACCCCTGTGTTATGTTACTGCTGAGTCGAAGTTATTGCTCTGCATTTCAGTTGGGGGTGTCGTCTGCACTCGAACCTCTGTGTTATGTTACTGTTGGATCGCCTCGTAGTAGCTGAGGTAACCGAAGTCCTTAACAACTTGGTGTTGGAAGCCCTTAAGCAGCAAAAATGGAGTGAAAACAAGATCGTTCCCCTGAAATGTTTTAAGAAAGATCCAGTTTTGAAGGGTAAACATTTTCCCCTTCATGCTTGTTTTAATGAACTAAAGAAAGTAGTAAAATAAAACCCTAAAGAGTCCCTAAAAGGAGGGAGGAAACAAAAGAAACAAGTTCAGCAAGGGTTGCAGCCTCCAGCGGAGGGGAGCGGAGGGTAACCCTGTGGTTCCGCCATTGATGTTGCCATCAGTTTTCTCGATTTAAAATAAATTATTTCGTCCCTCAGTTTTCTCAATTCCTTAGTTTTATCTGCACTCTTAAAAGATCTGCACCAGCAGCCAACAGTTCCGAGAAAGCATCTTGCATGCTAAAAAGAAAAGAAGAAAACCGGCCTTCACACCACGATACCACAATACTAAAAGGTTAGGAAGAAAAGAAAATGACCGCGCACAAGTAATGGATGCAAAAGTATGCACTATGTAGTCCAAAATGGTGAAATATATAAAGCTTGTTTAGATATGCTTTTGAAATGATTGAAAGCGCTTTTGGCGAAAATGTTTTTAGAACCAATCATTAGTAAAGATGCAAGTAAATCTTGGAAAAGCACTTAAAGTACTTCCTAGAAGAAGCACATAATTGGTGCTTCTTGTAGAAGCACTTAAAGTGCTTTTGAAACCCAAAAATATTTTCTCTAAAAGCGCTTTCAGTCATTTTAAAAGCACATCCAAACGAGCCTATATTCAGTAAGCATGCTCATGTTTTTGAATCAACTACACTTTGTTCAAACATCGTATGAAGTACATGCTCGAAAGTAACACCAATCATCTCCATATCTGATCACTTCCTACACTTTGTTTAAACATCGTATAAAGTTCTCATGGGAAGCAGTCGCGCAACATATATACCCAAAATAGGTAATGATTTTGTAACTTATTAACATCCTTGACCAGCTTAGAAGCTGGAATCAATAAGGGCCTGATAGGGGCGATCGATCTCACAGTTTGTAACTACTGAAGCATTCACAACAACACATACTTGCAGACATGTTCATGGATGAAGAAGCCACGAAAACCTGCACACAACCTTCTCCTCTCCGCAAAACTTAATGCTCTCACAAAGCACGCTCTTATTGTAGGCAGAATATATATACCCACACACATAATACATACTGTGGAAACATTTGACACTCACCAAGTATATACTATAGAAATATGAATTGTAATACAATAACCAACAACCTGCAGCATGAGATCGAGAGAAGAATTGTAGCATACATCTAAAATAATAAAGAGAAAATTAAACAAGACTCCAGGAAATCCTCAGCTTCAGCAGGCTCATATGCAGTCATTACTAAACAATGGATGAGTCGTATGACTTGTGCGATACGGGCGGGTGGTAAGTCACTTCGTCTATGTCTAGCCTGGAATCAGTCTTATCATATTTGGCATCGGGCAGTCAAGAACACGGTGGCCATAGTCATTACAATTAACACAGAAAATGGCGCGAGCATATGACATATTGTGCCCACACATATTATCCTTGCGAATACAGCGCCTACAAGCTAGTTCATAGCCCTCACCAACAATAGTCACGCCAGGCGGGATCCTAGACCAATAGGGGCACATACTTAGGTCACAGCCCTTCCAAAGGCAAATTGAACACTTGGAAGTACGGCAACGTTTCTTCTTCTTCTTTAAAGTAGGCGGGGCATCTCAAGTTGTAGTTGAGTCATAGAGTCATCCAAAGCCTCTTCTTCTTTCTTCTCCCCTGCATCATCAATTTTGTTCGTGGAAATGTTCACAAATTAATAACATATACAAGATATCAGTTTAATTACTCTGTATTCTCAATCTCATTCAAACTAATCGCATACTTAGCCAAACTAAGGGAGCAACATAGCTTTCTTAATTTCAAATTAAAAAAATTTGCATGCGCAATACTTTATTGTGAAACTAATTAAAACAAAAATAAAATAAGGTATGAAACTAACTAGGTATACCAAGTTCGTTTCTTCATCAAAACAAGCAAAAATTAAAGGGTAATTCTCCCATATGCAGAAAGGAAAAACAACAATTTTTGTTCAGTATGTTTCCTCAAACTCAAAACATTTTGTTGAGAGTTGTATAGAGGCAACCACGGCCAAATACTCAGATACTGCAAAAACCAAAAACACAATATTAATATTTCAAAACAAATAATCACATATGAAAATTACAAATAATCTCCCTCATCACAAAAAAAACCATAAAAACAAAAACCAAAAGCATCATACCGACATTTGGATCTCACCTAGGTGCTTAGGCGGTTGGCCTGGATTCGTCCTTTGCCCGGATCCTAATTCCGTTTCCGGGAGGCGCTTGGCCTTGGATTTGGATCCGGGTCCGCGATTCCTGTCTTTGGATAGGCGGTACATGGCTTTGTCTCAAGGAGGAGAGAGAGAGAGAGAGAGAGAGAGAGAGAGAGAGAAAGAAAGAGAGGGAGAGAGACTTTCTTGGAGAAATCTGGAATACTCGGCCTTCGGCTTCTTATTCCCTATATGTATGCACCAACTTTTTCATGTGACTTGACTATACTGGCTCCACCCCCGCACATCTCTACTAGTAAAACATCCAGGTGAGCAGGCCCATCCAAAAAAAAAACAATGAAACAGACCATCAATACTCCCAACTGCATCCGGCAATTAAGACACTTAACAGAGCCCAAATTACAGGCAAAGACAACAAATTGAGAAACCCAGAAGACAAATTAGCAAGTCATCAACCAATGCAGTTCGATTTCCACAAACCCAATTGCACAAAACTCATGCCGAAGCTAAAAACTAACAGAGAGACAGTGGTGATTGTAACTTACCTTCTATGCAAGAACACATTTTGCTCAATGTGGGTGTACCGCGGCCCTTGTCTGGTACACTGTTCCGTCAAGCAGAGCAGCTGGCACGCATAGTGTTCTTCAATCTAGTCAATTTAAGTGTGTGTGTGATCTGCCTCTGATTCCATAGCTTTCTGAAAGCTACGATTCTTTTCGGTCGCTTGGTTTCGGGTCGAGACACTGTGTTTGGTACCCTTATTCTTCCTCTCTCTCTCTCCCTCCCTCGTACTGAAATTCCTCTTGCTCTTATTTTGTCTCCCTCAACCAAAATCCCCCGTTCTGTTTCTTCCTGGGTCTTCTCTTCTGTTTCTTTCTGAGAACTTTTTCATGTGACTTGACCATACTGCCCCCACCCCCGCATATCTCTACTAGTAAAACACCCAGGCGAGTAGGCCCATCCAGGAGCCCAATCCAGCCCGTGCTGGTCCAGGAGCATGATCCAAAGCCCAGAAATGCAGGCGCGCGAGCCCAGGTGCAACAACATCTACTAGTGCAACATTAAGGCAATTTGTCCAAATTTAAATAAACAACCCGTTCGAACCATATATGCTGTCAATAGCATATAATATACATAAATTTAAGTGCATCCAACTTATTCCACCTCCACCTCTTCAAGAAGCCAACCAATCTTGAGCTCAGGTTCTTTAATGTCAGAAAATATCACTCTCTTCGTTGAAAAATTTAACATTCTGATCGAAATACAAATAGTACATCACATGTTATTAGATAAGTGGTGGGAAGTTTTATTTTATAAGTTATTACTTTTTTTAACAAGTATCTCACAATTTATATAATAACACATGTTTTGGGTAAATTGATAAATCTCTCCTCTTCCCATGCTTAATTGTAAATAGTCCTTTCGCAAAACACCACATTTTGAAATCCCTGTCCCGTAATTAAAGATTCAACATTGTGGATCACTTCACTAACTTTCCACCGTCCACCAACTACTGCGTCATTCTCATTTTTCTTAGCTTGTATGACAAGTATCCCATTTTCCCCTCACTGCATCATACCTGATTTTCGCTTTTTATATTGAAAATCTGCAATTTTGTTTTAATTAGTTTCATAATTAATATTTTATGAGTTGATACTGCACAAGTATTACGTTAAAAATTAATGATTATATAAAAGTGATGTTGCACATTGATGCTGCACACGTATTACGTTAAGAATTAATGTTTATATAAACTGATGCTGCACACTTATGTTGCAAACACCCCCCCAAAAAAAACTTATGTCAACTAATTTTGCACGATTTAATGAACTAATGATGCATAAACTAATATATATGATAACTGACACACCCCGTCCCGAAGGAGGGCATGCTGGCCGTCACGTGAGAGTGACGTAACCATTTACACAGTACGGAAGCTTTAAAATATACAACTTCTAAGATGAACCACCCGAAGGTGAGTTCTCATTTGGTCCATTCTGTCAGAACACCGTTGAATTTCCTCGTACTCACCACACCTTTGCAATTCTTGAACCTGGAGGGGCGCAAAACCAAAATTGAGTGGGTCAGCAAAACAAACTTATTCAGAACTTTCTTTTCCCTTTAAATATACTAACCCCTCGCTGTAAAACAAGTATAGTTTCCCAGAGAAATAAACATATATACGTATGTATAAATATGCCAACATGCTCAAGGGTATATCATTCATGCTCAAGAATATGCCATGTCGGAAACTCATAATGAAATGTAAATGCTCAAGCATAATTCACATCAATAACATATAATCTGGCAGCCGGGAGTCACCTAACGTGACCTGTACGGCTGCAGATAGAGCTCTAATCTCAACTCAATATCTGAATCTGCACACGAGTCGGAACCACCTAACGTGGTATGTACGATAGGACTGGGTGTAATATATACGCTCTAGTGCTACGATCACGTGAAGACTGTGCGAATAATCGCAGGTCACCTACGAGTCGGAACCACCTAATGTGGTCTGTACGACAAGGCTTGCACCTAACTTGGATCCAAGGCGAGCGTGTGGTGCAGGTGAACATCACGTGAAGGACTATGCCCTGGCCCTGGGCGGGAGCACTAACACCGGGGGTGCAGATTATGAACTCTCTAAGCATCTCAAACTACTACTGAAATACAAACATGAATACCACTTACCTGACACTTACCTGTGCGTCCACAGCACCAAATACACATATATAAATGTATGCCACTACCAATGCATGTGATGATAGTATTTCAATCGTATCCCAAACGTATTTCATACGTATATCAAATGTATTTGAAATGTAGCTTACCTGGGCCTCCTCAGCACCATGCAACAGTATGCATAATTATGGTAATGCACATATTAAAATATGATGCATATATGATAGGATATTTAATTCGTATTTCTTTTAAAATACGTCAAGCATACGTATATATATATATATACTGAAAAATAACTGCCCACTCACTGATCACATCGACGTCTCATAGGTCCCTGAACCTCCCCTAGCTTGGTTACATTCTTCCTCTGTATAATTTTCACCTATACAAAAAGTAACCAAATTGACGTTATTTAACGCACATACACCAAACATTCGTCCATAACTTTCTCATACGTTGCTCAATTTGGGTGTATGAATATACCACGGTGATCTACACGACGTCACGAACGCGTGACAATTTTCAGAACTCAATTTGGAGCTCTCACGCGCCCCCACGCGCCCTGTTCACGCGCTGCCCAAGCGCGCGTCTTCTTCCTCGCGTCGCCGGACTGGTTTCGCCGGCGGTGGGTGTTTTGCCGGAATTTCTGGGTAAACTTCAAAGTGTCATAACTTCTTCATTTCTTAACCATTTTCGCCGGAAAAACCCTCGAAAGCTCCGGCCAACTTTGACCACGATGATCCCGACGTCCAATTCCTTCAAACGAAGCACTCCGAGCTTCCTTAGGACCTCACCAAGCTTCCTACAAGCTTCAAAATCCCAAAAACATGCTAGTTTAAGTTTGCATAAACAGTACCTAAATCGGATTACCTCGAATCGACATGAAAACGAAGGATTTCTCACCTGAAAATGGTATGGTTGCACTCGTACGAGCTTCACGAGTTCGATGGTGTCCTTAGTTTCTTCGATCCATCAAGGTTTGGGTGATTTGTGTGTCGTCCGTACGTTTTCTGAAGGAAGAAGAAGAAATGGGAGCTCGGGAGAGAGAGAGAAGAGACAGAAAAGAGACAGAGGGAGAGGGAATCACGGGAGAGAAAGAGAGTGTGTGAGTGTGTGTGTGGTCCTACAACACTACACCACACAACACTACACTTAAATGTAACGAACTAGGGGTAAAATTGTAATTTCAAATGTACGTTTCGATATTTCCGGGACGGGATGTCACAACCTACCCTCCTTAATAGAATTTCGTCCCGAAATTCAAAACAACCACATATAACCCTTAGTGATCGAAGAACAATCTAGGATACAAATCCCTCATTCGATCTTCTGTCTCCCATGTAGCTTCCTCGACTGAATGATTCCCCCACAAAACTTTCACCAATTACACTGTCTTAATTCTCAATACATTCTTTTTCCAATCCAAAGTCGTCCTTGGTTCCTCAACCAGTTTAATCTAGATTAATTCTCAACAGTTGCACCGGAACTCCATGTGACGAATCTGCCACCTAGTGACAACGCATCGAAATATAATACATTATGCACCTTAGCCAATTTTGAAGACATCACCACTTGTATGCAACTTTACCTACTCTTCGATGATCACATAAAGTCTGAGGTACTTAGGACTCAATTTGCTTTCCTTTTCAAGCCGAATCATACTTTTCTAAAGTGAAAACTTCAAAATTATAAGATCATCTACGTTAAACACTCGATTAGTGACATGTTCAACTAT
The DNA here is from genome assembly GCF_041283825.1 of Pyrus communis. Taxonomy (NCBI): domain Eukaryota; kingdom Viridiplantae; phylum Streptophyta; class Magnoliopsida; order Rosales; family Rosaceae; genus Pyrus; species Pyrus communis. Next base: position 32,116,151 of record NC_142569.1, on the reverse strand, counting down.
TAATCTCTTTTGCCATTCCTGGCTACTCTCAGGTTATACTTAATCACCTGAATACTTTAAGAAGACTCATCCATAGTTTCAGGGCCTACCAAAACTCTTTCGTGATCGAATCTTCTCTATCCAGAAGTATTTCTTCCACAAATCAACAAAAATCGACACATTTCATGGTCCTTATGGCGTTACTTTGGAAACTGCGCAACCAACATACTTAAGAAACTCAGCAGTTCCGTAACCCAAATCTCTTCTCCATAAAACATATAAGTACTGTTGCGCTGTGGTTGTTACTCAACACTGGAGTAAATGTACTAACTTGGTACATTGATCAACTATCACTTCAAGTTCAATCATAACCATCCTATTCTGGAACTCAGCAATCTTTCTTTTTCCCTTCTTTCTTTGCCTTGGTTAATTCTTAATTTTCTTCGTTAACCATTTGAGTCTTGAGTACGACCTTACTAAAAAGACTTAACTTGAAAATTAGCAATTACAACTTCTTCTCAAACTTCCATTCTCAACTTTACTTCAGTTGATTTCCAATCCACAAGAAGACAATCTTGGCAAGCGTGCCAGACATCAACTCTTACCACCATCTTTTCACCAAGTGCATCAGCTAGAACAATTTTACGATCACCCTGGTCGTACAATCATGTTCATTAAACAATTCAATCCACCTTCGCTGCCTTATATCAAAATCCTTCCAAGTAATGGATATTGGAGACTTTTTGGATTCGTAAAAATCTTGCCTTCTTACCAAATATAATGTCTTCATAACTTCACAGCAAGAATAGTAATCATGACTTCCAAATCACCAGTAGGGTAATTCATTTCATGAGGTTCCTTTTGTCGTGAAACGTATGTAATCACCCTAACATTTGCATCAACATGCATTCAATACCATTCAAGAAACATCACTAAAAATTTATGATTACCACTATCTTCTGGGAGTACTAAAATACGTGCATGAGTGAGGAATACTTCAACTGTTGAAACCTTTACTCATAATTATCATCCCACTCAAACTTAACCTCTTTTCTCGTCAATGGCAAGGCAATGACTGAAAAATCTTTCACAACCATCCTAGATAGTCTGGTAAGCTAAGAAATTCCGAATCTCAATTACGGCTCGTGGTTATTCCAATTTCTCAATTCCTGCTGCCTTTTAAGGATTCACTTGAATACCTTCAGCAGATATAGCAAATCTTAGAATGCCACTTGATTCATTTAACTTTAGCATTTGCTAAACTTAGCATACAACCAACGTTCTAACAATCTTTACTTCACCGACTTAATATGTTTACATGCTCTGCTCTGGCTCAGAATGTACCAGAATATCGTCCATGAAAATGATAACAATTTATCAAGGCATTCCTGGAATACTTCATCCATCAACTTATGAAACAGCATGAGTATCCGAATAGCATCACCAAAATTTATAAAGACTATAACAAGTCCAGAAAACAATCTTAGGATCAACGTCGCTCAAAATTTTCAATTGGTAATGGACAGACTTCAAGTCGATCTTTGAAATTACACAAATACCTCTGAGCTGATTCATTAAACATCAGTACACCACCTTGGATAACGGTTCTCAATCGTTACCCGATTCCATGGTCTATAATCAAAGCACAGCCTTAACGTCCATTTTCTTTCTCACCAATAAACTGGGGTTCCACCAACGTAATGTACTAGGTTGAATAAAACTTTTATCAACCAATTCTTTCAACTAAATTTCCAATTCTCTTAACTCAACATGAACTAATCTCTAACATAAAATTTTATACCTGGAAACAAATCGATATTGATCTTCACATTTCTGCCTGAAGGCAATCCAGGTAAACTTTCAGGGAAAACATTGAAAAAGTGTCCAATCCCTTTTTCATTTTTCATATTAGTAGGAGCAATATTATGTGGTACCGCATAAGATGAGTACCCTTGTAACCTTCTGATAACAATCTCTTTGCTCTCACAGCAATGTTAACGGCCTAACTCAATCCACTTTGCCTACTTACAAAAGTAATCTCTAGTCATCCAGACCGATGGAAAATAACATATAATCAATTCAACATTCGGCTATAAACATAACTCATACTCTTTCATTCTAATCAACTCAGCCCTCGGCTGCATATATAACTCATAATCAACTCATCATATCATGTATATCTTGCACACATTCAGTACCACCTCGCGTGGTCTGCAACTCATCACTGTATATAACCTAATATGCTCTAGAATAACATCGAAATCCACAATCTAATGAAACAAAAATAGCTGGCAACAATACATACTCTACTATTACTGAGCACTCTAAATAAGTACGATACTAACATAGGATAACCTATCGGTTTACTTGCTTAACGAATCCACGAATAAGTTATTAATATTACGGTCTGCAGCCCGCAATACTGATAAATCATCGTTGTCTCGATAAGTAAGCAACAACTCTCGAGGGTGTAATATTACTATTTTGCCACTCATTAGGAAATACATACACACGTCTCAACCGCGTTTATTTACTACTTTCAAGGCAATAACATTAATAACGTAAAATTTCTACATTAACAACAAATAGACTTTAGATAAAACATTAAGAATAATTATCGTACTCCTAATCAAATCCGAATAATTCTGAGTATCTTGCAGTGATGTGTGGTTAACACATCCCTGGCTTGTTGTCGTCTCCCACAACCTCTATTAGTGTAAATACTTCGCTCAAGTACACCACGACCTAACTGACCATAATTAATAGATCCAGGAACTTGTTGGATAGGCGCTAGTTGTGGCAAAGAAGACTGCTAGGGCTTCTGTTGGCTTTGGACATAATTTACAGTTCTATGTCCCATCTATCCACTTGTAAAGTGTCCACTGCTTTCTCGCCTTCATTCTTAAAGGTGTCCATTATTGTACCTACAGCACAAAGGTACATTTCCTTTACCAAAATCACCTTGTCTCTGAGATCTGGGATTACCAATACATCTATCACTTTGACTTTGACCAATGGCATTAAAACCCCAGTTGGAAGAATTAGCTCTAGCTTCACTTCTCTTGAAGCTCTGAATCTTTCTATATTCCTGATATGACGAATCATTCACTTTATCGTCCTCTTTTGATTCCCATTCTTTTATCATTCTTCTTTACTCTCGATGAACATGTTCTCAGAGTCCTCAAGGCTCAACAATATCTTGTATATTCCTGGTAAGAATTACAATGGATAGTGGTCACCCAAAATACCACTGCCTTATGCCACCCAGCCTAAAACAATATAACACTTCAATCAAAATAGCAGCAATATTCGAATGGGACGAGGCAAGTCTGAGAACTTTTTATAATATTCATTGATCGTCAGCTTTCCTTGTCTCACATTTGCAAACTCTTGCTTTCTACCATCATAAGATGCCGAAGGAATAATTCTTTTCTTTAAACAAGTCCTTAAACAATTCTCAATCGGCTGTTTCCTCCGGTGACAACGAATTATACTCCTGTTTCCACCAGGATACAAGTTCATAATTCAAACCAGGTAATCGTCTCAACCCTTCTGTCAAAAGGAAGATTCCTTTGACTTGCATAATCCAAAACATCTTTTCCAAATGATTAATCCATCACTTTGCTCCCTTAGGTCCATCATTTTTCCATAAGGTGATTCAAATTCAACTCATAACCCATCTTAAAATGTCCCTTTTAGATAATATACTGAATCACCAAAATAATAGTTTCCCCTAATAGCTAAATCAGGGAGACTAAGTTCCTCTAACTACGTGGTTTGCTACGAGGCGGTGTAGTTCTGACAGAATTCACTAGAACTTCTCAAGATGTCCAAGATTGAAACTAGGCTCTGATACCAACTGACACACCCCGTCCCGAAAGAGGGCATGCTGGCCGTCACGTGAGAGTGACGTAACCATTTACACAGTACGGAAGCTTTAAAATATACAACTTCTAAGATGAACCACCCGAAGGTGAGTTCTCATTTGGTCCATTCTGTCAGAACACCGTTGAATTTCCTCGTACTCACCACACCTTTGCAATTCTTGAACCTGGAGGGGCGCAAAACCAAAATTGAGTGGGTCAGCAAAACAAACTTATTCAGAACTTTCTTTTCCCTTTAAATATACTAACCCCTCGCTGTAAAACAAGTATAGTTTCCCAGAGAAATAAACATATATACGTATGTATAAATATGCCAACATGCTCAAGGGTATATCATTCATGCTCAAGAATATGCCATGTCGGAAACTCATAATGAAATGTAAATGCTCAAGCATAATTCACATCAATAACATATAATCTGGCAGCCGGGAGTCACCTAACGTGACCTGTACGGCTGCAGATAGAGCTCTAATCTCAACTCAATATTTGAATCTGCACACGAGTCGGAACCACCTAACGTGGTCTGTACGACAGGACTGGGTGTAATATATACGCTTTAGTGCTACGATCACGTGAAGACTGTGCGAATAATCGCGGGTCACCTACGAGTCGGAACCACCTAATGTGGTCTGTACGATAAGGCTTGCACCTAACTTGGATCCAAGGCGAGCGTGTGGTGCAGGTGAACATCACGTGAAGGACTATGCCCTGGCCTTGGGCGGGAGCACTAACACCGGGGGTGCAGATTATGAGCTCTCTAAGCATCTCAAACTACTACTGAAATACAAACATGAATACCACTTACCTGGCACTTACCTGTGCGTCCACAGCACCAAATACACATATATAAATGTATGCCACTACTAATGCATGTGATGATAGTATTTCAATCGTATCCCAAACGTATTTCATACGTATATCAAATGTATTTGAAATGTAGCTTACCTGGGCCTCCTCAGCACCATGCAACAGTATGCATAATTATGGTAATGCACATATTAAAATATGATGCATATATGACAGGATATTTAATTCGTATTTCTTTTAAAATACGTCAAGCATACGTATATATATATACTGAAAAATAACTGCCCACTCACTGATCACATCGACGTCTCATAGGTCCCTGAACCTCCCCTAGCTTGGTTACATTCTTCCTCTGTATAATTTTCACCTATACAAAAAGTAACCAAATTGACGTTATTTAACGCACATACACCAAACATTCGTCCATAACTTTCTCATACGTTGCTCAATTTGGGTGTATGAATATACCACGGTGATCTACACGACGTCACGAACGCGTGACAATTTTCAGAACTCAATTTGGAGCTCTCACGCGTCCCCACGCGCCCTGTTCACGCGCTGCCCACGCGCGCGTCTTCTTCCTCGCGTCGCCGGACTGGTTTCGCCGGCGGTGAGTGTTTTGCCGGAATTTCTGGGTAAACTTCAAAGTGTCATAACTTCTTTATTTCTTAACCATTTTCGACGTACTATATATCAAAATGAAGGTATTGACGAGACGAACAGATCCATACCTGCCTTGACCCCTAACTCGCCGTGGATTCGCCGGAAAAACCCTCGAAAGCTCCGGCCAACTTTGACCACGATGATCCCGACGTCCAATTCCTTCAAACGAAGCACTCCGAGCTTCCTTAGGACCTCACCAAGCTTCCTACAAGCTTCAAAATCCCAAAAACATGCTAGTTTAAGTTTGCATGAACAGTACCTAAATCGGATTACCTCGAATCGACATGAAAACGAAGGATTTCTCACCTGAAAATGGTATGGTTGCACTCGTACGAGCTTCACGAGTTCGATGGTGTCCTTAGTTTCTTCGATCCATCAAGGTTTGGGTGATTTGTGTGTCGTCCGTACGTTTTCAGAAGGAAGAAGAAGAAATGGGAGCTCGGGAGAGAGAGAGAAGAGACAGAAAAGAGACAGAGGGAGAGGGAATCACGGGAGTGAAAGAGAGTGTGTGAGTGTGTGTGTGGTCCTACAACACTACACCACACAACACTACACGTAAATGTAACGAACTAGGGGTAAAATTGTAATTTCAAATGTACGTTTCGATATTTCCGGGATGGGATATCACAATAACTATACTTCAAAAAAACATAAGGAACTTCAATGAAAACCAAAAGCAGCACAACGAAAAATTGCCTTCTCCAAACACTCGATCAAATAAGCTCAAAACCTAATCAAAATCTTCAAAACAAAAAAACCGTGACTGAAAAAACAGGAACAATCCAAAAAAACTAAATGCGACCAATAAAAAAAACATAAAGTTAAACTAATGCTGCACATAAATAATTGTATATATCTATGCATTTTAAAATGTAAATCTATAATAAATAAAATTGATGCAGCACAAATATCTGTAACACAGTGCAAAACAAAAAACGCCAACAAGGATGCTACCCACTTATCTGCATAATAAAACTGATGATGCACACTTATATGCAAATAAAATAACTGATGTTGCACAATTTTCTAATCCATAGTTCTTTAAATAAATATTTATATAAATTGATGTTGCACTTCTGGTATTATGTAGATTAAATAAAACTGAAGCTGCACAATTTTCTAATCCAGTCTTTTAAATAAATATTTATATAAATTGATGTTGCACAAATATTATGTTAATTAAATAAAACTGATGCTGCATAAGTATCCCCCCCAACAAAACTTATGTCAATTGATTAAGATTCTATGAGTTGATACTGCACAAGTATTACGTTAAAAATTAATAATTATATAAAAGTGATGATGCACACTTATGTTGCACACGTATTACGTTAAGAATTAATGTTTATATAAACTGATGCTGCACAGTGATGCTGCACACGTATTACGTTGAAAAATATATTTCTCATTAATGGTTACAAACGTTGGCTAGATATATTTCTCTTACATATCATGTAAATTCACATGTTATAAAAATTCTAAAATCTGCCAAAAGACCACACACCTATTGCCATATGCTTTTATTCCTTGTCATAACCACGCTCACATACTAGAAAATGATAATTTTATAAAAGATTCAACACCTATAGCCATGTGCTTTAAGTTGACAATCGATCATTTAATTGCACCTTCTCACAGAGAACAAATTGAATTTAAAGGCACACCCATCAGTGTGTTCATGTAATTATAATATTGTACGTATGGGTTACAAGTTTGAAAGTTTTATTTTCTGTGCTATAAGAAGTAATGTTTAAATTATATGAGTTTTGGCTTTATTATTTTTTAATGAGCAAATCAATGAGATCAGCTATTGACTAAATCTTGCGTCACGCCAATAGGATCAGCCGTGTTCATATGCTCAATATTATCCTCGTCTGGTGCTTTATGAAAGTTGACAATAAATCAATCGTTCATTTAGTCGCACTTCCAGTTTCTCGAAGAGAATAAATTGTTGTTGTGAAGCCAACCTAATACTGTCATTTATAAACAAATAGTAAAAGAAACCAACTTAATACTATCATTTTGTGGTTTCAAGATGATTTTGCTACTCACACGCAAGGGTGGGGCTTGACCGTTGAAGATCAACACCAGCCCAATTGGTGTTTGGATTCTAGAAAACTCTAGCAAATACAGTAGCAAGCTTCGAAGGCAGAAGCTTCTAGAAGACTTGCACTTTGTCCAGTTGCAAATGAACTAGATTTTTCTAGTTCAAATCTGCATGTAAGGTGGCGGTGCATGCATTGAAAATGCTAGACAATTCTAGAACCAAAGTATAACTAGAAGGTTAGTTAAAATATGAAGCCTTTTTCGGTGGGCTGTTTAAATTCTTATAGATAGGAAAGCATGTTTTGAGCTAAGGATCACACTCACGACAACCAAATTCAATCATCAAGAGAGAAGACAAGAGAGATCTTCCCAATCCCAGTTATTCAGTACAACATGGCTCTACCTGTACTACCAAGCCCCTTTTTGTTTAAAGTCAAGCGTGTCGGACCACCTGACAACAATAACCAAATCACGCGCTACTGATTACGCTACTTGCAAAGCGACCTTTTAACAAGGCCATTCATTCAAAATAGATTTGAATTACGTCACTACCAAAAAAACCCCGACTCCCAAGGGGTGGATATGTACTCAGTCTGCGATGATAAATGTAAATGTTAATGATCATTATGCATGATGTTTGTGGGTTGTGTCTCTGAAAACCCTCACGAGACTTTAATCTTCTAATTTGGATCACTTATGGGTTTAAAAGGCTTATTGCATGCGTAAATGCAATCGTGTTCCCCACAAAAATGGCATTAGCTTTCATAACTACCTTTTTCTTTGTTTTTGGTTGTTTTAATGAGTTTATTCTGATGGTTCAGAAGGCGATCGTGGAGTTTGGAAGATGAGAATGCAGTTGCTTCTCAAAAACTATTAAGAATATATTGTAATTAATGTATAATATTGTTGCTGGAACCAAGAAGTATGGACTGTCAGTTTTCTATCTCCACATCATGTGTGGTCTTCGACAAGACAAGCACGGGCAGCATGGAGATGGTTATGGACTTGTTAGTATTATATGTCCTCAAGCACATGCAGCACGGGCAGCATGGAGATGGTTATGGACTTGTTAGTATTATATGTCTTCTCAGTTTTTTTATCTTTGTATTGTCCCAAGAGTTTTGTATAGGGATGGTTGGTTGTAACCGGTTCTTGACTACTCATATATATGAGTTAGTTGTTAACTCTTAAGATATGAAATATTCAGCCATATTATTCCTATCAATCCCAGGAACTACCTAGCTCTTTCTTAATTTGGTATCAGCACAGGCTCTTCGATCCACTTTATCAAACCCTAGCAAAATTACAAACACCATGACAGACAATCCCAACACAAACAACAACCCTAGTATGGATTTATCACATCCATACTATGTTCATCCTTCAGATCACCCTGGCCATGTGCTTGTTTCTGAAAAATTGAATGGCACCAATTATTCCTCCTGGAGCAAGTCTATGCTTCATGCCTTACGAGCCAAAAATAAAATTGGATTCATTGATGGATCCATTAAACCCCCTCCCGAAGATGAAAAACCAGGTGATTATGCCCTATGGGCACGCTGCAACAGCATGATGCTATCATGGATTTCGAATTCGGTAGAGTCTCATCTCTCGACCGGAGTTGTCCATGCCGAATCTGCATACACGATTTGGGAGGATTTCAAGCATCAATTTTCCCAGCAAAACACACCAACAATTTACCAAATCCAGAAACAGATTGCTTCTCTATCACAAGGCTCCTTCACCGTCTCAAAGTACTTTACAGAACTCAAGCATCTCTGGACTCAACTCGATGCATATGAAGACCCCATCATCTGCAACCTGATGGATAAGCATCATGAGCAACGAGAAAAATACCGAATTATGCAATTTCTTATGGGCCTTAACGATGTTCATGACACTGTTCGCACCAGCATTCTCATGATGACGCCTTTGCCCAATATTCATCAAGCTTATTCCTTTGTCAGCAATCACGAACAACAACGCCAGTTGACGTCGGAACAACGCCAACAATCGCCATCTGATAATTTTTCCCTTGCTGCTGCAGCACAAACCCGTTCTGACCAGCGCTGTGATCATGCTCTCTCTTTGCTTTCTTCTGGTAATGGGAACGCTTATGCAAATGTCGCAGGTCCGAATTCTTTTTCTGTTACTTCCATTAATTCTGTGTTTACTAAGCCATGGATCTTGGATAGTGGAGCTACAGACCATATCGTTTCTGATTCCACTGTATTTACTACCATCAAACCTCCATCTATACCCGTTGTTAATTTGCCTACTGGTTCTTCAATCCCAATCACTTGTACTGGCACAGTACCATTTAATTCTGATATCACTTTAGCCGATGTCTTGTGTGTTCCATCTTTTAATCTCAATCTCATGTCCGCTAGCAAAGTCACTGACTCTCTCAATTGTTGTGCCATTTTGTTTCCTACCTTTTGTGTTTTGCAGGACTTGGCTTCAGGGAAGATGATTGGTTCAGGTAAGATGCGTGATGGTCTTTACTACATGTCACCTATACACCGGACACCTACCTCTCATCAAGTTTCCCATCCTTCCCATTTATGGCACCAACGACTTGGGCATCCATCCCCTTCTCGTCTCAAATTAGCTTCTTCTTTATTATTTTCTCATGCTATTTCCTTTGACAATAATTGTAGTGTCTGTCCTTTGGCCAAACAGACAAGACTTCCGTTTTCTTTAAGTTCAATATCGACTCATGCACCATTTGTTTTATTACATTGTGACATATGGGGTCCTTACAAAATTCCCACTCACTCTGGGGCTCGTTTCTTTCTTACAATTGTGGACGATTTTAGTCGATGCACTTGGGTGTTTTTAATGTCTCACAAATCTGAGACACAACATCTTTTAAGATCCTTTATCACATTTGTTCACACTCAATTCCATGCCACAGTTAAAACCATCAGAGTAGACAATGGGTCTGAATTCCTATCCATGAGGGATTATTTTCAATCTAATGGGATCGAACTTCAACGCACTTGCGTTTACACCCCCCAACAAAATGGGGTTGTTGAACGCAAACATCGCCATATTCTTACAGTGGCACGTGCTTTACGCATTCAATCCAACATCCCCCTCATATTTTGGGGTGATTGCGTACTCACTGCCGTATACCTCATCAACCGTTTACCTTCTCCGTTACTTTCCCACAAATCACCCTTTGAACTATTATACAAACGTCCACCATCCCTTGAGCATCTACGTGTTTTTGGATGTCTCAGTTATGCTACCGTTGTCCACCCTACCCACAAATTTGAACCTAGAGCTCACCGGTGTGTATTCGTTGGCTATCCCACAGGTCACAAAGGGTATAAACTTTACAACTTGGACACTAAAAAAATTTTGATCAGCCGTGATGTAATATTTCATGAGACTTCATTCCCATTTTCTAATCTTTCACCTCATGATTCTCCTACCACTGCCCTTAACCCCATACCTCAGGACCCCACACCTTTTTCTCCCATTTCCCATTTCCCTCCACCGCTTCATGCACCTGCCAACACCATTGATCAACCTCCTACCTTAACCCCACCTGGCGCTGACCCCACTACTCCCCATTCCCATGCCGACACTCCCACTCCCAATATCCCACATGGTCCTTCCTCCACCGCCATCCATCCACAACCCGTGCCCACCTCTCCTCCATTACTACACGTCCCCACCCAACCTGCATCCCCTAATGCCTCCCATCCCGACCCTGATATTCCCATATCTTCACCACCCATTCTCCCTTCTCTCAGGCATTCCACTCGTCCCAAACAGCCACCGACATGGACTAAAGACTACCACCTGTCTCACCACGTCAATCATTCTTCTCTGGCACCACGTTCTGCAAAAGGTACCCGTTATCCCATATCTCATTTTCTTTCCAACTCTCGTTTCTCTTCTGTTCATTGCTCTTTTTTAGCTAACATTACAGGTCCATCTGAGCCCACCACATATGCTGAAGCTATCCTTGATTCGAACTAGCAACAAGCTATGCATACTGAATTAGATGCGTTACAACGTAATCACACTTGGGACTTAGTTCCCCTTCCTGCTGGTCATAAACCTATCGGCTCCAAATGGGTTTTCAAAAAGAAGTACAAGTCTGACGGTTCTCTTGATCGTTACAAGGCTCGTGTTGTTGCAAAAGGATACACACAGGTTGAGGGAGTTGATTACCAAGAAACTTTTTCACCCACTGCCAAACTCACTACTCTGCGTTGTCTCCTTACCGTTGATGCTGCCCGTACTTGGTTCATTCACCAGTTAGATGTTCAGAATGCCTTTCTTCATGGCACTCTTCATGAAGAGGTCTACATGGAACCCCCTCCAGGTCTTCGCCGACAGGGGGAGAATCCTGTATGTCAGCTCAAAAAATCCCTTTAAGGACTCAAACAGGCATCTAGAACTTGGTTCACCACCTTTTCAGACGCTATTCAAAAAGCCGGATATCATCAATCAAAAGCGGATTATTCCCTGTTCACCAAGGTTCAAGGTACTTCAATCACTGTTGTTCTTATTTATGTTGATGACATACTTATCACAGGAAATAATATCCAAGAGATGGAACAACTCAAAGCCTTTCTTCTCAAACGCTTCCGCATCAAAGACCTTGGCGATCTAAAGTATTTTCTGGGTATTGAGTTCGCACGCTCGGAAAAGGGAATTTTTATGTCACAACGAAAATATGCACTCGATATTCTTCAAGACTCAGAGTTACTTGGTGCACGGCCAGATCCTTTTCCAATGGAACAAAACTTAGCACTTACACCCACAGATGGAGCATTGTTGAATGATCCAACTAAATACAGAAGGTTAGTTGGGAGATTGATATATCTCACTGTTACTAGACCGGACATCGTTTATCCCGTTCGTACTTTGAGCCAATTTATGCACGAGCCACGAAAACCGCATTGGGATGCAGCTATGCGAATCCTTAGATATATCAAAGGCACTCCGGGTCAAGGTCTACTATTTTCAGCCAACAATAATCTAGACTTGAAAGCTTTTTGTGATTCTGATTGGGGAAGATGTCGTGCCACGAGAAGATCAGTTACGGGATATTGTATTTTTCTTGGCAATTCACTTATTTCTTGGAAGTCTAAGAAGCAAGATAATGTGTCAAGGTCATCAGCTGAGGCGGAATACCGTGCTATGGCAAATACTTGCCTAGAAATAACTTGGCTGCGATACATATTACAAGATTTACGAGTTCCCCAGAAAACTCCCGCTTCGTTATTTTGTGATAATCAGGCAGCTTTGTACATCGCAGCAAATCCTGTTTTTCACGAACGTACCAAGCATATTGAGATAGATTGCCATATTGTTCGAGAAAAATTACAAGCTGGTATAATTCATCCTATGTATGTGCCTACACTCCTCCAGTTAGCTGATATTTTTACGAAGGCTTTAGGGAAGGATCAATTTGTGAAACTGCGAGACAAGTTAGGCGTTCATAATCTTCACTCTCCAACTTGAGGGGGAGTATTAAGAATATATTGTAATTAATGTATAATATTGTTGCTGGAACCAAGAAGTATGGACTGTCAGTTTTCTATCTCCACATCATGTGTGGTCTTCGACAAGACAAGCACGGGCAGCATGGAGATGGTTATGGACTTGTTAGTATTATATGTCCTCAAGCACATGCAGCACGGGCAGCATGGAGATGGTTATGGACTTGTTAGTATTATATGTCTTCTCAGTTTTTTTATCTTTGTATTGTCCCAAGAGTTTTGTATAGGGATGGTTGGTTGTAACCGGTTCTTGACTACTCATATATATGAGTTAGTTGTTAACTCTTAAGATATAAAATATTCAGCCATATTATTCCTATCAATCCCAGGAACTACCTAGCTCTTTCTTAATTAAAACATGATCTTTTTTTTTCATCGGTGGAGTCTACAGCTCGACAACTTGTACGCGATATCCTTGAGCTACGAGAAGGCAATCGTGCCCTTGGAACCTTTGATGTTTCTGTTAAATACAAGGTATATAATTAATACTTAACATGTAATGTAGTGTGGTATATGTGCTTATATATTCTCGGTTAGGAGTTGTAGCGGTTTTATATGCGCTCAAGTGCTGATCAGTTAAAGATTTGTTATTTTAGTACCCAGTTAGAAGTTTTGGCGGACGTGACAAATACAAGAGACCGCTATGGATAACCAGTGCACTAAAAAAGCCCTCTGTGGTGAGTCTTAGGAGTTCATCATTTTCCTTTTAAAATTTCTTGTATAACAATCCACAGAAATGCAAGGTAAAAACTTCCTTCGTTGTTATTGTTTCATATGAACAGAGTGTGCAAGAAATGAGAATGTTATTGACGAGTGTCCTGAGTATCAAGTGAAAAGTACCTGGGCAAGAGGCAACATGTAAGCCAGAGTCTTGCCGGAGCCAGTGTGTGAACCTAAGACCACAGTCTTCACTTCCAACACCGCCGGAATCCCAATGCACTGGATTTCAGTGGGAACCTCAATCCCCGTATCTCGCACCGCCGCCATGACCTCCTCGCTCACACCCAACTCCCCAAAACTCCCAGCCTCCCTCTTTTTCCTACTCTCCGACCTCACCAACCCCTTATCGCTCTGCCTCTGGGCATCCCCGATTGAATTTCCGCCGCCGGTTTTGGCTTGGGGCTTGGCATTGCTCTTGAGATGTCGCAGCCGCAGCCTCTCGAGAAGCAACGAGTGCTTCTGGGGTTGGGCTACCTCGTCTCCGAAATCAACCGCGCCGGCAGGGCTGGCGGTGGTTGTTGTGGCTATGGCGGTGCAAAGAGGCCTAAACCCGTTAAAACCCTGGTGGGTTTGATGAGAGAGAAGCGTTCGGCGGCCGGGAGACGAGATAAGGCGAAGAGGTTTGAGGAGAAGGAGAAAGTGATGAGTGTTCTTGATACTCCTCCCATGGCGTTTTTCCTTGCAATTCAAATTTTTGGTTCACTCAGAAATGGTGGATAACTGTGTCATAAAACCCTCCCATGGTCGCCCGACAATACAAACCCGGAAACCAGATTGAGCGGGTTGGAAGGACAGCTCAATCCTAACCCCATTTACAATACGGATTCGGGTACTCAAGTATCCAACCCAAGCCAAGCCGGATCCGATTCTGCCTAACTTGGTGAATTCGATACATTGCTTTTATCTTAACTAGTATGTCATCGATATTGGATTAGTGTTTTTTTATTTATTATTGTTTAAGTGCATCGTTATTTTTATACTAAGGGAAGAGAAATTTGGTTGAATCGCACAATAACCAGCCTAATTTGATATCGAATTCATTATCACAAGATTCAAACCTAACATCACTCACTTCCAATAATTTAATTTATGATCACTTAAACCAATTTTCTATTTTAATTAACCATGACAACAACAATTTAATTATAAAAACTTATCAAACACCTTGGCATTATTTCTCAAATAGTTAGTAATTTTATTTCGCATTCGATTATTTTCACAACACAACAACACCTTGTTTTTCTTTAAGAGCATGCAACATGTGGGTGTCCACCCACATGAACATCAAAACCTTGGACCCCATTCGAGAACACGAAAACATGCACAGGGAGTTCTTGTACCGACTCCAAAAAAGTCACTATGAACAAACGAATGCAACAATCCATTGTATGCAACCGAGCATTCGAAAAGATAATCAAATCCTGGGAATTAAACACTAGGGCATCGCCATCTTTGTTCCGGTTTTGTCATCTGCACTCAGACTCCTGTGTTTTTGTTACTGCCGGAGTCGAAGTTGTCGGGGGTTGGGTTGTTCATGCATCCGAACTTACACTAGACCAAGTTGGTGATTGCTACATAAAATTTTATCATCTTGATACTACTCCTCCGGGCGGAGTTTTCTGAATTTAACATAAATTCTTCCTTCCCTCTGTTTTCTCAATTCCTTATTTCTTATCTGCATTCTCAAAAGATCTACACCAGCAGCCAACAGTTCCAAGAAAGCATCTTGCATGCTAAAAAGAAAACAAGAAAACCGGTCTTCACATCACGATACCACAACATTAAATGTTAGGAAGAAAAAGAAAATGACACTGCGGAATTAATCGATGCATACATATGCAGTCTAAAATGGTGAATATATATATTCAGTAAGCGTGCTCATGTATTTGAACCAGCTAAACTTTGTTCAAACATCGTACGCGTGCTCATGTATTTGAACCAGCTACACTCTGTTCAAACATCGTATGAAGTACATGCTCGAAAGTGAACCAATCATCTCCATATCTGATCACTTCCTAAACTACGAGTAAATTACTTTCATCATCGTGGCAGCTAAAATCAAATCACTTATACAGCTCCGGCTTCAAAACACCTATGTACGGCAAGTTCCTGTAACGTTCAGCAAAGTCCATTCCATAGCCCACCACAAAGTAATCTGGACACTGCAGAGACAAATAAACAGACAAGTTTGATAGCGTATAAATGAATTTCCAAAGCCCAAAAAACTTCAGACTTACAAGACAAGAAACAATACAAAACGTTCACCTGTAATACTCAGGCATACAAGTCCAACACTTGCGAAGAACGCATTACTTTAAATCAAGTTCATTTTCAGAGCTTCTAAGAGTTCCACATAGAAAATCAATACGATGATGCCATGACATCTATATATAAATTCTCAGCCGTTAGATTATAGATCATCTGAGTCACCGCCACGTGATTTAAAGGATGAAAAACATGTCTGGATTCAAGTACTTAATTTGAGAATATCCTACACACACGAGGAAAGTTCTCATGGGAAGCAGTCTCGCAACATATAACATTACTCCATATAACATACATATACCCAAAATAGGTAATGATTCTGTAACTTTTCTATGATAACAGTCTTGACCAGCTTAGACCAATAAAGGCCGGGTAGGGGCGATCGACCTCACAAGGCATTTTTGTTAGCTATTCCTCTTCATTCACATTTGTATAAAATGCATTTTCTAAATCATGTATCGATGATTGATTGTACAAAGAATGTAAACGATTTTCGTGCAAACGCATTAAGCAGTCCAAATAATTATCCATCGAAAGAAGACCGAATCAATCAAGCATCAAATGCGGGGTTCCTCTAAACAGTTTTCAGAGTAATATACCATTGTTTGCAACAGATTCAATGCAGCTAAAGACTATAAATGGGGAAGAAGAAACGGATTTGACCTCGAAACCGCGGTAGAATTTTCCCTTGCTGAGAAGCTGAAAATCAACCTTCCGTCTCGATGGTTTATCCAGAAATGTGCACACCGACACAGACGAAGCACCTTTCGATTCCATGTGCGCAATCAGATGCGCGATTGTAGTCCCCGTATCCACTATGTCCTCAACCTAAAAGACACAGGAAAGGGCGTCGCGTTTAGGAACAACATGAAGTTACAATTACAACTGTGGATAGAGTTGCAGTCTTGCAGAGAATAGGGTAAGGAAGGAGGGCGTACCAGGACGACGTGGCGGCCGGTGACGTCGAGCTTCAAGTCAAAGGAAATCGTGGGGGAGCCACTGGACAGGGTCCCGGAGCCGTAGGATTCGGCGCGGATGAAGTCGACGGTGACGGGGAGGGTGATTTGGCGGGCCAAGTCGGCGAGGAAGAGAAAGGCGCCGGTGGCGACGCCTACGAGGGCAGGGGGTTCGGAGAAGGGGGAGAGGTCGGTGGAGATCTGGGCGGCGAGGTCGAAGACACGGGTGGCGATTTGGTCCGGAGTCCAGAGGACCCTCTCTATGTGAGAGTCCAAGGACATGGAAGCGGGCAATGGGCATTTGGGAAGGAAATAGGTTCTAATAGGGTTTTGGAAAGGAATCAGGTTCTAACAGGGTTTTGGAAAGGAATTAGGTTCTAACAGGGTTTTTATTAAAATTTTAGATTCGATTATCGTGAAAAGCAGATTTGAATTATATATTATGAGACGTAATCTACTCTGTTATCCTTTAATGTAAATGTTGTCACTCACTTGTCACATTTTATCAATCTCCACTATGATTTTGGGTGCTCTTGATGTCACACAACTAGCTAATTTCATTCTCAACTGTCTAGTTGTACTTTTACACGTTAAAAATTTGTTAATTAAACCAAGTCCAATGGCTAAATACGAAATCTAGCCCTTTAAATTGACAATATTCAAAAAATTCAGTATTCTAATTTTTGTTGTTGTTTTAATGGTGTGATAGATGACAATAAAAGGTGTTACGTGACTAGTTTTTATTGTTTATCATTTTCCTTCTAACTAACTCCTTAAAGAGCTTTGAGCAATTACTAGTTTCTTTGAAGAGCCCTGAACTATTTTAGCCTAGACTACATGTTTGTTCCATTGAGGCTTATTTTTAGCTAACTCCCTAAAACTTAATTTTAATTTCACTTTGTCCTCTGTAACTCAAAAGTCGTCATTTTAATCATTGAAACTCAAAATTTGATTATAAACCTTCATTATGCGTTAACATTCAATAAACAAAAAATATTATAATTGAGTTTTATAGCGTAAAATGATTAAATTCACAAAAAATATTATAAACCTCCCATGTGCATTAACATCCCATATAACGGAATTAACAAAATTAAGGTAATGTGAAGCGACTTTTGAGTTTTATAAAGTAAAATAACGATTTTTGAGTTTTGGGGAACAAAATAGGATTCAAAATCGAGTTATAGGAAGCAAAGTGAAGCAAATTTTGAATTTTAAATAATAAAATAATAACTTTTAAGTTACAAGCGATAAAATAAGATTAAAATCGAGTTTTTGTGGACATGGCGAAATACAAGCCTTCCATTAAAATGACTTTTGTCATTTGGTATTTGCACGAATTAGGCATATGCTGCATCTCAACTTTTATTACATCAGAGCATCTTCTTTAGGGAATTTTTAAGGTCAATTTATACTTTGATGATGTAGACCTGCCTAGCCATTTGCATTGTTTTTAAAAACTAGTTAAAACTATTATTATTTTAGTATATTTATACCTTGCTTGGTGGGGAGGATTGTACAACATTTGTTTGTGATTAAAATATTCATAACAAAACCCTCCCAATTGGAGAAGTTTTTGTGCGAGGCAACCGGGCTCTACTGTTGATTTTGAGTGGGAAATAATTCATATCCATATGTGAATGCTGCACAACTATTTCTTATTTTTCGTTTTTTGAACCCCACCCACGTGAATGCTAGTTATTCTTGTAATGTTTTTTATTTTTTATTTTGCACATTTGGGAACTCAACGTTAGAAATAGTTTTTTAATTACGAAAATTAACGAAAAGGGTTTGAAAACTTTGAGTTTTAATGATAAAGACAAAATAAAGGATAAAGTGAATAGTACGAGGATTGACTTTTTAGTGTAAAAATGTGGTTTTTCGTTAAAGTGAACTGTACTGTAGGTTTTTTTTGTTAAAACTCCATTTTTAATTTTTATCAACGACCACAATACTCCAACAAAATAAATAACGAGTTTTCAATATTTTAATCTCAACATTTAAGGATTATATTATAAAAACCTCTTGTTGCAAACAATACTCCTTTAAAAACTCGAATATTCTCTTGAAATCTCTAAAAATAAGTCCCTATTTGTGTTTCTATTCATGTACCAAAAGCTTTGCTCACCCATTTGGAAAATATGATTGCGCTAATTGGCTTGAAGTTGAAGAAGATTAAATGACAGAGATAAGAAAATATATTTTTGATTTGAAAAAAAAAATATCAAATCAAAAATATATTTTCGATTTCTGCTCTATTTTGTTTTATGAATAATCAGACAATTCAAATTTAAATATAACGATTAAAATAAAATTAAAAGATTATTTCCCTCAAAACTCTACAAATACTTAAATACTCCTCTCTGAGGGATTTTGAATCCCCAAAATTTGGCGCCCAAACCCCAAATCAAAACGCCGCCAAAATTTTCAGTAATACCAAAATCCCACATCGACTTGTGAAATCAGAAAGCAGAGAAGAAAATGCCGACCGTGTTCATCGCAGTTCAGTGCTGCCAATGCTTCACCATGCAGGTATGTACATGCGTGTGTATATGTATGTATGTGTGTGTGTACGAACACTTGAAGCTGAAACTTGATGCTTTTGTTTGGCGATGAATGCCGATTAAATTTGCAGGTGAAGCAGAGGAACAAAAGCAACAAGTGGACATGCGCCGTCTGCAATCAGAAGCAGTCCGTCCGCCTAGTGTTTGCTCAAGGTCCCATGGCCAAAGACCTCCGCCTCTTCATCCAGTCCTCCAACATGTCTCGCCAGTTCGCCCAGCAAACCAATGATCAACAGCAACAGCGGCAAGAACAAGATACTCTTATTTCTTCCGATTGCTCGTACAAGACTGAAAAGAGAAGACGAAATGACTGGACCCAGTACCTGGACCCTGAGGACAGTGATCGGGGCGCCAACGTGAAGCCAGAAGACGAAGCAGGTAATGAGATGTTTTGGGTTATGGTTGAGGTTTGAAATTGGGGAAAAGAGAGGGGAATTCTAACGTGTTTATCGGTTGATTGGTTTCGGTGCAGGTTCTGGTTTTGAGCCTGAGATTGTAACACAGTTTCCGGCGGAGTTGTGGAAGAAAGCAAAGCTGAGCAAATATGGTGTAGATGAGCTGCACAGTCACAAACCAGTTTTCTCTAAGAGGAATTTCAACAAACATGTCATCTCCCTTCCACAAGGTATATTTAAGTAAGCTTTTCTCTTGAGCCCTCTTTTCTTGGTCCAGACCATTGAATTAGCGACTAAAAGTATTCATTGTGAGAGGGATTAGTGAAGTAATACGGATGGATTATGTCGTATGAATTTCGTAATTGGAAATCGTAATAAGAATGCATGGCAACGAGAGCAATTGCGAAGCATAGCGGCGAGTAAGTAGAAGGATCATTCCATCGGACTATGATTAACGTGAATGCATACTGAATGACAGACACAGAGCAGGTGAAGTGCGAGCTGACAAACACCAAGGAGAGTTCACAAGTACAGAGGCATTTTATAGCAAGAGATGAGCAGGAACCGAGACGAACATGTCAGGCTACAAAGGGTACACTAACTGGTGCTTCTAAATGGAGTGACTATGTAACCCAAGACGAGGATGACGATTGCAGCTTGCGACTCATTACAAGGAGAAAACATGCAGACAATGCAGGCCAATGCAGCAATGAGATTGACAAGACAACAACAAACTATGGGACAGTTCTGGCAAACGATGAGACGGTAGAAGATGACATTCATCCTGATTTCCTGTAAGCTTGTTTCAAGAGTTAAAGAGTACAGGTTTGCGACAACATTGTCCAGCGACTGGCAAAGATCTGCTTTGATTCCAGAGGTGTTACTGCCCCCGACTGACTGTTGTTGCTTCAATGGTACTGCACTTATTCACTGAAACAAGTATAATGCATTTTTATACTGCACACAGTATTGCTTCCATGACTGCAGAAGCAGTTGCACCTATTATAAGCTTAGTTCCAATTGATGCAGTATCAGTTGCCGAGAGACCAACCCTTACGCCTCTTGACAACGATAAAATGATTACATGTACGTAAAAAATGAAGCACAATATGAAAGAGAGGGAGAGAGGTGAAAATATTCCAGCAAAAAATTCAACTTGAAATTCTAAATTAAAAATTGTCATAATAATTCTAAGAAAATGAAAGACGCTGACCAAAATTCTAGCAACTTTAGGTCCTTAAATCCCTCCATGCAAGTACCTATCAATATTCTTATGGAAGAAAAAAAATTCGACTACCAATGCAAAGTCATCTAGGCCAGTAACAAAACGGAGCCTTGGTACCCAAAAATGTGAAGAAAAAGAAGATTCACTCATTCAGATCCAATGCACCAAGCTGATCAGTAACTTCAGACTTCGTTGCAGCTTTATCCAGAACATCCATTGCCTCAGCTACCTTGGCCTTCAAAGCATCTGGAGACTCAATCAGATGGAGAACCTCCGTCTGATCCATCTCCAGCAACATCCCAGTCACCTTAGCCGTGTGTTCAGGCTCAATGCGCTCAACAAGTGGATATAGTTGTTCGCCCAGCATCTTTTCAAACACAATAATAACTAGTAAGTCTAGAATAAAAACACAAGTGGCATCAAATGCAACGCAGGTTGAAGGAGTAATAACAAGAGGGTTAAAGAACATACCAAACGCTGATTCTCTGGGGTAGCAGAAGCTAAAGCTGAAGCAAGTGTTGACATTGGCAACGGCCCAGAACGATGGATATCATTACGAGTCCCAGGCAGCCCTGCACCGTCCAGTGGCAAAGGCATCATTGGACCCACAAGACCTTGAGGAGCCAAAGATGGGTCCACTCCATTCCGCGCATTTCCCATGTATCTCAAGCCTTGATTGGAGTGACGGTGCAGTAACTGAAATTATGGTTGAGTCAGAAAATATCAAAGTTGAAGGAAAAAACTGACAATAGTGACTATCGAGCACGTGCTGCAGAACATAATGCATCGTAATCGATAATGCAATTACGCAAGTGACTATTGAGTAGGTGCTGTAGTAATGTAATGCATAATGCCCAATAATTAAATTACGCAAACCCATTAGTGGTAATGAAGTTTTGACTAAATGAAAAGAAAACTGCTATGCCAAATCAGGAAATTATTGCACCACCTGCTGCTGCTGCTGCTGCGCATGTTGGAGGTTCCCACCTCGACGTGCGCCCATTCGCTGCCCAGGTTGACCTTGCCTCTGAAGGTGGTATGGCATAATGAAATTTGGACCAACACCCGGGCGCATGCCAGGCAAGAGCTGCTGCTGGAAGCCATAACCAGCAGGCTGTTGGGGTAGAAGGCCAGGAGAACCTTGACCATAATACAATTGTTGAGGGGCAAGTCTAGGTGCCCCAGCATGATAACCAGGAAGTCCTGATGGCATCATTCCACCTGGTGCTCGGATTTGGGCAAAGCGTGCCTGAAAAAAAATGAGAAAGGTCACCTTCGTAAAGTTTCTTTGGAATAATGGATTTAAGTGACAATTGAGGCTTCGATTATCGAGAAGCAAAATATAAGATAATAAATTTAGTACTCCCGCCCTGTACATTGGAGTTAATCAGCTTTAGAAAAGGAAATCAACTTTATATAGCTATGCTTTCGGACTCAAAATGTATAAGCAGAGCCCCCCTCGTAAAGTACAACGAGCCCTATGCAGATTCTTTCTATCAAAAATGCAGAGAAATGCAATATATCCGAGGCATGTAAAATTACAATGTTAATAAATGAAAGGAAAGCCAGCACTATCTGGATCGGTTTAGTAATAATTGGTTCCGCAAAGCATTCTTTATAATTTTTATCTTCAAATGAGAACCTACAAGTATAATTCTACATTAACCAAAAAAGTTATTAAAGATTCCAAAACGATAAAAGGAAGGTGCAATGAAGAAAACTACCTGTAATCGAGCCTTTCGCTCTTCTTTGCGTTGGGCCACAGCGACATACAGAGGCTTTCGTCCAATCATCTTGCCATTCATTTCAGCCAACTGAAGAAGGGAAAAGGGAAGTTATTAACGCAAAAATTACGCAAAACTGAGGGGGGATAAAGCATTGCGGAATGTTCCAAGAATTCAGCATATAATAAAAAGCTTACGGCTTTATTGGCTTCCTCTGGAGTAGAAAATGCAACAAATCCAGAACCCTTGCTCACCCCTTGCTGATCAAGCATGACCTTGAACAAATAAAGAAAATGAACATTGTTCTTTTAATATATTATTTTTTAGGAAGCTTCGAAATAATAACTATAGCTAACCTTCCGAAAGGACCTACAAAGGAGACATAAGCAGGAAAGGCAAACCAGTATTACAGTTGAAATAAGATATACCTTGCACGATGTTATTGTTCCAAATTCAGAAAATAGCTCCTTTAGTTTTTCATCATTTATTGTGTCATCGAGATTTTTGAGATATAAATTAGCACCTTGTAGCTTCTCAAATCTACTGAGTCTTTCCTGTTCAAACTTAGCTCTCAACTCCGCCTCCCTCTCGGATTTCCTTTGAGCCCTCCCAACAAATAAAACCTTGTCACCACTAATGGTGCTCCCATTCAACTTCTCAATTGCAGCAGCTGCTGCTTCTGGCTTCTCAAAGTTAACAAAACCAAAACATCTAGACTTTCCAGAACCATCCCTCATAACAACCGCACTAGTAATGTTACCATGCTCGCCCATAATTTTCTTAAGGTCTTCATCTGTAGTTGTCTCCGACAAATTTTTCACATAAACATTAGTGAAATGTGGTGATTCATTTTGCCGATTCCTCTCCTGGCCTCGTTGAAAAAGTCCTACATAAACCAGTTTTCCATTTATCAGCATTTTATTCAGCTTCTTGATTGCCTCCTGTGCAGATTCCTCATTGTCAAACTGTACGAACCCATAGCCTTTCGATTGACCGCTGCTATCAAGTGCAACCTTGCAAGAAAGAACGTTGCCAAAGGTTGAAAAAGTGTCCAATAACGCCTTATGATCAATACTTTTGTCCAGGTTCTTAATGAATACATTGGCCTTTCCGCTCTTCCGAATGCTTGGATCTCGATGAGAGTACATAATCCTAATGGGTTTCCCATTGATTGGAGTAAAATTCAACACTTCCAGGGCATTAGCAGCTGCAAGTTAAATGGCAGAAAAATTACAGAGACCAATTCCTAATAGAAAAATATATATTTTTCCTTCAAATGACGGCCGTAATAAAATATTCACTAGTTTGTTTCATCCTATACAAGTCTCCAACTTCACCCATAAAACAAAAACAAATGTTTAAACAATAAGCAATGCGATTACAGAATCTTCCGACAAATTCACAAAAAAACGGAAACAAAATCCCACAAGCCGACAGCAACAAAAGCAAAAATTAAATTAGTAAACAAATGAGATTCACGGAACACAAAAGACAGATTGTGTGTTGAATCAAACAGGAAAACGCAGAGACAGATTACGAGAATGCGAAAAGTACGGACCGTGTTGAGGATCGCCGTAATTAACGTAGGCATAGCCGAGGGAGTGCATGCGGTTCTGATCCCGACAGACCCGAATCGAAACGATCTGCCCCATTTGGTTGAACAGATCGTACAGCTGCGCTTCGTTCACACTCGGGTCCAGATCGCCTACGTACAGCGACACGTTCCCATAAACAGCCGGAGCCGCAACCGGCGGCGCATGTTGAGCGGCCGGAGACACTGGTTGAGCCACCGGACCCGATACTACCGCCGCCATTGTCAAAAATAATCGAATAAATAATTTAAAAAATCGGAAATTAGGGAAAGGGTGAGGGTTTGCGGAGGATTCTTTGTGTTTAGAGTGATGAGTAGGGTTTCTATTGCTCGAAATGGAATGAATTTTATTTTTTGGGAAAAATTTAATGGAGAATTTGTTTTCGGGGATTTGTTTTATTTTTTATTTTTTGTTTCCTTTTCTTCTTTTTTCTCTGGAGGGGAGAGAGCGAGAGAGGGAGAGGGTGGAGAGCGGAACGTAGAGTGGCATATATACGGAGAGGGGGAGGGAGAGAGGGAGAGTGAAGCGAACCGGTGCGTTTGGGAGTTCGTACCGATTAAGGTAGGGAAGCGCACGTGTGGTAGATGATGTGGCATTCTTTGAATCTGGAATGTGAGGATGTGGCCGCGCTTTTTCTTTGCTTTACGGCTGTGCTTTGCTGCTGGCCTCCATTTTGTTGGTTACGCGTCGCCCGGGGCTTTGGACACGTATCTTTACTTTCCCAAGTGCCTTTGGGCATAAGAGCAACTCCACCCCTATCTACTTTGCGCCAGCACCCAGCGCATTTATCCACTTAATTGAACAGTAATAGACTCAATGAACAGTAATAGGCCAAAGCATCTCCACCCCAAAAAAAATGTGCTGGCACCCAGTCTAAAAAATGCGCTGGCACAAACGATCTCCACCCCTACAAAATGCGCTGGCACCCAGTCCATTTAAAATATTAAATAATTTTTTTTTATAAAATAAAAAAAATAGTTTTAATTTCGGATAGGATTTTTAACCAATCTCGTTACGTCACGTGTCATTATCCGAACGTACTATTTTATGAATAGATTTCTGCTAAGATTTTCAACCAATCCCGACAACCCACGTGTCACTTCCTGTTTACAATAATTTAGGCAAATATTGAAATGTGGTGTAAGGTGGAAGATGAGGGTTATGTATTTATAGAAAAAAAAATTAATTTTTTAAAATTTTTCTGTATTTTTTAAAAAAATTTTGACATTTTTTAATTAATTTTTAATAAATTTTAATGTTGTAATTAATCTGGACCGTTGGATTTGAAAAATAATCAAATCCAACAGCCAACACGCTGCCACGTGGCCAACGGTCAAATTTCTGACCTTTTTTTTTTGTGCACACGCCAATAAACGGACCGGCCTCTGGGTCTGTCCATTTTGGGCTGGGCTCTTGACTGGCACGGGCTGGGTGCCAGTCAATTTCGCGGGCTGGAGCAACTTCACTGCAGGCCAGGCCATTTTCTTCACTTGGTGCCAGCCCATTCTGCTAGGGCTGGACTTGCTCTAAGGAAAAGGATCCGGCGATCTTAGGGATCCAGTAATGATCTTGTACGTTTACGGTTTATCATATATCGTGCAATCATAAATTATTTTAAAATTTAAAATTTAATATAAATAATATCTAATGATTTTTGACCGCCTAATGTACGATGAATGGACAAGATCACTAGATCCCTAAGATCCTCAGGAAAATGATCACGTGAGGATCCTTTTACTTGGCATAGATCTCTGCCTTTTCGTATAAGGGTGTGATATCCATACACCCATTTTTATTTCTTTTACACTTTTTTGGTTTTCGCCCATCGGATTGGATGAATTGAAAAAGATCAACGGATAGAAATTAACAAGAGGTGTGAGAGAAGTAAAAAAGGATGTGTTATCCACACACCCCTTCGTATATTTCTCCTATTTCAAAAACTATATTTTCTTTTCAAACATTAGCGTAGAATATTGTTTTAAATTAAGAATTAGTACATGGCCCCCATAAAGTGTGTGTAAAAATCTTTTATTTTTTATTTTTTTAATTAGAGATATGTTAGAATGACATGTAGATGAGACTTTAAAAAAAACAAAATTTTAGTTGTATAAAATTACATTTCTACCAATATTTCTTATTTATATTCAGTTTTAATTAGAGAGAGAAAATGATAATTTTATAACATTTTGATTAACAATGAAGATTTTATTAATATGTATTTAAATAAAAAATAAAAAATTTTTATTAACATACCTAAAATCTCAATATGCACTCATTCTACATCTCTAATTTATTTATTCTCATTTTTTTAATATGCTTTCCGATTTTTCCCATATATATCTTTTAATGTCCTAAAATCTTGAAAATCTAATTAAATATCATTTTCATGACACAAATATTTTGGTTACTAATAGTTTTTTTTTTTTTTTTTTTTTTTTTTTTGGGTAAGGGTTATTATTAATGAATTGGCGTGTATTGCTTGGTGTAGAGATTTTTTTTTCTTACATTATTTCTTGCCTTTGCATAGCAACAATTTTGTTATGTTGAAAAGAAGGAAGAAAAATGTTGGCTGATAATCTTTGCTTTGTGTCTCATAGAAAATTTAGAAAAAAACAATTTAATTGAAATCCCAACGATCTTCTTCGTCCTCCACAACCACAGCAGCTCCGACCGCGGCTAACTTGTCGACTCCACCATCGTCAACTCGATACAAGACTCGCGCAACGACGACGCCCGTCGCGGGAGGCCATCTTCAGCAATGGCCGTCGTTCACAAGGAGGAAGACGAGTTGATCTTGCTGTAGAAGAGAGGGATTGGAGGTGGGTCGTCGGAGGGGAGAAGGATTGGTGATGGGTGCCGGAGAAGAGAAGGATCAGTGGTGGGTCGTAGTGAAATTTGGTTGTTTGTCCAGATTTAAAAAAAAAAAAAAGGTTTTCAAATGGGTAAATTATTGCTAGATAATTGTTTCTGTTTGTTCTTATATTTGGAATGAGGTGGTGATGATGAGAGCACTGGCAGCCATGGCGTGCGGGAGAGGTTGGTTGGGGACGAAGGGAATATGGGATGTTTGGATGCGTGGCTTACTTAAAAAACTGGGTGTTTGGTTGCTAGTTTAAATAAGGGAAAGTTGGACACGTGTTTTAATTTCATTTAGCCACGTCATAATCAGTAAAAAGCGAATCCTCCCTAATGAGGACCTACGTATTGTCCATTTATAATTATCTCAGTATAATTATATTTAATGAGGTTTTAAAGATATTAGGGATAATTAAAGCAGTAGAAGGGTAAAATTGAAACTACGCTAAAAATGAGAATAGATAGGTAAAAAATGTGGGAGCCACTTAGTATCACGTTTTAGTGGTATTCATTTTGGCTTGTAAGTGACAGTTCTTGTGTTCGATTCTTGCCAAATGCGAGTTTAAACCATATTATTGCTAATTCATTGTGAGGCTAAACCAACTCCTTCCCTTGATTTAGATAATATCGTTTGTTAAAAAAAAAATGTAGAAATAATATAGATTGAGATTTGGGAGTGCCACTGATAACTCCCAAATTTTTTTTGAGGTACAAGGTCTCAATTTGTTCTCTATCGTTATCAAAATTGTCTATAAGGTCTTAGTTTTTTATGATTGCATCATGAGGTTTTAAAATTGTATTAATTTACACCTTTTATCTCATTGAGTGTGTAGTAATCTATTAAATTGATATTTTTTTGTGAGTCCCTAGATGTTTATTTTATTATTATTATTATTTTAATTTTATCGGCATGGGTATGGTTATGGGCCTATGACACTGTCATTTGCATCGACTCACTTGGGGTATGAACAATGTTATAATAGTGAATGCCCGAGGTCAAAGGTACGCCGGCAAACCACCTACGTACTTTTGAGAAGTAGGCTAAGAAACGTTGATCCAAGAACACGAGCATCCCTTCAAACCCACTCGGTAAATGAGAGATTTTCAGTTTGTGTGCCGTTGTTATCAGTGTTAAACTCAGCATGACACTCAAAGAAATGTCGATGAAAGCCATGAGATGATGGCTTTTGGGAACGAGAATGATATGTGCTGACCGGAACGAGAATGATATGTGCTGACCAGAAAGGGTAGTTGGTATGATCTAACTTAATAATGATGGAGCTGAAGAAAGTTGGGGTTCTACCATAAAACTAATTGTCAATATTGAGTGTACCCCAACCTCTTATAAGTCCATGCAAGGTTCCTCCTCCCATCAATGTCAAGACTCATTTGCAACATGTCCTCTCACATGTGGTGAATTTTCAAGCTTAACATGTGAACAACCTACTCTGATACCATGAAGGAAGTTGAGGTTCCACCATAAAACTAATCAGCAACATGGAGAGTAGCCCAACCTTTATAAGTCCATGCAAGGTTCCTCCTCCCATCAATGTGAGACTCATTCTCAACAGGAGCTAGAGAGATCGGAAAAGTCGTAATCAGAGGCATATGTAGAGGAAGCAGGAATGGCCCTAGGAAAAACGTGGGAGTCACTTGGCTCTCTTACTCGTAGAGGTATTTTCTGTATTTGAATATAATTTCTATGAATCACAACAAAATATAGATGCTCCTAGAATATCATCTTCAAATTATGCAACACATTAAACACGCTAGAACCGCGCATCAACCTTAGGCTGTACAATGTCTCTTCATATCAAAGCTCCCTCAAGTTGTACAATAACAAAAACAAAATTGATTAAGCAATTAAGCAATACCAGAATTCCTAAAATTAAAATTCCTCGTCATTTTCATTGTAATTGATAACCACGTCATATTTCAATCTATTTCGCGGAGATTAAAACTTAAGAACAGTGAATTAAGAGAGAAATCAAATTAGAATACAATAACTGAATCTAGAAAGAGCAAATTAGACCATGCTATAATTGGCATCAACTTCAGACATGCCAACGATTATGAGCTGAGTTAATCTAGCAAGTTTATAACTACCAAAGTACCAGAGAGGCACTCACAACAATCGATTAAAAGTTGCACGGAAACTGTATAGTTGTTCATATGCTTCTGTTTTTTTTTTTTTTTTTTAATTGTTTTTTAATTTTTAGATTTAAGGTTAAATGAACAATTATGATTTTATCCATTTCACACAAAGTTATTTGTAAAGTACATGTATCAGACCGAGTTATCTATCGTGTGAGACAGAGAGATTATCTCATTAACTCATTCAATCTGAAAAAAGTTTAGACATAACAATCAAGCTATTTCAGTAGTTTTAAGCCTATTGTAAGAGCTTGTATATCCTTATGTTATTTCTTTTAAAGTGGAGTCATGTCTATAGATGATCGGATCTTACGCTCATGGGAAACTGGATCTCTGCAAGCCGCAAATTTGAACGCATATACCTCTACTAGGCATGAGTTTCTCGTTCCATTCGGGATAACTTGCTCTAGTTGACACTTGAATTATCACATATTTTGTCTCGCTACCCTCTCCTTTTAGTCGAGCTACTTTGTTACCCTCTACTCTGAGATACAAGCTTGACAACCACATAGTAATATCTTTTCAAGCACTCCTACAAAAATATGATTTTCCTTC
Organism: Pyrus communis; assembly: GCF_041283825.1. Lineage (NCBI taxonomy): Eukaryota > Viridiplantae > Streptophyta > Magnoliopsida > Rosales > Rosaceae > Pyrus > Pyrus communis. The sequence continues at coordinate 32,086,241 of NC_142569.1, read as the reverse complement.
TTTTTTTGACAACAATGGAACCTCAAAATTTTTAATGATGTAGAAAGTCATAAATTAGCATAAAAAAGTGTTTAAATTCATAATGTCAAAGGTTCAAGATGGATGTAGAAATCAATCAAGGTTACCGCCATCCACTTGTGTTATGATTTATGATTGCCTTAACCACAATTAGAATTGAGTTAGTTGTTATTACTTGTTTTAAGCAGTTCGTTAGGAAATGCCAACTAGCAAGAATGTTTGGGAACAAGTATATGAAGCAAGGAGAAAATTTTCATTGTGACCGGAATATGGGTGGAACACCACGTGTTTTTATATAAATGGTGGAAATTTTTTTTTTTTTTAAGTTATTAGTTTTTTTAACACACATATTCCGCCATTTGTATAGTGACATGTGGTGTACCATCCTATGTACCGGTTGCATTGAAAAATCTCTCATAAAGCAAGAAGTGAGTGAAGTTTGTATCATATCAGTTTTACGAAGGAAATTAAAAACAAACAGATATTGGAGCTCAGTTCCGTCTTTTCTTCGCTCTTCCCTCTCTCTTCCTCCATATTCTATGTGCTACTTGCAAGTTGAATATGGTTTTTGAGAACTGGATCTTATCAATGGTATCATCCTTCTTGAGTCCTTGTTTCCCTCATGTGGACGTGGGCCAAACCCACCCACATAGTCTTTCGTCCACGGAGACTCGTGTAGCTGTCCTTGAAGCATCCATCTCGGCTCTCCCATAATTGATTCAGTTGTCAATTTCGGGCGTTTTCCTCTCTTTCTATTGCCTTGGATGCCAAACTTGCGGCACATTTTGAACGACTCCCCTGTGAGCTATCATTTGGCTCTGAAGGAAGTTCACATCCAGCCCTGATGTCTTAATGTTGTCCGATGATGTTGAATCACTCGATGTTGATTTCAATACGCTTCAATGTTTTGGGATCCACGACGCGGAAGGCAATGCACTGCGAATTCCCTCGATCATCCACGACAGAGTCATAATTTTTGTTCTTTAGTTCAAGAAAACTTTGAGGGATGGAGAATGCGATCACATGGCTTTAATTGAATGATAAATGGTTCATCATGAATATGTTACTTGGTACACGCCGTTAATTTGTTTGATGCATTAGATCGAATGGATTTTTTTTTTTTTAAGGGATGATTTTCAAATGAAAATTAATAGATTGAACTATTCCTATTATGAAATTTCTACTTTGAATATTCATTATTTAAAAGTGAAAAAATGATCTCATCTCCAAGGGAAAATGCAAGTATTATCCCTTGGATTATATTTAACATTTTAATTTGTGGTTCTGATTTTGGAATGATATAAACACCGCCACCACCCTCCCTCCCCCACCCAATATGATAAGCATGGTCCATATATCTCGACAAATAAGTATGTTTAGTTGGAATGAATATATAATGTAATGAAGGAATTTTATTGAAGAAATTTATTTGTGAGAAGGGTAAGTTTTTAACTATTATTCCAGATAAGTCTAACGATAATACAAATAAAGGAAAACTAACAAAAAGTCCTCCAAAATTTTAATTTTTATGAAAATGACAAAATAAAGATCTAAGTGAATGGTACCAAGAGTGACTTTTCAAGGTAAAAATGTTGTTTTCGTTAAAAGTGAACAGTACCGGGAGTGTTTCATTTAGATTCCCTGCAAATAAATACAAACTTGGCAAATGGTGAAAGGGTCAGTTGACCACTCTAGGCCTCAATTGGCTAGCCTCTGAGCAAATGAATGATTTACCCAATTACTTAGTTTTGTATCCTTTACTTGCTATGACATGTGAAGAGAATTGTAGAAACAAACATTTAAAAAAAAATTGCAGAAGCACACGACCAAACCAACAAGCGCTAACTGTTTTGGCAATTCATACCATGATATCTTTTTTTTTTTTTTTGGTCAATAAGAGATTCATTGACAATGAGACAAAGCTCCAGAACAAGTACAAGGCTAAGACAGCACCGCTAGAGGACAAACAGAAAGGAAAGATAAACCAGGATATGACACCGACCACGTGAATAAGGAGGGATAGCAAGACTTGAAGCGAAACTTTAGTCGCCTTCCCTGAACACCAAGACCCAAGGCCTAATATGGACATGGTTGACCAGCATTAGATAAAGTATGGACGAAAGCGGATGAGGGTCTGGTCACCCAAACTTCCAGACACATACCTCTTTTACACTGCGAAGCAACTCAGCCGACTGTAGAATTCGCTTGGCGGGGGATCCAAGACCAACAAAGGAACTGGAATTTGTGATTGAAATTACGAATCTAATTGAGGATAGGGAAGATGGTCTAACAAGATTAACAGGAGGAGCTGTTGATGCTCTAAACCAATGTCGCGAAATCAAATTCAAAAATCACCTGGGAGAAGTTATTTTGCACTGACAATTCCATAGCAAGGATGACACATTTAGCCTCAGCTTCCAAGGGGAAGGCAATGAGCCTTTGGCTTCTTTACATGTGATTAACTTCCCAAATGCATCTCGAGCCACCACTCCAAGACCTGAGCACATAAAAGCCTTAAACCATGAGGCGTCACAGTTGATCTTAATAATATTTGGCGGGGGAGGAATACAACTTGGAGGATGTAGTAGGTTAGCCAGAGGAAAAGTAGGAACCATGGAAACATTAATAAAATCATTGCAAGCTTCTGTTGCCACTTTCATGGTTTTATTAGGAAAGGGAAACACATTATTAAAACTTGCATGACATCTAGCTTTCCAGATTTCCCAGCAAAGGAAATAGATAGAAGATAAAACTTTAGGTAAAGTCATACACGAGCCATGTACTATCGAAGAGAGAGCCAAAAACCATATGTCAAAAAAAAGTGATGGATTGATGATCGATGTGATAGTTTAGCCCAGACGCAAACCAAACTAAAGAAGTCCACGGGCAGAGAAAAAACATATGCTCAGCAGTTTCAGGCTCATTTTTACAAATGGGACAAAGGGGATTATTTCGAACCCGATGGCGAAAGAGATTTTTCATGGTCGGGAGAGAATTGTTAGCAATCCTCTAGAAAAAGAACTTGATTTTTAGGAGATTAGCCATTCCCCAAATGAGTTTCTAGAAAACAAGATCCACATATAGAGGTTGACCAGCATTATTGGTAAATAAGGTTTGGTTGCCCAAGGTAATTGCATGACCAAAGACATAACCCGATGTGATAAAGTAATCACCATTGAAGGACCACGGCCAAATAAGACGATCAGGAAATGAAAGATCACCAAGGATGATACTCTCAATAGTTGTAGATTCCACGTGATGGAGGAGATTGCGTATAGCCCCCAGGTTCCAAGATCGATCCGACACTGAAATAATATATTTTCCCACCGTAGCCACATTGTCCAGGACATGACAAGTCAAGTGGAGTAGGCAATCAGGAGTGCTAGTAAGCCATTTATCTTGCTAGATGCAGACACGTCTCCTATCACCAATTTGCCATCTGGCCCATTTGATAATAAAAGCATAACCTTGCAAAGAGGTTGATTCAGGCCCAAGAAGCATGGCTTCCTTGGAGGCATTTAAAGTGTCCCCCGAAGGAAAGTAGCGGCATCACTGAATACGAGCCTAGAAAGCAATAGGTTCAGCCATGAGATGACAAAATTGCTTAGGTAAGAGGGTCGTATTGTAGTCCAGAAATGACGTGCCCCGATCCTGTGTCCGAAAGACAATGGGATGGCCACATGCTGGCCGACACCCAAGGATGACACAAGCCATTTCATGAATGCATATGTTGAGAACATGTAAAACATGCATATAAATGTTGCGCATAACAACGCAATATAGTAATCAAGAACAAACCTTAATAAAATATAATATGCAACTGCCAACAATTTAAAAGTGATAATGCATGACATGTTGAAATCATACTTCTAATTTGAAATACAAGTGAAAGGAATATTAGAAAGTGCTATTACATGATATGTCATACGCAAAGAGGAGGACACAAATTCACCGATATGGGAATGCCTCATAGCTCGGGTTGTATGCCTCATTCCTAGGTCTTGAGGGGGCGTAAAACAAAACATGAGTGGACCAAGTTTATATATAAGTAATACTAAAACGGTTATTCTTCAACGTACTAACCCCCAACTTTAGAAAACTCATATAGCATAATAAGTAATAGGTTTTCTGAAAGCCCTAGCAAACCATAAAACCTTAGTAAAACATATATCATATATAGTGTGCTTAGTAGTGGTATCATTTGCCCGAAGGCTCTTCATCACCCACTCGAAGGCATATATAAGTTTCATTTACCCGAAGGCCCTTCATCAGCCGCCCAAAGGCATATATAAATCTTCCATTAAGTAAGCATAGAAAATCATGAATGTGGAGCAAAAAATAAGCAAGAAAAATATAGAGGCGACCTGTGGATTTTTGGGTGAAAAAGACAAGATTACCCTCAAGGCACACGGGGATTTCTACGTGCAAGCAGTGGGCAATCATCCCTCAATCAAGTCAAAAGTGCCCAAAATAGGTATTTATTTAAAACCTATTTTATTCATCCTCATCAAATATTCTCCACAAGGTAACCTCCAAATCTTTCCTTTCAAATTATATTAATTAGCAACAAATCATGATTCTCATCGAAAAAACCATCCAATTGGCCGGTTCATTTCCTCCTAAAGGGGTTGGCCACACCCTATATAAACACCCTCATTTTCTCCAAAACCTAAGTTCTACACTCTTGCTAAATTCTCCAAACACTTTTCCCTCAAAATTCTAACTTTGGCATAAGAGGTTCTTCGGCCAATCATTGTGAGCACGTGAGGCTCTTGGCCTTGACCAAAGGTGTTATTTGTTTTGTAGGTGCAATTTTGTCTAAGAACAAGAAGGAAGCAATTTGCATCCACAAATCGGTGCTTTCATTGAGAGTTGAGTCACACACTCGTAGAAGACTCTCACATCTAAGGTTTTTCGTTTTCTTGTTCATTTGTAAATTTTTCGTACGTTCTTATTCTTGGAATTTTTATTTCTAAAAATTCTTTGATCAAACGTAAAAGAAAGTACAATGGCAAGAGATTCGGAAACCTTGACGAACGAAAATTCCAATGTTCAAGGATTAGGACCGTGGTGATCTACAAGGCTCAACACAACGATGAGTAGAGCGGTACCACTTCCATGGGGCACCACAGTGGCAACCCCCACAGTAACCACCCTCGGCAAGGCCCATGGTGCCACAACCACAGCCCAAGCTATGTTATTCAAACCCACATGGGCCCAACCTTAAGGCGAGACGGCTCGAGCCACTCAAGCCCGATGCGAGCCCAATGCTTTGCCAAACCGAGCCCTAGCCTCGCACCCTGTGCGCCACACGCTGAGTAGCCCACTCTCTTGGCCTAGCCTATTCCCGTGGCTTTCCAAGCAGCCCAAATTGGTCCAAGATTAGTTTAACCGTCCCAGCTTCAAATTTCTGGGCCTATGATTGAATCGGGGGCGTTTTCACCACATTTCTCCGTGAATTTGACATTTCCCAACTCAAATCTCGAGCTTGGAGTCTACCACACTTCCATTGCTCAAGGAGACGTATTCCTTCTAAGCTCTATCCAAATGGATAACAACACTTGTCTCGACAAGTCATAGAATTGACGAGCGCCCTCGCACATCAGACGACTTTAGTGAATCAGCTCTTGCAGTGCACCGAGATGCAATGTGCCCCAGATGAGGTGTCCTGAAGTAGGACAAGGGCAGACGAAGAACTTCTCCAGTAGAGTCCCGGCAAGCAGCCATTCGACCAGCCACAAATCGAGTGTTCGGGCAGTATACACTCCCAATTGGGTCGTTAAGATAGCGTATACTTTCGTCTTAATGCGCGGAGGAGCATGCACTCTCGGTTACGCCCACGGACAAGCATACACTCATGGACAACCTTTCAGGTGAAGTGTTCATTCGCGGCTAGGCCCGCAATGAGCATCATCCACCTCGCATCGGAGTAAGTAGCACGACAGATGGAAAGAAACAGTCACTCAATCCTGCTCAAGTACAACCGGTAGCTTGCGAAGAATTCCCTTACCTGCTAGGAGTGAACCACATGCATCGTAGTCGTGATATAGACGAGCCAAGTACATAGAAGAGTAGCCTAGACCAACAGGTCACGACTAGAGACAACCGAGAGCTTCACTACCCGAACAAAGATGAATTCAGGAAGAAGTAGAAAGACTCTTGACCAAACGATTGTGCGATTTCCTACGTAACGAGGTCATCGACGATGCGCTATGATAGGACATCCTTCAAAGGAGATGGATACCCAAATAGACACTTGAAGCACAATAATCCTCTATCGAAACAATGACGATTTTATGTGCAAGATATTCGCTACCACTCTACAAGGTGAGGCACAAGATTGGTTCTACACCTTGCTGCCATAATCCATCAGGAGTTTCAATGAACTTTCTTCAGTTTTCACCAAAGAATATTCATCCTATCGCTCGATCAAGAAGAAGTCTGACCACTTGTTCAACATAAAAAAGAACCCAAAGGAGTTGCTTTGCGACTATGTGAAGTGGTTTAAAGCAGAGATGGCAAAGATAGTCGAATGCAACGACTCGATAGCTAGATAAGCCTTCCAAAAAGGACTTCCAGCAAACCACCCGTTGTTCGAAAAATTGATCATGAAAGAAGATCTAACTTTGACAGACTCTTTCGCTCTAACAGAGAAGCATGCGCTTTGGGATAAGGCTCGCTGATCTAGATGTAAGGACTTGAAAGAGAACCTGACATCACTTCCCTACTATCTAAACCGGAAGCAGTGAATGCCCTATTCCCATGTTTGACGATATCTAAAGTAGCAATAAGCTTTACCATCATACGAAAAGAGCTGGGGGCCCGACTACTCCTATTCCACAGTTCAAAAGCTCTCATCGATGCTACCAGAACTTCAAAAGCTAACTTTGGCGATAGTTGTTGCAACCCAGAAGCTCAAGTTATACCTTTAGAAGTATGCAGTCATCTTCATGATGTACTATTCCGCCCAACCCAGACGCGCGACGATAAAAATGTAGACACTAGCGGATGCAAAGTTTTCTAACGAACACAAAACTCAGCCTAAAAGGCATGCCAAAGGCAGACGAACACTAGAAGGATACACTCGAAAACAAGTTTTGTCCTCGTCGCCCCAAAAGATTCTACATTGGAGCAACATATACTAGTAGTTGAGCACCACCTTCTACTGTGTGTCACACGGCCTCAGCCGACCCTTGCTTCATAATTCAACTCTAAAGCTATCGACAGTTAAACATCTCCTACTACGTGTAACATGGCCACAACTCCCTATCGTGCATTCACTCCTAGCCTAGGTGATGCAATAGAGTGACCTAATGACGTTCTAGAAACAGCCGAGCACGCCCTTGGAAATGCCCGGAAGCAGGCATGGTCCTTGTCACCCCAGACGGTTCGATACTCGAGCATGCGATTACTCTAGGCTTCCAGGCATCCAACAACGAAACAGAGTACGAAGCCCTACTAGTAGACCTCCAAATGGAAAAAGACTTGGCGGTGAAAAAGCTTGCAATTCAATCCGATTCCCAACTAATCACCATCCAGATTACTGGGGAGTACACGGCAAAATATCCAAGGATGGCGCAATACTTAGAGAAAGTACGCAAGCAATTTAAGGCATTTCAGACTTACACATACACTCAAGTTTTGTTAGCAAACAACGCCCATGCGGACACACGAGTTGGCATAGGTTTCTCCCTCAACCACCAAATCAAACGTTATATCTCGGTGGAATATCTAGACAAACAAAGCATAGAGGCGGAGTCGATAGCCAAAGTGTCACATGTTAGTACAACTCCAAACTGGCAAAGTTCTATTATAGACTACCTGGTTAATGACACACTGCCTATGGAAAGGTTGAAGTCTAGAAAGCTCCAAATAAAGGCAGCACACTACTACATGTGGACGACATTCTAACCTGAAGATCTTACATCTTACACTAGACCATATCTCTGCTGTCTAGCGCCTCCCGACAACCTAAAGGTTCTAAGCTCAATATATGAAGGTGTTTGTGGAAATCACTCTAGAGGCCGACCTTAGCGTAAAAGGTTCTTAACGGAGGCTACTACGGCCCTACCATGCATCAAAAAGCTAAGGAGTTAGTGTAAAAGTGCGATCACTGCCAACGCTACAAGTCGGTACCAGCATTGTCTGCCAGTGAGCTATACCCATAGATAAGTCATTGGCCGTTCATGCAGTAGACAATCGACTTGGTAAGGCCAATGTCGCCTGCTACTAAAGGTAAATACATGATGATCGTGGCAACCAATTACTTCACCAAATGGGTAGAAGCAGAGCCCATGACAACCATTACTCAGAAGAACATAAAGCGCTTTATATGGAAGAACATCATTTGCCGATTGGGGATCCCTCAATCTATCGTCACCGACAACGGCTTGTAATTCGTGGGCAAAGATTTGGTGAAGTTTTTCCAAAAATATGACATCAAGCAGCATATGTCCACGCCAAGATATCCTCAAGGCTATAGGCGGGCCGAAACATCCAACAAGATGATTCTCGACTGCCTCAAGAAATCCCTTACCAACAAGGAGGGAAAATAGCCAAACAAACTCCCCGGATATCTATGAAGATATCACACCACTAAAAGACGAGCAACCAGTGAGACTCCTTTCTCTTTGGCATTTGGCTAAAAAACAATCATTTATCCTAATGTCATCGAGCCAAGTATCAGCACTCTACTGCCAAACATTGAGCAGAACAATAAGGAGATGGCCACAAGCTTAGATCTGGTAGAGGAGAAGCGCGAGTATACAATTACCTGCATCGCAGCCTACCAGCAGCAGCTCATTTCTAGCTACAACAAAAGGGCCAAGATCCAATAGTTTCAGCCAAGAGATCTAGGCCTAAGAAAAACCTTCATCACAGCCTGCAGAGAAGGCTCTAAAAAGATGGATTCCATCTGGTAAGAGTAGCTACGCCCCTGCCACCATGAACAACAAAGAGATCGAAAAGCAGTGGAACACCTACAATCTAAAGAAGTACCATGCGTGACTTCCCACTATATCAAAAGCCTGAAGACTCAAGTAGCTCGATGGGCACCACTTTGCAAACCGAGGACTATCTAGTTGTTATGCAGTTCATACCTTATAATTAAGTTCTCGTTCATTTCACTCATTTTTCAATGAGGAATTCAGAAGTAATCTATAACTTGGCTCAGCTGCATGCTTATAACAGCTGATCACTTCTGCATTTCAAAACAAGACTGTGTTTTTCTTTGGTACTCATCGCAGGAATTGTGTCCCCCGAGGGACCAACCATGCTTTCCAGTGCAAGATGACAAACTAATTGCTCTCTAGTGCGAGAGGGTAAACTAATTCCCCGACACCCACATGGGTCTGCTCTCCAAGGCGAGAGGATAAACTTACACTCCAAATATCCAAATGTGGATGAGCCAGGTTGCCCTAATATAACTAGATGTATGATGGCTTAAGCTGAGATTCTTAAAAGTAGCCACAATGGCCTTTTTCAAGGTTTAGCTAACTGAAGGATTTTAGGTCTCTTGGCCCAATCCGTGGGGAACTGGGCCTTAGAGACGAAGGGGGCACATTACGCAGTACGCCATAAAGACGGCTGCCCTGGAACCTTAAAGCTGCTACCGAGTGTACTAAGTTAGCCTACAGTTTCTAGAAGGCTGCCTACGACTTGCCCTTCAAGCAGTAAAGCCGCACTAGACTTATACAACTGCACATTCTTGTGAAAGGTTAAACAAGTTAGCGTGCATATATGAAGCTTTATCCACTGCCGACATGCTACGTAGTCAATAAGCTTCACTTCTGCCAAGCACGGAACGATCTACACCAAGTCTTAAAGTGATGTGATACTTGCTACACAACCTACGGAATTAGAGAAAGCCAAGGTTAACAGCCTAGTGGTCGCGCAGACTTGTCAAGTAAGGTGTCCAGTTGCCAACCCTATGGCTAACAACTTTGCAAAGTTCTACACTAACACCTACGGTTGCATAGGCTACGCGGCCTATCTGCTTATAAAAAAGTAGCATGCTTACCATTGGTCTATAAGGTCTAAAGGTTAGGGCATGAATAAAAGAAGTGAAGATGGAGAAAAGCGAATGAAGTAAGTTTATTAAATTTTCTAGCAAAATTGATAAACGACTAGCAAAGACTAAACGAGTTTAAGTAAAGCAAAAGCAACAAGAAAAAAAAAATTCCTAAAGGCTACATAGAAGGCTACTTCTCAGCAGCTTAGACACTCCATGACTACTAGGTCATCATACCTTTAGTAGTCGCGACACCCTCAGCAGCGGCACCATCCAGTTCTTCATCATTGGCTACCCCAACCTAGGCACCAACTTCTTCGACTACTTCACCAAAGAAGCCTTAAAAGTAAAGGCAAACAAGTATTCTAGAGAAATAAAGAAGGTTTGAAAGTCTTTCCCAGCAAACTTGAAGTCAGATGGCTTACTAAAGGGATGATCTATTAACTCAGCTTGTAGAAATCATCATGACTCTGAACAAGCGAAGCCTCGAGACCAACCTTCTCACCCTTCAGCTGCTCATTCTCCTCGAGCAGACCAACACGAATGCACCGTAGCTCATCCACTTATTTCTTTAAACTTTCGTTGATCTTCAACGTATGTTGGAGTTCCAACACTTGGGGTTCAAGCCTATCAACGATCTTTTTGAAGTGGATCACTTTGTTATAAGCAGCAATCAACTCTTCATCCTTTGCATAAGCAGCGGAATGAAGCTCAGAAACGGCACGCTCAAGATCTTGAATTTGAGAAGAATAAGCTTCAGCTGCCATAACTTTTGCCACCTCCTTGGCAGCCTTGGTATCCTTTTGGTCAAGAAGCATAGACTCGGCTGCCAAAATAGTCATTTTCTACATCATGGCAAGTAAGGCGGTCTTCCTATACTCGGTCGTATGCTTTGCAAAGGAACTTGGGCAAACAACTTCTCTGACACCATCGACAAACTTGGCACAAGAGTCCATGTCTTCAAGCAGGTATGGTTTAAAAAATGCATAGACCTCAACAGCTTTCCCAGAAGCAAGCTTAGTGGATGTCACATAATTGCCCATGAGAACAGTCTCCTCCTTCCCAGCAGGCGAATCAGTCTTAGTAGCAAAGGGAGTGGGCCTTGACGCCACTTTAGCAGTAGAGTCCACCTTATCGTTTTTTATAATAACAAGCCTCTTCAACGGTGAACCAAACCTAGCTCCCAATGGACGTCTTGGTATAAACTTCGGCACTAGGGGCATGACAGGACCTCTACGCTGAGCAATCATATCAGCAATCATACTAGCCATTCTCGACATGGCAGGTGCCACATGCTCAGATCTAGCAGCCTCATTTTTCTTCCCATTGGAAAAAGTCATGTTAATCACATGCCTCTTGGCAACAGGCGGGGAATATCTCGTATTTCCACCTTCATTCATAGTAGGCTCCACGACAACAATCAAACGAGCCAATGCATTCACCTTAATCCTCTTTACCTTCTCTCTCACGAGCAGCCCACATTTCTCCCGGTGAAGAGGATTAAGCAGCCAACGCCATTCACAGTACTAAGCAGGGGAGCTCAACCCATACTGGCTTTTCCCTTATTTTTTTCTCTCGGACCAGCAGGCAGGAGGCTTGCATGCCCAACATTCCAGCATTCTTACAGCCCAACAGCCCATGAGGTCCGCAACCTCCTCATTTCTCTCAATTGCCAGCCTGGCTTGCGTCAGGTCCAAGAGTTCAAATGACATAAGTCATACAGCTTGCCTAGCACTACGCCCCAACGCCTCAATCCACAGCCCCAACAAAATATAATTTCTATGAATCACAACAAAATATAGATGCTCTTATAATACCATCTTCAAATTATGACACACATTAAACACGCTAAATAGGTCCCTTAAACCATACATCAACCTCAAGTTGTACAATGTCTCTTCATATCAAAGCTCCCTCAAGTTGTACAATTAAAAAAAAAAAAAACTAAATTGATTCAGCCATTAAGTAATACCAGAATTCCTAAAATTAAAATTTCTTGTCATTTTCATTGTAATTGATAACCACGTTATATTTCAATCCATTTCGCAGAGATTAAAACTTAAGATCAGTGAATTAAGAAAGAAATCAAATTAGAATAGAATAACTAAATCTAGAAAGAGCACATTAGACTATGCTAAAACTAGCATCGACTTAAGACATGCCAACAATTACGAGCTGAGCTAATCTAGCAAGTTTATAACTTCCAAAGTACCAAAAAGACACTTATTGCAATCGATTAAAAGTTGCACGGAAACCGTATAGTTGTTCATATGCTTCTGTTTTTTTTTTTTTTTTTTTTTTTTTTTTTTTTCAGATTTAAGGTTAAATGAACAATTATGATTTTTTCCATTTCACATAAAGTTATTCGTAAACTACTTGTATCAGACTGAGTAATCTATTGTGTGAGACATAGGAGGATTATCTCATTAACTCATTCAATCTAGAAAATGTTTAGACATAACAATCAAGCTATTTCAGTAGTTTTAAGCTTACCGTAACAACTTGTTTATCCTTATGTTATTTCTTTTAAAGTGGAGTCATGTCTATAGATGATCGGATCTTACGCTCATGGGAGACCAGCTCTATGCAAGCTACAACTTTGAACGCATATACCTCTACTAGGTGTGAGTTTCTTGTTCCATTTGTGATAACTTGCTCTAGTTGACACCTGAATTATCACATCTTCTGTCTCGCTACCATTTCCTTTCAGTCGAGCTACTTTGTTATCCTCTACCTCTACTCTGAGATACGAACTTGACAACTTCATAGTAATATCTTTTCAAGTACTCCTATAAAGATATGATTTTCCTTTTTTTTTCGACAACAACGAAACCTCAAAATTTTCAATAATGTAGAAAGTTATAAATTAGCAGAAAAAAGTGTTTAAATTCATAATGTCAAAGGTTCAAGATTGATGTAGAAATCAATCAAGGTTGACGCCATCCACCTGTGTTATGATTTATGATTGCCTTAACCACAATTATAATTGAGTTAGTTGTTATTAGGCAATTCATTAGGAAATGGCAATTGGGAAGAGTGTTTGGGAACGAGGGAAAGAGATCCTCTCTGGATCTCTTTCACTAAAGCCACCGGATCAAGTGATTCGAGTCTTTGAAATTTCATCCAATGGCCAAAAATTATTATAGTTTTTAATCGATCAAAACAGGTGGGCCATTGGATGAAATTTCAAAGGCCCGAATCACTTGATCTAGTGGCCTTGGTGGAAGAGATCCAAAAAAGATCTTTTTTCGGGAACAAGTATATGAAGCAAGAAGTGAGTGAAGTTTTGTATCATATCAGTTTTACAAAGAAAATTAAATACAAAAAGATATTGGAGCTTAGTTCCATCTCTTCTTCTCTCTTTTCTCCCTCTTCCTACATATTATATGTGCTACTTGCAGGTTCAATAGGGTTTTTGAGAACCGGATCTTATCAATGGTTATCATCCTTCTTGAATCCTGGTTTCCCTTCTATGGATGCAGGCCAAACCCCTCCGCATAGTCTTTCATCCATGGAGACTCGTGTAGCTGCCTTTGAAGCATCCGTCCCTGCTCTCCCATAATCGATTCAATTGTCGATTTCGGTGGCGCTTTCCTCTCTTTTTATTGCCCTGGATGCCAAACTTGAGGCACGTTTCGAACGACTCCCCCGTGAGCTATCATTTGACTCTGAATGAGGTTCACATCTAGCCCTAATGTCTTGATGTTGTCCAATGACGTTGAATTGCTCGATGTCGATCATAATAGGCTTCAATGTTTTGGGATCCACGACGAGGAAGGAAACCCACCATGAATTCCCTCGATATCCATGACAGAATTAGAATTTTTGTTGAGGGACAATTTCTTCTTTAGTTCAAGAAAACTTTGAGGGATGGAGAATGCAATCATATGGCTTCAAGTATAGGATAAATGGTTCATCATGAATATGTTATTTGGTATATACACCGTTAATTTGTTTGGTGCATTAGATGACTAAACGGTCATTACTTCGAATGATTTTTTTTTTTTTTTTTTTTTTGTAGAGATGATCTTCAAATGAAGATTAATAAATTAAACGTTTCCTATTATGAAATTTCTACTTTGAAGATACATTATTTGCAAGTAAAAAAATGAGCTCATCCCCAAGGGAAAATGCAAGTATTATCCCTTAGATTATATTTAACATTTTAATTTGTGGTTTTGATTTTGGAATGATATAAACACCACATGATAAGCATGGTCCATATATCTCAATAAATAAGTATGTTTAGTTGGAAGGAATATATAATGTACTGAAGGAATTTAATTGAAGAAATTTATTTGTGAGAAGGGCCAATTTTTAACTATTATACCAAATAAGTTTAACGATAATACAAATAAATACAAACTAGGCAGATGGTGAGAGGGTCAGTTGACCACTCTAGGCCTTAATTGGCTCACCTTTGAGCAAATGAATGATTTACCCAATTACTAAGTTTTGTATTCTTTACTTGCTATGACATGTGAAGAAAATTGTAGAAACAAACATTTAAAAAAAAAAAAAGGAGACAAATTTTTTGGTCAACAAGAGATTCATTGAAAATGAGACAAAAACCCCAGAACAAGTACATGGCCAAGACAACAGTGCCTAAGAAGAAACAGTAAGTAATGACAAACTAGGACACGACACCGACCACGTGAACAAGGAGGAATAACAAGACTTGAAGCGAACCAAGGCTTAATGTGGACATGGTAGACTATCGTTAGATAAAATATGGACGAGAGCAAATGGGGGTCTGGTCACCTAGACTTCCAAACACATCTTTCTTTTACACTACAAAGCAACCTAGTTGGCTGCAAAATTCGTTTGGCAGGGGATCTAAGACCAGCGAAGGAACTGGAATCTGTGACTGAAATTACTAATTTGATTGAGGATAGGGAAGATGGTCCAACGAGATTGACGGGAGGATCCGTTGATGCTTTGAACCAATGTCGTGGTATCAGATTCAAAAATCACCTTGGAGAAGTTATTTTGCATTGCCAATTCCATGGCAAGAATGACACATTTAGCCTCAACTTCTAATGGGTTGGCAGTTGTGCCCTTGGCTTTTTTACTTATGATTAACTTCCCAAATGCATCTCGAACCACCATTCCAAGACCCGAGCACAGAGAAACCTTAAACCCCGAGGCGTCACAGTTGATCTTAACAATATTTGGCGGGGGAGGAATCCAAGTTGGAGGATGTAGTAGGTTAGCCCGAGGATAAACAGGAACCGTGGAAACATTAATAAAATCATTGCAAGCTTTTATTGCCACTTTCATGGTTTTATTATGAGAGGGGAGAACATTATTAAAACTTGCATGACATCTAGCCTTCTAGATTTCCCAGCAAAGAAAAGAGACAGAAGATAAAACTTTAGGTAAGGTCATACCTGAGCCATCTACCACTGAAGAGAGAGCCAACAACCATCTGTCAAAAGAAGTGATGGATTGACGATCGATGCGATAGTTTAGCCTATACGCGAACCAAACCGTAGAAGTCCACATGCAAAGGAAAAACATATGCTCAATAGTTTCAGGCCCATTCTTACAAATGGGACAAAGGGGAGTGAAAAAGACTCTTCATGGTTGGGAGACAATTGTTAGCAATCCTTAAAAAAAAAACTTGATTTTTGGAAGAGTAACCATTCCCCAAATGAGTTTGCAGATGATAGGATCCACACAAATAGATTGACTAGCATTATTGGTAGATAGGGTTTGGTTGCCCAGGGTAATTGCATGACCAAAGGCATAACCCAATTTAACAAAGTAATCACCATTGAGGGACCACGACCAATAAGATGACCGGGGAAGGAAAGATCATCAAGGATGATACTCTCAATAGCCGCAGATTCCATAGGAGGGAGGATATTGCGTATAGGCCCTAGGTTCCAAGATCGATCCGACACTGAAATAATATTTATGGCCACCGTAGCCATATTGTTCGAGACATGATTGCTAGTAAGCCATTTGTCTTGCTAGATGCAGACACGTCTCCCATCACCAGTTTTCCATCCGGCCCATTTGATAATAAAAGCCCAACCTTGCAAGAAACTGCTCCAAGCCCAAGAAGCACGGCTTCCTTTGGAGGAATTTAAAGCATCATCCGAAGGAAAGTAGCGACCCCGCAGAATACGAGCATAAAAAGCAATAGGTTCAACCATGAGAAACCAAAATTGCTTAGCTAAGAGGGCCATATTGTAGTCCACAAGGCTTCGAAATCCAAGACCACCCGCAGACTTAGAGGCACACATAGCCGGCCAATTTCGCAAATGAATCTTATGCTTATTCTCCCTCTAACTAGAAAGGCATCAATATCGTGGCAGAAAGTGGCCGAGAACAAGAAACAATTCATATGATAGGTAGGAATGGCTATGGCAACAACTTTAATAAAAACTTCATGACCAGCTAAAGATAATGATGTCGATTTTCAACTGTGAATCTTTAGAGCGATTCACACTTTAACAAAAGAGTGAGCTTTTTTTTTAGACCGCCCCTACACGGTAGGCAAGCCAAGATATTTCCCCCAGTCTGAGGTTTGAGGAATATTGAATAAAGTACATGCATCATTAATGACAATCTGGGGAATATTTGCTGAGAAGAAAATGGAAGATTTCTGAAGATTAATAGTTTGGCCAGATGCCGCACAATACAAATCCAAAATTCTCAGCAGAGCATTGCAATTATCCTAATTAGCCATAATGAAGAAAAACGAGTTATCTACGAAAAACAAGTAAGAGAGCATCAGGCAAAAAGGGGCTAGAGAAACACCAGACAGAGCACATACCTCGCAATGATCAGCAATCAGGGATGAAAAAGCGTCAATGATAAAGAGAAATAGGTAAAGAGAAAATGGGTCACCCTGATGTAGTCCTCTAGAAGGAATAAACTTTTCCCCACACTTGCCATTGAAAGTGACAGAAAATGAGACCGTTCTTACGCAAGTTATAACCATAGAAACCCATCTTGTTTGAAATCCCAATCAAAGTAGCACTGCTTCCAGAAAGTCCCATTCAACATGATCGTAAGCCTTGTTCATATCAACTTTAAGACCCAACTCAAAATTCCGAATTAATTTTTGTGCTTCAGATAATGGAAAGCCTCATGAGCAACAAAAATATTGTTTTGAATTTGATGTCCCGGGACGAAAGCACTCTGGTGGTGAGAGATGAGGCTTGGGAGATATGGTTTTAACCGATTTGTCATCAACTTGGAAAAGATCTTGTGCGCAAAGTTACAGAGGCTGATGGGATGAAATTAAGAGATAGACTCAGGCACTTGCACCTTGGGAATAAAGACAATATTGGTATGGTTCATCTCTTAAAGATAATATTATTAACAATCTCCCAACAAGTGTGGTAAAAATTTCCATGGAAACCATCAGGACCTGCAGCTTTAAGACCTCCAATTCGAACACTGCAAATTTGATCTACTCTAGGGTGAAGGGCATGAGAAGATTAGCATTAATTTAAGGAGTAACCACCTACTTGAGACTCGCAAGGGCAGGCGAGAAGAAAGTCTTAAAATAGGCGTTAATGTGATTTCTAATCTGACCATCTTCTTCCAACCAAACATCTTCAAAATCTTTACGCTTCAGAATGTGATTTCTTTGGTGGTGCTGGATCACTGAGCGGTGGTAAAAGGCAGTATTTTTGTCTCCATCATGCAACCAGTTAATATGCAATCTCTGGAGCCAATAGAGTTCTTCATTTCTCCAAACCTCCCCCAACTTCTTAATGGTTGTTAAGTGAACCTCACGTTTAGTGCCGGCATAAGGCTGAAAGTCATTACTTTGAGAACTTTGAGCAACTTATTTATAGTTGTTATGTTGTTAGAGAATTTTTTGCTCTAAGATGACAACATTCGAGAACAATGAGATAACTTATTAGACAAGGCATACCCAAAGTAATTATTTATATTATCATTCCAAGCTTCTTTTAAAACACTAAGAAACTCAGAATTCCTGAGCCAAAAAGCTTCAAGGGAGAAAGGACGGGGACCAAGAGCAACATCAGGAGCATATTGAATAATTAAGGGCATATGATTGAAGCCAATTAAAGGGTCGTGGGATATCACCATGTCAGGCCAACATTCTGTCCATAAGAAATTAGTAACAGCTCGATCCAACCTTTCCGCAATCTTCCCGACTCCTCCCAATCTCTTTCCCATGTGAAAATTGGGCCACAATACCCAAGGTCAACAAGAGATTTTTGGTGCATGAAAAGTTTTAAATATCTGGTATGGCCATGATCCTAATCTCGTCCACCTTTTTTTTTTCATGCGCCCATAGTAATTCATTAAAATCACCAACACAAAGGTAAGGCATACCAGGATCCGAGAGGGATGTGTCGACTTGCTCTTAAAAAAAGCTTTTTGGTGGTTGTGAGGAGGACCATAAAACCATGAGATATGGATAGGAGTAGTCGCCAACTTCCCTTGGATACTTGTATCGATGACATATTTGTTGGCTGAGAGGATTTGGATAGTAGTACCATCTTTCCACCAAAGGCATAACCCACTAGATCTACCTACTGCAGGAACAAAAAATGAATTACAAAAACCTAGGGAACGTCCCACTTTTTGGACTACATCATTCTTACATTTTGTTTTAGATAAAAAACCATTTAATGGGTTATTTATACGTAATTGCTCACGAAGAACATCCACTGTGAAGTCTTGCCTAATCCTTTGACAGTTCCAAGCTAGGTAGATCACTTATCCCCCGTGGCTGCATCAAGCCAGCCACCAGTGCCCTGGAAAATGATAGGATTCTCCACACCCTTGAAGGTAGTGTTGTCAATCCTATCTGGTGAGTGAGGAGATGAAGCAATGGTATCCATATTATTTGAATCTTCGACTGAGGTAGTTGGTTTAGTTATTGCTATATGAGAGAGACCAACCTAGGCCCAATGAGGGTTAGGACAACCACGAGCACAAGCATAAGTAGCCAATCTTGCTTTCTTAGATAACTTGGTTTCTTGCACCACAGTGGGAGAAAGTTGATTTTCCAAGAGTAAAGTTTTTTGTTTTTTTATACCTGAGTCCACCTCACAAGTAGGGACCTTTCTCTTCTAAGCATTCCTGACAGGCATACGATCCAAAGGTGGTTTTCCCAAATTTTCCATTAAAAGACTTTGAGTAATGGTGGATATGGTCGGTCTAAGAGAAGACTTAACTTTCGTGATAGGAGTAGCATTTAGGTTTCTGGAGAAAAAAGGCATGGGTTGGTGGTTGTGGATTGTTACTAATGGAGAGTCCCATAAGGCTGGAAATTGTGGATAGAGTCTCATTTGAGTAAAAGCGTTAAGACAGAAAATGATCCCCTTCAAGAAGATATGTTGTTGACTTAGGTGAGGTAGCAGAATTTGGGGTGTAATGAGTAAAAAATGTTGACTTTGAGGTTGGTAAAAAAGTCATAGTTGAGTGAGAGAACTTAGCATGCCAGCTGATAGTGGAAATATTTGTGGATGGTGGATATATTTTTTTTTTTGCAGGAAGTCAAATGCCGACATGTTCATAGAAAAATTAGAGTTGATCTCCATATGGGTAGCCATACCTTACATTGGCCAGGTGGTAGGGGGGACATATGGCTCAGTGGCCAGGTGGTAGGGGGGACATATGGCTCAGTAGGAGACAGACTGAGGGACAAAAATGGTTCACCCTAAAAAATTGCTCGATGTGTCATGGTGGAGAGGATAATAGCAGAAGCACCAATCAACGACGATTTTGGTATAACGGTTTCCAGAACCAAGGGAAGACCCTGGCCTTTCTTTAGGGTGGAGTTCAAGTGTTTTCCACCCTTACTCACATAATTATTTGAGCAGGAAGTAGCATGAGTGAGTCTTAGTGGGCGGACCTGTTCCCCTACCATAATAGTTAAATAAGGATATTCTTTGTTGACATTTGGCACTTCATACTCACAGTATTTGTCGAAGTGACCAAGTCTTCTGCAATGAAAAAAGAAATTTAAGAGGCGTTCATATTTGAGCATCGCCCATGTTCTTCCACCATCTCTTCTTTGAAGCCAGAATCCATTAGAAAGAGGTTTCCTTGCATCCACTTTAAGCCTTACTCGGAGAAAGTCATGGATTCCATATGGGTATGCAAGATGATCATCCACATCAATGACTTCCCTAAATGGATTCCCAAAGAGACGAGCATTTTCAGAGGAAAAATCCTCCAAAGGCACAACATGCATTTGAACCCAGTAGTTGATCCAGTAAGCTGGTATTTCCTCAAAGGTGAGGTGCGGTGGCAACTTGTGAATGGCAAGGTAGTCTCTAGCTATATTCCAAGGCCCATCATTAAGGACCCTATTGGCTGTTGACTCTGAGGGTGCAATGATGATAAAGGTTGTGTTCGTACGAGCTGAGACTTTGAAGTCGCCATATGGAGCCCAGAACCTCTTGATTAAGCCAACAGTAATGCTCCAAGGAGGAAGACACTCCACTATAAGAAATCCAGCCAAATAAATGCTAGAGTTAACAATAGGGTGATCGGGTTTTCTATCCAAGTTAACTAGGAAGTTGTTTATGTGCTCGTCGGCCATGATTGCTATTTGACTAAGAGATGAGATGTGGTTTGGCTTTAAAAAGATTGACAAGAGGAATGGTTGGGTGGTTGGATTTAAAGAGAAAATGGTGGAAGCGACAGGGAAGAGATGGAAATTAAATGGATGTATCCGATCATATAGTTGGATGGTTGTGTTTTTTTCTTTCCTTTCTTTTGACCTTAATTAACAGGGGTGAAAGAGGAAGTTCAAGTGAAAAATCTTACGAGGCACCTTCATATAGATGTGTGTGTTAATAAAACTACTCAATTATAAATCGGGAGTGTAGAGAAAATAAAGGTTTTTTTAGAAAAAAAAATGGCCCATAAAGTTGGCATAACTTCTCACTTTGGTTTTTAAAATTCAACATTGTTAAAGTAGTAGTCCTTGAAATTATACACCGTCAATCATTTTAGTCATTCAGAGGAAAATCTCCGTTAAAATTGAGGGTATTTTTGTCAACCCCTCCAATTGATAGGTGGTTTCTTTAGTTTAATGATAATTTTTCACAACGACCAAAATGATTGACAATAAAAAATCTCAATAACCATTTCTATCAATTTTTAAACCTCAAAAACCAAAATGAATAATTATAACAATCTCAGAGACTATTTTAATTAAAAAAAACCAAAAAAAAAAAAAAAAAAGGTCTTAATAAAATTTCCCCTTAACATCTTCAGACCATGATGGGGCCCCTCGTAGACCACTTTTGTTGTGTGGATAAGTGGGACCCAAGAAACTTAAACTTATTATAATGTCACCTGGCACTTCGCTTTGTCACGTAAATATTTAATAATATATGCTGCTTGTCTGTCCTGCCGACTCGGACATAAGTATAATTCCAAAAAACTAAAAAAAACACCGATCGAACTTGGCGCCCCTTTTTTCTCTGTCTCTCTCTCCTCTCTCCTCTCTCTCTCTCTCTCCTCCCATTCATTCCTTCCGTTCCTGGAAAGAGAAAGTGAAAGGGAAAAATTCAAAAACATCCGCCAATCAATCGCCTTGGCAGTGTTAAAAAAGTTGATTTGTTTCCGCTTTTTTCCGATTCATATCAGTTTAAATTCGTCCGCCATGTCATTGCGCAGACGAACCTTGCTCAAGGTCATCGTTCTCGGCGACAGTGGGTAAGGTTCTGCACCCCTAGGGTTTCTGATTCCACAACCACCCATTGTTGTTATCTGGATTTTGTGTTTATTTTAGGGATTAACTTTGTGTTTCTTCTTCTGTTAGGGTTGGCAAGACCTCGTTGATGAACCAGTATCCTTCACCATCTGTGAGATTATTTTCGTTATTTCTAATTATTTTTTGAATTTCGGTGTTGGATTTGTGTAATTTTCATTGTGCGATCTCAGAAATCTGATTAATTTGGGTGAAATTAAGTTTAATCGGCTTGATATTGTTTATGATCGCGATATGAGGCATGTTATATTAATGAGGTATCAGTTTAATTATGTATTTTTGTGGGTGTTAGACTGTGTGGTTCTTTAACTGATGGCTTAGATATGTGCACAAGAAGTTTAGTCAGCAGTATAAAGCTACAATCGGTGCCGATTTTGTCACGAAAGAACTCCAAATCGATGACAGGCTCGTCACTCTACAAGTGGGTTTTCTGGTTGAACGGTATTTCAGTGTTCTGTTTAGTATAATTTTGGGTAATTGTAGTGGGAATTGCGGGGACTAATTTGTGTGGGTTTTTCTATTTTCTTTCGTCTGGAAGATTTGGGACACAGCCGGGCAGGAAAGATTTCAGAGTCTTGGAGTTTCATTTTACAGAGGTGCAGATTGCTGTGTTCTTGTTTATGATGTCAACGTAATGAAGTCCTTTGATACTCTAGATAATTGGCATGAGGAGTTTCTAAAGCAGGTTTGATTCATACCTTTCTCAATTCTTTATATATTTATCTCATAACTTTATCTTGCCATTCTGATTTTGTTGTGTTAGAATCTCAAGTAGGACCATTATCAGTTGGAAACATATGTTGAGGATCTGAGGTGCAGTTCTTATTGTTATCTGGTGGCATAGCATGCCAATTGTGTCACAATATGGAATTGCTTATGTAAATGTTCACAAACACACACACATCAAGTTCTGTGTGATTTCACATTAGCATTTAGGCTTTGACAGTTTTCTGATGATGGCTGGCTACTGTGTTAATTGTACATCGCGCTTCTTAGTCATTCTATATTCAAGCAATGATATATGTTCGTCAGAAGGGAGCTGTTATTTTCACTCCAAAAAAGGCATATATACTTCTCCCAAGTGAAATAAATGAAGGACAAGGGTGCATGATAACTATTTGGAACACTAATAACAATTCCCTTGACATAAAAAAAACTCGAGTAAACATTGGCATCATTGGCACAGTGGAATATAACTACTTTAGAGAAGTAATACTAGTTTTGTATCACTTCTTTTTCATACTGCATTTTGATTAATAGTAAGTACTTTGCTTTATCTTGGGCTAGCTGCTAAAGTTATAACAATTTTCGGTAGGGGGGTTTTCTAGACTGAATAATGAACATGGCGGCAGGGAAGACTAGTTTAGAGATTAGAAATACTTCATAGTAGTTGTCTAATGTCTAATTATTTTTTATTTAGAGCCGGCTTGATGATATTTCTGTTTTCTATTGTTTTTGTATAATGAGAGAGGTAACCAGAAAAAAGGAGGAAGAATACATTAAGAGTCTTTTTAGTAAAAACAATTACAATTCTAATTTTGACGTTTTAGATTTTTCTGTGATCCATTCTCTTTTTGTCTCCTTATTATCGGTGGCTTTTGAGACAAATGCAAAAGTATTTTTCTTCCCAAGTACGAAAGCAATCGGTATTCCATCAATACTCCATTTCCTGGTACCTTTCTCTTGTATGCAAGAAGGGAATTCCCATGTAGGAAGGAACGTTGCTTATCTGACTTCCATCCATCAAATCTTGCTTCAGCCAAAAAATTGTAGAATTTGCAGAGAATTCTTCCAGATGAATTACCATTTTATCTGTAATGATAAGTTATGGGACTTTTGGGTCCATTATTCAGCTGTCAAATTTGAACTTGGAGCAAAGCACTACAGCGGCGTGATTCTAATTTCTAACTGCTGTTCTGTTTATGTTCTATGGTGTATTTGATACGAGACGATAGTTGAGCCTCGGATAGTAGTAAGTTTCCAAGTTTTCCATTTGTGCTTGCCTTTCCATGGGTGGCTATGTAAGGTTGCCATTCTCTTTTTTCCTTAATTGTACACATTCCTTTTAACAGTTTGTTTTTATGAATTAACATGATTTTCTTGTTTTATGTTGTCATTTGATTTAATTGATAAAACACAGTGGTTTGATAAAGGTGTCTCATAAGAGTTATGAAAGTTGTAAATATATACCTAAGCTGTTTGGCTAACAGTCCTGTAATTTGAATTTTGTATTTCAGAAATGCTCATTTTTAGTTTTGATGCTTACATTGTTTCCATTCTAATTTTGACCCAGGCAAACCCTCCCGATCCCAAGACATTTCCATTTATATTGCTTGGTAACAAGATTGATATTGATGGGGGTAACAGTCGTGTGGTAAGGAAACACATTGGCTGTGCTGTCCATGATTTGCCCATGTACATTATCTAATTATTATCTTTACAGGTGTCTGAGAAGAAAGCAAAGGACTGGTGTGCATCAAAGGGGAATATACCTTACTTTGAGACATCAGCAAAAGAAGATTACAACGTTGATGGTGCATTTCTTTGTATTGCAAAGACTGCTCTTGCAAATGAACATGAGCAGGACATGTAAGTTCATAGTGAGGGCTGACATATTGTCTTCATTTATTCTATTGATATTCTGGAGTAAGCAAAGTTCTATTTTAGGATATATTTATGTTCGTGGGCTACTCCAGATCCAGGAGATGAGCTTAAGCTCTCGTTTGGAACCGTTTGCATAGTAGATGGACAATTCTATATAGAATGTCGGGTCATATTCTTTGTTTTATAGACAAGAATTAGATAGAATGAACATGATAGCTAGTTTTCACTATGAAGGTAGTTTCTAGTTCACTTTTATGACATGAAGGATATAAACCTAGTGAAATGGTCATGTTAGAACGTAGTTAAGATGTTCTAGGGAAAGAATGGTCGTTGTATTCTTAAATAAAGCTTGGTTTTACTAGTCACAATAGTTTTATATGTAGATAAAGCCTGGTTTGACCATTCGCATCAGAGGATGAGCATTTGATCTTTGTAGAATAAGCATATGATGCTGATGTAATGTCCTTCAGAACACGAAAATCTTTCAATTGGCTTATCGTGTCCCGAACTTCCGATTACCTTACAATTTACCCAACTTTGTATCTACAATGTATCAGTATCTATCTATCTATCTATCTTTCTGCTATTGTTGCTGTATGCTCGTATGAGATGTTTTAAGATCCTCTAAACCTGCCTTTTTCATCATTGTTCCTTTTTCCTTTTAACTTGCAGATATTTCCAGGGCATCCCTGATGCTGTTTCAGAGTCTGATCAAAGAGGAGGAGGTGGCTGTGCATGCTGAATTTATTAGCGCAATTCACCTCCACTGCTGGCTTGCCCAGTTTTCATTGTTTTGTTGTCCCGATTCATACTTTCATAGCCATTGTTTGTACACGTTGTATACTAAGTTGTGTTGTCTAGCGATGCTCGACTTTTGCCATTTTGAGGAAAGTAGTCCCTGTTTTTGTCAGAGGAACGCCAAGGAAAGTAGTCACTGTGAGTTTTGCTTTGACCTTGAAAACGAAATCGATGCTTGTAGTTTTGACTTGTGAGAGAATCAACTTCATGGAATTTTGAAAGTTAATATATGGGGTAGAGTTACTTATGTGATCTTAATCTTTGATTCTTTTTACAACTTCTGTTTTCTATGCAACCCAAGTATGGGTATTCATCTTTCGCAATGTAGATTTTTAGTTTAGTTTATACACTAGGTCATGTTTACGTACAAGAATGAGAATTGGAATCATTTTGATTCTAGAGTTTCTTGAGTTTACTAAAATATACCATGTGAGGCGTTTTACTTCTAAAATTTTCCCAAGGATTACTAACGCGTAAGAAATCGAAAAAGTGTGAGCCTATCTTTAATCTCCATAACCAAATACCTAAAAATTTAGGTATCGTGTTGACTGGAGGGCCAGTTGATCCAATTCCCCTTCACTTCAAATGCTACATATTCAGAATGTACACAAGCCATTTAATAGATGTTTGCCACGTGGTGTTTGGTTACAAAGAGTTTCTCTCAACATTACCTACATAACAATATAACATAGCCTACCCTGTCAATCTGAACCGTGTTGTTATTAGTAATCAAACCAAAAACCAACAATCATTGCCAGCAATAACTCTCCCCTCACACAAACTTGGAACCTCCGACTTTAACAAATTCTTGGTTGTTTTGGTTGTCCACCCTCCATCACTTCTTCAATTCCTTGTTTTTATAGACTTTATAATCTTTGGAACGTAAATTGCGTTACGTGCTAGAGAGGATTAAACAATGGCTTCGCGAAATGACGACACTTCCCCTAACATTGCTGCCCCATAAAGTCATTATAACGATACTCTTAACATTCCTGCCACACAAATCTTGTAACGATTCTTCGACGGAATGTATTGAAATGGGGCATAGCGAGCTTGAGTTCCATCGGGAGTTACTGAAAATAAACCTGATATGCATACCTGCCTAATGCATTAGGGTAGTGCTTTTCACACTCCCGTTGAGTTGGAATGAGTCCCGCAGGTGATGTGAGAGAGGGTCAAGTTCCCGAAGCACCTGATGGTTAGAGAGGCAGTCGTCTCTCCACCTAAAGAACAAGCGCTAGGCAACAACCGACGGGGTCCCAGCCTGGCTGGGACAGCCGCCCAGTAGACGGAGCTAATCCTTTTCCAAGGGTACGAATACACTTTTGCAACATACCATAAAATAATTAAGTTTTTCAAATCCTTCGAATAATGTCTTCAACCTCCACTGCCAGCTTACTAGCAGTTCACAATCAATAAATGCACAATCCTTCTAGAAATCAAGCATACAAAATCTTGGATTCTTTACAGAAGCTACATAAAATGAATGTGGGAAACTATGGAAAATGCCCCCTTGTGTACATCCGCAAAGTCTTGTAGGGGATTATACTTGTGACGAAGTCTAATCCCCATACAGCTTTTTGCGGATGAGTGACGATGCACAGATGAGCGTTGCTTTTTTTGTTGTCAAACTTCAGTAAATACTTCAGAGTAGCTTTCAGTGATTATGAATCAATTTTTAACAAAGTTTGAGAGCAATTGGAAAGAAAAACTAATGAACCTTAGAAGAGGAGCATCAATTGCGCCCTTCACCAACCAAACTTTTTCAGCAAGTCCCTGGTTCTCTTCCTCATTCGAGTAAACACTATGATCACGAGAGCGATGATCCATGGAGGGAAGTTACCTCCAGTAAAGTTTAATTTCTGGATCCATTGCGGAGGATCCCTCAAAACCAAGGTTATCAGGATGGTCATAAAAGCTACTCCAATCAAGATTTTCGTCACCGGTTGGATCAATGAATCCTGCATTAAGAGAATTTGAACACACAAGAACTCAGTAGCAAAACTGGCACCAAAAGACATTTCACATGTCAATATAATATTCCGCTGTCTACAAAACTGCAACTGAAGAATCTTGCGGAAAATAAAAATAAAACAGTTGCAAGCATTCCTTTAATGAGAGTACAAATTGTTCCTCTTTCAGTATTCGTAATAGGAAGGAAATGGTAGGATGGAAACACAAACGATACAGAAAGGTAATAATGTCAGCAGATCCTGATTCCTGACGGACTGCTCATGAAATAGACGAAAAACAAGGTACGAACTAAAATCCTAGAGATGGATTTAGTGGGCAACTACTCATGTTATGGTTAACAACACCGCCACGAGGTTGTGGCGCAGTGCTATTAGCACGGTGCCTAAACCCAATCACTTTAAGTGGGGTGATTGCACATTTGCTCGTCATAAAAATGGGCAAAGCATCCACCAAAATAACGATGCGAAATCCTACTTTTTAGGAATATGTGGCTGTAAAACCCGGTGTTTATCAAACAAACAATCAAAGCTCAACAGGATAATTCACGTAGGGGGCATTAAAATTACTTCCACGCTTAGGCCACAAATGACATGTAGCAAGAAAAACTAATCGAAATATGAAACCGATAGCTCGAATTCAACCAAGTAAGTTGCTGATATCTCTTGATCTAAATTCTAAACCCTCTAATTGTAGGAGGAACTGCTATATTGCTAATTGAGAGCGACAACTGAAAATATATACAACTCCAAACCAAAAAACACTAATGTATCTCTCTCACACATGAAAAGTAAATTTATTTAAATACAATTCAATAAAAAAGATTACAACACAATTTTCTCGGCATCCAAACAGAAAATTCATCTGACTAGTTTCATCAATTGGGTTTTGGCAATCATGTGGTAACAAAAGGAGAATCTTATGAAATTTTACCTTAGGCTCTCCGTCGATTTGAACCGTGGCTCCATCTCTATATGGCAGCATAGACCTGCCGTTTCTAGGGTTAAACCGGATCGGAACCCCGCGACCCGATTCGGTATTGAAAGCGTAAAGCGATTTGAATCCATACTTGTCGAGAATGTCTCCGACCTCCAACTGGTTCTGGTCCCAACCCCCCAGACCCGACTTGAACGTGTCGATCGGGCCTTTCCCCCGTCGATACAGGCAGACTTCCACTTCTGGAACCTTCGTCCTCGCAGTTTTGGGATTCGGGTTCGGAGAAGACCCGTCGGATTTTGGGCCCGTTTCCTCGATTTCCCCGGTTTTGTTGTCGTCTTTCTCGTCCATTTTTTTTTTTGGATTGTAGGTTGCAATATTTTGATCCAACTTGTTTCTTCTCAAAAAAAAATATTTTGATCCAACTTTGTGTTGTGTTATTTATGGACTTTGTGTTTGAGGTGCGAATCGGAGGCATCAAAGCCAAACGGGTCAACACTCCATACACCTGGCAGGTGGGTCACCTTTTTATTAAAAAAAAAACAATTACTTCTCACGTACTTTTTAAAATTTTGACCGTCAGATATGATGAATTGAAAAAGATTAAATGATATAAATTAACATAATATATATAAAAAATAAAAAAAGATGTGTAGATAACACATCCCAAAAATTAGGAAGAGGAGAATTTTTTTATTTTTGTTAGCTCGTCTTGATTTTAAACTTTGTCGACTATCATTAGTGTAGATTAGAACAATATCTCTTGTAGTAAAAAAAAATAATCAAAATTATTTTTCAAATCTCTTTAAAATTACGTTGTCGATAAATAATTGATCATGTGGTCGATATTTAATTAATATGAACTCTTGTCTGCTAGTAGTGGAAAGGTTTTCTCTACCCTTCTTGTTAATTGTAATAGTCACGCAAGGTCTCAATTTAGAGAACTTTAATAAAAATGAGTTGGGCGAAGTTTGTATTAACAAAAAATCATTCATTAACTTTATTTAATGTAAAAGACTTGAAATTTAACGAAAACGACAAAAAACAATATAATAAGGATAAAAACTAAATCCTTATAAATAAGAAACAAGCCCATGTGCAAAACAAAATTCTATTTTTCCAACTAATACCCCTGACTGAAACCCCGTTCCGCCAGTCCAATTCCATTAGAGCAACTCCAGCGTGAGAGCCCTCCCCCCAGACTATTCACTATTCAATCCACCTAGTGAATAGTAACTACCCTTAATGAACAGTAACTGCATTTTGCATCTTCACCGTTGCACTTGAATAACCCTGGTAATAGGCAATAAAATAATAATATTTTATTTATTTATAAAATAATAGTATTTTTTTTTCACAAAACTTGTCTTAATCGTTGCATCTCCACCGCTAATTTCATTTGCTGCTGCTGCCTTTGTCTCTGCCGAAGCTAGTCGACGAAACCCTTTTGTCCTCCCCCACCGGCTTCCTCTGCCAAGCATGCATCAAATCTCACCCCAATTCCTCCCACCCTCTCCAGTGCTGAGCTCTGGAGCTCTGCTTCAGTGTGGCTCTGAAGCGGTTGCCCACTGCCCAAAACATGAGTCTCGGCATGGAGCTCCCTATCTCTAATGCTCTCATGGCCGCCTTGAAGCGAGCTCAGGCTCACCAGCGCCGCGATTGCCCCGAACAGCAACAGCAACCACCGTGGCCCTCAAAAAGCGTGGAGATGTCGTCTTGATGTCAGCCCACGTCAGATTGCCTTCGGGCGCTCGGGCCGGCACGAATTGACGGGCCTGGCGCTCGAGCCTGCTCGGGCTCCCTCGCCAGCCAACGCTGGACTTCCTCCCTCGGGCAATCCA
This sequence comes from Pyrus communis, assembly GCF_041283825.1. Classification (NCBI taxonomy): domain Eukaryota; kingdom Viridiplantae; phylum Streptophyta; class Magnoliopsida; order Rosales; family Rosaceae; genus Pyrus; species Pyrus communis. The sequence goes on along the minus strand of NC_142569.1, from coordinate 32,056,339 downwards.
GCCCTGTTCCGGAGCCTGTCCCTCGAGCGGAAGCTCTCGCTGGAACTGCTCTTAGAAAGTTGAAATTTTCCATTATGCATTGAATTGCATGAAAAGTTTGTCGGGGCCGAACTCCCATTGTATATTTGTTTGGTTGTGTTTATGTCTGCATGAAAATGTGAGAAGAATGGAATTTAAATTAGAGTCATCGATAAAAAAAATGCATGATCAAATTTGACATGTACCAAATTGGCAGCACCGCCCCACCGCTTCCTCCGTAATCTACAAAACTAGAACCTTCATCCCCAATTATTAGTCCATTATTATTATTTTAATTATTGATTTATTAGCATTATAATTAGGGCTACAAAGATAAGTGCATCCATTTCAAAATTAGTTTGCTGCGTCCATTGACAATGAATTAGTTTGTGTCGAAAAACCTCCTAATTTCATTCAGAACTTGATTATTATGAGTTTCAATAATATATCGATGTTTTTTGAAAAAAAAAAAATTATGATGAAATGCACATTGAAATATTTATAAAATCAAAATAAGATTAATATAAATTTCATATAAGGTATTTGTAGAGTTAGTTTGAGATTGTTGCGGGTTTAAAAAGTTGTTATCACTATTTTTAGAACTGAACACAAGTACTATAATTATTTTTTAAACTAAATACTAACTATTTTTGAAAATGAACACCGGTACTACATTATTTATGAAACTGAACACTGGTACTATCACTATTTCTTAAGCCGAGCACTGATTATTTTTGAAATTAAATATGGGTACTACACTATTTTTGAAACAAGTTACAGGTATTACATTATTTATGAAACCGAGCACGATTACTACACAATTTATAAAACTAAACACAGATATTACACTGTTTATGAAATTGACATAGATACTACATTATTTATAAAACTAAATAATGATAATATCATTATTTCTTAAACCGAACGCTGACTACAAGTTCAGTTCAACCAAGTTTGCTTCCATATCATGCTCCTCACCCCGAAGGTCCTGACCGTTTACTGCCACCCTCATGTCTACCCCTGGGTATCTCCAAATTGCAATTTGACTCATCTTTAGCTAAACAGTCAACTAATAGATGAGAAGGGCTTTCTCAATTCTCGGCTTCCGAGCCCTTCCTCCCATATCTCCGTCTCCTTCGAAACCCCATTACCGCCATTGATTCGAGCCCTTCTCTCTGGTATAAACAATCACACCATTCACAACCGCACCCTTAAACCTCTATGATTAACTCTCACATAAACACCACATGTACTAGTCTCCAGATATTCCGGTCACCATTCGAAGACTCCTTGTTACTGTCGTCGTACAAGTCCTCTCCACCTTGTGGCATATGCGCTCTGCATTTCTTCATCGCAGCAACAAGATTTGGCAATAACTTGAGAGTGGCCATTTGGTTGAAGTGCCTGTACCTAGTAGTCCCACGAATGCTGATGCTAGGGGATGCCCAAAACCCAATAGCCCAAATTCCTTCATCCTCAAAAGGCTCCTAATATGGTGATTCGAAAAAAATGGTGGAATTCGAATGAAATTGAGAATGAAAACAGAGATGTGGAGAGATCAAGAGAGAGGTAGAGAGATCTAATCGATTACAAAAGTGGATGAATTGTTTCTGTGCAGATGAGAGATCGAGATTAGGCAGAGAGATTGAGAATGGAGATCGAGAAATAGGAATTATGTTGAAAGATTGAGAAGCGGGGAGAGGATGGAAAAGGTTTGCCGCTAGGGGTAAAACTGGACGCTCATTTCTTGGGCCGGTATGCTGTTGGGTTTTGTATTAATTATTAAATAAATTTATTACTTGGTTTTCAGTTAAGATTCAAAGTTTTAAAACTTTTTTTATTAGTTATTTCCTTCAATTATTGTTTATGACTACGTAAGACAATAAAACCTCTATATAATTTTGGATTAGAGTAATTATTTTACTGTAAAGAGGTTATTACTTAATAGAGGTATAGTTAAAAAAAAAAAATTTCTTTACTTAGTTATTGTTAATTAAAGTTGTGTGGATGCAATGAATTACATTAATAGTGGAAAATAGAGAATGCCAATTTCTAAGATGCAACGTTAGGAAAAGAAAGAAATTAAACAATAAAAGTTTATCAAAAGTTCCGTGCCAAGTTGTAAAAATGCTTGAGAAGTTAGAAACATTAATTTTAGCTTCGATATGAAAGTGTTCTGTTTGCACCTAAAATATGCACAATTTTACTTATTTGGATTTAAAGCCAAAATATGACATTTTGGGGAATTAGTGTGCAAATATACTAAAAGTTGCATGTGGGAATGTTTCTCCACATGGTTTGAAGTGGTGGTTTTATTGCAAGTAAAGATGTTGGCAGACTTAGGAGATGGATATGTGGTGGAAAACTAACTTACTTTTTTTTAATATTATTTTATATGCAAGTTGGCTTCTTTTAATATTAATTCATTGTAAGTGGGCAGTGGAACTTCTCTGTATATGTTCAATGTCCTCAACAAATGGGTTTTCTTAGTTCTCTATATAAAGAAGCAAAGGCAAGAGGTATGGACACTCAACCAATCAATCAAACAACTCTACTCAAATCAATTCCTCAATATATTAGCTCAGTAGCCCTTTTTAATACTTCAATTCCCTACGCTAGCCTTGTATTTCTTTTCAAAGCCTTGTATTTCCTTTTAAAGCTCTGCTTCTCACTCAACAACATCGATTTTCTTTGTATTTTCATTTCAACCTTCAAAGCCATTCCCCAAACCACCAAAAATTGCTAGCAAGACTAGAGTAACTTGCCTGATTCCTTGGGAACAAGCTCCAACCTTGTATTTTACATGTTTTTGTACTTGTAATGCTTTGTACTTTAAATAATTACATTTCTGTACAACTACATTTCCAGTCATTTAATTTACAAGCAATTTACATTACTAGTCATTCACTTTCCTCTATTATTTACACTTCCAACAAACTTGTCATTTACATATTGTTACATTTCTCCACATAAGTAAAGTCCTTATCTTTAAGGTAAAGAAAGAACCTTGATTTGAGCCACTCCCACTCAATGGCACAATCTCTTGGTTAGAAGTTGAATTCAGGCCAATCTCAATCACTCAAATCCGTCTTCTAACGGCAACTAGTAGTGACACGCTCACAACCCTCAGTTTCTTATTCGAGTTTTCCTAGCATGCCCGCGAGGCCCATGGCGAATTTAGGGGGCGAACATGTTCATCTTGATGATTACTTACCCACAAGCTGTATGACATGGCATCAACTCTAAAAAATAAAGCATTATCTCGAACAACTTTATAGAAATTAATATTTTAGTTCATCTTAAATTTTTATTTGTCACATTATATTTTAGACTTATTAACAATTATTACTATTTGGGGGCCAATGTCCTTGAAAAAAAGACGTAGAAAAATTATAACTTGGAGTTATACTATATATAACTGGCCCATATTGGGATCTAATTTTTTTTTTTTTTTTTTTTATAATATAAGGAGGTTATTCCTTTATAGAGAATCACTACATGAAATGTAATATGATAGGCTTAAATTGAAGTATAAATTATAATAATAGTTTTACCCCTATCATAAAGTTTAAATGAGATATCCTTTTCTTCAAACTCTCAAACTTACTCACCCTTCATTGTAAAACAAGGTAACCTTAACCACTAAATGAACACAACCACACGGGGTGTCCCAATGGTCGGGAATGAATTCTAGGCTCGTATTCCACACGACATGTTTTGGGTTCGATTCCTAACACTGGTGAATCGCACGATGATGGCCAGAGAGAAGTTGAAATGTTTATGTGAGTCTTCTTAATCCCTAGAAAGATAAACTGTCATGGCGAAGTCAGTAGCTTTTTTTTTTTTTTTTTTTTTTTTTTAAAAATTAGAAAAAGGGTAAATTACACAAAACTACCTCAACTATAAGTCGAATGACACTATCATACCTCATCTTTTAAAAATGACAATGTTATACCTCATTTTTAGAATTTGTTCTAATGTTATACCTCTATTAGTTTATCCGTGAATTTCTCAGTTAAAAGCTAATGTGGCTTGATTCGGGGCCCACATCCTCTCCTAGATGGATTCCACGTGGCACCACACCCAATGTTTTCCCGCCAAATGGCATCCACGTCAGAAAATATATTTGATTTTTTTTTTTTGGTAATTTGAATTTCAAAATTCAAAATTTGAAATTCACTTTCCCGCCAAAAAGTGAAAAAGATGATCTAACATTTTAAGCACATATTATCATACTTAACCTCAAATTTGAAAAATCTCACCCAAACATAATGATATAAGCACAACAAAACTAGTGTATTCAAGCACAAACTACTCATCATTTCCGAAGAAAAAAAAAATGGACCAAATTATGCATAAAACTTGCTTAATTATCCATAAATTCATAAACCTGAGCAGATGTGGATGCCTACAAAGCAATGTAAATGATTAACAGTCTGATATGACGTTAAAGGATTTAAAAACCACATAAAGTAGAAAATGTTACATGTTTGTCCCTTGGAGGAAGATGTCTATGATGGGTTCTTGGATTATGACCTTCCTTTTTGCATATGGTACATTTCAAACTGCCTTGCCCTTTCCGTCCTAGCTTAAGTGGTTGAGGAGGACCTTGAGGATTATTGGTTGGGTTTGTGGGAGTTTGTTCACCCTCATTGTCCTTCTCAGCAACTTCCTTGTTTCTATTCCTCTTTAGCCTTCGAGGTTGCGTTGTATATGTTGGAGGTAATATTGGTGGGTTTTCAGTATCCTCCCACAAAGACATCTCATTCATCGGCATTATTAAATGAGAATACACCTCAAAGTATCGCGCCTTCGAATAACAAGCATCGACATAGTCCTCCGGTTTCTTTCTCTTGAAATTTATGGCAGCTATTGCATGGTTGCATGGGATTCCTGCCAAGCCATACTTTCTGCAAGAACAGGTCATCTCAACCAAGTCAACCACATATTACTCTGCCTTCCAACATCAACTTGAAATTTAGTGCCCCTTGACCATTTTGCAATGCACCTGGTACTTTGAATTTCGGCTTTGTCCAACTTATTCTTGATTTTAGAACAGAGATCTCCAACTTTGTTCACCATTATATCCTTTCTCATTTGAATTCTCTTCATCAAGAGTGTATGAATAAGTAGTAGCATGGTGACAATAGGTTTTTATCTTGGCCCAAGTATGACAACATTGAAACTTTCACAGAGATTGTTTAGCAACATGTCACACTTGGGATATGTTTCAAAATAGGACTTGCTCCAATGATGTGCATGCTTCTTCACCAACCAATCGTAGGCATTTTCATCTAGCTTCATCATATCCTCCATTGCTTTTTTTCAAGTGGGGAACTGTTGTTGTTCTGGTTATTGACCATAAAGCATCCTTCAAAGTTTTCCCCTTGAACATATTTCTAAAGTTGGTATACAAATGTGTCACACAAAATCTGTGCTGGGAATTAGGGATGACTTTTTGAAAGGCCGGAATTAACCCATTTTGTTTATCACTCGTAAATGTCTATCCCTGTTGATTGACAATCCCAACATCAACGGCTAGTAACTGTAAGAACCAAATCCAACTAGACTTATTCTCTATTTCTACCACTACATAAGCTATAACCCATGTTTCATCATTTGGGTTAATGCCAATAGCACAAAGTAGCTGACCTCCATGTACACTCTTTAAATGGCACCTATCTAATCCTATCAATGGTCTGCACGCTGACTTAAACCCCTCTTTGCAAGCCCCGAAGCACACATATATCCTTTGGAACCTCTGCCTATCCAACTTCACCTTCACTTGCTTCCAGGGTTAAGTCTTCCTCACTTCCTCAGCAGAATCCCACAACTTTGTGTATTGCTTTGCATGTTTTCCCTTAATGATCTTCTTAGCCCTATCTAAAGCCCTGTAAGCCTTCATCTTTGTACAACCATGATTCCACTATGATTTGATAGTTGCTAAAAAGGAATCAATAGGCCATGTGAGATTAAGTTTTATCTTATCCATGTACAAATCTGTTAGCAAAGAGGACTTCAAGTATGGTCATAATCTGTATGCTGTTTGAACCATACACTTTTCCAGCACAACACATCCAAGGGCAGCGTTTTGCACACTTTGCTGTGACTTTCAACTTCTCATTCCTAGGAAAATGGATCTCCCCATATCCATTCACTAAGGAGTACATGATGACAGCTCACTGGAATTGCACATGATCCCTGAAAACAAGCACTAGTGTAAGAATGAGATTCTTCATGTTTGTTTTCTCATTCAACTCCGGAAAACGCTCATGTTTTTTACCTCCTTCATTATCTTCAGAGTGTACACTCTCCAAGGCATCAGAGTTATAGTCTGGATCATCAACCACATTTTGTTTTAGAGTTGCAGTGTCAAATTCTTCTTCCCTTTGTTGTTCTTCTATTTCCTGGCTTTGCTCATATTGCCTTGCACTTCTTTGCTCAGAATCCCTTTCATCAGTTTGCTCAGAGTTCCTTTCTTTTCTGTATTTAGATTCCCTTGCATTTTCTTCCACAATACCATCAGACTTGGAAAACAGTGGGTTATCAGCATCACTCTCATATTCACTCTCTTCAAACTCACTATCATCTTCTTCAGCAGCTTCTTCATTCTCTTCTTCAACATTCCTCTCAAAACTAATAGGTACATCAAAGAAGACTTTAGCATCCCTTTCTTCTACATCCCCCTCAACCACAAATTTTCCCTTGTTCTTCTCTGGCCCTTCACCATTTTTCTCTTTTTGGCCATTCCCAGAATCAGCAATTCCTTCTCCTACCTCAGTCACACATGTTTGCACTAGTTGAGATATGCAACAATCATTCACTTCTGGCCCTTCAATGGCTAGCAAGCCCCTATATCTTATTGGTTGAAGTGGTGTTGGCCCAACATCCCCCTCTGAACTACTTATCTCCTCAATTACCAGTTTACTTGGACCACTGACTTTCATAGACTTCAGAAACTATTGCTCTTAGGTTACAGCTTCTTCTGTCGTCAATTCTTCGATGTACATCTCAATCACTTTATCTTTTGGAACAAAATTGCACATTGTCTAAACATCAGAATCACTTTGAATTGGCTTCAAACCATTGCAAAGGTCCAAGTTAGGAATTTTGAAATAGTAGTTCATGAACCGCTCATTGTATCCAACTGCCTCCACCATATCATCTATCATTGGCAATGACATGAGGTCTTTATCACATTTATCTATATATGTCACTTTTCCCCCAGAATAGAGGTCATAACTTATCTCCCCACCATGATGCAATTCAATAGAGAATAGTTCTGGATACACTGAAATTCACAAGAACAAACCCTAATTAAAAGCCAACAATAAACAAAGCACATGACTAAGAAAAGGCAAAAACAAAAGCAATTGCATTTTAACCTAATCAGAAGCCAACAAAAACCAATGCACAAGATTCTTCACAAAACAAAGCACATGACTAAGAAAAGCCAAATCTGACACACTATATGCAAATAGCCAAAGCACAGTAACCATTTCTCGACAAGAATAAACATAGCAATAAAGCAACAAACCACCTTATACCGACAAGAATAAACAAAGCAACAAACCCATTATCCAACAACTCAGTAACCATTTCGAATTAAGAAAGCATAAAACCAACTTTTCAAACGAGAATAAACAAAGCTACAAACCCATTATCCGACACCGTAGGAACCATTTTGAATAAACAAAGCATAAATCCACCTTTTCAAACAAGAATAAACAAAGCTATAAACCCTTTATCCAACACCTTAGGTATTATTTCGAATTCACAAAGCATAAATCCACTTTTTCAAACAAGAATAAACAAAACCCACATTCAACCCATTTCAATAAATAAGTTCAGTATGCATTTGGAATCATCAAAAACACAAAAAAAAAAAAAAAAACTTACAATAGGTAGGCATCGTTTTGTGAGGATCCTCATGCACGTACCGCCCCATGTCGAATCCTTCGATTTTTCTTCGAAGCCAATGGAACCCAGATGGAACCCTCTTCCAACACCAATGAAGTTAGGCAAACAAGCCGACAAGATGATTTGGGGTGTTCGCTGAATTTCTAATCTGATTGTTCGAGATTTGGAGTCGTTGGTATTAGAACTAAGGTTAGGCTTCTTCTTTTTTTGGAATTGGGGAAGAAATTAGATCGACAGGGTTTGGGTGTATCAGGGGGAAAAAGGAATTCAAATGACACACTTTACAACGTTCTCTTACTTTTTTATTTTTTTAAATATAAATATAAATAGAAATTTTAATAGAATATCCACGTGTCATCTGGTGAGAAAGCCACGTGTATTGGGAATCCCAACTGGATGCCATTTGGCGGGAAAATATTGGGTGTGGTGCCACGTGGAATCCATCTGGGCGAGGAACTAGGCCCCGAATCAAGCCATGTGAACTTTTAACTCAGAAATTCACGAACAAACTAACGGAGGTATAACATTGGAACAAATTCTAAAAATGAGGTATGACATTGTCATTTTAAAAAGATGAGGTATGATAGTATCGTTAGACCCATAGTTGAGGTAGTTCTGTGTAATCTACCCAAAAAAAAAAAACCACTAAATGAACACTCACACACGTTGACAATGAAATACGAAACTTACTATTTTGGGGCTCCACATGAGGTATAACTTTTTGTAGGGGTGGGCAAACAGGTATAGGAACCGCGGGTCGGGGCGGGTAATCAAGGTTTGGGGCGGGTACGGGTCGGTTCCTAATTTTTAAAAAGAGAAACGGGCGGGCCAGGGCAGGCCGGGGTGGGCCTTTGAAAATTTGGGGGCGGGCCGGTTCCAGAAATAGAGAAAAACAGGTACCCAGACCGGCCCGTTTGTAATTGCAATGGACGGACGAGATTGAAGATTAAGCTACCATTCAATCTGAACCGTTAGTTTTACCCTAGGTTCTCTCTTGTCCCGGGTCCTCGACTTTGTCAATAGAGACTGAACCTCGAACTCATTATCTCTTGCCGTCAAGCGTGCGTCGTCCCCTCCCCTCCCTCACTCTCCGTCAATCATCTCCTCCCCTCCATCACTCTCCGTCAGTCGTCCCCCAAAACCCTCCTCCAACGGTGGTCTAGCATGGGCTCGAGAGGGAGTTCCAGCAAATCCACCCAGATAATGCGAACTCGATGAAGCTGGTTTCGAGGATAAAGAAGATTCAAGAAAAATTGTCGACTTTGGAAGATCAGTGCCGCGAACTTCTTTCGGCCAAACAAGTAATTCTCAATTTTTTTTTTTCAGATAAAATTGGGAAACTTTCGTTTTTAATTTTGATTTTTGGGTTTTGGGTTTTGAAGGATTTGATTGATAAGGCTAGGACGACTCTGGTTGGGAATAGAAACCAATTGCATCAACTCCAATGTATTGGTGTGGGCAAGGTTCGATTCGGGAGCGCCCAGCGGTACGAGTTCCGAGTCGGATTCAGGAAGATCCACGTCGGCGCTTGTACTCTGACGACATTGCTTCCTGGAAGAAGTTCAAGAAACCCAAGACCCATATGGGTTTTTATTAATCTGCAGGTATAGTTTGAGGAGATTTATAACTTTGTATTAATTATAGATTGCTGGGTTTTCATTAATCTACAGGTATCGTTGCCTTTTGCTGTAATTTCTCTTCTCCATACTTTGTCTGAGCAGTCTCAATTGATTTGTTGATGGTTTTTTTTATATGAAACTCAGGTGTTATGAATCAATTTTTTGTTATATTATATGTATATATAAATTGTTTGCTCATTGGAAGTGGAAGTAAGTTGGGAATTTGATTGGTTTTTGATGTGAAATTCAAACCTAATACTTTTGAACTATCAGTTCATGTTCTTATAATAGAGTGCTTAAGACCATCTCCAACAATGACCTAAAACCTAAAATTTCCCTCCCCCCCCCCCCCCCCAAAAATCTACTCCAACCCATGACCTAAAATTAACCTAAAACCTAAAACTCATTTGAGGGTCAAATACCAGCCCAGATTTAAGCCACAAATCAAAATGGGCCCCACCAGCTGTCTGCCAAACAACAACCCCACGTGGGGCTGTTCCCTCATGTTTCAAAGCAAAAAGTAGCCGTTAGGCTGCTTTTTGTAATTGAATGGTGATGTTAAATGGATCCAACGGCTACTTTTTTTTTTTTTTTTAGTTTTATATTTATGTATTTATTGAATCCAACGGCTTAGATCAAATATAATTAAATATAACGGTAAAAAAAAAAAGATCTAACGGTCCAAATTTAAATCCAACGGCTAGAATAATTTTAAAAAATTATTTAACTTAAAATTCAACCAAAAACTCTACAAATACCTATGTATTTGTTCAAACATCCACACAAAACTCACTTTTCTCCTACAATTCTTCCAATTTTTCTTTATACCATTTATTCTCATTTCTAGAATTTTCAAGATGGCAAAAGAGCATGTTAGAGGTCGTAATTGGACCTTTGACGAAGATATTGCTTTATGTTTGGCATGGATTTCGATTAGCGAAGATGGTGCCATCGACACCAATCAAAATAGAAAGGTTTTATGGGGTAAAATCGTTGATAAGTTCCATGAAAACTCCAACGCCGGTCGAAGGGAAGTTGGTGGTGTTTATGATCAATGGAAGATTATCAACAAAGCGTGCACTTTATGGAAAGGAAGTTTGGAGAGAGCCATGGTTGACATGCCTAGTGGAAGGGGCGCCTCATAAATTGTGAGTTTATTTGTTGATATTTTAGTTGTCATGTACATAATAGTATTTTGCAACTAATTGTTTTTATGTATTTGTTGCATAGGGTGACTGTAAACACGAAAAGTTCCTGAAACAAGAGACAAGAATACGTGTACAAAATATATTTTTTGTTTGTATTGATTTTGGGGTTACAATCTCTTTGTAATTTGATCCTCTGATTCTATCTTCGTAGGGTGTAGGTTTGTGGATGAGCTGTTGATCCAAAGGGCCGTCGGGGCTTGATCTAGGGATGAACAGTTGATGAACGGATCTTCAAGGGCTTTTGGGCTTGATCTTGAAGGTTGATGGATGAGCGGATCTTCAAGGGCTTTTGGGCCTAATCTTGAAGACTGATTGGATATGTGGATTTGTTGAGGTTGTTGATCCAAAGGGTCGTTGGGGCTTGATCTTAGGATGAACGGATGATGAACGATGAACACTTCTCTTCAAGGGCCGTCGGGGCTTGATCTTGAGTTGGTGGAAGTTCTTCAAGGGCCGTTGGGGCTTGATCTTGAAGGAGGATTTGACGAAGAACGAAGAGAGCTTTCTTGATCCTTCGGGATTTGCTTGAGAGCTTTAGAGTTTCAAGGCTTCTTCCTTTCTTTTTTTCTTCCTTCCTTCCTTTTCTTTCTTTCTTCCTTTTTTCCTTTTTCTTTCTTTCCCCCTCTTCTTCTTCCTCTTTCTTCCCCCTTTGAAATGAATGCCTTGGCCTCCTATTTATAGAATTCCAAAACTTGATTTTTGGATTTAAATAATCAGATGAAATAAATCATTTCTGCCAGATATTGACACGTGTCCTATTTGATGACCTTTCCAATTTATTTCGATTTTTCGTTGAGTCACACGCTACATGTAAAATTTATGTGACACGTGAGCGTTGAAATTTTAATTATTGGTTAACATTCATTTCACCGAAATTTCGATGTCTACAAATGCCCCCACTTCAAGGCGCGTCGTTGACATGTGCTTGTCACGTGCAGAAGATGCGTTTTGAAGTCCCTTAATGTAGATGTCAACCCAAGGGCCGTCGAGGCTTGATCTTGAATTGAGCTGGAAATTTCTTCAAGGGCCATCGAGGCTTGATCTTGAGTTCGACTGGAAGATTTTCTGGTTTCCTCCAATCGTTGATTTTCCACAAGCTTAATCTTGAACTGGGCTGGAAGATTCTTTTGGTCTCCTCCGAAGGTCTGAACTTACTCCTTTTATCTGGAGTTGAATTTGATTCAAGGGTGGTGAACACTTGATTTTGAATCGGACTTGTGATTTCTTCAAGGGCCATTGAGGCTTGATCTTGAACTGGGCTGGAAGATTCTTTTGGTCTCCTCCGAAGGTCTGAACTTACTCATTTTATCTGGAGTTGAATTTGATTCAAGGGTGGTGAACACTTGATTTTGAATCGGACTTGTGATTTCTTCAAGGGCCATTGAGGCTTGATCTTGAACTGGGCTGGAGGATTCTTTTGGTCTCCTCCGCTCGTTGATTTTCCTTTGTGCTACTCTTGAACTGGGCAGCAGGATTCTTTTGGTCTCCCCCCGAAGGTCTACGAGCGGTTTCAGGATATGGCAGGCAAGTACGAGGTGGAGGTGCTGACCTGTTTCTTTGTTCAATCTTTCCAATTCGTATTGAATACGAATCGGAAAGATTGAAGTTTCCTTGTCCCTTCTCTGGCAGTGTATCAACCGTTGAAGATGACTACTCGAGAGCAATACTAGGTAAGCAATCAGGAATAGATTCCAGGTAGTCGGTTCCAGATCGGAAGACTGACTCCAAGTGCCGGCTGATTGCTTCTTTCACTTTGCCATGCGAGTAAGAACAAGGACAAAGGAAAAGACAGGGAAAAAGCATGATATGAGATACCTTTGCTTTCGAAGAAGCAGCGAATGAATCAACACATATATTTGTTGTGCTTGTCTCCACATGCTTCGATGTATCATTTTCACTTGCCTTACTTGCTCCCCTTTGCAGAAGTGGTATTTCCTTATGCAGGTTTAGCATCTTCTCTTGTAGTATTTGTCCTCCGATGCAGGAGTTGAATGCAACCTTTGCATTTAAATGGTGCTTCACTCCTTGGTGGCAACTGGTTTGAGTGGAGGTTCCGACATATTGCTTTCTTTGTCCTTGTCTTGGCAGGTGAGAACAAGGGCAAAGGAAAAGATAGGGAAAAAGCATGATATGAGATACCTTTGCTTTCGCCCTTGATGATATGAGATACCTTTGCTTTTGAAGAAGCGGTGAATGAATCAGCACATGCTTCAATCTATCGTTTCCTCCTGGGTCATCTGTACTCGAGGCATCTGGTATCTTCAAAGGTTGAATAGGTTTTCTCAAAGGAAGAAGAAGAATTGTGTATTTCGAGAGGCTTTGCTGGGAGTGCGCCCTCAGAGGTGAGGAAGAGTTGGGCATTTTCTTCAGGTCTGCCTTGTCATAAGAGACGAAGGTCGACGTATATAGGGATTTCTTAATAGCAAGTGGTGGTACCGTTCTTTTACCCTTGTCGACAAACGTCTCTTCGATATCTGAACGACGCCTCTTCGATTTCTGAACGACGCCTCTTCGATTTCTGAACGAGCGCCACTTTTGACAAAGCTGCACGCGTTTTCTGAAAAGCAGAGAAAGCGTCGCCGAACTTTGCGCTTGTCGGCTAAAGACGTGTAGTTGCGCTGATGGCCTCCACGTGTTCTCGACTTTGTCAGATATCTTTTGACAAAGTTGAACGCGTTTTCTGAAAAGCCGCGAACGCGTCGCCGAACTTCACGCAGGAAAATCCGGATTTTTGAATCGGTGGTCGTGTCGCTTGGCTTTTTACAGAGGTATCGATCACTCCAACATACACACTCTGAAAATTGCCCATTCTTGAAAATCGTCTCCGACCTTTTGAGAATTATCTTCATCCACCCATTCTCTCTGAACACCTTTGAAAAAAAATGACTAACTCATCGAACCTTTGCTTAGATTTGAGTCTCAGCAGCGATCCGGTTGCACCCGGTCAAGGTAATGTATGGCGCCCTTCTTTTTTATCTTCTAACGGTCCTCTTACAGGTGAAGACTCCGTGATGCAGGACGCCACAACAGCTACAATAGTAGCTAGGAACCTCCTTACTCCAAAAGATAGTAGGCTGCTGTCAGGACGGTCTGATGAGTTGGCCGTTCAAGAGTCCCTCGCTCTCAGCGTTCAGTGTGCAGGCTCTGTGTCCAACATGGGCCAACGCCTACTTGCTCGCTCCCGTCAGGTTGAATCGTTGATGGCAGAGGTGGAAAGTCTCAAGCAAGAAATCAAGCAGCTGAAGTATGAGAATAGAAGTTTGCACGTGCTTGCAAACAACTATTCGACGGGCATGAAGAGGAAGCTTGATGAGCTGCAAGAGTCTGAAGGTCGGATTCAAAGTGACCGTCAAAGGTTTTCGTCTTTCCTCCAGAGGCACCTTTTTCCTGGGTCTTCCAGCGTTTGGCCAAGTATTGAGGCCTGGAATGCTCTACCTTCAACGCCTCCCGCTCCGATGCCTTCTGCTCCGATGCCTTCCGCTTCTAGAGTTTTGCCAAGTAATAGGGCTTCACGTGAACATCCTTTGTGAAAGCTCCATCTTTTTTTTTTTTTTTTTTTTTTCATGCTTGTAATTTCTTGAAGATTAATGGACATGCTTTATTTTATTCAGTGTATTGTGATAAATACAGATAAAACATATACATCACCGTCCATCATCATTCCTTTTTATTTTATTTTATTATTTTTTTTTATTCTTTTCTTTGCTTTCGGTGGCATTAATCCACCATTCATTTATATATATATATATATTTCAGATGGTGCTAGAAGCGTCATCATTGTTTTTTTCTTTCTTTTTATTATATATATATATATATTTTTTTTTCTCTTTTTGCACATGGTTCCAGAAGCACCATCATTGTTTTTATTATATATATATATATATATATATATATATATATTTTTTTTTTTTTTTTTTTTTTTTGGGATGGTGCTGTCCAGCCAGATTCCATCATTTTTTTTTTCTTTATATGGTGATCTGCAAGGCTGAGTTTGTGAGTGAAAACCCAGGCCGAGTCCGAGAGAAGACGGAGGAGATCTTTGGGTGTGAGTTGACAAACTTTGATTTTGTCAATCACATTCAAAGGCAGCAGCAGAGGCAAGCAGACGGATGAGATCTTTGGGTGTGAGTTGACAAACTTTGATTTTGTTGATCACATTCAAAGGCAGCAGCAGAGGCAAGCAGATGTGAGTTCTTTGGGTGTGAGTTGACAAACTTTGTTTTTGTTAATCACATTCAAAGGCAGCAGCCATGGCGGAGGTGCAGAAGCAGCCAGAGCTTGAAGTAGTGCAAAGCGTCGAGCCTGAAGTGGAGGAATTACTGCGGCGCTAGGTGATGAGCAGAGGGCAGATCACAGCCACTGAGCACAGCCAATAGACTCCCATTGCACTACCTGCCGTCGTGGACGAAGCGGACTTATTCTCTTCACCTGTGGATACACCTGTTAATGATCAAGCTCCCAACATGCCATCACTGCTTCCATTGCGTCAACTCGAACATGTTGCCGCAATTGTTTTTTTTTTTTTTTTTTCTTTTTTTTTTAAAAGGAATGAAGCAAATCAAGGTCTTTCTCATCCATGACTCCAAAATCCTCATCGACTCCCGAGTACTTGTCGACCACGCTCTATGACTACACAAGTTGCTCGTTGATTTTCGACAGCTGATAGACCAACGTCGCGATCCTTAAGCACGACACGTATACTGACACAAAATGCTTGTACAGACGATGTTCCACGATGTCTGCTTTGAACTCCATCAACCGACTGTGATACGGACTTAAATTGCAGACTGTTGTCATCAGGCCGAACCCTAGCAACCATGGCAGGCAGACTCTCCAAGTTATTCTCGAGATTTGATGGCTGGAAAGACGGTGCGATTGTTGGGCTTGGGGGCCTTCGCGATACTATCTGGATGTGCTTGTATAATGGCACTCCCTTTGCTCCTGCTCCCGCTCTACACACGCTCAAAGATACTCCCAAAATGGCATTGGCCCCCAGTTTCGACTTGTTTGGGGTTCCATCGATTTCCAGCATAAGTGCATCGACCTCATTTTGATTTCTGACATCGACGCCAATGAGCTTGGGTCCCAAAATCTCATTGATATTCTTCACAGCAGTGAGCACACCTTTCCCGCCGTAGACCGCTTTGTCACCGTCCCTGAGCTCCAACGCCTCGTAGATTCCGGTAGAAGCGCCACTGGGCATGGCCGATCGATACAGATCGTCGGTGACCAGATCAACCTCGACGGTCGGATTGCCCCTGCTATCAATGATCTGCCTCGCCTTCACCGACTTGACCTTGTACTCCTTGGCGACCTTGGAGGCCGCGGTGGGCGCGACGGCGACTGAGCACTGGACGGAGCCTGAACGACACGGGGCCGGGCAGGGGACCACGGTGGGGAGCTGCTGGAAAGTTCTGGGCTTTAGGGAGCGGAGATAGAGATTTTGGCCAGGATTCTGGTGGTAGTTCTGGTGGTGGAGGCTACCTTGCTCCGGGTGTGCGCACCATGTGCAGCAGGTGGGGTTTGGCGAGATCGAAGTGGGTGCGAGGCGGGTTGCACCAGTGGATTCTCCTTCAGTTGCAGGAGTGGTGCTCTTAATAGATCCGACCTTGACATTTTTTTATTTTTTATTTTTATTTTTATGAACTTGTATTCCAGTCCTGCAAGGCCTCGAGTTCGAATGGACCAAGACCAGAGATATCCCCAGTCAGATCTTTGTCTTCAAACGACATTTTTGCAAGAGCTCTGCTAGCATTTTTCCCTGCGGACAGTGCATAAGGCCCACCAGGTCCATAACATCCTGCTCTGGAACACGTCATAGATCTGACCTTTGATAGCCATGAGCAGAGGCTTGTTGGAATCAGAGCCGTCGTACTGCTTCAATTCTTCTTTGGTGACCTCGCCGAGCTGGACGGGAGATGAGGAAGGCGAAGACGATGGTGCAGTGCTCGATGGAGAAGGAGCGGCGGGAGCTTGTTTGGGAGAAAGCGCAGGAGACTTGGCCGGAGACGATGCAGGGGATTGCGCCCCCGTCGAGGCCAGCAAGAGGGAAGCCATTAGGACCAAAACGACGCCGCTGAATCGAACCATTTGCAGAGAGAGAAACTTTGACAGAGATTTAGAGAGAGGGAGGGGAATCTATTGAGGGTTTGAGAATTGAGAGGCGAGTTGCTGATGGGCTTTGATGAGGGCCTGGATTTGGGCTGCTCCTTTTTGTGGACTTCAACTTCTGTTTCTTGGCATGGGTCTTAAGTGGAGGCAAACCCACTTTAACATGTATAATTTTTTTTTTTTTTTTTTTTTTTTTTTTTTGGGACAGAGAATATATATATATATATTTTTTCTAATACATAGTAACATTTGTATTTTTTTTCTTTTCTTTTGTAATAAAATTGACTTTCTTTAATGAAACATTTATTTATTTATTTTGATATGACTGTACTTGAAGTTTTGAAATTTCAAGTTGCCTACGTACTCTTCCAAAGAAGAGATCAAGTCATAACGTAGTTCAAACACATATATATATATATTTTTTGTTGGTGCCGTACACAGTTTATGCTCTTGCGGGCTAGGAGCATTTTGTTGTCACCTTTTACGCTCGTGCGGACAGTGAGCTTTTGGTGCCATTTGCAGTTTCAGCTCATGCAAGCAAGGAGCATCTTGGTGCCGTTTGCATTTTCAGCTCATGCAGGCAAGGAGCGTTTGTTGTCACCTTTTAGGCTCGTGCGAACGAGGAGCTTTGGTTGTCGCCTTTTAGGCTCGTGCGAACGAGGAGCGTTGGATTGTCGCCTTTTAGGCTCGTGCGAACGAGGAGCTTTTGATTGTTGTTGTCAAGCGATCTTAGAGAGGCATTCCTTGCAATCTTCATAGCAAGGAGTCTTGACTGAGTGATTGAAGAAGTCTTTTGGGAAGAAATCGCGCATCGTAATGGCAACGGACGATCTTTGTGTCATAACTTCATCATCCTCAACACTTTCATGTAGCTTTGAAGGTTGACGGTAGCTGCTTTGCCCCCTTTCCGATTGGTGAACTTGTGGAGGAGACCTATGTTTCTTGTACATTTTCTTTGGAGTGACATGAATCCATCCTTCATCTTCACTTGACTTGACTGACATGGTTTTGGAGCATGCCCCCAACGGTTGAGGTGAAGATTTTGAGTTCAAAGAGCCAGAAGTGACGGTGGTATAGTTTGACTTCACCACATCATTAAGATCTAGCTCGATGATCCCTTTCTGAGCCAACTTCATGATGAGATCTTTTAGCACAAAGCACTTTTCTGTCGGATGACTAATGAAGCGGTGGAATTTACAGTACCTTGGACTGTCAGTACGGTTCATATCTTCTGGCCGTTTACACTCAGGTAGGTCGATCACCTTTTTTTCCAGCAAGTCATCTAGCATGGCAGCCACGTCAGAGTCGGGGAATGGATAAGTCTTCTCCTCAAGCTCCTTCAAAGTGCGTCTACGTATCTCTTGATCACGAAAAGCTTCGGTTTGAATCGCCTTGCCTCGTGTATGGGTTTTGACTGGAGTTGTGTTGACCGTCATCGCTTCCTTGGTGGGTTTCCACGTAGCCTTATCCACCTTTGGCCCCAAAACTTTGTCATTCTTGTAGTCGGCGATCTGCTCTTTCTTCCCATGACGGGTGATGCTTAACTCCATATCATGGGCGCGGGTGGCTAACTCCTCAAATGTTCGTGGTTTGATGCCTTGAAGGATGTAGTGTAGTCCCCACTGCATGCCTTGAACGCACATCTCGATGGCGGAGGTTTCAGAAAGCCGATCTTTGCAATCCAGGCTTAATGAACGCCATCTATTTATGTAGTCGATGACAGGTTCATCTCTCCACTGTTTCGTACTGGTCAGCTCTAGCATGCTTACAGTACGACGAGTGCTGTAGAAACGGTTGAGGAATTCCCTTTCTAGCTGGTCCCAACTGTTGATAGACTCAGGTTCGAGGTCAGTGTACCAGTCAAAAGCATTACTTTTCAGCGAACGCACGAACTGTTTGACGAGGTAGTCTCCCTCTGTCCCAGCATTGTTGCAAGTTTCAACGAAATGGGCGACATGTTGTTTCGGGTTGCCTTTTCCATCGAACTGCATGAATTTTGGGGGTTGATAACCCTTTGGCATCTTCAAAGCATCAATCCTCTTGGAGTAAGGCTTTGAGTACAGTACGGAGTCGTGCGAGCTTCCTTCGTATTGTGTCTTGATAGTGCTTGCAATCATCTCCTGTAGCTGCTGGATAGAGAGAGATCCCATGGATGTCATTGCTTGGTCTGGCTTCGGCTTCTCTTCAGCTTTCTCCACTGGTGGCTCCTCTTCTTCGTCACCTTCTTTCTTTAATAGGCCAATATTTGGGTCGACTTTTACGTCGGGCAGCGCATCTAGTTGGTTGAAAAGTGCGGCAATCTGCAAGTCTTTCTCTTCCACAGTCTGTGTGAGCTTTGCGATTGCTTCATTCATCTGAGCTAGCTGTTCTTCAACAGAGGTGACGCCGATGGTCATGACTTGTGCAACCAATAGGCATGACTTTCCTTCAGACATCCAGGGTGCTGATGAAGAAACCCATTGGCCATTTTGGGATGTCATCTTATGCGCCTTAGCAGCATGCTTTGGTGCCCCCAGCAAGGTTAGGTTGATGATAGACTCGCGCCTTTGATGTTCCCTTTGCTCGCTTAGCGGTACCAATTTTGAAGCGGCATGTTGATGAGTGGTTGTGGTGCCAATGGATGCTCCATTCGTGGCGGAAGTGCTTATGCTTCTTCCCTTGGTGGTTGCAAGAACAGCTTGTCCCTTGCTTGATGCCATTGATTTTGGAGGTGTGCTTTGGTTGTTGTCAACTCCGTAACCATGCTCCTTCAACTTCTTTTGAGTTTTGGTGAGGTCGCGATCTTTGTCGTTGACGGTGTTTGAAACCTTCTTTCCAAGATTTGAAGAGGAAGCAAAGTCATGTCTAGCCTTTGACATGAGTTCGTAGGCATTTGGGTTGAAGCCTTCTTCGGTCCTCTTAGTTGGAAGAGAGCTTGGTTTCACCATGACACCATGTTGCGCTTCCAGACGGTTGATGAGTCCGGCGGTTTGCAAGTTTTTCTCCTCTGCAGTCTTTATCAACCTTGCAATTGTTTCCTTCATCTGAACCAGCTGTCTTTCAATGGAGGTAGTGCCGATAGTCATGACTTGTTCTTTGTTTGAAGCCATGGACTGTGCTTGAATATCTTGAACGGAGACAGAGATGAGAGGTAGAGATAGTCCCACTGGGCGTGCCAAATTTGTAAACACGAAAAGTTCCTGAAACAAGAGACAAGAATACGTGTACAAAATATATTTTTTGTTTGTATTGATTTTGGGGTTACAATCTCTTTGTAATTTGATCCTCTGATTCTATCTTCGTAGGGTGTAGGTTTGTGGATGAGCTGTTGATCCAAAGGGCCGTCGGGGCTTGATCTAGGGATGAGCAGTTGATGAACGGATCTTCAAGGGCTTTTGGGCTTGATCTTGAAGGTTGATGGATGAGCGGATCTTCAAGGGCTTTTGGGCCTAATCTTGAAGACTGATTGGATATGTGGATTTGTTGAGGTTGTTGATCCAAAGGGTCGTTGGGGCTTGATCTTAGGATGAACGGATGATGAACGATGAACACTTCTCTTCAAGGGCCGTCGGGGCTTGATCTTGAGTTGGTGGAAGTTCTTCAAGGGCCGTTGGGGCTTGATCTTGAAGGAGGATTTGACGAAGAACGAAGAGAGCTTTCTTGATCCTTCGGGATTTGCTTGAGAGCTTTAGAGTTTCAAGGCTTCTTCCTTTCTTTTTTTCTTCCTTCCTTCCTTTTCTTTCTTTCTTCCTTTTTTCCTTTTTCTTTCTTTCCCCCTCTTCTTCTTCCTCTTTCTTCCCCCTTTGAAATGAATGCCTTGGCCTCCTATTTATAGAATTCCAAAACTTGATTTTTGGATTTAAATAATCAGATGAAATAAATCATTTCTGCCAGATATTGACACGTGTCCTATTTGATGACCTTTCCAATTTATTTCGATTTTTCGTTGAGTCACACGCTACATGTAAAATTTATGTGACACGTGAGCGTTGAAATTTTAATTATTGGTTAACATTCATTTCACCGAAATTTCGATGTCTACAGTGACAAAGCAATGGCAATTTACAAGACAAGAACTACACCAAAAAATCAAGCTTTTAAGTTGCATCATGCTTGAAACATCCTCAAGGATTGTCCGAGGTGGGGAACTGATGTGAACCAACAATGTGGAAGATTATTTCATAATGAAGCCCCACCCCCAAATGATGTCAATGAAGGTGTGAATTTTGCAGACAATGAAGGTGTCGAACAAATGACCCCAACTTCTTCTTTTGCAAGGCCCCCGGGTAGAGATAAGTAAAAGGAAGCAAAGAGAAAAGGGAAGTCCCAAGATCCGACACGTGCACAATTTGCTAGCGAAATGGCAATAATGAACGAAATCCAGTGCCGTCGGCAAGAAGAATCGGCCCAAATGCTTTTGGCCATGAAGGAACAAGGGGATAGGGAGCAAGAAAGGTACGAAACAAATTTGATAATGGAGGACCTCGACAAATACACTCCAGAGAGGAAGAGATACTTACGTGGTAAGCAAAAGGAAATTTTACGAATGAATGCCACAAGGAGTATATTTCAAGATGATGATTCATCTCAAGACTATCACCCAAGTCCATCACCAAGTCAAGATGGTGAATATCATTATTAAGTTTATGTAGTCTATGAGTTTTCGATTGTATTAAGTTTATGTAGTTTATTAATTGTTTTTTTTATTTTTTAAGTTTATGTGGTTTATTAATTGTCTTTTTTATTTTTTAAGTTTATGTGGTTTATTAAATGTCGTTGGTATTAAGTTTATGTGGTTTATCTTGATTTTCATGTATTGATTTAGTGATTTTTCAAAATTTATCGGAATTTAAATATTTTTAGGTTAAAATGTTCATAAAATTAATTTAGGATAGTCTACATAAATTTTTTTTTTTTTAAAAAGTTAATTTTAAAAAAAAATAGCCTTAATTCATTCTTTGATAATCTGGGACTAAAATTTTAAGCCAGAAGGGTTGGAGTAGAAAAGCTGTTTCTGGGCTAAAACCTAAATTTTCTGGGCTAAATATTTTTAGGTTTTATGTTACCATTGGAGATGGTCTAATGGAGTTTCTTAGTATAGACTCTATATGCTGAGTGATAAATTTCAAAAGTGGACCTTCATACTGTTAATTATTATTTGTTAAGCGATTGATCATGTGGGGTTCAAATTAGATGGCTGAATTCTTCGTCAACTGCCATGTCTCTTGTAAATATGACCAAAACTTGTCCAATGCCATAAACTGCTAATCTGGCCAGCGCCAGCAATTCTATTCTTTCATGAAATTGATCATGTGTTTTCAAAGATTTGTTGATTTACTCCCTACTGATAATAAGATTTGTGAAAAATGAGTTTGATGACCAAATATTCGTACATTTATTTGCAGCACTCCCTTGTGCCAGCTATAGCACCACTGTTAGCTTGGCAGTTTATAATTCAGGCTGATATGAAACTCCATTATTTGTAATGCAATTTTCTGAACATTCACATTCACATTTAGTTAAATTACATGTCTGATTGCATTCTTCTGTGAATGGCTTTAGCTGGACTTTTTACTTTAACTGGTTTTAGATTTTCATGATTCACACACCCCTGTTTATTTATGGACCGAAAATGGCTATGAGGAATGTATTTCCCTTTATTTTAATCAAGAAGTAACGCAATCGTTGGCTCCGGAATTGTATGCATATAGATGTAGACAAGTGTTATATCAAAATTAAAGTCGTTTGTTTTTAATGTTGCAGCAGTGAGAGCTCATATGTAATGGAGGACCTCAAAGAGAAGCTCCTTCCACCAAATGTCCCAAAACCTGCATCACCTGTAAACCTTCGTGAAGCATCTTATCGATCATCGGCCTTTGGAAGGCAACTTTTTTAAGGAGTAGATGTTCTGGGGCTAAAGAATATATAAGAATTCATGTCTCATGTTGCCGCTGTGCAATGCAATTTATAAATTACTAAAAAAAAAAAAAAAAAAAAAAAAAAAAAAGAGTTGGACCCGTGGACCCTTCCTGAATCGGCCCGTTTGAAACAGGCCGGGTTAGGTCTGGTTCCAAAACTTAAAATCCCTCTACCCGGCCCGTCTTGCCCCGTTACTGGTTAAAACGGGTAAGGTCCGGTTCTTCCAAAATTGAGCCCGGCCCGGCCCGGCCCGTGCCCACCCCTAGCTTTTTGTATCTCCATTTTACTTCAATTTTGATATTATGATCATATACCTAGTCGCATAGTATGACCGCTACACAATTTTCAGTAGATAGCGACTGAAAACGTAAAGATATTTTGGTAAATCTCTTCCAAAGCTATTTAATTTTTCGCAGGAAACTACCAAAATGGTGCTTTAGCATCTTAGTACCAAAATCATTTTAAAATTAAGTAGCTACCAATCGCAATTGTGCAAGTTTCAGCATGCATCCACCGAAACTGTTGGTGGTGAAGGCGAGTTTGTGTTTTTTGTTTTAATCAAACGAGTTCGTGTTTCTTGAGACGATTAGCGAGTTGAGTGAAGAAGGTGGGCGTGCATGTGGGTGTTTTAAGATAATTCCTTAACTAAAAAGTTGGTCTATTTTCAATAGCGAGAATGTTTAACAAATTGTGGGGTGTAGATAATATCACAGAAAGAAAATGATCAGCTAAAACTGAGGCGTAACGTGTACATACATTTGGGCCCTTATAGATAGCAAAAACTTCTGCTTTGGAAATGAATCAATGCAGATAGTGCTGCTATTTCATTAGTAGTAGGAGGATAGTCATGTTTAACATATGAAAAGAAACAAAATGATGAAAATTCGGCACCTCATGAGCACAAGCATTGCAGTCACGTCTTGAACATGAGCACAAGCTGGTGACTCTGCGTTAAAACATAATGATCGATGAAGAAATTATATATATAATTCCAATTCTACTTATTTACCTAGCTACCAACTCAGGACACTAGCTAGGTAACACAGAGAATTTATAGAATTGATAGTATAATTAAGATGGAGCACTTGGAGGAAGATGAAGTAGTAGTACTGGAGCCAGTGAGCCCTACTGCTCAGTACTTCACTAGCTCTGTCCTGTCCGTATCAAATATTGGCGTTATGGAACTCGAAAATCCACTGAGTGAGTCTCAAGCAATCTCATTACTTAAGACTCTCTTCCTCCCCATCAGCCCGCGCTTCTCCTCTATTGTGGTACTATTCTCTCTCTCTCTCTCTCTCTCTCTTTCTCTCTCTCTCTCTCTCTCTCTCTCTCCCACTTCTATATTCAAAATGTATTACTAATTGTTTGGAAAGTATTCGTGCAGGTTGAAATCAATGGAAAGAAACGGTGGAAAAGGGTTGAAGTGAAGCTTGAAGAGCACATTAGCGTCCCTGTTATTCCTTCTAACTTATCAACTGAATCATATGAAAAGTATCTTGATGGCTACATATCAAAGCTAGCACTAGAAAGATTGTCACAAGACAAACCCTTATGGGAAATTCATATCCTCAATTACCCAACAAGAAATAATAACGCTGCTTGCAACCTTATATTCAAGCTCCATCACGCCCTCGGTGATGGCTTCTCTCTCATGAGTGCCATTCTTTCTTGTCTACGGAGAGCCGACAACCCTTCTCTTCCCCTAACATTTCCTTCAAGGCAGAGGTCACAGCAAATGAGTGATGAAGGCTTTTTGTCTAGAACTATCTCATCAGTCTTCAACACTCTTTCAGATATTTGGAGGAGCACCGTGGGGGAAGATGATCTATCACCAATTAGGTCTGGCAATGGAATTGAGTTTCAGCCCATTACAGTGGCAACCATGACTTTCTCTCTTGACCAAATCAAATCAATCAAGAGTAAGCTTGGAGTGGTACGGTTTTTCTTCGTGATTTTTTATCTGTTTTCATACAATCTTTTATTCTGATCATAAACCTTTTCTTTCAAGCACGATCACAATGTGTTGAGATACTTGTGCGTTTAATTTGATTAATTAGGAGTAATGTTATTTAGACACACGATTGCTGACACGTTACGTAATATTTCATATTGCAAATGGTGACATGTTTAACCGAACTGTCATGTCACCTGCCATGTATATTAGGGATTACTACTCACCCCAAGTTTTTCTCCCTTTGATTCACTCCTTCATTAATTATTTAATTACTTACTAATTAGCAAGACACTTAACAGACGGTAAACGATGTTCTTGCCGGTATGATCTTCCTTGGCACTCGACTATACATGCAAGAGATAAACAGAAGTTCAAGCAAAGCAAGAGGCACGGCAGTGGTACTGCTGAACACGAGAATGATGGGGAAGTATACTTCAATCCAGGAGATGATGAAACCCGACAGCAAGATGCCATGGGGGAATCATTTTACGTTCTTGCATGTACCAATCCCCAATTTATCATTACCCGAAGATCACGATCATGATTTTCCCGCTGATCAATATTCAAATGCCCTTGACTTTGTCTGGGAAGCACAAAAAATAATCACTAGGAAGAGAAGTTCTTTAGCTATTTATCTCACTTGTAGGTTCTTGGAGTTCCTAAACAAATTTGGAGGCCATGAGGTTTGTGATAGAGTTGCAACCCCTCTCTCAGTTTCTTCATTAGTAGAATTATTTTCAACATTTTGCTAGTATATATGGTGCAGGCAGCAGCCAGATACATCCACAGCACACTGAAGAACACGAGCATGATGATCTCAAATTTGATTGGCCCTGTGGAACAAATGGCTTTAGCTAATAATCCAGTTAAAGGAATGTACTTTCTGGTGTTTGGTTCACCTGAGGTATGATATAATTTTCATGGTTGGAATATTGTACAACTTTCATGTGTATTAGTGATTATTGCTTAATTGAGTTAGCACCAGTAGCGAGCTCCCTCTTTTGCATCCAAATTCAAATTTTTGTCGAGTATTTTTCATCCCTCGATCCTCATTTCACACACATATAATGTGTGTGTGCGCGCCTTCATAGAAATTATATGACATGGTGTTAATGGTATTGCAGGGGCTTGACGTAACAATAGTAAGTTATATGGGAAAGGTGAGGGTTGCCTTCAAAATGGAAAAGGGACTCATTGAACCACAAAAGTTCAAGTCATGCATGCAAAATGCATTTGAGATGATACGCAAAGCCTCCGACGAATATCCTATTCCTACGCAGAAAAACTCAAAAACAATAAAACATCTTTAATTTTGTGGCATTTTCGTTGCATAGATTAATTTGCAATATCTGTTTAAGGAACGAAAATGTATATGTAGTAGTGAATAAAAGTTTATGCTATTTCATTAACAAATAAAAGAAGGGAGACTTTAGATGTGGTTTTTAATCACTAATTAATATTGTTTGATTGAAATTTTATTAGTTTTTATTTTTTTTATTTTTATCAAAGTATTTTAATTTGTACATCTCATCTTATTGACATTAATGTATTTTAATGGACTTCAAATTTTGTAATTAATTATTTCCTAAAAAAAGTATATAAAAACACACAATAAATAGTAAAATTTCAAAAATGTTATAAATAGGCAAAAGTTAGAGAGATAACCTTTGCTAGGGACATAAGCGAAGAGGGTGCAATGTATCACATTATTTATTTTCGTAATTATAACACAAAATGATTGCAGGTAAAAAGAGGAAGGAAGGAATATTGATATTGTTGCTTTCACTTCCCTTCTTTTCTATGTATTGTGATCATACATGGAATGCTCCTTATATAGAGTCATATTTGTGAAGAATCACAAAAGTGAAATGAATGCTTTTTGAAAAACATCATACAACAACAACAATGCTACATTCTTAAGTCTTCCTCACTTTCCATCTTTGGCTAAAAACATGTGGGCCTTCACTCCCAAAACTTTTACAACACTCCTTCTTGGATGCCCGCATATCAACATCAATTGCCTCGTCAAAACCTTGCTCGGAAAAAGAGTACAACTTTGCATGGAATGTTAAATAGTGTTAAGTATGCTTATGTTGCTTGGTTAAAACCTTGATAGGAAAAACCCAGTTGGAAAAATCCAAGTTGAAGGAAAAAGAGTACAACATGCACGTTGTTGATGCAAATTTCCACTGTCTTCAGTCTTGACGAAAATGCATCTGCAAAACAATCAATACCTTTGATCAAAGACCTAAGCCTCACACGCCCCCGAGGTGGGGAGGGGGGATTAGGTCAATGGATCTCCGATGCCTAAGTTAGTTTCTCTGAGAGAGTAAAGTGTTTAGGGCTTTTTTAGGGTTGCAAAAGCTCTGAAAATTTGGTAGAATATGGGGTATAAGAAACACAAGAAGTTTTGAAGGGAAAAGCCCACATCTGGGTTAAAAGACCAGGGACTCTCCACTAAGTCCAAGCCACTAGTACAAATAAGGTTCTTACAAAGCACCACAACAAGCTCAATTCCTAGATCTAATCTATAGAGCAGATTTACCTTTGTGCAACCTTACTTTGCACGAGATGGAGTTGTCTTCAGTTTACACAAGACACTAGCTCCTTTCCAGATATGAACTTTTCACATTGTCACACCAAGATCAACACAAACAAATCAAAATGATACAGTGATAAAATGATATGAAATCTAGATTCAACGACCAGTCAGTTTCTTCAGTCAAATAGTTGAAGGAAGAAACCAATATGAACAAAAAAAACTAGGTCTAAATGAAGATTTGTATTTGCAACTTAAAGCTAGACCATGACGACAATCCAAACCTATTTCTCAAGATAAGGAATCTGTGTGCATGAAAAATAGTTTGGCAGCTAGGATTCCACAAACGAGAAGAGGCAAGCTCAAGAGCTTTGAAAACACTCTATCTCTCTAAAAATTAATCTGGACAACCATAGGAAAATTAAAACCTAGTTGAAGTTTTATGCAAAAAGGGTTGTTTCTTTTCAGCTAGCAAGGACAATGGACACTTGTTAGCTCAAAAAACGATTTGGGTAGATCAATGGTTAAAAGCTGGCTATCAGCAAAAAGGTGTCAGTCAGCTCATGTGGACAGTCTTAATTTGTGTGCCTAGGTCGTATAAAATCAGCGCGCAAACTGATGAGACAATTAATCTAGTCAGAATGTAACATGAATTTAGACGTGAATATACATGCATGAATAAACCTTTTGAGGTGGTGTGCCACACTTGAACATTTATTCCTAGCAACAACAGGCCTTTAAGGATATAACTAAGAACTAATGAGAGCATATGCGGTACAATTACAATGTTAACAAGGAAAGCCAAACACAAAAGTCTAGACTTCACAATCTCCCTCTTTGGCTTTCCTTAACAAAACACCCTAAGATTTAAAACGAAATTCACTCACCGACACTCAAGAGAAGGAATAAGGAATGAATCATGCACAATAGCTACTCTTGGCAAAGAACAAGTAAGAATTATCATGGTTATACTATATGCAAGGTACACATGAATTTCGGTACACTTGGAATTTAAATTCCCCATCTCCGCCACACACCCCCCCCTCTTTTTTTTTGGTCATGGCAAGACAAAGGATGAAGGCGGAATAATGCCAATATCAGCACAAGGCTCACAATATAGCATGACAACTCATAAAAGATATATGATTTTGCAGCAAGATTATAAGATCAATCGAATAACACAAGTACAATGAAAGAATGATAATCAAGACAAACCATAAATGTACAATTCTCATTACCAAAACAATTAGAGCAAGTAACTTGCCCAAGGAATTTGTTCAAAGACATCCCACAAAAACTAAACCAAGAGTAGCACAAACAAAGTATAATAGAAGAGAGGTTCAAATACAACAAAACCAAAATAGGTCCAAGTTTTCCTAATAAAAATTTAAACTCCCCCATACTAGAAGATTTCAAACTCAGTGGCAACATTAGAGCGAAAGGAATAGCCAAAAACAGAAATTTCTTTAGTGCCATCTTCAGAGTCGTCAGACGAAATCGAACCTAATGAATCACCATCATACCAATATTCTAAAATATGCACACACACCATTTTATTGTCAATCGAATCATACCAGGCATCTTGGCAGCAATAAAGACCAAAAGAACAGAATGGGAAATGGAAATGAAGGAAGATGAGTATTTGATGCCTTAAAGGATTGAGGATGATAAGAAGGTTGGGAATGAACTTCAAAAACGTTGGTTTCATTTTTCGAGTAAAAAAAGGAGATCTAAATCAAATTGGGAAACAACTCTACACACCCATGCAGCTTAGGATTCCTACATGCGGCCGAGTAGGTGTGAGGAATTTGTGGGGCTTAATATAATCCCCAAAATTCTAGAGGCGACACGTGAATTTTTGCTCAAGAAAGATAAGACTGCCCTCATTAAATTAGCAAGCTTCTTAGATACTCTCACGCGCAGCTCAGCACCCCAGAAGGTCCATATAGCTAAATACGACTGCTCATAGCTCTCCTACCCTTGCCAAGAAAAAGTGAAAGCATTAAAGATATTGATTAATTACCCAAATCTTATCTTTAATACATTCCTAATTGAAGATTGACTTCATTTAAGTAAATAATCCTTATTTAAATCAAATAGGGATATTTACACCATTATCTCAAGATATTATTTCCTATTTAATATCTTGATGAATATTCTTTCCATACACCTTGGTCAATAAGATGTTGCCATGTGTAAGGTAAAACCCTAACACTATGGTGACCCTCTCCCCCTGTATACATCTTCAATTTTACCAAATTTCGGTAAGCTTTTGCTACCCCTAAAATTTCAGTTACTCATTTCCAGATTTTGTGTCTTTCTGCTTTTTCTTTTTCTTTTTTCTTCTCCCCCCCCCTTTTTGATGTTGTGTATTTGTCTCCTATTAGGCTTAGAGTTATCTATCATCTGACAAATTTACATCCTTGAATTGACTTTCATTTACAGCTCATTACAACCATCTTTTAGTATAGGAACAACTAAAAACTAGCTTTTATCAGAATTTGTAACTGAACAGCTCCTCTTTATTTTGTCATAATTTCTTGTAAAAACCTCTGAATCACAAGCTGTAAAGATCATAGAAAGAAGACTTCCAGTGCTTTCCAACCATATATGGTCCATTTTCTAATTTGTTCTGAGCACTTTGAGGCAAAGCTCGCAAGTTTGCTGTTCTGCGAGGGCCTTTTCTGACGGATCTTGGGCCACTTGTGGGCTATGGTGGGCGAGTTGGGCTTCAAACTATCCATTTTAGGCTCTTCAAATATTCAAAATAAGATGTTTTCTTCAAGCCCTTATTATTATTAGATACAATACAAACAACAAAATATCGCATTCTTCAAATTTAACTGATTGGTAAGCTGACATAATCCGATGTCATGCATTAGCTTCTAAAACGTGCACTTAGGTAGAGATTTGATGAATAGGTATATGCCAGATTTTCATTGGAACAAATTTGTTTGACTTCAATAACTTTAACTTTTTGAAGCTTATGTGCACTGAAAAACTTTGAAGATATGTGTTTAGTCTTATAGCCCTTGATGAATCATTCCTTTATTTGGGCAGCACACGCTGCATTATCTTCATGAATGATAGTTGGAGTGTGTCTTTGAAGGTAGGTCACATAAATTATGGATGTGGTGGATCATTGATCTTAACCAAGAACATTCACGACTGGCTTCATGTAGAGCAAGTATTTCCGAGTGATTGGAAGATGTAGCAACTAATGTTTGCTTCATTGAGTGGCATGAAATTGTTGTATTTATATAATTGAACACATATCCAGTTTGTGAGCAGTCTTTATACAGATCAGAGAAAAAACTAGGATTTGCATATCCAACAAGGCTCTGGTCATTTATGGATTTTTTGGAGTAAAAAAGACACATGTCTGTTGTCCCACGAAGGTATCGTAAAACATCTTTGACTCATTTCTAATGATGAATTGTTAGAGTTGAGCTATACCTTGCTAACAAGTTGATTGAAAAAGCTATATATGGTCTACTACATTATGCTAAATACAATAAAGCACCTATTGCACTCATATATGGTACTTCTGGACGAATGACTATTTCATCATCTTCTTTTAAATGAAATGGATCTTCCTTAATGTTCAAAGAACAAATGACCATTGGTGTACTGAGTGGATAAGCCTTGTCTATGCCAAATCATTGTAGGATTTTTTTTTTTAATGTAACTTGATTAATGGGCCAAAATTCCATTAGCACAATGCTGATTTGCAAGCCGATATAATATTTTGTTTTCCCAAGGTCTTTCATTTCAAATTCACTTTTCAGATATTCAGCAGTTTTATTGAGCTCTTCAGGGTTTCCAACTAAGTTGATATCATCGATATATACTACCACTATAGCAAATTCAGAATTTGATTTCTTAATAAACACACAAGGGCAAATGACATTGTTGGTGTATCTTTCTTTGATCAAATACTCGCTAAGAAGATTATACCACATTCATCCAAATTGTTTTAGCTCATATAATGATCGCCTTAATTTGATTGAGAGCATACCTCATGGTTTGTTAGTCGTTTCAGGAAATTTAAGTCCTTCTGGGACCTTTTTATATATGTCAATATCTAATTCTCCATATAGATACGTGGTGATGACATTCGTAAGTTGCATGTCAAGTTTTTTTGAAACCACTAAACTTATTAAGTAACAGAATATAATTGTGTCCATTAGAAGAAAGTATGTCTCTTCATAATCAATTCAGGTCTTTGTGAAAAACCTTGTGCAATGAGTCGTGCTTTATATATTGCAATCCCATTTTTCTCATTGCACTTTCTTGTGAATATACATTTGTAACCCACGGGGTTTACTCCAGGTGGGGTTTAAACTACTGGTCCAAAAACACTTGGCATTTTATAGGACTTTAATTCTGCCTGGATTGCATCTTTCCGCTTAGGCAAATCTTGTCTCTGTTTGCATTCATTAGCAAAGCGAGGCTCAATATCATCGCTTAATATGATTTCCATGTCTACTGCAAATGCGAACATGTCATTGATGATTATTTCATTTTGATCCCACAATTCAATATTACATGCATAATTTATGGATTTTCTTTGTTTTCATGTACTTATGTCTCTTCAAGGACATGTGTCTCATCAATAACATTTTCTTTTTCTGGAAGTACAGAATCATGGATTGTGGATTCGTCATTCATTTTCTTTTTATGCATGATTTCATTTGGATTTAGCTGTGCCTTCATCTTCGTCTTTCAAGGGTTTGAATCCTTTGAACCTGGGGGTCTACCACGCTTCAGGTGCGCACCAGATAAATCATTTGCTGCCACTTTGTTTTGTCCAACAGTGACATCAATTCTTGCAGGCGTATTTGCAGCTGGTATACATGATTTTGTCACTTTCATAGCATCATTAAATGCATCTAGCATTTAATTAGCAATGCTTTGAAGATGAACAATTATTTTCACTTCATTTTCACATTGAGTGCTTCATGGATCAAAATGAGATAAGGTGGGTATAACCCATGTCAGTTCCTGCCGTTATTCTCGAACAGTCTTTTCTCCCCCTAATGATGGAAAAACTGTCTCATCAAAGTGACAATCACCAAAACGAGCTGTAAAAATATCACATGTCAAGGGTTCCAAATATCTAATGATAGATGGTGAATCAAAACCCCCACAAATTCTCAGTCTGCGATGATGTCTCATTTTAGTGTGTTGTGGTGGCGCAATAGGCACATAAACAGCATAACCAAAAACTCGTAAATGTGAAATGTTTGGATGATGCCCAAACACGAGTTGTACTGAGAAGTAATGGTGGTTGGCTATAGGTATCAATCAAACCAATGATGCAACGTGTAAGATGACATGTCCCTATACAGAAATTGGCAATTTTGTTTTTATGAGCAGAGTGCGAGCTGTTAATTGAAGCCGACTGATAAATGTTTCTGTTAAACCATTTTGAGTATGAACATGAGGAACAAGGTGTTCAAAATCCATGCTCTCTGAGTAGGGCAATCATAGTTAAAAGCAATTTATTCACAATAAAAGGAAATTGAAATGTCACATTTGTTGAATTGAAATGCGAGCTTTAAACTACAAGTTTAGATAATAAGAGTACATCAAAAACAAAAATGATACAATCAGACCGACATACTTCATTCTCTCTTTCCATAATGAAGTCTAAGACATCTAGGTGGGTTGTGTTCAATTGCCCTGATGAATTGAACACTGGATCAGGTACATCCATTAATTTAGCATGGTTGATGAAATTGGTTTCGACACCCTTCTCCTTGAAGGAAGCTTGATACAAGTCCACCAGATGTTTTTGGTTAGGACAAGTACACACTGAGTGCCTACTGCCACCACACCTATGGCAGACTCATTCAAGATTTCTAGGAGTGCTATTTATATGAGCTAAACCTTGTGGCAATTTACAATTTTAAAGTTTGGGCTTGAATTATGCCTTAGACCCTGGTTGTAAAACTAGAAACCATGATTCTTGCCTTTCCCATTCCACTGACTTCACTTGTGGCCACGTCCTCATTTGTTATTATCGCCATGAAAAGATGTGGTGTTCATTTCCAGGGAAGCAGCATTCACTTCTGGGAATGTCGCCGATCCAATAGGTCGGGACTTACGATTTTTCATCAGGAGCTCATTGTTCTGTTTAGCCACAAGAAGCACTGATATCAGCTAGTTATACTCTGTAAAGCCTCGCTCTCTATACTGCTACTGTAGAAGCACGTTGGAGGCATGAAAGGTGTTGGCTTGCATATCTTCCTAAGTGATATTCTCCCCACAATGTTTCATTTAAGAGCTAATTCTGAACATTTCCAAGTTATACTCATCAACCGGCTTGAAATCTTGGATTCTTAAGTGTGTCCACTCATAACGAGCCATTGGGAGAATCACCGTTTTCTAGTGATTGTATCTATTTCTCAATACCTTCCAGAGGGCTAATGGATCTTCAACCATTAGTTACTCACTCTTTAAACCTTCATAAAGGTGGCGACGAATAAAGATCATGGTCATCGTCTGATCTTGAGAGGATGCATTGTTTCCCTCCTTGATGGTGTCTCCAGGGATTTCCTGCCTCTAGATGAATCTTGGCATCCACTACCTAAGTAAGGTAGTTTTTTCCCTATAATATCCAGGTAACATAAACAAGTTTTGCCATGTTCGCCATTTTCGTTTTCTGTAAGAAAATTGAGATGTGTAAGAACTTGGAATAATATGTATTCTAGAGGAATGTAGTGTTAGAACTTCTAGTTACAAAATTTTCATTTTGATCTTTAGCCCAAAATGATAAGCACTCAAAACTTCAGGCTCAAGATTTACATAATTAATGTAGAAAGTGATTGTACCACACCACTATCATTGAAACAATATAGTGTAGGATGGGCGATTATATTGCACCACTCAAGCAGCATGAAAATTTAAATATGCAGTATAAGGTGGGCGATTATACTGCACCACCTAAAATCACAATAAAATTAAATCTGCAGTTCAAGATGGGCAATTGTACTGCGCCATTGAAAATTGCAGTAAAATTAACATAAATAAATACTAGGTTAGAATTCAAGAGCTACACCAAACAAGACATAAAAAATATAAGTAATTATTATATTAAGAACTAGAAGAAGGCATGGTGCTAGCATATTTTGGTGAGGGTACATCAAGCAGGGGAGGCACATGAGGAGGAAGAACATTAAGATCCTTGGATGAAGCATTTTTCAGTGCAGGGAAATGAGAACTATTTAGGGTTAGAGAGCTGTGCTAATAACGTGTTATAAATAGGCCAAAGCTTGAAAGATAACCTTTGCTAGGGACAAGAGCGAAGCGGGTGCAATGTATATGTTTATTTTCGTAACTATAACACAAAAAGATTACAGGTAAAGAGAGGAATGAATGGATATTTTTATTATTGCTTTCACTTCCTTTCTTTTCTATATATTGTGTGAAGGAAAAATTTGTACTAGCTAAGAACATGTGAGGACATTTGAACACATAAGCAAACTAATAACACTTTAAGGTAGGCATGCATTAAAAAACAATTCTAAAACCCATGACTTTCAAAGCCTAGTGAATGGTGAACCAAAAGACTCTTTAACAAATTAAAGAGAAGAAGGAGTTTGAGTTTCATTACCCTTGAAGCTCATCCTTGTTTACACAAGGGATTCACCCAAGTGGAGGGCCTTCAAGTGACCTCCTTTGCTCCTTGGATGGTTGCTTCTTTGCTTCTCCTTTGCTCCTTGAGGATTTGAGGAGAGGAACTCCAAGAACACCAAAAGTTTGGTGTCTCTAGGTCTCTACACTAAGGATGAGGTGTGAAGATGAAGTGGATGACTTAGAAGAAGGAAGATTGCTAGCTATTTTTCTCTAAGTGTGGCTGGCCTCTTTGGAAGACAAAGAAAGAAAGAGTTTTGCTCTTTTGCCGAAAACCCTAATGTGGTAAAGCTAAAAAGTTCCTTTTATAGCACCTCACATTTGAGTGGCAAACTTGCAATTATGCCAAGTTCACTGCCACTCACCCCATGGCCGGCCATCCTCTAGTTATTGGGCTAATTGTCCATTTTGTTTTAGTTGTCATACAATTTAAATATAATGGGCCTTGTGAACCAAAACCCTTTTGGGCCTCGAGACCTGAAACTAACTTGAAAGCCTAATACGAACCTTTTGTATAATTAATTAACTAATTAATTAATCTTGACCATTCTCAATTAAACCATTTAATTCTTATCCATCTCATTTATATTTCTTCACTTTCATCCTTACTTGGTGTATGATACATTAGGTTCCAATTAGTGAGGCAGTGGGCGATTGTTACTCTTAATGATCGAATGTGAATTGAAACTACATTTCAATTCTCCCTTTGATGAAGATTAGTGTTTGCTAATCTTCAGGGCTTCCACAAACCATGAGTGACACCTAGCAGTATATCATGGCTACCTAAGCTAAGTAGAAGTGGTTGGAGAACCTATCTAGTTACAATTACAATACAATACGGTCATTCTCTAATTCAATACTCTTAATCACATTGTTTGAGTGATAGTTTGTTTCATGTCTACTATCCAACGTGATACTTCTCTATATGATTCAATTGAATATGATTTGGAACAAAACTTCCTAAGTCATATTCATATGCTTTGGCCAAAGACTCCTGAATCATATCTTAGAGTATTCTCCCTCCACCATGGAAGGTTAGAGATCCCTTGTTGTGCATTCATATGCCTACATGACTAGATAGCTTGACCCCAACAATGTTGTGGACACTCTTGATGGAATGCCTTTAACATGATCAAAGATCAAGGACCTAACCATTAGACATCTATGATGCCTCAGGTCAAAGGACTACTTTGCATATTGCAACTCACAAGTTCTTACATGACAAGTATGTTCGAACTCTCTTTTGATTGTAGTTCAGTGTACTCGATTACCTTTTTAAGCACCTATGTGTTTGTCTCTATGTCCAACACTAAATGACTTGAGACTAGTCAAACTAACGCTTGAGTTAACATAACACATACTAAACTTAGCGGACTGTCAATGCCCAATTGGCAATCTTATGGCCAAGAACGTTTTAGGAATGAATATAAGAGAAAGGTCTCGTTAATTTAACTTACTTAGATCACTTCTCTCTTGGATTAAATACATTCCTTGGATTCTCTTATTGCTTAAACACATAATACAATAAATAGTGATTAACAATAAGCTTTGCCCTTCATTAAACATATAATAGTTTAACACAATAAGTATTTCAAAAGTTATTACATCAAATGAGTGGTTTGTAGGCATACTTCCAACATTGTGATCATACGCGAAATGTGTGCCTTGTGAAGAACATCATACAACAACAACAACAATGCTACTGTTCTAAACTCATAAGCAAAGGTTTTTCCAAATGTGCAACATAGGGTTTTTTTTTTAATTTATTTATTTTAAATATTAATAATTAAAAGCCAGAAAGAGCCTACAAATAGAAGGAAAAAAAAAAGAAAAAAAAAAGAGTCCAAAAAATAAAACATGTACTAAAAAATAATATTAAATTTGTCAAAGTTGGTGGATAATTTAACGATTAGTTGATATATCAAATTCTAATTAGGGGCATTAGTGGAAAGAGGAGAAAGAAGTTTTAAATACAGTTAATACATAGATTTAGGTGTAAGATAAGTCCAACCGGCAGCCATTGAGTGGGAAAGACAAGTAAAAAAAAAAAAAAAAAAAACAAGTGGAGAAGGTAGCTAGCATTTCTCAAATTTTAAACCAACAAAACATTAATATACCAATAATCAAGCGGTCATATATACAGATCCAAAACAAAATTGCAAAATCAACAAAAATATATATGGGTACATTTTGCATGGAAATTTATCCATGAGACCGAAAATTGCATTCAACTCAAATGGGTACATTCTAAACTCATAAAAAGCAATTGTAATTGTACACATTATATTGATTTGGATGATAGAATAACAGTTATTTGTTAAGAGAATGTACCCATACATTTACCATGTATAATTATGGTACAATTCAACATCCTTCCAAAAGAAAAATGTTTAAATATGTACGTATCCTTAAAAAAAATTATAAAAAAATTTACCCGTATAATTAGATGAGTACAATTGTTTGTAGTTATAAATATCAAAAGAATGTACCCGTTTAGATGAAAAGAAAAAAAAAGAACAAAAAGAGTACCCATATGCGTTCTAGAAAATATAACGTGCCCCGATGACTCTGGTAAAAATGAATTAAATTCATTCAAATGAAAAATGAGATGAAACTATTAGAATGAAATAGATGTTAAGGATATCTAGCTGCAATAAAATCCCTTAAATTATGCAAATAATTAATCATCCTAAACAGAATCGATGACATATGAGGAAAAAAAAATGATTTTTTTAAATAGAAAAGTAAAATCTAACATGGAATTTGATTTCTTAAAAATTTGACATAGACATAAAATCAAATGACTTCAGTCAAAATTTTCAAATCAATAATCACTTAGGGACCGGATACTAATTATTCTGTAAAAGAAACACAATTGCATGAGAAACTTTAACAAATAAAAGAAGCATATATTGCGGTAACAATAACATATTTTGATCTACATATATTTTGATCTACATACATATATTGCAATAGATAAAAATTATGTGTTACAAATAGTGTTATGTCATTTTCTTTTAAGCTTTATTTTCACAACACGTTATTAGCACGAAAATTTTGTTTCTGTAGAATTAATGCTGATAACATGTTGTGATAGTAAAAGAAAGAGACCGAGGGGCAAGGAACTCTAATGTTGATAACATGTTGTGATAGTGAAAGAAAGAGAGCAAGAGGCAAGCTAACTTTAAAGATAATATAGTGTTTTTCTGGACAGAGAAAGAAAGAAGGGAAAGAGAAAATGTGGGAAAGAGAGGGAGAGAAGATGTTGACCGTGGCTAGAAGAAATCAAAGTGTTAGGGTTGGAGGGAAAAGTTTAACTATTTATATTAAGTTATTTGGCACAAAATTCCTTGGCTATTCGAGGTTTTCGCTTATTTATCCTATGAATTTGTATGGCACATCAATTTTTACTCCAAAATTTTATTTTAGTCAATACTAGAAAGTTTGCCCGCGCGTTGTTGCGGGATTAGAAATTGTGTGAAAAAATGTGTTTAAAGGTATAAACACATCAACTTTATCACATCTAATTGAATTACTGCATCAACATATTGACGCGCTTAATATGAAAATCCATAAACTATTTGACAATATGAAATCTAACAATCTCTAAAGATGAGAAATGAATGTAGAAATTCAGCAATCTCTAAAGATGAGAAATGAAAGTAGAAATCCTACCTCATATATATTAAAACAATTAACAAATTCTCAGTAAATGATCACAAAAGAGGTATGAAAAAGTAATTCAATTTCTTAATTTAAATCAGTTCTCACCATAACAAAATAATGATATCGTTTTCACATTAACTTGGATTGATTTCGATCACCAGCATTAATAAAACCAGTGACTTCAACCTGGCAAGCAAACGACCAAATTAGATGCAAGCCAACCAACTTCGAATTTGACCAAATAAAAAAATAATTACAATTAAACTAACCTCTTATTCCCATACGAAGTTGTTGTTGTTCCTTGTTTTGCCTTTGTGACCTCTTCTTCCCATATGAAGTAGGTGCTCAATCAGTTGATATAAACCATTTACTCGCCATTTTATTTATTCTTTACCTTTTGTTATTGTGATGTAATTTGGTAAGTCATTCTTATTGGGCGGTTATATTTTTCTCTTAATTTTGTTTGACATTATTATTTAATCAAGGACATCACGGTTTATACTAAAAAACTGATTAAATAAACTGTGTAAAGACAGTGAGATAACAATATTTGGCAACTATAAAGAGTAGTTAGACCTGGTTTGGTACTGAGGTGATTCTGAAAAAAGCTGCTATCAAAAAAAGCTGGGAGCTGTTTTTGTGTTTGGTAAACACTCAGCTTCAGCTTTTTTTCACAGTTTTGGGTGAAAAAAGCCAAAAACAAGAAGCTGCAAAACCCAGCTTTGAAAAACCAGCTTTTTCACATCTGTTTTACGTAAAAGTTTACCAAACACTCCAATACTGCATTTTTTTTTTCAAAAGCACTTTTACAAAAAAGTTTACCAAACACTCTGCTACTTTATTTCACAGCTGCTTATTCTCACAGCACAGCAGAAACAGCTTTTTTTCAAAGCACAGCAATACCAAACCAGCCCTTAGTTTGATAGACAGCTTCAAAACAAAGCATGTGCTAAGAATCTTAAATTTCGACTGTAGTCAGTTTGATAGACAGCTTCTTAAAAAATTGGAAAATGAGAATAGATTTGTTGAATTTGTGTACAGATAAATTAAAACTTGTACAAAAAGCAAGTATAAAGAGTAGTTACCTAATCTTTTTTGGAAGAACCGGAATCTGTTTTTGCAGCAGTTGGAGATGACTTTTTTTCAATAGCTTGATAGGAACTCGGTCAAAGTCCTGCGCATTTTCTTCTGAGATATCTTCTACATCACTGTTTGAAATTGGTCCAAAGGTCGGCAAACATGAGCATGCAATAGTTTAAGATTTGGACATTGGTAAAAAAAATTATACAGTTAGGAATGACCTTTGTTCAGAACTGGCAAAAAGACATCTTTTGACCGAAGAAGAATGGGAAAAGTAGTTTAAAGGAGGTACCCTAGGAAAGGGAAAAGAAAAGGATTGAAATACATGAAACAAAATTGTATCACAATAGAATTATATTAGGAACAAAATAAGGATAGATTGTGTTTACCTAGTGTTTTTCTACGGGAAATAAGTCTGGTTTTGCATGATTTGGAAATGACCTTTTTCTGGCAATTTTACAG
Source organism: Pyrus communis (assembly GCF_041283825.1). Lineage (NCBI taxonomy): Eukaryota > Viridiplantae > Streptophyta > Magnoliopsida > Rosales > Rosaceae > Pyrus > Pyrus communis. The sequence continues at coordinate 32,016,226 of NC_142569.1, read as the reverse complement.
GATGTCAAGAAGTTTTTGCCCGTTTGTGTATGCGAAATGTACATTAAATAAGAGTTTGATTAAACATATGAAAAAAATATTGATTAGTATGGTGTAAACACAAAATTACACATATCAGTCAGGATGAGATTGCAATTGAGGGTTAAACCCCTCAGTCGTCATATGCATTCACAGAATGTAAACTGATTGGTATGTTTAAGCAGTAATGATGATACTTTTGGTCTAGCATAGTTAGCAATATGTGCAGTACATGTATTACCCTAATTGTATCTTATTATTAATCATTATAAGACTAAAATCACTCCTCAAGCTTGCAAAGAAGGTTGAGTTTAAATTGATTTTCCTACTTTGAACAAAACTTTATTCAGATACCTCAAATAATCAGAATCATATAAAAACCAAGCATCCTAGTAGCTAGCTAGTACATGAAATCGTGGTTTCACTGATTATATTAAAAATATTAGGAAATTTTTTAGATACAAAAAGCAAATAAAGTTTGAAAAATCACTCATTGAATGTCCCAAGAGATCCTTATTTACAGCAACATTTCCAATCCTGGCTAGCCATCTTCCATATTGATGACGTCTGCTACACAGAGAAGAAACAAAACAAAGAGATTTTTATTTGGTATTTATATTATTTCTCATCGATATTTTATCTAAATTATTATATAAAATTATGAATGGCTATTAAGACCTTGTAATTCTTCTGTACATTCAAGCCCCTCTTGAGAATCCATTGCTTTTCCTGTAAAGACCGCATTATGTTAGTAATCAATTAGCATTTAAACGCTCTTGTATATACAAATCTATTGAATGCATGATTAGTAGCATGAACTAAAACAACATGGTTTGACAGTTAAAATGGTAAGCCAAATTATATGTCAAAAAATGCTTACCCAAGTAAACTGAAGATTCATCATTTGATTGTAATTCCCCAGCTAATCAAAGAAAAACCAAAAATAAAAAAATAGAATCAGCATATAGTATGGAAAATAGTCAGAACAAAAGCAGAATTTGACTGAAAAAAATGCACATTTCTTGTAATTAAAAACATCATTGTGTTTTCTTGACAAACCTTGCTTGCCTTCCTGCTCTACCCTTCTTTGTTGCAACTATTGTCCCACAGATGCGCTTCGTATTGACCAGTCCATCTATACCTGATCAATAGAAATGCATCAAGAAATATAAAAAAAACTTAGCATCGAGGCAACTGTTCTTTACGGTTTCATATAACAAAAATGCTCAATCAACCATGAATAAACAATAGCAATCATCGCTAATCAATCTTTCACCAAGAAACAACAAAAAAGCTATTTTTGAATATGCATTTGCGAGTAAATTTGTTGTCATGCCAACGTCAAGCTCTGGCCACCGAACTTATGACAATTTCCTCCATGCAACGTTGAAGTTCCAACTCCTGCAACAAAATGCAAGAACTTTCATAATTCTTCCAATTCCTTTCTACATTCAACCAAACAAACACCATGTACTTGTCCAACCAATCTATTATAAACTCCTTCCACGACAAAACATTCATTTCACGAAAAATTAAAAATTCCTACCTTTAAATTGCTCCAGAGGCATACCTTTGAAGATGCATTTCCCAATAAATTTGTTGCCAATCTAGCCATCGAATCAGAATGTCAACCTATAGTCAGTGGCCATCAGAGAAATTTGTCGATGTAGGATTAAATTGCAACTTCTGGAACAAAATGTTAGAATTTTTATCATTATTTGAATTCCTATAACAAAACAAATAAAACTAATTCTTGCAGACCCTTAGCGTTTTCTACCATTCCAGAGTCCTTTAATAATCTAACAGTCATCTTTATAAGCATTGCTAGAGCATGAGATTGGGTAAAAATGCAAACATGATCCGAATTTTTAAAAACCTTTACAATAAAAAAAAAAATTTAATTTCTAAAACCTTTTGATTAGTTTTCAGACTTACAATGCGTTTGTGGTTTTTTCAACCCCAACGGAGGTAACCGCGAAGTAACAACATAGGGCAGATCCCATGGAAGCTCTTAGACAATTAGTAAAAGATGAATGCTTACAAAACTGAAAACAAAAACATTTAATCAAAGAAAAAAATACATACTTGATCACAAAGGGCTTGCAGCCTTGCAAGCTTGCAGACAAAAACCCCAATATTCGAAGACCAACGTTTCCTGAAAGCAAAAATCAAACCAGATCAGACAACCAAAAGCAAATCACCAAAAAAATTTAAATCAGGTACACCAAAATCAAACCAGTTCGATATTGAGACCTTACGAAATCTTGGCGTCGGGGATGTCATTGACTGAGTGCTTCTCGACCTTGAACTGGAGCTGGTGACCATCGGGAAGTTCGCTGTTCTGTTTGGCCAAGAATTTTGAGCTTCAGAGAGAAAGCTATGCAGGAAAATTAAAGTAGATGGAGTTGACGAAGAGCAGCTAATTCGGAGTTGGATGATAACGACAAATGGAGAACGAAGAGTTTCTGGGAGACAGAACAACAGAGAAAATGGCAGAGGTAAAGAAGTGAAAAGCAACAGAAGGAAAAATAGTGAAAAGAAAGGGAAGATGCCAGAGGACGCTGCGATGGTCGACAGGTGGAGTGGAAGGGCAAAAATGCATTTTTACTGTAGAGAAGCCTAAGCAAAAGGCAGCCATGACAGCATTGTAAGGGCATTTTTGCCATTTTACTGCTCTAGAACAGTACCACATCAGTTTGAGTTTTAGTATATATAAATTTACTGTAGAGAAGCCTAAGCAAAAGGCAGCAATGACAGCATTGTAAGGGCATTTTTGCCATTTTACTGCTCTAGAACAGTACCACATCAGTTTGAGTTTTAGTATATATAAATATCCCTCAAACTTTTATTAATAGTTAATCGATGATGTTGATTACTGGGTTATGCTTATATTGAAAATAACTTGTAGTAAAATTTGAATCAAGTTTTACTTAGTTGGTCTAAATATATAAAAGAATTGACCTTTTGCCACAAAACATTTTAATCCTTTAACTGACCGTGCAAAAACTGGGAAAATTGACACAATTTTTGCTTCCATGAAGCTAATGAAGCAATTTTTTTGTTGTTTTAAATATGACTTTTTGGGGATAGAAACCCCTATGCAACTCAATAAGAGACTGGTTAGCTCCAATAAGCCCTACTACAAAATAAAAAAAATAAAAAAAATAAAAAAGAGAAAGTTTAATTCTTAAAGATCTACACAGGAATACAATAAAATTACACAGTCAAAACACTTAGCGCAAATACTTATGGTTTCTACTGAGACTAACATAAGATAGATGAGAAAGACACAACATTCATGTAAACCAGTTGCCATCGAGTCAAAAATGCAAACAAATACAATTCAATGGTGTATGTTTCACGACATGAATCCCGAGTTTAGTGTTTAGGGTTTAGCATTTAGGGTTTAGGAACAAATTATAGCCATTCAAATAATAGTTTATAAACTAGAAAAAAAAAAAGAAAAAGAAAAAAAAAGAACAAATTATAGCCATTCAAATCATATCAAACGAATCTCTCACATACTCTGCTCGTATATTGTATGCTTGTCCTATCGAAACCTTGAACATATTGGAATATAGAGAAGAGAATATCATTTTGATTCTTCAACCATGGTTTCATCAAGTTAGTATTGTTTATATGCTCTATATATATTATGTTTGTTTTATGATAGGAATGTGATTCAAATACTCGATTAGGTGAGATAGAATTCATATCTATATGATTTAAATGTGGTATCAGAGCTAGTTAATTGAGTCTTGAATTCATTCAATTGTTGACGTTAAAATATGTATGTTGAGTTTACTTCGTTGCAATTCTTCTCCTCTATAAATTATAGTTTCAATTAATCTTGATTCAATTCATGTTAATTGATGATGTTGATTACTGGGTTGTGCTTATATTGGAAATAAATTGCAGTAAAAATTGAATTAAGTTTTACTTAGTTGAACGAGCTGACCTTTTGCCACAAAACACTTTATTCCTACACAATACACCCTTAAGCAATTTTTCGTTTGTTTTAAATATGACTCTTTGGCTGTAGAAGCCCCGCGCAACTCAGTAAGAGGTTGACCTAGCTCATAGTCCACTCTTTCACATGCCCTTGCCACAAAATAAAATAAAATAAAAGTTTAATTCCTTAAGATCTTGGTCATAACTTTTGCACATAACAATACAACAAAATTAAACAATCAAAACACTTACTCATCTCGATTCTTAATGATCTGTGCTGAGACCAACATAAGATAGATGAAAAAGACGCAACATTCCTACAAACTAGGTGCCATCGAGTCATGAATCCCGTTTGAGGTGAGGTGCCGAATCAACAATACACGTCCCGACTAAGGGTCAGACAATGCTCCATCTAAAAGGAAGATTTGGCATGGAACAAATGTCTCTCTCAAACTGAACTTTCCAGCCTTTTCATATCTTCCAAAATGCGGTTTGCAAATGGAAACCATTTACCACATGCTTAGAAATATTGACCTCCTTATGTGTTGTATAACGTTGACCATTAGGTTCTTTGAATTATGTGGCATACCATAAACATGGTGGACATGAATCAACATCGGTGATCAAGATAGACATGTCATTACTATCCCCAAAATACTGCAAATAATCAAAAACCTCTATCGCTAGGCTTAAAACACGGTGTTCACCATAGTTAAAAACAGTATTTGTCTTTAAATTGTTGATCAACTTCCTAATTGAATTGCTAGACATGACACAATATATTTTTTTTCTCAAGCTTTTAAAACTTATCTAGATTATCTTGAGATCAGGCATAAATGGATGAAATATACGAAAGAAATTGGGTAAAAGCTCAGTGAAAAGCAGAAGTTCTTGCAATCATTAGGACTTTAACTAATACACTAGGAGGTTGGAGTGAAGAATTGACATCTAATGAAAATGGTCGTCTTTATACAATGTCATTAGCTTGCTAACATATTAAATGACAACATTTTCATTAAATGCCATTCGTTTAAAGCTTGTATCCATACTCTCAAATCTTTCATCCGTTTATGCATGATATCATAGTATGTGAGAGATTCATTTGATATATTATTAAAAATATTATGATTTTACATTGACAAAATTAGTACGAGAAGTCATATTTTTACAGTAACAAATTGTAACCAAAACATTTGTCACTCCCACCTGATATTTTTTTGGTCAATTTATCTGCGTCCAGTAGGAATACAAGAAGCATGTTGTTTTGTGCAAAATTAAGACTTCTATATTGGTGTGAATTGGGAGCCAAGATGAGTATCTATAGTTTTGATGAAATAGGAATCACAGATTCTCTGCCTAATGCGAGTCTTGGAATGCATTGTTGTTCACTGTTGGACTGAACTGAGAAATATAAAAAGCAAAATTAACAAGAGTTAAGCCTCACGAAAGATCGATTTATTCAGTTTACTTGTCAAGCAAGAAATAGAATTATCAATCCATGCTACAGTTCTTCCCAATGTAAAAGTACAGTGCTGAGAATAGGAATCTTGTGAGGGGTTTATCAGCTAGTAATCGGTAATCAACTTGTTATTGAGTTTCTGCAATGTTTATTGTGTAGAGAATAGTGTGCAGGTCCGTCTGCTTATTCTGCGATTACATTGAAATATAATATCTTATTCATCCAAAGGAAAATCTACCAGCTGTGAATTGATTAATAAGCCAGAAAAAAAAAAGAGAGCAGAAAGTAGCTAAAGAAGATGATGAACAAGGAAAATGTAACTAGATGTTTACAATCTGTTTGTTTGCATGCATATTTTTGTGTATAAAGAGCGTATGTATGATTAAGAAAACAGCTAACTAAATTAGCCAGTGCCATTCTCTGTACTGTGTCCTGATTTGCTGAAACAAAATGAGGAATCCAGCCACCCTGCATTCTTTGCTCGTTCAACGTAATGAGTAAATTGTTTCTGAGCATCAGGAACATCCAAAGCCAAATCATCGAGAGACTCTGCAACTCTCCCAAACCCCTTTGCCATTTGGTTCGTTGTAATGAGTCCAGAGCCAAAACATTCCTCCAGCAAAATCCAAAGTCTCTCATTCTTCTTTTCCATAATCGTCACTAGAGCTTTTTTGACAACCTCATGGTTGAAAAATGGCATGCCTAACTCCTTCATGCAGCGGCAAGCTTCTCTAACATCCCCTCCAGACTCAAATTCTTCTAGCAACTTCCCAATCTTGTCCTTCACATCCTCAATTGCCCATCCGATTCTGCCACCACCACCCCAACACCTTAATATCCGCTCCCCAGAAAGCCGAGCCTTTAACAATGACTTAGCCATTTTAAGAACCTTGCTTCCAATCGACTCTGGTGCCAAGCACTGACTTCCAATCTCTTCCAAGTTCTGTGGGGCTAGGACTTCGTCCACCACAGATCTAGCGAGAAACATTGCAAGATCTTCAACAACTACTGGATTATCCAGAGCTGTGTCATCTGCAGATTCTATCAACATTACAAACCCATTTACAACATCATCAGCTGGAAAACACAAGGATGGCAGTAAGACGGATGCCATTTCCTTCTCTCTGTTCTTCCGATCCATTGCTAGAGTAATCAATCTTTTAACAAAGATAGCATTCAGCTCAGATGAACAAGTATTATTCTCAGACTGTACACAACTAATTACCTCTGAGATATCTCCAGATAAGAAGTACTCTTGAATAATAGATTGAGCCTTTGTCTTGAAAACTCTGGCAACACTATCTTCTAATGATCGCTTTTCTGGCTGCAGAGAGAGTGATTTCAAAGATGAAGCACACAACCAGCCCTCTGATGCTGCCTTGGAGATCAATGACCGCAATATACCCCGTGCATTTGGTATGTCGAGTGACAAGTCGTCAACATAGTCAATCATCCTACCGAAGCCTTTTGATACTTGACTGGAGTTTATTAAACCTTCTTCAGCAGCTTCTTTCAGCAAATTTAGTAGCTGGCCTTCAGCTTGACGTCTCTCCATTGCCATTACAAGAGCTCGTTTAACTATTTCATGGTGAAAAAATGGAACTTTCAAATCCTTGATGCATCTACAAGCCTCTGTCTTGTCACCACTCACTACATACTCTCTCAACAAATCATTAATCTTAGCTTTGACATCCTCCACAGTCATTTTCTTGCTACCTCCCCATCGCCGCTCAATGATTTCTGCATGGAGCGGGGCTGCTAAGTAGCCCTTTTCAGCTCTTTTCAATACTTCAATCCCTTTCGAATCTTTGGGTAAATAGTTCATTTGTTTCTTCAAGAATGCAGGAGGAAGTATGTCATCAACCACAGCTCGGGCAATGAACAGAGCAAGAACATCAACCGTATCAGGTATATCCACAATGAAGTCATCCGCAGATTCTACCAATTTGCAGAATCCCTTGTAAACTTGTGGAGGGTCAATGTAGTCAGCATATAGTGCAGATAAAAGAACAGCAGCCATTTCTTTTTCTTTATCATGCCTATCCATCGCCTTAGAGACAAGCTTCTTTACAAAATAGTAGCTGTAGGTAGGCCTATCAAGCTCTCCAAGTTCATTTGCAGTCGAGGTAATATCGTCAGTAGCAAAGTATTCCTCCACTATTATTGTAGCTTTCTTTTTGTACTCCTCAAAATCGACCCTCTCTTTTCTAGCATCGGAATTTTCACATTCCTGCAACCAATACAAGTTAACACAATAAAAATAAGTGAACTAAAATTGAAGATAGCAAATAAACTGAGCATTTTATCTATTGGTAATATTTTCACATCAAGATCCAGAAAGAGTTAAATATGAATGTGTTAGTTGTTCAGTTACCTCACTACTATTGAAGTTTGGGTCATTCGGGTCAGCAGTGTAATTGTCATCTGTATCAAGTAACCCTCCCCAGGTGCCTTTACCCCCAGAACCACCTGCATAATGAATGTCTTCATAATATTAAGAGTAAAAACCCACTATTTATGTACTAATCCAGAATATTTTAGTTTGAAAAATTATTCTTTTTTATTAATCATCAGATAATAGTAAATGCTTAAGAGTTTTATTTTTTCCATCTGAACATAATCTACTAATACCATTTCAAGTATACAAACATGCCTTTGAATTTAAAGAAAGAAATTAACTTTTCAAGTGTATTGGGTAACAATATATAGCTATACGACATTGTCTAAAACATTGTTCCCTAGTGCCTCTTGCTAGCAATTATCTGATGTGAAAGAAAGCCTTCAAGCAGAAGAATCCATGAGAAAAATTCAAAAGTGTAGTTTACCCTTTTTAGGACGCCCATCAACTGCAGAATGTGAATGTCTATCATGCTTAAGTGGACTTCCTTTTCCATGTTTCCCCTGAATCTTTGGAGACTTTGGGGACTTTGAAGATTTGGGGGACTTTGGGGACCTTGCAGAAACTGGCAATGGGGATGCAGACAATGGATCTGCACTTTCTGAAGCAGATCGGTGAAGCTCCCGATGCTCCTTTGATACAAACCCATCACTGAAGTCCATTCTGCTTTATCTTTTGAACTCAAGCCTACTCACTCACTAGTTTTCCAGAGGCAACATATAATACCCTCAGTTTGTGATGGCTAAATCCGAATAAACCGCAAGCCCACTGCTGTGATCACCAAACCCAATTCTCCAATATGTTTACTATGTCGTTAATCTATTATTTCCACGGAGAATGCCTCAAACTTAAGAATCAATTAGAGCCTGTTTCACAAGAAGAATAAAACAATTCAGTGGACAATAATACTAAATCTTTAGCAATTGCTCCATGGCTAACGACAATTGAGCTTATATGCAAACAAAACTCTAGTTAGCCAGTTTGCCACTTGAGTTTATAGAATGTTTTAAAATCACTACGCCACTTTGCCAATTTTTCATTGGGCAATTACACAATGTTTACACAAGGCGTCCCTATGCTACTTGATACACAAGAAACCTAAAATTACAATGAAATATATACGTATCTGAGTATACGACATGTTTACATATGATACACAAGGTGTAACACATGTTTACAGATTACGTTCCTAATATGCTGCACATACATATCGGAGTATGCATAGTCATGCAATATGTCTATCAATCTCACTCTTCTCCCATCTCATCTCCCATATTTTTTCAATTGGAAAAGAAAGAAAGAAAAAAGCACCGAAAATCAATATACGAAAAACATTATGAAATTACACCCAAAAATTAGCATTACCCCGATGAAATTTCCTTAGAAAATTCAAATTTTATATGAAAGCAATCACAACAAATCAAATTCAACATCACCTCACTTTCTTCCTGCCAATGCGATGTTGGGAAAGAAGAAAATGCAGGTCTGCAACAAATTCAAGAAACACAGAATTACATAAACATTGGAAACATAGTAATATTTAATAGCAAAAATCAGAAATTAAACAGCAATATATAAATGGAAAAATGAGAATAAAAGAAAAAATAAAAGAATAATAACCATGATCAGAAATCGAAATCGAAATCGAAAACAAGAGGCAGTTTGCTTTGTCCTTGGAGATTGATTGAATGAGTGGAGCAAGTGGGGTGGAGGTTTTGAGAGCAGACAATGTCAAGACGAGAGGCGGTTACCAAAATTGGAGGGCGTTAGAAAGCCGTTGGCATTCAACGCGAAAGTTGAGGAAATGTCCGTCTCATCCAACGCCTCACGGCACCTCTCCTTGCTTTCTGCCTTTTGAAACCGGAGATTAAGGAAGGGAACCGGGAGAGCCATGCGTGCGTGAGATAGATGGGGTCGAATCCTTCATTGTTTGCACGATATGCCGCGAGAACGGGGGTGCTACTACTTCTATATGCATCCAATATTCTTTTACACCATGTTTTGGAATGGAAGAGGGATATAAATTTATGCATCCAATATTCTTTTACACCATGTTTGGAATGGAAGAGGGATATAAATTTGGAAGAGGGATATAAATTTGGAATTTGGATAAAAATCAAAATTTATAAATTGACATGTATCAATTCTTTTGTTTGAATTCGTAAACATAGAAATTTAGAATTTCTGCGTGGAAAAAAAACTTAGTATTTGGGACCTCCAATTCCTAAGTTTAAATTTCATGTAAATAGGTGTCATTTCCCAATTTCTATGATTGAAAATTTAAAAATAACAAATTATGTATTCAATTCCATTGTTCTTTTAGGTTAACCAAACAAGAAAATTCACAAATTCTAGAAAATAAAATCTCGTCATTTGAATTTCTGTCATTTTAAAAGTCTTTACTGATCTTAAATTTCTTTATCCAAACATGATGTCAGACCCTTTAACAAGAGGGAATACATTTTTTTTTTTTTTTAAAGGGACATCCTCTTAATTGTTGGATTGGCTTTAATGAAATTGTGTGGTTGAGATTAAATCACAGGCCACACAATCTCGACCACATAATTTCATTAAAGTCAAATCTAACCATTAAAAGGATGTCCCTATTTTTAAAAAAAAATTGGATCCCTCTTGTTAACTGATTTATTCTTTTAGTTTCCGCATTTATATTGCACGGGCACACGGTACCGTTATACTTATATTAGGCGATAGACTTTGGTAGCAATTTTGCTATCCTGTGGGCTACGAGGACGACGCGTTTTCTAAGGGGCTCCTGAGAAACGCCCATGAGAATAGGAAGTGTGATTAACGAGTTTGATATTAGTTTATTCGTTGATCTTAATATTGTTGATAATTAAAATATATTTTTAGAGAGATCTCTACTAATAGAATGCCAGAAGTGAGTTTTGGTGTCTTAAGACTTCACCAAAAAAAGAACTGGACACAAAAGCCCTTGAAACAAAAAAATTTTAAACTGAAGTAAATTATGAATCTAAATGTTCCATACAAAACAGTTTCTCTCAAACTATGTAACTTCCGTAAATCCCATTTTAGACCTCATGCTTTCTTGGCAGTTAGAACTTAGAACCCTATACATATTTACCCAATTGGTAAAATTTAATTGGCAATACATTGCAGTGGAAGCTTTTTTACTAACTATTTTTTTATGTTATTTTGGCATGCTTTTTCAGTACTGGGATTTACTTGAGCTTAGATTGTAGAAAGTAGGATAAGAGAATAATTAGAGTTTGCAATGGTGTTGGATGCATATGAAGAAGAAAGAGGGAAGAAATCTGTGATTCCATATCTGAAAGGTACTACAATTTTCTGATTTGTAATGTTGCGAAAAGTTATTAACTTTCTATAAGCCAATGTCAAATAGTTAATAAGTTGTGTTTTATTGTAATGCTTTAGGTTCATGGGGATGAAAGCTGCTATTTACAAACAATTCAAATTTGAAATCTTTTGGTACCAAACTTGGTTTTAGCATTTTCCAAATTGATGGTTTACGTTTTCGAATATACTTTTTTGTTTTACAAATACAAAATTAATACGTCTAAAATCCGTTTGGTCTTGTGATTTTGAACAATATATTATAAAAACGAAAACAAAGGATATCAGTACGACATTAATTTGGGCTACAATTCCATTCGAAGCAAGGTGACAGGATTCGATGTTGCACCATCTTTAACCCCCCTTTCTGCGAAGCGTACTAGTAAAATGGTTTGATTTAGGCGGTTTTCACATATGTAAAATGAAAAACAAATTAATTACGCTTGGTTTGGTAACTGGTTAATCAAATATTACAATTTTTTAAATCAAATTAGTTTTTGTTTTTTCTCGAATATAGTTCCAAGTCTTTGCTCGTTTTCCATTAAATTAACCCCTTTCAGGTTAAAAAATAGTTTGATTTGCCTATTTTCAACCTTTCGCAGTTTTTGGCTCACCCTGTAGTAGTAGTTTGTACTTTTGCTTAGATTTCCCTGATCTAGTAGCATCAGGCTTCTTCTTATGTCCTGCAATATTTTAACTGATGCACTTATACACTTCCTTTTAGAGCAAAGATTTTTTTATGTAACAAAAACACAAGGTGGTATACTACATATCTTAATATAAGGGCGATCGACTCTATAATCCACTTCGACAATAACATATAGTATATCACCTTGTGTTTTGAGTAGACAAGAACTTCTCACATTAGAAATAGCTATACTATTGTATGTGAATCCCCTAAATTAGACGTTGTCTCAGTTTTGTATATGTCCAAATACTATGGCTCCTTTAATATTTCTTTCCCGTTTGTACATGTTGCTGAACCATCGTATCCCACTGTTCCAACGAAGACCAATTCAAAGGAATGGGAATATCAACAATTTATATATGCAAATTAATGAAATTTAAAGAAGATTCGGTCATGAAAACCACTCTCAAAGTGTATATACATATATATATATATATATATATATAACAATAGACAAGAAGGGAAAGATCGATCACATACATTCGTTTTTTTTGTTTTCGTTTTTCAGTCCCTATTAATTATCAGCAATTGTAAATGCCAAGTACGTGGGAATAGCAGAAATGCAGAGGCCATTAAAGTTGGTTCCAGCAGAACTTGTGTAAGCCCCCATGTTATGAAACACGAGATAATCATTTAACTTCAGTTCCGGCAGTTTGCAGTCAGCCACCACCGTGTCCAGAGAATCACAGGTTGGTCCGAACACCGTCGACGAATATATGGCTACTGGATGATGATGATGATCAGGAGTGTGAAGGAGGAGGGGTGAAACTGTCAAACAAGATTTATCAAATGCCGGAAGATTAAACGACCCATATATCCCATCAGTAATCCAATACTCTCTTTTCTCTCCTCTCACTCTCTTCCCCATCACATTTGCAACCAATGTGAAAGCTGTTTCGGCAAAGAACCTTCCTGGCTCAGCCATCACCACCAGATCAGACTCCGATTGATGATCACCAAAGTGTTCTTTAATGGCGTCGTTTAGGGTTTCGGCTATTTCATCAAATAACGGGTTTGCCTTGAACCCACCACCAATATCAAGCACATGCATTTTGGGCAGTTTGAGCTCATCTGCCTTGTCGAATGCAGCCCTAGCAGCTGCTATTGCTCCACGGTACACTTGAGATTCCGAAGCTTTCGAACCCACGTGAAATGAAACTCCCACCACTCTCAACCCTAGTTTGTGTGCATGTCCAAGTAGAGGCGCGACCTCCTCAGACATCGCACCGAATTTGGTCCCAAATGATCGCCAGGAGCTCGTGTCATTTAGGACTGCAATTCGGAGCAACAAGGAACATTTGGGATGGCATTTTTTTATCTTGTTAAGTTCGTCTATGGAGTCAAAGGTTGCAAGATTGACCCCGACTCCAGCTGCGTGCCTTAAATGGTTCTCACCCTTGCATGGATTGGCGTAGACTATCCTTGAGGGGCTTACACCATGAGAAAGGATGGCCTCGATCTCCAGCTTGCTAGCGCAGTCAAAGCTCGCACCAAGCGTTGCCAATGCTGCAATGAATGCAGGCTCAGGGTTACACTTGACAGCAAAGAAGGGCAGAACGTTGGGAAGGCAACGGTTCCATTTTTGCATAAGGCTGACAAGAACTCCCAAATCGAGAACGTAAAAGGGTTGTGGTTCGTCATGTTTGTTGATGATGGATCTGATGAGAGCGGTGAGTTGGTGTCTTGGTATGTCAGTTGGAACATGTTCACCCTTCACTTGGCTTGCTGCCAATTTGACTTGGAGGGTGCTAAAAGTAGTAATGCTTGGAATACTTGGAAGGATCAATGCCATGGAAGAAAAACAGTTAATGGGTTTATGTGAAAACTAGCAAGAATAGTGTAGAGAAATTTCGTAACAAATTAAGTGACTGATCTCTCTAAAACTTACTTTGTGGATGGTTTGCGTAATGTACATCTTTAAATAGAGAATTTAAACGGTCCCCCCACCAGAATGGGCTTCACCAACCACGTCTCTCATAATTGTAAAAATGGAAATTTCGGATGCGGTCTTTGACATTAATGTAATAGTGTAAGTTATTATATTTTTTAAATTAAAAATTAAAAATTGAAATTTGTATCTGTTTATATTAATGAGACTTTAAATATAACCCATAATTTGAGGGATTAAAAATAATAAAATATAAATTATACTCTCCATTATATTGTATGCGTGTGTGTGTACACACACACACATATGGGTACATTCATCAAAAATAACAAAGAAAAAAAAATTTATTGTACCAAGACATGGATAGATTCTTCAAAACACAAAAATAAAAAAATAAAAAAATAAAAAAAATAAAAAGAAGAAGAAGATATTAGGCTTAATAACATTAGTAAATTTCTTTGATTAAATTTGGCATAGATACATTCTAAATCAAAAAAAAAAAAAAAAGTGCACCCATATAAGTTAAAAAATGGATTAAAAATTTTTGAATGGATTTTATATAAAAAAAATTGTACATTTTATATTAAAAAAGGGTACATTTTACATAAAACAAATTGGTATATTTAAGAATGGGTACATTTAAGATTAAAAAAAAATTGAAAATTATATGAATGGGTTTAAGATTAAAAAAATTAAGAATATTTTTATAAAAAACTAATGGGTACAAACTTATTCTAATTTAATTTTTTTTATTTTGTAAATGTTTGAATTGAAAATTTTGTAAATGTTTGAATTGAAAATTAATTAGGAGTTTAATAGAGGTGTAAGTATTAAAATCCTAAATCAATTACTAATTTTTATTTTAAAAAATATGTAATAAACATGTAAATTCATTATCACATTAATGCTAGGGACTTCAATCCAAATTTGAAACTAATAAGGTCTTAGGCAATAAACATTAATAACTAGGGACCGGATACTAATTTTTCCTTCTAATAACCACCCAATTATTTCTCCAATAATCATATACAGCATCTCCATGCCATGCTATAAAATCATGTCATATGTATTGAAATTAAATATTTGCTAACACATGCAAAGGTAGCATAGTCAAGTGGGTTTTTTTTTCTGTTTTTTTTTTTTTTTTTTTTTTTTTTTTAATGGGAACAATTGGTAGCATAGTTAAGTTGACTAGAGCATACGTGCTCCTTTTTAGGTCACCTGAGTTTGAATCTCTCTCACTATAGTTTATATTTAAGGGCATTTAGACTTAAGGACCTAAAGAAGATTATTTTTAATTTCATTATAACAGGGATGCTTTTGTAAATCTAGTTTTAGTCCCTAACTTTAAAACTCATTATCAATCATATTAAATATCCCTGCCCACTTTTATTATTTTCAATTTTTTTTTCCTAAAATACCTAATTTAATCATCAATAAGGCCTTTAAAATAGAAATTTTTATTTCTACGTATCAAATTTAGTAATTTAAAATGAAAGACTTTTTAAACCATTTTGCTAATGAGAATTAAACTATATAAAAATTTATAGTGTCACATCCTGACCCAAGCCCCCACCACATCCTGAGCACCGTAACACGATATTGTCCGCTTTGGGCCCTTACCACACCCTCACAATTTTGTTTATGGGAACTCACACGAGAACTTCCCAGTGGGTCATCCATCCTATGAATGCTCTCGCCCGAACTCGCTTAACTTCGGAGTTCCAATGGAACTCGAAGCTAGTAAGTTCCCAAAA
Organism: Pyrus communis; assembly: GCF_041283825.1. NCBI lineage: Eukaryota > Viridiplantae > Streptophyta > Magnoliopsida > Rosales > Rosaceae > Pyrus > Pyrus communis. The sequence continues at coordinate 32,000,734 of NC_142569.1, read as the reverse complement.
GGCCTCGTATTATTTGGAGGTGGGCATGTACATATAAGGTATAGAGGATCCACTCCCCGGGACGATGTGGGATGTTACCACCCCCTTTAGGGTCCCGACGTCCTTGTCGGCACACTCAGTCAAGGATTGGCTCTGATACCAAATTGTCACATCCTCATCCGTGCCTCACCACATCTCGGGCTCGACTCCACCGTAGCACGATATTGTCCACTTTGGGCCCCTACCATACCCTCACGGTTTTGTTTCTGGGAACTCACACGAGAACTTCCTAGTGGGTCACCCATCCTAGGAATGCTCTCGCTCGAACTGACTTAACTTCGGAGTTCCGATGGAACTCGAAGCCAGTAAATTCCCAAAAGGCCTCGTGCTATTTGGAGGTGGGCATGTACATATGAGGCATAGAGGATCCACACCCCTGGACGATATGGGATGTTACATACAGACAATCACAAAATCAAACAAATAAATTAATATGCAGACACAATAAACAATATACATTATAAAGGTACATGAATATATACATAGGTGCATATAAATAGGTACATATATACGTAGGTTCATATGTATAGGTACAAAAATGTACATATAGGTGCACATATATGGGTAACATATATACATAGGTTCATATGTCGTACACAAATGTATATACAAGTGCATATATATATATATATATATATATGTCAGTACATAAATATATATTTATGTACATATGCACATGTATACATATATATGCAATTTTTGTACCCATATTGAATACAAATTAAGTAAAAATCTTCTATTTATAATACTAAAAATAAAACAAAACAAAAGTTAATAGTTATTAACTAGGTTTAATGTGATCTATAAAGTCAAAGGACCAAAATCAGTATTTAATCTTACACTCAACTTTAATGAAAAATATATCTTATTTAGCGATTATAATCTAGGTTCCTATTTTATATTTATGTGTGTGTGTGTGTGTGTGTATATATATTTTTTTTTTTAAATTTTTTGAGTCAAGCGTAAGTTAGATGTTAGATTAGCCACCAACAGGATTCGAACATATGCCGTCATGCAAGGGCACAATACCTTTCCACCATTGTGGTAAAGAGTCACTTGCACTTGCAATTAATTTTAGTTTAAAGTAGAACATTACTTGAACCAAAATTTGAGAAAACAAAAGTTCAAACTAGATACATAGAAGAGCACATATCCTCTAGCTAATTTATCCACATCTAAGTTTTCGAATGATCTTTAATTTAACTTTTTCAACAACATTTTTAATTCTAGTGAAACTAAAAGGAGTTAATTGGATCCACTTATTTTAATTTTATCTTCCTCGTTTCAAATAACACGAGAAAGAATGCTAGAGAACACGCATTGAGAAAGTTCATTTTGGATTAGGAAGTTAGGAGTTCCAAGTTGCTTTTGGTTTTTTGGGAGGGTACGTAGGTGATGATTGCAAAATGGTCATACAAGATGGATGATAGATGGAGGAGTGAATGTCAACTGCCAAGGGGACGTTCTTGCTTTCCCTACACACCGGCATTTACCGTCCTACAAAAGAACGGTGCTGTTTTTCTTCACGAAAAAATTGGGTTGATTGCCTTTTTCTTTCCAAATAATTCAAGAAGCACTTGACTTCCACAGTTGGTAAGGGATCACAATTTTCTGCCTGATCAGTGACACATATTAATTGTCATGTGATTTTAATTACCACTAATTTTGTGCCACTTCTTGATATGGATTAACACCATGTCATTTCACATATAGGAAATGATATATGCACACTCATTGTCTTTTTTGCACACTCATGTTTATTTATACCTTTATTTTTCGTTGATTAATCATTCTAAAGACCATCAATAAACAGAGGTGTGCAAGGAGAAAATACTTAACACATAAATTATGAGATGTGAAGGTTGGACAAACTCCCCATATTGCCAATAAGTTTTGAAGTGGAATCCCAACTTTCTCACCACACGTGCTCCACGTCACCCAATTCATATTGTCTGTGTTTGGCTTGAAAATTCACCACATGTGAGCGAGCGTGTGAGTTTGTGAAGATAAAAGAGTTTCACATTGGTGAAGAAGAAACCTTGCAAGTGCTTTGGCCTACTTCCCATATTATCTATTGACTTTATGGTGAGGCCCAAACTTTCTTCATGGTACTAAAGCAGGTTTGTTCGTTTGTGTAATCCAACGACCACGCGTGCTCCATGTCACCCAATTCGTGTTGTCCATGTGTTTGGCTTGAAAATTCGCCACATGTGCGTAGGGTGTATAAGGATGTGAAGGTAAAAGAATCCTACATCGGTTAAAAGATAAACCTTGCAAGAGCTTATAAGAAGTTAAGCTACTTTCCATATTAGCAATTAGCTTTATACTTTCTTTAGAATTCATTTCCCTTGAAATATTCACAGTTTAAGTGAAGGGGTTAAGATTGGTATTCGGTGTCAAAGTGTTTAGGACAAGGACCAATGTATCTCTCCCACAGTGGGAGTCTCTCTCATTTCTTGTGAGAGATTTTCTAGCTTATGTGTTGAGCCATCTTTTGATTTGAAGTTGTTGTATACTCAGATGCCTTTGATTGTGAATTATCTTGTGGTTGCCATTACAAACACCACACGTTTTATATCACAAAAAGGAGATAATGCGATTACAAACTGTTCCACACGTGTTATATCACAAAAAGGAAAAAGAAAAAGAACTGGAAAAGACAATCACAAAACCAAACAAATAAATTAATATGCAAACACAATAAACAATATACATTATAAAGGTACATGAATATGTACGTAGGTACATATATATATAGGTACATATATACATAGGTTCATATATATGGTACACAAATGTACATATAGGTGCATATATAGGTAACATACATACATAGGTTCATATGTATAGATACACAAATGTATATATAGGTGCATATATAAATATATTTATGTACATATGCAGGTACACAAATTATGTATACATATATATGCAATTTTTGTACACATATTGAATACAAATTAAGTAAAAATCTTATTTTTCAAATACTAAAAATAAAAGAAAACAAATTTTAATAATTATTAGCTAGATTTTAGGTGATATATAAAGTCAAAAGACCAAAATCAGTATTTAATCTTACACTCAACGTCAATGAAAAATAGATCTTATTTAGCGATTATAATCTAGTAAGTTAGATGTTAGATTAGCCACCAATGATGTTCAAACCCACGTTGTCATGAAATGACACAACACATTTTCATTACTATGGTAAAAGGCCACTTGCCCCTACAATTTATATTAATTAGTTCAAAGTAGAACATCACTTGAACCAAAAATTGAGGAAACAAGAATTCAAACTGGATGCATAGAAGAGCACACATCCTCTTGCCTATTTATCCACATCCAAGTTTTCTAATAATCCTTAAATTTAACCTTTTCAACAACATTTTTTATTATGGTGAAATTAAAAAGAGTTAATTGGATCCACTTATTTTAATTTTATCTTCCTTGCTTCAAGAAAGGATGCTAGAGAACATGCATTGAGGAAGTTCATTCGCAACAAAATTGGGTTGATTGCCTTTTTCTTTCCAAATAATTCAAGAAGCACTTCATGTCCACGGTTAGTAAGGGATCACAATTTTCTGCCTGATTAGTGACACATATTAATTGTCATATAATTTTAATTACCACTAATTTTGTGCCACTTCTTGATATGGATTAACACCATGTCATTTCACATATAGGAAATGATATATGCACACTCATTGTCTTTTTTGCACACTCATGTTTATTTATACCTTTATTTTTCGTTGATTAATCATTCTAAAGACCATCAATAAACAGAGGTGTGCAAGGAGAAAATACTTAACACATAAATTATGAGATGTGAAGGTTGGAAAATTGCCCATATTGGCAATAAGTTTTGTAGTGGAATCCCAACTTTCTCACCACATGTACTCCACCTTACCCAATTCGTATTGTCTATATGTTTGGCTTGAAAATTCACCACATGTGAGAGAGCGTTTGAGTATGTGAAAATAAAAGAGTCTCACATTGATGAAGGAGAAACCTTGCAAGGGTTTATAAGAGGTTGGCCTACTCCCCATATTATCTATTGGCTTTATGGTGATACCCAAACTTTCTTCATTGTGCTAGAGCAGGTTTGTCTATTTGTGTGATCCAACAACCACACGTGCTCTATGTCACCCAATTCCTGTTGTTCATGTGTTTGGCTTGAAAATTCACCACATGTGAGTAGGGTGTATGAGGATGTGAAGGTAAAAGAATCCTACATCGGTTCAAAGATAAACCTACCAAGAGCTTATAAGAAGTTGAGCTACTTTCCATATTAGCAATTATCTTTACACTTTCTTTAGAATTCATTTCCCTTCAAATATTCACAATTTAAGTGAAGGGGTTAAGATTTAGGAGAGATGGTATTTGGTGTCAAAGCGTTTAGGACAAAGGACCAATGTATCTCTTCCACAGTGAAGAGTCTTTCTCTACTTTCCTGTGAGAGATTTTCTAGACTGTGTGTTGAGCCATCTTCTGATGCCTTTGATTGATTTGAAGTTGTTGTATACTTGGATGCCTTTGATTGTGAATTATCTTGTGGTTGCCTTTACAAACTGGTCCACACGTTTTATATCACAAAAAGAAGATAATGCGATTACAAACTGTTCCACACGTGTTATATCACAAAAAGGAGATAATGCGATTACAAACTGTTCCACACGTGATATACTGTTCCACACGTTTTATATCACAAAAAGGAGATAATGTGATTACAAACTGTTCCACACGTGTTATATCACAAAAATTAAAGAAAAAAAAAAAAGAACCGTAAAATAGAAGCTATAGGAGGCGTTTGATTGATCAAACTCTTCCGCACATGTAATAGGTTGAACTAAACAAATGAAGGCCTCAATAGAACCAATCCAAACCCATAACACACAAGGAAAGGAAACCTCGCTTTTCTACTTACGGTCTATGTGATAGCTTATGTAGACAATATCAAGCTTTGGCCGACCCTAGCTTTTCAACTTTCTCCTTGATACTTTGGAGATAGAAAATTGGCTAGGTTCTTGAAGAATTTCTGACTTTTATTTTAAGGTGTTTTCATTCTTTTTCTTCATAATAGTATTTTCTATGATTTTAATTATGAATGTGCGTAACTAACTGTTTTGTTAGGGCAAAGCCTTGAGCTTTAGCATGAATATGTAATTTTTATTTAATTGCTTATGATTGATTGCATGCATACTTTGAATTATTGATCACCGTTTTAAACTATCTAATTGTCTTAATGCTTGATCATCATTAGGATATTTAGAAAAGTAATTTGATGCAATTTTGGTCGGAAGGTTCCTTGAAATTGATGTTGGCTTCTTGTGGTTAATAATTGTAATTTCACTTAAGATGAATACCATGTCTTAAGGGTTGCATGGTTTTTCAAAGGGTTTTCACAAAACATAATGAGTCTCTCATGTTCATATTTGATCTGAACATCCAGATTGCATGTTAGATATACGTGCTATGTCGGAGGTTCCAAGTAGAATGTATATTAGGAAAACCTAACCTTCAAAGTGGTATGTGTAGATCATAAGTAACTGGTAAAAATACATAGGATTGCTAGGTGATAGCGGAACCCTAGTGCTTTTATAAATTGGTATTTAAAACTCTTTTCTTTTATCGTATTAATTTAACTTTGGACGAATTTACTACTTGTTTTTAATTAAAATTCGTTTGTAATATTACCCAAATTCAAAATCTCCTTTCTCAATTTTTATAGGTAGTTAATTAGGAATTGTTTTTACATAAATGATTTAAATAGTCATTGTGGAGAACGACTTTGCATGAGCATCTATACTACAATGTTCTTGTACTCTTACAAGTATTTTGTGTGATTTTAACCTTCTTTTGTAGGTACTAAAAATCCTATCACATACCCAAATGCTCCCAAAGTCAAAAAAGCAAGCCCACTCTTGCTTTTCTTTTATGGCACTCTACATGATCTGCATCTTTCAATGCATCTCATCGGAAAGTGATCTCTCCACGGACAACAACCGCCCAGTTCAGTTGTTGCTATCTCAACATTATATGAGCTAATCACAATTATTATATACGATGCCCTTCCCACCAACTTCATCACTTTCAAAGGTAACACTCCAACTACTTTCGTCTTCTTTTCTTCTTAATATATCATCTTTTTTTCATCAATTAACATCAAAGGCATCTTTTCCTCTCATCATTTTAGGTATTCAATAGTAATCTATCAATTTGGAGTACGGAATATTGGGCAAATCACTTTCAGTACTTCTGTGCTAGGTTGCATGGATACGACCATGGTTATAGTGATACTGCAACACGGCAAATCTCAAAAAAATGGATACGACAACTAAAATATAATAAATATTACATAAATAAAAAATAATAATGCAAATTTATAATATAACAAAGTAATTGTTTTAATCAAATTTAACAAGGTTTGGTTTTGGTTTGTGAGGTCTTTGAGGAACTATCGTCAGTTCAATAAATTTAACAAAGTGTGCACTATTAGTTTCTGCCACTAACTTTTGTAAATTTCTTTTGTTAAGCTGATGATATGGAACACATGTAGATCTCACATTACAATTCTAAATGTTTGTTGAGGACCAAATCTGAATTAGGGTCAAAGTTTAGGGACTAGTTGTGCGTTCTATGTTATTTTACATACAATTGACGAAAATCTCACAGAAAGACCAATAGTGCACATTTTGTTAAATTATGAGACCTCAATTAACAAACTTTTTATTTAGGGACTTAAATCTAAATTTGAGTGAAAATTTAAGTACCACTTCTGAATCTAAGAATAAATGGATATACAAATTAATGTTAGCTAAGGTTGTCGATGTTGAATTTTGTCTTAATTTATACCTCATTTCCTTAAACATGCTCTTACAATATAGAAAGAAACAAATTGGTGGCAATTGACAACTGCAGTAGTGTAAACTGAATAGATAGGAAGAGACAAATAGTTCCCATGTGGTAAGATAGAGGGAAATTCATTTGGAGAACGATTATTTAAAAAAAAACTGTAAGTTGTCAACTTGTGAGGATTATCTAGAACATGGCAATTCGTATTATCTCATATTCTCTCAAATTTTCATTTCTTCTTTGGTTTAGAGATTGAGAAAAGAAAAAAGAACTGCTTGTGATTAATGAACTGCTTGGAGGAGTTAACCGTTGGAAGCCCCTCCGCATCTCATACAACATCTTGCCCTTCATGTTTGTGTTCATTTACAATCTCGTACATTTTAAAATATTTTTTATATATTTAGTTATTGTTGAGCCTAAAATAATCCCAAAAAATTCTAGAAGCGACATGTGGATTTTTCTCCATGAAAGATAAAATTGCTCTCAATAAATGGGCAGGCTTCTCAGATACTCCCACATGCAGTGACACCTTGAAGGTCTCAGCAGCTGAATACGACTGCCCACAGCTCACATGCCCTTAGTAAGAAAAAGTCAAAGTATTAAAGATAATGATTAATTACCCAAATCATACCTTTAATACATTCCCAATTGAAGATTGACTCCATTCAAGTAAGTAATCTCAATTTAAATCAATTAGGGATAATTACTCTAATATCTCAAGATATTATTTCCTATTTAATATCTTGAGAATATTTCTCCATAAACATTGGCCAATAAGATGCCGCCATGTGTAGGGTAAAACCCTGACACTATGGCCGGGCCTCTCCCTCTATATTACCCCATATTCTACCAAATTTCATAGGCTTTTGATACCCTTAAAAGTCCTAAACACTTTACTCTTCTCAAAGAAACTAACTTAGGCATCGGAGATCCATTGGCCTAACCCCTTTACACCCAACTCGTGGGCGCATGAGGCTTAGGTCCTTAATCAAAGGTGTTGATTGTTTTGCTTGTGCATTTTCCTCAAGATTGAAGAAGTTGGAAATTTGCATCGACAAATTGGTACTTTCATTGAGAGCTAATTCAAATACTCGAAGAAGCATCTTGCATATGTTTCTTGAATTTTCTGTTATGTTGACTTTCTCACACGTCATATCAATTAATTTTTCCTAGAAAAGTTTCTTGATCAATCCCTGGAGAAATGATACAATGGTAAGAAATTCAGAAACCACGACAAAAACAAGGATTTGGATCGAAGAGAGTAGAGACGAGGACATAATCCCATGATGACGATCCTTAAAACTCAACGCGATGGCGGAAGGAGCCTCGCTGCCGCGAACCCACACCACCGCTACTACCATCACCTTACAGCCTACGGTAAGAGCCACTGCAGCAGCAGCCTAAGCCGGAGCCCAGACGCATGTTGCAGTGACCCATCGCGCTGCACATGTGCCCACGGCCCAAGGGCACGAAGTCCACAACATGGCAGTTGCCATAGCAAGCCCGTGGCAAGAAGCTCAGCCCACTGCAGTAGCCCTAGCTACCATCCAGGGAGCCAAGGCATTCCAGGCCTATGCCCAGGCCTACGGGAACATAGCAGGAACAGCTCACGGGCAGGCGGCCTAAGCCTAACTCGCTGTTAGCCGAGCCGAGCCCACTACAAGTCGAGCCCAAGCTTGCGAGGAGTAAGCACCGCCCAGTGCGCCCATATATAAGGCACAACCATCCAGCCATGTTGGCCCATCCCGCAATCCGCTTCGGCTAGCCGACCCGCAGCTTAATCTAATCCAAGGCCACTTCAAGCAATCCAGATTCTGATTACCATCCCGCGATTGGCTCATGGTTATTTTCACCCCACTTTTCTACAGAAATGTTCGTTCTGGGCTCAAGCTTTGTACATGCAGTCCACTACACTTCCACCACACATGGAGACGCCCATTATCTAGACTCTTTCAATCCGAATGACGAGTATTAACTGCCCCAGCAACTCACCAATTTGATGAGCACCCTCGCGCAGCAGACTACCTTAGTAAACCAGCTCCTTAAAGGAATCGTGACACAACATGCCCCAGACGAGGTATCCTGAAATTGGACAAGGTGGAAGAACGTGACTCGTTCTAATGAAGTCCCGATAAAGAGCTGTTCAGCCTGCCAAGAACCGTGCATTTAGGTAGTGTGCACTCTAGTTTAGGCTCTCGAGAAAATGTCTTCTCCTGCTTCAATGCGCAGAGAAGCATTCATTCCTGACGCGGCTTACGAGTTAATGTGCATTCGAGGTTGGGTCCACACTCCGATAAGCACTTAGGACATTCTAAGCGAAGCATCTACACGATGCTAGGCCCACAAGGAGATCCTCTTGCGAGGTATCAGAGTAAGCAACCACATGACGGACCAAGGAAAGCACGAGAGCAGTCCAACTTAAATTCCACTGTCAGCCCCAACTCAAGTTCTATCGTCGGTAGTATCTATAGCGACCAACATAGAATAAACCATGTGCATTGCGACCATGGCACAAACGAGCACGACATGCCGAAAAGCAACATAGACCAGCAAGTTAGCACCGGGGGTAGCTGGAGGCTCTGTTGTCCCCACCAAGCGTTAATCCAAAAGGAAGTACAAAGATTCATAGCAGAGCAGCTGCGCAGATTCTAGCACATTGATACTACCGACGATGCCCTTCGTAAAGATGTGGACAGCATGAGCATGTCATCATTTACAGAAGAGATCAAGCAAACAAGGCCATCGCGGAAGTTTAGCCCACCGTACTTCACCTTGTTCAAAGGGGATGAAGATCCGAACAAACACTTGATACACTACCGAAGTATCATGATCCTTTACTGCAGCAATGATGTTCTCATGTGCAAAATCTTTGCCACAACGCTTCAAGATGAGGCGCAAGACTGCTTCCACACCCTGCCACCATATTTAATCCACCATATTTACTAAGGAATATTCGTTCTACCGCTCTATCAATAAGAAGTCTGACTACCTTTTCAACATGAAGAAGGACCTGAATGAGTCATTCCATACATACGTCAAGAGTTTCAAGGTAAAGAATGTGAAGATCGTCGGATACGATGACAACATTGCATGCTCATCCTTCCGGAAGAGGCTAACAGCAGATCACCCATTTTTCCGAGAATTAATCATGGTTGAGAACTTGAGCCTGGCAAACTCTTATGCTTTAGTAGAAAATCACTCCGTCTGGGATGAGGCCAAGCAATCTTAAAAGTTGCCTGAGCAGCTGCACAAAGATGTAAAGCCGACTTAAAAGAAGGCGGGCAATAAATCACCCAATAACAAGGACAATCCAGGAAACAGACGCAAGGACCAGTCTTCAACAAAGGGAAGCTCAATGCCTAAAACGTACACCAAGTTCTCAGTCCCAATCAACCAAATGCTTCGCGACTTTAAGAACAAGCCGTGGTTCAAGATGTCGCAACCAATGAAGGAAGACACCTCCAAGATGGACTAGACGAAGTAATGCGCATTCCATAGAGGTTTGGGGCATGCAACCAACAACTGTACCACATGGATGAAATACCTTGAGAAGCTTGTGAAGGAAGGGAAGTATGACCAGTATGTTAACAAGCCAGCTGCCCCGCCAAGGTGAGAATCATAAGCCGAAGTCAAACCCCCAGCCAAGACGATTCAAATCAATAGCGTCTTTGCCGAATCTGAGTATTTAGGGGCCACTAATAGTTCCAAGAAGAGAAAGATCTAGTAAGAGAGATTAGTCTTTCAGGTTCAAGTCATAGATGTTGTATGTAGACCAATTGTCAGCTTCACCAAGCAGGACGATGAGGGAGTAGACTTTCCCTACGAAGACGCCTTGGTGATTTCTACTTAATTAGCCCACGTCATCGTTAACAGAATTATCATGAACAATAACAGCTTAGTCAACATCCTACAACTGTCAGTCATCCAAACGATGCACCTGGAAACCATGATCAAGCACAGAGTAGAGGTCTTAACTAGATTCAACAAACTTACCTTAACTGTCATTGGCACAATCACGGTCAACGTAACCAACCCTTCAATTATCTCATCGCAGACCTTCATGATCGTCAGCAACCCATCTCCCCATAATGGGGTATTGGGCATACCTTGGCCAGTGAAGATTGGAGCTGCAACCTTGATCAAGTATCAGAAGATCCAATTTCACATCCTGGGATGAGTTATCGGAGAGATCAAATGCACCAGGCCATGTTTCGGCGACACATTGTGCAAGTTCTCAAGAAGTTGAATAAGAAGTTTCTTGCCTCAAAAGTAACAGCTAAAATGCAGAAAGACGATTCTACCTCCGCCAAATAGCAATTACAGCAGGCAGGTTAAAAAGATGGCGTCAAGGTCGACAATGCCCTGGTAGATGATTCAGGATGAAAACCCGAAGAGGACACCAAGCACATCATTCTTAACCCCTACCAGCTAGAGAAAACGGCTAGGATTGGCTCACATCTAAGCCCGACAAAAATTAAGGAACTCATGATTTTCCTTAAGGAAAATCATGACGTTTTCGCATGTCATCCTCTAATATGCTCTGTATTGATCCAGCGATAACTTGTCATAAGTTGCACATCGATCCCACTGCTAAACTTATGATCCGGAAAAGGTGACATTTCACACCCGAACGAGTAACGATTATTGAGGTAGAGATTTACAAGTTACTGGAAGCCGCATTCATTGAGGAAGTTGTGCACTCAGTATGGTTAGCCAACGTCGTAGAGAGTATGCGTGGATTCATAGAGAGTATGGTTAGCCAACGTCGTAGGAAGTTGTGCATTCATAGAGAGTATGCGTGGATTACACCAACCTTAACAAGGCATGACTTAAAGACAACTACCTGGTTCCCTGAATTGACCTGTTCATTGACTCAACATCCAGGAACCAGCTGCTCAGTTTCTTGGACACATACTTAGGCTACAATCAGATGACCATGCACGAGCCTGACAAGGAGAAAACTGCATTTGTGATCGAGCGAGGAACATACTGCTACAAAATCAAGATTTTTAGCCTAAAAAATGTAGGAGCAACATACCAATGACTTGTAAACACGATGTTCAAGAAGTAGATCGAAGTAACCATGGAAGTCTATGTCGATGACATCATAGTGAAAGGCAAACAGCTGTCAGAACATATAGGCAACTTGGCAGAGACTTTTGACATCCTCCAAGAGTACAAAACAAAGCTCAACCCAACCAAGTGCCATTTTGACGTCTCATCAGGCCGATTTTTAGGGTACCTTGTAACCCAGTAAAGAATCGAGGCTCATCGAAAGCATATTTAAGCGACTCTGGACATGAAATCTCCCACAACTCTAAAGGAGATCCAAAGTATAACCAAACAAGTAACTGCACTCAATTGCACTCAATCTTTTCCTCTTGCAATCCACCGACCGATGTAAGTCATTCATCAAGGCAATCAAGATGGCGTATAAGAACAAATAGGACGAAGAATGTGTGAAAGCATTTCAGGACCTGAAGCAGTACTTGACGTCACTTCTACTACTATTCAAGCCGGAAGCAGCGAAGAACTGGTACATTTATATGGCAGTATCAGAAGTAGTTGTGAGCTTTGCCCTCATATGAAAAGAGATAGGGGCCCAACTGTCTGTATTCTATACATCCAAAGCTCTTATCGATGCAAAAACTAGATACCGGAAGATTGAAAAGCTAATTTTGGCGCTAGTTGTTACAGCTCGGAAGCTCAAACCTTACTTTGAAAGGCATCCGATCATTGTCATGACTAATACCCACTACGATCAGTTTTGCATAGTCCAGACGCTTCTCAACTAATTATGAAGTGGGTGTTGGAAATTGGCCAATATTGTTTAACATACAACCCTGCACAGCAATAAAGGCCCAGGCATTGGTAGACTTCGCAGCAGAATTCACCCCAAGCCTAAAAGACGCAGCAACTCAGCCAAAAATGCCACAGAGGTAGCCAAGAACGTTGTAGCTGCACCAGCCCCACCTATAGGAGATCTCTGGCATTTACACATCGATAGATCATCCAACTACCAAGGATCAGGAGCAAGCCTAGTTCTCACTACCACGGATGGTTCGATGCTCGAGCAAGCGATCACTCTAAGCTTCAAGGTGTCAAACAACAAAGCAGAGTATGAAGCCTTACTAGCAGGTCTCCGATTGGCGAATGACCTGGTGGTGAAGATGCTCATGAGCTATTCTAATTCCCAGTTGATCACCAACCAAACTTTAAGAGAGTACGTAGCAAAGCATCCAAGGATGGCATGATACCTCGAGAAGGTACGAGAGCAGTTAACGACGTTCCAGGTGTACACACTCATTCAGGTTCTACGAGCAGAAAATGTCTATGTAGATTCATTAGTAGGCCTAGGTTTGGCTTTAAACCATCAGCTCATGCACTCCATCCCAGTCAAGTACTTAGAAAAACCGAGCATAGATAAAGAACCAGTAGTCGAGGATGCGCAAATCAACACAACTCCGAGTTAGCATGATCCTATCATCGACTACATAGCCAACGGAATGTTCCCCACTAATAGGCTAGAGTCTAGGAAGCTCCAAATGAAGGCAACATGCTACTACATATAGAATGGCGTACTCATTCATATATCCTTCTCAAAACCATATTCGTTGCCTATCGCCTTTCGACAACTTGAAGATTCTTAACTCAATCCACGAAGACGTCTGTGGAAACCACTCTGGAGGCTGCTCCCTGGCGCTAAAAGCTCTTAACATTGGTTACTACTGGTCAACCATGCATCATGGTGCAAATGAGTATGTACAAAGATGCGACAGTTGCCAACGCTTTAAGCTCATGCCCGCACTACCTACTAGCAAATTCCATCCGCAGACGAGCATTTGGCCATTCATATAGTGGGCAATGGGTATTAGGGGTAATTCATGCTAACGAACTCCTTCCACACCTTACTATTTATTTAATCCCTGGCTTAAGGCATAATTAAATAGGTATTGGGGGCAATTGGTTTCCTTTTCCTATAAGAAGTCTATCTTCAAATCAAGGAAGGAGATCAAGTTCAAATTAGGAAACAATTCTACAAGCCCATGCAGCTTAAGATTTCTACACCTACTACCATTTTCTTATGTGCAGCCCAGCAAGTATGGGGGCATTTATAGAGCCTAATATAATTCCAAAAATTATAAAGGCGACACGTGGATTTTTCCCCAAGAAAGACAAGATTGCCCTTAATAAATGGATAGGCTTCTTACATACTCCCACACGCAGCTTACACCCCTGAAGGTCCCAGCAGCTGAATATCGCCCACAGCTCACCTGCCCATGGCAATGAAAGCTTAAAGCATTAAAGATAAGGATTAATTACCTAAATACTATCCTTAATACATTCCCAATTGAAGATTGACTCCATTCAAGTAAGTAATCCCAATTTAAATCAATTAGGGATAATTACTCCATTATCTCAAGATATTGTTACCTATTTAATATCTTAAGAATATTTCTCCATATAAATTGGCCAATAGGATGCCACCATGCGTAGGGTAAAACCCTAACACTATGGCCAACCCTCTCCCCCTAGACCCTATATTTTACTAAATTTTAGAGGCTTTTGCTACCCCTAAAAACCCTAAACACTTTACTCTTCTTAGAGAAACTAACTTAGGCATCGGAGATCCATTGGCCTAACCCTCCCCCCCACCTCGTGAGCGCATGAGGCTTAGTTCCTTGATCAAAGGTGTTGATTGTTTTACAAGTGTGTTTTCGTCAAGACTGAAGATGGCAAAAATTTGCATTAACACTTATTATTTCATTTCAATGTGAACGGCGTTGGCCCCACAATTCTTATTAGTTTTTTCATTATCTGTCTATGTGAATGTTGTTGGCCCCACAATTATGCCACGTAAATAAAAACAAATCAAATGATTTTTAATTATAAGATGGGCCCACCTCTCCTTCTTCTCCAACAATATTTCGACAAGTCCTTCTCCAACATTGATTCTGAAAAATTAAATTAACATAATTTACTAAGATCTTCGTGGTGTTCTTGTGCTGATGAGCACCGAAGCTGTTCTAGCTTCTTTCTCTTTTTCCATTTATTTTTTTCTGCATTTCATGAAGTCACAAGCTTTTTTTGAGTTCTCTCTTAGGGGACACGTGACATTCACATAGGCAAATAACAAATAATCTAATAGAAATTGAGAGGAATGTATGACATGAAATGAAATAATAGGTAAATATATGATATTGAAATGTTTTAAAGATGTTATATGAGGTTGCAATTGAACACAAACTTGAAGGGGCAAGATCTAATTTACCCACATTTTCTTTATTAGTTGTTTGGCCCTGTGGTAAAAGTTGGTAACCACGTCAACACAAATGCGGATGCCACTATTACCACGTCATCACTTATAAACTAACTTAACAAATGTTCTAATGGTTGTATGAAATTGAAATAAAATAATAACTAAATGTATGTGATTGTAATGGTTTAGTGTAAATTATAGCAATAGTCACTTAACTTCAACCCAATTGGAACAATGATCCTCTGTTAGAAATATATAATCACCATAAGTCAAAGATCACAGATATGCCATTAAGGCATGAACACAAGAACAATGTTTAGAGTTATAAAGACAAAGTACAAGAATCATACATGCAACACCTGATGAAGATGATAAAGCCATGTTGGTTTGTTAAACAATTAACCTTTTCCTCTTTAACAATAACCAATTGCTCTAAAGAATAGGTCTATGTTCCAATATTGCAAGAGCAGTGGCTAGTGTTTACATACTCAACATAATCCTTACCATTCTCATATTAGAATCAGTATATCCATTCCACATGCGTATAAACACAATCCCAATCCATGTTCAAGTCCTAAAAACTCGAACCTTTATAAGTACTTTCAATCCTACAAGAATTAGAATTACTCAAAGCTTATTAATCAGACCTTACCATATCAGTTCATACACTACAGCCGGATACAATGTTAATTTCATACTCATACTCTAACATTCTCCCACTTCATTATGATTACTAAGTCTAAATTAATCAAGAAGCTTATCATCACATTCAAATTTACCTACACATTTCAAAGTACAAGAAACTAGAACTCCATCTGTACACTCTCAGAATTAATTCAAGAATCACCAAATACTTCAATCTGCATTTTGTAAACATGTGCATATAGTAATGTCATACCTTATGACTCCCACTGATCTCAACAAAACAAAATTAAAAAAAACTAGTCAATCAATGTAAACCAATAGTTCCAGAAATGCCTCAACAAAACCATAATTGATTTTCTAGCAAATCAAACTATTATTCATAAAAATTGTCTTTTGGTACAATCAATCACCCATAATGGGAAAAAATTGAACCTTTATTGAAAACCAAAACAACAACAAAGAAAAAGAAACAAGCTGGAACACTACCAAACTAATTATACCAGCATATCATACTAGTTAACTAACTTGTACCTCAAGGTCCACATCTTCAACAACCAAGATCAATCAAAGAAGCATCAAATGCAGTCCTCAAAGCTTTGATTTCTTGTTCACTTCTAGTTGTCAAAAGATTCTAAAACTCTCATCTTCATAACATGTCCAGTAAATACATTATTTGGCAGTGCTTTTGTAAGTGGATTTGCAACCATCAAATTGGTTGACAAATACAAAATTTCAATTTCTCCTTTCTTAACAACTTTTCTAACCTTAAGAACTTTAACATCCATCAATCTTGAGGCTGAAGTCCTTTTGTTATTCTTACAGAAAAACACAGCAACACTATTGTCACAAAACATCTTCACAGATCTTTTCACAGGATCTACAATCCTCATCTCAGTAACAAAATTTCTGAGCCAAATTGCTTGCTTCATTCCTTCAAAACAAGCAATAAACTCATCTTCCATTGTAGAAGTTGATATAATGGTTTGCTTGGCACTTTTCGATGAAATAGCAGCTCCATTCATCATAAATACATAACCACTAGTGGACTTTCTTTCATCTCTATCACCTGCAAGGTCTAAATCTGTGAAACCTACTTACGCCAGTGAATTTTCTCTGCCATATACTAGCATATACCCTTTTGTTCTCTGCAAATATCTCAAGACCTTCTTTGCAGCAACCCAATGGGCATCACCCGGATTTGAATGAAACCTTCCTAATAAGCTAACAATAAATGCCAAATCTGGTATGGTACAAATGTTAACATACATAACTTTTGGGACAATGGTCTTTGCAAAACTTATCTCCCTTATTCATAGTCACATCTACCTTATTACAATTCTCCATGTTAATTCTATTCAAAACTCTTTAAATATAACCATTCTGAGATAAACCAAGAGTTTTTTGTTCCTATCCCTCATAATTTTGATTCCCAGAACATAGTGAGTCTCACCTAGGTCCTTCATGTCGAAATTTGTACTAAGAACAACTTTGGTTTCTTGTAGCAATTGTTTATCAGAGCTGGCCAAGAGAATATCATCAACATACAGAATTAGAAAAATAAACTTAGATCCCTTGAACTTGAGATAAATGCAATCATCAAACTTGTTTTATGCAAAACCATGTACAGTGATTACACGATCAAAATTGAGAAACCATTGTCTTGAAGCTTGCTTGAGTCCATAAATGGACTTATTAAACTTACAAACCATGCTCTCCTTCCCCCTTTCAACAAATCCAGAAGGTTGAACCATGCATATATATTTAAATAGATCTCTATTCAAGAAGGTAGTCTTCACATCCATTTGATGCAAAATAAGCTGTTAGCGGCCATGATTACCCTTCATAAAGTCCTTAGAAGAGACAGATGAGAAAGTATCATTATTATCTGTTTCTTCTCTCTTAGTGAAGCCTTTTACAACTAGTTTAGTTTTATATCTTTCAATTTTCCCAGCAGCGTCTCTTGGTTTTATAAACCCTTTTGCACCCTATAAGCTTGATTTGTGATGAAGTATTGACCAATGTCCAACATTATTTGTACTCATAGAATCCAACTCTTCTTCCATTGCCTTCTACCACAAGTCTACCTGAGCACATTGCATTGCTTGATTATAGGTCACTGGATCATTTATGTCTCCCAAATCGAACTCAGCTTCTTGTAGATACACATAATCTTTTGAAATGCCAGCTTTTCTTACTCTCTCAGCTTTTCTCAATGTGGGTTGGACCAATAACTTATCTGATTCATTTGGACACTGATCTTAAACTTGAATGTTTTCAGTGTTTGATTGACCTGCTATTTCTTCAGTGTCTTGTATTACCATATTCTCATCCATCCCATGATTTGGATCATTGTCGGAACCAGGAATCCTTGATAATATTGGAATGGACTCATAATCTATCAGTGATGAATTGTCAATTTGTTGCTTAATTTCTTCCAAAAAAAAAAAAATTGTCTTGCACAATATTAGACACATTTTCCTCTTCAAGAAATACTACATTGTGAGTTTCCTACACTCTGGTATGTGCCTCTAGACAATAAAACTTAAAACCTTTTGACTTCTTTGAGTAGCCAATGAAGAAACATGAATTGGTCCTAGAGTCAAGCTTATTCTCATTCAGATTATAAAACCTTGCTTCAGCTTTGCAGCCCCAAATATGGAAGTGATCAAAGCTTGGTTTCCTTCTTGTCCAAATCTCATAAGGTGTTTTAGGTATTGCCTTTGTAGGAACTCAATTTAGAATGTAGTTGGCAGTTTTCAAAGATTCACCCTAGAGAAAACTTGGTAATTTGGACCTAGAAATCATGCTTCTTACCATTCCTACCAAGGTTCTGTTACTTCTTTCAACCACATTATTCTGCTGAGGTGTTCCAGTAGTAGTATATTGAGCCACAATGCCTTGTTGCTTAAGAAAATGAGCAAAAAGTCATTTCTATTGACCTGCTTCTGTGTACCTGCCGAAATATTCCCTTCCCCAATCTGATCTGACAATTTTAATTACTATGTCAGGTGTTTTTCAACCTCATTTCAAAAGATCTTGAAGCAACTAAGGGTTGAGGACTTTTCACTTATTAGAAAGATATGGCAATGTCTAGAGAAATCATCAATGAAACTCACAAAATATGAATTCCCACATACGATTTTGATAGGAAAATGACCACAGATATCAGCATATAATTTCAAGTAGACTTTGACTTCTCTTTGCATCTAATTTCCTAACACTGGTCATTTTTCCTTTTAAGCAAACTACACACTCAGGTGCATTTTTAAAATCAATGGTGGGATCATATTCGATTTTGACAACTGAGAAATCCTATCTTTTGAAATGTGCCCCAATCTTTTATGCCAAAGCATGACAGTGTGATCAAAATTGTGCATCCTCTTGGTTGTGACATGCAAACTTGTAGGTGATTCACTTCTAATGTACACTGTAATCTCCATAGGTGATCAAATATGAATGCTTTACCAATTAAAGACCCCTTGAAGAAAAATTTAATACATTTATCATCACCAATGAACACATACTTCTGTTTAACTAATTTTGATGCAGATATTAAGTTTCTTCTCATGGTAGGGGCATATAACACATTATCCAATTGCATTATGAAACCTATGTTTAGCTTTAGTCTAATCATCCCAACAACTTCCACATTTACCCTTGTTCCTTCTCCAACATAGACATTGAAACAATTAGTTTCCTTTTGTTTCTCAAAACCATGTAATGAATTTGTAATGTGCAATGATAAACTTGTGTCTAACCACCATGAATTTATAAGGATTTCAATGAGATTCGACTCTTCACAAACATACGCATCAGCCTTCCCTTTAGCCCTTAACCAGTCCTTAAAAGTTTCACAATCCTTTCTATAGTGACCCTTAGTTTTATAGTGATGACATCTAACTTTATCTATTAGTCTTCATTTTAAAATTGTTAGATTTAGGCGAATTGAAATTTTTAGTAAGCGCAACAAATTTATCATCAGACTTAAATTTGGAGATTTTACCAAAATTGAAGTTCTTCCCCTTGGTAGCTTGCACAAAGTTAATCGATTCAGCTTCCTTGTTTTTCTCTTGCTTTTGTCGATTTTCTTCTTGCACACATTGAGCTATAAGTTCTCCACTGTCCAAGTTTTGTCTTGTGTTGTAAGAGACCTTCAGTTGGATGAACTTCTAGGGCAAGGCTTGCAAGATCATAAAAACAAGTTGCTTCTCACAAATTTTCATATCTAGTGAAATGAGTTTCTCAACTGCATCAGTCATTTTCATGATGTGGTCTCTAATTGATCCTCCCCTTCAAACTTATAAGAGGTAAGAAGAGTCATGTGCTGAGCAACCTCTCCCTTCTGTGATAGCTTGAACTTGTCTTCAATTACCTTGAGATAATTAGATGCAAGGTCATACTTCTTTATACCTCCTCACACAGTATTTATCATTCCACTTTCCAATATCGAAAGTGCAACCTTATTTGCCCTTATCCACCTTTCAAAATCAACCTTTTCTGCTTGAGTGTTCTTATCATTAAGAGGTGCAGGTTGTGGTGTATCAAGCGCAAAGTCATACTCATTAAGTGTCAAAAGCAACTCAATCTCTCTTCTCCACTTCTTGTAGTTGCTTCCACCGGTGAGTATTGGCACAGAAGCCAAATTTATTGATTTGAGTGAAACTGCAGCATCAACAATGAAATTAGCATTTTGAATCTTAAAAGATTCTTGATTTCTATCTACTTCACTCTAAATCATACATAATGAAACAATTCAATCATATATATAGTCTTACAGAGAAAAGACATGTAGAATAAACAACTCATTATGCTTTCTGCAAATAAGTCCATGTTCAAAATGATGCCAATATATTATGCATCATATGTATCTGACTCTCTGCAACATGTTAAATTATTTAACCATATGGATTTTCCTAGTATAATCTATCAACAATAGCGGAAGCAATCATTAAGTATGAAAAACATTGAGCAAGATTTAACAATTCATAATTATGTTTTCAAATTTTGCAATCCTTTAATCTTGCTATCTAACCCTAAAATTGTTTTAAATTGCAGAAGAAAACCCATTAGATAACAATAGATCAATTCAAATAAGTATACTTACCTCTGTAGATTAACAATGAGTTTTGAGATGTTAACAAATCGTGATTGATCGTTGTGTTCAATCGCAAGAAGTGTGTGAGGAACCGTGGAGAATATCCAAAAGGCTAATGGTCATATTCACTTTTAAATTATAAGGAGTTAAACGGCTACTTCGAAAACAACGTCGTTTACAATACCAAAACTTAAAGATGATGTTGTTCTTCAAAATTAGAATTGAAAGTGTTTTTCTGGGTTTGGGTTTTGATAGTTCTCAGTGAACACCCAATCTTTTAAGTTCTTGACCAAAACATTCGATCCTAACAGCTATAATCACCCATGGCTCTGAAAACCACATGTTAGAAATATATAACACCATAAGCCAAAGATCGCAGATATGCCATTAAGGCACGAACACAAGAACAATGTTTAGAATTATAAAGACAAAGTACAAGAATCATACCCGCAGCACCTGATGAAGATGATGAAGCCATGTCAGCCTGTTAAACAATTAACCTTCTCCTCTTTAACAATAATTAATTGCTCTCAAAGAATAGGTCTATGATCCAATATGAGTCATGTATTGCAAAAGCAGTGGCTAGTGTTTATATACTCAACATAATCCTTCCTATTAAAATCAGTATAGGACTCAGCTATCCATTCCACATACGTATAAACACAATCCCAATCCATGTTCAAGTCCTAAAAACTCGAACCATTATAAGTACTTTCAATCATACAAGAATTAGGATTACTCAAAGCTTATTAATCAGACTTTTCCATATCAATTAATACACTATAACTGGATACAATGTTAATTCCATACTCAAACTCTAACACCTTCAACTAAAAATCTATGATCAATGGTCCTTTAACTCAAATGTGCAGATATGATCCTTTTCGTCAAATCCGTTATATACCTTCCATCAAAATGAGTCACATGTCACACATGTGATGCGGAATTAAGGGCAAATATGAAAAACCAAATGAGAAAAATTGTAGGAATAGTCCCTCAACTTTAATCCAATTGGAGAAATGGTTCCTCAACTTTTACCCAATTGTATCAATGATCCTTCCAGCATGACTCATCTTGATGGAATTTTGACGAAGTTGACAAAAAAGACCATAATTAACGTTTTGATGAGTTAAGGACCAATGATCATGAATTTTTAATTGATGAATCATTACTCTAATTGGGTTAAAGTTGAGGACCCATTACTACAATTTTCTCAATGTTTTAAATATGATGTATGAGATTGTAATTTCCCACAACCTGGGGGGTAATGCAACATACCCATAAGCTAAAGAAGAAAAAATGATTGGCAACATGAGCTTTGACGTGTTGAATCTAACCAGTCTGACTAATAGTAAAAAAGCCTTTTTCTCTCCCTATTTCTATTTCATCTAACACGCCTAAACCACCCATAAATTAAAGAAGAAAAAATAATTGGCAGCATGTGCTTTGAGGAGAGGGGATCATTGCCAAATCCTCTTTGTGAGGGTCCTAGGGTTTCCTCCAATCACATATCATCATATATCGTGCGGTCAGCTTTTATCAGGTACTATTTATATTTAGTTTTAGATTAAAAAATTACAATGATTTCTGACCGCATGATATATGATGAACTGATGTGATTTAAGGATCCCCAGAATCCTCATACAGAGGATCTGGCAAGGATTCTCCTGGGTCCCTTGAGGCATTGAGTCAGGTCTAATCTAACTAACAAAAGTAAATATTAAAAAAAAAAAAAAAAAAAAAAAAAAAAAAAAAAAAAACAAGCCTCTTTTTCTCCTATTTTAGTTTCTCACCAAACACACCTAAACCAACCGGAAATTTCCTCATCTCTTACACAAATGATTGGTTTGGTGTTTCTTCGTTTAAAGAAAAATGAAAAAGAATTTGTTAATAACTTGGTAATTAATTTCTTGGAGGAAATAATGGACAAGAATGACTGGTTCATTATTATTGTATTTCCTAATTTGATTAGGAGTCATTAACTATTACTTGTACTAACAGAGATGTGATTGTACATATATTACCTCCAAGAGGGAGAAGAATAATAGAGAAGAATATTTGAAATCCTAAAACTAATTTTATCTTGATCTATGATTATGTGTTGTGCAGGCTTTAGTTCATGTAGTCTCTTAAAATTAAACACTTTATTTTCTAAGTAGTGGATTCAAGCACGTTGTGGTCATTTTGGGAGTGGGAAATGTCCAATTTTGCTTTGTTGCAAGGAATAATGTCCAATTTTGTGTTTTTTCTGGTCATTCTGGGAAATCCCCAATTTTGTGTTTATGAGTTTGCACGGGATAACATAACATATAACATAGATTTAAAAGAAGACCTTCTTTACCACATTTTGAACATAATATATTAGTAAAGGACAGTGAGTTGTAGAAATTTTCCAAATTTAATATTAAAAACTGTGGAAGTTTTAAGTTTGTTTGAATGTGTTTTTCATAGATAGAATGAATGTACAAGAGAGTACATATAAAGAGAGGGAGATGGTTACAAGCAACCTTCTCTTGACAAACTCTACTAACCGGGTAAACCCTAAAGTTGTCACTTCATAAATTAAGGGCGTGCAGCACACAACTATCAACAAGTCATATAACTGTTAATCTTCCTTAAATTAAGGGATTAGGTTTAAAAGTGAATCTCATGGAAAGAGGAGACTGAAAAACTGGCAGCAAGGGTATCAATCATCCCATATCCCAGTAGCCACACCATGCCACACCATATCGTCCATCCCATATCGTCCAATACTCCTCTTCAAGCTTGATCGAGGAGATTGATCAAGCCAAACTTGTCAAGGAGATGCTGAAAAGGAACTGAAGGAAGTGTTTTTGTGAACACATCCGCTAGTTGATCATGACTGCGAGTATAAATGGTTTGAATAACTTGGGATTGAACTTGTGCCCTAATGTAGTGACAGTCCACCTCAATGTGTTTGGTCCTTTCATGGAACACTAGGTTAACAATGATATGCATGTCTGCTTGATAGTCACATATGAGTGACATTATAGTAGAACTAGAGAATCCTAAGTCTAAAAGTAACCCTTTGAGCCAAATTAACCCACATGTTGTCGATGTCATTGCACGATATTCAGCCTTCACACTAGAACGTGCAATAACTTACTGTTTTTTGCTTTTCCATATGACGAGGTTTCCTCTAACATACGTACAATAGCCAGTGGTAGACTTCCTATCAATTGCATTCTCGGCCCAATTTGCATCGGTGTAACACTAATCTAAGTAGAATGGTTGTTCTTCATAAGAATACTTCTACAATAGAGCCTTTAGAATTCTTTTGACAATGAGAAGATGTTTCACAGATGATGCGTGCATGAATTGACTAACCAGGCTCACAACATAGGTAATATTAGGTCTGGTTATGGTAAAGTATATAAGCTTTCCAACTAACATTTGGTAATGACTTACATCGGTGAGAGGTTCTCCATCCATATCAAGTTTTAGCTTACTATCAAGGGGAGTGATAGCAGGCTTGCAATCGAGTAATTCGGCCTCAGTGAGAAGATCCATAACATACTTGTGCTGATTTAAAAACAACCCTTTTAAGATGTTGCCATTCCAAGGAAATATTTTAGTCTCCCCAAGTCCTTTTATGGCAAATGCATGATTGAGAGATTTCTTGAGAGCTTCAATTTCAACTTCATTTTCACCTGTAATGATGAGATCGTCCACATAGATGAGAACCACCAGTATACTAGCTGATCCTTATGAGTGAACAAGGATGAGCCCATATTATTTCGAACAAAACTAGCAACTTCCAATGTTGAACTCAACTTGCATACCATACACGTGGAGATTGTTTCAAACAATAGATTGCTTTGTGCAATCGACACACCATACCATTTTGACCTTGAGAAGAACCTAGTGGAAGTTACATATATACTTCCTCTTGTAAATCCCCATGAAGAAACACATTTTTTTACATCCAATTGATACAATGGCCAGCCACAATTCACAACCACTAAAAGAAGAACCCTAACGGAGTTCGTTTTGGCTACTAAAGCAAATGTCTCCTTGTAGTCTACCCCAAACATTTAAGTGAAACCGCGTGCAACCAATCAGGCCTTGTGACGTTCAATTGATCCATTAGCCTTGAACTTTGTCTTATAGATCCATCTACTCCCAATAGTCTTCTTCCCTGATGGTAACTTCACAATGCTCCATGTTTGATTATTCTCCAAGGCATGAAATTCATCCTTCATCGCATTTCTCCACTCATGAATTAGTTGAGCCTTTTGAAAGGTTTGAGGTTCAATGTGATGAGAGATTTCAACCAAGAATGTGGCATGATTAGGGTGAACATGACTATAACTTAGCACCTCAGTGATAGGGTGTTTGGAAGTAAAGGTGACATAGTCTCGGAGCCTTGCTAAAGGCTGTCGAGCACACATAGGATTACACCTTGTAGAAGGCAAAGTGGGAACCTCTTCGTAACTTTCATCTTGAGTAGACTCAGTACCATCCTCCAGGTTTCTTGGTTGAAAAGACACATGAGTATTTTCACTCACAATCTCTTCTTGCCCATGATTGCAAGTGGCTTCTTGATTTAAGTGCACTGAGTGATCAGTGCACGCAGGCAAGGGGAATAAATCACACATTAGCTCCTCTTCTCAGGAATGAGCAGGCTTTTGGAGAAATAGGGAACTGTTTCCTCAAATTTTACATCCCTAGACATAAGTATATTGTTAGTAATAGGATGAAAACATTTGTAACCTTTTTGGGTGGATGAATATCCCATAAAAACACATTTTGCAGCCTTAGCATCCAATTTGTCATGGTGCAATGCTTGAACATGAACAAAGCACGTGCAGCTAAAGACTCTCAAATGTGATAAAGTTATATGTCTTCCTTTAAGAGTTTCATAAGGAGACTTAAACTCTAAAACATGACTAGGCAATCTGTTGATTAAATACGTTACAGTGAGAATGGCTTGTGACCAAAATTTCTTTGGTATGTTCATAGGCAACATCAATGCATGGCTTGTGAACAAAATTTCTTTGGTATGTTCATAGGCAACATCAATGCACGGGTCTTCTCAAGTAAATCCATGTTCTTCATTTCAGAGATCCCATTTTGTTGTGGGGTTCCCACACAACTTATCTAGTGAACAATACCATAAGAGCTCAAATATTAACTCATATTGTTCGATAAGAACTTAGTGCCATTGTCAATTCTTAGGTTCTGAATGGTTGACTGAAATTGAGTGATGATAAGTTGATGAAAGTCTTTGAACATAGTGAAGACATCTTTTTTTTATTTTAACAGATATAGCCATGTTGTTCTAGAAAAATCATCCACAAAGATAACAAAATATTTATATCCATCAAAAGATTCAATAGTTAGACCCCAAACATCGAAGTGTATGATTTCAAAAGGTTTGCTAGCCCTAGACATTGAGGAACTAAAAAGGAGCCTAGTAAACTTGGAGAACTGATATGTATCACACATTACAAATGATTGATACATTTTGGGAAAGAGTTTAAGCAAAACAGTCTCTGATGGATGGGTTAATCTTTGATGCCAAATTTGTTGGTCCTTGGAAGGAATTGAATCAACTTGGAAAGTTTAACTAGATAAGGTTCCTTGCATAGATGGTAAAGACCATTCAGGAAGAACCTTCACCAATCGTCTTCTTGGTGAAAGATTCCTAAAACACAACACTGCTTGGTGAGAAAGTGACAAAACAATTTAGGGTTCTAGTGATCTTTCCTATTGACAAAAGTTGAAAAGGAAAGGTAGGAACAAACAATGTAGTAGACTCAAGGTTGTTTGAAAGCAATTTTACTTTTCCCACACCCAAAACCATGGCATTTTTGTCCATTAGCAACTGACACATGAAAGGGTTTTGACAAAGTTCCAAAATTGTGTAAGTTTAAGGCTTTGTTTGTCATATGGTCAGTGGCTCCTGAGTCGATAATCCAATAATCATGTTCAATACTAGTGTGTAGAGTAGTTGAGAATGCACTAAAATACATGGAGCTTTGCTTCTTGGTATATTCTCATTTTCAGCAAGAAAACCTGTGAATTGTCCTAGTAACGTAGTGGGATTTTTCGTTGTACCCCTTGAGCTTTCTGCAGCTTCTCTATGTACCTTGTTTTGCATGTATATTGCAAAGTCATATATGAGCGAGACAAGATTTAAACTGAAGTCTTGAATGCTCTCAGGGAATGAGGTATAGTTGTTATTTGCTGCATGCTGAGGTTTGTATAAGCCAGTGTGGAACTGCCTTGAAGGAATTATTTTGTGATCCTTATTGAACTTAGGTTTCAGTTTGGGGTGCAAATCCAGCACCTTTCCTCCACATGACCTACAACGTCATAGTAATTGCACTTCAAGTGCGGATTTTACCCTTGTAAGGCCTGCTGTGTGAGGGTTTATGTTTGGTAGCATAGACTCTCGACTTAAAAATATTAGAATTCTTCTCCAAGGTCATCATTCTTTTTTGAGTTTCCTCACATTGAACAGTGGCACACACCGTTTGAAGGAAGAAAGTTCGACATTCATCAGGATGTGACTCCTGAGATCCTTATAGTCCGAGTTCAAACTCGCAAACACATTTTGTCTTCTTCAGCCCTTTTCAGAAGAACTACAGATCAATGGTGTGAGGTAGATAAACATCTAACTTATTCCATATAGTCTTGAGACTTCCCAGGTGTTACACAAAGGTTTTTCCATCTTGTTGAAGATTGGCAATGTCCCTCTTTAGCTGAAACACACATGCATAATTATTTTGATTCTCATACATGTCCTTCATAGATTTCCACAGATTGTGTGAGGACTCAGAATAACTAAAGATTTCAGTGATATGTTTCTCCATTGAGTTGAGAAGCATTGGCATGACTTGTTGGTCCTTGCACAACCATGCTCCGTATGCTTGGGTAGAAGGCTCAGGTGCTTCAACTCCTCCATTGATGAACCCTAGCTTTCCTCTTCCACTGAGAGAAAAAGACATTGCTCTAGACCATGGGAGATAGTTGAATTCATTCAACAAAACTGAGCCTAAATGCTGATTCGTATTTATCTTAGTATATGGAACAAAAGAAGGAGAACTTTGTGAGTTTTCTTCCCCAAAGTTTACTGAGCTTTCTTCAGCCATAACTAAAGCTTGAAGATGAACAAAAGCAAAAAAAATGGACAGAGACAGGTCAAGGATGACACTGCTCTAATACCATGTGGAAGTTTTAAGTTTGTTTTAATGTGTTTTTCATAGATAGAACGAATGTGCAAAAGAGTATATATAAAGAAAAGGAGATGGTTACAAACAACCTTCCCTTGATAAACTCTACCAACCGGGTAAACCCCAAAGCTATCACTCCATAAATTAAAGGAGTGCATCAAGCAGCTAGCACACAGCTATCAACAAGTCATCTAGCTGTCAATCTTCCTCAAATTAAGGGATTAGGCTTAAAAGTGAATCCTATGGAAAGAGGAAACTAAAAAACTAGCAGCAAGGGTTTCAGTCACCCTATATCGCAGCAGCCACACCATGCTACACCATATTGTCCATCCTATATCGTCCAATAAAAATAGCAATATCATTTAGCAAGTATTGTTCTTCTCTATGAGAATAATAGTACAAGTTATACATGGGTTAAATCGCCATAAGTCAATCCTAAATCCCTTATACACCCACTCACAGAATGTTTCTAAGAGCCTCACTCTACCCCCTCAAGAGTTCTTTCACCAAAGACCTTTTACTCTAGCTCTCTTGATTTCTCTCAATCGTGCCCATATAAGAGCCAAATGCTCTCACCGTCTCCTTGGATGCTTTCTTGATGCATGCACTCTCATTTGGCAAGCATACCCCAAGGTAAGCATTTCCTTGCATTAGATAACAACCAAGACATCACCTTTCATCCATTAGCTTCTCCAGTCAAATGCTCCCAAAGTAAAAAAAACAAGCCCACTCTTGCTTTTCTTTTGTAGCACTCCACATGGTCTGCATCTTTCAATGCATCCCACCGAAAGGTGATCCGATAAGCAACCATAAGGTTCAATTGTTGCCAGCTCAGGATTATATGAGGCAATCACAATGATTATCTATGATGCCCTTACCACAACTCCATCACTTTCAAAGGCGACGCTCCAACTACTTTCGTCATCTTCTTTTCATCAATTAACATCAAAGGCATATTTCTTTGTCATCATTTTAGTTATTCAATAGTAATCCATCAGTTTTGTTATAGAAACAATAAGACAAAAAACAAAGTTGGAAAAGAAGGGAAGGAAAGAGCTGAGAATAGAAGAAAATATTGTGAAAAATAACATCATTTATATTTACTAATGTAAAGAAAATATTGTAGGCCTATTTGACTGAACTGTATTTAAGACTAGAGAGGGAGAAGGGCCTGCGGCAAGAAAGAGAGAAGAGAGAGATTTAATTATGAGATATGTGTTGTATCAACCCATTGTGCCTTTATTTATAGTAGTAGGATAGGTTAAATCCTTACCCTAATAGGATTACAACTCTAATAGGATAATATCTACTAAGAAGAATATTCTAAGATATCCCTAGATACACTAGGATTTACACAATCACATTCATATTCTAAATATGACTGCAACACTCCCCCTTGAGTGTGGAAATACTCAAACAAAACATTGCATCAGATCTTCAGCCGTTGAGATAAACAGTTGATGAAGTCAGTGGCACAACGGGCAAATGTGGGCCTCTAATATAAAGAAAGTATGCATTGGTAGTAAAACTCACAAAACGACGATGTGGTAAAACCTAAGGTAGGTGAAAACCCATAGACTAAGGAGAAAAGTGAGAAGTATACATAATGTCTAAAACAAACGTCAAACATGATGAAAGTAATGAACTCAACGAAGTATGATCATCCCAGGATGGGTGCCTCATCAAAACCTCATTAGGTAGCAAAAATCCAGTGGGAAAAATGCTCATAATCGTAAGAAAAATAGTACATAATGAGTATGCTTCAGGATACTCCCGCTGAGTTAGACATAACTTCCAAATAAGAGAACTACAAGCAATCCAACTTAGATAATTTACGCATACCGATTCCTTCGACAAGCTTCTAAAAAGTAGACTTGGGCAATAACTTGGTAAAGAGATCGTAGGTTATCTTGGGAACGAATTTGCTTGACTTCAATGTTCTGATGTTGTTGTTGCTAGTGAGAATAAAGAACTTCGGCGCTGTGCGCTTAGTGTTGTCTCCTTTGATGTATCCCTTTTTTAACTGCTCGATACATGCTGCATTGTCTTTAAAGATCATCGTAGGAAGGTCAACGATGATAGTAAGACTGCTAGTGCTTCGAATATGCTTTATGACTGTTCTTAACCAAAAGCACTCACGCGATGCTTCATATAGGACAAAGATCTCAACATGGTTCAAAAAAGTCGCAACTAGCATTTGCTTGGTAAACCTCCAAGATATAACAATGTCTTCAACAGTAAACACATAGCCCATTTGAGAACGCGCCCTATGTGGGTCAAATAGATATTTGCTTAACCAACAAGGTGGGAATCAACTTGAGGACTGGGGGATGGCGGCTCCTCTCAAGAACAAACCCAAATCCATCGTACCATTGAGATAGCAGAAACCATTCCAATGTCTGCGTGTAGGCGCATTGCTGTATCCAGCCAAAAGATTAACAACAAAGGAGATGTCAGGTCTAGTGCATTGAGCCAAGTACAATAAAGCACCAATTACACTTAGGTATGGAACTTAAGGCTCCAAAATCTCTTCCTCATTTTCCTTGGGACGGAAATGATCTCGCTTAGCATCTAGTGTCCAAACGACCATAGGAATACTCGATGGCTTTGCTTTGTCCTCATTAAAGCGTTGCAACACCTTTTGGGTGTAGTTTGATTGATGTTCTAAGATTCCACCAAACAATGCTCTTTCCCAAGATCTTTCATCTCAAATTCCAATTTCAAGTGGATAGCAATTTTCTCAAGCTTAGCAGAAGTTCCAATGAGATTCATGTCCTCGACATAAACTGCAACGATCGTAAATCCTGAATTTGACTTCTTTATGAATAGGCATGGGCATAGTTTGTTGTTCACATAACCCTAACTCGTCAACTATTCACTCAAACACTTATACCATATCTACGCTGATTATTTCAATCCATAGAGTGATCTCCTCAATCTAATAAAGAGAGTTCCACGGTCTAGAACTATTTGAACTAGTCAATGGAAATCCTTCTGGAGCTTTCATATAGTATTTGTATCTAGATCCCTATAGGGATACACGGTTACCACGTTCATAAGCTACATATTCAGTTTTTTGAAAACTACCAAACTGATAAGATAGCAGAACATGATGATGTCCATTACGGGAGAATATGTATCCTCGTAATCAATCTCAGGCCGTTGAGAGAAGCCTTACGTTACGAGGCATGCTTTGTATCGCACTATTTCATTCTTCTCATTACGTTTTCTTACAAAAACCCACTTATAGCCCACGAGCTTCACATGTGGTGGAGTAAGAGCTATAGACCTAAACACTTTACGTTTCACAAACGAATCAAGTTTGACCTGGATTGCTTGTTTCCAGTTTGACCAATCTGTTCTACATCGGCATTCATCGATAGAATGTGTTCAATATCATTACTAAGCATAATGTCAGTAGCTACTGTGTATGTAAACCTCATTCCTATTCCAAACCTCATCCAATACTGCGTAGCGAACCGAAATCTCACAATTCTCGAGATGACAAGTTGTCTTATCTAAGACATCACCGTAATCTAGAATAACCTCATGCGTTAGAATAAATGAGTAAACGATTGTCAGATTTAGACTAAGGTCATTGGTTCAGCCTTCCTAGGCGATATTATAGCGTACTCTAGGTACATCGATCCTTGCAGGTGCATTTGCAGCTGGTATATGTGATCTCGTCACCTTTACTAGATCAGTAAAAGCATTCAGCATGCTTTAAGCGATGCTCTGAAGATCTAGAATACATCGTACTTCAGCTTCAGACTGGGCAGTATGGGGATCTAAATGAGACATAGTGGGAGCATACCATGACAATTCGCATCGTTCTAAATGAACATTAGCGTTCTTATCTCCACGTAATGACAAGATAATTGCCCCATCAAAGTGACAATCTGTAAAACATGTGGTAAAGAGATCTCCTGTCAAGGGCTCTAAATAGCGAATAATTGATGGCAAATCATAACCGACATAGATTCTCATTTTTCTCCCATTTTGGTATGTAGTGGCGGTGCTATTAGCACATAGACTGCGCACCCAAACACACGTAAATGTGAGACTTCAGACTCATATCCAGT
Organism: Pyrus communis; assembly: GCF_041283825.1. NCBI lineage: Eukaryota > Viridiplantae > Streptophyta > Magnoliopsida > Rosales > Rosaceae > Pyrus > Pyrus communis. Next base: position 31,968,562 of record NC_142569.1, on the reverse strand, counting down.
AACCAACTGTAACGATGAATAAGGTTAGGTAATGGTGGGCCTCAAGCGAACCAACATAAATGTGTGCAATATTGCATAGCCCCAGGCAGTTTGGTTCGCATAACCAAAGTCCAAGCTATCAATTGAATGCGTTTTATGAAAGCTTCTGCCAGGCCATTTTGGGTGTGAACATAGGGTACAAGATGTTCAACTTCAATCTCAACTGACGTGCAATAGTCATCAAAAGTCTGTAACGTAAACTCTCCAACATTATCCAGTTGAATTGACTTGATTGGATAATCAGGATGCTGAGCCCTAAGCTTAATAATTTTTGCTAGGAGTTTCACAAATGTAGCGTTGCATGTGGACAATAAGCAGACATGTGGCCAACATGTTGATGCATCAACCAACACTATAAAGTATCTAAATGGTCTGCATGTTGGTTGGATAGTTCTAAAAATATCCCCTTGAATCCTTTGAAGAAACTTAGAAAAGATTGTGAGTAATCTTTGTAATTAAGGGTTGAGTATTCAACTTCCCCAAAGAACAAGCTTTGTATGTCATATCCCGACTCCGCCGTAGCACAATATTGTCCACTTTGGGCTATGCCATCATGGATTTGTTCTTAGGATTCCACCCAAAACACGTCATGCTAGGAAGAAAGGTACATGTACATATAAAGCCAGGGACCAACCCCGACCCCGCCGATGTGGGATACTAAAATCCACCACCCTTAGGGAGACCGATGTCCTCGTTGGCATATCCAAACGGACGATGAGTCTGGCTCTGATACTAAATTGTCATCCTGACTCCTCCGTAGCACGATATTGTTTGCTTTGGGCCATGCCTTCATGGATTTGTTCTTGGGTTTCCACCCAAAATGTGTCATGCTAGGAAGAAATGGGCATGTACATATAAGGCCAGGGACCAAACCCTACCCCGCCGATGTGGGATACTACATTGCATGGCGAGAATCCAACATATGGGGGTAAATGATGTCCATATGATGATTTAAGGATATGGCGCATCATATTACGTCCAGGATGTCCAATACGATCATGCCAAAGCAGCAAAGTGCCCTTGAACCTAGGCTCAGGGCCGGCCACATGGTGTGTCTTTATGCCACGAATGGTTGCGATGTACAACCCACTCGGGAGATGTTCCAGCTTCTCATAAATACATTTCTAGCCATACTCATAAGAAGTGATACAAAGAAATTCATAACCATTCTCTTCAGTGGTTTCAACATGATATTGATTATCTCGAATGTCTTTAAAACTTAGCAACGTTCTTCCGGAATGTGGAGAATAGAGGGCCTCTTTAATGGTTAAAACAGTACCATTAGACAACATTATATAGGCCTTTCTGCATCCTTCAATCAAGTTGGATGAGCCTGAAAGGGTTGTTAAAGGTGCATTCTTAAGTACGAAGTTAGTAAAATAGTGTCGCTCACACAATATGGTGTGCGTAGTAGCACTATCAACCAGACAACTAACTTCCTCACTAATCATACCTAGAAATAAATTAATTGAATAGGTCACATACATAAATATAGTTTCATTCATTCAATTAATCAATCGAGAAATAATATCCATAAAATAATTATCCATAATTCAAAACAAACCAAAACCAAACAAATTATTCCAAAGACTTAGAAAAATTGTCCAAAAATTAAACCATAAACTAAAAAATACGGGGGGTCCGGCCACTCCTAGTGGGTTTGGCCATTATGGGTAAAAACACCCTAAAAACATGTCTAGAACAATAAACTTATTCGTCCATAAGAGCTAATGCCTCCTAAAAATCTAATATCTTCATGGATGTAGTAGCATCTTCGGGATGTTCCACATTGGCAAAGTTAGACTCATGACGGGAATGATACTTGGTAATAGCCTTAGGGGTAGCTTTGCATACGCGTGACTAATAATCATTTGATCCACAGCTGTTGCACATGTCTATTTCAGTGAAAGCCGATTGAACGGTAGCTTTTCCCCTGTTCTTGAAGTTTGGGGCCTAAGGGTAAGGGGTAGGCCTTGGCTCTGTTAACCTTAGGCTCGTGGGTGGGCTTGTCGCCCATTACCACGGCCACGATGGCTTTTTCGTCGTTTGTGGCTTCTAGAATTGGTTGCATACGCTTCAAGCGGAGCATTCAAGCCAGTAGGTCAAGCTTGATGATTTCTCATCAAAAGCTGGTTCTACTTTTCAGCGAGAAGTAAAACATAGATCAAATCTAAAATTTTGGTGAATTTATGTGCCTATATTGTTGTTTTAGGACAATATTGATGGCATGGAAGTTCAAATAGGTATTCTCCAAGAGATCTACATTTGTTAAGTCCACTTTACAAAACTTAAGCAGTGATCGGATTCTACAAACTTCAAAGTTGTATTCATTTATGGACTTAAAGTCTTGGAAACATAGATGTTGCCAGTTGTGTCTTGCTTCAAGCAAGTAAATGTCATTCTAGTGATCAAAACGACCGCCCAGAGGGTGCGTGGGTTCTCCTCAACGAGGTACTCGGTCTGCAGTGCATCATAGATGTGTCTTCAAACAAAGATCATTGCAGTAGCTTTCTAAGCTTCATCGACAAGTTTGGTGTCTGTAGGTTCCTTGATACTGGCTCTAATACCCTTTGCAGTAAGATGGAGCTTCATGTCTTGAACCCACTTCAGGTAGTTTCTTCTAGATATTTCCAAAGTGGTGAAATCGAGCTTGTTCAAGTTCGACATGTTCCTAAAACAGAGGGTACAATAAAACGTGGTTAGTCATATGGTAATCCATAGACATACATCATAGAACATTCGGGTTCTATATACATTTATTGGTTTAATTTAAACATGAAAGCTATAGGTTTCATGTGGTAAGTTTTGAATGAAAACTTCGGGTTTCAAAGGCACTAAATATGAAACTACAGGTTCAATTTAGTTTTATGAACAATTAGTTCATAAAGGAGAGGTTCATGCAAGAACACAGAATGCAATATGCTGATTTAAATGTAGTGGATTTGAGTTACTTTGAGAACTTAGGTGTGAGAGCTTGGGGACTACGAGAGGATGTCAACGTTTCAAAGTGGAAAAATAAATTATTGAATCGTTAATGCCCAAAAGTGATCTTCAAGGCAATAATTTTGGATTAATTATCAGATTAATGGACTGATGGTCACTTTTAATTAATTCAATAGATCAAGACCAAATGGGGTTGATCGTGGAAGCAAAATAATGACAGATAGGTCATATTAGCTTTGGTTGACAATAAACCAAATGATAATTAAATTAGAATTAATTAGCGTAAACTAATTGTGAGGTGTGGATGGTATCACCCCATTGTGGCTTTATTTATAGTAGTAGAATAGGTTAAATCCTTACCCGAATAGGATTATAACTCTAATAGGATAATATCTACTAAGGAGAATATTCCAAGATATCCCTAGACTAGGATTTATACAATCACATTCCTATTCTAAATATGACTGCAACAAGTTTTAGTCCTTAACTTTGAAACTCATTATCAATCATATTACTTTTATTATTTTCAAAAAAAAAATTTCCTAAAATAGCTAATTTAATCATCAATAAGGCCTTAAAGTAGAGATTTTTATTCTACATATCAAATTTAGTAATTTAAAATGAAAGACTTTTTAAATCATTTTGCTAATGAGAATTAAACTATATAAAATTTTATACAGACAATCACAAAACCAAACAAATAAATTAATATGCAAACACAGTAAACAATATACATTATATATACATAGGTGTATATATACATAGGTTCATATGTATAGGTACACAAATGAACATATAGGTGCATATATATAGATAACATATATACATGGGTTCATATGTATAGATACACAAATGCATATATAGGTGCATATATATATAGGTACATAAATATATATTTATGTACATATGCACAGGTACACAAATTATGTATACATATATATACGTGCATATAAACATATATGTACTATTACCACTTAAGCAATTTTTGTACCCATATTGAATACAAATTAAGTAAAAGTCTTCTATTTATAATACTAAATCAGTATTTAATCTTACACTCAACTTTAATGAAAAATAGATCTTATTTAGGGATTATAATCTAGTTTCCTATTATATATTAATTTTTTGAGTCTAGCAATAGCGTTAGTATGTTAGATGTTAAATTAGGGATGATCTGTACATCAGATTCCCGATTCGTTAGTTCCTAACATCTTTAAAAATTCTGTACTATTACGACTAAAGTTTGGTGACGATCCAATAGTCGGATCGTCGAATCATATAATAACCAAGTGACGGCCAACTAGGCGGTTCACCACGAAACTATATTAAAACATCAGGATTTTACTAAACGAATGTCAAATGTGGAATTGGAGCATCAAATGGTTAGGTGGGAACTCAGCCTTCATATTGTTGAGCATTGAGCGCTCGGTTGGCTATGAGAATCTTGGCATCCCTTGGTGTTTTGTCCACCAATGCTCCTCCCGCTGATGCATCAAGCATTTGACGTTCGATAGGAAGGAGGCCCTCATAGAAATATTGAAGGAGAAGTTCCTCCTTCATTTGATGTTGAGGACATGAAGCTACAAGGCCCTTGAAGCGCTCATAATAAGCCGGGAATGTCTCACCATGATTCTGTTGAATACCACTAATTTTCTTCCGTAGGAGAATCACTCTCGAAGTAGGGAAGAATTTCTCCAAGAAAGCACGCTTCATACTCTCCCACGAAGTCACAGTTCCCGGGGCTAGTTCGTAGAGCCAATCTTTGGCCTTGTCCATAAGTGAAAATGGAAAGGCCTTCATCTTCAATATACTCCCATCCACATTGACGGGGGTCATGCTCGAACAAACAACCTCGAACTCCTTGAGATGCTTGTTGGGATCTTCCATGGAAAGCCCATGGTACTTCGGAATGTGGTGCAACAAGCTTGACTTCAATTCGAATTCATCGGTCTTGTCTTGGGCAGCCGCGGGGTATTGAATGCAAAGAGGGGCTGCATTGGCCAAACCTGAGGCAGAAAGCTCTTTAATGGTTCGATTGTCCACGGCCATGGTTGGTACTTCCTCTTTAACCCAATCCGTGGCTTCCTCTTCTACTTCAGGTTCGGGACTAGGAGGATTAGACTCTTGCAATTTCTTGTTCCTTCTCAAAGTCCTCTCGAAATCACCGTCAAAGTCGGAGATATGCTCACGAACAGGTTGTGAGCTACGGGTCATAAACTAGTACCTACACACAAAAGTAAACAAGATAAGTAACCAACTTAATAGACTTGACACAAGTAAGAAAACAAGTTGCCACACACGGCACAAAAACACATACACACGGTGCAAAACAAAACAGAAACTAAACAATTTAAACAAGACTCAAGACAAGGGATTAGCAACTTTGCCAATCCCCGGCAACGGCGCCAAAATTTGATACGTAGTTTTATACGCACACAAATTAAACCCTCTTTTCGTCAAATTGTAGTATATGTATAAGTAGGGATCGTTCTGGACCGGGGATTAGGAGGGATTGTTAATCACTTGGATTTGACTCAAAAACGTAAAATAACAATATGAATGTATTTCTAACTAATCTAACACTTTTAAAATAAATGGGGGATTGGTTTTGGATGAATTTAAACTAAAACAGAAACTTGGAATTAAAACATATTCTAAAAACGAAATTAATGAAATTGAATGATGATAAACTAGTTAGAGGGTTCCTTATCCACACATGAACATAAGCATATAAATTGACTCCCAGTTATGACTTCAACAAACGATGAATGACAATGCTCCAAGTTAATTAGGTTCGCTTAAACTAACCTTCAGATTTCCCTAGATTCATTGGATTGAATGGAATACGCATTACAACCAAATTATTCCTAATCAAAGTCCCTAACCATGGAATACGCATAATAGAGACATTCAACAAGGATCATTAAGTTCAATGGAAATCATAAACATCGACTAGGCATTCATAACTATGGAATACGCATGTTAATCCAGCCTAGGGTTTACTAAACACAATCGTGACTAGCGATCTTTACTACTCATGAATATAAGTTCATAACGATTAGGTGAAATTCCCTTATATCCTAGCATCAATTTTAGGCATGCAAATTAAGTGTCGACCCTCAACCCACATACATAAACAAGTTCTTAATCAAAACAGAAAAGTAAACCACATCTAAAGTTCATGAATTCATAACTGGAGTAAATCAAATCATAACCAACATATGTCCATGGCTTCAAATTCACCTCTAACTAAAAAGAAATTAGTTTCACATGTTTAACATAATTGAACAACAAGTTAAATTAAACATGAAAACAAAAACAAGAAAAGAAAGAACAAATGGATGGAATTGAATGGATGGAAAGTTAGCTACGGGGTTCATCTCCACATATGTTATACTTGCATAATAAAACGATTTCCAATTGCATTTCAACAAATCATTAATTCTCAATGCCCCGGGTCAATTAGGTCCGCTTAAATTAACCGTCAAGTTTTCCTTAAGTTAATGAATTGGATGGGTTAGCGCAACGCAATTCACAACATTCTCCAAAAGTCCTTTAAGTGAAAAGCACAATAAAGATACAATCAAAGATCATTAAGCATCATGAAAACTTTAAGTGTTGACGAGGCATTCGTTACTATGGAATACGCATGAAACTTATGCCAAGAATTCGTTTAACGCGATTGTTTATAAGCAACCTCCACTACTTGTGAATATAAGTTCATAACGATTAGGTGAAATTCACTTATATTCTAGCGTCATATTTATGCATGAAAATTAAGCGCGCATTCTTAATAAACATTCATAAATAAGTTAACAATCAAACGGTTAAACAAATTGAATCCACAACTTATGAAATTCCAACGAAAGTTAATCAATTCATATTGCAAATATAAACATAGTTTCGAATCACCCCCTAGCTAAAGGGGGTTTAGTTCCTCATAACTTTGAAATCAAAGAAACCCCTAAACATTCCAACAACTCAAACTTGAATTGTATGAACGTTTAGGCACTCTTCTCTTCCATTCTCATTCGTACAAAACAAAGAGAATTCAATTTAAACTTTGAAATCAAAGAAACACCTAAACATTCCAACAACTCAAACTTGAATTGTATGAACGTTTAGGCACTCTTTTCTTCCTCGTTGTTGTAGCACAAGGTCTAAGGTGAGCTTTGGGGATTATGTGAAGTGTTTTGGAGGGATGGGAAGTGGTTGGATAGTGGCTGCAATGGAGGAGAAAAACTGCACAGAAATGGAAGGGGATTTGCGGCACAAGGGTTGTGTTTGTGTTGTGTGAAGTGTATGAAATGAGATATGTATGAATGAATGAATGCTAGGGTATTTATAGGGGTAGTGGAGGGAACATATGGCTGTTTGTTTAAGCATTTGTGTGGAGGAATGATGGAAAAACAGCTAGGACACATGTGAAAACTGGAATTGCACAAGGGGAGCAAAGGGAACCCACGGCATGGATGGATTTGTGCATGTGTTGGCTGATTAAGATTGTGGAAATACAAGGGAATGCACGGGTTAGGTTTGAAGAAAAGGTGTGTGAATGGGGTAATTGAATGATTAAAGTGCATGTGGGTTGGATATTAAAGGATGGAATGCATGTGAATTAAGTTGGAAAGCTGGAATAATGAAGTGGGAGTGCACGGCATTGAGTGTTTGTTTGATGATGATGCATGTGATGGGTGGGAACAAAGGGGGAAACATGGCACAAGGGGGCTTGAATGAATGATTAAATGTGCATGTAGATTTAAAGAATGAGTGGTGGTGTAATGATGAAGTGAATGCATGTGACTTGTGAATACAAAGAGAAGGGGAAAAACTGGAAATGCTCAAAGAGTGCACGGCATTGGGGGGGGGGAAGAAATGATGGCATGAAAGTGAAGGGATTAGTGGTGCATGTGCATGTGTTTTTAGGTTGTGAAAGCATGTGGATTAGGTGGAAAGAGGTGGATGTGCATGTGAGTTGAAATGCATATGTTTAAATGGTTGAAATGTGTAGATGATTATGAGTATGATAAGTGATAAGTGAATGATATGTTAAGTGATAAATGAATGATATGTGGTGAGTGATAAGTGAATGAAAGTGATAAGTGATAATAGGGCTAGTTTAAAGGGCTAGGGTTTAAGTACATAGAATGGGCCTAAAATAGGTTGGTTTGCATGGCATAATATGTTTGATTGGGCTAGAGGTTTTCCATGGCTCAAAGGATTTGTTTGATTGGGCTAGGCCCTTTGTTTGATGTCCCCAAAGAGCATACAAGGCTTCAATTTCGTCCATCCTCTTTGCTCCATGATTAAGCTATCCAATCATTGCCCAAAAATGCTCCAAATAGCCTCAAAATGCACTTTCTTGCTCCCTAAGCCCTTAGAACCTGAAAACACACAAAAGAAGCATAAAGGACTAAAATAACTAAAGAAACATAACGTAAATGCACGAGAACAAGCCATTTAAGTCGCATGAATATGCTCCTATCACGGCCAACTAGGCGGTTCACCACGAAACTATATTAAAACATCAGGATTTTACTAAACGAATGTCAAATGTGGAATTGGAGCATCAAATGGTTAGGTGGGAACTCAGCCTGCGCGCTGTCGCACGCGGCGGCAAGCCGCCTCGACTCACCGGAAAAATCAGCTATTTCCAAAAATTACCAAATTGCACATAAATGAAGATCTCAATGAGTATAGCAAGTTTTATGACTGTGGCCAAGTCCAATTTGGCTAGAAAAAGCTCCAATTTCCCTCGAATTCGCCAGAAACCCTAGAATGGGTGATAGGAGCATATTCATGCGACTTAAATGGCTTGTTCTCGTACTTTTACGTTTGTTTTCAGGTTCTAAGGGCTTAAGGAGCAAAGAAGTGCATTTAGAGGCCTTTTGGAGCACTATTGGGCTAAGGATGGATAGCTTAGGCTTGGAGCCAAAATGTTAGATGAAATTGAAGGCCTTGTATGCACTTGAGGACACAAAACAATGGCCCTAACCCAATTACACAACCTTGCCATGGGCTTAACCATATAACACCATTCCCTTGCCATGCAAACCACCCTATTTTAGGCCCATTTTATGTACTTAAACCCTAGCCCTTTAAACTTGCAGCCCTATTATGATTTATTCACTTCCATATTCTTCTTTAATCCACATGCATTCATCATAATTCACAACACAAAACAGCCATACAAACCAACCCATTGTCGTGCCTTCCCTTGCCATTTTCAGCCATCACACTTCATCATTGCAGCCACCATTCACCCTAGTTGTCAATCACATACTTTCCCATTGTATAATTCATCCACATGCATCTTTAATCATTCACTCACAAGCTTTCCCAACAAACAAATCAGCCACATGCACACCAAACCACCCATGCCGTGCATCCCTTACATTTCCAGCATTCCCATTTGCATTTTCAGTTTTCCACCAACCAACCTAGTTGTCATTACACATGCATTCCCTTCTTTAATCATTCCTAGCTGCCATTCACATGTTCTCCCATCCATTCTCTTCCTATAAAACCATGCAATGCATTCATACAATTCATTCCATTCACCACAACACAACACACAACACAAACACTTCCCTTTGCCATGTATATAAGTTCCATTTTCTGCACATTTTTCTCCTCCATTGCATCCACTCCAACCACTCCCCATCCCTCCAAAACACTTCACACCATCACACAACCTTTCCTTAGACCTTGTGCTACAACAAAGAGGAAGAGAAGAGGGCCTAAACGTTCATACAATTCAAGTTTGAGTTGTTAGAATGTTTAGGTGTTTCTTTGATTTCTATGTTTAATTTCAATTCTCTTTGTTTTGTACGTATGAGGAACTAAACCCCCTTTAGCTAGGGGGTGATTCGAAATACATGTTTATGCTTGCAATATGAATTGATTACCTTTGGTTGGAATTTCATAAGTTGTGGATTCAATTTGTTTAACCGTTTGATTGATAACTTATTTATGTATGTTTATTGAGAGTGCACGCTTAATTTTCATGCATGAATATGACGCTAGAATATAAGTGAGTTTCACCTAATAGTTATGAACTTATATTCACAAGTAGTGAAGGTTGCTTATAAACAATCGCGTTAAATGAATTTTTGGCACTAGTTTCATGCTCATCATATAACGAATGCCTCGTCAACACTTATAGTTTTCATGATGCTTAATGATCTTTGATTGTATCTTTATTGTGCTGTTCACGTAAAGGACTTTTGGAGAATGTTGTGAATTGCGTTGCGCAAACCCATCCAATTCATTAACTTAAGGAGAACTTGACGGTTAATTTAAGCGGACCTAATTAACCCGGGGTGTTGAGTTTCATAATTTATCGAAAGACCAACTGAAAATCAATCTTGTATGCAAGTGTAACATGTGTGGAGAAGTACCTTCTAGCTAGCATTCCATCCATATTTTCATCACATTCATATTTACATTCTGCCTTTAATTACAATTTGTGCATTTTCGTTAATTTCGTCAAAAAACTCCATCCCCCCCCCCCCATATTTTGTTAAGTCTTAGTCATTTGATTTGTTTTAGTATTTTACGTTTGTTTAGTTTTGCATTCTTTGAGTTTAGTTTAGTGTTTTAAACTTTATTTTACGTTTATTTAGTTTTGCATTCTTTGAGTCTAGTATAGTATTTTATATTGTGTTTTTACGTTTTTGAGTCAAATCCAAGTGATTAACAATCCCTCCTAATCCCCGGTCCAGAACGATCCCTACTTATATCTATACTACAATTGTCAAAAAGAGGGTTTAATTTGTGTGCGTATAATTCTCGCATCAATGGGTGAGCTTCAATTCTCCTTCCTCAATGTTCCGAGCACCAACCAAGGCTTGGGACATGTTCCTGGGTTCAAGAGGAGTTGATTAAGGATGGTGATGGGTGGTGAAACTCGCCGGAATGGCGGAATCACCGTCGAGAACCACCGAGTTCTCTAGTGAGGTTCTACACGATTTTGGACCTAAAACCCTTCGAATTTGGGTGGAGATGGTAGATGGGAAGTTGGGAAGAGGTTGTAGGTGTTGGATAGTGGTGGTTTAACGGAAAAAATGGCAGAAACCACTGGAATTTGGTCAGGTTGGGTGCACGGGTGTACAGTCGACGGGAATGAGAGGCTAGGAGCTTTCTCTCCCCTCCCTTCCCCTCATTGGCTACTGCATTTTCCCCTCATTTTTTTATTGGTCTTTTCGTTTAGTCTGATAGGTCCACAATAATTCATACCTAATTGGGCCTCTTACCCACAAGATGGGAGTTTAATTAATTTCTAATCTAAAATTTAATAAAACGACTTCAAATGTCCATAACTATACCGTCAAAACCCAGATTCGGAAATGGCTTTCGCCTATGCGCTTCTAGTGATGAGTACTACAAGGATATGGTAAAAGAATGAGTCATAAATCTCTCTAACCAATGGTCAACGAAAGTCAAAGTCTTTCCCTCTAGGGGCATTTAGTAAAATCACTATTTTAAATTTTATAAAACTTAAATTTAGGGACGGGTTGTCACAATTCCCCATATTGCCAATACGTTTTGTAGTAAAATCCCAACTTTTTCACCACACGTGCTCCACGTCACCCAATTCGTATCGTATATGTTTGGCTTGAAAATTCGCCATATGTGAGCGAGTGTGTGAGTATGTGAAAATAAAAGAGTCTCACATTAGTCAAGGAGGCAAGGGCTTATAAGAGTTAGGCTACTCCCCATATTATCTATTGGCATTATGATAAGACACAAACTTTCTTCATGGTATTAGAGTAGGTTTGTCCATTTGTGTAATCCAACGGCCGAGCGTGCTCCACGTCACCCAATTCGTATTGTCCACGTGTTTTGCTTGAAAATTCGCTACATGTGAGTAAGGCGTATGAGGATGTGAAGGTAAAAGAATCCTACATTGGTTAAAAGATAAACCTTGAAAGAGCTTATAAGAAATTGATCTACCCATATTAGCAATTAGCTTTAGACTTTCTTTAGAATTCATTGCCCTTCAAATATTCACAGTTTTAGCGATAGGGTTAAGATTTTGGAGAGATGGTATTTAGTGTCAAAGTGTTTAGGATAAAGGACCAATGTATCTCTCCCACAGTGAAAGTCTTTCTCTCCTTTCATGTGAGAGATTTTCTAGCATGTGTGCTAAGCCATCTTCTGATTTCATCTCCTCTTCCACCGGCCCTAGCTAAGGCCTGGGCCAGTGGCTCCTAGGTTTAGTTTTTCCTGTCATTTTTCTGTTGATCGTCTCCGATATGTGCTTTAACTTTCATAATCTTATGCCATCAATTCCATTTTCTATTTCCCATCTTTCCCATCCTCCACTTCCTTGGCTTTCTTCAAACTCATCTTATTTCAAATCTGCAGCCACTTACCTTGAACGCATTTTGGTGCGATTATCTTGAGATGTGTGTAGAGCTTTGGTGTAGGTGATGTTCACACCACCGCCACCATGGATTTGTCTTCGACAGCTTTATTGCCTTGGTGAATTTGTTGTTGATGAGTTCTCTCACCAGCTTCCTTTGGTTTGTTGTTACTATTTCGACATATATGGTGCTTTGTAAGGTTATTAGAGTCATCTTTCCATCATTTTTGCAGAATTGTTTGGCTAGAGTTTTGGTGTTAGTTGGGTGAATGTTTTTCAAAGATGCATCCGCTGCGATCATAAGGAATTTAGGGTTTTTTTTTTTTTTTTTTTTTTTGTTTTTGGTTTGTTTCGTTTGCTATTTCTGAGCTCCAACCTTTGTTTTGAGCTTTGGTTTGGAGGCCCATAATTTTTTTTGGGCTTTTCTTGTAATTGGACCTCGTTTTTGGTAAATAGTGTGTTCTCGATAATAAATCTTTCGCTTTTACAGAAACAAAAAAACAAAAAAAGACCAATGTATTGGTTTAGGATAAGCAAATTATAAATTAATCAAAATGATTTGATTCTAGACATATAAGCAGCAAACCTAAGGGCTTTAGGACATTGTAATTAAAATAATAAAGTCAAAGATAAGAATAGATTAGCTATTACAAGAAGCAATGAGATCCATTGATAAGAGCATCTTTGACGAAGAGATAAAAATTTGAGATGTAAAAATCATGTTTACATCTCATTTTATATTTGGAAGGTGTAAATGTTAGTTCTGCTTCAAAATAAGAGATAAATTTAAGATTCCATTACTAGTCTCTCTATAATTGGCAAACCTTCAAAAAATGTATATTTTTATTTTTATTTACATATTCCGGCGATGATGGATATTTTGCATCTAGTCATTGGACTATTTTCCAACCAACCAAAATTGTGAAATACTAATTTCAAGATATTATCGCCGGATATTTTGCATCTAGTCATTGGACTATTTTCCAACCAACCAAAATTGTGAAATACTAATTTCAAGATATTTTGCATCTTTCATTGAAAATGCTCTAACATAGTTCCATTCCTCAAGAAAGATCTCCCTCTTTTTCCCTCTCTCAAACATGAGAATAAGGAAAATGTCTATTTGGTTTGGCCCTCATTCTAGTGGTGGCAAATTAATTCATTGGGTTGTTAATAAGGACTCGTACCCGTTAATTTGATATCATCATAAAATAGAGTTGGGATTGGTAGTGGTGATGTAAGGTGAAATCAAACTAAATGAATCTTAATAGGTATCCATTAACAGCCCAATGAATTGATTTGCCACCTCTGCCTTAGCCTACATTTGCTTATAAAGAGTAACGATAGAAAGCGAATGTTCAATTTGTTCTTCTTCGGATTTTTTTTTATTTTATATATATATATATATATATATATATATATATATATATATATATATAATATGCGCACAAACCATATGACGTGGTAATATTAGATAAATTGACAAAGGTAATATTAAAGAGACCATCTGTTTAAACTATAATTTGTAAATCATATGACGTGATTGTTGATCATTGGATCAATGTGCTTGTAAACACGAATTTCGTGTGGCATATAACAAGAGAACATGTGTACAAAGTAAATGTGTATTGTATTAATGAATTTATAGGGTTACAATCTTTGTTTACAAGTTTTCTCTAATTTGATCTCCGAAAGATGTGTAAGTTGTTAATAAAATGGCCGCGATGACTTGATCTCAGATGAACGGTTGCCGCGAGGTTTTGGCTCATGGCTATTTGAAGGATGAACACGGATAGCAATGCTTGATGATTCTTTGAAGGTTGGTGAAGAACACAAAGAACTTTCTGAATTCTTCTGAGTGTATTAGGGCTTTGGGTGCTTGAACTTTGGCAGTGTCTGGGTGCTTGAATGATTTCTGGATCCCTTTCCTTTGCCTTGGGGCTTTGAATTTATAGACTTTCGAAGCCTTGCCTATAAATAAATTTGGACTTGATTTGTGGCTTGGTTCATAATTTATTTCCATCAATAAATCAACTAATTTTTTTTTCAATTATTTAGTTTAAATAAAATCAAATAATCAATCTTGCCTTATTTGGCATTTCTATTTGCTTTAATTTAAATTATTAATTTTTTTAATCTAAATTAAAATCAAATATTAATCTCCGGTATTGATGAGCCATATGTCACGCAAGCCCGTTGAATGCCATGTAAGCCCTCACATGCCAAAATTTAATGCATTTGGTGACCATTTATTTTCACCAAAATTTGCATGTCTACGGTGCTTATTTCTTATTGATGACAAATCACACAATTTACAAATTTATTATAAAAAGTTGGTATACCTTACATTACTAATTTTACAAACGGATAATACTATGGAGACTATATTTGTAAGGGGTGTAGTCAAATTAGGATTTGTTGGGATTTTAATGAACTTTAAAATCATAGTGTATTCAATTATGATTTTGAAAGAGGATTTTAAAAGAGTTTGAAATCATTGTGTAATCAAATTAAGATTTCAGGGGATTTTAAAGAATACATCCAAATTCATGAGTATTGTCACATCCCGACTCGGGCCCCCACCACATCCCGGACTCAACTCCACCGTAGCACGATATTATCCGCTTTGGGCTTCGACCACGCCCTTACGGTTTTGTTTCTGAGAACTCACACGAGAACTTCCCAGTGGTTGGATCTTCGCCAATTGCAAAATTCAAGTGGAGGTCAATATTTTATTTTACGAACTTACAAAATTAATTCGGAAAGATCTGTAAGTTCCTATGATCCTCAAATATTATGTATTGTAACATAATAAAGTTTGGTGACGATCCAATGGTCGGATCGTCGATTCACATTTTTACCAAGTAACGAATCGTAATAAACCTTTAGGATGTTGTTTTAGAAGCATAATGTGGATCTTTGGAAGTAACGAATCGGAAATCCATGATGCGGATCTTCCAGATCGAATCGTAGGGGTGTGTTTTATGTAAATTATGTATTTTATCGATATGAATTCTGAGATGTGATTTGATAATTGTTCTAGGCGTCGATCATTCGTGATGCCTCAGTGTGTGTGCTAGGGAGTTGTAGTGCAACTCCAAGTGAGTGGGCTTTTGGTTTTCAATATATATATACTTGGTATTTTTCCCAGAAAACTTATTTAAATGGTTTTATGTTCTGAATGCCATGCTAAATGTTTTATACTTAGAATATGCATTTAGTAGTTGCATATATTATTGTTGGTGTTGCGTACACTCAGGTAAATTCCAGGTGAGTTTATAGATTGTGGATGTGAGTTGCATGGTTATGATTACATTTGATGCATTTAGAACTCATAAACCTACACCCCGGTGTTAGTGCTCCCGCTCGTGGTCAAGGCACAGTCTTTCACGTGATGTTCACCTCCAGCACCATACGCTCACCTTGGATCCAAGTTAGGTGCACAGTTCTGTCGTACAAATCATTATAGGTGATTCCAACTCGTAGGTGACGTGCGATCATTCGCACAGTCTTCACATCATCGTAGCACTTGATCGTATTTATTTACATCCAGTCCTGAGACTACTTTAGGTGGTTCCGACTTATGTGCAGGCATACTTGTTGAGCTATTGGTTAAGCCGTACATGTTATATTAGGTAACTCCGGCTAGATGGATGAGCTATAGATTCAGCCTTACAGGTCATATTAAGTGACTCCGGCTGACATATCATTTGCATCAATTTATATCACCTGACTTACATATTTTATGCTGAGATATTTGACATGGCATATATGTGGATTTTGCTATTCCGAGCATGGTTTTGATATACGTATGTATTCTATTTTCTGGGAAATTATACAGGTTTTACAACGATGGGTTATTACCTTTGACAAGTGAAATGGTTTTTGAAAAGTTTTGTTTTTGCCCATTCACGTTTTCTGGTTTTTTGCCCCTCCAGGTTCTAGTAGCAAAGTTTCCGTATCGACGAGAATTCGTGGCATATCCCCGTACGGGTGGCTTCCTAAGATGGTATAAGCCTTGTCTTACCTTACTGTACTTTATTTATGCTCTGTAATCATGTGTGACGTGAGTTCATTCCCTCTTACCAGCGCACTCTGGTATTTAGGCACTATTAGGTTTAAATTTATTCACATTTTCCCACATCATCACACTTTATGGTTTCGTTACCTTCCAGGTGTCGGCCAGCACAACTCGACTTAGAGTCCTAGTGGACATTCCGAATCGGGATGTGTCAGGTAGTCAATTGAGATCTATAAAAGGTCCACCAAAATTTAAATGTAGTGAGAATACTAAAGATTTGCTAAGATTTTAATGAATGGGGATTTGATGGATTTGAGAGTCGTGGTCTAAGTACAAATGCCACCAAGAATCTTATCCTCCACCCTCTGATTTCTTTCTTTTCACCTAGTGAAAAACATGCCAACCTCGTTTTCTTCTCTACCTTCGTCTTCGACTTCATCTTCTTCATCCTCATAAATTATGGATTTTTTTTTTTTTTTTTTTTTTTTTTTGTTTTTTTTGCAAGTTCTAATTGTAAACAAATATTACGAATTGCTGGTGTGAATTTCAATGTTTTTGCCTTTTTATAACTTGAAAGAAGAAGAAAAAAAATCTCAAATCCCAAGTTCAATATTTCACCTAAAACATCATAGATTAGCCAGAAACCTGGACATGATCGAAGCTCCAGCGGTTGAAGAGCTTCACGGCCTACGTTGGTTCCAATACAGGAGTAGCAATGGTTGCTGTACTACCGCAAGTCAGCAACAAAAGTTGGAAAATCTGAATGCTCTAAATCCTAGTTGATTAAAACACCTCCAACCATAAATGAGAATCCTTAAATTTGATTACTATATGATAGAGTCTGCCTCAAATGTTCCAAATTTTGAAATTAATTATGGGGTTTAACCCATATATTGACACAAATCAAGTTACATAGAAAATTAGATAAATAAAAGTAGGAAGCAAAATAAAAGGATGTAAATCACTAATTATTAATCACATTAAGAACAATATTTGTGATTTTTTTATTTTCAATTCCGAAACCCAACTGAAAGTTGGAGAGGTTAATCTCAACTGCATGATTTCATAAAAATGATCCCATGGCTTTGTGTGAGATTCCAATTTTTTTTTCAAAATCCTAGTAAATTCAAGAAAAAATCCATACAAATTCATAGAAATTTATAATAAAAATTCATATAAATCCGTCAAAATCTATATGGAATTGTAGAGTGTATTAAAATCTTTTAAAATCAATCACCTAAAAGAAATCCATTAAAATCCGAAATTTAAATTGACTACACCCCTAAGTTAAATGATATGAAAGTTGATAATTAAATTATTAATTAAGTGTTAATTAACGTACTTATTTTTTATTTGTGACGCATCATTTAATTTGCAAACTTTGGTTAGGTTTGGTTTAGTTTGATTTTCTTTTAGTATTTTCAGTATGGTTTTTTTTTTTTTTTTTGGGTATGGTTTTGTTTGGTTAGTTTTTCCCTTTTTTTTTTTAATTTTTTTTTATTATTTTATAAAACTTGATCTTTCTTAATATGGAATTTAGAAATGAGGCCTTGCATTGGTAAACTAATAATAAGCAAATAGGAAAAGTAGAAGGTAGTTGTATATATACAAAATCATATAGACCAATCATATTCTATCAACAATTTCAATCACTAAGAAAAATGATGACCATATCCATTCCAAAAGCAAACAAATAGAGAAGCTCTTTCAAGTTCCAAAGCGTTCTAAAACTTTACCCTGTAAACAATGAAATATCCTCCCTAATTGAATCAAGTATGCTTCATCAAAAAGATCTAGGCTTAGTTTCAAACTTGGCAACAAAGTTTCACAAAAAAAACATCATAGACATACATTCACAGAGTATAAAGGGAGTCGGTTTAATTTGCTGAATCTCCAAAATCGAAATAGTAAAGTTCGGTTCATTTTGATTTTTTTTGTTCGGTTTTTATTTTTATTTTTCGATTTCAATTTGATGTTCGGTGCCTCTTTTTTTTTTTTTTTTTTTTTTTTTTGGGTTTCAATTTTTTGAACCCACTGCTCTCTCTCTCTCTCTCTCTCTCTCTCTCTCTCTCTCTCTCTCTCTCTCTCTCTCTCTCTCTCTCTCTCTATATATATATATATATATATATATATATATTGTTTAGAACAATGGGCTAGCAACGTTTTTCAATTTCGTCTCAGCCTGGCGAGAATCGAACCTTAACCCTGCCACCCCCTCCCCAGTCCGTCAATCCCCATACTAGCCGCCACCCCCGGCCTTCTGCATACCAGGCTCCATCATCACCCATCACCCACCAACCCATCTCTCTGCGGGAAGTAGAAACGACCAAAATCATCAGAGGAACGAGCCCCCATACCAATCGGTTGACCATGTCCATGGAAGTCGCGGACAGAGACCCCATCACCAACCTACAGTCCCTGGTCGACTCCCTCAAGCACAGAGTTCAGGTACTCTCTCTCTCTCTCTCTCTCTCTCTCTCTCTCTCTCTCTTATTTTCTCTTGTTTGGTCAGTGAGAAAATGTGGTTGAAAAAAGAACCTCAAATGACCCAAATCCCATCGATTCTATGCAGTTTTTTCATGAAAAATCAAGTAATTCTGGTAGATTCTAATCAAACAATGCATTCTGTATTACTATAGCTTATAACTGTTGCTGGTTTTGTTGCTTAGAGAACAAATCTCCGCCTTGATTATGGTTAATTTAATTACTTATTACTGCATTATAACATAATCATCATGACTCTCAGCTATTTATTTGCTCATTTTCCTTGAATAATCGAAGCTTAAAAATAGTGGATGACTTCGCTTTAAGTTCTCGTCTTCGTTTATCTTCTTTTTGTTCTAATAAGTTCTCATGTAAATGTAATTCTAGTGTATTTAGATTGTTTCCCTATTATATTTTCCCGTGTTGCGCTTGTTGGGGGGCGAGGTTACTAGAATCTGACTTACAAGTAGTGTCAGTATGAAGGCTTGCAGGTCGGGTATCACCCATCATGTTCGGAAAGTCACTCTGTAGGTATAGGTAATGTATGTTGTGGGGATGATGGTAAGTTGGTAACAATTTAAGTTATGCGAGAGGTAAAGAATAGCCAAGAGAGATGAGAGGTTGTGGGATGTGGGTATGAAAAAGGAGACGAGCCCATTTGACGAGGAAGGGTGGAGTAAACTGGAAACTTCTTGGGAAGAAAATGAACTGATCGTTAGTTCCATTTCTAGTAAACAAGAGTAGGAGTTGGGGGACAGGAAAGAAGACAGAGAGAAAAACTAGGAGTGACAATTTTGAACATGGGATGATAATTTGGCTTTGACTAAGTAGGTTGACTGTTACTTTGCACAAACCTAGTGTCAAGGAGGAGTATTTCGATTCTGGTATTGTATAAATCCTTCAGTCAAGATAAAGTAGATTGTTAGTTTTTGAAGAATTGTAGCAGCTCATGTAGAGCTAGGTATAAGGAAAAGGAATTTATTACCTTTTTGGGAAAGTCTAGGGGAATTTTAGTTATATGGAACACACAAGGTTTTCTGGTCGAGTGAGTATTGAAAGAATTTTTCAGACTCCACTAAGCCTAAGGTGACTGATTGTTGACTTTAGTGGTAGTCCTGAGTTCATGCCCTTCACTAACAGAGTGGGGAAGGGACATTTTAATGTGGTTAGATTTACATCAGAAGAGTCTAGTTGGGGAGAAGCCTGAGGGTGTGAGTGATTTTAGTGCCTTCGCAAAAGAAACTAATTTGGTTTAGAAGGTAAAAGACCAAGATAATGTCACCCTTTACTTTTTAGCTTACTTTTTCTTTTGTAGTTTCTTGTTTCACATCATTTGTTTATGGTGATATCACTGCATGTTTGGTTGCAGAGGTGCCAGTTCAATGCCTCTGCAAAAGGAGGAAGATAGGACGGGGAGGATGAAAAGTTAGAGAAAGACATTGGTCTCATTTGTTTTAATGGTGACATCGCTGTGTAAAAAAAAAAAAAGAGAAAAAGGGGGGGGGGGGGGGGGGGGGGCGCGGCGGGGCTTAATCAAGCAAATTTGATATTGATAAAAAAAAATTCAAGCAAATTTGAGGTTCAAATAGAACTATCATGAACTCAATTTGTTTTCAATGGAATGGCATTACTTTTTGTTGCCATTTTGGTCTGTTTTTAACTAGTTTTCTTTTGGTGGTAGATGCATATAAGGCCGTGATAGGTTTTGTATTGCTGAAACCTAATTTTTCAAACACATTAGTTTGAATTGTTTTTTGTAGTCATTCCATAATCCCAGATTCATTTCTAAGTATTACTTTTGTTTTAACGAATGTATAGTTCTAATAACTTATTTGCAACTAAAAATCCAGGAATTAGAGGTTGTGAATGCCAAATTGTCATCTCAACTTGCAAATTGTTGCTGTCATGAGGTTTGTTATCTTTTGCTTAATATTCTGTTTTTCCCATCGTTCTTCTATATGATAAAATCAGATACCTATTTTACTGTTTAATCTTTGACTTTCTTAATAAATATTAAATCCTGACTAAACTCTTATTTTGAGTTAATCGTAGATGTTGTAGCACAATGGAATATTTGGTTGAAAAAAATGTATAGAAGAAAACTAGAGTTGATAAACAACTATGGTTCTATTATATACAAGTACAAAGAATCCACGAAAATGTCACCTTTGACCAAATTTTATTACAATCAATCTCAAAATTTGTTTCCTCAAGGTTTTTTTTTTTTTTTTTTTTTTGAACTATGAAATATCATTGTTTTCATTATACATATCTGCTTTTTCCACAAATTTTATATTTTCGAAAGCATCTAAAACTAATGTTCATCAAAGTACTATACTTGTGATTCGGATATCACATGTAGCAAAATTCACTTTCTAATATTTTGATGTTACCCCTAATTTTGCATTAGGTTTTGTACAACTTTATATCACGTATATAATGAAACTTGGGGTATTTCAAAGTTTGAGGGAAAGGATAGGGAATCACGTGCCAGTTGTATCTCTTGCATTTCAATTAGGGTTATTATACAAAATGGTCCTTGAGATTTGCATGATCAATAGAAATGGTCCCTGAGATTGAAAATCAATAGAAAGATTGTCCACCATCCATGATTTTGGTTCTTCCGTTAAAAACTCTTTGGGCAATTTTCAAAGCTTCATAACTCAATTGATTCTTAACCAAATTCAACCCATAATATTTCAAAATGAAGATAAGAAAGTGTAGAACAAGATTATACCTATTTTGAAGCCTAATGATTGCCGGAGATGGCCGAAAAATAGCCTGAAAGATGATTGGTCTGCAGGAAAATTGGAAAACTCGCCGGAAACTGGGTAAACTTTAAACGTTCATAACTTCTTCAATACTCAAGAAATCGAGTGATTCAAAAACGAAAATCATACTTCTCGACGAGACGAAGAGAATTGTATCTTTCTTTATTGCTAACTCATCGTGGTTTGGCCAGAAAACTGCTCGAAAATGGTTAGCCACTTTCGAGCCATTGTCCGACCAAACCACGACGAGTTAGCCTTCAAAAAAGATACCATTCTCTTCATCTCGTCAAGATGTATTATTTTCGTTTTTGAATCACTCGATTTGGTTGAGTATTGAAGAAGTTCCGGCGAGTTTTTCAGTTTTCCGGCGGACCAGTCACCTTTCAGGCTATTTTCCGGTCATCTCCGGCAACCATTGGGCTTCCAAATAGGTATAATCTTATTCTACACTTTCCTATCTTCATTTTGATATATTATGGGTCGAATTTGGTTAAGAAACGATTGAGTTACAAAGTTTTGAAAATTGCCCAAAATCGTTTTTAACGGAAGGACCAAAAATCATAGATGGTGGACAATCTCAGGGACCATTTCTATTGATCATGCAAATCTCAGGGACCATTTCTATTGATTTTCAGTCTCAAGGACCATTTCTATTGATCATGCAAATCTCAGGGACCATTTTGTATAATAACCCTTTCAGTTATTATTTTCAATAGTTTACTCGTTAGGGTCAATTGCATTTTGCACCCTTGTCGTTTAGGGCATATAACAGTTGTCCACCCTTAAAGTTGCAACTATTCTACCATTAGCTCCTTTGTTCGTCAAACTGCCAAGTTAATCAATATGTTCTTTATTAAGAGGAACTCAGTGGGCTTATATTTTGCACACAAGGCACTAGGATGATGTTGAAGGGCCCTTCTTCAAGGTAAGGTTTTCCTTGAAAAAAAATTATTATTTGCTGTCCATATAGTATCTAGTAATCCATGTGTCATCAAACTGGACACCTTGTAAGTAAAAATGGGCCAGCTGAGTGCTAAGCAAAGGTTAACTTGACTAGTTTAATGGAGGGTCAATGTTGTAATGATTCATAACTGTAGGGGTTTTTGTCAATTTTTAAAACACAAGGACCAACTGTCACTGACTCAAACCAGAGGGTAATCAATACTAACTATTCAAGGGCATTGCTGCTAATTTCTTCAAAAAGGTATAGTAAACCCTTTAGATATGCAGACTAATGATTAAAAGAAGGATTAAATTTGACACATGATTTTAGACAACAAACACAATTCAAGAAAAAAGGTGCTGTAACTTTAACCAGAAAAGTAATATCCCCTTCTTATTGGTTGTACTTTTTCTTTTGTTTGTGTTTATCTTTTTGGTTTTCTGAAGATGAGCATGTTATGATGCAGAAAGAGAAAAAGCCTGATGGTTCTGTAAGTTTTGATAGTTCAGTTGAGAAAAGCAAGAAATCAAACTCTGGAAGTAAGAAGACCACCAATGAGAAAGTAAAAGAGACAGTGCCAGGTTTAATTCTTTGAATTTACTTTTCAAAATAAAAGTAATAAAACTTGTGGCATAAGATGCCAGGATAACCCAACCTGACTAGTTGATAACCGTAAATATATTTTCTTAAGGTCCTTCGATCTCTCTCTCCATCCCACTCTTTTTCACTCATGTGGTTCATAGTTTTTTTCTATGTTTTTTCAATAAACCGGTGCATTGACTCTTGCATAAGTACTTTGTTTAATGTTGTTGTCCAATTTTTATAATTCAGTAGTAGTTGTATTTTAAAATCAATAACATGCTTCTTTTAGGAAGCTCTCCTTTTGAAAAGTCTATTCTGGTTAATGACTTTTACACACACATGTTCATATATTCGAATTTTAAATCTCTATGTTTGTACACAGGTCATATCACAAGGATCATGAATCACCTCCCTAAGAGATATGTTGCTCTGAAAGTCATGTATTTTGGGCAGAGGTACTTTCTACAACTAAGATGAATTTATGTTGAAATCTTAGCTTTTGCCTTTCTTCTTAAGAAAGAATTATCATTTTTCTCCTTTTTCTTCATTATCATTTATGAGGAATTAGGCAAGATTTCTAGAATAATATTGCACATCCAGTAGGCTAGAAAGAACCGAATACCGTTATAAAGATCATGGGATGTAGAAGGCCTTTTGAACTCTTATGTGCTACATTACAGGTTTTATGGTTTTGCTTCAGAGGCACAAATGGATCCAACCATTGAGGTAATGATTCTCATATTACTGCTCTTATTTTCTAACTTTTACCTGAGTTTCATCTTATGCTCTGGAAAATATGCAGTCTGAAATTTTTAAAGCCCTTGAGAAGACAAGACTTTTAGTTGGTGACAAGAAGGAATCACAATACTCAAGATGTGGTAGAACTGACAAGGGAGTATCTGCTGTTGGGCAAGTAAGTTGATGCAAAATCTTTCTATTTAAGTTTTGGTGGTTGGTGATTATATAGTTGGAATAACTGTATACATATTTGTTGGGTATTCTTATGATTATTAGTTGCGCATTCCTCAATAGTAGGTTAAACTGAACTATGCTTGAATCATCTTTTGAATCTCATGCTGTAATAGTTGAAAGATGCTAGAAGTAGATTACCAAATGCTATCCTAGATAAAGTCAAGATTAAAATGTGGATGTCGGGGGGAATATATTAACAAATGACAATGATGCTAAATACCAATTTATTTATATATTCATGTAATTAACATTGTTGTCATTTATTAATATATCAGTGACAATATTGGTAAAAGTTACAGAAATAATCAATTTTTCTTTTAAGAAATGCAACTGTTAATGCGAAACCAATCAATAATTCATCAATTAAGCCTGTAAACTTCACAAAATAATATATCTTGGATAAATGTAAGACATGTAAGGTGAAAACTAAAAACAATGTGCACTACGAATGTATGTATGTATGTGTGTGTGTGTGTGTGTGTGTAGACACATATACTTGAAACTTGAATATTATGTGCAAGGTGTATTTTTTTTTTATTATTATTAAATTTTAGCTAATACTGTCTCGATTGTTATAAAAAGTGGAAGAAGGATGTTTTTGCACGTAGTTTTTAAGTTTCAATGTCATGTATCAGGAGCATTTTTCTTTTTCTTTTTTTTTTTTGGGACTTAAATGTCGTGTGTCAGAGATATACTATATTGCATTTTTGCAGGATTGATTGGTGAATTATTGGTTGGTTCAACATTTCCACGAGTTTCATTCAAATTCCCATGTTTTAAAGAATTTTTTTTGTGGTCATTTTTGTAATTTCTGCCACATATCTGCAGATGGAATGAATTACTGATGTCTATATTTACAACCTTGCTTGATGCTTTGTTTCCTCCTAAAAGGAAAAGAATAGAACCTTGCTTGGTACCAGCTCTGATGCTACTACTTTTATTTCTTTTAAATATGATTGTTGAGAATATGGAAAAAAAATTTCTGCAGGTTATCGCTCTCTATTTACGATCAAACCTCAAGGAAACATGTGAGAATAATGAAGATTCCAACAAAATCGTTTACAATGAGCAATATGGTTAGCGTGCTTTTTTGTTTTTGATAAGATATAAGAACTTTATGGAAAAGAAAAATGAAGTACAATAGAAGATGTGCAAGCAGTCCACATATGACTACGAAAAAGCATGCAGGCCAAACCAACTACAAACACTAGACTAGAAAACAAACCATAAAGGCAAAATTTCGGTCCCCGTATAAAGAAGAAAAGAACTTAAATGATAGTTCCTAAAATGTTTAATCAACGCCAAGCAGAGGATAGATCTACATTTATCTCAAATAAAGGACATCTCTGCCCTGTTCCAGGATGATGTCCTGAATAGGATGGGGATGCTGTTCACATTAATTTAGACAGGTTTTGATCAAAGATCGGAAAAAGCGTGGCATAAGCCTACCGGTCTACATAAGCAAAAAGTTTTTTCAGTGGAATAAAGCAACAAAAAAGGATTCTAGCACTGTAGTTGAGATTTTGAAGCATAGATTTTATTGTGCTAAAACGTGAACCATTGAACCATATGTGATTTGTTTTGCTGGCCCCGTTTAAGTTTTTTAAATACCATTTGAGTTTTAGATGAATTTGAACTAACCACATTCCACGTCAATAACACATGCTCCTTTGTTTTGTTCATGCTTTTCTCAGAAGGTGAAATCGATTACGTGAGGGTGTTGAATCGGGCTCTTCCAGAGGATATTCGAGTTTTTGGCTGGTGTCCTGTTCCATTGGATTTCAATGCCAGGTTTGTCTACCTTCTATGAGATTTGCCACTATTTTGAGATGATAATATTAAATTATTCTGTTTGTTTGCAAAATCATCTTTGTTTTTTTTTTTTTTTTTAAGGAAAAGAACTAATCTTATAAACCTATTAAAATGACAGTTGCTCTGTGGAGTTGATCCTTTTTATGGTGTTTCTTTAGTGAAACTTGTGTATTTTGACTATTTTCAAGCATTTAAAGATATGGAATGAATAAAATACCAGTAGGCAGTTACAACCCAGTTAAGTTTTCTTGAATTTCCATGACCTCTTTGAATTAATAGCCACAAAATGGAATTAGCAGTTAGCTAGAGGAGCATTCTCCCCCCTTGCATCCAAGTTCAAGTTCCTCTCCCTGTAGTCTAGATTAATTTACTGTATAATATCACTTGTATCAAAATAGACACAAAATGGATGTACACGTATTGATATTAACTAAAAGTGTTTGGTATAGTGATCTTATAAATTATTGGACAATGAAAATGGCATTGATTCTTAAGCATAATCAAATAAGGAGACTCTTACCTCTATTTGTTAAGTGTCTTTTGTTATCCCATAACTCAAGATTATCCATGTGTTTGTGAAATAGTATGAGTCTGGTTAAGGTTTCTTGGAGCTTCCTTTTGCATAAATGCTAGCGGTATATTCAATTATGTGCCAAGTAAGTATTAACCTGGAATTCTGGAGGACAATTATTTGTAGCAATAAAAAGGAATTTCTTAGTTAAAAAGGTGAAGTTCAGCTTATTAAATGTTCTTACAAGGTGGATTTCATTTAAATCTCCTTATTAGGTGTTTTAGGTCTTCTAATCTATCATGTTTTAGATGGTGGGTAACTGAAATTTTGTAGCCTGTCACCTGCTTTTATGAAGAGGGTGAACAAGTCTTGATTTGTTTCGCTTTAAGATGTCATGCATTTTTCAACTGATTACCATGATTGTCATTATCAAAGTTTGGGAAGAATTTCAGTTCATCTGAGGATAGCTGAGTTATGAACTTCATTATCTGTATAATTGCTAAAAATATTCATATTTAATCTCTGATGCTTATATGGTTGAGGCTTTCTAACAGTTCACTGTATTCCATAACTGTACTGAGTCCTGACCCTCTTTTTTGTTAGGTCACTTTAATGACCTTATGCATGAGAGTAATTCGTTGCTTTCCTTGGTCAAATACAGGTTTAGCTGTTTAGGGAGGGAGTACTATTATTTATTTTGGGGACAAAACCTGAATCTCTTGGTACGTAGTTCTTCTCTTTTGGAACGTTTCGAATGCATTTTCATGCTCCTGGATTGGAGTTAAGAGAACACAAACATGGTTTTTTCTGGTTCATGTTTAGCCAGGCTGTGGAGAGTGCTGGTAGGAAATTTGTTGGTGAACACGACTTCAGAAACTTTTGTAAAATGGATGCACTAAATGTACACAACTATAGGCGAAAAATCACTTCATTTGCAGTCTCTCCTTGTGATGTGAGGTTGACATGGGTAGCTAATTTTTCTGACCCTTTTCTCCCCTTTATTTTTTCGTTTTTACATTTAGTTGATTTGCATTACCCTAATTGCTTAACTTTGACACAACTGAGATATGCGCAAGTATCGCGTTCACCAAGTTCTGTGAATATTTCATTTTTCTTCTCAGTTGCTTACTTTTGCTCAATTTTGTTTTTTATGCATGTAAATGTGAGTGCAGACTGTACTTGAAAAAAGAAAATATTCGTTTATAATTGGCCAAGTCAATTGCCCTTTATACCTGATCATGGCAGTCAAACTTGTATTTTTTTTGTTTTCTTGTATCAGTGATTCAGTTGTCATTTCCAGAAAAAACTTAGTTTCTTTTTGTTTCTGCAAATCTTTTTTCCAACTTTTTTGTCTGCTACTTTCGGCATCATCTTTTGAATGCATAGTTCACTATCTGATTTTATCAACATGCCAAAATGAAGAGTTTCTGTATTGAGATTTTCCTGAAGGGATTGTTGGGAGGTTTGGTTTATAATATTGCATTTATTTTCAGGTTTGACGAGAACCAGCTTTGGGCAATTAAAATTAAAGGTAGTGCTTTCCTCTGGCACCAGGTCAGATGCATGGTTGCTGTGCTATTCTTGATCGGCCAAGGTCATGAATCTCCTGATGTGAGTATCAAATGTCGTTTTGATAGATTGATTGCTGGAGTTTGGGTTATGCTTGTTTAAGTGTTAAGAAATGCAAAAGAAAAACATAGCACCTCAAAATTATCAGTTTTTTGTATCTCTTAAAGGCATCATACTGGTGTGCACATAAGTCTGAGATGTATCCGAAATCGCTGTAAATGTGAGCATTCTACTAGTGAAGGTAACAGTAATCGGGATATTATTTCACACATGCGAATGATTGCATCTAGCCAGATGCCTCTTCCTAACATCTGCTTTCTGAATTCCCTTAATATACTACTCCAAAGATTTCCGTGAAAGCTAAAAGAAAAGTATTCAGTTGGGACCATTTTAAAGCAACACGGTATGCTGTGCCTGTTTCTTTGCTATAATTTGACTGTTTGACAATCAAGGTGATACTGTTGAGGATTTTCTGTTCATAATAAAGATTGTTTAAACAAAAAACATGCCCACCATTGGAGTTTGATTTGGAAGTTCCAGTGATATGGAAACCACTAAGATCGACCCATAGCCTGGGTTTAACCGCCCATGGCAGCATCTTCCTTTTGCTTTGAGGACACCTAGGCTTGAAATGCCCTCTACTTAAGTTTTCACTTTTGTTACATGAAAATAACTGAGATTTAAGTATTTTAATTTGTAGGTGGTTGATGCATTACTGGATACGAGCAGAACCCCAAGAAAACCTCAATATACCATGGCCCCAGAGATCCCATTGGTTCTTCAGTCCTGTGAATTTGAGGGTCTCAAGTTCACTTGTTCTTCAGGTACTTATATGGTTGCTGAACTATAAACAGCCCATGCTATGTCTCTATAACTTCTGAATGTGTGTTTTTCACATGTTCCTCTAGATGCTGGGCAAGCGTTGCGTGTACACTTGGCAAAAGAATGCCAAAATTATCATCTCCAAGCTGCAATCTTCCATGAGGCTCTTCGGAGCTGTTTGCCAATAGAAAAAGGTGCTGAAAGTAATGTTCCTCATATATTTCCGTTGAATACTATTAACATTTGCTGTATGCTTATTGCCTATTTCTGGGACCACCTTTGTTTTCTCAGATCAGAGTTCCTTGGAAAATAGAACAATCAAGAAGAAATGTGCCCATGTCCCTCTAGTGTCGCGGCCAACTGAGCGTAAGTGCTACCGTCTCTTTGTAAACCGCACAGAACCGATTATAACAAAAAAAATGGAACGTTGTGCAGGTGACATCCTCATTAATTAGTTGGAAAATGTTAGGATATACTCTATGGTGGCTTACTTTATGTTATGCAATATATAAAATGTGCTTTCAAGAGTGTCTAGCTTGCATTGTGTTCTCTGTGACAAGATTATCATGATTTCTCATGTTGCATGTGGTTATCATGATTTCCTTCACACCGTACAAAAATAAATCAATAAACATAAACCACCACATCAAAATGGGTTGTCTTTGTGGTTGAGGCTGTTCAGGGAAGCTCGTTTGAGTCAGGCACTTCCGGTCTCATGTACTGCTTTGTTGTGTGAGAGGTATCCGTTTTCTGAGGGAAAAGGGAATGGTGCTGGGAGGCGTTTGGTGATGGCTGTTTTTTGGTGTAGCTTGGGTGGAAAGAAATAGAAAGATATTGTACTTTCGAGTGAGGGAGGTAGGTGATTTGTGGGAGATAGTACGATTTTGGGTACCTTATGAGCATCGGTATCTCCAAAATTTAGGGCTTATTCTGTATCGATTAACCCGCGTTTTCTTAGTATTGATATAAACTTTTTGCATCCAGTAGTAGTATTAGTCCTTGCTAGCATTATTCTCTGTTTGTAGTTGTTTGTGTACTTGCATTAGTAATATTTTGTAACTTCACTCATCAAATTATAACTCTTCCTCAATTGATCGCAGCATCGTATGACGAGAGACGTGCCAAATTAAACTCCAAGGCGTAGAGACTGAAGAGCTTAATGATATTGTTATCTTGGAGATTAACAAACTAGACCTTATTCTGGGATTTGTATTAGTATGTTGTATTAGTAAATTAATTGTTTCGTTACAAAATGTTGTTCAACGATTTTCCTTCGATGTATAATTTCTCACAATTGGATTTTTCTATTTTTCTGTGATTGTAAAACTGAAAAACTTGTTTTGATAATAGTTTTTAACTTTTAGTTTTCTAAATGGTGACGATAAAAATTGAAATGTAAGAATCCTAAGCTTTTGCTTCTTCACTTTTGTAGCCTACGAAAAGGCTAAAAGCACATGGACAAAGAGTGTAGAGTGTGTAGACCTCACAAACCCCCAATTATTTTACCAAATACTTGGGCCTGCTTCTGCTTCTGGTCCAGTTTACGTGCCATCCTCAACTCTTTTCACAGGGATGGTTTTTTTTATTATTATTTTTTAGGGTTATTATACAAAATGGTTTCTGAGATTTGCATGATCAATAAAAATGGTGGCTCAAATTGAAAATCAATAGAAATGGTCTCTAAGATTATCCACTATCCATGATTTTGGTCATTCTGTTAAAAACTCTTTGGGCAATTTTCAAAACTTCGTAACTCAATCAATTTTTAACCAAATTCGACTCATAATATATCAAAATGAAGATAAGAAGTGTCAAACAAGATTATACCTATTTGGAAGCCTAATGATTGCCAGAGATGGCTGGAAAATAGTCTGAAAGGTGACTGGTCCGCAGGAAAACTGGAAAACTTGCTGAAAATTGGGTAAAATTTAAACATTCATAACTTTTTCAATACTCAACGAAATCAAGTGATTCAAAAACGAAAATCATACTTCTCGACGAGATCAAGAGAATGGTATCTTTCTTTACTGCTAAATCGCCGTGGTTTGGCCGAAAAACTGCTCGAAAGTGGCTAACTCGAAAATGATTAGCCACTTTTGAGCCGTTGTCCGACCAAACCACAGCGAGTTAGCCTTCGAAAGAGGTACCATTCTCTTCGTCTCGTCAAGAAGTATTATTTTCGTTTTTGAATCACTCGATTTGGTTGAGTATTGAAGAAGTTATGAACGTTTAAAGTTTACCCAGTTTCCCGCGAGTTTTCCAGTTTTCTGGCGGACCAGTCACCTTTCAGGCTATTTTCCGGCCATCTCCGGCAACCATTGGGCTTCCAAATAGGTATAATCTTATTCTACACTTTACTATCTTCATTTTGATATATTATGGGTCGAATTTGGTTAAGAAACGATTGAGTTACAAAGCTTTGAAAATTGCCCAAAATCATTTCTAACAGAAGGACCAAAATTATGGATGGTGGACAATCTCAGGGACCATTTCTATTGATAATGCAAAATTCAGGGACCATTTTGTATCATAACCCTATTTTTTATTTATTTTTTTTATGGTATATTCATGTTTATATCTTGCAAAAGAACGCAGAGTTGGATGAAGACCTCAACCATATAATACAAGCTGGATGGATGAAGTGGAAGAGTGCATTCGGTGTGTTGTGTGATCGTCGTATGCCATTGAAGCTCAAGGGAAAATTTTATAGGACAGCAATAAGGCCGGCAATGCTTTATGGCACGGAATGTTGGGCAGTGAAGCATCAACATGTACATAAAATGGGTGTAGCAGAGATGAGAATACTTCGTTGGATGTGTGGGAACATGAGAAAGGATAAGATTAGGAATGAGGATAACCAAGGTAAAGTAGGAGTAGCCAAAATTGAAGGAAAAATGAGAGAAAATCGGTTATGGTGATTTGGACATGTGAAACGAAGCCCTACTAATGCTCCGGTTAGAAGATGGGATTACGGGACAGATGTTTAGGGCCGAAGGGGTAGAGGAAGACCTGGGAAGACTTTGGAAGAGACTCTAAGAAAAGACTTAGAGTACTTGGATCTAACGAAAGAAATGACATAGAACCGAGCGTAATGACATTTTAAGATTCATATAACCGACCCCACTTAATAGGAAAAGATTTTGTTGTTATTGTATATTCATGTTTATTTTACGTTTATAAATTAATAATCAATTACTTCTCTATCGTTAGATTACTCAATATTGCATTCAAAAATTTATTATGAATTAGTTTAGTGTTTGCCACTTCATCTCAATTCTCCCTCAGTAGACTTTTTGGCTTACTATACCCACAACCACAAACTCAATTCTCCATCGAGTGGGTCTAGTCTATCAATCTTTGTACACGTTTACTTTCTTAAGTGGCTCTTGAGCTGTCCAATGACAGATATAGACGAAAAAATGGATGAAATTTTGAAAATCTGACAAAGAGTGATGGTTATTTATAAAGTCATGGGCAGTGATTCACTAATTAAAATATCATAGTGGAAATTAGAAGTAGCATACAAAAGGGGGCAACTCTCTCATTGAAATATCAAATTTGAGTCGCATGTAATATTTCTCCTCTTTATGTATCTTGAAGTTGAAACTAATATATAGTCAATATTTGAGTTTTTTTTGTTAGATTAATCACCGATAGGGTTCGAATCTATGCTGTCAGTCATGCAAGAACTTCACTCATTTCTACCACTATGGTAAAGAGTCACTTGCAAAATTACTTAGTTTTAAAGGTTAAAAAAGTTTATCATATCGAATTCGAAATGCCATACTATTATTATTACTTAATATTCATATTTCATATAGCGCGAAGGCATAGTGTTCTTTTTTTCTCTCAAATCAAATAAAACGATAAAAAATGAGAAATAAAAAACAATAAAAACATGGCTTTTTTTATCAGCACCCCATATAATGTTGAATACATCCCACATCAAAATTTAATATTAAATGACTTATATACCCTAATATGCATTGACAGTTTTGACCTTATAAGGTTTTTAAAAAAATTAAAAAAATACTAAATGCACCCCAAATGACTTTTAACATGTATATCATAAGATTATTTATCTTCTTCGACTCTATAAACCACTCTCACTCTCCATTGTAGAACAAAAAGCCTAACCAATGAAACTACAAACCCGTTGATTGAGAAAAATTATTTTTTACGAGTACAACATGAAATTGATATATAGGAAGCTTCACCTTGTTCAAAATGTACCTTCATAACTGGTGAAGTTTAAACTTCATTGGTCTTAGATTACAGTCATCGCCTTCTTTCGCAAAGAAACTTTTACCGTTTCACTTTTGTAAGGTTCCCCAAACATGCAGCTTCTACCTTCCTCTATTTGAACCTCTCTAGCAGTAAGAAAATCTTGGTATGACATGAATGATTTCGTATCAACGGCACATAGCATAGAGAAAGAAAAAAAGTCATTGTGAAGAGTACGGAGGATGTATGAAGAAAATATGGGGTGTGTATATAGAAACGTAAGATGCATGTTAAGAGTGTGAGTGTCAGGGTATTATGAAAAAGTATGTTGAGGTATATTAAAAAAAATTTTAATTAAAAAAGTAAATATTAGGTGTATTAAGTATTTAAGGTGTATTCAACAATATAAAAAGCCTAAAAAAATTGTGCGTGAGAGAGATTTGGAGAGGGAAACTCGGGTCAAACGAAGCAAGGCGCCTCTTTTCTTTTTGCCTCGCTTCTCTGGAGTTTTATCAACCCGAACAAAAAACCAAACAAAAGGAAAAGAAAAGGAAAGAGGAAAAATGGAAGCGGCGATGGGACTGATGCGGCGGATGCCTCCCAAGCACACCGAGACGTCTCTCTCCGCCCTTCTCTCCCTTCTCCCCCAGCACTCCTCCGATCTCCTCTCTCAAGTCGATCAGCCTCTCCAGGTTCTCCACTGTTTGTTTCCCGAGAAAATCCTGTCCAATCCAATCCAATTTTCACTTTTCAGTTTTCTTTCTCTTAGGGCTTCATAACAATCTCAAAAGAAACGGAAATGTTGTTCTGAAAATCGAATTTTAAAGTGACTCTGTTGCTCTGATTTACCAAAAGCAGGTTTTGTGCGATATGGAATACGGGAAGGAGTTCATTCTATGTGAATATAACAGAGATGCAGACTCTTACAGGTAATTCAGTTCTTTGTCAACTTTGATGGGTTCGTGTGAGATTTTTCATATATCATGCTTCAATTGCCACATTTTTGGGGGACATTTTAGAGGTAGCAGATCTGGCCTTGATTTGTGAATCTGGATGTTTGGTATATTTTTATTAATTTAATTTGGTTTTTTTAGGTTTTTATGCGGATTTAATTGATGTGATTAGTGAAATGCATGTATAACTATGTAAACCAGTAGCTTAATTTTTTCGTATAATTGTTTCTGTTCTGTGAATTTCAGTTGTCTGTAGTTTTTTTTTTTTTTTTTTTTGTGCTCCTATGTTTCCATGTAGATCACCTTGGTCAAACAAATATCATCCGCCACTAGAAGACGGCAGCCTCCCATCTTTAGAGCTGAGGAAACTTGAAGTTGAAGCCAACGACATCTTTGCCATTTATCGTGACCAGTGAGGTTCTTTACTTACCTCGTTCTTGCGTTATTCTTTGCAATGGTTTTTCTTTCCGTTATCTAATTTTCAAAAAAGAAGAAGCAATACAAGAAGCAAGAATGTGTAGAAAGTATCCTCGTGCAATTTATTTTAGCACAATGATTCAGTTCTTTGTTTCATTCTGAAGATTTAGTACAGCTTGATTGACCGGTAATTTGGTAGGTATTATGAAGGTGGCATTTCATCAGTTTATATGTGGGAGGATGATAACGAAGGTTTTGTAGGCTGCTTTTTAATAAAGAAAGGTCTGCTGCCTGAACTATCTCGAAGTACATAAAAATTATTTTCTGTTATATGCATATTTGCTGATTTCAATTATTTGTGGGAATTTAGATGGCTCCAAGACAGGGCAAGGTCGGCGAGGTTATCTGCAGGAGGGGGCATGGGATGCTATACATGTGATTGAGGTAAACTCTATTTTTCACGGAAGGAACAATGTAGATCTGTAATGAAGGTGTTCATGCCATCCTGACACTCCCTCCCTTTTCACACTTACACTAATTGCCATTCTGGAACTTTTTTCTTACATAGGTGGGTCCGGAGGAGGAAGGAACAGCTCATTACCGTTTAACAAGTACTGTAATGCTGTCTTTGACTACAGATAATGAATCGTCAGGCACATTCAGTTTGTCTGGATCAATTAGACGACAGGTAATCATAATCGATTTTAATTGTGGAAACAAATTTTTAAGAGGTACAAAGAAGTCAGTTTGGAGAGAAATCTTCTCTTTTGTCACCCCTATTTCTTCCTTTTCTTCTCTTTCTAAGAATGTTTAATTTTTCATTATGCAATGTCTGGAATTTTCAAATTGTGGGCACCTACCATATCCGAATGAGTAATTCATCCATGTGATGTGACCTGTATATGTTTTGATATGAGTTGGCATGGTCTAGCATCCAAATTGTTCTCGGAGATCAACATTGAAGTGATAAGCATGTTTTGAACGGGAGGAGTTTGTATGAGGGAACTATTTCTCTTATTTTTTTGATGCAAATACACATAATTTTTTAGCAAGTGAATGTGCTAGTGAACAACTCTTCTGTCTTCTTTGATAAGAGAGGAAGAACTTGATGTGCACCAAGGACAGTGCTCTGTAATCTCTGTGGATCAACTTTAGGTGTATCGTGTTATACTGATGGACCTGATATGGTTTAAATTAATTAAGCAAAAGATTTGTAGTTTGAATGATCACCCAAAATCCGTTTTTCTATGCTGCCCTGCATGTACTATTTGTACGATATCTTGGGATGGATCAAATAGTCCCTTCTTTTTGGCTTTGTAGATGAATATGCACCTGTCAACTGAAGAAGGCCATCTTTGTAACATGGGAAGAATGATTGAAGAAATGGAGAGCAAGCTGAGAAATTCACTGGATCAGGTACTGTGGTTCCTTACCTGCGTATTTTACCGTTCTTTGTGATGCTCTATAGTTCTGATTATATGATGTTTCAGCAAGTTATTGAACTAAGAATCATGGCCCAGGCTTAAACTTTAGGCCATCACCTCTGAAATGGCGGAATACCTCTTAAACTTTATCTGTGAAATTTTAAACTTTCATTTTTCTGCTATGGCAGGTTTATTTTGGGAAGACGAAAGAGATGGTTTGCACATTACGACCACCATCTGAAGTAGTGATGAGACTGCCTGACAGCTGATGAGACGTATTCTATAGTCTACCAAAAAGGGAGAATACTAGTAATTCACTAGGAGTTGGTTGTCAAACTTGCTTAACTGGGTGATTGGGGTTTCGGTGTACTTTGTGTGTGTGACATTATTTGTTTTTGAAATCTACTTTCATTTTGATTTGTTCCGCTTGGCCTTTCTGCCGTTGCACAGCGGAGAAGATGGCTGGTTTGTCAATCGAAAAGGCCTCATGTTTCTTTCATTTGTGTTACTAGTCGGTTATCTACACACAACTACACCAGATCAGACTGTTGTCGGGTGCAATCCATGGAGTTGCAACAACCAAATCAAAGGTTGCATCTAAGCGAAGAGGTCTCTTGTACGTGTGGTCTAATTTTGGGCCCACAGAAGGAGATGCAAAGTGAGTTTAAGTTTCGAAGTATATCAATGCACTGTGTAACAACGAACTGATTTGTAGGACTTAAAAATAAGAGTAAATACAAAATAATGAAGAAATAAAAAATGTTAAAACCAAATAACACATGCAGGTGATCTTTTATTACAATGGTGAAAAAGTATTGAGTTTTTGCATGACGGTGTGAGAATAAACTCCATAGGTGATTACTCTTAACATCTAATCTAACAAAATTTACCGTTGGATAAAAAAAAAAAAGTTAACTCGATAGGTGATTACTCTTAACATCTAATCTAACAAAATTTATCGTTGGATAAAAAATAAAAAAAAAATTAAATTACATAAAACTGCCTCAACTATTGAGCATAAAAGTTAACTCCATAGTTTCATACCTTATCTTTAAAAATTTCAATGTCACATCTCATCTACAAATTTTTTACAATTTCATACCTTCTGTTAGTTTTCTGTAAATTCTTTCATTCAATAGTGACGTGGTTTGAGATGGAACCTGCTCTCTATTAAAAAAACTAATTAAATATTTAAAAAATTAATTAAATATTAAAAAACTAAATAAAAAAATCATTTTTTTTTTGCATGGGGGACCCACCCTTTATCCCCTCACCCTTTCTTCCCCCTCCCGTATTCCCCAAACTCAGATCCCACCCACCCTGCTCCCGTCTTCTCTGTGCTGATCACTGCCCGAGTCCCACATCCCGTAGTCCTCTATCATCATCTTCGCTCCGCCAGACTCCGCCTTCACCAAATCAGGTCAACCGGCCTTCTCTCTACTCCAGTACCACTTCTGCTCTCTTCCCCTACCTTTCAAATCCTCAAATCCCTTCCCCCCCCCCCCCACCCCCACCCATCAAGATCTCGAATTTACTCTGGCCACCCCCTCGTTGCCAAATCCGACGCCATACCTTATTTGTTTAAAACCCTCTTCAACTCCTCCCTTTCCCTCCAAGACGATGCCGAAGACACAACGGCGGTGATCGTGCATGTGGCCGAGTGCTGATTTGTTGGATCTCTCGATCGGGTCGAGCTTGAGGAGCAAAGAGTATGCAATGGGTGCGATGCTCAATTTGTCTAGGTGCAACGGAGAGAGGGCGTTGAGGGAGGTGAGGGAGGAGGGGCTAGGAGTGGCGGATGGGATTGTTGATGTGGCGGAGAATGGCAGCGGGGAAGAAGGGATGGGTGGGATCTGGGTTTGGATTTGGGGAAGACGGGAAGGGGAAGAAAGGGTGAGAGGATAAGGGGTGGGTCCCCATGCAAAAAAAATATTAAATGATTTTTTTTAGTTTTTTTAATATTTAATTAATTTTTTAATAGAAAGTGGGCTCAATTGCAAGCCACATCATTATTTAACGAAAGAATTGACAGAAAATTGACGGAATGCATAAAATTGTAAAAAATTTATACATGAGGTATGATATTGAAATTTTTTAAAGATGAGATAAGAAATTGTGACTGATCTAATAGTTAAAGTAGTTTTTATATATTTTACCCAAAAAAAAAAAACAAAGAAATAACAAATGAAAACCAGCAAAGAAATAATAATTTATCATAGCCACCACCAAAGACATAACAAATGATCATAACCAGCAAAGAGAGATCAATTAATCATAACCAAATGAATGCATGAATTAATGAGTGAAAATTACACGGAATCTCTAAAAGCCAATTAAATTTCATCAAAATTAATGTATTTATAAATCTATTAAAATTCTTCAAAATCACAATTGAATAATCTAAGAACCCTCTTGACGAGAAGTAGATTCGCCGATGAAATCTTTTGGAATGACCCAAAACAACAATGTTTCCGTCCTTGGGATGAGCAGCTTCAAGGTCGGTGGCACCTGTCTCGGCATGGCAGGACCCTTTCTTGCCTACCTTGCAATCGATGCGGGAGCCCTTTCTTGCCTACCTTGCAATCGATGCAGGAACCCTTGTTCTCCAATGGTGAAGAAATACAAGGCTTCACCGTCTTGTAAGGCGTCTCCATCAAAATCCTTCCAAATTTTCGACGGGTCTGCGGCTGCGGTTCCGTAAAGGTAGAGCCTTGGCACAAGTTGCTGACAAGGGACGGACAATGATTTCTCGAACACCGTGTTGTAGAGATAGTAGCCCAGGAGATCAGAATCCGTTGGAATTTATATTGTTGTGAATTTTAGTGTGAATCCGTTGCCAAGTTCACTAATTTTTACGCCTTGTAACCGTTTGATGAAATGCGGACCTGAGAACGTAGATTTTGATGGTAGCTTGTGACTCCCTGGAAGAGCTTGATAGCTTCCAAATTCGATCTTCTGGATTCTTTTTTTCACACTGCAATATCCGGAATTTTCAAATTGTGGCCGCAAAATTTATATGGATGAGTAATTCATTCAAGTGATGGTAATCTGCAAATGTTTAGATATTAACTGGCATGGTCTACCATGTAAACGGCTGTCAGCGTTCAAGTGATAAGTGTGTTTCTTACAGGAAGAACTCATAACTCTTTCTCTTGTTTTTTGTTGCAAATACAAATTGAAAGTTACAGTGAACTACACTTCTGTCACTTGATAGTTATAAAGGGAATGACAGTACTGTGAAATCTCGGTGAATTGATTCAGTTTTTGGATGATCGTGTTTTAATTAAGGCCAATATTTGTTGTTTGAATGATCACCCTGCCCTGCATGTAGTATTTGTATCATATCCTGGGCTTGCAGTTAGTTGGTTTGGTCTGTGTCTGTGTCTGCGTCTGCGTTATGTTTTCGTTTTTCAGAAAGAAATAAATGAAGTTTGATGGTCGGAACATTGTCGTCGCTGCAGCAGCTGTTGGTGGTGGTGGTGGTGTTGTTATTAGCGGCGAAAGTGCTTTGTTGATCTGGCTCCTCGTCGGCAGCACGGTCCTTGCCCTGCTGCTGCTTCAGCTTCAGTGCTGCAATCTATAAAATCAAAGCCATTAAGCGACTGTGAGTATTTGTTTTTTGCTTGCTTTTCTATCACAATTTCTACCTTCATTTTTTCAGTAACTAAACAAATATATAATTATATATTTATATACCTCATTTTCTAATCGAAGCTTGTCTTCTTTCAGCTGTTTTTCCTGTTCAGATTTAGAGCCATGCATAAGACACCAAATTCAAATCAAAACTGTCAAAATAACTCTACAAATATTTACAGCAACATATCAATTACACCAAATTAATAATCAGTAACACAGAATATATAGATATATTATATACATGGCACCAGAAATGTAGTGATCAGACAACTGAGAATATAAGAAAAGTATTAGTGAACAGATATAGTTGATCTTAATTTACCCTTTCACTCCCCTTCTCCGAAACCACACAAAAAAAGAAGCAACAAAAATGCGAGTCCCTGCACGAACCTTGAGTTGTAGGGAGGGCATATCCACAGTACACATAGACCGCTCATCAGGACATGCGTAACGTGGATATGCCCTCAGACAGATTGCAATTGGCAATAGAATAGAATTAGAACCCCTTCCAATCTCATGAGCTAGAATGCAAATACAAATCTGTACTAGTAATAGTATACCAAAACTGGGCAGTAAAACCCCCTTCAATCTCCACTTTAACAAAGCGTATATCCTGCTAATTAATGTGAACACTCTTCAAAACATAATACACTTTCTGTTCATAGTTGAAGTTTGATGATGTCAGAGAAAGAATGCATACCGTCTCGATAAGAGCTGTACAGGTTTCCATCATCAGCTGTGTCTGCATTATCAATAGTACTCAACTCAAGTGAGTTTTTACCTCCAATCTATTAAAATTCCTGTACTTCCAATACACGACGCAAATTATATGAACACTTCACTTATCTGTTACTATTGTGTTTATTTCAATGACAGTCGAGTGACTCGAAATTATCAAATATCAGTGAACTTCTACCGTGAAACACTGATGAAATTACAGTTTCATGGATGAATCATATTGTTCACTCAAAAACCTGATGAAACACTGATGAAAGCACACTGATGTTGTTCACTCAAAACCTGAAGAAATACCTTGATATATATCATGGAAACAATACAACTTACCACTAACACAATTGTCCAGAAATTAGTACTTTTCACAAGATTTACCAACTTCCAAAACTCAAGGACAAAAGCATTATTGATCTTCGACGCAATCCCAGCTAGAAAAAGAAACTATATTCCGACAATAGGTACTTCACTTAATTGAAGGAGCCATTGAAACCAGTCTAAGTGAAAGCACACTGCTATATATTAGCTTCTTTTAATTAATTATGGTCTGAGTAGAAAGAGAGTTACAACCTTTCTTGATCTTGTTTGTCTTAAAACTGCATCCAATTCCTCCTCAAGCTGGGTAAGCTTTGGAATATCTAGATTTGCAATGTCTTGTGTTTCCAAATTACTGCAAACATATAATCAGATCCCGGTCACGTGGGTGAAATGTAACGAAGCTTCTGTACATGATACTTACCTTCGAATCATTTTCAGAGATTGGTTGGCGCCTGTGCGGAGACCACTCCCTTCGGAATTATTCTTCTGCACCCGAGATTAGCAGAATGTGAGAAGAGACGATACGGTAAATGATAAACCTCTATTCTTATCCAGAGAACATAAGCTCAAAGTATTGCTACTGGTGTTTGTCACTATTTTGACAATGATGCAAAACTTGAAGTCCTAACAAATACAGTAAATTGGTTGAACTGTTAGTTCAATAACTTCAATTTATTTTCTCATGCTCTGTTATTTCAGTAACTTCTTTCATGATCAATCTAGTTGAGCATCACCCATGCCTAAATTGGTTTCTTATAAGCCAACAGCGTATATCAAGCTTACCGTTTCACCGAGCTCGATAACTCGGTGGATTAACATATAGGTGAATTCAATCTACAATTTAACATTTTACGAGTAATTTGAAGGTAATTTTGTGCAGAGTAAAACGTTTGACTAACCTTGTCAGTACCACCAGCATCCTTGGAAGCACCAATTTCCTCATCATTATGTATCTGGTAACGCTCGACAAGCTTTCCAAAACTGAAGTAATGAAGGTCACAAGGAAAAAAAATACAAACCATAAGCAAGATTATTTTGTGCATTAATTAATATGAAAGAAATAAACCATCAATGATATACTTGTTGTAGAAGAAATAACATTTGTACGAATATAATTCATCTAGAAAATAGATTAAATTGGAAATAGGAGGTAGGGGCTAGACCATTTTACAAACCAGGGCAAAACTTGCTTTTCTATTTTCTATTGTAAAATGACTAAAAACACGGCTCCTCTCATGTGTCGATTAAGAGTATCTATTACGTGAAAAACGTACAGAGTAATAATTGGACTTAAGGGTAGCATACTCTAATACCATATTAGAATGTGAATATCCAATCTTAATTGGACGTACCGAGCGATAATTGGACTTAAGGATGCCATATTAGAATGTGAATATCCAATCTAAATCAATTGTCCATATCACAAAGAGATAAGACCAACACATGTCCATATTCTCTTCTAATTTAGCCATGTTCTAAATGTGTACAAAATTCTAACCTATGGGCCTCGACAGTTGTGTGTGTCCTTGTTAAGAGTATCTCACATTAGAGATAGAAGCTTGGCAAAAGGAGTTTTGGATCTTTTCGCGATTGCCAATTGTATTTTAGATGCTTACACTATAATACTGGCTAAGCACATGTTAGGCCTAACAGAAACACTTGTTCCTAAGTAAGTGGGAGTTGTGACATTTTGGAGTATCTTTTGCATTAAGTGATTAAAAGAACCTGAAGTTTCCATGTATTTCCAATTGGTTTTGCATTGAACATTCATAATCTAACATGGTACGTATTCGAGCTAAAATTATTAGATATCCTTGAATGGAAACATAATAGAAAACAAAAGGGACCAAAATTGAACAAAATTGAAACTATAGGGGATAGAAGTAAAATTTTGTGCAAACTACATGCACTAATGTAGTTTTTCCTCGAAAGGAATGGCAATTTGTTTCCCTTGTGGTTGGATGTTGACCCTCGATGAGTTGGGAGAATCTTTAAAGATCGATTTTGGCTCTATCCGATGATTGGAAAGAGGGGATTTGGATCCTCTCCCGAGCTAATGGAGAGGATCCTCCTGACCCATCATTGTAGACCGTTAGATTTTTATCCAACAGTTATAATTATTATAACTTTAAAGGGATCTCCTGTTTGTAGCCGTTGGATAAAAATCCAATAGTCTACAATCATGGGTCAGGAAGATCCTCTCCATTAGCCCAGGAGAGGATCCAAGTCCGGAAAGAGGAAGTGAGTTTCATGACAATATTATGTGTTTGTGTCTTTTCATGCACTGTTTTATTTTTTATGTTTTT
Source organism: Pyrus communis (assembly GCF_041283825.1). Taxonomy (NCBI): domain Eukaryota; kingdom Viridiplantae; phylum Streptophyta; class Magnoliopsida; order Rosales; family Rosaceae; genus Pyrus; species Pyrus communis. The sequence goes on along the minus strand of NC_142569.1, from coordinate 31,925,716 downwards.
TATGGGATGCTTTTTTTGTGTATTTGTTGTGGGCTTATGATCTTATCCAATACCTTATGCAAGTAAAAACTCCCGAGGGTCGGAAAGCCAATTGGAAGAGCATATGAAAAGGACAGTTTTTAACTATTCACTGTTCCATGCATATGGTCTATGGTCTAAAATCTAACTGGATAGTCCTTTAAATGGAAGGCGCATATGGTTGTATATGAAAACGACATTTACAATTTTACTCTAAACGTAAGGAGCATATAGTCTAATAGCTTAGATGATAGTGTATTAGATTTTCACTTATGCGAAACGGGTTCAAAACTTTCATATTTACCAAATTATTGTGAAGTTACGAACCCTCCTCCCTCTATTTAATAATAATAACAAAAGAAAACTCTGAATGTAAGGTGCATGCCACGACTACTTCGACAACCCTTTTAAACTTTGCAAGGGCTTAGAAGGAGTTTGGCTATTCTTTCACTTTTCTTATTTACATCAGACCACTTTGGCTCGCGTGTGAAGCTAAAGGGTCACACATACTCCACAATACCTAATATGTGTTGTCAAGGACCACACGTGCTCCACTCACCTAGTATGTGTTGCACACATGCTTGGCTTGAGTGTGGCCACTGTAATGGGGTGTGTGACATTGTGAAGAATTATCTGGCATAGGGATATGTAAAACCCTTGTCGTCTGGCAAGGATTTATAAGGAGTTGAGCTACTCCCCCTACATCTAAACAAGTTGGCCACGTATAAATCTAACAGTCTTCATACTTAACATCACTAATAACATTGTCTACGTATTAAGTTTGAAAACTCGCCAACACCAAATGGACGAGGGTACGAGGAGTTGAGTTATTCCTGTATCAGTAGTTTGTTTTGGACTAGTCTTTCACATTCTGGTTTGGTTTCGGAATGCAAAAGCTAAGTTTCTCCTTTGAAAAGAAATGTTAAGACACTCGAATCTCGGTCGGTTTTGTTTTACTCGAAGCTAGATGGCAAACAATGAGGTGTGACAACCTAGGACTCTTAACAGAGTCAGTGGATTATCATGCATACACATATTTTATTAGAATGCATTTAAAACTTATCTACGTATTTATTGCATTCATTCTATGAAGTACTTACTTTTGACCATCTTAACGTTCCCTAATATGAGTAACAGCTAATTAATTTCACATTTATAACCAGATCATATGTAATAAAACGATTTTTTTTTTCAAATTATAACATAATTTTTTTTATAAAAAATGAATTATTAGATGATTTAACAATGTCCATAGATTTTGATCTTGATCCTCTCTTTCCTATATTTATAATGCTACATAAGATTTTATTGACGTTTATAAATATATGTACCTTGGCCGCCCTTCATAGAATAGACTACATCTTTCTTCTTTCTGCAGTAAGAGTTCAAGATTTATATTCTTGTAATTAACATGGTCATTAGCCATAGAGTGAGGATATATATACAAATATACTACTAATTAGTATTTTATTTTTTAGTTTTAAGTTCAAGATGGTTAACAAACCATGCAAATCGAACGAATAGAATCTTATTAACCCTAAAACGATATCAGATACATATATGCTCAAGAGTAGACTTTGGCTACTCTGATCGATGATCCTTTCGCCAACTCACGCCTGCAGCCAAACAAACTTCATCGATCTCAGACATGCATGCATAGCAATTTAGACGTTAATCTTTAACTATTACCATACGACTCCTTAATTATGCAGGGAAACTTATCATCTCAACATTTCGTGCTATACTATTTTTCAGTGAATTCTTGAAGGAATTCTATCGTGTGATGGAAACACCACTTGACATGTTGATGTGGCGTTACAGATTCACTCACCAATTCACCCGCGTTACAATGTGTACAACTATTAAAACATGAGTGTGTACCATAATCTCGACATACAATAGCAAGTGTCACACACAACTTCTATTAGTGAAATGGTAATTATATTGATTAGTCACTATTTTAGTTGCTTATAAGAGCTAGTATTACTTCCTTCTCGACAATTTGCATTCCATATCTCTTTGTTCACAAATTAGATGTGATAAGATAATTTACGAATGGTTGAGGTATGTGATAAGCTAGTCGATGGTAAGATGAGGTATGTGATTGTTTCTCAAGTTACGGTGCAATCTTTTATTGTACTACTAAATTCAATAATCAATGAATATGAATCACACATTATTCAAATAAGAACTTGATCAATATAATTCAATGTTTGCATCTTATGTTGCCAAATGGTTTGGTAATGCATTTCACACAATTAAATATATATCGAACATAAGTTGAGTTATTGTTGTTGTCATTTGGCTCGTCAAACTACCAAGGTCAAATAAGTTTAGGTTTCCAATTAGTGTTGGGAAAGGAGAAAAGGAATGTGCACAGGTTATTTCCCATAAGAAATGGAAAATAGGTTTTCTTTGTAATTCCAATCAGTTCAGGATTAGGACATAGTTAGTTTTCCTCTAAATTCTATATTTGTAAGGAATGTAACCATTCGTCTATGTAGTATAAATAGGTTTGTTGAGGGTTGTTTATTCACATGAGTAAACGAGTAGCAGAAAGAATACAAGGGTGTTGAGAGCCAAGAGTGGCAGAGAGATCTAAAGCTTAGTATAAGAGTTTTCAATAAGTTCTTATAACCGAGTTGTTATTCTCCATAGTGCAGGAGAAATCACACGAGAAGCAAAAAGTTTGTTGAACCTCTCCAAATTTGTTGTGTTTGTGTGTGGCATGTTTACTTTATTGTTCATACATCGCATAACACCATCTTATAAGTTTCCATAACACTGGAGACTATAGATAAACAAGATCAACTAAGAAAGATAAAAATCAACAAATAGTATCTAGAACTAAGGTTGTAGTGTTTTGAGATGGCAGGTGACAAGGCAAGCTCAAGTCATAACTTCACGCTATGGCAGAGGAAAATGAAGAATGTCCTGATTCAACAAGATTTGCAAGACGCGATTCTCATAATAAAGAATGAGCCACAAGGAACCATAGATGCGCAGTGGAATTGATACAACCCAAGCTCTGCATCTCACTCAATGTACAATAACCGAGTATTTCTTATTACCATCAACAAATCAACAACAACCTTCCTTATACAATCTTTCCTAATATAGCACTAGGTAGCTTAACCTCTAAGCCACCGACTCCTAACCGTGTAACAACTTAACAGATATTGCTGACTCAACCATACTATCCTAGACAATACTGCCACATCATCAACTCAACATGATGAGTCATCTCTAAGCCCCAATATCCTATCAATACCCCTCTCTCAAAACAAGGCTTGTATCATAAGACTTCTACTACAAAAACACAAAAATTACCCAACCAATTCATAAACAACATTACAAACACAGCAAAAACAAGATTACAGATGAACCACCACTGGAAACTTGGATTTTAAGTCGGTATAATTCTCCCAAGTCGCATCTTCTGGAGGATGATTTTGCCATTGAACTAGCACCTCGATTGTAGCTGAATTTCCCTTCTTGACGAACTTCCTTTCCAAAATCCTTAATGGCACTTCTTGGAGTATCCCATCATTAGCGAGTAAGGGTAATTGAATAGTAGGCTGCACAGTAGATCCCAAATGTTTCTTAAGGCAAGAAACATGAAAAACTGGATGCAAGATGTCTCGAGCAACTTGAGCTTGTATGCCACCGTACCAATATTGGCTAACACTTCAAAAGGGCCATAGAATTTAGGTTGTAGCTTATGAAATTGGTGGGTAGCTAAGGACAAATGTTGATAAGGGACTAATCTTAGGTAAACCATATCTCCCACCTAAAAAACTCTCTCAACTATGTGCTTATTGGCTTTGGACAAACATTCTATTCTGAGCACCTGCCAGATCAGCTTTTAAGAAATAAAGTATTATGTTTCTCTCAAGCAAGCTCTTGTTAACCATCTCCAATTTTGTAGTACCAGCTTTACATACTGGAACCTCAGGGGGTGACTGCCCATAAACTGCGTCATAAGGACTTATTTTTGTGGCTGAATGATGGGCAGTGTTGTTATTAGGGAAAATGACAAGTCACCCATTTCAGTTACTGTAAAATAGTCTGTTATCTCTAAATGTAATTAGCTGTACTAATGTTTGTGATTAGTTAGAACTGTTATAAGGTAGGTAGTTAAGGGGTATCTTTGTAAATAGCCAAAGGCTATATATATATGTCTTCATAGTGTACAAACTAATTAATTCAGAAATACAATTGGAAAGCTTACAGAGGAAGTTTCCAGATTCTATATGGTATCACGCCATTTCTGCTTCACAGCATCGATCCTTCCGCTCCCTCGACTCGATCGATCGATTCTTGATCGATCTTTCTGTTCTTCTCCTCTGATTCTTCAGTTTCTCTTCTCCGATCTCTCTTGCATCAACATCTTTGCAAGCTATGGCGGCGCAATCATCTTCGCCACCACCTGAATCGTCTTCTCCGTCGGTTCAAAACCCTAATTTCTCTGGAAATCCAAGTCCTCTGAGTTCCTACACCTCCCTTTTGATCCATAACATCGGCAGCATGGTGCCAATCAAGTTGAAACGATCGAACTATCTGCCATGGCGTGCGCTGTTTGGCCCAATTCTACGGCGCTACAAGCTTCTTGGAATCATTGATGGTACTGATGTATGTCCATCGCCATTCCTACCTGATCGCAGCATTAATCCTGCCTTTGAGGAATGGTACGAAAAAGATCAAAATCTCTTGATCTGGTTCAATTCCACACTTTCTGAGGAAATCATCCCCTTCACGGTGGGTGTTTCTTCGTCTCGCGAACTCTGGTCGAAGCTTGAACAGAGATTTGGTGGAATTTCAGAGGCTCATATTCATCAATTACGGTCGCGTCTCCAATCTGTTCAGAAAGGTTCTCGCTCCATCTCCGAGTATCTTCAAGAAATTAAGGAAATCTCAGACTCCTTGCAAGCTGCTGGTGCCTCCGTTTCTGATCGCGACCTAATTGCAGCCACACTTCATGGCTTGCCTGATGATTTTGAGTCCTTCATTGACTCAATCATGCTTCGATTGTCCTCTACCTCTCTTGATGAATTCCATGGTCTTCTTCTCACTAAAGAATTGTCCATGGCTCGCCGCAAAAATATCAGTTCATCCTCTGCTACTGAACCTTTTCAAGCCTTCTCGGTGCACTCTCAGCCTCCTCTGCTACCTACTCCTTCTGTGTTCGCTGCTCAGCACCAATCTTCATCCTGGCAACAATCAAAATCTGCAAATCGTGGCAAACATAACAGAGGCCATTCCTTCTCTCACTGAGGCAATCGCAATTTCCAAATGAACCGTGGCAATTACTCCAACACTCGTGGAAATCGTAACTTTCAAGGCTCTCGTCATCCTCAAGGCTCTTCCCATTTCAAAGTTCCCTGTCAAATCTGTGGTTCTAACAGTCATGAGGCTCTTGATTGTTTTGATCGAATGAATCCTGACATCTGTGGTCGGATTCCTCCAGCTAAACTCACTGCTATGTATGTCAATCAATCTGCCAAACCAGCTCAGCCTTGGTTGATTGACTCGGGTGCGACTTCTCACATTACTAATGATGTTGCCAACATTTCTTCTCCCACTCCCTATACTGGTGAAGATAAAGTGTATATTGGTGATGGTAAAGGTCTTTCTATTCATCATATTGGTTCATCTGCTTTGCATACTCCTCATACTTCCTTTAAGTTGCAGAATGTTTTACACGTTCCCTACATGAAACATAATCTCTTGTCTGCTTATCAGTTTCTCAAAGATAATAACTGTTCATTGACCCTTGACCCTTATGGATCCACTGTCAAGGATCGTATTTCGGGGAAGATGCTTTTGCGGGGACCCGTTAGAGATGGATTCTACCCTCTTCAAGGCTCCAGCTCTTCTTCACTTTCTTCTCCCTCAGCTCTGCTCAGTGTCAAGGCTCCTGTCAAAGTTTGGCACCGACGCTTGGGTCATCCATCCTCCTCTATTTTCAGAAGGGTAATTTCTACTAATAAACTGTCCTTACAAGGCAAGTCTACTATTGATTTCTTCTGCTCAGATTGTGCTCTTGCCAAGAATCATAAGCTTCCTTTTGGAATTTCTTCTTCAACAACAACTCACAGTCTTCAACTTCTACACTGTGATCTATGGGGTCCAGCGTCTGTTATCTCAAACAGTGGTTTCAAGTACTATTTGCTCATTGTTGATGACTTTAGCAAATATAGCTGGTTTTTTCCTTTGAAGTCCAAGTCAGATGTTTTTTCTACATTTGTTGTCTTCAAATCTTATGTAGAAAATTTACTTGGAAATAAAATCAAAGTTTTGCGCTCCGATTCAGGGGGTGAATTCATCAGTACCTCTTTTGCTTCCTTTCTCAGTACACATGGCATTTTTCACCAATTTAGCTGTCCACATACCCCTGAACAGAATAGTTGTGCTGAGAGAAAGCACAGGCATCTTGTTGAGACAGCTCGTACTTTGCTAGTTGTTCCTCATGTATTTAGCTATCCCATCTCTGGTAAGAAGAATTTTGCCAAGGTGAAAGTTCTTGAAGTTTTCCATAGTTGCTTCAGGAGTTTGAAGGTACTCTGGGGTGCAACAATCATTTCTTGGTTTTGACTCACCAAGGTGGGAATTGTGTGATTTGGCTAGTCACCAAGGCCAAATAGGCTTAGGTTTCCACTTGGCGTTAGGAAAAGAGAAAATGAATGTGCACATGTTATTTCCTGTAAAATTGGGAAATAAGTTTTTCTTTGTAATCCCAATTAGTTTAGGATTAGGAAATAAGTTAGTTTTTCCTATTATAAAAGAATTTAGGAATTTTATACTTGTAAGGCACATAATCACGGTCTATGTACTATAAACAGGCTTGTTGGGGGTTATTTATCCACACAAACAACAGAGAGAATATAATGGTAGAGATCAAGAGTGAGAGAGATCTAAAGCAAGGTTTTGGGCGTTTAGCATAAGAGTTTTCAATAAGTTTCTTGTAACTGAGTTGTTTTTTTTCAGTACAAGTGATTTCTCAAGAGATGTCACACGAGCAGGCAAAGTTTGCCGAACATTGCTAAATTATGTGTGTTTGAGTGTGGTGCGTTTGCTTTATTGTTCAACGTTTTGCATAGCATCATGTCATAAGTTTGCATAACATGGGAGAATATATATCGATAACAAGATCGACAAAGGGAGATTAATATCAACAATTGTGATGATTTAAAATAGTTTCAAAATATAAAACCCAAATTGATCGATATTTTTGGTTCGATGAGAAAAACTTACATGAATTGAAAATCCTAAAATGTCGATATCTTCAACAATACAACGTTATGTGAAAAACTTAAAATGCGTGATATCATATTATTAACTATATTATTAATCTAGAACAAAACAATAGTGTTCCTAGAGCGTAAGCAAGTTTTTCTCATACTGGAAGCATCTATACTTGCATATATCCTCCTAAGTTGGGGAAAAGAGCATCCACTTTTTACCCATAGAATATTAACAATAAAGACGAAGAAAAAGGAATAATATTAGGCTGTTAGCTAATATATATATATATATATATATATATATATTACGCTCCGTCACTGTCTTATTAAGTACATATACAGTACTCATATAACAACTCGGTACTCCCTCATAGCCTTTGAAGAGACAGATGCTCTCTAAGTAAGGGAAAAAGATCCTTTCCCGTTCCTTCCTCCTAATTCACCAAATCAAGGAATTTGTGCCGTTAGAATTTGATCCAATGACTACAAATAAGGATCTCCTAATTTGATGGATTAGGAGGAATAGATCGGAGAGGATCCCTTTCCCTAATTAAGGACGCTACTGGGACAGTATACCGACAGGCAAAACATATTATACAGGGGGCAGTTTCTGCCAACCCAAATTTTAATTAGTATTTTAATTACTATTGATGATGATTACGCTTCAATCCCAATACAATTAATTTAGGTACCTCTAAAAGGTGTTCATTCGTTACTTCTCAACGGTGGACGATGGACGCAGCAGTGGCTCCAATTAATCTATTGTATGTTTTACACACACCATGAGCTAACAAAAATAATAATAACATTCGCGAAAGCTAAGTCATTGGGAAATTTAGTCCAATTGCGAGCGTTGGAAAGTGTTATGGGTAGGAGAAGTCTGGAAATTCAGAAGTCGAAACCCCGAAGGGACAACGAATATCAAGAGCTAAAGATATTCATGGGAACGATATTGATATCAACGAGAAAGATAGGACATAAATACATCCACAGAAAATAAATTAAATAAAATTAATGGAAACATTGCTTGGTAAATTTTTAAATTACAAGATGGTAGATAGCAGCCTACCACTGCAAACAGATACACAGATACATACAACATACAGAAGGAAGAAAAAAATAAATAAAAAACAAAAAGTAACACAGTAGGGACTAGTAAGGCGGTGGAAGGAAGAAGAAATTAAGAAATTAAGGGGGGCGTACCTCTCGCCGCTACAGAACTCGTAGAGCCTCCCCTTAGGGGAGAAGATGACGAGGCCGACGTCCACCCCGCAGAGCACGGACAACTCACGTGCCTTCTTCATCAGCCCGGTTCTCCGCTTGGAAAACGTCACTTGCCGCCTGATCTTGTCGTCGATTCGCTTCAGCTGCACCTTCCCTCGCCCCATCACTTGCTGCTCTCGCTTGATCTTAATTTCTCTCTCTCTCTCTCCTCTCTCTCTTGCTTCTCTCTCTAGTTTCCGTCTCTAGTTTCCGCCTGCGAAAGGTAAAACCCTAACCATAACCGTACAAAAAGCAGCACCAGCGAATACGAAAGAAAACCAAAGAAAAGAAACAAACAAACAAACAAAAATGAAAAAGGAAAGAGGGGTTTTTCACCTTTTTACCAAATTTCATGCCTCTGTCTGCCGAATTTCGGCTGGATCTCTGGCCGCCACGTGTGCCTTCGTCCCGAGGTTAATCAGATATTTTAACAGCTCGATTGATGACCGTCATCACCGAGCCTAATTTCGAAAACATGGAAAATGGGACCGACCCCGCAGTCTTCTCCTCTATCCATTTGCTTGTTGAACTCGGGTGAGTCCGCCCGTTTCAACTCAGTTAAGATATTTTGAATGAGGACGGTACTCGATGGAAAGAGAGAGATATAGTGGGAGAAGCAGAGGATAAATACTCTCAAAAATAAATAGGATTGGACCGTTTTTGTTTATTGGTGAAAATAGGAAATGTACCAGGAGCCAAAGAGGAAAGTTTTACTTTTGGTGCACACGTCAGCAAGGGAACTGGCAGGTGCTAGTTGAGGAAGCCAGCAGAGGAAATACGATAATTTTCAGCGACTTTTAGGAACAAAACAAAGGTATTCTATTAAACCCTCTATTTTGGTTTTAGTAGTATGCGATACAATGTTCACTCTTAGACCATCTTCAATCATTGGCCTATAACTTATTTTTTTCCTTCTATTTCCCCCTAAATCTAGTCTAACCAAGCTTAAAATTGGACCTAAAACAAAGCCAAATTTAGCCTAAGATTTAGCCCATAATTAGTGAGGCACCATATATGTATATTTTATTTGAATCCAACGGTTAAGATCTAATTTGATAAAATTCAATGATAAAAAAAAAAAAATTTAACAGTCTAAATTTAAATCTAATGGCTAAAGTAATTAAAAAAAATTGTGTTTCATACTTTTTCATAGTGTTTACCAAGTTTCAAGGTGTCGGTTAGTGATTTTTCAGTATTTCTTAGAATCTAAATATTTTTAGGTAAAAATGTTCATAAAATTAAATTATGATAGTCTACATAATTTTTTTTCTTTTAAAAAAAGTTACTTTAAGAAAAAAAAATATTAGCCTAAATTCATTCTTTAATAATATTGAGCTAAAATTTTAGGCCTGAAAAGTTAGAGCAGAAAAGTTGTTTCTGGGTTAAAATCTAAATTTTCTGGGCTAAAAATTTTAGGTTTTAGGCAAAGGGTTGGAGATGATCTTATGGGTTTGTTGACCTATTCAGACTATTCTAAAGTTTATAAAAATATACTTGACACACCCCGACCTAAATCGAGGCATGCTGGCCATCACGTGAGGATGATGTAGCCATATGCGCAGTGCGGAAGTGACAGTGATATGAAAATGTGAGTAAATAAAAACCAAACTAGCTATCTTATACTAGATAAGTATAGAAGTGCGAGTGAAGGTATTTAAAGTGTAGATGACACATCCCGACCGAGATCAGGGCATGCTGGCCATCACGTGAGAGTGACGTAACCATGTGCACAGTGCGGAAGCTAAGAATAATAATCAAAGTACGAATAAGTAAAAACCAAGCTATACACTTAGTAGATAACATACATGTGCAAGCGTAAGTGTGATAAATAATATTCAGAGCACAAAAGACCTAATGCAGTCCAAGGAAACAAACACTAACGAAACACACCCAGAGGTGGTCCTACACTGGTGATAATCTGTTAGATATGTCGGGAATCCCTCGAGAGCCACCAAAAGAGCAATTCAAACTAGAACCTGGAGGGACGCAAAACAAAAAGTACGAGTGGGCAAAAACAAAGCTTTTCAAAACCATTTCATTAACAAAGTTCTAAACCCTCGCCATAAAACCTGTATAGTTTCCCAGAAAATAGAATATATACACATATAAAAAACATGCTCAGAAATATGCCATGTCGAATGCCTCTACATAAAATGTAAGAAAACCAAGTAATATCAATCCATGCAACGTAATCTGTCAGCCGGAGTCACCTACCGTGACCTGTACAGCTGAATTTAGAGCTCAAATCTCTAACTCACTAACTATACCTGCACACGAGTCGGAACCACCTAAAGTGGTCTGTACGACAGAACTAGGTGTAAATAAGTACGCTCAAGTGCTACAATCACATGAAGACTGGGCGAATAATAGCGGGTCACCTACGAGTCGGAACCACCTACAGTGGTCTGTACGACAGGATTGTGCACCTAACTTGGATCCAAGATGAGCGTGTGGTGCGGGAGGTGAACATCATGTGAAGGACTATGCCCTACTCTGGGCGGGAGCACTGACACCGGGGGTGCAGGTTATGAGCTCTCTACGTATCTAACATCACTACTAATCACAACATAAACCATAATTTACCTGGCACTTACCTGTACGTCCTCAGCACTAAACAAAAATATATGCAACTACTAATGTATAATTAAATAGGCAAACGCAATGCATGGCATTTAAAATATATAAACGTTTCATTTCATTTTCGGGGAAAATCACAAGTATGTATGTATATACGGAAAACCAAAAACTCACTCACTGGTATGTAGAAGGGTCGTAACCCCCTTGCCTTGAGTGACTGCGCTCGTCCTCAAGATAGGTCTCACCTATATGCGAAACAACTATAAAAACGTTAATTTAACGCACATAACCAAAACTAGGTAATAACTTCTCATACAATGCTCAAATGGGGTGTATAAATACACCAACGTGATCTACTCAACCTCACGAACATCCCCATATTTTTAAAATAATTTTTTGATGTGACACGCTCCTCCACAGGCCGGCCAAGGCACGGCCACACGCGCCACCCACGCGCAGGCACGTGACTGGCACACTGACGACGTCAGTTAACGCCATCAGGAATATTTCGTTAAAACTAACAGATTCCGTTAAAGTTAACCTAACACCATTAGGAATATTCCGTCGTCTTCTCCGGCCAACCTCCGGCACCATTGCCGTCGCCGAAAAACTGAAAACTTCAAACCTTCGTTTCTCACTCGTTGTTCACCCAAATTTCATAAAATTGGTACCAAAATGAAGCTTACAACTAGAGGAACAAAACCTTACCATTTTCAAGCACTAAAACCAACGCAATCTCATTGAAAAAACTTCACCAAATATGGCCAAACCTGCAACACACGATCCCGACATCCAAAACCTTCAAACGAACCACCCCGAGCTTCCTAAGGACCTCACCAAACTTCCTACAACCCTAAAATTCCCAAAAACACAAGATTTTACGTGTGCATGAACAGGACCCCGAATTGAACATCTCGGGTTCGACGTGAAAATAAAGGTTTCCTTACCTGAAATGGGTATGGTTGAACTCATATGAACCTCACAAACAAAAAGGTATGGTTTTCTTCCTCGATCCGTAACGTTTTCGAGTACTTTGGTTCTTGTCCGTATGTAGATGATGAAGAAAAGGGAGAGAGAGAGAGATACGGGACATGGCAGAGGATGAGAATGAGTGTGGTGTGTGTGTGTGGTCCAAAAGCAGCCAACCAAAACCCCAAAACAACCGCACGACGAAATAAAAACACTAGGGGCAAAACCGTCATTTTACCCCTACAGTACGAATAATCTGTGACGGGATGTCACAACCTACCCACCTTAAAAAAAATTTCGTCCCGAAATTCATAACAACCACTCACACCAACCACTAGCGATCAAAGAACAAGCAAGGATACAAATCTCTTATCCGATCTTCAGTCTCCCAAGTAGCCTCCTCCGCTGAATGATTCCTCCACAAAACTTTCACTAAATTCACAGTCTTGTTCCTTAGAACCTTTTCCATCCAATCCAGAATCGTTACTGGTTCCTCATCATAAGTCAAATCCAGATTAATTTCCAAGGGTTGAAGAGGTATCACATGTGACGGATCCGCAACATAATGACGAAGCATGGACACATGAAAAACATTATGCACTTTAGCCAGCTCAGAAGACAACTCAAGCCTGGAAGCCACTTCACCAACTCGCTCGGTGATCATTTACGGTCCGATATACCTGGGACTCAGCTTACTTTTCTTTCCAAACCGCACAACATCTCTCCACGATGAAAGCTTCAAAAACACCCAATCGCCAACCTCATACCCTCTGTCCGTAACATGTCGGTCTGCTAAGATCTTTTGTCGATCCTGGGCCGCCTTCAGGTTAGACTTGATTACCTGAACATTTTCTGTAGTCTCTTCAACAATTTATGGGCCCACCAAAACTCTTTCTCTGACCTCTGACCAACATAAGGGTGTACGACAAGATTTACCATAAAGTGCCTCAAATGGTGCCATGCGATACTCGAATGAAAGCTGTTGTTGTAGGCAAATTCCATTAAATCCAACCGATTGTGCCAAGCATCGCCAAACTGCAACACCGAAGATCTCAACATATCCTCCAACGTCTGAATAATTCTCTCTGACTGTCCATCGGTCTGAGGATGATATGCCGTACTATAAAGTAATCTCGTACCTAAAGCTTCCTGAAAAGCCACCCAAAATTTAGAAGTAAATCTTGGGTCACGATCCGGGACAATACTCATTGGAACACCATGGTACTTCACAATCTTCGAAATGAACAACTCAGCTAATCGCCCCAAAGAATACTTTTCCCTCACTAGAATAAAATGCGTTGACTTAGTAAGCCGATCAACAATCACCCAAATGTCGTCAAAACCATTATGTGTACGCGGAAGCTTGTACACAAAATCCATAGTAATGTTTTCCCATTTCCACTCTAGAACGGGAAGTGGCTGCAACAACCCAAACGGCTTCTTCCTTTCAGCTTTAACTTGCTGGCAAACAGCACACATACTCACATACTCAGCTATCTCCCTCTTCATACCCGACCAATAATAAAATGGTCAAATGGTATAATAAATTTTAGTAGCTCCAGGATGCATAGCATAAGCCGAGATATGCGCTTCATCAAGAATTGCTTTCTTTAAATGTAAATTATTTGGCACAAACATCCTACTCTCCTGCATAAGCATGTCATCCGATTCAAGAACTCTGAGGTCTTTCCTTTTCCCCTGATTCCTAGCTTGAATTATTTCCTGAGTTTCTTCATCAACTATTTGGGCTTCAAGTACACGATCAATTAAAATTGGCCTAACTTGAAAATTAGCAAGTAAGGCCACCTCTTGATCTTTTGCCTCTAACCTCACTCCAGTTGATCTCAAGTCTGCCAGAAGAGGAACACGACTAGCATACAATGCATTAATACGGCCTTGAGATTTCCTGCTAAGTGCATCGGCTACCACATTCGCACAACCAGGGTGATAATCAATCGTGCAGTCATAATCACTAAGCAGTTCCAACCATCTCCGCTGATGAAGATTAAGATCCCTCTGCATGAAAAGATATTGAAAACTCTTATGATCATTAAAGATCTTGCATTTCTCTCCATAAAGATAATGTCTTCACAGCTTAAACGCAAAGATAATGGCCGCTAACTCCAAATCATGCGTATGGTAATTCAACTCATGAGGCTTCAATTGTCGTGAAGCATAAGCAATCACCCTACCATGTTGCATCAACACACATCCCAGACCATTTAAGGAATCATCACTATAGACTTCGAAATCACCATTATCGTCTGGGAGTGCCAAAACAGATGCATAAGTGAGACAATACTTCAACTGCTGGAAACTCTGCTCACAATTATCATCCCACTCAAATTTAACATCTTTCCTCGTTAACCTCGTCAGTGGTAAAGCAATCACGGAAAAATCCTTAACAAACCGTCGGTAATACCCTGCTAAACCAAGGAAACTCCTCACCTTAGTGACGGTTCATGGTTGCTCCCACTTCTCCACTGCTGCTACCTTTTGAGGATCCATCAAAATACCTTGAGCAGAAATGACGTGCCCCAAAAATGCTACTTGATCTAACCAAAACTGGCACTTGCTAAACTTAGCATACAGTTGGTGTTCCCTCAACCTTTTCAACACCAAAGTAAGATGTTGAACATGCTCAGATTTAGACTTAAAGTATACCAGAATATCGTCAATGAAAACAATGACAAACCTATCCAAATACGACTGGAATACTCGGTTCATCAAATCCATAAAAGCAGCCGGTGCATTCGTCAATCCAAATGGCATTACCAGAAACTCGTAATGACCATAACAAGTCCTGAAAGCTGTCTTAGGGACATCCTCCCTACTAATCTTCAACTGATAATATCCAGACCTCAAGTCAATCTTGGAAAATACACAAGCACCTCGAAGCTGATCAAACAAATCATCTATACGCGGCAATGGATAACGGTTTTTAATCATTACCCAATTCAATTGCCGGTAATCAATACAAAGCCTCAAAGTTCCATCTTTCTTCCTTACAAACAACACTGGAGCTCCCCAAGGTGAAGTACTAGGCTGAATAAAACCTTTATCCACTAATTCCTGCAATTGGACTTTCAATTCCCTCAACTCAGCAGGAGTCATACGATAAGGAGTCTAGGATATATGATTAGTACTTGGAAGCAAATCAATGGTGAACTCCACGTCTCAGTCTGGCGGCAAACCAGGTAAATCCTCAGGGAAAACATCAAGAAAATGTCTGACTACCCTTACATCCTCTACACTACTAGGAACAACATCGTTCAACACCACATGAGCTAAGTATCCCTGGCAACCCTTTGATAACAACCTTTTCACTCGCACAACAGAAATAACGACATGTCTCACCCCACTCTGCTCACCCACAAAAGTAACCACAGGTAATCCAGGACGATGGAAGGTAACTATTTTCCCGTAACAATCAATATTGGCACGATTGAAATACAACTAATCCGTGCCCAAAATCACATCAAAGTCAACAATATCTAACGGGATAAGGTCAGCTGGCATAACAACATCCTCCACCATCATTGAACATCCTGGGTACACACGATCAACAATACATCTCTCCCTTCTAGGCATATCAAACTCTAAATCATATCCTAGAGGTGTAGGGTGAAGTTGCGTCACTTAAGCAAAGGTATGAGAAATAACAGAATGTGTAGCACCACAGTCAATTAATACTCTAGCAAAATAATCAAGGATATTTAATGTACCCATGATCAGATCTAGATTATTCTGAGCATCCTGCAGAGAGATATTATGGATATGCCCCTGGGTCTGCTGCCGTCCACCACGACCTCTACTAGTCTAACCACCACGACTCTATGCACTACGCCCCTGACTAGGCTGACCAGACTGTCCTGAAGATCCTACCCTGCTAACAGCAATCTCCCCCTGCTGAGGCTGTCCTCCCTGGTACCATTGAGATCCACTTGCTGGAACTAGAAGATACGGCATATAGCTACCATAATACTAGGGATAAGCACTCTGAGAATACGGATCCTGGGGATACGGATACTGTCCTGGCACATAAGGAACGGCATCACGGGACTACTTCCCGGGCCCGACTCCACTGTAGTACTATATTGTCCACTTTAGACCACATCTGGGTGTGTTTCGTTAGTGTGAGTTCCCAGAAACAAAACCGTGGGGGCGTGGTTAGGGCCCAAAGCGGACAATATTGTGCTACAGTGGAGTCGAGCTTGGGAAATGGTCTCGCCCGGGCCGGGATGTGACAATTACCGCCCAGGCCAGGATATGACAATTTGGTATTAAAGCCTAACCCTGGTTGCGTGTGTGCCGACGAGGACGTCGAGCCCCTAACGAGGGTAGATTGTGACATCCCACATCGCCCAGGGGAGTGATCCTTATATGTATATTCTCATCCTTACCTAGCACGAGGCCTTTTGGGAGCTCACTGGCTTCGGGTTCCGTTGGAACACAGAAGTTAAGCGAGTAGCGCGCGAGAGCATTCCCAGGATGAGTGAGCCATCGGGAAGTTCTCTTGTGAGTTCTCAAAAACAAAACCGTGAGGACGTGGTTGGGGCCCAAAGCGATCCTAGGACCTGTGGGTTATGGGCCCAACATGCTTCTGCTGCGCCTCTCTGATACCAAACTGACACACCCCGACCGAGATCAGAGCATGCTTGCCATCACGTGAGAGTGACGTAACCATGTGCACAATGCTAAAGCTAAGAATAATAATAAAAGTACGAATAAGTAAAAACCAAGCTATACACTTAATAGATAACATACATGTGCAAGCGTAAGTATGATAAATAATAGTCAGAGCACAAAAGACCTAATGCAGTCCAGGGGAACAAACACTAACGAAACACACCCAGAGGTGGTCCTACATTGGTGATAATATGTCAGATATGCTGAGAATCCCTCGAGAGCCACCAAAAAAGCAATTCAAACTAAAACCTGGACGAGCGCAAAACAAAAAGTGTGAGTGGGCAAAAACAAAGCTTTTCAAAACCATTTCATTAACAAAATTCTAACCCCTCGCCGTAAAGCCTGTATAGTTTCCCAGAAAATAGAATATATACACATATAGAAAACATGCTCAGAAATATGCCATGTCGAATGCCTCTACATAAAATGTAAGAAAACCAGGTAATATCAATCCATGCAATGTAATCTGTCAGCCAGAGTCACCTAACGTGACCTGTACGGCTGAATCTAGAGCTCAAATCTCCAACTCACTAACTATACCTGCACACGAGTCTGAACCACCTAAAGTGGTCTGTACGACAGGATTGGGTGTAAATAAGTACGCTCAATTGCTACGATCACGTGAAGACTGGGCGAATAATCGCAGGTCACCTACGAGTCGGAACCACCTACAGTGGTCTGTACGACAGGACTGTGCACCTAACTTGAATCCAAGATGAGCGTGTGGTGTGGGAGGTAAACATCACGTGAATGACTGTGCCCTACTCTGGACGGGAGCACTGACACCGGGGGTGCAGGTTATGAGCTCTCTACGTATCTAACATCACTACTAATCACAACATAAACCATAACTTACCTGGCAATTACCTGTACGTCCGCAGCACCAAACATATATATATGCAACTACTAATGCATAATTAAATAGGCAAACGCAATGCATAATATTTAAAACATATAAACATTTCATTTCATTTTCTGGGAAAATCACAAGTATATAGGTATATACGGAAAACCAAAAGCCCACTCAGTGGTATATAAAAGGGTCGTAACCCCCTTGCCTCTAGTGACTGCACTCGTCCTCGGGATAGGTCTCACCTATATGCAAAACAACTATAAAAATGTTAATTTAACGCACATAACCAAAACTAAGTAATAACTTCTCATACAATGCCCAAATGGGGTGTATGAATTCACCAACATGATCTACTCAACCTCACGAATATCCCTATATTTTTAAAATAATTTTCTGACGTCACACGCACCCCCACGGCCCGGCCAAGGCACAGCCACACTCGTCGCCCACGCGCAGGCACGTGCCTGGCACACTGACGGCGTCAGTTAACGCCGTCAGGAATATTCCGTTAAAACTAACAGATTCCGTTAAAGTTAACCTAACGCCGTTAGGAATATTCCGTCGTCTTCTCTAACCAACCTCCGGCACGGTCGCTGTCGCCGAAAAACTGGAAAAACTTCAAACCTTCGTTTCTCACTCATTTTTCACCCAAATTTCGTGAAATTGGTACCAAAATGAAGCTTACAACTAGAGGAACAAAACCTTACCACTTTCAAGCACTAAAACCAACTTAATCTCATCGGAAAAACTTCACCAAATCCGGCCAAACCTGCAACTCACGATCCTGATGTCCAAAACCTTCAAATGAACCACCCCGAGCTTCCTAAGGAACTCACCAAACTTCCTACAACCCTAAAATTCCCAAAAACACAAGATTTTACGTGTGCATGAACAGTACCCCGAATTGAACATCTCGGGTTCGACGTGAAAATAAAGGTTTCCTTACCTGAAATGGGTATGGTTGAACTCGTATGAACCTTACGAACACAAAGGTATGGTTTTCTTCCTCGATCCGTAACGTTTTCGAGTACTTTGGTTCTTGTCCGTACGTAGGTGATGAAGAAAATGGGGAGAGAGATATACGGGACAGGGCAGAGAATGAGAATGAGTGTGGGTGTGTGTGTGTGGTCCAAAAGCAGCCAACCAAAACCCCAAAACAACCACACAACGAAACAAAAACATTAAGGGCAAAATCGTCATTTTACCCCTACGGTATGAATAATACGAGACGGGCTGTCACAGTAGATACACATATTCAAAGCATAGGTAACCTAGATGCAGTCTAACCAGCTAGGTAAGAATTATACAAGGCACGAAAGAAATCCCTACATTATTTGAAGTCTGTCAAAATCGCCATAGAGTCCTCGTAAGCCACCAACACGAACTTCTAACTAGAACCTAGAGGGACGCAAAACAAAAAAACGTGAGTGGGTAAAAACAAAGCTTTTTAAAACCATTTCACTTTCCGAAAATAATAACCCATCACCGTAAAACCCGTATAATTTCCCAGAAAATAATACATACGTATATAGAAGTCATGCTCGAGAGTAATGAAAACCAAGTTTATGCCATGTCAAGTATCTCAGCAATGAAATAAGTAAGTCAGGTGAAATAAATCAATGTAAAATGATATGTCAGCCGGAGTCACCTAACGTAACTTGTACGGCTGAGCCTATAACTCATCTACCAATTCCTGCACACGAGTCAGAACCACCTAATGTGGTCTATATGACAGGCTAGGTGTAAATAAGTACGCTCAAGTGCTACGATCACGTGAAGGTTGTGCAATAAATTGCAAGTCACCTACGAGTCGGAACCACCTAATGTGGTTCGTACGACAGGCTGGCACCTGTCTTGGATCCAAGGTGAGCGTGTGGTGCAGGAGGTGAACTATCACGTAAAGGCTAAGCATTGGCCTCGGGCGGAGCACGAACACCGGGGTGCAGGATAATGAGCACTAGGCTAAATGAAACCCTTATCAACCAATTCCTGCAACTGGTTTTCATTTCCCTCAACTCAGCAGGAACCATTCGATAAGGACTTAAGGAAATAGGATATGTACCTGGAAGTAAATCAATAGTGAACTCTACTTCTTTATCTGGTGGTAATCCAGGTAAATCGTCCGGGAAAACATTAGGGAAATGTCTGACTACCCGTATATCCTCTACACGGATAGGAGTATCCTCATTCAATACCACATGAGCCAAATAACCCTGACAACCTTTCCTCAATAGCCGCTTAGCCCTCACGGCAGAAATGATGCCGTGTTTTAATAAGCCGCATTTTAAATAGTCTAACATAAGCCAACATGACACGAGAAAGAAATAATCTCAGCTTATTAAGTTTTTTTACTCTATGTTTGATGCAGGCTAAGATTAGTGTTTTTTTTTTGTATTATTAGTACTAAGATGATGAAAGATAAATTGATTGTTACCTCGTCATTCTCAAATTTGAACCTAAAACATTTTATTTACAAATAAAAGTTTTCAGTTTTTTTATTAACTATTCTTAATCCGATCAATTAAACGCCCCTTGTGTTCTATTAATTTTCACTATTTTTTGTTCCTTATTCTTTCACTTTGATTCCAAAATTAAGAGTAACTCAAATTTATTTATTTATTTTCTATTAATAATAATTACTAACTTTGCTTCCTTAATTTGGTAAATTGGGAACATGGGGCGCGATATCCTGTCTTGACGTTAAGGGTAAGCAGCATGTCACTTTTGCTTTTGTCGCATCAAATCACGCCCACGGTCCACATATTTTCCATAATTACATATATCAAATTTTATGGAATTTATCCTGTTTTGGAATTGACAGTTCGTTCGCACACCAAAATATCATTTTTTTATGCTTTCCTAATACGTCCCTTTTGGCAGAGGTGGGAACATCCATCAGATCCTTCTTTTTTTTGAAGATCTTGGAAATTCGTAAATCGTGTAAGTTCATTATATATTATGCATTTATTTTTTATCAAGTACTATTTGTGTTGAATTTTAAATAAAAAAAATTAAAATGATTTCTAACTGCACGATGTACGATAAACAAACATAATTCACGGATTATCAGGATCTTTCAAAGAAAATCCGACGAGGATCCAGATTTGTGGGAACACACCCCCCCCCCTTTTTTTAGTACAATGATATATTTTACACCAAGAAAAGGGGGGAGTTTGGCTAAGTCACACAATGGGCAACCTAATTTGGTATCAAATTTGTCATCTACAAGATTCGAACCTAAGACCTCTCACTTACAAGTGAAGAGAAATACCACTAGACCGTATTACTGAGTGGCTTTTAGGGAACACACCCCCTTAAAATTTTGAAAATAATATTACAACGAGAGAGTGTAAAATTATCACTAAAATTTTTTTGGAAAGACCTTCAGACAATTATTTGCCACGGAAAAGACAGTTATATCTTTATCAACTGTTTCTCGATAATTATTGGAAGAAAAACGTAGAAAAGAAATGGAAGCAACTAATACCATTACCTCACTGTGAAGCTTTGAAAAATTAAAATTATCTTGTGTTTAGTATAAATATATTGCCCAAAATTTTATTTTGGTTATCTTTCTTTAGTTTTGTTACAAAGTTAATTTGATCTTTTCAGCCTATTTTTGTTGACAAAGAGAGATTTGTTATATGTAGTTTAGATAAGTAGCTATCAGGATATCTCGACTGACGATGAGACAGGCGTTTGAATGGTTAGATTATGCCTGTCTCGAATGGTTAGATTATTATAAAATTTAGCCACCTAATGTAGCAATATATTGTAAAAGTTTAAAATGTTAAGGTGACTTCCTTTCCTATCGCCACGAGCCCAAAGGAAGACTCGTCCAAAGGAAGAAAGGCCAATGTCTGACAAGATTGAGAAGGACGACCCCAAGCGCTCTAAGCGATTGCTTGGTAGTTTGGATTGTTGTCATGAAGGAAGTCGAAAGCTTCCTCGTAAAGTATTTTTCGATAGTTAGGAACAAGTTGGGACCCTAACAACTTTATAGCACAAAATCCTAGGGACACAGGGACAAACCTACTTAAACATCAACTCCAGGCCACATGACGACTATCGAAGAGAACAGAAGTTTGTGAGCATGCAACTAGACTTGGACGGATGTCACTTTGCTCCCACACGTCGGCTAAAGAATGGAGGGGCAGCCAACAAGTCAAGTATATGTGTTCTACATATTAGATGTAAAGGTTGAAAGAGTCGAGCCCAGGGACTTGGGTCATGGAGGGTTTATATAAGGAAGATGAGTACTCCTTAAAAAGGGTTGGGACAAGTTTAGAGAGAAATGTGTGAAAGCTGAGTGCTATTTGTAATCCACTGTGTTCACATGGTCGTACCAATAGGGGTGCACTCATGGAGTCGAGTTCTATAATATCGAAGAAAACCAGAAGCAAATTTTGTCTCCTTAATATTGTCCGTTTGTTGACGTGACAAACTTACAGGACCTACAAATAAAAGAGGATCTGGTTTGGATCTCTTCCATCAAAGACTC
Organism: Pyrus communis; assembly: GCF_041283825.1. Taxonomy (NCBI): domain Eukaryota; kingdom Viridiplantae; phylum Streptophyta; class Magnoliopsida; order Rosales; family Rosaceae; genus Pyrus; species Pyrus communis. The sequence goes on along the minus strand of NC_142569.1, from coordinate 31,903,602 downwards.
AGGAACAAGTGTTTCGGGCCGTTGAAATTTGATTCAACGGTTACAATTATTATAACTTTTAGAGGGGTCCCCTGTTTGTAACCGTTAGATCAAATTTCAACGGCCCAAATCACTTGATCCTAGACCTTTGATGAGAGAGATCCGGACCGGATCCTCTTCCACAAATATGTGATTGAATGCCACTGTTTCCTCAGAAAAATATGTTATTAAAAAGTTGTTAAGCCTAGAACAAAGGCAATAATAGTCCAAATGAAGAATGGGCCAGACTGAATTTGGGCCAAGAAAACCCATCTAAATGTCCACGTTTGCACAAGGAAGGCGGGGAAACCGAAAATCGGTAAGGCAAGTATTTCTCCAGGCTTTGTAGCAGAGCAAATGAGTGCATTCCGTGTTCGACAAGAGTGGTAGAGAGAGAGAGAGAGAGAGGGTCTCAAATCCATTACGAAAGCAAAAGATGGCATCTTCGAGCCGGAGAGACGACGGGGATTCTCCACTTCCGGCGAAAGTTCCAACCTTTTTCAAGATTGTTTTGGACAAAGCTCTTCGAGATGGCAGGCTTGTAAGTTAATTTTCGCTCACGCACTCACTCTGTGTCCCTTCATCTTCTTCTTTCAGCTTGCATGCGATGTCCTTCAAAGTTTAAACTCTCTTGTGCTTGGATTTTTAATGTAAAAAAAATAGAAAGATAAAGGAAATCCTGGGTGGCCCTTTAATTCTTGATTAAATTTTTATGAACTTTTGTTTGCTAATTAATTTCTTGAAAAATATTTACTTGTGCTTATTTCCCTTTCTGCATGTCAAGAATTTATACAAAAATATTGTTATAAATCTCTCTGACTCTCTGACTCATTTGGCGGTTTGGTTTTTGGTATTTTTGGAAATGGCTTTGTAAATCTCAAGTTTAATTAACTTGTTAATCTGTTAAAATCTTGTGGATTTAACCTTTTTTGTTCAACCCATCCTTCCTTGACATTCAAAGCAGATGAAGTATTTTCCGGTCCTTATATCTTTTAATTTGTTTTCTTCTGTTACAAGTGATTAGATTAATGCCTTTGAACTTTATGTTTCAACTTGATTATTAAGCCACACTCTCGGTTTCTTTGCAACAATGTTTATCTGCATGCACATCTTAATTTTGAGGAGGAATTAATTACAGGAAATTCCACCGGCGTTTGTAATGAAGAATGAAGATTGTCCGCCAGATTCCGTGTTCCTCAAGGATCCAACGGGGCGAGTTTGGCGAATAGAATTGACAAGGAGATGTGGCAAGGTGTGGTTGCAACAGGGCTGGTCAGAATTTGCAAAATTTTACTCCCTGAACCATGGATACTTGTTGATGTTTAGCCATGAAGGTGGTTTTCTGCATTTCCTAGTGCGCATTTTTCGAAGGAATACGTTGGAGATTGATTATCCAATCAGTTCAAGCCATGATGGGGTGCCCAAGTTATGTGGGGGATTCCAGCTGCCGAAGAATGAAGAACATGGAGATAATGTTTTTGTCAAAATCTTGGATTCGCCTCGCCCAAAAACAAGAAGCCGTGGGGGCATGTATACGGATGAGGAAAAAACTACGAGGTTAAGTGATAGAGCCTTTTCGAGAGCTGTGAGTTTCAAATCTAGCAATCCGTTTCTCGTGGTCAAAATGCAGCCATCATACATAGCAAGTCAGCTGGTAAGCTTCCTCGACGTTTGTTCAATCCCAGTTCATATTAAAGTACGAATTAGGGAATGAAACAGCTTAAGGAGCAACATCACATAATTTCTCAGCATAAATAATAACCCCTTTTGGGTTTGTTTTTATATTTGTTTGTAATGTTTGCAGAGACTATCTGTACCGTTTGTCAAGCAACATGTCTGTGCAAGAGGCATTTGCGACATGAACCTAGAGATATCGAGCAGGAGAAGTTGGCCTGTCAAGTGCCGCGTCGGGGTATACAGGAGAAAACAATATGCAAGAGTCTATGACGGTTGGAAAGCATTTGTGCGAGAGAATCGTGTTGAAGTAGGGGATGCTTGTGTGTTTGAGTTGATCAACAAGGGTCGCACTCGTAATGCTACATTCAAGGTTGGCATATACCGAGCTTAAGACACAGAGCTTATAGCCTTTGTGTCGATGCTGTTCAGTTCAGTGTGGAAAATTAACAAACTCTGTTAAGTAATTTTTACTTTACTCGTATCGAATTTCAGATTTCATCAAATTCTTCCTTATCATTCGCCATACACAAGAGAACACAAGAGGACTTTCATGGCATGGGCTACAAGTGGGCTGGGACAACGCTTCTAAGTAAACAACCGCGACAAAATGATGGACAAATCAACCATACATCATCACCGGTAATGAACAAGCTAATATCTTCTAATACATGATAAATTCCAATATCCGCGAATCACAGTAAGCAGAAAGATAATAAATCAGGCTACCCCTCGTGACAAAACCAAAAGCAAAACGAAAAGGAAAACCCCTTTGTGAAGGCGAAGCAAAGCAATCACAAAGTTGCGTATCGGGAAATAAACACATATTCAGGTGCATGTTAAAACAGGGAAGATGCTGTAGAAAGGCTTTCATCCTTCGACCATTGTGGCAACACCCGCCCACTTTCTGAATCTATTGCATCATCAGGCGGAAGCCTTTGCGTCATGCTCTGCACTCGCAAGAGGTTTGGCGTCAGATTCTCCAGCAGCGGATGGTGGTTGGTCAACACTTTCATCCTCTGTGTCACTATCATCATTCTCTGCTAGTAGCACAAGACAGTTAAATTAAATGTCACTAATAAATGGTACGCTAATCTGCAGTTATCGGTCCAGTTCCAACCAGAAGAAAAATCATGAAACTGGAATGGATTATAGATTGTGAAACTCACCATCAAACTTGCCAAGTGCGTCAGCATTCGAGCCATCGCCACCCATGTTCAACTTCTGAAATAAAAGAACACAAGCAATTGTTTTACTTAATGAATAATTTAATATATATCCTGTAGTCGGGGTGATCGTATATTATCTTCTAGTTCAGTATAAATAAATCAATAGTAAGGTGATGGTATGAATACTTACAGACAAATCAAAGTCCCCAAAGTTCATATTGTTTCCAAGTCCCCCAAAGTTCATATTGTTTCCGAGTCCTCCAAAGTCCATATTGTTTCCAAGTCCCCCAAAGTCCATATTGTTTCCAAACCCACCTGGACCTGGAAACCAAAATTACAGCCAAAAGCATCCGGTTAAAATTCCTCAAGGCAACTATGACAATACGGAAAGAGATTTAAGAAGGATTGGAGAAACACTCACCGCCTTCGTCACTTTTAACTTCTTCAGGCTCCTCATCTTCATCAACCCATTTATCCCAATCTACTTTCAGAAAGATAGGAGCTTTTCCCTGCTGTTTTATCAACCTGCTCCACCACTTATCCTCAGCTTTTTTTACTAGGTAACAGATATTTCTCAAGCCAACAGTAGTCTTGGTCTCCTGCAAGTAAAAGAATATGTTAGTCCCATAACTGATGCCAGTACGATATCCTAGTAAAATGAAATAAACCCATGACGGTTATGGTGAGAAACTAACATTTACATCTATCTTGTCATAGAGATCAAGGTCAACTTCATAAGGTGTCTTCTCTGGTCCGGTAGTAGCAGAGAACAAAAACTTTCCTTCAGGCTCCAGTTTAAGCTTTACATCCTGGGCATCCGGCAAGTCAATAGTTATGTAGACCATATCAGACCTCTGGGCCCATTTCACATTAGGATGTCGGCTGAAATGTACATGTTCAAATGAAAATTAGTAAAGATTAAAGTACAAAACAATTGAGGTAAATCATATACTCCAGAACAAACAAAATTTAGAAGTACGAACTTAAAATATTATCCATCATGCTAGCCACTTTTTATAGCACAATTACTTCCACCTTTCTCATATCATATTTTTCTTTTTCATTTCTGCAATCAGTATCGCCCAATCTTTGAAACTTTCATTGATTGCATGCTAGAGTGTAAAGCCTACAAATGTCAGGCAGGCAGGCTGCTATACCGTGGACGGTAAGACCCAAAATTCCATCTTACCCGCCAATTGCTAAATGTTAAATTTCTTGAACTACACAACCTATGCCAAATACCCAAACAGGTAAAGAACACTGGACACTCGTTGTACCCAATCTACATATATCCCAGGACCAAGAAAGTTATAAGGAAACAAAATGAAACCCCACAGCAGGGATCGAACACTATGAAACTAGAACTCGAGTACCATATAAGACTAATCAGACTGGCATTCATCTAATTGTTAAAAATCCTACACTAATCAAACATTCCTGTACAAATATCGAGCTTCATTGGCACGCTGTCAATTATAAAATGCTCAAGCAGTTTTTATTCGAGCACGTAGTTGCAGTTTGCACAATTATTACATCATGAAAAAACAGAAAAAGAAAATGGAAACAGGAAGCTTAGCAAAAATGGGAATAGATAAAATAAAGCCGGAAAATAAAGACCGAGCAATATCTCATTAAATCCCTGTTTGGTCGTAGAGAAAAGAAAATATAGAAAATAAGAGAATAAATTTCCATTAAAACACTCAGCTAAATCAAAGAACATGTTATTTCCAGGAAAATGAAAAACAAATCATTCCGAATTAAAACCCTAAACCTCTACAGAACTCAATTCACAAACCAAGCCGTCTAGGCAGATTCGAGTCTCCATACTCACAGATAACTCATTTTCCTTCACTTTCTCAGCAACCAAACAGAAAACAATCGAAAGGTAATAAAAAAATATAGAAATAAAATTCGAAAACCTAACTCAAACCCTATGCTTCTTATGAAATCTCAAATAACAAAAGATAAATATCAGAAGTAAATGTAAATTCAAATAAAACGGGAGCTGAGAGCAACACCTCATATCGGCGTATTGATCCTTGCTCGCAGAAACAGGGTTTACTTCGTACTGAGGAAAGAGAGGGGAGAGAGAGTGAGAGAGAGAGAGAGGCTTATAAAGGAAAGGAAAGGGCTTTTAGTGTTATTTATAGATTTACGGAGGGTAAAATGTGAAAATGCACGTTAAAAGGTAAGTCCGGCCGTACTTTTTCTATGGTGGGGTCTTAGATTTAGATGCTGCCGTGTGATTCCAAACTTGGGTAGGTTGTTTTGGGAGGGATTCTTCCTTTTCTTTTTTGGTCGAAAATAGAAAAATGATAAATTAGGTTGTCACTTTTTATTTTACATGTTATTTTAATAGATTAGGTGTTAAGTTTTTAGTCATACATTACGGGCTTTAAAATTTTTGTTTCTTAAATTATTGCGATAGTCTTTCATCTCTACTCTTTAGGGCTGGGCGTGGTTCGGTTTGGTACAATTTTGAGTGAAACCAAAACTGCAAGTTTTTACGGTTTGGTTCGGTGCGATTTTGAGGCTAAAACCGAAATGAAACCAAATCATTTTGTTCGGTTCGGTTTCGTTTTAAACGGTTTTGGTTTGGTTTCATTGTTTGAAAAAACTATTATGGTTACCTAGTTATATCTCATTTTATCCAATTCAATAAAAAAGTTTTGGTGTTTAAACTTTTGACATTAAAAACAAGTCCTTCGATAGCCCAAATGTAGCATTATTTATTGGAGTCAGCAACCAAGCATGCAATACACATTCAATCTAGTTCACATCATGATGTAGGGATTAGTGTTCTAAAAAGCGGCATAGGCGCTGAATGATGGTTGTCCGGTAGGATTTAGAGCAAATCATTTACAAAATTGATGAGGAGCTAGTCGGCCGACTAGACGCTCGCTAGGCACTCTAGGCGGTCTGCGGTGCTAGGCGGCATGTCTAGGCGGATTGATACTGGTCTTCTTCCATCGCCAGCGCCTCTGCAACTCTGGTCTTTTGTTCCATGCCCTCTCGTCTTAGGCAGACTCGCATCTGCAAATCAACTCTCTGGATACTAGACTCGACGAAGAAGGGCACTTATAGATAAAAATATAAGAAGTATATGTGAGTGATGAGGAAGAGAAAATGGAAAACAACCCAGATTGAAGAAGAAGAAGATGTGCGAGAGAGGACGAAGATGTGCAAGAAAGAGATCCACTTTATTGTATTTACAGTTCGTTCACCACTATGCCATATCATTAATCATTAAATAATAGAATTGATTTCTTTAATCTGTTCTCTACTATTACATCATTATGTTGAATTGATTTCTTTACATCATTATTCCAATACTATATCACTTCTTTTAAAATATCTTAAATTACTATTTTATCTCTATTATTCTATTTTAAAACCCTAAAACAGGGAGAAGAATTTCTTCATTTTTGAAAACTTCACATTTTTCACTTTCTCACTTTATATATATATAACTAATATCACTATTCTTTTATTATCTTATCCATGAATTTCATACAAGTATAATTTTTTATTATTAAGGACAATATTGTAAATTCATCTTCTAGGGATAATACTTAGAGGCTAAGGAAAACTGTTAGTTTGTTATGATTAGTTTTCTCTTAGTTAGAAAGTTGTTGTGATTTTGACACACCCCAAACCAAAATTTGGGGCGTGCTGGCCGTCACGTGAGGGTGACGAACCAAAATATTGTAAATCCTCATCTCCTCCCTCTTTCACAGCCTTCTTAGATGTTGATTGGGCAGGTTGTTTGTTAGATAGGCGATCTACTGGAGGTTATTGCATCTATCTGGGAACCTCACTTATAAGTTGGAGTGCTAAAAAGCAACTAATTGTTGCTCGTTCCTCAACAGAGGCAAAATATCAATCCCTTGCCAGCACTACCTCTGAAATCACTTGGATTTGTAAATTGCTTACTGATATTGGGTATTGTTTACCTTGCTCTCCCTAACTTTGGTGTGACAATGTCTCTGCTATGTCCCTTGATAAGAATCCTGTTTTTCATGCTTGGACAAAACATGTAGAGATTGATTATCACTACATCTGCGAAAAGGTCTTGGCACAGCAAGTCTCTCTTCACTTCATCTGCACACAAGACCAAGTGGCTAATATATGTACCAAATCTTTATCCTAAACCAGATTTCTATTCCTCCGAGACAAACTTCCACTTCGAGTTCTCCAGTTTCGTTTGAGGGGGGATATTAAGGGATAACACTTAGAGGCTAAGGAAAACTGTTAGTTTGTTATGATTAGTTTTCTCTTAGTTAGAAAGTTGTTGTGATTTAGTTAGCCTCACAACTTATATATATATACTCAGATTGTAATCTTATTCTAGTGTGAAATGAAAATATAATTTCCAAACATGGTATTATAGCAGTTTTCTCTTAGCCTCTAAGTATTATCCCTAGAAGATGAATTTACAATATTGTCCTTAATATTTATGATATGCACTTAATTACAAGATATACAAGAAATTTACCTAAATCTGCCTAGGCGCCAGCTTATCGCCCGATTAGTGCCTAGCATTTTTTAGAACCTTGGCAAGGATTGAAATCAACATGTATCCCTAAGTAATGTGAACATCTCCTTAATCAAGGGGGCGGATTCAATTCGTGTAGGTGTGTGTAATTGTGTATACTGGGCAGAAACCTATCTAGTATCTACCCATTATTCGCATGTTATATAAAAATTGGAAGAAAATGAAATTTCAAGGCATGGCCATTCCAGTAAGCAACAAGCCTAATTAATACTTAATCTGCTAAATTTAATACTTAAATCTAATAAAAAGTGGATTATATCGACTAATCTAGGAACAGATATGACATTTTGTCTTTTTTTTTTCTTTTTTTTTTTTGTAGAACCCGTGAACTTGAATCATATTCAATTTTACTCTAATTTATCAGGTTTATATGTATGAATAATTTATTTACCAATCAACAACATTCTGACATTATGATGATCATGAACGAAGAAAATTTGAAGACTAACCAACGAAAAACCAAATCCCCTTTTGACTCAAAACCCAACCCTGAACTCTAGAGGCTAGGAGCTTTAATGAAGGGGAGGCCGAGAGAGAGAGTTGGAAGCTTAGATGAATAAAGTTGAGCAATACAGACTAGAAGAAAGAAAAGACAGAGATTATGTGGAAATATTATGATGAGGTTGAGTCCATAATAAATGTATGGACTCAATGAAATAACCAATTAGAATTGAACATTTAATAAAGTTATGTGGTTTCGGTTTAGGTGTGGTTTTCAAAAGCCAAAACCAAAACCAAACCATTTCTTACTTTGCGATTCAGTTTCAAAACCGCAAAACCAAACCATTCGGTGGGTTCGATTTGGTTCGTGTTTCGGTTTCGGTTTTCGGTTTCAAGTGCCCACCCCTACTACTCTTTAGGTTTTATAGGTTATGTGAGAATTCAACCATCATCCCCGGAGGCATGCGAACTAGAGTTCAACGGTCCCTTAATAATAAATTTAAATAAATAAGAGTGTCCGGGTCCTTGAAATTTACCCCATGTATTGGGTGGTCTTGCATGCATTTTCTTTCTCGCTCTCACAAACAAAATAGAGTAAACTGCTAATTTAGTATTTGAATTATCATCTTACTGAAAATTAGGTTCCTAAACTATTTTTTAGAAAAATCAATTCTTGAATTATAAAAATCTGTCAATTACGTCCCTAATATTATATTCGAAACTATTATATTCAATTTTTCGTCAATGGTTAAGTTTCCTTACTTGCATGTGATACATATTGGAGGGTAGATTGGTAATTTTTCATAAAAAATAGAGTATGAAGTTAACTTTGTAGGGTAAATTAAACATTATATTCGTAACATATATGAAAATTTAAGGGCTTATAGGTGAGAAAATGACAGTATTACACTCTAGAGTGTGTCAAGTGACTTAAGTTGACGAAAAATTAAATAAAATAGCTTTGAATATAATAGTATGGAATGAGTTTTTTTAAATAAATTAGCAATTTTTAATGAATTTAAGGACTTATTTAACTAAAAAAAAAAAAAAAAAGGAATTTTGGGATCTAATTTCCACGGAGGTGAGAGTTCAGGTACTAAATCGGTAATTCACCCAACAAAATATTTCTACATCAACATGAAATGTAAGTCATGTAGAATGAGCTTTTCTTGGTTTTCATGTTTAGGGTTTAGACTCTTTATCAAAGAATTATCGATTGTTTCTTTCAAAAGCAATGTTATTACATGTCTTGTTGGTTGGAAGACTTTTTTATTAACAAATTTTAAATGTATGTAGAATATAAATTTTTTGCCGAAAAGTGTAAATAAAAATGTAAACTCACAATTTTTTTTTTAAATTGGAGTAATTTCACATTCTTTTTCGTTCTTTTTATTTTAGAAATTTAGAAGGTGACTCCGTCAATTGAAACGAGAAAAATAAATAAAATCTCGAATGAGAAAAGCTTAGCTCTTTAAAATTGATGAGGAGTTACTCCTAAAGATACTTTGTGACTAGTTCACAAAACTCTGTACTTATGTTTGAAATCGTTCATATTATAAAATAAAATAAAAACGTAGATACGAAAGGCCAGCCGACTCGAGTGTCATGGGCATGGGAACATGGCAAACTCGGAGTCCTTGTTACAGAAGTGCACCTCCCTCGCGCGCATCAAACAGCTCCAAGCCCACCTTCTAACCAGTGGCAAATTCCAATTCTACCCCTCCCTCACCGCCAAACTTCTCGAGCGCTGCGCCCTTTCCCCCGTCGCCAACCTCCCTTACGCCACGGCCCTCTTCCACCACCTCCAAAACCCTTCCACCAATCAATGGAACGCCGTCTTTCGACGCCTCGCCCAGAGCCCCCAACCCACGCAAGGTATCGCATGGTACAAGACCATGTCCCAAGCTTCCCAGAAGGTCGACGCCCTCACGTGCTCCTTCGTTCTAAAGGCGTGCGCACGTGCGTTGGCTTTCACTGAGGCAATGCAGATTCACTCCCAAATTGTAAAGTTCGGGTTTGGAGCCGACGTGCTGCTGCGAACCACTTTGCTGGACGTTTATGCGAAAGTGGGCGATTTGGAGTTTGCACTGAAGGTGTTTGATGAATTGGGTCAGAGGGATACTGCTTGTTGGAATGTTTTAATTTCTGGGTTGGCTCAGGGGAATCGACCCACTGAAGCTATAGCTTTGTTTCAAAGAATGAGCGAGGAAAAGGATTTGAAGCCTAATGAAGTCACGGTTCTCGGTGCGCTCTCCACCTGTTCGCAATTGGGTGCACTCAAAAGAGGAGAAAAAGTACATGCCTATATAATGGATGAGAAGCTTGATATGCACGTCATTGTTTCCAATGCAGTTATTTGATATGTAGGTAAAATGCGGCTTTGAGGACAAAGCGTATTGGGTGTTTGAGAATATGAAATGTGGGAAGAATTTAATAACTTGGAATACGATGATTATGGCGTTTGCTATGCATGGAAATGGTGATAAAGCACTTGAGCTTTTCGGACATATGGATAAAAGCGGGGTGTGCCCAGATGCAGTTCCGTATCTTGCTGCTTTGTGTTCCTGCAACCATGCCGGACTGGTGGAAGATGGGGTTAGGTTATTTAATTTAATGGCGGGGCATGATGTTGCCCTAATGTTAAGCATTATGGGACTGTGGTTGATTTGCTGGGACGAGCTGGGCGAATCCAAGAGGCTTATGAGATCATAAATTATATGCCTATGATTCCTGATGTGGTACTCTGGCAAACTTTACTTGGTGCTAGCAAGACTTATAGGAATGTGGAGATGGCAGAACTGGCTTCTCAGAAACTGATTGAGATGGGGTCTGAGGGTTGTGGTGATTTTGTGTTGTTATTACGCATCTCAAGAGAGATGGGACGATGCAGGCAGGGTGGGGGAGGTCATGAAGAGAAGAGATGTGTGAAGAAGATACCGGGTTTTGGTTACATAGAAGTGGAAGGTGTGATACACAAGTTCGTGAATGGTGATCAGTGCCATGATAATCGGCGTGAGATTTAAGCAAAGCTAGATGAGATCGTGTTCAGGATTAAAGCCTATAGATGTGCGGCCAAGACCAATAATGTGCTGCATGATATAGGGGAGGAGGAAAAAGAAAATGCATTGAGTTATCACTGCGAGAAGGCTTTTGGTTTGATTAGTACCAGTGAGGGGACACCAATTCAAGTGATTAAGAACCTAAGAATATGTGACGATTGCCATGTTGTGATCAAAATTATTTCGAAGGTTTATAGCAGGGAAATAATTGTGAGGGATCAAGCTCGGTTTCATAGATTTGAAGAAGGATTATGCTCTTGCAGAGATTATTGGTGACATGCATGATTCGTATGAGCTAAATTGGAGATCCCGAAAGTGATTTCCAGTTAATTTGAAGAGGCATTTTGAAAGAACACATCCCTTCTCTGGCGTTTTGATACTGTTCCAGTGACAGTCAGTAATTTTCAATTTGTTTTAGTCCAAATCAATCATTAGTTGTACACTTAATTCCCAAGGATTCAGGGAAGATAAGTTTGAATGGACTGCCACTGCCGTTAAGCCTTCTTAGTGGCCTTGTAGCTCATACGTGCCCACCGTATTGCATGGTCTAGTAAAAATGCAAGCTCACCAGCATATGCTTTCAGGTGTAGAAGAATGAGATTGAAGGGTTTGAAGCCTCTCTGATGCCACGTCTGGACGTTTGCAGTTGGTTACAGTAAGTCTCAATTGGAAGCGTATGCCTGAATAAAAACGGGAGGGTGCCTACCAGTGTCTTCAAGAATTTGTTTAGGTTGAAGAACCATGTGTCTCCGGTGACAATGAAGTGTAGCGTCGCACAGCATTGGTGCTGGTGTATTTTTCCTAGTGTGCCAAAAGACCGTGATTCGGATTTATGCGTGGGTTTTCTGGCTCGGATCAGATTCGGGTGTAACTGTGTAAGTTTAGTTCAATGGTTTGGGTTATTGCAACGCCCCAAACCGGGTTATTGCACAGCATTAGTTCAATGATTAGGGCGTAACTGGGTGTAACTGTGTAAGGGCTGGTTTGGTATTGCTGTGCTTTGAAAGAAAGTTCATTCTGCTGTGCTGTGAGAATAAAAGCTGGTTTAGTATTGCTGTGCTTTGAAAAAAAGCTACTTCTGCTGTGGTGTAAGAATAATAAAGCAGCAGAGTGTTTGGTAAACTTGTTTGTAAAAGTGTTTTTGAAAAAAAAAAAGCAGTATTAGAGTGTTTGGTAAACTTTTATGTAAAACAGATGTGAAAAAAAGCCGGTTTTACAAAGCTGGGTTTTGCAGCTTCTTGTTTTTGGCTTTTTTTCATCCAAAACTGTGAAAAAAAACTGAAGCTATGAAATAAAATTTGGTAAACTTTTTTGTAAAAGTGCTTTTGAAAAAAAATAAGCAGTATTATAGTGTTTGGTAAACTTTTATGTAAAATAGATGTGAAAAAAAGTTGGTTTTTCAAAGCTGGGTTTTGCAGCTTCTTGTTTTTTGCTTTTTTTCACCCAAAACTGTGAAAAAAAAGCTGAAGTTGAATGTTTACCAAACACAAAAACAGCTTCCAATTTTTTTTTATACCAGCTTTTTTCAGAATCACCTCAGTACCAAACCAGACCTAAGTTTAGTTGATGAATTTCGTTTAACCAGGTTGAGTATTGAGGCTTACCAGATTTTGTATGATGGCATGAAGTCATGGCGGATGTAATTGCTGTAAAGACGGTACCACTTTAGGATCGCGGTCAAGAAAGACCAGAACTGTTTAACGTACCTTGAGGCTTCAGTTCAGTCTGGTAACATAACGCAATGAAATTGTCCGAAAATATAGCGAGTGCGTCTCATTTCTGAAATAGTAAAGAAGAATTATGCAATCAAGCTAAACTTCAGATCGTGTTTGTTTGTTTAATTGAATTCTTTGAAGACAAATGTAATATTTTCACGCCGCATACAAACAGGTGTACATCAAGCAGGTCTGGACAGGCCTATGATGCCCCTTAACACTAGTGTTGCATAACCATGAACAAAATATGCTACAAATTGGACAGTCCAGAATCTCACAATCACAATGCACAAGGCAGGTTGGTGGAATTAACACAACCAAGCAAAGAGAAAATTACTGACAACCAAAACAGGACCAACTCGAACGACAAAACCCTCCTGCTAGAGCCTAGAATATAGCCTCGATATCATGATTCTAATTCAGATTTCCATGAATGACCGACGCCTCAGCAATATAATTTTGTGGCGTGGAGTGAGCTTGAATTAGTAGACTGCCGTTGTTCAAGTCAACTAGTCTTTCATTTCCTTCATTGCCCTCGCCTCAAACCCCCCTTCCGGTCTCTTGACAAGATTATACGGCATGTAGGTGCCAAAAAGTTTATCCCATATCGGGAAGAAGGGCTGGGAGTAGTTGTACTTCAGGCCTTGAAGTTGATGGTGTATGTCATGATAAGCAGTGTTGTTCTGGAATAAAAGATGGAATATATTACCAGGCAACCAAAGCCCACAGTGATCATCAACAGTTTTAATCACGGCAAAGCAGAAGAATATAACAGCCGTTCGTGCTGTCATCCCTGAGACTAGAAACGAGAGTGCCCCACCAAAAGTGTCGAGCAAGAGACCCTCAAGTGGGTGATTATAAAGGGCTCCAATTGCATAGGGAACAACGAGTCTGTGGTGCTGAGAGTGGACATGGCGGTACAAAAACTTGTTCTGATGCATGTAACGGTGCACAAAGAACTGCCATGTGTCCATTACTAGCATTGCGATAACAATCTGGACAATCTGCACAGGTATCGAGGGCTGAATTGTGATCCCCGAGGTATTCGCCTTCGAGGTCAACTGTAGCAAAAATGCATGAACTTATTTAGTCAGGATAATAGTTGAGAAAGGACCTTCCAAATTGGACACATAGAGGACCTAACAGTTCACTACAACATTGAAATGAAATCAAAACAAGCTGAGGTAAAGTTAGGAAGACAGAAAATTGGTAAGAAATGTATTGGTCTGACCCATCATTGGGGCGAAATAGACATTCTTACAATAAAGACCTACTATGAGTCATAGATCATAATGAAATATGAATTGGTTAACGTAAAATTGCCAATGCTACATCACTTGTCCAAATTGTACATAAAGGTAAACCATACACCTAATGTAAGGCAGTAAAACTACTCAACTAACACCATGGTGCCTCAGGTGTGCCCCTTTTATAGAGGAGAAAAATGACCTATGAGACCTACCCCGTTAGGAACAGAGCTAGGCTAGACTCTAAATTATCTATTCGCTTCTTGTTGAACCCAACAGGATCCTCTCCAGAACCTTTTGGTGAGGATCCTAGGGATCCGTAAATCATGTCCGTTCATCGTACATCGTGCGGTCAATTGTTGTCAGGTACTGTTTGTATTTAATTTTAAATAAAAATATTTTAAAATAATTTCTGACCGACGGATCCCCGGATCCTCACAAAGAGGATCCGGATTCTTGTTGAACTATCTTCTTTGATGCAAAATTTGTACTCAACCTGACATGTAATACTGTATCCTAATTAACAAACCAAACTGACTTTGGAATTACACACCATATTTCTAAATATGGTACACAGTAACTTTATTATACAATTACATAGAAGCTAACATATTTTAAAACATGCATCACAGCATCATGTGTCTACTTTTACGGAAACAACAAAACACCAGCAAAGTGCCTAAAGGACTATAGTTATCTCCAGAAAGCATTGACATTCTATGAGATCAAGCAAAAAATGATAGACAAGCTACCCTATAGGCACATGTAAGCGAACAGATAACAGTCATCACAAACCAAAGCATATGAGTACACCAAAGTCTTCAATAGCATATGATAAAGCTCATAACAAACAATCAATCCAACCAGCTAACTAAATAAGGATGAATAATTATTAAGAGAAACTGCTACATTATATATCGATCATCATTCACATTGAAACAATAAATGACATTACTCACTTTGTACTCCGCACATCAATGTTGTTCAGATCTTAAGACGAATCTTATAACCTAGATCTAACATCTCAAAACATGCATCACATCTCCATTTGTCTACTTTTACGAATATCACAATGTACTAGCAAAGTGCCTAAGGACTATATTTATCTCCAGAAAAAGCCTGGAATTTGTAATCTTCAGAGTAACCCTGTTCTCTATATGGACAAAAAGTGACAGTGGCACCATGATGCAAGGTAACATGCCATCCTTCTGCATGGCAGCATTAACAAGAAGGAACCAAGCAAGATTGATGGTATATAGGACAGATGACCACTTATTTACAGTTCAAATTCCCAAGTTAGATATCGACATGAGAACATAAATTCGTACATCAAATTAGCTTGACCTAGGAATTGTTATGAACTCAAAAAAAGCCTCACATGAAAACATGTTTAGGAAAATTTAAAGGAGCATCCTTTCAGAGCGTACTCAACTTTTTTAAGTTTCTCTTCCATGTTTCAGTGTTTCATGACTAAAATCGTAGAATTAACAGATCTCTTCAGTAGTCTCATTTGGTAGGTATGGAAGGCAGCTGGTGTTTAAAGCCACCCATTGTCTAAGGTTTAATCATTTATCTATTTATTTTGTTGAACCCATCGGCAAAGGTTGTGGTAAAGTGCTTCACCAAATAATGCAATAAATGCAGGTGAATATAAAATCCAGATTGTAGGATTGCAAATTACACGGCATGAATTTGTACCGAACAATGATATGCAGGTGCAAAGACATCAAATGAGAGGGAAAACTTGGGGACTCAAAAGGCATCAAGTTTAAAGCAAGAGTCTAGATGGAACCATGGAACCAAGACAATCAAGAAAAATCAGGACATCGTCAAGCCTTAAGAGACTTCAAGTGGGGTAGCTTGTGTCTAAAGCGTCTAGAACATGTCCAAGGTAAACCCAAAAAACATCTACTCCAAACCAAAATACAAGGGGAAAGATCTGAATATTGCACTGAGCAACTTTCAAAAGCAGTGCAGCTAAAGGCAATTTCTCAAACAGCCTACAATTGGGTCATTTCTAATTCTTGAGATTGGTCACTTGATACTAAATTTCATTAATTATGTAGGCACATATGAAAATGAAGTGCATTCAGCATAAATTGGCGTAATTCAAGTTGAAGTAACTGACCAAAAAAAGCCCCTGAGCAACGGTGGCCTGGACGAGCTGTTGAAGCAAAACACCTTTAACGACAGAGGGGAGAGGCACCGAGTTCTTCTCGTCTTCCTCTCTTCTTGTATGCAACCGGTAATTGTCCAAAGGCGGCAACAACTGGTAAACCCCCGCATACAACCAGTAAACCACAATTGGGGCAAAGGTCCCCATTGCCTCATCACTCACATAACCTTCCCAAAACGCCATCTTTTTTGTTCTTCGAAATTTCGAATCCAATTCAAGCTTATATCATATATTAGTCCCCAAAAAAATACAAGACATTTACCGTTGAAGATCTAGAATTCGAATGCACATTCTCTGAACTCTGAAATTTAAAAATCAAGGAATAAGCAAATGCCTGAGTTTCTGATTGTTTCCTGACAGTAATCAATCCATCACAAGTTACTACTTTTCAAATTTTCCTTTTGGAATTTTCTCGGAAACCAAACAGAGCAGAGAAAGATTTTTACTAACCCAAATACTTAGAAAACCACAAAGACATTGAAATGCAAATTGAGAGCAGAAGAAGAAATAGGTTTTTGGACCGACTTACAGAGAATGGGGGTTCTCATTCAGATCTAACGCCCTGTTTGGCGCACAGCAATGCAGAAACTCTCTTTTGCTGTTGACAGTTGTGAGATTCCAAAAGGATTTAAAATTGTAGAAAACAGGGTTCTGTGATCTTGTTTGGGAGACGAGAAAATCCAATCAATAATTCTCTCTCTTTCCCTGCTGCTTTTATCTTTTAATAGTTACTACTATCTGTGTCTATCCACTATACAGGTGTCAAACTTTATACTCATCGAACGATCATAGATAAGATGATGAGCAAAAATATTTTCTTTATATTTTACATGGAGCCTCTGAATCGTCACCTGAATTGTCTCACCCAAAACTCTAAGAGGGGTGTATTCAATTGAGATTTTGAGGGATTTTAATTCTTTTAATGAATCTAGGGTATTCAATCATGATTTTAAGTGATTCTAAAAAATTCAAGGGGTATTCAATTAGAATTTTAAAATAGTTTATTGAAATCTTTAGAAATCTGGGTGTATTCCATTGAGATTTTAAAGAAGTTTATAATATTCTAGGTGTATTCAATTAGAAATTGATTTTAGAATTTGAGAAAGTTGAAGAATTAGAGGGAATTAGAGGGATTTTGTAGCATCCACAAATCTCACATTTCCCCATGAGATTTTGAGGGAATTGAATCAAAATTTTATATGAAATCTCTACAAATCAATTAAATTCTATAAAAATCCATAAATTTATAAATCTATTAAAGTCTCTCAAATTCTCAATTGAATACGCCCCATAAATCTCATGTGCGGATTTTATCCTCTCCTAGGGTGCTGAGTTTCTTGTCTTATGTTTGCTGATGATTGTTTAATCTTTGCTAAAGCCTCTAGTACCGTTGCTAGGAATATTTTTGAAGTTCTAAATCTTTTTGCAATTGCTTCAGGTCAACAAGTTAATTTTCATAAGATTACCATTTATTTTTCCCCTAATCCCTCTACTTACTGTTAAGTCTCAAATTACCGATTGCCTAGGTATTCAACATAGAGCCTCTATAGGAAGATATCTAAGTGTTCATAATATTATTTTTACAAAGATTCTATTAATGCAAAAGAATTTCTTATTAAAGTGAAGTAAAAATTTTCCGAAAGTAATTTGCTTTCTAGGGATAAGAATCTTACTCATATCTAGTCTAATGTATTTAGCCTTCCCAATTATGTCATGTCTTGTTTCTCGTGTCTGACAAAAATTACTTATGCCCTTGATAGATAAGCTCAAAATTTCTTTTGGCGCAATAAAGGCAAAGGGCCGCTATCATGGCGGATATGTTAGCATGCTTAAGTTCATGGGTGCTTAGGTATAAGATGGGTCATTGTTTTAATCTTGCAACTTTAGCTAAGCTGGGATGAAAAGTATTGACCAAGCTTGATAACTGATGGGTTCAAATTGTTTCTTCTAAATATATACGACATGATCATTTATTAGTTGTCAAAACAAAATATACATCTTCAGCTGCTTAGAATGGTATTCACAAAGCTAGGCAAATCCTGCTTCAAGGTATGACATGGTTAGTTGGTAACGACATGAGATACTTTGGTCTTATAATTGGGTTCTTCTGTTCTTTTGCTCTCCTTACTTTCACCTTCTCAGATTAATGATTGTTCAAGGCCTTTTGGATCAATTATTTTTTTGGATTGACTGCTTAGCTTTCATAATTGGGATCCCTTTTATTTATTTATTGAAATTTCCTTGGCAAAGTTCTTATTGTTTGCTGGCAGGTATTGGCAACTACACCCCATTAGAGTTATTAGAGTTTTTATTGAATTCCATATTTGATATGGTTTGTGTATGAGTTTGCTAGAAATATGAACAACGGCAAGAAAAACAATGGTGCTCAAATAAAAATGGAGCGTATGTTGCTCTCACTTTGTTGCATTGGATTCGATTACATCGGCATTCAATCACACACACGTACATAAGGTGTGAAGGAATGAAAATGACAAATATAACAGTTAGAGCTCACATGCTTGAGCCATGTAAGCTAGCTCACATGTAGCTTACGGTGCTACTTAAAAAAATAACAAACTAGGACAGATGACACTCTCTCCATCATTTAGATGTTTAATCCTAGCCGACCATTTCACTTGAATTAACACTTAACCAGTTAAGCTAAAAACCTAGCAATGGTGATTTGCATTGTGATGCAATCCAGCCACCTTGATTCAAACTAGCAACACCTTTATCTTGCAACACTCCATTCTAAGGTTGTTGCTGACTTTACTCTAAGCATTCATCTGAGATAGTTGAACCTATCCTTAGGCAAAACTTTGGTGAATATGTATACTCCTCAAATTTGCAGTGAACCAAATTAATCACATTATTCTGCAAAGCTTCCTTAATGAAATGATATCTTTTGTTGATATGCTTAAACGTTTAATCAAACATTGGATTCTTTGTCATGGCAATGACAAAGGTATCATCACAATACAATAGTGTTGCATCAGTTTGGAATTCACCAAAATCTTCCAAGACAAACCTAAGCTAAATGGCTTGAGTTGTGACTTCTGATGCACTCACATACTTAGCTTCTGTTATAGATAGTTCTACATTGAATTTACCTTAGCACCCTTGTAGCCATGCCAAGGTGTTCCTTTGTAGGATTGTGCACGAATCTTGAGAATAGGTTAACTGCAAACATTATATCAAGTCTAGTAGTTGTCAAGTATAACATATTACCAACCGTTTGCCTATAGAGAGCCTTAAGCTAAATTGCTGTCATCCTCGGGGCTGAGATCCAGGTCAAAATCTTTATAGCTCATTTATTGATCCATTGATTGTGATTGTTATGCTGATTCATCTATAGGAGTGTTGGAACTCCGTTCTCCTTTTTGGATTATGTTCATGCTTTCGATAGTGCAGTAGCCCGCTGCTGATTGGTCTCCGTTTATTTCCTTTACACTGTTTGGAGCGGGGTAGCAGAGTAGTTAATGGTAGCTAGACGGAACAACTTTCATCTTGTGTAACTAATTTCGGCCGATAATGGGGGCAGTCCACAACATGAAAGGTCACTAAGCGATTGTAGGGCTCTACTTGGACTACCAAGTTTACCATTCTTAAGGATTAAACGGTGCCTATTTGAAGGTGTGGAGGGTGGTCCTTCCTTTGTTGATGCTATCAAGGATTGCCATCTTTTCTGCAGCATCCTTGAATAGGACATTCACTCCTGATCCATTGTCCACTGATAGGAGCATATTCATGCGACTTAAATGGCTTGTTCTCGTGCATTTACGTTATGTTTCTCTAGTTATTTTAGTCCTTTATGCTTCTTTTGTGTGTTTTCAGGTTCTAAGGGCCTAGGGAGCAAGAAAGTGCATTTTGAGGCCATTTGGAGCATTTTTGGGCATGGATTGGATAGCTTATCCATGGAGCCAAAAGGATGGACGAATTTGAAGGCCTTGTATTCACTTTGGACATAAAACAAAGGGCCTAGCCCATTCTCTCTTATTCTCTCCCTTATAGCCATGCAAAGAACCATCCATTCCATCAAAACCAATCCATCAATTCACATGCAAAACCACCATTAACACACATGCACCCAAACAAAGCCAACCTAGCTAACCCTACATGCATTCTTTATTCACTCTTCATCATTGCATTCATTCTCCAAACACTTTCATTAATTAAGACACATTTGCACATCCATTCATTCTTTCCCCAAAGCCGTGCATTCCCAATCCCTTTCCAACATTTCACATGCATTTCCACCTTGGTCATGCTTTCCCATTTCATTAATCATTCACTTTGCATTCATTCAATCAACCCACATGCACTTTAATTATTCAAACATGTAGCCACATAATCATTCACCCTATCCATTCTTTGTCACAAAACAATGTCACATACACTCATCATCACACAACCTAGCTAACCCTACATGCATTATTTATTAACTCTTCATCATGCATCAACATTTTAAATCATCAAAAAAATCAACCCATTGCCGTGCATAATTCCTCAACCATTTCAGCCACATTCTTCCACTTTGCCTTTCATCATTGCACCACAAATCAATCAACACATGCATTCCCTTCACATTCACCCACATGTCCATTTAATCATTCAACCACATTCCCATTAACCACAAAACAAATCACACAACACACCAACACACATGCATCCTGAAATTCTTTGCCTTGCAACCACATGCATTTCCCTTGACATTTTCAGCCATCACACTTCATCATTACACCACCATTCACTCTTTAACCCACACACACTTCACACAAACAACATTCACATGCATTCACATGCATTTCCAACACAAAACACACTCAAAACCGTGGCCACCTTTGCATTTCAGCATTCCCATTTGCATTTTCAGATTTCCAGCTTTCCAACCTAGCCACATTCACATGCATTCACTCATAATCATTCACCAAACTTGCAGCCACATTTCCACCCACCTCCTAGCTGTCATGTTCCCTCCATTACTCCTATAAATACCCTTGCATTCATTCATTCAAGGAACATCTCATTCCATTGTAGATACCACAACACAAACACTCCATTCCTTCTCTAGCCGTGAGTTTCTCTCCATTTTCTGCACCATTTTCTCCACCACTCCTCACCTATTTCCATAATTCCCCACTCCATTCCACACTTCCATCCCCCAAACCAATTATCCCTAGACCTTATGCTACAATAAAGAGGAAGAGAAGAGGGCCTAAACGTTCATACAATTCAAGTTTGAGTTGTTGGAATGTTTAGGCGTTTCTTTGATTTCAATGTTTAATTTCAATTCTCTTTGTTTTGTATGAGGAACTAAACCCCCCTTTAGCTAGGGGGGGATTCGAAATATATGTTTATGCTTGCATTTTGATTTGATTACTTTTAATTACGTTTCATAAGTTGTGAATTCAATTTGTTTAACTATTTGATTGATATCCTATTTATGTATGTTTATTGAGAATGAACGCTTAATTTTCATGCATGAATATGACGCTAGAATATAAGTGAGTTTCACCTAATCGTTATGAACTTATATTCACAAGTAGTGGAGGTTGCTTATAAACAATCGCGTTAAACGAATTCTTGGCATAAGTTTCATGCAATCATAGTAACGAATGCCTCGTCAACACTTATAGTTTTCATGATGCTTAATGATTCTTGCTTGTTTCTCTATTATGCAATTCATGAAGGGAACTTGTGAGGAATGCTTTGGGTTGTCGTATGCAATCATCCAATTCATTAACTTAAGGAAAACTTGACGGTTAATTTAAGCGGACCTAATTAACCCGGGGTGTTGAGAATTCATGGTTTATTGAAATGCAATTGGAAACCATTTTATTATGCAAGTGTAACATGTATGGAGATGAACCCCTTAGCTAGCCATACCATCCATTCATTTCCGTCAATTTCATATTTACAATTTGTTTTCTTTACAATCTATCCATTTTAGTTTAAATTCGTCCAAAATCAATCCCCCCATATTTCGTTTAAGTCTTAGTCTTAATCTTTCTTATTTTTAGTTTTGCATTCTTTGAGTCTAAGTTAGTATTTCATATTGTTATTTTACGTTTTTGAGTCAGTTTCCAAGAGATTTGCAATCCCTCCTAATCCCCGGTCCAGAACGATCCCTACTTGCACCTATACTACAATTGATAAAAAGAGGGTTTAATTTGTGTGCGTATAAATCTCGCATCAAATTTTGGCGCCGTTGCCGGGGATTAGAAAATTTGCTAATCCCTTGGATTGTTTGTTTCTGTATTGTCTTTTAGATTTAGTTTTTTTTTTATTATTTTGTTTGTTAAGAACAAGATGGCACTTGATAATGCTTCTCTTTTGTCACAACTCATGGAAAGGTCTCAAATGCAAAGAGTTGATATATTGAATCTTCAATCAAGGAATAACGTGTTTTCCAATACTTACAATTCGGATTGGAGTGATCATTCAAACTCTATGTGGTGGGAACCTCAAAATGCTCAACAAGGAGGATATTGGCAGCCACCACAACCTCATATTCAATATGCCCAACCAAACTCAAGTTCGTCAATAAATTATAATCAAAAGCTTGATGAATTAATTTGTTTGGTGCAGGGCTTACAAAATCAAGACAATGAGGCTCAACAAGAAGGATATTGGCAGCCGTATGAGGAGTTCTATTCAACGCCTATGCAGCCACCACAACCTGCCCAAAGTAATGTAGGTAATTCAAATGATAATGATACGATTTTTCAATTACTTACTACTCTGGAAAAGCAAATTGGGCAAATAGCGGAGTTCGAAGTACAATTTTGCGACCAAGGAGAACTCCCTAGTTCAACCATTGCAAATCAGAAGGGAGAATTTGAAACCACCAATGCTATCATGTTGAGAAGTGACAAGGAGGTTGGAACGGACCCTCAACCATCAAAATCAAATCACAAGGAAGAGGAATACACCCAACCCACGGAAAGGGTGGAAACACCTTTACCGGAGGCACCTATTGCTCCTATGCCATCTAATACAGGTATGGTTGTTCCAAATTTCATTATTTTTAACCCCGTTCCAACAAGTATCCCTATTCCTTGCAGATTCATGACTTCCAAGGAAGAAGAAGGTGAAAAAGACATCTTGGAAGCCCTTCCAAAGGTGACAAGTAGGGAATGTCATGAATCCATCAAAGAGGAGGTTCTTGAAACCACAAAATCCAAAGAAGTTAAATTTGATGACATTGGACAAGTAATAACCATCACTTGCAATCTGGCCAAGTCCAATATCCCTGAAACTTTCAAAGGAGTGGTATTTGTCATTGAGTTCTTGTCGGACAAAACAAGTAAGTATTTTTTTCCAAATTCCATTAGATTTTATACTAACTTGCTATTTTTTTTTAATCAGGCACCTACACTAGAATTCAAACCAATGCCGGTTCACTTCAAGTATCACCTTCCATTCAAGGACCAATTCCATGCCGTTTGATTTTATTTATGTTAATAAAAAAAAAAAAAAAAAAAAAAAAAAAAAAAAAGAAAGATACTAAACATGGAGAAAGGTGGTGCTTCACAAAGGTTGTTTGCGTGAAGTCCCACTACGAGGCGCAGAAGCGGAAGGCGCAGAAGCGGGAGGCATAGAAGCGGAAGGCATCGGAGCGGGAGGCATCGGAGCTAGAGCATTCCAGGCCTCAATACTTGGCCAAGCGCTGGATGACCCAGGAAAAAGGTGCCTCTGGAGATAAGACGCAAGCCTTTGACGGTCACTGTGAATTCGACCCTCAGATTCTTGCAGCTCATCAAGCTTCCTTTTCATCCCCGACGAATAGTTATTTGCAAGCACATGCAAACTTCTATTCTCGTACTTAAGCTGCTGGATCTCTTGCTTAAGTCTTTCCACCTCTGCCATCAACGATTCCACCTGACGGGAGCGGGCAAGCAGGCGTAGGCCCATGTTGGACACAGAGCTCGCACACTGAACACTAAGTGCGAGGGACTCTTGAACGGCCAACTCATCGGACCGTCCTGACAGCAGCCTACTATCTTTTGGAGTGAGGAGGTTTTTAGCTACTATTGTAGCTGTTGTGGCGTCCTGCATCACAGAGTCTTCACCTGAAAGAGGACCGTTAGAAGATAAAAAAGAAGGGCGCCATACATTACCTTGACGGGGCGCAACCGGATCGCTGCTGAGACTCAAATCTAAGCTAAGGTTCGATGAGTTTGCCATTTTTTTCAAAAGTGTTCAAAGAAAAGGGGTGGATGGAGTTAAAAATTTCACAAAGGGCCGGAGTCGAGTTTCAGGAATGGGAAATCTTCAGAGTGTGTATGTTGGCGGTGATCGATAGCTCTATAAAATGCCAAGGCGACGCGTCCACTGATTCAAAGAGCCGGATTTTCCGGCGTAAGTTAGGCGACGCTCCCTCGGCTTTTCAGAAAACGCGTTCAACTTTGTCAAAAGATTTCTGACAAAGCTGAAAACACGTGGAGGCCATCATCGCAACTACACGTCTTTAGCCGACAAGCGCAAAGTTCGGCGACGCTTTCTCTGCTTTTCAGAAAACGCGTGCAGCTTTGTCAAAAGGAGCCGCATCTGCACTACCACGTGTCGTTCAGAAAGCGAAGGGGCGTCGTTCAGAAATCGAAGGGGCGCCTGCTCAGAAATCGAAGAGCCGAATTCAAAGATCGAAGAGGCACCACTATTTCAAAAAGCCGGAGTTGCGGGATCAAAACGTTTGTCGACAAAGGTAAAAAGTACCACCACTTGATATTATCTCTATATATGTCGACCTTCGTCTTTTATGGCAGGGAAAACCTGAAGAAAATGCCCAACTCTCCCTCACCTCTGAGGGCGCACTCCCAGCAAAGCCTTTCAAAATACTCAATTCTTTCTTCTTCCCCAAAGATGATACCAGATGCCTGGAGTACATATGACCCAGGAGGAAACGGCGGATTGAAGCATGTGCTGATTCATTCACCGCTTCTTCAAAGCAAAGGTATCTCATATCATCAAGGTCAAAAGCAAAAGTATCTCATATCATGCTCTTTCCCTGTCTTTTTCTTTGTCCTTGTTCTTACTCGCATGGCAAAGTAAAAGAGGCAATCAGCCGGCAGTTGGAGTCAATCTTCCGATCTGGAGCCAACTGCCTGGAATCTATTCCTGATTGCTTACCTAGCGTTGCTCTCGAGTAGTCATCTTCAACGGTTGATACACTTCCGGAGAAGGGACCACTTCTGCAAAGGGGAGCGAGTAAGGCAAGTGAAAATGATACATTGAAGCATGTGGAGACAAACATAGGCTGAGTTATCCTCCAACCCTTTTCAATACGAATTGGAAAGATTGAACAAAGAAACAGATAAAAGGGATAAGCTCAGACCTTCGGGGGAGACCAAATGAACCATCATGCTGCCCAGTTCAAGAAGTAGCACAAAGGAAAATCAACGATGGGCAGAAACCAGTTCAAGAGTAAGCCTGTGGAATCACAAAGATCAAAAGCCTCAATGCAATTACCAAGGAGAAGATGGAATTTACACTCTATAACCAGATTTGCGTCTCTAAACTCTTCTCTTTGTTAATTACATTCTGCCATGTTTAGTATGTTTAAGTGCTTTTTGTGTATTTACTTATGCTTTGTGTGAATCTATGCTTAAAACATTGAGGACAATGTTGGATTTAAGTGTGGGGGGGTAGCTAAGTATGTTGATGCAAATTCGTTGAATTTTATCACCCATAACTTCAAGTGTTGTTCCTTGCTGTTTTAAATATTTTTAAGGTGTTTTTAAACTGTTTTAGCGTGTTTTGTTTTATAACTCCGAAAATCACATAAAAATTTGAAAAACATTTTTTTGAAAAGTCTAAAAAGAGTGTTTTGAGTTGTTTTTGTGTCTTAGGAAACCTTCCAACGTTATGATGAGGATTTGGTTTGTAATTGCATGACTGTTAAAAAGAGTTATAAACATGGATGAAAGTTTGATTTACTCTTGGTATATGTTTAGTTATGGTTATAATGTATGACTTCACATGCAATCATAAAAGAAAAATTCGTTTTTGTAACATGCTTGAAGGAAGGAACTCATAATAACGCTACATCCCTGTGAGACTCGAGCCATTACCTTCTTTGGAGAGTTATTTTCTGTGATTCTTTGTTTTCTAAAGTTGTTGCATGATCTCATTATTCCTTGCTTGGTTGCTACTTAGAATGCAATTGTATCATGATAGAACTAAATGCTAGAACTTATATCCGTTTCATTCAAAGCATGTTATTGATTTGCATAACACATATTCAAGAAGAAGTTGTGTAGTGACCACCACCATAGCCAAATAGCCTTACTTCCCATACTTCGTATTTGTTGTAAGTCTTAACCCCGTTGAGCCTTGTTTAGCCTTTATTCTTTGTTTACCCACATTTTCCTCACCTAGCCTAGTTTAGGACAATCCCCACCCTTGTTCTTAATAGATAGTGAGCATGACTTAATTGAATTCCTTTTGAGTTACATTATGAAAGAAAATAAGTGTGGGGGAGAGAATGTTTTGTTTTTAAGTGTTTATGTATGCTTTGAGAAGTCAAAAGAAAAAAAAAAAAAAAAAATTTGTGAAAAACATATGAAAAAGAAAAACAGAAAAGAAAAGAAAGAAAGGAAAAAGAGCTTGTTCCCCCTTGTTCAAAAGTTGAGTTTTCATTCAAAAGTGAATTCTACGTTAATTCAAATGCTTTGCTCGCTATTTCTTTAAGAACCTTTGTTTTCCATATCCCTTCTTTGTTAGCCAAACACCTTTAGCTCCGTTTCAACCCTTATGCTTCTCTCTTGAGTGTTATGTGTTTCAATTTGTGGAGTTTGGAATTGATATGAGCTTATGGAATCACTGGTTCTCATTCTAAGTAGTAGCATTCCATTCATGAGATCATATTCATGTCATTATCGTAAATCCAGAAAATGCTTTCCTTGTTATAACTTATGTGAGTGTTCGTCTACATGTTTACATCAATCTTCTCACATATGACTAGATTAGGGTGTGTAGTTAGAAAATCTGAGTGAAAATCGAGTGCATATCTTGTAAGGAATTGAGCAAATTCTCTAAGGCATGTTACTACATTCAAAACATGGTTTTAAATGCTTGATTGTGAACTAGTATATGGTGACTATGATTAAGAATGTACTTAAGTGTAAAGATGACTAAAATCTGTGGGAATGATGATTTTTAACGTGTCATGTGCATTGGAAATCCCTAAGACAGTTGTTGGAAGGTTTAGGTTGTGTTTTACTTGTTTTGTTTCGTTTGGTTTTGTTTTGTTTTTCTTTCTGTTTTGCTCGAGGACTAGCAAAAGATAAGTGTGGGGGTATTTGATAGGAGCATATTCATGCGACTTAAATGGCTTGTTCTCGTGCATTTACGTTATGTTTCTCTAGTTATTTTAGTCCTTTATGCTTCTTTTGTGTGTTTTCAGGTTCTAAGGGCCTAGGGAGCAAGAAAGTGCATTTTGAGGCCATTTGGAGCATTTTTGGGCATGGATTGGATAGCTTATCCATGGAGCCAAAAGGATGGACGAATTTGAAGGCCTTGTATTCACTTTGGACATAAAACAAAGGGCCTAGCCCATTCTCTCTTATTCTCTCCCTTATAGCCATGCAAAGAACCATCCATTCCATCAAAACCAATCCATCAATTCACATGCAAAACCACCATTAACACACATGCACCCAAACAAAGCCAACCTAGCTAACCCTACATGCATTCTTTATTCACTCTTCATCATTGCATTCATTCTCCAAACACTTTCATTAATTAAGACACATTTGCACATCCATTCATTCTTTCCCCAAAGCCGTGCATTCCCAATCCCTTTCCAACATTTCACATGCATTTCCACCTTGGTCATGCTTTCCCATTTCATTAATCATTCACTTTGCATTCATTCAATCAACCCACATGCACTTTAATTATTCAAACATGTAGCCACATAATCATTCACCCTATCCATTCTTTGTCACAAAACAATGTCACATACACTCATCATCACACAACCTAGCTAACCCTACATGCATTATTTATTAACTCTTCATCATGCATCAACATTTTAAATCATCAAAAAAATCAACCCATTGCCGTGCATAATTCCTCAACCATTTCAGCCACATTCTTCCACTTTGCCTTTCATCATTGCACCACAAATCAATCAACACATGCATTCCCTTCACATTCACCCACATGTCCATTTAATCATTCAACCACATTCCCATTAACCACAAAACAAATCACACAACACACCAACACACATGCATCCTGAAATTCTTTGCCTTGCAACCACATGCATTTCCCTTGACATTTTCAGCCATCACACTTCATCATTACACCACCATTCACTCTTTAACCCACACACACTTCACACAAACAACATTCACATGCATTCACATGCATTTCCAACACAAAACACACTCAAAACCGTGGCCACCTTTGCATTTCAGCATTCCCATTTGCATTTTCAGATTTCCAGCTTTCCAACCTAGCCACATTCACATGCATTCACTCATAATCATTCACCAAACTTGCAGCCACATTTCCACCCACCTCCTAGCTGTCATGTTCCCTCCATTACTCCTATAAATACCCTTGCATTCATTCATTCAAGGAACATCTCATTCCATTGTAGATACCACAACACAAACACTCCATTCCTTCTCTAGCCGTGAGTTTCTCTCCATTTTCTGCACCATTTTCTCCACCACTCCTCACCTATTTCCATAATTCCCCACTCCATTCCACACTTCCATCCCCCAAACCAATTATCCCTAGACCTTATGCTACAATAAAGAGGAAGAGAAGAGGGCCTAAACGTTCATACAATTCAAGTTTGAGTTGTTGGAATGTTTAGGCGTTTCTTTGATTTCAATGTTTAATTTCAATTCTCTTTGTTTTGTATGAGGAACTAAACCCCCCTTTAGCTAGGGGGGGATTCGAAATATATGTTTATGCTTGCATTTTGATTTGATTACTTTTAATTACGTTTCATAAGTTGTGAATTCAATTTGTTTAACTATTTGATTGATATCCTATTTATGTATGTTTATTGAGAATGAACGCTTAATTTTCATGCATGAATATGACGCTAGAATATAAGTGAGTTTCACCTAATCGTTATGAACTTATATTCACAAGTAGTGGAGGTTGCTTATAAACAATCGCGTTAAACGAATTCTTGGCATAAGTTTCATGCAATCATAGTAACGAATGCCTCGTCAACACTTATAGTTTTCATGATGCTTAATGATTCTTGCTTGTTTCTCTATTATGCAATTCATGAAGGGAACTTGTGAGGAATGCTTTGGGTTGTCGTATGCAATCATCCAATTCATTAACTTAAGGAAAACTTGACGGTTAATTTAAGCGGACCTAATTAACCCGGGGTGTTGAGAATTCATGGTTTATTGAAATGCAATTGGAAACCATTTTATTATGCAAGTGTAACATGTATGGAGATGAACCCCTTAGCTAGCCATACCATCCATTCATTTCCGTCAATTTCATATTTACAATTTGTTTTCTTTACAATCTATCCATTTTAGTTTAAATTCGTCCAAAATCAATCCCCCCATATTTCGTTTAAGTCTTAGTCTTAATCTTTCTTATTTTTAGTTTTGCATTCTTTGAGTCTAAGTTAGTATTTCATATTGTTATTTTACGTTTTTGAGTCAGTTTCCAAGAGATTTGCAATCCCTCCTAATCCCCGGTCCAGAACGATCCCTACTTGCACCTATACTACAATTGATAAAAAGAGGGTTTAATTTGTGTGCGTATAAATCTCGCATCAAATTTTGGCGCCGTTGCCGGGGATTAGAAAATTTGCTAATCCCTTGGATTGTTTGTTTCTGTATTGTCTTTTAGATTTAGTTTTTTTTTTATTATTTTGTTTGTTAAGAACAAGATGGCACTTGATAATGCTTCTCTTTTGTCACAACTCATGGAAAGGTCTCAAATGCAAAGAGTTGATATATTGAATCTTCAATCAAGGAATAACGTGTTTTCCAATACTTACAATTCGGATTGGAGTGATCATTCAAACTCTATGTGGTGGGAACCTCAAAATGCTCAACAAGGAGGATATTGGCAGCCACCACAACCTCATATTCAATATGCCCAACCAAACTCAAGTTCGTCAATAAATTATAATCAAAAGCTTGATGAATTAATTTGTTTGGTGCAGGGCTTACAAAATCAAGACAATGAGGCTCAACAAGAAGGATATTGGCAGCCGTATGAGGAGTTCTATTCAACGCCTATGCAGCCACCACAACCTGCCCAAAGTAATGTAGGTAATTCAAATGATAATGATACGATTTTTCAATTACTTACTACTCTGGAAAAGCAAATTGGGCAAATAGCGGAGTTCGAAGTACAATTTTGCGACCAAGGAGAACTCCCTAGTTCAACCATTGCAAATCAGAAGGGAGAATTTGAAACCACCAATGCTATCATGTTGAGAAGTGACAAGGAGGTTGGAACGGACCCTCAACCATCAAAATCAAATCACAAGGAAGAGGAATACACCCAACCCACGGAAAGGGTGGAAACACCTTTACCGGAGGCACCTATTGCTCCTATGCCATCTAATACAGGTATGGTTGTTCCAAATTTCATTATTTTTAACCCCGTTCCAACAAGTATCCCTATTCCTTGCAGATTCATGACTTCCAAGGAAGAAGAAGGTGAAAAAGACATCTTGGAAGCCCTTCCAAAGGTGACAAGTAGGGAATGTCATGAATCCATCAAAGAGGAGGTTCTTGAAACCACAAAATCCAAAGAAGTTAAATTTGATGACATTGGACAAGTAATAACCATCACTTGCAATCTGGCCAAGTCCAATATCCCTGAAACTTTCAAAGGAGTGGTATTTGTCATTGAGTTCTTGTCGGACAAAACAAGTAAGTATTTTTTTCCAAATTCCATTAGATTTTATACTAACTTGCTATTTTTTTTTAATCAGGCACCTACACTAGAATTCAAACCAATGCCGGTTCACTTCAAGTATCACCTTCCATTCAAGGACCAATTCCATGCCGTTTGATTTTATTTATGTTAATAAAAAAAAAAAAAAAAAAAAAAAAAAAAAAAAAGAAAGATACTAAACATGGAGAAAGGTGGTGCTTCACAAAGGTTGTTTGCGTGAAGTCCCACTACGAGGCGCAGAAGCGGAAGGCGCAGAAGCGGGAGGCATAGAAGCGGAAGGCATCGGAGCGGGAGGCATCGGAGCTAGAGCATTCCAGGCCTCAATACTTGGCCAAGCGCTGGATGACCCAGGAAAAATGTGCCTCTGGAGATAAGACGCAAGCCTTTGACGGTCACTGTGAATTCGACCCTCAGATTCTTGCAGCTCATCAAGCTTCCTTTTCATCCCCGACGAATAGTTATTTGCAAGCACATGCAAACTTCTATTCTCGTACTTAAGCTGCTGGATCTCTTGCTTAAGTCTTTCCACCTCTGCCATCAACGATTCCACCTGACGGGAGCGGGCAAGCAGGCGTAGGCCCATGTTGGACACAGAGCTCGCACACGGAACACTAAGTGCGAGGGACTCTTGAACGGCCAACTCATCGGACCGTCCTGACAGCAGCCTACTATCTTTTGGAGTGAGGAGGTTTTTAGCTACTATTGTAGCTGTTGTGGCGTCCTGCATCACAGAGTCTTCACCTGAAAGAGGACCGTTAGAAGATAAAAAAGAAGGGCGCCATACATTACCTTGACGGGGCGCAACCGGATCGCTGCTGAGACTCAAATCTAAGCTAAGGTTCGATGAGTTTGCCATTTTTTTCAAAAGTGTTCAAAGAAAAGGGGTGGATGGAGTTAAAAATTTCACAAAGGGCCGGAGTCGAGTTTCAGGAATGGGAAATCTTCAGAGTGTGTATGTTGGCGGTGATCGATAGCTCTATAAAATGCCAAGGCGACGCGTCCACTGATTCAAAGAGCCGGATTTTCCGGCGTAAGTTAGGCGACGCTCCCTCGGCTTTTCAGAAAACGCGTTCAACTTTGTCAAAAGATTTCTGACAAAGCTGAAAACACGTGGAGGCCATCATCGCAACTACACGTCTTTAGCCGACAAGCGCAAAGTTCGGCGACGCTTTCTCTGCTTTTCAGAAAACGCGTGCAGCTTTGTCAAAAGGAGCCGCATCTGCACTACCACGTGTCGTTCAGAAAGCGAAGGGGCGTCGTTCAGAAATCGAAGGGGCGCCTGCTCAGAAATCGAAGAGCCGAATTCAAAGATCGAAGAGGCACCACTATTTCAAAAAGCCGGAGTTGCGGGATCAAAACGTTTGTCGACAAAGGTAAAAAGTACCACCACTTGATATTATCTCTATATATGTCGACCTTCGTCTTTTATGGCAGGGAAAACCTGAAGAAAATGCCCAACTCTCCCTCACCTCTGAGGGCGCACTCCCAGCAAAGCCTTTCAAAATACTCAATTCTTTCTTCTTCCCCAAAGATGATACCAGATGCCTGGAGTACATATGACCCAGGAGGAAACGGCGGATTGAAGCATGTGCTGATTCATTCACCGCTTCTTCAAAGCAAAGGTATCTCATATCATCAAGGTCAAAAGCAAAAGTATCTCATATCATGCTCTTTCCCTGTCTTTTTCTTTGTCCTTGTTCTTACTCGCATGGCAAAGTAAAAGAGGCAATCAGCCGGCACTTGGAGTCAATCTTCCGATCTGGAGCCAACTGCCTGGAATCTATTCCTGATTGCTTACCTAGCGTTGCTCTCGAGTAGTCATCTTCAACGGTTGATACACTTCCGGAGAAGGGACCACTTCTGCAAAGGGGAGCGAGTAAGGCAAGTGAAAATGATACATTGAAGCATGTGGAGACAAACATAGGCTGAGTTATCCTCCAACCCTTTTCAATACGAATTGGAAAGATTGAACAAAGAAACAGATAAAAGGGATAAGCTCAGACCTTCGGGGGAGACCAAATGAACCATCATGCTGCCCAGTTCAAGAAGTAGCACAAAGGAAAATCAACGATGGGCAGAAACCAGTTCAAGAGTAAGCCTGTGGAATCACAAAGATCAAAAGCCTCAATGCAATTACCAAGGAGAAGATGGAATTTACACTCTATAACCAGATTTGCGTCTCTAAACTCTTCTCTTTGTTAATTACATTCTGCCATGTTTAGTATGTTTAAGTGCTTTTTGTGTATTTACTTATGCTTTGTGTGAATCTATGCTTAAAACATTGAGGACAATGTTGGATTTAAGTGTGGGGGGGTAGCTAAGTATGTTGATGCAAATTCGTTGAATTTTATCACCCATAACTTCAAGTGTTGTTCCTTGCTGTTTTAAATATTTTTAAGGTGTTTTTAAACTGTTTTAGCGTGTTTTGTTTTATAACTCCGAAAATCACATAAAAATTTGAAAAACATTTTTTTGAAAAGTCTAAAAAGAGTGTTTTGAGTTGTTTTTGTGTCTTAGGAAACCTTCCAACGTTATGATGAGGATTTGGTTTGTAATTGCATGACTGTTAAAAAGAGTTATAAACATGGATGAAAGTTTGATTTACTCTTGGTATATGTTTAGTTATGGTTATAATGTATGACTTCACATGCAATCATAAAAGAAAAATTCGTTTTTGTAACATGCTTGAAGGAAGGAACTCATAATAACGCTACATCCCTGTGAGACTCGAGCCATTACCTTCTTTGGAGAGTTATTTTCTGTGATTCTTTGTTTTCTAAAGTTGTTGCATGATCTCATTATTCCTTGCTTGGTTGCTACTTAGAATGCAATTGTATCATGATAGAACTAAATGCTAGAACTTATATCCGTTTCATTCAAAGCATGTTATTGATTTGCATAACACATATTCAAGAAGAAGTTGTGTAGTGACCACCACCATAGCCAAATAGCCTTACTTCCCATACTTCGTATTTGTTGTAAGTCTTAACCCCGTTGAGCCTTGTTTAGCCTTTATTCTTTGTTTACCCACATTTTCCTCACCTAGCCTAGTTTAGGACAATCCCCACCCTTGTTCTTAATAGATAGTGAGCATGACTTAATTGAATTCCTTTTGAGTTACATTATGAAAGAAAATAAGTGTGGGGGAGAGAATGTTTTGTTTTTAAGTGTTTATGTATGCTTTGAGAAGTCAAAAGAAAAAAAAAAAAAAAAATTTGTGAAAAACATATGAAAAAGAAAAACAGAAAAGAAAAGAAAGAAAGGAAAAAGAGCTTGTTCCCCCTTGTTCAAAAGTTGAGTTTTCATTCAAAAGTGAATTCTACGTTAATTCAAATGCTTTGCTCGCTATTTCTTTAAGAACCTTTGTTTTCCATATCCCTTCTTTGTTAGCCAAACACCTTTAGCTCCGTTTCAACCCTTATGCTTCTCTCTTGAGTGTTATGTGTTTCAATTTGTGGAGTTTGGAATTGATATGAGCTTATGGAATCACTGGTTCTCATTCTAAGTAGTAGCATTCCATTCATGAGATCATATTCATGTCATTATCGTAAATCCAGAAAATGCTTTCCTTGTTATAACTTATGTGAGTGTTCGTCTACATGTTTACATCAATCTTCTCACATATGACTAGATTAGGGTGTGTAGTTAGAAAATCTGAGTGAAAATCGAGTGCATATCTTGTAAGGAATTGAGCAAATTCTCTAAGGCATGTTACTACATTCAAAACATGGTTTTAAATGCTTGATTGTGAACTAGTATATGGTGACTATGATTAAGAATGTACTTAAGTGTAAAGATGACTAAAATCTGTGGGAATGATGATTTTTAACGTGTCATGTGCATTGGAAATCCCTAAGACAGTTGTTGGAAGGTTTAGGTTGTGTTTTACTTGTTTTGTTTCGTTTGGTTTTGTTTTGTTTTTCTTTCTGTTTTGCTCGAGGACTAGCAAAAGATAAGTGTGGGGGTATTTGATAGGAGCATATTCATGCGACTTAAATGGCTTGTTCTCGTGCATTTACGTTATGTTTCTCTAGTTATTTTAGTCCTTTATGCTTCTTTTGTGTGTTTTCAGGTTCTAAGGGCCTAGGGAGCAAGAAAGTGCATTTTGAGGCCATTTGGAGCATTTTTGGGCATGGATTGGATAGCTTATCCATGGAGCCAAAAGGATGGACGAATTTGAAGGCCTTGTATTCACTTTGGACATAAAACAAAGGGCCTAGCCCATTCTCTCTTATTCTCTCCCTTATAGCCATGCAAAGAACCATCCATTCCATCAAAACCAATCCATCAATTCACATGCAAAACCACCATTAACACACATGCACCCAAACAAAGCCAACCTAGCTAACCCTACATGCATTCTTTATTCACTCTTCATCATTGCATTCATTCTCCAAACACTTTCATTAATTAAGACACATTTGCACATCCATTCATTCTTTCCCCAAAGCCGTGCATTCCCAATCCCTTTCCAACATTTCACATGCATTTCCACCTTGGTCATGCTTTCCCATTTCATTAATCATTCACTTTGCATTCATTCAATCAACCCACATGCACTTTAATTATTCAAACATGTAGCCACATAATCATTCACCCTATCCATTCTTTGTCACAAAACAATGTCACATACACTCATCATCACACAACCTAGCTAACCCTACATGCATTATTTATTAACTCTTCATCATGCATCAACATTTTAAATCATCAAAAAAATCAACCCATTGCCGTGCATAATTCCTCAACCATTTCAGCCACATTCTTCCACTTTGCCTTTCATCATTGCACCACAAATCAATCAACACATGCATTCCCTTCACATTCACCCACATGTCCATTTAATCATTCAACCACATTCCCATTAACCACAAAACAAATCACACAACACACCAACACACATGCATCCTGAAATTCTTTGCCTTGCAACCACATGCATTTCCCTTGACATTTTCAGCCATCACACTTCATCATTACACCACCATTCACTCTTTAACCCACACACACTTCACACAAACAACATTCACATGCATTCACATGCATTTCCAACACAAAACACACTCAAAACCGTGGCCACCTTTGCATTTCAGCATTCCCATTTGCATTTTCAGATTTCCAGCTTTCCAACCTAGCCACATTCACATGCATTCACTCATAATCATTCACCAAACTTGCAGCCACATTTCCACCCACCTCCTAGCTGTCATGTTCCCTCCATTACTCCTATAAATACCCTTGCATTCATTCATTCAAGGAACATCTCATTCCATTGTAGATACCACAACACAAACACTCCATTCCTTCTCTAGCCGTGAGTTTCTCTCCATTTTCTGCACCATTTTCTCCACCACTCCTCACCTATTTCCATAATTCCCCACTCCATTCCACACTTCCATCCCCCAAACCAATTATCCCTAGACCTTATGCTACAATAAAGAGGAAGAGAAGAGGGCCTAAACGTTCATACAATTCAAGTTTGAGTTGTTGGAATGTTTAGGCGTTTCTTTGATTTCAATGTTTAATTTCAATTCTCTTTGTTTTGTATGAGGAACTAAACCCCCCTTTAGCTAGGGGGGGATTCGAAATATATGTTTATGCTTGCATTTTGATTTGATTACTTTTAATTACGTTTCATAAGTTGTGAATTCAATTTGTTTAACTATTTGATTGATATCCTATTTATGTATGTTTATTGAGAATGAACGCTTAATTTTCATGCATGAATATGACGCTAGAATATAAGTGAGTTTCACCTAATCGTTATGAACTTATATTCACAAGTAGTGGAGGTTGCTTATAAACAATCGCGTTAAACGAATTCTTGGCATAAGTTTCATGCAATCATAGTAACGAATGCCTCGTCAACACTTATAGTTTTCATGATGCTTAATGATTCTTGCTTGTTTCTCTATTATGCAATTCATGAAGGGAACTTGTGAGGAATGCTTTGGGTTGTCGTATGCAATCATCCAATTCATTAACTTAAGGAAAACTTGACGGTTAATTTAAGCGGACCTAATTAACCCGGGGTGTTGAGAATTCATGGTTTATTGAAATGCAATTGGAAACCATTTTATTATGCAAGTGTAACATGTATGGAGATGAACCCCTTAGCTAGCCATACCATCCATTCATTTCCGTCAATTTCATATTTACAATTTGTTTTCTTTACAATCTATCCATTTTAGTTTAAATTCGTCCAAAATCAATCCCCCCATATTTCGTTTAAGTCTTAGTCTTAATCTTTCTTATTTTTAGTTTTGCATTCTTTGAGTCTAAGTTAGTATTTCATATTGTTATTTTACGTTTTTGAGTCAGTTTCCAAGAGATTTGCAATCCCTCCTAATCCCCGGTCCAGAACGATCCCTACTTGCACCTATACTACAATTGATAAAAAGAGGGTTTAATTTGTGTGCGTATAAATCTCGCATCATCCACCAAGATACGATTGACCATGGCATTAGAGAATTGCACCTTGACGATGACGACGTCATCAAAGGGTGAGTGGACGTCTTCTAGGTGTTTTTCAAATATTTTTGTTTGCTGTATATGCAATTTACTCTTGGGAAGGTTTCTATCTCCAAGGGGCGGAGATCTTGAACCTTCCAAGGGGCGTGTTTAGGGTACAGGATGCCGGGGCGACACTTCAAGACTCCAATCAACGATTTCTGTTGCCTGAGCCAATGCCTCTTTGAAGTGAGTAGGGATGGCAATGAGGCATATTGGATTCGGATGTGCCATCCCCATACCCGAACCCGGGATGGCAATAGGGCATTTGGATTCGGATGTACTATCCCCATACCTGAACCTGAACCCGTAAAATGTTGGAAATGTGCCCTAAAACCAATCATATGATGATACTTTATGGACATTTCACATGTTAAACTAATCTAGTTTAATATTAAGGGCAAAGATTATTGTTTGAGCCGTCTCATATAAATGTTATATGCTTAAACGATAAGTCCAAGGAATATGTGATTGGAAGAATGCGATCTAAAGAAGTTAGATTCATGAGACCATTCTTTCGTTGACACATCCTAAACGTTCCTGATCATAGGATTGTCAATTGGGCATTGACAGTCCGTTAAGATCAGTACGTGCTATGTCTTCTCTCAGGGAGAGTGACTAGTCTCGAGTCATTGGTGTGTGTGTGACATCAAGACAAGCATGTAGGTGCTCAATAGAGAATGAGTTCACTGAACACGATCAACGAAGAGTTCTCATATTCATGTCACATGAGAACTCATGGTTGGGATAATGCAAATTAGTCTTTTGACCTGAGGCATCACAGTTGTCTTGTGGTTTGGTCCTTAATCTTTGATTATGTCAAAGTCACTCCATCAGGAGGGTGTCCACGGCATCGTTGGGGTTAAGCCACTTAGCCATGGAGGCAAGTGAATGCGCAACAAGGGATCTCTAACCTTCAAACTGTTTGAGGGAGAATACTCTATGATATGATTTAGAATCTCTGGCCAGAGTATGAATGAGATGTTGGAATGCGTTCCAAATCACATTCAAGGTAATCATATAAGCACAAGACTCACATTGGATAGTAGACATGAATAAACTATCAAACCAAACAATGTGGTCAAGAGTATTGTATTAGAGAAAGACCGTATTGCATTTGTAATCCTAAAACTGAATAGGTTCTCCACCTCTTCTGATTAGCTTGGGTAACCATGACATGCTGCTAGGCGTCAACCATGGTTTGTGGAAGCCCTAAAAGTGTATTATCATTAACGGGAGAATTGAAAGTAAGTTTCAATTCACAATCGATTTGAAAGAGTTTGAATCGCCCACTGCCTCGCTAAAAGGAACCTAATGGATCGTACACCGTGTAAGGTAAAGATTGAAGATTCAACGGAGATGAGTAAGAATAATTAAATGGTTTAATTATTTATGGCAAGGATTAATTAATATGATTATTAATCAAACGAATAAGTTCGTTAAAAGACCTCGGGATAGTTTTGGACCTTAAGGCCCAATGGCTTTCGAACGTCAAGTCCATTGACTTAAGTTGTATGACAACTTAATGAATAATGATTCACAAAGGCCCAAATAGCCCAATAAATCCCCTTAAATTCGGCCATTTAGAGGAGGGTAGTGAACTTGGCTTAATTGCAAGTTTGCCACTCCATTGTGAGGTGGTATAAAGACATCTTTATAGCCATTTCATCCTAAGGGTTTTTCTAAGGAGTAAAGATGAAAACAAACTCTCCTTTCTCTCTAAAATGGCCGGCCACTCTTGAGGAAAACATCTAGCAATCTTACTTCCTCAAGGTCACTCATTTCTTCTCCAATCTTACCTTGGTGTGGAGACTTAGAGGTTCTCAATTTTGGGAACTTGGAGAAACCTTTTCATCCATCCAAATCCATGGATCTAAGATGCAAGGAATGAAGGCCCTCACTTTGGGTGATTAGCCTTTGCTTATGCAAAGAGGAATCTACAAAGGTATTGATTTCTCAACTCACTTTGTTTTGAGTTGAGTCTTGGTTCACCTACTTACTAGGCTTTGAAGTTCATGGGTTAAGTTTTGTTTTTGAGTGCATATAAACATGATTCCGCCTTTTAATTGTTAATTGCATGTTGTTGATGTTGCTCAAATGAACTTGTTTTTCACAAATCTTCCTTCATAAAATCCCCAAATGTGTTTTCCCCATAACCGAACCTGTTGGGTGACAAATTTGTGATCGGGAAACGGTTTTCCTCCTTATGATATTTATATATTTATTTATATTATTAACTTGTACAAGTTTTCAAAAGTTAGCATCAGTCATCATGTTAGGCACACTGCACCCTCTGAGCACCACCAGGCATGTCATCGTCCTCATCATAGGCCTCTTACTGAGCCAGCTGTTGCTTCATCCTCATCTCCTCCTCCATGTTCACATCATGCAGAGTCGTCTCCTAACACTCATTCACCTCCAAATCCGTGAGGCTTCAATGCATGATTATTAACAACCCCTTTTCATATAATAAATATTTATATATTTTTTATTCATAGATAAAATGGTTCGGTTTCGGGTATGGGTTTAAGACGGATACCCTAATAACCATAACCAAACTCGAAACCAAAAAATTTACCTGACGGTTACCTATAACCGTAAAATATCCGAAATTTTATGCCTGAAACCGAACCATTTGGATCAATTAATTGCGAAGATCTAATTTGACGGTTTAAATTGCCATCTCTAGAAGTGAGAGACACTCCTCCCAGATCTTGAACCCATGGGCTCCTTCCAGATCTTTTACTCGTGCGTTTATGTCGGCGAGTCTTGCAGTTGTTTAGTCAACGGACTGTTTCGAATGTCATCCTGAGACTCCATCACATCTTCCCAGATCTGATCTACGGCGGTGGCACTGTAGTAGTCTTGGTCTACGTCGTGTGCGGGAGTGAGGAGACTGCCGTGAGACTCGTAGCGAATCATCTAACCGCACCACACCCTGAAGTTAGGCGCCCAGACCCAGGTTACCCCCTGGCCACGCTTCATATCAATTATCACGCACACAAAGGGAAAAAAATCATTTAAAATTAATTAATATAATAAAATAAAAAATTGCCAAGCTGCAAGGCAAGTGCAGTTCAAGGAAACTTCTGAATCCCCTCACTACTAAACTCTTCTCATCCGTACTGTTCCTCCTCTGACAATTCACATTGACCACCCACCCCATCCTCTATCTCTCTCCTCTGCCCTAGGAGAGTCCTGCTGTGATTATGTAGGACTTTTCTTCTCTCTTTCTATCCACATCCCTCTCTCTTGCTTCTGATCGATTGATTTGTGCTTCAAGTTCTTCAATTTTTGTTTGTTTGAGGGTTTTGATTTTGTTGGAGAGGAAGCGATGGTGACGGAGGACGATCCAGCCGCGCTTTTCTGCGATGGCCACTTTTCCGCGCCGGGGTTTCGGTTCCATCCCACCGACGAGGAGCTTGTCCTCTACTATCTAAAGCGGAAGATCTGTAAGAAGAGGCTCAAGATTGACGTCATCGCCGAGACCGACGTCTACAAGTGGGACCCTGAGGAACTTCCCGGTAAGGGTTTTAGAGGTTTTTCTGTGAAAGCCTTGATTTTTCGTATGATTTTTGATATGCGGTTTTTGGGTTTTGATTGTTTGGCTATTAATTTGGGTATTTATTTTGTTTTTTTTTTAATCGGCTTTGTGTAAGTCAAGCTTCTGTGTGGATGATTGATTGCTGTAGAACAGGTGATAGAGCCTTGATCATTGAGTCAACCTTTTTGATCAAAGTCCAATAGGTGCATGAATTCTTAAGCCCTAATTTTAATTGTTTGGATCATTGCGGATTTGGGTTTTTTTAGATTGCTTTGCTTCTACTTGCTGTATATTCATATTGGCTGATGGGTTTCGGAGTATTGTTTGATTTTTTGACTGGATGTCGCTTTGTTGGGTTGGCTGGGTTTGCTACGATTGGTTAGACTTAATACTTTGGTTATTGTTGATGGGTTTGGTTAACAGGGTTTTCATTCCTTTTCAGATTTGTTTCGACACACGCTACTCGAATTTTGCAGGATGCTATGGTGATATATTCTATGAGCTAATCAAATGACTACTATAATGTCTGTAGTGCGTAGTGGCAAACTAATTTAATATTTGTTCTTAGCCATTGGTTTATAAATTCCAACTTTAAAATTCCATGTGTGTATTAAATCCAATTGCGTTTTGGACAGAAATGGTTTTGAATGATTTTGATATCCATTAATTTTACAAATCCCAACCTTAAAATTCCAAGTAGATGTGTCTGTTAATCTGATTGTGTTTGGGATGGAAATGGTTTTGAATAATTCTGATTTTTATTAAT
This sequence comes from Pyrus communis, assembly GCF_041283825.1. NCBI lineage: Eukaryota > Viridiplantae > Streptophyta > Magnoliopsida > Rosales > Rosaceae > Pyrus > Pyrus communis. The sequence continues at coordinate 31,861,830 of NC_142569.1, read as the reverse complement.
TTAATTAGTCTATGCTAATCTTAGCTTTATGTATTAGAAAGCTGCTTTGAGCTCACATTTTTTGTTGATTGAATTTGGTTACTAACTAGTTAATGTGATATGATATGCAGAACTATCTTTGTTGAAAACTGGAGACAGGCAATGGTTCTTTTTCAGTCCTAGAGATCGGAAATACCCTAATGGAGGAAGATCAAGCAGGGCAACCAGACACGGGTATTGGAAAGCTACAGGAAAGGATCGTAATATTGTATGTTATTCACGGTCTGTTGGATTGAAGAAGACCTTAGTTTATTACAAAGGCCGTGCACCTAGTGGGGAGCGCACTGACTGGGTGATGCATGAGTATACCATGGATGAGGAAGAGCTCAAGAGATGCCAGAATGTACAGGTATTAATTGGAATAACATCCTTTTCAATATGGTCTTGAATTTTTTTATTCTGTAAACTAAAACTTTCCTTTTTGTTCTTTCTTTGTTTTAGCAATATTATGCTCTCTACAAGGTTTACAAAAAAAGTGGACCTGGTCCCAAAAATGGCGAGCAATATGGGGCGCCATTTAGGGAAGAAGACTGGGTTGATGATGAATCCCCAGTAATCAAGACCTCTGCTGATTGCCAAATCTCAGTGAAGGAAGCTGTAGATGTTGTTTCTATTGATAATGTGAAAGGCAATGGTGAAGTCCATTATGCACCAGATGACATCGAGGAATTCATGAAACAGATGGCTGATGAGGCTGTGCTGCCACAAATGAATGGGTACGGTTACACAGCACCCCAGGTTGGTAATCTCTCCCTACTTATTTTCTTGCAGGGTTATTTTTGTATCTTAGAGGCTGATGGATCTGGTTTAGATGTTACCTGATAAGGGGTGATTGCATAAATAAAGAAAGTTTGTACTTTTGAATTTTCTTTGCATGATTTTAGTCTTGCATGCACTAAATCTCTGTCATCAAGAACACGTGATTAACATTATGCAATTTCATTTTCTAGGTTGTTAGCGAAGAAGATACCCAAAGTGGTCTGGTTGATCTGTACTCCAGGGAAGTTTTCGATCCAGAACTTATCAAAGAGTTCAATCCAAATGTGCAGCAATGCAATGTGGAGGCCAACTTTGACTTCACACAGTCAGCTACCTCCCAAATGCAATCGCATGAGGCATCTGAAGTCACCACAGCTGTTCCTGACATTTATGAGCACGGCCCTCCTGCTCTGCATGAAGAGGATTTCTTGGAGATGGATGATCTCCTTGGTCCTGAATCTACTGTACCAAACACTCTGAATCCCGTGGATGACTTGCAGTTTGGAGAGCTAGATGGATTAAGTGAATTCGACTTGTATCATGATGCAGCCATGTTTCTTCATGACTTGGGGCCTTTTGATGAAGGAAATGTTTCTCATCATCAGTACATGAATTCACAGGGGAATAATATTGTAGACCAATTTGAATACCACTTACAACCCAATCCAGCAGCTGAAAACCAGGTTAACCATATCCTGAATCCAGAATTAACTCAGATGAACAATCAGCTGTGGACAAACACTGAAAGAACAGAACCGAATCAGGGATCTCTCTCGTATTCAACCTCAGGTATATATATCAGTGAAGATGAATAGTCAATGCTTTTGCATTTGTAAATTAAGTGGTGCAGGTTTTCAGCTTCAAGAACTCTTCTTTACGCTGGTTTCTGCTAATGTATTATTCATTGCAGTGGTTGGCATGACTCACTTCTAGTTATATTATATGTTGCCGTTCCGTGTGTTGTAAATTGGAATGGCCCTATAAACTCTTATAAGTAGTCGCTAATATAGGCAGTTCCTATCTGGTATTGTCTAGGTGTGGTATATGAATCTTCAAATCTTCCTTCCCGAGCAACTCAAAATCAAATCGGCAATGAGGCTGCAGGTGCTACAAGTCAGTTCTCTTCTGCTCTTTGGGCATTTGTGGAGTCTATACCTACCACTCCTGCATCTGCTTCAGAGAGTGCTTTGGTGAATCGTGCGTTCGAACGGATGTCTAGCTTCAGTAGGTTGAGAATTAATACGGCAAGTACAACAGCAGGTAATGGTTCTGAAACTATGAGAGCAGGCATAAAGAGGGGATTCTTCTTCCTTCCGGTTCTTGTAGCATTATGTGCCATTTTTTGGATTTTGATGGCAACTCTCAGACCACCGGGGAGATGCCTCCCCGCTTGAGTCTGCAAGTGGGAAGTTTTGCTGCTATACATATATATAACATATAATTATTTATATTCATTGTCGGAAAGTTCATGGGAAGTGATTTCAAATCATTATGAAAACATAGAATTCTAATATCTATCTGAATTTTGGTTGTAAAGGATGAATTTTAGCTCCTTTTGCCTTTACAAAAGTAAATAGGAAATTTAACATGAATTTTTCGGCTAGTGTTTTTCGGTCGCAAACTAGCGTGCACAAACTTTCACAGCACACTCGTTCACATATTTGCTGCTTCTTCCCGTGCACATGTACAGGCCTTAATTTTTCCTTTCGCCTTTTGGAAATGTACAGGTCTAATTGTATTGGTCGTAGTTAAAAAAAAGGCATATGATTTGTGTATAATACATACAGTGCTTTCATGCTTTCATTTTATTAGCGGAAATTGAATATAAAAATACTCTATTAGAATAAGGCGCTTGGTTTTTCAATTTCTTAGCCTAAACATTTATTCACCTAATTTAACGTGTCCCCAAGCTTTAACTCTTGAATGTAGGGGGAGAATGGACGGGACAACAAACCAGCAAGTTTTATAGTTATTCTGATTTTGATACGAGAATAAATTTATATTGAATTTACTATTCACGAGATTTAATCTTATAAAAAAAAATCAAATAACTATTGTACTAAGTAAATTCCCTTTAGTTATTCGAAAAGATCACGTAATGAACTAGATAAAACAAGTGACCAAAGTTGACACATTTTGATGTTTTGAGGAAAACGAAATTAAAGTTTTAAGGAGTAAAAATGTCATACTCCTTGCTAGAAGAAAACACTTATTTGGATCCCCCATCTTCCTCTCATTGATTCAGCTTCAGTTCCTCGACAAATTCACACTTGTCAAATTTCCGACTCGCAACAAAACTCACCATACGCAACATGCTTTGATGAAAGGCCTGAAAGCAAATCCAAAATCTTGTGCACCTTTCTAACTATGAGCATAATGCGAATCCGAAATCTCACAACTGTTGGGGACTGAAAGAAGAAAATTTGTTGAGGCTTCCACCTTTTCCAAGCTAGAAGAGTTACAGGAAATACAAGTAAAACGAAATAAAGGAAGAAACAGAAAGGAAAAAGTGAGCACAAATTACGTGCAGCAAAGAACCCTTGCATGAAATTATAGCGGCTGGTCAAGAATAGGATCTCTAGGAGCTCTTGGAGACCCCAGATATTCAGAAACACCCGAAACATAGTCCTTCAACCAGGACGTGCTGCGCGTCAACCATCCTGTTTCTTCTTGATCTTGAACCTGAAGCATGCTTTTCCTTTCTTCTTCCACCAGTATCTCCAACCATCTCTTGGCCATGAAAACCTTGATAGCTACCACACCTTGTTGAACTATGTCCGAGGGTGGAACCACTAGAGGGTTCCCGTCCACGTTCAGTTTGGTCAAATTGTCAAGGCGGCCAAAGGTATCTGGAAGAGCATGAATCTGATTGTTGCTGATATCAAGTTCCTTGAGGTTGATTAAATCACCAAAGGTGTCGGGTAGCTCAGTTAGATCGGTAAAATTACTGGCAAGATTGAGGATTTCGAGATTGGTCAACCGACCAAAGGCCAGAGGAAGGCCGCGGAGCTCATTGAAGTGAGCATCCAAGCAGCGTAAAGACCTCAGCTCACAAACAGAGGTAGGAAGTGACCGAATCTTGTTCAACTGGATAGAAAGCTTCTGTAGATTGGCCAACTCGAAACCAATGTTGGTTGGCAGGTATGTGAGGCCGTTGTAGCTCACATCCAACTCCGCCAACGACCTAATCACATTTCACAAAACCAAATTACTATTCATTCCCTTTCTTTGTCATTCGAAATTCGAATGGATTAAAGACAACAAATTTCTTTACCTGCATTGACAGATGGAGTCAGGAAGGGCACTTAGCTTGTTCCCGGTGGCATTCAGGACCTTCAACTTTTGCAACGCCCCAATTGATTCCGGCAGTGACTCCAAAAGGTTTGAAGACACGTTTAGCTCTTCAAGTTTCTCTAATCCACCTATTGACTCAGGAATAACCTGTCCAAAATGTTCTTTTAATTCCTAATCTAATCATAATCTCAATAACTTAATCGAACCCAATCAAAACAAATCAAACCAAATCAAACCTTGAGTTCATTGCTGGAAAGATCCAGCAGGAGCAAACTGTGAATGGAGCCAAAGGCCTCGGGCAAGAACCGTAACTGCCGACCCGAGAGGTTGACCCGATCCAGAGTGGTCCGGGTGGCCTCCTGAAGAATCCCAGCCACCTCCTCAGGGACTTGGTCGTTGATCAAACCCTCATCACCGCCCTCCTCCTTCTCCTCATCAAATTCCACGACCCCAGCCATGGCCGACTTGTAAATCTTGACGAGCCTCTGCTCGGCGTCCTTGAGAAGCTTGTCGTAGGCGGAGTGCAACTCATCGAGCTGCAGAATCGCAGTGTAGCCTTGCTTCTCCTTCTCCGCCGCCTCGCGGAACTGAGCCTCTTTGTCGGCCAGGCGAACCCGCCACTGAAGCCTGTCAAAGTCAGAAGGCCGGGGAGAGATGACAAGCTCCTCTAGTCTCTTGGCCAAATCGGAGTCGATTTCGCAGAGCCTAACCTTGGCGGTGTCGACGAGCTCGTGGTCGGGTTGGTCGCCGAGGGTCTTGAGGGCCGAACGGGTCTGGGAGACGTCGGCGACGGCGCGTTGCATGGCGGCGAGGACTTTGGGGTCGGAGAGGTGGGGCATCTGGTTGAGGATGGGGGGCTGGTCGGAGGGATGGGGGTCGATGCGGATAGTGCAGAGGTGGGGAGGGGCGGCGGGTGTTGAGGGCTTGGGAACCAAGGAGGGGAGGCGGGACATGACGTAGGAGAGCATGGGGAATTTGGAGGGGTTGGGATCCATTGGATGGGATGGGATCGGATCGGAGAGACGGAGAGAGGGTGGTGGTTCTGTCTGTGTGGGCGGTGACTTGTGCGATTGAATTGAATTGGATTGGATTTTGAAGGCAGGAGGAGGAGGAGGTTAGTCTGAGACTCTGAGCATCACAAAGTGTGTGTGGTTTTTGTTTTGGAAAAGGGCGTGAATAACGGAATGGATGATGGAGTTGACGAAGTCGGACACTGCTACTGTTTTCACGCCATCAAAATTGTGATGCAATACAACAGAGATAAATAATACGTGTTGACATATATATCTTTCCATAAAATTAGAGAAACTAAATTTATATATAAAATTTGTTAATTGAGTAACATGAATGTTGATGATGGGATTATGACTTAAGCGTTGATAAATATGTTCATTCTTTTTAGGAACACATCATTGAGTTTGCAAATTTTATCTATAAATTTAGCTTCCTTAACATTACCTTAGTCCAAATCGCTAACAAAAGTGAGTATAATAATATAAAAATATCATAACAGACTCTCGGTCACCTCATAGTTTAATATCAATTTTCGTGTTACTATCATTTGTATCATCTCTTCAATAAAGATAGAACCCACCAGTAGGTACGATCTCATCTTTATTAAAAAAATAGTACAAGTGATAATACAATTAGACGGTAAGAATAGTTTTTTTGTAAAATATTATGTTAAAAACATGAGTTGCCATTTTAAAATTTAACATCAATTTCTATGTTAATATTATAAAATATATGCTTAAAAACATAAGTTATTAGGGAATTCGAAAGAGGATATTCTCCGGTTCCATTTTGTGAGGATCCTTAGGATCTCTACATTCTAATCGTTCATCGTATATTGTGTGATCAGTTTTCGTCAGATACTATTTGTGTTTAATTTTAAATAAAAAAATCAAATGATTTCTAACTGCACAATACACGATAAATGATTAAGATATGAAGATATCTAAAATCTTCACAAAATGAATGTGGATAGAATCCAATTCCAGAGAATTCTTGGAAGGGTCGTATACCTAGACCGCAACTTTGGAAATGTAAAAAACTCGATGCAACTTTGGTAATGTTTCAATAAATATTAACCTTGGAATACAGCTTAACCGATTCTCAGAATCCTGGTTAAGTCCTTTGGATGCAGAGATCGGCAAATCGATGATTGCGATGCGATGGTGGAGTCCATCTATTTATTATTGTCATCCATTCTTCTTTTATTTATTTTGTTTCTTTATTTATTTATTTTTAGTTGCATTATTTATTATTATTGTCATTTATATTTCTTTTATTTATTTACTTTGTTATTTGTTCTGGGTTGCATAACTTGCATTATTCATTTGTCTCTTCTTTTTGTTCTGTGTGGGTTGTATTGGTATGCGAAGGTAGTCGGAACTTGTGTTCTTGTCAACATCTGTTATAGGTTTATGTTAACATATGCAACAATTATGATTTGTAGAGACTTGTCGAGAGTAATTACAAAAAAATTGTAAAGTAATGTTGAAAATTGTTAAGGGTAAATACAATACACGTAAAAAATATTTTATTGTATAATAATTTTGCAAACACTATTAGTACAACAACAACACATGATGAACCAAAAAGTCAACCTTAGTCAATGTTTAAAATATCGACATGCAAATTTATGAAAATATCAATAGATATATCGTATTTGACGAAAATTATGAAAATTTGCAATAGAGTGAATATGTCAACTCATTCAAATTTAGCCGAAATTAGAGAAAAATTTCTTTCAAAAAATTCAAGGTTCACAATTTGCAACGGATTCCAACAAAATTTATGTATTGCATTGATAAATATCGTTGATATGCATTGATTTTCTTATATCTTGCCCATACAGGTTAGGCATGCATTTAATTGTCAATAATATAGTGTAGCAAGCTATTTACATCGATTACACTTCTGCCCTTCAACCATACAGTCTCTTCACTTAAACAAAGAAGCAACGAGTTCCATGTAAAGTAATCTGGAACGATGCCCCTTTCTACCATCTGCAAAACCAGTCTCAAAGCCTTCTGAAAATCCCCCATCCGGCAAAGAACAGCTACCAACGGACCATAACTTCCACCATCTGGTGAGCAACCTCTCTCAACCATGTCCTCCACAAGTTTCAGTGCACTACCAACTTTCCCTTTGTCACAAAACGCATTGATCAGAGGATTAAATGTCGATGCAAGAGGAAAGTAACCATGACCAATCATCTCGTTCATTAGGTCAAATGCTTCGCGAACAGAGCCTTCTTGGCAAAATCTATGGATTAGACAGTTGAAGATTATAGCACTTGGAACTCCATTTTCTGTAATCATCTGATCATAAACTTTCTTTGCATTCAATGTGGCGCCCTCTTCACAGAAACCTAAGATTTTCAAGCTTCTATCAACAGCTCTGGGAAATAATTTCCCCAAACTGGTTAAAAACTCAAGTGCTTCGCCTAAACGATTTTCCTTATACAACCCGTATAACACACTATTATAAGGAGAGATTTGGCACCTAGAACCGTGTTTTCTCTCATTCATTAGTTCCAAAATTTCAAACCCTTTTTCCGTCCTTCCTGCTCCACACAAACCTCTAATTAATGTATCGTACGTAACAAAATTCCAGTAGATACCATCTGTTTCCATATCCTTAAACAGATCCAGAGCCATATCCAACATCCCAGACTCGCAAAAACAAGAGATCAAGACATTGTAAGTATCAACATTTGGAAGGCATCCCTTTTTCTCCATTTCCTCCACAATGCGAAGACTGAGTTTCGCTTTCCCTAATCTACAAAAGCCCTTGACCAAGGTGTTATAAGCTACCACATCCACCAGTCCTCCCTTGCTCTCCACTCTCTCTATAACCTTGAGAGCTTCCATTACACGGCCATTGTTGCAAAGAATTTCCAACACCTTAGTTACAGTGACAACATCAGGCACAAACCCCAAACCAAAGCACTTCTCTAGCAGAACAAGAGCTTGCACTAAATTCTCTTCTCCACAATACCCAGATATCAAAATATTAAAAGTCACATCATTCGGTGCTTCCATCTCATTCATCAAGCTTCTCGCTCTACCAACTTTCTTGTTCTTGCCAAGTGCATGAAGCAACGTGTTATATATCACAGTATTTGGGGTGATTCCCCGAGTCTTCATTGCTTGCAAAAGCTTAAAACCATCACCAATTCGGTTTGTCAGGCAAAGTCCTTTCATCAAGATACCAAAAGTATAACCATCGCCTTCAATGCCACCTTCCATCATCTTCTTCCTGTAAAACTCCCTAGCTATATCTATATCTTCCTTCACAAGAACATCAAGTATTGTATTGAATACCTTCAAAGAAGGTTTCTGGTCATACTTGTAAACCAAGTCAAGCACTTTGATCACTTGTTTTACCATGTGGGCACGGCCAAGACCTCGAATGATGGTGACAAAGATGTCTTCATCTGGGGGTTGTCCAATTGATGTGGGCATTTCATCAAGCAGTTGGTGAACGGTGTCAAAGCGGTGGAAGGTGCACAGCTTGTGGATGAGAGCTCGGTAAGTGGAGGGAGAATGTGTGAACTTGGGGAGTTTGGAGGCCCATTTGAAGGTTTCGAGGGCTTGGGCTGCTGATTTTTGGTCTAATAAAAGCTGGGCAATGTGCTTATGGGATGGAGTTGCAACTGATGACGATGTCGGAGACAACGATGACATGGCTCTAATAAAATGGCTACGATCCACATTTGGAAGCTGTGAAGGATTGAAGATTAGAATGGCCAATTCACCTCTATACTGGGAGAGAGACTTACATGGTAAGGATCTGAAAACAAGAGTGCACATGGGAATCTAATGAAGCAGGTTTTCTTAAGTTTCTTGACAGAGTAGAGCCCCGTTGTCTACCTTCTCCTTTTGCTCACCCTTGATCTATTTCTACCAATCAAACACTAAACAACGTAAGATAATACATAAAATTACCAAAACTCCATTGTGGCAAATTACAAGGAACTCCAGGTTGAACTGTGACTATAAGCAATGCATTAGAATGCTAACATAAATTTGGAAGCCAAGAATGATGCTAATAATATTTGAAGGTCATTTCTTATTCCAGATATTTGGAAGTCATTTGAAATGGCAAATCTAGACAAACTTCATTCTGTAACTCAAAGACTAAAACAAATAATAATAAAAAATAAGCTTTCGCCCCAACGAATCATTTGTTCACCACCAATTACCATTGATAACAACTGCCACAGAAACTCTTAAGTCTAGAGCACATATTGTCACCCTGCGAACCCTGAGTCATGATAGAGGGCAGCGTTTATTCTATTCTACGACTGCATCTAACTTTTGGGTTAGAATGCTTACGTACCTTGTGATGGGATCAAGCCGATCGTAATTCACATTCTAACAAAATCTAGCAAGGTACCCTAAGTCCGCATTATAAGTCGTAAGATACTGTCTGTCTTTGACTAACTAACAAGGTCCCTAACCAATGACCACAAATTTACATAACTGTCAACTTACAATAGCATTTTTAACCAAGCCATTTTGCTACTGCATGTAAGGTCATACTGCGGTTAAATTGAATTTCGCATAATCCATGGAATTCAGAGAAACCACTATTATTGTAACCGAAAAGAAAATACTATTATGTCAAAAAAAAAAAAAAGCCAGAAATTCATATCTCAAAATATGATACAGGAAATATAAACACGAGCACAGTCCGCACAGTATTGTAGGGTCTCCAACATCCTCCTAAAAGCACCAATTCCGTAACACTTCCCAGGTAAATCCGTAATCTATACTAAAATCTTAATTATCCAAACAATTAACTGATACACTATAAGGATTAGGATTTTAGCTATCATATTAGACCAAAAGTCTTTCATCGCTTGCTTCCGGGAAGTAGTAAACTAAAGTAGCATTAAAGATAATTTATTTAATTAAAGGCAATTGATTCATGAATAACATAAGCCAAGTAGTTATCAAACAAAACAAAACAAAACAAAACAAAACAAAACAAACAAAACTGTCGGCATTGAGTTTTACCAAATAATTTTAATTTTGGTGTTCTTCGTTCTTCGGGAACCAAACACGGAACAACCCCTTTCTTTTCCCTCGAGCTTATTCACAAGAGGAGTATGTCCTCCGGACTCAAGCTTAAACATCTAACATAATTCCAAAATTTCAGCTCCTAATTAACTAGTTTTTTGTTTTTGTTTTTTTCTTTGAGGATTTTCCTCAAACACATGGTATGCATAACGCCAAGGACACTTTCCACACTCCGATTCCCTCTCCCGGACTTGGGAAGGAGAGTTTCGAAACAAGTTCAATGCAGGCCAACACATTATATTATACCAGAATGCAGTCAGTCAGCATTTAAATAAAAACAAATGAAGTATCTGCTGCCTGCTCCCACAAAAATAGTAGACATGGAGGCAACTAAATCGTTATATTTTACAACCACTTGTGAATGAAAGATGAAACTTGTATAGTTTATCCAAACGGACGAAAGGAGCTTTGCAGGAGAGAAAAATTACCCTAAAATTCTGGTGAAGCGTACCCTCGTCGGAAAAACTCCTTGGACTGTTACAATGGCGGAGAAAATGTTTGGATGGAAAGTCTCCACCCGTTAAAATGGCGGAGAGTGGTTGCTTGTCCCAAATGAGCGGTTGTTCTTCTCCTCTTGTATATATCGTCTGATACTGGTACTTGAGCCTGGAGGAGAAGACAAGTGTGGGAGCCGTTGTACAGTTTTATCTCTGTTTTTATCGAAGTTACAAAATTACCCATAGTAATTATAATTCTATTTGGACTGTGATATCTACAAATTTCATTTTACTTCTCACACACCTTTTTAAATTTCGACCGTAGGTTTGGATGAATTGAAGAAGATCAACGAACAAAAATTATCAAGGATATTTGAGAAGTAAAATGGTCCTTCTATTTTTCTTGTCACTTCAATTTTTTTTTGCTTTTGGGAATTTGCGTTCCATTATTTTTGTCTGTGAATCATTCATAATACCATATTTTGCCATTTTCTTATCTAGAACTCCATAACATTACAATTGATTAACTAAGGTTAAAATAGTAATTTCAGCATAAATCCACTTATTGGGTAGTTACTTTCATTTGTTAGTTTTCATCGCAAATTAAAAGTCAACTAGCACACGTTTAGGCCTGTGAAAGGAGATTAGTATATAAGTAATTGTTGGAAAATATTAGTATTTAGGTTTATTTTAGTACTTAAGTTTTGCTTGTTAGTTTAGGACTTGGGCCTAGTCCATCCGAGTTATGGTTTTTTAGGTTTAGTTCTTTATAAATATAATTTGTAATTTAGTTTAAGAAACAAGTCATTCACAATGTAGTCTCTTGGAGTTTTGTAACCGTTTCGACATTCTTGTTTGTTTAATAATATTCTATTTGGTAATCTTATTCGTGGCGTACTCTGATATTCAACTGTATCGAGGTAAGTTATGAATCGAAAAACACAGATATTTGATTGTGGATTTCTAAATACAACCCACTTTATTTAATTTCATAATTTAGTAAACATATGAAAAGTTAAGAACCAAGGAATGTTCGCGTAACCAAAACATAAGAATGAAGGACTCGTAGAACTTATAAACATTGTTAATATCAATTCTGGCTTTATTTTTAAGTAGTCGGTTATGAATTTAATGGGAAACTTGTACTTTTCTAATTTAATATCTTAGTAAACACCTGAGAAAATTAAAGAAGAGAAATAAATTTTCACGCGTATTTTAGTAAACACATGAAATGTAAGAGCTAAAATGTACTTATTTGGTATGATAATAAGTATAAAGGTATACGAGAATGAATGAGTATGAGATAAACAAACCTTTATATTTATCCTCATTCTTTATTGTTTATGTATGTCATATCCAAATCATTAGCACCAACTATTATATATAATGATACTTGGACTAAGAGCAGGAGATTTAGGCTAAACCACTTAATCAACATGTCATAATAATTTGATTTTTAACTCGTAATTTTAAAAAATTAAACACTACGAACATTTTAGATTTAATATATCGTACCTGTAAATATCACTGATATTATTACCAACTTTTAACAGCAGGCTCTTAAATAAGACAAAAAATCCAATTGACAGTAAACATTCATAAACCGCCGTTTCTTGCTTCTTCTGTTTTCCTCCACCAAATCGATCTCCTCTCTCTCGACCTTGTCTGCAGTTGCCTGCCGCTGCTAGCCCTTTCTTCTTCACTTCGCATTCCCTGAATTTCACAATTCCCAAATTCGTCTCGGCGAGAGGAGTTAATCGCAAACACCGAAAGCGAAGAACAGAAAAGGATGTTAAGAGGGAAGAAGATGAAGCAGCGCTTCACCTTCTTCTTCTTCTCCTCTTGAGATTCATGGCCACTTCTCAGCACCGCTGCGTTTTTGGTACTCTCTCTTTTTTTCTCATTCATTCATTCATCCTCTCTTTGTTTCCCTTTGAATTCTTGCGGGTTCGATTTTGATTCGAAATCAATCGCAACGAGTTCAATTGAGTCCGAATGCCATTTCTTAAGGGTTTTGCAGAAATTGGGTTGAAGTTTTATATGGGTAATTTCTGATGTTATTTTTTTTTTGTGGTTGAATTATTTGTGATGCAGTGGGGAATATACCTTACGATGCCACTGAGGAACAGCTTGTAGAAATCTGCCAGGAGGTTGGTCCTGTTGTATCTTTCAGGTCAGTCAGTTGACTCCCTTCCCAATCACAAACTTTACAATTTTACATAAACCCTAATATTTAACTCTAATTCTGCTTTATGTTGTACTTAGAGACTGATTTATCATCATTCCGAAGAAAAAACAATATAATTTAATCACAAATTTTACGAACCCTCTTCTTCCTGTCCTTTTCAATTTTAATTTTGCTGTTACGTTTCACTTAGAGACCGATTTATCGTTGTTCAGAAGAAAAAACAAACATAATCTTTACCTTTCATAATTTAGATGCGGTTGAATTTCAAAGGATGTTAAATAGGTTGTTCTTCTTATGCTAGTGAAGCTATATGCTCTAGGATGTTAAATACGTTATAAATGTCTACAGTTTTTAAAGTGCGTTTATAGGCGAAGTTCTATTAGCTAGCTATTTTCGTGTAGCTGATGTTACAATATTTTTAAGGTTATGAAGTAAGTGTACTGCATGGCAAGTAGCCAAACTTAGGTGTTCTAGAAGTAGCTGAATATTTTTAATATATTTTTCTATGCATCCCCTTTTTTTTTTTTTTTTTTTTTTCAGACTAGTCATTGACAGAGAGACCGGGAAACCAAAAGGATATGGGTTTTGCGAATACAAGGATGAAGAGACTGCTCTAAGTGCTCGTCGCAATCTTCAGGGTTATGAAATCAATGGCCGGCAATTACGAGTTGATTTTGCTGAAAATGACAAAGGCACTGACAGAAGTCGAGAACAGGTGAATAGGAGACTTTTAGCTGCAGTGTTATCCCATTTTCTTTGCTTTTCTAAATTTCTTGAAGTTATGTAATTAGCATCACTGTAGTCTTTTTTCTTTTACTGTCCCCACTCTATTATTAGAAGTGGCTTTACCAAGCTAGAAGGATATTTTGTAGGTTCTAAATTCTTGGATGACGAGTCTGACCTGGATTGTCCAACATTTTGTTTACTTGACCATTGGTTTGGAATTAACAGTATCTAAAAGGGCTGGACTACACTTATATTTTGGCTGTTTTCTTTGGTTTGTCAGACATATTTTAGTCGGTTAATCTGTTTCAAGATTGTTTGCACTCTATATCCCTCCTTTTTTAAATGATCTTTATTCTTTTGAGATCAGTCATAGTACTGTTTCCTTGGAAATGTGGTCAATAAACCAAACGAGTGACATAAATCATCTTGGTAGTGATAGTTGAATAGGGGGTTATGCCAGGATTGCGTATGTGTTAGTGCATATAAATGTTGGTTTTATTGTAAACTTAAGGTAATTTTTCTCCATTTGCAGGGTCGTGGTGGACCAGGACTGACTGCTAATGTTGGTTAGTTTTCTTCTCTTTTTTCTTGTTCTTGTTTACTGAGTTGTTATTTGACTTAAGAGAGGTCTGAATTGTGCTATCTTTTTCTTTTGGTTCCATCATAGATCCCCATAAGCAAGTAGGGGGACCATCTGTTCATGCAGAATCTCTTCAACATCAGCCAATTGGTCTCCATATTGCTATTACTGCTGCTACGGTCATGGCAGGAGCTCTAGGTGGTGCTCAGGCTGGTTTGCAGTCAGCTCAAAGTGGCTTGCAGAATCAATTGGCACCACCAAATGATCCCTTGACACTTCATCTGGCCAAAATGTCTAGGGGTCAGTTGAATCAAATTATGGCGGAACTCAGGGTTAGAAATTGAAGAAGCTTATTTCTTTATTTTGGATCCATCTTGGTATGTTTCTCATACTTTTTCTAATTATAGGTAATGGCTATACAAAACAAAGAACTAGCTCGTCAACTATTGCTTGCAAGGCCACAGTTGCCAAAAGCCCTCTTCCAGGTGAATATTGACTATTTGTATTAGAGTTTATGTGGTACAGATTTCAACCAGTAAATTTCTTTTTTGATACTACCCTTTTGTTAAAGCTTTCATGCATATTCTTTTGTAAATATGTAATTTTGTTTGAGAGGTTTTCCTGATATCTGACCATAAACTTCCTGGAAGAGTAGATTTGATTGAGCTGTATATTTCTGGTTTCCTTGTCCAGCGAGGTCTTTCAGACATGCTTTCTACAGAATTTTGTTTTCCCTCCTTTTGTCTACATGCTCTTTTTACCCTTTTTGACTTCAATTCTTCTTGAACAAGGTGAAGTTTTTTGAATAATTAGTTGTAGACAAATTGTTGTGTCAAATTGGGACTCTCTTAACTGAATGAAGCATATTGGAATGACCACCGTGTGTAGGCTTTGCGTTCTTTTAGTTAGGAAGCATGGAGTAAAAGCTGTTTACATTGCAATTATGAGCATATAACATCCACATTCATCTGCATTGAGTTTTAAATCTGAAACACTCATCTCGATGCATTGAGTATCTATGTCTTGAAGTAGAAGCATTCTTGTGTCCCTGTCATGCTTTTGGTTACCTGCTAATGATCTAGATGATTCCACACTTGAAATTGAAGGGCCAACATACTCCATAACCTTTTACACTTGTGCTTTTGCGCTGTTTATTTTGCTAAATTGTTATAGTGTTGATATCTTAACTTTGTTTTCAGGCACAAATAATGCTTGGAATGGTGAGCCCACAGATGGTTCGTTTCTCCACCTGGAACTTTTGTCATATCAATATTGTTAAGTACTTGTGCTTAATTAACTTATTAATGGTAAGACATTGACTTTCCTTTTTCAGTTGCAGATGCCAAATATCAGGCAAGCTTCAGGTCATACCTCACAGCCTCCATTCAACAAGGCCTTGCAGTCTGGGTTGGTGCCCAATGTGCAAGAAGGCCAATTTTCTGCTGTACCTCAAAATCCATTGGTTAGAAGCCAGTTTTCTGCACCCCAACAGCAACCCACGCAGCCTCGAATGCAGCTTCCACAACATGCAAACCACCATGTTTTGCAACAGGCCTCATTGCTGGGGCAATCGGGAGTTCCAACACTTCCTCCCATACACCCTCAGTCTTCAAGTGGTTTGTCCATTCGACCCCAAACTCAGCTTACAAATTCTTCTAGTTCAAACCAGAAAATGCAGCCTTCTTTACTACAGCACCCGGGTCAGGTTGGACGTGCAAATTTTGGGCATAACATGCAGATGGTTAATCCAATTGCTACTGTACAGCATTCTTCTTTACCTCGTCCTCTGTCTGAAGTCAGCTCCCAGGTGCCATATTTTATAGTACTTGTGATAATTTTGATTTTGATGTTACGTTTGATTGAAAAAAGAGGATTGGTTGCGTAGGCGGATAGAATAATTAGTTAAGCTGAACAGAAACTTACATAATGCATTATGCTTGTTGTGTTGTATTTTAGTTGACATTTATAAAATTTCTGGATGAAGGTTGTGTTTACAAAATTCAGAGGACTAGGGTGCGAAAAAATTATCTGACCTCCATCGTTTTGTTCTTTATGCTTTTAGTTAGCTTTTTAGTTTTTGTCATTGTTTGTGTTATCTAACTTTGCTTTATTTGTTACAGCCTGGTTCTTCAATGTCTTTGGGAATCAACAAGGACGCTGATAGATCCTTTCAAATGGTTAACGATTCTGTAGAATCAGTCAAGCGTTCTTCAAAGCTAATGAAATTGGATGATGGAAGGGGTAGCTCTTTGTCAAGAGTGGGTCTTAATGTGCCTAATGCCAATGGGTCTGTATTGCCCCATGCTTTGCCTGCGAAACCTGTTCATAAGTCAGAAGAAGTACAGCACTCTGAGAAACAGATTTCTCAGGTAATGTCTTCCCAGGTGATTACTTTATTCCAGTTTATTTTTCACATTTTCGCAGCTAGTTCGGTCTTGAAACGAGAAAATTTTGTGTGAAAAGAAAAGTTGTCTTGCTGCTCAGTGACACTGATTTTTTTGGTATCATGAATTGCTGGCACAAATTTTTATTAAGATTATGTTGGGGCCTGTGCCTCCAACTGAAAAGTATTAACCAATTGGCAATAGGTGGATTCCTAAAATCTTATACATTGAAATATAAGCCTCAGAATACCTGATGTGAGAATTGATATACTCAACACATCCCCTCGCATGTCCGCTCACATGAATTTATATTCTCCCTTATATTTGAAGTGGAGCAAGTTTTACAAAAGTAGGCTTGAAACCTGACGAGCTGCTTGTTCTGATATCATGTTGCTTCTACAGCATCTAATAGAAAAACCAAGTGCAAGGGCATATGGTTTTTATGAATTGAAATGTTAGATAGACAGAAAACAGAAAACAATGTGGGACTTTATATTCTCAGCCAATTGGGAAAAGTTTTGTGACATTCCCCATATTTTTTGTAGCTTAAGCATTGCAAAATTCTCTCTGATAAAGGGGCTAATTTTCTCTTAACTAGTGGATGGAGGTTCGGAAAAGAAAGTCATTTGGATACTGAACTATTGGTTTAAATCATCTGTAGTGATTAATCAACATCTCAAAGGATTTTACTTGTGGGTTCTTGATGAACTAGCTTATATAACATAAAGACTTAAAAGGAATTTAGAAGTGATTTAATGATGCAAGAGCCAATTTTTTATTATGATAAATAAGCTCATCCAAGTACCAGGCACTACATGATTGAGTGCTTGTTTGTTACCTGGAATTAATGTAATTTACACTTGTACTCTAGGTCTATTGTTTTGGATTCCTACTTTAGTTGTCTTTGACCTTCTTTACGTTACATGATCAATGTCTTAGGTGTCATCAATTCTGCGCTTTAGAATTCCTAAGCATATTAATTTGGGTGTTTCAATGAGCCATATACCATTGTAGAATGGAGCAGAATAATGGATAAGTTTCGTTTTGGTGCCTAGGATCAGTCCATATGATAGACCTTGGATGTTGCTTGGAATATGCAGATGGATAGAATAGGAAGGTGGGTTTTGTGAATGTAGTAACAGGCTCTTCTGACATTGATAATGCAGGTGCTAAGAATAAGTTCGGGGTATGGAGATTTGCTTGGTGTAACAGGGGCCAGCAATTAATAGGGTGTGAGGGTATTTCTTGAATTAGTACAAAGAGGTGGAGGTGAGGATTGAAAGGCCGTCTTGAGAGTTTAGAAATTCACATTTTTGTGCTTTTCTGAAATTGTAGCTTTTTTACTAGTTCCAAAAGAAAATTTAGAATGCTAGCACATATTAACAGTATCTAACACGTGCCTAGAGTTTGTGCTTCGGTCATATGTGAACGCATGTATTTTCAGTTCCTTGTTTTAGTTTTGAAGCATTTTTTGAGATTGTTGCTCCAGAATCTTGATGCAATTTACTATAGTATGCAGTTAATTTTTTTCACTGTTTATATGATTGAAGTTTATTATAATAAACTTTATTCTTCTCGAAAAACAACCGGATAAGAGATACTGCTCCAATTTGCCATTTGATCTGGAGTATCTGACATCATGATTAATCTTTCTCAGTCTGAGCTTCCACCTGGGGTGGAGTCTGCTCTACTACAACAAGTTTTGAGCCTAACACCGGAAAAACTGAGTTCATTGTCTCCGGAACAGCAACAAGAAGTAATAAAGCTCCAACAGATGCTTCGGCGAGATCAGATTCAGCCATCGTAGCAAAGTCATAAATGGCAGTTTCGATGCAGCAAGTTGTTACATGTGCAGGTACCAACTTGCTTGCTAGAGCAACAAAAGGCGTGGTATTGATTCAATCAATTTTGATTGTTTGTAACAGTATGTTCACGTAAGGAGTCGATTCAGAGGTTCTGCAGTGCAGGAGTACTATAGTATATTTTGTATTCGTGCAGCCTACACAAAGCTTGTGTTTTAGTCTAGTCAGTAAATTAGTTAGAATAGCAAAATTTTGTCTGTATCACAAACATTTAAATTTACGTTCCCTCAGCTAAAATTTGTTGCTTCACTTTTGACAATCCTTCGCTCCAAACGTTGTGTACTTTGCTCGAGGTATATTCAGATACTACAAAAATTTCTCGTACACGTATCGTTTCGTCTACTAAAGCTTCATGGATCGCTTCATCATCTGCCTCGTCACTTGTTTTCTCCTCAGTTGTTTTGTTATTTACAGTTACTTGGAAGTATTGAGGGTGTATGACTCGATGCCCGGCGAACAAGGAATAAGAACATCTACAAATTTGCTTGCAGGGCGGTCGTTTGTCTTTTAGGCTTCGTTTGACATGTCGTATAAGGGATTGGATAGGACTAATAGTACGAACTTGGCCGTTTAGTATCGTGTTAAATAGTCGCCGTATTAATTTAATCAGCCGAATAGAATAGTCGGGTATACACCTTCTTAATAAACCCTCCAAGAGGAGTGGATTATTAGTTGGGCATAACCTTTCCTCTCTCTCGCACTTCGTTCTCCACGACACCTCCTCTCGCCGTCGTCCCTCTCGCCGTCATACCTCTCGTTGTCGTCGTTCTCCCGGTCGCTACTCTCTTGGTACTGTTGCACTGCTGCTCTCTTGGTACTGTCGCTCTTCGTGAAATCCGTAAGTACCAGAAGAGTACTGAGCTCTTGATCAGGAAGTTGCCATTCCAGAGGCTTGTTCGTGAAATTGCCCAGGATTTCAAGACTGATCTGCGTTTCCAGAGCCAGGCGGTGTTGGCACTGCAAGAGGCTACTGAGGCCTACCTTGTGGGTCTATTTGAGGACACCAACCTATACGCCATCCATGCCAAGCGGGTTACCATCATGCCTGCTGAACAATATTTCATCTGGGCAATTTTTTGGTATTTTTATGTATTTTTGTTCAACTTTTAATTTGTTTATTTTTGTTCATTTGGTTGTCTGCAGCCTGACTGTTGAACAATATTTCATCTGGGCAATTTTTTATTTTTTTTTAAATTAGATTTTGCTTAACTTGGGGCTTTTTAATTTGCTTTTTATTTTGAAGTTTAGGATTTGAAAAGTATTTGGGTTTTTAGATAATTACATATTTATATTCGATATAGTATGAATAATACGGTTATAGTCCGATACTGCACCAAACGCTCGATTAATTTAGTCAGTACTATCTGGTGGCTATTTATCCTATCCGACAGAAATAGTCAGTACAATCCGAGCTGCCAAACGAATTCTTAATTTATGGTTGGGAAATAATTTTGTATTTAGAGGTTGTGGTCAATAATTGTATTTGAATAAATCTGATATTTTGTGTTAGATCATAGACCGCGGAAATGCATAATCATTGTGATGATGCATTACACATCATGCTCAGTTTTGGGGAAGGGATTCAAATTTGGTTTAGGGGTTCCGGTAAAACGCTACTTAACCAACTGGCCTAACCTATGCAATGAAATACTGTACTAATAGTATATTCTTGTATGAAGTGTTGGATTATCTTGGTGAATAAGATTTTCTTTCTCAACTCATTGCGTCATGGGTTTAAATCTTCTTCCTTTCATATAATGTAGATTATTCTATCATTTGTCACAAAAAATAAATAAAATAGTATACTCTTGGATGAAAATGTCCCAAAGAAGTCTTTAAAAGCGTCTACAATCATATCGAGTGTGCCAAGTTAGATCTCTGAAAAGAGTAGCCATCAAGATTAAACACACAAATTGAGCATCAACCTTGAATTTTGTTGCAGCACACCAACTAGATAAGTTTGTGTAGACAGCATACCAATCTCATCTTTCTTTCACATACTTCTCCAAGGCTTCTCTCACTCCCCTCGATTTTTATCGTAATTTTTGGCCAGCGTCGGAGCCAAGTATCTAGAAATAACAATGGCATCTTTGATGCCAGCGGAGCCTCCCTGACCGAGGAAAGGCCCCATTACATGCATGGCATCTCCAGCCACCGTCACGCATCCTTCGAAACCTTCGAAACCTTGCACTGATCTGCTCACATATACAATTTTCTTGATGTAGTCATGATGCACCTTATCTGCTATGCACTGAGAGTTACGAACCAATAGACCAAGTTATCATGAATTGGAATTCTTCCAATTGTGTTCGTCACCTTAACTTGTACAAACCCGTTTTCAAAATTGTAATGATATGATATAGAGAATAAATGAAACGATCGACTTTGGCTTGGATAGGAAGTTAACGAGTCCAACTTAACAGAGATTTCTTGGCATCCAAGGGGTAATTGCCAAGCTCTCTAATCCTCTATCAAATGACATGACAATATTTCATTTATTGAACCGACTTCAAACTTTATATATTTCTAATGGAATTAAAGTACTAACATGTATATCACTTGATAAACAAATTTGATGAAAATATTTTATGACTAGCATCACTGAATTAGATACTATTTAGCGATAGCTGTCATTGACACTCTAACAATGTTATATTGCACACTCCTCGCTTACCCAAACGATACTTCTCGCTGCTTGCCATCATTAAGGGTTATGTCACGGGCCCTATACAAGACAAGAGTGAGTTATTTCGTATTAAATAGACATGTTTACTAGGCATACACACCCTTGAAGTGGTAGGGCAGTTTGCCTGAGCTTTGAGGCCACGCCAAGCTCATCCAAGGCTCGCCAGCCATTTGCTCGAATAGTGATACCTCCTCCACTACCACGTAGGGATTCTGATCTTCCCAACACCACACTTGTGAAACCCTTTCTGTATGATATGTGCATAATGTATACTAAAAGAAGCGCGCACACACTATGGTGTGTGAATATAAAAAACTAAAAGGAAAAAGAAAAATATGTGAAAGAGAGAAGTGTGAAAGAGAGAAGTTTGAGAGAAATGTGAAGGAGAGAGAACATAGAAGATGTTTAAATCTTTATTTTTTATTTTATAAAATTTAAAATTAGAGACATGCTTTCATGACATATGAGTGAGCAAAGAAAAAAGAACACCACAATTTAGTTTATGCAGAATTACCGCTATTGCCCATGATTTTAATTTGTGATAGAAAACCAAATTGTCCTTTCATTTAGTTATTATTGATAAAAATTCTTCTCTTTTAGTTGACAAAGAAGGTTTTGTTAATAGGTAGTTTAGATGATTCATATACACTATTACGACTACTATTTAATCCAATCGTCAAACGGTTTCGGATTTGAATGATTATTTGTAGAGATAATCTTTGAAGGAATGTCTGAAAAATGAACAGTTGGCTATGATGTGAAGTGGGTCTTGCAAATAATCCCTTAAATAAGCTGGATCCCTTGACGTTTTAAATTTTAAATTTAAATTTTTTTTATTTAAGGAGAATTGCCTATATTTTGAAAGTTTTTATAAAAATGAATAGTATTGAATTTAAAGGCTATATTTGATAAATTCCCACATCGTACAATTTATAAATATAATTCTATGCAAGAACGTGGGTAAAATATTACAATATATATATATATATATATATATATATATATATATATATGATTAAATTAATTTCTATTTCAGTAAGGATTTTATACTATAATTGAAAATCACAATTTATATAATACATGCGACAATTACAGACAACTTTTGAAATTAATTGAATCTTATATATTATTAAGGATTATGTTTGATAAATTCCCATATCGTACCATTTATAAATATAATTCCATGTAATAACGTGTGTAAAATATTACAATATATATAATTACATTAATTTCCATTTCAGTAAAGCTTTTATGCTATACTTGAAAACCACATTTACGTAGCACATGGGATAACAACAGGTAAAATTCCAAATTAATTAAATCTTATATATGATTAAGGGTTATATTTGATAAATTCCCACATTGTTCCATTTATAAATATAATTGTAGTATCCCACATCGGCCACACGAGGGCTGACCTTGGGCCTTATATATCCATTCGCAACCTTGTTGGTTACCAAGACGCGTTTTGTGGCGACGGCGCTGGCTTCGGCTGGAGGTACCGGTTCCACAGGAACAAAGCCGTGCGGTAGCCCTGCCTTCGGGCCAGGGAATGCCAAAGCGGACAATATCTTGGTAGCGGCGGGTTGGGATGTGACAATTTGGTATCAGAGCCGGACTCGTGCTGGTTCGGTGTGTGACGTTGTCGTTGGCTACGGCCGACGGGGACGTCGGCTCCCTAAGGGGGGTGGATTGTAGTATCCCACATCGGCCACACGAGGGCTGACCTTGGGCCTTATATATCCATTCGCAACCTTGTTGGTTACCAAGACGCGTTTTGTGGCGACGGCGCTGGCTTCGGCTGGAGGTACCGGTTCCACAGGAACAAAGCCGTGCGGTAGCCCTGCCTTCGGGCCAGGGAATGCCAAAGCGGACAATATCTTGGTAGCGGCGGGTTGGGATGTGACAATAATTCTATGTAATAACGTGTGTAGAATATAACAATGTGCATAATTATATTGATTTCCATTTTAGTAGAGATTTTATACTGTAATTAAATCTTATAAATGATTATATATATGATTAAGGGTTATATTAGATAAATTCCCACGTCTACCATTTATAAATATAATTCCATGTGCAAGTAGTCCTTTACCACAGTGGTGGAAATGTGTTGTGCTTTTACATAATGGCGTGGGTTCGAAATCCCGTCGGTGACTAATCTAACATTTAACTTACTAATGCTATCGTTTCACTCAATATATATATATATACATATATATATATATATATATATAATTCCATGTAATAACGTGTGTAAAATGTTACAATATATATGATTATATTAATTTCTATTTCAGTAAGGATTTTATACTATAATTGAAAATCACATTTAATTAAATATTATATAACATAAAGTTTCTGTAGTATTCAGTGGGAAACAAACACGACCAGCAAAATATCACCACACTCAGTCACAGTGACACTAACACCCACAGTGCCGTTGCTTGCCTCCCTCGAGATGTCTTCCGAAACGCCAATCCGATTCGGAGTTGTGGGCTGTGCCGATATAGCCCGGAAAGTCTCGCGAGCCATCACTCTTGCCCCAAACGCGACACTATACGCCGTCGGAAGCCGTTCTATAGAAAAGGCCACGGCGTTCGCCAATGCCAACAACTTCCCTCCTAACGCCAAGATCTACGGCTCCTACGACGCCGTTTTAGACGATCCCGATGTCGATGCCGTCTATGTCCCGCTTCCCACCAGCCTCCATATCAAGTGGGCCGTCCTCGCCGCCCAGAAGAAGAAGCACATCCTGCTGGAGAAGCCTGTGGCGCTCAACGTGGCGGAGTTTGACAAGATCACCGAGGCATGCGAATCCAATGGGGTGCAGATCATGGACGGTACCATGTGGATGCACCACCCCAGGACTGCCAAGATGTCCGAATTTCTCTCTGATGCTAACCGTTTTGGTCAGCTCAGAACGGTATGCCCTTCTGCTCCTGGATTGCCAAGATGTCCCAATTTCTCACAGAAAACATGTTGTTCTAGTTCCATATAATACTGTTAAAATTATTGATTCTACTGACATGACGTGCTTGGGGATGGAGGCCTTGCAATATATTAGGTTATTGTAATATTAAAAAAAATGTAACTAATGACATTTGGGTGTACAGTAGCGTGCTTTTTGTGTCCAGTTTCATTCAAATTGCAGTTGACGGATATTTTGAAATTCACTTGCTATTGTTCTAAGAACATCCTCCTTTTGGTTCCACAGATACATACTGTGTTTACTTTGGCTTTTGATCCTGAATTTCTCAAGAAAGACATCCGGGTGAAGCCAGACCTTGATGCTCATGGGGCTCTCGGGGATGCAGGGTGGTACTGTATCAGGGCAATTTTGTGGGCCAATAACTATGAACTGCCAAAAACTGTAGTTGCTTTGCGTGGCCCTGTACTTAATGAAGCAGGAGTGATTTTATCTTGTGGGGCTTCTCTGCATTGGGAAGATGGGAAAGTGGCAACCTTCCACTGCTCCTTCTTATCAAGTTTGACGATGGATATAACTGCTATCGGTACAAGGGGAACTCTGCATGTCGATGGTTTTGTTATCCCTCATCAAGAGAAAGAAGCCGCTTTTTCTGCAGCTTCAGAAAGTTGGTTTGATGAATTGGCCATCAGTTGGGTTCCGCCACCAAGTCATCACATTGTTACCACGGATCTTCCACAGGAAGCCCTCATGGTAAGAGAGTTTTCTCGTCTGGTAGGCGCTATTAAAAATGGTGCAAAACCTGAGAAGAAATGGCCAACCCTTAGTCGGAAGACACAGATCGTAATCGACGCTGTCAAGGCATCAATTGCCAAGGGTTTTGAGGCCATCGATATCGCATATTAACCGAGGCTCATCTTATATGTCTTTTTCATCTTATATTTGAACTGGGACGTTCTTGTAGTCAGTAACAACTAATAAGAATAAGATGTCAGTAATAAGAATAAGATCCTCATTGGCTCAGAGCCTCATGAACTTGTCTGATTGGAACATTACTGTTGAAATGTATGCTAAATAAAATTAAGGGTAAATTATATTTTGAACCTTCAAATTTGAGTGCAATTGCAACTGCATACATCATCCTTAAAACATTACAATGTCATACACAAACTTGTATTTTAGTTGCAATCATATATCTATTAGTCAAACCGTCAATTTGACCGTTAGATGATGATATGGCAACTGATAGTCCAACTATTGTGCTTGTCAATTTGTAGAGCATTCGGAATACGTCATTTTGCATCTCATAAAAATATATGATCTCTTGTATTTTAGTTTCACTCAATAGGTGTTAGTTTGTGATGAATTTGTTGGAAAAGTAGGGTCTAATTGCTATATTAATCACCCATAAAATTCATAATTATCATATAGGTTAAATACAAAATTTAAAACATGCACATGATCAACCAAATGTTAAATGAAGATGACATAATGAATTAGAAAACCTGAAAATCGGTCAAGGCAAGTGTTAGAGATTTTTTCCTTGACATAATTTTATGCCCTACTACGACGCTCGTGGTTGATCGGTAATTGTCTCCGAGAATACAACGAATTATTAGTACAACTAGGTTGACTAATCATAATATATGGCCATTACAAAACTCATAACCATGTATGGAAATTAATTTTGTTGGAGAGTAGTTGTTACTAATGTTAAGTCCTCCAAATATATATTGCGACTTACTAAGTAATTTGGCAACGCCTGGATAAACTCCCTTGCATTTAAAATATTATTTTATGAAAGGTCCCTAAACTTTTAATACCTTAAATAACTAATTGTAAGAAATAATTTAAAACCGTCTTCCGACTAACTAACCAAGACATATTTCTTAGGAAACTTAGCTACTTTGATCACTTGTTGGGTTTTGGTTGCACTTTTGATCCCTCTCCCACAAAATTAGTCTTTTGATCAAATTTGCATGTGAAGAGTCCATACTACCCTTCATTAATCAGAAAGGGGGAAAAAGAGCAATGGCGCCCAAACGAAACCCAATGGCACTCCTCCTTTCGATGTTAAACTCCACTCAGATAACAGCATCACAAGGACGTCATAACTATAGTGCAATTACTCCACAATGACACTACAACGATACTTCTCCTTTTATGATTATAAACCAACACTACCACAACAACAATGTGATGACGCCCCAACGATACTCCACTGATATACCTTATTTTATGATTTCGGAACCCCGCAATCACAATAATTCATTCAATAACCCTTTCCTTCTTCTTTCCACAACCACCACAACCAAATTTCAAATCGAAAAATCAAATAATGAGCTACTGCAAGATGAGAGAGAGAGAGATTACTACAAACATGATCCACATTCTCTATTAATCACAAGAAGGAGCAATCGAAAGCTTACCACACTACTTTACGGTGTGCCAAATGTTCTTCACCTCTTCAAATTTGATTACTCAAGGCGGAGCAACTAAAGGAATGAATCCGAAAATGGATTTAAGAGTGTCGGTAGGGTGTTGCCGCATTTTTTTTGTGGTTTTTGATCAATGAAGGGCATGTTGACTATTAAAAAGATCAATGAAAGGCAGTATGGATTTTTCAGAGGGAAACTTGATCAAAAGAGAAATTTTGTGGGAGAGGGATCAAAAGTGAAACCAAATACCAAAAAGGGGATAAAGTAGCAAATTTTCCTATTTCTTCTCTCTTTCTAAAAGCAAATTACATTTTTTTTCTTCTTAAACACATATCAGGTCTCAAGCATAGGTTTAGTCGTTCCCACAATTCATTCGGATCTGAAAGTCACATCTTCGATAATGGCACATGATTGGTCCCACAAGACTTTAAATTAAATATTTATGAAGGCTCGTGGCCAAGAAATGAAGAATGCCATGATGGCCTAAAGAAGATCTTCGAGTGGAAATTGTATAATTGGCAAGGACCAAGGTCTGGAGAATAATTGATATCCAATCCAAGGCAATCAAGGTCCATGATTCACCAAAGAAAAAGAGTTCACGAGCTTTTTAAAGAGGTATGGAGGAGATCAATACATGCAGAAGTTCACAAGGGCAAGGATCGAGGTCAATCAATCCATAAGGTATCGTTTGGTATGCAGACGGGACGGGACGGAACGGAACGGGACGGGACGGGACGGGACAGGAAGGAATGGAACGGAGCGGGAGCAAAGATGCCCTCGGATGGAAACAAGGAGGAAGAAGAAGGAGACGGAGAGGTTATAATTTTGTGTTCCACGGATGTGGAACAAGTCGTTCCAGGGGGGTGAGGTGGAACAAAAATTCATCCAAAACTCGTTCCGTGGAACAGCTTGTTCCACCCATTTTAGTCGCACCAAACGTGGGACGAAACGCCTTGTCCCACTCTGTTCCGTTCCGTCCCACGTACCAAACGGTACCTAAAGGAATGAATACTACAAAATGAGTTGATCTAGCGGACATCATATCCCGAGATTAGAGTGGTCGCGGAAGGAAGGTTTTTCAAATGAGCAAGACTCACGGGCGAAACAAATGGCCAGTCCAGGGCCGATGTTGCTCTATAAATATGAAGATTCAAGAGAAGGGAAGGGACACCTGACCAAACACGCAACTTATCATTCTATTTTCTCTTCAATTTCTGTCCTAGCATAAGTAGCCCTAGTCTAGATTATTTTTATGCAATTTACTTCTACCACTTGTCTTTCAATTTCTTTACGTTATGCAATTTAATTAATTTATTGTTATTTCAATTATCTTTTTTATTGCAATTTATTCAAGCACTCATCTTCCAATTCTCTATTTTACGCACTTTACTTTCTGTTTTGTATTCTTCAATTTTATTTAATTACAACGCACTTCTATTTTCTATGCACTCGCTCATCATTTTATTTACTTTCTTGCTAGTAGATTAGTTTTACATTTATTTTCAATTCCTTTTACTTTCTCACTTGATACATAAAGAACCTAGGCCAAGAAGAGAGATTCCTTGCTCAACTGTCCAATTGTTTTGATTAGAATCCAATCTAAGGCGCAAACACAAATCATGCTCACGTCTTTTCCTCGTTGGCCACTTTTAACCATGTGGTGGCATGCCCGCGCATTCCGACCAAAGAAGGACAAAATATTGTTCTAGGTCGCCTACACCGACTGAAAAGAGGGAAACACTTGGGAAATGCGAAATGGGTCAAAAGATATATCAAAGAAGTCCTCATTACGTGCCTTGACATATTATGTGCTTTTGCACTGATCGAGATGAAAATACACATTATTATCGTATGGATAGGAGGTGATTTCGAACGGATCGGATTGAGAACAACGTTTCTCCATATTAAATTTTCAAATTCAAAATTTTTCAAATTTTCAAAATTTGAGTACCTTAGAAATTTCGGAACACAATTTGAAAATTCATATAATTTATAGGTTTCTGAATATTCTCCACCTTTTTGTACATACATTATTATTCTTTTTATATTTTGATATATGCTTATGTATAAATTCAATTTTATTGGTGCACTATACTTTTAATATATAATTTTATGTTTGTTATAAAAACAATGAATGTGACATCTCACATCGTCCAGGGGCGTGATCCTTATATGTATATTCTCATCCCTACCTAGCACGATGCCTTTTGGGAACTCATTGGTTTCAGATTTCGTAGGAACTCCGAAGTTAAGCGAGAAGGAGGCTAGAGCAATCCCATGATGGGTGACCTACTGGGAAGTTGCTCGTGAGTTCCCAAAAACAAAATCGTTAAGGAATGGTAAGCCCAAAGCGATCCTTATATGTATATTCTCATCCCTACCTAACACGAGGCCTTTTGGAAGCTCACTAGCTTCGGGTTCCGTAGGAACTCCAAAGTTAAGCAAGTAGCGCGCGAGAGCATTCCCAAGATGGGTGACCCATCGGGAAGTTCTCGTGTGAGTTCCCAGAAACAAAACCGTGAGGGCGTGGTCGGGGCCCAAAGCGGACAATATCGTGCCACGGTGGTGGAGCGGGTCCGGGAAGTGATCCGCCTCGGGCCGGGATGACAATTTGGTATCAGAGCCTAACCCTGGCCGTGGTGTGTTGATGAGGATGTCGGGCCCCTAAGGGGGGTGGATTGTGATCCTTATATGTATATTCTCATCCTTACCTAACACGAGGCCTTTTAGGAGCTCACTGGCTTCAGGTTCTGCAGGAACTTCGAAGTTAAGCGAGTAGCGCGTGAGAGCATTCCCAGGATGGGTGACCCATCAGGAAGTTCTCGTGTGAGTTCCCAGAAACAAAACCGTGAGGGCGTGGTTGGGGCCCAAAGCGGACAATATCGTGCTACGGTGGTGGAGCGGGCCCGGGAAGTGATCCGCCCTGGGCTGGGATATGACAATGAACAAATGGAATCCAAAATTAAAAATAAAATATAAACGTTGATTACAAAACACATGATTTGAGTAAATCATTATAAAAAAAATAAGAATATATTGGAAAAAATAATAATTATTGGAATAAGTTCAAAGCCATGCCGGAAAATTTCAATCTGAAATTCGGAACTATTAGAATCCCTAAATGCATTCTAATTTTCGAAAATGATTTGAATTCAAATTTCAGGGTTGAATTCAAAATTTCCAAATTGAAACACTATTCCAACTTGTAGTCCTACGTAAATTTCAGGGTTGATGAATACTTACACTAGTGCAAAAAACAGTTTGCGTGACGCAGGTCATTCGTCGTGCAAAGTAAAAAAGCGTTGCCCAAAAATTTGCTCAACGAAACCTTTGTTGCGTGCCAAATCAGTGAAAGTAGGGTTTGATATGGAGAAACAGTTTACGCGACGCATGTTACTTCTTCGTCGTGCAAACCTTTTTTTTTGGCAAAAATATTTTTTATTTAATTTTTGATAAATATTGTAATTAAATTCTAAACAATAATTAATAACCAAGAAAAAGTATTTAATTATAAAATATATGAAAATGTACATACAAGATGTCCAAACAAAAAAGAAAAGAGTAGTACTAAGCCTACCCCATTGTCTTATCTTTCCACCCACATTATATTTCCACCCACTATAAAAAGGTAAATAATAACATCACTCTTTTCGCACCCACCATTATTCCAATTATAACCTTTTATATATCTTTAAGTTCTTTAATTTTTATTTTCTGTGATATGTATATATAAATATATATATGTATATATAAATATATATATGTATATATGCACGTATAATATATTTATCTCAAGAAAAAAAACCAACCATGGGACATATTCAACAGTAATTCAAACAACAAACAAGAATCCATCAAGGCAGACATGGAAGGTCTATAGTCACCTTTTTTCTGGGTCAAGCTCGAAGAAGGACGGAGATGGCAAAAGAGGTACTGGTACATATATATCATCATAAAAAAACAAGTCAGAGTGCCAATTAAAGATTGAATATCAAACTATGGACAAGAAATATGAGTATGTCAATGCATTGCTGCACTTTGGTACATGTGCAGTGAGAATTACTTTGCTCGATCCCTTACTCTTTTTGTTGGATTGAGGGTTGTGTTCTGAAGATATTTGAGAGAGAAAAAGGAACCGTAATGAGGCAGATTGACCTTCAAAGACGGATGTCTCGCCACTCGCTGCAAAAAAAATCAGACCTCCAAAACCCCAACAACACCATGACCCCCAAAATTACAGCCACGCCAACACTTATGCCCTACCCTATGCCACCCTTCACAGCCTGGTCATAGCCTCACAACCACCCACCTGCACGGCTCCACCCACATATTCCCCTTCGCTGTACGCAATCTCCATTCTGCCGGAATTATATTAAGGCTGTCATCCATCATGAGAGAAAGGGAATTTGAAGATGGAGGAGCTAGAATCGACGCCACCGTTAGGGAGGCGTGCGGGTGTGGACTGTTTAGGCTTGTATAGTAGGGTGGGTTTTTAAATTTTTTTTCCTTTTTTTTTTCTTCTGCTATTTCAACTAATGATAATGTGTCAAAATGTTAGTAGTTATTGTTTAAGTCCTTAAATGTCATTTTATAAGATGAGATATTTATCATTGATATTTATATTTTAAAAAGGGTGAAATGATAATACAATAGGGTGGGCTTAACACCACTCAAAGAGAAAACTACAACAAGTAGTCTTTTAGGTTTTATACATCAGGCTATTAGGTATTGGTTGGGCCAAGTGGCTAAGAGGTCGAAGGTGGAGAAAGATCAGGTGCTGGCATCGGGATTTAGAGGTCGGACATCTGTAAGGCCAGTACAATAATACTCATCTGCTTGCCTTGGGCCGCAAGCTAACCTTTTAAGGTTGTAACTTCCTTCTTCAGGACCTCTCATGTGGTTGATCTGGAAGAGAAGGCACCCATTTCACAATCATAAAAATAATAGTTTTAAAATGAAAAAAAAAACGTAGTGAGAATTAGAAAAAGTTACCTGGCTGGGAGGCCCCACCCTCGACTATGGATGCCTAGAAAGTGTGATCAGAAGGCTCTGGCTCGCGACGGCGTCGGTGAGGCCACCGTGCACTGAGCGGTTGAACCGACATTGATGATGCCGATGATATGGGCACTTGGGACGCCATAGGAGTAGGCCTCAGTAAGAGGTGTAGGCTCCCTTATCAATGGAGCAGTCACGCCTGGAGCAGTAGATGTTGATAATGCAGAAGGCACATTGGTCACGATCCAACGACGAGTGATCAACGACGACATTTATACACTTTTTAAACCATAAAAATATAACATTAGAAACTAATCCTTTCTTGCATTTGAAATTAATCAATTAGCAGCCAAAGTAATATCATATCATTTCTTGCATTTGTTCACTTATATATAAAGCAGTAGTGCAACGGTAGACACAATACTAATTAAAGATGTCAACTATACTTTAAACCAATGGGATCAGATGTTCTGTTTATGTGTATCTTGATTATTTTGGTTGCAATTGCGATGCCTTCTCTATGTGCAACTAAGCTCGATTTTATATTTTTATTATTAAAATAAGTGCACCAAACAAAGTGGCCATACAACATGATATGCAAGTTAACATGATGAAAATCAATTTAATCTGTCGTATTTTTATTTGTTGTACTTTCATTGAAGATATCATGACAACATGTGTAAGAAGCTTGAAGGTCTCATCCAACTTTGATTATAATATGAAATTATGCCAAGAATGTGCTAATACTAGACTTTACCACACTATAAGCTTAGACTGTGGCTAGATAGCCTAGTTCTTTAACCAAAATTAGTTCACTCTGAGACCCTTCACGTATGGACTCCAATTAAATGGAGCTTGACTAGACACACTGTCGAAAGATAACCAAAACCAGAAGGTTTTTTGGATGGAAGGTCAACCAACATAGTTAGTCGACTACTTCATTAGCCAGCGGTTGGCTGAAGACCCTTACAATTTAAATATCCCATGCGACTACCAATCACACTTCAGATTCAAGTTAAGACAACAAAAGAAATATCCACATAGTTTCTTCAATCCACTAGTGCTACCTTGTGTTTTCCAGACTCCACATATTTGAGAAATGAAATTTTATTAAAGAGTTAAAATTGAGAAGAAAAACCTACTGAACCAGAGATCCACCCACTATATGATGCAACCCTGAATCAAATCCAAAAATACACCTCTAACATTGCAATACAACTCTAAAAACTATCCTACAGCAGCTCCCCAATCTAATAAAATTACAGAAAATGCAAAATCTCTAAAGGGTTGGAGAAAGCAAGAAACCATAGTACACACACTAGAAGGAAGTTAAGCTCATGTCATTACCCAAGAAAGATAGGAAAAAACAATGCAGACAATTCATTCACTACCTCACTGACAATCCATGACAACAATGCAGGCATCCAATGCAACAACAAGAACCCAAGTGCATAGCATAATTAGCAGTTAACCACCATCGAAAAGAAAAGTGAATTAGTAATTAAGCTGTGTATGTGGGTGCATTACATAATAGTGCAATAATTAATTGTTATTTACAATCTTAAAAGCAAGCAACACTCATGTTTTCTGGGCAGAAAAGAAAGAGAGAAAAAAATCCATATGCCACTGGGATTATACTACCCTACTCTGTTTATGATTCTTTGTTTCTATCTTTTTTCTTCTTCTTATAATAGGTAAGAATACAGTTGGGGATGGCATGGCCCAAGGAAATTGATCAAGCTTTTTTTACTAACGTGATTATGATTCTTTGCTTCAAAAATATTAATGTCTTGAAGATATTGTTGAACTAAAGCATCAGATTCTTTTGGGGGTCTGAGTAGTCTCTATGAATCCTATGTTTTCATCTTTAGATTGTGAAAGAAAATGGGATACAACTTAGGTAGCCATTGATGATCAATATATTTTGAAAAGTAGCAATTTTTGGTTTCTTATTTCTTGACATGGAAGTGGTATTCATATCAAGATCTTTAACCATAATGTGTAGCTTCATAGTTGTAACTTGTGCATCCCTTGTTGATCCCCTTTTGCTCATCTCTTGCAGAAATATTATCTTAATTACTGGATCATTGTAATAAACAGCATATGAAATTACCAGTGATTTCGAAATGCAATGAAAACTTACCAAATGGCTTAGACCAACATTGTTTTAGCTCCTTGGAAGTTTCTAAGGTATCTCTTCCTCTTCCTCCAGGAAAATTCTCCTGTATAAATCAAAAGATAAGAAAATCACATAATATCCCTGAAACCGATGCTCAAATCTATCTGTTAAAATTAAACAATGTAAACTTCATAAAAAATAAAATTTAAAAAAAAAAAAACTACATGTGACTTGAATTCTATGCAACTCTTCTAGAGCGAAAACGCCAAAAAGTGAAGTGTGCCAAATGACTGAGGGGGAAACATACAAATCTTTTGGATAACAAATCAAATTCTTCAAGCAATAGAAATGTTTTGAATATTTTAAATCACATAAAAATATCACTGCCTAGAAATCTTTCCTCAACTATTACAAAACTTTAAGTTTTGCCTCTCAATTTCGACCAAATGAAGGTTCATACTTGGAACTTAAAGTTCTTCTGTGTGTTATAACTAAATGAGTTTTGATAAATTATATGGTGAGATCTATGGCTGGTTGCAGAGGGTGAAGAATCCACCAGTACCGTTGAAAGACTTCGCCAGTATTGAATCCTAACACTAAAATTCGGTTTAAGCTTAAAACCCCCAATTTCTAATTTAATTTTTCAAATTGAGTCTAATTACAATACCAAAATCTTCAAATTAAGGCATTAAAGCCTGATTCTGACCTTAGAAAGAAGAAAAATTAAGAATTAAAAAAAGATAGATACATGATTCTGAGATGAATCTATGGCACAGTTTGCAATCAGGAGTGGCTGAGATGAGCGATGGAAAGAAGAGATAAGTGAGAGGGAAGGATGAGGAGGATGAGGAGGATGAGGACTGGCTGATATGAGCGATGAGGAGGAAGCTACGGGAAGAAGAGAGAGACCAAGTGAGAGAGAGGGAAGAGAGATCGACTGTTTTTCAATTGCATGGTTTGCACCTCCATTTGGGAAAATTAAAAAAAAAAGAAACACCTATTTTTTACAATTGCACCGCCAAAATTCTCACAAATGACGCAATGCAGGTATACATCTTGACGTCGCGTAAAGTGTTTTTGCGTAAAGACCACAATGTGGTGTCATGCAAGGTATTTTTTTTGCTTTTTAATATTGTAAAATATATTGAAAATGTGACTTTACTCCCTTCAAATTCAATTTTTTTACATAAACCCTACAATAATATATTTTTCTAACAAAAACCTGACCCGAACTACAATAATAAATTTAAAGCTACTTAATAAATATACATACCATTAAATTTCTTAAGTATTATACGTACAACATAAATAAATTTAAATTTACTTAATATATATATATATACCATTGAAATTGCTGGGATACGATGTATGAAACTAGTTTAAACGATCCAACCGTCAAACTTGTTTGTATATACTTTGAGATTGCATAAGCCAAAAATCGCAAAAAAAAAAAATTTTAGATATCAAGTAACGGGAAAAAACTTTTCGACGGTTATAAAAAAAAAATCACGATTTAACGGTTATTTTAACTCCGATTTTGATGATTTATTATAGCTACACTCTTTGATCCTATATGAATACAATGAATGAATTCGATCTTCAATCTAAAATATTTACCCTACTGGATACCACAAAATCTTATGTTATACTTTCAAAGTATAAATAAACTCCAAGTGTTAGTGAATCTATCATTTTGATGGGATACACATTCTACGATACTAATTTCAATGATCCAACCATCAAACTTTTTTGTACATACTTCGAGATCAGATACGCCAAAAATCACAAAAAACAAACATTCAAATATCAAGTAATGGGACAAAACATTTCGACGGTTATAAAAAAAAAATCATGATTTAACAGGAGTTTTAACTCCGATTTTGATGATTTTTTTATAGCTACACTCCTTGATTCTATATGAATACAATGAACTAATTCGATCTTCAATTTAAAATATTACACTAGTGGGTACCACAAAATCTTATGCTATACTTGATGAAAATATAAATAAACTCCAAGTGTTAGTGAATATATTGTTTTAATGGGATACGCATTGTACAAAACTAGTTTCAACGATTCAACCATCAAATTTGTTTGCATATACGCCAAAAAAGGAAAAAAAAACATTTATATATCAAGTAACGAGACAAAACTGTTCGACGGTTATAAACGAAAAATCACAATTTAATGGTAGTTTTAACTCTGATTTTGATGATTTTTTATAGCTACACTCCTTGATCCTATTTGAATACAATGAACTAATTCGATCGTCAATTTAAAATATTTACACAAGTCGATACCACAAAATCTTATGTTATACTTAATGAATGTAATAAACTCCAAGTGTTAATGAATCTATTGTTTTGATAGGACATGCATTCTACGAAACTAGTTTCAATGATTGAACCGTCAAACTTGTTTGTATGGACTTCAAGATTGTTTACGCCAAAAATCACAAAAAAATGGACTTCGAGACCGCTTACACCAAAAATCACAAAAAACAAACATTCAGATATCAAGTAACAGAACAAAACTTTTCGACGGTTATAAACGAAAAATACAATTTAACGGTTATTTTAACTCCGATTTTGATGATTTATTATAGCTACACTCTTTGATCCTATATGAATACAATGAATGAATTTGATCTTCAATTTAAAATATTTACACTACTGAATACCACAAAATCTTATGTTATACTTAATGAAAGTATAAATAAACTCCAAGTGTTAGTGAATCTATCGTTTTGATGGAAACACATTCTATGATACTAATTTCAATGATCTAATCGTCAAACTTTTTTGTATATATTTCGAGATCACATACGCCAAAAATTGCAAAACATTCAAATTTTAAGTAACGGAACAAAACTTTTCAACGGTTATAAACGAAAAATCACGATTTAACAGTAGTTTTAACTCCGATTTTGATGATTTTTTTTACAGCTACACTCCTTGATCCTATATGAATACAATGAACTAATTTGATCTTCAATTTAAAATATTTACACTAGTGGGTACCACAAAATCTTATGTTATACTTAATGAAAATATAAATAAACTCCAAGTGTTAGTGAATCTATTGTTTTAATGGGATATGCATTGTACGAAACTAGTTTCAATGATTCAACCGTCAAACTTGTTTGTATATACTTCGAGATTGCATACGCCAAAAAAACGCAAAAAACAAACATTCAGATATCAAGTAACAGGACAAAACTATTCGACGGTTATAAACGAAAAATCATGATTTAACGGTAGTTTTAACTCTGATTTTGATGATTTTTTACAGCTACACTCCTTGATCCTATATGAATACAATGAACTAATTTGATCGTCAATTTAAAATATTTACGTAAGTGGATACCACAAAATCTTATGTTATACTAAATGAATGTAATAAACTCCAAGTGTTAATGAATCTATTGTTTTGATGAGATACGCATTCTATGAAGCTAGTTTCAATGATCGAACCATTAAACTTGTTTGTATAGACTTCGAGATCGCATACGCCAAAAATTGCAAAAAACAAACATTCAGATATCAAGTAACGGGACAAAATTTTTCGATGGTAAAAACGAAAAATCACGATTTAGTGGTTATTTTAACTCCGATTTTGATGATTTTTTACAGCTACACTCCTTGACCCTATATGAATACAATGAACTAATTCGATCTTCAATTTAAAATATTACACTAGTGGATACCACAAAATCTTATGTTATACTTAATGAAGGTATAAATAAACTCCAAGTGTTAGTGAATCTATTATTTTAATGGGATACGCATTGTATGAAACTAGTTTCAACGATCCGACCGTCAAACTTGTTTGTATATACTTTGAGATCGCATAAGCAAAAAATCGCAAAAAACAAACATTCAGAGATCAAGTAACGAGACAAAATTTTTCGATGGTTATAAACGAAAAATCACGATTTAATGGTAGTTTTAACTCCAATTTTGATGATTTTTTTTACAGATACACTCCTTGATCCTATATGAATACAATGAACTAATTTGATCATCAATTTAAAATATTTACACTAGTGGACCACAAAAACACTTTGCGCAACGCAGTTTGTTCGTCGCGCAAACAACCTTTGCGTGACGCATTGGTTGGTCCGTCGCACAAACAACCTTTGGGTGACGCATTGGTTGTTGTGTCGCGCAAACAGTCTTTGCATAATGCATAGGTTGGTGTGCGCAAAGTGTATTTGCGCAATGACCCAATTGTGATGTCTCACAAGTTATATTTAAAAAATATATATATAAAATTTACTGAAAATGTGAGTTTACTCCAATTCATTTTTTTTTTTTTTTACATAAAACACAATAATATATAAATTTAAAGCTACTTAATAAATGTGACTTTACTTCAATATAATTCTTAATTACCCGAGGTGCATTGGATTTACCCTCGGTTCAACCATATAGCACAAATCA
Source organism: Pyrus communis (assembly GCF_041283825.1). Taxonomy (NCBI): domain Eukaryota; kingdom Viridiplantae; phylum Streptophyta; class Magnoliopsida; order Rosales; family Rosaceae; genus Pyrus; species Pyrus communis. The sequence continues at coordinate 31,823,860 of NC_142569.1, read as the reverse complement.
AGGAAATTTCAAGGAAAACCAACATTTCTTACAATTTCTTCCGTGTAAATATATAAGTTAACCCCTTTAAAGTATTCAAATGCTAATTCCAAATGAAGCCAAAACAAGTCTTCAACAATATATCTACCGTCTCACTCCTTTTAATGGGTAAAATTAATAAAGACTAATTAGAAATTCAATCCCACAAAACTCCACCATTACAAAAAAAAGGGCATAGCAAGTAGGCAAAGGTACATATACAAAAATCTCATATGCAACTTGAAGAAAATACCTTCAAATTCGTTCTTCAATGATATTTGTATACAAAAATCCTGTACAAAAAAAATTTAGTAGTGTGGAAAAATTCGTTGACTTTGCGCGAAGCAGACTGACGTCGCGCAAAACAGTTTTGTGTGACGAAGGTGTGCATTTGTCCCGCAAAATAGCTTTGCGCGACGAAGGTTCACATAGGTCGCGCAAAATAGTTTTGTGCGACCCAGATTGGCTTCGCAAAATGTCTTTGTGTGACGTTCTGTTGTCACCATTGTGCAAACATACTTTGCGCAACGCAATTTGCTCCGTCGCGCAAATATGTTTTTGTACTAGTGTTAAGAGCCTTTTGAAAGAGTGAAAGTATGGTGTATTTTTTTAAGAACAATGGATTATAGGGAGATCATTTATGCACTCTCTTTTTATGTTTCTGAGTTTAGTATTGTACTTCTTTATGTTATATGATCCATAATCATGCGAAAATAACTTGTAGATTATAAATGGTCACGAGAACGTGTGACACGGGCTGCCGAACAACGTATGCTCGATCAAAAGTACAAGTATACAAGTGAGGTGTGGCAAATCACGAACAATTATTCATTTCTCTTCACTTTTACGAGTTGTGGCAATCTAGTACTTATAAATAAATGAGATCGGCTCATGAACCTATATGAATATACACCCAGTAAACGAAACATTTTAGAATAACATATAGTTGGTGTGTGTGCCTCTAGATGGTGTACATTCCTTGATAACATCCATGTCCCATGTGCAAGGTGCAAATCGTAAAACACAAGCAGCTTTTCCCCTTTTCCAACATGATTAACAAGAGGTAATTAGGATTAACAGAAAAGAAAGTTAACTGATGATGTAGTCTTTGAAATCTGGGTACGTAGCGTGCTTATACTATTGTATTTCAAAAGCCAACTTCTGCGGAACAAAATCATTATTTCATTTGAATATGATTGTATTGCATAGGGCGGCTCTCGAGACTCGATTAGCTAAATTTAATACTTGCATTATACGTGTAATGTGCAAGATATTGGTACTCAAGACTTATTAGGTCATAGGTGGATTATGAAAGTAAAGAAGAAAAATGTTAAAGAGATCATATTTTCGACATTTTAATATTATAGGATTCGAGAGTAATGTGTATAACTAAAATTTAGTATCACGAACATAGTTTTCTTAATATTATTGTAAATGAAATAAGGGGCATTTAGAAGTACAAGTAAACAAATGAAGTGTGGCGATCTAGTACTACAATCACAAACTAATATTTATTTTTCTTCACTTTTACGAGTAGTGGCAATCTAGTACTTGTAAATAAATGAGTTCGGCTAACCATGAACCTAAATGAAATTATACACCTGGTCCTAGACCTAGTAAACAAACTATTTAGAATAACATGGTTGGTGTGTGTGCCTCTTGAAGATGTATATTCCTTGATAATATCCATGTCCCACGTGCAAGGTGCAAATCGTAGAACACAAGTAGCTTTTCCCCTTTTAAATATGATTAACAAGAGGTAATTAGGATTAACAGAAATGAAAATTTTTGTCCTGCTTGTGGGGGAGTGTTTCGAGATTGCCATGGTTAGTTTCTTGGTGGTTTCTGCTAAGGGATTAGTCATCGAAACTTTTTTATTTTGCAGAATTATCAGCAGTTATTATTGGTGTAGAGCTTGCATATAAGCAGGGTTGACATTGTCTTTGTCAGGAAAGTGACTCTTCTAGTGTTATCTGTGATCTCCAATCGACTGATTTTGATCTTCCTTGGCCTCTTCGTACGCAATGGTCTATTTGTTTGGACCATGTTCGCAAGATGACTTTCTATGCTTATCACATATATCGTGAAGGAAGTGTGGTTGCAAATAATTTGCTAACATGGGCTTGTTTTCTCCAACTTTGGTATGGCATGACTCCCCTTTGTTGGCGGTTCTAGCTGCTTTATTTTCAGACTATGTTGACTTTCCTACCTTCCTCTTCTCAAATTAATGTGCATCTCGACATGCAAGTTTATCTCTTTTTATGGTTTTTTTTTCTTAACCATGTGAGGTTGCTTGTTCTGTTTTGCAGGTTTAAACCTTTAGGTTTGCCTTTAGAGGGGTTAGGTTTCATGTCCCCCCTCTTTTCTTTGTATCTTTGTTGTTTTTGCTTTTAGAGGGGTAAGGTTTATGTCCTTCTTTTTTACATGTATTTTTAATCCTTTTTTCTTGTATTATGTGGGGTTAGGTTTATTTCCCCCTAGCTAGGTGTATCTATTTTTTTCGATATCAATAAAATTATCCCCGTATTGTCGAGTTTTCTAAAAATAAATAAATAAAGAATTAACAGAAAAGGAAGTTTACTCATAATTTGGATAATGTTAGAGAGATCAAATTCTTAAACCAATTTGCAAATTAAATGATATGTCACCAATAAAAAATAAACACGTTAATCGAAATTTAATTAATAATCCAATAATCTACAACCACATCATTTGGTTTAAAAAATATGGTATCCTTAGCATTACTCCATAATTTGGTCTTTGCTTATATGGTTGTATTTCAAAACCAACTTCTTTGGAACAAAATCATTAATTCATCTGTATATGATTGTATTGCAAAGGGCGGCTCACGAGACTATGCGTGTAATGTGCAAAACATATTGGTACTCAAGACTTATTAGGTCATAGGTGGTTTATGAAAGCCAAGAAGTAAAATGCTGGAGAAATCATATTTTCACCATTTTAATATTATAGGATTTGATAGTAGTATGAAAATGTTTGGCCGTCTAATGGTTATTCGGTAAATAAACTAACCATGTTATTTAGTTAAATGTTTTTCTATTTGGTTGATTTTTTTCTTGAGTCTTGAACTAGAATGTATACGATTTTAATTGCATACAATATTGCAAATGAGAAAAAGCAATAAAGTAGGATGAGAATGTCAGCCCTACATTCATGGATTTGGTGAGGAAGACGACACCATGGAACGTCGTAATATGTGCTCGGGTGATGCCTTGAAAATCTACATCCTTTGATAACACCAATGTCGCACACTTGTGAGGGTCACCCAGAAACACATCACGTATCATTGATCCTTTCATAATACTTGGCAAAGTATAAAGGTACCTTGATAATTGCCACTCGCTTCGAAATCTGGTCAGAGCGTGCATTTTTGTGATTCAATTACAAAAGCCTACTTAGGCGGACTACGAGAATTTGTTAAGAATAAGTACGAAGACGAGCAGTTTTTAAGCAAAGTGATCACCTTTTAATTTTTTAAATTCAACAAATGTAATCCATGAGATATAAACTCGTGAACAGAAAAACAGTAATGGGAGGGATTGTCCAAAAAGATAAAAAGATTGTTTCCAAATAGACTAGCTAAAATGGTCATTCAGATTGATATAACTTATCACTTTAGTTTTTAAAAATGAATATCGATAATAGTGGTTCTTAAGTTTGTACACAATAAATTATTTTGGCCATACAGTGAAAAATTTGTTAATTTCTCGTTAAATTGTAATGTGAGCTACTACATGATGACCTTTTAAAGGGTATTTTTTGTCAAACCAATCACTCCCACTTAACGAGGATATTAATAAATTTTACGTAGAAAGACTAAAATGATTTACGGTGGACAAACTCATAGACCACTTCCAATGATTTTCATTATCAAAGATCAAAATGAGGTTATGCTAATTTCCAAAGCCATTGTCGTTCTAAATAGTGAAGCCTAGCCAACAAGAAGGAATCTTATTAGAAATTTAAAGATATTTTATATATTTGTTTTAAATTAAGAAATTTTTTTTCTTTCTAAAATGGTAAATCGAGAGTTTGAATAGTAGCTCTGTAATAAAAAGAGAAAGGAACATTTGGTTAGCAAGTTATGCTTCAACAAACATTGCACTCTAAAAAAAGACTTTTTAGCCAAAATGATTTCTAAGATTTGTATAACTCATCACTTTGGTTCTTGAGATTTGAAATCAATAGAAGTAGTTCCTGAGTTTGTCCACCATCAATCATTTTGGTCATTCCACGAAAAATCTCCATTAAATAAAGTTAAAATGACAAAAATACCCTCAATTTTTGTCATATCATTTGGCCCATTGTTTATTAAATTGAGGGTATTTTTGTCATTTTGATTCTTAGGGTTTAGGGTTTAGGGTTTAGGGTATTTTTGTCAAATCATGGGTTCGTTGTTTTTGAATTTCTCTATCATTCATCTGCAAGGCATAGTTCTCAATCCTCCATGCGGGTATTGGAATGGTGAGAGAGGGAGGAGGAAGAGGAGATGCATGGTTGCTGTGCGTGGTAGTGATCTGGGTATTCACGTTTCTTTTTTATTTTTATTTAGGAAAAAATAGTATTTGGTACTAATGTTCATTGACTGAAATCTTATTAGTTTTTCAGATTGTGATCCAGGTTCCTAGTATTAATGTAATAATGAATTTACATGTCAGTTAAATATTTTTTTAAAATAAAAATTAATAATTGATTTAGAATTTTAATACTCACACCTTTATTAAACTCCTAACCAAATTTCAATTCAAAACATTTCCAAAATAAATAAATAAATTAGAATAAGTTTGTACCCATTAGTTTTTTTTTTAAAATGTTTTAATTTTTTAATCTTATATGTACCCATTCATGTAATTTTTTCAAAATTTTAATCTTTAAATGTACTCATTCTTAAATATACCAATTTGTTATATGTAAAATGTACCATTTTTTTTTTTGGTATAAAATCTATTCAATTTTTTTTTTCTAATTCATTTTAAAACTTATATGGGTACATTCTTTTTTCTTTGATTTGAGAATGTATCCATGTCAAGTTTAATCGAAGAAATTTACTAATGTTATTAAGCCTAATATCTTTTTTGTTTTTGTTTTTGTGATTTTGAAGAATGTACCCATGTTTTGGATCTATAATTTTTTGGTTAATAACACACCCCGACTCGGAATGTCCACCTGGACTCCGAATCGACTTGTGCTGGTCGACACGAGGAGAGTGACGAAGCCATAAGGTGTAGTGATGTGGAAAATGTGAATAAATTTAAACCTGAAAGTGTCTAAATATAAAAGTGCGCTTGTGAGCGGGAATGAACCAATTTCACACATGATCTCAAAGTATAAGTAAAGTACAGTAAAGGTAAATGAGGAATTATACCGTCGGTAGAATTCCCACAACAACATTTTGCCAAAAATCCTCGTCGACACGAAAGCTTTGCCACTAATACTTGGAGGGGCAAAAAATAAGGGTGATTGGGCCTAAAAATAAAGTTTTATAAAAACCTTTTCGAAAATATTATGACCCCTCGCCGTAAAACAAGTATAGTTTTCAAAATATACATACTACGTATAATACGAAAATACTTACCGTAGCCTAAAAATAAAGTTTTATAAAAACCTTTTCGAAAACATTATAACTCCTCGCCGTAAAATAAGTATAGTTTCTAAAATATACACACTACTGATAATATGAAAATACTTACCGTAACTTTCAATATCTCAAGACTTCAATACGTCACAAAAGTTGTAGATAAGCATTTAACTTATAGTAATCATAATATCTCGCAGAAATAAATATATCACATCGAGTGCTTATTGACACATGCTGACACACGAGTTCATGCAGAGATATTCTGACATGAACATGACTGAGTGTAATAATGATTTACGCTCTAGTACTACAATCACGTGAAGACTGGTGCTATGTGCATTACATATGAGTCCTAATTACCTATAGCAATTTAGGATAGGATTGGCACCTATAATGGATCTAAACTGAGCGTACGGTGCGATGTGAACATACACGTGAAAGATTAGCCATAGCCCGAGCAAGTACAACACCAGTGCAACACATGATGAGTAGATAATATAATTATAACCATATAATGGTAAATCGATAATTCAAATCAACCATAACACTATTCATGGCCGCAAATATAATTAGAGCATCCCATAATAGTACGCATACATGTGCATCCTACAGGATTTAGAATAATTTCGTAAATTCCGTCATTTTGTTAATTCTTATAAACATTCGTCTAATCTAGGCATGCATAGGAAATCTTTTTTCAAATGTATAAATGGAAACCAAATAAATATATAATATTCAAAAGCAAAGACCCATTCATAGTTACTTACGATGTCACATCCGTTGAAGCTAGGAAGCTGGAGTCTCCGATAGCAATTGCACCTAAGCATAATATTGAGACCCATTAGTAAAACTCAACTAAAATGATTAAATTTAGGAAAACGGAGTGTATATTTGGAATCAGAGCGTCAAAATATGCTAAGAAGGGCCCTGGGCAATTTTTGTAAAAAGTCAACAAAAAGTCAATTGAGATGCTCAGGTGGTCAACTATGTTAAAACTTCAGAATTTCACTAAATGAATGTCATAAACGGACTTGGGGCATCAAAATTAGCCTAAGAGGGTTTCCGAAAAAATTTCGAAAAAGTCAACACAAGGAATATTCCAAAGAATATTCTAGAATATATTCAAGGTCCATTTCAGAAATGGGCCGGATCGGGTTTATGGGCCAAGTTTGGGCCTTTTTATTTAATCAGGTTGGGTTGACCCCTTTGGACAAGCGGGTTGCACAACGCTTGCCGAACCCAGCAAGGAGAAAGCTGGATTTTTGGCCAAGAAGCTTCCCGGCTCCCTTTAGCCTTAAATCTCAACCATTTCTCACATTCTATGTACCAAAATGAAGCATAATAGAAGAGGAATGGAATTATACCGTCACTAGGTTTTTTCGTGGCCGGAAAAGACTACAACACTCCCGAGTTCGCCAAAAAATATGGGGAAATTTCCCCCCTGCCATTTCAGTGCCAAAACTCCCACCAAAACTTTAGGAAATTTACAAATACAAACCAAAAACACGATCCAATAAGGTTTGAGTTATTTTTGAGACTCACCCACACTGAAATCCGTGAGGTCCTCATCGGAAGATATGGAGGTCGAATTATGGGGTTCGAGTTCATAACCTTGGTTCTAGTTCTGGGCTGGAACGTTGATAACCTTTATCGACGTGGCGAGATTTGATGGTGGCTTGAAGGTTTGGCTTGCCGAAGATGGCAAGTGGTGATGGTTCGAGGTGGTTGCACCCTCTCGGTGCTTGCCAAGGAGGAAGAGAGAGAGAGAGTTGAGAGTTTGAGAGAGAACAGAAGAGAAAGATGTCCCAGAGAGTGAGGATGAGAGAACACAGGGCCAAAGGGGATAAGAGACCCATGTGGGTAGGTCCCACCATGCAAAAAAACATATAATGAAAAATATTAAAATAATAAAGGGTAGTTTATCTCGAATAATGAATTTACCAAAATACACTTAGACTTCGTAAGTCATAAAATCTCCGTCGTAGCTCCAAATTCAATTCCGCTTGTGCCCATGCGTTTGTATCTTCGAGTACTACACAAATGCTCTAAAAGAATAAGTCATACTTCTCTCTAAACGATGGTCAACGGATGTTTATACACACACATACAATAGTATATTTGTATTTTAATATTTTTAATCCCACAAATTATGATTTTTAATTTAAAATCTCATTAATATGAATGACTATAAGTTTCAATTTTTAATTAAAAAAATATAGTAATATACATAGAAATAAATTATCACATTAATTTCAGATACTTTGATCAAAAATTGAAAACCAACAAGGTTTCAGTCAAAGAATATTCATAGTTAGGGACCGCATCCAAAGTCTCCCTTTTATTTATTTATATTTAATTTTTTTTTCAGATAGTTAATAGTATTTAAAGCAGAGTTAGTGATGAACATGTGTCAACCTCTGAAATAGGCCACAGAGGGATTTGGGTGCAGGCAATTTGGACTCATTATAAAGACCTATTTTATAGGTCAAAACTGTTAGGGTCGGCCAAAACTCCAAAGCACAACATCTAAAGCCATTCGTGCTGATAACATGTTGGGAAGCTAATTAATGAGAGAGAGAATATAGAGAGGGCTAGCTAGAGAAAAGAAAAAGAGAGAAGGGCTTGACGATTTCTGTGTGTAACTCCTCATGTCTAATGCCTTAATTTATGCTAATCATGATAAGCTTCCTTGCTTTTACAAGTAATACAAAACATATGAGGATTTGATCTTCAAATCATATTGAGATTACTGCTCTAAGTATACACAATCACACATAGTTATAAAATACCATTTACAACAAAAATAATTGCTTGCATTATCTAGAAACAATAACTTGAACTCAAAATAATATTATTTTGGTGAATAAGGTGTTGGGTTTCTACCTTACTTCAAGAGTTTAAAACTTTCCCCTCTCATAAATTATAGTAAAAGTTTTGATCCCTCTCCTTAATAATAATAAATTATTATTAAAAAAAAAAAATTCTCCTAGGAACTCGTTACAATTTAGGCCTAATTAAATCAAACCTACTATGACTTTGTTCCTCGCATGTCATGTCGGCTGGAATTGGATTCCATCCGGATCCATTTTGGAGATTCTATGAATCTTCACATCTTAGTTGTTCATTATGTATTGTATGGTCATAAATTATTTGATTTTTTTATTTAAAATTAAATACAAATAATATTTGACGAAAAATAACTATACGATATATGATAAACGATTAAGGATCTACAAAGTGAATCCGAAGAAGATACTCTTCCATGTCGGCTAACGAGGTGGTATGACTCAAATTGCAATTTTGTAATTTGACTTAAAAGTAAGGAGCTTGATTGAAAATGCTTTACATTACGACAGCAAGCTCCAATGCACACCGCAATTCCACTTATCAAACTGAAGTTCAATGAGTCTCAATCAACTTCCACGTAAAGCATATATTATTGTAAGCTACAACGCACACGACAATTACACTTATCAAACTAAAGTTCAATAATGAGTCTCCGTCAACTTTCATAGAGAGATTTTCAATATGACTAGAATACGGAATAGTATACTACATGTTATTATATAAATGATACGATATGTGTGTTACAAATTTAATTATTTAAAAATAAAAAATTTCACCATTTATATAAATACATGTGACATACCACCCATATTCCATTCACAATGAAATTTTTTTCACTTTCATGGAAAACATGTATTTTCCTAGATTGTCCTAGATATGCCAAATAATTGGCTCTCGAAAGTGTGCAATTATAACTTTGATTGTTAACTTTAAAAATATATTTGCCATGATGTGGTCACCCTTGCACGCACATATATGTTGATCCAAACCCCCTCTTCACGGAAGTCACAGCCCTAACACTTTTTTTATTTAAGTAATGTTATTCTTATCATAATTTTATGTTATCTTAAGTGGTAGATGAGTTGAACAAACTTCATTATTTAATTTCAATCTTTTTATTAATTAAAATACTTAAATAATCTTAGATGAAAGAATGAGACTTCTCGTATACTACAATCATTATTTAATTAACAATCTTTTTATTAATTATTGATTAACATTTTGATTAAATGTTAATTAATTTAGATGATGTGGCTGTCCAACTCATTTGCCACCTAAGATGGTAAAGAAATGCAGTATAAAATTATGGTAAGAATAACATTATTGTTTTTATTTTTGGACACCCTAATTCTTTTTGCACTTCTTCTCATGCTACACCAAGCAACACCTATATAAACCAACCTCGATCTCATCCTCTCTCACCAATTCCCACCACTCTTTCCCATCTATCCGATCATTTCAAACTCTAAATGGACTCAGTTCCAACTTCAATGTACCCAATCATCAGCTGGTGGATGTTTTCACTTGAAATAATTTCACATTTGGGAACACAAACCTTGTTCACTCGATTCTTTTGCTTGGCCGCATTTATATCATTTCTATGTCTCAGTCTCTTAACCTGGGCTTTCTCCAGCGGAGGGATAGCCTGGAAAAATGGAAGGAACCAAACGGGTCGAGTTTCGATACCAGGACCCCGAGGCGTCCCTGTATTTGGCAGCCTATTCAGCTTGAGTCATGGTCTTCCTCATCGTACTTTGGCATGCTTGTCTTCTAATCTGGCTGCCACTAAACTCATGGCCTTCAGTTTGGGCATAACCCCTGCTGTTATTACCTCTGACCCTGATATTGCTCGAGAAATTCTAATCTCTTCCCACTTTGCCAACCGTCCTATTAAGCAATCCGCTAAGTGTCTTATGTTCAGCCGAGCCATTGGTTTTGCACCAAATGGACCATCCTGGAGACTTCTGCGAAAAATTGCGTCTACTCATCTCTTCACTCCTAAACGTATTTCAGCACACGAAGCTGGACGACACATGGACTGTCACATCATGTTGAGGTTCATTCATAATGAACAAACGCTACGAGGAGTTGTTGGTCTGCGAAAACATCTTCAGACTGCTGCTCTCAACAACATAATGGAGACAGTGTTCGGCAAGAGGTATGATGCAACATGCGACCATGCTGAGGTTAGAAAGTTGCATGAGATTGTAAGAGAAGGGTTTGAGCTTTTGGGTGCTTTCAATTGGTCTGATTATCTCCCCTGGCTAAACAAGTTTTACGATCCTTTTTGTATCAAGAAACGTGGCTCGGTTCTTGTTGCTCGTGTTAGAGAAGTGGTTGTGCAAATTATTGAAGAGCACAGAATTGGGAGGTCCAAAAGGGTGTGCGATAATTCGGACTTTGTTGATGTTTTGCTTTCTATGGATGGCGAGGAGAAGCTTGAACTTGATGACATGGTGGCAGTCTTATGGGTTCGTATAAAATTTCTACTCATACTTTCATTAATTTTTAATAAACGTTACTGTTCAGTATGAAAATGCACATTTACTTTTACTACATTTTTTTAGTTACTTTTTTGTATTAATTAGATAAACAATTAATACTGTATATAGCGTATATATAGGCTAATACCATTTAAACATACAACACTGACATACTCTCTAACATTACTCTTCATAATTAATGATACATTAGGTAAACAATGAATAGGGTACATCTCTAACCTCTCCTCAGCTATATACACTATATATTAATTCTTACCAGCTTTGTTTTGTATCAATTACAGGAGATGATATTTCGTGGGACTGATACAATTGCACTTTTGACTGAGTGGGTCATGGCTGAGTTGGTTTTGAACTCGGATGTGCAAGCGAAGCTTCGCCATGAGCTTGAACTAGTTGTAGGAAACAAAGTTCTCACAGAAGCAGACTTTGCTAACTTACCCTATCTCCGAGCTGTGGTGACCGAGACTCTACGTGTACATCCTCCTGGGCCCCTCCTATCATGGGCACGGCTATCAACGTCGGATGTCCAGCTCAGCAACGCCATGGTGGTTCCCACAAATACAACCGCCATGGTCAACATGTGGGCCATTACCCATGACCCAAACATATGGGAAGATCCATTGGTGTTCAAGCCAGAGAGGTTCTTGAAGAGTGCGGGTGGTACTGACATGGACGTGAGAGGAGGGGACCTTAGGCTTGCACCATTTGGGGCAGGTCGTAGGGCTTGTCCTGGTAAAACCCTAGGGCTTGTGACGGTGAACCTTTGGGTGGCTAAGTTGGTGCACCATTTCAAATGGGTTCAAGATGTGGCTAATAACCCGGTTGATTTAAGTGAGGTGTTGAAGCTTTCATGTGAGATGAAGAACCCTCTCACTGTTGTGGCTGTTCGAATCGAAGGACTAGCTTCTGAGTAAGTGGAGCTAAGGGTTTAATAAAACAACGGAGGCTGTGTAGGAAAGAGGTGTACGGTGTAGAAGCTCATCCTTCAATAATCGCTCTAATATATTTCTTCGTATTTTTCTGTCATTGTAGACACAACTTTTTCAGTTGCCTTCACTAATTAATTAAGTGAATTTTGCATAATATAAAACACAAAGATTTCTGGAGGTTTTGTGTGTTTGAATCACGCAAAATTGATTACTATTGCAAACACATTAATCAAATTATATTTGCTGCATTTTCTTTTTTTATTAACTGCATCAAACTTTTGTATACAAGAATTTAGAGGAACGTCATATACAGGCTTCACATATACTAAAGCTCGTCCAAAAGTGCTTTTAAATGCCTAAAAGCGTTTTTAGTAAAAATATTTTTAGGTTTCAAATGTGCTTCTTGTAGGAAGCACTTCAAGTGTTTTGTTCACGATTCAATTGCATTTTTACTAAGAATTAGTTCAAAAAATACTTTCACCAAAAACCCTTTTAGACATTTTAAAGACACTTCCAAACAAACCCTTACTCTCACGAGCTCCTCCATTCTTCACTATAAAAGTTTCCATTCCCCAACTCAGGTGCAAGAAAAAGCAATGATACAAAGGATGATCTACTTATTTCTTTATTTATATAGAGCATATTTACCACATGAAACTTAACATAAACTTCACTGTTATTAAAAAGACTTCTATATGTCAAGACATGAACAATTACTTTAGTCGGGCCCAATAAACGTCTTTGGACACCTATATATATGTGTGTGTTTTGGATGTTCTAAAAGACGGTAGGCGTTAGTCGGACTAAGGTTAGGGCTTAGCGCCTTGTTGGCTAGGTGAGGGCTTAGGCGGACTAAACAGATTTAAGTAAATTTATTATATCAGATAAATAAGTGTCTTCTTATACTTAAAAAATATATAATTTCAGTGAGACACATAAACTGCAAAATAAAATGACATATAGTTTATTTACTATTAGAACGTAATGAAAACATGGGGAACAAGCATATAATGTGTGTTTATCTAACTATTCAACAAGTCTCTTACAATTTATTGAAAAAAATGAAATGCAAAATGAAAGTTATGTATTTTTTGTCCCATTGAGAGTAGCGACCTAGGCGGGTCTGGGTGGGCTAGGCTAGTGCCTAGAAAGTCTAGCCGGGTGCCCAAGCAAGTGTAGACGACCCTTCTTAATTTTCAAACACCAAAGGATTAATTGGGCAGTGGTGCTCTAGACGGAGATTTTCAAAACAATGTGTGTTTCTAAGAAAACCCAAGTTATTCTTCTCCTTCTCTGAAACACCCACAATGTTTTACAATATGGAAAACTTAACCTTCTTTAAAATTCTAAAACAAAAACTTATAAATAAGAACTCTATTACCTATTGATTCGGGTGTCCAAAAAGATTAGTATTGAGCGTATATAGAATCACTTTCCAAATATAACCATTGTTCTAAAAATCCTTGCTTAGGTGTTAGGCGGTTGGCCATTGCCCTAATTAGTCCTTAGGCATTTGACAATTAACAAAGTGCACCTAAAGCCGCTTAGGTGTCCACCTAACCCGCTTAGGTGCCCTCCTAGCCCCCTCAAACCCACCTAGGTTGTGACTCTCACTTAGACAGAAAATCGATAACTTTTATTTTGCATTTTAATTTGTCAAGAAAATGCAAGAGACTTGTTAAATACTTGGATGAGTGCTCATTATATGCTTGTTACCCATGTTTGCAATATGTTCTTATACTTTATAATATGCATGATATTTTATTTTGCAATTGATGTATCACAACACAATTATGTGTTTTTTTTTTTTTTTTTTTTTAAATTTTTTTTTTAAATATAAATAGGCACTTATTTACACAATATATAATAAATTTACTTAAATCCGTTGAGTCCGCCTAAGCTCTCACCTAGGTCCCAGCCCGCCACCTAACTAGTGTCTAACGTCTCTTAGAACCTTGAATATAACTATTAATAGGAATCTTAACCGAACTGCTTTCCTTTATATATTGCTTTTCAAACCTCTAATAACAATTAATAAAAAAACTAACAAAATTATAAAAAGTGTTATCAACTTCTTATTTAAGTGTGATTGTGTAAATCCTAGATTAGATTTGATACTGGTTATTCTTTCCTTTTATGACTTGTATTCCTTGGAGGAGAATGATTCTTCCCTCCCTTATTACTATAAATAAAGGCACTGCGTAGGGGGAATAACACATTATCTACACAATTCTACAAACACATTTCTCTCTGTGCCATCGGCCTCCTATCCCCTGTCAGATTAATATGAGCCACAACATGTTATCAGCACGCTCCGACCACTACGCTTAGGAATCTGATGTGGAAGTTTTCTGCATCAAATTTTGCAGTCCTGATGGCATGAACATTCACCATAATGCATGACTCGACTTTACGTTTTTCAAATTTTAGATGCTACATAAATTGTGTATGCATTATATCCATAATTGTTGAATTATGTGAATTTGATATTTGCCATAAATTGCATCAAATATATGCTCATGCATTGAATTCTATGTTGAATATGCATGCAATTGAATTAATTTATAATCTAGAAATAAAAAATAAAAAATAGGGTTTATCAAAGCCCATCCCGTCACCATCCTATACCATGAACTGCTGGCTTCCAAGCCGCGTCGAGTTGAGCCACCAGCACCAGGCCTGCAGCTTTTGTGGTTAAGCCGAGTCGCGAGACCACGAAGTCGGAGCCATGGGCTCCTGGTTTGAAACCTAGAAAAACCCAACCCTTTCCATGACGTCCCCACCATCACAAGTGGGCCTACAACCCAACCTTGACCTTGGGTCATCATCTCGACGGTTTGAAGCTCGTCCACCAACATCGATTGACCAAGATTCCTTTGAATCTTGTTGGATTTTTTTCTTTTTCAAAAATTCGATTGAATTTCTAGGGTATTTTTGTTGAAATGTTGAGATTTTTTCTATCTCTGTTCATATTTGTGATCCCCGCTGATTCACAAACTCACCTCGAGATTTTTTTTTCCTTCCAAAACACAACTTCCTAAAGTGGCGACACTGATCTTCATCCCCAGTGACCACACCCAGCGCAATTGTGGTGCTTTTTGGTTTAAACCCGAGCCTAATTGGGGCTTGGTTTTCTTGGCCTGAGAAATTTTTCCTTTTCTTTTTTGGGCTCACCTACAGCTGCACAAGCCATTGGCTCGGCTCAAACGTGGCACTAGCCTGTAGGGCTATGGTGTCTCCGTGTATAGAACCGCGTCGGATCTTAGCCTGAAACTAGTGAGTCAGTACACCTGCACTGAGACACACCTGATCACAGCCCCTCCATGGTTGCGATGTTTCCTTATGCCGCGATGTATAGGAATGCGTCCCCCAGGTACACAGACACTGCAAAGCAGCGGAGCACACCTCCGTATAGGACCCGCAGTTCTAGCTTGCTCCTCGCCGTACTAAATCAGAGCTCTTTTTAAGCCTATTTTCTTGGGCCTATTACCCATATCCCCAACCCATGTTTTTGGGTCTGGGCCGCATGGTCCAAATCTGCTCAGCCCACTCGTGGGCTTTGGTCCCTGTTTTTGGGCCTCGAGTTTAATTGTTTATTTTCATTTATACAATTTGGGTTTTATAATGTTTCACCCACACTTCAATTATAACTTTAGACCTGAAGATCTATTTGCATATTTTCTTGTTGCATATTTCTGTGTATATATTTGTGTTTGTCAGCAGGAACATATGAACCTGAAGTTCATAATTCTTTCAAAACCTGAAGTTTCTAGAAACATGCCTTATTTGAAAACCTGAAGTTTTCCTTAAAAACATCACCTATGAAAACCCGAAGTTTTTCATGTAAATTTAAACTAATAAATGTCTATTAGAACCTAAATGTTCTACTTCTATGTGAGTGGATTTTTTTTTTCTCCATTACACTAACCACATTCTTATCCATTTATTTTGTGATAGGGACATGTCGAATTTGAACAAACTCCACTTCACCACTTTAGAGGTCTCAGGAAGAAACTACCTCAAGTAGGTCCAAGATGCGAAGCTCCACCTCACTGTAAAAAATTTGCATCCCAACATTGAAGATGAGACGGACAACCTTGTTGGTGAAGCTGCGAAAGCCACGGCCATGATCTTCATCCGAAGACATGTTCATGATGCATTGCAAACCGAGTACCTTGCGGAGGAAGATCCATGAGCACTTTGGTCGTTTTGGCTGATCGCTTTAATCACCAAAAGGACATCTTCTTGCCAGAAGCAAAACATGACTGACATCATCTACGCTTGCAAGACTTTAAGTTTGTGAATGAATATAATTATGAAGTTTGTTGAATCTGATCACTTCTCAAGTTTTGTAACGAGACCTTGACTAAAAGGGATCTCTGGGAGAAGACCTATTCGACCTTTTCTACCATTAATATTGTCTTGCAGCAACAATATAGGGCTTATAAGTTCACTAAGTTTTCAGATTTAATCTCTGTTTTACTTCTCCTTGAAAAGTAGAATTAGCTGTTGATGAAGAATTATCAAGCTCGACCTACTGGGGTGACTATTGTGCCTGAAGAACATTATAGCACCAACCAACATTTAAAACACCAACATAGGCATGGTAGGGGCCGTTTCCGTTAAGGTTAACAGAGCCAAAGCTCATCTAAGGGTGGAAATAAAGCCCAGAAGCGCCCTAACCTTGCTCCCATGACCCTAAACTTCAAGAATAAGGGCAAAGCACCTGAAACCTTGGATGCGGACATGTGCTATTGCTATGGTTCAAATGACCATTGGACCCGTGTTTGCAGTGCTCCCAGAAAGTTGTAGCCGAATATCATTCTCGTCGTAAGAAGTTAGAATCAAACTTTATGCAAGTGGATGAACTAGAGAGTACCAAGATGGAGATTTCTGACTTTTAAGAGGCTATTACCCATTAGAATCTTTGACATAAACAATTTTTAGTTGCATTTAGAACACTTGGGGGTTGAATTCCACCTAGTGGCCGAATCCTCTCTTTGTTTTTTTTTTTTTTGGTTTAATTTTGTACAATTTCCTTTATGTTTGGATTATTTGTTGGCGATATATTTTTGGATATTAAGTTTTTTTGTTAATTACCATCTTTGAATACTTAAATTATTTTGAATGGATATTTGTTTTTAGAACTTTTATGCATGCGACCGATTCAAATTAATTTTTATTTCCAAGTATGACTAGTGGGAAAGTTAGTTGCTTGGTAGATAGTGCAATAATGCACACCGTTTTACGTGAATTCATCTATTTCATTAACTTCATACCTAAGAATGCACATCTGACAACCCTCTTAAGACCATCCAACATGATTGAAGGATACAGTAAGGCACATATAATGTTGTCTAATGGTACAATCTTGACCATTGAAGAGGCACATTATTCCCCACGTACTGGAAGAACGTTATTGAGTTTCAAGGACATTAAAGATAATAATTATCATGTTGAAACCTATGTAGAAAATGGATTTGAATTTCTGTGCATCACTTCCTACAAGTATGGCCAGTAGCGTATTCTAGAAAAAATGGAGCGTATCCCGAGTGGTCTGTATACTACGACCATATGCCCTATAGAGAACCACTATGGTCGGCCCTACCTCTGGGATTGCGCATAAAATTACACTTTGGCATGATCATTTGGGACGTCTTGGACGAACATCGATGCGTCGTATACTCAAATCATTATACAAGCAACCTTTAACCCGAAGTTTTGGTTCGATTCAAGGAATTGCATGTCAAACCTGCTCCATGGGAAATCTTATTATTAAACATTCTTATGACAAGATTCGTTCTCTTATTTTTCTACAAAGGATTCAGGGGGACATTTATCGACCGATTCACCCTTCATGCGGGCCATTTAGATATTTAATGATTTTGGTTGACGTTTCCACATTTTGGTCACGCGTGTGCTTGTTGTCCACAAGGAATACTGCATTCTCCAAACTATTAGCTCAGGTTACCCTGATTATCCGATCAAATCTATTCGATTGGATAATGCTGGAGAATTCACATCTAAAACTTTTGATGACTATTGCATGTTAGTTGGGGTTGAAGTTGAACATCTAGTACCCTATGTTCACACCCAGAACAGCCTGACAGAGGCATTTATTAAGCGCTTACAAATGATTACTCGATCGTTGGTCATCCATACCAAGTTCCCGATCGCTACTTGGGGCCATGCAATATTGCACACAACTATGTTGGTCTACCTGAGGCCTATTGAGGCCCAACCATATAATGCCTTTTAGTTGGTTACTGGATATGAACCCGACATATCACATCTGCTCGTTTTTGGTTTTGTGGTCTATATGCCTATTTCACCGCCCTTAAGTACAAAAATGGGGCCTTAGCGAAGGATAAAAATCTATGCCGGATATGATTCTCCTTCAATCATTCGTTACTTAGAACCTTTGACAGGCGATCTGTTTACTACTCGTTTTGTGGATTGCCACTTCTGTGAGACAATCTTCTTGTTGTTAGGGGGAGATAAGACTGTCAATATTCCTGAAGAACGACATGACTTATCATGAACGATTCCCACTTTGTCTTATTTAGATCCTATCACTACTGAGTCTAAAATTGAAGTGTAGCTCATATTAGATCTTTAGAGTGTAGCTCAGAGCATGCCAAATGCTTTCACCGATCTAGCGTGAGTGACAAGATTATATATTCCAGCTGCAATGGTCTAGATTGTACCAAATGTATGATGGACCTCCATTCTGGAGGCCCGGGATGCTAACTTGGCTGATCCATATACATTACCAGTTAGCTAATTCTCCACCCTTACACAAAAGCATGCCAGACCACTTGGTTCAAAGGATTCACACCCCCGGAAGAGGAAACCCACGGCATAGGCTCCTTCTGAGCTTACCATGAATTCGACTATCGCCTACTCATTCTATCTAACTTATGAGGAAATTCTAGATTATGGAAGCATCCTTGAAGAGACGAATCTACCTCCATAGAATCGACAGATTTCAGTCAATTATGCTAGCTTGGATGATGTTTGGTGTAGAAATAAGATGATCATCGACGATGTATTAGCATATGCAGTAGCTATTGAGATCATGTTGAGAGATGGCATTAAATCCTATTCCGTTGATGAATGTTGACGTAGAAATGATTATTCAAACTGGAAATAAGCATTCCAAGTCAAACTCGATTCGCTTGCAAAACGTAAGGTGTTTGGACCTGTAGCTCCTACTCCTCCACATGTGAAGCCCGTTGGCTATAAGTGGGTTTTCGTTAGGAAACGTAATGAAAAGAATGAAATTGTGCGTTACAAAGCTCATCTTGTTGCACAAGGCTTCTCCCAATGCCCTGAGATTGACTATGACGAAACTTATTCATCCATTATGGATGTGATTACTTTTTGCTACCTTATCAGTTTGGTAGTTTTTGGAAAACTGAGTATGCAGTTGATGGACATAGTAACTGCGTATCTCTATAGGATCTTGATATGGAAATTTATATGAAAGTTCTCGAAGAACTTACATTGACTGGATTAAATATTTCTAAACCATGAAACACGCTCTCAATTCGGCTGAGGTGTTCACTCTACGGAGGTTCGGTCTTGACCACCAATGCGATCAAGTGCCAAGATTCTGTGTTTTGAACAATTCAACCTATCGAATACTGACATTCGAGGGGCGGGTTTAGGCTTATCTCGATCTTGTTCAACGCTTACGCTGATGTATTGAGCGCTAACATTTTTCGCTTTGCTTGAAATCTTCACTGGTGTATTTGGTGTGAAGCCAAGTCTAGCTTTGTTATTGTCAACTCCGTAACCATTCTCGTTCAACTTCTTTTGAGTCTCGGTGAGGTCACATTCTTTGTCGTTGACGATGTTTGCATTCTTCTTTCCAAGGTTTGAAGAAGAGGCAAAGTCGTACCTAGCATTTGACATTAGTTTGTAGCGTTTAGGTCGAAGTTATCTTCGGTCTTCTTGGTTGGAAGAGAGCTTGGTTTCGCCCCATTTGGAAGGGATTTTACCAAACCTTGTGGTGGTTTTGAAACTTTAGCGTTGCTTAGCTGTGTCAGAGTTAAAACTGTATTTACTTTGAGCAGTTTTGCATTATCCTTGTGCAGCTGTGTGTCGGCTTTGCTTGTTCCAATTTCAAATGGGGATTGCCCATTCTTTCTTCTCGACATTGGGATGTATTGGGAGATAGGTGTGTTTAGTCATTTTGAGGTTGTCACACTCCCTTTGATTGTTGTAGGCTTAGCAAGCTCATCATCATCTTTGCTTGAAGATGGCACAACTTCCCCTTTTTGTTTCATGGGCACGGCTTACCACTTTTATTTCTTAAGTGCATCTTTGCCTATGTATTTGATTTCTTTTGCAAGAGCTTTAGGCATCATGTCTTCATCCATATAGAAATTGGCGTCCTGATAGGAGCAAATTTATGCGACTTTGTTAGCCTATTTCCTTGCATTTATTTAGTTAGTTTATATTTATTAGAGTGTTTTAAGCTATTTTCATGTGTTTGTAGGTTCAAATGACAAAAGTGGCAAGAAAAGGAAATTTGGAGCATTTTAGAGCAGTTTTTGGCTGAATGGATAGTTTGCGTATGGAGTACAAGGAATGGACGTTTTTGGTGCTTAAAAGGTGCTAGGAATGTGCAAGGAATCAGGAAGAATTAATTAAGGCTTGGAATCAGCTAAAAACAAGGAGACCTTATTCAATCTTATCTTATCCAAACCTTATCCAAACTAAACTTATCTTATCTAATCCTAATCTTATCTTACCTTATCTCCAGCTGCAAGGGGGATTCCTTATCATATTAAACCACCTCTTATATGATTTCGAGGAGTCCTAAAACAATGCTAAGAACTAATCATTTTCCTCCATAAACAATGTCGTGTATCTGCCCTATAAAATGCACATCTTAGCCGCATAATTGGGAGGAAAACCTAAGAGAGAATTTCAGAGAAAAATACAAAAAATGACTCAACAAGGAAGGAATGAGAAGAAGAAGCTTGGTGCCGTGACCTGCAATCTGCCATTGGAATGCTGAAGCGTTTCTAGGTGTATTCTATCCTTAGTTTTAGTCCAATGTTTGTTTTAATTTGGTTTTCCATTATGATGAACATGTGGAACTAATTTCTTTTTAGCTAGAGGTGAATTCGAAGCCATGAACATATATGTGATATGAATTGATTTCCTCCAGTTATTGTTTCATAAAACATAAATGCGATTTACTTATCTGTTTGATTGATAACTTATTCTTGTATGTTGATTAAGGATGCACACTTAGTTTGCATGCATGAATCTGATGCTAAAATATAAGGGAATTTCACCTAATAGTTATGAACTTATATTTATAAGTAGTGGAAATCACTAGTCATGATTGTGTTAAGTAAATCCATGGCAGGAATATCATGCAGTTCATAGTTACGAATGCCTTGTCAGTGCTTATGATTTTCGTAGAACTTAACGATCTTTGATATGTATCTCTATCATACTGTTTATATAAGAAACTTGATAAGAATAATTTGATTGCGTCGCTGAGTCCAATTAAATGAAATTAGGAAAATCTAAGAGTTAATTCCTGCAATTCACAATTAATTTGGGGCATTGTCATTCATGGTTTATTGGAATAATAATTGGAAATCGATTTGTATGCATATGGTCATGTGTGGAGAAGAATCCTCTAGCTAGCCTTTCACCCCTTTAATTCGCCTAATTTCATGCAACCTTTTGTTTGTTTCTGCAATCTAATTAGTTTTAGTTTAAATTCGTCAAAACAATCCCCATTTAGTATTCTGAGTCTTTTTAGTTTAATTTTCATCCAAACTTCTTTCTAGTTCTTGTTTTGAGTGAATTTAACTTAGTTTTGTGTTATTTGAGTCAGTTTAGCTTGTTTTGAGTTGTTTGAGTCTAGTTTTCTGTTTTTGAGTCTAATTAGTGTAGATTAGCATCCCTTCTAATCCCCGGCTTAGAACGATCCCTACTTTCATATACAACAAGTATCTAAAAATGGTTTAATTATGTGTTAGTTTATATCACATCACGTCCGCAAAGTGTGATTCAACTTCGGTGAATGGCTTGGTGTCGCCTTGTATCGCCTTTACTCTTTCTCAGTAGAACTTTAAGAATTGAGGAAAGGTGGATGTTCTACTCTATTCTCGTGGATCCAAGGCCTTCCTAAGAACAAGATGTAGGAAGTTATTGCATCAATCACGTGGAATAGCGTGCTTGATTTGAGTTCACCAATGGTCATCTTCACTCGCTCTTTGTCCTTCTTGGTTAAAACCTTGGATTATGAGGCAACTTCGGGATAATTCATCCACCTTGACACCGATTGTGGTCATTGTTGACTTTGAAATGATGTTTATAACCGACCCACCATCCACAAGCATGCGGTTGATTTTGTTCTCTCTCATGTACCCAGAGACGAAGATATGACGTTTGTGAGGCTTTGAGCCTAGCAACAAGTCTTCGTCAGTGAACCTAATTGCGTCATGGGAAGCACAGCATATGGCATATTCATGTGGCTGAAGCTTCAAGCATTCATCCTTGCTTTCTTGTACCTCATGATCGTCGGAACTCGCCAAGACCGCTATTAGTGCTTTTCGCATCTCCTTGGGCAATCGTAGTGCTTATTCGATGCTAAAGTGTGTCGACAGGCTTTCTTTAGGCATCAAAGTCTTCTCTTCCTCGATGACGATAACTTTGCCTTTTGAGGGCTCTTCTATCTCCACTTCAACTAGTGGTAGTGCACTGTTAGAAGAAGTCCCTCGGGAAGTACGCATGCAAGGAGATGGGAATACACGGCTCTTGTTCTATAAGTTCCCTAACATATGTTGGCTTATCAGCTCCTACGCTCCTTTTGGGATTTCAATTGTTGAGGCGGCGGTGACTGCTCCCTTGTTCTACCTTTGGCCGTGTGGCCTGTGATCTTAGCTTCCTTGTCTTTTTGTAGGTCACCATTGTCCACCCTTTTTCATTGTCGATATATGCATTTTGGTCACTTGCCCGCAACAATGGTTGTGCAGAAGGTGCCGTGTAACTTGAGCATGGACGGAAGTGGTCAAGTGTTACTTGAAGAGGCACGGGATTGAAGGATCCAAATGCAATTGTAGTAGTATGCCAGCTTCATGATGAGCTCCTTAAGAACGAAGCACTTGCCAACAAGTTGACTCAAGATACGATGGTATTTGCAGTACCTAGGATCGTTAATGCGATTCATCTCTTCGGGGCACTTGCATTCGAGTAGCTCAATCACATTCTTTTCCAGCAAGTCGTCTAACATTGCAGCTACGCTAGAGTAAGGAAAAGAGTAAGTCTTCTGCTTCAGTTCCTTCAAAGTGTTTTTGTACCTATCTTGGGTACGAGAAGGCTCAGCTCTCTTTATCTCATTCGCTTTGTTCTTAAAGAAGATCTTGATGGGCGCAAATGAGGTCTTGATGGGAGTAGTGTTGACGGTATAAGCTTCTTTGGCAGGCTTCTTCCCAGTCTTGTTTATCTTTGGGGCGAACACCATATCCTTCTTGAAGTTAGTGATTGGCTTCTTTTTCCTATGATTGGCGATACTCAGCTCCATGTGATGGGAACGAGTTGCCAGCTCCTCAAATGGTGTCAGTTTTATGCCTTAGAGGATGTAATGTAACCCCTAGTGCATGCCTTAAACACACATCTCAATGGTGGAGGTTTCAGAAAGCCGATCTTTGCAATCCAGACTTAATGAACGCCATCTATTGATGTAGTCAACGACAAGTTCATCTTTCCATTGTTTCGTACTTGCCAGCTTCAGCATGCTTACGGTGTGACGAGTGCTGCAGAAGTGGTTGAGGAATTCCTTTTCAAGCTGGTCCTAGCTGTTGACAGACTCGGGCTCAGGGTCGGTGTACCAGTCAAATACATTACCTTTTAGCGAGCACACGAACTGCTTGACGAGGTACTCTACTTCTGCCTCAGCATTGTTACAGGTTTCAATGAAATGGGCAATATGTTGTTTAGGATTGCTCTTTCCATCGAATTGTATGAATTTGGGTAGCTGATAACCCCTTGGCATCCTCAAGGCGTCAATTTTTTTAGAGTATGGCTTTGAGTATAGCACAGAATCATGCGAATTTCCTTCATATTATGCCTTGATTGTGTTTGTGATCATTTCTTGCAGTTGTTGGATAGAGAGAGCTCATATAAACGTTGCAGCTCGATCCACCTCTAGCTTCTCCTCAATGTTGTCCATCAGAGCCTCCTCATTTTCGTCAGTTTCCTCTTTTGGTGGATCAACCTTCGGGTCAGCTTTATCATAATGCTACGTCTCCAGATGGTTGACGAGTGTAGCAATCTACAAGTCATTTTCCTCCACGATCCTTGTCAGTCTTGCGATTGTTTCACTCATTTGTGCCAGTTGCTCTTCGATTGAAGTTGCACTAATAGTCATGACTTGTATGGCTATGGGATATGTGCTGCTGCTTAAGTCGGCATCGAAAGTCAACGACTTGGAGTACCTCTCAGGCTTTTTTCCCTTGGCGCTTTTAGCAAGGCTAGGGTGGTCAGAGGCTCGTGTCCTGGGTGCTCTTGCTCATTCGGCAGGGTTGATGTAGAAGTGGAGGCACGACAAAGAGAGCTCTTGCCTTGCTACATATTGTGACGCCCAAAGTGTCACCACTTGCGGCAATGATGTTCTTGTTCTTCACGTTGGTTGTGGGAACGACTTGATCCTTTCTTGATGACATTTGTGTTTCTTGCATATTTGAAGACAGAGATGAGAGGCAGAGAGATCCCACCGAGCGTGCCAAATTTGTAAACACGAAAATTCTGTAACGAATGAAACGAGAACACGTGTATAAAGTAGATTTGTATTTTCTTGAATTTGTAGGGTTACAATCTCTGTTTACAACTTTCCTTTAATTCAGTCTTCAAATTTGATGTAGATGCATAGTTTGTTGATCCAAGGTGACTTAATCTCGGATGAACAATTAAACGATTGCTTCAAGTTTTGAGCTTGAAAGAATGCTTAGATGGTCTTCGCCTCAAAGTTGCTGCAAAGGTAGTGTTGATGTAGGATTTCGTTGATACAAGGGTCTTGGCGACTTGATCTTGAATCGAACGTCGTTACAAGTTTTAAGGTTGCATCCAATGTCTTGAAAGAATCGGGATAAGTGCTTGTTGATTCTTCAAGGGAATGCTTCATCTTTGGTCGAAGGAAAGCTTCAGCTTTAGTTATATGTTCTTTGAAAAGAGCTTTGACAACATATTAGTCTTCAAAGATTTGGCAGAGGTTCTCATTTTGTGAGAATTTCGGCTTTGAATGTAGAAATTGTGACCTTTATGCTTGTCTGAGGACCTTGTATTTATTGACTTCTCAAAGGTTGCCTTTGGATGGATTTAGCTTTGATTTATGTCTTGATTCATCCATGGGAGAATTTAGGCATGTTTTGTGTCTTAATTTCAACTACTTTCCCTTGCTTGGCCAAAATATATAGGGCTTTATTACCTATTTTGTGAGCAATCTTCAATTCTTGCTTGTTTTGTGAAGATGCTTTAGCTTTCTTTCCAGTTTTGGAAGCAATTTGGATATTTCCCCCATTTTTTCCGAATTTTGGGAATGCTTTTGAGTTTCATTTGCTTGATTTGTGTCATATGTCATTGATGACTTGTCTATTTGTGATGAGTCATATGCCATGTGGAGCTTTGTGAAGCATCATTTGTATGCAACGAAATTTACAAGTTATAGAGTTGTAATCCAAGCTGGTGATGGACATTGAAGCTTCAAAACTCTCAGTAGTTGGCTGGGAAATGGAGAACCAATCATGGGTGATGTCCATAAACCTACCCGATGACCTTAGCCTGAACACCTGAGCCATGTCCAAGACAGTTGGAGTCATGAACCCTATCCTAAAGTCAAATGTGTTGGTCCCATTGTTCCAGAAAAGAAGAGTAGTTGACAAGACCTTGTACTTGATAGGAATGGTGATATTAGACATCATGATTAGCTCGTAAATGCCATTTGCCATATATTTCTTCTTCCAGCAGATAGGTTCCATCTTGTCCACCCACTTCAACCAAGCTGCATTGGTCATGGAAGGGAAGCTTCTCTTGAAACGTGACCATTTGGCAGCTGATATGCCATCCTCAGCTTTATAAGGGTTAGAAGCCAACCACTCCTTGGTGGACATGTTGCTTTCTACGGCAATAGGGACCCTGGAGGTCAAGGCAGGTCCTAGGGAATGTGCCCCATCTTCAAGGAAAAAAATTGTGAGATTAAGGTTAGCCCGAAGGCGATGAAGGCCGTTGAGACGACGATGAAAAGTGACGATGCCCTCGCCAGACTCACATGCAAGACGCGATTTGGGAGCCATTGCTGAATTCAAAGGGTGGAGAAGGTAGCAGGAACTAAGTTGAGAAAGGATTGAAGATTCGAGAAAATTTGCTGGCACTAGGGATTAAGCTTGTGGAAGGTAATGGCTCAAAATGGGTAAAATGGAAGTTTTATAACGGACAAGTAGTTAACATTAGAAATCGTGGGTTAGTGCAAGAGATTATTTAGAATAGCTAGTTAAATGGTGCTAATACCCAATTTCGGCAAGTAGTTAATTTTAATCGTTATCAAGGTCTTAATTAGCAGACTTAATAATGATTAAAGGAGGCACTGTTTGGATGGATATTTAATATCGGGCTCAAGGCAATTGAAGGCCCAGGCATGCAAAAAATAAGAGAGGAATTGGGCTGAGACATATGGTAGCTCATGATGAATTTAAAACCATTTCTAGCAACTAATAGGTAGCATGCCTATGTGAGAAATGACAAGTAATAGAGGGCAGCTCACCTTCAGCAAAAAGCACTTTTCCATGGCATGGGTAAGTAATTAACAAGCAAATGATGGCTCCTTGTGCCTTGGAAGTGATCACCAAAAGGGAAGGCTTGGACACTCGGGCTAAGAAGTCTATAAAAATAGCAGAGGATGCGAGCAGAAAACTTTCTCTCAACCTATCAAAGAAACAACTCTCAACACACTCAACAATGAAACCAGAAAGTTTTAGTTTGTCCACCTCCTATCTTTTTTCAGTCATAGGTCTACCACATAATGCTTTCTTTTGTTTTTAGAATCTCTGCTACCTTTCCCTTTGTTGTAGTATCGAATCCCTTTAGTAAACCTTGTTTATATTTCCTTTTTCAAATGCCTCAATCTCTGTAAAATACAATGAGAAGTGTCCGCAAGAAAACAAACCTTGCCCGCCAAGGTTGTAATCTTGCCTAAGTCTCCTTTATTTGTACTTATATAAAGTAGATATGTGGTTTATGCCTCTTTCATTAGACTCTATGTCATTTCCAACTACTTTTGTTAAAGTTATATCTATGATTAATCCTGCCAAACTAAACACTCTTGTTTCCTTGTTGTTGACCTAAACTGATAACTAAGAAATTAACTTGAATGACCTTGAACTCCTTTATAAACAAACATATGATATTATAAATAAAAGTCCTTGATCAAAAGGCAAGAAAAGAACTTAGTACAGACTTAACCCATTTGTGAACAATCTTGATAAACCAAGGAGTTAAAGTGACTTATGGCGCCAGTAAACAATTAACTGAATAATCAAGAAAACAATCTATTAAAGAAAAAAGAACAGTGGCATGCTCATACTCATGTTAGTTTTGATTGTGAGCCTTAAGACATAATAAAAGCCCCACAAAGGCACTATTCAAACTAATAACAAACTTATATTGCAAAAGACTAAGCAATAAAGGCACCATTCAAACTAATAACAAACTTACATTGTAGAAGACCAAGCAACGAACCTTGCCCGACAGGCAAGATGAGGAGAGTTATGAAGTGGCGAAGCTAGATAGGGGCGAAGGGGGGCAGCCGCCCCTCTGCTCATCGGAAAACAAGGCTAGGAGTGAGTCCTAAGCTCCTTTGGTTCGGCCGGAAACTAGAAATTAGGAATGGTTGTGCTACGCAGCTCCCCCTGCGCGCAGGGTTTGTCTTCATGAAAAAATAATAATTTTTTTAAGTAAACGCTATCGTTTTACTTCTCAATTTTTAAAATAAAAAAAAATAAAGTATTGTGGGGGGACCAGTCATTTCCTCTTTTCTCCCCAATCCCTATCACCACCACTTTACCAAACACGCAAATCCCCCATCCTTCCAAATTTTAGGTAAATTTTAATTTTCCAAATTTATATTATTTTAAATCCTAATTGATTATTTATTACAAATTTTGTTTAATTGGTATAGAATTACTGAGTAATATCCTAATATGATTATTGGCTATTGATTATTGAAATGAATTCTATGATTATTGATGAATGAAATTATTGTTTAGGATAAAAATTTAATTCTTAATTATTAACTGATCAATTGAATTATTAACTAATGTATACGATTATTCATATTTATTAATTGAATTGTTGGCCTGATCAGTTATTAGTCATATTAGTATAGTCTATGCTAGGATTAATAATCTAAGATTATTTTTTTTTTTTCCATTATACAATTGCGAATGGATCAATGGTTGAGTGATAATATAATTGTTTACATTGAGAGAAATGTATTTTC
This sequence comes from Pyrus communis, assembly GCF_041283825.1. NCBI lineage: Eukaryota > Viridiplantae > Streptophyta > Magnoliopsida > Rosales > Rosaceae > Pyrus > Pyrus communis. Next base: position 31,795,438 of record NC_142569.1, on the reverse strand, counting down.
TTTTATTGATAGTGAGCCTATTATGCGACATTTTCAAAATATGAAATCTTGTCGGTAACAATTGTAATTTATTTGTATTAATAAATTAGGGAAGACATTACTATATAAAATGATTTGGTTGTTGCCATTTTTTTGAACTTTGCACTCTATAAGTTCGTCCCTCTCCCCAACCATTCCTAGCTTCGCCACAGGTAATATGGTTATGAAATATGCAGTTTTGGACAAACTGTTAATTAAGGAGGCATTCTCGGTGGGAGAGGCATCAACTTTTCTTTATTGTGCGTTCCATTCTTTACAATGAAGACGGTGTTCATTCTCCATGTTAGGTGACGCTCTAAATGGTAGTGTAGAAACCAGACTCCTGTATATTTTGAAAAAGAAAGACTCCAAAATTACAGAAATATAGGTAATTATGAAACTCCATAACAAAAAACAACAAATCTTACAATTAACCAACCGATAAGTAGTTGTTAGCAAGAGACATGACGATCAACCCTTTTTAGAAATTGATTTAAATATGCTTTGGTTACTTTCATGATTATTTATTCTACCAGTAAAATCAGAAAACAATAATATTTCAAATTAAATTAAAATAGTTAACTATTTTTATGCACAATTAAGCTATAATACCTAGAGCATCTCTAAGGAGATAACAAATGGGTAGCAATTAGATTTGTTGTTCCTCATAGTACAAACGTTACTCCAATGAAGGTAGCAACCCATTAGCAAACTAAAGAATTAAAAACTGACCTTATAAACATACAAGTCAGTTGCTATTTCTTTAATTTAGCAAATTGGGTCTCGCAATTATATTTTATTTAAAAGGATTGTTGGATTTTGAAAATAAAAGTTGGGCCTTAATCACAATATAAGATGAAGTTAAGATATTAATACTTTAAAATGAAAGAATTTGAAGAGTGAGTTTGAATAACAAATTTTTAAAGTAGCATAAAAATTTCAAATGAGTTAGCAAATGACACTTTTAAGGAAAAATTTTGCTAACTCCTTACTTCCTTAGAGATGTTCTTACCGGGATTATTGGCTTGGAATCTGATGACGACCCATCCCCTTATGGGCACAGTCACAGTGTTCTTATGAGGAGGATCAATTAAATTGTAGTACAATGGGTCCTTATCTTGATCAAAATTCCCGAACCGTGGTCCAACAACGTAGAAGTTAAACCCAAGCAAACGCTTTGGATGATCAATCCCAGTGACCAAGCTCGTCCCTTGAATAACGCATTCCACAGTTGCACCATAGTCAAAAACTTTCACCTTTGTCGTTCTCATTGGTATTTGTAAAATCAATGGGAGGTCTTCACATGTAAAATTATACACCACAGGTGGAAAATCTGGGAAACCCATTTTGTAAACCCCATGAATATGATAATAATAGGCTTCTAGGATGTCTACTGGTGTGGGGTGTACAAAGCTTATTTGTGTATTAATTTGATACTAGTTAGTTGCATTAAAAAGTGATTAAATGGATTGCCTCCAAGCCTTAATTTTCTAATAAAAGAAAAATATTAAAATCAACTAGTTCATGTTTCTTTTGCAGGTAGTTGAGCTCCTATAAACTCTATGTATACACCACGTATATCCAATAGACACACACACACACACTGTATTAGCAAGTTATAATATTTTACCAGTACGGTGTTGAAAGATTGTATTGATTTCGACATTTGAAAGCGTTAATGTTGAATGCATAAGAGGTCTTTAGAAAAAGGAATTCACACTACTAAAAAAAAAAAAAAAAATTGTTATGGGATGGATGTGTAGTGGATCCCACATCCCTTCAGCCTGATATTCGAAAAATGGGAATTCCTTTCTCACATTTCTATGCAAGTCTTCTCAATATTACACATATACAACTCAATGCAAACAGGATCATTGAACTAGAAAATGGCTCTCAATTATTAGTACTCTTCCAGCATGATGGATAAATATTAAGAAAAACTAATTAAAAGAATTTAAAAATTTTGAGTTTTAACGATAAGGACAAAATAAAAGGTAAAGTGAATAGCATTATGATTGACTTTTTAGTGTAAAAATTTAATTTTTTTTGTTAAATTAAACAGTACCGGAAACTTTTCGTTAAAATTCTAAATATTATGAGAATATTTATCCTTCGTCCGGAAAGTTTGGTTAGCTTCAATTATTTTAAGGACCTCTAATAGGAAATGCAAAATGGTCTGGGTGTTTTACATTTTTTTTATGGCAAAAAAAAACTTCAATGATGTTTACCAAAAAAAAAAAAAAAAAAAAAAAAAAAAAAAAGGAAAAAAAGAAAAAAAAAAGAAGCTTCAATGATGAGGTGTAAAATGCGCTTCGTAGTCATAATACATAAATAAAAAATGTAGTTTACATCAATTTTTATATTAAATATGACTTTGCATACAACACCAGTTATATAAATAGAGCACCTCGAATAGAAAGATGCAAATTTAAGATGTAAAACTCACATTTACATCTCACTCTATATCTCCAAAAAATGTAAAATGATTTCCACTCCGATTGGGGATGTAAATTTAGATCTCATTTATTTTTCTCTTTGATTAGTGGACAACCCTTCCTAAAGATAAAAAAAGGATGCAAATATACAATTTTATTTACATCTTGAGGCAAAGAAAAAAAAATGTAAAAACCATATTTATATTCCATTTTACATTTCCAGCGGATAAAAATAAAAGTTCTACTCCAATGAAAGGGATATTTAAGATTCCATTTAATTTCATCTCTTTGATTCGTGGGACCCATCACCAAAAAATGTAAAAAAAAAGAAAAAAAAGAATGTAAATTTTGGGATTCTATTTATTTTTGTCGAAGATGTATATTTTACATTTTGCCATTAGAGAATTTTCCGACCAAAAAAGACATTTGGATCTCCAATGAGAGATTCCCTAAAAGTTATATAGCATTACTTCGTATTAAGGTAAATTTTAGGCCATCTCCAACCGGACTAGTCATAGGGCCATACGCCAAATGATAGCCTTTTTTTACACAAAACCCATCTTCAATGGAAGTTTAGGCCAAAAATTATTAGGATCCACCAGGCCAAAATCCAACCATATGGCTAGCGGGTTGGCCATTTTTAGCTAGCCAGCCAGCCCCTTCATAGCTGGTTTTTTTTTTTTTAAGACGAAATTAAAAAAAATTTAAAAAATCTATTTTTTTTCTATAAATACCTTAACATTTCTATACCATTTCTCACATCGTTTTCATCATTCCATACTATCTTACCTCATTTTATTTCAATTATTCACATTTTATTCATCTCAAACAATCTTTTCATACACACCCATCTCTTACCTCTTCCATTAATCTTTCCTTTAATTTTTTCAGTAATTTTCAAATGGTCACATGTTCAAGTGGCACTAAAATATGTGTGGAAACCTTATTTTGATATGGTAGTTTAATTTAATTAACCAATAAAATTAAAGAACAAACTTAAAATAATAAATTATTGAGGGGGCTAAAAAATAGCCATCTTCAGTTGGAGATGATATAAATATGGTCTAACATTGTTCATTAAAAAATAATTTCTTACAAATCTATAATCTGGACGGAGCCTAAACAGAGCCCATTTGGTTGGAGATGGTCTTAGAACATATATTAAATAAGAATGTGGTGTAGCACTACTATAAGTCTGCAAATAAGATACATTGATCGAACTACTTAGTAAAGAATCCTGTTTTTTTTTTTTTTTTTTTTTTTTTTTTTTTTTTTTTTTTTTTTTGCAAAAACATAGTATAAAATCCGAAATTTCTGACATATTTATAATGCGTAGATAATACCAAATTAATGCCTCGTAGAACTTTTAATGTTCCTGTAAATTTTCTTACTCTCCCAACCGTAACATTGACTGGTGGGAACTTTTAAATAGTGAATTTTTGACACAAGCAGGCAAGTTATCAGGGGGTGGGCGCATACTTGTCTCATCACTTCCTCCATTCTTAACTATGAAAACAGTTCCCATGCCCCAACTCATATGTCGATCAAAATGGCAGTGCATGAACCAAACTCCTGTAAAAAAACTTCATGTTAATAATATATATTTCATTAATTAATTATATATTCACACACACACACACACACACACACACACACACACACACACACACACACACACATATTCACACACACACACACACACACACACACACACATATATTCACACACACACACACACACACACACACACACACACACACACACATATATATATATATCAGATATTGAAGAGCATACCTGGATTGTTAGCTATGAATCTAATGGTGGCCCAACCATCCTTAGGAACTGAGAAGGTATTAACTTCAGGTGGATCAAACAAGTTGTAAGTTAATGGATCAGTAACATTATCGAAATTTCCCAGACCAGATCCAATGACATAAAACCTGAATCCATGCAAATGAACTGGATGATTCTCTGCTGAGTCCATAACATTGGTTCCTTGAAATGTGATTTCGACTGTGGCATTATAATCCAGCATCTTCACCTTGGTACCCCGATCAGTAATGCTATAATTGTCTGCTTTCAATTCTTCTGCAGTGAAGTTGAATAGATTGGGCGGTTCGTCTGGGAAACTTGTGTCGTAATATCCACTGATGTTCCTGTGACAAATGAAAATTGTTATATCGGGAGAACACAATTGAAGTGATTCGCACTTACGACCTCCATTAAGTAGAGAGGCGATTTATCTGCATAATCTCAACTACATACATACATATATATATATGTATATATGTATGTATGTATGTCATTGTTATCGTCCAAAAAACAGAAAACTTCTCATCAAATGGCACCATTTAATTATGTAGTATACAGTTATATATCATGCTGAAAGTGTGAAAGGTAATAGTACCTGTAGTATGCTTGCAAAACATCAACAGCAGGGTTGGCAAAACTGATGTTGTTCAACCCAGAAGAAATCCTATTTCCCTCAGGCCCAGCACATGATCTGTTAGGACAATGCAACATGCCTATGGAAACTGTTACGAACATTCGGGTGGTGACATTCAGTGGAACGTCAATCGAGTGCTCTGCAGATGCCAAACTCCTGAATTGTTTCACAAAGTTGCTCGCAGAACCAATGTCATAAAAACCGGGAATGTTGGTTGGATAGATGGGCGATGACGGAGGAGTGTAGTTGCCATTGTATTGGAATATGGCGCTGGCAATACTTTTGTCAAAGTCATCAGCCTCTCCATCATAATAAGGACTGGCAAACATGTAGTAATGCCCAAGAGATTTGTTTGCTGTGACTAAAACATCCATTGTTTGTCCTGGGGTGATCATTATGTAACTGGAAACTATAGGTTTGACATAAGAACCATCCATACCCACGAGTATGAGATTGTGATCCGCAATGGCGAAGAACATGTCTATGTTTTGCACCGAATTGACTATTCGGAGAAGATAGGTTTTTCCATAATCAACAGACATTCGATATGTCGTTTCTGCAATGCAAAATTACTAGAGATTATTAATTAGTTCTGTGGAAAAAATTCTAGAGATTGTTATGTTCTATGTTCAGATTAAATTTGTACCTTTGGAGCATGAGTAAAAGTCTCCTGGTTCGCCGTTGAATACATAAGAATCTGATGACGTTGTAAGTCCACCAGATTCGAGGGTCTCATCCAGCAATGTCATCACATCATCTTTATACCAGGATGCTGCGTAAGAACAATAGGAGGCGCAAGTACAAAGTAAGATGTACGACTTTAATTTATAAAATATAGCTTTGAACTTTAAGCTAACAAAGAAAATCTAAAAATTGCACAAGAGAGAGGACAGTAGAAGATTTTTGCATACCAAATACAATAACCTGTTCTTCATCTGGTTTTGGAAATGGATAACTGGTTCCATTTGCTGGCAAGATGAGAAATGCTCCATGTACAGTGGCCCGAGACCAATCGCTATGAGCATGCCAAAACAATGTACCTTCTTCGGATGAAAGTAGGATTTTGTATGTGAAATTTGTTCCAGGTTGAATAGGGCATTGTGTGATATACTCAGGTCCATCGAACCATGGATTTCTAGGCTGCTTTATCCCATGCCTACAAAATAACATATACAAATTAAAAACCAAAAATCTAATTAATCTTCAGTGAACATCATTTGAAACAAGCACTCTTTCTTAATTACCAGTGCATAGTGACACCATATCTTCCTTGATTGTAAACATTCACATAGACCGTATCTCCCTTCTGAGCTTGGATCACCGGCCCCGGAAAACTGTCGTTCACAGCAAATACACTCTTGGTGCAACATAACTTTGTGAAGTTGGTGTCCTTAAGCTGCAATCACAGATCAAAAACATAAAATAAAATTAAAAAATTTCTTTTTATTCAACGATTGTAGTCCATATATAAAATTTGAACTCAGTAATGTGATCATTAGCATGAAAATTCAAATCTTTATAACCTTGTCAACATTTTGTGAATATTTTGTCACAAACAAGTCGAAAATTAATAAAAGCAAGAACAAAGCGGGGAAATCGACTTACAAGAAAGTCATAGGAATGAACGTTTCCTTGAGCCAAGCAGGAAAACACCTGAGTTTGGAGGAGCAAAGTAGACAGAAGAGCTAAGAAAAAGAAGCCCGTTGTTTTGAATAAGCACTCCATTTTCAGAGTGCAATCTCTGCTCGATCTCTTAGAATATATGCAGGTGCTTGTTAATTCTTATAACCTTGTTGGGTGGGGTTCTTATACTTGCAAGGAAAACGCTAGGGAGATGGGACCACTTGTATTGTGGACCCTATCTCTTTAGGGAAATAACATCACCTACTTGCAAATGGGGTTACAGTGACTCTCTTGTATTGTACACGTAGGCAAATTACCCGCATGGGAAACTTTCTAAAAGTATTGATTCGAACTTATACAGAGCTTCTTTAGTTTTCCCAATGTATTAAAATACTTAAAGCATATTGGGGACGTATAACACATTACATCTCTGGTTGATCGAAAATCTCTTTACTAGACAATTTCAAAGGAAAATAAAATACTCATCTTGGCTGTTCTGTAAAATTTCAGTCTTTAATTTGTTTTTATTTCAAATAATTTACATTCTTCTTTGAGGATAAAAATCACATTTACATCTCACGTAAACATAAATGGGATCCTTACATCTCAAATTTGCACCCCTGCACTAGAAACGCTTTAAATTATTGTATTTCTTTTAATAAAATTTGTCGCAAGCTTCCGGTATTTCTCCATGTGATGAAAGTTTTCCTTTTTCTTCTTATTTTACACTTTTCTTTCATGGCAATTTTGGTATCTTCATTTTAAACCCGCTTTCTTTGACTGTTAGAATCGTTTGTGTGAGAGATTACACTGTTGGTAAAAACAGAAAATTCCAGAAAAGTATAAATGTAAAAGTTGAAAGTCCAAAGTAACACAACTAAACCAAAAAATTGAAAAGTAGCAAGCCGAAAACAAAAACCAAACAAAAACAAAGGGAAAGAAGGGAATAAAACTGTTTTGAAAGGAAAAAGCGGCTATTGTGTGGGCCCGAAGGATTTATTTCATTTCGGTATTATCTTGCCGAAAAGTTTATTTTTAGCCCAAGTTCTAATTTGATTTTTTTTTTTTCCCCTCAGAAGTCCTACTTTGATTCATGCACTTCAATTATAGGGCTTTTTGAAATGGATAATAGTTGCATTCTTTGTGGAGAATTCACATATTTCAGTTTTTGCGATTATAGGGCTTTTTGAAATGGATAATAGTGCATTCTTTTGTGGAGAATTCACATATTTTAGTTTTTGCGAATAATATTTAAATTTATAATTTAATAATTGAATTTTTTTTAATTTTTATTTAAAAATCAATCCTAAAATTATTTGAATTGGCAATTGTTTAGTTATCTAAATGTATCAAATAAATGAACTGTTTGTCGTAAGTGTGTTACTTGATGTTTATACCGTCAATTTGCTCTACACATTTTTCAACAACATTCTAACAAAGCATGATGTAGCAAGCAATGTCTACAAATGTGAGATATAATGAAGCTCTTATTGGAGGATATTTATGTTCGTTCACTAATTGGTGTAACCGTTGCTCCATTGCTTCCTCAAATGAGTAAGCCATTCATTTCTCAATTGATTAGGCAATTATTACTCCCTATTGAAATTGGGACATTTTGTACTTTGTTAGGATATCCATAGCAATATATAAAGGTGGCTATACGTCACATTGTAACAAATGATGAATTCCCTCATCCTCTCTCAATTTATTTCCCTCTCCAACACATTATCAGCACTTTTTCTCTTAATGGAATCAAAACCACCAGAAAATAATCTCTCAAAATTCTAGATATTTATTTTGCGGCCACCCTAGCCTAAGAATTCATCGCCAAAATCCATGCCGCTGCAAAATCACTCTATTGGTGCAATTCTTTCCCTACCGCGCTGCAAAAGCCTTATGCTGCCATAGTTTTGTCAAGCCGCTACTGAAGATCTTTCGCGACCAATCTCGTCACAAATGTGCTGACTGGTTTTTCTCACTTTTTAGTGAGAGTAGGATCATATTTTAGTTTTGAAGTAACTATTTCGTTTCATTATTTCAAGTTCATGACAAACTCTATTATGTGTTTAAACATCCCGTGAAACTGATTATAATATTTTCTTATTACTTGTGTGATTTTTATGTTTATCATATATCGTTTTATTTTTTTTGTAATTTTGCAAAACCCTCACGATAAAAAACATCAACATGACGCATGAACCCTCGTAAATCTAATTTTGTGCATTATAAATCCAAAATGGTTGAGCGTGAATTTTTTTTTTTCTCTCGTTATAAACATGTGTGTATCATATATGGAGGATCAAAATGATGTCCCAATCTCCATTGCCAAAAAATCCCAGCAACTTTATTGGTAATTGACTTCCAGAAGTAATTCCAACCCAACGCCCTGAAGTTCATCCCATGCATTCAAATCGAATGCCCAAATTAGTGTTCCAGTCTAAAACAATATTCACATTCTAGCTGAATGCATAATTTTTTGCTTTCATGTCGAAGCCCAATTCCATATTTTAGAAGAATATGCGAATAAGAATAATTCATTTAAGTGGCATGAACTCAACTAATTCATTTTGACTTTCAAGTCTCAACAAAACCCGAGCCCAAGTGGACTCGCTAACTGTGCTTCACTATGAGTGCACATCTGTAGTCCAAATCTCACCATGGCATTCTAAAATCACCACCGCCTTCCTTTCATCACCACGAGTCCAACAGTGGTCTCTGTTGGAACCAAATGCGCGATCATAAACTCGAGCAACTTGTAAAATAGTAAACAACCATAAGCAAGCAGGAGAGAGGGGAGTACGCCCGCCAAAGGCTCTTTGATCGTCAAGTTAGTGAATAATTCAAGACTTAAGCAGTGGGCGAGAGAATTGAAGTGTTTAGATTGCATTACCATAGATGAACCCTAGATGACTGTATTTATACCGTGGGGAGAGAGACCTTTTTGTGATATAATCCTCGTTCTAAGTCAGGAGAATCCTAGAGGATATCTAGGAGTAGATAGTGCATCCTCTTAGGAATTGTAATTACTTGCGGCACAAGCCAATTCCTAGATTGTTGGAACTCTAAGACTTATAGGATCTGACAATGTCCATATACAAATCAAATCGCGTGTCTTGGGAAGCATGCTCATCCAGTGGAGTCGCTAGGACTTCGCCTAATGCCTTGGAATAGGGTGATGATGGCACTACTGCTTCGTTTGATACAGCTCTGCACGAAGTTAACGAATCCATGACCAGACTTCTTAGATAAATGTATTCAGATCAGCCTTACTCCGACCTTGGAAAGTCATGGTCCCACAGTCTTCTTTTTCAAAAATTAAAATTGTGGACACCGTTTCATAGAGCTCTGCAGTGGGGCTTTTTTTATAGCAAATTTCCTGTCAAATTCAGCCCAGGTAAGGCCTCAAACCACTTTTTTTGTGTTCATCTCATCGAGTAGATGAATTTTTATGTATGGTTCACATATTTTGGTTGAGAATCGAGTGAGAACGAAGCTAGGAAAATTCTCTAAATTTTTCTTGAAACCAACGACTTTTCTAGTAGCTTAGGTTCGACTCCGTTGAGTAGGGTAAGCTCTGGTGGCTCGGGTCAACTCGGATCTGACTTGGTTTGACTATTAACTTTAATGGTCAACGTTGACCATTGACTTTTCAGTTTTCGGCCTCGAATCCCTCCTAGGGTAATTTGACACACTGATTCCGAATTTGCGCACCATTTTTTCAAATTCAAACATTCTAAATGAGTTTTACTAATATGCCATTTTATATGTTTAAATGCAAGCAGTTGTAGAAGCCTTAAAGGACAGACCCAACTTAAGGAAGACTTCATATACGATCAGTGAGTGGACTTTTATTTCAGAAATGTTTTATTTATCTAAATTCTAAGCATGCCTAGATAAATATGAATTTTCAATTATATTTTACGAATTATACTGATTTCATGTTATATCTTTAGAATGGTGATTTATGACATGATATATTCTCAACTTGTAATTGCCTCAAGATTGCTCAGCAATGACATGATTATATTATCCAGCTTCCACTAGCTACAGCAAGTGGCTGATTATATTATCCAATTTCCACTAGTGGATGATGTTGTATGTCATGCAACTGGTAAGTATCAGCTCAATATATATGTCTCTGATCAGCTCTCAGTATATACAGGTATATATAGATTTCAGTTTTTTATGGCATGCTTAGATTTTTAGAAACTATATGTAGTATTATATGTGTTTTCAAAACAGGGGGTTAGTATGTCTAGAAAATAAAATCGTTTTGGAAAACTTTATTTTTCGTCCTCTCACATTTTCATGTTTTGCACCCCCTCAAGATTCAATAGTCGTAGTAATGATCACATCTGACGTTGAGCACTTTCCAGCAGCTCTGACATATTTTACTAAGTATGGTATTTACACAACATACACTACTATGAAACCATATATTAGTGTCGCTATGATAACCGACAAGACACGTATATTACTGTTGGATATTAAGCAAAATCTGACAGAAAATGTATGCAGTGACGGATATAATAAGTGACAAAATTGCCAGCCTCATGAAATGAATTTTCTGACAGAAAATACTCTAAAACCGATGGAACTTGTGTTGGATATAACCGACAGAGAATATATTAATAATGAATAAACAAGAGCATTTTCTGTCAGATAAAACTGACAGAAAATAGTCTAAATCCGACAGAACTTGTGTCGGATATAACCGACAAAGAATTTATTAATGATGAATAAATAAGAGCATTTTCTGTTAAATAAAACCGACAACAAATATATTAATAATAAAAAAATTTAAAAAGGAAAATTTAAATAAACATAAACAAAACTAATAATTGAATAAATAATACTAAAAATAAAACATATATTCGTGTGTGTGTATATATATATATATATATTTATATAAGTTCGTTAATTATGTTTATAATCTTTTACTAATTATACAATTTGTAAAAAAAAAAAATATATATACCTACATTCGACTTCCTTTTCATCTTCCTTAATCAAGCACCAATCCTTTGTCAGAGGAAAAATATACAATTTGGGATTCCATAGCTCCGAGTTCTCCGTTGAGGCATTGCTCCTTGTTAATAACAAAAAAACATTGGTGATGCATATTTACAAAAACAAAACCTACATAAAAGCTCTAAATAAAGACCAACTTTCAATTTATGCATAATATTTGATAAGGTATCTCAAGTCAAGATTCAAAATACAAACTCGATTTAATAACATAATCAAAATTTAAAACACAAACTAAACGTAATACAAATAATATAAAACGTACTGGTTTCAGAATATTGCTCCTCGAATTGTTCATCCATGGTGATTGAAGCGAGAAGGAGAAGGGGAGAAGAGAAGGAGAAGGAAATGAGGATAGGAGAAAAGGAGGAAAGAATGGGGAAGGGAGAAGGCACCGGTGCAAGGAAGAGATGGAGGGGTTTTATTTTGAAAATTTTTCATTACTGTCGATTAAAACGGACAGAAACATTTTTAAAAATATAAACCGACAAATAAATTTCATTACTGTCGGTCATAACGGACAGAAAAAAAATTGGTGGCAAAAATCCCCCCAAAATTCCCTCCTAAAATTTTAAATTCCCACCCCCCCCCCCCCCCGCCCCAAAAAAAAATTTGTTACGATTTTAAAAAATAAAATAATAATTGTTTGGTTTAATAAATAAATAATATGTATTTAAGTAGAATACATTTTTTAAAATTAAATAAATAATTGTTTGGTTTAATAGATAATAACCCATGTAAAATATGCGATAAAGAAATAAAAAGATAATTGTACAATGAAAATGTCATCACACAAACTAAATATTGTCTAATCAATACTTGAAAAACATAAATAAAAATTTAGCACAAATTACTTTTCCCACTTCAAAATTTAGGCAAATTTAATGGAAGTATAATATTAACTCTAAGTGTTTGTTTAATCTACCATTTTGACGCGATATGCATTCTACGAAACTTTTTTCAACGATCCAACCATCAAACTTATTTGTACGCACTTTGAGATTGCATACCTAAAAAATCGCAAAAAATAAACATTCAGAGGTTACGTAACAGAACAAAAATTTTCGACGGCTATAAATGAAAAATCACAATTTAACAGTTATTTTAACTCCGATTTTAATGATTTTTTACAACTACACTCCTCGAATTTATAAGAATGCTTTGAATGAATTCGATCTTCAATTTAAAATATTTACACTAGTGGATACCACAAAATCTTATTTTATACTTAATGGAAGTATAACATTAACTCCTAAGTGTTTATTTAATCTACCGTTTTGACGCGAAACACATGCTATGAAACATTTTTCAATGATCTAACCGTCAAACTTGTTTGTACACACTCCGAGATCGCATACGTAAAAAATCACAAAAAACAAACATTCAGAGATTAGGTAACAAAACAAAAGTTTTCAATGGTTATAAACGAAAAATCACAATTTAACGGTTATTTTAGTTTTGATTTTGATGATTTTTTACAGCTACACTCCTCGACCCTATAAGAATGCATTGAACAAATTCGATCTTCAATTTAAATATTTACACTAGTGGATACCACAAAATCTTATTTTATACTTGATGGGGAAGTATAACATTAACTCTAAGTGTTTGTTTAATTTACCGTTTTGACGCGATACGCATTTTATGAAACGTTTTTCAACGATCCAACCGTCAAACTTGTTTGTACACGCTCCGAGATCGCATATGTAAAAAATCGCAAAAAACAAACATTCAAAGATTAGATAACGAAATAAAAGTTTTCGATGGTTATAAATGAAAAATCACAATTTAACGGTTATTGTAGCTCCGATTTTGATGATTTTTTACAGCTACACTCCACGACCCTATAAGAATGCAATGAATGAATTTTTCAATTTAAAATATTTACACTATTGGATAAATCTTATTTTATACTTAATGGAAGTATAACATTAACTCTTAAGTGTTTGTTAAATCTATCAATTTGATAGGATATGCATTTTACGAAACTAGTTTCAACAATCCACCCGTCAAATATGTTTGTCTATACTCTGAGATAGCATGTGTAAAAAATTGCAAAAAATAAAATAAAATAAAATATTCAGAGATTAGTTAACGGGACCCAAAATTTCGACGGTTATAAACAATAAAGTCACTATTTGTTTAATATAATATAATATTTTTTAAGAAAGTTTAATCAAAAGTAATGGTTTAGAAAAAATTGAAAATAATATAATATTTTGACACAATTTGTATTGGAGATAACCTCCATAATTAGTATAAAAAATTTGAAAATATTTGTGTCGGTTATAACCGCCAGAGTTAGTATAAAAAATTTGAAAATAATTGACAGATTTGACACATTACTTACTTATGTCAGATATAACCGCCAGAATTGGTTAAAATTATTTAAAAAGTGTATCTAATGGAGTTAAAGGCCCACTTCATTAATCTTGTCGAATATAATCGACAATAATACCTTATTTTCCGATACTTTGTAAACATGTTGTCGGAAAACATTTTATCCAATAGTAACAGTATAAAACCGCCACCACTAACTGACACAATAAGCCAATTTTGTAGTAGTGATATTTAAGAACTTGTATTTGGTAATTATGCTCTCAACCAATTCTCATGCATGTGATTGAGGGTCGGACACCCATCAAGTGTGGCTCTTCGAGGATGTGTTGAAACAAATGCGATTATCTGCATGTGGTTTGATTTGACCTTATCCCTATTTTAGGAGAAGCTCTGCTGAATTTTCGGTAGATTTTAATATTTAATAATTTAGTTATGACTTCATGCATATTATAGCTTTCTGACCCATCTCGAAGATGGCCAACATGCATCAGTTTTGGTGTCCAATGGACATCTACGTTGGGGTGTGTCACAGAAACCGAAGTTTTCTTGCAAAACAACCTTTAATTTGGTTTTACATTCATTATGATTACATATTCTACTCATTTTCTACACCTTGTAAGGTTTTTCAAATTATTTGTATCAGAGAAGTTTATTTTCAACTCCATATTTCGTTTATTTTCATTTTTTTGGGTGCACCAAGTGTGAGGTTTCCACCGACCCTGAATTCAAAAGCGTGACAGATGACTCAACCTTCTCTTCATTAAGCAAAGAAGGTCACACTTGTTTTCTTGAAGAATGCTAAGAATTGACGTGGTTTGCCACCACTTTGACTCATCTTGATCCCAGAACAGAATGCAAAAAAGAAGTGCTTAGAATCCTAAACCTTCAAAGCATTGCTTAGAATATGCTATATGCCCATTTTGCTCTCGTGACAAACATAAGATTACATATTCCTGTTGCCAATATCCCTGTAAGGAATGATGTTCCTAAATTCATCCTGGTCGGATGCCGTGTTTTAGGAGAACATGTCTAGTGTCTTAGTCCTTTTGTTGCTACCTCTATAGTTCCACAAGTTGACATTGTTTTGGATCATAGGAATATCCTGGATAAGACCTAAGAATCCCAACCCGGAGAACTTTAAGATACTTCTCTGGAAGATAAGTAGAAATGAAACAAGATCATCATCAACAGTGGTGGATCCAGGAAAAATTATTTGGAGGGTCATATGTAAAAGTTCACAAATATTTCTTAGACATATAATAACCTTAAAAATTAAACCATAGCTCCATCATTCATAACACATAGAACAAAGAACAATACAAGTTACAATTCTCCACGATGCGTTTTCATATTTTTAAAATGCTGCATTATAGCTTCATTATCAATGGAAGAAAAAAACATTACTCTCAATATAAATTATCATGCTATCATTCAACCGTTGATCTCCCATTCGATTATGCAATGGACCTTTCACAATATTCATAGCAGAAAAAGCTCATTTCAGTGAAGCAGTAGCAGCTTCTTTCAATTGAGAAAATTCACTACTCAAACCATATCAATAAATAATGCCCAAGTTGATATTGAAGTGCCAAAATTTGATAAGAAGTAAATTCATTCTGACAAAATTGAGCAAAACGAATTAGCTTTTGTTCATCAAAAGCAGAGAATGAATCATTTGGACTCAAACATCCATACAAAGAGACAACTAGGTATTTATCTCATCAAAGTGACAATTTAATTCTACACATCAATTGATCTAAATAAAAACCATATATGATTCACATCAATGATCAAATCTAATTATTCATAAAATAAAATGAATTTGAATAAGTTATGAAGAACTTAATTTGAAATTTGAAAGATGAAATTTGAGTGGTCATCAAAATGATCGTCGGAGTAGGATGGTAGGAGTTTGGGCAGTAGGGATTGAGTTTGGTGGGATTGGGATTTGAAAATGGGAATTGGAATTTTGGAATTGAGTGTGGGGATTGGGGTTTGTGGCTCGCTGCAGCCTACAAATGGGATTCTTTTTCTTTTTTTTTCCCTGCTGCTACTGCTTTTTTCTATAGAGTAACTGCTCAAAATGACGTCGTTTTGGCAAGGTAATATTCAAAAGTAAAATAATAAGAAGACAAACCTTCTTTGAGGCATTTTATCAAACAGTTGGATGACATGTATGAAGGCCAACTCCAACCTTCAAAGAGGCAGCACCTAAGTTATCTATTGAGATTCACTGGAATTTAGAAGGTTAGCTGACCATCCTTGCCTCTTAGTTCGTTCACTTCTGATCATCAATGATGTGTATGCTTATGGTGTGGCCGCTGGAATAGTAAAAAGTTACGACATTGAACCATGATCCTTTGTTGAAGCGCAAATTCGATTCGACTAGCCAAAATTAAAAGAAGCTGTCCAGTTCAAACTTGATTTTATAATGTAACGTCCCGTGTTCGGACCAGTTATTCTAGCACCCTCGAACGTATAGGCTTCATAATGAGGTCGTACAATATAAGAGCCGTCTCCTGGTGCAAGGTTTCTCACAATCCTCTAAGATTGAATAGGAGGAGACAAATTCTCCCATAATGAATGTTATTACGTTCTGTTACTTAATCGGATTAGTAGTTATTGAGTATGCAGCTTATGAACGTGGTCAATGCATATCTTTATAAAGATTTAGATTTGAAAATTATATGAAAGTTCTAGTAGGATTGATTATACCTAAATCAATGTGTTCCCATCTATGAAACACACTTCCAATTAAGTTGAAGCATTCATGGTTGAAGTATTTGATCAAAATATGATATGTGAACAACAAATTATACCTATTCGTATTCACTAAGACCACCAATTCTAGTTTTGTGATAATTGCAGTATATGTCGATGACATGAACATCATTGGAACTCTAGAAGAGATCCAAATGATTGATATGCTCTTCAAGAAGGAATTTGAGATGAAGAATCTAGGTAAGACTTAGTATGTATATGCCTGCAAATCGAGCACTATGAAAACAAGATCTTAGTCCACCAATTGAACTACACTCAGAAAGTGTTGTGACAATTTAACTTCCTAAAAGAGCAATCAGCTAGTACTCGCATGGTCGTTCGATATTTGTATCCTAAGAAAGACCTTTTTCATTCTGAGAAAGAAGATGAAGAGATCTTGAGACTAGGATTCCTCTATCTTAGTGTTATTGAAGATTTATTATTCTTAACCTAGTGTACTAGACCAGACATCTCATTTGGTGTGAATCTTTTGGAGAGATACAATTTCGTGCCAACACGTTGCCACTGGAATGACATCAAAGACTTATTCTGATACTTTAATGGTATTAGGGATATAGGCATGTTTTATACCTATGCATCCTCGAAGTCTGGTGCGCTTCTTCTTGCGTTTACCAATGTTGGGTACCTATCAGAGCTGCACAAGGCACATTTTCATACGAGTTATATCTTTACCATCAGAAACACCATTATATTCTAAAGTTCTACGAAACATACCTTGGTTGCTACCTTGACTAGTCATGCTGAACTCATAGCTTTTTATGAAGCTAAGTAGGAGTGTAGTTAGCTATGAGTTGTGATTAAGCATATTTGAAGTACATGTAAGTTAACCTTTGCTACTGACGACATACCAATCATCTATGAGGACAACATTGCATGTATCAACTAGTCAAAGTTAGGTTTTATCAAGGGTGATGCGACCAAACACATAGCACCCAAATTGTACTTCTTGCACGAACAATTGCAAGAGAAGACATTTGAAGTCCGTTATATTGGTTCCCAAGATAACCATGTTGACTTATATACTGAATTTCTGCTTAAGAGCTTATTCTAGAAACACCTTAAAGGTATTGGGCTACGTAGGCTTTCAAAGCTAGCGTAAGGAGTCTCATTAATGCTAGTATTCAGGGGAAGGGATCCCGAAGATAATGTTGTGTGGCCTGTGAACTCTTTGTCCATTGCGAAGTTTTCATTGCGTTGGGTTTTGCTTAGAATTTTTTTTTTAATAAGACACCAGTTATGGTCTTCCAACTTGACAGTAACGGTCAAATGTACTTAAGCATGTCTGAAGTCATGGAAGTCCTTCTAATGAGTTTTGTCATACTTAGGGGGAGAAATTATCATAAGTATGGAGTTTTCTCTCTGCCGATTACCAGTTTTTCTCCCTACTTGGATTTTTTTGGATCGTCGAGAAAACATTACATTTTTTAAAGAGACGAAGACGGGGCACTAACTTGGAATTCTAGTGATTACTCAGCTAAGCAATTTGTGAACGTTAAAGGAAAAGTGTTGCAGGACATTTATGTACGTCCACTAATTAGTGTAATCGTTGAGTCATTGATTCATCAAATGAATAGGTCATTGATTCTGCAATTGATTAGGCAATTGATTCTCCTTATTGAATTAAGGATATTTGTGTAATATGCCAGAATAGGCACACATTATATAAAGATGGCAATGCCTCACATTGTAATAGATAAGATTCTCTAATAAAAATTCCCTCATTCTTTGTCAAATTATTTTTCTCTACAACATCTCTAAACTAATGAGAAGTTAATAGAATTAATAAATATATATTGACAGTCAAAGGTTGACATATTTTTCCAATTAATCTTGTAAATCTAAGCTAAATTTTGGATTTGCCCCCCTCTCCCCAAGTTCATCCTGCATTTAGATTGGTTCTCCATTGGTTAGATTTTCCTCCTTTCTCAATTGTCATTAGTTTTGACTGCTGAATTCAATGGGCTGGCTCTACCTAGATCTGTCTCTATTTAGTTTGTTTATTCGGACTTGTCCCTAGTTATATTTTATTTGGATGAACCTTGGCCCTAGTTCACAAAATATGTATATTATACCTGCACCTTAAGACTATTTAGCATTCAAGTTGGAACAATGTAAAACTGCCTTATTGAAAAAAAACAAAAAAAAAATTGCAAAGATGGTTTGATTTCTTAATATCCTCATTGAATTTCAAGAGGACCCAAAAGAATTAGTAACAAACTTTCTCATCTTGCAATGTTGCTTAATGATCGAAACTGTTTACTTTTTAGATTGTCCTTTAAAGATCATCTATGCAAAAATTTAACTAAATTTGAAACCATTTAGTCATCTATTAGTTATCTAATAGATATTAAGGGTATAAGTGTAATACAGTTAGAAATACAATTAGTAATATAGTTAGTAAGGTTGTTAGGATTTCTCTTATAAAAACAGTGTGTGTAATCTTCATTTTGTCAATCAATACAAAATCATATTTCTATTTCTAAAACTCTCTAATATCTCTATGTTCATCCCTCTGTTCATCATTTCTTCTTGATTTTCCCTTCAATTCCCAAACATTACAATGTAGTTAACATGGTATCAGAGCCACCAGGCTCAAGCCATTGATTTTGGTGGTTCCGTATTTTGTTTTTATTAGATTTCATTTTTCTAGTTTTATTTTCTCTTCATATTTTCTTGAATTTTTCGTCAAGTTCTTCAGTATTTCCTTCTTTTCTCTGATCCTCGAATCGGAGAAGGAAGCAGAATCAATTTCTTACTCAGTTTTTGTTGATGCGATGGGCTGAGAATGAGTGTTCTTTTGAAGATCCTTAGTGCCACCAGCGTGTTCCAGGCGGCTATGTTTCTTGAAAGGGTCCATACTCTCGAGAAGTAGAATCGCTTGGCGATTTGATATGGGTTATTTTTTTTTTTCAAGAGAAATTGCAACCCAGATGGCATCATCAACAACTTAATCCACATAAAGATTTAATTCGGGTTCTAGAAAGATGAAGCTTTGATCATTCCAAACTGGATTTTGGAAGTTTGATCAGAATCCATCACATGGGCTCTCAACAGAACAGTAAATGCTCAGTCACATGTGTTATTTCATACTAAACTTTGTTTTGAGAAGATTACCTTCTCCTTATTTAGTCCAACTCTCACCTCCATCTCACTGTCGCTCATCTCAATCAGATCATTGACATGCACGGATACAAGAAGATCTACAAAGTTCCCAAGAAATGTTTGAGTGACGCCGTGAATTCACCGTCGTTTAACTGACTTCTGCTAATTTGTGATCGAAACGGAGGTGAATATCTTCGTTCATATATTTTCTAGTTCAAGTACAGATTCAAGGTTTGCAGAATTGTCAGGTTTGTTTATATTTGCACTCTATGTGTTTGATGGAGTGTCGCAGTCAAAGTTCTTTGCTTCAAATTGCATAATTGTTAGAGGCCGATAGCCATTTCCCTTTTACGTCCCACTTTAGAAAGGTCGAAGCCATGGTTGCTGCTAGCCAGTAGATTGATTCGCCAAGGTTTCTGATTTGCTTCCTCTGTGTTCTTCGACTCAAGATTGAAGTTCTTATCAGGTTCTTGATTTCTGGTTTTCACAGTGCACATAATATGTTTGATTAAATGTTTCAATAAGAAAATGTTCACCATTTTGTTCATCTTTCTTGTGAACCTTTTCTAGGATATTGGTGTGATATTTGGACTCAAGATTGGTCATTACTTCAAGATCAGTGTTTGTGATATTTGGGATATTTGATTTGGTGCACAATGTCTTGGAGATCGATTCCGGCCAAGTTAATTTGCTGAGTTATGCTTATGAGTGTTCGGAAAACGACGAAGATTGATGTTCAGTCCCATAATATGATGAACAAAATCCGCATTGCAACTACATATATGGGACTAAAAACCTCAATATTGATTTGTGTTTGTGGATCTCAGTTCTATAATATTGATGTCTTGAAGATTGATTTGGTGAGTGTTTGTGAATCTTTTGATGACTGTTGCCAAGTTGTTGATGAACGAATGTTTGATTTTATTCATCTTTCTTGTGAATGTTTTGATGAGTGTTTGATTTGGGTAGATTGATATGTTGGGACTAAGTCTCCATTGCAATAGTTGACCCCGCAAAGTCATGTGCCTGATCAGGGGGGTTTGTTGGGGTACTAATTCTTGTGAGAGGTTAAGGCTTTGGGAGACGACGATGCATGAGAATGTTCCTTGAGTGAGTGTTCAGGTGCTAACTGAGGATGCCTATTTATTAGATTCAGCAAAGGTTACTGGAGTGAGTGTTCAGGTGCTAATTGAGGAGTTGTGCAGTATATTCCTTATCACAGCCTATAATTTCAGATTCTAACCAACTCAGTTATTAGCATAAATCTACAGTAAGGCCAGTTATAGGATAAAGTTTGAAGAAGTTGGAAACGATAAATCCGACAAAGGTTAATTCCATGATGTGAATAGGTAAATCCCACGAAGGGTAGAAGAAGTTGTTAATGGTAAATCCCACAAAGGGTAATCCCGTGTTTTGAGTAGGTAAATCCCATGAAGGGTAATCCTACATAGATGTTGATTTTCAGTTGAAATTGTGAAGGCTGATGCCATTGTTCGAAGAAGTTGATTTTTGGTAAAATCCACAAAGGGCGATCCTGTGGTGCTATAGTTAAGGCCCATGCCACACTATAGTTTGTTAATTTTCTGTTTTTGTAAATATTAAAGGCTGAAGCCAAGTTGAATGAGATTTTTGACGGTAAATCCCACGAAGGGTAAACCCGCAAGAAATTGTTATAACCGGCATGAGGGTGTGTTACAACTTTACAAGAAGTTGTTCTTTGATTGAAGCTACACAAGGCATAAGAATATTAGACTTTTGGATGTGCTTCCTATTGAGCCTGCAGATTGAGTTTGGGGCAATGAGTCAATGAATAAATTTGGGGCAGATTGATGTTCACTGCTGCTCTGCAGCTATAACAAACTCTTTATTCAGAAAAGGTTCGAGAGAATTTCCATATTTGCATAATCAAGGTTGCAGTTGGTTCAAGCTTTTCTGTTTTTCTGGGTTTCATAGTAGTGATTGCAGATGTTCTTCCAATCTCAAATTGGGTTTCCCCAGTTGAGATTGAGGGGGAGTATTAAGGGTACAAGTGTAATACAGTTAGTAAGGTTGTTAGGATTTCTCTTATAAAAACAGTGTGTGTAATCTACATTTTGTCAATCAATACAAAATCCTATTTCTCTCTCTGAAACTCTCTCTAATATCTATGTGTTCATCCCTCTATTCATCCTTTCTTCTTGATTTTCCCTTCTATATCCAAACATTGCAATGTAGTTAACTAAATGATTTAACTAAATCTGAAACCTTTTAGTCATCTATTAGTTATCTAATAGATAGAAGAACCATATTTGTCACTTAAACACCAGCGTTAATCAAATTGTTAAATGATTTTATGATTTGGTTTATTTTTTGTAGAGTTGGTCTATAATATAGGTTATCACAAAAAATAGACTGTTCAGTGTTTATGGGTTATGGCTAGAAGGAGTTTTGCTTCAAGTTACAGTAATTACGATTTTCTTAAGACTTCATTTTCCCTCACTACAATTGTGCAAATATATCTATTCAAGTTACGTAGCAATTACTATTGTTAATCTGCGTCTTGCACTTACGAAAATCAACCCAACACCGAAAGAAGTTCTACAAGGGACTCGAGTAATACACATTTGATCCTCAAACTGAGGACCTTAGGAGAGCACGACTGTATAAGAATATTATAAAGAGAGAACAACGGGATTCTTCAAGGAGAACGAGAACTTCTTAGTTATGTCAAATATGCTGGAAACAACCTTTATTTATAGAGGTTCTCGTGTCTCTTTAAAATGTGCAACACCCTGTTCGTAAGCAGTAAGCACTGCTTTGATTAATAATCACCACTCTTTGTCGAAGAGTTGTGATGTTATGGACAAATGCTAGGCGTTAGATTAATAAGCAATAGTGATCAACGACACTTATTTAATAACCAAGAAGAGACAACCAGTCTCTGTAAATTCCAAGGGGTGGCTGCTGCCAAAACCAAAAGGTGGCAGCCAATTAATTTGAAATGGTGATCTGCCAATTCGAATTTAATTAGCGATGGTTGCCGAAAGCAACCAAAACCCATCGCTTCACTTTTATTCCTTAGATTCCAAATTTCATGTTTTGAACATTACTGCTACACTCTGATCATCAAGCAACAATTCAAGATGAATATGAGAGCTGAAAAGAGATGGAATTTGAGAACTAAAAGGTTGAAGTTGTTAGCATATATATCGGGCTAGTACTCTAGGCTTAAGCAGTACTAGCCATGTAGCTCTTTAACATTTTCAGTTTTACTATAGAAAGGAGGTTTGGGTTTGGAAATATTGATCATAATATCAGTCTTACGCAGTTAAACTACCATATACTACTTCAGGATGACTAGTATATATATAAAATCACTCAAGGGCAAAGACTTGAATCTTACAATTATTCTCACAAGTAAAAGTTAAATACACAAATTTAAATTGAGATCGATGAAAGAAAAGAAAGCAAAAGAAAGAATTTTAAATTATCTAAGACTTGGAACAAGGAGGCATGTAAGCAGGCGGTGGGCGAATTTTGGTTTCTTTGGTCTTTCCATTCCTCACTATGAGCACAGTATCCATCCCCCAGCTGGAATGTCTTTCCAAATGACAATGCATAAACCATACTCCTGCAAAATCATAATCAATTAATTAGTTTCGGGGTTCCTCTTAACTAAGCACCTTAATACCTCAAACATGTAAAATGCACATTAATTAGGTAGCTATAAAAGAGAGCGATATGGTCACAATATGTGTTACGAATCCAACAATATCATAAGACGTTGTGTATTTATTATCAGTACTAGACCCTAAAATACAGTCGTTCACTAGCATTAGAAAGACTATATGTATGTGACATAGTGACGGTGATAGCCTGACGCTCAAAATTATAGAACGTACCAGGATTATCGGCTTTAAATCTGATGGTTGCCCATCCATTCTTTGGAACTGCAATGGTGTTTACTTCTGGGGGGTCAACCAAATTGTAGGTCTTGGGCGATGTTGTATGGTTAAAATTGCCGGCACCAGTTCCGACCAAATAGAAGCTGAAACCATGGAGATGCATTGGATGGTTCTCAGGTGCGATGACGTTGGTTCCTTGGAAAATGATCTCAACTCCTTCACCATATTTGATCATTCTCACCCTCGTACCAAAGTTCGGGAATATTGTGTTGTTACCCACGTCTCCAGTGTAGTTGTAAGTATTAGGTGGCTTGTTTGGGAAACTAGTTCTGTAGACTCCATTGTTACCCCTGTACAAATTAAGAAATAAGGTCTAAGTTTTGTTAGGAATAAATAAGGTTAATCAAATTGTTAATTGACAAATATGGGAGTTTTACTTTGGTTTTTCTCCATTTCTTATGAGACTAGTTACTTCCACCCATCATTGACCAGAATATAAAGTGCAATTACGTAATTTTTTAATGTACTTAGAATATGGTCATGTGATGTTATAAGTTTATTCAAATTATAACTCATAAATAAATGTTCTGTTAATATATTCTAAAATTGGAACATATCAACCATGTCTACTGTTATTGTCACACATAGAATGATACATGTGGTTGGTGTTCCCATACGTAGTTATAGAAATTTCTCCCACATTGGAAGGCATTAATGCATTTCTTAATTAATTGAACCAAACTTCATGAACCGAAACCTAGTATTCCGGAAAACATGCACACATGACTGAAAATAGTAGCAATAGCAGCTATCACAACTTAATTAATAATTACGGAAAATGACCAATAATTAACAAAAAGCTAGTACGTACCGATAATATGCTTGCAGTACATCAACAGATGGAATCACGAAACTGACGTTGTTTAAGCTTGCAGAAAGCGCATTTCCATTCGGGCCTTTACATGAAGAATTAGCACAAATTCTTTCATTGATTGCAATAGTCATATAGATCCTGGAATGAATTTTTAATGGGACATCAATAGGGTGCTCTTTGCTTGCCAATGCCCTGATTTGCTTAGTGAAGTTATCAGCAGCTGTGTCATCGGCTTCCAACGGAAGGGTTGGAAAGGGAGTGGTTGATGGGGTGCTGTAGTTGCCGTTGTATTGAACAATTGCAGTGGTGGTGCTGTTGTTATGTGAAACGCCAGTTCCATCCATAAAAGGATGAGAAGCCATGTAATAATGGCTGGGAGGTTGGTTTGCGGTGACTAAAATGTCCATGGTTTGGCCTGGAGTTATCATGATGTAAGAGGTGGTTATAGGCTTTATGTATGCAGCGTCTTGTGCTACGACTGTGAGGTTGTGGTTCGCGATGGCGAAGAACTGTTCTTCGTTCATCACCGCGTTAATTACCCGAAGAAGATAGGTCTTACCGTAATCAACCATCCATCGGTATGTTGTCTCTGCATGCAATAACACGAAATCCATTAAGTTGTACTTGTTTTACAAAAATCACTACAAACCCTAACGGATGATGCATGTGAAAGTTTATGTTGGTTGCAGAAATATATTATGTTTAGGAGGAATCGAAACACTAAGTACTGTACCAGATAAAGCTAAACTTACTTTTAATTTTGGAGATTATTTTGGCGATGACGTATAGAGAGTTTATCGCTTAATGTTTACTTGCAAAGACCAAATAAAGCTAAACTTACTTTTAATTTTGGGAGCCGTTTTCCTTTGAAATTTTTTATGCAATATATTTCCTCTATATATATATTCTATTCTGGACGAAATCAAAATGTCTATTAAGTTTTTAAGAAATTTGATGTTCTTTTTTATAAGATGGTTTTTTGACTAACCAAAGATGATAGATTAGGGTTTGCAATTTTTCTTCAATAGCCCAAACTACTAAGCAATACGAAAAATTGCAGTCATAACTAAATTGAAAAAAAATATTTTTTATTTTATGAAAAAATTATTGCATACTTGACAAACACTTCAATGTAAATAAAGAAAACCACATGCACCAAATATGTATAGTGATTTGGTTACAGAAAAAACGAAGTTTGAATAATGATTTTCCATCGTTTTCTTCCGACTCAGCGTTCAATATGTTTTGCCAACTGAACAAGAAGTCAGAAAAGCCAATAAGCATCTCTTTGTATCTCTCTGTATGTTATTATGTAACATAAACAACTTCTAGTCTTCATGATTTATGCGGATCGTAGTGTTATAATTTATATACTATCATCCTCAACGTCAACTCTAATTGGAAACCGACAACTCTTGCTTTTAGAACAAACATATATAGTAATAACAAAGAATGAATAAATAAGATAAGATTTATATTATTAAACTAGATTAAGCTGGATCTTTAATTAGTCTTACCATTGGAACAACTATATAAATCTCCAGGCTGTCCGTTAATTGTGAAGGCATCTGAAATGTTTGGATCACCACCTGTTGAGAGAGCCTCTTCTATTATTTCCATCACATCTCCCTTAAACCATGATCCTGCCGGCAGATGATCAAAATTGGATGCTTAGTTTTAATATTAATATATGTATTACAATCTAATAATTTATCTACTCTAGGATAAATCCAATGGTTCAACTGTAAGATGTAACATTTTTGCCCCACAAGGCCACAATAATAGTTTATTTTTTCATAATAAGAAGAAAATTCATTTTTTCTGATCTGGCGTGCCACATCACGTTGTAGTTATGGCAGGCAAGTAAGCAAACGCAAGAAAGACTAACAAACAACGACTTTTGTATGTTAATATAATTATTAAAAATTAAAAAAAATTATTCAACGGATCATCAAAATAAAAATGCCTTTACAACGACGAAAACAAAGAAAGAGAATGAGAGTGCCTTTTGGAAGGTTCTATGGAATAAACAGTACACGCATTACATCCCAAATCCCAGTCATGTCATTCTTCGAATCATGTGATGTTCTACAAGTGATAAGACCAGATAGCCCTGATGATTACTTAACCACTAAACCATAGTACCTGATGATTACTTAACCACTAAACCATAAATTAAGTACGTATATCAGAATGAACAGATCTGACAATACAGAAAGTAACGTGAAGGTTAGAATATAAATAAAAGAAAACTAATGAAAATAGTTTAAAAACTTTGAGTTTTAACTATAAAGATAAAATAAAGGGTAAAGTGAATAGTATTAGGATTGACTTTTTAGTGTAAAGATGTGGTTTTTCGTTAAAGTGAATAGTACCGGGAGTTTTCCATTAAAATTTCCTAAAAATAAATCTTTTCATTTTATATTCAGTAAGATACTTGCAATTAACAATTAATCAATAAAGTTATTTAGACATACAAAAATAAATCACTTTCACAATAGAGATGTTATCGACCCTTGTATTTCAAATTCACATATACTAAAAACAGGATTTGGCTTGGGTACATGTATTTGCTGAATACCTTCATCATTTAACTAAACACAACTAAAAAGAGAGAATATCATATATGATCATATATGACCGTTAGGTAGTGCATGCATTAAGTAATTGCATGCATTGTGATCAATCCACAGTTTTATATGCCTAAATAGTAACACAGTCATAACTAAGTAGTTAAAAAAATTAATAGATATTAAAACAGTGAAAGTACCAAGAATGACTGTTTCTTGTGCATCTGGTGTTGCAAATGGATAAGTGGTGCCGGTAGCCGGTAGAATAACAATGGCACCATAGACGGTGGCGCGTGTCCAGTCACTGTGAGAATGCCACCATAATGTTCCTTCTTCACTGGAGAATATAATTTCGTATGTGAAGTTTGTTCCTGGTTGAATAGGGCACTGAGTGATATTCTCAGGTCCATCTGACCATGGATTTCTTGGTTGCTTCACTCCATGCCTATACAAATTAAACAACATATTGAGCAGTCAATTTAAATTGGAACGTTCTGTTTTTGTGTTTGTTTAAGAAACCAAAAACAAACCGAGCTAAAAGCCATAAAAGCCATACATACAAATTCTTCTATGGATACACAACAATACAAAAATAAATTTTAACTATTGATGGGAATTCATCTAACGTAGACAAAAGTCAGAAGACCCAAGTTTAAGGTGTTCCTTCACCCTCCAGTCCTTGAGTTCTTTTGTTTTCTGTCGAATGATATATAATATTCTAAGGGGTGGGGTGAGGGAACAAAGTGTTATCAAACTTGCTATTTACAAGATTCAAACCTAAAACTTTCTACTTAAAAGTGAAGAGGGCTACACTACCATTGTACTAATTAGTTATTCATTAGTCTCAATCGATCTAAATTCTAAACGAACTTAGCTAGCTAGCTAGCTATCAAGTATCCATATTATTTTTCCACCGAACTTATTATTCATCGTTCTTTTTCATTTTTAGTAAAATATCTACCAAGCTAAGCTTTCTATCTTTCAACTACAATGACTCTGGTCAATATCCAAAAAACACGCGCACACACAGAGAGCTAGCTGGTCTGCAATTAGGGGAGGCTGCAAGCGAAGTTTACCAGTGAATGGTGAGACCGTAATATCCTTGGTTGTGGACATTGATAAAAGCGATGTCTCCTCTGTTAACAGTGATGGTTGGCCCTGGAAGAGTTCCATTCACAGTTAAGATGCTCTTTGTGCTACAAAGCCTTGTAAAATTTGTTTCTTGCACCTGCACAATATCATAGTAACTAGTCAATAACATTGTTGAGTGAAATACCCAGAAAAGATCTGAGAACATTGATTATATATTCATAACAAAAATAGAAGCCCAAAAACATATAAAAAAAAGTTCCCATATTACCATGCCGAAAATATAAAAAAATAGACATTTTCTTATATACACCGACATATTACACTAAGGAGTGAGTGACTTGGACAAATGATACTAACTTGGTTCGAACTCGGCATTAACAAGAATCAAATATATCACCTCTCAAAATAAAAAGTTGCATGCAGTATATGTAGCAAGCACTTACAATGAAATCATAATAATGGATAGCACCATTAGCCTTGCTCAGGAAAATAAACCCTACAAGAGCTAAGACCAGGAAACCCATGTTGTTATAGTTCCCCATTTTCAGATGTTTGTCTGAAACCTAACTATCCACCCTGTGTCCTTCAGGTTGCCCTTGAGATGTTTTGCGAGTTGGATCTCCTCTCGACTGCAATTTATAGAGTAAACTTCGTACCAAGTTGCTTATTTGATTAGTTAATACGACTCCCTCCCACGATTAAACATTTTAATTTGTACGTACCTAACAAATAAAAAAACCACTAACACATGAAAAACGAAGTGTACAAGGCAAGTAAAACATAGGTGCTTATTCTAATGCAACTGTGCTTTGCTGGTAACAACTTTAGGCCCTAATACTTGAATAACAAGACTAACATTGGTCCAGTAATAGTTTTGAATCTTTCTCCCTCCCCTTTCCTTTTTTTTCTTTTTCCCATTCCTGGGTATAGTACTGTTTGAATCCTTGTAATATAACTTTTATACTTTTTTTCAATTAAGTACTGCTACTGTATGGATTTAACAAATTTTATGTATGAAGTGTTAAGAGTATGAATCTCATTGCATTGAAGAAAGAAGGGACATTGTATATGCTTATAAGTAGCTGAGCTACTCCCAACGTTACCAATTGGCTTTATGGTTGGAACCCACATTTTCTTCATGGTATAAGAACAATTTGTTTTACGTACATGTGAAATTCAATGGTCACACGTACTCCACATCACTCCATTTGTGTTGTCCACCCGTTCAGCTTGAAAATTCGTCGCGGGTGAGGAGGGCGTGTTGAGAGTATATGAATCCACCTTGGGAAAGAATGAACCTTGAATGTGTTTATAAATAGTTGGACAACTTCTTATATCCTCAATTAGCTATATGGTAAAACTCCTACTTTCTTTAGAAGTTAATTCATATTAGTCTAAACTAATTAAGAATTTTTAGCCTCTCTAGTATAAACTTTATGTATGACCTGCAAATTAGTATCATCTGATTTAATTAATTGAACAACTTGAATAACGACCTGCTAATCCTTGGCTTGGATCGTAACTTTGCAAGGTAGTCTGCATATATTTGCCATGAAATCACGTGCCTCTTGATGAAGATCAAATAGGCAGTTGACCTGCTCATGGCTTGAGGGTTGAGTCCAAAAATGCACTCTCCTCACATTACCTGCTCCATTTGCGTATTACATTATACTTAATGACATTCACGATTTAGCTCAGCCAATTTTCTTTAACAAAAGGTATTTTTCTATAAACAGGCTTTATATTACTAAAATTAGACGACTATATTTTCGTCAAAAAATAATATATACCAGGTCAACCACCCACAATCCAGAAAAACAGCCATTTGGCCCGTTGTTACTGTTATTAAACCTAAAACAACTTATTTCTACACTTCTACTCAAGTCAAAAGGACTATATAGCTCTTAGATGATCAGATATAGTATTATTTGTTCCGGACAGCTGCGCCACAATTTTATTTGTTAAAATTGCTTGGTCACTCGTACTACTCCTTTACTGTTTTCAAAAGCTGAGAAAGTCAATCTATATACTAAAATCCAAATATTCTAAAGCATTGTTCATAAGCACGGTGCACTTCTGAAAATGAATTTGGATCGTCTATTTTTTTGGCATTTTGCACGTAAACAATCCGTCCATTTCATTTTTTTTGTCTCCTCTCTCTCTCTCTCTCTCTCTCTCTCTCTCTCTCTCTCTCTCTCTCTCTCTCTCTCTCTCTCTCTCTCTCTCTCTCTCTCTCTCTCTCTCTCTCTCTTCTAGAGCTGCACAAGTCCGTCCCCCCCCCCCCCCCCACAAATTATGGAGATGACAGTGGACTTTTACCAACAAAACACGAAAATGCTCTCATTACATTGGCAAGGTCTACGTACATCCGTTCCACACGCAGTTCAACCTCAAGAAGACATGAGCTGCTGACGACGACTTCTCCAAGCTCATGCACGTGGTAAGGAGAAAAGTCAAAGGTATTAAAGGTAAGATTAATCACCAAATCCTATCGTTAAAACTCTCATCATTCAATACCAACTCAATCAAGTAAGAAATCACCATCAAATCCAATCAAGGATTTCACGAGATAATTCCAAGATATTATTAATTAAATAATATCTTCGAGATAATTTATCAAGGATTTCATGAGATAATTCCAACAGATGACACAGCTTGGCTAACTGACCGTCGACACATGTGGTTGACTATCTCGCTATGAGTACCCCATTCTCCACCAATTTCATGTAAGCTTTTGATATGCAATTAAGCCCTAAACTCACACTTTTCAAAAAAACTGACTTAGGTATCGCATACCTAGTTAGCCAAACTCTCCTCCCCTCACCTCAATAGGCACGTGGCTTTGGTCATTGATCAAAGGTATTTACTTGATTTGTTGGTAAAAATTCGTCAAGACTAAAAACGGTAAAAATTCATCAAGACTGAAGACGGCAGGTTTTTTCTACCACAATTACCTCTTATAGACTCAGTTTTCGAAACCCTTTTAGTTTCACAGTTGTTGGGAAATTTCTAAAGGGTGGGTGTTATTTGAAGATCCACCACAAAGAGCTCCTATACCGGTGTTCGGAACTGCATCCTTAGCTGCAGATATGGATGAAGATGGATCTCCAACCATTCAACAAACAAGGGTAGAAAATTCGTCTTCGGGTGAAGGTTCCATACCTAGGGCTATGGGACGAAACAAGGCGCGAAAGTTGAAGGAAAAGGGTAAGGCAAATGATGATTACACCGCTCAACATGAAGTGGCAGCCTCATTGCGATTATTGGCAGAGCAAAATGCCCTTGAGGCGGAAGAAAGGAAGTGTAGGCATGAAGAACGGGCCAAACAAATACAAGAAGAGATGGATGATAAGAATATAGAAAGGAACACTCGAACACTTTGATAGGAAAAAAAAGAAATTATGAGCCGACGGTAGTTATTTACCTCTGATTATACTCCTACAATAGCGGATGATGCAGATGATGTTGATTATGGATATTAAATTTAAGTTGTTATAGTTTTTAAATTTAAGTTAATGTTGTTTTCGAATTTAATTTGTAGTTTTTAAATTTAATTTGTCGTTTTTAAATTTTAGTTGTAGTTTTTAAATATAAGTTGTAGTTTTTAAATTTAAGTTGTTGTTTTTAAATTTAAATAATAAATTATGTTTGGCCCTATGGCCCTCAGTTGGAGACGGTTTTTTGTGATAAGGCTAAAACGAGCCCTCTGACCCTTTGGCTCTCGGTTGGAGACGAATGCAAATATGGCCATGTACTGTTCATTAAAATATTAATATCTTGGAGAATCTTGGAGGGCCAGAGGGTTAAAACGAGCTATCTGACCAACCCTCGGTTGGAGATGGCCTTAAAACTAATTTATCAAAATCCATGAAATGAAGCTCTATTGAAATCCCTTCGAATCTCAACAGGGAGAAAAATAAAACACATGACCAAAATTACACATGCATTTCTAAAATTTTTTTTTCCTCCTCTTTTTGTGGATCATGAACGTATCAGCTACAAACAGAAGTAACCTTCATTAGTTTACACTAACAATGAACATCAAGCATGCCCATGAGTTTTTATATTATAGATAAGGATGCATGTGAATTGATGATATACCACTGGAATCTGGGCAACTATTTGGGACATGCATCACCTGGAGTGTGGCGTATAATGACTATACTAGGTAATAATTAAGGATGTATTTGGGTGAGGAACTTACAACTCAAGGGATTGAAGCTAGAATATTAAAGAATGGATGACAAAAAGGGAATACAAAATGTCATCGACAACCATTACATAAGCATGTGAGAATGGTTTTGTAAAATGACTTTTATTAAGTACGAATTTGTAAATCCATCTCATATGCCTTTGTATTGTAGATGGAGAATATAATTCTCTCTAACGTTTTGGTTCACAATCATCCATCAAATTAAAGGATACCAGTACAAATTTCTTTAAAATGTATTGTAGACCGACCCTAATTATAATTTCCAAACCACTTCGCAAAATGGTAAATGAAATAAAACAAAATAAGAGGAAAATGTATCCAGCCATTCCCCTTAAAAAATTGGGACATGATAAAAAAGAATTGCATTGAAATATTCCATGCTCTTAAGGCTATAGCAACCACCACTTGGCTAATTTTCTGGTCCAATTGCAATATTCTGAGTGTGCCAATGGAGTGCACGCATTGTACAAAAGTGTCATGATGGATATCCTTAGACGCGTCATTGCTTTTCATATAAATAAGGACCGAAATTTAATTTGATTTTCTAAGAGCCGCCTTGACAAACCTGCCTGGATTGAACTATATAAGGATTTTGTTATGCAATCAAAAGGAAGCGTGTAAACTTTTAAGGTTTGACAAACGCAGAATGCTTCATTTGCTTAGTTGAAACCAGAGTTTTGTCATCCAAGTAATTTAATGGCCTTAATAACAGATCTTGATTCTGATGTGAAATGTTTCTTATCATTTATTGGTAACAAAGCTAGCCTGCCCAAAATGCATTCCCTTGCTCCCAACTTTACTCTCGGTACCAATACGAAACTTTATCTCAAAATGTCTAGTTGCAATGTGAGATATTTCATTGAGTGTATTTACTGTTACAGACCCTATTCTCTAAAGGGAATCCTTTTTATATGTAAAAATAAAGATTAGTTGTGAAGCCCACTTTTGTATTGAATTTTAACCATCCCGAATCATCAATTAGTCTACATTCATAAATCATCTTTGCAGAAAATTAAACTCAATCCAAAACAACTTACTCATTAGGATGTCATTATGAAATTTCAATGTTTTTTAAAACATAGTGTTCGACCATTTCTTCGAGCTCAATTAGATGTCGCAAACTTTTTTTATTTGATTAATATTTTACAAAGATGATGTATGAAATACAACTTGGACAATAGACATTTCATATCATTAAAATTTGATATCGAGCGCGCCCCACAACTAGTCTTGATTTCTAAAAAAAAATTGAATCCCTTTAGAGAATGAGTTTGTTCACTGTTACGCAGCCACGATCTAATGTAACAGTAATTTTATATACTTTATCTACAAAATTCTTATTAGTAACCAATATGTATTGATCTAGTTTTTAGTTTTACAATATTGATCTAGTTTTTAGTTTTTAGTTTTTAGTTTTACAATTGTGCGTTCCTTACCCTTCCTCGTTTCGTACACGCTGTCAAAAATTCAAATTAGAATAGCTTAACACTCTTAAAAGTAAAGGCTTCTCTCCGTCTTGTGAGAGTTCTTCTTGCCTGTGTGCGAGGCTAGTTCTACTTTTCCATTCCCCCTCTGACATCGGCCCTAGCTACGAAGGTTGGTGGTCCTTCTTCCTTGCTTCCTTCTCTTTTTTCAGTTTCTGTTTTTCCTGCTTCTTCCGCTCTTATCTGCCCTTTCCTTCAACTCTTTGTGCTTTAAAAATCAAATTTCTCAGCCATCACTTCCGATCTCCCTTTCCCGTCCTCTTTTTTCTTTTCGCACCATCAATCTCCATGATTTTCTTCCATCCTTTTCTTATCTTTCCCACCTGGTTCCAACAATCATTGACTTTATGTATTTTCGGATCTGCAACTTTCGACCATCAACGCATTTTGACGTGATTCTCCCGGGAAGCGCGTAGAGCTCCGGCTCGGGTGTTCGCACAACCACCTCTCATGAATTTGTCTTCGGTGGCTTTGTTGCTGGTGGGTTATCTCTCACTAGCTTCCTTCTATTTCTGGTTACTGTGCTGATCTTTGTGGTGGTCTTTGGATGTTGTTGGAGTCGTCTTCTCCTTCACTCTTGCGGATTTGATTGGCTGGATCTATGGTGTCAGGTTGGAGTTTTGGTCTGCGGCGGTTTCTCGGCTTGTAACTGGGCCCCTTGTGTATTTTACTCTTTATACTTTGTTGGCCTTTGCCCTAGAATACAATTTCCAGTTTACCAAATAAAAAATTCAAATCAGAATTTAATAATATACATGTATGCCTGTTTTTCACCACCTCCATACTCTAAGTCTAAACTCTAGGAGAGATTTCTTCATGTGTCGGTTATTCAAACAGTACTTCATGTCGAGTATTCAAGCAGTACGTCACATGTTATAATATAACATGGAGTATTCAAGCAGTATTCTACATTTTATAATATAGGTGAAAGAAATTGGGGATGACATTTTAGGCCAACTCATTAACCTGACCTAGCCTACCCGTTAAAATTAACATTTTGGTGGAATGCTTAATGGTTCATGTCGTTAGTGGATGAACCCATTAATCGCCCATTAAGTAATGAGTAATTTCAGGTCTACCTGCGAACCGTTAACAACCGTTAATAATTGGGAGTGTTGTGAAATTTCAATAAAGACTAAATCAAATCATGCTGCATCACTCCTCATTTCTCCCGGCTGCAAATCTTAGACTCACACACTCACCTCCCTTCGGCTCACGCTGTCACTCGCTACAAATCGCCGCCGCAATCCGCGGTCATTCCTTACTTGATGCGGAGAGGGTGAAATTTCTCCAACCCTAATAAGCTAAAATATGGGATTTTGCATTTTACTTTGGCTTTCCAAGAACCAAGAATCGGGTTTTTGTCATTTGTCTCTCAAGAACAGCCATTTAGAATTATTAAACAGATTAAGGACTCATCAAGGTTTCTACTTTTTTTTTTTTCCTATAAAAATAATACTTCTTATTGTAGTGTCCGGGAGAGAGTGGAAAAATCTAACTTAGACTTTTTTAGTAGAGTGATAACATTAGGCCATCTCCAACCGACCCGAACAAAGGATCATAGGCCAAAAAATAGCTCGTTTTGACATGAAAATCGTATCCAACCGAGGGCTAGACCAAAGGGCTCGTGGGCCCCACCGAGCCAAAAATTTGAAATCAGGCCAACAGGCCATGGCCATATCCAGCCAATCAGCCCTCCAACCCAGCTTGTTCAAAGCCCAACGGCTACCTGGTGTTAGCTTGACACCATCTAGGGGTGCAACTTGGGTTGGGCCAATTTGAACCCTCTCATGTTCAACCAAACTTTAAACTCGAACAGGTGGTTTTTTTGTTTAGTTATAACCCGCCCAAACCCAACCCAATTTCAACCCGTTCATTGATTGGGTTGAGTTGGGTTGATCATTTACCCATCCATCTCCAACCCAACCAAACCCAATCTAAACAGATTGTAACCCATATCAATTAATGCTCATACTACATCCAAGTAAGCCAAGTTCAAAAACCAACGCGCTTTCTAATATATTTTTTTTTAATAAATTACCCATTATAATTACTTAAGTTTTTAGGGAATAAGAGTCTTTGATTAGTCAACCCATATTTGTAGTCTCTGAATCCTAAAGCTTTATAGTAGATGGATTTTATGAAATTAAAGTTAGCTAGCTTTGATGCTACTTGGCTTAATTTTTTTAGGAATTCTTGGAAACTAAGTTGTTACAAGATTAAACTTGAAAAAAGTTGGGCAACCCGAACCCAACCCAAGTAAACCCTAACTCAATTAAACTCGAGCCCAAATGAACCCGAATGAAACCCAACCTGAACCCGAGTCCGAATTGGAAAAGTTGGGTTAGGATTGGGTTGACCTTCCAACCGCCCGAGTTGCACCCTTAATGACAGCTAGCAACAGCTAGGTGACGTCAGGTTACCGTTGGAATTTGAATTTTTTTTTTTTTTTTGACGAAAAAATTCTAATTTTTTTCTTTCTATAAATGCCTAAGTCATTCCTGCACCATTTCTCACATCATTTTCACCATTCCATACTATCTTATAGCTCATTTTATTTCAATTCTTCACATTCTATTGCACAACTAATTACTCACTTTAGCGACACATGTCACTCGTAATCCTATCCGAAAAAAATATTGAGATCACATAAAGATAAGAAATCTGGAGAGTTACTCACTTTAGCGACACATTACACTCGAAATCATATCCGAAAAATTATTGAGATTATATAAAGATAAGAAATCCTAAGGCTTATTCATTTAGCGACAAGTGACACTCAAATTATGCTCGAAAATATTATTTTAATATGGTAATTTAATTTAATTATTATTATATATATATATATATCGCACATGTAGACATATATGTCTAAATATTAGATAGAGAATGATAATAGCTAATAAAAACGATACTAGCAACTTTCTCACTTAAACTTTCTCGTTTTATCATCTTTGCTTATCTTTGCATTGTACATTCTTGCTTGATGATTATTATCATCTACTTTTAAGATCACCTTCAAAAATTAATTTTGCAACAAATCAATCAAATAAAATTCATTATCCATTTAATTAATGTTGTCAAAATTTCAGTGTTTAAGTGAAAAATATTGTTCATCTATATATTGGATAACCATCCCGCCGGTATGGACATGGACTTAGACCCGCTGGCCAACTTGCACACGACGAGGCAGTCTACGGATTCGACCAGCTTGCTGCTGGCTAAAAGAGAATATCAGATCACCCCCTGAATCGTAATCGGGTTAACGAGCGAAACGGCAGCGTCTGAAGCATAACTTGAATAGGTGGCTTTTGGGGATTCTTCTTTGAATTCTTCTGTGAGTGCCTTGCTTGGTGAGGGCGGCAGAGACGGGGATTTGGGGAGGTGGGTTCACAGCGTTTTGGGGAGGCGAAGGAAATGGATATGGT
Organism: Pyrus communis; assembly: GCF_041283825.1. NCBI lineage: Eukaryota > Viridiplantae > Streptophyta > Magnoliopsida > Rosales > Rosaceae > Pyrus > Pyrus communis. The sequence continues at coordinate 31,758,117 of NC_142569.1, read as the reverse complement.
GGTCTTCAGCGGGTGGAGGTGGTTGTCTTGACTAGCATAAGAAGGGTAGTATGGTCAAAATGTGTAAAATGGTGCTGGTGTGTAAAACTGGTATAAAAGATAGTTAGTTAGTTAGAGTTGTTAGGATTGGAAGCTTAGGAGATAAGATAACACTTGGGTATATAAGTGTGATAAATCTTGTAAGTGATCTATCAAATGTAATACACTGAAAAATCATATTTTTTCCATCTCTTTTCTCTATCATTCTCTCTCTCTCTATATTTCTAGGTATTTTCTGGTTTTCTTTCTGAGCACTATTATCATGGTATCAATCGCCCGGACGATTCTTGGTGCCGTTTCTTCCGCTGGAGATTAAGGAACTGCGATTGAAGGTTAATGATGGCTGCAAGTTCACAGCGATTTCTGTCAAAAAGGGTCAAGGGGTTCGTTCATATCAGGTTCTTGGTTTCTGTTTTCGCAGTGCACACCATCTGTTTGTGATATGTTCTAGTTGAAGAGTGTTTGTTATTTTTCTATGAATTTGAAGGCTGATAGCCATTTTTAGCAAATTCAAAGGCCGATAGCCATTATTTGAGTTTGTAAGAGGCCAATAGCCATTGTTTGACTGTGGAAGTTGTTTTCGTAGAAGAAAGAAAAAGGCCGATAGCCATAAGAAAAGAAGGGTAGCATATTTGGGGTTTAAGAACATATTTTGTTTAGTTGTTTGGTATTCAAATGGCGGCGTCTAATGTCAAGATTGAAGGGTTGTTTGGGATGCTTACGGTAAAGCTTCAGGATGACAATTTTGTTAAATGGAGTTTCCAGTTTCAGTCTGTTCTTAGGGGATACGATCTTTTTGATCATTTCACGGGTGAAGATCCATGTCCTCCGAGATTTGTTATTGATACAGAGTCAGGAGTTACTAATGAAGTTACTGTGGCGTATAAAGATTGGGTGAAGAATGATCTAACCTTACTCAGTCTTCTCATTGCTACGTTATCTGATGATGTTATGGAACACATTATTGGTAGTAAGACTGCGTGTGAGGCCTGGACTTGCTTACAAGAAAGGTTTGCGTCTGTCTCCATGGTTATAATCAATCAACTGAAGAGTGAGTTTCACACTATCCAAAAAGGTAGGGAATCTGTGGATAGGTTTCTTTTACGGGTTAAAGCAATTAAAGATCAACTAGTGTCTGCTGGAGAAAGGATTACTGAGAATGATTTTCTTATAGCTGTGCTATCTGGCTTACCTCTTGAGTTTGAAATGATAAAGACTGTGATATTGGCTCGGGATTCTCCTACATCATATAAAGATTTGAGGGCTTAACTTCTTGGTGCAAAGGCTAATATTGAATCACGAATGAAGTCTTTGAGTACATCCATGGCAACAATGTATGTTCATGGAGATGGATCTGGTTCCAATGCTTTTCAGAATAATCATAACGGTTTCGAAGTTGGGGAAAGTTCCAATTCTCACAGGTTTCAAGGGGAATATGATGGAGAACACTCCAATGCGTTTCATGGTGGTTCTGGCTTTGTGGGGAATGGTGACAGGTTTGTACAGAAGAACAATTTTTCAGTGGGAAATAAGCGGTATAATGGCAATTATAACAATGGTAATTTTGATCATAGAAGTAATAATGGTTCAAGAAACTTCTCTGGCAATGGAAATCAATCTAGTCACAGAAGTAACAATGGCAATTTTAATGGCAACTTTTCTGGCAATGGTAAAAATGTTCAGTCACAGAATGGAAGCAGTTTCTCTGGTACTGGTTTTCAAAAGAGTAATACCTGGAATGGCAATACAACTTACAGATCTGGTGTTTCACCTGAATGTCAAATATGTTTTAGGAGAGGACATACAGCAGCTAATTGCTATCACAGAGCTGCCACTGGAAATACAAGGTTCCTTGCTTGTCAGATTTGTGGGAAAAGATGACATATTGCACTGGAGTGTTATCGACGAAATAATTTTGGTTATCAGGGTACTCCACCACCTTCTTCCTTGACTGCAATGACTGCACAGGCTAATATTGGACAGAATGCACCACAGAACAATGGACATGGGTTCTCAAATGGGGATACTTGGATTTTAGACACCGAAGCTACACACCACATGACTTCTAATGTTCATGCACTTTCTCAAGTCAATTCTTACAATGGAGATGAAAAGATAACAATTGGAAATGGTGAAGGTTTGGCAATCAAGAACATTGGTTCTTCTACAATTACAACTCCAAATAATGCTTTAATTCTGTATAATGTTTTGCATGCGCCTTAAATCACTGTCAATCTTCTTTCTGTTAAGATGTTATGCAAAGATAATGGATGTTGGTTTATTTGTGATGATGTGGATTTCTTTATACAGGACAAAGCAACAAGGGTGATTTTGTACCATGGAAAGAGTGATGATGGGGAACTTTTCAAGATTCCAATAACTGTCTTTGATAATTCATTTGCTACAAGGTTGAGCCGATGTGCTGCATTCTTGGGACAAAAAGTAAGGACTGCAATTTGGCATCAACGGCTAGGACATCCATCAGGGGATATTTTGGCTGGAATGTTGAAGACTGTTGAAATTAGTACTAGTAAAGATCCTTGTCCAACTATGTGTTCTTCTTGTGTAAAAGGGAAAATGTGTAGACAAGTATTTCCAGTGAGACAAAATAAAGCTAAGTGTTTGTTTGAGAAAGTTCACTCCGATGTATGAGGACCATCTCCAATACAATCTATAGAATGATATAAGTACTACATTACTTTTGTGGATGAATTTTCCAGATTCATGTGGATATTTCCTATGATCAATAAATCAGAAGCTTGTTCAATTTTTGTGAAGTTCACAGCTTTTGTGCTTAATCAGTTTCATGCTTCAATTAAATGTTTTCAGTCTGATGGGGGAGGTGAATATATGATTAAAACATTTAAGGAGTTCCTAGCATGTAAGGGTATTTCACACATGATTTCATGTCTTTATACTCCTCAGCAGAATGGTATTGCTGAAAGGAGACATCGTCATGTATTAGAAATTGCCATCACTTTAATGACAGAAGCAAGTTTGCCTCAAATGTTCTGGTATCATGCTTGTGCTCATGCAGTTTTCTGAATTAATAGAATGCCATCTCAAGTCTTAGAGTTTAAGTCTCCATATCAAATTGTGTTTGGAAAAACACCAGAGATTCATAATTTTAGAGTCTTTGGCACTACCATTTATCCCTTACTGAGACCATATACTATTAATAAGTTTCAAGCTCGATCTTCACTATGTGTTTTTCTTGGTTATGCTTTGGGATACAAAGGAGCAATATGCTATGATATGAACAATCGAAAATTGATTTTGTCAAGGCATGTCGTATACAATGAGGAAGTGTTTCCATATAAAACAGAACTATCTCGAGGTTATATTCGTTCTGAACAGTCTAAACACATAACAGAAGATGTGGTTATGGTTCAAATGCCTATTCCTGCAGTTCATAGTTCAGTATCCGTATCAAGTGCAGCTTCAGTGTTATAACCTGTTTCTCAGCAGCAAGTGTCAAGCGTGCAATCCAGTTCTGATATGGAAGCATCTAATGAATCTGCTAATAGTTCTAGCAACTCTAATGAAGAAGTCAATGAATCACCTTCCCATCATCACTTCAATGAAGAAGTCAATGAATCACCCTTGTTGCCTGTCCATCATAGTTCCCAACTGGAGGTTTTAATTCCTATCTCTCCTCAACTAAGAGAACATTCTGAAAAACATTCAATGTCCCCAGATGTATTATCTATTCATCCCATGGTTACAAGATTGAAAAGTGGGACTATACAACAACAAAATTATGTTGCCTATTTGACATCTTTTCCAGAATGCAGTCTTTACAGGTTATAGAAGATGAAGTGTTCTCTGGTGGTTATTCATTTGTGACAGAGATAACTTATACTAAAGAACCTTCTAATTTTCGAAAAGCTGCAAGTATTCCACATTGGCAGCAAGCTATGCAGGAAGAATATAAGTCCCTTAGGGCTTAGGGTACCTGGCAATTAGTTCCATATCCTAGTAACAGATCTGTGGTTGGTAGTAAATGGGTTTACAAGGTCAAAAAGAAGTCTGATGGCAGTGTATCGAGATACAAAGCTCGATTGGTGGCTCAAGGATTTTCACAGAAGCATGGAATTGATTATTCAGAGACATTTAGTCCTGTTGTTCGACACACAACAGTACGAATCATTCTTGCTATAGCTACAATGAATCACTGGGAGTTGAAACAATTGGACATTAAAAATGCATTCTTGCATGAGGATTTACAAGAAGAGGTTTATATGCAACAACCTTAAGGTTTTATTGATCCCACTTATCCTACTTATGTCTGTAAACTGGATAAATCACTGTATTGCCTTAAACAGGCACCAAGGGCATGGAATTCTAAGTTTACCACCTATCTGTGTGCTATGGGGTTTCATGCTTCATTGTCTGACACAAGTCTGTTTGTAAAGAATAATGGTGTTGATATCATCATCCTACTTCTCTATGTGGATGATATAATTTTGACAGGTTCTAATTCTGTCCAAGTTCAACAAGTCATTCATGAATTATCAGAGGTGTTTGAATTAAAAGATTTGGGTAGACTCAGTTATTTCTTGGGCCTACAGATTTCATATCAATCAAATGGTGATATATTTGTAAACCAGTCAAAATATATAAATGATTTGCTTCATAAAGCTGGAATGGATTCTTGTAAACCATCCACAACACCATGTAAGCCACACAACTCATTGCTTCTCACTGAAGGACTGTCATTGACTGATCCTACATTTTACAGAAGTGTTTTAGGTTTTCTCCAATACCTGACATTTACTAGGCCGGATATTGCTTTTGCGGTTAATTCTGTGTGCCAATTTATGAAAGCACCAATTGATGTTCATTTTGGAGCTGTGAAAAGAATCTTAAGGTATCTTAAGGGTACAATGCAGTATGGTATTGTGTATTCAGCAGTTACAAAACTGATTCTCAAGGCTTTTTCAGACTCTGATTGGGCTGCAGATTTGAACACTCGGAGGTCTGTGACTGGTTATCTTGTTTTCCTTGGTAATAATCCAATTTCATGGCAGTCAAATAAACAAAGTTTTGTCTCTTGAAGCTCTACTGAATCAGAATACAAAGCCTTGGCTCACACTGCAGCTGATCTAGCTTGGATAAGGGCAGTCTTGAAGGATTTGGAGTTGTTTCTGCCAACACCACCTGTTATACACTGTGATAACTTGTCTGCGATTGCATTAAGTGCAAATCCAGTGTTTCATTCTCAAATCAAGCACTTGGATACTGATTACCATTTTGTTAGAGAGAAGGTGCAACAAGGTGATTTAGAAGTCTCCTATATTCCCACTGAAGATCAATATGCCGATATTCTAACTAAGGGGTTGCATGGTCCGTTATTTGTCAAACATTGTTACAATCTTAAACCTGGTAACCCAAGTTAAGATTGCGGGGGGATATTGACTATCATAAGAAGGGTAGTATGGTCAAAATGTGTAAAATGGTGCTGGTGTGTAAAACTGGTATAAAAGATAGTTAGTTAGTTAGAGTTGTTAGGATTGGAAGCTTAGGAGATAAGATAACACTTGGGTATATAAGTGTGATAAATCTTGTAAGTGATCTATCAAATGTAATACACTGAAAAATCATATCTTTCCATCTCTTTTCTCTATCATTCTCTCTCTCTCTATATTTCTAGGTATTTTCTGGTTTTCTTTCTGAGCACTGTTATCAGGTTGAAAGGTTGGGAGGATCTGGATGTCCTGGTTTTTCTTTGTTCTCACATTCTTCACGAAATCTGAATGTAATCATTTTTAATAATTCTTGGTAATAATTTTCTTAATAATTCTATTAGAAAGCCATTGGTTTCTTGAGGGAAGGAGAAAGTGAACGGAGAACTGGAAGAGAATGAGCGAATGGAGAAGAATACGAAAAAGAAAAAAAAGTTAATGTTCCGCCATAAAGTCAATTGATTTTAATGGTTTTATGATAGAATCTTAATTTTTTTACGTGTGAAACCCAACGGTCATATGTGTTCAACGTTACCCAATATTGTTATGTCCACATGTTAGGCTTGAAAAATTTACCACACGTGAAGAGACGTGTTGAAAATGAATTTAACATTGATGATGGAAGAGAGAGAGATTGAAGTCTATTAAGCCAGGTGCTATGATTTGATTGGAACGGGGTTAGCTCACGCTTTAAAGCTGTATACAAGCTCAATTCGACAACAAGAGTCAGTTATGGTGGTTGGCTTTCTTGTTCTTGATGAGGTAGGCTTTATAACGAACCTGCGAGAGGATATTAAATAGATAGTTGCACTTTCCTTCACTTATAAACTATACACCCATTAGCTTGTGCCAGGCAAGTGGCTCTTCTATTCTACTCATATATCTTTCTACAAATATGGATATGGTGTCATGCTCGTTGTTTATTATATTTATTTTCTAAAATAAATTATTTGCGTTTATGTCGTCATCCTCATTAGGCCTGGCAAACGGGTCGTGTCTGTCGTGTTCGTGTCATTTTCGTGTAACACCTGTTATCTTAACGGGTCGTGTCGTGTCACACCCGTTATCTTAACGGTCCTTAACAGGTCGTGTCACTTTACCCAACGGGTAAAGTGACCCGACCCGTTATGACCCGTTAAGAAAAAAATATATTTTTTAAAAATTTGCACATACCACACATTGCGACATAAATATTACTTGAAAACATTAAAACATTTCTCGTTCAAGTACTATATCTACACTCGAAAATGAAGCCTAATAAAAAAAATAATACATACACTACTAATCTATTACAAATATTAAATGTGCAAGGATAAAGAGTTTTTGTTTTTAAGATTGTAAGTCTTTCTTAAAAGTTTACACCTCCATTTACAAAATCTTCAATTTACATCGAACATCATGAAATTGTATTGGAACTTTGGACGGCTGAGATTGCTGACATCGAACATCGAACATAATGAGAGTGTTGATTACCTACACAATGGACGGCTGAGATTAAATCTCAGCCGATCCAATGGTTATCAATTTTTTAAATTTAATAAAATATATATATATATATATAATTATGAAATGGACGACTGAGATTTAATCTCAGCCGATCCAATGGTCATCAATTTTTAAATTTAATTTAATATATATAATTATTATAGTTTTTACTTTTTAGGGATATAAAATTATTAAATTAATGTATATAATTATTAATATTATAGTTGATTCATACTTTTATTAAGTATATAAATTATAGCATAAGATTTTGTGATATCCACATCCACTAGTGTAAATATTTTAAATTGAAGATCAAATTCATTCTTTGTATTCATATAGGGTCAAGGAGTATAGCTGTTAAAATTCATCAAAATCAGAGTTAAAATAATCGTTAAATCTTGATTTTTCGTTTATAACCGTCGAAAAGCTTTATCCCGTTACTTGATCTCTGAATGTTTTTTTTTTTTGTGATTTTTTGCTGATGTGATCTCCAAGCATATACAAACAATTTTGATGGTTTGGATCGTTGAAATTAGTTTTGGAGAATTCGTAAAACGATAGATTGACTAACATTTAGAGTTTATTTATACTTTCATTAAGTATAACATAAGATTTTGTGGTATCCACTTGTGTAAATATTTTAAATTGAAGATCGAATTCATTCATTGTATTCATATAGGGTCAAGGAGTGTAGTTATAAAAAATCATCAAAATCGGAGTTAAAATAACCGTTAAATCGTGATTTTTCGTTTATAACCGTTGAAAAGCTTTGTCCCGTTACTTGATCTCTGAATGTTTTTTTTTTTGTGATTTTTTGCTGATCTGATCTCCAAGCATATACAAACAATTTTGACGGTTTGGATCGTTGAAATTAGTTTTGGAGAATTCGTAAAACGATAGATTGACTAACACTTAGAGTTTATTTATACTTTTATTAAGTATAACATAAGATTTTGTGGTATCCACTTGTGTAAATATTTTAAATTGAAGATCAAATTCATTCATTGTATTCATATAGGGTCAAGGAGTGTAGTTATAAAAAATCATCAAAATCGGAGTTAAAATAACCGTTAAATCGTGATTTTTCGTTTATAACCGTTGAAAAGCTTTGTCCCGTTACTTGATCTCTGAATATTTTTTTTTTTTGTGATTTTTTGCTGATGTGATCTCCAAGCATATACAAACAATTTTGACGGTTTGGATCGTTGAAATTAGTTTTGGAGAATTTGTAAAACGATAGATTGACTAACACTTAGAGTTTATTTATACTTTCATTAAGTATAACAAAAGATTTTGTGGTATCCACTTGTGTAAATATTTTAAATTGAAGATCAAATTCATTCATTGTATTCATATAGGGTCAAGGAGTGTAGTTATAAAAAATCATCAAAATCAGAGTTAAAATAACCGTTAAATCGTGAATTTTCGTTTATAACCGTTGAAAAGCTTTGTCCCGTTACTTGATCTCTGAATGTTTATTTTTTATGATTTTTTGTTGATGTGATCTCAAAGCATATACAACCAAGTTTGACGGTTGGGATCGTTGAAATTAGTTTTGGAGAATTTGTATGCCATCAATCAAGTTCCGTGTGTGTGTCTGTATATATATATATATTTATTAAGTAGATTTAAATCTATTTATTTTGTACGTATAAATTATAATTGACTGGTACACGGAATAGTACATACATCACGTGTCACGTGTGTCATTATAAAAATAGTGAGATATGTCATGACAGTCATGTGTGTGATAAAAAGTTAATAACTTAAAAAAAAAAAAAAAATTTCTCACCACTTCTATTAATTTTCATTTTTCCCTCTCTTTTTTGTTTCATTTTCAACTTTTTCTTATCATTTTCACTTTTCCCTCCAACATCTTTCCCTAATTCCCTCACTTTTTTGTTTTATTTTCAACTTTTCTTAACATTTTCATTTTCCCTCCATTTTTTTTTTCAAAAAGGGCGGCAAGTTGGCAAATGGCAATGGCAATAAATTGATTATTGAAATTTGAGAATGGAAACAAATCACATCTGAGTCCTGACGCATCAAATTTCAATGGATGCAAAATCATGCAAATATGCAATGCATGATCATGCATATTAAATTATTAATTAATAATTATTATAGTTTTTATAAAATTTAATATATATATATATATATATATAATTAGTATAGATAGACTTAATATTTTGGGGGTATAATCATTATAGTATATATAATTATTATAATTATTATAAATTTTATAGTTAATTTAATATATATATATTTATTATAATTTTTAGGGGTATAAAATTGTAAAATTAATGTATATAATTATTACAGTATTTTTTTAGGGTTATAAAATTATAAAAATAATATTCTGCTTATCGTGTATCGTGTTTACCCACGTGTATACCCGACCCAACCCGTTATCTTAACAGGTGCTTATCGGGTTACCCGATAAGACCCGATTAGTTATCGTGTCGACCCAAACACCTGTTAATTTCGTGTCGTGTCGTGTCGGGTTATCGGGTCGTGTCAGAAATTGCCAGGCCTAATCCTCATATAGAATAATAATAGGAGAAAATAGGTTCACATCCTTCATTTTGCTACTACATTGATTAAAACCCTATTCATTTTTTATTTTTGATCAAGGTCCTTGGGTATTAATAACATCATTAATTATTTGAATAATAAAATATTTTTATTTTTAAATATATTCTCTTAGTGTTAAAAATGTTACAATTAGTATATCTATATTTATGGCTAAATTTTTTATCATATATTTTTATTTTTAGCTTGTACCTATTTTTAATTTGCAAACCTTTTTTAATTTGTACCAATTTTCTTTTCATTTTTAATTTGTACCCATATATTAGTTTCTTTTGGTGCCCATATTTTTTTAAAGTTTTATTTGTATTTCTACCCATGTGTTTACCATCACGTGACATTATATATTTAGTCAATGATAGAAAAATTACATATGGTATATTTATGTTTTACGGTTAAACTTTGTATCATATATTTATATTTTTAGTTTGTACCCACTTTTAATTTGCAACATTTTTTTTGAAATTTGTAGTATTTTCTTTTTAGTTTTAATTTGTACCCATATATTAATTTATTTTAGCGCCCATATTTTTTTAAAATTCATTTGTATTCAAAAAATTTTAATCTTTTATTTGTACCCTAATTTATTTATAATGTACCCATCCTTCTTTATTAATACACCACTTTGTTATATGTGAAATGTATCTTTTTTTTTTTTTTTTTTTGGAAAATGAACCAATTTTTTTAACACTATGGATACATTCTTTTGCCATTTATTATTTCTTATTGTTACATAGTTTTTATCCATTTATTCAATCAAAATGTTTGAATTTTTTTTTTATTGTAACCGTTTCTAATAGTATTATAATGAGGGACTTTAAATTTATAGGATTATAAATCTCATAAAATATTAAACAATTAATGTCAAAACTATAAAAATAAAAATATTAATAGTAATATAATGAGGTGCACAAAGTCAATGGACTTTGATCAAACTTTGAAAACTATTAAGGTTTTAGTCAAAGAATGTTAAGGATTAAGAACCGCATCCAAAGTATCCCATAATAATATTGCTTATAAAAAAATATAAATAACTGAAAAGAAAATAAGAGTACAACGACAATATGCCATAAATAGTAATGAAATAATAAACAAGTATATTGGTATGAACGCAAACCGGTGGTGGAGAAACTAGTTTACATAACAGAAAGTCTAATAAAATGAGCATGTGCATTATACATTGTATATATTTCTCGACATCCATATCCCTAATTACTTAATGGGAGAGTTAGATATGTCTTCCATTCTAATATTAATTCAGTGTTGTGAGCCACAAGGTGTATAAAATATTTCACTACTCGTGTCGTGCTGCTTGTTTGCATTAAAGATAGACAGAGCGCGACACATCATAATCTACAACCCAGGATCTGAAATCTTCATGCACCATCACCAACTTAATTTTATATAAACGAGTGCTTTTGTACATGTATATGCAAGACTTTTTGAATTAACATGGATACACATGGAACTACCTGTATAGTATATATGCATGTTGCACGAGAAAAAACGAAGTATATGATCTCCTCTAAACTAATCTGAATTCAATAAAACATGTCGATTGCATATGAATTTTACAGAATGATGAACCTTTTGACAATAGTCCACAGCATCCAGCTTATCATATAGCATCAGAAACCAAAAAAAGAGAATATATGTATATAACCGACGCTGATTCTGATCGAAAAAAGAAGTATTGACAAACTATTACGACAAAGGGAGGATAAGCTGCTTCGTTATGGCAGAATAAAGAGAGGGATTGTGTTTTATAGCATTCCATGTTTGGGATGGAAATTGGGTATTTCACAGGATTGGAAACAGATGTCGTTTAGATTATCGATCATAATATGGTGTGAAGATATAAATAGAAAGTAAGAATGGAATTGAATGAATCTGACATAAAGAGCTTTGACAAATATATGGAGATAGAAATAACCTTTCTGGAGTAGTTGTATTCTTCTGGAGAAGTTTTCACTTTAAAATACAACTGTTCACATCCCTTCAGAATTAATTAATTAAATAAATATATTATTATATTATTTCTTTATTAATTAATTAAATTATTTCACTACAATCATATGTATATTAGTACACCAATGTTATGGTGTACCTTCACATATGATTACACATATTATGAAAACCATGTTATCATAATCATATTCCAACATCTCCCACTTGATTATGATGACATAAATGGTTTCCTATTCTGATTTGTTTCATAAGAGTATTACTCATAAACAAATTGAATGTAACATCAGATATGTGGCTTCTTTACTCGGTGCGCACCATTCCACTTTATCTGATAACATTTTACTCTTTCGTAAAATGACATCATACCCAAGTAACTAGGAAAAACAATATGTACCAGGTTACAAATGACGATTTGGTCCCGCACGATACACCATACTGTTATATAAATTATTTCTTGAACCTTATAACGAATTTTACTTTCAAGACGATTTATTATAACCTGGTTACCTTGCTAGTGCCATCTATCTTTAACCAACCAAGTACTAAAGAACTAGATAGAGTCGCATCTACTTGTCCATGTTTCAAGAGTCCCTGAAACCATACAACGATGCCCGTAGCATGTCTCACACTACAACACATCTAGATGTTTTGCAAACCCATTGTAGTCACATGCTTTTGAAAAAATTTCAGAGACAATCTCTTGGTCATTGGATTGGCCACCATCTCTTCGAAGGGTCGGTAGTCGACATTTACCTTTCCTCTTATATGGTGATATTTAATATCAATGTGTTTTCTTTTAGAACTATTTGCTCCACTTTTTATCAGAAAGATGACAAACTTATTATCACAAAACACATTGACGGGCTCTTTAGGTATACTCATATTTAAATAATAAAGTGTTTAGCCCATATTGCAGTGCTTACTGCTATGCTACAAGATATATATTCTGCTTCCATCGTAGACTTTGCAACACAACCCTATTTCTTACTTAACCAAGAAACAGTCATTCCACCAAACAATACAATGTTACCACTTGTTGACTTTATGTTATCCAAGTCGCCTGCGAAATCTACATCGCAATAACAAACTAAATCCAGATTATTTACTCTGAAACAAAGTTCCATTCCTTGAGTGCCTTTTAGATATCTAATAAGTCTTTTTACTGTCATCCAATGTTGCTTTCCGGGGTTAGATTGATATCTACTTACCAATCCAACTGCATGACATATGTCAGGTCTTGTGCTGGTCATAACATACATCAAACTTCAAACTGCTTGAGCATAAGGAGCATTTTGCACATCAATGATGTCTTGCTTCTGTACCAGACACATATTTTTGGAAAGCATCATTCCTTTACAAACACTAACTGACTTGCAATCTTGCATATTAAATCATTTAAATATTTTATCCAGATAATTTTGTTGATCAAAATAGAGTGTTTTGGATCCCAGATATGACTTAGTCTTTTTAATCATATCTATGGAGTTACGTACAAGTAAGATATCATCTACATATAGTGACAACATACAGAAATTAACTTGGCACTCCCAAGAGTAAACACAATGATCTAATGGATTTATTTATAGCCCATTTCCATAATGGCTTGGTGGAATTTTAAATACCATTGTCTTGATGGTTATTTAAGGCCATACAACAACTTTCTTAATTTGTAGACTTTGTTTTCATGTCCTTTGACATGATATCCTTCGGGTTGAATCATATAGATGTCTTCCTTCAAATCTCCATTTAAGAATGTTGTTTGACATCTAATTGATGAAGTTCTAAATCCATTCTAGCAACAATTGCCATAAGAATCTGAATGGATGTAAATTTCGCAACTGGAGAGTAAGTGTCCACAAAATCTATACCAAGTTTCTGAGAATAACCCTTAGCTACTAGTCGAGTCTTAAACTTATCCAAGGTACCATCTGATTTGTACTTTTACAAAGTACCCACTTACAACCGATGGGCTTCCTTCCATCAAGTAGATCAACCAATTCCCAAACTTCATTTTTCTTTATGGAACTAGTGCTTCATTCATGGCTTGTTGCCATTTATCAGACTCAAAAACTATCAATTGCTTCTTTATAATTCCTTGGGTCTAGATCTCCCACTAAATGATCTACCTCCTCAAGATTGAAAACAAAGTAATCTTTCAATCTTCTAGATGGTTCCTCTTTTCTTTTACTCCCACTGATTTGATCATTTCTCCCACTATATCTTCCATGATAATATCATGATTGTCATCCATGTGTGTGTCATGATCGACTTTGTTATGATCACCCATGTTTATGTCTCCCACTTGATCATTGTCTATGTCATGATCATGAGACAAGTCTGAATCAAGATGGAAATATTGATCATCCGTAGGAGAATTTTCTTATTCTTCTTCCAAAGATTTCAATTCTTGTATTGGATAAACCAAATTAGTAGTTTCAATAAAAGTAACATCTTTACTTTTGATCAATCCTTTCTCAAGATGATAAAACCTATATCCAACACTATTATCAGGATATCATATGAATTTACATTCCAACGTCTTTGCTTATAATTTATCCGACACTTATTTTTTTTAGCAGCAGATATCCCACACATTCACAAAGGCTTTGTCCAATCAGTGAAAAACGAGTACTTGTTCAGCTGATCACATCGATAGAGGGATGGGGGATTTCTTTCTTGTCTACTTGGCCAGGCGTGATCAATTCTTCCTCTATTTTTGTGCACAAAAGTAGTCTTTTCTCGTCTACTGGATTCTTTTTCAATTCTCAATGGTCTTGGTCCTCTTAAATTTCTTGCAGTTGAAAATTCTCTTTGTACCAAATCAGGATATATAAAACCGTAATGAGTATTACATTGATCCAAATAATTAAGTATTTTGACTCTAGAATTCCTAAGATTAAACCCTTGCTTCCACTTTTGATCTTTGTGACTATTATTCAAAGTATTCCACAAGTCAACCTTATAAGTGAAATTATTAGGGTAAACATAATTAATATCACCTGAGTTTGAATTGAAGGAAGCTACCAAGTTTGTAGAAAAAGGTTACAGGTGGCTTTGAATTGGGCCTACTTGAAGATGAGCCCACCTCAAAGGACCTGCGAATTTGACTTTCAGATGGACAATAATCTTTATTATTGTCTCCTAGTCCTTCACGTGCACTATCACAGTGCTCAGAACTAAAAGAAAATCTCATATTTCTTTGAACCAAGGAATCTTGAATAATGGAGGAGTTCCTTCCTTGATTTGGACTTTGTGAATGACGCTTCTCCTTCTGAAAAAGATGCAATCGTTCCCCCTTCTGAAGAAAATTCATCCCATAGCCCGATGGGTAATCACAAACTGTGAAAACAATTAGTCTTGGAGGAAATCAATGCCGTCAGTGTTGTGTATTACCGCGAGAAGATGAGATAGTTGGATGAACAAGAACATGCTCCTACCTATTATGGGTTAGTGGAGTGCTGTGGTGAATCCACGGCAAAAGGCGAGACCACAGCAAAGGAAGAAGCAAAAATCGCTGGTTAAATCTCCAATTTGCAGCAGTCAGCGAAGGACTACGAACCAATCGCTATAGTGCAGGTAAGACTCTTGGGTTTTGTGACCAAATTTAAGAAAAAAGGTTCATAAAATATGGGTTCAATAGGACGTTGCAGGTCTTTGGGTTTCTGTGCAGGATTGGTTTTTGCAACCAACGATGCCCACTACAATGGGTTTTCTTAGGTTCTAATAGGACTGAACAAACCCTGTGGATGTAATTCGTTCAAATTTTAATACTAGTAATTATAGTCGAGGAGTGAACTTAGTGAATTTGAATGCTAAAATGGTTCAATGGCAGATTAAGTTATTTTCTCTGCTGAATGAAATGGTATGGAGGAATATAGTTCGAATTGTTGGGTTAATTCAGGCTTGGGTTCAAACAGGTTGTAGGATGGGATTTCAGACAGGCTATAATGTTTGAATGTTTGGGAATTTTTGTGAGTTTTAGGTTCTGCAAGAAATTCTCAGATGCTGATTCTGAACTTTCGATCAAAACCAATTGAATATTTTCCTTATCCACCAACATCCTCTTCCCTAATGTTTCTGGCGATTTTCTTGCTGAAATTTCCATAGATGCATGTACACCTTGAAGGCCTTGTAGAAATACGCGTTGTACTCACGCCTGTACAAAATTAAAAATTTACCGAATAATTTTGGAAATTAGGGTTTAGGATGAAGAAATGAGGGGGAATATGAAGGACCCTTTGCAGTGGTAATAGGGAAGCTGTCAAGAATTTCTTGTCGACTTTGTGGGGGAGATACCAGTCGAATCGCAGAGAGAGAAGTCGAGTTGTCCAACAGAAAACCTACTTCACACAAATTTATTGAATTATAATCAAAATAATGAGATTTAATCTAAAATTAAAACTAAAATCAGAAAATGAAATTGAAAATGAACGAAACCCTAACCGAATTGAAACCTATTTCTGGCACAGTGTGACGGCATCTCGGATAATTATTTTTCAAGGTGCGAGATGAAGAGTGGAGGATGGTCTACGAATTCGCATTTGGGGGGATAGTTGGCTGCCATGGGAGCATTTCTATCAAGTCCTTAGCCCCCTACCGATGGGGGTGCACCCATTTCTTACGGTGAGATCCTTGATGGCGGAGGATGATGGAGTCCAGTGGAACTCGAATTTAGTGCGTAGATGGTTTTTGAAGGAGGAAGCGGATTTGATTTTGAGCATCCCTTTGAGCTTATTCCATCCAGCTGATTCTTTGATTTGGGCAAAAGAACCAAAGGGGGTTGTTCACAACTAAGAGTGCGTATTTTGTGGCAAGATCATGCCAGGAAATGGGTGATGATGAGCCCACGGGATCAATGGTTAACGAGAACACAAAGTTTCTTTGGAAAGCATTATGGCGAGCCAAAGTTCCGGGAAAAGTGAAAATTTGTGTATGGCATGGGTATATGAATGCGTTGCCTTCCAAAGTGAATATGAAGAATAGACGAGTACTTATAGAGGTTACTTGCGGATTTTGAGATCAAGAAGAGGAGACAGTAGAA
The DNA here is from genome assembly GCF_041283825.1 of Pyrus communis. Classification (NCBI taxonomy): domain Eukaryota; kingdom Viridiplantae; phylum Streptophyta; class Magnoliopsida; order Rosales; family Rosaceae; genus Pyrus; species Pyrus communis. Next base: position 31,741,530 of record NC_142569.1, on the reverse strand, counting down.
CATGCATTATTAAAGTGTCCTAGAGCAGCATCTGTGTGGTTTGGAAGTCCGTTGGGAATTCGGTCGTTTATTGGAAGTGAGGACGGGTTTGGCGGGTGGCTGGAGCATATGGTGCAAAAAGTATCTAAGGAAAGTTTTGAGCTGCTCCTTAGTCTAGTTTGGAGTATTTGGAAGGTACACAATGACTTTATTTGGAATGGTATTGATGTTTCTCCGTTGGATACCCAAATCAAAGCACAAGCGTGGTTGGCCGAATTTAAAAAATGGAATGATGCTGTACCGCAACACTCCTCGGTACGAATACTTCATTGGCAGACTCCAGCTTCTGGGTGGATAAAGTGCAATTTTGATGTAGCATGGGATGAAAAGGGGTCAATTGGAGGCTTTGGATTGGTAGTTAGAGACTCAGATGGAGGTTTTATGGCGGCTCAAGTGAGTAGGGAGGAAGGTGTGCACTCTGCACTACACGCTAAGGCTGCTGCTGCACGGGCAGCAGCGTTGTTCTTGCATAGATGGATCACGTAACAGGTCCAGGTGGAAGGGGATGCGTTGTTGGTGACTTCAGCAATTCAGAATGCAGGTACATCGTAGTGTGGTGATTACGGGCATTTGCTTGAGGATACAAATGGTCGAAGAGAGACGAATAAGGTGGCTCATTGCCTTGCAAGGTTTAGTCTAACTATTGATCATTCGGTCTCTTGGTTCGAAGAGCCTCCGTAAGTAATTTCTGAATTATTATTGCAGGATAGTACTAGTAGTTAATTTGGTGTGGGACACTCTTTTTCCCTTCAATCGGGTTGAAAGCCCCGACAAGATTTTTATTGAGGCCCAATGTAAGCACCCTATCATCGATTTGTACGTATTTCAATTTTCAATGATATCGTACTTTCTCTCAAACAAAAAAAAAAAAAAAAAGGGATGAAGAGCCTAGTCTGTTTCTCCCTCTTCTTCCCCCTCCTTCATCTGTCTTCCTACCCCAACCTTAATTCTCTCTTTCCCCTTCTTTCTCGTTCTCTCCCATTTATCTCTCCTCCATCCCCCTCTGTCTCCCCCATACTCTCTCCATCCTTTTTCTCTTTCTAATTTTCAATTGCTACAAGAAGCGTGGTAAGAAAATTCAGTTTTGATGTTTATTGTGTTAAATATAGATTTAGTGCGGGGAGATAGATAGAGAGATAGGAAGACAGAGGGGAAATAAAAGAGAAGAAGAAAACAAGGGCACCATATAAAAGAAAAGGAGATGCCTCCAGCAGGGATTGTGCCTGATTTATTGTCGCCGGCTGGGGTGGGTGGTGTTGTGGCTGTTGGTTTGTATTTTTAGTTTTTCAGTCTTTTTGTTTTTACATTTTACAACTTAAGCTAGTAGGGATAATGGTGGAAAGATAGTTTTAGATTTTTCGTAATTTTATGGTGGGTGAAATTATAACGTGAATGAAAAAATAAGACAATAAGATGAGTCTAATAGCACTCTAAGTTAATCTCAAACCTCCCTTAATTTCTGTTATTCTGTAACTAAACAAATCAACACGTTACATTACATATGTACTACATCGCATGATGATGCCTTGTACAAACTCATTATTGTACTCCTTATTGGAGTACAGGAAAAGAAGGACTACATAATCCAGAAAACCAAATGCAGAAAAAAAAAAAAATTATACATGGTAAATATAAGATAAATAATGTCTAATGTCGACATAATTGCTCCAGTATTCCCATACTTGCGCAGACGATTAATTTGTACGTGGCAGGCTGCAGCTCATCAATCCTGGGAAGTCGAGTTAATCTTACCACCAGACCCGTCACTTAGGCCTCGCCTACTTGTAAGGATAGGAACTTTCTGTGTAATACATAATTAATTAATTAATTAATTAATTAGAACATTATTTCAACAGCAGAGAGAGAGAGAGAGAGAGAGAGAGAGAGAGAGATAAAAACGTACCGAGCTCTCCGGATTTGTTTCAACAGGAGGAGAAGGAGCAGCTTCTGGATTTGCTGGTGGATCATCGGAGACTGGCGTATCTGCCACTGGGGTTTCTGTAGTTGTGGCTGGGCACTCTGCAACTTGTTCCATCTTCTCAGCACCGAAACACTTGAAAAGTGCTCTTATTGCTGCTTCAAGGAATGAGCTACAAGGCTTGGGCTTGTAAGCATCGAATACAAGTACTTTCACATCATCAGTAGTGGTGCTCATCATCTCCTCCTGTGTTGACACTATCGTTGATGATTTTTCCATTTTTGTGTTTATGATCTTTTCCTTGATTTCCTTTAGTTTCTTCTTTCCTCTCCTCCCATTAAATAGATCGTTCATCCATGGTCTTTGTCTCTTCCTTCACAATAAATTAATCTGTTATTCTAATTGACCCAAAATAAAGAATAAATAATTAGGTTTTATATTATACAATGTGATAAATAATTAGTTAGCAATAATTAAATACCAAACTCGCAATTCATAAGAGTTGAATTTGACGTATTTGTATTTGGTAGTCCAACCTACCTAGTAGTTTTTTACCGTTCGATTTTCTAAAGTCATTCTTAAAGTTAATCTTCACCGTTCATTTCTCAGACGACTCAATCAATAATCTTAGACTTTAAAGAAACATTAAAGTCCGTCACTAATGTAGAACAAATGGCTAAGAAGATTGAAGAACATGTCAAAAGGTGCAAAACTGGAAGCAAGATCCAAGGGATGCAAGCACGATCGTTGACGTCAAAATCAAGCGTAAAATATGTCGTTTTGAATGAGAATGAACGAGGAACAATACTCAACATTAAAAGTTCTGGGGTATTTTTAGTACTTTGTTAACTGTTCATTTTATTTCTTGTTTGAACGTTAAGTCCTTTTGCTGTTTGGATTTATGTTTTGGAGGTATAATATTTCAACCTCTTATCTTTCAACTATTATTCAATAAACGAGAGTTCTTTTTTTTTTTATTTTTTTTTTTATGTTGAACTCTAGGGTTTGCTAGTGGATTGTAGCGCTAGAATTTCTTTCGATTTTCCTTGTCATGTATCCCACTACGTCAACACCTTCTACTTATAAGTGGAGAGAAAACTACAAAATCTCAATATTATGGCAAAGAATCAGCATGCATGGCACTCATGTTCGAATCCTCTCCCTATGAAATAAATTTTAAAATTTTGTTTTTTTAAGAAAATAAATAAAAGAAATTTCATCTTTAAAATATGTAATTCAGTTTATTTAAAATATTCATGTTTGAACTCAAGGTCTTTAGTTCAGTTCCTTATCAATTAGTTTAAATATATTAAGAGCCCTAGCTCATTGATATATAAAAGATTAGAAAAAAACCGAAGTGTGTGTTTGCTGTTTGGTCTTTCTGTGGGAACGGTCTTGTTCACAATTCACAAACAATGAGGGGGAAGGAGGGTTCATGCATGTTGTTATTCTAATTAGACACGGGAGTCGGGAATTGACCAGTCCACATGTGGTTCAATTTTTTATCTAAACAAAGCAATAGTATGACCAGTGGGAACTCAAATCAGGCCAACATGTAACGGATTTTGTTTAATAGCTATATGTCAACCTACCCTATGGAAGTAAGAATATGAATGTCGGATGAATAGTGTTCAACTCATTGACCCCAGCTCAGGTCATACTACTGTCACCACCTAACCCATATTATTTTTTCTCTAATCCATCATCTAACCTCATATTATATTTTCTCTAATCTGTCATCTGAGCTAATTAAATCACCATAACTCTATTAATTAATGTTTTAACCACTATATGGGATTCCTTGCTGTTAATAATATAATACTCCCACACATCCAAAGATAGAGAGTGTGAGAGACTCGATCGCCAAATTAGAAGCGTAAATTAAGAGACCATTGTTAGGCCAAATTGAATGCTTTGAGAGGATATAGGAACAAGGCATTTGTTATAGAGTAATGTTAAGGAAACTGTAATTTTAAATCACATTAATTGGTGTACTATCTCATATGCCAAGTGATGCATACAATCTGATAACATAACAATGGAGATGAACAAATGAACTAAGGAAGAAGAATATGAAATGTGAGAAGAAGAGAGAATTTGAGAAATGTAAAACTTGTACATTTCACGCCATGTAAAAGAGTATTACACACAAGGTTTTATAGAGACTCTTCTTACATCAACAATTACTACAATACTCTCTAACTAACTTGTGTTCTTCTAACAGACTTAACTAACTAGTGACAAGTGTCACCACAATTTTAAATCACATTAATTAGTGTACTATGTCATGTGCCAAGTGATGCATACAATCTGATAATAGTACAATGGAGATGAACAAATGAACTAATGAAAAAGAAGATGAAATGCGAGAGGAAGGGAGAGAATCTGAGAAACATAAAGCTTGTATATTTCACACTATGTAAAAGAGTATTGCACACAAGGTTATATAGAAACTCTTCTTACATCAACAATTACTACAATACCCTCTAACTAACTTTTGTTCTTCTAACAAACTTAACTAACTAGTGACAAGTGTCACCACAATTTTAAATCACATTAATTAGTGTACTATGTCAAGTGCCAAGTGATGCATACAATCTGATAACGGTACAATGGAGATGAACAAATGAACTAAGGAAAAAAAAAGATGAAATGCGAGAGGAAGAGAGAGAATCTGAGAAACGTAAAGCTTGTATATTTCACACTATGTAAAAGAGTATTACACACAAGGTTTTATAGAAACTCTTCTTACATCAACAATTATTACAACACCCACTAACTAACTTTTGTTCTTCTAACAAACTTAACTAACTAGTGACAAGTGTCACCATCTTCAGACACTATACTCTCCCCCCATTCTCAACACGTCCCCTCACGTGTGGCGAATTTTCAAGCCTAACACGTAGACAACACAATGAGGTGACATGGAGCGCATGTGGCCATTTGGCTTCACACGTAAGACAACCTGCTCTATTACGATGATAACAGTACAATGGAGATGAACAAATGAACTAAGGAAGAAGAAGATGAAATGCGAGAGGAAGAGAGAGAATTTGAGAAATGTAAAGCTTGTATATTTCACACCATGTAAAAGAGTATTACACACAATGTTTTATATAGACTCTTATTACATCAACAATTACTACAGTACCCCTCTAACTAACTTTTGTTTTTCTAACAGACTTAACTAATGACAAGTGTCACCATCTTATGACACTATAGCTATTACAATCAACATCCAATCAAATAAGTTCATTAATCAAAAGCTTCGTCCCTCGTGAAATCACGATTTTCCAGTCATATGTATTTAAGAAGTTTGATCTTACTTAAGTCGAACTTCGATTAATGGCTCTAATATGGATCATTCCATGAGCCGCCATGATCTATTCTCCAAAACTATATATAGCCGCATAGTTTTCTCTTTCTTTTTCTCAACGGCCCCTACAACTACATATAACCAACTCCTCCTTCTGCTACCCCCATAGTGTAGGAGACAAATGTATGTATTTCGATTACGGCCGTATTGTATAGTTACAATTCTCCATATATGTTCTCTCTCTCTCTCTCTCTCTCTCTCTCTCTCTCTCTCTCTCTCTCTCTCTCTCCACGTTGAAAACATGTTAAGTTCTTGACTACATATTCCGGCTAACCCGAACAAAAACCAACGAATCTCCAACGAAGACAAACCCCTATTTCCTTCATCTCGTCCTCATATACAACCCAACACGTGAAAGCCCTGGCACGAGGTGAATCGAGCCTCCACAGTTTTTTCAAGTCGAATGGGTTTTTTTTTTCTTTTTCAAAACTTCGGACACCCTTGGATGCAAGGTTGGGTGTATTATCTCTCTCTCCAAGATCTTCAACACCCCCTTCTTAAATGAGCTTAATAGCTTTTTCAAAATGAAAGTGCCATTAGAGTTAAGAGAACGGAGGTAGTAGTTTCCGGTGTAAAAAGATTGGTTGCAGCGTAAAAAGCATTTACTCTTATGCCTTCATAGGTTGGTGAAATGTTAATTGACATAGGATTATAGGTTCTAACGTGGCGGTTTTGACTGGCCAACAACTTGATGGCTTCTTAAAGGAAAGGGAATAGAAGATACCTTGTTGGAGTCTTCTAGCTTTTGGCAACTCTAAAGCTAGTAGCATGAAGTTATATTATGAGAAATGTTTCTTCTGGCCTGAAAAAGGTTTCTTTTTTTTTGTCTATACACTCTATAATAAACATTAGAGCAACTTCACCGTTGCTAAGGCCCCCCCAGAGCTATTCACTATTTAATCCACCCATTAAACAGTAATTGCCCTTAATAAATAATAACTGCCTTTTGAGAAACTTATACGCAAGCTTAAGGAACTTAAACCGCCGTAGAAGCAGGAGAACGAAGTCGCGGTCTTGGCGGTTACGTGATCCACTCTCCAAGGCAGCGATGGTCACGAGGTGGAGATCTAGGAGCTCGGCTTGCAGCGCCTTGTGGAAGCAGACGAGCAGGAGGATCGGCGTGTTGGCAAGCGGGACACGTGTCGTGGATGCGGAGGACTCCGGCTGGGCATCGTTTTGCGAAGGGAGGAAAAGGCATTGGGAAGAGTCGTCGTCGTTGCTGGCGTTAGACCTGGCAATTTCTTGCACGATCCGTTACACACGACATGTAAACGACACAAAAATAACGGGTTTCGGGTCAACACGATAATAACCCATTAATAATGGGTCCTTAGCAGGTTTACACGAGAGTGACACGTAGGTAACCTGTTTCGACACGATAAGAAAAAAGTTATTTTGATGATTTTAATTTTTTAAACTACTAAAAAAAAATTACTATAAAATACAATAGATATAATGAATATGTATATATTGTTTATTAATTATTATTCTATATAATTTTAAAATTTAAGTTTTATTTTTTTATAGTATATTATAGGCAAAAATTGAGATTAAAAATCATAAATGTGACATCCCGTCCCGGGATTATTAGAACGCACGTGTGAAATTACATAATTGCCCCTAGTTCGTTTTCGTCACATTTATTGGTTGTTTTGTGTGTTGTGGCATGGGTTGGGCCACACACAGACCTACACATTCACTATCTCTCTCTACCCTTTCTCTGTCTCTGTCTCTCGTCTCTCTCACCCTTCCCGTTCACCTTAATACGTACGGACAAACCCACAACCCACCAAATCCTCACAGATCGAAGAAACTAAGGATACCATTGAACTCGTGTGGTCGAGGCGAGCACAGCCATACCATTTTCAGGTAGGAACTCTAACGTTTTCACGTCGTTTTGTCAATGGCCGATTTGAGTACTATTCATGCAAAGTTTATTCATTGAGTTTTTGGGATTTCTAAGCTCGTAGGTAGCTTGGTGGTGTCCCAAGGAGCCTCGGAGTGCTTCGTTGGACGAATTTGGACGTCGGGATCGTCCTGCTCGAAGTTGGCCGGTTTTGGTTGTTTGCACAAGTAAGATCGCGTAAGTTTTAGCCCTTAAAACTTGTTGGGACATGTTCTTCTAGTCTAGGGCTTTCATTTGATCCAAGAATCACGAAAAACGATTGAGAAACGAGCGAGAAAACCCAAGTTGCAGGTTTTCCCAGTTTCCGGCGCCGGCGATTGAATGAAGAAGGCGACGGAATATTCCGTCAATTCTGACGGAATATTCCTGACGCCGTTAACGGAACCTGTTAGTTTTAACGGAATATTCCGGGGTTTTAACGGAATATTCCTGACGGCGTCTGTTGACACCGTCAGTGTGTATGGCACGTGGCCGCGCGTAGGTCCGTGCCTTGGCCGGCGCGTGGGGGCGCGTGCGGCGAAGGAAAATTATTCTAAAAATATGGTTGTGATCCTAAGGTTGTGTAGAGCACGTTGGTATATTCATTTGTCCATTTTGAGCAATGTATGAGAAGTTATTACGAGAAGTTGGTTATGTGCTTTAAAGTTAACGTTTTTATAGTTGTTTCGCATTTAGGTGACACGTACCCCGAGGACGAACGTGCACACACGAGGCAGGGGGGCTACGACCCTTCTACATACCAGTGAGTGGGCTTTTGTTTTCCGTATATACCTATATACATTTATATTCCCAGAAATTGATTTAAAAAGGGTTATTTGCCTTATGCCATGCATGTTATTATTATCGTTTATGCATCATTGCACGCATTAGTAGTGGCATACATATATATGCATATTGGGTGCTGAGGACGCACAGGTAAGTGCCAGGTAAGTGGTATTCATATTTACTTTCAGCAGTAGTTTGAGAGACTTAGAGAGCTCATAACCTGCACCCCCGGTGATAGTGCTTCCGCCCAGAGTAGGGTACAGTCCTTCACGTGATGTTCACCTCCCGCACCACACACTCAGCTTGGATCCAAGTTAGGTGCATAGGCCTGTCGTACATACCACATTAGGTGGTTCCGACTCGTAGGTGACTCGCGATTATTCGCACAGCCTTTACGTGATCGTAGCACTAGAGCGTATATATATGTTACACCCAGGCCTGTCGTACAGACCACCTTGAGTGGTTTCGACTCGTGGGCAGGTTCAGTTATAGAGTTGAGATTTGAGCTCTAGATGCAGCCGTACAGGTCACGTTAGGTGACTCCGGCTGCCAAATGTTATGATGTTGATATGATTTATACCTGGGCACTTACATTCATATTGAGGCTTTAGCATGGCATATCTTGAGCATGATTGGCATACCCTTGAGCATGTTTTGCATGTTTATACATACGGTTATATGTTTATTTTCTGGGAAGTATACAGGTTTTACGGCGAGGGGTTAGAATGTATTTTGCTAAATGGTTTTCAAAGAGCTTTGTTTTTGCCCACTCACGCTTTTGTTTTGCGCCCCTCCAGGTTCTAGTTGCTTAGCCGTTGCGGTGGTTTCCCCTGAGGGCTTTCCGGCATTTCTGACAGACACTCTCCATTGTAGGGTCGCCTTCGGGCGTACTACTGTTGTCTTTTTTTTCGTTTGGGCTGCTATAGACCTGCTCTGAAATTGTATCTCACTTACTAGCACTTGTTTTAGTACCTTGTATGCTAGTTTTAATTATTCGTACTTTTATATCACTACTTTATTAGCTTCCGCACGTGCACATGGCTACGTCGCCTTCGTGTGACGGCCAGCACGCTCTGATCTCGGTCGGGGTGTGTCAGTTTGGTATCAGAGCCTAGGTTTGGCAGTCCTGTGTCCTTGTGAGTATTTTAATGATTTTGGTGTCTTCTGTCAGAATTATGCCTCCTCGTCGGGAACCCCGTCGCTCTTCTGAGCCTATTTCCCCCGATATTACCCAGTTGGGGGAAGCTTTTGCTACAGCCCTTCAGTCAGTGATGCGCCCTCCCCAGAGGACTCCTCTGGAGACTATGTACAATTTGAAGTTGGATAAGTTTAAGGGCAGTGAGGGGCATGAGGGCGCAGAGCGCTGGCTAGAACACATAGAGAAGACTTTCCGTGTGCTGCATAATCAGGGGAACTTGCCTATGGAGAGGTGGGTTGAGACGACCGCATGGTTTCTGGATACGGAGTCGGCAGCTTGGTGGGAGCAGGAGCTTCGTAGGTTGACTCCGGATCAGATGACTGATTGGAATGTTTTTACGGAGTTGTTTAGGAGAAGGTATGTGCCCCCTGAGTACATTGACCGTAAGAAGCAGGAGTTTACCGAGCTAAAACAGCGGAAGATGTCTGCGAATGAGTATTATCGCAAGTTTACGGACTTGTCTCGTTACCATCCTGATGTCGCTGGTAATCCGGCGGAGATGCTCCGTCTTTTTCGTTTGGGCACCAAGAAGAAGTGGCGTTCTATGGCGTCTACAGTCCACAGCGAGACTTACTGGACTTCTATGAGATACTGTTGAGGATCGAGGACTCCGAGAATATGTCGAGCGACACTGATGAAGAGAAAGACGGCAACCAGAAGAAAGATGACAAAGGCAAGGGTCAGGCATCGCTTGGGCCCCGTCAGACTCAGAATTTCAAGAGGGGTGGTGCTAGCTCGAGTTCTTCGAGTGGCGGCTTCAGTGCCACTAGACAGGGTCGTGGAGGTAGATTTTCTGGTGGCGCTAGAGGCCAGAGGCAGGGCGATGGTGGTCGAGGCAGAGCCCCTATTTGCCGCAGGTGTAACAACCGGCATTTCGGTGAGTGTAGACGTGGTAGCAACGGTTGCTTCACATGTGGACAGGTGGGACATAGAGCGGCGAATTGTCCCCAGGGTCAGCAGCAGCAGAAACCACAGCAGACCTTTATGCCACCACCTGCACCACTCTAGCAGATCCAGGGTCCTAGTAGTTACGGCCAGACGGGTCGAGGTGGTGCTTACCACTATCAGGGTGATGCTGTCCCTTATGCTCCGAGGCAGTATCAGTATCCCCAGGATCCCTATTCCCAGGGTGGCTATCCCCAGTATTCAGGCGGCTATATGCCGTATCCTCCAGCTCCAGCGGGTGGTTCACAGTGGTATCAGGGAGGACAGTATCAGCAGGGGAGATTGCCACTAGTAGTGCAGGGTCTTCGAGACAGTCGGGCCAGCCCAGTCAGGGGCGTGGTGCTCAGGGACGCGGCGTTCAGGCGAGTAGAGGTCGCGGCGGGCGTCAGCAGGGACATGGGCGTCTTCATAATATTTCTCTGCAGGACGCTCAGAGCAACCCGGACTTGATTATGGGTACGTTGAACGTTCTTGGTTGTTTTGCTAGAGTCTTAATTGATTGTGGAGCTACACATTCCGTAATTTCTCATACGTTTGCTCAAGTAACGCAACCTCGCCCCACACCTCTAGGGTATGATTTAGAGGTTGTTATGCCTAGAGGAGAGAGTTGTGTCATAGATTGTGTGTACCCAGGATGTCCAGTGATCGTAAAGGGTGTTGCTTTGACAGCCGATCTTATCCCGTTAGATATTGTGGACTTTGATGTGATTCTGGGCACGGATTGGTTGCACTTCTATCGTGCCAACATTGACTGTTACGGGAAAGTAGTTACGTTTCACCGTCCTGGACTACCTGTGGTTACCTTCGTGGGTGAGCAGAGTGGGGTGAGACATGGTGTTATTTCGGCGCTGCGAGCGAAAAAGTTGTTAACTAAGGGTTGTCAGGGGTATTTGGCTCATGTGGTGCTAGATGAGGCTGTTCCTAACAGAGTTGAGGATGTGAGAGTAGTCAGACACTTCCCTGATGTATTCCCCGAGGATTTACCTGGTTTACCCCCAGATCGAGACGTGGAGTTCACTATTGAGTTGTTTCCAGGTACTAATCCTATTTCTTTAACTCCTTATCTTATGGCTCCCGCGGAGTTAAGGGAATTGAAAGTTCAGCTGCAGGAGTTAGTGGATAAGGGATTTATCCAGCCTAGTACTTCGCCTTGGGGCGCTCCAGTGTTGTTCGTGAGGAAGAAGGATGGAACTTTGAGGCTGTGCATCGACTACAGGCAACTGAATCGGGTGACGATTAAAAACCGTTATCCATTGCCTCGTATCGATGATTTGTTCGATCAGCTGAGAGGTGCTTGTGTGTTCTCTAAGATTGATTTGAGGTCTGGGTACTATCAGCTGAAGATTAGTAGGGATGATGTCCCTAAGACGGCGTTCATGACTCGTTACGGTCATTACGAGTTTCTGGTTATGCCCTTTGGGTTGACGAATGCACCAGCTGCCTTCATGGATTTGATGAACCAGGTATTCCAGCCTTACTTGGATAGATTTGTCATTGTCTTTATTGACGATATTCTGGTGTATTCTAAGTCGAAAGCGGAGCATGTTCGATATCTTACGTTGGTGTTGAAGAGGTTGAGGGAACACCAGTTATATGCTAAGTTTATCAAGTGCCAGTTCTGGTTAGACCAAGTTGCGTTCTTGGGGCATGTCATTTCTGCTCAGGGTATTTTGATGGACCCTCAGAAGGTTGCAGCTGTAGAGAGTTGGGAGCAACCGCGAACCGTCACCGAGGTGAGAAGTTTCCTTGGTTTGGCGGGGTATTATCGGAGATTCGTTAAGGATTTCTCGGTGATTGCCTTACCACTGACAAGGTTAACGAGGAAGGATGTTAAATTTGAGTGGGATGATAGGTGTGAGCAGAGTTTCCAGCAATTGAAGCATTGTCTCACTCATGCACCTGTTTTGGCACTCCCAGACGATAGTGGTGATTTCGAGGTTTATAACGATGCTTCCTTGAATGGTCTGGGATGTGTGTTGATGCAGCATGGTAGGGTGATTGCTTATGCTTTGCGGCAGTTGAAACCTCATGAGTTGAATTACCCTACATATGATTTGGAGTTGGCTGCTATCATCTTTGCGTTGAAGTTGTGGAGGCACTATCTTTACGGAGAGAAGTGCAGGATCTTTACAGATCACAAGAGTCTCCAGTATCTCTTTACTCAGAAGGAACTTAATCTTCGTCAGCGGAGGTGGTTGGAGTTGCTTAGTGATTACGATTGCACGATTGATTATCATCCTGGTCGTGCGAACGTAGTGGCTGATGCACTTAGCAGGAAGTTGCAGGGCCGCATTAATGCGTTGTACGCTAGTCGTGTTCCTCTTTTGGTGGACTTGCGTGCTACGGGAGTAAGGCTAGAAGCCGAAGATCGAGAAGTGGCGCTACTTGCTAATTTTCAAGTTAGGCCGATACTTGTTGATCGGGTGCTTGAAGCTCAGTTAGCTGATCAGGAGACTCAAGAACTAATTCAAGCTCGGAATCAAGGAAGGAGGCGAGACCTTAGAGTTCGTGATTCGGATGGCATGTTGATGCTAGAAGGTAGAATGTTCGTGCCTAATAGTGTGGAGTTGAAGAAAGAAATTCTCGATGAAGCACATATCTCGGCTTATGCCATGCATCCAGGAGCTACTAAAATGTATCATACCATTCGACCATTTTATTATTGGCCGGGTATGAAGAGGGAGATAGCCGAGTATGTGAGTAGGTGTGCTGTCTGTCAGCAAGTTAAAGCAGAAAGAAAGAAGCTGTTTGGGTTGTTGCAGCCGCTTCCCGTTCCAGAGTGGAAATGGGAAAATATCACTATGGATTTTGTGTACAAGCTCCCGCGTACACATAATGGCTTTGACGGCATTTGGGTGATCGTCGATCGGCTCACTAAATCAGCACATTTTATTCCAGTGAGAGAGAAGTATTCTTTGAGCCGGTTAGCGGAGTTGTTCATCTCGAAGGTGGTGAAGTATCATGGTGTCCCAGTGAGTATTGTCTCGGATCTTGATCCACGATTCACATCGAAGTTTTGGGTGGCTTTCCAGGAAGCTTTGGGCACGAGATTACTTTACAGTACGGTGTATCATCCACAGACAGACGGACAGTCAGAGAGAACTATTCAGACCTTGGAGGATATGCTGCGAGCTTCGGTGTTGCAGTTTGGTGACGCTTGGCACCAGCGGTTGGATTTGTTGGAATTTTCCTACAACAACAGTTTTCATTCGAGCATTGGCATGACGCCATTTGAGGCCTTGTATGGCAAAGCTTGTCGCACACCGTTGTGTTGGTCAGAGGTTGGCGAGAGAGTTTTAGTGGGTCCAGAGATTATCGAGAAGACTACTCAGAATGTTCAGGTGATCAAGTCTAACCTGAAAGCAGCTCAGGACAGGCAGAAGAGTCTAGCGGATCGGCATGCTACGGACAGAACGTATGATGTCGGAGACTGGGTATTTCTGAAGCTTTCACCGTGGAGAGGTGTTGTGCGGTTCGGAAAGAAGGGGAAGTTGAGTCCCAGGTACATCGGACCATACATGGTCACAGAACGAGTTGGTGAGGTAGCTTACAGGTTGGAGTTGCCTCCGGAGTTGGCTAGAGTGCATAATGTTTTTCACGTGTCTATGCTCCGACACTATGTTGCTGATCCATCTCACGTGATACCTCCTCAACCGTTAGAGATTAATCCTGATTTGACGTATGACGAGGAACCGGTGACGATCATCGATTGGAAAGAGAAGGTTCTGAGGAACAAGACGGTGAACCTAGTGAAAGTTTTGTGGATGAACCATTCAGTCGAGGAAGCTACTTGGGAGACAGAAGATCGAATGAGGGATTTGTATCCTCGATTGTTCTTTGACCACTTGGGGCTGTTACTTGGTTGTTTTGAATTTCGGGACGAAATTCTATTAAGGTGGGAAGGTTGTGACATCCCGTCCCGGGATTATTATAACGCACGTGTGAAATTACATCATTGCCCCTAGTTCGTTTTCGTCACGTTTATTGGTTGTTTTGTGTGTTGTGGCATGGGTTGGGCCACACACACACCTGCACATTCACTATCTCTCTCTACCCTTTCTCTGTCTTTGTCTCTCGTCTCTCTCACCCTTCCCGTTCACCTTAATACGTACGGACAAACCCACAACCCACCAAATCCTCACAGATCGAAGACTAAGGATACCATTGAACTCGTGTGGTCGAGGCGAGCACAGCCATACCATTTTCAGGTAGGAACTCTAACGTTTTCACGTCGTTTTGTCAATGGCCGATTTGAGTACTATTCATGCAAAGTTTATTCATTGAGTTTTTGGGATTTCTAAGCTCGTAGGTAGCTTGGTGGTGTCCCAAGGAGCCTCGGAGTGCTTCGTTGGACGAATTTGGACGTCGGGATCGTCCTGCTCGAAGTTGGCCGGTTTTGGTTGTTTGCACAGGTAAGATCGCGTAAGTTTTAGCCCTTAAAACTTGTTGGGACATGTTCTTCTAGTCTAGGGCTTTCATTTGATCCAAGAATCACGAAAAACGATTGAGAAACGAGCGAGAAAACCCAAGTTGCAGGTTTTCCCAGTTTCCGGCGCCGGCGATTGAATGAAGAAGGCGACGGAATATTCCGTCAATTCTGACGGAATATTCCTGACGCCGTTAACGGAACCTGTTAGTTTTAACGGAATATTCCGGGGTTTTAACGGAATATTCCTGATGGCGTCTGTTGACACCGTCAATGTGCATGGCACGTGGCCGCGCGTAGGTCCGTGCCTTGGCCGGCGCGTGCGGGCGCGTGCGGCGGAGGAAAATTATTCTAAAAATATGGTTGTGATCCTGAGGTTGTGTAGAGCACGTTGGTATATTCATTTGTCCATTTTGAGCAATGTATGAGAAGTTATTACGAGAAGTTGGTTATGTGCTTTAAAGTTAACGTTTTTATAGTTGTTTCGCATTTAGGTGACACGTACCCCGAGGACGAACGTGCACACGCGAGGCAGAGGGGCTACGACCCTTCTACATACCAGTGAGTGGGCTTTTGTTTTCCGTATATACCTATATACATTTATATTCCCAGAAATTGATTTAAAAAGGGTTATTTGCCTTATGCCATGCATGTTATTATTATCGTTTATGCATCATTGCACGCATTAGTAGTGGCATACATATATATGCATATTGGGTGCTGAGGACGCACAGGTAAGTGCCAGGTAAGTGGTATTCATATTTACTTTCAGCAGTAGTTTGAGAGACTTAGAGAGCTCATAACCTGCACCCCCGGTGATAGTGCTTCCGCCCAGAGTAGGGCACAGTCCTTCACGTGATGTTCACCTCCCGCACCACACGCTCAGCTTGGATCCAAGTTAGGTGCATAGGCCTGTCGTACAAACCACATTAGGTGGTTCCGACTCGTAGGTGACTCGCGATTATTCGCACAGCCTTCACGTGATCGTAGCACTAGAGCGTATATATATGTTACACCCAGGCCTGTCGTACAGACCACCTTGAGTGGTTCCGACTCGTGGGCAGGTTCAGTTATAGAGTTGAGATTTGAGCTCTAGATGCAGCCGTACAGGTCACGTTAGGTGACTCCGGCTGCCAGATGTTATGATGTTGATATGATTTATACCTGGGCACTTACATTCATATTGAGGCTTTAGCATGGCATATCTTGAGCATGATTGGCATACCCTTGAGCATGTTTTGCATGTTTATACATACGGTTATATGTTTATTTTCTGGGAAATATACAGGTTTTACGGCGAGGGGTTAGAATGTATTTTGCTAAATGGTTTTCAAAGAGCTTTGTTTTTGCCCACTCACGCTTTTGTTTTGCGCCCCTCCAGGTTCTAGTTGCTTAGCCGTTGCGGTGGTTTCCCCTGAGGGCTTTCCGGCATTTCTGACAGACACTCTCCATTGTAGGGTCGCCTTCGGGCGTACTACTGTTGTCTTTTTTTTCGTTTGGGCTGCTATAGACCTGCTCTGAAATTGTATCTCACTTACTAGCACTTGTTTTAGTACCTTGTATGCTAGTTTTAATTATTCGTACTTTTATATCACTACTTTATTAGCTTCCGCACGTGCACATGGCTACGTCACCTTCGTGTGACGGCCAGCACGCTCTGATCTCGGTCGGGGTGTGTCAATAAAACACATTAAAAATAAAAATATCAAGTAATTTAAAAATAAATAACATAAAATATGTTATCTTAATTATATATAAGTTGATTATAATATATAAAGCAATAAAAAAGGGGAATTGTTATTAGCACTCTAAAAATCTCATTATACACTCCTCACAAGTGTATTTTTCTTTCTAATTATAGAAAGTGTGGAGTGCAAAATGAGATTTTTAGAGTGCCAATAACAATTCCCTAAAAAAAGATGACAAAGAGAATTACTTATAAGATTCCTTAGCCATGCATGTGCCGTTTTTGTAGGATCATCTATGTGCTTTGGTTCTTCTTTTACATGGTCGATCGCATAAAGATCACATGAAGCTGCTCAAGTGTTATGACTCTAGGATTATCCACACTACTATACCAACAACGGATGATGGAGTAAAAGATTCGATTGTGCTAGCAATATCACTCTCTTGGAAAAATTTTGTGTGGCACACTAGGGTGCTTTCAGCTAGGGTTTTTCTCATTTGCCTTGTTAGAAGAGATCATCTCATTAGCCTCTCGACGAGTTGAGGTGTTATCAAGTTCCGTTGTTTGGCACGTTGAAAGCCAAACCCATTTTATGATTGGATATTCACAGGTGCATTTTAAAGTTCAGCAGTTCGACGGTTGAACCACATTTATAGTCAAGACGCTCATCTCCTTTGAGTATTTGTGTCCATACAATTTGATACCTTTTCGGCAAACTTATATTTTCACAAATATAATTGAAGCAGCCGAGCCCGATGCAGACGATCCTTGAACATCGCAGTCACTAGCAGTCTTGTCTTCAGGCTCTAGAACCATATGCCGAGACGAGTTCCTTCCTCGGCCATAATCATTCGAATACGAGAAGTCAACAACGCCTTCGACACCACCACTATGTTCATTCACTCACCGACCAAGCTTGGTTGACGAGTTGGCACACCCCACATTCAACTTAAGGATGTAGTTAGCTCACTAGCTATTCGGCCTGCGCGCTATGTAGACTTGGTAGTTTTTAGAGCCAACACATATATAACACAAATTTAAAAACACATGTTCTGACATACAATCGATTAAGACTTTGATCAATTCATGTTTACCGAACAGTGGGCGGTTATATGAGGAACGGGATACTTTCTGTCTATACTCAAGGAGCTTCCTCGTCAGTATAGTTAGACGCTTACTGAAGCATCGTAACAAAAAGCAACGCTAATGTCGTCCTTGTATACCTAAACAACCCTAACATCATTAGGCACCCAAATTGGAAGCAAGTAATGAAGTTAATATAATCCAAAAAATGATTTGAAAACTTAACATTTTAAGCATCAGAATTTAGCTAAAATTGTTTATAGGCCATTGAAAAGAAGTGGGTTGTACTTGTCTTCGATACAACATATAATGGGACTGATTCCGAGCATGGAGCCGGAATATACGCAGGATTTCTCTGTTTTGGCACCTGTTGAGCTGCTCTTTAGTCAGCATAGTGATTTGTTCTACACATGCACTTGGAAGTCTTTCGTTGTAGAGGGACCTCATGTATGAATCATCTTACATGAAGATGAACTCTGTTTTTGGTATGGAATGTCCAGTTTAGTCTTACCATCATATATCTGGCTCAAGCATATATGTTAACAGACGGCCTAGTCCTTCATGTATCGTTTGGGTTGTTGGACCTCGGTCAATTTTGATGTGGTTAAATTTAGAGGTTTTTGAAATTTAATCCTTGAAGAAGATTAAAATTCAATAAAAATCTGGTGTTAGATTATATATTGATTTTAGTCCTCTAATGTTTACTTAATTCAAAATTATATTATATTTTTGTTTTAATATTTAATAGATATCTTATTTAATGTCATTACATTAAAATTAAAATTATTTATTATCACATTTTAATTCATTATATTTATTTTACTTCCTATAAACGTTCGTATTATAATATATTTTACTAAATTAGCGTACCGAAATGTCCGTACATTAATATATTTTAGTGAATTAGTTGCACATAAGAAAATATGTAAAAACATAAGTGTACCAAAAAATTCCATACCTAAATCTATGATAGCAAACTAGCGTACCGAAATGTCGGTACCTAACTATATTATAATAAACTAGTGTACTGAAATGTTCGTATCTGAACATATTATACTAACTTAGTGAACCGAAATGTTCGTACCTAAATATATTGTAATGAATTAGTGGCACATAAGAAAATATGCAAAAACATGTGTACCGAATCTCTATGAAAATGTTTTCTTATATAAGATACTAACCATACTGAGAATTAAAATTTATAATTAATATTTTCATAAAATCTAATTTATGAACATCATAAAATTATAAATAAAAAAAGAGAGAGACATTTAATATGCTGGCATTAAATAGAGTCTAGGGACTAAAATCAAATTTTAATCTTGAATACAACATTTTTCTAAACTTCATCTTATTTAAGAATTAAAATCTAGTTTTCTATTAAATTTATTCATTAAGAGGAAAGACTTGCCTCCTCAAGGATTGTGGAGGAACTCCTGCTTAAAATATTTTGTTGTCTATTCATAGAATTTTTTGTATATGATTGAACTAGTTTATATTATAATCATCTCTACAAAGAATCAGTCAAAACTAAGATTGTTTAATTAGTCATCGAACTGTATAAAAATATATAGACATATTTGGTAAAATTTTTATGAACCGTCTATCTATTTGCTACAATTGATTGACAAAACGATCTTAGTTTTAAATGATTTATTACAAAAATGTTCTTTACATATAGTAAATTATAATATGAACAATTTTAATCATAAGTATGAAGTTCTGTAGATGACCGATTAATAAATATTTTGAAGAGGAACTCCTCAAAATTAAGGAGCCAAGCTCTTCTATTCTTTAATCAAAGTACGTAGTAACTAGCCAACTGTTCACATGCAAGTGCATGGAGAAGGGAATTTTTGAATTTTTTTAGTTTGTATTATTTTGTATTTTGATATAAATATTTCTCACAAATAGAATTTTAATTTATTTAAATAATAGAAATATTAAATTGGTGACATGACTGACATTATTTTATATGAAAAGAAAATGTTTGAGACATGATACAGTGTGGGTTCTCTAACATTGCTTTAAAAGGGGTTTAATACTCCTCACTAATGTAGAAAGATAAAACTTTGACAAACTGATTGAAAACTTTGGCTTAATTAAGTATTCCACTATAGATATAGTAGATTGTCCGTTGCATATGCATGCAGGCTCAGTTAATATGACCACCACTCCCTGTGCTTAAAGGCGGGTTGTCCGCACATACGATTACGCGCTGCATGCAAGTATACAACAGCATGAGAAAATTGCCCACAGAGAGAGAGAGAGAGAGAGAGAGAGAGAGAGAGAGAAAGAAAGAGAGAAGAGAGGGAGAAATTAATCACCGAGGTTTCTGCAGGTGAAGAAGAAGCCTCAACACCCAAATTTGAAAAGTTCCCTCACTGCTTCAAAGAAATTGCAGCATGGTTTCTTATTGTAAACATCCAGTATCTTCTCTCTTGATTTTTTTGTTGATGATGAGTACTCTTCCATTTTCTTCTTCCCTGCTCCCCAATATCTCGTTAAACATATACTTGTGATTCGTCTCTCTTTCTCTTTTTTACTTTCTTATACAACGATAAAAGGGTAGCATGACTTCAGTTTTTGCAAGTGTCAAATACTATGAACCAACCAGCACATAGAGCAAAAGGCCAAATACATACATACAAACCTTGCAGAAGTAGTTGGGTACAATATCCTATTAAATGTTGTATACCATTGGCACCAGATGATTGGTTTTATGATTTTCCTATAAAATTGTGGTTTCCGGTCATATATATTGGTAAGTGTATGCATGCATGATGCATGTGGGGTAATGTTGATTGGAATTCATTCCTCTGGAAGAACAAAGTATACGACCAATGGCAGTGCGAATCCAAATTAATCAGCGTATTCTTTTTCGGATATAAAAATGCATGTGGGTACATAGTTTATACATAATAAATTATTTTTTTTCGGAATAAGTCGACCGGAGAAGAATGACATTAACTGGCGACTTTCTTGTTTTGTCTTCTGCGCAAAGGATTATTGAGGATCAAACTTCAATGAAGGTTTGAATATATAAACATGAGAAAAGAGGGGACCGGTTCTCGAGCATGCATTGACTGGAATTGAGATATATAAAACCAATACTGGAGAACGAGGCCTTTAGCACCGACTACAGTTCATTAAGTAGAGAAGCGTTGTGCAGCACTATTTTTGGATATTGATCTCCAATCACAGAAAATCTTCAATTCAAATTTGACAGTTAGCCTCTAGAGAGACATTGTTATATATTTGTCATGTCTTCACTAATTTCGTTTGGCTTGCAGTTTGAACTCTCTGATTAAATGTCCATGTTTTCCACTATTATTGTGCATTTATATAATATATAATATGTGGTTTAGGTTAGTTGGTGAGAGCAAGCTCTCTTAGTCTCTTACATGCAAGTTCCCATCCTCTAAATTAATCAAAGTATTTTTTAATATCGTTTTATGTACTAAAAGAAGTACTTGGGTGTAAGCCAAAGCATCAGTTCTACGCGCTAGACTAATTTGTGAGATTTATTATATATGGTCCAAAAAGTAAAGTTATCGTTAATAGTCGATCAATATCATTTATAGAATAAAACTTGTGTATAGTCGTAATGTTAATATCAATTCAAATTTAGTTATCCTACTAGAGACCATGTCAAGATGTAGCGTTGGAAAAAAGAGGCGCCATAATTTTTTAGGACTACATAGAGGTTATTTATGTGGCCGCAAGTGTGTAATATTGAGTATTGCTAAAGCATAACATTTCTATACCTTTTGTAACAATTTTTATTTAGGAAAACTATTTTGTAACAATTTTTATTTAGGAAAACTAATGAAAATGACTTGAAAACTTTGAGTTTTAACGATAAGGACAAAATAAAGGATAAAATGAATAGTACAGGTTTAACTTTTTAGTGTAAAAATGTGGGTTTTTGTTAAAGTGAATAGTAAGGCGGATATTTTGTTAAAGTGAATAATAAGGGGTAGTATACATACATGTTTTTTTTTTTTTTTTTTTTTTTTTTTTGGGGGGGGAGGGGGGCAGTTAATTTTCAACATGATATTTATATGTTTTCCTCACATGTAATAAAAACAAATATTTTTTAAAATTGAACATTATGTTGTGCACATACGAAAATTTTACAACTTTTCGAGTTTGGAGGTTTATTAAATATTTATGGCTTTGCATTGGAGTTATACATTCGAATATATAAATTATAGGGTGACATTGAAACGGAATGCTGGATGTTAACTACCTAACGCCCTCCTTTTCTACTCTTATCCAAATTCTTGAATATATAAATATGAATGAAAATTGGCAACATACAAATTTGAGGATGCGCAAACTAAAAACTAGATGAGGATATTTTTGCCATTGTAAGGGTGACAAGATAACGAAATAACTAACATTGGGATTTAGTTGCGTTTATATTAGTTTCTTGTGCGACATGTCATTAAATGGGTATCTAATCCAAAATACTAATTGATTGATACCCTTAATTAGTATTTAAAATGAAAAAATGATAATTTAATCTCAAACCTCCCTTGAATTCTTTTATTCTGTAACTAAACAAATCAACACATTACTTTACATATGCACTGCATCGCATGATCATGCCTTGTACGTACAAACTTATTAATGCACTTCTTTTCGGAGTACAGGAAAAGGACTACATAATCCAACAAACCAAATGCAGAAAGAAAATTTATAATTGATAGAAATACAGATAAACAGTGTCTGCTGTCTACATAATTTCTCCAGTATTACAATACGTGCGCGGACAATTAATTTGCATGTAGCAGGCTGCAGCTCGTCAATCCATTTGAGTTAGGCCCTGGGGACTCTAGTTAATCTTACCACCAGACCCGTCAGATAGGCCTGGCCTACTTTTAAGGATAGGAACTTCCTGTGTAATACATAATTAATTAATTAGAACATTATTTCAACAGCACACAGAGAGAGAGAGAGAGAGAGAGAGAGAGAGAGAGAGAGAGAGAACCGTACCGAACTCACCGGGTCTGTTTCAACAGGAGGAGTAGGAGCAGCTTCTGGATTTACGGGTGGATCATTGGAAACTGGCGTATCTGCAACGGGAGTTTCTGTAGTTTTACCTGGGCACTCTGCAACTCGTTCTATCTTCTCCGCACCGAAACACTTGAAAGGAGCTCTTATTGTTGCTTCAAGGAATGAACTACGAGGCTTGGGCTTGTAATAAGCATCGAATACAACTACTTCCACATCATCAGTAGTAGTGCTCATCATCTCCTCCTGTGTTGACACTATCGTCGATGATTTTTCCAGTTTTGTGTTTATGATCTCTTCCATGATTTACTTTAGTTTCTTCTTCCCTCCCCTCCCATTAAATAGATCGTTCATGCATGGACTTTGTCAGTTCCTTCACAATCAATTAATCTGTGGTTCTCATTGACCCAAAACAATTTATCCAATAAATAATTAGGTTTCATACGATACAATGTGATAAATAATTCGTTAGCAATAATTAAGTATTAAACTCGCAATTTGTAAGAGTTGAATCCGATTCAGCCCTATTGATTTAAACTTACAAGAGGCAGTCCTACTGATTTAAATTATTGTTTTCTAACATCATTACATTGTCCTACTTTTTTTGAAAAATTATCTTAAGGATGGACCATTTTGATAAATTTGGCATAGGACCTCTGAAATCTCAGAGACCGTCCTGGGCGTAAAATATGTCGTTTTGAATGAGAATGACACGAGAAACAATACTAAACAACTTTGCTTGTGATATAGGGGCAATTTTGGGTTTACCATCTCATACAACACGTAGGGTGCGTTTGTTGCAACAGACTGGACTAGCTTTAGGGACTAAGTTGGAATGGCTTGGCTTGGACTAAGCAAGATAGTGAAGTGTTTAGTGCAGTGCCGGACTAAATTGACAGATTAAATATTTTGCTATTTTTTATTCACTTTTACAATTTTTTTATTTCATTTTTTTATTTCATTTTTTTATTTTATCTCTTTGCATTCACAAAAGCTATTCTCTGCTCTTCTTCACTGATATTATCCTTTTCTTTTCTCTGCTTCCAAAAATCCCAACCACCGTCTCCAATCTCTTCAATGGAATCCAATCATCTAGTGCAATTCAGTTGCAAAAGCCCCAATCTCTTCAAGATGTGTTAGTAATTTGTTTGTAGATGTTCTGCAGGATAACTATGGTCAATTTCGAGACAAAGTTCAGATAAGGATATAAAGAAGACAAGGAATAGATGTTGACAGAGCACAGCTAATCATCATTTTGAAGTGATCAATTCAATTACAAATGCCCCAATCTCTTCAAGCTGAACATCTTCTTGACTTGTTGGACTGCGATTTATGTTTGTTCATATTTTAGATTTCGATTTAGGGATCTAGGGTTTTTTCTCAATATATTGGAAATCGACGGGCAAGAAAATTTCCAGCACGAGGCGTTGGCGAGGTGTTGGAGTTGGTGACGAGGTTGATTTGGGAGACGGGGCGCGCAGTAGCTGATGATGCAGAAGACAGGATTATAGGGGGTCTTAGCAATCCCATGCTGGAGCACGAGATTCGTAGTGATACGTTAGTGAAGGCCGTAGTTTGAGCGAGTCTCGGTTAGTCTCATTTACTTTAATCCCAACCTGCGCCAAACATGGGACTGTAGTCCCACTCAAGCCAATCGCACTTAATAACATCAAACAAACGCACCCGTAAAGTTTTAGGAATACTTTCAGTGCTTTGTTAATTGTTCATGTTATTTCCTATTTGAACGTTGTGTCCTTCTACAGTTTGAATTTATGTTTAGGACGCATAATATTTAAACCTCTTAGGTGTTGGAATTGTTATCTTTCAACAATTATTCAATAAACGTGAGTTTTTTTTTTTTTCTTTATTTTCCTAGTGGACTCTAGGGCTTGCTAGTGGATTCTAGATGGAATTTCTTTCTATTTTCTCATATATCCTGCTGTGTCAGTCACTTTCTCCTTATAAATGAAGAGGAATACTACTAAATCTTAATATTATTGGCAAATAATCAACATGCCTATCATGTCACGTGGCACTCTATGTTCGATTTCCTCTCCATATGAATTAAAGTAATTTAAAATTTTGTCTTTTTAAAATAAAACAAATACGTTAAAAAAAATAACAAATCTATAATTTAGTTGATTAAGAACATTCATTTTTAAACTCAAAGTCTTGAGTTAAGTTCCATGTCCCACTATAACTTAGAATAAATGGATAAAGAGCCCTCATAGATAAATAAAAGATTAAAAAACAAATTGTGTGTTTGGTCTTTCTGTGGGAACGGCCTTCACAAACAATGAGGGGGGTAGGAGGGTTCATGTTTTATTCTAGTTAGACTCTGGAATTTACTAGTGCAGATGCTTCATTTTTTTTATCCATTCAAAGCAAAAGTATGACCAGTGGGAAGTGGGAACTCAAATCGGGCTAACATATGTATGTAACGACTCCTACTTAACAGCTATGTCAACATACTCTATCAAAGAATATATATGAATGTCGGATGAATTGTATTCAACTCATTGTCACCACCTAATCTCATATTTTATTTTCTCTAATCTATCATCGCAGCTAATTAGATCACGATAACTCTATTAATTAATGTGTTTTTAACAAATTGACATATTCTACGCGGAACAAGTTGCTGCTAATGGTAAAATACGCGCACACATGCAATGTGACATCCCGTCCCGGAAATATCGAAACGCACGTGTGAATTGTCAACTTTACCCCTAGTTCGTTTCTTTGACATTATTGGTTGTTTTGTGTGTTGTGGCATGTGCTGGGCCACACACACACACATTCACACTCACACTCACTGTCTCTCTCTGCCCTTTCTCTGTCTCTGTCTCTCATCTCCCTCTCCCTTCCCGTTCACCTTAATACGTACAGACACACACACAACTCCTCAAACCTTTGCAGATCGAGGAAACCAAGGGCACTGTTGAACTCATGAAGCTCGTGCGAGTGCAACCATACCATTTTCAGGTGAGAAATACATCGTTTTCACGTCGATTCGACAATGGCAGTTTTGTGTACTGTTCATGCAAACCTTAATCTAGCATGTTTTTGGAATTTTGAAGCTCGTAGGTGTCTTAGTGAGGTCCCAAGGAGCCTCGGAGTGCTTCGTTGGACGAATTTGGACGTCGGGATCGTCCTGTTCGAAGTTGGCCGGTTTTGGATAGTTTGCACAGGTATGATCCCGTGAGTTTTAGCCCTCAAAACTTGTATGGATGTGTTCTACTAGTCTAGGGCTTCATTTTGGTTCAAAAATCACGAAAAACGGCTGAGAAACGAGTGAGAAAACTTGAGTTGCAGGTTTCCCAGTTTTCCGGCGCCGGCGACAGCACCGGAGATTGAACGGAGAAGGTGACGGAATATTCCGTCAGAGTTGATGGAATATTCCTGACGCCGTTGACGGAATCCGTTAGAAATAACGGAATATTCCTCACGACGTCAGTTGACGCCGTCCGTGTGCACCGCACGTGCCTGCGCATGGCCGGCGCGTGGGGGCGCGTGCGGCGGAGGAAAATTTTTCTAAAAATATGGTTGTGATCTTGAGGTTGTCTAGAGCACGTTAGTATATTCATTTGTCCATTTTGAGCAATGTATGAGAAGTTATTACGAAAGTTAGGTTATGTGCTTTAAAGTTAACGTTTTTATAGTTATTTCGCATATAGGTGACACGTATTCCGAGGACGAGCGTGCGCACTCGAGGCAGGGGGGCTACGACCCTTCCACATACCAGTGAGTGGGCTTTTGTTTTCCGTATATACCTATATACAATTATTTTCCCAGAAATTGAGTAAAAAGGGTTATTTGTCTTATGCCATGCATGTTATTTTTTATCGTTTATGCATCATTGCATGCATTAGTAGTGGCATACAGATACATATACATATTGGGTGATGTGGACGCACAGGTAAGTGCCAGGTAAGTGGTAGTCATATTTACATTCAGCAGTAGTTTGAGATGCTTAGAGAGCTCATAACCTGCACCCCCGGTGTTAGTGCTCCCGCCCAGAGTAGGGCACAGTCCTTAACGTGATGTTCACCTCCCGCACCACACGCTCAGCTTGGATCCAAGTTAGGTGCACAGTCCTGTCGTACAGACCACTTTAGGTGGTTCCGACTCGTAGATGACTCGCGATTATTCGCACAGTCTTCACGTGATCGTAGCACTAGAGCGTATATATATATTACACCCAGGCCTGTCGTACAGACCACTTTAGGTGGTTCCGACTCGTGGGCAGGTTCAGTTATTGAGTTTGAGATTTGAGCTCTATATGCAGCCGTACAGGTCACGTTAGGTGACTCCGGCTGCCAGATGTTATGCTATTGATTTGATTTATACCTGAGCACTTGCATATCATTATGAGGCTTTGACATGGCACATTGTTGAGCAAGATTGGCATACCCTTGAGTATAATTGACATATTTATACATACGTATATATGATTATTTTTCTGGAAAGTATACAGGTTTTACGGCGAGGGGTTAGAATGTATTTTGCTAAATGGTTTTAGAAAAGATTTGTTTTTGCCCACTCACGTTTTTGTTTTGCGCCCCTCCAGGTTCTAGTTGCTTAGCAGGTTCGGTGGTTTCCCAGAGGGTTCTTCCGGCTTTTCTGACAGACACTCACCAGCGTAGGGTCACCTTCGGGTGTACTTGTGTCGCAACTTTTCTTTTGGACTGCTTTAGACCTGTTCTGAATTTGTATTTCACTTATGCTAGCACTCGTTTTGTACCTTGTATGCTAGTTTTTAATTTATTTGTACTTTTACATTACTACTTTATTAGCTTCCGCACGTGCACATGGCTACATCACCTTCGTGTGACGGCCAGCACGCTCCGATCTCAGTCGGGGTGTGTCATGCAAAGATAGAGAGACTCGATCGCAAAATTAGAGGGGTAAATTTAGAGACTATCGTTAGGCCAAATTCAGTGCTTTGAGAGGATGTACGTAGGAACATTAAAGCATTTGTTAAAGAGTAATGTTAAGAAGATTATAAGAAGTTTGATCTTAATTAAGTCGATCTTCTATTATTGGCTCTAATATGGATCGTTCCATGAGTCGTGATCTATTTTCCAAAACTATATATATATATATATATAAAGCTGCACAGCTTTCTCTTTCTTTTTCTCAATGGCTCCAACTAGACCTATAAACATGTTGGATTTATTAGGTTTATTATTATTTTTAAAGTGTGACAACTAGTGGTAAGCCACGGTTATCTACCCCTTCTAAGGGCCTAGAAGACTCGCAGAGACATTTCAGCTTTCTCAAGGCCACAGTTAAGCAGACTCACTAGCTTGGAGCCTCGAACCCGGGACCTCCCTGTTTTTTGTATTTTAAGAGCCGAAATCCACGCCCTTACCACTTGGCCACTTGATGTGGTTGATTAATTTTGATTATTCAATGAACCAAATTCAATAAAAAATAGTGCTATGGAACCAAATTAGTCTAATATTTTTTTTTTTGAACTTTTATCTTGGAACACCCCCCCTTCCCCCGCGATCTTGAAATCCTGGATCCACCACTGCTTACAAGTTACAATTGGCAATAGTTGTATGATAAAACCTTGTAATCAAGTTACAACCCAACACTAATCAAAACCATAGTAACTATCAGCCTACCATCTATAGTAGTACAGATCAAGGGATCTTAACTACAATTTTTGAGTTCAGGTACAAAATATTCATCTCGTCTTGAAAATTTATCCAGATGGGCAAGTAAATGTTAAAAAACTACTCAATTAATTGAAAAACTTACCAATTTCATTTGAATTCAAATGAAGCAAAGAACAAGCCAATACAAGACAAAAGAAACCAAGCCAAGCTGCCAAGAAAACAAACTAAGCTGCAAAGAAACCGAAACACAGACTCCCAAGGTTTTAAACTTTCAATTGATACTGATAGCAGGCAAAACAGGGAACAGGACAGCCAGCTGCCTCTCAAAAGCACCAGAAACAGGAAGATATTGAGTAACAGAGCTTCACAAGAGAGAGAGGTTGAAAAGGTGAGTGACCTTTGCCAAATAACGAAGTGGAGGAAGAGTTGATAGAGACTAGAGAGCAAAACAAGAGTGTGAGACGAAGAGTCAGCGAGGTTGGTTTTATTTTTTTTTTGTGAAGTCTTCATTGAAATTACGCAAGACACCCCTAATAATGGGTGCTGACATGTTTCGTGGTTTGATCCAAAGTGACTCGTTATGTAACAAGTTTACTAGGTAACAACCCGACCAGTTAAACATTCACCTAAATACTAATTTTAACGGGTGAGTCAGGTCGGGTTAAGGGGTTGAGTATAAAATGACATGTCTAGCCCCAACAACTATATATAGCCAACAACTATTTCTGCCACCACTTTCTCCCTCCACGTTGAAAACATTAAGTTCTTGAATACATACTCCCGCTAATCCAGCCAAAATCCAACGAAGCTCCAATGAAGACAACCCTATTCACTTCATCTCGCCCTCATATACAACATGACATTGAGTATATAATTAACCTTGAAAGGCCCGGTACAAGGTGAATTGAGCCTTTACAATTTTTTCAAGTCTGATGGTATTTTTGCCTTTTTCGACCAACTTCAGACACCCTTAGATGGAAGCTTGGATGCATTATCTTTCTCTCTCCAAGATCTTCAACACCCCCTTCTTAGATGAGTTTAATATATAGTTTTCAAAATGAAAGTGCTATAAGAGTTAAGAGAGGGAAGGTAGTAGTTTCCGGTGTAAAAAGATTGGTTGCAGAGTAAAAAAACGTGCATTTTTATTGAAGAAAGTTGAGGTTCCATCATAAAAGCAATTGCCAATATAGGGAGTAACTCAACTTACTTATAAGCTCATTCACAGTCTTTCTTTCCATCAATATGAGATATCAAGGAAAACGTTTTCTAATTGATTAGTGATGTGTAATAGCTTGAGATTGATGTTTTAAGATATTTGGCTTTGGTGGTTCAAAAATAGAATATGGAGGAGGATTGCTTGAGGTGATGTAAAGGCTTATTTTTGGCAACTTGAGAACGACACGCTCGCTGGTTCCAGAATAGTTATGCTAGAGCTATGGATTCAAGGGTCTTTTGCTCTTCAAGCTCCACAAAATGTATCTTTTTGAATTGCCATTACGCCTATATTGGTGATAGGTGCTAATAAAAAATAGCACTCTGCCCTAAAATTTCATGCAACTGGCTTTTGGAGGGGCTTATATTTTTGGCAATGTTCATCCTTTCTTTCTCCCATTTTTCTCCTTATGAGCATGCATGAGTAATATTCTATGCTGGAAACATTAAATGCTCTATAGCTTTCTTTCAAATTTAAGTTTGCATGGTTTGTTTGTTGGGATTCGAACATATCATTGAGATAAATTTAATTTGAATACTTAAATACACAACAGAAAATAATAAATAACATACAATATGTTATCTCAATTATATATCGGATGGTTATAATCAATACAACAATAAAGAAAGATGAAAAGAATTACTTATAAAATTCCTTCGTCATACATAAGATTTTAAAAGACGCAAGGAGCAGTCGGCTGGGGCCTAGCGCCTAGGTAAATTTAAGTAAAATTATTGTATATATTGCAAATAAGTGCCTATTGATATTTCAAAAAAAAAAGAAAAAAAAAAGAAGCTATACCTATATGGATAAGATAATAAAAGAATGATGAAATTAAAAAATAGAAGTAGAAGAATACAATAAAGTACATGTATCCAACAAGTCCAAAATTTAAAAACATACATGTACCCAACAAGTTCACAATTTGAAAACACATAAAATGCAAAATAGGAGGAATAAGAAAATATAATAATATAGGATACTTACAAAGTTGCAAAGCTAGGCATCACTGTATTCTTGTCCATATCCCTCCAAGACTATCTCCGTGTTGGACTCAAATTCAACTTCTTCATCATCTTTTTCTTCTTCTTTCATGTCCTCATTTGATACAAAATCTTCTTCATGAAGTTCTCTTACTTCAACATTTCTAGAACTCCTCCTAGGCTCTAGGGAACTACCCACCTTTGATGTCTCTCCATCCATTCCCAAACCAAACTCAAGTTCTTCATCACCACCATCCACAATCCATCCTTGCACCATACTAGTTATCATGCAAGTAGTATGTCCACTTTCGTCTCCTTCTCTCTTTTCTTCTTGTTCATGATCCTTGCATTGAATTAGACATAGACTAAATTATTTAACCTTATTGCATCTAGTCTATTCATTTTCTTTGTATGTATCCCTTAAAGTGTGCTCAAATTTCTCTCACAACTTGATGAGCTTGTAATCAATGAGAGAATCTTTATAGTTATCTTTTGCAAATTAGGTACACCATTTTTCATAATTATATCACCATGCAACTAAGGAAGAAAAAAAGCACACAATTAGTAAAGAAAAATAAGTAGTAAAGCTAAATTTAATAATGAATATTCATATCCGGATTATAGTTGTGATCATTCTCAACGCATCCAATCTTATGCAAATGTCTTCCAAAGCTACTTTCTTTGCCTCTATACTTATGCATCTCAACATTTATCACTTGGTTTTGGACCTCATAGTTATCAGGGAAGAACTTCTCAACACAAGCAAAAATCCCATCCATGACATTGGATCATGTTGTATGCTTTGATCTTTAAAGAAGTAATAAGGGTTCAAGAGGTGGCCCGCCAAATCTAATGGACTATCAAGCCGCTTACTAATTTTTTTCATCAATAAGAATTGGTTGATAGTTGGCCTCATTGTTCTTGAATGCCTCTTTAATCTCCCTATTTACTTTTTGTAGCTCTCCATACAATAACCTCATTGATGACTTTTTATCCCCATCCAAAATTCGAAGTACCTTAAATAAAGGTTCACACACTTTGAAGCAAAATTAGACCCCATTCCAAAAATGTGCACTCACATCATATGTTGTTTTCCCTTTTGTACTCTTGGAATGTTTGCATTGTTCCTATTCATCACCATCAACCATAATCTTCAAGTCTTTTTTCTTATCACTTAAGCTTTGCATTGTGAGGAAAAAAGTTGCAAATCTAATGACTCCAGGCCTCACTATGTCTCTTTTCTTCGTATGCTTTCTCATCAATGCCAAAATTTTATGATGTGCATAAATAAAGATAGTGAAAGTCTTTACTTTGTCAATAACTCCTTTGAACTTAGGGAGATTACCAATCCTTTGAAGCATGAGATTCAAAGTGTGAGTGGCACATGATGTCCAAAATATGTTTGGCCTCTTTTTCTTCATCACGTTGCCCATCGCCATATTGTTAGAGCATTATCGGTCACTGCTTGAACTACATTTTCAAGCCCAATTTTCAACACACTTGTCAACATATTCAAAGATCTATTCCCCGGTGTGTGCTTCACTAGAGCATTCCTCAGAACAAACAAATATGGTGTGCCTTCCTTGCAATTGACATACAAATTTATTATGCTTCTTTTTTTTGGGTCACTCCAAGCATTGGTTATGATTGAGCAACCATTCAAAGTGCACTCTTCTTCATGATTCTTGAAAATGTAAGTACATAAGGGAAATTATGTTAATACTTATAAAATATCCAACAATAAAGTAATAACCTAAAGAAATACTAAGCACATGAGATAAGGAAGTTTACACCTATTTTTCTAGTTGTTGAAGTGCTTTGGAATGAAGTTTTCTTAAAAGAAATCAATACTACAAGCAATGTATTAGAGCTTAAAACATAAATACAATTGCAAATGTACTGAACTACAAAAGGAACTTAGAAAAGGTAGGCTACAAAACTTTAAAGTCTTTTTGTGCTATGAGTTGAGTGTCCTTGTGTTTTATCTTTCTGCTACCTTATATAGAACAAATTTATCCTTCATGGCTCGTTTATGTAACCGTAATCAAAATAAGAGGAATTGGATTGAGGAGGAATTGGAATGAAGAGGAGTCAGAATTGGATTCCTATTGAAGCTATTTACTTAAACGTTTAGGAATCAGAATAGGAATTCAACTGACTTCATATAAGTTGTTTATTAGTTCAACTGAATTGGAATAAGAATCAATATGATTACTAAAATGCCCTTATTTTTTTGTTTTATTTTATTCTATATTTATTTTTAAAAACGTTTTAATTAATTATTTTTATTTATTTAGTTAAAGTAGAGTTAAATGTCAATTACTATGTATAAATTAAATTCTAATACATACATATATATATATACACACACAAAAGCCTAAAACCCAACCACGTTCATCTTCCCACCAGCAAGAATAAACCTAGAAAACAATCAAAGCCGTCAAGACCAGACAAGTATCGACATCGCTAAGGTCGCGATCGTAATCGTCAAAGCAACATCGTACGAGGATGAGCCAACGAGCGAGAAGCACGTCCGCGAAATACCGGCGTTAACGTCATCGTCTCGGGGCTACATCCACGCTTTCTGTCGTCAGTGTCGAAGCGTCTGCCGTTTGGTCCATCGCCTCCTGAACTAAGGTGATCTGGTGTTCATGAATGAGATCTCATATGTGACCCACAAGGTCTCTTTACCTTTCGGATTTCATGAAGGCGCAGTCGAGATCGTTGAAGGGCAGATTGATGGGAGGTCATGATAGGAAGAGCAAATGTATTCTTGATTCCCTCACCATCCGGGAATTCAATTACCTCATACATAGAGGGAGTCCAATTCCTCCAACATCAGGAATTGAATTCCATTTTTCTTGTGGGTCCCACAAACTCTTGATTCCTCCCAATGTCAGTAAACACAAGAATGAGCCGTAATCGGAATTGGATTCCTTGTTATCATTCCGATTATGGGTTGATAAACACGTCCTCAGTATAATCTTTTTACTCTCGAAGTAATTCTCTTTGCTCCAAGTTATTTATCCGACTACTGACAAACACTACTTTATCATAAACTTTTCAAAGCTCATTTTTAGTTTTATCTGAGCATGTTTCCTTCCTTTTCATTTTTTACCTAGGTAGGTTAAATCAAGACCTGGTTGCCACAAAGAGGAAAACACTGTCAGGAATAGATAGAGCCTAATAATTCCAATGTGCATAAATATTGCGACACAATACAAAAGTGTACAACAACTCAGAATCCAGAGGAAAATAAAAAAATAATAGTAATGTCGTAATCAAATAAAATTGTGTTGTAATACGACAGCTTGGCTTCACTTCACTTCCTTGATGATCAAATAAAACTATGTGTTGGACCGAATCTGAAGTGGCTAATTATGTGGGCCCCCACGTACTCAAGCCCAGGATTTGAATGGGAAACGGGGTTGCCCTGCCCACGGTCACGTCCCTTTCCACGATACGAGCGCGAAGCCGTTTTGAGTCTGCCACCGGGCACCGGTCAGCACTGTTCGGGCAGCTCTCCCTCTCCCTGCTTTTTGCACTCTCACTCCACACTCTCTCTCACTCATCGCTCTCTGTGTTTGCGCACGCCTCACTCAAAAAAGCGAAATTAGAAAAATAAAAATAAAAATAAAAAATAAAGAGAGAGAGAGAGAGAGAGAGAGAGAGAGAGAACTATTAAGAAATAAGAATCCCACACAAATGCTGAGAGGAGAGGGAGAGGGAGAGGGAGAGCGAGCAAAAGGGGAAGTTCCGCGAAAAGGGTAGCAGAGAAAGCGAATGGAATGGTTGCAAATCTGTGATTTTTTTTTTAATTGGTTGGTTGTTTTTTGTTGGTGAGATCTTAGGGTTTTGATCTTGGTAGAGTGGGTGATTTTTGTGATTTGGGGAAGTGGGTAATGGTGGGTTTGTTGTTAGGTTGAGATTTGTGAGCTGGGATTTGGTAATCTGAGTGAGTTGGGGTGGGTTTGGGGGGTTTCTGGGATGGTGTGTTTGGGGGTGAGATACCATTTGGATCTGAGACTCGTAAAAAGCAAGTGAGAGAAATGGAGAGAAAGGTTGGGAATTCAGTTTGTCTCTGGTTGATCTTGGTAGCTCATCCACTATGGATGACAATGGTGCTTGCTAATATGGAAGGTCTGTACTTGTTTGCTTTCTTCAGCTAGCTTTACTTTTGCTGATTTTCCTTTTTCTCATTCTTTTTCCTTTATAATTTGTTATCTTTTTAGTACAAAAAAATTTAATAAATTTATTTATTTTCTTGAGATTATGAATATCTGGACATAGATTGCTGTAAAATTTATGGGGTGGTAGAATTTGTTATGCTCATTTAAACTTAGTCGCATACCTTGTACTGGGACTTGAAAGCCATTTATGAATCTTGAATACTAGAGTGTTTTCTTAAGCTTTCAATTTGCTTTGAGAACTATTAAATGTAATGAAGTGGAAGTTGAACTTTAATGTGATAAAGCGTTGAAGAATCGTACTATTTTACGGCTTGTATTGGTGTTTCGGTTGCTACAATTGATATTAAGTGCCATTATTTGATTTCCCAGTTATGGCCTTTTGATGTGTGATTTCTGTGTAAAACCTCTATCTATTTTGTAAGTCTTATGAGTCAACAAGACTTTGAGGGTAGTAGTTGCCTTCCGTAGTTAATGAAGTGTTGTACCCACAGAACTTTATGAATGTAAACCTGAATTCAATCATATGTTTCTGCTTGTGATCCATTGTGAGGCTTGAGTTTTGCTTTGTACATCAAGTCCCACAAATTCCACAAATTTGTATCTCTATGGATTATATGTTTTTTCTGCATGATGGTTTTATATTTCGTTCCGGATATTCTAGAATAGCGTGCTCTTCAAAATTCAAACTTTATGGTCTGATAGGTTACGACTTTCCAGTGTGTTTATGGCTTGTGGTGCGCAACTAATTGCTTTTCTTGTTTATACAAACAGGTGATGCCTTGCATAATCTAAGAACCAACTTGGAGGACCCCAACAATGTCCTGCAAAGTTGGGATCCTACTCTTGTGAACCCTTGTACGTGGATTCATGTTACATGCAACAATGAAAATAGCGTCATAAGAGTGTATGTTTTCTCACTCCTGACATCTTTAAAGAACATGCTTTTGCATCACTCCCTTTCGGAAGAATACTCTTCATGATTTGTTTTATGTGTAATCTCAGTGATCTTGGAAACGCAGCCTTGTCTGGTCAACTTGTTCCGCAGCTTGGCCTTCTCAAGAATTTACAGTATCTGTAAGTTACTTTGTAGTTTAATTCTGCGCTGTTGCTTTCATTCTTTTCCTAAGTATTGTTTGTCTTATTGTAGTTATACTCATTCCATTTGCTTTAATTCATAGTTATTTGATTGTTATGCATATGAAAGAATGTAGTTATCAGCTTAGCGCCATGGTGGAGCCTAGGCCATGGGCTATCAGGTTGTTGGGGGCACGATATTCTCTCCATTTGGAAGATCTTTCATTGAGCTACTTCACTGGCAATACTAATACATTGAATTAGGGTCATGGTTGTCAGATTGGTTAGCAAACTTGATGTGCAAATACAGTTACGTCAAATAAACGTAAATCAAGCACTATGATGGTGAAGAACTTTGCCTGCTCTTTGAATTTTTTTCTAGTTCAGTTAGATATACTGGTATCTACTTAACGGAAGGACTTAAAGTTATGAGAGTTTGAGAAGTATTAATGGTAAGTAGTAGGCCCTTAAACCTTGACTACGAAGGTTGGTGATGGGTTGGGGCTTACTTTAAAGAAAAAGGTGGCATTGTGTTGGGATAGGTATTCATTTAGATTTTGTTATAAAAGTAAAGGTAAACAAAATGAGGTTTCCCAAGTTGATGAGTACAGTTAAGTTATTGCAAATTATTCTACTCAATCTCGAAAGTATCTTTAAAATGACATGGACCTAGATCTGCTTTCATTATATGGGCAAAATCGATCTACTTTAATAGATCGTATGGATGTAGAAAAGGCTTACGATTGAAAATTAAACATTTTTGCATAGAAGATGTCAAACATATATTGAAAATTCTAGAAAAAAAAAAAGCATTTCGAATAAATTTTTACGAGTTATTTACTTCTATTTTTTCTAAAGTTTTGTCTAAACAGATAAAAATTTGTTTTGAATCTTGAATCTTTAGCACAATCCATATATTCTGATAGGTCCAAAATTTAATTTAATAGATGTATCTATAGGGAAAATTCACTTTGAAGCAACTATTCCCTAGATACACACGTCATAATATACTTTTTATTTATTTCACAGTTGAATCAATTCAACCATATGATGCTTGATAGTTAGACAAACTTATGGAGGACAGCTTGTTGATAATATAAAGCAAGCCTCATGATTGCATACTGCATAGGATAATGTAAATAGCTAATCATTTCAGAGTATAGACATGGGTGGGGGAAGCAAGTGCAATCTTTTTGATCAGCCTGTTCTTGCCCAGTTAGCAGGATAACATATGTGCTTGCATTCATCATTTGCAGAATCACACTTATTGTCCTTATGAGCACTTGTGTTGTCTATTTTAAAGGAGGTTTTTCTATGACTACTAGAACTTGTATATTTTATACCTGGATGAAAGCTAAACCAAACCAGATATTGACATGAACTGCAAAATATACAACCCTTTGTAATCAAGTTGAGACCAGTTTAGATCAACCCAAAATTGTAATCTATTTATTGATTTAGACTTTTGTAGCAAGCTTCTATCAGAAACTTTGAAGGTTCTTTGTCACAGTTCTGGTAGCTCGTCATTTCTGACCAATGAGATGTGGCTCCATGTAGAGATCTTTCCCTTATTGGTAGTCAAATTTTATTTAGTTCACAGTATCTAAGTCCCGTAATGTTCTCAAATTTGTCATCTAACATGCATTCAGTGTTTGCGAACTTGTTAACTGGTGTTTTGTTTTTGGTTGCTTCTCATCCAGATCAAAAATATTGTTTATCAGGAGCTGTGTTGTATGATATTAGACTAGTTTCAGTGATAGCTTAGTTGTTACAGTGGATAAAATTTGCATGCTATTATTTATGTACAACTTTATATTTGATTTTGGGATTATCTTCTGCCCTTCTTTGGGATGTTCGTTGCAGCTGATCCTTGGGGGAAAGCCATATTGTAATAACATCTTTGTATGCCCAGACCTAGACCTGAAGGAAATGTTGGGTTCTTTTGGCATATTATCTGGAAATAACTTATTAATACTATCTAACATTGTTATTTTTTCTTGGCATACACGCTTTAAGACCACAATCTAGATTTTTCATATCATTTGTTTGCCTGAACCATCTGATGGTATTGCACAGTTTTCCTGAACTATCTTTTAAACTTAATCTTTTTCTTTCCTTTATGATAGGGAACTCTACAGTAATAACATAAGTGGACCAATTCCTAGGGAACTGGGGAACCTAACCACCTTGGTGAGCTTGGATCTTTATTTGAATAGTTTTTCAGGTCCAATCCCAGACACCTTGGGCAAGCTGTCAAAACTACGATTCCTGTGGGTATACTTATCTTTTACCTTATTTCTTTAATGCCCATATTGTAGACATAAGTACATGTCATGCGTGTTTGGCTTGTATTCTGAAGCCTCATGACCTAACAAAGATTCAAAGAAATATTTATTTGCATGGAAAAATACAATTATATTTTGTAAATATTTATTGCCATATTATTTCATCTTGGTAAATGGAAGAAAGAAAAATAATATATGCATGATACTTTGAAATGAGCTGCTTCGCATTTAAGATTCTAAATTTGGATTTGAAAAGGTACATTCAGTGATAAAATAACAAATCCATGCGCTTCATTTGTAGAAGAGGCAAACTAAAGGTTTAAGGTTCCGTGAGCATAGAAAATCCCTGGGATGTTGATTGTATAAACGAGCCTAAGTTCAATCTTTGTGGGCCTTCACGAACACAAACATATATCAAATCAGGTGGTGTTATAAAATCATCATAATTATATTATACAAACAAGTGTACAAACATTTCAGTCCAAACATATACAAACATGGTGAATTTCTTATCCACTATTTTGTAATTCTTGTTTTTTTTAATAAAGTGTTATCGTTTCATCTAAAAAAACAAACATATATAAAATGTTGTGCTTGTGCTGTTCTGTTAGACTAGCATAAATTATTTATTTTGTTGTCTATTATTGATTCAAATGTGGAATATTCGTTGATTGATTGTAGATCTTACCATGTATTTTCTTGAAATCCTTTGTGCAAGGATAGGCGGCTTAACAACAACAGCTTGGCGGGTCCGATTCCCATGTCATTGACTAATATCTCTTCACTTCAAGTACTGTGAGTGCCAATCTGATCCCAGTCTCTCGCACACATCACATCTCATGTTTAGTATTGTTCGTTGCAAGATTCTATGGTCTGATGTTGATTTCAAAATGCAGGGATCTATCAAATAATCGTCTCTCAGGCGTAGTTCCAGACAATGGCTCCTTTTCTTTGTTCACTCCCATAAGGTTTCTTGTTAATGTACAAACTTTTCTTGCATTTACTGACTCTATTGTTAACGATTTCTGAATGACTGTTCTCTCCCATTTGCAGTTTTGCTAACAACATGAATCTATGTGGCCCAGTAACTGGTCGCCCCTGCCCAGGATCTCCTCCATTTTCACCTCCCCCACCATTTGTCCCACCACCGCCAATTTCAATACCAGGTAATTTTTCCTTTTGTTCACTATTAGATTTCAATGCAGTATATGTAGCAAGCACTTACAATGAAATCATAATAATGGATAGCGCCATTAGCCTTGCTCAGGAAAATAAACCCTACAAGAGCTAAGACCAGGAAACCCATGTTGTTATGGTTCCCCATTTTCAGATGTTTGTCTGAAACCTAACTATCCACCCTGTGTCCTTCAGGTTGCCCTTGAGATGTTTTGCAAGTTGGATCTCCTCTCGACTGCAATTTATAGAGTAAACTTCGTACCAAGTTGCTTATTTGATTAGTTAATACGACTCCCTCCCACGATTGAACATTTTAATTTGTACGCACCTAACAAATAAAAAAACCACTAACACATGAAAAACGAAGTGTACAAGGCAAGTAAAACATAGGTGCTTATTCTAATGCAACTGTGCTTTGCTGGTAACAACGTTAGGCCCTAATACTTGAATAACAAGACTAACATTGGTCCAGTAATAGTTTTGAATCTTTCTCCCTCCCCTTTCCTTTTTTTTTCTTTTTCCCATTCCTGGGTATAGTACTGTTTGAATCCTTGTAATATAACTTTTATACTTTTCTTCAATTAAGTACTGCTACTGTATGGATTTAACAAATTTTATGTATGAAGTGTTAAGAGTATGAATCTCATTGCATTGAAGAAAGAAGGGACATTGTATATGCTTATAAGTAGCTGAGCTACTCCCAATGTTACCAATTGGCTTTATGGTTGGAACCCACATTTTCTTCATGGTATAAGAACAATTTGTTTTACGTACATGTGAAATTCAATGGTCACACGTACTCCACATCACTCCATTTGTGTTGTCCACCCGTTCAGCTTGAAAATTCGCCGCGGGTGAGGAGGGCGTGTTGAGAGTATATGAATCCACCTTGGGAAAGAATGAACCTTGAATGTGTTTATAAATAGTTGGACAACTTCTTATATCCTCAATTAGCTATATGGTGAAACTCCTACTTTCTTTAGAAGTTAATTCATATTAGTCTAAACTAATTAAGAATTTTTAGCCTCTCGAGTATAAACTTTATGTATGACCTGGAAATTAGTATCATCTGATTTAATTAATTGAACAACTTGAATAACGACCTGCTAATCCCTGGCTTGGATCGTAACTTTGTAAGGTAGTCTGCATATATATTCTTTTGCCATGAAATCACGTGCCTCTTGATGAAGATCAAATAGGCAGTTGACCTGCTCATGGCTTGAGGGTTGAGTCCAAAAATGCACTCTCCTCACATTACCTGCTCCATTTGCGTATTACATTATACTTAATGACATTCACGATTTAGCTCAGCCAATTTTCTTTAACAAAAGGTATTTTTCTATAAGCAGGCTTTATATTACTAAAATTAGACGACTATATTTTCGTCAAAAAATAATATATACCAGGTCAACCACCCACAATCCAGAAAAACAGCCATTTGGCCCGTTGTTACTGTTATTAAACCTAAAACAACTTATTTCTACACTTCTACTCAAGTCAAAAGGACTATATAGCTCTTAGATGATCATATATAGTATTATTTGTTCCGGACAGCTGCGCCACAATTTTATTTGTTAAAATTGCTTGGTCACTCGTACTACCCCTTTACTGTTTTCAAAAGCTGAGAAAGTCAATCTATATACTAAAATCCAAATATTCTAAAGCATTGTTCATAAGCACGGTGCACTTCTGAAAATGAATTTGGATCGTCTATTTTTTTGGCATTTTACACGTAAACAATCCGTCCATTTCATTTTTTTGTCTCCTCTCTCTCTCTCTCTCTCTCTCTAGAGCTGCACAAGTCCAACCCCCCCCCCCCCCCCAACATTATGGAGATGACAGTGGACTTTTACCAACAAAACACGAAAATGCTCTCATTACATTGGCAAGGTCCACGTACATCCATTCCACACGCAGTTCAACCTCAAGAAGACATGAGCTGCTGACGACGACTTCTCCAAGCTCATGCACGTGGTAAGGAGAAAAGTCAAAGGTATTAAAGGTAAGATTAATCACCAAATCCTATCGTTAAAACTCTCATCATTCAATACCAACTCAATCAAGTAAGAAATCACCATCAAATCCAATCAAGGATTTCACGAGATAATTCCAAGATATTATTAATTAAATAATATCTTCGAGATAATTTATCAAGGATTTCATGAGATAATTCCAACAGATGACACAACTTGGCTAACTGACCGTCGACACATGTGGTCGACTATCTCGCTATGAGTACCCCATTCTCCACCAATTTCGTGTAAGCTTTTGATATGCAATTAAGCCCTAAACTCACACTTTAAAAAAAAAAAACTGACTTAGGTATCACATACCTAGTTAGCCAAACTCTCCTCCCCTCACCTCAATAGGCACGTGGCTTTGGTCATTGATCAAAGGTATTTACTTGATTTGTTGATAAAAATTCGTCAAGACTAAAAACAGTAAAAATTCATCAAGACTGAAGACGGCAGGTTTTTTCTACCACAATTACCTCTTATACACTCAGTTTTGGAATTATTACATTGGTGAAGCCTGATGTGGCCACCAAGGAAAATGTAAATAGAAGTGTTATTTTGGTCATGCTTCAAGTCCTCACTTTCATTATATGCACAAAAACAATTGACAACAATACAAGAGATACTCTTATCATCAATCCATCATGTCGCAAATTTTTAATAGACAGATGGTGTACTTTTTGAACACATAATAAACATGTTTGATGATTAAATAGGGTTGTAGTAGATAGAACAAAATTATTTCCTATTTTGTCCTTATTGTAGATAGAATTGTAAGTAGATTTTCACATGTATGTAAATAGTATTGACTATCGTATATATATTCATAATTTTTTACATGTTTTGTACGGTTTTAAAACCCACAGCATCGTTCTGGACCACTTTCGCTAATACTATCTATATACATAGTACTGTCCTTTTCTACCTTAATCTTCTATATTCTTTATTTTATTACAATTCCACGTTGTATGATGATGAAAACTGCTCATGTTTAAGGAATCCGACCGGGAAATGCAAGGTAATCATTTAGTTATTTGGTTAGCAATGAGCGATTTGGATAATCTATTTACTAGTTAAATGTGACAAAATGATTTACCTTTTAGTTTAATTTATTATGTTCTCCTTTTATAAATGAGCTAAAAAGACTAAACATTCATTGGGAAAAAAATTGACATTGTCTGTGCTTTACTATAAATAGTTAGGTTACTTCTAATATTGTCAATTGGTTTTATGGTAGAACTTCAAATTTTTTTCATGGTATCATTGCATGTTGACCTCTATGTGAAATCCAATGAACACATGTATGCACACAAATATGTTCTCCACATGTTAGGCTTGAAAATTTACCACGTGTAGGACGTGTTCAGAATTTGAATATCACATTTGGAAAATAATAAACCTTGCATGTCCCATATTATCAATTCATTTATATATGGTGGAACCTCAACTTACTTCAAAGAGTAGCCTACAAGATAGTCCTTTATAATGGGATTCTGTTGGTACCCTGTATTTAAAAAAATTACTAGTGGAAGTCATTAAATTATACATCATCGCTTTTCACTTTTAGGCTCCGTACTCACGTTTACATGTGTTACAACATGAAATTAATATTTACCACCTAAATCACAAAAAAGTTCAAGGTTACACTAGAATAGTAAAAAATTATCAAATGTTGCATAAATAATGGCTAGGTTATACTTAATAACACCTAATGATGTTACTATAACAAAGTTAGTATTTAAGATGATATTACTGTCAATGTGGACTGTTATACATGGACATAGTCAGGTCAGTAGCTTGACAACATAATCAGTATTATCTACAATGGTGGAGCTAGAAATTTTTCACTAGGTGGGCTAGCTTAAAGATTTAAATCTTTATAAACAAATAAACTTGATATTATATTTTTTACAGTATCAGCTAGCTTAAGAAAATTTTCACAAAATGAGCCAAGAACTTTCGTTATTCAAACAAATTCAAACTTGTACATGTACAAGAAGCGATGAGAAAAAAAATGTCAGAAAAATAGATGGTTTGTAAACTGTATTATATAATTAAACTGAGAGAATTCGAATCAGTGACTAAATATATGGTGGGCTACATTCAAAAATTACATGTAAAATTTTATTTTCTACTGAAAGCTACCTGGGCTACAACCCAAGGTAGCCCTTAATGTGGCTCCGCCGGTGACTATCTAATATAGATTAGTATATCTTTTTAAAATAATCAATGCAGTTCGACGTACCAAACAAAGTGAATTAATTAATACGAAATACAAACCTTGGGACAAACACTATTTTAAAAAATGATTTTTTGAACCTCAGTTTCCATATTGATAGTGCTTTTTTAGTAACTTAAAAAATTAATGGATTCAGAGAGATTTCATAGTGCTTAAACAAATTCAACTTCTTTCTTTTGAAATAGGGTTTTTATCACAAATGATTCCTGAAATTGGCTCATCACATCAAGATGGTCCCTAAAATTGAAAATCGATCAATGTAGTCACTGAAAATGGGTGTCACAAATCAATGTGGTCATTTCATCCAATTGTGTTAAAAATTCTATTATGTGCTGATGTGGCACACAACTGGATCCCACAAATCTAATTAAATATTGCCATGTGAATTAGAAAATATTCAAATAAGTTTTTTTTATAATATATATAATTAAAAACTTAAAAATAAAAAGAAGATGAATGTTCATCATCTTCTTCCCCTCCCAAAAACCTAACCCTGACTCGTACAATGACACAGCCATCAACCCAAGCCCTGTAAGAACACACAATGCAATTGCCATATGCATATAGCCCCACACCCACCCAGCACTGACCACCAAACCCACCACCCTCTCACCACCAATGTCTTCCTCTTGCTCCTCCTCTGCTCCCAACCTCTCCCCGCCATCCAATGAAACCACCACCACCACCACCTCCACCTTCACCCATCTGATCACTCCAAGCCCAACCACATGCCCTCCCCAACCTACATCTCTCATCCCGCGATCGTATCGGCATTGTGGGCTCCAGCCAGTCCAATGGGTCGCACCCCCGTTCTCGGTCCTCGTGCTCTCCAGCACTAATAATCAAAGTGAAACCTTTTCGGTGTCGCTTGACCTAGAGGTGCAGTCGACAAGGTGGTGTGGGGCTG
Source organism: Pyrus communis (assembly GCF_041283825.1). Taxonomy (NCBI): domain Eukaryota; kingdom Viridiplantae; phylum Streptophyta; class Magnoliopsida; order Rosales; family Rosaceae; genus Pyrus; species Pyrus communis. Next base: position 31,697,459 of record NC_142569.1, on the reverse strand, counting down.
TAGTGGTTGCTTGGTGGGAGAGGAAAAAATATAGTGAACAATCTTTTTTTTTTTTTTGGAAAAAATAAAATTTTTTTTTATTATTCAAAGATTTTTTTTTTTATTATTCAAAGATTTTTTTTTTATTCACATAGTAATATTTAATATATTTGTGGGACCTATTTATATGCCACATCAACACTTAATAGAATTTTTAACGGAATTCTAAAGAAATGATCACATTGATTTGCGACACCTATTTTTAGGGATTACATTGATCGATTTTCAATTTTAGGGACCATCTAAATGGGAGGGATCAATTTCAGGGACTATCTATGATAAAAACCCCTTGAAATTTTATGAGAATCCACTCAAGTCTAAGTGGACTCTTTGGGAAACATTTAGGCCATCTCCAACCGAAGGGTCCAAAGGGCCGAAAATAGCCCAAAAACCGTCTCCAACCGAGGCCTAGGCCAGAGGGCTATGGAATCTAAGAGGGCCCTACAGAATCGGAGAGGGCTGGCTAGAAAAATCATTTTTCCTGTCGGTTAATACTTAAAAAGAATTTTGAATCCAACGGATAACTGACGTCAGCTAGCCGTTGCTAGCTGGCGCCAGTTACTGTTAGATTCAAACTTTTTTCTTTTTTTTTTTTTAGGTCTTTTGGGCCTTTTTTTTACCTATAAATACCTAGACCATTCCTCACAAAATTTTCACCATTCCTACACCATTTCAATTGTCATATTTTCCTTCCTCTTTCAAAAATCTATCCTTCAAATTTTTTTAATAATTTTGAAATGGCCTCGTCTGCAATGAAAGGTAGGGCTTGGACCTGAAAAGAAGATGAAGCTCTTTGTAAGGCTTATAGATGGGTGTCGGAAGATAGTGTGAGAGGGAATTGTCAAACAAATGACGGTATTTGGATTCGTGTGTCCAAAAAATACTTAGAGTTCTATGAAAGCACCACTTCAGTGAATATTCGAAACCACGAGAGTTGTTCTTCAAGATGGAAGAAACATCTTCAGCCAAGTTTGAACAAATGGCATCAAGCATTGTTAGCAGCCACAAGTAGACATGAAAGCGGCGCTAATTACTATGACGAAGTAAGTGTTTTCACAATTTATTTTAAATATTTAATTAAATTACATTTAATTTCATAAATTAATTTCCTTTACTTTTTTCTAGGTACGCCAAGCGGAGGAATTGTATATGGAGAGCAGCTCGAAACCCTTTTAGTTTCACAGTTGTTGGGAAATTTCTAAAGGGTGGGTGTTATTTGAAGATCCACCACAGAGAGCTCCTACACCGGTGTTCGGAATTGCATCCTTAGCTGCAGATATGGATGAAGATGGATCTCCAACCATTCAACAAACAAGGGTAGAAAATCCGTCTTCGGGTGAAGGTTCCATACCTAGGGCTATGGGACGAAACAAGGTGCGAAGGTTGAAGGAAAAGGGTAAGGAAAATGATGATTACACCGCTCAACATGAAGTGGCGGCCTCATTGCGATTATTGCGGAGCAAAATGCCCTTGAGGCGGAAGAAAGGAAGTGTAGGCATGAAGAACGGGCCAAACAAATACAAGAAGAGATGGATGATAAGAATATAGAAAGGAACACTCGAACACTTTGATAGGGAAAAAAAGAAGAAATTATGAGCCGACGGTAGTTATTTACCTCTGATTATACTCCTACAATAGCGGATAATGCAGATGATGTTGATTATGGATATTAAATTTAAGTTGTTATAGTTTTTAAATTTAAGTTAATGTTGTTTTCGAATTTAATTTGTAGTTTTTAAATTTAATTTGTCGTTTTTAAATTTTAGTTGTAGTTTTCAAATATAAGTTGTAGTTTTTAAATTTAAGTTGTTGTTTTTAAATTTAAATAATAAATTATGTTTGGCCCTATGGCCCTCAGTTGGAGACGGTTTTTTGTGATAAGGCTAAAACGAGCTCTCTGACCCTTTGGCTCTCGGTTGGAGACGAATGCAAATATGGCCATGTACTGTTCATTAAAATATTAATATCTTGGAGAATCTTGGAGGGCCAGAGGGTTAAAACGAGTCATCTGACCAACCCTCGGTTGGAGATGACCTTAAAACTAATTTATCAAAATCCATGAAACGAAGCTCTATTGAAATCCCTTCGAATCTCAACAGGGAGAAAAATAAAACACATGACCAAAATTACACATGCATTTCTAATTTTTTTTTTCCTCCTCTTTTTGTGGATCATGAACGTATCAGCTACAAACAGAAGTAACCTTCATTAGTTTACACTAACAATGAACATCAAGCATGCCCATGAGTTTTTATATTATATTATATGTATGATTTCCTTTGATAAGGATGCTTATGAATTGATGATATACCACTGGAATCTTGGCAACTATTTGGGACATGCATCACCTGGAGTGTGGCGTATAATGACTATACTAGGTAATAATTAAGGATGTATTTGGGTGAGGAACTTACAACTCAAGGGATTGAAGCTAGAATATTAAAGAATGGATGACAAAAAGGGAATACAAAATGTCATCGACAACCATTACATAAGCATGTGAGAATGGTTTTGTAAAATGACTTTTATTAAGTACGAATTTGTAAATCCATCTCATATGCCTTTGTATTGTAGATGGAGAATATAATTCTCTCTAACGTTTTTGTTCACAATCATCCATCAAATTAAAGGATACCAGTACAAATTTCTTTAAAAGGTATTGTAGACCGACCCTAATTATAATTTCCAAACCACTTCGCAAAATGGTAAATGAAATAAAACAAAATAAGAGGAAAATGTATCCAGCCATTCCCCTTAAAAATTGGGACATGATAAAAAAGAATTGCATTGAAATATTCCATGCTCTTAAGGCTATAGCAACCACCACTTGGCTAATTTTCTGGTCCAATTGCAATATTCTGAGTGTGCCAATGGAGTACACGCATTGTACAAAAGTGTCATGATGGATATCCTTAGACGCGTCATTGCTTTTCATATAAATAAGGACCGAAATTTAATTTGATTTTCTAAGAGCCGCCTTGACAAACCTGCCTGGATTGAACTATATAAGGATTTTGTTATGCAATGAAAAGGAAGCGTGTAAACTTTTAAGGTTTGACAAACGCAGAATGCTTCATTTGCTTAGTTGAAACCAGAGTTTTGTCATCCAAGTAATTTAATGGCCTTAATAACAGATCTTGATTTTGATGTGAAATGTTTCTTATCATTTATTGGTAACAAAGCTAGCCTGCCCAAAATGCATTCCCTTGCTCCCAACTTTACTCTCGGTACCAATACGAAACTTTATCTCAAAATGTCTAGTTGCAATGTGAGATATTTCATTGAGTGTATTTACTGTTACAGACCCTATTCTCTAAAAGGAATCCTTTTTATATGTAAAAATAAAGATTAGTTGTGAAGCCCACTTTTGTATTGAATTTTAACCATCCCAAATCATCAATTAGTCTACATTCATAAATCATCTTTGCAGAAAAATAAATTCAATCCAAAACAACTTACTCATTAGGATGTCATTATGAAATTTCAATGTTTTTTAAAACATAGTGTTCGACCATTTCTTCGAGCTCAATTAAATGTCGCAAACTTTTTTTATTTGATTAATATTTTACAAAGATGATGTATGAAATACAACTTGGACAATAGACATTTCATATCATTAAAATTTGATATCGAGCGCGCCCCACAACTAGTCTTGATTTCTAAAAAAAATTTGAATCCCTTTAGAGAATGAGTTTGTTCACTGTTACGCAGCCACGATCTAATGTAACAGTAATTTTATATACTTTATCTACAAAATTCTTATTAGTAACCAATATGTATTGATCTAGTTTTTAGTTTTACAATATTGATCTAGTTTTTAGTTTTTAGTTTTTAGTTTTACAATTGTGCGTTCCTTACCCTTCCTCGTTTCGTACACGCTGTCAAAAATTCAAATTAGAATAGCTTAACACTCTTAAAAGTAAAGGCTTCTCTCCGTCTTGTGAGAGTTCTTCTTGCCTGTGTGCGAGGCTAGTTCTACTTTTCCATTCCCCCTCTGACATCGGCCCTAGCTACGAAGGTTGGTGGTCCTTCTTCCTTGCTTCCTTCTCTTTTTTCAGTTTCTGTTTTTCCTGCTTCTTCCGCTCTTATCTGCCCTTTCCTTCAACTCTTTGTGCTTTAAAAATCAAATTTCTCAGCCATCACTTCCGATCTCCCTTTCCCGTCCTCTTTTTTCTTTTCGCACCATCAATCTCCATGATTTTCTTCCATCCTTTTCTTATCTTTCCCACCTGGTTCCAACAATCATTGACTTTATGTATTTTCGGATCTGCAACTTTGGACCATCAACGCATTTTGACGTGATTCTCCCGGGAAGCGCGTAGAGCTCCGGCTCGGGTGTTCGCACAACCACCTCTCATGAATTTGTCTTCGGTGGCTTTGTTGCTGGTGGGTTATCTCTCACTAGCTTCCTTCTATTTCTGGTTACTGTGCTGATCTTTGTGGTGGTCTTTGGATGTTGTTGGAGTCGTCTTCTCCTTCACTCTTGCGGATTTGATTGGCTGGATCTATGGTGTCAGGTTGGAGTTTTGGTCTGCGGCGGTTTCTCGGCTTGTAACTGGGCCCCTTGTGTATTTTACTCTTTGTACTTTGTTGGCCTTTGCCCTAGAATACAATTTCCAGTTTACCAAATAAAAAATTCAAATTAGAATTTAATAATATACATGTATGCCTGTTTTTCACCACCTCCATACTCTAAGTCTAAACTCTAGGAGAGATTTCTTCATGTGTCGGTTATTCAAACAGTACTTCATGTCGAGTATTCAAGCAGTACGTCACATGTTATAATATAACATGGAGTATTCAAGCAGTACTCTACATTTTATAATATAGGTGAAAGAAATTGGGGATGACATTTTAGACCAACTCATTAACCTGACCTAGCCTACCCGTTAAAATTAACATTTTGGTGGAATGCTTAATGGTTCATGTCGTTAGTGGATGAACCCATTAATCGCCCATTAAATAATGAGTAATTTCAGGTCTACCTGCGAACCGTTAACAACCTTTAATAATTGGGAGTGTTGTGAAATTTCAATAAAGACTAAATCAAATCATGCTGCATCACTCCTCATTTCTCCCGGCTGCAAATCTTAGATTCACACACTCACCTCCCTTCGGCTCACGCTGTCACTCGCTACAAATCGCCGCCGCAATCCGCGGTCATTCCTTACTTGATGCGGAGAGGGTGAAATTTCTCCAACCCTAATAAGCTAAAATATGGGATTTTGCATTTTACTTTGGCTTTCCAAGAACCAAGAATCGGGTTTTTGTCATTTGTCTCTCAAGAACAGCCATTTAGAATTATTAAACAGATTAAGGACTCATCAAGGTTTCTACTTTTTTTTTTTTTCCTATAAAAATAATACTTCTTATTGTAGTGTCCGGGAGAGAGTGGAAAAATCTAACTTAGACTTTTTTAGTAGAGTGATAACATTAGGCCATCTCCAACCGACCCGAACAAAGGATCATAGGCCAAAAAATAGCTCGTTTTGACATGAAAATCGTATCCAACCGAGGGCTAGACCAAAGGGCTCGTGGGCCTCACCGAGCCAAAAATTTGAAATCAGGCCAACAGGCCATGGCCATATCCAGCCAACCAGCCCTCCAACCAAGCTTGTTCAAAGCCCAACGGCTACCTGGTGTTAGCTTGACACCATCTAGGGGTGCAACTTGGGTTGGGCCAATTCGAACCCTCTCATGTTCAACCCAACTTTAAACTCGAGCAAATGGTTTTTTTGTTTAGTTATAACCCGCCCAAACCCAACCCAATTTCAACCCGTTCATTGATTGGGTTGAGTTGGGTTGATCATTTACCCATCCATCTCCAACCCAACCAAACCCAATTTAAACAGATTGTAACCCATATCAATTAATGCTCATACTACATCCAAGTAAGCCAAGTTCAAAAACCAACGCGCTTTCTAATATTTTTTTTTATTTAATAAATTACCCATTATAATTACTTAAGTTTTTAGGGAATAAGAGTCTTTGATTAGTCAACCCATATTTGTAGTCTCTGAATCCTAAAGCTTTATAGTAGATGGATTTTATGAAATTAAAGTTAGCTAGCTTTGATGCTACTTGGCTTAATTTTTTTAGGAATTCTTGGAAACTAAGTTGTTACAAGATTAAACTTGAAAAAAGTTGGGCAACCCGAACCAAACCCAAGTAAACCCTAACCCAATTAAACTCGAGCCCAAATGAACCCGAATGAAACTCAACCTGAACCCGAGTCCGAATTGGAAAAGTTGGGTTAGGATTGGGTTGACCTTCCAACCGCCTGAGTTGCACCCTTAATGACAGCTAGCAACAGCTAGGTGACGTCAGGTTACCGTTGGAATTTGAATTTTTTTTTTTTTTTTTTTGGACGAAAAAATTCTAATTTTTTTTCTTTCTATAAATGCCTAAGTCATTCCTGCACCATTTCTCACATCATTTTCACCATTCCATACTATCTTATAGCTCATTTTATTTCAATGCTTCACATTCTATTGCACAACTAATTACTCACTTTAGCGACACATGTCACTCGTAATCCTATCCGAAAAAAATATTGAGATCACATAAAGATAAGAAATCTGGAGAGTTACTCACTTTAGCGACACATTACACTCGAAATCATATCCGAAAAATTATTGAGATTATATAAAGATAAGAAATCCTAAGGCTTATTCATTTAGCGACAAGTGACACTCCAATTATGCTCGAAAATATTATTTTAATATGGTAATTTAATTTAATTATTATATATATCGCACATGTAGACGTATATGTCTAAATATTAGATAGAGAATGATAATAGCTAATAAAAACGATACTAGCAACTTTCTCACTTAAACTTTCTCGTTTTATCATCTTTGCTTATCTTTGCATTGTACATTGTTGCTTGATGATTATTATCATCTACTTTTAAGATCACCTTCAAAAATTAATTTTGCAACAAATCAATCAAATAAAATTCATTATCCATTTAATTAATGTTGTCAAAATTTCAGTGTTTAAGTGAAAAATATTGTTCATCTATATATTGGATAACCATCCCGCCGATATGGACATGGACTCAGACCCGCTGGCCAACTTGCACATGACGAGGCAGTGTACGAATTCGACCAGCTTGCTGCTGGCTAAAAGAGAATATCAGATCACCTCCTGAATCGTAATCGGGTCAACGAGCGAAACGGCAGCGTCTGAAGCATAATTTGAATAGGTGACTTTTGGGGATTCTTCTTCGAAATCTTCTGTGAGTGCCTTGCTTGGTGAGGGCGGCAGAGACGGGGATTTGGGGAGGTGGGTTCACAGCGTTTTGGGGAGGCGAAGGAAATGGATATGGTGGTCTTCAGCGGGTGGAGGTGGTTGTATTGACTAGCATAAGAAGGGTAGTATGGTCAAAATGTGTAATATGGTGCTGGTGTGTAAAACTGGTATAAAAGATAGTTAGTTAGTTAGAGTTGTTAGGATTGGAAGCTTAGGAGATAAGATAACACTTGGGTATATAAGTGTGATAAATCTTGTAAGTGATCTATCAAATGTAATACACTGAAAAATCATATTTTTCCATCTCTTTTCTCTATCATTCTCTCTCTCTATATTTCTAGGTATTTTCTGGTTTTCTTTCTGAGCACTGTTATCATGGTATCAATCACCCGGACGATTCTTGGTGCCGTTTCTTCCGCTGGAGATTAAGGAACTGCGATTGAAGGTTAATGATGGCTGCAAGTTCACAACGATTTCTGTCAAAAAGGGTCAAGGGGTTCGTTCATATCAGGTTCAAAGGCCGATAGCCATTATTTGAGTTTGTAAGAGGCCAATAGCCATTGTTTGATTGTGGAAGTTGTTTTCGTAGAAGAAAGAAAAAGGCCGATAGCCATAAGAAAAGAAGGGTAGCATATTTGGGGTTCAAGAACATATTTTGTTTAGTTGTTTGGTATTCAAATGGCGGCGTCTAATGTCAAGATTGAAGGGTTGCTTGGGACGCTTACGGTAAAGCTTCAGGATGACAATTTTGTTAAATGGAGTTTCCAGTTTCAGTCTGTTCTTAGGGAATACGATCTTTTTGATCATTTCACGGGTGAAGATCCATGTCCTCCGAGATTTGTTATTGATACAGAGTCAGGAGTTACTAATAAAGTTAATGTGGCGTATAAAGATTGGGTGAAGAAGGATCTAGCCTTACTCAGTCTTCTCATTGCTACGCTATCTGATGATGTTATGGAACACATTATTGGTAGTAAGACTGCGTGTGAGGCCTGGACTTCCTTACAAGAAAGGTTTGCGTCTGTCTCCATGGTTAGAATCAATCAACTGAAGAGTGAGTTTCACACTATCCAAAAAGGTGGGGAATCTATGGATAGGTTTCTTTTACGGGTTAAAGCAATTAAAGATCAACTAGTGTCTGCTGGAGAAAGGATTACTGAGAATGATTTTCTTATAGTTGTGCTATCTGGCTTACCTCTTGAGTTTGAAATGATAAAGACTGTGATATTGGCTCGGGATTCTCCTACATCATATAAAGATTTGAGGGCTTAACTTCTTGGTGCAGAGGCTAATATTGAATCACGAATGAAGTCTTTGAGTACATCCATGGCAGCAATGTATGTTCATGGAGATGGATCTGGTTCCAATGCTTTTCAGAATAATCATAATGGTTTCGAAGTTGGGGAAAGTTCCAATTCTCACAGGTTTCAAGGGGAATATGATGGAGAACACTCCAATGCGTTTCATGGTGGTTCTGGCTTTGTGGGGAATGGTGACAGGTTTGTACAGAAGAGCAATTTTTCAGTGGGAAATAAGAGGTATAATGGCAATTATAACAATGGTAATTTTGATCATAGAAGTAATAATGGTTCAAGAAACTTCTCTGGCAATGGAAATCAATCTGGTCACAGAAGTAACAATGGCAATTTTAATGGCAACTTTTCTGGCAATGGTAAAAATGTTCAGTCACAGAATAGAAGCAGTTTCTCCGGTAGTGGTTTTCAAAAGAGTAATACCTGGAATGGCAATACAACTTACAGATCTGGTGTTTCACCTGAATGTCAAATATGTTTTAGGAGGGGACATACAGCAGCTAATTGCTATCACAGAGCTGCCACTGGAAATACAAGGTTCCTTGCTTGTCAGATTTGTGGGAAAAGAGGACATATTGCACCGAAGTGTTATCATCGAAATAATTTTGGTTATCAGGGTACTCCACCACCTTCTTCCTTGACTGCAATGACTGCACAGGCTAATATTGGACAGAATGCACCACAGAACAATGGACATGGGTTCTCAAATGGGGATACTTGGATTCTAGACACCGGAGCTACACACCATATGACTTCTAATGTTCATGCACTTTCTCAAGTCAATTCTTACAATGGAGATGAAAAGATAACAATTGGAAATGGTGAAGGTTTGGCAATCAAGAACATTGGTTCTTCTACAATTACAACTCCAAATAATGCTTTAATTCTGTATAATGTTTTGCATGTGCCTTAAATCACTGTCAATCTTCTTTCTGTTAAGATGTTATGCAAAGATAATGGATGTTGGTTTATTTGTGATGATGTGGATTTCTTTATACAGGACAAAGCAACAAGGGTGATTTTGTACCATGGAAAGAGTGATGATGGGGAATTGTTTGATTCCTTGAAGAAATTTCCAATCCATTTCAAGATCAAACCTTGAAGGCCCTTGGATCGACATCTACATTAAGGGACTTCAAAGTGGATCTCCTACACGTGACAAGCACATGTATATGACGCGCCTTGAAGTGGGGGCATTTGTAGACATCAAAATTTCGATGAAATAAATGTTGACCAATGCATTAAAATTACAATCCCCATTTATTTCACCTACATCATACACTTACTTCACCTACAACCTCTACTCATTTCACCTACATCATCCACTTACTTCACCAAAAAAAAAAGGATGGTGGTGGTTCATTCTCAAAGTCTATAAATAGGCTTCTCCATTAAATGATCAAAAGGGGAATTGACATATACATTTTTCTACTCCTAAATTGGAAGAAAATTCACCAAACCCTTGAAGCTATGAAACTCTAAAGCTTTCAAGCATCCAACCTCCCAAATTCCCAAGAATCCCAAAGGATCAAGAAAGCCCTCTTCGTTCTTCGTCAAATCCTTGAAGAAATCCATACAACCATTCATCAAGATCAAGCCTCGAAATCCCTTGAAGATCCGTTCATCCTCATTCATCCTAAAGATCAAGCCCCGACGGTCCTTTAGATCAACAACATCAACAAATCTGCACCACTATTCATCCCTAGATTGAGCCCCGACGACTCTTTAGATTAGCAGCCCATCAACAAATTTACACCCTACGAAGATAGAATCAGATGATCAAATTCTAAAAGAGATTGTAATCCCAAAATTAATACAAAATTTTATTTTGTACACGTGTTTTTGTCTCATTCATCGCAGGAATATTCGTGTTTACAACTACATCCAAGAACTTTTTGTCTATGGCACTTTATCTCTATTGAGAACTTACACACTTGTTTCAGTGTTCTAAAACGAATGATTTGAAACGACCCACTCTCCTAATTGAGTATAATGTGTGTCGATTTTTTTTTCAAATTATCCATTATTTATCTGATAATACTACAGCTAGAAATAATTTAAGATATGAGAGTTAGAGAAAAGGTCTCTTTTAAAATATATATATATATATATATATATATATATTATTAAGGGAAGAGGGAGGGTTCGAAACTATTACAATAATTTAGGAAATGAGAAGTTCGAACTCGGAATGCATGAGTGAAAGCTCAACAACTATCCAATAGGATATTGAACCACATGCAAGAGAAAATGTCTATTGAATTTGACTTTTTTAGATTACAATGGACTCACTGTTTAGGCATAAATAAAACAAGTAGAGTTAATGTTATACTTATGATATTTTTCATACCGCATTTGTAAGACCTCTCTAATAGACGTAATGCCCACTAACAAATGAGGGTTCCATCTCTATTAGAGAGATGGTACAAATGGGATATATATGTAAAATGTAGTAAGAGTGACATTTTTGTAACAACCAATGAGACTATATCATTAATAGTGATTTTGGCCTTTGATTAAATTAGTATATTAATAATGGAAAGTATTATTGACACTCCAAAAATCTCATTATACACTCCTCGCAAGTGTATTTTTCTTTCTTAATATAGAAAGTTTGGAGTGTAGAATGAGATTTTTGGAGTGCTAATAACAATTTCCTTAATAATTTGTATTATCTAAATTTGCATTTTATGATTGACTTTTAAGGTATACATATCTAACAATCTCTCACTAACACTAAAGTCAACCACAACACTTATGGATTGATTATAATTTTAAAATTACGAAACTACCTTTAACAACGTGAGCATTACCAAAATATCAACCTAAGGTAGTGCTTGTTTGGGTTCACTAAATTTTATTGGACTAGACTACACTAATTATAAGTGTAGTCCTATGTTTGTTAGGCAAAGGGATTAAGTGTAAAGGAAAACTAATAAAAAGTCCAAAAAAAAACTTTAGTTTTAATGAAAAAGACAAATAAAGATGTAGTAAATAGTACCAGAGAAAGATAAAAATGTGATTTTTCGTTAAAAGTGAATAGTACCGAGAGTGTTTAATTAAAAGTCCCTAAGTTTAATGAGATTAGCCCTCACTCTCTCCGACTATCTCTTTTGCTAGGAGTTCTTAGCGAGAATCCGCAAATACAAATAATACTTGGCTACTCAAAGACGAGTATGAATTCCTACTCAAAACTCTTAGTATTTTAAACACAAAGTTTTGTACTTATTATCAGAACCATTCATACTATGAATCATACTGTAAATATCATATCTGCAAAAAATAAATTAAAACTAAGGTCGTTTAGGCAATCTATTGTAGCAAATATATAGACGGTTCGTAATGCTTTTACCAATTCTGTTCACTTGTTTTTAAACAGTTTAATGACTAAACGACCTTAATTTTAATTGATTTTTTGCAGATGTGATCTTTATAGGATGATTTATAATATGAACGGTTCTGATTATAAACACAAAGCTCTATAAATTAATAACGAACAATTTTGAAGAATTTTAAGCAGAAGTTTCCGCAAATACCAAAAGGTTACCAAGCCCGTCGTCGAGAGAGTCGTCACACGTCCTCGTCTGCTCGCTCCTTTTCCTGCTCCGTCATCCTCGTTCGCCCTCATCTCCTGCTCGTCATCATCTGCTCCTAGTCTGGTAAATTTCGAATCGGGCAATTTATTTCTTCGATTTTGTTTTCCAGATCGTTAAATTATTATTGGGTTTTCATCAATTCGTTGTTTTGGGTTTGAAAACTGTGAAAATTTGGAATTTTTACAGCAAAGATTGTCAATTTTATGGATAATATTAGTTTTCTTGAATTTTGTGGTTTTGGGTGTTTTTGATTTGGGTTGAATTTCATAAATCAGTAGTGGCTATGTGGTCCGAGTCGGGTGGATGATTAGCATCGTTCAAATTGTTTGTCTATGTATTTTGCAATGACAATAGCCTGGTGCAGGGGGCTGCACAGTTGTTCATATTAATATCAATAATAATTAGGTGTTCTATGAGGAAAGTAAAATGATAATTATGGTGCAAATTTTGATTGGAAAATTAGTATTAAGGACAAAGAATTGTGTGCCTTAGCATGCGGTGCTCTTGTCTATTTCCTATCACGTCCACAATTTGATGTAGATGCAAGGCTTTGGAACTAGAGCATAATTATCAGAAGGAGTACGAAATTTTTCTGGATCCAGATGCAGGGCCTTTGATTAGAAAACTAGTATTAAGGACAAAGAATTTAGATGTAGATGTAGAGCTTTGGAGTTTGAGTGTTGATTTTTATAATTGTTCATTTAATCTCTCAGTCATGTAAATAAATGCAGAAAAATGTTGTTGTTTGATTCCTTGTGCTGAAATACTTCAGTTTTATTTGCAGTTCTTGGATTTCTTGCATGGTATTTGTCCGGGAAGTTCAAAGTGTTTAATCATAGAGGCCATTCCGCAAAGCTCCTGCATTGTATTTCTTCCATTACTATGTGCTGCTCTCGTGGGAATCTCTCGTGTGGATGATTATTGAATCATTGGCAGGACGTCTTCGCTGGAGCTCTTATAGGAATTGTCACAGCTTCGATTTGTTCCTTGTAGTCCTTCCCTCTCCTAAACCAGCGAGATGGGTGGGCACCTCAAATGTATTTCCACATGCTGGGTGCAGAGAGGAATGTTGGTGTGTCTTTATCTGTGGCCACGAGGTTAAGCTATCTTCTTATGCAAAGAAAAGATATTGAGAGTCCAGACTCGAGTTCACAAGATTCTAGTGCACCAGTCCACCAGTTACTGGAAGAAGGGAGAAGATCCTGAGTTGAGTTTGTATGTCATATAAAACGTATATATACATTTTGTATACACAACGTAATACCTCATCCGATGACTCCATATCGTGTGTAGCTCCTGACATCATTCTTTATTAGATGAAAATTTTATAATTTTATATAGTAAAAGTATGATTTTTGTTCTGAATTGTTTTGTTGGTCTTTTGGGTGAATGTGATGGTTTTTCGTTATCCTACTTTTTAAACGGACACTGTACCAAACGTTTTACTAAGTTAGTCTAACTTAGTTTAATCTAAGCCAATACAGCTTAATCCTTGAAGTTAGCCTATTTCGAGATAGTTTGGTGTAACAAACGTACCCTAATGGTCTAAGCGGACCAACCCAAGGAAGAATGACACCCAAAACTATAAGGGGGCGTTTGTTGCACCGGACTGTCTCGGACTAGATTAGCTTCAGGGACTAAGCTGGACTTGCTTAGACTAGACTAAGCTGGACTAACTTAGTGAAGTGTTTGATGCAGTGTCGGATTAACAAGTAGGATAATGAAAATAATATTGTAGTTTATTGTCGAAATTAATTTATTATTAATTTCATCACATAATCTTTCTCAGTTCCCTTCTCGATCTCGAGTCTACCAACAAACTCCTCCACTTCCCTCATTAACTTCACAATTTCACCACCTCTCTACTCATCGTCCTCTCAATCTCAAACTTTATCTCACATCATTTGCTCCATCTAGCTTAGAACAAAAACACCACAAACACCCTTCTCCAACTCTAACCTAACATTTTCCTTGCTCTACTCACTTAACTCGCTCGCAAGCGGCTCAATCTCCAAGGCGGAATCGACTCAGCTCGGACTCCAAATCTACCTTGCCCTGCACCAGTGACTCCACCTGCTGCTGGCGGTCCTTGGTTTCCTTGAGCAGCAGAGAATTCAGTGACATGAGGTTCTGGAGCTTCTCGGATGGCTCGTCCATGGCGGTGGTGGCGGCAGGAAATATGAGATTGGGGATTTTTTGCGGGTGATGGTTGGTGGTGGGAAATATGAGATGGGGGAATTTTTGTGGTTGATGTTAGTGGTGGGAAATATGAGATTCGAGATTTTAGAGGATGATGACCATGGCGATGCGAAGCAGCTTGCTAGGGATAGTCTGCAAATCTTAATTAAATCCCATCAAAATCTAAAATTAAGAAGCCCAGAACTCACAGAGGGGCTCACAGGGAGGAGGAAGAAGCCGATCTTAGCAAATCCCATGGTTTGGGGAGGGCCTTGCTAAGAATCTTTAAGGAGGCCTCTAGTCCACACGAGTCTCCTTTAGTCCCACTTAACTTAGTCCCAGCACTTATCAAACATGGAACTGTAGTCTAGTCCAGTCCAGTCCCATTTAGGCCTGGTTTGGTACTGAGGTGATTCTGAAAAAAACTGGTATCAAAAAAAGCTGGGAGCTGTTTTTGTGTTTGGTAAACATTCAGCTTTAGCTTTTTTTTCACAATTTTAGATAAAAAAAAGAAGCCAAAAATAAGAAGCTGCAAAACCCAATTTTGAAAAACCGGCTTTTTCACATCTGTTTTACATTAAAGTTTATCAAACAATATAATACTATTTTTTTTTTTTTTTTTTGAAAAGCACTTTTACAAAAAAGTTTACCAAACACTCTGTTGCTTTATTTCACATCTGTTTATTTTCATAGCACAGCAGAAACAGCTTTTTTTCAAAGCACAGCAATACCAAACCAGCCCTTAATAAGGCCAAACAAACACACCCTAAAACCCCAAGGCCCAAATCACTTGTCATCTCAAGGGTTCAAAGTTGATGGCATTGTCACCGATTTCCCCGAAACTGCCAGCAAATATACGAGTAAGTAGACTACTACTTCCGCAGCGGAATTTTAACCTACTGAAGGCCTATTGACTGGTGTCGCACCATATGAACGGTCTAAATACTCTATCTAATGAGTCGTTTGTAGGTGTTCGTACTCGCGGTATACGCTAACGTACCCTAGACAAACCGAGTTACAGAAACCACTCACAACAATTTTCGACATGAATTTGCAGGATCCCCATGCAGTGATACGGACCCCAAGGCCAACGTCCCGTATGCAATCTTGCCAGTTGAACCAGGTGCACTGTCGGGTCTGATCGGCCCCGAGGCATTGTCTCAGGCAGAAGCCCCAAGCCCGGCTCTTCAAGTCTCGAATGTGGTTGACCCACCGCTCCCCCGGAGTGGGGAAGAAGAACGACTCCAGCTCCAGCCCCGGCTCCGGCTCCGTTCCAACTCGGGTTCATCTGATGCAGGCTCCAAATCTCCACCTGCTCCTGCACCTTCTGATGAAAAGTCAAGTGCTTTTGCAAATGGGGCCAGTTGGTGTGCTTCTGTAGTTGCTGTAATGGTGCTTTTGCTGGCGAACTATGTGCTTCTGAGAATTAAACTAACATTACGTGAGTGTTATACACATAACATCATCACATACAGTATAGTAAATATTGGAAAATTAGACAGATTTATTTCTGACTGGTTAATTGTTTTGATTCTTCATTATATTTTGTTCATCCTACATTTTCGTTCAATTTTTTTCCCACTAATCATCGATTAACTCGAACTGGTTTCGATTGAAAAATCTCTAAAATTTGAACCTATTGAACCAGTTCGATCGATTTGTTTGATTAATCATGTCCGTTGATATCATTTATGAGTTCATATCGAGTAAATGTCAAAATTTTAATCCTTTAGAAGTTACAATGATTTTTTTTTTTTATCTAATTTTTAAAGTAGGAGATTAACTCTAATTTTTAAGGTAGAAGATTCGAAGTTGATCACAAAAATTAAGACGTTATAGAATTTATTGAGCCGACCCTATACAGTGGAATAAGACTTGTTTTTGTTATAATTTTTTTTTTAAAACACGGGTGAAATATTTTTATTATTATTCAAATAAAATATGGAAATTCAGTACACAAAAAAAAATAAAAATTAAGAAAAGGAGAGGACGAGGTTCAGATTCGCCTTTGTTCAGACAAAAGAGGGAAGGAAACGCAGCGTTCCATGGCTGCGAATGCGGCAGCTGCCCGCGGATGAAAGCAACCGGGTCGCCCCGCCAAGGAAACCGATTCCGCATTCCCGCCGCCTGGTTTTACAATCGCTATAAGTATCATTTTCGATTTTTTTTTCAAACTTTTAACAGGAATCTTTTGATGACAGTTACCATGTTTCTGTTTGTTTAACACGATTTAAATTGATAAAAAATGTAAACTCGGGAAAAATAATCAAAGCTAAGATCTAGAAGCAGAACCACCTAAGAATTCAATGGCTGAAGTGGAAAGGGATAAGACTTTGAGTGAAGCTCTAGTCAAGAGTACCAAACAATCAGCGAACTTCAGGAATCTAAGCTTAGGGACGGCAAGGAAGTTCAGCCAAGTTCAGGTATTTTGTTTTATCTAAGTTAAGGAATTAATTCATCTCTTTTCTAAAAATATTCATCTTCTACATTTTGTCGTCTTATAGCTCTTAGGAAATTTGTGGTGGAGGGTTAAAATTCTGAAACAGCGACCTCTTTGTGCATCTGGTCCATAATAGTGCACAAAAGAATAGACCAAACATTCCAACTCATTTCATAACCCAAAAAAAAATTCTAAATCGAAACTGTGATCTCCACCACAAAGAATTTGGAATTCTCCATTGTAAAATCTTAATAAAAAGAAGACCCAAAAAAACCTAATACACATTCCTAAATTTCTTAGTGGGGTTTTACCATAAATTTGTTAATCAAAATCAAATACAAATCCAAACTGAAATGCCAAAATAATCAGAATATCAAACACAGTATACAATTTCAATAACCGAGATATATTATAAAAATTAAAAAAAATTAATGGGCCTAATTTTTTTTCAAGCTCACTGAGCATCACAAATCAAGCAAATGAGCGTATGCATGTTTATTTATGTATGTATAAATCTGTTTATATATGTTATGATAATATATATTATATGTACAGACAGAGAAAGAAATTGAAGGTTGTCGCAAGCAGCAAGAGGTATTGGGCATACCTATTAGTTACTAAACCACTTAGATTATAGCAGTCGGCGTCGTCCGAAGGCTAAATTTTTTCTGGGTTCAGAGAAGATTCCGATAGAACTGCAAGCAAATATACATGGGATTAGAATAGAAGTAGAAATGTAAGCAAATTTATGCAAAAACATTTTAGCAAAGAATAGCAACACAAATAATCTTTCCATAACACTATAAATACATAAAATCTTAACAGAAGACTGCAAAATAATATGTTTTATCTAAACCATAGACATCTTCCTGTCGGTTCTCTAAGGAAAAGTCTCGCTTAATCGTTCATCGATCTTTTCTTCTTTCTTCATTGAAAACAAATCAGTGGGGCCAGGCCGGTATGACTGAATATACGGATCTGAGCTGGGATAGTGGCGCCCATTACTAACCAGTTTCGAAAAGGTTCGCTCATGCTGGAGTGAGCATCCACACTTAGTAATCGGTCCGCTAGTTCACGCGGCACAGGGGAGGAAGGAGTTTTATTGTTTACAGCCTTCTCAGTGCATGAGGAATGAAAAAAGGAAAGAGCTTATTCGTGAAAACAAACTAATGGAGTTCTTTCCTTTACCGCACTTCCCCTTCCAATTCTACTTTCCCTACTCCCATGCTCAAATGGACCACTTTTCCTAACATAATTTTTTTCTGTATCGGCTTTCCTCAATCTTCTGTCCCTACCACGGTAATCATTTTGACGATCCCTTACCAAAGTTCCCCTTCCAGTTCTACCTTCTCTACTCCCATGCTCTGATGCACCATTTTTCCTAAGATAACTTTTTCTTGACACCTCCCAATAAGCATGACCAGTTTTCGACTTTGTTTCTTCCTCTAACATACTTGCTGAATTGTCCTAAGATAACTTACTACTATCTGCATCTCAACTCTTTGCTGCTCTCCCCCAAGAACCATTATCACTGACTTCCTCTAACCTCTTTGCAGATTCCTCCCAAGACAAAACAGATGTCTTCGCCCTAGTTCCTTTCTCCAACCCTTTTGCTCCTTTAGCTTTTGCTGCCAGCAACCACGGAAGTCTTTTCCCATCTCTTCCCACACCACTCCCTCCATTCACTTTCTGACCAGACTAAATTGAAAAACCTCGTCCTCTTACAAAACACCAATTCTGTGTACCACTTCTCATCCTAAACCCCCCAAATTGATTGAAAAAGAAAACCTAATTGCTTGCATTAAAAGACTTCCACAGACAGTTGAATAACATAATACAAATTCGTATCTGTAAAAGTAGACTCCATTTAAATAAGAATAATTAGGTTT
Organism: Pyrus communis; assembly: GCF_041283825.1. NCBI lineage: Eukaryota > Viridiplantae > Streptophyta > Magnoliopsida > Rosales > Rosaceae > Pyrus > Pyrus communis. Next base: position 31,678,750 of record NC_142569.1, on the reverse strand, counting down.
AGGAGAAATACCCAAACAGTTAAGCCTTCACTTCTACTTGTTTTGGTCCTTGCTGCAAAAAAGCAGGTGTGTCGTTATGCAAAGTAGAATTTTTTTCTTGCCGGTCCAGCAACGACCACTAACACAACAGGCACAATTAAAAGGTCAACCACTTCTTCAACAATAAACTACTTTACACAAATTTATTGAATAAGAATCAAAATAATTAGATTAAATCCAAAATTAAAACAAAGATCAGAAAATGAGATTGAAATTGAACGAAATTATCATTGCGGTACCAACAAAAAAAAAAAAAAACCAGAAATCTAAATTAATAAAAAAAAATCCAAACAATTGAAAACCCCACCCCAGTTGAATCGAATAAATCCCAGCAAACTCAAATAAAAAATTAAATATTTCAGACCAAAAACGGAATCCAACGGCAGATACCTCAAGAATGAGAGAGACAGAGCTGAGTCATATCAATGACAGAACAGGGGGAGGAGTTTCTGGCGATTTTCTTGCTGAAATTTCCATAGATGGATGTACACCTTGAAGGCCTTGTAGAAATACGCGTCGTACTCACGCCTGTACAAAATTAAAAATTTACCGAATAATTTTGGAAATTAGGGTTTAGGATGAAGAAATGAGGGGGAATATGAAGGACCTTTTGCAGTGGTAATAGGGAAGCTGTCAAGAATTTCTTGTCGACTTTGTGGGGGAGATACCAGTCGAATCGCAGAGAGAGAAGTCGAGCTGTCCAACAGAAAACCTACTTCACACAAATTTATTGAATTATAAACAAAATAATGAGATTTAATCTAAAATTAAAACTAAAATCAGAAAATGAAATTGAAAATGAACGAAACCCTAACCGAATTGAAACCTATTTCTGGCACAGTGTGACGGCATCTCGGATAATTATTTTTCAAGGTGCGAGATGAAGAGTGGAGGATGGTCTACGAATTCGCATTTGGGGGGATAGTTGGCTGCCACGGGAGCATTTCTATCAAGTCCTTAGCCCCCTACCGATGGGGGTGCACCCATTTCTTACGGTGAGATCCTTGATGGCGGAGGATGATGGAGTCCGGTGGAACTCGAATTTAGTGCGTAGATGGTTTTTGAAGGAGGAAGCGGATTTGATTTTGAGCATCCCTTTGAGCTTATTCCATCCAGCTGATTCTTTGATCTGGGAAAAAGAACCAAAGGGGTTGTTCACAACTAAGAGTGCGTATTTTGTGGCAAGATCATGCCAGGGAATGGGTGATGTTGAGCCCACGGGATCAATGGTTAACGAGAACACAAAGTTTCTTTGGAAAGCATTATGGCGAGCCAAAGTTCCGGGAAAAGTGAAAATTTGTGTATGGCATGGGTATATGAATGCGTTGCCTTCCAAAGTGAATATGAAGAATAGACGAGTACTTATAGAGGTTACTTGCGGATTTTGAGATCAAGAAGAGGAGACAGTAGAACATGCATTATTAAAGTGTCCTAGAGCAGCAGCTGTGTGGTTTGGAAGTCCGTTGGGAATTCGGTCGTTTATTGGAAGTGAGGACGGGTTTGGCGGGTGGCTGGAGCATATGGTGCAAAAAGTATCTAAGGAAAGTTTTGAGCTGCTCCTTATTCTAGTTTGGAGTATTTGGAAGGTACATAATGACTTTATTTGGAATGGTATTGATGTTTCTCCGTTGGATACCCAAATCAAAGCACAAGCATGGTTGGCCGAATTTAAAAAATGGAATGATGCTGTACCGCAACACTCCTCGGTATGAATACTTCATTGGCAGACTCCAGCTTCTGGGTGGATAAAGTGCAATTTTGATGTAGCATGGGATGAAAAGGGGTCAATTGGAGGCTTTGGATTGATAGTTAGAGACTCAGATGGAGGTTTTATGGCAGCTCAAGTGAGTAGGGAGGAAGGTGTGCACTCTGCACTACACGCTAAGGCTGCTGCTGCACGGGCAGCAGTGTTGTTCTTGCATAGATGGATCACGTAACAGGTCCAGGTGGAAGGGGATGCGTTGTTGGTGACTTCAGCAATTCAGAATGCAGGTACATCGTAGTGTGGTCATTACGGGCATTTGCTTGAGGATACAAATGGTCGAAGAGAGACGAATAAGGTGGCTCATTGCCTTGCAAGGTTTAGTCTAACTATTGATCATCCGGTCTCTTGGTTCGAAGAGCCTCCGTATGCAATTTCTAAATTATTATTGCAGGATAGTACTAGTAGTTAATTTGGTGTGGGACACTCTTTTTCCCTTCAATCGGGTTGAAAGCCCCGACAAGATTTTTATTGAGGCCCAATGTAAGCACCCTATCATCGATTTGTACGTATTTCAATTTTCAATGATATCGTACTTCCTCTCAAAAAAAAAAAAAAAAAAAAAGGGATGAAGAGCCTAGTCTGTTTCTCCCTCTTCCTCCCCCTCCTTCATCTGTCTTCCTACCCCAACCTTAATTCTCTCTTTCCCCTTCTTTCTCGTTCTCTCCCATTTATCTCTCCTCCATCCCCCTCTGTCTCCCCCATACTCTCTCCATCCTTTTTCTCTTTCTAATTTTCAATTGCTACAAGAAGCGTGGTAAGAAAATTCAGTTTTGATGTTTATTGTGTTAAATATAGATTTAGTGCGGGGAGATAGATAGAGAGATAGGAAGACAGAGGGGAAATAAAAGAGAAGAAGAAAACAAGGGCACCATATAAAAGAAAAGGAGATGCCTCCAGCAGGGATTGTGCCTGATTTATTGTCGCCGGCTGGGGTGGGTGGTGTTGTGGCTGTTGGTTTGTATTTTTAGTTTTTCAGTCTTTTTGTTTTTACATTTTACAACTTAAGCTAGCAGGGATAATGGTGGAAAGATAGTTTTAGATTTTTCGTAATTTTATGGTGGGTGAAATTATAACGTGAATGGAAAAATAAGACAATAAGATGAGTCTAGTAGCACTCTAAGTTAATCTCAAACCTCCCTTAATTTCTGTTATTCTGTAACTAAACAAATCAACACGTTACATTACATATGTACTACATCGCATGATGATGCCTTGTACAAACTTATTATTGTACTCCTTATTGGAGTACAGGAAAAGAAGGACTGCATAATCCAGAAAACCAAATGCAGATAAAAAAAAAATTATACTTGGTAAATATAAGATAAATAATGTCAAATGTCGACATAATTTCTCCAGTATTCCCACACTTGCGCAGACGATTAATTTGTACGTGGCAGGCTGCAGCTCATCAATCCTGGGAAGTCGAGTTAATCTTACCACCAGACCCGTCACTTAGGCCTCGCCTACTTGTAAGGATAGGAACTTTCTGTGTAGTACATAATTAATTAATTAATTAATTAGAACATTATTTCAACAGCAGAGAGAGAGAGAGAGAGAGAGAGAGATAAAAACGTACCGAGCTCTCCGGATTTGTTTCAACAGGAGGAGAAGGAGCAGCTTCTGGATTTGCTGGTGGATCATCGGAGACTGGCGTATCTGCTACTGGGGTTTCTGTAGTTGTGGCTGGGCACTCTACAACTTGTTCTATCTTCTCAGCACCGAAACACTTGAAAAGTGCTCTTATTGCTGCTTCAAGGAATGAGCTACAAGGCTTGGGCTTGTAAGCATCGAATACAAGTACTTTCACATCATCAGTAGTGGTGCTCATCATCTCCTCCTGTGTTGACACTATCGTTGATGATTTTTCCATTTTTGTGTTTATGATCTTTTCCTTGATTTCCTTTAGTTTCTTCTTTCCTCGCCTCCCATTAAATAGATCGTTCATCCGTGGTCTTTGCCTCTTCCTTCACAATAAATTAATCTGTTATTCTAATTGACCCAAAATAAAGAATAAATAATTAGGTTTTATATTATACAATGTGATAAATAATTAGTTAGCAATAATTAAATACCAAACTCGCAATTCATAAGAGTTGAATCTGACGTATTTGTATTTGGTAGTCCAACCTACCTAGTAGTTTTTTACTGTTCGATTTTCTAAAGTCATTCTTAAAGTTAATCTTCACCATTCATTTCTCGGACGATTCAATCAATAATCTTAGACTTTAAAGAAACATTAAAGTCCGTCACTAATGTAGAACAAATGGCTAAGAAGATTGAAGAACATGTCAAAAGGTGCAAAACTGGAAGCAAGATCCAAGGGATGCAAGCACGATCGTTGATGTCAAAATCAAGCGTAAAATATGTCGTCTTGAATGAGAATGAACGAGGAACAATACTCAACATTAAAAGTTCTGGGGTATTTTTAGTACTTTGTTAACTGTTCATTTTATTTCTTGTTTGAACGTTAAGTCCTTTTGCTGTTTGGATTTATGTTTTGGAGGTATAATATTTCAACCTCTTATCTTTCAACTATTATTCAATAAACGAGAGTTTTTTTTTTTTTTTTTTTTTTTTTTGTTGAACTCTAAACGCTAGTGGATTGTAGCGCTAGAATTTCTTTCGATTTTCCTTGTCATATATCCCACTACGTCAACACCTTCTACTTATAAGTGGAGAGAAAACTACAAAATCTCAATATTATGGCAAAGAATCAGCATGCATGGCACTCATGTTCGAATCCTCTCCTTATGAAATAAATTTTAAAATTTTGTTTTTTTAAGAAAATAAATAAAAGAAATTTCATCTTTAAAATATGTAATTCAGTTTATTTAAAATATTCATGTTTGAACTCGAGGCATTTAGTTCAGTTCCTTATCAATTAGTTTAAATATATAAAGAGCCCTCATTGATATATAAAAGATCAGAAAAAAACCGAAGTGTGTGTTTGCTGTTTGGTCTTTCTGTGGGAACGGTCTTGTTCACAATTCACAAACAATGATTGTGTTATTCTAATTAGACACGGGAGTCGGGAATTGACCAGTCCACATGTGGTTCAATTTTTTATCTAAACAAAGCAATAGTATGACCAGTGGGAACTCAAATCGGGCCAACATGTAACGGATTTTGTTTAATAGCTATATGTCAACCTACCCTATGGAAGTAAGAATATGAATGTCGGATGAATAGTGTTCAACTCATTGACCCCAGCTCAGGTCATACTACTGTCACCACCTAACCCATACTACTTTTTCTCTAATCGATCATCTAACCTCGTATTATATTTTCTCTAATCTGTCATCTGAGCTAATTAAATCACCATAACTCTATTAATTAATGTTTTAACTACTATATGGGATTCCTTGCTGTTAATAATATAATACTCCCACACATCCAAAGATAGAGAGAGTGAGAGACTCGATCGCCAAATTAGAAGCGCAAATTAAGAGACCATTGTTAGGCCAAATTGAATGCTTTGAGAGGATATGGGAACAAGGCATTTGTTATAGAGTAATGTTAAGGAAACCGTAATTTTAAATCACATTAATTGGTGTACTATCTCATATGCCAAGTGATGCATACAATCTGATAACATAACAATGGAGATGAACAAATGAACTAAGGAAGAAGAAGATGAAATGTGAGAAGAAAAGAGAGAATCTGAGAAATGTAAAGCTTGTATATTTCACGCCATGTAAAAGAGTATTACACACAAGGTTTTATAGAGACTCTTTCAACAATTACTACAATACTCTCTAACTAACTTGTGTTCTTCTAACAGACTTAACTAGTGACAAATATCACCGCAATTTTAAATCACATTAATTAGTGTACTATGTCATGTGCCAAGTGATGCATACAATCTGATAATAGTACAATGGAGATGAACAAATGAACTAAGGAAAAAGAAGATGAAATGCAAGAGGAAGGGAGAGAATCTGAGAAACGTAAAGCTTGTATATTTCACACTATGTAAAAGAGTATTACAGACAAGGTTTTATAGAAACTCTTCTTACATCAACAATTACTACAATACCCTCTAACTAACTTGTGTTCTTCTAACAGACTTAACTAGTGACAAGTGTCACCGCAATTTTAAATCACATTAATTAGTGTACTATGTCATGTGCCAAGTGATGCATACAATCTGATAATAGTACAATGGAGATGAACAAATGAACTAAGGAAAAAGAAGATGAAATGCGAGAGGAAGGGAGAGAATCTGAGAAACGTAAAGCTTGTATATTTCACACTATGTAAAAGAGTATTACACACAAGGTTTTATAGAAACTCTTCTTACATCAACAATTACTACAATACCCTCTAACTAACTTTTGTTCTTCTAACAGACTTAACTAACTAGTGACAAGTGTCACCAAAATTTTAAATCACATTAATTAGTGTACTATGTCATGTGCCAAGTGATGCATACAATCTGATAACAGTACAATGGAGATGAACAAATGAACTAAGGAAAAAAAAGATGAAATGCGAGAGAAAGAGAGAGAATCTGAGAAACGTAAAGCTTGTATATTTCACACTATGTAAAAGAGTATTACACACAAGGTTTTATAGAAACTCTTCTTACATCAACAATTATTACAATACCTTCTAACTAACTTTTGTTCTTCTAACAGACTTAACTAACTAGTGACAAGTGTCACCATCTTCAGACACTATACTCTCCCCTCATTCTCAACACGCCCCCTCATGTGTGGCGAATTTTCAAGCCTAACACGTGGACAACACAACGAGATGACGTGGAGCGCATGTGGTCATTTGGCTTCACACGTGAGACAACCTGCTCTACTACCATGATAACAGTAAAATGGAGATGAACAAATGAACTAAGGAAGAAGAAGATGAAATGCGAAAGGAAGAGAGAGAATTTGAGAAATGTAAAGCTTGTATATTTCACACCATGTAAAAGAGTATTACACACAATGTTTTATATAGACTCTTCTTACATCAACAATTACTACAATACCCTCTAACTAACTTTTGTTCTTCTAACAGACTTAACTAATGACAAGTGTCACCATCTTATGACACTATAGCTATTACAATCAACATCCAATCAAATAAGTTCATTAATCAAAAGCTTCGTTCCTCGTGAAATCATGATTTTCCAGTCATATGTATTTAAGAAGTTTGATCTTACTTAAGTCGAACTCCGATTAATGGCTCTAATATGGATCATTCCATGAGCCGCCATGATCTATTCTCCAAAACTATATATAGCCGCATAGTTTTCTCTTTCTTTTTCTCAATGGCCCCAACAACTACATATAGCCAACTCCTCTTTCTGCTACCCCCATAGAGTAGGAGACAAATGTATGTATTTCGATTACGGTCCTATTGTATAGTTACAATTCTCCATATATGTTCTCTCTCTCTCTCTAGATCTCTCTCCACGTTGAAAACATGTTAAGTTCTTGACTACATATTCCGGCTAATCCGGACAAAAACCAACGAATCTCCAACGAAGACAAACCCCTATTTCCTTCATCTCGTCCTCATATACAACCCAACACCTGAAAGCCCTGGCACGAGGTGAATCGAGCCTCCATAGTTTTTTCAAGTCGAATGGTTTTTTTTTTTTCTTTTTCAAAACTTCGAACACCCTTGGATGCAAGGTTAGGTGTATTATCTCTCTCTCCAAGATCTTCAACACCCCCTTCTTAAATGAGCTTAATAGCTTTTTCCAAATGAAAGTGCCATTAGAGTTAAGAGAACGGAGGTAGTAGTTTCCAGTGTAAAAAGATTGGTTGCAGCGTAAAAAGCATTTACTCTTATGCCTTCATAGGTTGGTGAAATGTTAATTGACATAGGATTATAGGTTCTAACGTGGCGGTTTTGACTGGCCAACAACTTGATGGCTTCTTGAAGGAAAGGGAATAAAAGATACCTTGTTGGAGTCTTCTAGCTTTCGGCAACTCTAAAGCTTGTAGCATGAAGTTATATTATGAGAAATGTTTCTTCTGGCGTGAAAAAGGTTTCGTTTTTTTCTTTCTATAAACTCTATAATACACATTAGAGCAACATCACCGTTGCTAAGGCCCCCCAGAGCTATTCACTATTTAATCCACCCATTGAACAGTAATTGCCCTTAATAAACAATAACTGCCTTTTGAGAAACTTATACGCGAGCTTGAGGAACTTAAACCGCCGTAGAAGTAGGAGAATGAAGTCGCGGTCTTGGAGGTCACTTGATCCACTCTCCAAGGCGGCGATGGTCACGAGGCAGAGATCTAGGAGCTCAGCCTGCAGCGCCTTGTGGAAGCAGATAAGTAGGAAGATTGGCGTGTTGGCGAGCGAGACACGTGTCGCGGATGTGGAGGACTCTGGTTGGGCATCGTTTTGCGAAAGGAGAATGAGGCATTGGGAAGAGTCGTCGTCGGCGAGAAGCTCGCCTTCCGTCTCCGGGATATCGGTGTTAGACCTGGCAATTTCTTACACGATCCGTGAACACGACATGTAAACGACACAAAAATAACGGGTTTCGGGTCAACATGATAACTAATCAGGTCACACGATAATAACCCATTAATAATGAGTCCTTAGTAGGTTTACACGAGAGTGACACGCGAGAAACCTGTTTCGACACGATAAGAAAAAAGTTATTTTGATGATTTTAATTTTTTAAACTACTAAAAAAAAGTACTATAAAATACAATAGATATAATGAATATGTATATATTGTTTATTAATTATTATTCTATATAAATTTTAAATTTTAAGTTTTTTTTTTTAATAGTATATTATAGGCAAAAATTGAGATTAAAAATCATAAAACATGTGACAGCCCGTCTCGGACTTTTCGTACCGTAGGGGTGAAATGACGGTTTTGCCCCTAGTATGTTTTTTTCGTTGTGTGGTCATTTTTGGGCTTTGGTTGGTGGAGTTTGGACCACACACACACCACACTCATTTCCTCTCTCTCTCTACCCTGTCCCGAGTCCCTCTCTCTCTCCCTTTCCTATTTTCTTGTACGGACAACACCCTAAACCCTTGAAATCTTCACAAATCGAGGAAACAAATTACATAGTTGTGCTCGTGAGGTCCTTAGGAGTTCAACCATACCCATTTCAGGTAAGGATACCTTCGTTTTCACGTTGAACTCGTGATCCCCGATTTTGGTCACTGTTTATGCACACGTTAATTCTTGTGTTTTTGGGAATTTCAAGCTTGTAGGAAGCTTAGTGAGGCCCTTAGGAGGCTCGGGGTGGTTGGTTTGAAGGTTTTGGACGTCGGGATCGTGAGTTGCAGGTTTGGCCGGAGTTGGTGGTGTTTTCCCGGCGAGATTCCGTGGGTTTTAGTGCTTGAAAGTGGTATGGATTTGTTCCTCTTGTTGTAAGCTTCATTTTGGTACCAATTTTGTGAAATTTGGTTGAAGAACGAGTGAAATACGAAGTTTTGAATTTTTCCCAGTTTTCCGGCACCGGCGACGGCGCTGGAGTTTAGCTGGAGAAGATGACGGAATATTCCTAACGGCATTAATGGAATCCGTCAGGGTCAACGAAATATTCCTGACGGTGTTAACTGACGCCGTCAGTGTGCCAGGCATGTGCTTGCCCGTGGGAGGCACGTGGGGGCGCGTGAGGCGTCGGAAAATTATTCTAAAAATATAGGGATGTTCGTGAGGTTGAGTAGATCACGTTGGTGTATTCATACACCCCATTTGAGCATTGTATGAGAAGTTATTTCGTAATGTTGGTTATGTGCTTTAAAATTAATGTATTTATAGTTGTTTCGCATATAGGTGAAATCTATCCCGAGGACGAGCGCAGTCACTCAAGGCAAGGGGGTTACGACCCTTCTACTTACCAGTAAGTGGGCTTTTGGTTTTCCGTATATACCTATATACTTATGTTTTTCCCAGAAAGTGAAATGAAACGTTTATACGTTTATATGCCATGCATTATGTTTGCCCATTTAATTATGCATTATTAGTTGCATATGTATATGTGTGTGTTGGTGCTGCGGACGCACAGGTAAGTACCAGGTAAGTTATGGTTTATGTTTATGTTCAGTAGTGATTTGAGATGCATAGAGAGCTCATAACCTGCACCCTCGGTGCTAGTGCTCCCGGCCAGAGTTGAGCACAGTCCTTCACGTGATGTTCACCTCCCGCACCACACGCTCATCTTGGATCCAAGTTAGGTGCACAGTCCTGTCGTACAGACCACTTTAGGTGGTTCCGACTCGTAGGTGACCCGCGATTATTCGCCCAGTCTTCACGTGATCGTAGCACTTAAGCGTACTTATTATACACCCAGTCATGTCGTACAGACCACTTTAGGTGGTTCTGACTCATGTGCAGGTATAGTTAGTGAGTTGGAGATTTGAGCTCTAGATTCAACCGTACAGGTCACGTTAGGTGACTCCGGCTGACAGATTACATGGCATTGTTTGGCATTACCTGAGTACTTGCATTTTATTTCGAGACATTTGGCATGGCATATTTCCGAGCATGATTTATATATATGTATATATTCTATTTTTCTAGGAAGTATACAGGTTTTACGGCAAGGAGTTAGAACTTTGTTTATGAAATGGTTTTTGAAAAGCTTTGTTTTTGCCCACTCACGCTTTCTGTTTTACGGCCCTCCAAGTTCTAGTTTGGCTAGCACTTTTGGTGGCTCCCCAGAGGATTTTCCCGGCTTATCTGACAGATTATCACCAGTGTAGGACCACCTTTGGGTGTGTTTATTTAGTGTTGTTTTTTCCGGACTGCATTAGGTCTTCCGTGCTCTGAACTTTGTTTCTTACACTTACGCTTGCACATGTATGTTATTTTACTTTGTGTATAGCTGAGTTTTTATTTATTCGTACTTTTATTATTATTTATTAGCTTCTACACTGTGCACATGGTTACGTCACTTCCACGTGACGGCCAGCATGCCCTGATCTCGGTCGGGGTGTGTCAAAACACATTAAAAATAAAAATATCAAGTAATTTTAAAATACCAAACAGATTAAAAAAAATTATAATAATTAATTTACATGTGCGAAAAATATGAAAAAAAATATGCAAACGCTCGTAGTCGTAGTCGCATCCTCTACGCTTTAAGGATGGGTATATGATCATTTGAATTTTTAAAACCATACAAATTCTCATGAATAGTATTTGTAAGGGTGTTCAAAATAAACAAAATTCATAATCATTAATGTATAAGTTTGAAAGATGTGAAAGCATAATAAACGTTCATAATTGCATCCTCAACGCTTAGACGATGGTTACATAGTCGTTTAGATTTTTAAAACCCTCCAAATCTCATGAATAGTGTTTTTTATTTGAGTACAAAATTAGTAGAATTTAATAATAATTATTGTAGAAGTGTGAAAAATGTAATCACTCATAATGAAAAGTTTTACAACTTTCATGAAGGGGTCAACTCCGAAATTTAGTATGTATATACTAATTTAGTATTATGTTTTACATTTTTTTGGGTCAAATTATGTTTTTCATTTTCATTTTTATTGATTTAAAATGTATTTTTCTTAACAGGTAATGAGTCGGGTCATATTACCTGATAATATTAACCGGTTGATTTCGGGTCAGGTCATATTACCCATTTACTTTAACGGGTATTACACAACACTACCCGTTAAGCTATCGGGTATGACATGAAAATGACACGAACATGAGAAACACGACTTGAATGCTAGGTCTAACCGGCGTCAAGATCTACCTCCGCGAAGAGCTGTCCAGGCCCGTCCACCACCACATCAGGGTGTTGCTGCTCTTCGACTCTGTCTAGGCTCGTCCACCATGTGGTTGACGTCGTGCAGACGTCAGCCTTGCGTCACATGCCCTTCGGGCTCTCTGGCTGGCAACTCCTGCTAGGCCTCTCCCTCAGGCCAGCTCGGGCTCCATTGCCAGCACACGCTGGACCAAGTTGCTTAGGCTTTCTGGCCCTGTTTGAGAGCCAGTCCACCAGACTATTGCCCACGATGGAACTGCTCTTAAGAAGACCGTTTTCTATGTGATTAGTGATGTGTAATAGCTTGAGATTGATGTTTAAGAGATTTGGCTTTGGTGGTTCAAAAAAAAGAGATCTGCAGAGGATTGCTTGAGGTAATGTAAGGCTTGTTTTTATGAGCTTGATGATGGCTTGCTCTCTAGTTCCAAAATAGTTATGCTAGAGCGACAATGATCTTTTGCTCTTCAAGCTCCACAAGGTGTTTCTTCTTGGATTGTTCTTATTTAGCAAATCATTCTTTTTGCTTTTCACCTTACTTTTTCCCATTAAACCTATATTGGTGATAGGTGCTAACAAAATGACAGCACTCTGCCCTAAAATTTCATGCAACTGGCATTTGGATAGGCTTATTTCTTTGGCAACGTTCATCCTTTCCTTCTCCCATTTTTCTCCATATAAGCATGCATGGGTAATATTTTTATGCAGGAAACATTAAATGCTCAATGGCTTTCTTTTGAATTTATCGCATGGCTTGTTTGTTGGGTTTGGGGAATATCATTGGGATAAACTAATTTGAATAATTAAATACGCAATGGAAAATAATAAATAACATACAATATGTTATCTTAATTATATATAAGTTGATTATAATTGATAAAGCAATAAAAATGGGGAATTGTTATTAGCACTCTAAAAATCCCATTATACATTCCTCACAAGTAGTGTATTTTTCTTTCTAATTATAGAAAGTGTGGAGTGTAAAATGAGATTTTTGGAGTGCCAATAACAATTCCCTAAAATAAGATGACGAAGAGAATTACTTATAAGATTCCTTAGCCATGTGTGTGCCGTTTTTGTAGAATCATCTATGTGCTTTGGTTCTTCTTTTACATGGTCGATCGCATGAAGATCACATGAAGCTCCTCAAGTGTTATGACTCTAGGATTATCCACACTGCTACACCAACGACGGATGATGGAGTAAAAGATTTGATCGTGCTAGCAGTATCACTCTTTTGGAAAAAATTTGTGTGGCACACTAGGGTGCTTTCAGCTAGGGTTTTTCTCATTAGCCTTGTTGGAAGAGATCATCTCATTAGCCTCTCGACGAGTTGAGGTGTTATCAAGTTCCGTTGTTTGGCACGTTGAAAGCCAAACCCATTTTACGATTAGATATTCACAGGTGCATTTTAGAGTTCAACAGTTCGATGGTTGAACCACATTTATAGTCAAGACACTCATCTCCTTTGAGTATTTGTGTCCATACAATTTGATACCCATTCAACAAACTTATATTTTCACAAATATAATTGAAGCAGCCGAGCCCGGTGCAGACGATCCTTGAACATCGCAGTCACTAGCAGTCTTGTCTTCAGGCTCTAGAACCCATATGTCGAGACGAGTTCCTTCCTCGGCCATATCTCGGATACGAAAAGTCAACAACGCCTTCAACACCACCACTATGTTCATTCACTCACTGACCGAGCTTGGTTGACGAGTTGGCACACCCCATATTCAACTTAAGGATGTAGTTAGCTCACTAGCTATCCAGCCTGCGCGCTGTGTAGACTTGGTAGTTTTTAGAGACAACACATATATAACACAAATTTAAAAACACATGTTCTCACATACAATCGATTAAGACTTTGATCAATTCATGTTTACCGAACAGTGGGCGATTTCTATTTCGAGAGTGGGAAATGCTTTATATGAGGAACGGGATACTTTCTGTCTATACTCAAGGAGTTTCCTCGTCAGTATAGTTAGACGCTTACTGAAGCATCCTAACAAAATGCAACGCTAATGTCGTCCTTTTATACCTAAACAACCCTAACATCATTAGGCACCCAAATTGGAAGCAAATAATGAAGTTAATATAATCCAAAAAATGATTTGAAAACTTAACATTTTATGCATCAGAATTTAGCTAAAATTGTTTATAGGCCATTGAAAGGAAGTGGGTTGCACTTGTCGATACAACATATAATGGGACTGATTCCGAGCATGGAGCCGGAATATGCACAGGATTTCTCTGTTTTGGCACCTGTTGAGCTGCTCTTCAGTCAGCATAGTGATTTGTTCTACATATGTACTTGGAAGTCTTTCGTTGTAGAGGGACCTCATGTATGAATCATCTTACATGAAGATGAACTCTGTTTTTGGTATGGAATGTCCAGTTTAGTCTTACCATCATAAATCTGGCTCAAGCATATATGTTAACAGACGGCCTAGTCCTTCATGTATCGTTTGGGTTGTTGGACCTCGGTCAATTCTGATGTGGTTAAATTTAGAGGTTTTTGAACTTTAATCCTTGAAGAAGATTAAAATTCAATAAAAACCTGATGTTAAATTAGATATTGATTTTAGTCCTCTAATGTGTACTTAATTCAAATTTATATTATATTTTTGTTTTAATATTTAATAGATATCTTATTTAATGTCATTACATTAAAATTAAAATTATTTATTATCACATTTTAATTCATTATATTTATTTTACTTCCTATAAACGTTCGTATTATAATATATTTTACTAAATTAGTGTACCGAAATGTCCGTACATAAATATATTTTAGTGAATTAGTAGCACATAAGAAAATATGTAAAAACATAAGTGTACCAAAAAATTCCATACCTAAATATATGATACCAAACTAGTGTACCAAAATGTCGGTGCCTAAATATATTATAATAAACTAGTGTACTGAAATGTTCATACCTAAACATATTATACTAACTTAGTGAACCGAAATGTTCGTACCTAAATATATTGTAATGAATTAGTGGCACATAAGAAAATATGCAAAAACATGTGTACCGAATCTTTACGAAAATATTTTCTTATATAAGATACTAACCATAATGAGAATTAAAATTTACAATATTTTCATAAAATCTAATTTATGAACAAAATTATAAATAAAAAAGAGAGACATTTAATATGCTGGCATTAAATAGAGTCTAGGGACTAAAATCAATTTTTAATCTTGTATACAACATTTTTCTAAACTTCATCTTATTTAAGAATTAAAATATAGTTTTCTATTAAATTTATTCATTAAGAGGAAAGACTTGCCTCCTCAAGGATTGTGGAGGAACTCCTTAAAATATTTTGTCGTCTATTCATAGAATTTTTTGTATATGATTGAACTAGTTTATATTATAATCATCTCTACAAAGAATCAATCAAAACTAAGATTGTTTAATTAGTCATCGAACTGTATAAAAACATATAGACAGATTTGGTAAAATCTTTATGAACCGTCTATCTATTTGCTATAATTGATTGACAAAACGATCTTAGTTTTAAATGATTTATTGCAAAAATGTTCCTTACATATAGTAATTTATAATATGAACAGTTTCAATGATAAGCACGAAGTTCTATAGATGACCGATTAATAAGTATTTTGAAGAGGAACTCCTCAAAATTTAGGAGCCAAGCTCTTCTATTCTTTAATCAAAGTACGTAGTAACTAGCCAACTGTTCACATGCAAGTGCATGGAGAAGGGAATTTTTTAATTTTTTTAGTTTGTATTATTTTGTATTTTGATATAAATATTCCTCACAAATAGAATTTTAATGTATATAAATAATAGAAAGATTAAATTGGTGACATGACTAACATTATTTTATATGAAAAGAAAAAGTTTGAGACATGATACAGTGTGGGTTCTCTAACATTGCTTTAAAAGGGGTTTAATACTCCTCACTAGTAAAAAGATAAAACTTTGACAAACTGATTGAAAACTCTGGCTTAATTAAGTATTCCACTATAGATATATTAGATAGTCCGTAGCATATGCATACAGGCTCAGTTACTATGACCACCACTCCCTGTGCTTAAAGGCGGGTTGTCCGCACATACGATTCCGCGCTGCATGCAAGTATACAACAGCATGAGAAAATTGCCCACAGAGAGAGAGAGAGACAGGGAGAGAGAGAGAAATTAATCACCGAGGATTCTGCAGGTGAAGAAGAAGCCTCAACACCCAAAGATTTGAAAAGTACCCTCACTGCTTCAAAGAAATTGCAGCATATGGTTTCTTGTAAACATCCAGTATCTTCTCTTTTGATTTTTTTGTTGATGATGAGTACTCTTCCATTTTCTTCTTCCCTGCTCCCCAATATCTCGTTAAATATACTTGTGATTCGTCTCTCTTCTCTTTTTTACTTTCTTATACAACGATAAAAGGGTAGCATGACTTCAGTTTTTGCAAGTGTCAAATACTATGAACCAACCAGCACATAGAGCAAAAGGCCAAATACATACATACAAACCTTGCAGAAGTAGTTGGGTACAATATCCTATTAAATGTTGTATACCATTGGCACCAGATGATTGGTTTTATGATTTTCCTATAAAATTGTGGTTTCTGGTCATATATATTGGTAAGTGTATGCATGCATGATGCATGTGGGGTAATGTTGATTGGAATTCATTCCTCTGGAAGAACAAAGTATACGACCAATGGCAGTGTGAAGCCAAATTAATCAGCGTATTCTTTTTCGGAAATAAAAATGCACGTGGGTACATAGTTTATACATAATAAATTATTTTTTTTCGGAATAAGTCGACCGGAGAAGAATGACATTAACTGGCGACTTTCTCGTTTTGTCTTCTGCGCAAAGGATTATTGAGGATCAAACTTCAACGAAGGTTTGAATATATAAACATGAGAAAAGAGGGGACCGGTTCTCGAGCATGCATTGACTGGAATTGAGATGTATAAAACCAATACCGGAGAACAAGGCCTTTAGCACCAACTACAGTTCATTAAGTAGAGAAGCGTTGTGCAGCACTATTTTTGGATATTGATCTCCAATCACAGAAAATCTTCAATTCAAATTTGACAGTTGGCCTCTAGAGAAACATTGTTATATATTTGTCATGTCTTCACTAATTTCGTTTGGCTTGCAGTTTGAACTCTCTGATTAACTGTCCATGTTTTCCACTATTATTGTGCATTTATATAATATATAATATGTGGTTTAGGTTAGTTGGTGAGAGCAAGCTCTCTTAGTCTCTTACATGCAAGTTCCCATCCTCTAAATTAATCAAAGTATTTTTTTAATATCGTTTTATGTCCTAAAAGAAACCTAGTGCTTGGGTGTAAGCCAAAGCATCAGTTCTACGCGCTAGACTAATTTGTGAGATTTATTATATATGGTCCAAAAAGTAAAGCTATCGTTAATAGTCGATCAATATCATTTATAGAGTAAAACTTGTATACAGTCGTAATGTTAATATCAATTCAAATTTAGTTATCCTACTAGAGAGCATGTCAAGATGTAGCGTTGGAAAAAAAGAGGCGCCATAAATTTTTAGGACTACATAGAGGTTATTTATGTGGCCGCAAGTGTGTAATATTGAGTATTGCTAAAGCATAACATTTCTATACCTTTTGTAACAATTTTTATTTAGGAAAACTAATGAAAATGACTTGAAAGTTTTAACGATAATGACAAAATAAAGGGTAAAATAAATAGTATCAGGTTTGATTTTTTAGTGTAAAAATGTGATTTTTTGTTAAAGTGAACAGTACGACGGGTTTTTTTGTTAGAACTTCCTCTTTTTTTTTTTCAATTCCACAATAACGGGTGGTATACATACATGTTGTTTTTTTTTTTTGTTTTTTTTTTTGGGGGGGGGGGGGCCAAGTTAATTTTCAACATGATATGTATATGTTTTCCTCACATGTAGTAAAAACAAATATTTTTTAAAATTGAACATTATGTTGTGCACATACGAAAATTTTACAACTTTTCGAGTTTGGAGGTTTATTAAATATTTATGACTCTGCATTGGAGTTATCCATTCGAATATATAAATTATAGGGTGACATTGAAACGGAATACTGGATGTTAACTACCTAACGCCCTCCTTTTTTGCTCTTATCCAAATTCCTGAATATATAAATATGAATGAAAATTGGCAACAAACAAATTTGAGGATGCGCAAACTAAAAACTAGATGAGGATATTTTTGCCATTGTATGGGTGACAAGATAACGAAATAACTAACATTGGGATTTAGTTGCGTTTATATTAGTTTCTTGTGCGACATGTCATTAAATGGGTAACTAATCCAAAATACTAATTGATTGATACCCTTAATTAGTATTTAAAATGAAAAAATGATAATTTAATCTCAAACCTCCCTTGAATTCTTTTATTCTGTAACTAAACAAATCAACACATTACTTTACATATGCACTGCATCGCATGATCATGCCTTGTACGTACAAACTTATTAATGCACTTCTTGTCGGAGTACAGGAAAAGGACTACATAATCCAACAAACCAAATGCAGAAAGAAAATTTATAATAGATAGAAATACAGATAAACAGTGTCTGCTGTCTACATAATTTCTCCAGTATTACAATACGTGCGCGGACTATTAATTTGCATGTAGCAGGCTGCAGCTCGTCAATCCATTTGAGTTAGGCCCTGGAGACTCTAGTTAATCTTACCACCAGACCCGTCAGATAGGCCTGGCCTACTTTTAAGGATAGGAACTTCCTGTGTAATACATAATTAATTAATTAGAACATTATTTCAACAGCAGAGAGAGAGAGAGAGAGAGAGAGAGAGAGAACCGTACCGAACTCACCGGGTCTGTTTCAACAGGAGGAGTAGGAGCAGCTTCTGGATTTACGGGTGGATCATTGGAAACTGGCGTATCTGCAACGGGAGTTTCTGTAGATTTACCTGGGCACTCTGCAACTTGTTCTATCTTCTCCGCACCGAAACACTTGAAAAGAGCTCTTATTGTTGCTTCAAGGAATGAACTACGAGGCTTGGGCTTGTAATAAGCATCGAATACAACTACTTCCACATCATCAGTAGTAGTGCTCATCATCTCCTCCTGTGTTGACACTATCGTCGATAATTTTTCCAGTTTTGTGTTTATGATCTCTTCCATGATTTACTTTCTTCTTCCCTCCCCTCCCATTAAATAGATCGTTCTTGCATGGACTTTGTCACTTCCTTCACAATCAATTAATCTGTGGTTCTCATTGACCCAAAACAATTTATCCAATAAATAATTAGGTTTCATACGATACAATGTGATAAATAATTCGTTAGCAATAATTAACTATTAAACTCGCAATTCGTAAGAGTTGAATCTGATTCAGTCCTATTGATTTAAACTTACAAGAGTCAGTCCTACTGATTTAAGTTATTATTTTCTAACATCATTACATTGTCCTACTTTTTTTGAAAAATTATCTTAAGGAGGGACCATTTTGATAACTTTCGCATAGGGCCTCTGAAATCTCAGAGACCGTCCTGGGCGTAAAATATGTCGTTTTGAATGAGAATGACACGAGAAACAATACTAAACAACTTTGCTTGTGATATAGGGGCAATTTTGGCCAAATCTTTAGTTTACCATCCCATACAACATGTAGGGTGCGTTTGTTGCAACGGACTATCTCGGACTGGATTAGCTTTAGGGATTAAGTTGGAATGGCTTGGCTTGGACTAAGTAAGATAGTGAAGTGTTTGGTGCAGTGCCAGACTAAATTGACAGATTAAATATTTTGCTATTTTTTATTCACTTTTATAATTTTTTATTTCATTTTTTTTTTATCTCTTTGCATTCACAAAAGCTATTCTCTGCTCTTCTTCACTGATATTAACCTTTTCTTTTCTCTGCTTCCAAAAATCCCAACCACCGTCTCCAATCTCTTCAATGGAATCCAATCATCTAGTGCGATTCAGTTGTAAAAGCCCCAATCTCTTCAAGATGTGTTAGTAATTTGTTTGTAGATGTTCTGCAGGATAACTATGGTCAATTTCGAGATAAGGATATAAAGAAGACAAGGAATAGATGTTGACAGAGCACAGCTAAACATCATTTTGAAGTCATCAATTCAATTGCAAATGCCCCAATCTCTTCAAGCTGAACATCTTCTTGACGTGTTGGACTACAATTTTTGTTTGTTCATATTTTAGATTTCGATTTGGAGATCTAGGGTTTTTGGGTTTTTTCTCAATATATTGGAAATCGACGGGCAAGAAAATTTCCAACACGAGGCGTTGGCGAGGTGTTGGAGTTGGTGACGAGGTTGATTTGGGAGACGGGGCGCGCAGTAGCTAATGATGCAGAAGACAGGATTATAGGGGGTCTTAGCAATCCCATGCTAGAGCACGGGATTCGTAGTGATGCGTTAGTGAAGGCCGTAGTCTGAGCGAGTCCCGGCTAGTCTCATCTACTTTAATCCCAACCTGCACCAAACATGGGACTGTGGTCCCACTCAAGCCAGTCGCACTTAATAATATTAAACAAACGCACCCATAAAGTTTTAGGAATACTTTCAGTACTTTGTTAACTGTTCATTTTATTTCCTATTTGAACGTTGTGTCCTTCTACAGTTTGAATTTATGTTTAGGACGCATAATATTTAAACCTCTTAGGTGTTGGAATTGTTATCTTTCAACAATTATTCAATAAACGTGAGTTTTTTTCTCTATTTTCCTAGTGGACTCTAGGGCTTGCTAGTGGATTCTAGATGGAATTTCTTTCTATTTTCTCATATATCCCGCTGTGTCAGTCACTTTCTCTTTAGAAATGAAGAGGAATACTACTAAATCTTAATATTATTGGCAAATAATCAACATGCCTATCATGTCACGTGGCATTCGTATGTTGATTTCTTCTCCATATGAATTAAAGTAATTTAAAATTTTGTTTTTTAAAAATAAAACAAATACCTTAAAAAAATAACAAATCTATAATTTAGTTGATTAAGAACATTCATTCTTAAACTCAAAGTCTTGAGTTAAGCTCCATGTCCCACTATAACTTAGAATAAATGGATAAAGAGCCCTCATAGATAAATAAAAGATTAAAAAACAAATTGTGTGTTTGGTCTTTCTGTGGGAACAGCCTTCACAAACAATGAGGGGGGTAGGAGGGTTCATGTTTTATTCTAGTTAGACTCTGGAATTTACTATTGCAGATGCTTCATTTTTTTTATCCATTCAAAGCAAAAGTATGACCAGTGGGAAGTGGGAACTCAAATCGGGCTAACATATGTATGTAACGACTCCTACTTAACAGCTATGTCAACATACTCTATCAAAGAATATATATGAATGTCGGATGAATTGTATTCAACTCATTGTCACCACCAAATCTCATATTATATTTTCTCTAATCTATCATCGCAGCTAATTAGATCACGATAACTCTATTAATTAATGTGTTTTTAACAAATTGACATATTCTACACGGAACAAGTTGCTGCTAATAATAAAATACGCGCACACATGCAAAGATAGAGAGACTCGATCGCAAAATTAGAGGGGTAAATTTAGAGACAATCGTTAGGCCAAATTGAGTGCTTTGAGAGGATGCACGTAGGAACATTAAAGCATTTGTTAAAGAGTAATGTTAAGAAGATTATAAGAAGTTTGATCTAAATTAAGTCGATCTTCTATTATTGGCTCTAATATGGATCGTTCCATGAGCCGTGATCTATTTTCCAAAACTATATATATATATATATATATATTAACTATATAAAGCTGTACAGCTTTCTCTTTCTTTTTCTCAATGGCTCGAACTAGACCTATAAACAGGTTGGGTTTATTGGGTTTGAGTCGGGTTTCACTTGACCTGTTAAGTTAATGAGTCACCCACACTCATCCCTTAAACTAATGGGTCATCCAAATCCAACCCGTTAAACTAGTGAGTCACCCGTTAACACCCAATAACAATTTCTTTTTGTAATGTGTAATCAAGATTTCAAGTATGGAGGTCCAACACATTTAAAAGTACCCAAATGCAAAGTTGATATGTCTTACAAGCATGGACGGATCCATATAGGGACCCGGGAGGTCCTGGGACCCTCCGGAAGCCCGAAGAAACACTTGTAATCGACCTTCGGGACCCTCTAACAATTTGGGCACGTGCAGCGAAGAGGCTTGTTGCCTCCATGGATGTGCATGCAGCAGTGCTTACAAAGAAGAAGAAGAGGTTTCTAATTTTTGTTAGTCTCAACTCCCAATTGTAATATATATGTTACGTTAACAAATTTCATCTTTGTAAAGCGGGACAACTGGTGGTAAGTCATAGTTATCCACCCTTTCTAGGGGCCTAGAAGACTCACAGAGGCATTTCAGCTTTCTCATGGCTACAGTCAAGCAGACTCACTAACTCGGAGCCTTAAACCCGGGACCTCCCTGTTTTTTGTATTTTAAGAGCCGAAATCCACGCCCTTACCACTTGGCCACTTGATGTGGTTGATTAATTTTAATTATTCAATGAACCAAATTCAATAAAAAATAGTGCTATGGAACCAAACTAGTCTAATATTTTTTTTTTTTTTGAACTTTTATCTTGGAACCCCCCGATCTTGAAATCCTGGATCCGCCACTGCTTACAAGTTACAATTGGCAATAGTTGTATGATAAAACCTTGTAATCAAGTTACAACCCAACACTAATCAAAACCATAGTAACTATCGGTCTACCATCTATAGTAGTACAGACCGAAGGATCTCAACTACAATTTTTGAGTTCAGGTACAAAATATTCATCTCGTCTGGAAAATTTACCCACATGGGCAAGTAAATGTTAAAAAACTACGCAATTAATTGAAAAACTTACCAATTTCATTTGAATTCAAATGAAGCAAAGAACAAGCCAATACAAGACAAAAGAAAACAAGCCAAGCTGCCAAGAAAACAAACTAAGCTGCAAAGAAACCGAAACACAGACTCCGAAGGTTTTAAACTTTCAATTGATACTGATAGCAGGCAAAACAGAGAACAGGACAGCCAGCTGCCTCTCAAAAGCATCAGAAACAGGAAGATATTGAGTAACAGAGCTTCACAAGAGAGAGAGGTTGAAAAGGTGAGTGACCTTTGCCAAATAACGAAGTGGAGGAAGAGTTGATAGAGACTAGAAAGCAAAACAAGAGTGTGAGACGAAGAGTCAACGAGGTTGGTTTTTTTATTTTTTTTATTTTTTATTTTTTATTTTTTTGTGGAGTCTTCATTGAAATTATGCAAGACACCCTCAATAATGGGTGCTGATATGTTTCGTGGTTTGATCCAAAGTGACTCGTTATTTAACGAGTTTACTAGGTAACAACCCGACCAGTTAAGCATTCACCTAAATACTAATTTTAACGGATGAGTCAAGTCGGATTAACAGGTTGAGTATAAAATGATATGTCTAGCCCCAACAACTATATATAGCCAACAACTATTTCTGCCACCACTTTCTCTCTGCACGTTGAAAACGTTAAGTTCTTGAATGCATACTCCCGCTAATCCAGCCAAAATCCAACGAAGCTCCAATGAAGACAACCCTATTCACTTCATCTCGCCCTCATACAACATGACATTGAGTATATAATTAACCTTGAAGGGCCCGGTACAAGGTGAATTGAGCCTCTACAATTTTTTCAAGTCAAATGGTATTTTTGCCTTTTTCGACCAACTTCAGACACCCTTAGATGGAAGCTTGGATGCATTATCTTTCTCTCTCCAAGATCTTCAACACCCCCTTCTTAGATGAGTTTAATATATAGTTTTCAAAATGAAAGTGCTATAAGAGTTAAGAAAGGGAAGGTAGTAGTTTCCGGTGTAAAAAGATTGGTTGCAAAGTAAAAAGTGTGCATTTTTATTGAAGAAAGTTGAGGTTCCATCATAAAAGCAATTGCCAATATGGGGAGTAACTCAACTTACTTATAAGCTCATTCACAGTCTTTCTTTCCATAAATATGAGATATCAAGGAAAGCGTTTTCTAATTGATTAGTGATGTGTAATAGCTTGAGATTGATGTTTTAAGAGATTTGGCTTTGGTGGTTCAAAAATAGAATATGGAGGAGGATTGCTTGAGGTGATGTAAAGGCTTATTTTTGGCAACTTGAGAATGGCACGCTCGCTGGTTCCAGAATAGTTATGCTAGAGCTATGGATTCAAGGGTCTTTTGCTCTTCAAGCTTGATAGGAGCATATTCATGCGACTTAAATGGCTTGTTCTCGTGCATTTACGTTATGTTTCTTTAGTTATTTTAGTACTTTAAGCTATTTTCGTGTGTTTGTAGGCCAAAAGGGCTAAAGGAGCAAAAAGATGCATTTTGGAGACGTTTGGAGCACTTTTGGGCTAAGGATGGATAGCTTATGCTTGGAGCCAAAGTGTTGGACGAAATTAAAAACCTAATTGAAGACCAAAGTGTTGGAACCTTGTTCCTTTTAGTTTTAGGATATTTAAACCTTTCCTATATCCTTAGTCGTGCATAACATTCCAACATTCCACTCCTTCATTCACCACTTATCATATCATACACTTATCTTATCATCACCACATATCATATATTTATTACTTATCATATCATTCATTCATCTACATATCAATAACCACTTATCTTATCACTCAACATATCATACACTTATCACTTATCACTTCCATTCACTTATCACTTATCACTTCCATTCACTTATCACTCACCACATATCATTCATTTATCACCACATATCATTCATTTATCACTTAACATATCATTCATTTATCACTTAACATATCATACACTTATCATAATCATTCACTTATCACTTATCATAATCATTCACTTATTCTTTCATCATTCAACCACCAATTCAACACATGCATTTCAAACCTTTCAACACCCTTTAATCATCTCCCTTTAAGTTATGATTTTATTTCCTAACCCTACATGCATTATTTATTAGCATCTTCACATGCATTCACACACACTTCACACAAACAAACAACTCAAAACCGTGAGCTCCCATTCCCTTATGCCATTTTCAGATTTCCACCCACTAACCTAGTTATCAACACATGCATTCCCTTCACATTCACCCACATGCACTCCCACTCTTTAATCATATGCACTCCCATCATAATTCCACCACCAATTCAGCCACAAAACATTATCATTGCACCACATTCAACCACTCCACATCCCTCACCAAGAAATCATTCAACACACATGCATCCTGAAATTCTTTGCCATGCAATCACATGCATTTCCCTTGACATTTTCAGCCATCACACTTCATCATTACACCACCATTCACTCTTTAACCCACACACACTTCACACAAACAACATTCACATGCATTCACATGAATTTCCAACACAAAACACACTCAAAACCGTGGCCACCTTTGCATTTCAGGATTCCCATTTGCATTTTCAGATTTCCAGCTTTCCCTTTTATTTTCCAGCTTTCATTCTTCATCATTGCAGCCATTCCACATGCAATTCTCCATCATTCCTCCACACAAACACCTTAAACAAATAGCCATATACATCTCCACTCCTCCTATAAATACCCTTGCATTCCCATCATTCAAAACATCTCATTTCATACACAACACACCACAAACACTTCCATTCCTTCTCTTTGCCGTGAGTCCCCTTAGAATCCAAAACCATCTTTCCATTTCCACCACTTCCCAACCCTCCAAACCACTCCTCTACCATTTCCATAATCCCCCAAACCTCACCTTAGACCTTGTGCTACAACAACGAGGAAGATAAGAGGGCCTAAACGTTCATACAATTCAAGTTTGAGTTGTTGGAATGTTTAGGTGTTTCTTTGATTTCAAAGTTTAAATTCAATTCTCTTTGTTTTGTACGTATGAGGAATGGAAGAGAAGAGTGCCTAAACGTTCATACAATTCAAGTTTGAGTTGTTGGAATGTTTAGGTGTTTCTTTAATTTCAAAGTTATGAGGAAATAAACCCCCCCTTTAGCTAGGGGGTGATTCGAAATAAATGTTTATACTTGCATTTTGATTTGATTACCTTTCGTTGGAATTTCATAAGTTTTGAATTCAATTTGTTTAACCGTTTGATTGATAACTTATTTATGAATGTTTATTAAGAATGCGCGCTTAATTTTCATGCATAAATATGACGCTAGAATATAAGTGAATTTCACCTAATCGTTATGAACTTATATTCACAAGTAGTGGAGGTTGCTTATAAACAATCGCGTTAAACGAATTCTTGGCATAAGTTTCATGCGTATTCCATAGTAACGAATGCCTCGTCAACACTTATAGTTTTCATAATGCTTAATGATCTTTGATTGTATCTTTATTGTGCTTTTCACGTAAAGGACTTTTGGAGAATGTGGTGAATTGCGTTGCGCTAACCCATCCAATTCATTAACTTAAGGAGAACTTGACGGTTAATTTAAGCGGACCTAATTAACCCGGGGCGTTGAGTTTCATAATTTATCGAAAGACCAACTGAGAATCAATCTTGTATGCAAGTGTAACATGTATGGAGATGAACCCCTTAGCTAGCATTCATCCATAAATTTCATATTTACATTCTGTCTAGTTTATTAACTTGTTTCGTTATTTCAATTTTCGTAAAAACCTCAATCCCCCTTTTTCTTTAATGTTCATTTTAGTTAGAATTCAATTTAGTTTGTGTTTTTAAAGCATTTTGAGTTTTTGGTTTGTCTTAGTGTTTTAAACTTTAATTTTGCATTCTTTGAGTCTAGTTTAGTGTTTTAAACTTTATTTTACGTTTTTGAGTCAGTTTCCAAGAGATTTGCATTCCCTCCTAATCCCCGGTCCAGAACGATCCCTCACTTATCCATTCTACTACAATTGTCAAACGAGGGTTTAATTTGAGTGTCAAGTAAATCACGCATCAAAGCTCCACAAAGTGTATCTTTTTGAATTGCCATTACGCCTATATTGGTGATAGGTGCTAATAAAAAAATAGCACTCTGCCCTAAAATTTCATGCAACTGGCTTTTGGAGGGGCTTATATTTTTGGCAATGTTCATCCTTTCTTTCTCCCATTTTTCTCCTTATGAGCATGCATGAGTAATATTCTATGCTGGAAACATTAAATGCTCTATAGCTTTCTTTCAAATTTAAGTTTGCATGGTTTGTTTGTTGGGATTCGAACATATCATTGAGATAAATTTAATTTGAATACTTAAATACACAACAGAAAATAATAAATAACATACAATATGTTATCTCAATTATATATCAGATGGTTATAATCAATACAACAACAAAGAAAGATGAAGAGAATTACTTATAAAATTCCTTCGTCATACATAAGATTTTAAAAGACGCAAGGAGCAGCCGACTGGGGCCTAGCGTCTAGGTAAATTTAAGTAAAATTATTGTATATATTGCAAATAAGTGCCTATTGATATTTCGAAAAAAAAAAAGAAAAAAAAAAAAAGAAGCTATACCTATATGAATAAGATAATAAAAGAATGATGAAATTAAAAAATAGAAGTAGAAGAATACAATAAAGTACATGTATCCAACAAGTCCAAAATTTAAAAACATACATGTACCCAACAAGTTCACAATTTGAAAACACATAAAATGCAAAATAGGAGGAATAAGAAAATATAATAATATAGGATACTTACAAAGTTGCAAAGCTAGGCATCACTGTCTTCTTGTCCATATCCCTCCAAGACTATCTCCGTGTTGGACTCAAATTCAGCTTCTTCATCATCTTTTTCTTCTTCTTTCATGTCCTCATTTGATACAAAATCTTCTTCATGAAGTTCTCTTACTTCAACATTTCTAGAACTCCTCCTAGGCTCTAGGGAACTACCCACCTCTGATGTCTCTCCATCCATTCCCAAACCAAACTCAAGTTCTTCATCACCACCATCCACAATCCATCCTTGCACCATACTAGTTATCATGCAAGTAGTATGTCCACTTTCGTCTCCTTCTCTCTTTTCTTCTTGTTCATGATCCTTGCATTGAATTAGACATAGACTAAATTATTTAACCTTATTGCATCTAGTCTATTCATTTTCTTTGTATGTATCCCTTAAAGTGTGCTCAAATTTCTCTCACAACTTGATGAGCTTGTAATCAATGAGAGAATCTTTATAGTTATCTTTTGCAAATTAGGTACACCATTTTTCATAATTATATCACCATGCAACTAAGGAAGAAAAAAAGCACACAATTAGTAAAGAAAAATAAGTAGTAAAGCTAAATTTAATAATGAATATTCATATCCGGATTATAGTTGTGATCATTCTCAACGCATCCAATCTTAGGCAAATGTCTTCCAAAGCCACTTTCTTTGCCTCTATACTTATGCATCTCAACATTTATCACTTGGTTTTGGACCTCATAGTTATCAGGGAAGAACTTCTCAACACAAGCAAAAATCCCATCCATGACATTGGATCATGTTGTATGCTTTGATCTTTAAAGAAGTAATAAGGGTTCAAGAGGTGGCCCGCCAAATCTAATGGACTATCAAGCCGCTTACTAATTTTTTTCATCAATAAGAATTAGTTGATAGTTGGCCTCATTGTTCTTGAATGCCTCTTTAATCTCCCTCTTTACTTTTTGTAGCTCTCCATACAATAACCTCATTGATGACTTTTTATCCCCATCCAGAATTCGAAGTACCTTAAATAAAGGTTCACACACTTTGAAGCAAAATTAGACCCCATTCCAAAAATGTGCACTCACAGCATATGTTGTTTTCCCCTTTGTACTCTTGGAATGTTTGCATTGTTCCTATTCATCACCATCAACCATAATCTTCAAGTCTTTTTTCTTATCACTTAAGCTTTGCATTGTGAGGAAAAAGGTTGCAAATCTAATGACTCCAGGCCTCACTATGTCTCTTTTCTTCGTATGCTTTCTCATCAATGCCAAAATTTTATGATGTGCATAAATAAAGATAGTGAAAGTCTTTACTTTGTCAATAACTCCTTTGAACTTAGGAAGATTACCAATCCTTTGAAGCATGAGATTCAAAATGTGAGTGGCACATGATGTCCAAAATATGTTTGGCCTCTTTTTCTTCATCACGTTGCCCATCACCATATTGTTAGAGCATTATCGGTCACTGCTTGAACTACATTTTCAGGCCCAATTTTCAACACACTTGTCAACATATTCAAAGATGTATTCCCCGGTGTGTGCTTCACTAGAGCATTGCTCAGAACAAACAAATATGGTGTGCCTTCCTTGCAATTGACATACAAATTTATTATGCTTCTTTTTTTTAGGTCACTCCAAGCATTGGTTATGATTGAGCAACCATTCAAAGCGCACTCTTCTTCATGATTCTTGAAAATGTAAGTACATAAGGGAAATTATGTTAATACTTATAAAATATCCAACAATAAAGTAATAACCTAAAGAAATACTAAGCACATGAGATAAGGAAGTTTACACCTATTTTGCTAGTTGTTGAAGTGCTTTGGAATGAAGTTTTCTTAAAAGAAATCAATACTACAAGCAATGTATTAGACCTTAAAACATAAATACAATTGCAAATGTACTGAACTACAAAAGGAACTTAGAAAAGGTAGGCTACAAAACTTTAAAGTCTTTTTGTGCTGTGAGTTGAGTGTCCTTGTGTTTTGTCTTTCTGCTACCTTATATAGAACAAACTTATCCTTCATGGCTCGTTTATGTAACCGTAATTAAAATAAGAGGAATTGGATTAAGGAGGAATTGGAATGAAGAGGAGTCAGAATCGGGTTCCTGTTGAAGCTATTTACTTAAATGTTTAGGAATCGGAATAGGAATTCAACTGACTTCATATAAGTTGTTTATTAGTTCAACTGAATTGGAATAAGAATCAATATGATTACTAAAATGCCCTTATTTTTTTGTTTTATTTTATTCTATATTTATTTTTAAAAACGTTTTAATTAGTTATTTTTATTTATTTAGTTAAAGTAGAGTTAAATGTCAATTACTATGTATAAATTAAATTCTAATACATACATATATATATATATACACACAAAAGCCTAAAGCCCAGCCACGTTCATCTTCCCACCAGCAAGAATAAACCTAGAAAACAATCAAAGCCGTCAAGACCAGACAAGCATCGACATCGCTAAGGTCGCGATCGTAATCGTCAAAGCAACGTCGTATGAGGATGAGCCAACGAGCGAGAAGCACGTCCGCGAAATACTGGCGTTACGTCATCGTCCCGGGGCTACATCCACGCTTTCTGTCGTCAGTGTCGAAGCGTCTGCCGTCTGGTCCATCGCCTCCTGAACTATGGTGATCTGGTGTTCGTGAATGAGATCTCATATGTGACCCACAAGGTCTTTTTACCTATCGGATTTCATGAAGGCGCAGTCGAGATCATTGAAGGGCAGATTGATGGGAGGGCATGATAGGAAGAGCAAATGTATTCCTGATTCCCTCACCATCCGGGAATTCAATTACCTCATACATAGAGGGAGTCCAATTCCTCCAATATCAGGAATTGAATTCCATTTTTCTTGTGGGTCCCACAAACTCTTGATTCATCCCAGTGTCAGTAAACACAAGAATGAGTCGTAATCGAAATTGGATTCCTTGTTATCATTCCGATTACGAGTTGGTAAACACGTCCTCAGTATAATCTTTTTACTTTCGAAGTAATTCTCTTTGCTCCGAGTTATTTATCCGACTACTGACAAACACTACTTTATCATAAACTTTTCAAAGCCCATTTTTAGTTTTATCTTAGCATGTTTCCTTCCTTTTCATTTTTTACCTAGGTAGGTTAAATCAAGACCTGGTTGCCACAAAGAGGAAAACATTGTCAGGGATAGATAGTGCCTAATAATTCCAATGTGTATAAATATTGCGACACAATACAAAAGTGTACAACAACTCAGAATCCAGAGGAAAATAAAAAAATAATAGTAATGTCGTAATCAAATAAAATTGTGTTGTAATACGACAGCTTGGCTTCACTTCACTTCCTTGATGATCAAATAAAACTATGTAAAGTTGCAAATAAAAAAATAATAGTAAAGTTGCAAATCTAATGACTCCAGGCCTCACTATGTCTCTTTTCTTCGTATGCTTTCTCATCAATGCCAAAATTTTATGATGTGCATAAATAAAGATAGTGAAAGTCTTTACTTTGTCAATAACTCCTTTGAACTTAGGGAGATTACCAATCCTTTGAAGCATGAGATTCAAAGTTTGAGTGGCACATGATGTCCAAAATATGTTTGGCCTCTTTTTCTTCATCACGTTGCCCATCGCCATATTGTTAGAGCATTATCGGTCACTGCTTGAACTACATTTTCAAGCCCAATTTTCAACACACTTGTCAACATATTCAAAGATCTATTCCCCGGTGTGTGCTTCACTAGAGCATTCCTCAGAACAAACAAATATGGTGTGCCTTCCTTGCAATTGACATACAAATTTATTATGCTTCTTTTTTTTGGGTCACTCCAAGCATTGGTTATGATTGAGCAACCATTCAAAGTGCACTCTTCTTCATGATTCTTGAAAATGTAAGTACATAAGGGAAATTATGTTAATACTTATAAAATATCCAACAATAAAGTAATAACCTAAAGAAATACTAAGCACATGAGATAAGGAAGTTTACACCTATTTTTCTAGTTGTTGAAGTGCTTTGGAATGAAGTTTTCTTAAAAGAAATCAATACTACAAGCAATGTATTAGAGCTTAAAACATAAATACAATTGCAAATGTACTGAACTACAAAAGGAACTTAGAAAAGGTAGGCTACAAAACTTTAAAGTCTTTTTGTGCTATGAGTTGAGTGTCCTTGTGTTTTATCTTTCTGCTACCTTATATAGAACAAATTTATCCTTCATGGCTCGTTTATGTAACCGTAATCAAAATAAGAGGAATTGGATTGAGGAGGAATTGGAATGAAGAGGAGTCAGAATTGGATTCCTATTGAAGCTATTTACTTAAACGTTTAGGAATCAGAATAGGAATTCAACTGACTTCATATAAGTTGTTTATTAGTTCAACTGAATTGGAATAAGAATCAATATGATTACTAAAATGCCCTTATTTTTTTGTTTTATTTTATTCTATATTTATTTTTAAAAACGTTTTAATTAGTTATTTTTATTTATTTAGTTAAAGTAGAGTTAAATGTCAATTACTATGTATAAATTAAATTCTAATACATACATATATATACATATATATATATATATATATACACACACAAAAGCCTAAAACCCAGCCACGTTCATCTTCCCACCAGCAAGAATAAACCTAGAAAACAATCAAAGCCGTCAAGACCAGACAAGTATCGACATCGCTAAGGTCGCGATCGTAATCGTCAAAGCAACATCGTACAAGGATGAGCCAACAAGCGAGAAGCACGTCCGCGAAATACCGGCGTTAACTTCATCGTCCCGGGGCTACATCCACATTTTCTGTCGTCAGTGTCGAAGCGTCTGCCGTTTGGTCCATCGCCTCCTGAACTAAGGTGATCTGGTGTTCATCAATGAGATCTCATATGTGACCCACAAGGTCTCTTTACCTTTCGGATTTCATGAAGGCGCAGTCGAGATCGTTGAAGGGCAGATTGATGGGAGGTCATGATAGGAAGAGCAAATGTATTCCTGATTCCCTCACCATCCGGGAATTCAATTACCTCATACATAGAGGGAGTCCAATTTCTCCAACATCAGGAATTGAATTCCATTTTTCTTGTGGGTCCCACAAACTCTTGATTCCTCCCAATGTCAGTAAACACAAGAATGAGCCGTAATCGGAATTGGATTCCTTGTTATCATTCCGATTATGGGTTGGTAAACACGTCCTCAGTATAATCTTTTTACTCTCGAAGTAATTCTCTTTGCTCCAAGTTATTTATCCGACTACTGACAAACACTACTTTATCATAAACTTTTCAAAGCTCATTTTTAGTTTTATCTGAGCATGTTTCCTTCCTTTTCATTTTTTACCTAGGTAGGTTAAATTAAGACCTGGTTGCCACAAAGAGGAAAACACTGTCAGGGATAGATAGAGCCTAATAATTCCAATGTGCATAAATATTGCGACACAATATAAAAGTGTACAACAACTCAGAATCCAGAGGAAAATAAAAAAATAATAGTAATGTCGTAATCAAATAAAATTGTGTTGTAACTTGTAATACGACAGCTTGGCTTCACTTCACTTCCTTGATGATCAAATAAAACTATGTGTTGGACCGAATCTGAAGTGGCTAATGATGTGGGCCCCCACGTACTCAAGCCCAGGATTTGAATGGGAAACGGGGTTGCCCTGCCCACGGTCACGTCCCTTTCCACGATACGAGCGCGAAGCCGTTTTGAGTCTGCCACCGGGCACTGGTCAGCACTGTTCGGGCAGCTCTCCCTCTCCCTGCTTTTTGCACTCTCACTCCACACTCTCTCTCACTCATCGCTCTCTGTGTGTGCGCACGCCTCACTCAAAAAAGCGAAATTAGAAAAATAAAAATAAAAATAAAAAATAAAGAGAGAGAGAGAGAGAGATAACTATTAAGAAATAAGAATCCCACACAAATGCTGAGAGGAGAGGGAGAGGGAGAGGGAGAGCGAGCAAAAGGGGAAGTTCCGCGAAAAGGGTAGCCGAGAAAGCGAATGGAATGGTTGCAAATCTGTGATTTTTTTTTTAATTGGTTGGTTGTTTTTTGTTGGTGAGATCTTAGGGTTTTGATCTTGGTAGAGTGGGTGATTTTTGTGATTTGGGGAAGTGGGTAATGGTGGGTTTGTTGTTAGGTTGAGATTTGTGAGCTGGGATTTGGTAATCTGAGTGAGTTGGGGTGGGTTTGGGGGGTTTCTGGGATGGTGTGTTTGGGGGTGAGATACCATTTGGATCTGAGACTCGTAAAAAGCAAGTGAGAGAAATGGAGAGAAAGGTTGGGAATTCAGTTTGTCTCTGGTTGATCTTGGTAGCTCATCCACTATGGATGACAATGGTGCTTGCTAATATGGAAGGTCTGTACTTGTTTGCTTTCTTCAGCTAGCTTTACTTTTGCTGATTTTCCTTTTTCTCATTCTTTTTCCTTTATAATTTGTTATCTTTTTAGTACAAAAAAATTTAATAAATTTATTTATTTTCTTGAGATTATGAATTTCTGGACATAGATTGCTGTAAAATTTATGGGGTGGTAGAATTTGTTATGCTCATTTAAACTTAGTCGCATACCTTGTACTGGGACTTGAAAGCCATTTATGAATCTTGAATACTAGAGTGTTTTCTTAAGCTTTCAATTTGCTTTGAGAACTATTAAATGTAATGAAGTGGAAGTTGAACTTTAATGTGATAAAGCGTTGAAGAATCGTACTATTTTACGGCTTGTATTGGTGTTTCGGTTGCTACAATTGATATTAAGTGCCATTATTTGATTTCCCAGTTATGGCCTTTTGATGTGTGATTTCTGTGTAAAACCTCTATCTATTTTGTAAGTCTTATGAGTCAACAAGACTTTGAGGGTAGTAGTTGCCTTCCGTAGTTAATGAAGTGTTGTACCCACAGAACTTTATGAATGTAAACCTGAATTCAATCATATGTTTCTGCTTGTGATCCATTGTGAGGCTTGAGTTTTGCTTTGTACATCAAGTCCCACAAATTCCACAAATTTGTATCTCTATGGATTATATGTTTTTTCTGCATGATGGTTTTATATTTCGTTCCGGATATTCTAGAATAGCGTGCTCTTCAAAATTCAAACTTTATGGTCTGATAGGTTACGACTTTCCAGTGTGTTTATGGCTTGTGGTGCGCAACTAATTGCTTTTCTTGTTTATACAAACAGGTGATGCCTTGCATAATCTAAGAACCAACTTGGAGGACCCCAACAATGTCCTGCAAAGTTGGGATCCTACTCTTGTGAACCCTTGTACGTGGTTTCATGTTACATGCAACAATGAAAATAGCGTCATAAGAGTGTATGTTTTCTCACTCCTGACATCTTTAAAGAACATGCTTTTGCATCACTCCCTTTCGGAAGAATACTCTTCATGATTTGTTTTATGTGTAATCTCAGTGATCTTGGAAACGCAGCCTTGTCTGGTCAACTTGTTCCGCAGCTTGGCCTTCTCAAGAATTTACAGTATCTGTAAGTTACTTTGTAGTTTAATTCTGCGCTGTTGCTTTCATTCTTTTCCTAAGTATTGTTTGTCTTATTGTAGTTATACTCATTCCATTTGCTTTAATTCATAGTTATTTGATTGTTATGCATATGAAAGAATGTAGTTATCAGCTTAGCGCCATGGTGGAGCCTAGGCCATGGGCTATCAGGTTGTTGGGGGCACGATATTCTCTCCATTTGGAAGATCTTTCATTGAGCTACTTCACTGGCAATACTAATACATTGAATTAGGGTCATGGTTGTCAGATTGGTTAGCAAACTTGATGTGCAAATACAGTTACGTCAAATAAACGTAAATCAAGCACTATGATGGTGAAGAACTTTGCCTGCTCTTTGAATTTTTTTCTAGTTCAGTTAGATATACTGGTATCTACTTAACGGAAGGACTTAAAGTTATGAGAGTTTGAGAAGTATTAATGGTAAGTAGTAGGCCCTTAAACCTTGACTACGAAGGTTGGTGATGGGTTGGGGCTTACTTTAAAGAAAAAGGTGGCATTGTGTTGGGATAGGTATTCATTTAGATTTTGTTATAAAAGTAAAGGTAAACAAAATGAGGTTTCCCAAGTTGATGAGTACAGTTAAGTTATTGCAAATTATTCTACTCAATCTCGAAAGTATCTTTAAAATGACATGGACCTAGATCTGCTTTCATTATATGGGCAAAATCGATCTACTTTAATAGATCGTATGGATGTAGAAAAGGCTTACGATTGAAAATTAAACATTTTTGCATAGAAGATGTCAAACATATATTGAAAATTCTAGAAAAAAAAAAGCATTTCGAATAAATTTTTATGAGTTATTTACTTCTTTTTTTTCTAAAGTTTTGTCTAAACAGATAAAAATTTGTTTTGAATCTTGAATCTTTAGCACAATCCATATATTCTGATAGGTCCAAAATTTAATTTAATAGATGTATCTATAGGGAAAAGTCACTTTGAAGCAACTATTCCCTAGATACACACGTCATAATATACTTTTTATTTATTTCACAGTTGAATCAATTCAACCATATGATGCTTGATAGTTAGACAAACTTATGGAGGACAGCTTGTTGATAATATAAAGCAAGCCTCATGATTGCATACTGCATAGGATAATGTAAATAGCTAATCATTTCAGAGTATAGACATGGGTGGGGGAAGCAAGTGCAATCTTTTTGATCAGCCTGTTCTTGCCCAGTTAGCAGGATATGTGCTTGCATTCATCATTTGCAGAATCACACTTATTGTCCTTATGAGCACTTGTGTTGTCTATTTTAAAGGAGGTTTTTCTATGACTACTAGAACTTGTATATTTTATACCTGGATGAAAGCTAAACCAAACCAGATATTGACATGAACTGCAAAATATACAACCTTTTGTAATCAAGTTGAGACCAGTTTAGATCAACCCAAAATTGTAATCTATTTATTGATTTAGACTTTTGTAGCAAGCTTCTATCAGAAACTTTGAAGGTTCTTTGTCACAGTTCTGGTAGCTCGTCATTTCTGACCAATGAGATGTGGCTCCATGTAGAGATCTTTCCCTTATTGGTAGTCAAATTTTATTTAGTTCACAGTATCTAAGTCCCGTAATGTTCTCAAATTTGTCATCTAACATGCATTCAGTGTTTGCGAACTTGTTAACTGGTGTTTTGTTTTTGGTTGCTTCTCATCCAGATCAAAAATATTGTTTATCAGGAGCTGTGTTGTATGATATTAGACTAGTTTCAGTGATAGCTTAGTTGTTACAGTGGATAAAATTTGCATGCTATTATTTATGTACAACTTTATATTTGATTTTGGGATTATCTTCTGCCCTTCTTTGGGATGTTCGTTGCAGCTGATCCTTGGGGGAAAGCCATATTGTAATAACATCTTTGTATGCCCAGACCCAGACCTGAAGGAAATGTTGGGTTCTTTTGGCATATTATCTGGAAATAACTTATTAATACTATCTAACATTGTTATTTTTTCTTGGCATACACGCTTTAAGACCACAATCTAGATTTTTCATATCATTTGTTTGCCTGAACCATCTGATGGTATTGCACAGTTTTCCTGAACTATCTTTTAAACTTAATCTTTTTCTTTCCTTTATGATAGGGAACTCTACAGTAATAACATAAGTGGACCAATTCCTAGGGAACTGGGGAACCTAACCACCTTGGTGAGCTTGGATCTTTATTTGAATAGTTTTTCAGGTCCAATCCCAGACACCTTGGGCAAGCTGTCAAAACTACGATTCCTGTGGGTATACTTATCTTTTACCTTATTTCTTTAATGCCCATATTGTAGACATAAGTACCATGTCATGCGTGTTTGGCTTGTATTCTGAAGCCTCATGACCTAACAAAGATTGAAAGAAATATTTATTTGCATGGAAAAATACAATTATATTTTGTAAATATTTATTGCCATATTATTTCATCTTGGTAAATGGAAGAAAGGAAAATAATATATGCATGATACTTTGAAATGAGCTGCTTCGCATTTAAGATTCTAAATTTGGATTTGAAAAGGTACATTCAGTGATAAAATAACAAATCCATGCACTTCATTTGTAGAAGAGGCAAACTAAAGGTTTAAGGTTCCGTGAGCATAGAAAATCCCTGGGATGTTGATTGTATAAACGAGCCTAAGTTCAATCTTTGTGGGCCTTCACGAACACAAACATATATCAAATCAGGTGGTGTTATAAAATCATCATAATTATATTATACAAACAAGTGTACAAACATTTCAGTCCAAACATATACAAACATGGTGAATTTCTTATCCACTATTTTGTAATTCTTGTTTTTTTTAATAAAGTGTTATCGTTTCATCTAAAAAAACAAACATATATAAAATGTTGTGCTTGTGCTGTTCTGTTAGACTAGCATAAATTATTTATTTTGTTGTCTATTATTGATTCAAATGTGGAATATTCGTTGATTGATTGTAGATCTTACCATGTATTTTCTTGAAATCCTTTGTGCAAGGATAGGCGGCTTAACAACAACAGCTTGGCGGGTCCGATTCCCATGTCATTGACTAATATCTCTTCACTTCAAGTACTGTGAGTGCCAATCTGATCCCAGTCTCTCGCACACATCACATCTCATGTTTAGTATTGTTCGTTGCAAGATTCTATGGTCTGATGTTGATTTCAAAATGCAGGGATCTATCAAATAATCGTCTCTCAGGAGTAGTTCCAGACAATGGCTCCTTTTCTTTATTCACTCCCATAAGGTTTCTTGTTAATGTACAAACTTTTCTTGCATTTACTGACTCTATTGTTAACGATTTCTGAATGACTGTTCTCTCCCATTTGCAGTTTTGCTAACAACATGAATCTATGTGGCCCAGTAACTGGTCGCCCCTGCCCAGGATCTCCTCCATTTTCACCTCCCCCACCATTTGTCCCACCACCGCCAATTTCAATACCAGGTAATTTTTCCTTTTGTTCACTATTAGATTTCAGGGGTTTAGGTGATCCGTGTAACATGTTTCTTCCAGAAGCGACATAGCATGTCTTCGCCCAAGGCGCTACCTAGTCTTAGACTAGAATGTTTTAAGTTTTAACATCTACATGTAGCTTGGTTATTATTGTTAAGTTCTCTTGCAAGGAGTTACTAGTTTTGTTTATAGTGGTTGCAGTTTTATACATTACTTGGACAGTTTTTTGTCGTTTTCTTTTTGTTGTACTATTTTTTTTTTCTCGATATTTTTCCCTGGTTAAGAATGCGATTGCTGACCTATGGGAGGCTTTATTGCGTTCATTCTCTGCAAAGGCGGTCAATGCATATTTAGTTGTTAGATTTCGTCATTTTACTTGTGTTCTTGTCATTCTAGGCTTCCAGAGATTGAATGAACTGCACTATCTTTCTAAATTATAAATATGGTGAAGTGTTTGCATGTAACCTTTTTAATGGCTTATAAAATTGTGCGTAGCTGCCATCTAATCTTTATTTCATCTTACATCAGGAGGTAATAGTGCCACTGGGGCTATAGCTGGTGGAGTTGCTGCTGGTGCTGCTTTACTATTTGCTGCCCCTGCAATTGCATTTGCATGGTGGCGCCGGAGGAAGCCACAAGAATTTTTCTTTGATGTACCTGGTTAGTAATTGAACTGAAATCTGAATCACTTTCAGTTCAATAGTTTGTTTAAAAACTTAAACTTCATCTCTTGCAGCTGAGGAGGATCCTGAAGTACATCTTGGGCAGCTCAAGAGGTTTTCTTTACGAGAATTACAAGTTGCGACGGATAGTTTTAGTAACAAAAACATTCTGGGGAGAGGTGGATTTGGTAAGGTCTACAAGGGGCGCCTAGCAGATGGTTCGCTAGTCGCTGTGAAAAGACTGAAAGAAGAGCGCACCCCTGGTGGGGAGTTGCAGTTTCAAACTGAAGTAGAGATGATCAGCATGGCTGTGCATCGAAATCTTCTTCGGTTACGTGGGTTCTGTATGACACCAACTGAGCGGTTACTTGTTTATCCATACATGGCTAATGGGAGTGTTGCCTCATGTTTAAGAGGTATTGCTTCATTGCATTTTAGAAAACTTTTAGGATGATACTCTACTTTGGAAATTTTCTTTGACACATCAATGTGCTGTTTATTTAATTATAACCTGAAAAAAGAAAAAAAAAAATTCTTAACCCTGGTTTCCACTTTCTTATTATTTTCTTAATGCACATTGTCCCATTCTATGTCCTCGTCATATTCATGCTTTATTTGTGCATTATTCTAGAACGCCCTCCAAACCAACCGCCTCTTGATTGGCCAAGTCGGAAGCGAATTGCACTGGGATCTGCAAGGGGTCTTTCTTATTTGCATGATCACTGTGATCCGAAGATTATTCATCGTGATGTGAAAGCTGCGAACATTCTGCTGGATGAGGAGTTTGAGGCTGTTGTTGGAGACTTTGGGTTGGCTAAACTGATGGACTACAAAGACACCCACGTCACTACTGCTGTACGTGGCACAATTGGACATATAGCTCCAGAGTACCTGTCTACCGGGAAGTCATCTGAGAAAACTGATGTTTTCGGATACGGTATCATGCTTCTGGAGCTTATTACTGGTCAGAGGGCTTTTGATCTTGCTCGCCTTGCAAATGA
The DNA here is from genome assembly GCF_041283825.1 of Pyrus communis. Classification (NCBI taxonomy): domain Eukaryota; kingdom Viridiplantae; phylum Streptophyta; class Magnoliopsida; order Rosales; family Rosaceae; genus Pyrus; species Pyrus communis. The sequence continues at coordinate 31,639,041 of NC_142569.1, read as the reverse complement.
TGATGATGTCATGTTGCTTGATTGGGTATGTATCTGTTCCATTATTACTCTTTTCTTTTTATATCAATTTGCTTCTGCCGCTGTTGCTGTGATCTGCTGCCGCAGTTGAACATTCTCTTGGACTGTAGCTATGAAGTTGCATTGTAGCTTTTTATCCCTTGTGTAAACCTGTAGAAACCAACAAGCTGATTTCTTGATAATGATATCCAATCTTAGAATGGAAGTAAGAGCTATTGAGAGAGTATCAGCCTAAGGTAGGGTAGGAATGCTTCATGAACTTTAAAGAGTCTTGAGAATTGCAGTCTGACTAGTTTCCGTATATTTGTGTCGTCTAAGTTCAATCCAGTGTCATATTTGGTATATTTTGAGTCAGATGACAATTTTTATTTGCTTTCTGGTTTCATATATTTTCCCCATTCATGCGCATGCCTTGTGTGACTCCTCTCTTCTCTTTTGATTTAATTGAGGAATTATCAACAATCTTTGAGGGGCTTCTCCGCATTGCTAGGAGAGACATACGAAATTTCTACAACATCTAACAGAGATGAGTGCTTTTCCAGGTGAAAGGATTACTGAAGGAGAAAAAGCTAGAAATGCTGGTTGATCCTGATCTCCAGAGTAATTACGTAGAGGCTGAGGTAGAGCAGCTAATTCAAGTTGCACTGCTCTGCACACAAGGCTCCCCAATGGACCGGCCTAAGATGTCGGAAGTTGTAAGGATGCTTGAAGGTGATGGGTTGGCAGAAAGATGGGATGAGTGGCAAAAGGTCGAAGTGCTCCGCCAAGAAGTGGAGTTAGCTCCTCACCCAAATTCTGACTGGATCGTTGACTCAACCGAAAATTTGCATGCAGTGGAGTTATCTGGTCCAAGGTGACCTTCGTGCTGTAGACGCTGGTAAAAGGAGGAAGGGAGGAATTATTTTCTACTTAATTTTTTAACATACATTTTTCTTTCTTTCCGAACGACGATAGCTATCCCGATTAATGTATCTTATAAGTCCATTCTGCATTTTATTCATTACACTTGTGCATATGAGTTGCTTTAGTTAGGTGCAATTTGTATCATCTGCTGCAGTGTGACAAAGCCCTTCATTTATATATACATATAAGAAGCTGTGGCAGATTTAATCTTTATGCTCTCCGTACTTACGTGCGGTCCAGTGTCCGTTTATACGCCGGCAATCTCATCTCGGAATGAGTTCAAGACCCGTAGTTGGAGCTGAAATTTGATTTGGATTAATTTAGAATGGTGTTGTTCACAAACTTCCTGTGAATTTTTGTCATTTGATTCTTTTCAGTTTATTCGATCTGACGATCAGAAATTTAGGAGGGAAAGTAGTATGCTCATAGGATGGTGCTGTTACTGGCGATAGTGGCTTTCTATACAAGCAGCTTTGGGGCTCCGAAGTGGCCCACTGGCCGGAGCGTGTGGCTGACCGTTCATTAATGGTGACCCGTGAACTTTTGAGAAAAAGTATTAATGATATTGGACAAATTGATGCATGAACCTTCAGCCTAATTTACAATTAATTTATGAACTTAAAATTCGGTAACTGAGGTTCACGAATTTTCGTCCAAAACATGTAGGTTTTTATAAATTCAAGGTTGAGTACTGAAAATTGCTCTTTTGTGACTGAATGTTGTAAGTTCGAGTTGTAGAAATAATTTTTTTTATAAAGTAAGAGTAAGATTACGTACGAGAGACATTTTCTTCTCGACCCTTAAAGCAAAGAGTCTTGTTAGCTTGGAGTAACTTTTAAGAACTGAGCTAAGACGTAAAAGTTTGGGACCCATACTCTTTATTTTTATCGGTAAATTGAATAATCAAATAGAAACAACAGACTACGTTAAATATAAAATCACCAAATACAATGAATTAATCCATTGAGTTCAAGGTTCAAACTAACTAAACCACCAAAAAAACCTTCAAAATTTGCCTGAAACCATGTCGAACTCCCCAAGAAGAAAGCATACATACATATGACATATATATATACTCAAAACATATGGTTTTACACATTAACCCAAAAAAATAAAAATAAAAATAAAAAATAAAAAAAATAAAATATTAAGAGCAAATGTGGAGTTATAAATTGAGCTTAATGTCACCCAAATCAAGCTCCGCCGCAATCTCCTCCAGCTGCTTCTTGACGCTCAAGTCAATAAGCTTGGACCCCGACTGCCCATACCTCACTGTGAACCCCGCCACCAAACTCGGATCAATCTCCGTCTTAATCCTCACATTCTTCGCCCCTGTCAGCTTCTGCACCTGCTTCGCTATCTGCGCCAAGTGCTGCGACTCCAGCTTCACCACCGAGCTCACGATCGCCAACTCCGTGTCCGTAATCTTGTTGTACACCACCTCGAACTCCTTCACGATCTCCTTTATCAGGTCGATGCGCTTCGCGTCCACCAGGATGTTCAGGAAGTTGATCGTGTGCGGCTGCAGCGCCGACGACTTGGCGATGTCGTCCAGTACCTGCCTCTTCTTCTCCAGGCCGATGGTCGGGTTGATGAAGAAGTCGAACACCGACGGCTCGCCGAAGAACTTCTCGATCTTTTCCACGTCGCCGCAGGTGGCTTCGAGGGTGTTGTTCGACTTCGCCACGTCGGCTAGCGCGGAGGCGTAGCTGGCGGCGGCGGAGGCGTTCATGCGAGCGCCGAGGGACCCGGAGCCGGTGCGGCGGGCGGTGAGGGCGGAGGCGGAGAGTTTGAGGTGGATAGGGGAGAAGGTGGAGGAGAAGGAGAAAGAGAGAGTGGTGGTTCGCGGGGTGAGGGCGGAGGAGAGTGGTGGGGATGCGGTGGTTTTGGATTGGAGAGAGATTGGGGTGTGTTGGAGGGCGGCCATAGGTGGAATGGGGGTGGCTCTCTTCGCTCTTTTTTTTTCTGATGATTTGTTGGAAAGAAGTGGCTTGAAACTTTTGGGGATTTAAATGAGGATGGACGAACGGTTGGGATGGTGGAGAAGGAGAGGGATTGACGATCGAGATGCGATGAGCTTTTATCCGGAATTTGAAGTTCATAGCCACTTATATCTTGAGGAGGACATACCGAGATATGGATTTGACGCGTGGATAACTTTTATAGGATAGCCTTTATTTTCTATGTTTTATAGGAGAAACTCTTTCTTATTAGAGTTCACACGAGTTAAATTTAATTCTTGTTATTCGTTAGTGTTTTTAAAATAATATAATGCGTTTTTAGATAGAAAATTTTATTTGAATTCATGTAACTTCTTTTTACACTCAACTTAAATTTTAAATATGAATTGTGTTTTTTTACCATATTGCATAATTACCCTCAAGTATATGACAAAATTAATAATAAAACTAAAATTGATCAATAAACACACATGTCACATCCCAGTGCCGACTCAACCATAGTACGATATTGTCCACTTTGAGCTCCGGCCAAGCCCTCAAGGTTTTGTTTTTGGGAATTCACACAAAAACTCCCAGTGGGTCACCCATCCTAGGACCGCTCTCGCCCGAACTCGCTTAACTTTGGAGTTCCGATAGAATCCGAAGCCAGTGAGTTCCCAAAATGCCTTGAGCTATATGGAGGTGGGCATGTACATATAAGGCACATCACCCCCTCTCCGTTGGTCGATGTGGGATGTTACAATCCACCCCCCTACGTCGGCACACTCGCACCAAACGGTAGAGTGGCTCTGATACCATTCTGTCACATCCCAGTCCCAGCTCTGCCATAACACGATATTGTCCCCTTTGGGCTCTGGTCATGCCCTCACGGTTTTGTTTCTGGGAACTCACACGAGAACTTCCCAGTGGGTCACCCATCCTACGACCGCTCTCGCCCTAACTCGCTTAACTTCGGAGTTCCAATATCCGAAGCCAGTGAGTCCCTAAAAGGCCTCATGCTATATGGAGGTAGGCATGTACATATAAGGCACATCACCCCTCTTCGTTGGTCGATGTGGGATGTTACAATCCACCCCCCTTGAGGGTTCGACGTCCTCGTCGGCACACTCGCACCAAACAACAGAGTGGCTTTGATACCATCCTGTCACATCCCAATCCCGGCTTCACCGTAACACGATATTGTTCGCTTTGGGCTCCGGCCACGCCCTCACGGTTTGGTCACCCATCTAGGACTGTTCTCGCCCTAACTCGCTTAACTTCGGAGTTCCAATGGAATCCGAAGCCAGTGAGTCCCCAAAAGGTCTCGTGCTATATGGAGGTGGGCATATACATATAAGGCACATCACTCCTTCTCCGTTGGTCGATGTGGGATGTTACACACACCTATCACCTAGGCACATGGGTTTGATTCACACTTTATGTTCTGAGAAATATTTACCACCCAAAAAGAGGAAAAAATAGAGTTTTGTCTAAAGAAGTTCCTTAAGAAGGGATGGATGTATAGAACTCTAAGACGCTAAGGTTGCGTTTGTTGCACTACATTGTCTCGGACTGGACTAACTTTAGGGACTAAGTTGGACTGGCTTAGACTAGACTAAGCTGGACTAGCTTAGTGAAGCGTTTGGTGCAGTGTCGGACTAAATCATAGACTATATTTTTTTTGCCATTTCTAATTCACTTTTGGCTTAAAAATTAAACAAAAATTAATAATTAAAGGGCAGTGAAGTCTGGAAATGAATGTACCCAAGAAAATTTTCTTTCCCTTTCCTTCCTTTACCCTTCCTCGTTTCTCTTCTCCATCATTTTCTCTTTATCAAATTATGCATCAATCTCTTACTTTTTGTGTTTAATTAAGAGAATTTGTTGGTTAACCATTCGCCAAGCCTTCAGAGATTCCAAAAAGAAAGGCGAGCCTTCCAGTAACCAATTAAACCTGCAAATCCTAGAGAAAAAAAAACCCAAAAACCCAAAACAAATATCGATTTACTGAGATTGCGAAGCAATCATGGTGGTGATGACCCAGTCAATGAGGAGGCAAGCCGAAGGCAATAACAAAGCAGCAAAGGAGAAGAAGGCAGAGATAACCCAGTCGACGAGGTCATTGTCGGAGATGAAGTTGCGCCCGAAGCTTGTGCCGTCGAAATCGACATCGGGGAGGTGATTCGAGCAGGACGAAGAAGTTCTTAGCTAGTCCGATGGTTTTTGAGGGGACACGCTAAGAACAGCTAGTGAGGTTGTTAGTGAAAGCGAGTCTTGGCTAATCCTATTAAAACTAGTCCAGCCATGAAACAAACATGGGACTAGACTAATCTTTAGTATAGTCTAGTCCAGTGAACTTTAGTGAGGGTAAAAAAACACCCCCTAAGGGTATTCATGATAGCTAAACCCTAAAACACTCTCATAGATAAGGGTATTGTCTGCACCGCTTTCCACCAACACACCTAACAAACCTGGAATTGCAGTGGTAGCCCATGTATCAAGACCAAAAGAACATCTAAAGAACTGAAGGGAGACTTTTTTTTTATGTCATTCGACGCAAGCTGGTTACCAGCAATATGCAGATAACTTTAGTTCGATCTCAACAGCCTAGTTGTCACGAACTCTACCCTCATTACCAATAACACTTTTTTTTTTTTTTTTTTTTTTTTTTTTTGTGGTGAAACAATAACAAATTCAATGCAGTTAAGAATCGACTTAAACCAATACACCTCTTCCAAAGCTTAGATTCATATGAGCGTTGGACAAACTCGTGATACATTTGGCCAGTCCAGTCAGTGTTAGTTTATTTGCGAGAGCCCTATTTTTTCAGTCGGAAAGCCACAACGCATGATGCAAGATTTAAAGCCCTCATGGCAGCTGTGGTGGCACCATGGCAATGATCTTCTCGATCAATCTTATGATTGCACAAAGTTCTTGATGTGTACTCAAGAATCATATTGGCCATTCCAGAGTGATGGACAAACCATTATTCAAAGTTTGTGGCTGACAGAATCAAAATCTTTTTCTTTTCCTTTTTTTTTCTCTCTCTCTCTAAGTTTTGTCTTTATTTTAATGAAATGGTTCACTCTTGACATGAAATCTAACATACTTTCTTGTTTTGTTCTTTTAACCTCTTGGGTATAAAGATAAATGTAAACATATTGATCTAGGCTTGTGAGGATGGTTTAGGTACTAAATTTGGGTTTAAAGAGATATTAAAAGTTTCTTTAAAAATAATATAGGTGTAAAAAGTAAGCTGAGTGTGGAAATATGTTACATAGATTCAAATAAAATTATCCTTTTTAGATTACTAAAGTGTTTGCTCTTTTTTGTGTGCTTGAATGCGCTTTTGGGATAAAATTAGAAGTGCATTTAGGTTTTAAAATGTATTTGGACTGCTTTTTGTTATATACTTTTTGCACGAGTTATTTCTAGTGTTTGTCAAGGCATCACTTGTATTTTTATCAAAATATTGATGTGCTTTAATACAATTGCTAAAGCACAATTTGAGCATAAGTGTGTGTTAGACAAGCATTTTCGAATGGCCCTATCACAAATTATTAGTGTAGCCTGCGTTGGATATTCTCATTTCTATTCAATGTTGTTTGAATTTTAATATCCGCGTGATCACTATATTCTTTTTATTTTTTAGTATTAACTTTTTGTAATTGATATTTTGGAAAAAGAGAAATGAAAAAGGACGGTAGGAGTGAAGGGAAGAAACAAAAAAAGAATGAATGAAAATAAAATCGTTTAAGTGAAGATAACTTTAAAATAGTTTTTAGATTTTTGGTGTTTCGGTTTTATTTTGTGTGCATTTTCTTATACATTATTCTACACTAATTTTTAATGTTAGGTCGGGCTAGCCTCTATGTGTCAAATAATCGAACAGTTTGATAGTCACCCATGCTCCTTCCCTGTGTCAACCTCTATGTATTTCTTTTGTATTATTATTTTATATATATCACAATTTATATGCACCTTCAATTAAATAGCTATTTGATTTAATTTTGTTTCTCCTTAATGTTAAAGAAGAACGAAAAGGAAGAAAATTTGATTGCGTGACAGATTTCTTAAAGAGTATATTCTTGTTTATTATTCATGAAAATTAAAAAATGAAACTTAAACATCATACAATATGTTTATTTTTGCCATCAGGTTCTGCTGTTGCTCCTCCGCTACCCCCTACCACCCTTCCGGCACCCACCACTGCCGTTGCTTCTCCCCTACCCCCGACCATTACCGTCTGTCCACCAATCCCACTGTTGGTCTCTCTGGCACCGGTTGCTGTTGAGAGCCAGTCGGATCGCAACGAGAAGGGGCAGAGGGGCTGGATATCAACGAGAAAGGGCAAATGACTCCCCTCAAACTTCGTCGGGGAAATGCTCTAGGAGGCTATCCAGGTAGCTGGAGGAGCCACCGCTAGATTCCTCGTTATACTCTTAAGGGTCAGTCTCAATTTATTACTTTTAAAGTTTCTTGGTTTTGAACGTTTCCTACGTCAAGTTTTTTTTGTCTCAATCTAGTACCTAAAATCATAATTCTAAAACACTTTCGTACATCTGTTAACTTTTCTATGAATTTTCGTTAATTAATAACATAACGTCTACATAAGCAATGTGCCTATGGCCCACATGAATATTAAAAAATTAAATACCCAAACTCCTTCCTCTATTCCCCCTCAGCTCTTCTATTTCCCTCACTTCGAAGCTCCCAACCACTGAACCACCAGTCACCCAAATTCTAGATCAAAATTAACCACACCCAAACTCAGCCATGGCTTCTCCCTCTCCTCACAACTCCAAGATCTGCAACTCCCTCTTAAAACCATCAGCCCTCATCAAAAGCAACCACATATCCGCCCCATTCTGCTCCCTCTAAACCACCCCAATACGATTTCTTTAAGTTAAAACAATTCAATTTATTTATTTTTTATTTCTATTCCCAAAACAGATAGAAAAAAAATTCGTTTGTAGAGAAAAAGGTACATATTTTGCATAGATAAGACCTGAGGTCAGTAGTGGGTCACGAGTACATGATGACCGAGACAACAGGGATCATGCTGTCGTGCGCATGGAAGTTGGAATGGAACAAACTCCCGACGATAGAGCAGGCGAGGCTGAAAGCAAGGCAGGGAGTGATGACGATCGGGATGGTGGAGGCAGATGTGGTGAATCCAGATACGGGTTTGGGTGTGAATCGGGGCGGGTTGGAAATCAAGGAGATAGTTTTGAGAGGCGGGTGCATGATGCTCAGGTGAGGTAGGGTTGATTTTGATCTGAAGTTTGGGCGGTTGGTGGTTCAGAAGTTGGGAGCTTTGAAGCGAGAGAGAAATGATCTGACGGGGAAAAGAGGAAGCGGAATAGAGGAAGGGGCTTTTAGATTTTTAGGTTTTTAATTTTTTAATTTTTTAAATGGGTCGAGTTGAACCAGGCTAACCTGTTTTACATTTTTAATCAAATGTTGTTTAGTTTTAATCATGTGCCTTTTCAAAAACAAAGCAAAAATATAATTATGTGCCAATTTTACAAATAGTAGTTCTACCAACTGTTGCTATGGTAGCTACACTCTTGTTTTAAAGGGACCTTTCATGAAAAGAGTTTGACTAAGTTTATTTTCAAAAATCATGCTATAATTTTATTTAATGAAAAAGAATTAAATATTAATTAAAAAAACCCTTAAATTTTAATAAAAATAATAAAAGAACTTAAATTTTAATGAAAAGACACAATTTTAATATAAAAAAAATTAAAAAAAAATAACCTGACGCCCGTCTATCACAGACACTGTTATGAAACTGAACACTATTTATGAAACTGAACGGTACTACACTATTTATTGGTCTAGTTTTATAAATAATGTCTACTTCTTGTGCCTAGTTCTTGGTCATGTTTTATAAATAGTGTCTAGTTATTGGGTCTAATTTCATAAATAATGTATAGTAATTGGTACAGTTTCATAAATAATCTCTTTCTTGGTCTGGTTTCATAAATATTGTCTAGTTATTGGTCAACTTTCATAAATAGTGCCTAGTTCGTGGTCATGTTTCATAAATAGTGTCTAGTTCTTGGTCCAGTTTCATAAATAGTGTATAGTTTAGTTTCATAAATAATTTCCACCTATTGGTTTAGTTTTAGAAATTGTGCCTAATTCTTGGTTTCGTTTCAAAAATAGTGTCTACTTATTAGTCCAGTTTATTAAATAATGTCTACTTATTGGTCAAGTTTTATAAATAGTGTCTAATTCTTGGTTTAGTTTCATAAGGTTTGTAACTTAGACCCTTTTTGGTCCTATAAAAGCACGCATTGCACCGAAAAAAATGAACCCATAAATGATACTTTAGATCAAAACCTTGAGAAGATTATGTCATCAATAATTATATTTAAAAAGTTGTTTTCAATTACCAAATTAAAATTCCCTCACATTTTTTACATACACACAATAATTAAATGTAGCTCTCCATCCATTTTCTTTAGCTTGGGTGTCATCTTGAAGAAATTTTTCCTTACGCTCGTAATACAAGTGGTACATCACGTGTTATTATGTAAGTGGTGGAAAACTTTATTTTTTAACACAAGAATCTCACCACTTGTATAGTGTGACATCCCGTCCCGGAAATATCGAAACGTACGTGTGAAATTACAATTTTGCCCCTAGTGCGTTTTTCGTCACGTGTGTTGGTTGTTTTGTGTGTTGTGGCATGTGTTGGGCCACACACACACCTGCACATTCACTGTCTCTCTCTACCCTTTCTCTGTCTCTGTCTCTCATCTCTCTCTCCCTTCCCGTTCTCACCATACGTACGGACAAACTCACAAACCACCAAACCATCACAGATCGAGGGAACCAAGACCACCCTCGTGCTCGTGGAGCTGAGAGGAGTCCAGTGGTACCATTTTCAGGTAAGGTTGTGGCCGTTTTCACGTCGTTTCGACGAGGTCCGTTTTAGTTACTATTCATGCAAACTTATTCTAGCATGTTTTTGGACTTTTGAAGCTTGTAGTTGTGTTTGTGAGGTCCCAAGGAACCTCGGAGTGTATCGTTGGACGGAAGTGGACGTCAGAATAGCCTGGTTCGAGCTTGGCCGGTTTTGGAGTTTTTGGACAGGTGACACGTACCCCGAGGACAAGCGTGGTCACTCGAGGCAGGGGGGCTACGACCCTTCCACGTACCAGTGAGTGGGCTTTTGTTTTCCGTATATACCTATATACTATATTTTCCCAGAAATTGAATAAATGTTTATTAGTTTATGCCATGCATTACTTCATCATTATTCGTGCATTGTTGGATATATTAGTAGTTGCATATATTTATACATATGCATATTGGGTGTTGTGGACGCACAGGTAAGTGCCAGGTAAGTGGTATTCATATTTACATTCAGCAGTAATTTGAGTTAGTTAGAGAGCTCATAACCTGCACCCCCGGTGTTAGTGCTCCCGCCCGTGGCCAGGGCACAGTCCTTCACGTGATGTTCACCTCCCACACCTTATGCTCAGCTTGGATCCAAGCTAGGTGCACAGGCCTGTCATACAGACCACATTAGGTGGTTCCGACTCGTAGGTGACCCGCGATTATTCGCACATCCTTCACGTGATCGTAGCACTTATTTACACACAGGCCTGTCGTACATACCACTTTAGGTGGTTCCGACTCGTGGGCAGGTTCAGATATTGAGATTGAGATTTGAGCTCTATATGCAGCCGTACAGGTCACGTTAGGTGACTCCGGCTGCCAGATTACATGATATTGATATGTTTATACCTGGGCACTTGCATATTGTTATGAGACTTCGGCATGGCATATTTTAGAGTATATGGCATATATTTGAGCATGATTAGCATACCTATACATATATGTATATGTTTATTTTCTGGGAAGTATACAGGTTTTACAGCGAGGGGTTAGAAAGTATTTTTACGAATGATTTTCAAAGAGCTTTGTTTTTGCCCACTCACGCTTTTGTTTTGCGCCCCTCCAGGTTCTAGTTGCTTAGCTGTTGCGGTGGTTTTCCCAGAGGGCTTTCCGGCGTTTCTGACAGACACTCACCATTGTAGGGTCACCTTCGGGTGTACTATTGTTGTCGTTTTCGTTTGGGCTGCTATAGACCTGCTCTGAAATTGTATCTCACTTACTAGCACTTGTTTTAGTACTTTGTATGCTAGTTTTATTTTATTCGTACTTTTACATTACTACTTTATTAGCTTCCGCACGTGCACATGGCTACGTCACCGTTGTGTGGCGGCCAGCACGCTCCGATCTCGGTCAGGGTGTGTCATATAGAGACACGTGGTGCACCACCTCGTGTCCCAAGCATCTTGAAAAATTTCTCGTCGTCTTGACTACTACTGGGAAACAATACCACAAAACAAAACTGGAAAATATAATTCAATTTAAAGTCTTTCTCTTATTCTAAGGAAAAAAAAAAAAGAAAAAAAATATCTCTTATTGATAGCTGACAACATAGAGGAAAAAAAGTGGAAAGGGGAAAGGGCTGGGAGTATGCGCACACAGCTAATGTGGTGTTTTTTTTTTTTTTTTTTTATGTTTTTGCTTTATTTATTTATTTATTTTCTTATTATTAAATAAATTTAGTAAATAAAATTTTGATTAAAATGCGAAGATTTGAACCACTTTCATTAGTTTTTCTTATTTTAAATTCGTGGGGTTCAAAGTTTATTGAAATTGAACTTTTTCTTTTTAAATTCAGACTCTTTTATATTTGAAAATCCATTTTCATTATTCATTACGAAGGAATTTATGGCCCAATTAACAATTAATTAATATAAAAAATCTATGTATTTTTCGATTAAATGAAATAGGTAAACGAACTCATTCAGCCCAACACGATATTGTACAAGCACAATTAATTTATTGTCATCTATTCATCTTCTCTCTTTTGTGTCTCTCATTTCTCCAATGTACTTTCTCTTTCTAAAACAAAAAAAATGAAAAATAGTTATATAATGAGGACTTTAATAAAAAAAAATTGCACTTTTTTCTTGCTTGCATGTTTTTCTAAATAGTTAAAATCTTAATATTTCTATGTGTGTACAAATAAATCTAAAGAAATTCGTAAATTTAAAAGCCGCTCACATATGCAAGTATGAGTTAAGTTAGTTGACTAAGCAATGTATCCGCTCTCTTGATCTAAGTTAAAACCTCACTCTCTATAATTTTTTCTTTTTTCTTTTTTCGAAATACTATAAATTTGAGTAATTTAAAATATTGTCTTCTAGCACTGCTATATAGTTGGCATCATAAAGGCTATTATCAGAGAAAAAGGACCTGACTTCTTCCGTCATAAGTTCATATCATAATTATTTCTATGTACGTGGTTTGCCGCTTGTTTGCACTCAAGTTCAAATTTCCGTTTATACAAAGCAAATAACATATCAAGAAACTTTTTTTATTGCATATATCTAATTATTTCGAGCAGCAATACAATTGGTACATTGCTATCCCAAATGTAACCAAGACGACATACCATGAATTCTCGACCATGAACACCTCATCAGAATCAAAGGCACAAACTCACAACCATTCAACTTACATAAACAAGTACACTGCACTACTATACAAAATTACAAATAATTGAATACACCATGTAACAAAAGTTGTTTGATAGTACAAACATATCCCCTGCTCAGCAAGATCGAAGAAAGCGAAATTGAGCCGTGGGAAAAAACGATGAATACTCAAACCTCAGTGCCCTTGGGATGGGAAAGGATTATCTGTAGAAGAATGAGCATCAGATCCGACATTTGAATTTTGCGATGTAAATAAGTTTGGGTACGAGAAGTAGGGGTCATCCTCCATTGAAGCCAATCTCTGAGGCTGATGACGAACAGGTTCATGCTCAGAAGCATGATCATTGGAATGTGCGGAATCAAAATCAACATTAAGTGGTTCCATAGTGATAGACGAAGCATTTGATATCTCTGATCCCTGGCCATATAAATGGATTTGATGGGGTACCGGAGAATCTATTACACCAGCAGAACCACCATCAGGGATAAGATGATTGGAGTTTGGTTTTTCTCTTGTATCTGACTGATTAGGAACGTCCACATGAAATGGGTTTTCACAGCTAGTTTCTGGGACTTCTTCACTGTTTTTCTTGGTAATCTCGTTGATTCTGACCTGTGCAAGACTAGCTGCCGAGCGAGCCGCTGTGGCTGCACGTTCTGCAGAGTTCGCAGCAGCCTGAGCAGCAGCTAACACATCCTGCAAGTCAACATTGACCTCACTTCTTGTTCTTGAAAGATTTGGTGGTGGATTGCTTTGTCTTGTCGAAAATGACGCAGAAGAAAGTGAGGGGGAAGAAATAAATGGCAAAAACTGCTTATCTTCCACAGCACCAACCGAGACATGAGACTGTTCCTGATTGTTAGCTACTGACCTTTCTTCCATCACTTCTCCAGACTCAAAGGATGGCTCTTTAGATTGACTGTCAATGGACCCAAGTTTCTTTGACAAGTCATGATCAATTTCAGGGTGTGGCTGGGTTGGTAAAGGAGGAGACATTGCAGGTGCTGAGGCTGGATTTGCACTTGGTCGTAGTGATTGCTTGGGTACTTCAGGAAAGTCTAATGAGTCCAAACCATCATCAGAATCAGACAGTTCTTTCTGGTCTTGATCCGGGCTGTATTGCAATGTTTCATCATGTTTTTCTTTGGGAAGGGGCAATTTAGACCCACTAACAAACTGTGTCGGACCACTCTGACAATGAGAGGACAGATTTAGGCAGACATAGGTGAAAAAGAAAAAGGGAAAAAGGACAAGCAAAAAATGAGACCAAGCAGGGGCATATATGCTTACCAACAAATCTTCGTGCGGTTTGTAAATTTCAGCTTCAGATGCAGCAGGATCCCAATCCAGGTCATGCTCTTCAGCAATTTCTTTCAGAAGCTTCAGTTTTTTCTCAGGTGAGGGCGCACGAACAGATAGCAGTTCTATCAACTGTACCAAAACCAAATGTCACAAACACATAGTAGGAAACTAAATATCATGCACAACACACATGCAAGTTTAGTTGACTAAAAAATCATGGGAGAAAAAGGGAGTACACTACAAAAAGAAAGTTCATAAAACCTGGCGATTGACACCACAATCCGGTATGAGCTCTGTTGCAGCTGCTACAAATTCTTTCCCATATTTTGAAGCAAATAGCATTTGAACTTGCAGCAACTCTGGCAGATCAGCACATCTTGGCGCAGCAAAACACACACTGGATATTGCTTCTTTCAAGTCTATGGGGCATTCCCTGTACCAAACGAAAAGTTATAAATAAAGTATGTGAATTTTAAAATGTAAGTAATTACAAAACTTAACTAACTTTTTTGTGTCGACTTCAACAAACTTTAATGCCAAAAAAGTAAATCAAGTATCACAGACAACACTTAATGCGACAAATGGTTGAGAATAATCAACCATATGAACCTAGTAAAGGACCAAGTACACAGATAAGCTATGTGATGCTAGAAGTGCCCGTGTCGAAAGCTACCTCAGTAAAATAACATGGAAGGTTATGTGGAAGTGCAATGTGAGTTAATGGAATTCCCCGGGATACATGAGGGTTGGGGTTGTATAATGCGTGGTATGCCATCTGGATCGCCACAACAGTTCGTAAAGTCTTAATAGTCGGAAATTTCATACTAGGTTCATCTGATCCTCCATCAAGGAACAAGGACAGAGTAAATATGAAACTCAAACAAACTTCCTATAACTGATACTATTGGACTCCGTATTCCAGAAGCACAACAATAAACCACCGGTTAGAGAGCATTCAGTGCTCCCCGCTAGCTTTTGATGGGTTCAGTGACTGAATTGCAATCCTTAAATGACAAACTCTGTTTGGTTACTCGAATATATTGGTAAAAGATGGTATTGATATTTTATTTGTAACAATTTGGGAAGAAAAGTACAAACCTATACATCTGTCCAGCTTAGCTAAAGTGCTTGTATTCCACAAGAAGAAAAACCAATCACTAGTTCTCAAATTTTCTTTTTCCTCTCTCTTCTCTCCCCAATTATTTCTAGAAGACAAATTAAGTATATATGAAACTAGAAACCCAAAACAAGCTTACAGAGAGAAAGCCTGTTAGCAGCATGTTTTCCATGGAACTGCAAATAAGTGAATCTCTTTCATGCATCTATTTTACAGGGCAACAAACAAGTGAATTAAAGGATTAAGTTTGGGTTTCCCAAAAACTCAAAAATGTTTGACTTCGGACCTTTAACCAATCAAACATGTAATATTATTGATTAGACGCAAAAGAAAATATGATCATTGCACTTTCAAATTATTTCAAAAACTTTTGTGATCTAACCCAAAATGCAGCAGTCAAATTTCTGCCTACCATGAGAAACATAGGCTAGTTTACAAGCTTAGTCAGACACTAAAAATTAAAATTTTTACCCCACAAATTACAAGCTTTGCAGATGAGCCACAGCAACATCTGATTAGGTAATAAAATGATGTATTCTTGACTTAAAAAATGCTATGAGAAACCATATCATCATATCCAAACTCCCATGCCTCGTATGTAAGAATTTATGTAGCTATGCCATTGCAGACTCTTCTTCTCATCTATAATTTTCTCTTAACGAGTTTACCTCTGCACCCATGTACATCTCAAAATGATGTGTGTGTGTTTGTGAATGTGTGTTTTTGCCTTAGTCTAAAGAGGTTGCTTCTGTTAACACCCACATGGAATGCAGGGGCTGTTTGCCCTTTTTGCTATAACATGTGGTTTATAAGGCTCTTCTCCAAGAAGATTTAAGTTTGTCTGGTGTGCCGTGAAGAAAAAATAGTCACATCAATCTAACGCACAGGAACAACTAACAGAGCTTTATTTGGTCTTGTAAGGAAACTTGAAACGAAGAAAGAAAAGAAGTTATTCAGAAAATATAGTTAGGTGTCAAAATCAAAGACATGGGCATTATTTTCTGATTTAGATTATCTTAAAGTAATAACATATAGTGACAAAACTCCAATAAAAGTTTTTGATAAAATATGGGTGGGGAAACATGTATGGTGGGGGGAGCAAAGGGATTTTAGAGGTTCTGTGCTCAATCCCTCAAGTATTAAAAAAAATCCTTTGATTTGATTAATTGATTAAGAGAAATTTTATTCTTTATTCTAGCAACAATGGTCTTTTTTCAAAGCCATCTCTCTCTCCCCACAAGGAAAAGAAACAATGAGTACACTATGGACTGAGGATTATAAACAATAAATTTCAATTTTTTTCTTTTTCTAAATCATACCGGTTCATAATTTCTGTAATACATGCCTGTTACTAAATCCAAGAGATGCACCCTAGATCAGCCCAGATTTTTCACTAACACATTGCTGAATTGCTTGCAAGTTTATAAGGGATTACAACATATCAATTGCTTTTTACGAATGAGATTCTACACAAAGTGGAAGCAAACATCAATCTAAAACTAAATCTGCCTTCTTTATACAATCCACTGACAGTCATTCTTTCACCATACTAAAAGATATGTATAGATATTTTCCAAATTTTCAAACATTGAATTAAATTTGATTTGGTGAAACCAAGTTAACCAACCTACGGTTAGCCATTCAAAAAGATAGCAGGCATAGCAGCATGCACTATAACCCATGCTCCCCAAATCATCTCAGTTTTTAGACTTACAATATATACAGTTCTCAAAATGTTCCCTCCCTAGAGAGAAATATGAGATATTGACACAATTTCAGATTAGGGTTCTGACCACAGAAAATATAAGCTTACAGAAATGCTAAACCAAAAGGTTGGGTTAAAGTAATTTTTTTTTTTTTTTATGAAAAACAGTCAGAAATAGAAACTGAACAGGAACATTTTACAAGCAAATCATCAGTTTAGAGAATAACCTTTGTGATTCAATAATTGGAAGGCGGACAGCAATAAGCTCAGAAAATAGCTCAAGGATCTCCTGAGCTGCCATCATGTTCTCTTCTCTAATAATATGCTCTACCTGAAATGTAAATATCAATAACACCATTACGAAATGATCGTTAGAAATACCCAAACTAAACTTTCTCTTCATAGTTTCTAATAAGGGTACCCAACCCATATACTCCAGAAGTAGCAGAATCTCTTAGTATAGATAATATAAGGAAAAGAGATGTATTACCCGAATCCTCGCAGTAGCCTCTTGGCCAGTCTCAAGAAGCTTGGCAATGTCGCGGCGCATCTGTTTAATCTGAATTTCTCTCCTGTTCCTCAACAATTTTATCCGCGGAATTGTCAATTTCAGCATGGTTTTGCTGCACATAGAAATACACACTTACATAAAATCACAAAATCACAAAATTCAAAGTTGCATTGCACATCCACAGAACGCAAATAATTCAAACCCCCGTCCTTAAAATCTCCAGTATATCATACTCAAATGGGTTTTCTAAGAAATTAAAATTTTGTAAAATCTCACACTTCCTCAACAGACAAACAGAAGTACCAAATCGATCCAAGATTTCGATCTCAATAAAAATTGAGACGAAACCAAAACGGGAAAAAAAAAAAAAGAAAAAAAAAGAGAGAGACAAACTGAGAAAGAGAGAGAGATGAGTGACGGGGGTACCATTTGGCCGCTTTGAAGCCCTTGTTGAAGAAGGAATCGAGCATCGACATGGCCGATGAAAATCCAGATCCCTAGTTCCCAAATAAAAGATTAAATCTTTTCTCTGCGTAATTGGATTTTGATGTTGCAGTGAAGGAATTTGATGACGAGGATATGATTGAGAATTATGATCCGTACCTGAGGAGACGACTACCTGCTAAGTACAAGTTTGCTTAATGGACAAGGACTCCCTTCCTTCCTGCGTGTACCGCTTACCTCTCTATGTTTGCGCGGGCCATCTGTGCGTTGTGTCCGAACATTCCACAGCTAACAATTGTAAGAATATATTAGAGTTCCACACTTACATGTAACATCTCATATTGCAGAGATTCATATCAATAATACTTGTATGCTAATAAAGAGAGTGTATTATTAGGATTTTATAGCCAAAGTAATCCTAATACGATTAGTAAACCTAATCAGATATGAATACTAAAGTTTAGGTGATAAAATCTTGTTCGAGTAGAATTACATGACAGGAAATTTCCTACTCAGATTCCACCTCTTCTACCATATAACAAGAGTCCCTACTCTCACACTCTACACACAGACATAACTCTTCTAGCCTCATTGAATAGAGATGTGATAAGAAGAGTGAAAGAGAGTAGAAGATCATTTGTTTACGCTATAGAGTTGTCATGATACAAGGAGAGATGCATATGTTCAGAAGATTGCTCAACAGAGTTTCTAATTCAAATAAGTGTTCTTAGTTGATTATGAATTTCCTTGTAACATATGGTATCAGAGCCACTCATAATCAGTGTTCTAAAAATCGACCTCGGTGGTGAAGGCCGGCCCAAATTTAGGGCAAATCGTTTCGAAAAATCGATCTGGAGTTAGGTGGTCCTAGGTGGCGCCTAGGCGGTTTTGTTTTTGTTGTTTTTTAATTAATTGTGTACTTTTTTCTTTTTTAGTTTCATGGTGGTATACTTATGGAAATGGTGTACCTAATTTGCAAATTATGGATTGACTATAAGTTCATCCAATTGTGAAATGAATTAGAGCACTATTGAGGGGATACATACAAAGAAAAGAAATAAACTAGATACTATGTCTAATCCAATGCAAGGATCATAAACAAGAAGAATTTAGTCTATCATCTAAGAATACTCCTCATTATGATTTTATGCTTACTGTTTTTTAAATATTGAACTTATTGGATGGATGTGCTTTGTGTATTATTCTACCCTATTTTTGCATTTTATCATTCTTTTTATTATCCATACAAGTATAACTTTTTTTTTAAATGTAAATATGCACTTATTTACAAGATATATAATAAATTTACATAAATCCGCCTAAGCCCCACCTAGCCGCCGCCCGACTAGCGCTTAACGTTTTTTAAAACCTTGCTCATAATACGACTAAAGACCTATTCGGTAAACCCTTAAATTTATAAACAGAGTCCATGGCATGTTTTAGATTTCAATCAAGAAATAAATTGTGTGCTTTCAAACATATAATGGATACAACTTGCCATGATGAAATCGACACTTTAGCTATTATTTAAAAATTGTGTTCATATCTATGTGGAATAGGAAAACTAACAAAAAATTATGGGTAAATTACACAAAACTACTTCAACTATTGAGCCAATCACAGTTTCATATCCCATCTTTAAAAAATGTCAATGTCATACATCATCTACGAATTTATTACAATTTCATACATTTCGTCAGTTGTCTGTCAATTTCTCCGTTAAATGTTGACGTAGCTTGATGAGGGACCCACTTTCTATCAAATTAATTAAATATTAAAAAAATTAAAAAAAAACCCAAAAAAACCAAACCCACACCCATATCTTCCCCACTGACTCGTTCCCCCACTCCCCACCCCCCAAAACTCACATCCCCACTTTCTTCCGGCATCTCCTGGTTTAGATGTTCTCCTTCTTCACCAAATTCCTCTCCCGCATAATCAAAATCCAAAACCCTCTTAGCTCCATTGCCATCTTCGCCACCACCCAAACCATCAAAACTCGAATTCATTTCACCTTCACCGCCCAAACCATCAAAACCAAAATCGATTTCCCCTCCAGCACCCAACCCGTCAGAACCAAAACTCATTTCACCTTCACCACCGCCCAAGCTGTCAAATCCGTAATTAGAATCCCTTTCGCCGCCCAAACCTTCTGATCCCAACCCTAACCTTGACGGCTCATTTGATTCCTCTAAGCTTAGAGATTCAAATTCAGAAGGATTCACTCAGCCGCTCTCCAATTCGTCGACGAGAGGTTCTTCGAAAACCCTAATTGCTTTCTTTAAGTGCTTCAGCTTCGTTTGGTGGACTGGCAGAGCAGCCTCCGCCAATAGCAGCTTGAAATTGTCATCGTTGTCCATCTCCGCAACGGATTTCTCGGCGTAACGGATGAAGAAAAATCAAATTAGGGTTTGATGAGACGCAGTGGAGAAAAGGTAGAAGGGTGATGGGAAGTTTTGGGAAGGGGGAGGGGAAGGGGATTTAGGTGTGGGCTTGGTTTTTTTTATTTTAATTTTTTAATATTTAGTTAATATTTAATTAATTTTTAATAGAAAGTGGATCCTGCCTCAAGCCACGTCAGCATTTAATAGAGGAATTAATAGACAACTAATGGAAAGTATGAAATTGTAATAAATTCATAGATGAGGTATGCCATTAACACTTTTTAAAGATGGAGTATGAAACTGTGACTGACCCAATAGTTAAGGTAGTTTTGTGTAATTTGCCCAAAAACTAATATGCATTGTTGAGATTCTGTTTTTTGTTATCCGACCTCATAAAGGTATTGAGGGATTTATGTAGTTTTTCCACATCGAGGTTCCCCAACAATCACAAAAGCCTAATACTTTTCAATTACTAGCAGAAAATTAAAAATATATAAAATAAAATAAAAGATGAATGCTGCCATCGTAAAAGCCAAGAGAAAATAAAAAATGAGAATTTGATTTTTACAAGTAAGAGGACGATCTGTTTTCTTTATAGCATGGGATCTTTGAGTTTCTTAGTCTGTCTTGTGGTGATAACTAAAGGAGGAAGAAGCAGAATTGAGAGTTATCTTGATTGACATATATACAAAATTGAAAATTAAAGAATGGACCAGATTATTGGTATTTTGTGAGTGGTACATGTTTTGTGTAATCTTTGTTTTGGCTTCAGTCAATAAGGTAAGCCAATTGAATCATAAATGTATACCAATACATAAAAAATATGACAACAAGCATCTTACACCATAAAGATTATGAACAACTGCTTATTGGCAATATTGATATTAAGATTTGGGGTGCTTACAGTATTGTCATGCCTCTCAAGAATTTATAGGGTAATTATACAGAGCTCTCGAGACAACAAACTGAATCACAGGTTTTTGTATGTATATATCATTGAGATAATATGTAACATTAAACTCGAGTAGTATGTGTTATCTACTATAATTTGATTTATTTATTGGGCATGATATTGATAACAACACATGCAAAAAAATTTGTTTCTTGCCACACCATGCTATAGAGCACACCACTAATATTTTGATTATAAATAAAGAAATATGAGACTGAGTCACTTATAACATGATTCATTGATTTTCCAAAACATGCATGAAAATAAGTTTCAGTTCACACGGTATTTTCAAATCCAATGAAAGTGACTAAATCGTCAGCATGAGTTTATCTAATTAAGTTTGTTGGATTCTCGTGATTCTTTCATTTGGTAAAATGTCCACTAAATGTTGTAACAAATAGAATTGTTTAATCCCATGGATACTTGGAGATACTTTCATGAATCAAGTTGCAATGTGAAGTTCAGTGGTTATTTATGAAGTCTTCAAAAACCTATGATCATGAAGCCACAAAACATGAACAACCATCACTGGTTGTGTATTACTTTGTCCTCACTAAAGTCTTATTAGGGAAAATACTATTTTGTTTTTGTTCTCATTCTATTAAGATTTTCCAATGAAGAATGTGGTAAATTTGATCTTGATATTTTTCAACACTAATCATATTGAGTTGTAGAGAGACGGAAAAAGGCATTGGAAAGCTACAAAAATCCAGAAGATGCCTATCAGCTTCGTTATTAGCTTCATCACTCTGATCAAGATCAACAAATTAAATGTTGCATATTCATGTATTGGTTAAAGCCTTTCTTGTTTATGTGTAATTTCTGAACATGATCAAAGAACTAATTATTAGAATTGCATTAGAATTCATAACATGGAGAAAGAAACCCTTCCAAAGGAGGTTTGATTTAATTTTTATTTTTCATGGTTTGGATTCTAGTGGTATAATATATCATATACATATGTTTAAATTAGGTTTTGCTTTCTCCTTTCACAAAGATATGAAAGCAAGGCTACATGAAATTCAAACATAGCTATGGTAGTATTATCAACAAAAGAAATTGTTATCAGTATTTCTTCATCCAAAGGTGTCGAAACTGTAAACTATATAGTTATGGGGTTAAAAATGTTAACACTTTTTATAAGTACTTATGTTCTCCAGTTTCGTCAAGAACTCATTCAGATTCATACAACTATGGACTGAGACTGATTTAAGAAGAGAAAGCATGGTATGAATTCTTAACCAAGACAATATCTATATCATGCATTGACTAATATGCAGAAGTATTTTTAAGCATGATAAATTCTTTGGAATAATAAGGGGTTTGCACTTTGGTATTACTATCTGGATTGTCAGATAGCATAAACATGGTACATGTTACACCATGTGTGCCATGAGTTATATCACTAAAGCTATACATTATAATTTGATGTGGTGTGCAATCGTGTAGTTGTCTTGCTTTTAATTTAAAGACTTATTTGTTAGGACGAATGACTGTTTTCAATCCTTAGCCAATATGCTACAATTTGTTTGCTTTTTACTAGCTGACTAGTATTTTGAATCCCACCATGATTAATCTTATTGACTGCATGTGTTAATTAACTAAGAGGTTTAAAGACCACCAAATAACCTAAATTTTATTTTTATGTGTCCTCTTATTGACTGCATGTGTTAATTAACTAAGAAGTTTATATGTTGGTAGCTTTAGCTGCCTCAATTAGGGTGCATTTTGAGTTATTAGATAGACTCATAGTGGTTTTATTTTCATATATAAAGACAAGTTTGTAATTTGTTAAATACTTGTTTGAGGTTAATTGAACTTGAAAGAGTAAACAAAATTAAAGTACATTGCATAAACCTTGTTCGACAATTTTGTATTAGTTATTTTGAAGTAACAAAATATAGTGACTAGTGAGTATTTGTCCAAGTGGGAGAATTAAAAAGGAATACATGATATATAGAATACATTTGAATGAATATTTCCTTGTATCGATTCATTTCAATTATATGATATATAGAATACATTTGATGAAACTATTAATTACAGTTGATTCATTTCCCTATATGATTTACGGAAACATAACTTAATCTAGAGAATTGTGGAGTAATTACAATTGATTCATTGAATCTTGCTAATAGAATGTGAGCTTCACACTCACTAATTGCCTCATCCAATAAGACCAAGCTCATAAAGTTTTGAGGATCAAACTCACATCACATTTTTGTTACATTGAAGTTTTACTTAAAATTTTATAGTAAGTTTTCATCTAAAATGTTTTTTTTTTTTTTTCCAAAGTAAATAGTTTACAAACTTTGAATTAACTTTGTCTAACTCGTCTAAAGTATAGACGTGGAACTTGATTAATACCAAGGTCTTACTAAGAGAAAAGGAGGTCTGATATTCTAATTTTTTTTTTTCTTTCTGTCTTCAGTTCTTTGTTTCTTTGTACGAACATTAGGAATGAGCTTAAGGTTATTGACACATGCTTATCTTCTTCTAATGATTCAATTGTAAACATAGATATTGAAGAAGTCTTTTACCAAATTTATTTCAGTTTGTTTTCTCAAATTTTAAGTTTTGGATGAAGAATGCTTTTGTATTGCCTAATCCCTTGGGATAAGATTCAGTTTCATACTTGGGAAAAATTAAGCCATGCCAATAAGGATAATAGTACTTAATGTCTATCTATGCATATTACTTTGGTTTAAATGGCTATAATGATTTTATCAAACCTCAGTGTTTCAGTTCATGCATATTAATTTTATAGATGAATGTGTATTGGTACAGTTTGGAATGGATAAATGTGCTTTTAATTAAGGTCATTCATACTAAGTTGATACAATTCATATTGCTCTTAAAAATGAATCATTTAGCAAACATGTTGCAAGTTATATATTCATTATTGATCTAGTAAATTAGCAGGAGCATTAATTTGAATTCAATTTATCATTTGGACATTATGTCTTATTGGCTTTTCAAAATCTTAAGGAATAATCTGGTTCGCTTAAAGTATTTCTAATTAAGCTCATGTGAAGTCCTTGTTTGTTTACATAAATTAGGGCTATATGAGTTTTCAGGAAGCACGTGTATAATTGAGTTATAAATTGATTTTGAATCTACGAAACCCGTGGGAGCCATTGCGCTTTTGATTCATTTTTTAGTTTTTAATGTAATAAGGATTTTACAGTCTATCATAACTATTAAGGATTGTTGTTGTGTTAAGTTGTATGGAAAATTTCCCAGTTTCTCAACTTTTAGTCATGTCAGTTTATACTTGCAGCAACTTTTTTGAGTGTTCTGGCAGATATGCAATTATAAAGGCTTCTTTAGAAGTATTACAGTTTGGCTGTGGTTTCAGTCGTTAAGGTGACCAAATGCTTAGTGATATACAGATTGCACTTATAAGACTAATATTATACATTGATTCATTCATATCTTGTTGTAGCTTCATGTGTTTGTTAATTTCATGACAGTAATCATGGGGATAATGTTTAATTTGTAAAATGTCATTCCTTCTTGTTCTTTATGGATATCAGCTCATAACAGAAGTTTGTTTATCATGGATTTTATTGTTTTGATCTCATGGCTATTAAGGGAAATTTTTAATATTCGATTTTGAGTCTTTTGTATACAAGTGTTGACTCTAGTAGGAGAACGTAAGGCTATATTAGAGTTACACACTTGTATGTAACATCTCATATAGATTAAGGATTGCAGAGATTGATTTCAATAATACTTGTATGCTAATAAAGAGAGTGTATTATTAGGATTTTATAGCTAAAGTAATCCTGATACGATTAGTAAACCAAATCAGATATGAATACTAAAGTTTAGGTGATAAAAGTCTTGTTCGAGTAGAATTACATGATGGGAAGTTTCCTACTCGGATTCCACCTCTTTTACTATATAACAAGGTCCCTGCTCTCACACTCTACACACGGAAATAACCCTTCTAGCCCTATTGAATAGAGTTGTGATAAGGTGAGTGAAAGAGAGTAGATGATCATTTGTTTACGCTATAGAGTTGTAACGATACAAGGGGAGATGCAGACATTCAGAAGATTGCTCAACAGAGGTTCTAATACAGATAAGTGTTTTCAGTTGATTATGAATTTCCTTCTAACAACAATGAGTAGCAATAATATAGTTCAAATTCGTCTTTAATAAGAATTGAACGTAAGACTCCTCATTTACAATTGAACATGAATACCACTAAACCAGTACTAAGTAGCTTGTTTGAAATTTCTTTTAAAACAGCTAAAATGTTAAACATAGTTTAGACACTCATGAGTGATTTCGGTTGAAAGCGCTTTTATTAGAATACCACTAAACCAGTACTAAGGAGCTTGTTTGAAATTCCTTTTAAAACAGCTAAAATGTTAAACATGGTCAAACACTCATGAATGATTGTGGTTGAAAACGCTTTTATTAGAAGTGAATTATTTTTATTTAGATGAGATTAGACCATGACCATATATGAAGTAAATTCATTTCTTTGTTGGAAAATAAAATAACAGGGTAATGTTAGATAAATTAAACTTGTAAATTGAATTTTGTAAACTAAATGACATATAAGCTGATGATTTGATTATTACTTAAATATTGATTAATGTGCTTATTTCTTAGTGGTAAAACATCATTTAGTTTGCAAATTTAGTCTACCTAACATTACCCAAAATATTAAGATTCTCACCTTAAATCTTAACGTATGATAAAAAATACATCAGGAAAGATAAAAATTATAAATAAAAAAAAAAGAGTTCCAACAAGCCTCAAACCGATGACCTCATAATGCAAAAAAGCCTCAAACATATGTACAACAAAGAAAGAAGAAAGACAAATACAATGAGAGCTTGGACGAAATATGAATGAAGGATTGAAGCATTTAAACAGGCTTTGAAAATCCATGAATATTGATATGTATATTCCATAAAAAAAAAATTAAAAATTTCATAATTATTTGTTTCTAAGTCACTGATTTTTTTTTAATAGACGATATTACCTACACCAATGGGGTGGAGGAATGGGCTAAGGCCTCGCAATGACTAACAATAATTTGGCTCAAATTCGCCTTTGTAGAAAATTGAACCTAAGATCTCACACTTACA
The DNA here is from genome assembly GCF_041283825.1 of Pyrus communis. Taxonomy (NCBI): domain Eukaryota; kingdom Viridiplantae; phylum Streptophyta; class Magnoliopsida; order Rosales; family Rosaceae; genus Pyrus; species Pyrus communis. The sequence continues at coordinate 31,613,126 of NC_142569.1, read as the reverse complement.
AATGGAGAAAAATACCACTACACCATAATACTATGTGGCACCGATTCTTATTTCTTTTCTTTAAGAAGTTCAAACAAGCCTCAAACTGGTGACCTCATAATGCAAGAAAGCCCTAAAGCTTGCACTTATTTTCACAACAAAGCCCTAAAGCTTACACTTAATAACCACATAACATTGTGACACAAGGCAACCACGACCTTATACAGCCAACATAAAAAAAAATCCACCTCTCTAAAAAAGTCTCCCATTTTCTCTCTATAACTCTCTTAGTGAACCACAATCCCAATAACTTTTGCCGCTGGCCCTAGCCTTTGGCTTAGGTGCCGGAGGCATCCACCCCTCATTCCTTCCTTCCTTATTTTCTTTTATCCTTTCTCTTCTCTGTTTTCTCCTGAGTTTTTCTCAATTTCTCTCTCCTTTGCCCTTTCTCTTTTCCTCTCCTTTCATCTCCTTTGTTTCTTTTCCCCTTTCAGCTTTCTTCCTTATCTTCCTTCGCCTTTTCCAGTTTTCTCCCTTCATTTTTTAATTCTTGGTTCTCCCTTGAGTTTAATCTCAGTTTCCTTTAGCTGAGTCTCAACTATCCCTGGCTTCATGCCCCTTACCTGCTTTTACTGCTTTATATCTTTTATTTTTCTGGCCTCCCCTTTCCCTAGTTGTGATACTTCATCATCATCCCACCATGTCCCTGGATTGACGAGCTCCGATTAGATATTGGATATCAGATCCACTTTCCTCCCTTACTTCCCCCCCTCCTTCAATTGTTATGCTGGATCCCCATCGAGGGCGAGTGTTGGTTATTTTACATACCCCTTAACCTCACTCTCTATCCATATGTTACTTTGTTTGTATATATTTGCAGGAGTTCGTGAAGGGAACTTGGATCTGGTGTCTATTTTCTCGATTCTAAGTTTGGCTATCTCCAAGGATATGACAACGACGACGATGTGGTCTTTGTTGCTTGAGAGTAGGGTTTTTATTGTTTGTTTTTGCAACCTTCGAGCCTAAGCTGATGTGGGCCTCTTGTTGTTTCTTGGGGTTGTCGCTCTCATTTTGCTTGAGCCTTTTACTTTCTCTGTAGTTGTCTACCCGGTTCTTTTTGGGCATGTACTAGTTTTTAATGTAATGAAAGTTATCTTCGTGATAAAAGAAAAAAGAAAAAAAAAATTCACTTTTTGGTTTTCATATTGTAATAAGTGCGGAAATTTTAAGCTCAAATTAATGCATACCCTTAATCCTTAAGATAAGGCACAACTGACCTAAACTATTAGGATGAGAATATTTTTGCTCACCATTCTTAAGTGAATGTGATACTCATTACTTTATTTATCACAGTTGTTTGAATTTAAACTTTGAGATCTGTGTAGTGAATAAACATAAATCTCAAAATTTAAACTCATTTAACGATGATAAATAAAGTGGTGAGTATTACCAACACTTGAGAATGAACTACAAGACAACAACTCATCTACCCAGACAATTTTACCATGGCCCTTACGAGCACTTTATAAAAAGTACAAATTAATTTTTTTACCACAAATAAATTTCGCCTGTTGTAAAATAATAGTGAATGACCACGCGCAAAGTTGCATGTTATAAATATACTAAACCATCATAAGCAATGCTTGTAGTCAATATTGTTATTATCCACATGGCCATTTTATTATATACAACATGCATATTGTGTGATAGAATCATACATGCTTGTGAGCTCACCTAACATGAATTAGTGGGTTAAAGTTTTACAAGTCATTAGTTAACAGAGCAAAGTTAATGGTTAAGTTAACAAAATATCAAAGTGGCGAAAAAATCAAAATCTAAGTATAAAAGTGAGATGAAAAAAATTAAACGTAGTAAATTACGATTTTAACAGATAGTAGTAAAACGCACACTAATATGCCTCAAAATGAATTTGCATAACATATACTAAAAAGTGAACTGCCAATTTAGTCATTAAATTATCATCTGAGTGAAAATTAGATTTTTAAACTATTTTTTTTCTTCAAAAAAATCAGTCATTGAATTATAAAAATCTGCCAATTACATCCATAATATTATATTCAAAGCTACTATACTCAATTTTCCGCGAATTTAAGTCACGTTATTTGCATGCGATACACATCAGAGAGTAGATGAGTGATTTTACATTAAAAAATAGTGTGTGGAGTTAACTTGGGAGGATAAATTAAACGTTAGATTCGCAATCTATATGAAATGTTAAGGGCTTATAGGCGAGAAAAGAACGGTATTACACTCTAAATTGTGTCTAGTGACTTAGGTTGACAAAAAATTAGATAAAATAATTTTGAATATAATAGTCAAGATGAAATTAACAATTTTTAATGAGTTTAGGGACTTATTTGACCAAAAAAACTAATTCAGAATCTTATTTTCGTTGAGGTGATAGTTCAATAACTAAATTGATACTTCACCCTATACTAATTATCAATAAAAGCATGAAATCACATGTGCCAAAAAGTTTAAGAATATTAAAACACTCGTAACATATATAAACTTTTGAATTATGTTCGCAACTTCCAATATTATTTCGATTCCGAAAGTTCTGAATTTCAAAATTGTAGGGGATCCCGTTCCCGAAATTTTGGATGGAAATTGAAAACGTTGTTTAAATACCAGAAACACCCGTTTAAGAGAAAGAAAGAAAGAAAGGACCTCACTCTCACAACAGTCTCTCAGAATCTCTCAAATCTCCCAATCTCTCTCAAATCTCCAGCCTCTTCTGCCACACAAAGGTATGCAAGCAATATCTTCAAAACTTTCGATTCTAGGGTTTCAAATCCTCTCAATCTTCCTTATTTTATTTATTTTTTATACGCCTTTGTTTTTTTCTGTGTTTTTTCGTTTCCTTTTTGTTGGGTGATTTGTTCAGTTCTGTAAACTTAGGTTCAATGGTTTTGTAATTTAATCGATTTGTGCTCAATGGTGCTGCTCATTTCGTTTGTTTTGATGCCAGACCCTAACTCCCACGCTAGGGTTTCCAAACTGGTTTGGAATTTGAATTTTTAGGGTTCTTGCGGATTCTAGGTACAATGCTTCATGGGTATTTTTTACTTATTGGCCTGTGATCGACCTTTTGCAGCACAGGGAGTTTTTTTTTTTACTGTGGAATTGAAATCTGAGGATTTCCTTGCTATTAATTAAGCTTCTCTGGTTTCCTCAAGTTTGTTTTCAATTGAATTCGTATTAAGCTTCTTGTTAGCACATGCACGTGACACGATTCAGTTTAGTTTAGAATCCTATGGCGATTGGCGAAATTGGTAGGAAGGGATCTTCTAGGGTTACTTCCTTTCACAAACATACTCTTTTGTTATTAAATTTTGAATCCTGCATGATGTGTGTTTTTGTGCTCTTTAATCTTCTTTTAATCAGAAAGCATATGAGTAAATAACTATGATGTTAACAACTCTATCCCTTCTATTCCTACGCAAATAAAAAGTAATTGACCCAAAAAATATTTCCTGTGATGCAAAAAATTCATCGTGGTTTGCAATTTTCCAAGAGCAGTTATCCCTTGATTTTCTCATCCTTACTTCTCTAGCCCAAACACTAATGTTTGGCTTATTATATGTCATTAATGTAGGGTTTTCCAGCTCCAAACCACTGAATCTTGCATAACCTTCTGGCTTGGTGCTATGCCACGGCAACAAGTTAAAATCCTTTCTTGAGCGAGATCTTGTTTCTTTGTCTCAGCTGGCCCTTTGTGAGGCACTTTATAGGGCTTATGTTGGTTTAAAAACCATGAATTTGCATACCTGTTTTATATGATGTCAAGTAAGGAGGTAGTTTTTTTGTTTTATTGGCTTATATTTTTGGTTTGTTAACTGAAATATGTCTTTTATTTATTTTTTCCCTCCAGTAGTCTGAATTTTGGGATCATCAGGTGGTATTGTTTTGTTAGGTTCTGGAAATAAGTAGCAGAGATGATTGCAGAGAAGCCCAGTTGGATCAGACATGAGGGAATGCAAATTTTCTCCATTGATGTCCAACCTGGTGGACTTAGGCTTGCAACTGGTGGGGGTGATCACAAGGTTCAATTCCTCTCCTCCTTTTACTCTTGCTTAGGAAATGTAGGAAATAGGTTGTAATGTATATCTAATGATGTGTTTAGATTGTGTTTTTAGAAGGGGTCTGAGTTCTTATTAGGAATTGTGTTGTGTTAGTAAAAAATACAAACTGAAATAGGGCAGAGCTCAAATATGCAGGAAAACGGTGGTTAATTTTATTATTTGAATCACACTTTGGTTTCCTCCGAATCAGTGATAGATAAAACTAATTTTTTATGTTACGTAACGTTTGATGAAAACAAATTAAACCATGTAGTCAAATATAAATCCACCATTCTAAATCTACGCAGCAGGATGCGGACTAACTTTTAAATCCATAAACTAAGGATATTATAATTTTTAACGGTTTAGAGCATAACTTGTTTGTAGGGCTGCATCATTTTCCAGTTTGTGTTGGTAAAAGTTTCAGCAGATATTTATTGAATATTTTTTATTTTTCATTTGAGTGTTTTCATTTATGTTTCTTGTCTACTAGTATGAAACCCTTTTGTGGGTTTTTATATATATATTTTATTATTTTTAACTAAGTTTTTCATATTTCAAAAATGGTTATTGAAGTACTTCTTGTGCTGTCTGTACATTACTAGTTCTTATTTATTCGCAATTGAAATTGAAATGCAATAGATGAAAAACATTAATAGTTCGAGGTAGAATCTCATGTATGGCACATAACTCATCTACTCAAAGTCTGAAACTGGTGTGGCAAAGGTCTACCATAGTTTTAAAGTAATATCTCCACTTTAGTTGTAGTCCATGCTATGTGCATTCTTTAAGACCATGACGCTATTTCCGACAATATATGTTTTTCTTTCATAAAGTTAGACAAATATAAAATAAACTTCCTGTTTTTTATTTCCTTAATTGTTTATAGTGTTCTGGACCTGAAGTAAATCATGTCATTGTATTTGTGCTATCATATTCTAGTACTAGAATTCATTGAAAAGACTTTTCCATGAAAAATTAGAAAAACAACTCACTCCAAATACTTGAAAGGGTGGCGTCAATAATATTGAGGGCATTGTGTGCATACATTCAAATTTTTCATAAAACTATGTTTTATAATTCTTTATTGCACATGGTGTTTGAACACCAACATAATGTCATCGACGGACATCTTGTTTTAGACAAGTTTGGTCATAGTCACGTTTATATTTATTTTATGTTGACATTTGTTGCAAAAATTTACATGATATCATTTGTTATACCATGGAAGTGATTTATTCCTCCCCACTTTACTAATTACAGGTGCGGGTATGGAACATGAAATCCCTTGGCAGGGATTTGGATGATGAAGAATCATCAGCCCAGAGGCTACTTGCAACTCTCCGTGATCACTTTGGTTCTGTGAATTGCGTTAGGTGGGCTAAGCATGGTCGGTTTGTTGCGTCAGGATCAGATGACCAAGTGATTCTAATTCATGAGAGAAAGCCTGGTTCAGGAACCACTGAGTTTGGCAGTGGAGAGCCACCTGACCTTGAAAATTGGAAAGTTGCAATGACTTTGAGAGGGCATACTGCAGATGTGGTAATGACATTGCTTTTACTATTTGGGAGTCAGACCACCTAAATAATTTCTTTCATCTTATAGTTTGTTGAAATCGAGTATGGTTTGCTTCATGAATATGATCCACCTTTTGCTCAAAAAATAAAGTCATCTTGCTTTCCGGGGATTATCTTGAGCTTTAGTGAATTGGGTCTTTGAAGATACGTTGTATGATTACAGCTGCCCTACCAAAGAAAAAAAACATGGATAATTTAGTTGTGTTTTATTTAAATTTTCTATGGAATCCTTTTATAGTTCCTGGTGGGTATTGTCTTACTGAGGTGCTGTTTTTCCATGCTTAAAGTAGGTGGATCTTAATTGGTCTCCAGATGACTCAATGTTGGCCAGTGGAAGTTTAGATAACACTATACACATCTGGAACATGAGCAATGGTATTTGCACTGCTGTTCTGAGGGGTCACTCTAGCCTGGTTAAAGGAGTTACTTGGGATCCTATTGGCTCCTTCATAGCAAGTCAGTCAGATGATAAGACTGTAATTATTTGGCGAACAAGTGACTGGAGTCTTGTGCACAGGACAGACGGCCATTGGCAAAAATCAGTATGTCAATTGTGTCACTGAGGTTTCTTTATACAAGTTCAGATATCATTTTCTAACATGCTTGTGTTTCTTCAGCTTGGATCTACCTTTTTCAGGCGGTTGGGATGGTCCCCTTGTGGCCACTTCATTACTACCACTCACGGATTCCAGAAACCAAGGCATTCTGCCCCTGTTCTAGAGAGAGGGGAATGGTCTGCTACATTTGACTTCTTAGGACATAATGCCCCTGTGATCGTAGTGAAGTTTAACCATTCAATGTTTAGGAGGAACGTTTCCAATGCTCAGGAAAAAGCTGCACCCGTTGGGTGGACTAATGGTGCTTCAAAGACAGGTGGAAAAGAGAAAGAACCACAACCTTATAATGTCATTGCTATTGGGAGTCAGGACCGGACTATAACAGTATGGACTACTGCAAGTCCCCGACCCCTCTTCGTAGCAAAGCATTTCTTTACTCAAAGTGTTGTGGATTTATCCTGGTATGGTTTCCGTTTTCCTATAAAGATCTACCATTTAGTACTTTTTCATATTCTATATCATTTTAATTAGCTTTTTTATTCATTTTATGTTTATTCCTTTATATAATGTGTTTTTTTTTTCTCGTCAAAACAGGAGCCCTGATGGTTATTCACTTTTTGCGTGTTCTTTGGATGGTTCAGTGGCAACTTTCCATTTTGATGTTAAAGAACTTGGCAACCGTTTAAGTGATGCTGAACTGGATGAATTGAAGAGAAACCGTTATGGCGATGTTAGGGGTCGGCAAGCAAATTTAGCTGAAAGCCCAGCTCAATTATTGCTCGAAGCAGCATCTGCTAAGCAAGCCCCAAGCAAAAAAGTGGTTCTGGATGTTCAGCAAAACCAGACAGTTGTAAAACCTTCTGTCGATGCAACGGTTGCAACAAAAACTTCTGCAGATGGCTTAAATAAGGTCTCTATGCCTGCCAGAATTTCCAGTCCTGTGAAGCAGAGGGAATATAGACGCCCTGATGGTAGAAAGAGAATTATTCCAGAAGCAGTTGGGGTGCCTCTGCAGCAGGAAAATATTTCTGCTGGGGTTCAGACCCAGGCACTTGACTTCCCTTCTATGCCTTCTGATAGAAAAAATGATGAGAATGGGTTAATTGCAGCTGATAGTGGCATCAAAGAAACATCTGTTAGGGGAGCAATTGGCAGAAGCGCGGAAATAAAGGAGGGACATGGGGTAACTGCTAGAGCTATGATTACCAAAAGCCTTGTTATCGAGAAGGTTCCTGCCTCCACAGGTGGAGATGAAAGCATAGCTGTGGAACAGTCGGGGAATTTGAAGTCTTCTAGTTCGGCAGGTTCTTCATGTTCCACTCTTTCAATTAGGGTGTTAGATAGGAAAGAAGGAGAAGGCAATGCACCGATTTGCTTGGAAGCTCGACCTCGGGAACACGCTGCAAACGACATTGTTGGCATGGGAAATACATTTATCATGAAAGAAACAGAAATTACTTGCACAAGAGGGTTGCAAACTCTTTGGTCAGATAGGATATCTGGGAAAGTCACTGTTTTAGCTGGAAACGCTAACTTCTGGGCTGTTGGGTGTGAAGATGGATGCATACAGGTGAAATCTATATTGGTTTTGCACTTGTATACGTACAAGTTTTCTCCTTTTCTTCGTTTTTTTCCACCAAGTGTTAGTAGTAGATTTATTTCTCATTAAGTTCAAAACTCTACATAATATAATTCGATTTGTTTTCTAGGCGGTTGCACTCCTCATATCCCATTTAAAGTTTAGCGTACTTATTACTAAAATATTTCTTTCCACAGTGACTTTGTGATACATTATGACAAACACCTTGGTACTAGGATTCTGATGCCAACTTGTTCTTTCTAATCAATCTTTTATACTGAATTACCTTGAAGCTATAGCATTTTATTTCCTTTGCAGCATTTGATTTTGAAGTGATTGTAACTGACAAAGATGCTAATGTCCCATAGGTCAGAACTTAGCATTCGTTTTCTTTCAAGGTAGTTAAGAAAATCCATAAAAAAAGGTTTTGAACAATTGGTTAGCTTAAGCTCTTGGTTGGGCATATGGTTCGTTCAAGGGGGCGGAATACCCAAAGGTCCTAATTCTCAAAAGCAAGTTCAATCTCCTTAACTATTCTGACAAGCATCATGCCATTTATGTTCATTATAGATTTTTAGATACAAATATATTACCACCAAGCTTGTTATAAGTGGTTGAATTTATTTAACTTATCGACGTTTTTGGTTCCCTTGAGTAGGTTTACACAAAGTGTGGGAGGCGTGCTATGCCAACTATGATGGTAGGATCTGCAGCAATATTTATAGATTGTGACGAGTGCTGGAAATTATTTTTGGTCACAAGAAAAGGATCCTTTTATGTATGGGATCTATTAAAGCGGAATTGCCTCCTCCATGACTCATTGGCATCTTTGGTCGCTTCAAACCCAAACCCATCTGCAAAAGACGCAGGTACAACATTGCACTTGTCTTTTCAACCCTTGAAGTGTCTTTTTGGATCTCTAGTTGGCGGATAGTCATAACCCATGTCTTGTCAGCATGTGGTCTAGATGTGCTTAACATCCTGACCACTGTGGCTGTTGGTATTGTTTTCTCCTTTTATTTCTGATCTTTTTATCCATGATTTCCAGGTGTGATCAAAGTTATATCAGCAAAGCTATCAAGATCTGGTTCTCCTCTTGTTGTTCTTGCCACTCGACATGCCTTCCTCTTTGACATGGGCCTGATGTGTTGGCTTAGGGTTGCAGATGATTGCTTTCCTGGGTCAAATTTTGCAAGCTCTTGGCATTCGGGGTCAACTCAGGGTGGTGAGCTGGCTGCTTTGCAGGTTGATGTTAGGAAATATGTGGCCAGAAAGCCAGGTTGGAGCAGGTTTGTACTGATAAATATGGAATTGTTAAGATTATAATATTTGCTGACCGGCATACTACAGTCTAGTATCCTGCTTTTGGAATTGATCTGTTTTACTTTCCTGTAGGGTGACAGACGATGGAGTGCAGACACGTGCTCACTTGGAGGCTCAGTTGGCTTCCTCGCTAGCATTAAAGTCAGCTAAAGATTATCGCCAATGCCTTCTATCATATATACGCTTCCTTGCAAGGTATTTCTTTTCTGTTGTGTTCGTATTATTAAATATAGGAAGACCTATATGTCCTTGCACTCCTGCTGCTCCTTTTTTGTGCTATATGTGCATATATTTCTACTAATGTTGAGTACTCGTATTATTATAATGTTCCTTGGTGCTTCTTCTCTTAAGTAATACTCGTATGCTATGCTTCTGCTTTTTCTTTTGTTGTTGGCATCATCTTTTACCCTTTATAAGGCAGAAAACATGAGGGGTGAATTTGGTTTTACAAATTTGACTCTAATTTACGAATTTGGTATCTTGAAAAATGAGGTATATTTATGTCCTTGCAGTGGATGTTGTTGCATAGGGGCTCTGCATGTCTGTTCTTAAGATGTGATGCCAACATTATATATGTATATGCGTGTGTGGGATGTTTAACAATTTTAAAACTTTTGATGCATAATAACTTTAGCTTCTGCAGCAATATATATATATATATATATTATGACTTTTTGTTTTCACTGGTTTCAGGGAAGCAGATGAGTCTCGTTTACGAGAAGTGTGTGAGAGTTTTCTTGGACCTCCAACTGGGATGGTAGACGATACAACTTTAGATTTAAACAACTCGGCATGGGATCCTTATGTACTTGTAAGGCTTTCCATACAGTTCTTTAGGTGTCTTTTGCTATTTTTCAACCCATTTTTCCACTAGTGTTTCTTACCCCCATTTGTTCTGTTATATGGCGTTAATGATACACTTCTTGAGTCTAAATTTCTGCTGCTTTTACTCAGTCTGGTTGCATGGTGAGGGTTAAGCAGTATGTGTGAGCAATTTGTAAATTTCACATGCAGTTTGGTTGATTGATGTGCGAAATTTCAATGGTGTATATAACATGACACATACTCTTTTAACAATTGCCATCCAATCTTTGCGACTCGATTGTTACTAGGCTTTAGCTTTTTATTAAGCCTTTGGAAGGTTGTTTATACATGTTTTTCACTTGTGCTTTTGCTTTTGCAGGGAATGAGGAAACATAAACTTTTACGAGAAGATATCCTTCCGGCAATGGCTTCAAATAGAAAAGTACAGAGATTGCTTAATGAATTCATGGATCTCATTTCCGAATATGAAAGCGCTGAAACAAATATAGAGAAAAAGATTCAAACTTTGCTGACGGGACGTCAACCGGCAGCTGATGAAATGGACTCTGCTCCTTATAGGACAAATGAAATGGACATTGTACCTGCAGCACCAGAGAAAACGAAGTCTGTTCCTGCTTCAACTGACCAAAAGGACTCTTCCCAGCTAGCAACAGATGAAGAAAATTCTGCTCCGGTAGCAGAAGACAAAGTTAATTCAGATCCACCAATGGGCAATCAAGTTGGTGAAGCTGCACAAGATGCAGGTTCTTGAGTTTTTCATCTCGAAGTGCAGAAAACCGGACTTTCCAAATGAAGTGTATCATATGTAGCCAGCTTGGTGGATCTTGCTTGTACATTATTCGGCGTTATCCGAATTAAGGTGGTTTTCTCCTAAAAAAAACTTGTTGAGTGTCCTACTAGGAGAGCCTGCCATAAGGCGCCGATGAACACCTCTCTCTGTACGATTACGTTGTGCAATTTATTGATAATATTTTCCTCGTTCAAGGAATCAGGCTTTTTGGTTGCCAATGGTGGTTAGAAGTAGGCTGTAAAAGTTGTGATGGCTTTGTGGCTTCGGGTTTTAATTGAACTCCAAACGGGAAAGCCCCAAAACTAAATTTATCATCGTGGGTAATGATACAAACTCCCAATTTAATGATACTAACAGCCCATAAACCTGCAAGCCATCACTGTCACGTAGCTAGGTTACCACTCTATTCAAACGATAACTTGTTTACTTTATTAAATTTGAATGACAATCTTTTACATCACATGCTAACGTATTAAATAATTAGATAGGCTCAAACCGGTCTCATCTATAGAAACCACTATTGTTGATGCAAATTTATGCTATCTTTAGTCTTGACGAAAATGTACTTGCAAAACAATCAACACATTTGATCAAAGACCTAAGTCTCACGCGCCCACGATGTAGGAGGGTTTAGGCCAATGAATCTCCAATGCCTAAGTCAGTTTCTCTAAGAAAGTAAAGTGTTTAGGGCTTTTTTAGGGGTAGCAAAAGCTCTTGAAAATTGGTAGAATATGGGGTATTTATAGGGATAGGGCCGGCCATAGTGTTAGGGTTTTACCCTACACGTGGTGGCATCCTATTGGCCAAGTGTTTTGTGGAGAAATATTCTCTAAATATTCTCAAGATATTAAATAGGAAATAATATCTTGAGATAATGAGGGTAATTATCCCTAATTTATTTAAATTGGGATTGCTTGATTGGAGTCAATCTTCAATTGGGAATGTATTAAAGATAGGATTTGGATAATTAATCCATATCTTTAATGCTTTGACATTTCCTTGCCAAGGGTAGGTGAGATGTGGGCAATCGTATTCAGTTCCTGGGACCTCCAAGGATGTGAGCTGCGCGTGGGAACATATGAGAAGCTTGCCCATTTATTGAGGGCAATCTAGTTTTTCTTGAGAAAAAGTCCACGTGTCGCTTCTAGAATTTTTGGGATTATTTTAGGCTTCACAAATGCCTCCACACCTACTGGGCTGCATGCAGGAAAGGATATTAGGTGTAGAAATCCCAAGCTGCTTGGGCTTGTATAGTTATTTCCCAATTTGAACTTGATCTCCTTTCTTGTTTTGGAGATAGACTTCTTCTAGGAAAAGGAAACCAATTGCCCCTAATACCTATTTAATTCTGCCTTAATCAGGGGATTAAATAAATTTGGAGAGCAATCATTATTCCAACAAGGAAGAAAAGCTAGAGGAAATTTTTCCTCCCCCTCCCCTAGATTTCTTCTTCTCTTGCCCTTGCAAAGAGTCATCTCTTGTTGTTGTTCTTCTTCTCCGAGCCGTACCAAGGTAAGAAAAATTTGAATTTTCTTCTTCTTGAATTTTTTGGGAGTCTTGGGACTTGAAAAATTGGCTTGGCGGGGGCCGAGGAGGCGTGAGTGATGTGGCAGAAATGCCACTAGGCTATTGGTGATGTGGCAAGAGGGTTAGCTGGCCTAGGCCAGGGGCTTGGGTCAGCTCGGGCCTAGGGGATCGGCACGCTAGGGCGTGAGCAGGTCGGCTTAGGCCAGGTTTTCAAGGCCGCTGGGCACGGGCTTATGCAGGCGAGAGGAATGGAGGAAAGAAGAAGAGGTCGGCTCGGGCTGGGCCTTTCACTAGCATGCTGGGCTGAGGGCATTGGGCTTCATTGAAGTGTAAAGGAGATGGAGAGAGGCACGAAGCACTCACCCCCTCTCTGTTGGTCTGGGCGAAGGGCCATACAGGCCTGTTTGGAACTTGGGCGTGCAAAGGAGAAGGGGAGAGGAGTCGCGGGCCTCCCATCGAGCTGGGCCGAGCTGTTTACAAGGGAATGTGAGGGCCATGAGGCTTGGTGTAGGGGTGCTGAGCTCGCAGTCATTCAATATTTTATTTTATTTTTGCAGATATTTTGAGATGTCTTCTTCTAATCGCAATAGTGATGAATATCCTCCACCCTTGTACCATCAAGGTGGGCTATTTCAAGGTTGCGCATGTCAAGATCAATTTTGAAGAGTTGTTTCATGATTTTCTTGAGGCGTACAAGCATGCGATTAGGTTAGGGGTTCGCATGAAACGGACGAAAGATAACAGCGGCCATGAACCATGTGGCGAGGACGCCACTGCTAGAAAAAAGGCCATCAAATTCCACCCGTATTACTTTGTGTTGGGATTTACTTTTCCCGTGCCACATATTTTCCAAGAAGTGATATGCTTGATGACATACGTGCCTGCTCAGTGCTCCCCAAATGTAGTTCGTGCGATGGTGGGATTCTCGAACTTGAGCAGGTTCTTTGATCTTGGCTTGACCATAAATGAGTTCTGGTACTTCTTTGAGATTGGCCACAAAGAAGGTGTAGGGCAACTGAGGTCCCGCCATAGGCTGCTTGACGCTTCTTGCAAAGGTGATCATAAGTGGACGAGAGACACCTTGGAGGTGAGCGAGGAGTGGGAGTTTGACTCTTCTCCTGAGTTGCGTGTCCCGACTACCTTTATCAGCGGTAAGTAAACTGCTTAATTCTTGTTTAGCTTGAATTTTTGTTGAGCTGCTCAATGACTTCAATTTACTGATCGTCCTTCTCACTTTATGTAGATTTAGAGTTTGGCTCGACTCCAAGGATTTTGAAAGATATGGAAAAAGTGCACATTGCCTTGGGCATTTCTACTGAGTACCGTGAGTGGCGCTGGCTGCTCAGCCCTCTTCGCCAGGAGAAATGTGGCTTGCCTCAAAAGGAAGAGATAAAATGGATAAAGGACGAGCCGTTGGCTTGTCCGATCATTGCTGTAGAGCTTGCTGCCAATAAGGATGGAAAGAAGAGATCTTCCTCACCTGCTTATGAGTTTTTGACTGAAAAGAAGCCAATGACTTCTTCTGCTACTCATGGGAGCTCGTTTGCTACTGAGAAAGTTGTCAATGATCTATCTTCCTCCAAGGGGGTGAAGAAGACCTTTGAGCATGAGCCTATAAAACTTGCTGTTTCGAAGGTTGCCACATTCATTGCTGAGAAGGTTGCTCAGCGAAAGGGTTCAGTGGTGCCCCGGGTGTCTGGGTTTGTATCAAAGCGTATGTCGGGAGCTAAGCCTGGTTCGGCTTCTGAAAAGCTTTCAGCTATGAAGAGTGGGAAGGTGGATTCTGCTGCTAAATTGGCATCTGGGCCTGTTCCTCATTCTGCCGTGACTGATTCGTTTGCTAAGAAGGGGAAATCTGCTCGCACGGGCAATTATGAGAAATCTACTGAGCCTGAGGCTGGTGAGTTTCCTTAGGTTTATGCACTTCTGAAGGCTGATCAGCATCAGGATGTTGATGCATGTGCCAAGTTCGTTGAAAGTGTCGGCAAAGTTATCATCCGCTCATACTCTTTTACGAAGCGTCCTGCTTACTCGATGAGGTCCTCTCTGATTGCTACAATGCATAAGACCTTGATTCTGGCAGCTGAGTCTATGTGCGTTAATCAGGATGCTGTCAAGTGTATTAAAGAGGCTGAAGTGGCATTGATGGCTCAGTTTCACCCGGCTGCTGAAAAGATTGAGAAGCTAGAATTTGAACTTGCCGTTTTGAAGGGGTTTGATGTTTTTGTCCCCACTTCTGTGCAGTTGGAGATCGCTCATCAAGAGGTCGTCGACTTGAAGACTAGGCTTAGTACGACTCAAGCGATGTTGGAAGCTGCAGAGAAGGAAGTCAGTTGTGTTTCTCTGGTGGTCGAGAACCTTGTGCATGTCAATTCAGAGCTACGATCTGCTTGTTTTGCCAAGGACGATGAGCTTATCTTCATGCATTATGAAGTGTCTCATCTCAAGGAGGTTGCCAGTAAGCTTGAGTCCAAGGAAGTGGATCTGCAAAGTACGCTGTCTGCTAGTGAGAACCTAAGAAATGAACTGGATGAGTTGCAGGGCGCTCACATTGGGCTTTTTTAGGAGAATGTGCAGCTAAAGAATGAGAAAGCTGGTCACAAAGTGGTGCTTGCTTCTTGTCAGGCCAATTTCTACAAGCTTGGTTATGTAGACCATCTTCAGGGCAAGTCGTCGGATTATGAATTTTCCGAGAAGGACTTCGAGACTTTTTCCATTTCTCCATTTGACTTAATTGATTTCTCGTTTGAGGCTGCCTTTGGTGGAGCAGCTGAGGATTAGGTAGTCCAGGTAGGGACGGCTGAGGATAAGCTGATGGAAGCATTGGCTACTAAGAGCGGTGCGGCTGCTGAATGCGTGGCAGTCGAGGAACCAGTGGTTCCGTAGGCTACCAAGGAATAGTATTTTTGCTTAGACTTATGAATTTTCTTCTTTTCCTTTTTGTTCTGCTTTATTTGAACTTTGTTGGCCTTCAAGCCGGTTTATCAATTTGCTGGAAATTTAATAAACAGCTTTCCTTGTTTTGCTTCATCCTTCTATTTCGCCGTGTTTTTTTCTAGGTCAGCTGCCTCAATGAAGCAGCTGACCCCATGTCACCACTTAGGTTTCAGTTTTGTCTTCGAGGCTTCTAGAGCTTTACCTGCAAGAGGAAAAAATGCAAGATTTCTAACTTATAGAGCCGGCGGCTGAACTTATTGCCTCCGTAGGAAGCAGGCGAGTCCGCATAGCTTCTATAGTTATGAATCTTGGCTTTGGATGGCTTCACGAGCTTTAGCCCTTCCGAGGTGTATTACGAAATTTTTTAACCTATAGAGCCGGCGGCCAAACACGTGCTTCTAGTAAAAGGCAGAGGAGTCCGCGTAGCTACTATGGTTGTATTTCAACTTTAGAGTGGCTTCTTGAGCCTTGGCCTTCTCAGGGCATGTTGCGAGGTTTTTAACTTATAAAGCCGTCAGCCGGACTCATGCTTCTCGTAGAAAGCAGAGGAGGTCCGTATAGTTGCTATAGTTGTACTTCGTTTTTGAGTTGCTTCTTAAGCTTTGGCCCTCCCGGTGCATGTTATGAGATTTTTAACTTATAGAGCCATTAGCCGAACTTATGCGTCTCGTAAAAAGCAAAAGAGATTTGCGTAGCTGCTATAGTCATACCTCGTCTTTGTCCCAGCAAAACTTAAATTGTAAACCGTCAGTCAGAAATGCTGCTTTTAAGTAAGCATACGAGTCCGCGTAGTCATATCAGATGTAAGTCTCGGCTTACGATTTTCCTTGGGCTACTAGTCGTCGGGTCATCGGCCGGGTGTTTTACTCACAGAAGTAGACGACCTGCGTGACCATTTCAGGAATCATCCCTGACTCTCAGAGGTGTTTTTGGCATGAGGTGTAGGCAGAATCACGCCTCAAAGGCCTCATCCTTCCGAGTTGTAACTTGATTCCGCATGTTGCTTAACTAGTATTGCAACACTTTAAAACCAAGCTACGTTCATTAAGACTTGCACGTCAAAGACATACCATCTTGTCACACGAACTCTTTCATGGATAGGTGTCCTGCACTTAGCTTCTTTTCCGGTAGAGACCCGGGATCTTGCAGAATTGATTCATTTGGTCGACTAAGTCTATTCCAGGGGAAAAACTATCTTGGCCAATTATGGGAGTCATCCGGCTCAAGTAGTCGCTGCATTCAGGGGAAACTGAGTAGCCATACCACCCATCCATGTTTGGATATTACGGATTAGTTTACCCTTTTCTTATTGGAGAGCACACGCCATGTCTACAGGGCAGAGGGCGTTTTCTGTTTGTCACAGGGATGGTCGAGGAATTAGTTTACCTTCTCGTGCTAGATAACTTACCCAGATGGGTGTCGGGGGATTAGTTTACCCTCTCGCTTTGGAGAGCTTACCCAGATAGGTGTCGGAGGATTATTTTATCCTTTTGCTCAGGAGAGATTACCCAGATGGGGCTTTGAGCAGTTGTTGTAGGTAGCAGTTAAGCCAGGTTTATGAATAGCTTCTTGGATCTTCATTGAGAATAAAGAAATGCATCAACTATGTTGGAAGGTAGAAACTGCATAACAACTAGGATAATCCTTGGCCTACGAGGTCTTGTTCGCCAAACTACTTGAGACTTTGAACTTAATTGGATAAGCCTAAATAAAGTTCATGAGATGATGAGAGATTTCCCCAGGCATTCCTTCACATTGCTAAATGTGGACCGAGAGTGTTCTGACTTGGCAAAAAGGCCATTAATCTGCATCATCTTCAATGGGGGTTCAGTGTCAACTTCTGCTACTTGCATAAGCTGTGCAGCTGGCTTCTTGAGGTACTCATCATACCAACCTTCATTCGTTAGCTCCTCGAGGTACTGCTTCCATTTCAGGCGGCCATTGGTAGTGTAACCTGGCCCTTGGTGAAATGCGCAATACTTTGTCTGATCTAACTTGGTAAGATCACCCTTCATGGGTGGTGGCAGTTGGAACCATGGTTCATTCTTGAGCTTACAAAGAATCTGGCCAATCGGAACGGTGAACTTGGTGAACGCCTTAGGTATTGCGTCATCTTTGCTTGGGGAATAGTCCATGCGCTCATTTTTTTGCTTGTTCTCGTCGGATTTCTTGGTCTCATCCCACAGTGTGTGCTTCTCTACCAAAACATATGAAGCTACTAGGGTTAACTTTCCGCCCATGATCAATTTTTTGAAAAGTGGGTGATCTGTTGGGAGCCCCTTTTCGGAAAGCTAAGCATGTGATGTTGTCATCGCATTAAACGATCTTCACCTTCTCTGCCTTGAACCTCTTGACATATGTGCGGAGTGACTCATTCAGGTCATTTTTCATGTTGAGGAGGTGGTCAGACTTCTTCTTGATCGAGCAGTATGACGAATATTCCTTGGTGAAAACCAAGGAAAGTTCATTGAAGTTCTAGATTGAGCGCGGCGGCAAAGTTTGGAACCAATCTTGCGCCTTACCTTGGAGCGTCGTGGCAAAGATTTTGCACATGAGAGCATTGTCGGTAGTGTCAATGCGCTGTAATCCGCATAGTTGCTTTGCTACGAGCATTTCTACTTCCTCCTGGATTTGTGCCTGGTGGGGTAGTGGAGCCTTCAGTTGCCCTCGGTTTTAACCTATTGGTCTACGTTGCTTTTTGGCACATCCTGCTTGTCTGAACCGTAACTACGGCGTACGTGATTCGTTTCGTACTGCTTGTCGACACACTTGGCAGGGCTACCAGTGAAACTTAAGCTAGACTACTCTCATGCTTTTCTCTATTCGTCATGTGGCTGCCTACTCCAGTGCCTCGTAGAAAGATCTCCTTGTGGGCCTAGCCTTATGTAGAGACTTCTCCTGGAATGTCCTGAGTGCTTGTCGGAGTGTGGACCCAACCTTTAATGTGCACTGACTCGTAAGCCAAGTTGGGAATGAACGCTTTTCTGCGCATCTAGGTGAGAGAAGTCACGTTCTTCCACCCTTGTCCTACTTTGGGACACCTTGTCAGGGGAGCGTTGCGTGTCAATGCGCTTGAAGAGCTGGCTCACCAAAGTGGTTTGTTGCACGAGGGCGCTCGTCAAATTGACGACTTGCTAGGGTAGGTGGTGCTCGTCATTTGGATTGGAAGGGTCTGGATAATGGGCGTCTCCATGTGTAGTGGACTGCAGGTACAAAACTTGAGCCTATAGCAGGCATTCTTGCAAAAAAGTAGGGTGAAAATAACCTTGAAACTATCGCGGGACCGGTTGTTGGAATCTAGATTGTCAGAGATGGCCTTGGAATGGATTGGGCCACAGGCTGGGTTGTCGGAGCGGGTCGATGGGCGCATTGGATCCGCGCCTGCATGGCTGTGGGCCATTCTGGCCGTTGGGCTGCCACATTGTGGCCTGCTGGCTGGGTGGCTTGGGCTTGGGCCTGTTGAGCTACCGTGTTGCGGGCTCGGGTATGGGCTTGCTGTGTAGCAAAGCCTGTTGCTGTAGTGGGTTGGGCCTTCTGCCTTGGGCCTGCTGTGGTAGCTGCTAGGTTTTAAGCCTCTGCCCATGGGCTTGGAAGTGGACATGGGCTTCCTGCCCAAGGTTTGGTTGGATACGGCGCTGCAAATGCAGTGATGGTGGGATTAGTGTAGTGGCCCGGTGGCCTTGCCGCGACTGTTAGATCACAACAATGGTGGTGGTGCGACTTCGCTGCTGTGGGACTCCTCCTGCCGTCCTGTTGAGCCTTGAGGATCGCCATCGTGGGGCTATGTCCTCATCTCCACTCTTCGGTCTAAATCCTTGTGCATACGGGGTTCTGTTCGTCGTGGTTTCCGAATTTCCTACCATTGTATCCTTTCCCCAGGGATTGATCAATAAATTTTTCTATACGACATGTGGGAAATTCAACGTAACAGAAAATTCAAGAAACCAATGCAAGATGCTTCTTCTAGTATTTGAATTAGCTCTCAATGAAAGCACCAATTTGTCAATGCAAATTTCCGTCGTCTTCAGTCTCGATGAAAATACACTTGCAAAACAATCAACACCTTTGATCAAAGACCTAAGCATTATGCGCCCACGAGGTGGGGGTGGGGGTGGTTAGGCCAATGGATCTCTGATGCCTAAGTCAGTTTCTCTAAGAGAGTAAAGTGTTTAGGGCTTTTTTAGGGGTAGCAAAAGCTCTTGAAAATTGGTAGAATATGGGCCGGCCATAGTGTTAGGGTTTTACCCTACACGTGGCGGCATCTTATTGGCCAAGTGTTTTGTGGAGAAATATTCTCTAAATATTCTCAAGATATTAAATAGAAAATAATATCTTGAGATAATGGGGGTAATTATCCCTAATTTATTTAAATTGGGATTACTTGATTGAAGTCAATCTTCAATTGGGAATGTATTAAAGATAGGATTTGGGTAATTAATCCATATCTTTAATGCTTTGACTTTTCCTTGTCAATGGCAGATGACCTGTGGGCAGTCGTATTCAACTACTGGGACCTCCAGGGATGTGAGTTGTGCTTGGGAATATCTGAGAAGCCTGCCCATTTATTGAGGGCAATCTTGTATTTCCTGAGAAAAAATCCACATGTCGCGTCTAGAATTTTTTGGATTATTTTAGGCTCCGCAACTATTATGTGCCACAAGATGCACCGTTCGGTTACAATCATAGGGAGCAAATACAATTACTACCTACCTCAATTGTTTGTCTTTGGATATCATAAATTAGTATTTTTGAAATATTAAAATGAATACATTTCTCTTCCATATTTTTCTCCAAACCACCATTATGTGAGATTGCTAGTATAAATTATATGTATTTTGCTCAAGCGAGCTTTTAGTTTAAATACCAAATCTAAAGTAACTTTCAGTTAAAATACCATATTTTTAATTTAGATACTAATTGAAAAATCAAACTACTTTGTTAGTTAAAATGGCAAATTGTCCAACCAATCATCAAAAGGCCATATATGCCATTAACTTCCCCACTGAATTGTGGCTAACATGCATACGTAACGCTTTTTCTTTTTAAAGTAAGCCCTAAGCCCTATGCTCCTTCCAAAGACACGCTAAAACTCTAACCCAAAATTATCAACACCAGTCCTTGACGAACCTTCTAAAACCGTGAACCATTTCACCCACGCTCTAACAAACTTTTTGAAATATAAAAGAAATAAGCTTGAAACAAGATGGAAATCTCCCCCATCTTTTATTTAGTAACCGGTCACCTTGCAATAAAGTTGGGAGTATCCCTTAATATTTAGTGGGATGTAATATCCACACATTCCTTTTTATTTATCACACATTTCTAATTTTCAGCCGTCAGATTAAATGAATTGAAAATGATCATATGACATAATTTAACAAATGATGTGTGAGAAGTAATAAGGGTGTGTGGATAGCACACCCCATATTTAGTTAGACTTGTATTTTTCATTAAAACCTATGTCCTACTTGGTATTTAATTTAATTTACCTTTTGTTGAAAGTTGTGTCAATCAGGAACTCGTATTTTTCCTTATTTTCCTTAAACATGGTATTTTTCCTTAAAACCTAAGTCCAACTTGATACTGAATCTGAATTTACCTTTTGTTTAAAGTTGTGTCTATCAAGAGAGCTGCATAGCTGTTGAGTTAGTGTACAGGGTACTCTGTGACCCAATAGTGTAAGTTTAGGCATGCACTTCTCACTTCTCACTTCTCAGTATCCTATATATGTAAAGTAACAGTACAAGTTTCAAAATTTGTCCTTTTGAAATCATCATTTATGGACACTACAAAATCTGAGACTTTATGTTAAAATTGGATGACTTGCCAAAACATGTGATACCTTGAAATTGAAAAGATGGCCGTGGATCATGTGAAGTGCAACAGATGTCCCCTCCTCTCTCCTGCCACATTTAAAACCATTCCCTCCCTTTCCCTTCTATTTTCCATTTAATATTTTTCTCCCTATATAAATTATGTATATATTTACCCCCTTGGATATCCCTCATTGTGCACCTTCTACTTCTTCTTCCTCTTATTATCTCTCTCTGTTTAGCTTTTCTTTAAGTCTTCCTTCCTTTGTAATGAAATCTCTTCTCAGGGTTTGCCTTTAGTAGTCCAAACTATCAAGTGGTCCGACTTTTTAAACAATCTTTTACCGTTTGGATTTCTTAAAGTCATATCTTCACCGTTTATTATTTCTCAGGCTACTGAGTAGTTCCTCTTATTTGTGTAGTTAATTTCAGTCACTATAAGAATTACAAGTTACAAAGAAAGTATGAAGAAGAGATTGCCTGTTGGAGTTGCAGCCCACACAAGTTTCCTCCTTGTGGTTTTCTTCATGCTAATTACGATAGGCAGAAGCCTACGTGTTTGGCCTCCTCACGTCCCTCGTATGGATTATCATTATCTCATTAATTGATATTGGTTACATATATAATCACTCATGTATTATCATTATCCTATACGTGTTAGGTCTAAACCTAATCTCCTATTTTTGTAATTAATGTCTCCCTTGATGCTTCAGTAAACCTTCAAAGAGATGTCGCAGCTGTTAACAGAGAGAACCTGTACCGAGGCGAGGAAGGAGATGAGGAAAGAGGAAAGGAAGAAGCGATGAAGGACCTATACCAGAGCGGATCGAGGTTGCCGGACTGTTCACATGCGTGCGGACCGTGCTTTCCATGTAAAAGAGTGATGGTGAGCTTCAAGTGCTCCACTTCAGAGTCATGCCCAATAGTCTACAGGTGCATGTGTAAGGGGAAGTATTACCATGTTCCCTCTAACTAGTATTCATCTTCAGATCTCCACCTTCCGACGGCCTCCGCTACTGCTAGCTAATTATATGCGTGCATGGGGATTCTTTCCTAAGAACAATGTTAACTAATTTGTGCCCCTGACTTTTTTGGGCCCCGAGAGGTCGCCCTGCCCACCCGAAGTCGCGGCCGGCCCTATGAGGATGCATGTTAACTTGTGCAACTGGATTTTTCTTAATTACGTACGATTAATTTGTTTAGGGTTTAATTGTAGTTTAGAGTCTTTGGATGAGCAGAAGAAAAGTTGTATTGCAGGGGAGAGTTAATTTGTATATTGCTTATCATCACGAGTTTCTTGCTTTTCCTTTTTCCTAGCCAATTATTAGATTTGAATTTTTTATTTTCCTTGTCGCTCTCCCTATATCTCTCTCTTTCTTTGATTGTATCCATCATATAACAACTTAATTTTGGCACGTCTCAACGAATTTAGCATGTGAAAGTCATGTGATTTTTTCTACCTCCGAAAAGTTTAATTTACTTTTACATATGCTTTTAGTAAAACAGATGACAAAACTATTGTCCTTAATTTGCAACAATTAATAAGAAACAAGGAATGACAAATTGACGAAACACAATATATGATGAAATCGAATGATAACCCTTAGGCTACAATCCACTAGCAAATCCTAGAATCCACTAGGAAGAAATAGAGAGAAACTCACGTGTATTGATAATAGTTCAAAGATGCTTGAATCACAACCGTAAAAGTTGTTTATATAGTCTTAGGAAATCTTAATTAGCTCCTAAAATCTAAGAAACTTCGGAATACATATTTCTGGCAAAATGGTCCCAAGATCGATAATCCAAAAATTAGCATCTAAATTTCTAGAAAACAAGTCTTGAGACTTAAAACCATAAATTTGCCAAAATCGAGTTTACTTTGTTGTCTGCTTGTCAAGTTGCTCCATGAACATCTCGGCTAGCTATTGTACATCAGTCTCCTTCACTTTGAAAGAACTCCACCCCGACTTATATCATCTGGATACAAAAACTCATCACATTGAAACTTGATGACATCATCTTTATACATGTACTATTCCCTTATTTCCTACATTTTATGCTGCTATGCTTTTTTTGTGAAATTGGTTGTTTAATGTGTCGAATGAGTGTTTAGTAGATAATCGACCTTAGAGATGACTTGGGAGCTAATATGGTGATTTTAAGGCTAAAAGGGTCAAAGCTGGGAAGAAATGAAGTCTAAGAAGTATTCCAAACTAAATCATCAGTGTCTAATTGGACGTTCAATGTGCAAATTAAAGGTTGCTGTTTGGAAATTGCAACTGGAGCTGGAACTTCTTGTGCAAATTGTCATATTTGTTGGGCTGTTAGAAATTCATCAGGACTAAGTGGATTTTGTGCATCGTTGCCACGTATGTTGGAAAGTTTTGGATGTCTAGTTTTCACAGAATATTATATCATATTTCAATACCATTTTAGGTAGCATATAAGTTTGATATGCCCACATCAACTTAATAGCATTTCTCTAAAACTATACACATCACTCCCAAAGTTCAAAAAAAACCAAAAACAGAAATCGTTCTTGTCCTTAATTTGCTACAACTAATACACTACAAGAGCTTCTAAAAGAATAAAAAAAACTATAGGGGAAAAATGGTGACAACTGAATTACAAGGGATAATGTTTGTGGTAGTATATCCTCATTCTCAATTTTGATTTACCAGCTTTTTTGTCATGCTGCATCGACTTGTGTATGGGGTCCTGGGTCAAATCATCTATAATTAAAGAAAGATGCTCGGATCTTTCTCGGCTACTCAAGAATGAGTAGATATTTTTACTCAAATAAATTCTGTTTGTCCAATTAATACAATTTAGTGTTTATCATCAGAATTTTTCATATTACAAATTACTTTGTAAAGATTATCTTTACAAAAAAAAAAATAATAAATAAATAAATAAAGCCAAGGTCGTTTAGTAAATCAAGTTGAGCAAATAAATAAGCGGTTCATAATAGGTTTACCAATTTCTTTCATCTGTTTTATACAATTCGATTTCTTTCACGCCTTGGACTCAGGGTTGGTAAAAAAAATAATAAATCCTGCATCCGTTGCGCAAATACCAGTAAAAAAAAAAAAAAAAGAATACGAAATTAAAAATAAATGTCTTTTATACAAATAACCGAAATCCTTATAAGTGTACAAAAAATAAATTTAAAAAAAAAAATCTGTAGTCTACCACAAACTCAGCTATCAGTCCCTATCTTGCCAAATAACTCATCTGAACAATAAAAGGATGAAGGATAAGTAATAATCAACGTCACTTGGTGAGTTCAATATGTAATATGTCAAGGGATGTTGTTTTACAAACTCTAGAAAATAGAGTACTGAAATAAATTCATATATTACATAATTTCATATCATATCATCCCTTTACATATCCATTATATACTTCATCAAATTTAATTTCCCACGTGACCCCTAATATTCCTTGTGTGCAATTGACATTTATCCCTCAGAATAATACAACACTAAATAAAGTTCTCACGTTCCGTGAATATGCACAAGAGTTACACACATAATGTATATGTTCTCATGAAAACAATACACGAAATCAACCATGCTTGACTTGAGATAGAGATATTTGTAATAAGAACAAAAATCCCAAATTTTCAAGTCATCGATAAATAAAAAGTTTTAGAACATACTACATAAACCACTCATCTCGATTATGAGGCGTTCGGCAAGACAACCAACCTATTGATCCCACACATTGATATCACCTCCTTTATTTCAAGAAAATTTTCATTGTAACAGGAATACAAGTGGTACACCACGTGTTTTAATAGAAGTGGTGGAAAATTTTATTTTTTAAGTTATTAACTTTTTAGCACATATATCCTATCAATTGTATAATGACACGTGATATACCACATCGTGTACCGGTCACACTGAAAAATCTCTCCTTTATTTCCCTCTCTTTTCTGTATTTCCATCACTTTCTATGTGCACTTCTTTGCTTGCAGTCGCATGCAATCTCAACTAACACACTCCGATCTCTCTCTCTCTCTCTCTCTCTCTCTGTTCTCTTCTCTCCCATATTTTTTTTTCTTTCCCACGAGCCACTCAAAACCCCAATTAAAACTCATGGTTGAAGTAAATTAAATGGTTAGGAGGAGGATTTGCCACATACTGTCTAAGAATTGCGACTAAAAGGATGGCTTGCCTGGGTTGTGCCACCATTCATGCATGTTCCGGGGAGCAAATAATCATTGAGTCCTCATTTTTTAAGAACAACACATGCAAAGAGACCCGCCAACAAATAATTAAGTAATTAGTGAACTTATGAGAGCATGCTATCTACGTCAAGCTCCTGTGAACACTCAACTCTCGGGCCAACTAAGTTTATAGATAAGGGTGAAGCCATGACGCAGCAACAAGATAAACAGAGGGATCCTCACGTTCACCCGTAATGATTCATCTGGAATCCACCAAAAAAGTGAGAGAATTCTTAAAGACTATATTGATTAATCTAAAATACAAAAGACAAAACTTAGAGCAACACTTACATTGCCTATTTATTCTACTTCTAACACTAGATTAATTATACATATTGAATGCTATTTAAATCATAGCGTGTAACTCATGACCTATTGGTATTCACCCTGCGCCTATCAAGCAGTGCTTCAAATTCCTCCGCTAAACGTTCTACTTCATGCCACCTCCAAATAATAGGATTGACACCTCCAAGTTACATGAAATGCTATTATCAAATGTTGACAACTAGCTAAAGGGTGTTGAAAGGTAAAAACTGACACGCCTAACCACGATATCCTCCAAACACCAGGGTAGGTACGTGCTGGCTGACACCCAAGGGTGATGAAACCATATTAACATGCATGTAAAAAATATGAAGAAAGAATGAACGTAAAATAAAACACGTAAACTTAACTATAATGAATATGCAAATGTGGAAACGTGTTCAGAGCATACAACTAATCAAGAATAATGTAGAAGGAATATTATGAAAAGGTACGAACAAAGGAATGGGTCCTACACCGAGAAGACTCGAAGATACCGATGCAGGAGTGCTTTGATGCAGGGATTGTACGCCTCGATTCTAAGTCCTAAAGGGGGCACAAAACAAAGCGTGAGTGGACCAAGTTTATATATAGTAATACTAAAACGATTACTCTTCAAATGTACTAACTCCCAATTTTAGAAAAACTCATATAGCTAGTAAGTAATTGGTTTTCTGAAAACCCTAGTATGCCATAAAACCTTCATAAAACATATATCGTATATAGTGTGCTTAGTAGTGGTATCACAATCGCTCAAATGCCCTGCATCGCCCACCCGAAGGCATATATAAATCTTATGCCCGAAAGCCCTACATCACCCCCCCCCCCGAAGACATAAAATATTTCGCCTGAAGGCCCTACATTGCCCGCCCAAAAGCATATATAAATCTTCCACCCGAAGGCTCTACATTACCCGCCCAAAGGCATATATAAATGAATATCCACTAAGTAAGCACAGAAAATCATAAACATAATCTTTCCAAAATATATCTCATCGGAGCTTAATAGCTCTAACATCAAATCATAAATCATATTCATAAAATATCTCAATAACGTAAATTCGATAAAGTATGATATTTCATAAAGCGTAAATCTGATAACTCATTAAACGTTTCATAAAACATAGTCATAAAATCATGTTTTTAATGTACGCATTTCTAGTAATTAAATCATGCATTTTGGAAAGGGTCCACTCATAGATACTTCGTCACCAAAGAGCCGTTCGAACAAGGAAGGACGGAATCGCCACTAATAAACACACATAAGCACATAAAGGGACCAAATAAGTAAAACCCTACTAAAACAATTGAATTTGGGAAAATGGAACGTAGATTTGGAATCAAGGCGTCGAATTGCCCTAAGAGGGGTCCCGAACAAATTTCATAAAAGTCAACGCAAGGAATATTCCATGAATTTTCTAGAGAATATTCTAGAAATATTCCAAGAATATTTCAGGAATATTATCTAGAGAATATTTTGAAGAATATTCCATCGGGTCCGGATTGGGTTGGAACTGGGCCAGATCTGGTTCGAATATGGGTCTAGGGTAGTCTGGTTGGGTCGACCCGATTTCAAGCTATCAGTCGGTTTCCATGAAGAAGAAAGTGGGAGCTTGGAAAGCTCCGTTCATCCCCAAAACTCGACTAAAACTAGTCATTCAATATACCAAATTGAAGCCTAAGGAATAAGGAAGAATAATATACCTATCATGTGGCCAGCCATGGCCGGAGTTAACCGGAAAATGGCCTAGAAGGCTTGGGTTATCGCTAGAATCTTGGGAAGTCTCCTTGAGCAGTTTCTACGATGCTTCAATGTGCAAAACACACATGAATGAGTTAGTCTTCAATAAAAAATGAGGGAAAGACAATTCGAATGGTCTAGAACCTTACCCTTCGTTGGGAACGACACTATCTCGCCGTGACTCGTCGGGGAAGATGATGAACAATGCCTCACTGTGCAAAGGGAGAGAGACCAGCGAGAGAGCAACCGGAGAGGGAAATATGAGATAGATGAGGAAGTTAGAGAGAAGGGAAATGAGAGAGAGGGCCGGGAGACAAGGGAACATGTGGCCCCTAGTGGCTCACAAAACAAGGTTCATTAAAGACAAAAATACAAATATCTCCCAAACATGAAATTACAAAATTACCTTCGATGTTCCGTGTTTAGTAAAATTTAGGACGAGTCGTTACAAAAACTATCCAAAGAGCTTAGTCAAGCTTAATTGCTACAAAGTTGCTGGCCTAACTATTACAATTTACAGTGATATTACGTGGTAAAGAGAGAAAATCTTTGAATTTCCATCACTTACAAGCATCCTGCAAATGACAAGCACAACAATAGGCCTTTCAAAAGTTGTTGGCTTGTACTAGTTTTTCCAGCAGACCACACCGCTACAACTTGCAATATTCAGATATTATATATATAGGTTGGTTAATGAGTCTTTTTCTTTTTGGTGAAAGGGTTGGTTAAAGAGTCTAAACACCAAAGAGTGGATAATCCTCTTGAATAGCAAGTTGGAAATTGATTAACCCACTTTGAGGGACAATATATTATAGTTAACTTGCATATGTGTAATAATATATGTTGGAAGTCAAAACGAGCATAACGAACGACGAAGATCATTTAGAGGTCAATTCGGTACTACATAGCCATTAGATGACTTGAATTCACGGAACCAAATGAAATAATCCAACTCAATCCAGATCATTCAAGGAATGAAAAAAATTTCCCCTTATCGAACTAACTTTTCATCCAGAATTTCTACTACCTTTTTTTTTTTTTTTTGAAAACGAATTTCTACTACTTTGATATTCGGTAAAAACATATGCAAGTGAGGATTTTTTAGTTTATTACTCTCGAAATGGAGAGAAAAAAAAAATCACTGGGAGTCTGGAAGAGGATCAAGGTTTGTGCATGTGCTGAGTAGTAGAATAAATAGTAGAAAAACGATTTGCCATTAGCCTTACCGGAAAATAATTATATACCGTATCATCAAGCTTTTTGTGTTTTCATAAAAATTTTAAGACGTGCTAAATTGTTTTAGTGAATATGGCATTTCTCCTTAACTACTTTGTTCCGAATTTAAGTTAATAAAAGTAATTATCCACAAAATATAAGTATTAGCTTAAAATCAAGCAGCTCGAAACACATGTGTGAAAACTTAAAATATTAAACTATATGCTACTCACATGAAATTTAAAAGTGAAGAATTGAGAAAGGGAGTAAAAAAGAATTTAAAAACTTTTAAGCCAAAAGCCGTCGAGGAAAACTGGAAAATGTAGACAAAAGCCGTCATTGCGGGCGGCTGAATGACATTGGGCAGCGTCACAAAGCTTTTGACCCTCCAATTTTCTATTTTAATGTGAAAAATCCACTTATGCAGTGGTATCCTCAGAACATAATAAAGAAATGGAGCAACACCAATCTTATTACAATTCCTGGGTAACGTATCAGATTTAGTTTCAACTTAGTAAAATATTGGTATACGTCAATGTATATCATGACTGATGAAATTAACTATGTGCACTATAAATTTTGAAAAAGGATTAATTATATTTTGTCCCTTTCAGTTCGGATGCAAAATGCCATACCTCATTTTCAAACAATATTTGGTTTCTATGCTTACATTAAAATATTTG
The DNA here is from genome assembly GCF_041283825.1 of Pyrus communis. Taxonomy (NCBI): domain Eukaryota; kingdom Viridiplantae; phylum Streptophyta; class Magnoliopsida; order Rosales; family Rosaceae; genus Pyrus; species Pyrus communis. Next base: position 31,583,959 of record NC_142569.1, on the reverse strand, counting down.
TTAAATTGATGTGGCAAATTATGAGCCCATGTTTTTACCAACGTGGAGGCCAAATTTGTCCATGTGGATAATAAAAAATTAAAAGTAAAAAATTTAATTATTGTTGTGGTCTATTTTACTGAAAGGAGAGAGAGTGCGGCAGAGCGGGATGGAGAAGGGCATGAGGTGTGTTATTTAACATCGGTATCTACGTTATGAATAAAAAAAAATTAATTAATTAAATTGAAGAAACAGAAAATTGAAATGAAATTTAAAAAACTTACTAGAAGGGCTATGAAGTAACAGCAGAGCTAGTGCCACTCGTCCATCCTTTCCACAAATTTTGGAATTGGATTTGTCAAAGCTTCAATAGGAGATGCACAAGTCCTGTAGTACTTATGCAGCTTTGAACTCCACTCTTTGAATCGATCAGCCCTCACCCGGTTTATGTACTCGGGCATAGCCGACTCTTCTATATCGATCTCGAAGTTAACTTGAAATAGACAAAAAAAAAAAATGTTCATTTAAAAAATACACTAAATAAGTAAAATTAGTACAAATAATAAATTTTAAAAAACAATACACTTATTGTTATCTCTGTCATCACCCTGCACCTCAGGGCGAGCTTCTTTCATGTAGGGGCAATCATGGGACAATTTGGTAAATATGAAGGCTCCAATGTCGTAAGCCAATAGGTTATGGACTCTGACATTCACTCGTCGAGTAAATGGATCGTAAACGACCACCATCTTGCCTTGTGTTATGCGGTGATCAATCGCAATGACGATATGTGGAAGAAAAAAAACCACAATAAAGAAACAATAATTCACATTAAATTCACAGTAATTTCAAAAGAACTATTGAATGACCTTATTTCATAAGATTCAATATACTAACATTTTTATTAAATGACATTATTTCATAAGGGGATAAGATCTTCTAGTATCCTAAACACAATCTACAAATGATTTACACATTGTGATATAATTAATATCACGACACTCCCCTTGAGTGTGTAAATACCCAAGTAATTGTCGCATTAGATCTTCATGGATGATATAGAAGCAGTTGATGAAGTCGTCTCGTCTAATCGGCACAGGTAGTGAATGCGAGTCTTTATTGGGGATTGCATATAAGAGTATATCTCATCAAAATTTGCCCATGGTAAAACCTAATGTGATAAACCCTTAGTCTAAGGAGAAAAGATGAGTTAATGCAACATGTCGATACTTAACATTTTTAGGATGTAAGTAGTAAAAAACTCCCGCAAGGGTCTGACCATCATGAGTTAATGCTCATGATCTAAGTGAAAAATAATACATTAAGGTCAAGTGAGTATACTTTAGGAAACCCTTTGAGTTCGACAATACTCCCTCTAAGAACTACCAGAGTTGCAAATGAGATAGTTACACATACCAATTCTTCGAACAAGCTTCTGGAAGGTTGACGTCAGCAATGACTTCGTGAAAATGTCGGCAAGGTTGTTTTGGGATCAGATTTTCTTGACTTCAATATTTGGATGCTTTTCTAATGTGGGAAGGACACAATAAACTTGATGTTGACTGTGGAGCCAAAAATAATCACAATGCGACACGTGAATTTTTGGATATAAAAGGACAAAAATACCCTTGAGGCGTATCGAGATTCCTACATACGAGCAGCGGACATTCATCCCTCAACCAAGTTAAAAGTGTCCAAAATAGGTAACAATTCAAAACCTATTTCATCCATCATCATCAAATCTTCTCCACAAGGTAACCTCCAAAACATTCCTTTTAAATTATGTTAATTGGCTAATTAATGGATTTATTACCTAATTAATCTATTAATGGCCAATTAAACTACCAATTACACCCAAAAAATACACAAAAGGCCGGTCACCTTCTTTCCCAAGGGGGCCGGCCATGCCTTATATATTCTACCTCATTTTCTCTAAAAAGCTAAGTTTTCACTCTTGATAAACACTCAAAAATTCTCCAAACATTTTTCCCTCAAAATTCTAAATTTGGCATCAGAGGTTCTTTGGCCAAAGCCACACCCCCCCAAAAAAAAAAAATTCATCGTGGGCGAGCGAGGCTTTTGGCCTTGACCTAAGATGTTATTTGTTTTGTAGGTGCAATTTTTTCCAAGAACAAGGAGGAAGAAATTTGCATCCACAAATTGGTGCTTTCATTGAGAGCTTCAGTCCCACATTTGTAGAAGACTCTTGCATCCAAGGTTTTTTCTATTTTCTTGTCCATGTGTAGATTTTTTGTACGTTTTTATTATTAGAATTTTTTATTTGCAAAAATTCTTTGATAAAACATAAAAGAGAAGTACAATGGCTAGAAATTTAGAAAATTCAACAAGTGAAAATTCTAATATTCAAGAGATGGGACTGCGGCGATCCACGAGGCCAAATGTGATAATGAGTGGAGCGACACCACCACCACGAGGTTCTACCACATGAACCATTGCGGTAGCCACCATGGTGGCCACCCGTAACGAGGTCCATGGTGTCACCACCATGGCTCAAGCCATGCCATCCAAGGCTCACGACATCAAAGCCACGACCCAAGCCATGTCATTCCATTCCTAATGCGAGCCTAATGCGTTGCCAAGCCGAGCCCAAGCCTCGCACCCGCGTGCATCACATGCCGAGCAGCCTGCTCCTGCAGCGCAGCCTGCTCATGTGGTTTCCCAAGTAGCCCAAGTCGGCCTGAGACTATCTCAACCATCTGGACCAACCATTGAGCTGAGGGCATTTTCACCATATTTCTCCGCGGATTTGACATTTCCCAATTCAAATCTCGCACCCGAAGTTTACCACCCTTTCACTGCTCAAGGAGGCACATTCTTTCCAAGCTTTTCCAATCCGAATGGCAAACAACACTTAGCCCGACAAGTCATAGAGTTGACGAGCGCCTTTGCACAACAGACTACCTTTGTGAATCAGCTTTTGCAACGCACTGAGATCCAATGTGCCCCAAACAAGGTGTCCCGAAGTAGGACAAGGGCAGACGAGGAACCTATCCGGCAGCATCTCGGCAAGCAGCCACTCAACCAGCCATGAACTAAACATTCAGGTAGTGTACACTCCTGATTGGGCCCCCGAGATAGCGTATACTCCCGTCTTAGCCCGCGGAGGAATGTGCACTCTCGACTAGGCCCACAGACAAGTATACATTCACGGTTGAGGCCACACTCTGATGATCAACATGAGCAACCTTCCAGGCGAAACGTTCATTCGCGGTTAGGCCCACAAGGAGCATCATCCACATCACATCGGAACAGGCAGCACGACGGAAGGAAAGAAGCAGTCACTCAATCCGGCTTAAGTTCAACCGGCAGCCAACGAAGAATCCCCTCGCCTGCTAGGAACAGACCACATGCACCGCTACCGTGGCATAGACGAGCCGAGAATATAGAAGAGTAGCCTGGACCAGCAGGTCAAGACCGGGGGCAGTCAAAAGCTCCACTACCCCCAACAAAGGTAAATCCAAGAAGAAGTAGAGAGACTCCTTAACGAACTATTGCGTGATTTCTAGCACAATGAAGTGGCTGATGAAGCAGTATGGAGGGATATGACCAACATGAACAGGTCACCCTTCACGGATAAGATCAAATAGTTAGAGCCTCCACGCAAGTTTAGCATGCCACACTTCACATCTTTCAAAGGAGATGGAGATCCGAAGAGGCACTTGAAGCACTACCGAATCAGGTCTAGGGTTTGTAGTCGATGAGTGAAAAGCTAGAGAGAGAGTCGCTCCCTTTGAGTTATGTCAAATCCTATATTTATTTTAATCATATAAATTGTTAATTCAAAGAATCATAATTCTACACTTACACACTAATTAAGTATGGGATGATCTCAGTGATTGTTTCACAACTGACTTTCACATATATTTCATGTTCGGAGTGCGATTATTGAGCACAAACAAAAGCAGCAGTGGGTTCCCCAAATACCACACAAACCGCAAGTCCCTGTAAAAAAATCATCTCAACACATAGTTCTTGCATTCTTAATTCCATCAATATGGCCACAATTCTTCATATGGTTGCCTTAAATGGATAAGTTGTCATGTCATTCAAACTCAGTATAAAGTATAGTTCCAACTCCAACCGACTAAAATCAGCCGACATGAACCAAAGACAAATCTAAACAGTGAAGTTGACAAATCTGAATAACACTAACCGAATCCGAAATTAAAAAATTTACACGATGATTACCTATAATTGTAAAATGCCTGGAACTTAATCTCTAAAATCGAACCACTTGAACCAGTTCAAAAATAAAATTTGACGGATTGAGTTGTTATATCTATGATACATTTACTTACATTCTTAAATATGATATCACCGATAAATATCACTAGACGGTGATATCATATTTTTGCTTATTATATATGAACGATGGAGAATACTTTTGTAATAAAACTCGAAAAAGAAAAAAATAGTTCTTTTACAGCTAGCAAACACTTTTGCATGGACCCCACTTGTAGGAAATTCAATTCATTTCCTTCCTTTTCTTTTCTTTCTCCTTGAATTCATCCGTTCTTTGACAATCCCCCCAATTCCCTCTCTCCATATTATACGACTCCAGTCCGAGTCTCTCTTCTCCGCGTCTGACAGACTCTCTTTGTGGACTCTCACCACCACCACCACCACCACCACCACCAACTTCTTCACTCCCTTCTACAATTCTTTGCTTTCGATTTCTACTGCTCAAATACACGCCTAATAGTATTATACTCTGGAGTCTGGGATCGCATGGATGTCGCAGCAGACAGCCATCTTTGTTCCTTCCGATTGCTTTAACAGTAAGTAATCAATTTATTCCTTCAGTTTTCTTTTTCTTGTTTAATTATTTGAGCGCTGAAAATGGTAGGTTTTTTTTATTATTATTATTAATAAATAGTTTATTTCTTTATTTTGTATGTGTAATAATCTTGTCCAGTTGTCGAATATCTTGGTGATTTTAATTTTGGTAACATGAGATTTTGATTGATGATTTTCTTTAGTGGATCACTTTTTTCACTTCAAATTCTTTGTTGGGTTTGTGGGGTTTTTCTCTGAATTTTGCTTATCAATTTTTCTGAATCAGTTTTTTTCATATGATTTGTTCATAATCTGTTCTCTTGGTGAAGGCTGGAATTCATTCAAGAATTGGGTATATATCTTCACTTGTTGCTTCTTCTTTTTTTATTTATTTTTGCATCTTTTATTTGTAATTTTTTTTTTTTTTACAAAAACAAACCCAATTTTTGGTTTCGGTTTAATGTAAAAATATTTAGGAAGATTTGTGCGTTTTCCGTTTGAATATTCATTTTATTTAGTACCATGTGGTTATTTGATGACCAAATTTTAATCTTGACTTGGTTTATTTGGACTTTCATATTATTTGGACTGGTTGTTCAACCTTCTTCTCTCTTTTTTCACTGGGTGATGTAAGTATGTGTGCATGTCCATCACCTTGTTTTTTTGTAGTATAATCTGATTATGAACCGATTTGTATTGATCCTCGCAACTAGAATTCGTGTTTAGAAATATCAGATAACCATAAAAGAATCCCGCTTTCTTAAACTTTTAATGGTCAATCTTTAAAGCGTTAAACATAGATTTTCAACCAGCGAAGATACGATTGGTAACTGGTTTTCCTGTTTTTCCTTGTATTATTGTTTAATTTTTCCTATTAATTTTGTTTGAACCAAATAGGTGACTAATTAGAAGTCTGTTTTCGGTTTCCTTTTGGAATTGGGTGTGCAGTATGTGTCACTACTGTGGTGCAGAATTGACACAGTCCAAGGAAAAGAAGATCAAACAGGAGAATTTGAAATCATTACCATTAGGTACAGGAGGCCCCAATAAGTATTGCAAATTTTGTGCAGAGAAACAGGAGCGAGAATCTATCAAGCAGGGTAATGCAATTTTATATACAATGCCAATGATCAGTCCAGCAACTTCCTTGTCACGCAGTGACAGTTGTGTATCTAGCTGCAGTAAGCGTACAATTTTGTATGATACATTTTGGCCGTCTTAAAATAACAGAAGTTTAGTCTATGCTGATGTGTTTCATAATTTCTTTTAACTTCTATTCTGTTAGGTGAGTTTTCTGTTGATGTGAGCTCATGCAATAGGTATGTACCCTCCTTTTAAAATTTCTGGTTACAGTAATCTTTCCTAAGTACTTTGCATGACCAATATTTTACTTTAATTTCCTTTAGGGGTATTCAAGAGGAAAACACGACAGGCAGTTCTCAAGAGGATCCCATTTGTCAGTCTAATGGGAGATTACAACACTCAAGCATTGGACATCCAGTAAATGGAATTGATAGATCAAAAAAACAGAGGCAAATCAACCTGAGCGAAAGTAGTTGTGGTAGTGATGTGTATACCGTAAGAGATGTTCAGATTATGCAGACAAGCGATGACCATGACACAAAAGGTAATGTTAATGCAAACACTGGTTCGTATAGTGATGGAACTGAGAACTCAAATTCTTTCGAAGATGATACAAATGCTGAGATATGGGAACCCCCTGAACCTGATGATCCAGAGGATGACATGGAGGGTAGTGTTGCTTTCAATGATGACGACGAAGAGGAATGTGGTGATGGCATGAAATGGGGTAAACCGAGTTCTTTGAGTCATTATAGAGATGAAGGAAGTGGGATTTATAGGTTTAAAGAGGAAAAACAAAGAGCAATGGAAGCAGTGATTAATGGAAAGTTTAAAGCCCTGATCAGTCAGCTACTTAAATCCGTGGGTGTTGCATCATTGGGGGAGGGTGGTGAAAGTTGGGTGGACATTATTGCTTCTTTGTCATGGGAAGCTGCTTCATTTTTAAAACCTGATGCTGTTGTTGGTAAAGCAATGGATCCAGATGGCTACGTGAAAGTAAAATGCATCGCAACTGGTGTTCGCAGCCAAAGGTGACAGTAGTAAATAACTGGTTTTCTTTTGCGTTTCAGTTTTTAATTGTTAATTATCTTCATCTGTTTTTTTTTTTAAATTTAGGTATTTTTATCTTTGTCGATATCTTTATATTCATTGAGAGCATCATGGCTGCATGTTTCGGATTTTTTTCTTTAGAAAATTGTTGTTGCTAAATTTGTAAATGCAACCTGAGCTTCTTCTTTTTTTTTTTTTCCCTCTCAAAGTTATATGAGGTTGAAGAGTCAGTTATTTCGACTTTATCTACAACTACAACTTATAATCTTTATAAATAAATAAAAAATTATTTCTCCTTAAATAAATAAAAAATTTAGCAGCTTGTTGCTCCTTTCCATTACGGAATTCCTGAAAAAGATAATTAAATTTTTGCCTTCTAACTCATTAGATGTATTTTTTAATATAGGGAATGCTTGCCTGGTTGGTTGCTTAGAATCACCACCCAAAATTTCTATTGTTTCATTTTATTGATTTTTAAGACTTTTGAGATGCAATTCAACAGTGTAATAATCACCTCACTATTAGTTTTAGTTGGCATATTCTGAGAATACTTGTCATCTGGGAAGATGAAAACCTAAATTTGTGTATTCCACTGCAGTCAACTAGTGAAAGGTTTGGTCTTCAAAAAGCATGCTGCACACAAGCATATGTCGACCAAGTACAAGAACCCAAGGTTGTTGCTAATCAAGGGAGTACTTGGTCAGTCTTCAAGTGGATTGTCATCCTTTGATTCAATGGAACAGGTAACTGGATAATAATTCAGTCATTATATCAGGGCAGTAAACAATTACGTGTTCTCATATTTTCTTGCTAACAGGAAAAAGGTTATCTGAAGTTTGTCATCGAAATGTTAGAACTGTGCCATCCAGATGTGATTTTAGTGGAAAAAACTGTTTCTCGTGATATTCAAGAGTCTATTCTTGACAAAGGAATGACACTGATCTTTGACATGAAGCTCCATCGCCTAGAGAGAGTTGCTCGTTGTACTGGATCACCAATTTTGTCATCAGATACAATGACGAGTGAAAAGCTAAAAAAGTGCGACTCTTTTCACATTGAAAAATTTAAAGAGGAACATGCTGGAGGTGGAGGAAAGGTCCCAAGTAAAACATTAATGTTTATTGAGGGCTGTCCTACACGCCTTGGCTGTACGGTTAGTGAATAATCCACCCCATTTTAGTCTGATATTTGCATGATCTATACACACATGTTCCAATGCTGAATACTGTAAAGACACTCCAGAGTCTATTTGAATATGAATTTTCCGTATAATATTTGATTCTTACATGTTGCATTGTTCGTTCTGTAACATTTACGTTCAAATAGCTTGAGCTTAACTTAAATAATTGCATCTTATTTTTTCACCCTTATTATTAAAAATAGTGCCATACTGAGAACTGCTGCTCAAAGGAGCTGCTGTATTTCCAGAAAATATTTATCTCATCTCAAGTTATATTTACTCAATATGCCTTTTTTAATCTACAATTTCAGAGCCCTACAACTTCTTTAATTCAATCGATGTGCCTTCTTTCGCCATCATTTTTTTCGAGTCATAAAACTCTTTTTTCATTGGACTTCTTGAACATACTTTTGTGATCTGACACAAGCAATCATATGATAAGCATTTTGTCAAATTTGATAAGAGAATGAAAACTTTACTGCTTAGCATCTCATATGAATAACCGTGCTTGAATTGACCCTACAGATTTTGTTGAAAGGAGCACAGAGTGATGAATTGAAGAAGGTCAAGTGTGTAGTGCAGTGTGCAGTTATTCTGGCGTATCATTTAATTCATGAGACTGCTTTCCTTGTTGACCAGAGAGCAATGTTCTCTACACTTCCATTTGCTGATGTAGAAACTGATTTGTCCACTGATAAAGAAACCCTTAATTTAGGATCTATTAACCCATGTGTTCATCAGAATACAGAGACTAATGCTGAAACTGGGTCTGATACAGTTGATATTCCCAGTTCCAATGGATTTAATGAAGGATGTTCCCACGATTCTACCTTGGAATTTGAAGGCCATTCCACTTCCGATGCATCTTACAACCCTGCTGTACTTCCTGGCTTCTCGTCCATTTCAGCATCATTAAGGAAAGTTATAAGGGAGAATTTTCCTCAAGCATCTTCTTCTTATCAGTCTCTTTCTTCATACTTTGGATTCAGTGGAAGAGAACTGAATGACCCGATCACAAGATCTGTTTCTGCTTGTACAACTCCTGAGGCAACTGATCATTGTGATGTTGAAGATAAAGGTAGTTTCCATGAAGAGAGATCGCTTAATGGGCATAATCAGACTTCATTTACATGCTCAGAAGCTTCTCTTGAGGTGAAAGAAAATGGTGGAAATAGTGAAGATCAAATGAAAAGTAAGAACCAAATTAGCCATGTGTTGGATTCTCAGAGTATTTTGGTTTTGATGTCTAGCCAAAATGCTTTAAGAGGCACTGTTTGTGAGCAGAGCCATTTTTCTCATATCATGTTCTACAAGAATTTCGATATCCCCATCGGAAAGTTTCTTCAAGATAATTTACTCAATCAGGTTGCACATATCTCTAACTTTAGGCATTTTATTGACATTTACTTGTTGCATTGTATGTCGTAAATGGTTAGGTCCAATGTGTTATTATGTATGGGTTAGGATCCAGGGACACACATTTTGACACATGTTTTTGTGGCTCCCATGTAACTTTTTTCAAGGATCTGAACCGTCTATATTTCAACTCATCATTCATTGATCATCCTTGCAAAAATTGGACAAATCCAAAACCATTAAGACATTCATTTGCAGTGAAGAGGATGGACGAACACGGTTCTACAAAGAACACTAAATTTAATCCAATGGTCATATGTGTTTCAGATTTGGGTGCTTTTTAGTAGTCAAGATCTTTGAGGTAAGACATAAAAGATAGATGGTTGGATCGTTGAATACATTACAGAGTGGGCCCCACAAAACATGTGTCATAGAGGTGTGTCGCCGGATCCTAACCCATTATATATATATGTTTTCTGGAATGTTTCAGTGTTATCTGCTGAAGGCTGTTATTTTGAGTTTTATTTAAAAAAAAAAAAAGAAAAAAAAAGGCATTTTTGAAGATGGGACTGAATGAAACTTGTATCTTGCAGCAAAGCCAGTGTACATCATGTGGTGAACTTCCAGAAGCTCACTTCTACCATTATGCACATCGTAACAAGCAGCTTACTATCCGAGTTAAACGGCTCCCTGGAGAAGTGCATTTGCCTGGTGAAGCAGAAGGGAAACTTTGGATGTGGAGTCGATGTGGTAAATGTAAATCTAGGAATGGAATCTCAAAGTGTACAAAAAGAGTATTGATTTCCACTTCTGCACGTTGTCTATCATTTGGAAATTTCCTGGAGCTCAATTTCTCGAACCCATCTTTGTCTAATTTACTTTCTAGCTGCGGCCATTCTTTGCAGAAGGACTTTCTCTACTTCTTTGGGTATAAATTTATTCACTCTCATCTAGTGGTACTTTTGGCTTATATCAGCAGTTACTTAAAGTGTATTTTCAAACCTTCTAGTTTATGAAAGGATTTCCATTCAATTACATGGGGAAATCTACTTAGGATTATGCACTATGGGAGGTTGCGTTTGTCACTTATCTGGTGCATGGGAAGACATTTCCTAGGTTAAAAAGCATTTTGATGCCGTGCTACATTCCGTTTTTATGGTTATTTTAATTTTTAGAATAAAATCATGGGAAAAAAGTTGCATATTCTTTTGGATTGGATCTGTTAGTATATTTTGGTGCATCTACTTTTATATTAAGTCTGCAAGAAAGCAACTGTGCACCTTTTATTTTTTATTTTTTATCCTTATTATGTTATTTTTGGACGGTCTGCAGATTAGGCCCTATGGTTGCTCTGTTCAAGTATTCCCCTGTCACGACTTATACTGTTTCTGTGCCTCCTCTGAAGCTTCCATTCAGCAGTTCAATTAGACAAGACTGGCTTATGAAAGAAACTCAGAATGTATATATATTTTCTGATTTTTGCTTACTTCTTTGATTTCTGATGATTCATTATTATGTCATATGCCTATGGCAGAAACATTAGCCTTCTATTACCTAACCTTTTCCTATTTCCTTGCACTGGATGTGACCTTTTTGTTTCAATCCAGGTGTACATGAAATTGATTTACTTGTTCACAGAGGTTGCAAACTCTTTAGAGAAGATGAGATCTCAGTTTGATGGGTTGACCTTGAAACTTCGAGGCTCATTTAAAGAATTCTCTGACATCGAAGAGATGCTAAAGCAAGAAAAATCTGAGTTCGAGGTCACCTTTCTCTATGCATTTTTTTGTCCTGTTAATTTTGTGGTATGTATTGCATAAAGGCTTTGTTGTCGTTGAATTGCAGAAAGGATTGCTTGGTAGGTTTGAATGTGAATGCATTTGTTACAGTATGTTGCTAACATTGCCCATACTTCTGTAGTGGCTTTTGTGATCTGTGAAAAAGGTTGTATTGCTCGAGTGTTCTTTATTATTTCCATAATAATTGTCTAATTTGTTTGTGTTCGGACATTTGGTCTGGATCTTCTCATTTGTATGTAGTATGACATTCTTGTACAGATTTGTTGTCCTTTTAAAAAATTATTACTTTTCAGATGCATTGAATTCATTTTGTTATTTGTTTTAAACTGAACTTTTAAGATTTCCTTTTTAAACATTTAAGAATGATGTTATGAAGGATGTGAGCTTTGTCTGCTTATAAATCTTTAGTTCATGAACTTCTTTAGTTCACGAATTTTGTTTGTTCTCAGTAGTAAATTCAATTGTAGTAAATTTGCCTTTTATCCTTTTCATTGGATCCTAATTACAAAAACAGGTAGTGCTCAAGAATGCTGTTACCAAGACTGAGAACTCGGACCAGGCTGCCTACAAACTACTTAGCTTGAACAGAGTACTGTGGGAACTGCTCCTTGAAGCATGCATTTGGGAACGGCGCTTGCATTCATTACTGTCACTAGATCCTATGATGATCCATTCTAGAGCTTCTGAGAAGGTAGAGCCAGAAAAAGTTGATTCGGATATTGGTATCAATTTAGAAGTCAAATTGGATACAGCTGCAGAAGCTGATGGATCTCCAATAGAAGACATTCCAATTGAAGGTCCTGTTCAAGAATCTAATGGAGCTGATCCAGTTGATGTGTCTGATTTGGCTGAGGGTTTCAAAACACCAAATGTGGATGGTTCAAGCCCAAAACAGTTGGACAGGCAGGGGTCCAATCTGAGAAATGGATCCAGCTATGATCATTGTGAGAATGATCAGCTAGCAGAAAATGTGGATTGTGGTGCTTTTGCTGATTCAAATCTATCAATGAAAGGTACTTATTACCGTTCACAATCATTCGACTTGGAAGGTTCACATGACTGGTTTTGGGCACCGTTCTCCGAAATTCGTCAAGTTGGTGTGAGAGATCTACAGAGAGTGTTCTTTTCAAAGTTTGAAACAATTAGTAGCTATACTGCAGAGCATTTACCCACAGCATATCAGCTGATCACGGAAGAAGGGAAAATGCTGCACATTCCTCTTGGAACTGATAATCATATTGTGTCAGACTATGAAGGAGAACTGTCGAGTATGATTGCTTGTGCACTGGCCATATTGAAAGATCTACCTTTACAAACAGAGGTTCTTGCTGACGATAGCAAGGGAGAGAGTGGAGTTGCTGCGAGAACATTTGAGCATTTACACGGTCTGACTCGACTTCCCACTAATACTACCCTGCATTGGTCTTCAAATGGTTCATTAGATTTAGACTCTGTCCATAATATGGCAAGCATTTCTTCAGATGAGTCACGCTTCTCCAGTTTTGATGGGTTGAATTTGTTGGATTCTCTGGTTCCGCCTGGAACTGTCAACCCAGTAGTCCCTCTAGGAGTTTCAAAATCACTTGGCAAGGATAAATATACTGTAATATGTCCATATGCCAATCAATTTCGTGATCTCCGCAGTCGATGCTTCCAATCTGAAGTTGATTATATTGCTTCCCTTAGCCGTTGCAGAAACTGGGATGCTAAAGGTGGGAAGAGCAAATCCTTTTTTGCCAAAACACTTGATGACAGGTTGATAATTAAAGAAATCAAGAAGACAGAATTTGAGTCGTTTATGAAGTTTTCTGATGAGTATTTCAAGCACGTAAAGCTTTCTTTTGACAATGGGAATCAAACATGCCTTGCGAAAGTTCTTGGGATTTATCAGGTTTGTAGCATTTGATTTTCTTTCCATTGGCGGATTGTTTCTTTCTGCATACTAAAATTTTTCTTTGTAGGTGATTGTGAGACAGACAAAAAGTGGGAAAGAGATGAGGCATGATCTGATGGTCATGGAGAATCTTACCTTTGGTCGGAACATCACTCGCCAGTATGATCTGAAAGGTACTCTACATGGTCGATTCAATTCTGCTACTGATGGTTCGGGAGATGTTCTTTTGGATCAGAACTTCGTCAATGACATGAACTCATCTCCACTGTATGTTAGTAACAAAGCAAAGCGTATATTGCAGCGGGCTGTGTGGAATGACACAACTTTCCTCAATGTGAGTTGCACATATTTCACTCCATTTGTATGTAGTTCCGGATCTTATGAAATTCCTTTAATAACGGCAGAGGATATTACTGGTCCTACCCTATCTAGAAGGGGTATCTTCCGTTCTATGATAATTTTTTTATTCTGCATTTAATTGTCTTCCACCCGGTTTATTGTCCATTGGCTGCAATTCTATTCTAATTCTATTATAACCTCCGCCAATAAACTGATATGGTTTTGTTCTTAAATTTTCAGTCAATCAATGTCATGGATTATTCATTGCTTGTGGGAGTAGATACTGAACGCCGTGAGCTTGTATGTGGTATTATTGATTATCTTAGGCAGTATACATGGGACAAGCAACTAGAGACATGGGTGAAGTCTTCACTTGTGCCAAAAAATGTCTCGCCGACTGTCATCTCTCCAAAAGAGTACAAGAGGAGATTCAGAAAGTTCATGTCTAAGCATTTCTTGAGCGTCCCTGATGATTGGTGCTCACCAGAATCCTCTGACCCTCGTCACCAATGTGCTGTTGGAAATGATGATTCTTCTCATTCAAAATCCCATAGGAAAGGCGGATTAAACAGTTCGTCAGCCTAAGCCAGCCTTTTATCTGGTATCATCATTTTTCTTTTTTCCATCGACATATATCAATGCTGCTATTACTGTAAATAGTTCATCGTCCAGTTCTGCCCTGTTATTGTGCGATTTTTGGCAAATTTCTGGGGATAGTTTCAGACCTTTTGGTCACAATATTCAGCTAGAAGTATAATTTTTTTTTGTAAAGCCTATTTAGGAGGTATAGAGTTGCAGTGGACGAAAAGCTGTGAGTAAATTGGAATCAGTGAATCGTAGCCATTATTGTCGTTGACGACATTGTTTCTAGTACATCTGTAAATGCTACTCGCGGATTTTCAGTGCCTGAAGTGTGCAAAATACAAGCTAGTGAAAAATCTTACACAATTTATTGCTCTTACTCGAGTTTTGTTTTTGTGTTTTCCGTTTTCTTTTTCTTTCGGCTTTTCTTCAGTTCGGCTTGAAGCTAATTTGGTTAAAACCCTGCATTTGGTCTATTAAGTAGATTATATGTGGGCTTGTTTTGGTCTTTACATACTGCTAAATTGCTAATCCAATAAAATATGGATGTTGGTCAATTTTGCATATCTAGTTGTGAATGGTTAGTTGGTGACTTATTTGTGCACTCGCTAATCTACTCAATCTACGAGCATCCAAAGAACTTTTGCTGGGATCGCATTTAAGAGGGACTGGCCACCACCACCCAAGCAGCCACACCACCATCGCAAAGCCGCCACCATCGAGAAGAAGACCCGGCGAACCAATTGGATGAAACGGAAAATGGAGGTGGAAAACCACCCGCGCTATGAGCGCTCCCATAATCCTACCAAGTAGTGCTAAAATCATTTTAAGAGCCACCCAACCCAAAGCATGTCTCCCAATGAGATCCATGGAGGAAACACAAGATGAGTCGAGTGGCTGAGGCTGGTGGATGGCGACTCGCGGCTAGGAACAATCATTGGAGTGGATGGAAGAAAGCATGAATCCCGGACCTGAGACGAGAATCGTCCTAAACTAAGACAAAGCCCAGAGAAACTGAGGCAGAGGCCAAAGAAACTAAGATAGAACTCAAGGAAACAGAGGCTGAGCTCATATACAAAACCACCAGATACAAGGATCATAAGCACAACAAAACAAAACAAAAAATGTAAGGAAAGCCGAGAGTTGCTGGAAGGGGTTGCCACCAACCCCAATTTAGAGGTGGGGCTGGCGGCTGGGAAGAGTTTGTGGGTAAAGACCTTGGCGAGGGAGAGAAGAGGGAGAGAGAACGAGAAATTTTAAAGAGAGAGTCTCGCTTGTGTTTTAAGTAGGTACTTGTTTAGAAAAAAAAAAAAAAAAAACATTTGAAAATGCTTTTACAACTCATAAACACTAACAACTTTTTTTAATACAGTAACTAGAAGTATTTTTGCGCTATTATATTTAAAAGCACTTTCATTTCACCAAAAGTGCTTATGATAATGCTTGGCATTGAACTTCAAAAGTGCTTTTGGGTTGAAAAAAAAAAGCAGTTGAAGTGCTTTTTGGAAGAAGCATATACTGTGTATTTCTTTAATACAGCAAAGCACTTGAATTTATCTTAAAAATTTCAATGTACTCCAAATAAAAACACTTTTATTGAAAGTGATTCTGAGCAAAAATGCTTTTTAGAGAAGCATTTCCAAACGGAGTCGACGAAGAAAACCTTCCAACAAGAAATTCAATACTTAACAAACAGAGAATTGCTTGTCTCCCTCACTTGAACAAAGAATCCTCCCCTTCTGCAGGGCAGTTGTTATAAACTCCCCCTCCCATCTAAATTGCCTCAGAAGCAGTTGCCTCCTTGAGAAACGATGGAAAACAACTCCATCATCCAAGACCTCATTGAAAGCACCGAAGAACATGATGAAGATCAACATAACGAATCCAATTTCATGTTTGCTATGAATGCAATACTAAGTGGCACTGTACGTCTCAATGCTCTCCTGCCCACAGCCCCCATTCTTTCCTTCACCATTTTCACTCCTCTCTTCACCAACGACGGTGTATGCACCCCTTTCAACCGCTGGCTGACGGGTTTCTTCATCGCTCTTTCAGCAGCATCCTGCATTTTCTTTACATTCACCGATAGCTTCAAAACAGCGACTGGCAGGTTACACTACGGAGTGGCCACATTTCGGGGAATATGGACTTTCAATGGCGGCCGGAAAGGGCCACGCACGCCCTCCGATTATAGGTTGAGATGGGCTGATCTCTTCCATGCATCGCTTTCAGTAATCGCGTTTCTAACGTTTGCAGCGTCGCATAATGATGTTGTGGGTTGTTATTATCCGGCAATGCCTAGGAGGGTGACCAACAGTCTTCCTCTTGTGGTAGGGTTTGTAGTTAGTGTTTTGTTTGTGTTGTTTCCTTCTAAGAGAAGGGGAATTGGCTACCTTTCTTGCTGCTGAGGGATACTTTTTGAGTACCCTAGATGTTGATAAACTTTATAAAAGTAAAGGCAACTTAACAGGGAACGAAAGGAATATAATTTGTGTGTGAATAAATTTGTAACCAATTTACCGTTCTCACAAAGAATAAAAAGAAAAAGTTAAGACAAAAGCTATTGCACAACAAGAGATACAACTATGTATAAGTATAGGCCTATAAAAGTCACGTACAGTGGCAACGGCGTGGAACTGAAACACCGGGAGGTTTTCTCCTTTCACGAACGATTGATTCCTTAATCATTGGCAACTTTTGATGAACCTTTTTCCACATGTGGTTCACTGCACCGTCGGGAGGAATTGGCCCGATGCCACCAGGATGACCATTGTCATACTCAAACATGGGCTGAAACTGTGCCATTTTCCGACGAAATCTAGTCCTCTGCTCTCTAGTAAAGGTCCTAAGATGGCTCACAATCCAGTTCGTTTTCAATGCATCATCAACTGCCACAAAAACTGAAAACTCGGAATAATCTACCATTCCTTCAAAAGGAAGTTCTATGTTGTCACTGACAATAACGGGTATACAGAGACTTTGAATCGCATCGAACAGCCGACATGAAGTGGGAGTGTCCCCAGCTGGATGCAAGCAAAACTCTGAAGTTCTCATCCCTTTTATGGATTGCTCCCTCCCAGTGGCGTTAGGGAAGCCTTCTTCCATGATAACATCGGGCTCATTAACCAACAAGTCCCACAATTTTTCTCGAACTAAGCCCCCCTGTTATCAGGAAACTCAGTTATGTTACAAACATAATTACACAACATACATAAATTAGGTTTATACCAAACCTGGATTACGTCACAAACGTAGTATCCCTTTTCATATAAAGTAATTATAATGATTGTTCAACTTTACAACAACAACCCATGCAATGAATGACATGAGATGTATGCAATGCAGTTTAAACAAACTATTTTAAGACTAATTGCAGTTTAAACAACGTCAGTTCAATGATGAAAACGGAGAGCAATTTACAATGTGATAAATTACGAGCAATCAAAAAATAAAGGCAATGAAAATCATATCATGTGTCAGATACAATGGGAGAAGTAAGATTCAAATCTTGCGTACCGACAGAAGTAAGATTCAAATCTTGGGTACTGACCCGGTGCCTATGTTTAGCTCCTTTGAAATAAAGTAGAGTATGACGCTTCTTGTTTTCTGTCAGTTGCAATCGAGGAAGTAGATGGGTGTAGGGCACAATGACATCTTTGAGTAGTGACACCTGTGTGTGCTGAATCACATCTGATGAGTTGCCATTTGATGACTTCGATTCGAGTCTGTACCACCCTCCAAAATCCACAACTAGAAGAACCGCCGGGGCAATCTCTGCTCGAACGTGCCACATTGCCACTGGGTCTGCCAAAAATGCTTCAAGTTTTAACACAACCTACAAACCCAGAGACTAAATCATAAGCTGCTATAGCACATACTACATTTACATTGTTCTCCAACATTTTAATGGTGCTCCCAGTTACCTCCAACTGATCAAATGGTATCCAAGAAAATAAAACTTCAAAAATCACAACAGCTGATCAAATGGAGAATGCAGATGGATTCATTGCAAATATCTACAGACCCACATAAATAATCACAGCAATCACATCAAAACCACCACCTAATCATCAAATCCAGTGAACAATCCCAGAAATTACTCAATAACCATTAGCACAAATCGAATTTAAAATAACACCAATTAAATCCCAAAAACAAAAAAAAATTAAATAAAAACCCAACATACCAGTAAGCACAAACACATGGTCTCTTCCACCTGACCTTTTCCAAGCCTGAGTGTTCTTCACAAAGTCCATCACTTGCCTCTGCCTCTCATAGTCCTCATTCCCAGCCTTCTTCCTAAACACCCCTTTAGCCGTAGCCAGCTGCAATTCTGCGCTCAAGGTCGCGAAAAAGGGCACGAAAACAACGTCGGCTTCGTCGGCATCGAGAACCCTGGTGGAAAACGACCCAATTCTGTGCTCCTGGGGGGTCATCAGGTCCCCCAAAATCCAGTACTCGGCGCTGTACTGTTTGATCAATGGATTATCTGGATAGGGTGGGAATTCAAGGTTTTTGGGCAAATGGGCGTCTGGGATTTGGTGGCCGGTGTCCGTTTGGAGGCGGGAATCGGGGCCGGAAGCCCAGTACTTTTCGAGGAGGCCATAGTTGAGGGATCTGGGGAGGTCTGCTAGGTAGACTTTGAGGAAATTATGGGGAGAGAGAGGGGCGTTTAGGGAAACGAAAGACGAGCAAGAAGGAGAAGGAGAGGAAGAAGAAGGATTGGAGAGGAAGAAGAGAGAAAGAGAAAGAGCGCAGAGGAGAGTGAGTGCGAAGAAGAGAGTGGGAACAGAGCATACGGAGGAAGAAGGTGTCGTTGTGGCGGTGCCCTTCACTGCCATGCCTTTTGCTTTTCTTCTCTATCTTTGCTTTGGTCGCATAAGGAAATCGATGAAAATCAAACCCGCACTTAGACACACAGGCATTTATCAACCAATTAAATTCATTGAAAAGACTTAAATTACAATTTAATTTGGTCAAATAGATTTAATTTTTTATGTTGTTTATTAGATTAAGCACCTAAAATCTTTCAACTTTTTAGTGTCATTTTAATTGATCTTAATCTTTTTAACAAAAAAAACTTAATGAAAATGGTTTTAAAATTTTTCATTTTTACCAAAAATTATCTAATAACTTTATTTAATGATAAGGATAAAAAGACAAAAATACATAAAATATAAACATGGATGCCCAATTAAGTTTCATAAACAGTGTAGTACCCGTAAGTTCCATAAACAGTGTAGTACCCGTAAGTTCCATAAACAGTGTAATACCGTTAAGTTTTATAAACAATCTAGTAAATTTCATGAATAGCATAGTACCGTTAAATTTCATAAACAATGTAGTACCGTTAAGTTTTATAAATAGTGTAGTAAGTTTCATAAACAGTGTAGTAAATTTCATAAACAATGTAATACTGTTAAGTTTTATAAACAATATAGTAAGTTTCATAAACAGTATGAGTGACGACACGCGGCTCCTACGCGTCAGTTTTTTTTTTTAATATTAAAATTATGTATTTTTCATTAAAATTTAAGGTTTTTTTGTCCTTTTTATTAAAGTTTAAGGGTTTTTCATTAAAATTTAAGTTTTTTTCATTAAATAAAGTTATAGCATGATTTTTTTGTTAAAATAAATTTAACTCAAGTCTTTTTCATGAATGTTCTCTCGATATTGTCTACTCTAAAGAGGTGGAAGAGTGGGCTAAGCCTTACAATGGATTACCAATAATATTGTTCAAATTCGTCTTTGACGACTAGTGGTATTCCTCTTCACTTGTAAATGAGAGGTTTTAGGTTCGATTCTCGCTAAAGGCAAATTTGAACCACATTATTGCTAACTCATTGTGAGGCTAAGCCTACCCTCCCCTCCCCCTTAGTGTAGATAATATCATTTGTTCAAAAAAACAAAAAAATCGCCTCTAAAAAGAATCAAACCTAAAATCTCTCACTTACAAGTGAAGAATAATACCTAGCATTAAGTGGCTTGTTTATATATACTTAAAAGTATTAGTTTTGTAAAGTCTGATGAATAATTGGTATAAATTAAGCCAACAGGATCCTCTCCAAATCATTTTGATGAGGATCCTGGAAATCTGTGAATCGTGTCAGTTTATCGTACATCGTGCAGTCAGTTTTTGTCAAGTACTTTTTATGTTTATTTTTAAATAAAAATATTTAAAATGATTTCTAACTGTACAATGTACGATGAACGAACACAACCTATAAATTCTCGAGATCTTTACAAAGTGAATCCGTCGAAGATCCGGAATCTAAATTCAGCGCGTTACGGGGACATGTCCACCGAGGCACATCTGCGTTACAGCAAGAGCCCATAATCGCATGTTTTGGAGGATCCCAGGACTATTATATCATATTATTATTTTATCCTGCACTTCCGAAGCTTCCTTTTGAATTTGCTGTTGGACTATACTAACCTCGGTGGCGCGTGGCTCGCGCAATTTAGCGGTTGAATGCTAGCCTCAATGCTACTATGGTCCGGGCACATGCGGTATCACGTAGTTTATGACTTGTTTGATCATAATTTCGTTTGTAGCTAATAATTTTCAGTTTTTGAATTGTTTTTTTTTTTTGGGAGTACATCGATATTTTTACATTAGGACGAGAGGAAGTTTGGCTAAATCATACAATGGACAATTTAATTTGGTATCGAATTTGCCATCAACAAGATTCGAACCTAAGACCTTTCACTTTTCAAGTGAAGAGGAATACCATAAAACCGTAGTACTGAGTGGCTTTTCAGTTTTTGAATTAGATATAGAAGAAAAAAATAAGGGAGAAACGAGGAATGCTATAGAGGGGTAGAATGCTGTAGAAGAAATGCAGACAAAATATAAAAACAAGAATGATTTTAGGGGTGGCCTTGGGTCGAGCCAGGTCCATTTTTGGTGGATCCGGACTCACCTTTTTTTTTTTTTTTTTTTGGTAAATGAGTTCAAGTCGGTCTGAATTATGCATTTTTATTAGAATCAACTCATTTGGATCTGTTTGATATGGTCTAGTTTTTACGGGTCAAACAAATATGCTTTCAATCATGTCGTATAACAAAACAACAATATAAAAGGATCTCTATGTGTTCTATACAAAAGAATTATGTCTAACAAAGCCAATACAACAATCGTTGTTTTACTTCTTTTTAGGATTAGATGGATATGAAATTATGAATACGTGCTTCATTGTAGACCTCCAACCCTTAATAGTCTAGGCCAGGTCACCCACACATAAGAAGTGACAATTCAATTTTGGACTTGTTTTTACACATGCAGGGTCCAACTTGGATCATTTTAAAAATTAAAAGTAAGAACCAAATAGTTTTATATCAAGTCAAGTAATACGATTTAGATACTTTGCTTTTGCTTTCTTGCCTGCCCATAATTTTAAGTTGCTTTTGCTTTCAGTATTTTACGTTCATGCATTTTCCTTCATTTCTTTCCTTCTCTCCCATTAAAAAACTAATCTTACTTCTGAAGCACAAAAATTAAAATCTAAAAACAAATATTCTATAATGCTTCGAAGTATCAGATAATCCGGACATTGTAACCGTCCAGTTTTAGAGGCCCACCTTGAAGCTGCAATATGTCCAAACTGTTGGTACTTCACATTCTTTCGGGTCTCTTTTGAAGTATAGTCCAAAACAGAAATCCCTCAAATCATGTGGTTTTTATCACCAAAAACACATCATTTGTTAGTATGTTTGATTAGAGTTTCAAAATTAAATGGTTTTCAATACGACTGATGTGCGAAGGACATTATAAACAAACGCGACGATTTTCGATGGTTACAAATGGACAAACTTTCCTAGAGGGAAAACTGTGTTCAACGTAGCCATATCTAACAAAAATAGACGGCAAGATTGTCTCCTACAACTATACCATGGAAAGAGCTTTCTATTCTCCAGTCAAACTGGCAAACTCTTAACGCCCCATCACAACCTCGTCAAAGTTCCAGTCCCTCACGATATCCCTTCTCACAGCCCGGCTTCGAACTAGCCTTGGGGTACCTGGTATGGAACCGCTGTTTGAAAGAGTTGGTTGCGGGGTTACTTTGGAAGAAGCAATGTTGGAATGTCTTGGCAATGGGAGAGATGGCCTCCGTGTTAAGCAGTTGGCAATAGCAGAACATCTTCCATCATTTTCTGTGCTCGATACAGAGTAACTCCTAAAAGAGTGTGACGGACTTTCTACACTGCACACAAGGCATGCCAAACTCATACTTAGATTTGCAAGGTGCCACCGATTGCAGAGTTCAAATCTGCAATTTACATCAAGATAGAACCATAAAGTTAGCACATTCCTTTTAGATGATAGATTAATAAATAGTACACAATTAAAAGAGAAGGATACAGATGGAAGCAAAAAATGAAAATGTTTTTTTATGAAAAGATGGAAACTGTTTTTACAACTACTAGTCATAGAGAACAAGTAAATTCTGATCCAAGGAATGCAAAGGACTAGGTAACCGAAGCATTAGAAACTGGGGACTGCACATTATGCAAGTTGTATAAGAGATCAAAGCTGTATTCTCAAGCTTTTGAAGGGTGAGTATTGTTCTCATGTTGTAAAGATTATGATAAGGACATGCAATCACAAAGTAACAAACAAGCAACGTAGAATAAAGTGTCAAAACTACGCATTGATTTAGCACAATGCTTCTTTATGTGTGTGAGCAACAACAACAAAGCCTTATCCCACTAAGTCAGGTTGGCGCGCTCGGTTTTGTGCTATGTCTTCCATTTTATCCGAGTAGTCCAAGTCTTTTCTTAGAGTCTCTTTCCTAGTCTTCCTAGGTCTTCCTCGACCCCTTTGGCCCTGAGCCTTTGTCTCGTAATCACATCTTCTAACCAGAGCGTCTGTAAGTCTTCGTTTCACATGTCCAAACCATCTTAACCGATTTTCTCTCATCTTATGTGTGTGAGCACTCGCAACAAAATTAAGTTAGAACTATTACTCTGAAGGTTTGGTCAAATACATCTGTAAGTTCACTCGGTAACTACAAATACATAACCCATAATGTTGCCAGACCTAACCTAAGGGTTAATCAAGTTAAGTTTCAACAGTCATACGCCTTGCACTTTGAATTCTCTTTCAAAACATTAATTTTGAATCTAAAGGCCAAGCTTGTTATATGAACTCAGTCATGAACATTGAATGTGCGTACATGACCATGTATGATATTTGTTCATTTCTTAAAATCTCGTACTTATTTGGATCATCTGGTAGCTACACTACACCTTTATTACAGTCATGTCTTAGTTGCATGAATATGCATGCATGAAGTAAAGGGTCCAGGTAACTAAGACATTCATATTCAATTTATCACAAGGGAAAAATATACAAATGAAAAGCATCATCATCCTTTGATGCATCCACAAGGAATAAACTAAACGAAATAGGGAAATCTTAATATAACACTCAGAGAAGCACATGAATAGGGCTAGCATAATACTTCAACATAATTGAGACCACGAAACAGTTAGAAAATGTTAGCTGGCTAAATGAAACACTAAGAGAAAATAATATCTGTCCTTCACAAGAAGTCAGTACGGTTCAGTTCATAGCTCTTATACCATTGACTCTAATCTTGATGATAACTTAATAGAATTACATTGTTTTTGTTCCTCCTCTAGACAAGCACTTGGAGTATTATTATTAAATGCAGTAGTTCTTATCTTCTAGTAGTACTTTTTGATACAACGATAAGCCACGCAAAGGGCCAAGGTATCAAACTCATCATTTGCAGCAATGCTAACTGTTGAGCAAGAGGTTATCGCTTTAGCTTAAATGTCACATGAAGGAACTCAATTAATAGTGTTGACAACTGTGAGATTAAAAAGATGCAGGACGACATAAGGTCAGTGTGGCCTATGATTGCCATGAGCTTGGGATGATAGAAACTTTAAGTCATAAGGCATTCTTAAGGAAACTGATACTTAATGATCTATATATTACTTTTTGGTCACAAGCAGAATCAAACACAAAACACACCCTATCTACATCTACACACACACCCCACCCCCTCTCCCTCCAACTTTGGTGAAAATTGTGCAATTAAAGAATACGATCCTTGATTTCCATTGCCTCATCATTTTAAAACCAAAACCGTAGAAAAAATTGGTCAAACGATATTAAAACCAACACATATGCTATATGGCAAATAACGTGTCTAGGCAGTTAGAAAATAAAACATCATAAAGCAAGGGTGTTATTATTAGCACTCCAAAAATCTCAGTGTGCACTCCAAACATTCTATATTTCTTATTTAGGAAGAAAAATACACTTCTGAGGAGTGCCCAATGAAATTTTCGGAGTGCCACCAACAATACCCTAAAACAAATGTGCCAGAAGTAGGATGTTTATATGGAGGTGTCTGGGGGCAGAGAAACAATTTGGATGAACTCAGAGAGAAAAAATTGAAGTAGCACCAGTTGAACACAAAATGAGAGAGAACTTATCACGGTGGTCATTTAAAAAAGACCAATAAGTGCCCCAATAGATGCATCAAAAGTGACCTAATCAATAATGAAGGTTGGTGCCAGGGAAAGAGGAAAATCAAAATAATATGGTTAAAGGTAACTAAGAAAGATATGATAATGTTACTCTCACAAAAGTATGAGTTATGATATGATGGAATGTAGCACTAAAACCCATCGCCATTGCTTCTATTTGTTGCGTTCTAGTGTTTCAAAGTATGTCGAGTATTTGTTCACACATATGCACAACTAGTTATAGATTTTCATATCGCTTGTCTAATTCTTCCGAAATAGTTATTTCAAGTTAAAATTCGTCTATTTATTTTCTAACTGATCAAGAATTTTGTACACCTCGAACATTACAAAGGTTCTCACCTAGAAAGAAGGCTTCATTCACTTATACACTTACTCTTTCGAACAGAGTCTAACTTCAATAGCCGATTCTACATGCACCAAAAGACCCTTCTGAATAATAATACTTATAAGGTACATTAGACTTCTACTTCCTACCCCGGAAATAGAATGCAATTAGGATTTTAATCAAACAAGGATATAAAACCAAATTAAGAAACTGAATCAAGTTCTAAATTCGAACACTGTGTATTGAAAAGCCAGCCCCACAATCCTCCTAGCAGCAACAATTTGTTACACCCCAGATCTTCTATTGCTAACCAAAGAGCAATCAGAGAAAACCCTTATCTGATTATTCCACAGGCAATTGAATAAACATGAATTCCAAGATATTTGGGAGTTAGAGCAATTCAATTGATAAATACCCAGAACACAGTAAACCAAAATTGAAATAGACAAACGCAGAAAAAGATCAACATATGCAAATAAAATAAAAACGCTTTTGTAAGATCTAATCAAACAAAATAAATGGAGGTAAAAGAAAGGATCTGAGATCTGAGAGACATACTTACCTTCTGTGTTCTGAGTTTGATGCGCAATGCTTGCTAAGGCGGTGGTGGCTGGCGGCGTTGATTCTTTCAGCGAGGGAGAGAGTGGAGGAGAGTGTTGTATTTATAGGCGGTAATTGGTAAAGGCAAGGGAGGATCATAATATTCTACGGTTCTGGGAAATTTGTGCGACTTCTTTGGGATGAAGTCCGCGTAGTGGTGGCCCACACGGGATCTATCTCTATACAGGTGGGCTTGTACTGAACTATGTACGACTCTAAATGCAATACATTCACTTTTGATTTTTGAATAAGAACCAGTAAAAAGATGAATTTAAATCTTCTGCATTTAAAAAAGGTTGTAGTTATTGTAAAATCAACGGTGTGTGCAGTGAAATAAATAAAAAAAATACAAAATTTACGAGGTTCCTCTACAGTCAGTGTGACTCGAGTACGCTCTCGGAGCAGCAGTGATGCTTTCATTTGTAATCTGAAGTACTAAAATTATAAAGATAACTCTCTCTATTCTCTCTTCTTTTTCTTCTCTCTGTTGTGAGCCTTATGGCTTCTCTCTTCTTCCTCTTTTCTTTCTTCTTTCTTTTCTCTCTTTTCAACCGTAAGGCTTTGTGTTTTTGTGTGTGATTTTATATGGAAGGACAAAGTAACAAGTGGATTAGTGGACAAACATGTAGAGTTGTAGTGGGTTGGCCATCCACACATTGAATGACTTATAAGATTACAACACTCCCCCTTAGATTTTAACAAGTCTTCAATTGACTTGTTAAAATCTTGATCTGTTTTAGATGCTCCCCCTAATGAGTATCTCCCCCTGATTTCAAATTCTTTAGACTAATCATTGATTCTTTTGCTTTAGTCTCTTAGCGGGGAGAGTTGCCGAAAGAGGTGCTTTACTTGTTAACTTTCCACAAGTTTGGTCTTGAATTGGGCTGGAGGACCTTCTGCTAGACTTCCTCCAAAGATCTGAATTTACTCATTTTATCTAGAGCTTAATTTAATTCAAGTGTGGTGGACACTTGATCTTGAATCAGACTTATGATTCCTTTAAGGGTCGTCGAGGCTTGATCTTGAATGAAATTAGACCATGAGGAGCTTCACGTGACAAGTGATAATCGGCTTTGTTGGGGATGAATCGGCACATGTTTATTACGCTTGTTGATTTTCCACGAGCTTCAATGTATCATTTTCACTTGCCTTATCCGCTCCCCTTGTAGAAGTGGTTTTTTCCCTATGCAGGTGTGACATCTTCTCTTGCAATATTTGTCCCCTGATGTAGGAGTGGAATGCAAACCTTGAATTCGAACAGTCCTTCAAAACATCACTTCTCAACGACTCATCATGCTTGGTAGCTTCAGCGTAAATAGCCAACATCATATCAACAGTTGAAGATAAGTACTTAGAGAGTAATGCAAGGTAAGCAATCAGGGAAGGGTTCCACACAATCAGTTCCATATCGGAAGCTTGATTTCAAGTTCCGACTGATTGCTTTCTTTCTTCTTTCTTTCTCTTGGTCTTGCAGATAAGAGCAACAACAAAGAAAAAGGACAAGGGAAAGCATGATATGAGATACTTTTGCTTTCGACCTTGATGATATGAGATACTCTTGCTATGGTGTGACTTATTTGAAGAGGTATTCTCGGAGATGAAGAAAACTGAGTATTTCAAGATGCTTTGTTGAAGATGCATTCTTGGAGAGGAAGAAGAGTTTAGGCATTTTTGCAGGTCTGTCTTGCCATGGAGGACGAATGTCGACATATATAGAGTTCTTTCAATAGCAAGTAGTAGTGCTATGCATTTACTCTTGTCAACAACTATGGTGTAATTAGAACAATAAGATTCACGCGTTTTCAGCTTTGTCAGAGATTTTTGATAAAGTTGCACATGATATCCAAAAAAGCTGAGATTGCGCGTGAAAGGTACCGACAAACTTTCATCCAGGAAATACGGCTTTTGAAATTCGAAGAACGGTGTCTCTTCGATTTTTGAACAAGTGGCCCTGTTGTTTCTTTTTTTATAGAGGCATCAATTGTGTTCAAAACGTACTCTCGGAAAAATTGTTGCTTGTAGAATTTTCTTTCTTGCACTTTTGAGATTTTATTTGACCTCATTTTTGAAAATGGCTTGCCCATCTAATCTTTGTTTAGATTTAAGTCTCGAGAGGGATACAAACGAACCGCATCAGGATAATTTATGGCGTCTGTCCTTCTTATCTTCTAATGACCCTCTTAAAGTTGGAGACTCTGGGATGAAGAATAACATAACCGTTACAGTAGTAGCTAGAAATCTTCTCACTCCAAAGGATAACAAAATCTTTTCATAACGGTCTGATTGGCAGTTCAAGACTCCTTGGCTCTCAATGTTCAGTGTGCTGGCTTCGTTACCAATATGGGACAACGCTTACTTGCTCGAACTCGCCAAGCTGAATCATTGATGGCTGAGGTGGCAAGTCTTAATCAAGAGATCAGAAGGCTTAAGCACGAGAATAGAATGTTACATGTGCTTGCAAATAATTACTCGACAAGCATGAAAAGAAAGCTTGACCAACTACTGGAATTCGAAAGTCAGACTCAAAGTGACAATCAGAGGTTCATGGCTTTATTCCAAAGGCACCTATTGCCTTCGCCATCCAGAATTTTACCAAGTATTGAAGTTCCAAATAATCAACCTCCGGTGCCTCTCCCTTCTGGGGTACTTCCAAGTATTGAGGCTTCACATGAACAATCTTTGTGAATGTTCCCTCCTGTTTGTTCATTTTAACTCATGTGTATGTACATGTCTGTAATTTCTCGGAGATATTAATAGATAAGCTTTATTTCATTCAATATATTGTGTAAATACAATAAAGCATAAACTTCACTAAGATGTGGTACTTCTGGACCAAACATCCATTCATCTTTTCCTCACGAGGATGAATGATTTTTCTTAATGTCTAAATATTAATTAACCACTTGAGTGTTCAACTCATGATCTTCAATCCATATGGTTCTTTAATACCATAAACATCATGGATAAGATTTGTGTTGGCATATTGTTCAATTTGTAGCTCGAGACAATATTTCTCTCAACACTTTATAATCTCTCTTGACTCTTCAAGAGTTCCAATTTAATAATATCAAGAAATTTTAGTATGTTGCAACAATATCGTAATGGTAGTACTCACTAAGGCAATTCATATCATCCATTGGTATTGAGTACATAATTTATGCTTTACCCTTCCAGGGCTTACTTCAAGCAATTTGAATCCTTCAAGGATTTTTTACACTTCATGACACATTCTCCTTTGAAATTTATACAGAGCAACTTGCTTCCATATATACTTGAAGGATTTACTTGTGGAGATACGCTTCAGGCATCTCATAAAGTTTCGTGTAATATATAATTTTCCATTTAAATGACAAGCTTCATAATGAGAAATCATGTTTCCAATAGTGTATTACAATTTCAGGTTTCAACTAAGAACCTTGATTCATATCATTTGAGTGTAGTTCACTGTATTACAAATGCCTTATGTAACCTTTTGGGTTCAACATCATTTGGCGATTTGTACAATAGGTCCATTTTCCACATTCTTGGTAAATTGATATGGAGTTGCCTTTCTCCATTTTTTGGCCAATAATTTTATCTTTTGATACGAACAAAAGAACGCAGCTCAATATCAACACAACTCATTGATGAATTTAGTAGTTACTTGTAAAAACCAAAATTACCATTAGTTATCATCAATTCGAGATCTCATATTCTCATGTGCATGCGTATGCATAAAAGCTTTTCATTTCTTTGGATATCCATTGCCTCTTCAAGGGCATTACACTGTCTCTTTCAAGATAGTCATAATTTAGAGAGTGTGAATCTTAACATCTTTTGGACCATTATAGAGCTTGGATTTTAATCTCCACTTTCGGGAGTTGAGTCATTGGAACCTATAAGTCTATCATGTTTCATGCATGAGATATCAAAATTCCCATGTCCGTAAATTGTCCTTTCTAAGACGTGTATCCGTGCGGCGATTGTCATACTTTCGGCATGCAACAGTTATATTTCAGGAATGCAATAGTTCAGTAGTGCCATATTCTTCTTCTTTTTAATGACTGAACCTTCTTAATCTAAGGGTTTGCCACGCTTCAGGCGTGTAACAGATAAATCATTTGCTATCACATTATTTTGTCCAACAGGGACATCAATTCTTGTAGGCACATTTGTAGCAAGTATATTGATTTTTTCACTTTCGTTGCATCATTCAATTATTCTTACTTCATTTTCACATTGATTGCTTCATAAATCAAAATAAGACAATTTCTTTTCGTTATTCTAGAACGGTCTTTTTTCATCATTCTTTTCGAATGATATTTTCTCATCTTTCTTCTGGAATGATGTTATTTTCTCCCCTTAACGGCAAGAAAACTGTCTTATCAAAATCATAGTCCGTAAATTATGTGGTAAATATATCCCCAGTCGAGGGTTCCAAATATTGAATGATAAATGGTGAATCAAATCCAACATAAAGTCCCAGTTTGTATTGATACCTTATTTAGTATGTTGTGGCAGTACAATAGGCATATGGATAACACAACCAAAAACTCATAAATGTGTAAAGTTTGGCTGGTGCCCAAACACGAGTTGTATTGAGAAATATTGATGGTTGGCAATTGGTCTCAACCAAACTTAATAATGAATTATGTAAAATGGTATGTACCAATCTTGCAATTTCTTTAGAGCGCGGGTAATTAATTTCATCCACTTAATAAATGCTTCTGCTAAACCATTTTTGGGTATGGACATGAGGAACATGGCATTCAACATCAATGCCCAGCAATGTTCTAAAAAATGCTAGGCGTTAGTCGGGTGACAGGTTAGCGCTTAGCGCCTAGACGGCTAGGTGGGGTTTAGGCAGGCACCTAGGCAGATTTAGATAAATTTCTTTATATCTTATAAATAAGTGCATATTGACACTTACAAAAAATTAAACTTGTATGAAATCCATGGATAAGATAATAAAAGAATAATAAAATGAAAAAAGAGTATCCAACAAGTCCAAAATTTAAAAACACATTAAACATATATGTCATAGAACCATAGTGATGAGTATTGTATGACGACACATGTACAATAAATTCCCAATTTTAAACCACACAAAATGCAAAATAGGAGGAAAATAAGGAAATATAGTAATGTAGATAGGATTTTTTTTTTAAATTTCAAAAAAAAAAAAAACTCCTAGCTTCCTAGCCGCCTAGCACTGCCTAGAGCCGCCTAGGGCCACCTTGCCCGCCTAGCCTGCCTAGGGCCGCTTCACCCGCCTAGGCGGCCGCCTAAAGCCCAACCAATTTTTCCAACCAATTTGCAAGAAAACGCCTCGGGTCACCACCGCCTAACACCTAGGCTGTTTTTTAGAACATTGATGCCCAGTGATATGCAATAATCATCAAGACATGAGATGTAAACTCTCCAGCAAATATGCATTATATCATCATTTACATATATCAAGGAACTTATGGTCCTTATTTAATAGTCTGTGAACTGAGACTCTTATGTCCTTTATTACAATTAAGTTGTGGCACTTTGGCTCTTCAAACTCAAGGTACTCATCAAGGAACTTCATGTCCGATCTTGAGGATCTAGGGACTTCATGCCTAATCTTTTTGCACAATGGAACTTCGAGTCCAATCATTTTATGTGATGAAGATCAAGAAACTTCAGGTTTTGATCTGGTCAAGGAACTTCGGGTCCAATATGCACTCATCATAATAAAAAGAAGTACAATAAATAAATTAAAGCAATAGGCGGTAATTCCAGTCATGGTAAATAAATTACTTTTAAGTAAATAAAGCTTGTGACAAGGAATTTGATTCAGCACCATTCACATAAATATTAAAGCTTTAAAGCAAAGGGTAATAATTCTACCCACTCTAAATAAATAGAACTTGTGATAGGGCTTTAAATCAACACAATGCACATAAATATGCCAAAAATAGAAAATGCAATGATTAAGTCCTCATCTTTTGCTTTTTCTTTTTCTTGGTCTACCACTTCTTTTGTTTCATTCTTATTATTATTATTATTATTATTATTATTAGTATTAGTATTAGTTTCATTTCACAACTCTAAATCCTTTTAGTTACTCAGGAAGTAATAGTAACAATAAGTTCCAATTGTTGTTCCTCCTCCAATGAATTTGAAAAAGTCAAAACGGTTCCCATAAGTTTTGGAGCCAAGAGTGTCTGCAACTTATGAGAAGATCAAACCGTTATATTTAGCTCAAATTTTAGAATAGGAGGATACCAAACAACTTTCATGAAGAAACAATTTTGATCTGAGCTACTGAAATGGAGTTTTGGTACTCATAAGGTGCCTGTCCAATTTTCTGCGGAAATTGGAAATTGATTTGGTATTTCAGGCATCTACGATGATTGCACCGTTGGAATTTTCTGAAAATTTGATATGTTGTAGATACTGGGCGTACGAACAACTTTGAAGAGGAAAGTTTTCAATCCAAGGTCTGCAAGTTAGAGTTACGAGGCCGTTTACATGATTGTCAGATTCTTTACAAACTTTGAGTCTGTACTCTTTTGCTTTTGCAAAGGATGATATATAGCCATACAACAACATATATATATATATATATATATATATATATATATATATTTGCTTCAGGAAAATCAGTAGAACAAAGATTTTAAGATGAAATGAAAAGATTTTCTTATTTGTGAGATTCCAGGCGATAGAGGTGAACAAGATTTGGGGAGTTGTGCTTTCCACTAACACCAGAGCTTCTCGTGCTGATAATGTGTTGTAAAATCGACAATTAGTGTAGTGGAATAAATAAACAAGACACAAAATTTACGAGGTTTCTCTACAGTCAATGTGACTAGAGTACGTCCTCGGAACAGCAGTGATGCTTTCATTTATAATCTGAAGTAATAAGATTACAAAGATAACTCTCTATTCTCTCCTCTCTTTTTCTTCTCTGTGTCATGGGCCTTGTGGCTTCTCTTCTTCATCCCTTCTTCCTTCTTTCTTTTCTCTCTTTTCAGCCGTAAGGCTTTGTGTTTTTGTGTGTGATTTTATATGGAAGGACGAGGCAGCAAGTGGATTAGTGGACAAACATGTAGAGTTGTAGTGAGTTGTAGTGGGTTAGTCATCCACACATTGAATGGCTTATAAGATTACAACAATAGTCTCTTTGTAGCCTTTTTAATTTCGTGATGAGAACACTTAGGTACGTATTATTGAATACATTATAAACTCATTTTTGACACATGTCCGTTCATAAAAAACAAAGTACCTAAGTGTATGAAATACTCACTATTAAATACATTATAATCTCATTTTTGACACATGTCCATTCATAAAAAAACAAAATATCTAAATGCATGAAATTCTCACTATTAAGTGACTAAGTATTATCTATTTCGTGACAACTGTCAATTTATTAACTCTTACTTTAACAATGTTACTATCTCTAAATAAAAAATAAAACTCTAAAAAGAAAAATCATAAAAATCGAATTTGAACCACATTATTGGTATTCCTCTTTTCTTGTAAGTGAGAGTTTTAGGTTCAGTTCTCACCAAAGAAGAATTTGAACCACGTTATTGCTAGCTCATTCTGAGATTAAGCTACTACTTTTTAGTGTAGATTATATCGTTTGTTCAAATAAAATAAAATAAAAAATTGCCCTCACCCACCCAATACTGACCGCCACCATCGCAACTCATCACCATCACCACCCCTCTCATCTTCCTCCTCTCCCTCCTTCTCCCTTGTGATTATTTCTTAGACAAGTCCACATACTTTGCAAAAAAATTTTGATTCCTACCTCCTATAACTTTCTACCTAAACCATGAATTTGGTATTTCCCCTCACTCCTCAAGCTTTTCTATTCTTTTTCATTTATGCAAGCAATGCTTTATGGCTTAGAATGTTGGACGGTGAAAAATCAATACGTATAAAAAATGAGTGAAACGGAGATGAAATTGCTTCATTGAATGTGGGGGCACACGAGAAGGGACAAAATTAGTAACAAGGGTGAATTAGGAGTAGCTGAGATTATAGATAAAATGAAAGAAAATCAGTTAAAAGAGTTTGGACATGTGAAATGAAGACCTACAGACACTCCAGTTAGAAGATGTGATTACGAAACAGAAGCTCAGGGCCAAAGGGGTAGAGGAAGACATATAAATACTGGGAAAGAGACTTTAAGAAAAGACCTTGACTATTTGGATCTAACAGAAGATATAGCACAAAATCGAGCGCAGTAGTGTTCTAGAATTCATATAACTGACCTCACTTAGTGAGATAAGACTTTGTTGCTGTTATTGAGAATGGTGGACCAGTGGTAATGTGCCCAATATTAGCAAAGCTATGGAGGGCAACGAAAGGACTGCTCCGTGTGTGACTATGAATTTGAGGAAAGGGTATTGCTAGGAAGATAAATTTTGTAAACAAAATGATATGTTACTAATATGAAAGAGCACGTTTATCAATGCTTAGTTAATAATCCAATCATCAACTTTCATTTAATTAGTTTATCAAATTTTGTCTACAAATATTGTTTCTCTAGCATTACCCTTTAAAGAAATCCTAGCTAGCTAGCTTTTGTTTAATGCATACAGTTCCAACGTATGCTTTTGGTGATAGTTTCAAACAAAACGGGTCAGCCGTAGGTAGTAAATAATGCGATGAGTAGTAGATGATATAGTATTTGTAGTCTGTAATGTTTCTGTTTCAATGTCGGGAAACAGCGACCAAGTCAAGAAGAACCATTTACAGTCAACAACCACACCGCCCATATTTAATCTTTCAATCGCGACAGGGAGAAGACATGTTCTTGTAATCGAAATACAAGCCGGTACTGAGAGTATAAATTTCACGTCAGAAGAAAATGAATATTACATGTGTTTATAAGTGGTTAGATTATTCTTTATATTGTCAATTTATTTTATGATGAGTTCTCAACTTTCTTCCATCTTGTGTTATTACAGATGCACTAAAAATTCTCTTAACAACAAGGTTGAAAAAAAACTCTTTTGAAATCAATAAATTGTCTCAACGACACCATCAATGATATAAATATTGTTACGTAACAAATAAAGTGCAACATTTATTCTTTATATCTATTTCACTTGGTGTCATCGGTTGAAAAAAAATCTACAAGGCCTCCTTGCTTACAAGGTTATTCAATGATTAGTATTACAACCTGCATATATATGATGATTTGTAAAAAATAACATTTAAGATTTCTCCTTTTATGGTAGCTAGTAAAGCTTTATTTATACACGAGTATAATATGGAGTGCAATCAGATAGACTAGTAATTGATAATTGTTGGAAGATATATAGACAAACATAAAGTTAATCACTCAAACCCCCAACACACCGAATTTTCTCTACCTACACGCCCTCCGTACATTGTGGCGGATTTCATTACTTCTAAAAGTGTTATACCTTAAGGCCTCGTTTGGCAGCTCGGACTGTACTGACTATTTCTGTTGGATAAGATAAATAGCCACCGGATAGTACTGACTAAATTAGTCAGGTGTTTGGTGCAGTATCGAACTAGTGACCGTATTATTTATATTGTGTTTAGTATTATACTAGATAGGAGGAATCAAACTTAAAAAAAAAAAATTTAAAAAAAAGTGAAATCATTTTTTTGTTCCCAGATCTCTCTGCACCCCCCAAACACCCTCCCTCTCTCTCCCTTCTTCTTCCCCGACTGCAGAAGAATCCCAAATAATTGTTCCCTAGCTCTCCCCGCCACACCCCCCAAACTCCCTCCCTTTCTCTCCCATATTCTTCTTCCCCGACTAAATAATCCGGGCGTTTTGGTTGGTTTTATTAAGCGGGTGTATACCGTATTATCTTATCCGACCAGTTAAATTAATCCGGCGCTTATTTAGTACGAGTGACCGCCAAACACCCGAATCCGTATAACTAATCTTATCCGATCCTTTATCCGATCTGCCAAACAGGGCCTAAGTGGCTAATAGTGTTTAGCTTTACACTCGAGTTTCTATATCGAATCTCCATCTTCTAATATCGCTGGTATAAAATGAGCTCTCGTTACTGACTTTTGAATCATCGGATGTGGTTCGTGGATGTTTAAGGTCTTATCCGTGAGTGATTATAGTTATTTGAAATTACATTGATACATGACACTATACAGATAAAAATAGTGATCGAGGCTTGCATACCGCAATATTCTTGAAATAGAATTTCGTCTCTACTCAGTGCTTGTAGTTCTATAGACATTTGATTCACCAGGATTTAACAATCAAACCAGGATTCCAGCACCGGGAAACTTGTCTTCTAGCGAATATCTTTGTAATTCTTCCAGCAAGAAGGTTTTGGGATTTTGGAAGGAGAATTCGTTTTTTCTTTGTTATAAATGTCATGCATGCAGATGGATATATATATAATGCACATATGCCTGTACGCAACAAGTATGAATATGGGATGCAACTTTTGGAAGGCATTTGCTCAGAGGTGTGTGTTGCTCTTTGGCGTTCTTTCATCGTCCCATACTCTATTGATTAAAAAATAATTAATAATAAAAAAATTAATTATTAAATTTAATATTAGAGTCCTAGCCCAAAGTTCATCTTTTGACAATTAAATATATTTTAATTATATATTAAATTATCACAAACCCAAGCCAAACCCAAGGTTTAAGCCCAATATTGCTTTTGATTAGTCCATCTTTCCAATCATCACTTTGTATGATGGACAAGATGTTATAAAGTGTGTAAAACTTCCCAACTTGATTAATATGGGACAAATGAAATGAAAGAAAATTTCCACTCAAAAACTCTGACATAAACTTGGTTAAAAGGCTAATTAAAAAAACAAATTGGCTTGTAAAAGTAATAACTTCACCACATTTTGCAAGATTTTTCTTTTTGTTTGAGAAAAGAAATTATTTTTCTACATTCACAAGCTAGACAACAGTTATATGCATATAAATATGTCATCAATTTTGGTGATGATTGCAGAAGTTGCACAGTTTGGGAGCTCGAGAGTTTGAGGTGACGATGTAAAAAAAATCCAATTGGATGTAATCCTATGGTGCGGATAAGCCGACCAACACATAATGGTTGCATGCAGAAAATGAACCGGCCGGGCAGCTCATCCCTTCAATGCTCACTTGAAGTCGTTGGTTGATGTTATGAGGACACAGAGACCGGGCTCCGCTCTTGCATTTGTCGACTCCTACAAGATCATCAAAAATCCCATCTCCAAAGGTACGTATAGAGATCTCTCTTCCAAACATTCATTTACCTATTTATCCATCTGAGGTTTTGTCTTCGAAATAAAATAAGACGATCAACATTAGACACATAAACACTCTTTAATAAACTATCATATATGATGATGTTCTTAGCATGCATCCCTGCTTGGAAGTTGCAAATAAACAATTAGTACACGTGTAAACCAAAAGCATGTATTTATATGTGAAAAAAATAAATGCTAAGGAGATTCTTGAGCGAGGGAGCACGGGAAGGGAGGGGAGGTGTGATATGCATAAATGTGAATGCAGAAGCTCAAAAGGGTGCACCAGCGGTTGTCCACTCTGTTTTTATTATTATTTTTTTTAATTTATGTATTAATAGGTAACGACGTTAAGTTGTGATTAAGATCTCGTTTGGTATTGTTTTTTTTTTTTTTTTTTTTTTTTTACTATAAACTGTGTCATTTTAAAGTTAAGCACTAAAAAAACTATTTGGTAAAAGTAAAATAATCTGCTTATTTAAAATGTAATGGCCTTCAAACATCAACTTTTAAAAGCAGCGGTTGCTTTTAAAAGCTAATTTAATAAAAAGCGGACTTAAACCTTTAATAAATATTTTCCTTTGTTGTAATACCTTCATTATTTTTTAAATGACATTATTTAGCCTTCCACACACATTTAAATTGACTGCTATGACCTACCATTACAAACACACCTTACACCATCAACATCATTACAACCACCATTGTTGTCACCACCATAACCATAACCACAACTGCCACCATTGCCCCATCATTGCCTCCACCACCACCACCCTAACCACAACTATCACCACTGCCACCACAACCACCACCACCAACACTTCCACCACGCCTAACACCATTGATACCTCTACACCCCAACCACCACCTCCCATTACTAGCACCACCACCATACCTCCACCATAACCACAACCATAACCGTCACCACCGACACTACCACTGCCACCACCACCATTGTTACCTCTACACCTCAACCACCACATCCACTATTAACACCACCACCATGCCTCCACCATTGCTACTACTGCCACCACCACCACCACTACCACCATTGTCCCCACCACTATTGTCGTCTTCCCAACTTCTACTACCATGTCCATTTTGTCATTGTATACAATTATATTACTTTTACACTAAAATTTACCGAACATTTTTACACTGCTTTTCTTACTCACAACACTTTTAAAATACAATTAACCAAACGCTCATCTGCTTTATTTTATAGCTGATTATTCTTAAAGTACAACATATGCATTTTTTTTTTAAAGCACAGCAATCCCAGACTGGCCCTCAGTGATGAAATTTAGAAGGACATGTGTCGACAAATGAAATAAGCCATAGAGAAGCACAAGGAGTTCTACGTGCAGAAGATTTGGACTCCTCTGATCAAAAGTGGGACCCTTCATGAACTTTCCGTCATCTCATCTTTGTGGCATTCCTGTGCCATCATTATAAAACAACGTGTCAAAAAGATGAGGCGGCAAGTTCATAGAGAGTCCGACTTTGAGAAAATCTCTTTAGCATTTCTCATAAAAACAAAAATTAATGGAATTTTGCAGGATCCAAGGATGCTAGCACCAATTATTGTGAATTGGCATCAATAAATGATGGAGGGATTGGAATTTTGTGCAATAAGGGAGAGCA
The DNA here is from genome assembly GCF_041283825.1 of Pyrus communis. Lineage (NCBI taxonomy): Eukaryota > Viridiplantae > Streptophyta > Magnoliopsida > Rosales > Rosaceae > Pyrus > Pyrus communis. The sequence goes on along the minus strand of NC_142569.1, from coordinate 31,545,585 downwards.
AGTGTGCGGAAACAGAAGCAGTCCGTGTTCCTTGATGGTTTGCATCCAACGGAAGATGTGAACGTTCAAATAGCAACCAAGGCCTTCGTCTCTTCCCTTAAAACTGAAGTTTATCCCACTAATACTAAGCGAATGACCAAATGCAAAATATAGGCTTATCATCAGATCAGATCAGACTCTCCAAAATATATATGTATGGACTACTACTATGTATCAAGTTGGATTATGAATCTAAGTATGAACTTAATTAAAATATACGAGTCGAATTAATTTGTAATATGCTATGTTGTTTTCTATTACGTTTACAATAAATGTGTTGATAATATTATCAAGTTTGGATAGTTTAGTTTAGACTGTAGTTTCTTGGATTAAAAACTCGCAGTTAATTGCTAAATTGCCCCTAAGGTCTCATTTCATATGAATGATTTGATTGGATTGGAATGGATAAACAACTATTTTCAAGGTATATTAAAAGAAGAAAGGGAAAATGTGTGGCTAACTTGGACGCGGGAGATGGATTAATACTCGATAAGAAAAGTTATCCTATTCAATTCTCCCCAAAATGGGAGGATTAGAAAGGAGACGTTTTCTTCATATCTAATATCCTCATCTAATCCCTTGGAAATGAAAAATCATTCTCCTTTATCTTCAGATATATCGAATTTAGAGGGTTATCTATTCCAATCCAATCATTCGGAAGAAATAGGAGATGAGAAGGAAGACGAAGCATGAAAGGTGGGGGCGGAAAAAAGGGCAAGAGGGGAGTGAAGAAACATAGGGGATGAAGAAGTGGGAGGAGGACATAGGGGAGGAGGGAGAAAGGTTAGAAAGAGGCATGAAGGGCTGTTGCCGACACCAAGTCGGAGGAAGGGATTGCAGTTGTGGAGCTCCTAAATCTAGGGTTTATTTTTATTTTTATTTTTATTTTATTTAAATTTTTGCGAAGAAGGCAGAGGATTTCGAGTGGGTCTTCCATAATAATTTAATGTCGAGTTCGTCATTCAAATCAAGAGGATTACTACTAAACCTTAAATACTATATAACATAAAAAGCCAAACTTTAAACCATAAGAAGTAGAGGGGGAGTAAGTAAGTAAGACCAAAGGAGGAAAATTACAACAGGATTGAGCCAAACCGACCCTGGTCATTCCAAAAGTTCCCCTCCCTCTGACCCCACTCTCATCTTCAGTTTTGGAGATTGTAGTATATTCTTTATTGAAAGTTTTTTTTTCTTTTCTTTTTTCTGCAAAAATAATTATAACTGAAAGTTAAAAGGAGGAACTTTAACGAAAAATTTCTGATACTATTTATTTTAATAAAAAATCATAGTTTTACACTAAAAAGTCAATCATGGTACTATTCACTTTACTCTTTATTTTAAAAGTCAATCTTGATACTATTCACTTTACCCTTTATTTTAAAAGTCAATCTTGGTACTATTCACTTTACCATTTATTTTGTCCTTATTGTTAAAACTCAAAGTTTTCAAGTCATTTTCATTAATTTTTCTGCCAACTATTCACTTTACCCTTTATTTTGTCCTTATTGTTAAAACTCAAAGTTTTCAAGTCATTTTCATTAATTTTCGTGCCAAAAGATGCCTCGGCCTCCCACTGTCACTCCCTCAAAAGAAAAAAAAATTGTTCCTTTCCTTCTGTTAACACAAATACATATTCCCTTGTGATGGGTTGACCACTATATTATAGACTACAATGGACATAGCCTCATTTATGGGTGAACTACTATATATATTTGTGTTAATATATATATATATATATATATATATATATATATATATGTTACAATACATGCGCTAAAGAGTCTCATCTAAGGGTGGTGAAACGTGAGTCAACGAGTCTTCCATCCAACAGTGATCCAGTTCCTAATCAAAGAGTCTTTCCTCAAAATGATGACATGACAAACGTAGGACCGGGTCACACAAATATCCACGTTAACACCTTTTTTTTTTTTTTTTTTTTCTCTCTCTCTCTTTCTTACCAAACCCCTAAGTATCAAGTTGGTTCTCTCTCTCACTTGTATTAGGTAAGATTTGGGATGAACATTTGCCCTTAGAAAACTAAAATCTGGCCATACTGAATCGACAGTACATATTTATTTATTTATTTATTTTTATTTAACACTATCATATTGAAAATTTTAATGTAGAAATATTGAATTGGTTGAATTCGTTCATAAAGTAAACTTTTTATGTATACATCACGAGCATTCTGACTCAAGGATTAGCACTCTTTAAAAAAATAAGAAAATCTAATTTACATATAAGTATAATACTTGTGGAACAAATAATCTTTGCGTGCTCACGGTTCACAGCTCCTGAAAATGCAAGAAAATCTATAACTTAATGACATCCGAAGGACAAGTTTGGCCAGTAAAAGACGAAAACAAAGTTTATGAAGCTCTTTGGTGAGAGGGTCCATCTTTACGCGCTCACGGTTCACGTAAAAAGTTTAATTCACTATGTTTGGTGCGAATAAAAAATACCAAATTAGTAGCCATATATGTGGTACGAAGGTTCTCACAACACATAGTCAAGATTTTTAAATAATGGGGTCATAATATCAATAAAAAAAAAAACTTTTTTGGGCAATTACGTTGAGCACCTAATAGTCAACTGCCAATTCCTGTCAACATATGCCAAAAGTTTATGCCAACATATGTCGACAATTACTATTATTTGTAGAGGCTTGCCGATAGTAGATGCAAGATATTGTAGAGTAATGTTGAAGACTGCCAATGTTTTACAACTAAAGTATTTCATACAAGAAGAAAAGAGAAAAGAAAGACAAATATGATAGAAGAAAATAGAAGAAGTAGGAGGAAGAAGTTGTAATTTAATTTGCCTTAGTTGTTTATAAAGGTCAAATACAATATAGAAACAAACCTATCTTATTAGGGTCAAAGACAACTAATAACCCCATATTGACTCCGTCACTGTGCATAATAGTGCCAATACAAAGCATGCAAGATGACGGAGCTCGCGTTACAAATAAGACAGATGTAAAATTTCAGCACAAGCTTGGGCCAAGATACGATACTCAGTTTGACCCAAAAAAAGGTACAGTACTCATATTTTGCACTTGAGAGTGAGACAATACGCTACTTAGTAGGGCTCCAGGAGATCAAGTTCGACCTAAGAAAACTTAAAAACTCCGAGGTGGAAGGTTTTAAATTTTATTCTTGGATTGAGGAGGAGACGTCGTGCTCCTTCCTTGTAAAGTCACAAAATATTTTCAATACTATTAACACATAATAGTGCCAATGCAAAGCCGGAGGATGGAGCACACGCTACAAGTAAGATATTACTAAATTTGTCATTTAGTAATACAGTCTAGTGATATTCCTCTTTACTTATAAGTAGAGGACTTAAATTTGGTTCCAACCAAATACGAATTTGAACCACATTATAATGGTTAACCCAATATGAGGCTTAGCTCATTCCTCATCTTCTTAGCATTAATAATATCGTTTGTTAAAAAAAACTTTGAAGTTGATATTCTAATAACAAATTGATTGGGATATGATGAGAAGACCAAACTGATTTGAATCCATGTCACAACTTCTAATTATTTAGTCCTACCTTTAACGTATTTTTACTTTTCTTCAAAGCAGCATATGTTTTGCTAGGGTTAGTCGAATTTCCATATCATTTCCTCAAAAGCTGGTCCTCCTACTTTTAGTCAAGCTTTCCACAATCCACACTTCCACGGTCCACGCCCATTGAGGGAAGGGGAATGAGAAGACAACATTACTCAAACTAGTCTCAGTTCAGCTCAAGTCTTTATGCAGTAAGTCAACTGACGTGATCCACCTGCCAACGCAACCCCTCATTCACGGAAACTTCTTCCATCTGGCACCCGCAGATGGCGACCATGAGTTGTTTTTTATGTGTAGGCTGGATTTATGAGGTGGTCTGTAGGAGTGGATGGGGTGCGGTTCGGTACGGTTTTGAGTGAAATCGTAATTGAAATTGAAATTTTTTGCGGTGAGGTTTGGTGGGTTTTGAAGCCAAAATTGAAATAAAACCAAATTGTTTGGTTCGGTTTGGTGTAGTATCAAACGGTTTCGGTTCGGTTTTTGAGAAAAAAATGTACAATTTAAAATATACACCTATTTACACATAAGACGGTCTTATTTTTCCCATATATTAATTAATGAACCTGCAGCAAAAATGTAAAAAAAAAAAAGCAACAAAAAACAGCGTAAATTGATCAAATGCTCAGATGTTGCAAAAGAAAACAAATTAAAAAATGAGCCTCTCTGACCAAAAAACCAAATTAAGCTTCTCTCACCATATGCAAGGGAAGTCAGACATAGATTTGTCTAACCATATGCAATAGTAGCACCAATCTACAACACACAAGCATTAAAGAAAGTGTATATGTATACATCTTTCGTAATGCATAATTTGTTTAAGTTATATATCAAGATAAGCATTGTTAAGCTCCTAGCACATCTATTTCCTTAAATTATTGACGGGTCATGCACTCATACAGATTCTATCATGTGTTTTAGAATACTCGCAGATTTTAAATATACCAAATTTTAATTACGATACTTGGCAAACTCCAAAGTTTGGAGTCCAAACAAGACAATTGTGAACCGAATCAATGCAATATAGTAAAATACGAACTAGTATGAGGACGTGAGTAAATAAAGAAAACAAAATCTAAAGAGAAGCAGGTGAAAACAGTGGAGGGTGGTTCCTAAAGAAATTAATAATTTAGAACTTAAATTGATACTTGGGTGGTTCCTAATCTAGTTCCCCTTTTGATTCACAAACCCTATCCCTAAAATTAATTATAAACCCTAACCCAGTACCCCTTTTGAATCTTTGATTCAAACGAACCGTAACTCTAAAATTAATTTAATTACAAATTATTAACTAAACTAACTAACACAAGTTCTAAGTTCTTACCATATTAGTTAGAACGAAGAGCAGGTGGTTGATTTGCCAAGTCTGCTTTGCAGAGCTTTTGACTTGCAGAGTTCAGGGCTTGTGGATGAAGGGGATCTGGGGATGCAAGTAGTGAGGTCACAAAGATGCAAGCATCGAGGGCACTGATGTCGACCGTGGAAGAGATGAAGATGAGTTTTGAGGGAGAGATGAAGATGAGTTTTGAGAAAGAAAGAGACAAACTGATGTATCATGTATGGACTCAAATAGTGGTGCAAATTTGGATGACGAGTGTAGTTGAACTAATTAAAACATAACATTCAATATATGGTGCGGTTTCAGTTTCGATGGGATTTTGAAAACCCAAAACCAAAACCAAACCGTTTTCTTTGCCGCAGTTCGGTTTAAAAACAACAACCGTTTCAAAATCGCAAAACCAAACCGTTTGGTGAGGTCTGATTCGATTCGTGTTTCGGTTTCGATTTTCGGCTCCAAGTGCCCACCCCTAGTGGTTTGGATGCCGGCCCTAAGAATCTTTCCTCATTCACGCCTAACATTTCTTCTCCTTTCCACAAATTTCCATAGACGAAAAACCCCCACAATTTATTTTTTTAATTTTTAGTAGCAATAACAAACTTGACTTGGAGAAAGAAAGGGGCACACTAGCTTACATTGGTGGGTTAGATGGTTGTTAAGAGAAAATAATCAATGAAAATCGAATCCACACCATGATGTATAAATATGATTGTTTTCCGTTACTGATACAATGCCATTTGCAAAAACCTGACAATTTAATTTCTTCTCACTTTTCATTATATAAAATCCCTTATATTTTTGTTTAGTACTGTCTTCTCCCCTCTAACAATATTAGTCCCTGACATGCATGCATACATGCATATTCATAAAGAAGAAAATCAGTCCTAGAAATCAATCTTTTCCTCGGATTCCTGCCATAGATTTCTTGATTCAGTGCATGTCATACATCGTAATATAATAACCTTTGTATCCCAAAAATGAACAGGTATGGCCGCCAAACCACCTCCCTTGTCCTGTATTTCAACTTCCATTTCTTCTTGTCCTTGTTCTGCTACCATCCTCTTCCCATGGTCTTCTCTCAACTCTCCTCAAACCAGAAAACCGCCATGATCCATCTCTCCAACAACCTCAACACTCCCACTAGAGTTGTTCCATGGGACGTCAACAAAGAACCAAACCCATGTTTGTGGACGGGAGTTCGGTGCAATCCCCCGACCAATTCATCCGTCATCCAGATTTCTCTGTCCGGGCATTCTCTATCTTCCTCGGACTTTCTGCCCCTCGTTTGCCGGATTGAGTCACTGCAGATCCTAGATGTGTCCAACAACCGTCTGACCACAATTCCGTCTGGGTTTTTCTCAGATTGTGGAAAGCTAGGTGGGTTAAAGCTGCTCAATTTTAGTGTGAACAATTTGGTGGGTCGTCTGCCCGATTTTGTTGGGTTTTCGGGGTTGGAGGCTTTGGACTTTGCTCGGAATGACTTGAGTGGAAACATTGACTCCGAGTTGGACGGGTTGGTCAATCTCAGAAGCTTGAACCTTACCTTCAACCGTTTTACTGGGTCTGTTCCAACGCGTCTCGGAAAGTCCAAGGTTTTGGAGGAGCTTGAGCTTTCTAAGAATATGTTTGATGGTCCCATCTCTGTTCAAATTGTGGGATATCAGAATTTAACTCTCATTGATCTTAGTGGAAATCAGCTTTCCGGGATTGTTCCTGCTGGAATCGGAGAGCTCTCCAAGTTGGAGGTTTTGATTCTTTCGGCCAATAAGTTATCCGGCGGAATCCCACAAAGCATTTCCAATATCACCAGCCTCTGGAGATTTGCGGCAAATTCTAACAATTTCAATGAGACGATTCCTGGTGGCATTGCAAAGCATTTGAAAAACTTGGACCTCAGTTATAATAGCTTGAGTGGGTCGATTCCATCGGACCTCTTGTCATCATCGAATCTGCAGACACTGGATTTGTCGAATAATAGATTGGAGGGACAGATACCGCCAGTTGTATCTCCGAGCTTGGTCAGGTTGAGACTGGGAAGCAATTCGCTCGATGGTGTAATACCTACCGCGACGATTGCAACACTGAAAAAACTAACATACTTGGAGCTGGAAAACAATAACTTGACTGGATTGATTTCTCCTGAATTGGGTGATTGCCGGAATTTGGCGCTGCTGAATTTGGCTCACAATCACCTGTCCGGGGCTTTACCAGCAGATTTGGGTAGCCTTAGCCGTCTTCAGGTCTTGAAACTTCAATTTAACAATTTGAGCGGTGGAATTCCAATTCAAATTACTCAACTGCCCAACTTGTCCATTCTGAATATCAGCTGGAATTCTCTCAACGGTTCAATACCTCCTTCAGTTTCAGAAATGCAGAGTCTTATTATCATGAACTTACAAGGCAACCAGCTCAGCGGTTCCATTCCCGCCAGTATTACCTCCATGAAGTCTCTGATGGAACTCCAACTTGGAGAAAATCACTTAGGTGGTGACATTCCAATAATGCCGACGAATTTGCAGATTGCTTTGAATCTAAGCAGCAATCTTTTTCAAGGACCTATTCCGGAAACTCTTTCGAATCTCAGTGAAATAGAAATTCTGGATCTCTCAAATAACAAATTCTCAGGTAAGATACCTGATTTTTTTACTGGAATGGAAACCTTGCAACAGTTGTTACTTTCTAATAATGAGCTCTCTGGAGAAATTCCGGAGTTCGCTTCATGGGTCATGGTCGACATAAGTGGGAACGAGGGTGCGATTAACAGCACAACAAAAAGCACTCTGCACAAATCGGAGAAGAAAAAATCATATGCAGTTTTGACAATTGTTCTTGCAGTTGTAGCAGCTGTGATTACCTTTGGAGGAATTGTTGGTTATTTTAATTATTTTAATTATATTTAATTTTAAAGATTCAAAACTGATTATTGTTTTATTTATTTTTAATATTTAAGAGTTGTGTTTTGTTTGAAGAGTCATAATCCCTTTATGAAGGGGTATGAGAAGTTCTTTAAACAAGAAACCTCAGACAGAAAACAGAATACGTTAAAAATTATTCTGTCTCATTCACTTCTCAAATCTTTGTCAGTGAATTTACATTCCTACAATTTCTGTTTTATAATTCTTGGACAATTGATCACTACTTGGCAATTTCGTCTGCCGTTGACGTGCATAACGAATCAAACATCCTGTGAGGCTTTGAGTTGTATCTTTGAGTTGTAGGCACCATCATATCCTGCACATGGAGAGGCGTCTACAACTTTAGAGCAACAACATTTTCTCTTCTTCCCTTTCAAACCAACACGCCCAACATTTTCTCTTCTTCCCATTCCCACAACATTTCCATTCCTCTAAAACCCCATAACCCAAACACAGACATCTCTCTGCAATTCTCGCTTGCTCTCTCTCTCTCTCTCTCTCTCTCTCTCTCTCTCTCTCTCTCTCTCTCTCTCTCTCTCTCTCTCTCTCTCCGACCTCCTCCTGCCACCTGAAAATCACATAACTTTATATACAAATCTCCCTTCATATTTATACATAAAAAAAATCAATTACCGAAATTGTAAAAGCATATGACTAAAAACTGTCTTTTAAACAGAATGGTAAAAGCATATGACTAAATTGTAACAAATGTTTGAAGAATTAGTAGACCTCTTCTTCTAGCTGCGTTATCATAAATTCAAGTCCAATAGTGTACGCCAAAAATCGCAATTAAAACACAATTCCAATATAAAAATTAAATTAAAATCGACTTAATTAGTAATTTATTTTGCCAATATCATTTTAAGTAAATGATTATGATGAGGTAGAGGGGATTGAATCGATGGAAACAAAAATTAAGAGTGATGAAGAATGAACTGAACTTACAGTTTTGCGGAATGAAACACTCAAAGTTAGAAGTAGGAACGAAAACATTCAAGTTGTAACTTAATCATTGAGACTATTATTTCTGTTCAATTATTTGTTCACAGGACGGGGGATTCGAACTTGACTTCTTCCAACATTAGGAAGAGAATAACATGAGAATATCACGGGATGGAACACACCAAACCAAGACAAACATAAGCAACCGTGGTATTCACCGGTGACCGCTCCTTTAGTTCTTCTTTGCTTTCGTTTTGTTTTAATCTTTTTTCTTTTGGGACCCCATCGGGTTAAATTACTATACAAATGTCGGTTCATTGGCATCTTTGTACTCAAAACATCATACTAAAGATAATATTTTCAAACAAACTACAATCCCATTTTTTATCACCAACTTAGCAATCTCAAAGTAAGATAGCACTTCTGCTTTCTATAAAACCCTTTTCAAATTGGACAATGCTAGGGAGACCAAATTTTTTAACCAAATTTACAAACCAAATTATGTGTCACCGATAGGAAATAAGCACGTCAATCAACTCTTAAGTAATAATCCACATCATTTGGTTTTAAAATAAATTAAAAAATAAATCATAATATTATTCATAGGGAGGCTGTTTTATTGTTGGTGCACGTCATCTCACATCGGCCGTATTAGTTTTTTTTCTCTCCTTCTAGCCACTGTATAACAAGGGCTTTGGATAAGGGAAAAGACACACCAAGAGAAACAATCTTTCTGGCTTTATTTGCTTATTCTATCATCAAATGAACAATCAACACAACTCATCATGTTCATCAACATCAGCCATGCATTGTTTATTTGTTTCACTTGTATTTCCTTGTTAAGCTAATTCCTTGATATTCACCATTGATGGATCATTAGAGCTGTTGACCCTATGAGATTCAGTGAATGAGAATTTATTGTGCTAAAAAATTTACCATCTGGCCTCCATATTTACCCAATCCCCCACTTTTCTGTATGATTGTATCAGTTTACCTATAACAATGTAAGTTTGCTTACCTTTTTCGCATCAATGTACCAAAACAACCTACAAAAGTTTGATTAGTTATACCAAACACATAAATCAATCATGCTTATGCACTTTGATGCGGGTTCAATCCACACCAGTCTCCCCCTCTCCCAACAATTTAACTCACTAATGCGCTATCGTTTGTCAAAAAACCAAACATTGTTTGTGTTTGGGCCATAAATAAAAATAAGGTCTACTAGGAGGGCAATATATTTTTATTCACTCAAAGCCACGCAACACGGCCCACTAACTTCAAGGCCCAACCAAGATCCTATCTTAGGGCTCGGGTGACTAACTCACATAACTCCAAAGCCATTCGACGATTCCGACTCGACCCTCATCAAAGCTCATCTTCCGTGCAGACGACCAGACCTAAAAATATCTCATCTCTTTAAATGTCGATGAACACATCATTCGACGAGCTAATGTCACTGCAATAATCATGCGAAATGCCATAGGACAAAGCTAAAGACCACAATCCAAGAATTACAATCATTGTCAGCGGCAAATGACCGATCTAGTCTTACTCCAGCTCAATAAGAAGATTAAGGCTGCTTTTTCCCCCATTGCCTATAAATAGAGCCAAAGGCTCAAGCTCTGGACCTTTGTCAAATTCAATCTCTACGATTATGCAAACCTCAAGTGATTCTTCAATCAACCCAACTGCTTTTCAGCATAACCTAAATTGCTCTTTAGCAAAACCTATAGTTCTTCAATTGCAATCTCAAAGTCTTCCTTCGAAGTATACACTGCCTACAATCCCTGATATTTGAAAAACTTTTACAACTCTGCCACCCCGTGGTATAACTCGATTCACGTGCAATTCCAACCACCCTAATCACCTCTTTCAGGCATTGTTTCAATTTTAGTTCAATCCGATACAGTAACCTTGGTGGATTCCTTTAACGTTATCTTGTCCTAACATGGCCTCAATCTTGCTGGAATTTACTACTTTCTTTACATTTTCAAATCTTATTAACTTTTCAAGCCATGTAGACTGGCTCATCAGCCCAGAATCACTTCTATAAAACGTTTTTAATCTTGATTCCATCATGAAATGATTACATCCAATTTCCTGGTTTTACTTTCATTTTCAGTTATTACTTAGGCATACATTTATTTCGCACTAGATTTGAAGTCTTCATTCACTCAAGACATAAGATAGAACTTAATCGAATTAGCGTCCTATTTGGTGCACATTCAATTGGTTAAGAAGTTAGATCTACATGCAAACACAACATAACATTATACACATTACTCTCTATTGGCAGCCTTCAACAGTGGCACGTCTATTCTTTCTTTCCCTCGACCCATCCCGTGGTACTGAGACTGAAAGTAACACTCAGGACAAATATGTGTTGAACACAACCAAAACTCTGTCCGAATTTCGATACGAACAATTAGGCTTAATCTATTAATTACGTTCGTACAGTTAGCTATATTAACTTTGGAGGTGGATTGTCTACCCTCCCATTTCCATACTCTCCTCATGTCCTCCTATGATGTGTGGTCACGGTTAAGCCACGTCAACATTTTATATTAATTTTTTGTAAAAATAATGAAACAAAAAGTAATAGGAATATAAAATATTGACGTGGTTTAACCGTGACAATACAAACAGAAGGGCATGGGGAGATCATGGAAATAGGAGGGCAAACAATCCACCTTGCATGTCGTATTGGTGCCTTAATGTGGAACGGTAATCAATTGCATTGTGGGTGTGGGGGGGGGGGGGGGGGGGGGCTAAACTATTGTACCAAATTAGAAAAGCACAAAAAGTGATATTGTACCAAATTAGAAAAGCACAAAAAGTGAGATTGCAGCACCAAGACTTTTTGTTTCTTTTATCTTTTGTTACTGGAACCATTTGGTCCATTACTGAATTGAACAAGAATTGATAAAATGAAATAAAAAAGATAAATGAAAAAGACCCTTAATTAACGAGAAAGAGATTCAAATGAGCTATATATACATAAGGCTTTGCACATAATCGTTTTTATTTTATTTTTTGAGAATGTGTTGCGCATAAGTTTAATCCGCATGCAAATAATTTGTAATTCAGTTGATTAAGAACATTTATTCTGAAATTCGAGATTCTATGTTTGATTTCCCCGACTTTTTAATATTACTTGTATCAAAACAAAAACATAAACAAATGTGGGTGAATATACATAAATCCATTTTTTGGAAGAAATTATTGCACAACCAAACTCAAACAAATGTGGGTGAATATTAATTAAGACAGACTTTACGGTCAACAAATACCCGTTCACCAGGTTCTTCTACTCATACTTTGGGAAAAAACGAAGAGTTTGTTCCTGGAAATAAGCCAAATTTAAACCTTCCTTTGTCTCCTTGTAACAAAAATAATAGCAGAAACCACTTACCATGCAATACCACTATCTAGAAAAACCATACAAAACACTTGTCGTTTTGTTCTCATTGTTTGCCTGTGTATCTCCAATCGGTTCCGCTTGTGATTTCACAGAAGATCATGGGGCTGCAGCGACGATCGAAGGCATTTTTGTGTTTGGAAGCTCTTTGGTTGACAATGGCAACAATAACTTCTTCAAAAGCACGGCGAAGGCCGATTACTTGCCCTATGGAATAGATTTCCCAAGTGGATTACCTTCTGGGAGATTCACAAATGGTAAAAATGTGATTGACCTTCTTGGTGAACAACTGATGCTTCCTTCCTACATCCCACCATTTAAGGACCGTTCAACCAAGGGGTCTAACATTGTTCATGGTGTCAACCATGCCTCTGGCTCTTCGGGTATCTTAGATGATACCGGCTTTGTTGGGGTACGTACGTCTGATCCTATACTAATATTTTTAGTTATTTTTATATAGTCGAACACAAGAAATTCGATAAACAGCTCATATAAATATTTACCCACATATTTAAGGGTGTATTAATTCGTTTAGGTCATCATTCAAGGGGAGTAAACTTCTACGCTAAGAATTTGTCTATTAATTGTACGAGTACATTATAAAAACCTTGAATTGGTCTTGACTCTATTCACTTTTTCCTTCTTACTACAATAGAGATTTGTGAAATGTTAGTCAATTCGTATAATCGTAGACATTAAATTTGACGAAACAAGATTAAGGAAAGAGACATCTTGTACTTAGATTGGAACATATATTAGCTACACTAGCCAACCCACCTGGGACGTATTCATGTAAGTAAAAGATTTAAATTCATATGTAACATGTGATCGACAACCATACACAAATTGTAGTACTCACGTGTTTCACAAGTCACCTATATATAGTTGCATCTGCTTGCTTGATTTGTATGACAAAATTAATGATTCTATATTTCATATATATAGTAAATAATTTTCCTATATATAAAGTCGAGAAATTTCCAATTCGAGTAAATTTAATTTAAAGTTATATTTACCATGCATAGTTAGTAATTTAAATTAAGAATTTAAGATAATCAATCATTAAGCTAGCTAGTTAATATTTCAGGGAAATATTGTTATAAGTTTGAGTCAGCAAATCCGGGACTTTCAGGAGGTGACATTACCAGAGTTAGAAGCTCAGCTGGCGTGCAATAGCTCTCAATCTCTTCCAAGATACTTGTTTGTTGTGGGAGTTGGTGGGAATGATTACATGTTCAATTATTTCCTCAAGAGATCCTACTTCCAAATTGATCTCCAAACCTTCACAGCAACTCTCATAGCATCTCTAGCTCAAAAACTCAAGGTGCATTTACCGTATCAATAAAGCCATTTGGACACGTAATTTTTTTTAAGGGGTGGAAATTAATTGGTATTGAACTCGCAATTTACAAGATTTAAACCTATGACTTTTCACTTGCAAGTGAAGAAGATATCATTAAACCGTAGTAAGTATCATTTGGACAAATAAAGAGAACACACTAGTTGACACACTTTCTAATAAAAGTGAGTCCTATCATTATATGTAGATCTCACATATAATAGAATATGTGTCATCAAGTGCGTTAGTTTCGTGTGTTCAAACATCATCCCTTATAGTGTGACTATTTTGTTTGAGCAAGTAATTTTTACACAATATTAATCATGAAAGCGATTTAGTTTTGCAGAAATTGTACACTTTGGGAGGTCGAAAATTTGTGGTAATGTCGATAAATCCACTAGGGTCCAGTCCTGTCGTTAACAGGCCAAATTATATTGGCCGTCCTCAAGCTCTGAACCAAGCAGCTCATCTGTACAACACTCAACTGAGGACACTGCTGGATGCTCTCAAAAGTGATATGCCTGACTTCAGTTTTGCTTTGGTCAATACATATAACATTATGACTAACATCATCCAGAATCCTACGTCCACAGGTAATTCAATCCTGAATTTTATTTCGTTTTGATCAATCAACAACTGTCATCCTCGAGAGATATGAAGTTAGAAAATCGATCCTAAAAATGACAGGAAAATTAAGTTATATGAGAATGATTCTAATTCTTGAGTCAATATATTACACTTCTTCTATACAATAAATGATCAACTATCTACGAGACAGATATTCGGGGTCGTTCAATAATCATTTCGTTTTTAGTTTTCACTAAAACTGAAATCTTGTAATTTCAATTTTCAAAAAACCAAAAAGTGAAAACTCAATAGAGAGTAGTTATCAGTTTTCATTTTTATTTTTTAGAAACCTGAAAGTAGTTACCAAATAAGATTTCCGTTTTCAACTTTCAAAAAAGTGAAAACAATAAATAAAAACTGAAAATGAAATGGTCATCAAACGGTCCAAAAAATAACCAATCATAAAATAGGAAAGAAAAAATAAATGGTCCTACAATTAATAGATAGAACTCATATTTACCAAATCACATAACAATAATGTCACATGAATTAAACTTAAGATGTCTAATTCTTATATATAGGACTCGAACTCACCTAAACCATTGTTGAACGTCTTATAACATAAACAACAAAATGTTATGTCTTAATTTTTTTGGTGCCTTTATTATAACAGGCTTTGAAGACACGAGCAACCCCTGTTGCAAAGTGAAATCTCAAATTGAAGGTTTTTTTCATTCCTCTTTTGATGACCTTCTTCTAGGCTTCTCTATCGATATAGAATCTCTGGTGAAATAACAAATTAACAAATGCAGGTGGAAATGGAGTATTATGCGAAAGAGGTGGAGAAACATGTGAGAACAGAAACAGGACGACAATTGTTTTCTTTGATGGGTTGCATCCAACGGAAGCGTTGAATGTTCAAATAGCAACCAAGGCTTATGCTTCCACTCTTGAATTTCATGTTTATCCCATTAATGTCAAACAACTTGCCCAACTTTGATTATATATCCTCGTATTATTATCTTAAATAATTGAAATTTCACCTTGAAACTTGTCACAAATGTGTTTGTCATATTACCCATCTTAGACCAAAGGGGGTGTTGAGGGAGAGCGAAAGGTGCGGTCACACAGGGCCCCAAATTTGAAGGGATCCCTAAAATTTGTCATCTAATATTATGTAATAATGTTCTATATTTAAAAAAAAATGATTTTGTTAGTACTTTAAAATCTTTTTGTGCACCACTTATAAGAGTAATTTTTTTTCCTTTCTAAATATAAAAATTTGGAATAAAACGAGATATTTTGTGTGCTAGTAATAACACCTAAAAAACGATATATATAATAATATTATATGTTCAAGTGAAACTTCGAAGTTAGAGTTTTGAAGTTTTTTGTTTTTCATGTTTGGTTGTTTAAGAATGAATTGCTTTTGATAGTTTAGTGAAGGTTATGAACTACTTTTGATAGTTTAGTGAATGTTATGTTTGTAACTCTTTTTACTTATAATTAATAACATTTGTAAACTTGCATTCAGTGAGTGATAAAACTTGTTTTGATTTAAGTGACTGTTTTCTAACATCACTGCATTGTTTTTTTTTTTTTTTTTTTTTTTTTTTAAAAAAAAAAAACTATCTTAAGGAGGGGCCCTCTTTCAAATTTTCCACAGGGCCTTCAAAATCTCAGAGACGGCCCTGTCTTAGACCATATATTAGATGATAACATAAGTTAACTTTTCTTTACTAGTTGCCTCTGTATCTAAAATTTGAAACATAGATTATATAATATGGGAAAAAAAAAAGAAAAAAAAAAGAGAAAACACACTCAATATTAGGAGGGCAATCTCCAAACAAAGAACATGGTTAAAAATAAAGATAAGGTTTCAAGGAACTTGTTTCTTCTCATGTGATTTCCTCATTCGCTAATTCTCGGCTTGTAAAATTTTTAGTTCTTCTTTGTGGCGGTGAAGATGGTAGTGGCTGCAACATGGTTGTCCATACCATTTTTTGGCAACCTCCATGACCTTCTTCTCGATGTTGGCGGCTTGAGTTGTAGGGTGGAGTTTGTGGTTTTGTGTTGGGTTTGGAGGTGATGGCATGATGAGGGTGGTGGTGACCATTAATTGGTAGAGGCTATACTTCCATGACTTTCTATTGAAACAAAGTAACCTAGTTCATGTAACAAATTTTTAGCTGAACTTAATGGATGTGACGTCTTCAATAGGTTGATACTTGTTTGGAATGTGAGTTTGTATGACATAGAAGAACAATCCACGGATGACCACCAAAGAAAAAGAGGAAAAGGGATGGAGGAGAGACCCAAAGCGGTAACGACATAGAAGGACCGAGTAAAAGTATTAAGGGTTAATCTCATATTATTATCTGAAGTTTCTTGGTTTTCAAAATTTCATAATTTTTTTTTTCCGTCCCAATCTGATACCTAAAGTGTTAAAAGATTAAACAAGTTTAGGAAAAAATAAATTAAAATTTAAAAATCATATATAGTATTGGGATGTGGTCCAATCAAAACTCTAATTATAAGGCAAAAACGTAACCACTCATTTCAACCAAAACTCAACAAATGTGCAATAATGTGAAAACTACAATACGTGCAAGAGCATAAGCATGAAATATGTGGTCGAGTTTTTTTTTATTAAGTTTGTAAATTGTAATTAAAGTAAGAAGAAGTCAAAGATGAGCGTTACATTAATAAAAGAAAAATTGAACATTAGTTAGTATGATGTCCTTTTCTCAAAAACCCAAATGATGCGCGCAGCCTGAAATTGAACAGGTTAACTTTGAGGCAGAGGATTTGTTGGTCAACTGGGCCCCAAAAAAAATGAAAACGACAAAAACAAAATGAGACAAGTCCGAGAAAAAGAGATCCGGCGGCTGTCAGATGTTGAAATCTTGTCAGGTTTCCGGTTCCTTCCCTCACGTTGTTTGACTAAACCTTAACGCCGTTAACGCACATTAAAGGCTGGACTTTTCTTCTCAAACCCACGTGTTCAATTCTTGAAAAAGTACCTTCCCTAAATAAAAAAGAATTAATGGCTGGAAAACACAACAACCAAAAGCTACGAATTTAATAATGATTTGGTATTTATTTTGAAAATTGTTAATACTAATCTCATCGCCCGGCCTTTACACTATCTTTCTTTTTATAAATATAAAATATTTAAAATGCACAGTAGGTATTTTAAAGTGTTAGGGTTAAAGTTGGAGTTGCATTTAAAAAATCACAAAAGAGTACTAGTGATTTTCAATAATTTATTTTTTTTATGCAAAAATTTTCAGTAAGAGGTAGGATACGCTACTCTTAAATATGACTAGCAGAAACAGTGAGGAACTGACGAGCTAACGCATTAGCTACAAAGTTAACATCTCTAGAGATATAGTTCTACTTAATATTGATGAACTTGAAAGCAAAATTCGGTAATATTATTTTACGTAGTGTAGTGTTGTTGGTTGGTTATTCCAATTTGATTTAGATTAATCTTGAGAAAAATAATGAACTTCCAATAAATAAATCAATACTTTATAGATTGATGAGAGATAATACTAACAAAACTAAATCTTTTTGGTCAATAAAAATATTTGAAACTCTAACTTGAGTTTTCCTCATATTTTTACATATGTTAACGGCGTTTATATTTTGCTATGCGTTCAGAAGAAAAACCGGGTGCAGCAGATCTAGGCTGGCATGAGTCAAACGCCGTCCTCCCCCCAAATTTGTTAGTCAGAGTCTTCCTTTCCATCCCTCACCTGATTCGCTCCTCCCTCCTCCTTCTTCCTCCTCCCTCCTCCTTATATACACTGAACTTTCTCCTCTGCCCACCCACCAATGAACTGATACCCAAAATCCAAGGCTCACCCAAAAATGGCGCTCCAAACGCACATCAGTCTTTCACACCTCTTGATCGCCTTTCTCCTCTCCGCCGCCGCTTCCGCCTCCACCACAATCTCACCAGGCTCATCTCTCTCCGCCGCCAACCCAAATACCACCTGGTCCTCCCCATCCGACACCTTCTCCCTCGGCTTCATCTCCTCCGACCCCCCCACTTCACCGCCTTCTTACATCGCCGCCATCTCCTACTCCGGCGGCGTCCCCGTCTGGTCCGCTGGTGCAGGAAAAGTAGTTGACTCCGGTGGAACCCTCCAGTTCCTCCAATCTGGCACCCTTCGCCTCGTCAACGGCTCCGGCGCCACTCTCTGGGACTCCAACACCACCAGCCGCGGCGTCTCTTCGGCTGAGATTGACGATTCAGGCAACTTGGTTCTCCGAAACGGCACTGTTACGGTCTGGTCCAGCTTCGACAACCCCACTGATTCGATCGTCCCCGGGCAGAACTTCACTGTGAGTAAGGTTTTGCGATCTGGGTTGTACTCGTTTAAGCTTGTGAAAAACGGGAACCTTACACTTTTGTGGAATGATAGTATTGTGTATTGGAATCAGGGATTGAATTCTACTGTTAATACAAGTTTGAGTTCGCCTACTCTAGGATTGCGGTCAATTGGTATTCTGTCAATTTCTGATCCACAATTGTCCACTGATGCTATTGTTGCTTATAGTAGTGATTATGCCGAAGCGGGTGATATTTTGCGGTTTTTGAAGTTGGGGAGTGATGGGAATCTGAGGATTTATAGCTCTTCTAGAGGTAGTGGGACTGTAACAGAGAGATGGGCAGCTGTTACTGATCAGTGTGAGGTTTTCGGGTATTGTGGGGACATGGGAGTTTGTAGTTATAACGATACTGATCCGGTATGTGGATGTATGTCTCTTAACTTTGAGCTTGTTGATCCCAAGGATAGCAGGAAAGGATGTAAGAGGAAGATGGAGATTAAGGATTGTCCTCAGAGTGTGACTATGTTGGACTTGGAACACACTCGGTTCTTGACGTACCCTCCTGAGACAGAGTCGCAGATTTTCTTTGCGGGAATATCGGCTTGCAGGTTGAATTGTCTTGGAAGTAGTGCTTGTGATGCTTCGACTTCTTTGTCTGATGGCACAGGGCTATGTTACTCCAAGACACCAGGTTTTCTGAGTGGGTATCACAGTCCAGCTATGTCCAGTAGTTCATATATCAAGGTATGTGGACCAGTGATTCCAAATCCATCATCATCACTGGGGACTGCTGGCAACAAAAAAGATCGGAAGTTGCGTGCTTGGATAGTGGTCGTTGTAGTTATTGCCACCCTCTTTGGTTTGATGGCATTTGAAGGTGGTTTGTGGTGGTGGTTTTGCAGAAACAGCCGCAGCTTTGGTGGATTGTCTGCTCAATATGCGCTTCTTGAGTATGCTTCTGGTGCACCGGTTCAGTTCTCGTATAAGGATCTCCAACGCTCAACCAAGGGATTCAAGGAGAAGCTTGGGGCAGGAGGATTTGGGGCTGTTTATAAAGGCATTCTTGCTAATAGAACTGTTGTTGCAGTTAAGCAACTTGAGGGGATTGAGCAAGGGGAGAAACAGTTCAGGATGGAGGTTGCAACAATTAGTAGCACCCACCATTTGAATCTGGTGAGGCTGATTGGTTTTTGCTCCGAGGGGCGCCATAGGCTTCTGGTATATGAGTTCATGAAAAATGGGTCCCTTGATAGTTTCCTTTTTGCAACAGAAGAGCAATCAGGAAAGTTGTTGAACTGGGAGTCTCGGTTCAACGTTGCCCTCGGCACTGCAAGGGGGATCACATACCTTCACGAGGAGTGCCGAGACTGCATTGTGCATTGTGATATAAAACCGGAGAACATTCTGTTAGATGAGAATTACAATGCCAAAGTGTCAGATTTTGGCCTCGCAAAGCTCGTTAATCCAAAGGACCATAGGTATCGAACCTTGACAAGTGTTAGAGGTACTAGAGGGTATTTGGCACCTGAATGGCTAGCAAATCTTCCAATAACTTCCAAATCTGATGTTTACAGTTATGGTATGGTTTTGCTAGAGATAGTGAGTGGGAGAAGGAATTTTGAAGTTTCTGAGGCGACAAATAGGAAGAAGTTCTCCTTATGGGCTTTTGAGGAATTTGAGAAGGGTAACATCAAGGGAATTGTCGATAGAAGGTTAGTCGACCAAGATGTTGATATGGATCAAGTGAAGAGAGCAATTCAGGTAACCTTCTGGTGCATACATGAACAACCATCTCACAGACCGATGATGGGAAAGGTTGTGCAGATGCTGGAAGGAATTACAGATATTGAATACCCCCCAGACCCAAGGGCTGTCATCGAAGGGTCTGCGAGTGGAACCAGCATGAATGTGAGCAGTAATATCAGCCCTTTATCCACTGCCGCAGACTCAGCCCCAACTCCCTCCTCATTTTCATCATTCCAAATTTCAGGAGTATCGCCTCTAACATCAGGGAGGAATACGGAGAAGGCAACTGCATCCCTTATACAGTCAGACCCAAACTGAATCTCATTTCCACACATATCTTTTCTTCTTGTATTCTAGTTATATTTATCCAATTCAATACAGTGAAACTAGGAAGTCATTGTCTTACATTAATTAAGACAATATTTTTGAGATGTTATCGTGTAAAAATTGTTTATAAATGATATTATATGATGCTTTAAAGTAGAGCTTGCTATTAGACTCGGGTCAATTCTTTAATATATCAAGTTCGTTGCAGAGATTTTATAATTTAGTTGTCATATAATTGTTGCTAATGTGATACGCTTACAGATTGGATAAGCAGTTCGGTATTCTTATTTTCATAGCATTGTATCCATCGTTTGTTTGCCCAAGTACTATGTCTTGGTTGATTTTTTACTTCTTACTTGGTGCTTTTCTTTTGTAAAAGAAGCCCGTATCTCTAACCATGCGTGACATGATGTAGCTGCTTTGCTATGAGGGAAGCATGCAGGTGGTTGAGGAAAAATTGTGTGAAGGTAAGGCTCCTTAAATGAATATTCTTTTGAATTTTTTTGGAATTAGAAACTATCATCCTCGAGAGATATGAAATTAGAAACTCGATCTTAAAAATGACTGAAAAATTAAGTTATACGAGAGTGATTCCAATTCTTGAGTTAATATATTAAAAAACTGACAACAAAATGGTCATCAAACGGTCTAAAAAGTAACCAAACTCAGACAAATGTGGGTGAATATTAATAGATAGACTCACATTTACCTAATCACATAACAATAATGTCATACGAATCAAACTCAAGATGTCTAATTCTTATATATAGGACTCAAACTCACCTAAACCATTGTCGAACGCCTTATAACAAAGACAACGAAATGTTATGACTTAATGTTTTTTGGTGCCTTTATTACAACAGCCTTTGAAGACACGAGCAACCCCTGTTGCAAAGTGATATCTCAAATTCAAGGTTCATTTCATTCCCTTCTTCTAGGCTTCTCTGTCGATATATATATAATCTCTGGTGCAATAACAAATTAACAAATGCAGGTGGAAATGGAGTATTTTGCGAGAGAGGTGGAGAAACATGTGAGAACAGAAACAGGACGACAATTGTTTTCTTTGATGGGTTGCATCCAACGGAAGCGTTGAAT
Source organism: Pyrus communis (assembly GCF_041283825.1). Taxonomy (NCBI): domain Eukaryota; kingdom Viridiplantae; phylum Streptophyta; class Magnoliopsida; order Rosales; family Rosaceae; genus Pyrus; species Pyrus communis. Next base: position 31,523,939 of record NC_142569.1, on the reverse strand, counting down.
GTTCAAATCGCAACCAAGGCTTATGCTTCCACTCTTGAATTTCATGTTTATCCCATCAATGTCAAACAACTTGCCCAACTTTGATTATATATCCTCATATTATATCATAAATAATTGAAATTTTACTTTGAAACTTGTCACAATTGTGTCTGTCATATTACCCATCTTAACCATATATTAGATGACAACATAAGTTTAACTTTTTTTATTACTAGTTGCCTCAATATCTAAAATTTCAAACATAGATTATTTAATATGGAAAAAAAAAAAAATTCAATGATCTGAAATTATATTAGGAGGACAATCTCCTAACAAAGAATAGGGTTAAAAATTCAAATAGGATTTCAAGGAGCTTGTTTTTTCTCATGCGATTTCTTCATTCGTTGATTCTCAGCTTGTAAAATTTTCAATTCTTCAACTTGAATATTAGAGTGTGCGACGAACAAGATTACAAAATAATAAGAATTTTATTAAACAAACAAGAATGCCGAAACGGCTACAAAACTCCAAAAGGCTACATCGTGACTTATTAATTATTCATACTCTACTAAACTATAACCTATATTTATAAATAGCAAAACCTAGAAACCCTAATTCGAATGGGCTATACCATACTAAACTAACAAGCAAACCCAAATAATCAAATAAACATAAAATACTAATATTTTCCAACATCCCCCTCATACTCATGGCGGTACACGACATGAATTTGCCAACAAGCAGATATGGATGCAAGCTCCATTATGCTAATTTCCGATGCCAATTCCAATACGAAATTTCATCGGTGCAAGTGCAAGATTCCAAATGCAAATGCCAATGTAAGATTCCAATGCCAGTGCCAGTGCAAGATTCTAATGCTAATGCTAGTGCAAGATTCCAATGCCGGTACCAATGCAAGATTTCATGTCAATGCCAATTGTGAGCTTCCAAACAACTTGAGCAAACAAGCAAAAAATCCAATTTGCCATGTTTACAACGTAACCCAAGTGGTCGTTAGTCCAACAAAACTCTTGCCTCGGCAACAAACTCACTTTTCCTATTCTTTGTCCTTTTTTTTCATTTTGATGGGATCTTCTCCACTGCAAGCAAAACTTTTCTTCTTCTTTTTTCTTCTTTTTTTTTTTTTTTTTTTCTCTTTCAATTTTCTTTTCCTTTGTTACTTTTTCCATTCTCCTCTTTAACTTGCGAAAAACAAGAGCAAGTGCTTACTGCAGAGGTGACCCCAAGTGCAATGCAGATACGGGTTCAGGTTCAAGACAGCGGGTGCAAATTCAAATCAAGGTGATGATGCAGGTTAGATCGCAAGGGACGGGAGTGATGCAGTGAGGTGGATTTGATGGGATCTTGTCTCTGGTGCAGAAGGGATTGCAGCAGATAGTTCGTGCAGATGCTAGTGCGGGTGGGTCACAGGTGGTGCGGGTTCATGGTTCAAGGAGCGGACGGGTTAGGTTGTCTGGGAAGATTGCAGTGCGGTGGTGGCGACAAGAACAGCTTCGACTACGGATGCTATGCACGAAGAACAAGCAAACACATTTTTACCACAATGAACAACGACAATTTTTAAGATGAATCTAAAACAGAAAAAAAAACAAACAGCGGAAGACGACGGACGAAACTGATACCTAGTAAACTGACAAACAAAACTGATACAAACAAATTGACACCAATCAAGAGCAGATTAAATCCTAAAGGATCAAACCTGGTCTGATACCATGTTCAATATCAGAGTGAGCGATGAATAAGATTACAAAATAATAAGAATTTTATTAAACAAACAAAAATGCCGAAATGGCTACAAAACTCCAAGAGGCTACATCGTGACTAATTATTCATATTAAACTATAAGTTATATTTATAGAAAGCAAATCTTAGAAACCCTAATTCGGATGGCCTAGGCCCTGCTAAACTAACAAGCAAACCCAAATAATCAAATAAACATAAAATACTAATATTTTCCAACACTTCTTTGTGACGGTGAAGATAGTAGTGGCTACATCATGGATGTCCATACCATTTTTAGCAACCTCCATGACTTTCTTCTTGATGTTGGAGGCTTGAGTTGTATGGTGGAGTTTGTGGTTTTGCATTGATTTGGAGGTGATGGCATGTTGGGGGTGGTGGTGACCGTTAGTTTGGGACAATGTTCTAAAAACCGCCCTAGGTGGCGCCTTGGAACCAAAGCAATTTTGTGCAAAACGGTTGGAAAAATCAAGGTGGCTCTAGGCAGCCCTAGGTGGGCTAGGCGGTGCTAGGCGGCTGGGTGGTTTTTTTTTTTTTTTTTTGTGAAATTTGTTTAAAGTCTAAGTTCTAATTATAGCTTGAAATTTTGTTAATTTTATAGAATAGGTGTGTTGTGTATCAACTTAAATTCCGGAATGCTAAAGATAAGTATCTTACATTACTAAATTTCCTTATTTTCCTCTTATTTTCCATTTATGTTGTTTTAAATTGTGAACTTGTTGTACATGTGTCATCCTACAATACTCCTCACTATGGTTAAATGGCATATATGCTTAATGTGTTTTTAAATTTTGGACTTGTTGGATACTCTTTTTGCATTTTATCATTCTTTTATTATCTTATCCAGGGATTTTATACAAGTATAATTTTTTTGTAAGTGTCAATATGCACTTATTTACAAGATATACAAGAAATTTACCTAAATCCACCTAGGCTGCCTAGGCGCTTAGGCGTTAGCCCACCGCCCGACTAGCACCTAACGTGTTTTAAAACCTTGGTTTGGGAAGGCTATACTTTCATGACTTTCTATTGATTTTGGAGACAAAGTAATCTAGTTCATTGAACAAATTTTTAACTTGGCGTAATGGATGTGACATTTTCAATAGGTTGGTACTTGTTTGGAATGTGATTTTTTATCTAGTATAGTGACATAGAAGAACAATCCATGGATGACTACCAAAGGAAAAAAAGATAAAGGGATGGAGAAGTGAGACAAAGCGGTAACAATATAGAAGGAAAGAGTAAAAGTATTAAGCGTTAATCTTAGATTACTACTTTAAAGTTTCTTGGTTTTCAATATTTCATACATCAAGTTTTTTTAGTCCCAGTCTGGTACATAAAGTTATAATTCTAGGACACTTTCATACATCCGTTAAGTTTAACGTCAGAACCTCCGTTAATTAAAGACGTGGTGCCCACGTGAACCATGATTGGACACCACGTGTCTATCTAACCCACGTAAACATTAAAAAATTAAAAAAAAAAACTAACAAGTGTTCGACCCCCTTTATGATTTCAAGTCTTCATAATGACCCCATTTGTTAGGCATTATGAAGACTTGTTATGAGACTTAAATTTAGGCATTATGAAGATTTTTTTTTATGATCTATTGATTCAAACATGAATCCTAAGCTTACTAGAGCTTACTTTGGTATTTAGTATATGCCTAATTTTCTAAAACTTATTTGTTACAGTTGATGAAGCACATGTTTACTATGGGCGATTTATGTTGTTTTTAAACTTTATGGAATTACAAAAATCATGAATGTATCGCTCTGATGAAAAAACTAGTTTTACATGCCACTAAAAACACCGGATAGTCATCATTTCCCCACCACACCAATTATTTTACCCTCTAGAATTTTGGTTCATAGGTTGTCCCCTAATCTGCACAGTTGGAGGCTTGATGTTGTTCATCAATTAGCTTACCATTAAAATGTTTTAGGACTATGCAATCATAAGGGTAGCTTGAAATCCACCCTCAACCCAGGCATTTGGGCCGGGTTACCCAGCCCATTTGACCCAAATTCGGAGCCCAAATGTCCAGAGGCCCAAACCTTGTGAAGCCCAACCCAAATCCATTTTTATTTTAAACCCCAAAACCCTTTTACAATGGGCTGGGCTTAAAGCCCAAACCTTTTGAACCTTTGGACCCAAACCCTTTAGGCCTGTGACCCAGTTTGACCCTTTGACCGACCCGGTCAACGGCCAGCGTTGACGTTGACTTTGACCGGTCAACGGTCAACGTTGACTTTTCGGGTTGCCTTTTTTGGGTTTCGTCCAGAACCCCTCCAAGGCTGATTCGACGTCCTGAATCCATTTCCGATGTCTGTGTTCCCAAATTCAATTGTCATAATAGAGTTTTATTAATTAGACTCTTTATGTGCTTAGGGGCAATTATTTGGGACATTTCCGTCTTCGCTAGTTTGCATGGCTCTTCGGCAGTAAAGTATCTGTGAAGACGCTATAAAACCCATGTTCTTATAGGGTATCTGATGGATGACGATATACTATTTAGAACATGTTTTCACACACTTCTTTATAATATAGATGATCGATGACTTTATACTATGAAGATACTTTTGAAATATATATACTTATGTTTGGAAAGTCTATATTCAAGGTTTTTGTGTTATCTAGATGTTACTATTATATTGGCTTCGTGCCGGTTGTAGGTTGGTGCCTAAGGGCGATGTTACTATTATATTGGCTTCGTGCTGGGTGTAGGTTGGTGCTTGAGAGCGATGATACTTATATATGACTTCGTGCAGGTGTAAGTTGGTGCCTGAAGGCGATGATACTTATATTGGCTTCGTGCCAGGTGTAGGTTGGTGGCTTCAGCCGTATGATACTGATATTAATATCACTAGTTAGCACACTATATACGAGATATGTTTTATGAGATGTTTTATGGCATGCTAGGGTTTTTGGAAAACCTATCACTTATTATGCCATTAGTTTTCATAAAATTTTGGGGGTTAGTATCTTGATAACTGTTTTAGTATTATATATATCAACTTGGTCCACTCATGTTTGTTTTGCGTCCCCTTAGGATTTAGAATCGAGGTGTATAATCTCGGCGTCAAGGCACTTCCACATTGGCATCTTCGAGTCCTCTCGGTGTAGGACCCATCCTCTTATTCATTCAATTTTATATTAATTTCTTATAGTGTTCTAGTTAGTTGTATGTTCTGAACACGTTCCTTAAATGCATATTCATTATATTTAAATTTTTAAGTCCTATTTATTTCTTGTTCTCAGGATTTGCATTCAATAAATGACTTTCGTCACCCTCGGGTGTCGCTCAGCACGTGCCTATCTTATTGTTTCAGGAATATCAGGATCGGGGCGTGTCAGGCAGTCTTGTCTTTCTTGGAGAATAATCCACGTGTCAGCTCCATAATTTTTGAGATTATTTTCTGCTCCACATAAGTTTCTTAATAAATTTGTAAGTTGCAAGTAAAGTAAGAAGAAGTCAAAGATGAGCATCACGTTTATTTTTTAAAAAAAAAAAAATATATATATATATATATATATATATAGAACATTAGTTAGGGAAATCTTTAAGGGAAGAGATTTCCATTTTTATATAAAAATAAGGATTAGTTGTGGGGTTCACATTACATCGAATTTTAACGATCCGCCAAATCGGAAATATTTAAGACATCTAATTGGGTTTAAAGAAATTAACGAATACTTTGTTATACAAGAAATAATGAAATTTTATCTTGATAACTAAATAGGCATATGATTTCGGATTAAATTGAATTTTTGCAAGAATGATCTATGAATCATGACTTACAAAATAGACAATTCGGATCGTTGAAGTTCAATGATTTCAGATTAAATTGAATTTTTACAAAGATAATCTATTATTTATTCAAACCCAAATGATACGCGCGGAAATTGAACAGGTTAACTTTGAAGAGGATTTGTTGGTCAACTGGACCCCAAAAAGAAAACGAAACAAGTCCGAGAAAACAGAGATCCGGCGTCTGTCAGAAGTTGGAGTCTTGTCAGGTCACGGGTTCCCCCTTGGACTTTGAAATGCCTTAACGCCGTTAACGCATATTAAACGCTGGAACTTTCTGCTCAAACAGTCAAACCCACATCTTCAATTGTTGAGAAAGTACTTTCCCTAAATAAAAAAGAATTAATGGCTGGAAAACACAGCAACCAAAAGCTGAGGAATTTAAATTATTTAATAATGATTTGGTATTTATTTTGCAAATTGTTATTACTGATTAAAGAATCTCATCAGCCACCCCTTCCCAATGTTTTATTTTTTATAAATATAAAAAGTTTAAAATGCAGAATATAAATTTTGAAGAAATGTTAATTTATCGTTAATGGTCAAAATTTAATACTCAATTTCATAAATGTCATCTTTTAATACAAATTTTCAAATACATCATAAAACTCACGTAAATAGACCTAAATACCCTCAAAATTCAAAATTCATTTGCATATAAAAGCCAAAACACTTGAATAGGTCTCTTGTACATCTTTGTTCAAAGTGTGAAGCTGCGAGGAGAGTTGGTAGTATCAAACTTGTGCAGATCAGTTTCTGATTAGTTTATCATTGAACATGGGAGGTCAATAAAATTATGGTGGGAGTTGTAGAAAGCAACTCAACCGCTCTAGCAGGGAAGAATTATTGTACAAAGTTAAATCAATAATATATATTACTAACTCCAACTATTAAAATTAAAACAAAATTCAAGTTTGTGTTGAAATTTAATTGGGTTTGTGCATTAATTAATAGCTCAAACAAATAAAATTTGATAAAATGAATTGAGGACATCCATTAATACAACATGCTTCTTTTTCCATTCATTCTTGAGGCCAGCTATACTTAATGCTTTATCTATTAAATAAAAAATAAAATTTAGACCGCTCATGGCTCAGATCGTTATCCTGGATTGCTAATAGAGGAGATGAGCTTTGCAATGTGAAGAGATTCATCCTTCTCATTGTTAATTAAGTATATAGTAGCTTATGTAGATACTTTAATTACATCTTCATGTTCAAGGTTGAACGGTTAAAGGACTCTTTTTTGTGATTAATCAGTAGTGTAAAGACACATTGTTCTGAAATTACAAAACAACGATAAAATGGAGATATTACAGCTTTTGATAATATAATTTTGCATAAGAATTTGTGTTAAGGAAGATATTAGATGCTAGTCTCAAAAGGGTATGTTCCACGACTTATAAGAACTGTTGTTATCTTTATGTTTATTTGGTTTTAATATTGAGGGTATTTAAGTCTATTTAAGTGTATTTTCTATTATTTTTGAAAGAATTTATAAAAAGTGACATTTATGAAATTTGGTGTTAAATTTTGACTATTAGTGATAAAAACTCATAATTAAAGTTGGAGTTGCGTTTAAAAAATCACAAAATAGTACTAGTGATTTCCGATATTTTTATCTTTTTTGATGTAGAAAAATTCATCAAAGAAAAAAAACCACAAATACACCTGTTTCCACTATAAGCAAGGATAAGCGCAGAAAAGTAGAGTTTGAGATACAATACTCCCAAATATGACTACTAGAAATAGTGAGACTCTAACGAGTTAACGCATCAGCCACAAAATCAGTCTAGTTAAAGATGTGATTCCACTTGATATTAATGAATTTGGAAGCAAAGTTCGGTAACCAATCATGAAGAGGCTTTAGCAACCGTTGGTTGACATAGTTGCCAATGGCAAATATCATACGTAATATGGTCGATCATTCCCATTTGTTTTACGTTAATCTTCGAGAAAAATAATGAACTTCCAATAAATAAAGAACAATACTTGACTATTAAAAAATGAGTAGAAATTCCTACTCAAAACTCTTAGTATTTTAATCATAGAGCTTTGTGCTTATGATCATAATCGGTCATACTATGAATCACACTGTAAAGATCATCTTTGCAAAAAATAAATTAAAACTAAGGTCGTTTAGTCAATCTATTGTAGCAAAATACATATATGATTCGTAATACTTTTACCAATTTCGTTCATTTGTTTTTAAACTGTTTGATGACTAAACGACCTTAGTTTTAATTGATTTTTAGCAAATGCGATCTTTATAGGGTGATTTATAATATGAACGATTCTGATTATAAACATGAAGTTTTATAAATTGATAACGAACAATTTTGAGAAATTTTGAGTAGGAATCCCTACTCATCTTTGATTAGCCAAGTATTGTTGATAAATAAATCAATGCTTTACGGATTGATGAGAGATCATATTAACAAAACTGAATCATTTTGCTCAATAAAAATATTTGAAAACCTAAATACCTAATTTGAGTTTTCCTCATATTTTTATATTAGTTTTTTAAGTACATCGATATTTACACTAAGAGGAGGAAGAGTTCGGCTAAGCCACACAATAACAGTCTAATTTGATATCAAATTCGCCATCCACAATATTCAAATATAAAACCTCTTACTTCTAAAGTAAAGAAGAACCCGACCTTATTACTTCTAAGCTCGCATGAGTCAAAACACCGTACTTCCCCCAAATTTGTTAGTCAGAGTCTTTCTTTCCATCCTCAACTCACTCCGTCTTCCCCCCGGAGGAAGGAAGGAAGACTCTGCCTAACAAATTTGAAATTCTCCCTTTCATTAATGAAGCCTCCTTTGTTCAAAAGAAACTCACTCCCTCCTCCCTCCTTCCTCCTCCTCCTCCTCCTCCTTAAAAACACCCCCAACTTTCTCCTCTGCCCACCCACCAATGAACTGTTGCCCAAAAGCCAAGACTTACCCAAAAATGGTGCTCCAAACCCACATCAGTCTTTCACATCTTCTCTTGATCGCCTCTCTCCTCTCCGCCGCCGTTTCCGCCGCCACCACAATCTCACCAGGCTCCTCTCTCTCCGCCGCCAACCTAACCACCAACTGGTCCTCCCCAAACGACACCTTCTCCCTCGGCTTCATCCCCTCCGACCCCCCCACTTCACCCCCTTCTTACATCGCCGCCATCTCCTACTCCGGCGGCGTACCCGTCTGGTCCGCCGGTGCAGGCAAAGCAGTTGACTCCGGTGGAACCCTACAGTTCCTCCCATCCGGCACCCTTCGCCTCGTCAACGGCTCCGGCGCCACTCTCTGGGACTCCAACACCACCAGCCGCGGCGTCTCTTCGGCTGAGATTGACGATTCGGGCAACTTGGTACTCCGAAATGGCACCGTTACGGTCTGGTCCAGCTTCGACAACCCCACCGATTCGATCGTCCCCGGGCAGAACTTCACTGTGAGTAAGGTTTTGCGGTCTGGGTTGTACTCGTTTAAGCTTGTAAAAAAGGGGAACCTTACACTTTTGTGGAATGATATTACTGTGTATTGGAATCAGGGATTGAATTCTTCTGTTAATACGAATTTGAGTTCGCCTACTCTAGGATTGCGGTCAATTGGTATTCTGTCAATTTCTGATCCACAATTGTCCACTGATGCTATTGTTGCTTATAGTAGTGATTATGCCGAAGCGGGTGATATTTTGCGGTTTTTGAAGTTGGGGAGTGATGGGAATCTGAGGATTTATAGCTCTACTAGAGGTAGCGGGACTGTAACAGAGAGATGGGCAGCTGTTACTGATCAGTGTGAGGTTTTCGGGTATTGTGGGGACATGGGAGTTTGTAGTTATAACGATACTGATCCGGTATGCGGATGTATGTCTCTTAATTTTGAGCTTGTTGATCCCAAGGATAGCAGGAAAGGGTGTAAGAGGAAGATGGAGATTAAGGATTGTCCTCAGAGTGTGATTATGTTGGACTTGGAACATACTCGGTTCTTGTCCTACCCTCCTGAGACAGAGTCGCCGATTTTCTTTTTCTCTGCGGGAATATTGACTTGCAGGTTGAATTGTCTTGGAAGTAGTGCTTGTGATGCTTTGACGTCTTTGTCTGATGGCACAGGGCTATGTTACACCAAGACACCAGGTTTTCTGAGTGGGTATCACAGTCCAGCTATGTCCAGTAGTTCATATATCAAGGTATGTGGACCAGTGATTCCAAATCCATCATCATCACTGGGGACTGCTGGCAACAAAAAGAATTGGAAGTTGCGTAGATGGATAGTGGTTGTTGTAGTTTTAGCCACCGTCTTTGGTTTGATGGCATTTGAAGGTGGTTTGTGGTGGTGGTTTTGCAGAAACAGTCGCAGCTTTGGTGGATTGTCTGCTCAATATGCGCTTCTTGAGTATGCTTCTGGTGCACCGGTTCAGTTCTCGTATAAGGAGCTCCAACGCTCAACGAAGGGATTCAAGGAGAAGCTTGGGGCAGGAGGATTTGGGGCTGTTTATAAAGGCATTCTTGCTAATAGAACTGTTGTTGCAGTTAAGCAACTTGAGGGGATTGAGCAAGGGGAGAAACAGTTCAGGATGGAGGTTGCAACAATTAGTAGCACACACCATTTGAATCTGGTTAGGCTGATTGGTTTTTGCTCCGAGGGGCGCCATAGGCTTCTGGTATATGAGTTCATGAAAAATGGGTCCCTTGATAGTTTTCTTTTTGCAACAGAAGAGCAATCAGGAAAGTTGTTGAATTGGGAGTCTCGGTTCCACATTGCCCTCGGCACTGCAAGGGGGATCACATACCTTCATGAGGAATGCCGAGACTGCATTGTGCATTGTGATATAAAACCAGAGAACATTCTGTTAGATGAGAATTACAATGCCAAGGTGTCAGATTTTGGCCTCGCAAAGCTCGTTAATCCAAAGGACCATAGGTATCGAACCTTGACAAGTGTTAGGGGTACTAGAGGGTATTTGGCACCAGAATGGCTAGCAAATCTTCCAATAACTTCCAAATCTGATGTTTACAGTTACGGTATGGTTTTGCTAGAGATAGTGAGTGGGAGAAGGAATTTTGAAGTTTCTGAGGCAACAAATAGGAAGAAGTTCTCCTTATGGGCTTTTGAGGAATTTGAGAAGGGTAACATCAAGGGAATTGTTGATAGAAGGCTAGTCGACCAAGATGTTGATATGGATCAAGTGAAGAGAGCAATTCAGGTAACCTTCTGGTGCATACAGGAACAACCATCTCACAGGCCGATGATGGGAAAAGTTGTGCAGATGCTGGAAGGAATTACGGATATTGAAAACCCCCCAGACCCAAGGGCTGTCATCGAAGGGTCTGCCGGGGGAACCAGCATGACTGTGAGCAGTAATGTCAACCCTTTATCTACTGCCGCAGAATCAGCCCCAGCTCCTTCCTCATTTTCATCATTCCAAAGTTCAGGTGTATCGCCTCTAACATCAGGGAGGAATACGGAGAAGGCAACTGCATCCCTTATACAGTCAGACCCAAATTGAATCTCATTTCCACACATATCTTTTCTTCTTGTATTCTAGTTCTATTTATCCAATCCAATACAGTGAAACTAGGAAGTCATAGTCTTACATTAATTAAATCAATAAAAATTGTTTATATTGATATTATATGATGCTTTTAAGTAGAGCTTGCTATTAGACTCGGGTCAATTGTTTAATATATCAAGTTCATTGAAGATTCATAGTTTAGTTGTTATATAATTGATGTACTGAAGGTTCCGGTTTGATTAGTGCATTATTTTCTTTGCTAATGTAATACGCTTACAGATTAGGTAAGCAGTTCGGTATTCTTATTTTCATAGGAGTGAGGTGTTATTTGAATTAAAATTTTCTTTTCACAAGGGTCAGTATTTCTGGATTCATCAGTCGTATTGAATTCGCATATCTCCTAGTTAACCTTTTACTTATATGAGCTCTTATTTATGATTTCTGGAGCGGAATAAACCTTTAGTTTCCTTTGTACTTGTGTTTGAATAATATGTGTATATAATTGGTTCTTCTAGGTTGTCCTTGTACCCAATCAAGCTTGGTACTTGGTGGTTATGATTTTGTTTTCATGAAGGTTCCATCATGTGCATATTTCTTCCTTTCATAGTATTTTATCCATCGATTTTGTACTTTTCAGGAGATTGATGTGAAACACTCTGTGGCTGATTACTTGGTGCTTTTCTTTTGTAAAAGAAGCCTGTATCTCTAACCGTGCGTGACATGATGTAGCTGCTTTGCTATGAGGGAAGCATGCAGGTGGATGAGGAAAAATTATGTGAAGGTAAGGCTCCTTAAATGAATCATTCTTTTGAATTTTTTTTGAAAAATAAGTGGCCTTTTGGTTTTACAAGGCGTTATATTCTGCTATGATTTCGTGCAAAACCTTATATTAGTTTGATAATTTATTTAAAGTCCACCAAAGAGGCAGTCTAAACTACATCTACTATGACATATGACGGTTTAGACCAAATTTTGTGCTCCTTTTACTTCGTACAATCTCATAAACATTTGCAAGTGGGTGTTGGTGATATAGGCTATTAACATCAGTTAAGATTGAGCATATGTTAAAGACTAATCACCAAGTTTGGTTTAAGTGATTCTGTAGCCTCAGTTCTAATTTTAGCAAGCTAAGGGCAGTTGATCTCCACTCTCCAGTTTCAGAGATAAGAGGAGAGGGGGTGGGTCTCGTTAAGGCGAACAGAATTTATTTCAAGGTTAGTAACCAGAGTTTAATTTCTCTATTTGCAGTGCTATGTAAATATTATATAGACAGTGCATCAGTCATTTCTATACTGTAATAAGCATGATCTTCGTCTCCCTCTTTGCAGCATATGAGTCATGGAGTGTAAAATAATTATTGATGTAAGAATGTTTGAGTGCCTCTTACCAAGAGTTTTGTAGGCCATAATCGAGATAGTCTCCATGCCTTAAGTGTTCACACATACATATGATTAAGTTATAGTTTTGATGTACAGAATGCCTTCCATTGATTGATTGATTATTTTCTCATACGTTAGAAAGCGAGGAAAATATTGTCTGAACTGTGCAAATACAAGCATGTTGTCGTTGTTGATAGCTACTAAGTCTTGACGGTGACTTGTTTGTGAGTACGGTATGCCTTTCTGAATGGAGAATGCTTTGTACAACATTGCTTATGTTTGTAAAAGGATTTCACTCACTCCTTGATTATTGATGGATGTCGATGTTATTAAAGTCATCATAGCATGTATATTTTGCTACTCCACTGATGTTGTTTATGCCTCTGCAGAGAATCTGATATTTCAGAAGAATGCACTGAACAGACGACATGGCATTAATGGCACTCTTTTCCGCATCAGTATTTCATTTTCTGTGCTTCAAGAGTCAAGGCTAAAGTTCGGTCTTTCAGTGACATGATCCAAATGTTGACTTTAAGCTACGGTCTCACTCTATTCTGATGCTGCAGCTCAAGTGTTACTCCGAATACAGGTGCCTTGCGTTCTGAGGCTACCACGGAGTTTTCCGCTTTTGCTGCTCCTGCAGATGCAAATGCCTGGTGAATCTTACATGTGAGATCGGAATGCATATTCTGTATGTCTAATCTATACGAAAGTCTAAAGCCTTAGAGAAAGTCTACCGTCGACTCTCAAACAGGCAGCAAGGAAAGGAGCAGTGGAGCACGAGAACTTTTGAGAGAAGGGGGAAGCTTCTCTTCTTAAAAGTCAAGTTATTTTTGTTGTTTCAAGGTCTTTGTCCGCGTCTGTGTGTTTTCCACTAGCTGATTAGTCATTTCGTTTTAAAATCTTAAGAATTAGACGAGTGAAAGTGCTCCGTTGCGACGTGTGATTCATTTCAAATGATTACGAGTATTTATTTGTGCATCCGAAAATATCAGACTCACTTTATGAACAAAAATCTGAAGCCGTCAATTGTAATTACAGTAATAAAATATTAATTAGGGACCCTATTGTTTACTACTAAAATGCAAAGCTTCCAGTACCAAACCACTAATAAACCTTGCTTAAATTTAATCTAATTGCTCCACTACAACTTTGGAATAATTTCCTTTTCAAAAGGAGATCGTACCCGCTGCACCAGTAGACCATACGTCAAAGTTCTTAAATATGAAAAAAAGAAAAAATAGTCACAACATAAAAAACACAAATAAAAGAGATGCATTATTTTGAACATAGTTATACAAGGACCAATAGAGTGAAAAACAAATATATGTACGTCTAACGAAAGCTGACTAGAGCATTATTTTTCTTCTCCCCCACTTCTTATCCCCTTATGCATGTATGTACAAAGGTTAATTTGTTGATTTGTCTTCTAAAACTGTCAAAATAAAGTCATTCATCGCCAACCATAATGGCTCTCTCTAGATGCCCTCTCATTTAACCTTTATGAGACAACAAAAGGATGGAAATGAGGCAAAATGGCTCGACTTTGGCAGTTTTAGGAGTAAAATGAGACAAATTCAATTTCAATGACAAAGTGAGACTAAAAGACAATTTCAAAGTCAAATCAACCAAAAACCAAAGTCCAAATTCTTCTCCATCTAATTTAAATTAGATTATAATATAGTTTGATTGAGAAATGGAATGAAAAAAGAAAAATATAAGTATTCTCACTTAGAATAATTTGATTTTATCTCGATAACGATGTTCTCATCTTGGTTGGATGAAAAATACTAAAAATAATTTGTGTATAACAAGATTTTGTGCTTCTTTTAAGTTGGATTTGATCTGGACAAAGGGGATAAAGGTTGTCTCTCTTGGTTCTTTTGATGCCCTACTCACTTAAACAATCTTTCTAATTTGCTTTATTAACGATGTGCGTTTGGGTTGTTTTAGTATAAGTTCCTTTCCCTACCTAACTAACTAACATTGCTCATCATCTTTTTCGCTAAACTGTCAACTCTCTCTCTCTCTCTCTCTCTCTCTCTCTCTCTCTCTCTCTCTCTCTCTCTCTCTCTCTCTCTCTCTCGTAAATGCGTATCATATTATGACGAAGAGTTATGTTAGGTAGACGAAATTTATAAATTAAAGTTGCAAAATAAATGATGTGTCACTAATAAAAAAATAAGCATGTAAATCAATATTTAAGTAACAATCTAATCGTTAACTTACATATTATTTAGTTTACAATGTTAGTCTCCCAAACATTACCTATGACCAATGCTTACAAACTTTTCAATTTTAAAATACTATTATTATTAATTATTAAATAATTACTATTATTATTTGGTCAATTTTGAAATTCCAATCGTGTACGATATTGTCATATATAATAGAAATAAACATTAGAGCGCAATAGTGGATATGTCACTTGCTGCCTTCATAAATAAAGTATCACAAAGAGTGCACGCATGCCATGCTTGTGGAGTGTACCTTTGTGTCTTTTCCTTTTGATTTTTTTTTACAATCGATCACAAATTTGAAAATTTGAAGAATGTAAACAAAAAATCTAAAATTCAACATGACATAATATCTCAAATACAATAAGTTAGTATTACAGTCTAGAAGTAAAAATTCATTTCACAAGTGAGAGGTTTATTTGATATTATGTGTATTTAGATCACCGGAAATCATGTTATCCTTAAATCTGTCCCGTGTTCCATAATGTTTAATGGTTAAGTGCAATGAGTTTGATGACGACTTTACTTTAGGTGTTGGCAATATTGTTCTAGGGGTTTGGTTGTTTTGGGGTGTAATATTTTTTTTTATACAATAGATATTAGGAGGTGAGGGAATCAAACTCAAGATGTACAGGTAAATGTTTTAAATCAATTGAGTTACAAACTCTTTACAACTTATGTTAAAAACATTTAAACTTAAAAGGCTAACTGCATTTTGCACTCTCTAGGTTTGAGTTGGTTTTCAGAAAAAGGTTTCGATTTTCTCACATTACATTATGAGATTTTGAATCTATTAATTTATACTGTTTGTCTGTTTGAAAATCTAACATCTGTTAAATTGATGATGTGTGATATGTGGAATTTGTTTATAAGATAACGTATAAGCCCATAAGGGATGAGTAGATGAAGATGGACACCGTTTGCTCGGGTGGGAGAAAAGGGGGTGAGCCCCTTTTTATTTTGTTTTAATATATTTTATATTTAAATTATTTTTTTATGTCACGTTATTAAAATGTGTGGGTAATGAACTTGCTATATCATCACTTAGCGGTTAAATTGGCGGTTTAACTAACAGATATATGAAAGTGCAACAAAATATAAGTTTGTATATGAGATGAAATGTTTTAACGATGTTGTATGAGGTTGCAATTTCACTTAAACCTGAGGAGGTAGAATATAATTTACCCTAAATTTAATGAACGATCAAATAGTCAATCTATTGAAAATTTAATTTGACACAATTTCAAAACCTTATGGTGCAATATTAGAAAATTGATACTTTGTGATCTAGCTTGAAATTCAATAAAAACTTTAAAATGTGCGAAATGTTATTAGCTTTTTTTACATAAGCGATAAAGTGTTTCATTACCAAGAAAACCTAATTACAAGATGCACCATATGGGTATGTTTTCTCCGGTGACCAATTCCTTAGTCTGTAGATAATTATCACATAACAAAAATGATCTTAAACCTCTATGCAACCACCACACGAGACCATTGGGACCAAGAGTCACAAAGATGAACATGCCTAGCACCAAAATCCTCACATAACCATTAAAAATAGCTCGGCCACACAAATCATTGAAGCGACACAAACAAAATTTACTACCTAACCCATTCTAGGCAGTATAAACAAAGCATAAAATGTAAACTGAAAAACAAAAATTAGAGCCGACGATGTGTCCACAGAGGAGACCCGTGTACAAATTTCGCAGGAGGCACGGGTAGCAAAGGCATGGGATCCCTAGCCTGAGACCTGCATAAGATTTGATAGCACCAGTGATGCAAAAAAATTTCGCCAGTTGGTGTGACTTATAGCTTTAGCAAGGACAATGGCAACAATATGTGTGGCAAATGTTACCAAGACAAAACCAACAACACACTACATTATCGTAACTCGCCAAAGAAAGTTATCGCTTCATATATGCACACCAAACCATTGTCAGGAACAACCAATAATCACCCCCATGCATTTACGTTTAAGAGCAACAAAATTGGTACATTCTCGTTAAGAATACTAATGACCAAATTCAACCACACTACATAGGATTGTTGGAGATTTCGTAGAAAAAGAATGAGATGGGAGGGAAGACGAGGCGTGGAAGGTTAGGGGCGGGAAGGGAGTGAAGAAACATAAGGGATGTGGAAGTTGAAGGAGGACAAAGGGACTGAGGGAGAAAGGAAAAGTTGACAGATAAGTCACTCTTACTGCCACTCTATAAAACTATACATAAGATTCAATTCTTTTATTTTGATAATATATGCGATTACATGCTAGGGGAACGCCAGAAGGGGGACATGTCCTATGTCCACTAACTCTGCTCTTAATATAGTATAGGAAGTCCTTGTTTCAGAACTTACCATCCTTAGCATTTCACACTAAGCAAGTAAACAAGTTAGGATGGAGGCATGAAGGGATGTCACTGACCCCAAGTCGGAGAAAGGGGCCTGCGATTGTGGACTTCCTAGATCTATGATGTTGGTACTAAATTCGCGCACCATTGTATGTGAAGAAGATGCACAAACTCGATTACATGTAAAAGAGCAAACAATCGTAAGATAACCTTGGCCCCGGTGAGGTACCATCCAAAAGCTTTTTGACGGTCAAGTTAGCAAGCAATTTATGTGACTCAAGCAGTAGGAAAGAGAATAGAGTATGTGATAATTGTGTTACCAGAGATTGACGCTAGAAGAGTATATTTATACTAGTCGAGAGAGAATTATTTTAGGATACATAATCCGTATGAAACCAGGAGAATCCAAAAGGATATTAGGAGTAGGTATTGCATCATTTTATGAGTGTGATTACTTGCAGTCCACGCCAATCCTTAGATTGTAGGAATCTCCAAGAATATAAGAAACTTATCTATCTCCAATCGGATCAGGTTTCCATATCTTGCGGAATAAGAATGGTCAATCTCAGTGAAGTTGGTTAACTTTGCGTATCATTTGAGAACACAAGATAATGGTGGCATCACTAGTCCGCTTATGCAGCTCAATTGATAAGAGATGTTGAGCTCATGACCAGATCTTTGAGGTATTTGTATTCCGATTCGTGTAACTCTAGCCCTAAAAAAATCATGGTCCCACATCGCGTTTTTTTTTTACAAAGGGGGTAGAAAGCTTCGAGTGGGTCTTTTATAATAATTTGGTATCGAACTTGCCATTTAGATTGAGAAGAATATTACTAAACCGTAATAGTAAATAATGTAAAAAGCCAAACTTTAAACCATAAAAAATAAAGGAGTAAATAAGACCAAAAAAGGAAAATTACACAATGGTTGAGCCAAAACCAACATGGTCGTTCCAAATGTTTCCCCTCCCTCGCGCCTCTCTTTCATCTTCAATTTTGGAGATTGTTGTATTTTCCTTGTACTAAAAGTCTTTTTTTTTTTGTTGCAACAATAATTATAACGAAAAGCTTAAAAATTCCTTCTCTCTTTGCCTTCACCCCCACACTTAACTCCCTCAAAAGAAAAAGAAAAAAAGTTCCTTTCCTTGTGGTAACACAAATATACATTCCTTGGTGAAGGGTGATCCACTATATATATACACACACAATGTACACATACTACAATGGACGCGGCTTGTTTATGGGTGAACCACTATATATGTTTGTGTTACATGCACCAAAAGGTCTACCATTTAAGGGTGATGAAGCGTGGGTCAAAGAGTCTTCCGTCCAATGGTGATCTAGTTCCCCTTCAAAGAGTCTTCCCTAAAAATGATGACATGGCAAGAATGAGGCCGGGTCAAACAAATATCCATGTTAACACCTTGTCTTTCTTTCTCTTCTGCTCATCTACCTTGAAATTAAAATACCACTCACACCCACACGGGCTACACCCAGGCAGTCCATATATATACTCTATAGCCGCCAATAGCCTTGCTTCTACTGCTTTCTGAAATTTAATACAACAAAAAAATGTGACAGTTGATGAGTACAAGAGAAAGCTTATAAATACATCTATTTGAATTATATGAATACAAAAGAAAACTGGGGTAGAAAGAAACTGATTGTTGGTGATGTCTTTTCATATATGGATTAAGTGAATACTTAGTGTGAAAGATCATTTTCATCACTTGATGTGGTTACTATATTTGTTTTATCACTTGATGTAATTATTTAATATGAGCTTTCTTAGCGGCCTTATTAGCAAGATATATCTATGCACCAACCAACTTGAAGACATTTGAACGGTATTATGTATGCATTATGTTATTTTCATGAAACAATTTACACGAGCTAATTTTATTCAAAAGAATCAAAATTTTCAAATTATTGGCTATGATGCTGGTAATCTTTCAGATCGACGTAATCTAGATGCCACACTTAATATGTACTAGCATATGGGCATACACAAAGTGTATGAGAACATTTTTTATTTTTGTTTTTGAAATAGAAAGAGAGAGGAAAAGAGTGATGGAGAATGTGGGAGTGGGAAATTTTTTTTTTTTTTTAATTAGAGATATGTTAGGATTACATGTAGGTGAAGCTTAGAAAAAAAAAAGGAAAAATTTGGTTGTGTGAAATTGCATTTTTGCCCCATATTTCTTATTCATATTCTGTTTTAATTAGAGGGTTAAACTGATAATTTCATAAAATTTTGATTGACAATGAATGTTTTATTAATTTGTAGAGATATAATTAACACACATGAGCTTCACTAAAACACTTCCAACGCAACTACCACATTCAGGAATTTTTTATTGTGACCGGAACATGAGTGGTACACCGTGTGTTTTTATATAAGTGGTGAGAAATTTTATTTTTTAAGTTATTAATTTTGTAACACACACATCCCACCATTTGTACAATGACACGTGATGTATCACCCCGTGTTCCGGTTACATTGAAGAATCTCTCCAGGAAGATGGTTTATAACATTGAAATGTGTCAACCTAGCATTAGAGGGAGCATTAGCAATCATGCAACAATATGCCAACCTCGTATCAGAGGTAGCACATCGTTAGTAATATCTTCACATTGTACTCTTTTATCTTTCATCTAAATTTTTATCTCACTAGATTTTTTGGTCAAAATTTTAACGAGGCACTGACGCATGATTTCCTTGTTTTATGTTTCACATAGATGATAGATGTCTACTCTGTTAATGCTCAGAATTTGCAAGTTAACAAAATAAATACCAAACTCTTGGTGGGGTTGGGATATGGACTGAAATGAAATGGACTCAAAGGTTTAAGTGGTCCACCCTTCAAAATTGAGTTACATTCACTATGTTACTCGGATTATATTGATTTCAAGACTAAAAATAGTGCTCGGCTATTATATGAACTCTCTCTCTCTTTTTAGATGTCTGACCTTAATACAGGAGGTTCCCAACCCTTTATATAGGCCCTCAATGAACCCACCAGCCTTGGGGGTTCCCAACTTGGCATTTAATGCGCAACCTATGTAGACTATCATTTTGACACATTTCCACCTATCAACCAAACATTCGACGGTGAGGCGATATGTATTCAATCAAAATGGCACGTTCTGTTAGAGTAAAGTGGGCCGAGTGTCCCACTTAGTCTTGGTTATCCAACGTTGCGTCTCCGAGTGCCACTCCGACCATTTTTAGGTCTTATACTGGGTCTTTGCCCTTGAGTGGGGGCTACCATATGGCCTAATTTAACATCTGGGTAGACATATTCCCAGAGACTTGTGCCATAAATTTGTTAGCCATCTCATATGCTCCTAACAGTCGAAAAGCTTTTTCATATAATAGTCGGGCTCAGCTTGTAGGCGATTGGCTAAATAGCACAATGAGCATTCTTTTCTAAAGCCCTTGGACCTTGAGCTTCTTGAACTTCTTGACGCTTTTCATGGCTTCTTTCCCGGTCCGTACCACTATATGGGCTTAAAACTGCCCTGCATTAACAAGTACCCCTAACTCATTGGCCAAGGGTTTCTTCTTGGGCATGGAGTTGCAATGGTCGGTCAGCACTCTAAGTGGTGCTCAGCCAGAGTAAGCGTCTCGAGCGTTCCTGGCTCATCATTGTTAGTTGCTCGGCCTTGTCTTATCAGTCCCCTTTCTAAACAATGGCCATGAGACAATTGGGTGCCCGAGGCCAATGTTAGTGGCAGACTGGCAGAGTGATTGATGAGCCTCCATATTAAATGCATTATAGGCAAGCATGGCCTCGCACACAACAATGGTTTTTCACGTCTCTTCTATTTCGAAAACTAAATCGACCAAGATGCCACATGTCACAATCTTGTTATTTTGGTGCCTCTTTTCCAATGGCTATGATCCGTTGCTCGAGGCTGTCTCTTTTTTTTTTTTTTTTTTAAAGTGAAGATCTGCCAAATTCTTTCTACCTTCTTCTTCATAACCAAGAACATACAAAAGATCTCTAGGATTCTCCATTGGCTTCTCTTAAGTTTGTCATACACATACACTTTTCTTGGTCATGATAGAGTGCAACTTAATCACTATTTTAAAACTTTTTCTCTTAATCTTTAGTTGCTACCGTCACCAACGTGGACTGATGCTAGCGAGGATCACAATTGTTGAGTTCTTTAATAATCGAATCAAGACAGACTGCCCCTCTAGACCGACTAGGTTCACGACATACCCGAGTGTGCACTTCCTAGCACTAACATTTAGGACTTTGCAATTTTGAATAGATTGCCTTCATGTTTCTCCTTTTTCTAAAATTAAAATTGTTTGTATATATCGAGCACACAAAATGTCAACCACTTCAGATTCTGCGAACGATGGCCAAAAAGCCCAAGATTATGAATACTTGGTCGGTGAGGTGACATGTGTTTAATCGAAAATTACGCTTTCTATAAGAATGATGCGGACCGAGTGTCCAATTCGACCTTGGTTATCTAACCCTGCTTCTCTGAGCATTGCTCCGACCACATTTACGTCCAATCCTAGGTCTTTTCCATGTGGCCTAATTAACATTTGAGTAGATCTGTTCCTGAAGACTTGTGCCATAAAACTGTCAGCAGACCACGTGTGCCTTGCGGTCGGAAAGCTCTTTCAATATCCTAGTTGGGCTTAGCTTGTAGGCAGTCGGCTATAGCGTTTGGGAGCATTCTTTTCTAAGCTCCTTGGACATTGTGTGTTTTGAACTTCTTTAGGCTTTTCATGGCTTCTTTCACGACCTGCACCAGGCCTAAAAGTACTTTGCATTAACATATTCTTTTTCCTTTGTTCCACTGAATTTATTGACATAATGTGACATTCAAGCTGAAATATTGTAAATTCATAAGTTAATACCATAAATTTGTTTTATAACGTATATTTATTTAAGGTAATGAATATAAATGAGTGCTAAATACTCATGGTTTGTAAGTCTATAAATAACACCCTCCAAATTCGAATGATGAACAATTCATAATTCTTCTGCATGTCCATCTTTTTTATACCAACAGGATCTTCTCCTGACCTTTTGGTGAAGATCTTAAAAATTCGTGTATTGTGTCTGTTTATCATAAATCATGTGCTCAATTTTTATCAAGTATTATTTATATTTAAGTTTAAATAAACATATTTAAAATAATCTCTCCATCCGCCTCCGTCTCTCCCACTCACTCCCTCTAAACAAAAGAAAAACGATACTTTATACGGTCTCTCTCCTCCCTTGTACGCCTTTAAATTAAAACCCCCACCCACGCCCTGACAGTCTACTCTCACTCTATAGCCCCCAATAGCCCTGTGTCTTCTTCTGCCTCCTCAACTTTCATATCAACCCAAAAAAGCAAGCCCCGTTCCCAACTCTCTCTCTCCCTCTCTCTCTGCATTTTAAGCATTCACCTTTTCTCCTCCATCACTCCTGACATCCTTTTTCTGCCCTCTGCAATCACTGGTTATAAAAGCTAACAAAAAAGTGAGTTTTTCCCTTGATTTCTCTTCAATCTTTGGCTTTCTTTTCTGTTTATTTCTCCAATTGATCCGCCTAGTAAGGGGTACAACTCCAAATCTCTATTGGGTTCCACTTGGTTTAAGTTTAACAACTGTTTGATTAAACGCTTCTTTCCGAAAGAATAAAAACACCATTTTCTTGCGCAGTAAACACAAATGGCAGAAAAGGACCCGGATATTTGCTCCCACAAGTTCCCTTCTGCTTCTCAGGTACTAATTTAACCAACCCATATCGTCAAATTTCCATTACTTGTCTCTCTGTCTTCAAACATGTATTTTTGTTTATTTTTTACAGGTGTGGGAAGAGCTGAGAGAGCTATGGGGGATGGCGTTTCCCATAACGGCCATGAACTGTTTGGTGTTTGTCCGAGCCGCCGTTTCAGTTCTATTCCTGGGCAGGCTTGGAAGCCTAGAGCTAGCCGGTGGTGCACTGTCCATCGGCTTCACCAACATCACCGGATACTCTGTCCTGATGGGACTAGCATCCGGCCTCGAACCTGTTTGCAGCCAAGCATTCGGCAACAAGAACTATGACCTTCTCTCCCTCTCCCTCCAGCGCATGGTTTTAATCCTACTCCTGGCCGTAATCCCCATCAGCCTCCTCTGGATTAATCTCCAGTCCATCATGGTTTTCATGGGACAGGACAAGGCCATCACTGCAATGGCCGCCACCTACTGTTTGTATTCTCTCCCGGACTTGTTGACAAACACGGTCTTGCAGCCTTTGAGGGTTTTTCTGAGGTCTCAGAAAGTGACCAAGCCCATGATGTATTGCTCTCTGATAGCCGTGGCGTTTCACGTGCCGTTGAACGTGGTTTTGGTGGTGGTGATGGGGCTGGGAGTGCCGGGGGTGGCCGTGGCATCTGTGCTGACGAACCTGAACATGGCGGTGCTGATGGCGGGGTACGTGTGGTGGGGTTGGAAGAAGGGGGAGATGAGATGGACGTTTGGGATTGGGGATTTGTGCAGTGGTATTGGGCCGCTTTTGAAGCTGGCGGTGCCGAGCTGCTTGGCGATATGTTTGGAGTGGTGGTGGTATGAGATTGTGACTGTCATGGCTGGTTATCTGCCGAATCCTACGCTGGCGGTGGCCGCCACCGGGATTCTTATTCAGACCACTAGCATGATGTACACAGTCCCTTTGGCCCTTTGTGGTTGTGTTTCTGCCAGGGTAAGTTCCCAACTTCCTTTTTATTCCCTTTATCAATTTATGTCTCTTTACTTTGGACGTAGCGATATTTTAAACTGCCCTAGTTTAGGGGGGGGGGGGGGGGGGGCGTTTACGGACGGAAAATTAAACTCCAATGCAATGTGGTGGGCACTAGGTAATCAATTGATTGGTCTAACTCACATATACGCTCGAGAGTTTATTGTTTTTCTTGCAGGTTAGTTTGTTTACCATTTCAGTTGCACACGTGTCTATACTGTTCTTTCCTTGCTTTTTAGGCAACTTGGTACGAGAAGGAACAAAAGGGACAAAATTCATCATAGATCGAAGTAAACTAAGTGAGTTGTTATTGGCATTCTCGAAAAGTCTACAGGCATGATGTTTTTTAGGATTGGCACTCCCGATAACAACTTTAGCATTAGAGTGTTCAATCCAATCAAATTTCTCTACTCATCGAACGAGCTAGCTTTAAATCCAACGAAATTACCCTCCCCAACGTCGAAATATGTCCAAAAACCTCCATTTCTATCGACAAACACAAGTTCGAATCTCCTTCCCTTCCTTTACATAAAAATATAAGACAACAAGTATTCTAGTTTATACATGAAATTAGTTATGGTCTCTACAGTTGGTTGAAATTTATATGCGATGAAGATTTGTGTGAACGTGTATATCTAGTACCTTCTTGTAGTCTTTTTTTTTTTTTAAGGGTCAACAGGGTCACTGGTCCCCCTTAAAGCACCATCCAATTCAATGCTTTTATTATAATATTTGCAACATTGCCAAATGCTAAGACAAGTAGAATCCTCTGTTTGCAGAATAAGTTCTTTCGCGCTGTCGGTGCTTCTGAATATTATATATTTTAAAATTTTAGTTGTTCGACTCTTAGTCAAAGATACAATGATCAAAATTTACTCCTTTTAAGAGTTTTAGAGTATAAGATATTTCCTAACAGTCGAGTAGAGATATTCCAACTATTTGAAGTGGAAATTATTTATGGAAAGATGTGCTTTCATTATCTGTGAGGGGGATTGCATCACTTAAATGGAACCAGATAGGTCACACATGCAAGGTGATAGGACAAAATTTGTACAAGATGCGCAAGTACTTGTGTTCTACTGCCCAATTCGATTGCCTTACTTTTGTTAAAGATTCCCTCCACTTTCTGTGACGATTCCATTCGACCAACAAAAGAAAGTGAAACCAGCCATCGCCACCAGCAACCCCATTTATCCCTTTAGATGTATACTCTTCACACTATCCCATTACAATATCTGAGTTCCTGGGTCCCATCAAATATCTGTAAAATGTAGATTTTATTAGTGGTATAGTAGTCACCACAATCTTATATTCACAATGACATCCATATACGAGCCTTTGTAATTTCGTTAATAGTTGAACAATCGCTTATGTGCGCATGGACGACTGTCAGTAGTGTTTTCGCTTCTTATTTTATACGTGTTTGAATGTGATGTGCATGTATGTTTTGCACGTTGGGAATGAGCTTGGGTATGGCAAGCCACAGTAGTTATATTCACAATGAGATTCTTATATGAGCCGTGCTAGGGCATGGGCGAGTCGGTGACTGTCATCCGTTGATAAACGGGTTCTACTTCTGTCAACGGTTGACAGTCACTTATATGTGAGCGTTTCGCTACTTGTATGGATGTTTGAGATGTGTACATGTATCTTTTTTGCAGGTTGGGAATGAGCTTGGGTGTGGGAAGCCATACAAAGCGAAGCTAGCAGCGATGGTGGCATTGGGATGTGCATTTGTGATCGGCATCATCAACGTGACGTGGACGGTGATTCTGAGAGAGAGGTGGGCAGGCGTCTTCACCAAGGACGAGCTCGTCAAAGCCTTGGTTGCATCAGTCATGCCAATCATGGGAATTTGCGAGTTAGGCAACTGCCCCCAAACTACTGGCTGTGGCATCCTACGCGGCACGGCACGCCCGGCCGTGGGTGCCCGCATCAATTTAGGGTCGTTCTACTTTGTGGGCACCCCTGTGGCGGTCGGGCTTGCCTTCTGGCTCAAGGTAGGGTTTCCAGGGCTTTGGTTCGGGCTCTTATCTGCTCAGGTGGCATGCGCTGTGTCCATTCTGTATGTTGTGGTGGCGAGGACGGATTGGGAGGCTGAGTCTTTGAACGCCAGGATGCTGACGGGGTTAGAAATGGGTGAGTGCAGAGATAAAAGGCAAGGGCATGAGAAAGATGAAGAAGAAAGCAAAGGGTTGTTGATCAACGGTGGAGATGGTAACAGTAATAGTATAGATGAATTTATTTGACTTTTTATGTGGGATTTGTGTTGACTTTTTTAGTTTTCGTTTGGACAAGTTGGTTTGGTGGGTTGTATAGTTTTGAGGGGCGTGCTTTTGTCCCGATAGGAAAGGGACAGGATCGCTGGCCAGGGTCCAGCCAAGTGTGCTGCATTAGATTGTCAAGAGGAATATTCAGTATGCCCTGCATTTTCGTCCCACTTTAAGAAGGCGTATTTTTGGTTTTGACAATCTAATGCCGCACAATAAAGACTCTAGTTTTAAACATATTTTTTGTGTTATGCTTATTTGGAAGAGGAGAAATTCTTAAGTCCGGCGGTTAAAACAAGATCTCACATACGATTATAGACACGAAAACAGGGCTTCTTATTTTTTCTTTCTTTCCCAACCGATTCCACACCAATCCTACTTAGTTGTGCGTTATTGCATACAATGGGCGGATTTTGAAAAGCCCTAGCCAAAAATAAAGACATTGCCACTGGACCGTAGTACTAGAGAGTTTAATTAATATATGAATTTATAAGTAGATGAGGTGTGCAAAGGACTTCTCGCCCAGATGGTCAAGAAATAATAGCATTAACATTTTATGTTACGTAAAATAATTAAGAGCATTTACTCTTGCATCCGTGATTCTAAGTTCTAAGTTCGGTTCCTTCTACCTCCAGTAGACGAGCCGTATTTTCTTCTCTTTTTTCGGTAACAGTAGATGAGTCGCATTTTCATAACGAAATGATTTTTTTGCCCCCAAGTCATCGGCTTCTTAAATGGCCTTGAAGCATGGAAACAACAGCAGAGGATTTATGAAGGGAAGGAGAATTTGAGACCTGTAAAAAACAACCCGCAAAGTCCTTATAGCTTGCTGTACTTCGCACGCTGGAAGAGTGATCGGTAAACGCACCTGAAAACACGTTGACATGCGGGAACTCCGGTTTTATTCCGAAATACAATTTCGTTATTCAGTGGACCAACTAAGAAGAAAAGAAAGAGCAAATCAAATACTGTTTATTAACTGCATTTCACTTCAATGAAAAATACTATTGACAACAAGCACTTGGGTAACATTGACTACAAATCAGGAAAGTTCCGCTGTCTCTCAAAAATTAGGTCCGACTATTGTGCATTTTTTGGGGTTACAAACTCCGAGTTATCCAGTGCACCAAAAGACTTGTTGCTTCTCGGAAGAAAGGGACACACGATAAGCTGTGAAGCTGGAGTTTGCCCAACTCAGTTGGACTTGTCTAACAGGCCTCAACCACAACTTAAGGCGGTGACGAGAAACAATCTGCATTTTCGACCCCTACCATGACATATATACTGAGCTAGAATTCATACCTCAAGTACCTTGGACTTCCAAATCAAAGACACGGTTGGAAAGTGGAAAGAGAACTGTCACATGTCTCTAAAATATGATTTGCACAGAAAGAAAAAAAAAAACCGCAGAAGATTCGAACTGTCGTCTTCTGCTATCTGGTCCTGAAGAAAATATTCAGACATTCTCCAACAAAGACAGCAGAGAAGTGAGTTTCCGGATTGCTGATTCATTCAAGTTTCTTTGAAAACAAAATCCAGCTCAAAGAAGAAACTAGTTGATTGACAATAGAGCAAATTGTGTTCTTTCCTTCACCAAATTGTGTTCTCTTCCAAATTTGGTACTAAGCTACAATAATTTAAGTTACTAATCTTATTCGCGATTACTTTTCGCCAATTTGTTCTACTAAACCATCACACAGTAAAACATTCCAAATGGCCTTTCTACTTATATTGTTTGGCATCAACACGCTTTCGTAGGCTCGCAGCTGTGCTCGTACCTCTCTTTATCCCCCTAAGAATGCTCGCCTGATGGCTTTCTTTTATAAACACGTATTCATGTAGACATCCAAGTGCGAAGTTATACTCAATCACAAAATCATTAAGCAGGTAAGGGTAATTATAAATTTCCAACTCATAACAAGGGATGATCTAGAACTTGAGACAAACCTATCAAAATGTCGTTGCAGAATAATTAGCTGAATCTTCTCTAAGCTCTAGTCCTCTTTTCTGGTAATGACCTCCCCTTGCTTTGAGAGAAATTCGATCTTGCTCTTGAAATCTGATGGATATTATGTCTCAAATGAGTTTGTCTTCCTCTAGCAGTTTCCAAAGTTACAGCATCCCCGCTCTTACCAGAGTGTTGTCGACCAGTCCTGCCTCTTTCAGAGTTTCTTGAAGGTTCTTTCACATCAAATCAGATTTCCTAGCTCTTCTTCTGTCCGACCTTCCTCTTTCAGCATTTCTGGAAGGTGCTGTCACAT
Source organism: Pyrus communis (assembly GCF_041283825.1). Lineage (NCBI taxonomy): Eukaryota > Viridiplantae > Streptophyta > Magnoliopsida > Rosales > Rosaceae > Pyrus > Pyrus communis. The sequence continues at coordinate 31,495,650 of NC_142569.1, read as the reverse complement.
TAAAAGCAGGGTTCCTAGCTCTTCTTCCATCCCACCTTCCTTCCTCTTTCAGCATTTCTGAAAGGTGCTTTCCCATCGCAATTAGATTTCCTAGCTCTTTGTCCTCTATTATTGATAGCATTTTGTTCAACGCTTGTCTCACTCTGATCTTCATCTTCTTCATCACTATCATTGTCGACATCATCATACTCAACTTCATCATCAGATGAATCACACAACTCCCCTTCCTGCTGGTCCCCAGTTTCATCATCCTCTTCTTCTTCGTCGTCTCGCTTAACATGAATTACCTTCTTGTTTTTTTGAGTACTTTTACCTGGCATGCTGATCGTTTTACTATCTTCCTTCAACGTGTTCATAAGGTGAATATACTGGCTTCTCATATTCGTTACTGGATGATCTTATGTGATACAATTTTACGTATTTTGTAATATTGAAGGTGTGAAATTACCAAATTGTCCTTGTGGCATGAACGTTGACCTTTGTTGACCATCTCGTCATGATGCGTATTACTAATTTTATTAATTTAGTCTTATTATACTCATCGCCACGAACGTGTGAGCTCGAACAGATTCGAATTGAATTTGAAGCTATAACGAATATTTTATGTTACGAAACGTCGAACGTTTTTCGGATATTTCACGTTTTATCTTTTGTGACCTTGTTTTGTGAGCTACTAGGGCCCACATGTTCCCTTGTTCCCAGACCCATCCTCGTGACCCTTTTTCCCCTCTTCGCTCTATTATTTTTTGAAAAATATCTCTCTCTAACTCTCACATCTCTCTACACTCTCTCCCTCTCTACCTCTCGGTCTCTCTCAAACCAGCCCTCCCTGAGGGCACCACAAGCACACAACAACAAACAACAACAACCATGACTACACCACTATCTTCCCTTGTAGTTCCTACGAGTTCTTGAACCAGAAAAGAAGAGAAAAATCATTTGAAAACCCCCATCCTCGAGCTGCACTGTACTGGGAACTTCTTCAGCGAATTCTCGCCATTCTTGGTGAAAGTAAGCCTCGAAATTGGTCCATATCATTGTAGATTGTGTCTAGGTTCACGATTAGTAAGTTTTTGGGTGGTTTTGGTGGTGTAGAAATGCGGAAAAACTAAAAGAAAGTCACTGTGCAAATCTGGAATTTTCCAAACCGTGGTAATATGGCCATTTTCTAGCCATTTTTCTGGCCACCACTCGGTCCCAATTTGGTATAAATCTCTTCTCCACATTCCTAACTACATTTTGGCTTTTGAATCACTCTATTTGGACATGTATCGAGCTCGGAATGGGCTCTTGAAGTTGGAGGAAAATCTGGGAAATTTCCAGAAATTCAAATGAGGTGAGTAGCCTCTACTCGCGGGCACGTGGGGCTATGTGTGGTGTAGCAATGGTCGGCATGTGGAGCACATGCGCCTCCCCGAAGGTACTGTACTCCGCCGTCATCCCCCCATAGGTTTTTTGACATATTGAATCCGATAACGATATCCATTTTTTCAAATTCAATCGTTTTAGTAAAGTTTTATTAATTAGTCCCTTTATGTGCTTAGGTGCACTTGTTAGTGGCGTTTCCCTCCTCCCTAGTTTGAACGGCTCTTTGGCGACAAAGTATCTGTGAGTGGACTCCTTCCAAAATGAATGATTTAATTACTAGAAAGGCATACATAGAAAGCATGATTTTATGACTACGTTTTATGAAACGTTTAATGAGTTATTGGATTTACACGTTACGAAATATCATACTTTATCGAATTTACGTTACTGAGATATTTATGAATATGATTTATGATATGATGTTTAAGCTATCAGCTCCTATGAGATAAATTTTGGAAAGATTATGTTTATGATTTTCTGTGCTTATTTAGTCGATATTCATTTATATATGCCTTTGGACGGGCGATGTAGGGCCTTTGGGTGTAAGATTTATATATGCCTTTGGACGGACAACATAGGGCCTTCGGGTAGAAGATTTGTATATGCCTTCAGACGGGCGATGTAGGGCCTTCGGGTGGAAGATTTATATATGCCTTCAGGCGGGCGATGTAGGACCTTCGGGCGATTGTGATACCACTACTAAGCACACTATAAATAAACTTGGTCCACTCATGGTTTGATTTGCGCCCCCTCAGGACCTAGGAATGAGGCATACGACCCGAGCTACGAGGCATTCCCATATCAGTGAATTTGTGTCCTCCTCTCTGCGTAGGACATCTCTTATAATCACACTTTCTAATATTCCTTCCGCTTGTATTTAGAATTAATAGTATGCTCAGAACATGTCATGCATTATCACTTTTAAATTGTTGGCAATTGAATATTATATTTTATTAAGGTTTGTATTTGAATACTATATTGCGTTGTTACGCGCGAAAATTATATGCATGTTTTACATGTTCTCGGCATATGCATTCATCAAATCACATGCATCACCCTCGGGTGTCGACTAGCACGTGGCCATCCCGTTGTCCTTCGAACACCAAGATCGGGGGCGTGTCAGATTTGTATTAGAGCATACTCAGGATTTCATTCTTTCCACTTGGTAGTCATAATCCTTCATGCAACCACAATCTTTTGTCTTTCTAAGTCTTGTCTGCCTCTTATCAGAATCATGGATACTCGTGGTAGGAATGTGCCTCGTACTGGTTTGATGGGTGGAATTCAGCAATTGACCTTCGATCTGTGATATGTTTTTCGTAGGAATAGCAGGCAAAGTCGTACTTACATGGAGATTGCTCATAGCCAGTGTTACTGAGAGGAATGTAGTTGGTGCTTGTGAGGAGACCGATGATTGGCTTGAGAAGATGAAGAACACTCTGGAGGGTATGTTTTGCCCAGTGGTTGAGTGGGGGAAGATCGCATGCTACTTTCTTCAGGGTAATGCGAGATTTTGGTGGAAATCAATAAAGGACTCTCGGCCACTTAACTCGATGATGACTTGGGCTACTTTTAGGAGACTCTTTAGTAAACACTTTTTGAGCCTCGAATACCAGTTGAGAAAGAGACAGGAATTCTTGAGTTTTCGCCACGGCAACTTCTCGATTACGCAGCTGGATAATACTTTTCAACGATTGCGAGACACCACCTCCTGGTCTGTGGAAACCCATGGTAGACGATGGTATAACTTGAAATTGCTCTGGATAATGACATATGTGAACTCTTGGCACCATAAACTTATGCATTATATGATGAGATGATTCAGGCAGCTTTAAGGATTAACCAGTCGCGTTGGAACTAAGTTACCCAGAATCAACCTCGAAATCAGAATCAGCGAGGTCGAGGTTTTAGATCTTAGAGCACGAGGGAACCTTCCACTTATTCTTCTTCTTCTTTCGACCCCAGACACTCATTTTCATTTAAACGCCGTGGTCAGGGTTCAGGATCTCATAGTGAAGGATCTGGCAATGAGATGGCGAAACAATCTTTCAATCACTTTAATCTAACTGTCACGGTTTATGCGTGTTGTGGTAGGCATCATCGGGAAGAATGTATTGCAAATGCAGGCTTGTGTTTCAGGTGTGGTGGCATTAGACACTATGCCCATAATTGCGCTACTGCACGCCCACCAGAGGATCTTACTTTTGGTTCAGGTTATGGTGGAAGTAGTAGTTCGGGTACTTAAAATCCTGTTCAGAAATAACCGTAGTATTCTGGTGTAACTTCTGGTAGTCGTGCTCAGGGTAACCGAGCATGCCGCAATAATCAGGGTGCTAGAACTCGTGGAGGTCGTAGAGGTGGTACAGGAAGATAGGCCCATTGACATATCCATGCCATGACTCAGTAGGAGGCATAACAGGTTCCTAGAGTTATCACGGGTACGTTACTTGTTTTTAGTCATTGGGCTTGTCTTCTGATTGATCCTGGTGCTAAATATTCATGCATATCTCCACAATGTGCACGAGTTGTGAACCAGCAATATCGCTTGGGTTTGATATGTTTATACAATTGCCCCTGGAGATCTATTTCGTGGACAATGGGAATTTAGAGATTGTCCAATTATAGTAGAATGGGAGCTTATGGAGGCCAATTTGATTCTTTTTAAACTAGTGGAGTTCGATATCATTTTGGGAATGGATTTGGTATCCAAGCACAATGCGTATGTCGGTTGTAGAGATAAATTGGTGACATTTGATCGGCCTAGGCGACCAACAATCATGTTTCAAAGTGAGCGAATGATTCTTCAAAATAGTATTATTTTCTCCATCAGGACGACGAAGTTATTACAGAAAGGTTATGAGGGATTCTTAGCCCACATGATCAAGCAGGGTGAACCTTCCCTGTGTGCTGGGGGTGTGCTAGTGGTGAATAAATTCACCGATGACTTTCCTGAAGATTTGCCAGGGTTACCACCTACAAGGGAAGTTAAATTCACCATCGACTTACTTCTTGGTACTAACCTTATTTCTTTAGCACCATATCAAATGCCACCAGCTGAATTGAGGGAGTTGAAGTTCAACTATAGGAGCTTGTGGATAAAAGTAATATCCAACCCAGCATGTCTCTCCGGGGTGCTCCTGTACTATTTGTGACATGCCCCGTTCTCGATGTTCGAAAGACAACAGGATGGCCACGTGCTAGCCAACACCTGAGGGTGGCACAAGCCATTTAATGAATGCATATGCTGAGAACATGTGAAACATGCATATAATTTTTGCGAACAACCACACAATATAATATTCAAGTACAAACCTTAAAAATATAAAATAGTATTCAATTGCCAACAATTCAAAAGTGATAATGCCTAACATGTTCAGAGCATACTACTAATTTGAAATATAAGTGAAAGGAATATTAGGAAGTGCAATTACAAAAGATGTCCTACGCAGAGAGAAAGACACAAATTCATTGATATGAGAATGCCTCGTAGCTCGGGTCGTATGTCTAGTTCCTAGGTCTTGAGGAGGCGCAAAACAAAACATGAGTGGACCAAGTTTATATATAGTAATACTAAAACAATTACTCTTCAACGTACTAACCCCCAAATTTAGAAAACTCATATGGCATAATAAGTAATAGGTTTTCCAAAATCCCTAGCATGCCATAAGAATCTTCGTAAAACATATATCGTATATAGTGTGCTTAGGTGGTATCACAATCGCTCGAAGGCCCTACATCACCAGCCTGAAGGCATATATAAATCTTCCGCCCTAGGCCCTACATCGCTCGACCGAAGGCATATATAAATATCATTTGCTCGAAGACCTTACATCGTCTGCCTAAAGGCATATATAAATATCATTAGCGCGAAGGCCCTACATAGCCCGCCCGAAGGCATATATAAATATCATTCACCTGAAGGCCCTACATCGCCCGCCCGAAGGCATATATAAGTATCATTCGCCCGTAGGCACATAATATGAATAACCACTATGTAAGTACAGAAAATCATGAACATAATCTTTCCAAATTATACCTCATAAGAGCTTAATAACTCAAACATCATATCATAAATCCATGTTCATAAATATCTCAGTAAACTTAAATTTGATAAAGCATGATATTTTATAAAGCATAAATCCAACTTACTCATAAACGTTTCATAAAACGTAGTCATAAAATCATGTTTTTCATGTATGCATTTTCAGTAATAAAATCATGCATATTGGAAGGGGTCCATGATGAGTCCATATTATATTATATATTTTACCCTAATTTTAGTATTAATTTATTGGTTATTTTGGTAGAATTTTTATACTTCGAATTATATTTTCAATGTAGGACATTCGACTTCCTCTGAAACAAAAAGTGACCAAACGGATGAATTTTGGAGTGATTCAAATTGGAGAATGTTCGTGTGCCTTTCAAGATGATTGTATCAAAATTCTAGATTTTTCTACCAAGTCATTTGACCGTGGCGATGAAATTAAGGCCCAGCGCGCAGCTTTTTCAGATTGACATTTCTGGACGTTTTGAGTATTTTGGAGGTCAAGATGGCATATTTTGAGGAAGATTCCTTCTGAGAATTTGTAGGGGACGTCTTCAGATTTAAAAAGAGACATTTTGGGACCAAATCGGAGTTGCTTTGGTTAGTCAAAAGTGTGATTTTCTGAGAACTCCGAATTCTAGTTCAAATAGGAAACCTTTTATTTTTTGTTTTTTCATTTAATTATGTTTCCTAGTTTTCTTTTAAGACCTTTTCAAGGTAAGATTTTATTTTGTAGTAGTATAAATAAGGCTTTTTAGTCATTAGGTTAAGACAGGGGGGGAGAACACAATTATGACATCTCACATCACCCGACATCCCACATCGCCCAGGGGAGTAATCCTTAAATGTATATTCTCATCCCTACCTAGCACGAGGCCTTTTGGGAGCTCATTGGCTTCGAGTTCCGTTGGAACTCCGAAGTTAAGCGAGTAGCGCCTGAGAGCATTTCCATGATGGGTGACCCATTGGAAAGTTCTCGTGTGAGTTCCCAGAAACAAAACCGTGAGGGTGTGGTCGGGGCCTAAAGCGGACAATATCGTGCTACGGTGGAGTCTGGCCCGGGAAGTGGTCTCGCCCGGGCCGGGATGTGACAATTTGGTATCAGAGCCTAACCCTGGTCGTGGTGTGCCGACGAGGACGTCGAGCCCCTAAGGGGGGTGGATTATGACATCCCACATCGCCCAGGGGAGTGATCCTTAAATGTATATTCTCATCCCTACCTAGCACGAGGCCTTTTGAGAGCTCACTGGCTTCGGGTTCCGTTGGAACTCCGAAGTTAAGCGAGTAGCGCGTGAAAGCATTCCAAGATGGGTGACCCATCGGGAAGTTCTCGTGTGAGTTCCCAGAAACAAAACTATGAGGGCGTGGTAGGGGCCCAAAGCGGACAATATCGTGCTACGGTGGAGTCGGGCCCAGAAAGTGCTCTCGCCCGGGCCGGGATGTGACACAATACTTTGGCTTTGGAGAGCTTTTGATGATTCAAGTTTATTTTCAAGGTGTTTTCTATCTATGTTCTTGATAATATTTTGTTTTATGGTTGTTAGTAACTAGTTTCGTTTGCTAGGGCGAGGTCACAAGCCTTAGCAAGAATATGTAGTTTATTTTCAATTTGCTTATAATATTATGCATGCAAGTTTTGAATTATTAATCACTGTGCTTTAAACTATCTATTGTCTTGATGATTGGCCACCATTAGGATATTTAGAAAAGTAATTTGATGCAATTTTGGCAGAGGGCTGTCCCTGAAATTGGTGCTAGCTTATTGTGCTTAATATGTGTAACTTTTTAGGATGAACGACACGTCTTAAAGGTTGTATGGTTTTTCAAAAGGTTTTCACAAAACTTAATAAGTCTTGCATGTTCACATTCGATCTGGACACCACGGACGGGTTGCATGTTAGATTTACGTTCTATGTTGGAGGTTCCAAGTAGAGCATACTTTAGGAAAACCTAACCTTCAAAATATGCATGTGTAATTCATAAGGAATTAGAAGAACTATGTAGGATTGTTAGGGTGACAGTTGAACCCTAGGTTTTACAAATTGACTTTCTTTAAATTGTTCCCTAGTTAATTTCTTTAATTGTTTTATTTTAAAATTCGTTTTTATTATATTAAATTCTAGAATCAACATTTTCCAAACTTTGTTTTGAATAATTAATTAAGAGTTGGTTTTAAACATAAATTACTCATTCAATCCCTGTGGAAAATGACCTTGCTTAAGCTGCTATAATACGACAACCTTGTACTCTTGCAAGTATTTTTAAGTATTTTTATCCCTACTTTTGCAGGTGGTAAAATCCCTATCAGTCCACTCACAGATACTCCGTTGCCGAAGAGGCGTTCAAACTAGGGATGATGAAAACGTCACTAAAAACGCACTAAGTTGGGACCGAATGGTGGCCAGAGTTGACTGGAAAATGGTTTGAAAGTTGGATGGTTCGTGGGAAACTGGGGAACTTATCTGAAACTTTCTCGATGGCTAACTCACTGTGGTTTGGCCGGAAAATGCCTCGAAGTAGCAGTCCTCTCCTAAAAACTGGGGAAGCTTTCTCTGTGAGTTTCCTTTGCCGGAGAACATGGAAACTCGTCGAAAAACCTCGATGAATAGTGAATGCACTGTGCAGTGAGTTTGGAAGAGCTTGGAGGGTTCTCTTTCGATTCTGAGTTCACAAGGGTGATGGTAGGGTTGTTGTTGTCGTTGTTGTGTGGTTTGTTTAAGTGAAAACCCTCAGGAAGGGTTAGTTTGAGAGAGGGCTGAGAGATAGAGAGAGTGTCTGTGTATAGAGAGATAGAGAGAGAGAGAGAGAGAGAGAGAGAGCGTTGGCCGAAATCAAGAAAGGGGAATGGGGCTCATGGGTAGGGGGAAGGAACAAAGGGGCAAGAATCCAAAGTGGGTCTCATTGGCTCACAAATTAAGGCCACTAAAGACGAAACATGAAATATCCGAAAAACGTTCGACATTTCGAAACGTAAAGTCCATGTTCATGCTTCAAGGGCAATTTTTGTAATTTCATACATTCGATAATATTACAAAATACGTAAAAATATGGACGGGGTTTCACAATTTGTGAGGAAGAAGGATGGGTCGATGAGACTTTGCATCAACTATAGACAACTTAATCAGGTGACAGTGAAGAACCATTATCCCCTACCTCGTATTGATGACTTGTTTCATTAATTGAGGTGTGCTTGGGTATTCTCTAAGATCGATTTTTATTCAGGTTACCATCAGCTACTAATCCAGATTGAAGATGTACCGAAGACCACTTTTCGCACTCTGGTATGGACACTATGAATTCCATGTCATGCCTTTTGGATTAACAAATGCACTTGTAGCTTTCATGGATTTGATGAATAGAGTTTTCAGACCATATCTTGATCAATTTGTGATTGTATTTATCGATGAAATCTTGATTTACTCCAAGGGTAATGCCGAGTATATGAAACATTTGAAGTTATTGTTGGAGAAGTTGAGGAAGAATCAGCTGTATGCGAAGTTTAGTAAGTGTCAATTTTGGCTGGACTAGATTAGTTTTCTCAGGCATGTGGTTTCCGCTGAGGGAATTTATGTGGACCCTCAGAAGATTTCTGTAGCGGCTATGTAGGAACAACCGAAGAATGTCACAGAAGTGAGGAGTTTTCTTGGGCTAGCTGATTATCACTAACGTTTTGCGCATGATGTCTTGGTGATTGCCTTGCCTCTTACTAAATTCACCCGGAAGGGAGTCAAATTCAAATGGGATGAAATTTACGAACGGAAATTGGAGTTTATAATGTGTTAGTCTGTCAAACTTTAGAGTGATAGCAACCGCACGAGAAGATTGGATCAAAGTGCTTCCTCATTCCTCTGTTTTTTCTCCATTTATCAAGTTATTTATGAGTTTTAAAGTTGCTATTTTATTGTTGGACATGAGTAACTAAACTCTTTGTAGTTAGGGCTTAGTACGAATCCCTATACATGATTCTTGCTTCGTAATAATATAATTCCAGTTTATAATTCTCAATTTTTGGATGAATGCTTACTTTACTATTATAATGGATGCCTATGACTTGTTTCTTTGATTGATCACCTTATAAATCTTGTCTTGGGTTATTAATGTTGTGATTATATGATGATCAACATAGCTATCATATTTTCTTTGGCAGCAATTGATTATGATAAGAAGTAATTAAATGAAGTAACATCTCGAATTCTTAGTAATATGCAACATATTCTAAGGTTCTTGTGATATTCATATTCTCTTTGAACTTAATGGATTCTATTTCGTTAACTTGAGTGAACGTCATGCTAGGTTGTCTGATAGAATACTTGTAATGAGCTAAACGACATGCACCTTACATATCTTAGAGAGAATCGATATAACATAATCTACATGCCATGGATGTGTTATGAATGTCTTCATTCCATTTACTGGAGATTGTAAGTTGGTATTATAATGTTGGTTGATGAATGTTTAGTCGTGGATTACATGCTCTAACTTTGACTCATATCTCATTTTAAAATCCATGCTTAATTTTGTTTATTTTGTTTATTATATTAAATTCTATGTTTAGTACCAATTCAAAACCAAATTAAATCTTTTTAAATGTGTGTGTGTGTGTTGAGTTGCAAAGTAATAAACAATACCCTTGCTTGCTTACTATATACTATCAACATCTTTGTGCACTTGCAAGGTTAAAGTTTAGAAACTTTAGTAATCTTTTAGGTTGCTAAAGTGGCTAACAACAGTTGAGGTCAGTAGAATTTATCTTCGCTCCTCGTGTTTGCAACAAGGTAGCGCATCTAGTGGCTTCTTTTGTTGCCCATAATTGGGATAGTCTTGAGCTAGAATGGCTATTTAATACTTTGGCCCCGGATGTAAACATTTTCATTCGAATATAATAAAATTTCATTATTTTGGAAAGAAAAAAAAAATTAAATGTTCTTTCATACTCTTGCTAAGCTTGTAACAAAACACTCACTTTCTTCCTCACATAGACATTGCCAAAGATCTGCGAAGTCCTCCCCTCTTCCAACCACTACCCTCTGTCAATCCCACCCCATCTCTTCCTCCAACCTCTCTCATCTATCGACCTCACTTCTATCTCCTCCTCCAACCTCCACTTCTGTCTCCTATTGATTTTAATCTCGTCCCCTCCTCCAAGTGCTCTATTTCGTCGACCTACAGCTACCAGTCTCTATCGATCCCCCACCTCCGTAAACCCAAATCTTCCATTGCTCCACTATGCTTCTTTTTCATTGATGGTATCTTTGTAGGTGAGAGGTGGAGGGGAAGTGTTTTGGTACGTGAAAAATCATGACAAGAAATTGATCTTGGTTTTTGTTTGATATAAGATGATGATGAATTGATGATGGGAGGCTTCCGTGATTTAGGGGAGGATGGTCTTAAGCCGGTTTAGATGAATTTTCTTAATTTTCAAACACCTAGAGACTAATCGGTGCGGTGGCTAGCCGCCTAGTGCCTAGGTGGCGGCGCTAGGCGAAGATTCTTAGAGCATTATCGCAAGCTATCAATCCGCTTAGTGTATGTTTTGGAATACATCAGTGCATCCCGAGAGGCACTTCCGTACTGTGCTCTAATGGTGTTTACGATCATGTCATAAAGTGGTTGGATGGAAAGAGAGCCCATCAATGTAACTTCGGACTTTGGCTTCGGTTCCTCTCCAACCTTGTCTTCATGATGTGCTTTTTTTTCACGGACTCATCATCACATTGATTCTCCTTATTTTTTAGGTCATGGTCGACATCTTCATCATGCTGCAACTCCAACCTGTTCATAAATGTAGCGATCTGTGTGTCCTCCTCCTCGATGACCCTTGTTAGCTTTGCAATTCATTTATTTGAGCAAGTTGTTTTGCAATAAAGGTGGCATCGTTCGTCTTAACCAACATAGCCATAGGATAAAACTCTCCCATGGACATCAAAGGCGTCAACGAAATCCCCTTCTGCTAGTCGCATTTGGTGATTCATGGTATGACCCCATGCTTGAGTCCGCATTTGAAATCAGTGACAAGGAACGCTCATTCAGTTCTCAAAAAATAAAAATAAAAGTAACACTCCTTGAAATTTTTTTTTTTAAGCCGAAGAACTCCACTCATCGCTTTGGGAAGTCTTTTCACTTATTATAGAAGCATGCTTCGTTGCCTCAGTGATGCTAGGCTGATGACAAGCTCGGGCTTCTGATGTTCTCCTTGCACCTTTAGCAGTACCAACTTGAAGGTGGTGTGTTGAATTGTGGTCACCACCTTTGCCTCGCTTCAAGTCGTGACGCCGACAGAGTATCTCTTGCAATGGAAGTGCTCACACTATTTCTTTTGATCGTGAGAACAACTCAACCCTTCTTCAAAACCATGGATATTGATTTCTAGTGATGAATGAACTGACACGTGTAAGTGGTGCTTGATGGTTCTTCACAAGAAGGGTGAATAATGTAGAGGGTTTTCTGAGTCTTCTAAGTGTGTAAAGTGTTTTAGAGTTTGAGCGTTTGAAGGATGCGATGATCTTCTTTGGTTTGAAGCCTTGTACTTATAGGACTCTCCATGTCTTGATTGAAGCTTGGTCTGATATTGATTTTGGACTTGGTTAATTGACGAAAGAATCAAGACTTGATTTGGACTTGATTAACTGAAGAAATAATCAAAACTTAGGGGGTGTATTTAATTGGGAATTAGATAGATTTTTATGGAGTTTAATTGATTTGTAGAGATTTCATGTAAAATTTTGATTCAATTCTCTCGAAATCCCATGAGGAGAGGGGAAATTTGTGGATGTTTAAAATACACTACAAAATCTCTCAAATTCCCTCAAATTCCTCAACTTTTTGAAATTCTTTAAAATTAGATTCTAATTGAATACACCTGGAATGTTATAAACTTCTTTAAAATCTTAATTGAATACACCCAAATTTTTAAAGATTTTAATAAACTATCTTAAAATCCTGATTGAATACACATTAAATTTCAGAGAATCACTTAAAATCCTGATTGAATACCCCTAGATTTATTAAAAGAATTAAAATATCTTAAAATCTCAATTGTATACACCCCCTTTAATTTGACTTAATCATGTCTGATTTGGTTTAATGAAATAATCTTGATTTAATGAAAAAATCTTTAATTTAATCAAATAAATCATTCACCTTCATTCTTAGTTTGGCCAATCTCCCAATTTGCCATTCATTTGATTTGTTTATTATTTCTTTTAATTTAAATCAATTAATTTGTTTGATTTATATTATGATTAATTAAAGATATTTGAGAGAAAAAAGAAGTTAATTAAAAATAATTTCTTAATTACTTTTTATCAAATATCAACACGTGTCATTTTTAATGATTTGTCTGGTTTCGATGAATCACAAGACATACGTGCAATTGGGAGACCTAATGCGTGTGATATAAACATTTTCATGTCAAAATTTTAATTTGTTGTGTATTTATTTCGTTGAAATTTACATGTAAACGAACATGATAAAACTGTTCGTTCTGTTTGTCGAGTACACACTACACAATCATGATCCATAAAGTTAACAAACTCCGCCAAATTATTAATATATCGAACCAACCAACGTCCTCCGATTTCAATCAAATCGCAACCTTGGAGAGAATAGAGCAAATTTGGAATTCCGAGCAATCGCCCAATCAAAATTCCAATCAAAATTCTGTACTACCAAAAGCTCCAAAAACTGGGGAACGTCAATTCCAGGCGCTCCCGCAGCCACCGGAGATCGACGGCGATGGCCGCCACCGCCTCTTCCGCCGCAGCCAAACCCCTCCCTTCCTTGAACGTCTCGGCGGATTCTCCTCCTCCGAAACTCGCCCTCACCCCCGATCAGTACAAGTACTGCTCTCAGGCTCTCAAGCTCTTTAAGGGAAAGCTCCAGATGCGTGACGATATCAACCAGGAGTTCGCTCAGCTGCAGGTCTTTGCTTTCCTGATTTATTTAATTTCTCTCAGAAAATAAACTATTAAAATCTGCCATGAATGCTTAGGCCAAGAGGATGACATCTTCTGAGAGGAAGAGAAATTGCACTGTGGCTCTTGACAATGTCAATTCGAGCAAAAACCGATACACCGATGTCGTGCCATGTATGCCTCAATCTGGGCTCTCTTTACATTTTACACAATTTACATTGTTGAAAAATTGATTTGAGTTTTTGTTGTTGGATTCAGTTGACAAAAATAGGGTTGTTCTCAACTGCTCGAAGGATTACAGACCTTCCGCAAGAGGTTACATCAACGCCAGCTTAATCACGGTATTCAGATTCATGTTTTTAAAGTAGAGAATTGTAAACTGAAGTGATATTAGTAACACATTAATGACTGCTTGGTAATAACTGTTAAATGTAGACTAGTTCTTCCGAAAGCATTTCTCAGTTTATAGCAACACAAGGTCCACTTCCCCACACCTATGAAGATTTCTGGGAGATGGTACTTGAGCAACGCTGCCCGGTGGTCATCATGCTTACTCGTTTAATCGACTGTTACACGGTATTTTCCGGTTTTGAGTTGCAAGTAGTTTTATTGGGCATCACCTCGTCGGAAGATATACAATTAAAGAGACTTTGATTTACAAAGCTTATTCGATGTTTTACAAACCTTTTGAGAGATCCTACCAACTTATTCTTGAATCCGTGTAATATATTCTTCTTAACAAAACCATTTTGTCATTTTGAAAATTAGGTGGACAAACAAATTTACGAATATTACTTTTCCTGATGTCTTAATCTTTCACATGTGTTTGCAGATGGTTAAATGTGGAGATTATTATCAGGCTGAAGATGGCCCTAGAGAATTCGGTAACATATGTATAAGCACTAAGTGGCTAAGAACTACTGACACTTCATTAGTATTACGCCTTTTGGAGGTCAATAATAAAGAGGTAAGGCATCACATGATTTTCATTGTTGTCCAGGATACAAATGGTTGTTAAACCAAGTCAAAGAATATATTTAGAAATCATGCTGTATCAGTTCTCCTTTTTGTTTTTATAGAATTTTGGGGACAGGAACGATTGATTTTACTAGGGCCTTTAAAAAGTCTGATTACTGGGGAGCGTTTTGGTACATCTGGAATAGAATAATGCAGAATAGTCTTTGAAAAGTAAGGATGTTTCATTTGGTTGGAGGTAATCAAAAGACAAAATGTCATTTAAGATTCATTGTCCGTTAATTTTTCATTGAAGAGTTAGTCAAAGAGTCAATCTGATGTCAACCGTTATTACGGGAGTTGGGATCCTGAGCATCCTAATAGGAGTCACTTGGAGAGATTATCATGTGAGAGTCTGAGACATGGATGTAAAGTTCAAGAAATTTTGAAACTCAAAACAGTTGCTATACCTCTATTTTTACCTTCTTCTGACTAGTATTCGCCCACTTCCAACGAAAGCATTAGATGCCAACATATTTTTCCATACCATCACTGGACCTTTGGGTTCACCGACTTGTTCATTTGGTCTCGACCTGAACACTTGCAAGTTACAAGTAAGCAGTATAGAGTGCCAACCAGTTCATATAAGAAATTTCCGCCAATTACCTTGTGAAGATGTGGATAAGAGTTGAGAGGAAATAAAGTAAATAAAACAAATACTTTATTGTCCAATTAGGAAAGCAGACCAATATCATATAGTTCCAGTGTGTTGGATCACCAGGATGGTGAAATCACCTTTGAATCCAAATACAAACTGTTGGTCCTTGGGTTTTCATCGATTTCATGGGCTGCTGCTTGATCTTCACCTAATAAGCGCAAGATTCTTAATAATAAACTAAGTTAAGGGATACACATAAGAAAAAAGCTTGTTACCTAAATTGACAACAAAACAAGATATATGACCTACAACTGAAACCATGTCTAGCAATTGAAAAGTTATCGGGATGAAGAGGAAAAAGAAAAAGATTAATTAGTAGAGCATATTACCTAAAGTTCAAAGAAATGAAAAAATTACTTACATGGCCTATAACTATCTTATGACTTTACTGATGCATTATCCTTAAATTTTAATGCATTTAATATCAAATGATGTAACAGTGCTTGACTGGTTAGAAAAAGAGTTCAATATTAAGTCTTAGTTTTATCATTCAGAGCTTTACAATATGAGCTTTACTGCACTACCTTGATCTTTATTGTATCACATTCAGTAAGTTTATGGCTTAATTAAAAGAAAGGAAAAAAACAACAGATATCTGATCAGTGATCACTCTGGTCTCTGAACAGATTTTCTATATTATTCCACTCTCAATGAAACAGCTCTGTTTTGACTGTTTCTGATGCATGTTTTCACAGACTAGGAACAACTTCGGAGCTATGAGGCGTTTTCTTTTTCCATAGTTTGTTGGCAATCCCAAACTTTGTTTGTGAACAAGAAGTACTAGATGGCATTGTATAAGGCCTTTCATCTTTATTGACTGGTTTGCATTGAAGTGTATGCATGAGTCATGATGATGGCTGTGGAAGGACAATTAGGGTTCTGTACTATAATCTTCTTATTGAAGATTTGTTCCTATCTTCTTTGTTTTCTGGCCACATCAAGGGAAAAATTTTGCCGAAAGCCATTAATGAGGGAACACGCAGAAGGAGAAATGGTATTAGGCAGGGAATGGTCAATGAATTGGGGTTGTGTTTTATGTATTTCAATTCGCATATTCCTCAGCATAAAGGTGTGAGGAATATACCAAATACTTTGGCGTTTCTGTTGCATCACCTTGAGGCACAGATGTCTTGGAGCATGCCGCTGAACCCCATGACATGAATTCTCAATAATCGTATTGTGCATCTTTCTTTATGTCTTTTGTTGTGGGTTGTTTATTTTGTTTTGTGTGAGTTTACCTAGTTTTGGCAGATAGGGTCATGGTAATGTCCAACATTTCCTGGCTCTGAAATTCTGAATGTTGAAAAAAGGCACTTATTTTGGGCCTACTTCTGTTGTTCGATATTTATATGGTGTTTAGTCATCTTAAGTTCGGTTTTAGAGATTCTCTTTCTTGTTCCCCACCTTTAGAAATTATTTTGAAGATGCCAGTCCTTTGCTTCACATTTTGGCTCCCAAGTCACTTTGTCTTTGTGATTATTATAATAAGAAAATAAGACTCAAGTTTTGGGTTCTTGTCCATATTCCTTTAAATGTTCCTTATTCTTTATCAAATGTTTTATGAAAATATTGGATTGGTATTCCCTCATGTTATATTGTTGGAGTTATGGCCACCATTGTGCATAGATTGGATTAGTATTACCTCATATTCTATTTGTTACTGCTGCAGTCCGAGGAACCACCCATGTCTGTTTTGCACATTCAGTATCCTGAATGGCCTGACCATGGAGTTCCAAACAACACGATTGCTGTCCGTGAAATCTTGAAAAGATTATATAACATGCCACCAAACCTTGGCCCAATTGTGGTGCATTGCAGGTTAAACTCTTTTTTATGACTTGCATGTCTAGATGATGTTTACTTAAGTTATATGTGAATGTTTTCCTGACACCCTGACTCTCTTACTCAGTGCAGGTATTGGGAGAACTGGAACATACTGCACAATTCATAATACTGTGCAAAGAATTCTTGCTGGGGACATGTCTGCTTTAGATCTTGTTGATACAATAACCACATTTCGGTCTCAGCGAATTGGAATGGTCCAGACACTGGTAACTTCTTCGATATTTGTCTAAATGTTTACTATTAATTATTCTCTTTTTATGAATACCAATTTATTTTGGTTGAGCCGTTCGCTAGTGCAAATGTTTTGCGGTTTTGAGAGTATAATAGAACACACGTCAAAAACATAATTAAATGTAAAGTAGTATTTGATAATTATAGGAACCGGTCCCTATCTCGCAGTATGTTTCTGTGGAAAATGGAAACTCCCCTTGGCCTATATTGCGGACAAAACTGAAGAGAGTAAAATAATCGTAATCCTGCTGGGTGAATTTCTATTTCTGGCTGAAAAAAATGAAAAACAAAAACCTTCAAAATAGTTATTCAGAGTGTTTTGTAGCATGTTTATGGTTTGGTTGTTTTGTTTTTGGTCTGGTTTTGTTGATGGTATTAGGTTTCTTTTTAGTTAGAAACAGGATGTGCATGCGAAGGGAGGAATAAGGGAGAAATTAAGAGAATGTTTCAAATAAAAAATTGAAAAAAGAACTATTCTAAATTGATTTTTGCTTTTGTTTTTGGTACAATTTCCATATACATTCTGTCCCTTTCTCCCTTCGTCTCCCTCTTTTATTCCAGACAGTGCCTAAATAATTTTTTTTTTTTTAAAAAGGGGAAATTCTATTGAGACCCAGCAAAACTAGTCTCAGATTTTCCATTATGGCCCTTTGTCCAGCGAGACCCCACCCTCCTCAGATTTTAGTCCCCGGAAGCACTGGTGCAGTTACTGTTCTAACTTCTTTATTATTTTTTTTCAGTTTTAAGTTTTCTTCCTTTTTTTTTTTTGTTTTGTAATTTTATTGGGAGGATAAGATTGGAGTTTAAATCTTACAAAAAATTTGTTGGATCTAGAAAATTGATTGTTGTATCCCAAAAGAAGCTCCTAGATGCTCAAAATTGAAAACGAAGGTGTTACCAGATGGCCCCTTATCTTTTAGTTTTGTTTCTAACCAACTGTTCTATAATTATATGTCTCCCCCTTTCCCCCATCAAATTTACCATCTCTCGTCTCACTATTCTCACATTTTTCCTTCTCCAAAACCAAAAGCAGTACATAATGGGCCCTTAGGAAAGCACATGGGGTGTAAGTTTAACTCATAAGTGAGAAAAAACCGCAAGGTTTATTTCATAAGTTCCAACCATAATTACAAAAAAGTATTTTTAATCATATTATTTTTGTATGTTGATTTGATATTTGTATTTCTTGAAATTCATTTGTTGAATTTTTTGGTCTTTGTCAAAATTGTATTATTTTTTTAGATTATATTAAAGCACCCAAATAGAAGACCAAGCATTGCTAGGCTCCTTAGGTCATGGCTTATCAGGTAGGTATTCAGAATTTTAGCAGCAAGAATTAGGAATCTGGCACATGGAAATATATTTGCATCCTCCCTAAGGACATGGCGACTCGGACTATGTACTCTAGAATATATGGAAAATGGTGAATCTGGCATTTGAAGATGTACCTTATATTTAACACCCAAACCAATTCAGGGGGTGTGTTCAAGTTCGAGGGTAATTCACATTCAAATCAACAAGCAAAAGAATGATGATAAACAAAATGGTAAATAAATAAATTGAAGGGAAAAAGGAAATATCCAAGGCTCAAAATCCCATAACTTACGGCATGTGCGCAGGTCACACTTGAAATCAATTACTTTAATCCTCCTAAGCTCCTAAAAGTCCTATTACATTAAGCAAATATGGAACCAGCACAAGTCTAAAACTTTAGTTCTCTTAAGCCTTGTTGGCACATGGAATCAGCTCTTAAGAGTCCTATTACATTACGTTAAGACTTAAGATATGGCTGTGCTAGTTAAGTGCATTGCCTTGTTGCTAGGGACTTATAGGATTTATATATGCAAGTTTGTCTCTGTATGGATTGTTTGGGTATGCCAACATAGGGAACTGAGTTAAACTCTGGTTACCACGTGCGATCTGTTGACAAAATTAAAAGTGTGTTTTTTTTTTTTTTTTTTTTTTTTTTTTTTTTTTGTCAAATAAAAGTAAAAGTTTGGGTGGCCATTCCTTGTTCCTCTTAGTATGCACGGAGAAAAAAGGTAGAGCATTTGAGTTTCTTCCGTGATAACATATGGTGTTGCTACCGGAGCTGAAGTTACTGACCTGATAATTTTGGGGGAATCCTTTTGCCTATAGAGTCTGATGAATATAAACTACAAATCTGTGTATGGAAAACCAGAGTTTATAGGAGGTTATAGAAGTCAATCTAGGAAAAACAACCACAGGTGTTAGACGATGGTGCAAATCTGTGTAGGGCAAACCAGAGTTTATTGTTTTCTGTCACAATATGTGTGTCAACTTTTTACTTCAACAATTATTCTAACTCTCTCGCACTTGTGATTTATTAGGAGCAATATTTTTTCTGTTATTCTGCCATCGTTGATGAATTGGAAGACCTCATCTCGGATTTGAATAGTGAAACGAGCTCAAATTCTTGTGTCCTAAAAGAAGATTGTCCGCAGCATTGTTAATCCTACTTTGCAGAATTACATTTTCAGGTAGAACTTTTGTTGAACAGTTGACATTCAGCTTTGCTGTTAATCTTGAATAAATTCTGTCCGTTGGTTGTCTTCTGTTCTTTGACAGCAGCTTGATGATAACAGGAATGTTCAGTGAAGATGGAAGTAGTCCGCTTGCTATTGACCAACTGTGCGGTGTTTGTCCACTTTACAGCGATCTGATGCATCGTTATTCTCGTGGAACAAATAGCGTGCTGCTAAGAGCTAATCAACTTTTCCCGAATCATCTGTTCCACTCTTTTTTAACGCAAAAGACAAAGACAGTAGGGATCTGAATGATCTTTCTGCCTCATTTTTTCCCCGATTCTATAATTAGGCATTTCAAAGGTCCTGTTTGTCGTATGATTTGACAAGTATGACCCGCTGCATGTCTAAATTGTATAACTCTGATAGTCGAAAGGTTGTATAAACTGCTAGTTGGCATTCCCGCTCGGCATTTGCTTTTCCTTTTCATCTCTTTTGTTACTACAAAGTGGGCGCGTTTGTTGGATATATGTAGTATGTACTCATAAAATCACAATACTTAATGTCTAAGGGCAACAACCCGAAAATCCTGCCACTGCAGGCGCAAAAGAATATGCTAAAAAGGTAGAAAAAGATGGACACGTATCCAATTCTCGCAAATAACGTATCTTCACTGGACAAATTTTATAATCGCAACGGTTCCGTCTTAATCTTCATTTGTGTTATTGCGTCCTTTCTTTTCTGCCAAAAAACAAGAGAACGAAAATGGAGTCCAGGAGAGCAAAACGAGAGAGAGGGGTTCCACAAGGGTTAGGTGCAGGTTAACAGTAAAAGTTTAGCCTGCTTCTGCTTAAGTGTTGATTCGCTAATTTATAACCGTTGTTTGCTTAGCTATAAAATGGTATACGACGTTTTTTAGTCTATACCAGATGACACTTTAAAACTGTTGTTTAAGCTTTTAATGTATATGATATCATTTGTTAAAAAAAAAAACAAAAAAACTGTCGTTTAAGACCTTTTTGTACTAGTGTAGTGTAGGTCAGGCTCCTACTAAAACCTAATAACCAGAAATGAATTAGAATTTGAGATGGAGGCATATTTATTCATACGTGATACCAGCTAACTGGTCTTTAAGTTCCTTTTAAAGGCCTAAAATCAGAGGCACAAGTAGGGACCTTCACTTTTGGCACAAGAGTAAATCAATGTATGAAATTGGGAGTTTTTGTAGGAATTTTAGATTGACGGGCCCTAGGCCCCCATCTTAACGACATCGATATTATTTTCAACTTGATAATTACTAAATACCAAATCCATCAGATGTAGAGTTTTATCACAAAAAACCTCGATATTTGTTAGAGTGGGATAATCGTATTTAAGCTCATTATTTTTTCTTTCCCTCACCGATGTAGGGTAGCCACATGCCCACTTCCTGGTAGGCCTGGTAAACGGGTCGTGTCTGTCGTGTTCGTGTCGTTTTCGTGTAACACATGTTATCTTAACGGGTCGTGTTGTATCACACCCGTTATCTTAATGGGTCCTTAACAGGTCGGGTCACTGGGTAAAGTGACCCAACCTGTTAAGAATTTTTTTTTTCTTTCTTAAATTTGCACATACCACACATTGCCTAATAAAAAAAACATTCATACACTCCTAGTCTATTACAAAATATGAAATGTGCAAGGATATGCAAAATGGAAGAGTTCTTGTTTTCAAGGTTGTGAAACTTTTCTCAAAAGTTTAAACCTTGCCAATGGAACTCAAAGCTTGCATGTTATTTCTTTTACAAAATCCTCAATTTTCATCGATCATCATGAGGAAATTGTATTGGAACTTTGGCTTGATCTATTGCCTGCAAGAGTTATGTTGATGATGTTTTTAGTAAGGTTTTCCACGTCAAAACTCTCTTCCGTATAAACTAAATATAGAAAAACCAAACATTAAAAATCATTCAAATTATAAGAAGTTTACCAAAATAATTATGAAAAGAAATAAAACAATAGTACTATACCATATAAAAATATATTACCTCCTTTTCCAAATAGCCAATTTTGTGTGCACAACAAAGCATGAACTGTTTTTGGTAACAATGAACTACAATATTGATCTAGTACTCTACCCCCCCAATACTAAATGCAGATCCTAATGCAATAGTTAAAATGGGAATTATTAACACATCTCGTGCTAACTGAGAAAGTATCGGATAATGAAAACGCTTCATTTGCCACCACGAAAGAGCATCTATGTCTACTTTTCTATCTATTCTTTTATCCTCCAAATACTTCTGCAATTCATTTTTTTCAATCGAACTTGAACCATCGTAATTATTACAAAATCCTTCATCATAAAAAGTAAAAACGAAAACATAATAAGAATCATGCATCATGTCAATTTCAAATATAATATCAACACTTTTTATAGTACTACTACTACAAATATATAAAGTAAATAAAAACAAACTTAGGTTACCTCAAAGAGAACATTTCCAGATTCTATTTGATGATTAGGCACTGAATTCACTGGAATATTTGAATTATCAAGATGCGAAATCTTGCTCATACCAATTTCATACCACATCCATTTTGAATTCACATATCCATTTTAATTTCGCATATCCAATTCAATTTCACCTATCTATATCCATTTCAAATTCACATATCCAATTCAATTTCAAAATCCAATTCACATATCCACAAATCACAATCCAATTCAAATTTACTTTCAAATTCACAATTCAATTAAAAATACCTTGCACTTGCAGGTTGCAACCTTGCTTAATTGCTTTACTTGTTCCAAATCTCCAAATTTGAAAACAAATATAGACCCCACTTATTAACTTCAAGTAAATAGACCCCAAATGAAACATAGATACAAATGAACTCATGGCATTCACAATTAAAAAAAAGGACCTGCCTGCCAATTGCCAATACTTGGGACAAATAATTCCATACAAATAATTAAGACATTGCATCTACTACAACAAAACAAAAATAGGTGGGGTGTCACTACTTTGTCATTGCCTACCTCACAGGCCACCTGAATTCTAACCTCCCCAGTCCTTTGATAACATATCCCCAATATACATACATACATATATATATATATATATATATATATATATATATATATGACATTAAGTAATGAATCTCTCCTTACAGCTTCCAATACGACTAAATGGCATGACATAAGAAAGTTAATTTACATAACTACATCTATGCTCCCAAATTCCAATGCTTGATTCTATTTCTGCCTTATCCTTTTGTGATTTTCAATCTTGCGAAGCCAACGCGAAGCACGCTTGCTCAATCGCTGGGTTTTTTGAATGTTTGCAAACATGCCCCAACCCAGAAACTCCAGAGACTCCAAAATCAGAAAACCCCAAAAATCCCAAACCCAAAAAATCCCCAGCCGTTAGTTTTAATTTTAACAAAAACCCCAAATCATTAGTTTTTGAAAAAAACAAGAATACCCAAAAATACAAAATTCATACATTTAGCATGTGCTTGCCTATGTGTGGTTTTCTTGTGGCTGCCGGAGTTGAGTTGAAGGAAGTGAACGGAGGAGGATGCGAGAGAGATGCGGATTAAGGAGACGATATGAGAGTAAGTCTGGACTGGAGAGATCAGAGTGAATGAGAGAGAAGAGAATGATAGCCTCCAACCTAATGCACAACGGACGGCTAAGATTAAATCTCAGCCGATCCAATGGTCACCAATTTTTTAAATTTAATTATATATATATATATATAATTATTATAGTTTTTAGAGGTATAAAATTGTTAAATTAATATATATAATTATTATAGTATTTTTTTAGGGTTATAAAATTATAAAATTAATATTTTGCTTATCATGTATCATGTTACCCACGTGTATACCCGAATTAACCTAATATCTTAACAGGTGCTTATCGGGTTACCCGATAACGACCCAAACTAGGTAATTATCACATGCCTTGTTCGTCAAATGTGAAATTTTAGCACAAAAGATCTTGGTAATAGTCAAAATGGATTAATCATATTTAAACTCATTATTTTTTTCATGTGAATGCAATTTAGTTGCTGTTATTTATCCAGATTTTGACCACAATTTTAGACTCCAGCAGGATCCCACCTGATGTTGTCCATAAAACTTGCTTAATGTGTTTGAGCTTTTTTGTTTTCACAAGAGCGAAATGGTTTCATGCAAGTCAAAAGAGTGGCAACGTATTCGCACGAGAAAATTGTCAGAATCTTGCCAAATCTTTCAGATTTTGCATCCGTCTTCACGATTCCATAAAAATGTCATATGATTATCCAAATCTATACACAATTCACAAAACATATGAAACTAATAAAAAAAAAAAATTAAAAAATAATATTCATAACTATAATATGATCAAAGTTTTTTTTTATTCTTAAAAAGGATGACAACTTGTCACATCCCGGCCCGGGGCGGATCACTTTCCGGGCCCGCTCCACCACCGTAGCACGATATTGTCTGCTTTGGGCTTACCATTCCCTCACGGTTTTGTTTTTGGGAACTCACGAGCAACTTCCCAGTAGGTCACCCATCATGAGATTGCTCTAGCCCCCTTCTCGTTTAACTTCGGGTTCCGTGTTTTGTTTTTGGGAACTCACGAGCAACTTCCCAGTAGGTCACCCATCATGAGATTGCTCTAGCCCCCTTCTCGTTTAACTTCGAAGTTCCGACAGAACCCGAAGCCAGTAAGCTCCCAAAAGGCCTCGTGCTAGGTAGGGATGAAATTATACATATAAAGATCACTTCCTTGGCGATGTAGGATGTCACAATCCACCCCCCTTAGGGGCCCGACGTCCTCGTCGGTACACCACGGCCAGGGTTAGGCTCTGATACCAAATTGTCACATCCCAGCCCGGGACGGATCACTTCCCGGGCCCGCTCCACCACCGTAGCACGATATTGTCCGCTTTGGGCTTACCATTCCCTCACGGTTTTGTTTTTGGGAACTCACGAACAACTTCCCAGTGGGTCACCCATCATGGGATTGCTCTAGCCCCCTTCTCGCTTAACTTCGGAGTTCTTACGGAACCCGAAGCCAGTGAGCTCCCAAAAGGCCTCGTGCTAGGTAGGGATGAGAATATACATATAAGGATCACTTCCCTGGGCAACGTGGGATGTCACACAACTGGTGGCAAGTTATGGTTATCCACTCATTCCAAGGGCTAAGAAGACTCACACAGATATTTCAGCCTCCTCCTAATCACAAGTCTGGCTTTCATACCAGCAGCTATAATATGACCAAAGTTTCAATATTTTGTCTAATTGTCTATTAATATTGCGTAGAAAGTGAAAATTATTAAAATTTATGGATATACTAGGATATTTAATAACATTAAGAAATAACTCCTTTTAATATTCTAATAGTTTGCTTGCTATTAACAGTGGGTAGCCAAATACAATATATTAATAAGAACTAAGAATTAAGAACTAAGAACTCGTTTGAAAGTGCTTTTAAAACGATTGAAAGCGTTTTTAGAGAAAATAGTTTTAAATTCTAAAACCACTTGAAGTGTTTCCTACAAGAAGCATTAGTTATGTGATTCTTATAGGAAACATTTAAGTGTTTTTCTAAGATTCACTTATATTTTTGCTAAGGATTCATACCAAACACATTTTCACAAAAAAACGTTTTTAACCATTTTAAAACCAGTTTCAAACGAGACTTAATTTAATATCATTCAAACTTTGATTCTATATTTTACCAACATATAAGGAATCAAACTAGAAAGGGGTCATATATTACAATCACTAATCTCAAATCAACTAAAAAAGGGTAATTTATCTCAACATGAGCAAGCATGGATCATTCCGATTCATAACCTCCAATTCTAAATAAACAAAGATGTCACGTATAATTGGAATGCTGTAATAGTTAATAGTCTTCCTCCCTTACTCTTCCCAAATGTAAGGGAAAAATTAACAACAATTTACAATATATTGTGTAAGTTTTTCCTAATCTAACCAATTCACACATCCAATCATTTTTATCTCCCTCTTTTTTTCTTTAACAAACGATATTGTCTACATTAAGGAGATGGAGTGAACTTAGCCTTACAATGGCTAGTAATAATGGGGTTCAAATTCATTTTTAGCAAAAATCAAACCTAAAACTTATCATTTACAAGTGAAGATGAATATCATTAGACCTTAATATTGAGTGATCTTTTTATCTTTGTTTTTGAATTCAGGTGTAAATTGCTTACGAACTATCCCGTGGTAAAGTAGTAGCTATGATTATTGTGTGTGCGTGCGTTTTTTATTTTTTATTTTTTATTTATTTATTTATTTATTTTTATTTTTAACAGAGATTATCGTGTGTGTCAACTAGACGAAAGCAACATCGTTTTCTTTAGATAAAGTGAGACGAAACGTGCCCCAAAAGTTTTTGTTTGATATTCCAAGTTATATATTTGACTTGGTCTTGCTGAAAACGAAGGCAAGACATCATTTTTCCATCACGGTATCACCAAATAAATCTTCACCATCAATGTTCATCTTATATAAATGGGAAAACGAAAACTCTACCATACCATTGCATATCCTGTGGGTCACATATAAACTGAAACTATTATATCACATATAATTGTAGGCATGTAGTTTAGCTGCTGGTTTAACATTCATGAAAATGGAGCTGATCGTTCTTAGTTTTTTTAGTTGTTTGTGCCATTTTAGTAGGTAACGTGTTCTTGCCTTTTGGTGATGACTTTGTGTGTGGACTCTGATATTGATAAGTCTCATCTACCGTTATTGTGGTAGATTTATATTGACAGTTACTAGTTCTTGTTTATGTAGTGGTCATGTAGGGGTTTTACTTTCTCTATATTTTTGTGCAAATTATTTCCATATCAAATTATTAATCATTAAAGAACTTATCCATTTGTTTTTGTCAAGCAATAAATATAATTAAATTAAATATTAAATTAGCCATCGATAGAGTTCTAATCCACAAGTTATGTCGGTAGCTAGCTATACGGAATACTATATCATATATTTGTCCCAAGAAAGAATCCAAATGCTAAACTTGATGTCCATCCTTTTCGAAAGTACCCTACATCTCATGACTCCCCAGTTAACTCGACAAAAGTTCATCATAGATCTAAATGAAGGTCCGGCAACTAATTTTTTTTTTATTAAATCAGAGACAGAGACAGAGACAGAGACAGAGACAAAGCATAGGTTTACCTACAAGAAAACATGCAGGGATGTCATTATTTAGATGTATATGTGAGTCTTTCTCCTTGACCTTATATTATTTGCAAGGAAATTCCAGTGTTCATACGGCTACCAGCACCAACAACGTTATCAATCCTAGCAAACACACAAATAGAAGGGTTAGCTAGGCGATCGTATTATAATGTGGTTCAAATGCTAGTAAAATTTCAAATTTAAAGGGTTTAGTTGTAAGTGAACAACATTATTATAGACGGGTTAGATTGTTGAAATAAATCTACCACAATAATCGTAGATGTGACTACCAATAATGTGGTTCAAATTCGCTATGGCAAAAATCAAACTTAAGACATCTCACTTACAGGTGAAGAGAAATACCACTAGGATTAGATTGTTGAATTTTACAGGTGAAGAGGAATAGCATTAGGTGAAGAGGAGTACCACATTATTACTAGCCTCGAATGAAATGATGAAAAATGACATAATAGAAGGGTTCAGTTGGTCACGGCTAGGGGTAGTTTTCAATTTTCATTCCAAACAATTCGGATCGGATCGGATCAGATCATATTAGAAATTTCAAATTTGAAATTTTGGAATTCATATATTTTATAAGTGTTTGGATATATATTTTTTTAACTTTTTCATACATGCAATTTATTATTTTTTCTTATTATGGTTGTGTATATATTCAATTAATTTTGAAATACACTAGTATGTTTATCTTTTTTAACATATAAGTGTACAATTAGCTTCAATTGAGGTCCCTGCTCAAATAAGCTTATTTGAGGGATCTCTTGTAGGGTCGCTCTATAATTTATTTCAACAATCTCACCCATCTGTATTTTAGGAATTTCCTTAAAGATTATCCCTATGGAAGCAATTTTTCACCATGAATGGATTGACAAAAACTACACTACAAAACACTAATACCGTTAGGTTAATTGACGAACACCTAAGAAAAAGGAGAGACTACCGATTTCTCTGTTTGACTAGGCTATTTATAGTTTGAAAGAATTCCAAGTAGTAAGTGGTAACCACTGATTTCTTTGTTTGACTTGGCTATTTATAGGATAGACATCTCATAGGCATCCTGAAAGCAAGGTTGTAGGTCGTGCTACATAAACCTTTGTGTTCTGCTAGAGTGGTGCAAATCGCACTTCACGCAAGAGTGGAGGACACCTAAGGGAGATGTTGAAACATCGACCCCTGCCTCCTTGAGCCGGGGAAGGCCCGATGGTAGAAGAGGGCATATCAAAGGCCCAAAGGACACCTTGATATGTTTATGAGCCCGAAGGCCCAAGACCTATAGGACATGCATATGCTTTTGCCCACTAGACCTAGTGTGTGGTCAACTAGTGACATCAAGAGTAAATCTATTATATTGAGCTAATGGTCCATGTGTCGTTCTCCTACTGGATGTGGTTAATTTATGTCTCCACAATATCTACTATAAATCATCCAAGTCCAAAACTATATGACCTTTGGATTAAATGTAGTCATTTTAGTGTTGAAAATCGTATTTGTTGATTTTCTTCATTGCAATTGAGTGTCTTAATTGTTTTGGGTTTCTCTAATATCCTATAAGTATCTATGAATGATGAATTAAAATATAGATGGTTTAAATTGTTAAAAAAAATTACAAAATAGACACCATAAGGTATCTCTTGAGTAAAATTATTTGAGGAATTTCTTAATTGATGGGGACTATAAAAGTATATAATTAAATGGCTTATTATTCGAAATGCCCTTGAAACTACCATTGAATCTTAGTTTACCCCTTGAAACTAGTTTTGTCTCACTTTGTCCCCTGACAACTGACATTTTCAACTAATTTGTCTTACTTTATCCACTTCCGTTAATGGACTGTTAAATTTAAGGGTATTTTAGACATTTTACTTTTTTACACATTTATTTACTTCTAGCCTACACACTAAACAAGTCTCAATTTTATTTTTGAAACTCTAATTCAAACCCATAAATTTTGGGCATTTTATAAAATATATTATTCAATCAATAGAAAAATTTCAAGTAACAAAATTATTGTATCAACCAAGTAAGGGTTACATTCTGTTTGTAGAGTCATTTCACTTGTAAAACATTCATGTATTGGTTCGAAACTTTGCAAATGAAAAATATTCATTACAAAATAATCATTATCCCATTAAGCTATCATATCCAAAATACTTCCCAAACCAAAAAAATCATTTAAAGCAAATGTGCACAGTTTGACACAAAAAAAATTTCACATGGTTGAATTTATGGGTTTGAATTAGAGTTTCAAACCGTTGAATTTATGGGTTTGAATTAGAGTTTCAAAAATAAAATTGAGACTTGATTAGTGTGTAGGCTAGAAGTAAATAAATGTGTAAAAAAATGAAATGTCTAAAATACTCTTAAATATGACAGTCCATTAACAAAAGTGGGTAAAGTGAGACAAAAGAGTTGAAAATATCAATTCAATGGGCAAAGTGAGACAAAACCAATTTCAGGGGATAAACTGAAACTCAATGATAGTTTCAAAGGGGCATTTCTACTAATAAGCCTAATTAAATATAAATAATGAATTAATTGCCCAAAACTAACATTGAAGTTGGTATAAATAGAAAAGTTGATTACAAAATGCATTTTAGTAAATAATTATAGAGAAAAATTAGAATTTTCAAAAAAAGAAAAAAGAAAAAAGAGTGCAACTAAAACCGCCCCATTGTCTTATTTTCCCACTCATTTATTATAACTTTAATTAAATAAACTAAAAGGGAATAAAGAAAAACTAAAATTAACAAAATTAAAAATAAATCCATCTTCCTCCCAAATCATCCACGATGGACCGACGACTATCAAATCCCCAGCAACAAACACCGTCCCACTCTCCCTTTCAATTATGGTACTACCACCTCCATCTTCTCCTCCTTTTCCTCATTAATGAACAACGACGACAATCCATATTTTAAAATTGAAGAAGACCCAATTCCAATTGGAATAAATCGATTTGGAGCAATCTGCCCTTGTATTGGAAAACTCCCTCTGTGCTTCTCTCTTCCTTCCCCCTTGGTTTCTCTATCTTTCCAAAATGGGGGTGGGAGGAGGTTCTGGTGCAGTTAGGGTAGTGGCAATTAAGGAAGCATGAAGTTTCAAAAAAAAAAAAATATTAATATTATTCTTTAAAAAATTAGACATTAGAGGTTATTTTAAGAATAATGATGGGTGGAGAAATAATATTTTAATTTTTATGGTGGGTAAAATTATAATATGAGTGTAAAAATAAGACAATAAGATGGGTGTATCATCACTCAAAAAAGTTTAACCAAAGAAATTTGGGACATATTAGAAAAAGGTGGGTAATATATTTCGAAGTTGACTTACCACGTATTTGTACAACATTTTAACACCTCATCATACATTCAATCAACACTTAACAAGATAATAATAATACTCGATAAAATGGAATGTTTAATTGGCGTGGCGTTTAGACATTCATAGACACATCTCATATGGTACGACTAATTGGGTTAAACGGAATAACTTAGGTAAAAGGTTGGGTGCAAGGGAATCAGAACTGTTAGAATCTTTTGTTTTTTTGTCAAATGCTAATGATTTTTCAGGTGAAAATTACAGGTTAATTTTCTTGTTTTTTTCGGCTGCAAAATTTTCATGATTTCATTTTGACGTCTTTTCTTGATAATGATCATATCCAACAGTTAATTAGCAAAATACATAAGAATATGTGTTAAACTGGTGTTAATGGTTAATTAGCAGTGGCCGGTTGGGTGACTTTGCGTTTTGACTACCTTCTCCTCTCTCTCCTCAGACTGGAAAGAAAGAGACTGCTTGTGCCAGGCCCAAAGCCTCCAGTCCACTGACCAAACCTAGAGGGAGAAAATGGGAAGAGTTGCATATACTGGTAAATAGAGGAAAAAAGAACTCATCTTTCCCTTCCCATCACCATCACTGCCATCATCACCGTCTTTGTTTCTGAACCTATTGAAAAATATTCCATTTTCTCACAGATCCAACTGTAAGTCCTCTCTCTCTCTCTCTCTCTCTCTCTCTCTCTCTCTCTAACTTGTACAATCTCTAACTACTGTTGCTTGGTTTGCTTTGTACCTGTTTGTAAAATCTCAAGTTATGTAATTTATCTAATTTGTGGATGTGGGTTTTTTCTGTGCTTTGCAGATTTCATCCTCATTGTAATTTTATGGTTGTTTATGAACATTTCTGATTAATGGGTTTTGGTTAATTTCTTGATTTCCAGCTTCTGTGATCCAGAGTTGATGGACTGGAACTCCAACAGTGATCAGAGGTGGTTTTGCGGTAATCTATGTTGAACCCGGATATCTGTATTACTTATTTCACAGCTTTGGTGTTGTCATTCTTGTTTTGTAACTCGCTGAGGATGATTCCGATTTCGCCACTGGTTGCTTCAATCTTGAGCTTCTTATAGATAGCAATAGTTGTCTGGAGTCCGGTTGGCTTTAACTTTTGAAAAGGCTTCAAGTTCTTGTCTTTGGATTTTGTATGAAATATACTTTGTGGCTTATCAACACAATGGGTGGGATGTGCTCCAACACGAGGAGATCCACTGTAGACGATGTCAATGCAAGTAATGCCTCCAGTGGAGGCATTCCCACTGCTAATGGCCATCCTGGTAATGGGTCTCGTGGTCTGCCTCCGAAAGTAAATTCCAATTCGACTCCATCCCCAGTTAGTGAAGGCGTGGATAAACAATTGCAAGACCCATTTACGTTGCCAGAGACAAATAATATGGTTCCTTATGGGCTCATTACAGATGATGTCAACGACGGGATTCCTCACTTGTCGAGAACCTTATCACACAAAACTAGATCTACCAAGTCTAAGCAGGCTGTGGCAAAGGTAATCCTGACTTTGATATGTTAGTTTTTAGTCCTTTTCTTCTTGTCTATGTTGTGTTGGAATGAATAATTTGAAATTGCGGTATGAATGGTTACTGGATGCACATTTTGGTTTCTATACCCTTTGGAACCACAAAACCATTCCGTAGTGGTTGGGATGGAACTGTTACTCTACAAGTGGAGTCATCAGAATGAGGGTGACAAGCTGTTCAAAGACGCCATTTTATGAGTTATTGTGTGCTAAGTTGACCTTTAATCAGGTTTGACATAGAAATACTAGTGTGAAACTTGGACTAGAAGGCCTCATGTTGGTTGTGGATTATAGTTGTTGGGACCCTTTTCTTTGGGGAGAGAAAAGTTTGTCCGTCTATTTCCTACACTTCGTTTCGATTGAGGCAGTCGATTGAAAATGATAATAGAAGTGAATTACTTTAAGCAGGAATTTTCTTTCCACAGTTAGATTTTTAAGTGAGGCAGTGGTAAGGAGGAAAACCTTCCAACCTTCTCGCTACAGCGGTGAGAAATAGTGGGAAATGATTTTAGCCTTTTCCTGTTCTATTTTCAAGTTGTATGCCTAAATGACATGGTTACTTATTTCACACAGTTCTTAGAAAGCATTCTTACTCAAAAAAATTTAGAAAGACAACTGTACATTAATTTAAAGCATGGAGAGACGCATTAAACTCCACTTGTCTGATTCTTTTTCACCACTCGTTTCCATAGATGCTCATCCTGTCATTCCCAAGTAACACAGGCCTAATTTTGGCATAGAGGATTGGATTGAAAAGATAAACACCATTTTCAGGGCACGTTGAAGGAAAAAAAGATAAAAAAAAAATGTATCCGACTTGGAGGTTGAAGATGGATTACTCATGAAGAAAACTTATCCATCCCAAAACCCCAATGGTAAGAAAACTTATCTAATCTTACCATTGCAAATTAGAATGTGATAAACTGTGCTTGCAATTCAAGATCTAGATACTTCTCCATGCAGAGCAGAAATTAGTATCCCTATAATTTTTGCTTGATAACCATTCATAGAGGAAAAACCCTTTACAACTTCAGTAAATAATCAGGGCTTTCTCTAGAGTGTCTTTTGTTGAACAAATATTCAGAACACATTATTAGAAAGTAGGGAAGGAAGTATATAAAGATGCTGATTTGAGCTAGGCTATTCTGGTATCTTGTAACACATTTATTTAGTGAGAAGAATACAGGCTGTTGGGGAAAGGATAAGGGCTGTAGTTTTGTGGAGGTGTTGTGCAAAGGCTGTGTCTTGAGTAGTGTGAATGCAGATAAGTAGAAGGTTTTTTGACAGAAAAGGAGAGAGGATGGAGGCTTTGTGGAATAGAATCGAAATTTGGAATTTTGTGGGTTTCAATCTCCAGAATTTGAGGAATTCCCATTGTTTTTTTCTTTCCTGATTGGAGGTCTGTTATACACAGATCAAGAGCTTCACAGAATGATGTTCCACTTACCATCGTTGTCATTTCAGTTTGTTGGGCATATTTTGTTTGTCTTCACAATTTAGATTACCTAACAGGTTTAGCTATATTTTTGCATGGATGACCCTTGAAGCACCTAAAATAAAGACAGTTCCAATCATTAAGAATTGTATTGCATGGTGCGCTGTGGAGGATGTTTGCATTCCTTAATTACGGTGAGGGCATCCTCACTTGAAAATTCTTAAACACATGTCTGGACGAGTTATACTCCAGTACCGCCTCATTCGAAGATTCTACTGGGTTGTTTCAAATGGCATATTCTTTTTGTGGTCAAA
Source organism: Pyrus communis (assembly GCF_041283825.1). Lineage (NCBI taxonomy): Eukaryota > Viridiplantae > Streptophyta > Magnoliopsida > Rosales > Rosaceae > Pyrus > Pyrus communis. The sequence goes on along the minus strand of NC_142569.1, from coordinate 31,462,249 downwards.
ACTTGCTTTTTTGGAGTGTAATATCTGACAGTTGAAACCTAAGACCTTAGACCCAAATGTTTCTATATTCTAAAGTCATTAACTTGTCAAAATGGAGGCACCAATTGGAGCTTTGTTCAAGCGACCATGTGACATTCGAATAATGATACATCTGAAGCTTAAAATACTTAGGGCAACCAGAAGAGAAGAGGTGGCATATCTAGAAGAACTTTAAAAAGGCCTAATGGTCTCAGGAAAGTTTCTGTTTAATATATATATATATATATATATATATGACAATCCTGTAAAGTGGATGTCCTCTTTTGTAAGAAAAGAAAGGAAGAAACCCAACAATGTACAATGCTGTAAAAAAACCTTGTAAAAATTATTTGAATCCAATATCGTCTAGTCTCCTAATTATGATCATATTAAAAGACAAACAGAATGTTTCCAATAATCGGAAATGATGATGATGGTGAATATCAAAATGGCTAAATGATTTTCTGTCCGCTGAATTTTAAAGTGGGTAATCCTTTAAAGGGACCTAAAATATGCAGTTTCAGTCATTGGATTGTGGATGATTTTCAAGTTTCTCTTCTATTGCTTTCTCAAGTTTGAAACATGGTTAAACCATAAATTTGTTGCTATTTCAGAAGTTCACTTATGTCTTCTATACTTTGGGTTCTCCATGATTCAGCATGTACAAAGCGGTGCAGAGACTGCATAAATTATGATTGAGCTTGTAATTACACTATGCATGTAGTCTGATGGAATTTATCAGTTTATCCCATATTTTCCCTGTTCATCTTGTACTTAATTTTTCCTGTTTATCTTATATTTGTCTTTTGTTTCAGGACATATGATAGTTGGTTTTTAAAATAGATATTGAAGTGACTGAAGAAAATTCTACTGCTTTGTGGTTGAATAGACATAACCGTTTTTGGTTCTTTGTTTATTTAATTCTTCTTTTGTCATAGGTATCAGAAGTGAGCTCACTTTTGGGCAGGGCTGGTACTGTTGGCCTTGGGAAGGCAGTCGAAGTATTGGACACCCTTGGTAGTAGCATGACAAATTTGAATCCAAGCAGTGGTTTTACCTCAGGGGTGACAACAAAAGGGAATAAAATTTCAATTTTGGCTTTTGAAGTCGCAAACACAATTGTCAAGGGTTCAAATTTAATGCAGTCCCTTTCTAAGGATAACATCAAACATTTGAAAGAGGTGGTGCTTCCATCAGAAGGGGTACAGAATTTGATATCAAGAGATATGGATGAACTCCTGAGAATTGCTGCGGCTGACAAGAGGTTGATATTTGAAAATCCCTTATATAATTTTCTGAATAATCAGAACAAGCTATAACTATTTTTGTTTCTTAACATGTGGTGTTTATGTCTTGAATAATTGTGTATGAATGTTGGAGAATTAATAATTTTGTGGTAACATTCTGGCAGAGAAGAGCTCAAAGTTTTCTTGGGAGAAGTAGTGCGTTTTGGAAATCGCTGTAAAGATCCTCAGTGGCATAATCTGGATCGATATTTTGAAAAGTAAACCTATAAAGAAATTTGATATTTTCCTCATGTGTGTTTCTGTTTAACTCCATAGATGATGTTATGACACTGCCACCTGTGCTATCTCCCAAATGTTAGGTTGGATTCAGAAATCACACCGCAGAGGCAATTGCAGGAAGATGCAGAGACAGTGATGCAGCAATTGATGACGTTAGTTCTAAATACAGCTGTAAGTACACGTATAAAGAAAGGAAAACTAACGAAAAGTCCAAAAAAACTTTAGTTTTAATGAAAAAGGACAAATAAAGGTGTAGTGAATAGTACCAGGGAATTTGAAAAAAAAATAATAATAATACCAGGGAAAGGTAAAAATGTGGTTTTTCATTAAAAGTGAACAGTACCGGGAATGTTCCGTTAAAACTCCCAAATAATGCAACCTCTAGTAGCAGTTGTGTCCATTGGTGACTTACCTTAGAAATTTCTGTAACACCACATGTTAAAGAGAAAATAATAAAGTATTTAATTTTTATATCTCCTTTCCACTGAAACATAATGGCATAAGAATATCATTGGATTAGTTTTAAATCATTGTTTTTAGTTATCTTGAATGAGGTTCCCTCCTCAGGCTATGTGCTTTCATGGCTGATATGGTTGAATTCTATAACTAGGATATGAAATGAAACTGAACCAATATGCTTCATGGTATTATGGACGAAAGAAGCTGTTTCTCCTCATTTCTTTGTTTCTATAGCATTAAAAGTTAATAAGTTTTCTGATTTTTATATTCTGTCAACTGTATTCTAAGTATAACAGGTTTTGTTGCTCGGAGTGCCAAATGTTTGGTAAATCATCTATCCCTATGAAGATTATAGTTAATGACTCAAAACGTTGTTGAGCTTCCTTGTAGTTCTTATTCAGTTGAAGGGCTTTCAATCAAGACAATTAAATTTAGCTGTTCTGCATTTAGGATTTAGCTCTCTTTAGTGTTGCAGAATCATTATATAACTTCAAATTTTATAAACAAGCATTGGTGTTGTTAAAAAATGTTACTGCAACTGCTGGACATATGTTGTTCCTTACTGAACGAAAGCAAACTTTTTTCTCGGTTACAGGAATTATATCATGAGTTACATGCCTTGGACAGATTTGAACAAGATTATCAGCGTAAGCTTCAAGAGGAAGACAACTCAAGCACTACCCAAAGAGGTAACATGCATAGTTGCATCTTGTATTTCCTTTACAATGTCATATGAAAATTTATCTCCATATTTTGGTCTTGTAGATGAATATAGTTATTCTATTTTGTATTTCTCCCGTCTTTTTTCTTTTTTCTTTTTTCATTTGACGACAGAGTGTCCTTTTGTATTTATCCATCTTTTTTTTTTGGGGTAACATTATCCAGCTTTTATTTTTCCAGTTGATGTCCGATTGTCATATAGAAAAGATTACATTTCACTTTGTGTTGAGTTGAGAGCACATCAATATCCTTTCCATATGTTTCTGTGTGTGTGGAACTGTAGATTTTTCCATGGTCTATTTCGGCAGTTCTCATATCTAATAATGATACCACGCTAGTACTTGTTCTGAAGTTTGTTCCTTATGTAATTATTTAATTGTTACTGTTTTGGTATTTCCTGATGTTTTTCTTTGTTTGTACCTTTATAATGCCGTGCCTGGGCACTCAAATGTTTTTCCATTGTTGGTCTAAGCCAATAAATCTATAATACCGGTGGTTGGCTTCAATAAATGTGTCCTACAAAAACCTTCCATATTTTTGAAATTTTGATTTCTTTCAATTTATTGTTTTGTTTGCAATGAAATGATGACAATTACTTGAAAGTAAAGTTGGTTTTTGTGCTTGTATATTCTTGTCACGTGTAGGAGATAGCCTTGCAATCTTGAGAGCAGAGTTGAAGAGTCAAAGGAAGCATGTGAGAAGTTTGAAGAAAAAATCACTTTGGTCCCGAATTTTGGAAGAGGTAGCAAGTCAGTATTTCTAATTGTATCTCACCTAGGTCTAGGTGCTACTGAAAATAACTTTTCTGTTGATTAAAATGGGTGGTATATATTTGTTAGTCACCTAATACAACTTTGGAAGCTTCAATTTGCAGCTAGAGAACTTCTCAACGCACCCATTTATTTTAAAGTACCCTTCTTCCGAATTTCTAGAAAGGATTTCATAAAAACACACTAAAGCCTAAACCACTTGAGGAAAAGAAAAAAAAGTTTCTTAATTTAGGAAAAAGATAAACAAACAATGCCAGCAATGGGGAGGGATCCTTTACTTTTATTTGGTTTCGAAGAAATAAAAAGATTGCTTTTTTATTATGATGTCTTGAGAATATTTAGGATGTGTGAATTCTATCTCTTATGCTTTTTAAATTAAGTTCTGGGTTGTTGAACGGTGCACTGTGCAAATAGAATTGCCCTTGAAGTTCTACAACCATCCTAATAGCTCATATTTACAGGTCATGGAGAAACTTGTCGACATTGTTCATTTCTTACATATGGAGATTCATGAAGCATTTGGAAATGCAGGTATGCCTCAAAAGTTTTTGATGGAATATATTATATTGGTATTTTAAGTCTGCTTGGAAAGCAGGAAGAAGGACACGATGCTGAGAAAGATAATGGCTGTTTCTTGTTTTTGATTAAATCTAATACTTGCAAAACAAATTTGCATTCGACTGCTAGAAAGTTGGCATTGTTGAATTAATATAAAGTTCAAGTGTAATTGATATATGGGATGGTATTGAAAACACTCCAATCTGGTAAAAGATAACATCACCAAAATGAAAGCTAACATCTTTTGTAATATTCACTAGTGCATAACAATTATGTAGAAGTTGTTCATTGTGTTCAATTGTTAAGTGACTTTGTGTGATTTTTGTGGTCTTGCAGATACTGATAAACCTGTGACAGGTTCTCGGAACAATCACAAAAAGTTGGGTTCTGCTGGTCTTGCGTTGCATTATGCAAATATTATCAGTCAAATTGATGTTCTTGTGAGTTGATGTTATATTCATTTCTGAAATTTTCAACCTTTGTGATAATATTTTTTCTATCCTTTTAATTCAGTGTAAACAAGTATGTCATATCATCGGTGAACTACTTATTACGGTGGTGAAATTACAATTTTTTTTTTACTGTAAGCTAGCAGGTTTTAAGTTTCAATACCATTTGAGACTTGAGCTGTGTTTATTCTGGGGTTATAACCTCTCATTCGTTAGTGTGGAGCAACCAACTTTTGACTGAGGGTTGTATTCAGGTCAATTCCATATTCTTGTGGGTTTATGCAACCTCATAAGTGCCAAAATCTATCTTTCTGTCTCTGTCTCTCTCTGTCTCTCTGTACTGTTCTTTTAAAAGTTTTTGCTACCTCTAGACTTCTTTTTTAATGAGCAGTCCTAAGCCTGGGGGATTTCAAGCGTGGTGGTAAAGTATTGGGTTCTGATTTCTGTCAGTTGGATTCCATAAATATAGGATGTTCGGACAATTTATGTTTATTAGCTTTTCTTCAGTTGTGAATACCATAACTAGCAAATAGCAGGTTATAGTAGTTATCTGGTCTATGTCGGGAAGTTTCCCATTTTCTGTTAAAGCATAATAATCATTCTTCCCTTCAATTAAATTTTATGTTTATGTTGCTTGATAAATAGAATTTTATGCTTTATATCAAATCACATGGGCCATGACCTCTGAGTTTGAATGTAACCAGGTGTCTCGATCAAGTTCTGTGCCTTCAAACACTCGGGATACTTTATATCAGGGGCTCCCGCCTGACGTGAAGTCAGCTTTGCGCTCAAAACTACAGTCATTTCAGTTTAAGGAAGAGGTGTCCATAGTTTTATTTAATGAGTGGAATTATTAACAACTCGCCTAAATTGTATTTTACTACTTCAAAGTAAGCTCAGTTGTTTGCCCATGAATGTATTAACCTATAACTAATTTTCAAATGCTTTTTTTTTTTTTCTTTTCTCGCAGCATACAATCGCTGAAATTAAAGCTGAAATGGAGAAAACATTACAGTGGCTGGTTCCCATTGCCACTAAAACAACCAAGTAAAGCTTCATTAGTTTTTCTTTTATCCCTCTTAACTGGAGTGATTGACATATTATACAATTTTTTTGGTGTCCACATTCTTCATTTACGACGATGTAATATTTCACAACTGTCTCATTTTCCTTCAGTTTTGTTTACTGATTACTTTTTGCAATGTGGTTTTATGTAGAGCTCATCATGGCTTTGGTTGGGTTGGAGAATGGGCAAACACTGGGTGAGTTCTTAATTGCAGATGTCTTTCCATTTACTTATGATCCCTGATATTTTCCTAATTTTATTAGTTGGAATTCTTTAGGTCTGAGATGAACCGAAAATCTGCTGGTCAAACTGACTTGCTGAGGATTGAGACACTGCACCATGCTGATACAAAAAGAACTGAGTCTTACATTCTTGAACTGGTGGTGTGGCTTCACCATCTCGTCAACCAAACGAGGGTTGGAAACAGTGGAATTAGATCTCCTGTTAAATCCCCTCTCTGCTCCCCCAACCAGAAGGCAACTCAGTTATGCATAAGCAAAACCAACTGTCCATCACCCATATTAACAGTTGAAGATCAAGAAATGCTTCGATATGTAAGTAAGAGAAAACTGACACCGGGGATTAGTAAGAGTCAGGAATTTGACACTGCAAGGACCAGGTTCAGCAAGCATAATAGGCTGAGCAAGAGTAGTAACCACTCCCCAACAAATGAACGTCGGAAGGATCCATTTCCAATAAGGAGGCCGTCCTCCGTTCCTATCATTGACTTTGATTTCAACCGGAGCAAATCACTGGATGTCATTGATCGAGTGGACACAATTCGAAGTATTTGAATACACATGCGAAGGGGTTCTTGGGTATGGCGACTGTCCTTGTCGGGTGCTCTATGTTGTGGCGAGGGATGTTACGTTAGCGAGCATAGAAGCTGAGAAAAGAGAGAAGTCATTGCCGTTTTGGGTGTCAAAATGTAGGGTGAGAACTGTATTTTGCTCAATGTAGGTTAAATTTCTGTAGATGGAAAGGATGCTGGTTTATAGCTTAGTGGCTAATATGTACAGAATATTCAATTAATAATCCAAAGTTCATGCTTCTCCCATTCTCTCCAAGACTATACTAACGATAAAGGATTTGTTGCAGTCATATTTAGAATAAGAATATGATTGTGTAAATCCTAGTGTATTTAGGGATATCTTGGAATATTCCTCTTAGTGGTTATTATCCTATTAGAGTTGTAATCATATTAGGGTAAGAATTTAACCTATCCTACTACTATAAATAAAGGCACAATGGGATGATATAACATACATCTCACAATTAAATCTTTCTCTTCTCTCTCTCTTGCCGTCGAGCTCTCTCCCTCCCTAGTCCTAAATACAATCAAGTGAAATAGGCCTATAACACGTTATCAACACGCTCTTACCAGAAGCTAAGGAACTGAAGGATCATCGGAAGAGGTTTTCTTCTACAAAATTCAAAGGCTTTTATTTGTTTTCTGTCAATCAGGTACGCTTAAAATAAAGTAAGATATTTGAAATGTCCACGAAACATGAAAACATTCCCCATAATGCATGAATCCCCTATATTTATATTTTCCTTTATATATATATATATATATATATATTGTATATGATTCATATATTTGTCAATATATATAGACACACACACACACACACACATTTCATGCATTACGCAATTATTTTGCTATGTGGAGTTTGTGAGTCAAAGCATATAAATAAAGTAGAAGCAATTTAAGGTTCTTAAAACCTTAGTTGCATGGAACACATTGTTAGAACAACGTTGTTGTGACGTCTAGACTATGGCAGCAGCCATTTGGGCTTTGTTGCGCCTACACGAACATCAAGCTTCAGCCTGGTAAGGGTTACCATGGACTTGCAACCTATCCAAGCCCAAAATCAACAACTTTTGAGTTGTTGGGCTTTGTCCTAAGTCCCTGGCCCAAACCTGCAGCAAGCCTATAGCTTGCTAAGTCCACCCTGTGCCCAAGGCTCACTTGCAGCAAGCCCGTATCGCTTGTTGGGCTTTGCCTATGTCTCGGGCCACTAGCCTGCAGCTTATGATGCTAGGCTTGACTTGCCACGACCCAAAAACCTAGGAGCTAGCCTCGGCTAGGCCTCCTCACACCAACCTACAAGCCAGCTTTAGGCTGGGTTTGCCTCGTGCCTTGTTTTTTGCCTAAACCAGCAACTTTTGCTGCTAGGCTCACCCAGACCACATGGCCTAGAGGCTTGCAGCCGCGCTGTGGAGCCCGTCCTCACATTGCAACCAGCCCACTTTTGGCTGGGCCGCGTTATTTTTTCGACCCAATGCCAATTTTTGGCATCCCGATGTTTTAAACCATGCCCAAATATATATATATATATATATATTTTTTTTTTTTTGGGGTACTTTGGTTTACGCTAATTAATTCTAATTTAATTATCACTTGGTTTATCACCAACCGAAGCTAATATGACCCGTTTGTCATTATTTTGCTTCCATGATCGACCTCGTTTGGTTCTGATGTATTGAATTAATTAAAAGTGACCTATAGTCTATTAATCTGATAATTAATCCAAAATTATTGACCTGAAGATCACTTCTGAACATTAACAATTCAATAATTTATTTTTCTACTTTGAACCATTAACATCCTTTCGTAGTCCCAAGGCTCTCAAACTTGAGTTCCCGAAGCAACTAAAATCCACTACACTTAAATCAACATATTGCATTATGTGTTCTTGCAGGAAACTTTGCCTTATTAACCAGTCGTTCATAAAACTAAATTGAACCTGCAGTTTCATATTTAGTGCATTTGAAACCCGAAGTTTTCATTCAAAACTTACCAGATGAAACCTGTAGCTTTCATGTTTAAATTAAACCAATACATGTCTGTAGCACCTGAATGTTCTATGATGTATGTCTATGGATTACCATATGACTAACTACGTTTTATTATACCTTCCAATTTTAAGGACATGTCGAACTTGAACAAGCTCGATTTCATTGCTCTGGAAGTCTCTGGAAGAAACTACTTGAAGTGGGTTTAAGATGTTAAACTTCATTTTACTACAAAGGGTATTAGAGCCATCATCAAGGCACCTACTAACACCACCCCCATCATTGAAGCTCAGAAAGCTTCTGCAATGATCTTCATTCGAAGACACATCCATGATGCACTGCAAACTGAGTACCTTGCTGAGTAGGACCCATGCACCCCTGGCTTGCTTTAGCTGACCATTTCGATCACCAGAAAGACATTTACTTGCCTAGAGTAAGACAAGATTGGTAGCATCTACGCTTCCAAAACTTAAAGTCCGTGAATGAATACAACTTTGAAGTTTGTAGAATCCAATCATTGCTTAAGTTCTCTAAAATGGACTTAACAGATATAGATCTCTTGGAGAAGACCTATTAGACCTTATATGCCACCAATATTGTCCTGCAGCAACAACATAGGGCACAGTAGTTCACCAAATTTTTGGATTTGATCTTTGTTTTACTTCTCGCTGGAAAGCAGAACCAGCTTTTGATGAAAAATCATCAGGCTCCACTAGCTCGAATACTGCGCATGAAGCGCATGTGACCCATTCTAGAAACCACAAACGATGGAAAAACGTCATGGCCGTGGTAATGGGCGGTAAGCCCACCTATGGGCCCAAGGTCAACAGAGTCAAGGCCCACCCAAGAGAGGAAATTTGACCCAGAAGCGCCAACCCCTTACACCTAAGGCCTCAGACTTTAAGAACAAGGGAAAAGCTACCATTTAATTGGCTTCCACTGAAATGGACATGTGTTACCGTTGTGGATCAAATGATCATTGGTCACGCGTATGCGGAGCTACCCTCGAGGCTATTGCCAAATCATTCCAGTCGCGAGTCTAACTTTGCCAATGTGGAACATCTGAAGATGTTACTACATCCATGTAGATATCAGATTTTGAGGAGGCATCAACTCCTATGGACGAATAAGTTTTATTCTTCTAGACATGTTTTTAGGGTGTTTTTACCCCTAGTGGCTGAACCCACTAGGAGTGGCTGAACACCCCCTCTATTTTTTAGGTTTATGGTTTAATTTATGGACAATTTTTCTAAGTATTTGGAATAATTTGTTTGGCTTTGGTTTGTTTTGAATTATGGATATTATTTCTTGATTGATTAATTGAATGAATGAAATTATATTTATATATGTGATCAATTCAATTAATTTATTTCTAGGTATGACTAGTGGGGAAGTTAGTTGTCTGGCTGATAGTGCTATTATGTATACTATATTGCGTGCGCGATACTATTTTACTAATTTCGTACCTAAGAAAGCACATCTGATAACCCTCTCAGGCTTATCCAACCCGATTGAAGGATACAGAAAGGCCATTTTAATGTTGTTTAATGGTATTGTCTTAACCATTAAAGAGGCCCTCTATTCTCCACGTTTTGGAAGAACATTGCTGAGTTTTAAAGACATTCGAGATAATCAATATCATATTGAAACCACTAAAGAGAATGGTTCTGAATTTCTATGTATCACTTCTTATGAGTATGGCTAGAAGCGTATTCACGAGAAGCTGGATCGTCTCCCGAGTGAGTTGTACATCACAACCATTCGTGGCATAAAGACCCACCATGTGGCTGACCCTGAGCTCGGGTTCCAAAGCACTTTACTGCTTTGACATGGTCGTATGAGACATCCCAGACGTGACATGATGTGCCGTATCCTCAAATCATCACTTGGGCTTCATGTACATCTCTACGTTAGATTTCCACCATGCAAAGCTTGTTCTTTGGGGAAGTTGAATACTCAACCCTCAATAACAAAGATTATTCACAACCCTTCTAAGTTTCTTTAGAGGATTCAAGGGGATATTTGTGGACCTATCCAACCAACATGCGGACCATTTAGATACTTTATGGTGTTGGTTGATGCATTGACACATTGGTCGTATGTCTGTTTATTGTCCACACGTAATGCTGTATTTACAAACTTCTAGCACAAATTATTAAGCTCAGGGTTCACCACCATTATTATCCGATCAAGTTGATTCGATTGGATAATGCTGGAGAGTTTACGTCACATACTTTTGACGACTATTGCATGTTAGTCGGACTTTGGTTATGTGAACCAAACTGTCGGTATCTGCCTAGGGTTATGCAATATTGCACGCAGCTATGTTGGTCTGCCTGAGGCCCACCGCTACCCAACCTCAATCTATGTGCCACTAGCGCCACCACTATGTACCAAAATGGGTCATAAAAAAAGAATAAGAATCTATGTCGGTTATGATTTGCCATCACTTATTTCCTATTTACAGCCCTTGACAGGAGATCTATTTATCGCATGTTTTGCGGATTGTGTCTTTGATGAGACAATTTTCTCATCGTTAAGGGGAGATAAGAACGTAACGTTCCTGTAGACGAATTGTTGTGATATGCTCCTACTATGTCTTATTTAAATTTTTGCACTGCCTAGTTTGAAACTGAAGTGCATCGTATTCTAGATCTTCAGAGCATTGCTTAAAGCATGTCAGATACTTTTACTGATCTAACAAAGGTGATGAGCTCACATATACCCGCTGCAAACGGACCTGTAAGAATGAACATACCTTGAGTACGCCGTAGTACCGGCTAGGAAGGCCCAACTGTCCCTGAGGGTGAAACAGCCGCACCTAGTAGCTAGCCAATCATCTACCTACCCTGAAGCATGGTAGACCCCCCTGGTTCAAAGGATTCACAACCATAGAAGAGGGAAATGGCACAAACTAGTGATCCTAGTATGAATCTAACCATCGCTCACTCATCTGTTCCAACGCATAAGGTTATCCCAGATTATGGTAATGTCTTAGATAAGACAACCCGACCTCCTGAGAATCGTTAAATTTCGATCCACTACACAGTATTGGATGAGGTTTAGAATCAGAATAACATGATCGTCTACGATGCATTTGCGTACATAGTAGCTACTGGCATCATGCTTAGTAATGATATTGAACCATGTACCGTCGATGAATGCTAACATAGAACAAATTGGTTAAATTGGAAACAAGTAATCAAGGTCGAACTCGAATTCACTTGCGAAACGTAAGGTGTTTGGACCTGTAGCTCATACTCTACCACATGTGAAGCCCGTGGTCTACAAGTGAGTTTTCGTGAGGAAGCGTAATGAGAAGAATGAAATAGTGCGACACAAAACACGCCTCGTAGCTCAAGGCTTCTCTCGATGCTCTGGGATTGATTACGAGGAGACGTATTCCCTCATAATAGACGTCATAACGTTCCGCTACCTTATTAGTTTGGTAGTTTCTGAAAAACCGAATATGCAATTTATGGACGTGGTAACTGTGTATCTCTAAGGGGATCTAGATACAAAAATCTACATAAAAGTTCTAGAAGAACTTCCATTGACTAGTTCAAATAGTTCTAGACCACGAAATACTCTCTCTATTAGATTGAGAAGATCACTTTACGTATTGAAACAATCCGGGCATATGTGGTATAATCGTTTGAGTGAATATTTGACAAGTCAGGGTTATGTGAACAACGAACTATGCCCATGTGTTTTCATTAAGAAGTCACATTTCGGATTTACCACAATTGCAATTTATGTTGATGACATGAACCTAATCGGAACTCCAGCAGAGCTTAAGGAAATTGCCATTCACTTAAAATTGGAATTTAAGATGAAAGATCTTGGGAAAACTCAATATTGTCTCGGCTTGGAGATCGAGCATTGTTCAGATAGAATCCTAGTACATCAATCGAACTACACCCAAAATGTGTTGCGACATTTTAATAAGGATAAAGCGAAGCCTTCGAGTACTCCTATGGCTGTTCGAACTCTAGATGCTAAACAAGATCCCTTCCATCCTAATGAGGATGAGAAAGAGATTTTGGAGCTTGAAGTTCCATACCTAAGTGCAATTGGTGCTTTATTGTACTTGTCTCAATGCACTAGATCTGACATCTCATTCACTGTTAATCTTTTGGCTAGATAGAGCAATGTGCTTACATGTAGACACTGGAATGGTGTTAAAGACATTTTCCGTTACCTTAAGGTACAACGGATTTGGGTTTGTTCTACACCCACGAAACCTCGAAAGTAGCCACCGCCCCCTTCGGTCCTCAGGTTGATTCCCACTTTGTTGATTATGCAGATGTTGGTTATTTGTTTGACCCAAATAGGGCACGTTCTCAAATGGGCTATGTTTGTACTGTTTGAGACACTGCTATATCTTGGAAGTCTACCAAGCAAATGCTAGTTGAGACTTTTTTGAACGGTGCCGAGATCCTCGCCTTGCATGAAGCATTGCGTGAGTGTTTTTGGTTGAGAGCAGTCATGGAACACATTCGAAGCACAATTGGTCTTACTACCATTGTTGACTTTCTTACGACGATCTTTGAAGACAATCCAACATGTATTAAGCAGTTAAAGAAGGGATACATCAAGGGAGACAACACCAAGCACATAGCGTTGAAGTTCTTTTGTTCTCACCAGTAACAACAGCATCAGAACATTAAAGTCAAGAAATCCGTTCCCAGGACAACCTGGCCTATATCTTTACCAAGTCATTGCCCAAGTCTACTTTTCAGAAACTCGTCCAAGGAATTGGTATGCGTAAATTATCTGAGTTGAATTGCTTATAGTTATATTATTTGGAAGTTACGTCTAACTCAGGGGGAGTATCCTAAAGTATATTCACTTGATCTTTGTACTCTTTTTTCTTACAATTATGAGCATTTTTCCTACTGGGTTTTTGCTACCTAATGAGGTTTTGATGAGGCACTCATCCTGGGATGATTATACTCCGTTGAGTTCACTACTTTTGTCTTGTTTGACGTTTGTTTTAGACATTATACATGCTTCTCACTTTTCTCCTTAGTCTAGGGGTTTTCACCTGCCTTAGGTTTTACCATAGCAAGATTTTATGAGTTTTACTACTAATGCATACTTTCTTTAAATTTGAGACTCACATTTGCTCGTTGTGCCGACGACTTCATCAACTGTTCTACATCAACTGCTGAAGATCTGATGTGATGTTTTGTTTGAGTATTTCCACACTCAAGGGGGAGTGTTGCAGTCATATTTAGAATAGGAATGTGATTGTGTACATCCTAGTGTATCTAGGGATATCTTGGAATATTCCCTTTAGTAGTTATTATCCTATTAGGGTAATGATTTAACCTATCCTACTACTATAAATAAAGGCACAATGGGGTGATACAACACACACCTCACAATTAAATCTCTCTCTTCTCTCTCTCTTGCCGCCGGCCTTTATCCCTTACTAGTCCTAAATACAATTCAATCAAATAAGCCTACAACATGGTTAATTAAATTTTATGTTTTTCAAGTTTGGGTTATTTTTAACATGGGCCACGAAGTTTCAATTTTTCGTATTGCACCTTAAGGTATTGAGATTGTGTCAATTTATGCTTTCAGTCTAATTGCTTATATAATAACTCATTATGCAATGTAAAAATTGTTGGAGTTTTATAACAATTTTTGGTCCTCATGTGACTCTACCACTTATTTTCTCATGACTTCGATTGACGTCCTTGTCCAAGATCAAGTTCCTGGTCCTTATTGGATATTTTACAGGTTATGCTAGGGAAATCAAAATTTTAAACTAAATTTTATAAACCAAATGACATGGTTGTTGATGATTGAATTGTTACTTAAGTGTTGATTAACATGCTTATTTCCTATTGATGGACACATCATTCAGTTTGCAAATTGTTTCTAAACATTTGGTCTCTCTAGCATTATCCTATTTTTATATAAGTAATGTTATGTATTTGCAAACTAAATGATGTATTACCAATAAAGAAATAAATACGTTAAATAACACTTAAGTAATAATATAATCATTAACTTTTATGTCATTTAATTTATAAAATTTAGTCTCCCTTGCATTACTCTTGTAATATAGAATATGGCAACAACTTCTTTACCAGATGCGTTTTTCTTACCACAAACCACACCATACTTAGTATTACTGAATTTAAATTCATTCAATATACATATCTCAAAATTTAAATTCATTTAATAGTGATAAATGAGGTTATAAACATCACTGTCGGGTGGTGAACAAAATATTCTCTTTACCCGGATTAACTTTCCATTTGAATCCAATCAAAATCCATGGCACATAATATTTTCGAAATGTTAATGTCATAATTTGAGTGGGGAAGAAGAAAAAGATTAGATCATAATTAAGTCATATATTATATAGCAAGGGAAAGTAAAGAAAAAGAGGATTATATTAGACCGTAATTAAGGCAATTTGGATTAATTTGGATAATTCAATAAGTTTAGTTCGTCGGTCCCCGGAAAATAAAAGCAAGTAATAAAGGCAGTTTTCTACACTTTTGGCAACAATTAGTCAATGAAGTTTGTGACTCAGAAGAGAGACTGTGACGGACTCTGACTCAATAGCATTCAACTCCAACCAGATAAAGTCCAACCCCATCTATCACCAGTTGCCTCCTCCTCCTCCTCCTCCTCCATGCAAACATCACCACCACCCCACCACCTCTATAAATTCCAGACAACTCATCACAACTCTCTCTAAAACTTCTCTCAATCTTCCTATTGTAAAAGTGAGGATTAGGTTTCCGTTTCCCCAACAGAGCGACATATATAGACATAGAGAAAGAGAGAGTCACGGAGACAGAAAGCGTGTGTCCTGCCACCCAGCCATGGAAGTTGAAACCGCCGACAAGAATTCTCAGGCCGAGCTGGAGCAGCAGGTGAGCCCGCTGAAAAAAATCATCCTGGTCGCCTCCATTGCCGCCGGCGTCCAATTCGGGTGGGCACTGCAACTCTCCCTCCTCACCCCCTACGTCCAGCTCCTCGGCGTCCCCCACACCTGGGCCGCCTTCATCTGGCTCTGCGGCCCCATCTCCGGCTTGCTCGTTCAGCCCATCGTAGGCTACCACAGCGACCGTTGCACCTCCCGCTTTGGACGCCGTCGCCCTTTCATCGCTTCCGGCTCCGCCCTCGTCGCCGTCGCCGTCTTTCTCATCGGTTACGCTGCTGATCTCGGACACCTCACCGGCGATTCCCTTGAGAAAGCCACCAAGCCCCGTGCTGTCTCTATCTTCGTGGTCGGTTTCTGGATCCTCGACGTCGCTAACAACATGCTGCAGGGGCCATGCAGGGCCCTCCTCGCCGACATCTCTGGATCCGACCCGAAGAAAATGCGGACCGCCAACGCCCTCTTCGCCTTCTTCATGGCTGTCGGAAACGTACTTGGTTACGCCGCTGGGGCCTACAACAACCTCCACAGAATGTTCCCCTTCACCATGACCAAAGCCTGCGACATGTACTGCGCTAATCTCAAGAGCTGCTTCTTCCTCTCTATCGCCCTCCTCATCATCCTCACCGTATTGGCCCTTACCAACGTGAAGGAAACAACCGCCGACGTCGCTCAGCCAGACGAGCCAGAGGAGGAGTCAACGACCACTTCGAAGGTGCCATTTTTTGGTCAAATGATTGGGGCCTTTAAGGAGTTGAAGAGGCCAATGCTGGTGTTGCTTCTGGTGACGTGTCTAAACTGGATTGCGTGGTTCCCGTTCTTGCTGTTCGACACTGACTGGATGGGGAAGGAGGTGTACGGCGGCCAAGTCGGTAAAGGGCGGCTGTACGATTTGGGTGTGAGGGTTGGTTCACTTGGCCTCTTGTTAAACTCTGTCGTTTTGGGGTTCATGTCCCTTGGGATCGAGCTTCTCGGTCGTTGGGTTGGTGGTGTCAAGAGATTGTGGGCCATTGTCAACTTCTTGCTCGCCGTTTGTTTGGCCATGACTGTTTTGATCACTAAATTGGCTGAGGCCAGCCGACACGGTCACGGCGGTGTTGAGCCCCCGCCGCCACCTGCCAGTGTCAAGGCCGGCGCATTGTCTCTGTTCGCCGTTCTTGGTATTCCTCTGGCGGTAAGTATTCTTGATTATTACGTACAATTAATTTTGGTAAATCTTGTTGATACATTTAGTAAATTCTTAATTACTTTGTTACACAAAAGGGGAAAAAATATTGATAGTGTATACAATATGATAATTTATTTATTAATTTCCTGAAAATTGCTTGACAAATGATGCTATGGATTTAGAACAGATTTTCACTTAGGACCACGGAGTTTTTTTACTATTCAATTTTTGGGTGGTAAAATTTTTGCCTGGTTTTTGAAGAACAAATAGGGTTATCCATTATCCAGAAGGTGTTTTGTTTGATTTTATCCAAGGTCATTTAGTGCATGCAGATAAGGTTTCACCGTGCATTTACTAGCAACATTTACCAGGATGGAGGAAACTTATCAGTGCCAATTGATTATACATGCAAATCTGACGTATCATCATTTTGATTCTTCGAACAGCTCCTCAATTTGCGGTTTTTTGTAATTAAGGGGATCAATTAGATTTTATCTGTTTCTTTTTTTACTTTTTTTAAATCAGTTACGATATTCATTTATTGAAAATTAGAAATACGTACAAACATGGAGGATAGAGTACAATTACATGAGTCTCGATAAAAATTTTGTTGGGAATTTCAATTAGATTTTATCTGTTTCTTAACTTTCCTTTGTTTTTTTTTTTTTTTTAAATTTTATTTTTTTTTTTATTTTTACAAATTAATTTATCACAATTTAAGGGGTTGATTAATTATGTGCTTGGGTAAAATTACCATGTTTTTCTTTTGTCAATACCCACGTCCCATGTTATTCTACTCCTTTTTATCAACAACTTTTCTTCATCCTCACAATTAAATTAAACAGAACAAAAGAAGTTTTCATAATCCTCAAGGCATTTGATATGTTGAAGGGAAAGTGAAAGTGAGATGCATTCCATTTCCACAATTAAATAATTCCACCCATATGTGATGTGTTTGTATTTGTGACAATTAAGTTTAGGGATTAATATTAATTAAAGAACATTTGGCTCAAAGATGAGTAGGAACTCCTACTCAAAATTTCTCAAAATTGTTGGTTGACAATTTATAGAACCTTGTGTTTTATAATCAGAACCGTTTATATTATAAATCATCCTATAAAAATCACCTCTACAAAAAAATCAATTAAAACTAAGGTCGTTTAATCATCAAACTGTGTAAAAACAAATGAATGGTATTTGTAAAAGTTTAGTTTTAATTTTTTCTTTTTTTGCAGAGATGATCTTTACAGTGTGATTCATAGTATGAATTACAAGCACAAAGCTCCGTGATTAAAACACTAAAAATTTTGAGTAGGAGTTCCTACTCATTTTTAAGTGGCCAAGTATTGTTCTTAATTAAATTGACCTATTCTAATTAACTGTCAGCTAATCATCGTTTTTGTTGTTATCTTTACATAGGTGACATACAGTATTCCTTTTGCCCTGGCATCCATATTTTCCAGCGATTCTGGTGCAGGCCAAGGTAAATTAACTTAATTTTTACCCGTATTCTATTAAGTTTGGAAAACCTGAATTCCTTTTTTTTATTAAAGGACGACATTTGTTGATAAATAAATTTAAGAACTAAACCATTATGTTTTGGTGATTACTGAATGCAATATTTTCTAAATTCTGCTATTTTGGATCTTTGAATTAAACAGGGCTTTCATTGGGAGTCTTAAATCTTGCAATTGTCCTACCACAGGTAATGTATCCCTAGTTTCATCTTTTTAGTAAATTTTGGTTAAAAAAAATACATGTTCGCTTAAATTTTAAATCAAACTGTACAGTTAATTACTAAATTATTGAACTTGCAGATGTTTGTGTCCGTCGTAAGTGGACCATGGGATGCTTTGTTCGGTGGTGGTAATTTACCGGCATTTGTCGCGGGAGCGGTTGCTGCCATAGTAAGTGGAATATTGGCTCTCTTTATGCTACCGTCTCCGCCACCCGATCTTCCATCGAACAACAATGCAGGAGCTGCTGTTGTTGCCTTCCATTGATTTGCTTGCCCTACGGCCTCTAGCTTCGCACTTATATATAATATAGTTAATAAACTCTTTCTTTTCTATCTTATTCATTTTGGTTTACTCCCTCTTTATCTTAGCAGGTGTTGTGATTGTAACCGAATTCTCTTTAAAAATCCAATATGCGTTAATGGCATATCAATTACTGTATGTATCCAAGCCTAGCTAAGATGGATATAGTCGCAATTTTTCTTTCTTTTATTTATTTTCTTTCAATATTTTTGCAATGTCTTCTTTTTAACATTTTAGGCAAAACGGTAGTAATTCTATTCAAAACGGTCAAGAAAACATTCGATCTAAGAGCTCATCTTAGATTAAATCCAGAAGCTTCTCAGTTATCAAAATAAAAATTTCAGCTAATGTGGGCCAATTTATGGCCCAGACATTGGCGGATCTACGAGCATGTGATACTCTAGATTCAAGAAAGCCCTGTAGGCCAGCCTTAACATCATCTTTGATCAAGCCGACTGCAGAAAAACTATTATGCAGACAACCAATGGCTTGAACAACTTGGAGCACATCACTTTCAAGGGCCATATGCTGCCATTGTTGCAAAACTTTTGAAACACCCTCTCGAGCAGCTATAACTTCACAGCCTACTAGAACTTAGCATTCGCCGATGACATTTTGTCCGAGGAACGAAATTTCATCGGGTAAATAAACTTTACCTGAAGAAACGACAATTACATATTTAATTGTTATTTTAGCTCTTATTGTGATATTTTTTTTTTACAAATGCACTCCTCAACCCTAGAAGAATACAATGAACGAATCCGATCATCAATTTAAAATGTTATCACTAGTGGCTACCATAAAATCTTAATGGCCGTCCTCATTGACATCTCAAGATCCGACCTAAAGAAAATGCGGACTGCCAATGCCCTTTTCGCCTTTTTCATGGCTGCCAAACGTCCTTGCTTACGCCGCCAAGACCTAAAGAAAATATGAACAAGTTTATATGCCTAGGTTTGTTGATCCTACTCGTTCGAATCATTTGTGTAAACTTCATAAGGCCATTTATGGCCTTAAGCAGTTTCCCCGGGCATGGTTTCAGAGGTTCAGTTCCTTCCTTATTCGCACAAGTTTTATTCAAAGTGAAGCTGACAATTCTACGTTTGTTTACCAAGATAATTCCCTCATTATGGCCTTACTGCTTTATGTGGACGACATAGTTCTCACTGCAGTAATTCGTCAGCTTTACATTCATTTATTCGTACATTGGGAGCTGAGTTCGACATCAAGGATTTGGGGTGTTTGCATTATTTTCTTGCTGTTGATGTTAACTACTGCACATATTCTATTCATCTCACTCAAAGTACATAGTAGATCTTCTCGAACTCAACAATCTCTTGGACTGTAAACTTGTTTCCCCCCATGGCCTCCAAAGGTACCCTTTCCCGACTCATGGTAATGCCCATCACTGATCCTACACAATTGACAGATGGTTGGTGCCTTTTAATATCTCACCATAACCCGTCCTGATATCTCATATATATGTTGTCAATTTGTCTGGTTTCCAAGTGATGTTCACCATGAAGCTGTCAAAAGAATTCTTTGTATCTCAAGGGAATGCTTGGTGTTGGCTCTCCTGTTCGACGGTCACTTGCTTGTTCTTTTTTAATTGGGCAGAATGCCCTGAGATTTTAGGGGCCCTGTTCGAAAGCGAATTAGAGGCCCTAAAAAGCAGTAAGAATTTTTTTTTTTTTTTTTGTTCGAAAAAATAATTTTATTTTCAATTGAACTTCTATAAATTCTAATAGTACAAACAAATTTAACAAATCAACAAGTGGAAAGGTGACGTATTTTTTTTTTAATAAAAATAAACTGAAAAGATGATGGAGATGAGTACTAATACCACTTGCACTAAGACTTAAGTTTGTAATATTCTACACAAACTACTATATATACATAAATGCATGCAAATTTGAAAAATCTGGGGCCCTTCTGATTTGGGGGCCCTGTGCAGTGGCACTTATTGCATCCCCTCAGGGCTGACACTGGGTTCACAATAGGGTATTGTGCATTTTTGGGACCTAATCTTATCTTGTGGAGTGCCAAGAAGCAACGATAGTATCTCTTTCGAGTACAGAAGCAAAGTATCGCGCCCTTGCCTCTGCCTATCCTGATACCATATGGGTTCAAGGTCTCCTCTCTGAACTTCGCCGTCCAATTAGTCATCCAGTTGTCCATGAACAGGTTACTTCTAGTAGTCACAAAGTTCAGTCCATCCCCTTTGCACTTCAACTTGCAGACGTCTTCACAAAAAAGTTTACTCTCTAAATGGTTGTATTAGGAAACCATTGCAGACGTCTTCCCCTTTGCCATTATGCTGTTATTAGGAAACCATTGTAACTTTCTTTTTTGTTATAAATGTTGGCCCAACGTGCATATAGTTTGTGTATAAATAGGTTATAATTTGTTGACATTCTAAAAAATTCATCATAAACACTTCCATAGTAAAAAAAAAAAAAAAAAAAAAAAAACCAATAAAAGGAGAGAGAAAGTGTTGAATTTTGGATGTATATTTCATAAGTAACATTTACAAGGTTTAAGCAAGTATATATGGAAGGGACGGAAAGGAAAGGGAGCAGCTGGAAAGCAACCTCCAATCAGTCCTTAAATCACTCCTACAAGGACTACCAACTATTTACAATAACAAGTAAACACAATCCCTTAATTCTAGGCTAAAACAAGCTAGAAATAATATCTTGAATAAAACCCTAGCCTTTAGCCGAGAGTTCTACATTGAACAAAAGATATGACTTGATTGATTTGTTGTAGTTGGACCTCTAAGCCTTAGTTGTTTCCTGCTTCTTCCAATACTCTTCCTCAAGCTGGATTAAGGGGGTTCGTTGAGCCAAGCTTGAACAATAAACGCTGAAATTGAGCAGTGGGAAGGTATTTCATAAAAATATCAGCCAACCGATCATGACTGCGTGTGTAATAAGTGTTAATAACCATAGATTGAACTTGTGCTCGAATGTAATGACAATCAACCTCGATATGTTTAGTCTTCTAGTGAAAAACTGGGTTGGAAGCAATGTGTATAGCAGTTTGATTGTCACGGAACAAAGACATAGGCTGATTGCTTGGAAACCCTAAATCTGAGAGAAGACATTTTAACCAAATGAGCTCACAAGCAGTGGATGCCATTGCTTAATACTCAACCTCAGCACTTGATCGAGCTATGACACTTTGTTTTTTGCTTCTCCATGTAACCAAATTTCTACCCACAAATGTGCAAAATCCAGCGGTTGACTTACGATCAAGAGTGCTGCCAGCCCAATCAGCATCTGTGTACCCCATGATGGCAGTGTTACCATTCCTTTTCATCAATATACCTCGACCAAAAGAGCCTTTGAGATAACGAAGTATTCTTTTAACAACGCGTAAATGAACAATGGTGGGAGCATGCATGAACTGACTGGCAATGCTCACGGCATAGGAAATGTCAGGATGCGTGATTGTGAGATAAATCAATTTCCCAACTAACTTTTGATAGTCAGTGAGATTGGTAGGAGCATCACTTTGCATGTCGAGCTGGAGTTTACTATCAAGGGGAGCCCGAGCAGGCTTACAATCCACCATATCAGCATCTTTTAGAAGGTCAAGAATGTGCTTCCTTTGATTTAGAAAGAGTCCCTTATGAGATGTAGCCATTTCAATGCCAAGAAAATACTTGAGAGTTCCTAAATCTTTGAGAGCAAACCAGAATCGGAGGGCATGCTTAAGAGAATTAATTTCCTCAATATTATCACCTATCACTATGAGATGAGATCATCAACATAAATCAAAATAACCAATTTGCCTATTGAACCAATTCGAACAAAAAGTGAGGAATCAGCATTGCTTCTATGAAAGCCAACTTCTTCAAGCACTGAGCTAAGTTTTGAATACCATGCTTGTGGAGATTGCTTTAAACCATAGATAGATTTATGAAGTTTGCACACCATGTCTAGATCATGGGATTGAGGGTGCCCTAGGGGCAACTTCATGTACACTTCGTCTTCTAGCTCACCATGTAAAAATGCATTCTTCACATCCATTTGATATAAAGGCCAAGATTGATTAACTGCAACAGACAACAATACTCTCACTGTGTTCATCTTGGCAACTAGAGCAAAAGTCTCTTTATAATCCACTCCATATGTCTGAGTAAAACCACGAGCCACTACCCAACAACTGCCCACTGCCTTTTTTCCTTAAGGAGGCTTAATAACACTCCAGGTTTCATTGTCATAGAGCGCTTGAAGTTCATTTTTCATAGCAGTTTTCCAAATATCATGCTCATTTGCTTCTTGAAAGCTTTGTGGATCATGAGTAGCATCTAGGGCACTGAGAAAAGTAGCATGAGAGGATGAACATTTTTTGTAAGTGACAAAATCTGCAAGGGGATATCTTGTAGTCTAGGTAACATAATCAACAAGCCTAGATGAAGGATGGCGATCTCTTGTGGGATTTCTTCGAGTTGAAACTTGTGGTGAAGGCAGTGGCTCGGAAACTTAAGATAAGGACTCTATATGTGAGCTTGGAGTGTCATTCCCTACTACTTTTTCTTGATAAGAAGGGATGTGAGGTAATGGAAAGAAATCATGTAGGAACTCCCCCTAATTTGTATCAACCAATTTTTTTGTAAAGTAAGGAGTTGACTCATCGAATCTAACATCTCTAGACACTACAAGCTTCTTAGTGACTGGATTATAACACTTATAACCCTTTTGTGTAGATGAATAACCCATGAACACACGCTTAACAGCTTGAGGATCAAGTTTGTCACTGTGTGTAGGTTGAGTGTGAACAAAACATATACACCCAAGGGCCTTTAAATGAGATAGATCAATCTTCCTCTCCTTCAACACTTCATAAGGAGATTTGAAACCTAGCACTCTACTAAGGAGTCGGTTGATGAGGTATGTAGCTGTAAGTACCCCTTGTGACCAAAACTTCTTAGGTACATGCATATGAAACATGAGAGCTCTTGTCTTCTCAAGAATGTCTTGATTTTTTCTCTTGGTAACCCTGTTTTGTTGGGGAGTACCGACACAACTTGTTTGGTGAAGAATGCCATGGTTACTCAAATGTTGAGACATATTATTGGACATATATTCAGTCCCATTATCGGATCTTAATATGTGAATATTGGACGAGAATTGAGTGCCAACAAGTTTATGGAAATCTTGAAACACACTTGCAAATTCACTTTTAAACTTTAAGAGGTACAACCAAGTAATCCTAGTAAAATCATCCACAAAGGTTACAAAATACCTATATCCATCAAAGGACTCAACAACTAGTCCCCAAATATCTGAATGAATGATTTCAAAAGGATTACTAGCCCTAGACAAGGATGAATCAAAAGGTAATCTGACAGATTTCGACAAGTGACAAACATCACATTGAATCTTGTCTTTACATAGGTTTGGAAACAAAAAGGACATCACTTTTTTAAAGGGGTAAGCTAACCGTTGGTGCCAAAGATGTTGGTCTTGTGGTATACTGGAGCTAGCTTCAAAAACTTTGGAAGTCTTGAAATCTTTGGCCAGGTAATAAAGTCCATTCAAAAGGAAAGCTTCACCAATCGTCTTCTTGGTGATGATATCCTGAAAAATAACATTGCGAGGGGAGAAAGTTGCTAGGCAATTTAAAGATTATGTGAGGGTTCCAACGGATAAAAGTTGACAAAGAAATGAAGGAACATAAAGTATTATTGACTCTATGTGATCTGAAAGAAGATTGATTTTTCCTTTTCCTACAACTGAGGCTCCTTTCCCATTAGCTAATGACACTTGAGATGGAATGGACATTGTTTTAAAATCATGCAGTTTGGTGAGTTGATTTGTCATATGATCCGTAGCTCCTGAATCTATAATCCAATAATCATGCACACAACTAGCATTAAGAGCAGTTGAGAAGAAACTTAAGATACTTGGAATATCACCTTGTGGAACACAGTCAGTCTCTGCAAGAAATCCAGCAAACTTTCCCAATAAAGAAGTGTGATTTTTGCTTTCAGACATAGAGGTTTCCAAACAGTCATTGGGCAACCATTTCTTGTGAAGATAGGTTGCGAACTCGTTGATTAATAGGGCATGATTTTCTATAAAGTTTATCATTCCCTCAGTTAAAGAACCAACTGCATGATTGGCTCAATGAGAGGGATGATTCAAGCTTTTATGGGAGCCTTTGCTATCTTTTACGTAGCTTGGCTTCAGCTCTAGATGTAGAATCCAACATTTATCTTGAGTGTGTCCAACAACATCATAATAGTTGCATTTCAAGTCAGGCTTTTTACCTTTATAAGACCTTTTTTCAATGCGACTATGATTAGAAACATAAGCCCTAGTTTCAGGCATATTTGGCTTGGTCTCCAAGTTCATCACTTTTTTCCTTACTTTTTCTCTTTGAATGATAGCGCACACACCTGTGAAAGATGGCAGCTCGGAATTCATAAATACATGGCTTCTAAGATCTTCAAACTCCGGGCCTAAGCTTGCCAAGAGTTGAAAGATCTTATCCTCCTCAGCTCTCTTTATTAAGACAATAGGATCAGTGGTATGAGGTCGATAAACGTCAAGTTCGTTCCACATACTCGTCAAGCTGCCAAGATATTGAACAAATGACTTGCCTTCTTGTTGCAGATTTGCAATCTCTTTCTTAAGTTGAAAAACACGAGCAATGTTGTTTTTATTCCTATACATTTCTTTGACTTGATTCCATAGATGCATGGACGACTCTGAATAACTGAAAATTTCAGCAATTCTACACTCCATAGAATTAAGTAGACAGGACATAACTAGTTGATCTTTACACAGCCATGACTCAAATGTAGAACACGTGGCTGCAGGCACCTGTATAGCACCATTGACATATCCAAGCTTAGATTTTCCTCCCAGCGCAAGAGATATGGCTCTAGCCCATGGAAGATAGTTGAATTCATTCAACAAGACAAAACTGAGACGTTGGTTTGGATTAACCTCAACGTCGGAACCTGCTACAGTAGCCAAAGAGCTTCCAGCTTCAGAGAAACTGTATTCCGCCATCGTAGTGTGAAGAAAAAAATGCAACGGAAAAAAAAATTCAGAGTCAGGATTTTAGAATTCCTGCTCTGATACCATGTTGAATTTTGGATGTATATTTCATAAGTAACATTTACAAGGTTTAAGCAAGTATATATGGAAGGGACAGTAAGGAAAATGAGCAGCTAGAAAGCAACCTCCAATCAGTCCTTAAATCACTCCTACAAGGACTACCAACTAACAAGTAAACACAATCCCTTGATTCTAGGCTAAAGCAAGCTAGAAATAATATCTTGAATAAAACCCTAGCTTTTAGCCGAGAGTTCTACATTGAACAAAAGATATGACTTGATTGATTTGTTGCAGTTGGACCTCTAAGCCTTAGTTGTGTCCTGCTTCTTCCAATAGAAAGCCTAACTATGTACGTACTTCGGAATGTTAATAACAAATTCTTTCTGAAACCCTAATTAACAACACAAACTTCTGTACAAAATATATAGTTAATGTCATTGTCTGGTATGATAAATTATCAGCATACCCTTTTTCTCATTTCTGTTATTTAGTTGTCATATCCTAACTTTGGTTCCCGAAATATCACTCTGAGTTTTTGGATTGCTACCTGCGGCGTAGCACTGAATCACTAGGGTTTCTAGAAACTCTCCTACTATATTGTATTGTTGCCGTCTATGAATGATATATGAGATATTAGAATTATTTTTTCTTCTAATTTTCCTTTATTTCCCTTTTATTCCCAGTTATCATATCGTTGTCTGGGATATCGGCTTCATACAACAATATTCACACTACAAGAGGCCGCTAGAAACACCAAGCCTAAAGGTCTGACCGTGCATAAGTTGAAAATAGATGAGAAGACGCAGCAATGTGTGCTAATGAAGCCTATGTCGATTCATCTACACTCTAACTAGGTAGAATCAGAATTAATGTAGCTAGTTTTGTGTTTTTTATGAAGCTATATAGTTTGGTTTCTAGCTATTGACATTTAAATTATGATCAAATTAACTTGAAATAAAAATCAAAACCCACTACAAATTGACGCAACACGAAGCTTAAAGGATTATAATTCTTTGAAGAGCGAAATTCTGGAATCCATCAGTTTTGAGAGAAATCCTGATAGACATGTATTTATTACATCTGTTACCTATTATTTATATTTGTTAGTGTTTCGTTTAGATTAATTTGGAGTTAATTACTATACTTTTGTAATTTATAAGTATTAGGATGTGTATTGATAAAAAGTGGAATTTAACAAGGTTTTGACACATTCTATACATTTTAGTCTTCCTAATTACATTGGCTTCATCCATTTAATTAATTGTTATTTTATTTGCAGGTTGAAGATGAATAGGGGGTTGATTTTTACTTATTTGGACCAAGAGCCAATACTTTCGAAGGAGGGCTTTTTGACTTATTCTAGAAGGATGAATCAAATTCACTTGCCCAAAACCAAATTCCAGTCTATGGCTTTTAATTGAGGTAGTGCAAAGGACAATTGATATAGAAAAGCAAGGATGAAAAGAATTAAAGAAAGATGGACAAGATGATTACATAAGGCGGTGGAGATATCTTAGGAAAGAATCTCAAATTGATTGGAACTCCTATTTTTTAGCAAACTTGGACTGGAGGCACATATATTAAAGGGAAGATATGAGAAGTAGATAGGGACTTAGACTTCTTCTTGCGTGGTACAAGGCAGCGGCAGAGTAGCAACAATTTGGTTTCTCTTCTTCAGTTTTATTTTATGCATATTTTCCATAAAACTAATATGAATTCGTCGTTCATGGGGTTCTAAACTCTTAGCTAAGGCTAAGAGGAAGCCCCAATTATGAGTACTTTAGTTATTTGATTGTTTGATTCATGGATTCATATTTGATAATTAATAGTCATTCACTAGTTGAATTGCAATTTTGATATTTGGTTCTTTGTGCTTGAACATAGCCTAGGATTTTGATATTGAAATTATATGCATATGAATTTATTTCGGACCATGAATTGAATTCTATCAATGCTTTGTGAATGAGAATCATGAACTTATATTTTGATCTAACCGTTGACGAATATTGGCTTGCGTGGCTTTCTAGAAAATTAGCTATTTGTTTGACGTGATCAAGTTGATAAGTAGTTAATTTGTTTCTCACTGTGCTTAATTGGATTTCTGCTTGATTGTGTATATCGGGCCATGGATATATGGACCGTAGAAATGGTTGAGTTTAAGCCTAACCACGATAAAATTCACATCTTTTTGGAAAATTATTAGCATGTGTACCTAACCACGGACATATGTATGAAAGTTGTTTTCATTAATTTGATAATTCATGAGTTGACAATTGGATCCTAGGGTATGATAATTAGTGGTGGAATTAAAGCTTTAGTGTTTTCTTACATTTGTTTTCAAACATATTTTTGTTTAATTCTTATTCGATACAAACCCAATCTTTGTTTCAATTCATCAAGTAATAGTTATAAGATTCAATTGGTAATTCAACCCCAGTGGATTCGATCTTGTATTTACGTATTTCTACTACAACTGATTTGTGCACTTGCGAGAAAATTTGGTTTGAATTATTCTATTTATTAGGTTAGTTTAAATTCACATCAAATCCCAAAGAGTTCGTTTGATTAATGATTGAAAGATGACATTACAGTGGAAGCCAAAGGCTTAAATAACATAATCAAAATACCCTGGGTAAGCTGAAAGGACTTAGGAATTAAACAAAATCAAAACGAAATTAATTAAAAGACAAATGAAAAGTCTGATTTTTATTATAGAATTTAAAATGTATTTTTGGAAGCCTAAACGATATACGAGCAAAATGTTGTGTTTGAAACACGGTGTCATTCTTTTTTCAGAAAGGTATTATGGGCCCAAATCAGAACTCAGACGCCATATTTGCAAATTCTTGTTGTATCCATTTCCTCTTCCATCGGTCTATTTCCTCTTCAATCCTCTCGGCCATTCGTTCTACATCACAAACAATGCATGTATTGGAGGCAGCAGCGGTTGCAGCTGTTACAGTTTTATTAGAAGCTGCAGGAAGACCAGGTGGTGGAGATGGTAGCATAGTGATTGCCAATACCCCACTTGCTAATGGATCCTACAACAAATGCTGGTAAATTGCCACCTCCAAACAAAGCATCCCACGGTCCGCTTACTACAGACACCGCCATCTACAAATTCAACAAGTAATTAACTACCATGCATGTCTAACTACTTATGGCAGTTGAAATTAAACTTTAATTAAAGCAATGAAAGCAAGCATTACTTGTGGTATGACAATTGCAAGATTTAAGACTCCTAAAGAAAGCCCTGTAAACTAACTCCATCAGTAGATCCAAATAGTTGATTCAGTAAACTTCCACAATAATACAACAAAGGAAAACTAACTAATGTATCAATTACATATAAATTACATATCAGTTTCTTTTCTAAATCAATCCTTATAAGGTAAGATCTCATTAACCTTCTAACACTCCCCCTCAAGTTGGAGAATGAATGTCAAGAACTCCTAACTTGTGTAAAATTCCACTAAAAGTAACTTCCCCTAAAGCCTTTGTAAACACATCAGCTGGCTGTTGTGTAGAACGAATGTGACTAATCACAATTGAACCTTCTTAAATCTTATCCCTAATAAAATGGCAATCCATTTTGATGTGTCGGGTTCTCTCATGAAAAACTAGATTAGCAGCGATGTGTAATGCTGCTTTGTTGTCACAGTAAAGTGTCACAGGTTCAGTATGAGTTAGTTGCAAATCATGTAAAAGGTATCGCAACCATGTGAGTTCACAACTAGTCTCCACCATGGCTCGATATTCAACTTCGGCTAAAGAAAGTGAGATCGTCTTTTATCTTTTGGACGGCCAAGATATTAATGAATTTCCCATAAAAATGCAGTACCTAGTAGTGGCTCTCTGAGTAAGTTGATAGTCTCCCCAATCAGAGTCATTATAAGCTCTTAATTTTAGATTATTTTCTGTTGAAAAATACAAGCCTTGACCTAGAGTAGTCTTAATGTACTGTAAGAGCCTGAGAGATGCATCAAGATGTGGTTTGCAAGGTTCATGCATGAACCTACTAAGAATGTGAACTATGTA
Source organism: Pyrus communis (assembly GCF_041283825.1). Lineage (NCBI taxonomy): Eukaryota > Viridiplantae > Streptophyta > Magnoliopsida > Rosales > Rosaceae > Pyrus > Pyrus communis. The sequence continues at coordinate 31,432,653 of NC_142569.1, read as the reverse complement.
GGTGATGTCATGTCAAGTGATGATTAGATATATTAAACGTCCTACTAACCTTCAGTATCAAGATGGATCATTGAATATTTGGCTAGAATCCGAGAGCATGAGGTTTTGCTCCATTGGAAAATTGACAAGTAGTGTCCTTACAAGCCAACATCTTTGAGCATATCCAAAGCATATTTCCTTTGTGAAATGCATATACCTTTCTTTGAACGAGAGACTTTAATCTTAATCCCCAAAAGGAATTTTAAATCCCCAAGGTCTTTGATACGAAACCTAGTGTGAAGAAACTGTTTGAGATAAGCGATGGCTTTATCATCACTACCTGTAATTAATATGTTGTCAACATAAATCAAAAGGGCAGTCAAAGACTTTCCACATTTATGTGTGAAGAGAGAGTAGTTTGCTTTAGATTGAACATAACCAGTAAAGTGAATAGCTTCTGTCAACTTTGCAAACCATTGGCGAGAGGCTTGCTTGAGGCTGTATAATGATTTTTTAAGGCAACACATTCTCCTCTGTCGTTGAAAACCAGGTGAATGAGACATGTAAATCTCTTTATGAAGATCAACACGAAGGAATACGTTATTGACATCAAGCTGATTAAGTGACCAAGTATGTGCAGCAGCAAGAGCAAGCAAGCAACGAACAATAGTCATCTTTGCAGTAGGAAAAAATGTATCATGGTAGTCAAAGCCTTCGATTTGGGTGAAACCTTTGGCGACAAGACGAGCATTATACCTTTCAATAGAGCTGTCAGAACAATGCTTGACTTTGTATACCCATTTGCAGCCAATGGGTTGCTTCCTTGAAGGGAAAGTGGTAAAGCTCCATGTGTTGGTGGATTCCAAGGCATCAATTTCAGATTGCATAGCTTGCTGCCATCGGGGATCAGATTTAGCCTCTACAAAAGAATGAGGTTCAACAATGCAGGTACAATGGTTAGGTCGTGATATGGTGTGAATGAAGGTTCATGTTCTTGGGGGTTTTGTGGAGTAGTGATGAGTCATGAAGTTCTTGTGGTTGACTAACCAAATCAAGGAGGGGTTCAAGAATAGAAAGGACAGATTGGGAGATGGACAAAGGTTTGGTGCTGCTGTGATCTTAACCTTGAAAAGGGTAAACATTTTCGTGGAACACAACGTCACGAGTTGTAAAGATTTTTTTTGTGGACAAACCATTAAGTTTGTAAGCCCTTTGCCCATGTGGGTAACCAACAGTAGTGGCAAAGGCAAGACACCCAAAAACCTTCATATGGCTATAAGAAGGGAATTTATGATACAGCTTTTCAAAGGTGGTTTTCTATGAAAGAAGCAAAGTAGGTAAACGGTTAATCAAGTAAATCGTTGTGTAGATACAATCCCCCCCACCCCCCCCCCCCCCCCCCAAAAAAAATGAAGTGGAAGATGTGCTTAAAATTGCAAAGCCTAAGTGACTTCAAGGATATGGCTGTGTGTGCGCTTGGCTACCTCATTTTGTTAAGGAGTATAAACACAAGTATGTTGGTAAATGGTCCCCTGTTCTAGGAAAAAATCTTCAACAAAACAAACTCTCCCTTATTATCCACACAGATGTTTTAGATAGTAATATTAAACTGGGTATGGTTTATAGAAAAAAAAAGATTTAAGTAGGCCTTGTGTTTCATGTTTATGGTGCATTAGGGAAACCCAAGTGAAATGAGAATAATCTATTATAGCCAAACATGGTAGGAATTTTATAAGGACCCCAAATGTCACAATGAATAAGGGAAGATGGTCTTGAAGTTTAGATTGAATTAATGGGAAAAGGAAGGCAAGTCTGTTTAGCCAAATAACAAGCATCACACACACCATTGAATTACGAAGGACAATCAACGATGACTTAGCTAAAAATTGCAAATGGGAAGAAGAAGAGATGTGTCTTAAACAACGGTGCCATAAATCAGCAGGAGAAATAGCTAGGTGACAAGTTGGGCGGAGGATGAAAGGTGTTTTGTCATACAACAATGCCACGAGATAGTAAAGTCTATTACGTTCTGTACCCAAACCAATCGTCGTCCTCGTAGCCAAGTCCTACAAAATACACCAATGAGGAAAAAAATTCACTAAACATTGTAATCCTTCTATAAGTCGACTCACATACATAAGATTAACTTGAAAGGTAGGCGCACATAGGACATCACGTAAATAAAGGTAAGAATTAAGAGATAGAGTCCCTGTTGAAGTAATGGGTGCACTCTCTCCACTGGGAAGAAGCACTGGCGCCATATAAGGCTTCATAATCTTCCTATTTAGTAAGTTAGGGGTTGAGACGATGTGATCCGTTGCCTCATTATCAATAATCCAACAAAGATCAGGCACTAACATTGACAAACATGTATGATGATTAGTTATCTTATTATAAGTTTATCTCGGCATAGAGGAACCCTTGGGAAGACTACAAGAAACATTAAAGTGACGAAGAAGAACTGGATGAAAAACGTTAGTCTTGCTTTCATCCTTGATGTCCTGATTGCTGCCCATTGTGAAGAGGATAATAGCTCAAAGCAAGTCACAATATTCTAAGGAGGAGATCGATGGCGGAAGCAAAGAGCTAGGGATTAACATGCTTTGGTACCATGTACAACTATAAGAGAGACAGGTCGAAGACCCATTTCCAACAACATCGATACTGTCCTTAACTTGATAATAACCATCGGCCCAATTCGTCAGGTATTAGGTTTTATCACAAAATGCCTTGTTATTAGTTAAAGTGGGGTTTAGGATATTTAAACTCCTATTTTCTCATTGATATGGTCAATGTGAGACATTTCGATAATGTAGAATTATCAAAGAGACGGGCCGAGGGCGTACTTCTAACAACATCGATAATGTCCCCAACTTGGTAGTTACCACTTGCCCAATCCATCAGGTGTGAGGTTTTACCACAAAAGGCCTCGATATTAGTTGGAGTGGGGTTAAGATATTTAAACTTTTCTTTTCTTTGATACGGTCGATGTAAGATATCTCAACACGCCCCCTCACGTGAGACCCAATTAGTGGATCATACGTGGGAGATCCACACATCGACAACCATGTGGAGCCAAGGGAACAAACCCTACACACATGGCCAAGGGACTCACCATCATCGCACGGGGCCAAAGGGACCCACCCATCACGTGGCAGTACAATATGGGCCCACTTCCTAGCTCTAATACCATGTAAAACTGGTATGGAAAAATATTCTGCCAAGATACTTTCCATTGATTTGATGAACTTGATTTATATAACTGACGCCATACAATCTTGCTATACAACAAAGGAAACTAACTAATGTATCAATTACATATAAATTACAAATCAGTTTCTTTTGTAAATCAATCCTTAAAAGATAAGATCTCATTGACTTTCCAACAAAGGCTGCCTGGATAATGTAGCCGACTTCCTCCTTGTTATGTAGCCTTACCTTTAGAGGGTCAAAGTATAAGTCATAATTGGTGTCGGAAGCAGAAAGAACACTAGAAAAAGACATTTTTTAATCAAAGAATTGGGGAAAATAATTTGAAGATGGAAATTTAAGGAAAGGCTCTGTAGAAATTTCAGAATTAAAGTTGATGGCTTAAACCTTTTGAGGTGTGAAGAAGACAAAGAAGAAATTCAAAGATATTTATGGAGATATTTAGAAGTCATCTCACCTTTGAATCCCAATTGTCACTCCTTGAGATCAACAAATCTAACGGCCATAACAGTTAAATACTTGAAAAGCAGTAACATGTTTCTCGTGCATACACAACTAAGACATTCTCATTATTGCAACATTTATGGCACGACTTTCAGGAGCGCACACCTGAATTCGCAACGTCTCAACTATTTTTGCAATAGTAACGAGGCTAACTTTTCACGTGTCAAAAGATTTTAAACGATACGTGTTTTGATTTACTCTGAAAGGTATGGTCTTTCGGTAACTATTCATCCTCAAGGAAAATAACCATTTGAGATACATAGTTAAGGACAAAAGTGTCTTGGGATGGAGTAAGACAGATCGAAGTACATGTAGCTTAGAAGTTATGTCATGGACTCAATAGCATCTATCGCAAATTTGCACAAAATGATCAGCGATGCCACCATCACCATTTTCTAGATAAATGGGCAAAATCCATCGATTTCTCTGAGTGTCACTTGATCCACAAGATATGAAAACCTGATCTAGTATGGAATTAGCCAGGTTTCTATATTATTGGAGATTCCTACCATCTAGGGATTTGGTGTGCACTACAAGTAATTATACTCTAAATAAGATGCATATCTACTCCTTGATATCCTTTTGGGATTTTCTCAGTTTAGTATAGATTTTGTGTACCAAAAGGATGCTTTAGTATAAATCAGTGTTCTAAAAATTGGGCGGCCGCCTAGGCGCTCCATGGCTGACTGTTGTTCCGATTAAAGCCTAATCGTTAGAAAAATTGAATAACCAAGTAGGCGGCTTTAGGCGGAGGACAAGGCGGGGCAAGGTGCTAGGCAGGGGCCTAGGCAAGACAAGGTGGCGTTGGGCGGGCTGCAGACCAGTTGAATTTTTGGAAAATATTGGAACTGTAACTGTATAATCTTCTCGACATTTGGGTAAAAAAAGCTTTGTGCAGTCGTGGATCGAGAAGAGGAGAAGAAGATGATGAATAGTAACTTCTTAAAATAACCTAAGGCTAAACGACGTCGTCGATTTGGTTTGTTTAAGTGGAATGCTATAAAGAATCTTTCCATGTACTGGACTTGCACACAATTTAATGGGCTTGTCCACCCAACCAACTAGTAAAGTCCAAAATGAACCTAGTCAATCTATAAATGAAAGTTGACTGTTAAATTTTTTTCATACTACGTATTTATTAAAGAACATTTTTTGCGAACTAAAAACTAACAAAAATGTAAGTATAGTTTTTTATGTGTAAATAATGATGTTCTAAAAATCCTCGCCTAGCGCCATCTAAGTCCTGCCTAGGCGCTAGGCAATTGGCCACCGCCCCGATTAATGCCTAGGTATTTGAAAATTAAGAAAGGGTGCCCAGACCTGCTGAGGCACCTGTCTAAACCACCTAGGCACCCACCTAGCCCACCCAGACTCGCCTAGGCACCCGCCTAGGTCGCGACTCACTTAGATAAAAAATAGATAACTTTCATTTTGCATTTTATTTTATTTTTTCAATAAATTGTAAGAGACTTGTTGAATACTTAAATGAACACACATTATATGCTTGTTCCTCATGTTTTCATTATGTTTCAATATTTCATAATATATACGTCATTCTATTTTATAGTTTATGATGAAGTTATGTATATTTATGTATATTTTAAGTATAAGCAGACACTTATCTACCTAGGCGCCCGCCTAGCCGCCTAGGTGGTAGGCTCCAGCCCGTCAACCGACTAGCGCCTAACAATTTTTAGAATCTTATTATATGTACTTATTTATAATGATAAATAAAAAAAATTACTTAAATTCGCCTAGATGTTAGGCTCTAGCTCACTGCCCGACTAGGACTTAGCCTTTTTTAGAATCATGGTATGAATACACCCATTTATGGTTCATCTTTGGGAACACAATAATCACCTACTTCTATTGCTTGAGTCTTATAAATTGCTTACTAACTTGACCATCAGAAAGCCTTCGACGGCACCCCATCAGTGCCAAATGTTACTTTATGTGGTTTATTACTTTACATATAGTTGATTTTGTGCATCTCTTCCCCTCTCAGTGATTGTGGTGAATTTAATTTCAACACTTTTTTATTTATTTATAACTGTATAGGAATAGAAGCGGAAAATAAGAATTAGTAATTTTAAAACATTGAAGTTTTTGATAAATATATAGATAACATATCAAAAAAATGAGTGAAAAGAAAAAACACACACAAAAAAAAAAAAAAAAAAAAAGAAAAAAAGAAAAAGAAAAAAGAAAGGCAAATAGAGAAGGTAGCTACACGCCCATAAGGCATTTTTCTTTGATGGTAATTTATCTTGTTTGTTGTGCTACCTTTTCATCTTCATGAACCGACAGAACCAATTTCCTCTCCTCCACCTCATATAATCAGAAGTTGAATTCTTTGTTTGGAGGTTATTACGTATAATTTGCATGTAAAATATTTATAGGGTAGATTGATAGTTTTTCTTAAGTTGAAGGACTTATTTTTATGAAAAAAAAAGTTTACGAAATTTGAAAGGGTAAATTAAAAATTGTAGATTGATAGTTTTTCTTGAGCTGAAGGACTTATTGTTATGAAAAAAAAAGTTTACGAAATTTGAGAGGATAAATTAAAAATTAAATTAGCAACTTATGGATTTATAGCTAGAAAATGTCGGTGGTGTTTGGCTGTACATTTAAAGTGATGATTGGTGTTCGGTTTGCAAAATAACAAATATTAGGAAACTTTTTAAAGATGTGTTAAAATGTTATTTGTCACATCAAGATGTCAGCAAATTAGATACTGACTAATCACTACTCAAGTATCTTAATTTTGAAAATAAAAAGACTTGGCTCCTCGACTCCTCAATGGGATTTGGATCCTCTCCTGAGCTAATGGAGAGGATCCTTCTCGTCAATTATCTTGGATCGTTAAATTTTTATTCAACGAATACAAATAGGAGGTCATTTTAAAGTTATAATAATTATAGTCATTGAATAAAAATTCAACGGTCCAAGATGATTGATGAGGAAAATTCTCTCCATTAGCTCTCGAGGATCCAAATCCTTCTCAATGACCTTTTTAAAATAGTTTGTGGGCTGTTCATGCAACTCTATTTAGATATTCGGTTCATCATTACGTACTGATCATTTTTGGAAAAAAAAATCAATTAATTTAAGATTGTTTAGTTATCGAACAGAACAAAAACAGATGACAAACTTGATAAAACGTGAATATTGTTATTCATACACTTTCTTAAACATTATTACTAATTTTTTGTCATTTATCTTTTTTAATTTACTCGATTTGACGTCAAATAAGTGTATAAATAACAATACTCTAAACTATTTATCTATTTGATACAACTGAAAGTTAAAAATAAACAGTACTAAAAATGTTTCGTTAAAACTCTCGAATTTTATTTAGTTTTTGCAAGGAAAATCTTAGGTGAATAGCGTTCCCATTCATATTCAACGTTCTTATGAATAACGTTCCCATTCATCAACCGTTGGTATCCGTCAGCATGGGCCCCGCTCCCGAGAGCTGCTGAATATTTAGCTCACCTGTCCAACCATTTCATACGTCAAACGAAAATCAACTTTCATTTCCAGAAGCCAGAAATCATAGGAGGCGATGGATTGCAGTTGCAGGGACGTTCTCCTCCGCCGGGATTCCGATTCCGGCAACCCCTACATTCTTCTGTTCAACGACCTCTCTCTGATTCCCGTTTGGCATTACCTCTTCGCCTCCCTCGCGATTTCCGCTGCAATTCTTTACCACTTCCTCGAATTCCATTTCTTCCAAGACCTTTTCACCGCCTTCAGAGGCTCAGCCGTCTCCTTAACCTTCAACCCCTCCTCCCATATCTACCACGGCGTCGTTTCCAAGTGCCGGATTCTCCATTCCAGGTGCCAATTCAATACTATTTGATTAAGCAGCTAAAATCTTTGATTTTGTTGTTCAATTAACTTAATTAGTCTATTAACTTGCAGGTATTTGGCGACGCCGTGGCTCTCGAGCCCCCATTTCCAGACTCTTTTTCTCAGCTTCTTTGGACGGCCTCCTGCTTTCAGCTACCAAAGGTACGCTTGCATCTGTCCCATGTGGTCGACCCAATTTTCAAATTTTGTGGGAAAATGGGGGTTATTTATGTTTATGCATTTTCGCCATCTGGGTTAATTCAAGATTTGAAATTTGTGGTTGTTTTTGTGTGGTGGGTTCTTTTGCATCTGTGTGCAATGTGTGTTTTGGGAGTGAAATCTTTTGGAGTATTGTGTACTGCTGCAAAACCCAATTCGGCTGCGATTGTTACTACTTCAATTCTTCGTATGTGGATTAGGATTTTATGAATAATAAAAACACACGAATTTACTGTTCTTTGAGTCTGTTAAAAGATGCAAACCGCAAAGCAAATGTGATGTATTATATGAGTTGTCTGTCTGGATGATATCTTAAACCAGAATGCTCTCAGTTTACAATTCAGTGTGATTTTGGGAGGAGGTTTTAGTGTTCAGTGGGTTTTATATGTCTCTGATTTTATTTGGTTCAGATGTAGTCTTGTCGATATGCTTAAAAGTTATAACATTGATCATTTGAATAGGAGTTGTACAGGTTATGCCTAAATTTTTTCATCCACCGCCATTTTAGGCCTGTTATGTATTTAGTTGCATTATGTTCCAGGTTGGTGTAGTTTAAATCGGGCTTACATATTTTTTTCTTGTAAAAGGAAAGAATACAGAAGAGAAACCTTATTCTGTATGCTTTTCTGGCTGGCTTTAAGGTTTCGGGCTTGTTGAACAAGGTTCTAGAGGGAAAAAATACTGAGTATCCCAGCTGATATTAACACATAGCTGGCTCCCATCTAGGGCGACTTGAAGCCAACTAGGCTCCCTACTTTGCAAGGGTCGGCGGGGGGTTGGGGGAACATTTATTGTATACAGCCTTACCCTTGCTTTGCAAAGAGGTTGTTTCCACAACTTTTACCCGTGACCGTTCGGTCACAAAGAAGCAACCTTTCCGTTGCATCCCTCGCCCTCCATCTAAATAAACAAACAAAAAGGGTGACCAGAAGCCAACAAGGCTCTCTGCTTTGCGAGGGTCGGGGGTGGTCGGGAGGGAGGAGGGGAACGCCTATCGTATACAGCCTTACCCTTGCTTTGCAAAGAGGTTGTTTCCACAAATCTAACCCGTGACCTTTTGGTCACAAAGGAGCAACTTGTCCATTGCACCAAGGCTCACCCTCCATCTAAATAAACAAACAAAAAAAGGGCGACCCCAAGCCAACAAGGCTCCCCGCTTTGCGAGGGTAGGGGTGGGATGATGTCTAGTTTACACATCCTTACCCTTGCTTTGCAAAGAGGCTGTTTCCACAACTCAAACCCGTGACCTTTCGGTCACAAAGGAGCAACCTTTCCGTTGTAACTGAAGCTTAACGAGCTTCCCAGAATCTGAGTTTAACTTTATATAAGGTGGTTATAGTCCTGTTTGACACCCAAGGATAGATGTAACATGATTACAATGTGATTTATAGCCGTAATGATATATGAGATGGGTCTATTTGGGGAAATGAATCAGTTGGCTTGTTAGTTTACTAATTTACTGTCAAGAAATGAGAAATGTAACTGTATTGTTCTATATTGATCCTTAACTGTTTCTGTCTCGCTTTTAAAGGTTTGCTTGGATCTTTGATACTTTAACATTTTTTTCCATGATCTTGCTTTCTCGCATAGGTTTGCTACAATTTTGTGTCTCTACTAAAATATGTTTATATTTTTTAATACAGATTATACAACTGTCATTGACTATTCTTCCTCTTGAATTTTGATTCATGCTTTTGACTAACAGATAGCAATGTATATTCCCTCGCAGAGAAATTTTTCATCTATCTGATGGTGGAACCATTGCTTTGGATTGGCTAAGGAATTCTGATGGTAACTATTATTCATTTACCTGAAATTAATGACCATGTACGTATATTCTTTTATGGACGTTAGTGAACGCAAAGTAAAGGGTTAATTACATTGTACACTCTTCAGGTTTGGGGTTGATTTTCAAAATGGACCACGAGGTTCTAATTTTCTTATTTGCACCCTGAAGTTTTGAAATCGTATCAATTTACACCTTGTCTCTTTGAATATCTAATCCTCCATTTAATTGATGATTTTTTTGTCAATGTGGTTCTAATGTGGCTTAAACGATAGCCCACATAATGATCACAACTCACTATGCCATCAATTTAATGAAGGATCAAGTGATCAATCTGACCAAAGACATAAATTGATACAATTTGAATACTTATGGTATTAAATAAGAAAATTGAAACTTCATGACACATTTTTAAAATCACCCCAAATTTCAGGGGTATGTAATGTAGTTAGCACTAAATCATACTAGCCTTATCATTTTAATTTTATGTTTCTGATATACAGTAAAAATACAAGCATAAGCTCCATTGTTTTTGTAACTTTGTTTTCGTTCGATCGTATATTGTATTTCTTTGGTTGTGTTCTACTTGGCACTCATGTTGTGTTGGCTTATGTTGATAGGATGTGTAATGTGGGCTGTATTTATATTTGGTGTTTGTAAAAATGTGGTCTTTCATGTTCATATATTAATTCTTTCTCAAAAGAAAAGAATGCTTACTTGTTAATTGACAATAGTTCCTCAGTGACGTTATCTTTGGAGAAAGCAGTTGTAGGTTTTATTCTAAATTGGCATCGTCTATTTTTATTGTGAGGCTTCATGATACCATTTGTTCCATTGTGTGACCTTTATTGGTTGGACATTGCAATATTGTCAAATCTTTTTAACTGAAGAGTTGAAGTTCTATCAGCTAGATGGTGAATTGATCTCTCTACGGAATGTTGTAAAAAAATTTAAATTTAGGCAACCAATCTTTTCCGTCTTGGTAATTGGCCTGAAACAGGAGAAAAATGGAATTTTATGTCAAACTGAAATTTCTGTATTATTTTTGTTCAATATGAGATTTGTTATTAAATTTGTATGCTGCTGTGCTAGTACTAGGGCTATTCTTTTAATCTCCTGCGTATGTTGCATTTCTCTCATCTTTCTTTCCTCACTTTAGTGTACTGAATTTTCAATTCAATTGGTTGTACTCCGGTCCATTTCACGTTAGATGGACATCATTAGTAACTAATCCCGAGACAGCATCATCTAGACAGACGGACCCTTTAAACTCACTATAGGATAATAACAACTCAGTACACTTCCATATTTCAATAACGACCACACATAGCCTTTGAGCCTCCTAAACATAATTACTACCTAGTATTTTGTAAACTTGACCAGGCAAGTCTCAATGATATTCCTTGATTCAAACCCCTGTATCTTCTAAAACCCACCCAAAAGATTATTTTGGTTCTTCTCATACAGTAAATAAAACCATTTTTTTCATTGGTTGCAAAAAGAATTTTCACAATCTTAAAATGTGTCCCAGTGTAGTGGCTTTACTAATTATTTAGTTATCATGCTCGTCTGAAGTGTATTGACACTCTTGATTTCATGGTAATCGTCGTTGTAAATGCTTTTTCTTTTCTGATCCATGTGTATGCTTGTAATGCAGTTCTGGGAGGTGCTTTTAGCACAAACAATGCTATTCCTAAAGATGACACAACCCCTATCGTGCTGGTGATTCCTGGATTAACCAGCGATTCTGAATCTGCTGTAAGCTTAATCTTTATTTCTTCATTATTTATTTGCCTTTTTGTATAAACAGAATTCTCCAAATCCGCATCAAGGGCTCTGGTTCGAAACTGGGGTCCTCTGTGTCAAACCCTACAATTTGGAAGGTGGGAAATTCTTGCAGTTGCTAGATTAGATTGGTACTATAAGGAATTGAACCCGTTACCACGTGGGAGCAAACTACTTGACTAAACCCTTATTGGTACTCAATTTTTTAGTGTATTTATATTCTAGTAGTTATTGTTGTGGTCCCTGTCTCTAGGAATAAAATACAACAACAAGAAAGCCTTATCCCACTAAGTGGGGTCTGCTGTATGAATTATAGAATGCCAATGCGTTCGGTTTTGCGCCAAGTCTTCTATTAGCTTCAACCACTCCATGTCTTTTCTTAGTCTCTAGGAATAAAAGTACTCCATGTCTTTTTTTAGAGTCTCTAGGAATAAAATATTTGAACTAATTTAGTTGGTTCAAATAGAAATTTTGGTTTTAGTCAAGCAAGAAGTTAAAATAGTAAAATAAATTTCTCTAGAACTTCGAAAGCTGTTGAATCTTAGAATCTCAACTGAGTTTTTTTTTCTTCAGAAAAAATGTCTTTAAGATAGAACCTTTCCCACCCTATCCCAATGGAATTTGAGCTAGAGCTCACTGGCAGTTATAAACTTAGTACGAAATTGCTATTGGGGAACTTTTAAGATCTTCGCAAGGACTTTTTCGTCCTGTTGGTTATTATATGTCTGAAACACAAAACTAACTACAACTAGACCTGGCCATGGCCACATCACTCCTAGTCTCAGCCAAAATAGGAATTAAATTATCCGGGGTTCTTCAAACTGAAGTAGTTGGTCCAATCTATGCCATCCCATCTACAACAAGATTACACCCTGTAATCATGATAGATGTTGTACCACCCACACCGTTCCCCAGATGCTGACATTAATCAACCCGAAAGTGGATGGGAGCCTTTATGATCATGATTACTGAAGGAGAAGCTTCGGTTGGTTTATCCCAATTTCGTGGAATGCGCTAATACGTGAGTGGTTTAAAAGTTTTGATGATGGGATTAATGATGAAGGAGTTGAAGGAGTTGTCCCTTTCTGTTAGGTCGTGTTTATTTTGCCATAATCCAGTCCAGGAATGGGAAAGTAATTCCTATTTTACCAATATTAGATGTTTGGCACGTTGTCTGGCTTGCAATTTACCGGTCAATTTTAACAAAGAGGAGGGTTAGGATTCCAGTTAAGAGCGTATTTCGATTCCTTACCACACATGGAATGTAAATTTACACAAAAGTGAGCCATTGACCTGATTCAATAATGAAGTCAGAAATTGACCTTAGCATCGTTTCTTTTTGTTTAATGTGATGCTGTATCTATTAGTGTAGAGCTGATTTTTAGGTTTCACGATTTAATAGAAGTGGATTCCATGTTCACTCTTCATGTACCTTTTTTCTTTTTATTAATAATTTTGTTTCTTATGAAAACAAAATGCACATTTGTTGGGATTGCAAAGGCCTGGGTTCAGGTTTTAGGGTAAGAATCTCACTCTTCTGTTCTCTCACTGTTGTCCTGCTCCTACAACAAATGGAGGAAATGGAAAAAGGAGAGGACCTAGCTCCTAGCTTTAGAGTTATTTTTACTTTGTTTTTTATGTTTCACATTTATTTCATTGTGCTGTCACATTAGGAAATACTATGTTTTTTCATTTATTTTTATAGGAAGCATAACAATTAAATTGAAGGAAGTACAATCTACTGGACCAACAGTCCATAAAAACTAAAGAGCTGGCCACAACCTATGATTAACAAGCTACCACAAAATCTAAAGAAAATCTGCACCCTTATGCAGGACTTACATCAATAAATCATGTTTATCGATTTAACATATGAATAGATAGTTTATGATATGAATTACGAAGTCTTTTTCATTTATAGAAAAAATATAAGTGCTCCTCTTGATATCTTCTTTAGACTCATTCCATAATAAGCTTTTGTTATGTGTGAGATATGGTTTGTCTGCATTCATGATGATTTGCTGATGTTACTTCTTGTTGCTGCAGTACATAAAGCATTTTGCTTTCAATACAGCAAAAAAAGGATGGAATGCTGTTGTTAGCAATCACAGAGGATTGGGTGGCGTTTCAATTACAGTAAGAAGCTGTTTTAGAAGCAACAAAAGTTGACAAGCTATTGATATTAAAGATTCTGATAATTCTCAATCGTTAATGTTTAGTATTTTGTTGTTATTTTTCTATTGAGAAGCACACCTTATTCATTATCTATGAAACTAGAAAACAATTAAAAAGTGGGCAACCTATCCACAGAAGTACAAATAACATCCATTAGCAAACAGCTTCTACAAATACAGACAGAAAAAGGAAAAAAGAAAAGGATCCAAACGAGCATGTTGTTATAGTAATGTGTTCTGTGCTGCTTCTCTGTTGTCTAACTTTCTGGATGTTGTGCGTTTCTCTTTGAATAATTAGTTTTCTTATTAAGCCAATGAAGTAATCTCAGTGTTCTGTTTCTTGTTATTTTCAGTCCGATTGCTTTTATAATGCTGGATGGACAGAGGATTTACGGACTGTCGTTAATAACCTCCACCACGAATACCCCAAGGCTCCTTTATTTATTGTTGGAACAAGTATAGGTGCCAATATTTTGGTATGTTATTTGGCAGTGTTAGATTCGTTTTTAAGCCTTTTGTAATTATTAATTAGATTTGATATTTTATGGTATCATTTGATTTCACTACTTTTCTAATTCTGGATCCCTTAATCATATATTAACTTCATTTTTGTTTTAGAGGCACTCACCTTGCAGTTTTTAGCACTATTCTAATTTTTCTGAGATCAAACAGATCTTTATAGAACGTTATACAAGTCAATTTCATTATCTCTCTATATTCTCATTTGCTAGTATTTTTGGCATCAACTCTGCAAAGCACCGAGCTATATGAGTTGTTGGGAGATCTTTTAAAATAATTCCAATATAAAATTAGTTTTCAACATTCTCTGTTTCATTAATCGCCTGAAGTTGACATCCATTTTAATTAATTGTTTTCAGGTCAAGTATCTTGGGGAGGATGGCGAGAAGACTCCTGCTGCTGGGGCTGTAGCGATATGTTCCCCTTGGGACCTTTTGGTTAGTGTCTCAACTTAATGATTATGTGAAGAGCAATGTTTCTGGTTTGTGACTAAATGCATTGGCAGTGTCTGTGGACAAGTTTCTGTATATGGTTTTGTCCCAAATTTTCTTTTCTACTGTTAACCATTCCAGGCTGTTGCATATGTCCACAGTGATTAATGAAGGGGTCAGCAGGGGATAATACTAGGGGCTCCATAGTATGGATTCAGGGATTAAAATCTATAATAACACTCATGAACATTTTTGTTTGTCGGAACTTTGTTAGAAAGAGCTAAATATGTTAGTTAGCAGGGGATAATACTAGGGGATAATACTTTGGTCTGGGTTTCAGAGTTGAGTATTTTAACTTCTGAACATTTTTGTTTGTCAGAACTTTGTTAGAAAGAGCTAAATATGTTAGTTAGCCAAGCAGAGATACCTTTCAGTAAACCTATTGTGTACTAGTTCAACATATTAAGGTGTTGCTTAGCAATAAATTGCAGTGCATCATATATTGTACCCTGTGTTTTCTACTTTTGGAATCTCTTGGTTTTTTTTGGGGTTGCATGGCAGCGCAACGTGACTTGATATTTTTATTTATTTGAACTTGCATGAGAATCATTTTTATTTTAGGCCTTAGTGGCTAATTGGGTTCCAAAAGTTTTGGTATCATGTTGGACTTCGGCATTCATCATTTAGCCCGTAATATTAAAATCTATAATAACACTCATGCTGGTATGGCACAATAGCGTGAGACATGCATGGTTTCACAGTGTAGCATATACTGAACGGCAACTCTAATTTAACGTATCTTGGAAATATATGACCGTTTGAGTAAATGAAAAACAAAAAGAAAAGAAATATTAGACATCCTTTGTCGTACCATATACTGCTAGGCAAACAAACCATTTTGCTGTTGCTTTCTCCTCCGCTCACACCTGTCTGCAAGTTGCCAAACAAGCTTCAGCTAGATGAAAAAATTAATTGTGCATTTGATGCTATTGTTACAAAAAAAAAGAAAAAAAAAAAGAAAAGAAGGTGTTTCCTCCTTTCGCATGTGTCATGGAATTGAAATTAGCATTTGGTTTCTGCAGTAGTTTCATACTGAATGAAGTTACTTATCCTATGATTTTTTTTTTTTCTTGCAGATTGGTGATAGATTTATAGGCCGTAGGCTGTTGCAAAAAGTTTATGATAAAGCTCTAACAATTGGCCTTCAAGGCTATGCTCAACTGTATGTCTGTTTATTTAAACAATATTATGATAAAGTTTTAATTTGGTAGTAAATACCTCATAAAACATTATGTGGTGTAGGATAGAGTTGGGCAAAGGAATGTAGATAGCTCAACGGAAGTGAAAACAAAGATAAATTAAAGTAAAACAATAATAAAAGATGACTGGAATCACTCCAGAGGCATCACACCCATTCTTAGGCTCTCACCAAGAATTTTGGCATCTCACCAAAATAATCAAATTGCAGGATAAGAATTCCAATCTCTGGAAAACCAAACTTTTTTATTCATCAACTCTTCATTGTTTTAATCTGAATTACAAAGGGGTTATTTTTAAAAGGCTAGGACTATGTATGTATATTTGCTCCACTGTATGCACCGTATTCATTTAGTTGCTTACAATATCAAAAAGGTAGGAATAGGATCTATTTATTAACAATAGTTTCTGTCCTTTTTACAAATCATAAATGGTTAATGCAGAAACCAGCCTCACTTCTTACGGCTCGCTAATTGGGAAGGCATAAAAAAGGTCGGTGTTTCTTTAAGATTTTTTTGTTGAGCTCAGCATCATTGTTAGAGCAGCGAATAAAGTTGATACTGGACCTCTGTACTCTGCTAGAAAGTTTATCACATTATGAAATATTGTTAAAACCTGCAGCAAGTAATTTTACTTCTGGAATGTTCAACTTTTAAACCCATGGGAACTTTAACGAAAAGCTCCCAGTACTGTTCACTTTAACGAAAAGCCATATTTTTACACTACAAAATTAATCCTGGTACTATTCACTTTACCCGTTATTTTGTCCTTATCGTTAAAACTCAAAGTTTTCAAGTCCTTTTCATTAGTTTTCCTTTAAACCCATGGACCCCATAAATTGAATTTAATTGTGGATTTAAATATTACTCATGAAAAATAAGAAACGTCCAAATGAAACAGTTGTGTGGAAATAGTCTGTGTGTGTCTGTGTATGCTTCGTTGAGTGGCGCTACCTGCCTTGTACTAATGTTTGTTTTGTTCTTATCTTGTTCTTCAATAGTCGCGCTCTATTCGTGATTTTGATCAGCACGCCACCTGCATTGTTGGGAAATTTGAGGTATAATGTAGATTTCACTAGTTCCTCATACCTTACCTTTGCTCTATTTATTGCGTTAAGCATCTGTTTTTCCTTTACAGACTGTGGACACATATTACAGGCGCTGTAGCAGTGCTACTTATGTGGGAAATGTAGCTGTCCCGTTGCTCTGTATCAGTGCTTTAGATGATCCAGTCTGCACTAGGGAAGCCATTCCTTGGGATGAATGCAGGTGGACTTCTTAAAGTGTTTTCTTTCATCAGTTTCTTCTTTCACATAAGTTAAGCATATGCCTTGTATTTGTCTTCAATAGGGCAAACAAAAATATTGTATTAGCTACAACAAAGCATGGAGGACACTTGGCTTTCTTTGAAGGATTAACTGCTTCTGGCATCTGGTACTTCATGGTTCCATGTTATTTCTATACCTTTCTCTTATGTTTGCATTAGTCGCCACTTTGGAGATTAACTTAATGTATTTGTTCCTATAAACTTTATATTATTATACGTGGCTAGCAACCTGTGTAACGATACTTTATAGCTTGTCCTTTTGAAGCTGTCGTAATATGGTATATTTGTGTTCATTGCGGCTATTGTGGTCATAATACTCTCTTTGCTATGGTTGGCATGCGCACTTTTAGGTAGCTTCATCATAGCTTTTGTTCTAACATGCGTGATTAATTTTCTTTCCCTTGCAGGTGGGTAAGGGCTGTTGACGAATTTCTTAAAATTCTTCACTCTAGCCAATATATGCATGTACAGAAGGTATAATTTTATTTTCCTTAGTCTTTGAGTGCTTAATGAAGGAATGTCGTTATTGGGTGCATGAAGCGGAGGTTTTAGATTCTGATACTGTCCAGAAGTATATGCAAATTGTTGTTTGTGCAGCATACAGGCCATTTCTGCAAATTAATATTCTTGATCTTCATGTTTTTCAGATGGTGAGTTCTGGCCCGCAGTTGTCGTTGGACTCTTCAATAGATCATCAAGGTCCCTATGTAAACATTGCAGACGATGGAATGGTAGTTGCCGTTGGAAATGAACAGGCAATGGAGACTAAGATGGAAGATGTACTTGAACCACAAAAGATCCATGACAGAGAAACTAACGAAATGGTTTCAGGAGAACAAGATGAACAGATGATTCAGCCAGAATCACACTCTTTGGCAGAAATCCCCCAATCATCTGAACAAGTTACTAACGCGCAGGATGCGAAGCCTCTTGATGTAACTACTACTGTTAGACGGTGCTTAGATCAGCTATCCCGACGGACTAAGTGGTCGTTGTGGTTGCTTGTGTATGTTTCCATCGTGACAAGTTGGCCATTGATTGGTTCTGCACTTAAAATTGTCTTGCAAAAGAAGCTCAGAAATTTATTTGGGTGATTCTATTGCCACCCCCTAATATCCGAGGAATTTAGATAATGATAATACATGTAAGAAACTTGTTTCGTCTTAAAACACATTGACAATCGTCGCTGTAATGTTTACATTATTTTCAGAAAGAAAAAAAAAGAAAAAAAAATAAAAATCAAGTTCTATTGATATTAATATTCTGTAAAATATTATGAAATGAAAGAAGATTATATACCAGTTGAGTCATCAGTCCGGTCCGACGACATGTTGATTCTTTTGCTCAGCCACCCCATTTTGCTGAGGTATATAGGAACATGTATTCTGATGAATAATTTGGACAACTACATCAATTCGGTCCTCAAATATTCACCTTCATTATCACTGTGGATCACCTATATATCAAACTTGTACTGACATTGAATCATCTTATGACACTGTTGCAATAATTCATTCACTTTGCCTTTGGTTTTCATAAGACAAATTCACATCATTCGAGTACTGTTGGAACCAAATCTGCACTGTTGTGGATGGAGGAGGTCTGCAAGCCTGGATATCTATAAGAAAGCAAGCAACCACATTCAACTTGAAGTACAAGTGTGGTTATGATACCCCGTCCTAAATTTGTTGTATTTTATTGTATCGAACGTATGAAATTATCAAATTGCCCTTGAGGCATGAACGTTGACTTTCGTTGACAGTCTCAACGTAATGTGTATGACTAATTTTCTTAGTTTATTCTTTTTGTAATCATCACCACGAACGCGTGAGCATGAATGGATTCGAATTTGAAGTTATAACGAAGATTTTACGTTACGAAACGTCCAATGTTTTTCGAATATTTCGTGTTTCATCTTTAATGACCTTAATGTGTGAGCCACTGGGGCCCACAATGAATTCTTGTCCCCCAATCCTCTCACTTTTCCCCGTGGCCCCCTCTCCTTTTTCCCATTTCTAATATACCTGTCTCTCTCTCAAAACTCTCTATCTCTCTAAGCTCTCACTCTCGGTCTTCTCGTTTCTCTCTGGAACTGCCCTCCCCAAGGGCACCACACACAACAACAAACAACAATGACAACACCTCCCACCACCCAACAACCCTAGTTGTGAACCCAGAAACGAACGAGAAACACCCCAAAACCCCTCCTCCTTCGCTGCACAGTGAACTCACTGTTCACCGAAGCTCTCCAGCGAGTTTCCACGTTCTTCGATGAAGGTAAGCCTCAAACCTTGTCCAAAAGTTGTAGATCATACTTTGATGTATGTTTAGGAGTAGTTTTGAGAAGTTTGGTGATGTTTGGACGTAGGAAACCCACAAGGAAAACTTCCCCAGCATTCCAGCAAGGACCACCACTTTGCAGCCATTTTTCGACCAACTCTGGCCACCACTCGATCACAACTTGGTATGAATCTCTTCTCCTTGTGTCAAGCTTCATTTGGCTTTTGAAACATCGAAAATGGTTGAGAAACAAGCTTAAATGAAGCTCGAGAAGTTGAGCCCAGAAACCGACCAGTTTCAGGCCTTGCGAAGAAGATGAGTAGTCTTTACTCGCGGGTGCGTGAGGCTGCACGTAGTGCAACCATGGCCGGTGTGTGGAGCACACGCGCCTCTGTAGAAGGTACTGTGCTCTGCTGCTGTCCACGGTGGAGCCAGCAAATTTTCTGGCAACCCATCTCGGCGCGTAGCGACTCGTGCAGTGGCCCGTGGCCTCCTAGGCCACCGCCCCATGGTGGCGTTTGGGGGAACCCAAGGTCCGCCCTTAGATTTTTCGACGTCCTAAATTCGATTATGACGTTCATTTTCCCAAATTCAATCGTTTTAGCATAGTTATTAATTGGTCCCTTTATGTACTTAGGTGCGTTTGTTAGTGGTGTTTCCGTCCTCCCTAGTTCGAACAGCTCTTCGGCGACAGAATATTTGTGAATGGACCCCTTCCAAAATGCATGATTTTATTACTAGAAATGCATACATAAAAAGCATGATTTTATGACTACGTTTTATGAAATGTTTATTGAGTTATCGGATTTACGCTTTATGAAATATCATGCTTTATCAAATTTACGTTACTAAGATATTTATGAATATGATTTATGATATGATGTTTAAGCTATCGAGCTCCGATGAGATATATTTTGGAAAGATTATGTTCATGATTTTTTGTGCTTACTTAGTGGATATTCATACATATGTGCCTTCGGGCGGAAGATATTTATATATGCCTTCAGGCGGGCGATGTAGTGCCTTCGAGCATTGGTGATACCACTACAAAGCACACTATATATGATATATGTTCTACGAAGGTTTTATGGCATGCTAGGGTTTTTGAAAAACCTATTACTTATTATTTTATATGAATTTTCTAAAGCTGGGTGTTAGTACGTTGAAGAATAATTGTTTTAGTATTACAATATAGAAATTTGGTTCACTCATGTTTTGTTTTGCGCCCCCTCAGAACCTAGGAACGAGGCACACGACCCGAGCTACGAGGCATTCCCATATCAATGAATTTGTGTCCTCCTCTCTGCGTAGGACATCTTTTGTAATCGCACCTTCTAATATTCCTTCCGCTTGTTTTTCGATTTAGTAGTATGCTCTGAACATGTCATGCATTATCACTTTTAAATTGTTGGCAATTGAATATTATATTTTATTAAGGTTTGTACTTGATTACTTTATTGCGTTGTTACACGTGAATTTTATATGCATGCTTTACATGTTCTCAGCATTTGCATTCATGAAATAGCTTGCATCACCCTCGGGTGTCAACCAGCACATGGCTATGTCATTGTCCTTCGGACACCAGGATTGGGGCGTGTCTACCAACCAAATGTTGTCCAACGGTCAAGTTAGTAAGCTATATTGTGACTCAAGCAGTGGGCAAGAAAATAATATATATGTTATGGAACATTTACCAAAGTTATGTTCTAGATAAGTATATTTATACTAATCGGGAGATAGACCTTTTAACATAGATAAATAAAACATTAATTAGTGTCAATACATTATAAAAATTAAGGGAAATACCCAAAAATAGGACAATTTCTATCTTGGGACAGAAATAGGACATTTCAAATATGCACACGCCATGCACAATAATCGGACAGAAATAGGATTTTTTTTTCTACACCTTGAAATGACCAAATTGTCCTCTCATATAAATGGGTTATCTAGAAATTCCAGCTCTCATTTCTCATTTTGTAGAGAGAGAAACAGAGAGGAGAAAGAGAAAATCTCTCTTCCCCAATTCTAGTTCAAAGAACCCTAACCCACCCATCTGCATCCAAGAGCTCTCTCTCTCTTTCTCTCTCTCCCCTTTCTCTCTACATTTCGAATATGCACAAGAGCTCTCTCTCTAACCCACTCATCTTCTTCGATTTTTACCTTTTCATTTGTAGGTTTTGTGAACTGGGTTTGCTTAATTTTGCTTTTTGACTGATGGATTTTTGGAGTTGAAGTGATTGGTTTGGTGTTTCTTGGAGGAGATCCAAATCCTTCAATTTTGATTTTTTTCTTTTTTATCATATATGTTATGCTCACATATCTGAGCTCAACGCAAAAAACTCGTAGCTCATAGCTCTCTCTTCGAAATTAAAAAATGACCCTAAACTTTATATGAAGGATCGAAGATTCATTAATTTGAATTTGGTCAAGAATTTGAAAAAATTGCAGTTCGAATGGGCACAAAAGAACCCAACTGAATCAAAGGAAATTGTTTCACGAACTCGTTCGTTTTTTTTTTTTTTTTTTTTTTTTTTGTATTTGCAGGGCCTGCTAATAGGATTTTTAGTACCTATGAAAAGAAGGTTAAAATCACACAAAATACTTGCAAGAGTACAAGGATGTTGAAGTATAGATGCTTCTGCAAGGTCGTTCTCCAAAATGACTATTTAAATAATTTATGTAAAAACAATTCCTAATGAACTACTTAAAATTTAAAATTTAGAAATATGATTTAGAAATTGGGTAATATAATAAAAAACGAATTTTAATTAAAAACAAATAGTAAATTCACCCAAAAGTAATACGATAAAAGAAAAGAGTTTTTAAATACCAATTTATAAAAACACTAGGGTTCCGCCATCACCTAGCAATCCTATGTTTTTTTACCAATTACTTGTGATCTATACATGCCACTTTGAAGGTAAGGTTTTCCTATTATATATTCTTCTTGGAACCTCTAACGTAGAACGTATATCTAACATGTAATCCGTCCAGATGTTCAAATCAAATATGAACATGAGAGACTCATTTTTGTGGAGCCTAAAATAATCCCATAAATTCTAGAGGTGACACGTGGACCTTTATTCAAGAAAGACAAGATTGCCCTCAATAAATGGGCAGGCTTCTCAGATGCTCCCACGCGCAGCTCACGCCTCTAGAGGTCTCACCAGCTAAACACAACTGCCCATAGCTCACCTGCCCTTGGCACGGAATTAAAGATAAGGATTAATTACCCAAATCCTATCTTTAATACATTCCTAATTGAAGATTAACTCCAATCAAGTAAGTAATCCTAATTTAAATCAATTATGGATAATTACCCCATTATCTCAAGATATTATTTCCTATTAAATATCTTGGGAATATTTAGAGAATATCTCTCCATTAAACAATATATGGCCAACCCTAACCCTATAAATACCCCATATTCTACCAAATTCAGAGAGCTTTTGCAACCCTAAAAAGCCCTAAACACTTTACTCTCTTAGAGAAACTAACTTAGGCATCGGAGATCCGTTGACCTACCCCCCCCCCTCACCTCATGGGCACGTGAGGCTTAGGTCTCTGATCAAAGGTGTTGATTTTTTTGTGGATGCATTTTCGTCAAGACTGAAGACGGCGGAAATTTGTATCGACAATTATACTTTGTGAAAATCCTTTGAAAAGCCATGTAACCCTTAAGACATGGTGTTCATCTTAAGTGAAATTACATTATTAACCATAAGAAACCAGAGTCAATTTCAGGGAACCTTCCGACCAAAATTACTTCAAATTACTTTTCCAAATATCCTAATGGTGGTCAAGTATTAAGACAATTAGATAGTTTAAAGTGGTGATCAATAATTCAAAGCGTGCATGGAATCAATCATAAGCAATTAAATAAACATTACATATCCATGCTAAGGCTCAAGGCTTCGCCCTATCAAAACAGATTAGTTACGCATATTCATAATTAAAATCATAAAAAATATTATTATGAAGAAAAAGATTGAAAACACTTTAAAGTAAAAGTCTGAAAATCTTCAAGAACCCTAACCAATTTCCTATCTCCAAAGACTTTTATTGAGGGATTGTTTATGTATAGCGATATAAGGCTATACATAACCAATCTCCTAACTTAATTATAATAAAATATAATAGAAAATAAAGTCCTAATTAAGTTAGGAGAATTTGTAAAGGAACTGCTCAGCCACATTTTAGCCTCAAATATCCTCCAAATCTGGTCTATGACAACTTGGTTTAAAGATCAGAACATTCTGAATACATATCTAGAAGGGGCTGAATCCAAAATAGGTCATCTTGAGCTCCAAAACTTGCAATCCAGCCTAAAACATAACTTTTTTCAGTACCACATACTACTCCTTTATTCTATTTCCAGAAAATAACCGCTTGGTGGAAAAATCTGATATTTTC
Organism: Pyrus communis; assembly: GCF_041283825.1. Taxonomy (NCBI): domain Eukaryota; kingdom Viridiplantae; phylum Streptophyta; class Magnoliopsida; order Rosales; family Rosaceae; genus Pyrus; species Pyrus communis. Next base: position 31,408,915 of record NC_142569.1, on the reverse strand, counting down.
ACACGATCTAGCTAAGCAACTCATGAACGTCCTCCAACTGGAATTACTCCAAAATTTATCCATTTGGTCACGTTTTGCCCCAGAGGAAGTCGAAAGTCCTGTATTGAAAATATAATTCAGAGTATCAAAATTCTTCCAAAATAATAGCCAAAACATACTAAGAGTAGGGTTAAATATATAATATAAAATCTACTCATCACTTGCCTCGGAATCAAAGGAAAAAGTACTATACGTTAATGTGAAAAGTATCAAAGATGTAAATACACACCATCTACACAAAATACACTATATGCACACCACATGCACATAATATGTACAGTACATGCACATGATATGCATATAACGAGAGAAACTTTAACAGCAACATATTGGTATAATGGATACAATTAAAATATAATTGTTATGTATATAAGGTTATAGTGACAGTTTGAAAAGTCTTGTTACGTATATCAACTACCGCTTAACCGTTCACGTGAAAAACATGTTACTCGTTGTCGTTATTTCACGGAGACGCATAATCCTTAATATCCCCTAAGTTTTTTCTTAATTTTGTTTTTCGCCGAGGCTAACTAGGTTGTGGTCATACTCACTAAATTCTGAGGCACAACATATGTGCATCATAACTAACTAGTGAACATTCCCACTTCTCATATTAAAATGTAGCCATGCACACCATATGTCCACCACGGAAAAAATTTCACAAATTTCTGCAATTGAACACTTGAACCAAAAATTGTTCCATCTCAGTCTTGTAGCACGTCAAAACTTGAAATTTATTCAACAACCGATATGCCCTAACATGAAACACAAACCTTAATTAACTTCTAAGTATTAATTCATGTTACAAACAACCCATTTATTCCATAAATCATTAATGAAGGAACTTCAAGCTAACACCCTATACATTATGCCTGCTGAAGCTTCAATCGCTGGAAAAAAATGGAACCATTCGGCCAAAACAGAAAATATGGTACAAAACTCAGCTCACTCTTCTCACCTCTCTCTCGCATCCCTTTGTTCGAAATCAGAGGTATAAGATGAACCCAAAGCCCAACTCACTCTTCTTGCCTCTCTTTGGACTTTCATCTCTTTGAAATCGAAGCTTAGAGATCTGAGGAAATGAAGGAGAGTAGAGAGAAAAAGTGAGAAGATAGAGGAAGGGCAAGAGAGTAGAGAGAGAAATCAGAAAATAGGGGAGAGAAAGTGAGGAATAACCCATTTATATGTGGCTATTTTTGTATTTTCGATTTGTGCATGATGTGCATGGCCAATTTATCCTATTTATGTCCCAAAATTAAAAAATTGTCCCATTTAAGGATATCTCCCTCTCAAATTAACCCTTAATTGTGATTTAAAACAGTAGAGGAAATACCATGTACCTTCTAACACTTAATCACTAGTGGCTGTTATGTTAAGCCTTAAAATCTCAGTCAAATACTTTTTCGATCCGCGCCAACCTTCATCCTCAGCCCTCAACTACCCACAACTCTCTCTTTTCCAATGCCACTACCTACAAACATCTCTTCTCTCAATCTCTCTCCTCTCCTAACAAAGTAACAACCATTTCCCCAGATGACCACCCCGACCGACATCCCCCCACAGAGCCACCACAGATTAATCGACACTCTACACTGGAGAGGTAAGTTGCATGGAAGTTTATTAAATAGTCAATCCTACATAGGAAACGAAAGAATTATAAAAAACTTTCTGATTTAGTATATGTATTATGTTTCCTTAACTTTGTTCGTATTTAGTTGATGATGTTTGGTTTCTGGGTATTCAAATGTTGTTCATTTCCCTGTTTTGATTGTTTGTTTGTTTTTAGTATCTTGGTTTGCATTCTTTAATAATTGCCACCTCTGCATTAGTGTCAAACTTTTCTTGTATATGTGATCCTGCAATAGTAGAGCGGAAAAAACAAGCTTTTTCTCAAGGGTTAAAAGGGTGTCGAGCTGTATTGTTGTTGTCGGCATGTCTTTGAGTGCAAAAATTTCCATTTTTATTTGTAAGGATTGACTGAATTGAGATTAGAGTCGTATGATTATGTGTTTAATTCTCTCTACCATGCTATGGTCAATCTGTTTTCAAATCATTCTGAGTTTTTGTATCTTTTGGTAGTTATTGACGGATTGTTACTTTGCTCGATGTACCTAAAAGAGATGCAAGTTGTCTGGATAATGGTAGAGGTTCTATCTTGATAGATAAGCCCATTACGAAACACATGGAAACTATTTTTGAAGGGATGAACTTCTCTTTTAAGTTGTTTCTTGGTATTTTCGTTGATCCATTCGATCAAAGTTCTGTTAAACTACTGTTGTGTATAGCCAACAACTATTTGTGAAATATTAACTTTGTTTCATCAAATTTGCATATCAAAGTTCTGTTAATCTTGTAAGATTGTTTAGCTATTCCATTTTTTTTCCATAACTTGAGCCATGTTCACATCTAAAATTTATTGGTGATGTTATTCTCTAAGAATTATCAGGCTATTAGAAATAAAATTGATTTCTATTCTTTTTGAAATTTTTCAAAAGATTTGCCATTTAAGTTTGCTGTGGAGCTCTAAATGTGACATGAAGATTTTACTAAAATGGTTGGGTTATTGTGCACTTAGAGGAAGTTTACTGATTGGGTTTATTGTATGACAGTCACTGGCGGAGCTACAACATGCCTAGTGTAGGCAGCGGCGCCCACTTGAAAAAATAGTGCACGTTTTGTCCTGTTGGTTTGCAAAGGCAAATTGATAATTATACAACTTTTTAGTTAATAAATCCCCCGCAAATCCAACCCCATGTGATTTGATTGGCCCACTAAAGACCAAACACAAAAATCCAATTATTAAAATTAAAAAATAAAAAAAAACTAGGTTATAAGATAATAAAATAGTTAACTAAACCCTAGAGTATGCACTTTATATGCATCACGGAACAAGATTCATGAACACAACATTACAAGGGTTTCAACAGTTTGACTCACCTTATTAAAGTGTGATACAAGTTTATGTCTGAGATTTACGAATTGAGAATGTCATATGTTGATTTTGAATTTTTAATATCCTGATGATTTTGTATTCAACAGGGTGCAAGTTTGGCTATCTTAATTGATTTGTTAATTTCTGATGGCGAGCTTTCTACAACGCTTCTCCAGCCATGCTCGTCTTTCTCGAACCACTCTCATCCCAGGGTCCAAACCTTTTTTGGTGGATTCATTTGGGGAGGTCAAATCTGGTGAGGTAAGGATGGCCCTTGGCATCAGAAGAACATATTCATAGTGGAGTACAACCCTCATCATTTTCTTTCTACAACTTAGTCTGATTAATTATATGTTTTACTGACTCTTCCATGTTGAACATCATCCATTTCTTCGAGTAATCTCACATATGTTAGGGAAATAGTTTTTGGTAGTACATTCCAATTGGGGCATTTACGCAAATTGTTATATTTCTGTGAAACTAAAAACTTTAGGCCATAATTTTTTTCTTTCCATGAACACACAAGTTTTGAATAGTCAGCAAGCCAGTTTTTACTTTGTTTTGTGCTTGGTAGTATCAGTTGTCCTTTGTCTTTCCTTCTAATTCTTTCATTGGCACACGTGACAACTTGTAATAGACTTACCAGTTACAACTACCACTCAACAAGGATCAGGGTAAGTAGAAAGGTGGAAAATCAACTTTACGTCTAGATGGAAGTATGTTTTGGATTTTGTTTCATTTTCCGTTCCTTTTTTTTAGTTCCAATTGAAAGAAGTATGTGGGTTTTGATGAATAAAATTCTATTGTATAATTTGTTTATTTAATTGTTAGGATTTTCTGTGTTTGAGGTATCTTCTATTATAGTTAACGGCAATACATTTTTAACAATTTTTACATAAGATTTGTCTTTGTGCACTAGGAATTCTGCTCACTAGTGTAAATGATTTGTTAGAAATCATTGTCTTAGGTGTTTTCTGTTATTGTAAATAATGTAATAGCGATATATAGGTATTATACTTTATGCTTAACGTAATCTTGTGCACCAGGATCTCTACTAAACAATGTAAATATTCTATCGAAAATCATATTTGTTTTCTACTGAAGTTATCTGAATATCTATTTATATTTCATCTTGATTTTTTTGCATAGTGACGAATCATGCCACTCTTCTTAGAGTCAATACCAAACCCAAACTACTTGACGAGGGTGTAATTGCAACATTTGCCACCTTCACCCTTTTCCGTGCCATCAGCACAGCCACTACAACAAATGAGACTCAGACCTAGAAGCTTAAGCGCATTGTCGACAAGCTCCTTAACCTCACAAAGCTTGAGAGGCACGATTATTCCATCATTTTCAGGTTGAAAATGGGCCTCAATCGGTACGGACTAGCAATCTCGAGTATTGGATCAGCATCTTCTGACTCTGGGCCTGCTTCTATAGAATCCAAGGTTGCAAAAAAGATTGCATTTGATATAAAGATTGAAAAATTTGACGCAGCGGCAAAGATCAAGATCATAAAGGAGGTTAGGACTTTCACTGAATTGGGACTGAAGGAGGCTAAAGAATTAGTGAATAAGGTCTCTGTTGTGGTGAAGAAAGGGTTAACCAAGGCGGAGGAAGAGCCTATTGTCAATAAGCTAAAGGAATTGGGTGCTACTGTCATATTTTATTTCTCGATGGTGATTTTTGTGCTACTATTTCAGTCATCTGCACTTTAAGGTGAATATTTTACAGTTATTATTACACTCAACATGAGTGCAAGAGGACAAAACAGACGTATAAATATCACTGACTACTGTCGTGGACTTGTTATTTCTCTCTTACCAGCAAATTGAACTGTATGTTTTCTGTAGTGTTGGAGGATGGATGGTTTTGGTAAGAATTGAAACAAAAGGCTTCTTTACCGCTAAAAACATTGAGAATTGAACTAGAAGATTTTGCTCCATCCAATTTTGAATGCGATAACATTCAACCTTTTATCTTTGGGTTTTTATCACAAATTATCTTTGAAATTTACCCTCACCATCAAGATAGTCTCTGAAATTGAAAATCAATCAATGAAGTCCCTGAAAATAGGTGTCGCAAATCAATGTGGTCATTCCATCACGATTCTGATAAAAATTTCATTAAGTGCTGATGTGGCACATAAATAGGCCCCAGAAAGGTTTTTATCACAAATGGTCTTTGAAATTGACTCACACCATCAAGATGATCCCTGAAATTGACCCACCATCAAGATGGTCCCTAAAATTGAAAATGGATGAATGTAGTCCTTGAAAATAGGCGTCGCAAATCAATATGATCATTCTGCCACAATTCTGTAAAAAAAATTTGTTACGTGCTGATGTGGGTTTAATAATTAATTAAAAAAGTCATCTAAATACCTTTTTGCACAACAAATTTTTTTTCTTATAGTAAGACCTACTCCGAAGAGAGATCCTTTCCATAAATTCAAAGGCACAAGGTTTAACCAAGGCCTCAAAGGGGGTTTGAAAATAGTTTTCAACCAACAATAGACGCACCTCGGTTATAACCTCATTATCTCAAGGCATACCTCGTCATTCTTTGAGTCACCAGACCACAAAAAAAAACCCTAAACAAACTCTCTAAGATTAAGGTTGTGAGGATGTTGATCGCCTAAATATTAACTGTGATGTCCCAGAAGTTATTGCCAATCAGCTAAGCCATCACCAAAAGTGATCTCGATCCAAGTTCAATTCGGTGAAGGGTGTTGAAGTGTGTAAAGATGGGTATATTGAGATTTTTTTAGAGGATAGATAGCAAATGAGGTAGAGAAATATGGACTAGGATCAGAGGTGATTGCCGGACTGGGTATTTGGGTTCATAACTTTTTATTAACTATTAAATTATTAAACCTATTTGTAATTTTTTAAATTTAATTAGACTTGTGTAATCCATTTGCGTGTCACATCAGCACATAACATAATTTTTGACAGAATTGTGACAAAAGGACTACATTGATTTGGGACACTTACTTGCAGGACTACATTGATCGATTTTCAATTTCAGGGACCATTTTGATGTCGCAGGTCAATTTCAATGACCATTTGTGAGAAAAAAAAGGACTTATGGGACCCATTTACGTGCCACATCAGCACTTAACGGAATTTTTAACAAAATTGTGACAGAATGACCACATTGATTTGTGACACCTATTTGTAGGGACTACGTTGATTGATTTTCAATTTCAGAGAATATCTTGATGGTGATGGTCAATTTCAGGGATCATTTGTGATAAAAACCCTTTATCTTTTAAAAGGGTTCACTTTGTAACTTGTACAAAAATAGAACTGCTTGAGATTCAAAAACTCAAATATGTTCTTCACACTTGTTTATAACAATTTGTTCATATCTAATCGTTGTGTTGTCAATATCGATCGTTATGTAGTTAATTTTTAGTGGGCCCACTTTCAAAGATTAATTTTTTCAGCCAAAATGGGGAATTGCATTTGCACATTCTTCCATTAAAGAACTTTCCGAAGAATTTCATTTGCATCTTGCATTGGAGATGCTCAATGAGTTACAAACTAGGTTCATTTAGAAAAGCCACATTCTAACAGTTAGTTCCAATACCAGATTGGTTTTTTTTTTTTTTTTGGTCAAACGATAGATTTTGTTAGATTAGCCACCGACGGGGTTCGAACCTACACCGTCATGCAAAAACTCAACTCTTATTCATCACTGTGGTAGAGAACCACTTGCAATACCAGATTTGTTTAACGTGTCCCGTCCTTAGTTGAACTTTTAATTTTTGGATTGGAGATGGTCTTAATTTTGTTATACACATAGGCCTTGTTTACTATAATGTGTCGGATAGCTTAATCTGTGCATGTGATAGTATTAAGTATTTGGTTATGAGTCATATTAAAAAGGTAAGAAAATAATAGATACCTGGAACAAGTAAGACTCATCAACAGACTCTCTAGCCTTTCTTTTTCCATCTAATTGATTTATGTTCATTATAGAGTAACAAGACGATTAAAAGTCCTTTATTTTTCCAATCCAATCGCCTTTTTGATTTTGAAAAAAAAAAAATCTTTATCAATATACTGCCTTCTTCTACACATTTATCCCCAGAAAACCAAGAGGATCGAAAACTTCGGTGGAAGATTTAGAAGTCAATGAAACCATGTAAAAAATATAAACCTAGAAATGACATTGGAGAGGATAAGACTTGAGATAATTGACTCGATGCATTTGATTGATATCAAAGGTTACAATATATAGGAATGCAACAGACCTAATTGAGGTAGCTACGTAAATTAATACAGTTCAATCTACAAGAATACAATACATGTACTCCAATAAAGTCTAACTAATTCTAGAAAATGAGATATTATGGGCCTAACATAATCAAGCGAGTGACTATTTGCTACATAAGTGCACAACACAACTGATTTTGCATTATATTTCCTATCCAATATGCTTTATACAGCATACCAAACTAGACTGTAAATATGTAGATGAAAAGGCGCTACCGAAGTCAATGAAGACTTAGGAGGGTCACTTGATCTTTCTCACTTCCAAGTTTCTATTATATGATTCTTTGTATTTGGTTTTTTGTGTATCAAAATATTTAAGGGTTTGACCCTTCTGGTCCATTGAAAATTATGATACTCCTGAATCTTCAAAGATATAACTCATGAATAAAATTTACCATTTTGTATTTTTTTTCTCTCTCTCTATTATGTCAATAATCACTAATTAGCTAATCAACTAATCCTAAATACTACAATTTATGTCTAATCATGTCATATTAGAAATGTAGAAGTTAATTGTTGACCCTAAAATCTACTTAGCCTACATGGCGCGCAGACCGAATAGCTAATAAGCTAACTACGTCCCTCGGTTGAATGCGGGGTGTGCCAACTCGTCGGCCGAGCTCGGTCGGGGAGTAAAATGAAAGTTGATGTGGTGTTGGGTGCGCTGTTGACTTCTTGATCTTACGACTATGGCTGAGGAAGGAACACATCTCAGTATTCGGGTTCTAGAGTCTGAAGACAAGGCTGCTAGTTCTGCGAAGTTTAATATCGAATTCAACTTTCAGTGTGCCGAATATTAAGTAACTTGGTAACACCTCACTTTTCCGAGAAGAATAATGAGATGACCTCTTCCAACAAAGACTCAGAAATCCTTGTTGGCCGAGACTTAGATAGATAACCAGTAAGTCTCGAAGCAGTGTTGTTTAGCCAAACTGAAGGTGCTCCTCGATCGGCTGATTCTACGGCTCCAATGTTGTTTATCCAAACTGAAGATGATGCTGGTTGCCACCACAATGCTATTTATCCAAACTGGAGGTGTGTTGGCAGGAAAAAGGAAAATAAAAATCTCAAGGTCTTTGAGAGATTTCACGTAGAGCGAGAGTTTGCGTAGAGCAATTTTGTGTGTTGATTTGGAGGGGTTTTGAATGATGCACTCCCTTTTCTATTTATAGTAGCAATTTCCTAGTGGCCGGGGTAGAGTTTTACTCGGGCTATAATTCATTAACCCAATCCGAATAGATGTCAACCAATCCTGACTCTTGTAGGACTCTGATCTAAGCTCTTTAATCAATCATATTCACCCTTGATTCTCGACATCCTTTCTGATTCGAAGCATTCTTGGCTTCTAATGATTCCTTGTTGTACTAGGACTTGGCCGCTTCACCTTTATCTGGATGGAACCTTCTCCTAATAGGACTCAGCAGAAATCCATTGGGCCAGGCCCATGATGAAAATATTCCTGGTACCTCATACTGGACCGAGAACAATCATGGGCTCGGCCCAAAACATTATTTTGGGTCCAAATATTAATATACATAATACATCTAAAATCATCTTCAAACTATGATTTTGTGTTACTATATAAGTTTTGTAATGTTTTTTCTTTTCCACTTTAAGCTTGTAGATATTTAAGATCGACTTCTCCTGGTAAAATTTCTGGTTTCGTCACTGTAAAAAGAGGACAAATATATGTCGTTAGTTATATAAGATGTTTACAGTTCATGATGAGCTAAACTGGTTTGAATATCTTGTTTAAAATGGTGAGGCTGCTGCTATGTGCCGATCATGCATGCAGGCTTCCTAAAAAAGTTGCAGATTTTCATTAGACTGCATGCAAAACCTCCTTTAACGGATCATGTCGATTTAAAATTATGTGTTGTGATTTAAAATTATGTCTTGCGAAACAACCAAATAAATTAACGATAATATTCGATCGAGCATGCTGTATTCGAAAGAGCATCTGGGAATCTGCCATATGTCGAACTCACACTCTATGGGACAGAATCTGCTTACTTGTAAATAATGCAATATTAATTTTGGAATTGTCCTATAAGCCAAATATAAAGTTCCATTTTATTAAACTATGTCCTCCGTAACCAAGACAACCACCAAGAGAGAGAGCTTTGATGCTTCCATGTTTTATGTGACTTTTGAGGACTCAATGTCCTCTTTGGACTCGTTCAAACGGCTATTTCAAAGAAAATATAATTAAGAAGCCAATTCCTTTTTTCTTTGGTTTAACGCATGCTGCTAGCTATATATTGTCTGTTCTCCTCAGGAAAAAAAATATATATATATATATATTTGGCATTGTTTTTTTAATTATAAATATAAAGAAATGAGGAATATGAATACATGGTTTGAAACATGCAACGACCCATTGAAACAGTCAATTAGGTGGTCAAGAATATAATTTGGAAAGTTCATAAGAGAATATAAATTATTAGGACCAAAGTTGAACTTTCTTGTAATTTACACCAAACTTCTGAGTGATTTGCATATTTCAGAATCATTAGTTGTTAAGAGTGAACGAAAACAAATCAAATACTAATAGCGGACTGTTCAAATAAAAGAGAGTTTGACACAACGGAACCAATAAATAAGTATATTCTAATTTGGAAGCAAAATATACTATATAGACCATAATTTTACTTGATCACTTTACTAATAATAAAAAAAGTAATAGGAACATCTCCTATATAAGGGCGGAGCCAGGATTTTTTTCTTGAGTGGGCTAACTGAAATTAGTACCATAAAATCATATGTTTATTTTTTTAATTATATAAAATTATATAATAATCAATATAAAAGAACAACAATAGAATATAAACTATTCTTAAAATCATAACCCTAATTGATAAATTCAAGGACCATGTAAATAATTAACCCACTAATTAAATCAAGAATAAGTAAATAAAGAGATTAAGAACGTATCAAAGGTGATATTTATTAAAAAATCGCAATGGAAAGTAATTAAGGAATTGCGGAAATAAGAGATTTTATTGTGGTTTAAAAAAGTTAGTTTTCTTTTCTTGAAAGAAGCACATAGCTTAAATCGCATAGGATAAATGATCATTTTTTTTTTTACGAATAGGATAAAAGGGGACAGAGGATAGAACTAATTTTTCATTTTTAGCATAAAACGTATTATTTATTACCTATCGTCACTAAATATACATTAAATAATAACCTCTATTGAATAGTGCTACTCACACAAAAGAATAGTGTTATTCACACACCTATTTTTACCTCCAATATACCCCCTTATTAATTTTTTGTCATTGATCATTTTCAATTCATTCGATCCAGCAACCAAAAATTGAGAGAGGTGTGTGAGAAGTAAAAATGAGTGCATGGATAGCACTACCCTAACAGAAAACCTCTATGTTTGACAAAAATAAAATAAAATAAACAATTAAAAAATTAAAAAAAAAGCTCTGTGGGCTCCAGCCCACCTTAGCCTTGTGGGTGGCTACGCCATTGCTCCTATAAAAGAGCATGACGGCGTGGGTTCGAACCCCATCGGTGACTAATCTAGCATCTAACCTAATAAAATCTATCATATGACAAAAAAAAAAAAAAAGATATAATTTACATAATGTCCTACAACGATGGACAAAGACATTAACAACGATAGGAGCAAATATTACTCTTTCATATGTCAAAAATTAAATAAATTAGAAATTAAATCTTGAACAGTTGTTGAACTAATCAAAATCAACAACATATCGATCAAATATTGATGATACAATAATTAAAAATTGACGACATGCCAATCAAATACTGATGACATACCAATCAAATACTGATGACATACCAAAAAAATAACCATTTGATGAGTAATCATCGCCAATTTCCTAAACCATTTGACAAAATGGAATCAAATGCCCTTCTTCTTTGTAGCATCAAAATGGCAGTCATTTTCAGGAAAAACAAAAGTTAAAGAAAAGGAAGTAAAGAGGAATATTGCAAGATGGTTTTGATTTGGTGGGGTAAAAACTAGAAAATAGCATTTGTTAGGATATAAATCTAATATACTTCTAGAAGCACATGTTGGCAAATGACGACGATTTTTCAAGGACGGTAGGTTTGATACCCTAATTTTTGCCCGCTGGCTTTTTTGTCAGAATGCATACGGCATCTTCTTACCCATCCGAACTACTAATCAAACACTTTTCATAAATTTCCAAAACTGCCTTCATATTTTAATACACAAATAAAAAATCATCAGTACGTTTTCTTGGTCCAAGACACACACTCACACACTCTCTCTCTCAAGAAGAATATAAAGATATTCATCTCTTGTCTCTCCATCTCTCAAAAAAAAAAGAAAAAAAAAAGAAGAAGAAGAACAAATATTAAAAAATGTTTTATATAAACTATTCTTCAACATCCCTCGTCTTTTGATCCATTCCCATGTAATGACAGAAGGGAATTTTCGCAATGAGATATTCCATCCCTCCCCACTACCTTAAATGCTCATTCAGGATCTCTTTCATCAATCAGTACTACACACACACACACAATCTCTCTCTCTCTCCCTCTCTCGACTGTTTTTTTAGGGTTTTGTGTGTTTTTTCTCTCTTTAAATCATGGAAGACATAGATGAGGAGGAGGAGCTTCTGAATCTTAGCCTTGCAATTGTTACAAGTTCAGGGAGGGAGAGATTTAAGAAGAGGAAGAGATCAAGAGATGATGGTATCGCTAATAGTATTTTGGTGAGCCCTCTAAACTCTTATGAAGGTTGTGAAGGGAAGATATTTAGGCTTCTTCAAATGAGGGAACAAATGCTAAAAAAACTAGACCTTCACAAGAAGAAAGGGGTTGCTTTTGATGATGAAGATGGAAAGGGCCTCCACCTGATCCACATGTTGCTCATAACAGCCACCGCAGTTAACGAAAACAATGTCGGCTCAGCCTTGGAGCATCTTACTGAGTTGTACAAAATTGTTTCCTTATGCGGTGACTCTGTCCAACGAGTAGTGGCTTATTTTGCAGACGGCTTGGCTGCAAGGCTTCTCACTCGAAAATCGCCGTTTTATGACATGATCATGAAGGAACCGACGAGTGAAGAAGAGTTTGTAGCGTTCACCGCTCTCTACCGGGTGTCTCCGTACTACCAGTTTGCTCATTTCACGGCAAACCAAGCAATCATTGAGGCATTTGAGAAGGAACAAGAGAAGAACAATCGGGCATTACATGTTATTGATTTTGATGTCTCCTATGGATTTCAGTGGCCTTCTCTTATACAGTCTCTGTCCGAGAAGGCAAGCAGTAGCAATCGTATATCGCTCAGAATAACAGGGTTCGGAAGAAGCGTGGATGAGCTACGTGAAACGGAGAACAGACTGACAAGCTTCTCAAAGGGGTTTCGGAATCTTTTTTTTGAATTTCAAGGGTTGTTGAGAAGCTCAAAGCTCATAAACTTGAGGAAGAAGAGAAACGAAACAATTGCAGTGAATTTGGTTTTTCATTTGAATACTTTGAGCAATAATTTGAAGATATCTGACTTGTTAAATTCTGCACATTTACTTAACCCTTCCATTGTAATCTTGGTTGAACAAGAAGGGAGCAAAAGTCCTCGAAGTTTCTTATCGAGATTCATGGAGACTTTGCATTATTTTGCAGCCATGTTTGATTCTTTAGATGATTGTCTGCCATTAGAGAGTGCTGAAAGGTTGAGCATTGAGAAGAACCACCTTGGAAAAGAGATCAAAAGCATGCTCAATTACGACAATAACAACGATGAGAATTGTCCAAAAACTGAAAAGACGGAAACATGGAAGGCGAAGATGGAGAGTCATGGTTTTGAAGGAATAAATCTAAGCTCTAAGTCCAAGATACAAGCAAGACTTCTTTTAAAAATTAGGACTCACTATTCTCCACTTGAGTTTGATGGGAGTAGTGGAGCTGCAGCTGGGTTCAAGGTTTTCGAAAGAGACGACGGAAGAACAATATCTCTTGGGTGGCAAGACAGGTATCTGCTTACAATTTCTGCATGGCACTGCACTGTATCATAAATATATATATTTATCTTCTAACACATTCATTATTTTTGTAATCTCTTCTTCTTCAGATACAATAACTTTGAATTTAAGCAATTATTGTTTGCTGATTATCATATATATCAGATTGACTCTTTACACTAATATTGTATGCACTATTCTAAAAATCCTCGCTAGGCAGCAGGCTATCGTCTCGACTAATTCTCATGCGTTTGAAAATTAAGAAAGGACACCTAAATGCAAGGCGACTACCTCACCTAGGTCGTGACTCTCACTTAGACAAAAGCTAGATAACTTTCATTTTCATTTAATTCTTCAATAAATTGTAAGAGACTTGTTAAATACTTGGATGAACATTCAATATACTTGTTCCTTAGATTTTCAATATGTTCTAATACTTTATAATCTACATGTCATTTTATTTTGCAATTTATGGGTCCCAATACAATCATATGTATTCTTAATGTATATGTAGACATTTATATTTATATGTTATATAAAAATTAAAAATTCGTATAGTCTGTCTAGTCTGCCCAACCCGCCACCCGGCTAGTGTATAACGTCTTTTAGAACTTTGATTGTATCAATCATATAATAAGGAATTCCAATTTACTTCATCTGTTTTAGTATGAATTAATTAAGAACGTCTTCCAATCCGCTATATATAATAATTGACATTACTTCATCTCTTTACTTGAGATATAAGGAAAGTATTTGAAGGAATGATGGATGAAAGAAGAGTGGTAAGAGGGAGAGAAAGAAATAAAGAAGAATGAATGAAGACATAACAACTTGAAATAGTTTTAGTTTTCACTTTATGTACATGTCTTATACATTTCATCTACATTAATCACCATTTTGCCTTAGGCTGGCCGGTCTTAAGAAGAGTCTGGTGAGACGGCCGCCTAGGGCCCTCGATCGAGCAAGGGCTCATGTTAGTCTAGAACTTATGTGCTAAGTTAGGACTTTTGTCAATAGGCTTACTTGACTATAAAACTACACACATATTTACTTGTAATTGCTATTATCACTCAATCATCTAATAGGATAGACTTAGAAATATAGTAGTGGCAATTCAAGGTGGATTTCATAAGAGAAATGAAGTAGCTTGGTACAAATTCAAGGTATGATCACATGCACTACATTTCATGCATTTGCACTTGGGATTTTCAGATATACACCACTTGGGATTTTCATATGTTATCACGTTTTTCAAAAGTCCCACGCACAAGAAACCCTAATTAGATGTAACTATAGTTTAGCCCTAACAAGTGGTTGCAGGGAAAGGTGTGTCAAACCCTAAATAAAAATTACCATTTTGGCAGGTAAGTGAGCACTAATACCGCAAATTCATCCTATGAATCAGAGATTTTTCAGTGTGTCCGGAATATGGGGCGTAATATCTTATGTCATTGTACAATTGGAGGACACTTAAAAAAATTCCTTCCAATGATATAAAAACATGTAGTGTTAGTTTTCTGGGCACACTAAAAACTCTCTCCCTATGCATCATGGTACTTACATGGGATGGCCTTTCATACATATTCCCTTTATTTTCCTCGCACCACGCAAACCGCTTACTCTGTCTTTATCAATGATTGCAAACAGTTCAACCCCTGCATGGCATTTTGAGTATGATCATTGTTCTAAAAATTGTGTTAGTCAGATAACGGGTAGGGATCTAGAGCTTGGGGACTAGGAGAGAGCTTAAGCAGGGGCCTAAATGGTTCTTTACTTAATTAAATTTATTATATAACATATAAAATAAGTGTTTGTTTGTACTTAAAAAAATACAACAATTGTACTGAGAAACATAAATTTCAAAATAGAATAATATATAAATTAAGTACTCCAATTTATTGAAACATAATGAATGTTTATCCAAGTATCCAAAGTATCCAACAAAAGTCTCACAATTTATTGAAAAATAAATGTAAAATGGAAATCATCTATTTTTTGTTGAGAGATAGAGTCGCGACCCTAAGTTATTTTCTTAAAAAAATAAAAGAAGTCACAAAACTGCCAAGCCCATCTAGGTGTGCTTTTTTTATTTTTAAAGGTGTAGGGATTAATTCTCGCAGTGGCCAGCGGTCTAGCGCCTAGGTAGGGCCTAGGCGGCCACCTTTTAGATCATTGTCCGAGTATGAAGATGTTAATGCATTCAAGGTGACAATCGAGCTGCCATTGATAAATCGAGTTATGGAGCAATATACGGGAAACATTAATATGAATTACTTGTAAAAGAGAAGGTCAAGGAACTCAATTGAGTTCGAGATTTGGAAGTCATCAAGTCTGTAGACATACATCATGCTAGCAGCACGTTGGGTTTCCGGTCATATTATTGAGATTAATTTAATTTGAATAATTAAATACGTAGCGGATAATAACAAATAACATACAATACACTATCCAAATGGTTGGTTGTAATTGTTACAGAAACAAAGTAAGAACTCGTAGAGATTGAATTACTTGAAATCTCTAGCTACGTGCATGCCTCATGATTGGATCATCCCTTTGCTTGCAATCTTCATCTTCCTGGTTGATCACATGAAACTCCCGTTGAGCCTCTAAGAGCATCCACACTGATAAATCTAGCAACAGTGATAAAGTGATTGATTTAACTGTGCTAGCAATATCTCTCACTTTGATCAGCATAGAAAGGGCGACACTAAGGTGTTTTGGCTTCGGGTTTTTCACACTATTGCCTTTGCGGTCTCATTAAGGGCCCTGAGGTGAAATCAAAGTTATCTACAAGTATAAGATAGCTATGATGCCTCAGGACTAAGAACTATTTGCATACTACAACCAGAAACCTTGTAATGTTTGATGCGTTAAAACTTCTTGGACAATCAATGTTCAGTGAACTTGTTCAACAAACAAGCACTTGTATATCCATCATGTATCCAACATGCGTAGCATGAAACCATGCTAACCTTACTGCGATATACACCAGCCTATCTGGATGATCACTGTCCAGTTGACTTTCCAAACAATAGCGTTATTTTTCCATGTGATTGGGTGTGGTTGTGGTTGAAATTTTATATTGTGTTTCTACTAGATTTGTAATCATGGAATTATATTTTGGGGTGATGATGTTTTTCCATGTGATCGGCTATTTCTTCGTTGTTTTTCATCGCAAAATTCTGTGAAACTGCCGGATCCGCCATCTTGCAATAACGTAAAGGCTTATCAAATTGGGGAATTTTTTCGTATACCCACATCTGCATGTATTCCTCAATAAATTAATGCTCAATCACATTAATAAAGCCAATTTTACCAACGAAAGCAGCACATATTACTTGAAAACCGTACGAAAATCCTTTACAACCCCATCTAGACCACAACCCTCTTCATTCCCCTAACTTCTTCTTTTTCTTCCTCCTCATCTCCCTCACCATCTCCCTTAACTGTACCTCTACCTCTTCATAAAGCAACAAACGAGAGGTTGTCATGAAATTGTTCGAAGAAGATGGAATCCCATGCAAAGCTGTTTAACCTATCTTTTAGTTTCACGAGGTGGAGGTACTTTAGATTCACAGCAACGCTGCTTTTTGCCCCTATCAATACAGCAAAATATAACAAACCTAGCTTAAAGGCATTTTTCTTGTTCTTGCACTCCTTAAATGCCATTTCAAGCTCCCCATATTGGTGACTTTCTTGGCGGTGGATTTGGCTTTACCTTTCCCCTTTTCCTTCCTCCCCTTGCTACTTTCACCTACCAAGCCTAATTTATTAGGAAAATACTCCTTTAGCAGACTAATCCTTTGTGGTTCAAGCTCTATGTCATGGGGTTCGTCACATCGAAGCCTGGTAATGAGGTAGAAGTCCTGCTTTGTGAACCAGGTCAATTCATAGCCTATTAAATAAGTCAGCCCTCTAGGTCTTTAACCCCTTGATTTGCCACTCTATGAAACGATAACTCATGGACTAATTGCCTAATGATGACCAATTCATCCACACTCTGTAGGTGGCCAAAGTGTCCTAAAATCACAAAGTTGTGCCTCATTAAACTTCTCCCTAAACAATCCTAACACATAGGGGGCTTAGGATAGGTTGTTAACCCTTCCTTATACGTTTCTTCTTCTCGGGTTGCTAGTTGAACATCCTGGGTTGTCATATCCTATACATATAACAATACACAGACAACAATCAACAACACATAACCTTACACCAACCTATCATGAAATTTCATAGTTATACATCTACTGTGAACAGAGTATCATTACTTAAGCAATTTCATATCCCACCACAAAATTAACAATAACAACAAATAACCTTACAACAAACTGTCATCAAAGTTTCATAGTTATAAATTTTATTATGAATAATGCTCATTACTTAAGCAATTTCAAGTCCCACCCATAAAATTAACAATCATTCAGATGAAAAAATCAATCTCTACCACCATAAAATTAGCAATAATTCAGATACAAAATCAATCCCTACCCAAAACTACAACTTTACAAAAACAACAGATAACGACCCAGCCTCTACAAAACCGATCAACATAGCTTCATAACTTCACAATGCACCCAAATTTCTCAAAAATTTCACATATATCCACAAAATTCAGCTAATTACATCAACAAACATGCATAATTAACCTTACACTATCTTAAATTTATACTAACTAACAGAAATAACAAAATTAAATTCTAGGGTTCCATTTTCAAAACTCACCAAATTTGAAATTCACTGGGGAATCAAATATGACGTTGGTTATCGTTGAAGCACTCTGAACCCAACTCAAATAAAGCGAAAAGAACCTCTTATTTGTGGAACCGACAACACAGCCTCCAACCAAATTCCCCTAATTTTCTTTACTGTTGTTTGGGGTTTCTGTAAGGCCTAAGAACACAAGCACATACTATAACTGGGTTTGGAACGAGAAGCAAATTTTCAAACGGAAGTGATGTTTTCAATGACAAGGATGTTTGAGCAAATACAGGTGAGGGAGAGTTTTGGAGGAGGACAAGACTAATTAAAGATGGCAAGTGTTGATGTTGGGGGAGTTTAAATCCCAAGAAATTTTGAACTCATACCGGATACCATTTTCATTAAATGACGAGTCCCGATTTTACCCTAAACTCATTATGATAGATTCGTTTTCAGGGGTCAAATTTTCATCTAACGGCTTACAATCCTCCCGCATGCAAGGTCTGCACCTTAGAAACCGCGATCAAAGCAATTCCCAAATAAATAAGAAAGTGGAAATTGGCCGGCCCATTTTATAGTTTTTGGGTCGACTTGGACTTTATTTCATCTCCTCTCGTCTCTTGTCTTGTCTCTCTTGTCTCTACAACGTTGGACTCATCAGACTAATAACAGCGACACTCTCAGCTTTGGATCTGAGAAGAAGAATTCAGAAAGAGGAGAGAAAGAGACTCGATCATTATTTATTCTTCCAGAAATTAAAAGAAGAAAGAAAAGAAGAAGGTAGAAGGTAGAAGAAGAAAGGAGCAGTGTGAGAGAGTGAGAAATGGAGCAGGTTCGGTCGGCAGTGGAGGAGCACCTGGATCAAATGGCAGATCTCGTCCAGAAAATATCCGCAGAGTTACGTTCTGGTCTTGCACCTGCTGTAAATACTTTCTTGGGCTTTTTCCACGCCATCGACTGGAAGGTACCTCCATTATGTCTCTCTCTCTCTCTCTCTCTCTCTCTCGCTGTTTGGTTTCCCAGAAAGTAACCAAATTTGAAAAGAAAATCTAATTTAATTTAATGGGTGATTGGCAGGAACCTTGGTTGATGGGTTTAATGGGGATGCATCTTGTGTTTCTGATAGTAGCCATTACCTCCAGGAGGAATCTCAACTTCCAAATGTTTCTGTTCCTTTCGGCATGTAAGTTCGTTTTATATTGCTTTCATATGAAATTTGTATGATAGCTAGTGTTCTGTGTTGTTTGCGAGATCGCGTAATGTGTGATTGCGCCTTCAGTCAATCCGTGAAGGATTGTTCTACCCTTACAACAATATATAGAGTAGTTGTTTGATAATACATGTAATGAGTTATGGCTGAAATGCTTTCATTTAAGTTAGATTTATGCCTTGTCTTTAGTCCTTTTGTGGCTTGAGCAAAATCGCTTTTTTTTTTTCGCTTGTGGCTAGATCGTTGATGAAACATATAATGTGTGCTTTTCCTTTTGCATACTTTTAACATTAGAATGAGTTGATTCCAGAAGCAATTTTACTGCGAAATTTAAAAGCATAATTGAGAATGGTAATTGGGGTTGACCCCGACAAGATCTGAGCAGCTTGTTTATTGTCTTGGTTCAAAAGGGGGAAAATGCTTGTAATGAAACCTGGGGTTCTACTCTGGTTCTTCTAAGTAAATTGGTTCGTTTATATGGTTCTAATGAAACCTTGTGATATGGTAGCAGAAATCCTCTTTTATTCGATTGGATTTTCAGCAAAAGAATTTGGATTTATGTGCTGCTAGATGCAGCCCAATTCATTTTCATCAAATGATTCTGATTGCCTCCAAGGAGATTGGTGAACTTGTGCTTTGATAGTTCGATGGAGACTTTCAAACATGGTTTGAGGATCTGGTTTGATGAGGGAACATAAAACTGAGGAACAAACTCGATCAAGCTATAACTTTTTTTCCTAGTTGTTAGGCAAGATTAGCCGACCCCACTTAGTGGGAAAAGGCTTTGTTGTTGTTGTTGTTGTTGTTGTTGTTGTTAGGCAAGATGCCCAAGCTTTATATCAAACTATAATCACTTTGTGCTTTTTTCACTTTCAAAATATAACCATTTATTTAATCACTTTGTGCTTTTTTATTTGAAGCTTTAAATATAAATAGATTTTTTGTATTTCGTATGCTGTGTGATTTCTCCAGAATGTGTATGAATCTCTTCTGTTTCGATTTCTGGTTATTTAGGATATCCATTGAAATATCTGATATCAGTCTCAAAGAAAGAACTGCAAAAAATACTACTATTTTGGTGGCCTTGTTTCTCTTTAGGGTTTGGATCATCTGTTCATTCTTTATCAGAAGATTGATGTTTTCAAAACATTATGCACGAATCGTACAACTAGTGTATCATGCTCCTCATACCTTTTGTAGAAGCTTGTTAATGGAGAATTGTAGTAATTTCCAGTTTTTGAGATTAGTTGGAAACTTTGCCAACTCAGCCACCAACCGGTACTTATCACAAGGGGTTATAGAATTTTTATTTATGGCATCAGTGTTAAGTACTGATGTTCTTTTGTGTGCTGTGAGTATGAAGGGGGTTTGCTTTCAGAACAAGGGTGGAACTGAGCATGTCAACTTACATATGTTCCTTTTGCCTATCTAGATACTTATATGTGGAAATTGTTTTGCAGTGGCTGGAGTATATCTTGCAGAGAGGCTGAATAGTTTCCTGCGTGCGAACTGGAAGAGCTTTGCCAGTCAGGATTATTTTGATGAGGGTGGAGTTTTTCTCTCAACACTCTGGTCTGGGCCGCTTCTCGTCATTGCAATCATAATTTTGGTTAGTACGTGCGATTGATATTCAACTATTATCGTATCTTGTCTGATTCCGTATTTTCAATTCTTTGCTTTAACTTGAATCTAATTTCTTTCACAGGTAAACACACTCTTTTCCTTATGTCGCCTGATTGTTAAGTGGAAAAGAGCTGAGCTAAGACATCGTGCAAGGCTTTCTCAAAGCAAGCAGGATTGAGCTTCTCTCGTGCCGGATTGCCAGCCAAATGAATATGGGGTTTGCCCTTCTTGGCTTTTTATTTCAAAACTTTTTTTGTCTAGGTAATGCCATTGTTACAAGTTAGATGAGAGTTGGGATAAGTTTGTCCCGTCCGACGTAAAGGACCAACTAAAGCATTGTGCTCAAGGTTCCCATATCAGAATCTTTTTTATTGTAACATCAAATTTTGACCTATTTTTTTGTATGATAATTGATCTCAATCCGCGTATGATAGTTTTGGCTGTTAATTTCTTGTGGATGGAATCCTGTACTATAAGTTAACGGCTATTCTTTGCTGTCGTTCATAACGCCTATGGTTTCAAACTCTCGTTTGCTAAACTTGCGTCGCTTGCACCGCACTTATAATCTGTCACGCTGAGCCCCTGTTTTTGTTCATCTGAGTTGTGAATGATCGGATTTTCTTGTTCATTCCGATGAGCCATTTAATGTTCTAGTTTCTACAGACTCAAATGAACAAAGACAATGACTTGATTAGTCTGTCAAAGACAATCTAGTAACCTCCCCCCCTGCACCCACTCACAGCATCCTCCAACTTAAAATTCCAAACCAGATGAGTTATATGATGATGTACAAACCAAAAGAAGGTTCAAGCTCAAACCGAATACAAACCAATCAGATCGAACCAAAACCTAACTAAACTAGTTATTTTATTAGGCTCAATTTCAATTTTATGTATGAAAGTGAACTGAACCCAACGAACGACACTCACCTTTCTCCTTGCCATGTCTGCCTTTGCATTTTTTTGAAATTTTTAACTAAGCAAACCTTTATTTATTTATTTATTTTAAAAGAGGAACAATTGGTGGAAAGTCACGGTTATCCACCCCTTTCGGGAGGGCCGGGAAGACTCACAGAAGCATTTCAGTCTCCCTGTTATCACAAGTTTGACTTTCACACCAGCAACGAGAAGACTCACAAAAGCAAACCTTTATTTATTTATTGAACATTACTTTTCTTATAATCTTTAGAATTTAGAATTTAGTTTTAAAATCCGAAAATTTAGTCGGCCTTAAATAGCCGTTATATAATTGAAAAATCACAACGGTAGCCTTTTTGAAATAAAATCCCCCCACAACCTCCCACATATTTTCTCAAGGAATCACAACAATTCGTCCTCTCTCTCTCTCTCTCGAACCCAGTTTGCCCTGCGCAAAATTCAAATCTTGAGCAAAGAGCAGTCATGGCGAACGAGAAAGTGAACAGGAAACTGAACGGAGAAGAAAATGAAGAAGAAGAAGAGGAGCCGAAAATACCCGTCTTCACAGTCCTCAAGAACGGAGCCATTCTCAAGAACATCTTTATCGTCAACAAATCCCCGCCGCCGCCGCACTCCAAACCCATCTCCGCAGTCCACCGGAAATCCCATGAAGAAATCTTGATCGTTGGCCGACACCCGGACTGCAACATCGTCTTGACTCACCCCAGCATCAGCAGATTCCACCTCCAAATCCTCTCCGACCCCTTTTCCCAAAAGCTCTCTCTCACCGATTTGTCTTCAGGTAACTATTTATTTGGCATTTCATTAAATTTTCTTTAATTAAATGAGAAAATCCCAAAATATGTGGCTAGTTGGGTTAATTGGGGTTTTCGTTGCAGTACATGGGACTTGGGTTTCGGACAAGAAGATCGAGCCGGGAGTTCGAGTGGAGCTGAGCGAAGGGGACAGGCTCCAGCTTGGTGGTTCCAGCAGGGTCTACAGCCTGCACTGGATTCCTATGAGTCGGGCCTATGATTCTGAAACCCCCTTCCTGCCATTCATAGAGCACGAAGATGATGAAAGTGCAGAACAAGTAGTGGACCTGGTAAGAAATTATGTAGCTTGTTTATTTTGGACATGAATTTGAGGAATGCCTAAAAGATTGTTTGTTGAATTGTTCTTGATTATGTTCTTAATTTCATGCATCTTTGAATTATTACGAATTGAATTGAATGGTTAGTGTGGAATGCCCAAAAGAAAAGATTGTTTCTTGAATGGTTTTTCATTCTTTTGTTTGTTCAATCTGTTTCGTATTTTATCCGAATTCAGTTTAATTGAATTGAATAGGGATTTTCCAGTTGCCAATGACCTTTATTCAAATTTTCTTTTGCGTTTTCTATTTGGGTTCGTGCAGTGGGAGAATTCTTTGTCAGCTGAAAACAAAAAACCTGAATCTCCAGATTCAAATTCAGTGGGTATAGAATCGATGTTCTCCGATGAAATTGTGGGAGTAATTGGGAAGATGGAGGTCCCATCAGCACCTCCGCTGCCGGAAAA
Source organism: Pyrus communis (assembly GCF_041283825.1). Taxonomy (NCBI): domain Eukaryota; kingdom Viridiplantae; phylum Streptophyta; class Magnoliopsida; order Rosales; family Rosaceae; genus Pyrus; species Pyrus communis. The sequence goes on along the minus strand of NC_142569.1, from coordinate 31,385,690 downwards.
TGCCATTTACTCAATCTGTGATCAAAGTGAAGAAGGTGGTGAGAACTTATCAAAAGGTAGCGGTGAAGAGAATGAAGTGTCAAGCTTCTGGGCATTTGGAACGGAATCGGTGAACCTGTTTATGAATATGGAAGAATCTAATCCTAGTCAAAAGGAAAACCAGCACCCACAGCCTCACTGTGTCACAGAAGAGGTTTCTGAAAGAGAGAACCCGGAGAATTCCATTTTTACTGCAGAGGAAGGAGAAGCTTATCATGGAAAGAATGATCTTTCTATTCTTTCGACTTTGCCTCTTGTGAATGGAGAAATCCTCGAGGAGACTAAAATTCAGCTAGTTGGGAAAGAAAATCGGACCCCGGAATCAAAACCAAACTTGCCAGTCAACCTGAATGCTGAACATTCTACTGGTGAAAAGGAAGATGAGGCATATCCTGCTACTCAAGTACCTGAGGAATTTGAGAGCCAAAGCCCTTTGAGAAAATATCAGGGACAGATTGATAGTATATGTCTTTCCTCTGGACCTCAGGTGATGGAGAACTCATCCTTGCGGACTGGGGAAGTCCTTGAGGAGGACAAAGATGAACAAATTCCAGAAGAAATCCTGACCCGAGGACCAAAACCGAACTTGCTGATAAGCCAAAAGTTCGAACATTTTGATGAAAAGGAAAAGGAAGCTTATGCTGCTGCTTCTGTACCTGAGAAACTTGAGAACCAAAGCCCATTGGGAAAAGATAATGGACAGACTGATATTTCATGTCTTTTTTCTGGACCTCTTGTGATGGAGAACTTATCATTGCCAATCGGGGAAGTCCTCAGGGAGACCAAAGATCAGAAAGTTGTAGAAGAAAGCCTGACCCCAGAACCAAGATCCAACTTGCTCTCTAACCTGAATTTTGAACATTCTGATGAAAAAGAATGTCTAGTGGATGTGAGTTGTGGAGAATCAGAAAACAAAAGTGTGGCACCAGAAGATCATGAAAAGAGGGATACAAGCATTTCTTCTACACCTCTTGTGACAGAATGTGGAAACTCATCTATGTCAGAGATAATAGATGACAAAGAGAGCCAGACCCCACAATCTCTCTTTACTGCAGAAGGACAGCCTGAATCGGAATTCTGTGAAAGCCCTCCACTGAGATCAGAGAATAAATCAAGCACGAGGATGGGAAGCGTTTGGACAAGAAGAGGCAAACCTGCTAGTGCTGTAAAGCTTCAAACAGATAAGAGCAGAGGAAAATCTACAGAGGCTGGGTATGATGATGATATTGAAGAGGACGAGGAGATCTTTACCCCAGACAAGGAAAATTTCACCCCAAATACTATTCGACTGAGGTCCTTGAAAAAGAAGGGTACGATAAAAGTTAAGCCTTCCAAATCAAGCACATCATCCTCATCGAAACTAAATCTAGTCTCCAATATCCATCAACAAGAGCTGATTGAATCCCCAGGAAAAGAGAACCAGATAATGAAGGAACTCCAGGAAACAAAATTAGCAGGAAATACGTCTGGAAATCAAGCAAGGGTGGGGAAAAAGTTGACAGTAACAAAATTAAGAAGAGAAAGGATTCCCTTTCAATCACTGAAAAGCTCCGGAGGCAAGAACATATCAGAAGACTCAGTCCCTAACACAGCGACAAAAAGCAGCATATCTTTCAGTTCTACTAAAAATAAGGAGGTTGCCAATGCACACTCTGTAAGTTGGTCAATACTAGGTTAAATTTTTCATAAATTTATTCCCACTGCTCTAACTTTCTTCCATGAATTTATTTCCATGGCTCTAACTAGCTTTATCGAGCATAGACATGTAACTCAAAGTTAATTTTCAGAATAAATCTGTTGGAGAAGGAAAGAGGAGCTGGACTATGGTTGCAGACGCTACTACTCTTCTCGACAAGGAATCAAGGAAGTCATTGCAGTTTCTACAAGGTCTTAATGGGACACAGTTAATCATTCCAAGAATGGGTAATGAAATTTGAATACGTGCATCAGTTTTCATGCCTGGTCATTCTATTTGCTAAGTAACGTTGTTGCTGATGATTGTGAATGCACTCGCTTATTGTAAACAGTCATACAGGAACTGGATTGCTTGAAGCAACGTGGCGGCCTTTTCAGAAAGAAAACAGAGGCTGAATCGGTTCTGGAATGGATCGAAGAATGTATGGTTAAAACAAATTGGTGGATCCATGTCCAGAGCTCAAAGGAAGATGGAAGACTGATTGCTCCAACCCCTCCTGTTTCTCCGCAGTCTCTATTTAGTGAGAAGAGTTGGTGCTTTCCTTCTGGGACAACGGGCTCATTGACTTTTTCGAGGTGTGGGAGCACGATGGACCTTGTATCACCATCCCCAGAAGACCATATCCTAGATTGTGCTCTTCTACATAGAAGGATGAAGAGGAATGATGGACAACTTATCCTTCTCAGTAATGATGTTACCCTGAAGATCAAAGCCATGGCAGAGGTAATGATGCTACAACTATTACTTTAACGATTTTTTCCTTCCACCCTTGACGCATCCTTGCGCATAATGCAGGCGTTTTTTTTTTAAACATGATTTTGGTTTTGTTTCAGGGTTTTCTTTGTGAGACAGCTCAAGAATTTCGTGTGAGTCTGGTGAACCCACTTTCTGAGAGGTTTATGTGGCCAGACAGTTCTCCCTGTGGGCGTACATGGTCTTACTCCGGCAATGTAGCTTTGAGAGAAAAGTACAATAGCTGCGGCCCTCTGAAGAAGTTGTCAAATGGTGAAGGTGCAAAGGGCTTGAAGCTCATTCTGCACCACAATTCTCATTACGGGCAGATCCGTTAGATGAACTGAAAAACAGCGTTCATTTCCGTTCTCAACTCAAGTTGTAATGGTGTTGTTATGTCGAGCAAAATGATGCCGAAGAAGTCAACTTATTTGTGCTTTATGAAGCACTTCAACTTCTTTTCAACTGATTTTATCAAGAACTTGAGGAATCAAATTGTCCCCATGTGTTGGTTTTTTTCTGAAAGTAATGTGCTATTGACTAAAGAAGGAACGAACTTGTATACACAAAGGATAAGGGTCGCCTCATCAAAACCTTGTCGGGGATGTAAGGGATTAGATCAAGAACTTGAAGAATCGAAATTTGTTGTTATGCATCATTACATCATTCAAATAAAACGATGCTTTTAAAGAGCTCTGATTCAAATTCTTTACGAAATATACGCGTAATATGTTTGAAGCCTTGAAAGAAAGTTCTAGGTTTTTATTTTTTATTTTTTATTTTTTAGTACATCGATATTTTTACACTAAAGGTAGGGAGAGTTCGGCTAAGCCACACAATGAGCAGCCTAATTTGGTATCGTATTCGCCATCCACGAGATTTGAACCTAAAACCTATCATTTCTGAGTGAAGAGGAATACCACTAGATCGTAGTAAAGTGGTGAAAGTTCTTGTTTGTCAAGAGCAACATACTTAAGACAAATTCAAATTATGTATGCATTATTATTCAGATACATGGGATCACCTAAAACTTACAAGCAGCTCCAAACTGGCAAAGAAAATCATTTATTTAAGCTCAAGAAATCATAAATATATGGGATCATCTAAACCTTACAATTCTTATAGGAAATCATACACTGGGGGCGAGTAATCATTACTGTCGAGGAAGATTGTTGAAATTCGACTCACCTCCTCCAGTTTTGTGAGTGTAATTACATGACCCTGGCATAAGAAAAGAGAATGAACTCTCTGAATCCTCAAACGGGAGTCGAGGGAACTCTTGAAACCCATCAAAATTACAGGTTTCAAAATTCAATGGAGAGAAGTAACTGGTCGGATCATCAATACTTTCTTTCACGTCCATGAGATTTTGAGCTGCACCACCTCCGCCAGGAGCAGTGGAGCTAACACTGAAGTTTATGCTTCCAACTCTGTTTGACGCTTCACTGCCTTCCCCATGGTCTGCTGGCCCTAGAGTTCCTTTTGTTTCATCGAGGGGTATGGCAGGCGTGTGGCCTTGAAAAAGGGTAATGTGCCCAAAAAGCTTGTCTTTCCTCGAGAAGGTAGTGCCACAAGAACAAAGCCACTTGTCCATACCACAATGCTTCTCATGAGTTTTCAGATCTGCAATAACGGAGAACTTCTTGATATTGCATCTGCTGCAAGTGTAACTTTTGTCACAGTGGGTTCTCTTGTAGTGATTCTTGACACACAAAATAGTCTTCAAAGGCTGAAACTTTTTGTGATCCTTGTTCCGCTTGCAGCCGGCATAAGGGCATGAATACCTTTTGATAAGCGTTGGTTCAGAGCTGGATTCTTTGTTTGGTTTAGCAAGTGCTGCTGCGGTTTTGTACTCGTCTCCATGACCTCTCATGTGCATCCTTAAATTTGCATCCCGCTTGAATCCCTTTCCGCAAATTGCACAGAAGTGAGTGTGAGGTGCAAGGATTTCTTCTTTCTCTAACTGTAAAATTTCGTAGCTACCAGGCGGAAGGTTCTCACCTTCATCAGCATCCTCCTCATCTTTGGTTTCATGTTCTTCAACATGCTCAGTCCCATAATTACTTATTAGACCAGTCTGGTTGGCCTGATCAGCTAATTTGCTTCCGCTATTAATTTGCATCTTAACACCCGCATCATTTCCTGCTGCAGAAGGAATAAATGACCCACCAAACTGCCCAAACTGTCCTGTAGAAGGTAATGTGGTGGAAAGCGTATGCTTCACAGATGGTAGAAGACTACCTGCTGTAGAGATCAACTGAGCAATTATTGAAGTAAGATCCGCTGTTATAAGCTGCTGTTGCTGAGCCACAAGTTCATCTGGTCGTCCTAGAACTTGACCTCTCCGGCCAACAATCACATGCACTAAATCCTGAAGCTGATGGATCTTTTGTTCCAGGAATGTGAGATTGCTCAATGTCGTTCTTGCATCCCAGTCTTGGATTTTATTAGGCTGCTGCGCCTCATGCATCTTACCACCTTCTCGATCTGGAATTTTTGTATCATTCTTGGAGTTGCAAGTATGTGACGTTTGCAAATCAGAAGGCTGGTGGAACTTCTTGAAGGACGGTTCCATCCTCATTTCATAATCTAAAACTGAGGGACTTTCCCACTCGCGTTGATGCTGCCGCGATTTGAAATTGCGAAAAGATGGATGATCTGAGGAAATCGTATTTGTCACATCATTCCCAGTGGAAGGATTCTCCCAGGTGTCCCATTGCCTTTCTTTAGGATCCATTTCTCAACTTATATGCTCACCTGATGTATCAAAATCCAACACCAATCCAACTTAATATACGAGACAAGAGAATCGTCATTGTAAGTCAAAGCAACCGCAAACAGAAATGAATCATCCAATTAAGATACAGCTGCACGACAAGCAACCGAAAATCTGAACAAATTCAATACCCAGTTTCCCCACCAAATTATCACCAAATTATTCATGAAATGATTCAAAAAATAAAATAACTTTCAGCATAAACTGTAAATATCCTCATAGGGTAACAATTCTCAGAGTTAAATCATTAATCCCTACCTATTTCCCATCCAGAATTCAACTTAGTTTTCCAAAAACAATTTATATTGACCGATTAGGAGCTTTATGTGCATATTAAACAACTTTAATGACAAACTTATTGCTAATTAACAACTAAGAAACCCAAAATCTCAATTCAAGATAGCTCAAGCCGAATTATTTTCACTAAACCCAAGTAAGAAACCCAAAATCCCATCAAATAGCATTCATAATTCCCAAAAGCAGCACAATCCATTTCAGTTAGACAAAACAGATTACATAAGATCCTACCACATACAAAAAATAAAATCAAAAAATCAAAAATCAAATATAAATATATATATATATGAGAACCCTAGAAAGGGAGGTAAGAAAATCACCAGATTGTAGAGTGCTTGTGCTTATATGCTCTTTTGCCTCCTCTCCTTCTCCACTCAGTTGGCTGTCAAATTTATATACTCGTTTGACACACAAGTTGAGCTCAGCTGCATCTATATATATACATATACATATGTAGATATATATCAGCAATCTCTCTGTGTGTTTTTTTCCAAATATCAGCAGTCTCTGCTTTACGGTTTACAGTCTAACACAGTGGGGCCAAGGGCTAGCAGTCAACCCCGTCAATCAGACCGTTCATCGGCTGTGATCGGATCTTTGATTAGTTTTGTATGGTCGAGATTTCTCACCGAAAGAGACGAAGTCTGGAGTCTGATTGGATATGCGAGGGGCCCCAGAACTCGGAACGACTTTTTCCGTGTGTAATTAATTCTTTAGAATTTGTGGGCATGCAATTTCAATTCGACTTGGTTTGGTTTAGTGTGCGTTATTTGACTCGTATCATTAAAAAATTAAAAATAATAAATCGTCATCGAACTTATTATTTACAATAATTACATTTGAAATTATTATTACATCGTAAATCTGGGTAAGAAGATTACATTTTTTCAAACGTTAAGACTTATGGTTTATTTAGCGTTTGGGCATTTTAAATGGGAAATGCAAAATGTTTTGAAATGAAAAGTTTGCACGGTGGTCGAAAAACAGAATCTAAATTATTCATCTTTACTAGAAGATGTAAATAAAGATGTCTATTTACATTATTTTTTATGATTTTATGAGATGATCCGTTAGATTCCTAATCTACATATTTCTTAGAATAACTCATTTATATTTTCTAAAAAGGCTAATATGAGGCTGTTACATCTTAAATTTGCATCTTAAACATAGACCATGTTATAAAATAAGAAAAGGAGGAATAAAATATGCGATTAGACGAGTGAAGTGGTGGAGGTTTACTACAAAGTAAAGTAACGGAGGAGGAATGTGCGCCAACGTTTCGTCTCGGAACGGGAAGGTGCCTTGGTTTCTTCTAGGAACATGGTCGGCATGTACAACTGTAGACATCATTTTCGTGTTCACAACAACTCTCCAATCCCCATGAGATATGACCTAACTAGGACATGTATTGCCTGTCCAGATGACTACTCCAATTTACCATTTGTTAAACGGTTTGATTTGATTCGGTTTTAATGTCATTCCATGGACCTCATCTAAACGCGTTATCTTGCCTTAATGTTGTTTTTTTTTTATGAGAGATTTCGTAATGCCAAAGTTAATAAAGTGCACTACATGAGTATTATAAAGTCACTACATAAAGTAGAGAAATATTGACACTTAATACTACAATATAGTGATATTTCTTTTCACTTGTAAGTAATAGGTTTTAGGTTCGATTCTCGAGCAAAGGTGAATTTGATCCACATTATTGTGGCTGACCTATTGTGAGGCTTGAGCCACTCCCACACCCCCTTAGTGTAGATAATATCGTTTGTTAAAAAAAAATTTAGAGTAATGCTAAAGAGACTCTCAAAAGTGGGACTCTCCATAGACTCTCTGTCACCTCATGTTTTTGGCACAATGTTTTGTAATGTTGACACAAGAATTAACATTAAATTGTAAGGTGGTAGATAGTCTATCGAGGATCCTATTTTTGAAAGAGTCTCTTTAGTATTTCTCAATAAAGTATTTTTCAAATGACTTATTACTTCATTACAAATTCATGCATTGCATCTAATCACCTCAAATCTCTTTATCTAATCATTATTGATATAGAGACATTGAGAGGAGAGATTTAGACTAAGTGACACAATGTGTTAGTCATAATTAGGCATCGAACTTTTCATTCGTATGAGACAATGCTAATACTTTTATTTACAAATAAAGATAAATACTATTAGACCGCACTATGAATGACTCAGTACCAATGATTTAAAGTGCATTTTTTACAATATACTCATCCAAACATGATGTGGGTAGGGCTTACCCCAGCTGCCCACCAAAACTAGTTCAAAGTCCAGACCGTGCCGTGCCCACTTTAAACGGGCCAGAGTTGGGCTTGATTCGGCCTGACCCGACCCATTTTACAGAAATTTCAATTCGGGCGGCATTTGCATTGTCGAATTTGATCGAAGGTGCATTTCGGATCAGGATCCTCTCATAAGCAAAAGGGTGAGGATCCTCTGACTAATCTTATCGTACAGTTGAAATTTTATTCAACAATTATAATTAATATAATTTGAAGATCTGTCTCTAGTAAATTTTAACACTCGAACTTGGTCAGAGTATCCTCACCCTTGCTCGGGAGAGGATCCTGATCCGTGCATTTCGACGCCGTTATCTTTTATCTGTGGGAGGAGGTAGAGGCCGCCGGAGCTATGCTGGCAGTTGCAGTGCCGGTCAGATTGAGATTTGGCGCGCATTTGCTTGGTATACACAAACCCCTGACGGTAATTCCAACTTCTTCTTCCTCAACACGCTGCTTCTTCCTCTTTCCCTCTCCTCCTCCTCGAAACGTTTCGCTGAGGCAGACTCCTCGTGACCTCTTCCGCCGAAACGTTTCCCAAACCCCTGCCCCTGCGGCCAGTGATTCCGTTTCCGTTTCTTTCCCGAAAGACTCTCCTCTCTTTGGTAAGTGCAGTGTTTCAAAAATTGTACCACACTTACATTCCATGATAATTCATGTGCTGCATTTATTTTCCAAGTCTGAATTACCTCAACTGTTTGGTTGCTGAGAAAATTTGAGGGGAATAACTAGACTATTATGCTATGCTATGATTTGTTTACTTGGGCTGAGAGAAAATCTGGGTTAATTTTTGTATTTTCTCAGGAACCAAACAGATAACTAGTGTGTCAACTGTGGTTGTGGAGTTGGGGTAAAATTGATAATTAAGACATTAAAGTGAAACCGAATTGGAATCAACTACTTATTAGAATGTGGACCATGATTCAGGATTGGAGGATCTACTAGTGAGCTTCATCTTGGGGAAGAAGAGGGCCACAGAAGTTTCCCACTTGTAAGAAATCAATCACTAGTTTCCCTAAATATGTCTGCATTTCGGGCATGTTTTTGTTTACTTATACCTACATTTGCATTGTTATGTTTGAGCGTACCATTAACCCACTTCTGGTTTTCAAGGCAAGCATCTCGAGCCTTTTGGTTTTGTATTATGCACAATGACTGCACATTAATTGGTTTAACAAACATCTAAATTCGCGAGCTTTGAGTTTTATACGTAATTTTGTGCGGTATGTCTCATGAAATACATTATCATTCTTAGTTTTTCCTTTATTTTGTTATAGTATTGTTTAAACTCTGAATATCTTCTAGTTTCTTTTCTTAACAGGGTATGGAAACATGTTGTCCAAAAAGGTGATACGGTCATTGATGCCACTTGTGGCAATGGTCATGATACCTTAGCGATGCTCAAGATGGTCGCTGATGAATCGGGAAAGGGTTCTGTTTATGGACTTGACATTCAAGAAGCTGCTTTGCAGAAAACTTCTTCTCTGCTGGAAGATTCGGTCACTCCAAATGAGGTACCTTTGACAAATTGTCTTCTTTCTGAGGAAGGAGAAAGTTTATGCATTTGTAATTCATGATTCCAAATTTTGTCTTCTGAGGAAATAAAAAGTTGGAGTAGTTGTGTGAGACTTGAGAGGTCACTGTATCAACAAAACTGCATGTGAAGTAATAAAAGAATTGGGCAGCTCGTTTTGGACCCGTTGGGGGAAGGAAATCGGTGGTCTTGATTCCAAAACAAGTGTGGATAAAAAAATTGTGTTCAGTCCATGAGTAATTTATTGTCTCATCATCACTGGTTGAACCTCCATTGCATATCATGTAGGACTAATTTTACAGGAAATATAGGCTTTGCCTTGATCTCCTGCTTATTCTTAGTTGCAGAGTCCATTGGAGTGGAGTCAGAGTAGTATCTGATGTACTCATGTTTTCACCACTGTCTTTATGATTAGTTCTTCTAAATGCACCATATTTGACTGTTGAATAATAAAGAAAATGATTGTGATTGCTCATTAGATTTAAAAAAGAGGTTTTAACGGCACTTTATTACGGAGAATTCTGGCTTTCATTGTATTTCTATGTTTGTGCTTCTGTGTTATGCTTGACTTGTATACTCAAAGCCTTATCAACATACACAAGTTTGCCTTGATCGAGTTATTTATTAGTGTGATTGAAACCAACTATAATGATGTTTATCACGCTTTCATTCTGGACTGGTGGTTGGGACTGGACTGAACTATCTTGTGGTTTTACTTTTAGTTTTTTTTTTTTTGTTTTTTTTTTTTGCTGTGGGTAATATTGTGGACATATGAAAATTCTTCTTAGTTTCAATTATATGTAGAAGGGACTTGTTAAGCTGTTCTCCAAATGCCACAGTAAAATGCATGAAGTTCTACCAAGGAATACATCTGTTAGGTACTCACTTTAATTCAAGATTCTTGATGATCTCATCCCATTCTTTTGTGTATTGAGTCAGAGTGATAACGTGAAACCCTAATGGAATTTAATTTTATGCCAGTACCTTTGACCTCTATGTCTCTTGTACATCAGTTCTTCATTAACGAATGCAAAGAAAATCAGTTAAGAAAACAAGAATACATTCAGAAAGCTTACATGCCTGGTATTATGCAATTGCATAAGTCCAGCTTCGAAAAATAGTGTATTGTGGAGGTGTATAATGATTGTTTGCTAGCTAGTTGACAGTTTTGTGTTATTAGTGTCTAAGCTTGGTCACTGTGTTTGCACCATTCTTTAAATTCAATAAAAGCATTGTTTTTCCTTTTTTTATGTAGGGAATTGTTATTGGCACTCCAAATTTCTCATTCTGCACTCCATTCATATTTAGAAACAAAAATACACTTGTGAGGAGTGTAGAATGAGATTTTTGGAGTGCCAATAACACTTCCCTTTATATATATAAAAAAGAGGGAATTGTTATTATCACTCCAAAAATCTCATTCTACACTCCAAACTTTCTATATTTGGAAAGAAAAATACACTTGTGAGGAGTTTAGAATGAGAATTTTGGAGTGCCAATAACACTTCCCAAAAAAAAAAAATATATATATATATATATGTATGTATATAACAGAAGAAGAGAAAATGAAATAAGTGTTTTGGACAGCTGAAAACATAGAATCTTTATTCATATAGACGGCAATATTGTTGACCACATTACTGCAATAGGAAGAACTTGCTTCCTGAGAACTTTGATTAAATGGGTGTTGCCAGGCTTGTCGCTTTCAACCTAGGCTATCTTCCATGGGGTGACAAAACACTCACCACGCGGTCAGACACAACATTAAAAGCATTGGAAGCTGCAAAAGGTATCCTGATGGACGGAGGGCTTATCAGCTTAGTGGTTTATGTGGGGCATCCTGGTGGATGGTAACATTTCTGCTCTAATATTTTCTTTTTCTTCACTTTGTATGCTAGTTTGTGCTTCCTGGGTTTTATTTCACTCATTGTGCAGTTTAAGCAAAACCATATTACAATTACAACTGACTGAGTAATTTTCTTGTTAAATACGGGAATAAACATATGAGATTGGATTGTTAGGAACAGCTTTGGTGAATACTGGTAACTCTTAGATGGAGTATTAGAATGAAAAAATCCATAGGGAAATATAAGATTAATTAAGTTCCTCCAAGCTCCGTCTGAAATATATGGTTATTTATTATCAAAACAAAAAAAAAAGTTCTTTGGCAGCAGAATACTATGTAATGATATGGAAACAAAGTTTAAACGATTGATATTAGTTGTCCCTTAATGATTTTAATTAAGTGGAAGCATGACTTGGAATTTATTGTGGAATGAAGAGTGAAAATTGGAAGCTTGATAGAGAATACAGGTTGAGTTGCGGAAAAAGTGAGGTTTGAGTTTGGGAAACAGATTTTTATAGTAATTAGCCTCATCTCTTTAGACTGTCTTTATATCATGATTTTCCCATTGCTGGAATGTGTGCCAATCTGTCCTCCTTCCCTCTTAGTTGGGATTTTTGTGTGTCAGAGAAACCTTAATGAGTAAGAATGGAGAGGTCCAGTCTTTACTGACAGACCTTGAAACTGGGTGATTGGTTCCAAGTAGAGCTGAGCGCGTAAGAGAGTATGGACGTCAGAGGCTTCTCGAATATTTGCCTGCTTATCTTTTTCAGATGTGTTGAATAATTGTACCCTTGCTACTGTCACACCTTCCTTTGTAATATGGGAAGCTAAAGAACCTTCTAAGTTGCTAGTTTGGCTAATTGCTCGTGAGAAGATTAATATTTGTGAAATGTTTCAAAGAAGACGGGGGCTTCTACAAATATGGATCACTTATTGCTTCATTTCCCTGTGCGATATCCTTTATGGTCGCGATTACTCAAGGTGACAGGCCTATGGTGGTCCATTCCAGTGTCATATAATGCTTTGTTGTGTGAGAATTTAGTTTCTTTAGGGGTACGAAAGAAGGGTTTTATGGGCAGAACTGAATAGGAAGGTTTTTGGTAATGGGGTGTGCTATCCACACTCTTTTTTTACTTCTCCCACACCCCTTTTTAATTTTTGTCCTTTGATCTTATTCAACTGATCCAATCGGACGGCCGAAAATTAGAAGAGTGTGTGAGAAGTAAAAAAGGGTGTGTGGATAGCACACCCCTTGATAATTTGGCTGATGAGGAGTTGGATTGTTTGTGGGATTCAGATTTTAGGCTTCTCTGTGGGCATCTGCTGCTTCAGATTTCAGAGAGTTGTTTGTTTTTTTTCCTGTTATTTATGCTACTGAGGAGTATGTTATTTTTAGGATTGTTTATGATTTTGTTCGTATCTTGTTTAGCTTAATACTGGCAGTTGTGTTCTTCTCATCGACTCTTATGTTTTAGACTTATGTTTTCCTTTTGGAAATTCAGGGAAGAACTGAAGACTGTCCAAGATTTCATCTCCAAATTACCGGTTGAGACGTGGATCTGCTCCGAGTTTCAGACAGTAAACCGATCATGGTCTCCAGTTCTTGTTTTCATATTCAAGAGATGTTGAATCGGTCAGTTGCTCCAATATTCATGTCTTATTCAAAGGATGAAATCTTGTAGCACGAAAATCTCTGTTACTGTCAAGATAACAGCAAGAAATTCCTATACACATATCCTTTGTTAACGGTCAAGGTCATGCTTCTCGTGCTCAGTTATTGTCCGCGTAGACGCTTCTCTTCGCAGCATTGAAACCTGTTGCGAGTTCAAATTCTTTGTCCTCTTTGATTAAAAATAGAAAGAAAGAAAAATTTGTTTATTTTTGGGAAACAAAATAATTCTCCCTGTACAAACTACACGTGGTAGCTTGGGGCCCAATCTCCACACAAAAGACATTGTCCAGTTACCTAAATAACTTGTAACACCAAGTATCAAAGGAATAAGACCCTTCTAGACACAGGTAAGAAGAAATTCGACATCATAAGCATTCAAATGCACCCGTTGGGTGGAATTGGTACATTGGCGTATTTCGCTGAGATTTGCAGTCCCAAAACTTTCAGCACTCACTCATGCACTATAACCATCTGACCACATTGCAATCTACCACCGCGAAGTTTCTCTTAGCCACCGTAGAACAAAATCTGAGATCCCAGAAACACGAGGAGAAAAGCATATCAGAAGCAACAAAAATGGGAGAGGGAGGGAGGAACAAGACAGGTAGTGAGAACTTACGATAAATTCCGCAATCAGAAGCATAAAAGTATATCAGTCTGCACTCAGTTGTTCTTCGATTTCAGGACTTTTATATGGTAGCACATCCCAGCACATTAAAATAATATAGTTCTTCATACCACCCACTGTACAAATTTTAATGGAAAATAGGTCAGGGGGAAAAAATTATTTACATGATCATTCTGTATGTGCTAATCCTAGAACACTGGTCTATAAAAGTGAATTAATTCTTTATAAAAGCTTTCAGATGATATCAGTAATCTTAAGCTCAAAGGATTAAGATTTCAGAAGAAATACTTTGGCGATGAAAATTTTGGGGCCCATTTAATAACCATTTCAAGTTTAGTCTTTTATGTTTAATTTTTGGTAATATACAGGAGAAGGAGAGATGAATTGAGGAGGAAGGATGGTGAGAGAGAAGTAGAAGAAATGTATATGGAATGGTACACAAAAGGGAACCAAAAACCAAAAACTAAAAACAAATTTAAGTTGTTTGCACCCTCCTCCCACCGTTCCAAGTGGTAATCCAAAAAGCGACATCATCTCTTATATTTTCCTTCATTTTTTTTCTCCCTCCTCCCACCCTTTCACAGTGGTAATCCAAAAAAACACATCAGCTCTTATATTTCCTAAATCTCTCTCTACAAAAATCCCAACATCTCACTCACACAACTAGAATTACCATACTCTAAACATTAGATAGAGGGATTTGTAATCACTAGATGTAATGCACTTCGAGGGCTTTGTAAATGACTACTTGAAATAAGTCATTTGAGAATCCTTTAGAGCTCTATCAAGAAGACGTTTGACGAATATAAGCTTAGGTGTATATATTATGTAGAGAAATAATGAATTAAACAATCTGAGAGCCAGGTGCATTGGAAAAATGAATAAGATTGTATCATGGTAATGCATATACGAGAAAAATCCAATATCCTCATGTAAAGAACGGATTAAATTGAATAAAGGACATGTGTGTGTTAGACAATGACACTGTAAAAGTGAAATATGTTGCTCATACATTAGTTCATTTTTTCTCTCTAGATGATATTTTATTGATAGAATGAACTGTTATGGTAGACTGCACTTTATAGTATTTCAAAATTTCAGAAGTGCCATAGTTATGTAACGGACATGTAGAATGAAATGTATAAATTTTTAAACTTTGAGAAATGTACAGGCAAGACAAATCAGTAAATTAAAGACCTCATCCTCAACAAGACCGCCCCACCTCCCCATACCCCCAATGGGAAACAAGGAACGGATCATGAACTTGTTTCTGTCATATGGAAAGGTACAAGCAATTACCTATCAGCTTAGCCATTTGAAACAGATGCTCTTTGACGACTGAAATTCCCGGTTTCTTCCAAGAATTTATAGAAGTTGGACAGAGTTGCTGAATCATTGCTTGTGTCTCACGTAACCAACCACTCCTCTGTAAGTTTAACATCAACATCCCTGCAGAAAAGTGTGACTGGGGAATATCAAGAACTATGGACTACTATAGAGCAAGGTAATAAGAAAACTCTGAATAACAAAATTATCCCTGGAATTTACTGATAAAAGAAAATTAACACCGCAAGCATATTAATTACCTCCTAAGGGAAAGAATCTCGTGGTTCCTCCTTAGGTAATCAGCATGTTTTGTTAGAGCATCTTGAGCATACTGTCTGCCCACAGTTCTGACTGCAGCTGTGTTTAGTAGATTTTCCAATGAACCATGCTTTTTCAAGAGCTTTAGGGCAGTCTTCTGACCAAATCCAGGAGCTAGATGTTGGATTCCAGGAACACCATCAGTGTGATCACCCACAATGCACCCTCGGCATTAAGTTAACAGAATTACAAAACATGTTCTGGAAGTGAATGAATATTATATTAAGAGGGGTTTATCACACAGGAATGCGGCCTAGTAAAACCACTCTGGGAGCTTAGAAGAAATGTAAACAAACTGACAAATTAAGAAGAAATGATCAGTCTCTGAAAGAACTCCAATTTAGTTTTTTGCTGCCTAAAAACTGTTAACTGTATGGCAGATAACTCTTATTTAAACCCATTATGTGTGTGTTGGAATTTGATCAAATGCTTTACAAAACATTGCAGTACAGTTGCTGTCCAATTCTCATCCGTGAATAAATTATCTGAATATGTCAGTGTTCACTCTATGACATCCTAGCTAAATTAATGAGTATTTTTAATTAAGCCCTAAAAACTATAGACTACATGAATCAATAAGTCTTATATAACAGTGAACAGTCACAGATATAGCATTATGAAGAAAACTGTCTAGGATAAGATACATCAACATCATAACTGGCTCTGGAAACAAAACTAGAAAACATTTATCATAAAAAAATGTCAAATTAGAGTCATATTGCTATCACCAACATAATTAATTGAAATATGAAACCACCACATTACAATTATACTTACTAAGGCTCAAATCACAGCATGGATCACAGTTATACTGAGCTATGTAGTGCTTAAGAGTGTAAAACGACCAGCATTCTAACTCGTCCAGGGCATAACAAGCTGGACATCTTCCGAAAGCAATTGCTTAAAATCTTTATCAGGAGAGGAAATCACCACCCGATATCCTGTTTGAATAACTTGCCCCACAAGTGTAGCTATAACATCATCAGCTTCATGACCTTCTACTTGAATGACTTGCACCACTTTATGTTCAAAATAACGCAAAGCAGAAAACCAAAATATTTAAATTTTATCATCTACAGGCCTTTATGAGAGATTTCATGTTTTAAGCTTCAATTCCACTAGCTTCAGGCATGGCTTAAAGAATTCAATATGATAGGAGGTATCCAGACTAATAAAAAATTATGTATAAATTCAAAACTTATAAGGATACGATTTTTAAATAGTGAGCAAACTGGTTATTGAATTTTTATTTCAAACAAGTAGATCCTTGCCTGTTCATAAATACAGGTAATCATGTATATTGGAATGATAAGCAGTAAAATAGGAAAGAAACAGATCTCCCATACTGTCAAACGCTCAGTACTATTTTGACATATTATAGCTGTTTTATTGTTTCTACTCCTTCCCAGGTCTTTTAGAAAATAAAAATAAGAAACAAAAGGTAGAGGGGTTCAACCTGGAGAGTCTATCAAATAGATGTCGGTCTTTGGTGCACGGGATATAAAAGCATATCTAATGCATGAAAAGTAGCCTTGAAAAAAGTGTTATTTAGCGTCAAATGACACTTCTAATGGGACATATCTAGCCTAGGCTAAAATAGCCCAGGGCTCTTCAAGGGGCTAGTTTATCCCCGGCTCTTGCCCAAGGCTCTTGAAGGGTCAACTTACGAAGAAATTGGTTGCCAATGAAAACTAGCCACCTAACACTTTTTTGCCCCTAACCTAAAAATTTTGAGAGTGCCCTTGCCCTTTCCACTAAACTTTCTCTAATTGACCAAATATGATAGGATAGGATAGGATTAGATCCTGTATCTTGTATTATGTGTAGCATCAGATATGAGCTCCAAGTAGGAATGGGTTTGACAAAAGATAAATAACAGTTTATTTACCAAAAACAAAAAAAAAAAAACTATTTATTTAGACTTCATTGAAAATATGATTATGATAAAGGAAAGAATGGATGTTGCAAGAATATAATAAGTTGGTAGTTGTAGTAAGTGGTGGCAAGTGGCAACAGAAGCAACAATGATCATATAACCATAGTGGTGATAGTGGGGAAAACAGCATCAGTGTAGGTGGTGTGCTAATTCCTTGGTCGTGCTAATGTCTTGGCAGCAGCATTAAATAACACAGGTGATAACTGTAGTGTGTTGACAATGAAAATGATGATAACAACGGTTGGTAGTATTGGTAGTGACAGTGCTAGTAATAATGTAGTTTGCATGGTCCATTTCTTTCTTTACTCTGTTAGAATTTTTTTTGTTGCTTCATACATCATGTTAATGTTTGTGTACTCGGTAGTTGCCTCTCAATGTTCTATTAACAAACTATTACTTATTAAAAAATTAATTTTGATTAATGCTTCTAGCTCTATAATCAGATTCATATTTGCTCTAAAGATAATATTACAACCTCATGTGATAATACCAAAACAGACACTAACTCACAGGCACATTGCATTTCCGAAGAACATTGGTGATGACTCCATGTGATCTTCCAACATGCCCCCTTGAAAACTGTCTTATGAATTTCCACCTATGTGCTTTATAAGATGGTAATAACTGTCTGCGGTGCTCACTTCCTCCTTCCCCATCAACAACCTGCAAGTGCAGAATTTAGAAAAAGTAGATATATTTACCGCTACCAAGATTAACCATCATGATACAACATTAGTTAATTGTAATTTCAAAGTCAAGATGATCAAATTCCGAGAATCATGGAAGAATAATTAGCTTTGTAGAGAGTCTACAAGGTCCAATGACTTATCACACTTCCCTTCATAAAAATACATGGCTTTGTGCATAACGGATATTATGTTTCTGCTTGGGCTATCGAGTTAAACAATGGCGGGCCACTAACCACGTAGAAATCATAAACTGCTTCTTAACCCTTCAATAGGGTAATCAAACTTCCCTGTAAGCATCACAAAAAATGCTCAGGTGTGGAGCTACATAGTGGCTCCTGTCAAATATATTTTGCCAAGCTAGCTATCTATCTTTCCCTAACCAATTTAATTTGTGGAACCTTTGAGCTAAGATTAAACATTATGTCAAGAGAAAGAGGAAAAACCCAGTGAAGCATTTCATCGAACACATGGTGCCAAAATGGGTAAAGTGGACTTCAAGCAATAACAGGGTCGGATAGGCTAACTTGATTGAGAAATAAGGAGACCCAATGAGCAAAAGCGTGTAAGCTGGGACTGGTTCCTGCATAACAGAGAGGATTGACCTCTAAAAAGAAGAACCTTTTCTTGCTTGCCTTGTTTGGCAACACTATTTGTCCATCATCAACCGGTTGTTTATACCCACAAGTACTAGTGGAAGAAGAGGAAGAAGAAGACGAAGAAGAAGAATCTGCAACTCCACGAATCTTGCATGCTTTTGTATTTGTTGACACTATTACTACGAATGGGAAGATGTGGGCTTACAGAAAGAAGGGGTCTGATATGAACGCGGGTGGGAACTGCTACTTCTACCATTTCCAATAAATTTGATATTGCAACTCGTCTTTAGAAGCCGGATATTACTCCAGATCCAACAAATTAAACTAAATTATGTTATAAACCACCACGTCGTATTTCATACGGCACATTGTGAGTTCTATTCATCCAAATTGTTGAGTTTATCTGGCTGTAACACAAGCAAAGTAAAATTCTCCATAAATTCTTTGGGCTCGAAAGAGATGAATAATGTGGTTTGTTATCAATTGTTCTCCTAAAAAAAAATAAATAAAAGGTTGAAAGTGAACGGAAATGCACTCATCAAACATATAAGATAGTCTTACAAAGTGAAAGGTGGTGTGGATTCAAATTTTGTTGTTTCCCCTTTTGCATTTCCCCATATTGTTTATTTAATTAAATTTCGAGCTGCTGAGTCTGTTTGACTGTGACCACGGACAAGGTAAAATTCCTCATAGTTTCTTTGGGCCTGAAAATGGTGAATAACTGTAGCTTGTCACCAGTTGTCCCCTTTTATAGAAAAAAAAATTGAAATTTTGGATCTTGAATGGTGTAAGATTATATGGAACAACTTCTTCTGCTAGGTTTTCTTATTGATGGTTGAGGTCATGGTGGATTTGGTGGTAGTAAGATGGTTTCACAATTTTCTCCAATGGTGGTAGAAAAATTAGTGAAGGAGAGATTGTGGTGGTTGGTGGTTCGCCATGGTGCTGATCGGGTCTTGGTGGTGAGGGAGAGGCGTGATGGTGGTTAGTGGGTTCATGGATTGGATCGTTACTAATCACTCTCTCACTAGCATTTAACAACTTAACCCATTAACATAATCGTTTGTCATATTCGTCTTCATATTTTAGTATTTTTTGGGGCTAAACTTAACCTGATTCTTTTAGCTTGATTCTCTTTAGTGGGAGATTGATTTTGTTGACTATAGGTGACCTATAGTCTTTGGGTAGAGATGAACTTACTTATCATAAATAATTGAGAAAATCTAAATGAAATAACCAAATTGATGTATGGAACTAAATTTCAGGATGACATTGTCGATTGTGAATTTGAAGTTCCAAAATGAGGATTTTGAACAAATTCAAGGACTAGTGATGTAAAAACATTGAAGCTTATGGAAACGAAGCAAACCAACCAAAAGCACATCACCACCATCGACACTGGTAAAGTAGTTGGAGGTTGGAACGCCCGCCATCGTTTCGATGCACTCGAGAAACACACACACCTAAATGCGATGAAGATATCAACTACGAAATCGAAATAAACCCACAAAACAAAACCTACCCATCGAATCCACAGACCCTCTGGATTCTCATCCTTCCTTCCTTCTTCTACACAAACCCCCTCATTCTCTCTCTCTCTGACCGCCCACTCCAATGGCTCACCTTCTCAACACCTCCTTCATCCCCACCTCCCAACCCCTCCGCCGTAACCCCACCTCCTCTGCGCCGGCACTTATTTCCGGGCGCCGCGGCAGGGCCCAAGTCCAGGCCAAGATCCGGGAGATCTTCATGCCGGCTCTCAGCTCCACCATGACTGAGGGCAAGATCGTCTCCTGGGTCAAGTCCGAGGGCGACAAGCTCTCCAAGGGCGAAAGCGTCGTCGTTGTTGAGTCTGATAAGGCTGACATGGACGTCGAGACTTTCTACGACGGTTACTTGGCTTCGATTATGGTCGAGGAGGGCGGCGTCGCAGCCGTCGGTTCGGCTATTGCACTATTGGCCGAAACCGAGGACGAGATAGCCGAGGCCAAGGCCAAGGCCAGTTCTTCATCAGCAGCTCCAGCGGCACCAGCACCAGCACCAGCACCGGCCGCAGCTGCTCCGGAGCCACAACCAGCGAAAATTCCGGATAATGTGGGTCCTGCGGTGGTCCCTAAGGCGGCAACCGTAGCTTCAACCCACCCGGCGTCAGAGGGAGGGAAGAGAATCGTGGCATCGCCATATGCAAAGAAGCTTGCTAAGGACTTGAAGGTGGACTTGGGGTCAGTGGTGGGAAGTGGACCACTGGGGAGGATTGTGGCTAAGGATGTTGAAGCTTTTGCTGCTCAGCCTACGGTGGCATTGGCTGCTGAACCGAGTGTTGGAAAGTCAGCTGCTGCTGTGGCGGCGGAGGCAGGAATTGAGTTGGGATCGGTGGTGCCTTTTACAACAATGCAGGGGGCTGTGAGTAGGAACATGCTTGAGAGTCTCTCTGTGCCCACTTTCAGAGTAGGATACACCATCACCACTGACGCGCTGGATGCCCTGTACAAAAAGGTAACTTCAAATTATCAAGAAACATGCTTTCGGTATCATTTCACATTTTGCAAGAACAACGCTGAATTCTTATTTATTATCAAATTCAAATTCATTATTCATTTATGCGCAGCACCGAAAAGTTGTTTTTTAGGTAATTTCAATTCAATAATTTGGGTTGCGTAACATGAGAATCCATAGTTTGTGTCATCAAAATTGAGTCTCTAACTTGATAATTTGACATTGTCCTAAAATCATAATACGATTTCTTTTTCCATTTAAATGAAGAGTATTGTAGTCTATAGTATGCGCTTGCTTCGTTAATAAGGTAGCATTTTATGTTGAAAATCAATGTCAAAGTTAGGCAAGGAAAGTTAGTCAATGTTAGGTATGGTTGAATAAAAATTATTAGGTGCAATTAATGTGTTTTGTGTGGTAATAAATAATCTTAGTTTAATCATTTGGTTTGCTATAAATACCCAAGTTCTCAATCATTGTAAATCATTCAAAGAAAAACAAAGCCTAGAGCTAAAGAAGAAAAGCTTTGCTAATTAGTTTGTTTTGTGAGCTTTCTTTAAGTGTGTGCTCTATTTTCTTCTTCTTGGGATCATTAGAGTTATCTTGGATACTCTTCTTATTCAACAATTGGTATCAGAGCCAAGTCGGTCAGGGATCGTTCTTGGTAGAGCATTGGTTGTAAAGTCTCTTGAAATTCCGAGTATGCTCTGTGGTTGCAGTTTTGACTGATCTTCCACATCAGAAAAGGTTTCTTGAGATTATTGCTGGGGTTATCACAAACCTTGAGAGGGAGCTTCTTTGTGTCGAGAGTAGTGTATTACTCTGCACAGTAATCACTCAAGCTTGTTCGGTGTAGTCAAAGTCTTGCCGATACGATGGGTGATCTTCAAGTTGTTGGAGGAATCAAGAAGCTCAACAACCAAAACTATAACACGTGGGCAACGTGTATAGAGTCTTACCTTCAAGGTCAAGACTTGTGGGAGGTTGTCGGTGGTAGTGAAGTTACACAACCGGCAGCGGAAGATGCTAACGGCGTCTTGCGAAAGTGGAAAATTAAAGCAGGCAAAGCAATGTTTGCTTTAAAGACCACAATTGAAGAAGAAATGTTGGAGCACATTCGGGATGCCAAAACGCCAAAGGAAGCATGGGACACTTTTGTTACACTCTTTTCGAAGAGGAACGATACAAAATTGCAACTTCTTGAGAATGAGCTGCTATCGATGGTACAACGCGACATGACGATTGCCCAGTACTTTCACAAGGTGAAGTCGATATGCCGCGAAATTTCAGAATTAGATCCAACAGCTCTTATTGGGGAAACCAGGATGAAGAGAATAATTATCCATGGTTTGAGACCCGAATATCGAGGGTTCATTGCCGCTATACAAGGATGGCCAACCCAACCATCACTTGTTGAGTTCGAGAATTTGCTTGCCGATCAAGAAGCTTTGGCAAAGCAAATGGGAGGGGTCTCGTTAAAAGGTGAGGAGGAAGCGCTCTACACCAAAAGTAAAGGCAGCTTTAAGCAGCGTGCTGGTGGTGGATCTAAAAGAAATGGTGACAAGGAAAAAGGTCATCAAGGAGGAGGGAGTTCTCGGCCAGGGGGAGCTCCGAAGTATCACGGCAACCGTGGTCAGTCCCAGAATAATAAAAGATTTGAGGGCAAGTGTTACAATTGTGGAAAGAATGGCCATATGGCGAAGGATTGCTGGTTCAAAAGGCCTGCAGAAAGTAACGTCGCCAACTCAGAGAAGAAAATTGAAGATGATTGGGATGTCGTTGCATCTCTAGCCCTGGAGGAAGAATGGGATGCAGAAGCATCATCTTGTTGGTGCTCAGAAAATGAGGCGTTGCTCGACCCAAAAGATTTAGAAGATACATTGCAAGGGAAACTGGGAGACCGAGCTGCCCAAATCCAATCAAGTCCAGATGAGCCTGAAGATTTGCTTGCTGGAGACGATGTCGGGCAAGAAGTACCTAAGAGTCCTTGGCAAACAGGTGTGTACCAACAACCACAAGAAGTTAGACCTAGTGAAGTGGAAGTATCAACTCCACAAGCACAACTAAGAAGGTCAACAAGAGTACGAAAGCCAAATCCTAAATACGCCAATGCAGCCATAATTGAAGAAACAACTGCAACAGAACCTGAGACGTTCGAAGAAGCATCGCAGAGTTCTGAGTGGATGACAGCTATGAAAGAAGAGCTTGATGCACTTCAGCAAAATCAGACTTGGGATCTCGTGCCAAAGTCAAGAGATGTGAAACCCATATCCTGCAAGTGGGTTTACAAGATAAAGCGTCGTCCTGATGGGTCAATCGAGAGGTACAAGGCACGATTGGTAGCTCGTGGTTTCTCTCAACAGTACGGACTAGACTATGATGAAACGTTTAGTCCAGTGGCAAAGCTTACAACAGTACGAGTCTTACTTGCACTTGCAGCCAACAAAGACTGGAATCTGTGGCAGATGGATGTAAAGAATGCTTTTCTTCATGGAGAGCTGGATCGGGAGATCTACATGATCCAACCAATGGGATTTCAGAACCAAGATCATCCTGAATATGTGTGTAAACTGCGGAAAGCACTCTACGGATTGAAACAAGCACCCAGGGCGTGGTATGGTAAGATTGCTGAATTTCTAACACAAAGTGGTTATTCAGTAACACCTGCAGATTCCAGCTTGTTTGTCAAAGCCAATGAAGGAAAGCTAGCTATCGTGCTAGTGTATGTGGATGACTTGATCATAACCGGTGATGATGAGGCAGAAATTCTTCGGACGAAGGAGAATTTATCAGTCCGTTTCCAAATGAAGGAACTTGGTCAACTCAAGCATTTCCTTGGTCTAGAGGTTGATCGCACACAAGAAGGAATATTTCTCTGTCAACAGAAGTATTCCAAAGATTTATTAAAGAGGTTCGGAATGCTCGAATGCAAGCTGATCTCTACGCCGATGGAGCCAAATGTCAAAATGAGTGCACATGAAGGAAAAGATTTGGAAGATGCGACGATGTATCGACAATTGGTAGGTAGTCTGATCTACTTAACCTTGACTCGACCTGACATTTCTTATGCAGTTGGTGTGATGAGTCGGTACATGCAAAATCCAAAGAAGCCTCACTTGGAAGCAGTTCGACGAATACTGAGATATGTGAAGAGTACAATTGACTATGGTCTTTTGTACAAGAAAGCTGAAGACTGCAAGTTAGTTGGTTACTGTGATGCTGACTATGCGGGAGATCATGACACCAGGAGATCAACAACTGGGTATGTGTTTAAACTTGGTTCTGGAACCATCTCTTGGTGTAGCAAGAGACAGCCGACGGTATCATTGTCAACCACTGAAGCAGAGTATAGAGCAGCAGCAATGGCAGCTCAAGAGAATGCATGGCTGGTACAGTTGATGAGTGATCTACATCAACCAGTAGATTATCCAGTACCATTGTACTGTGATAACCAATCGGCAATTCGCTTGGCGGAAAATCCAGTCTTTCATGCAAGAACTAAGCATGTGGAAGTGCACTACCACTTTATCAGAGAAAAGGTTCTACAAGAAGAGATTGAGATGAGACAAGTCAAAACGAATGATCAAGTTGCGGACTTGTTCACAAAAAGTTTAAGTACAGGCAAGCTCGAAAATTTTCGCTGTCTGCTCAGCACAGTGCAAAGAATGAGAGCTGACATTGAGGGGGAGTGTTGAAAATCAATGTCAAAGTTAGGCAAGGAAAGTTAGTCAATGTTAGGTATGGTTGAATAAAAATTATTAGGTGCAATTAATGTGTTTTGTGTGGTAATAAATAATCTTAGTTTAATCATTTGGTTTGCTATAAATACCCAAGTTCTCAAGCATTGTAAATCATTCAAAGAAAAACAAAGCCTAGAGCTAAAGAAGAAAAGCTTTGCTAATTAGTTTGTTTTGTGAGCTTTCTTTAAGTGTGTGCTCTATTTTCTTCTTCTTGGGATCATTAGAGTTATCTTGGATACTCTTCTTATTCAACATTTTATTCCCCACGTGAATGTGGCTTACTGGTCGAGAATTCTGAATCTGGACAGTAGATTCGTTAAGTCAATTTTACCATGTTATTTTGTTGTAACGAGTACATGTTATGATTTATTTTTTCTAGATCAAGTCGAAGGGAGTTACCATGACAGCATTGCTTGCAAAGGCTACTGCACTTGCATTGGTCAAACATCCTGTTGTGAACTCTGGCTGTAGAGATGGTAAGAGCTTTATATACAACAGCAGCATTAACATAGCGGTCGCTGTGGCAGTCGATGGTGGATTGATTACGCCAGTGCTTCAGGATGCGGACAAGGTTTGTGCCTTTTCGTTTTCCGTGCTTTATAGTAGTGTTTTCTTTTGTTTTGGGAAGGTGGTTGGTGGTTCTAAGGCTCGAAGTTTTGTGGTTCAGGTTGACATATATACATTGTCAAGAAAGTGGAAGGAGTTAGTTGATAAGGCCAGGGCCAAGCAGCTACAACCTCATGAGTATAATACAGGTACTATTATTACTTGCCTAAATGCTTAGTAACTACACAACATGTTGAGCAGAGAAGGCATGAGAGAGTTTGGTATATTTTCTATTACATTGTCATGCAGAATGGAATGTGATAATAAACAACCTTTGCATGTGAAGTTTTTAAGACTTGTATAAAATGCTTCAAAATTCATGATTATTTTTATCAAATTTAGTAACTACTTTTTCGATCGATAGGAAAATAAGTATGTTACTAAATTTGAAAGAAATAATTGTATCGATCAAAATGTAATTAACAATTTTTTCGATCCATACAAAAAAAAGTATGATCATTTTGAGAAAAACAGGGATTTAAATGCACTGACATTCACTTTGAACTTTCAATTATTTAGCTAAAGTATAACATGGAATAGTTCAATTTATGCTTTATTGTTGTATGAAATTAAACACCAAAGCTGAATAATTAGATTGAGAACAAGGTGATTATTGTTCATGCAGTCAGTGTCTGTTTGCCTCAAGCAACAATGCCTAAATAATTTGGTTGCCTATGCTCAGATTCTCATGTTCTCCAAAACATGAACATAATTAAGCTGTCTGTTAGTTCATTTGTTTCAAATTAGTACTTGGATTTGAAAGCGTAATCCAGGCCAATATTTCAAAAGGCGGCAAAGGCTTCTCTTCTATAACTGTGGAAAAGGATGTGCCTAAATTCTTTTTTGTAATTGTAAATTGAGTGACCTTCCCTCTTCTGCCTTCCGTTAAACTTGGTTTTTATTTACAACAATAACAAAAGATTACAACTTTCTGTACCATGTGTGAAGTGCTTTACAAACAGCAAATGCTGGTTTGCTAAGTCTATTTGTTTCAATGCTTCAACTCAATCTTGGCTCTTTGAGGTCACAACTTTGGCCGTGCCATTAGAATTTTGTGCCTCATTGTCTTTCCTTTTTACTCAGATCACTAATACAGTCAGAGTGCAAATTAGAGGAACAGCGTCTAGAAATTTTTTAATGATGCAGTTTACAATGCCTGTTCTCTGTCACCTTTTGATTGTGGCGCGTTAGAAGGGTCTGGCCCTTATTGTTTAGCCTGCCTTATTATTAGACTCACAGAACCTTACTGCGGTTGAGTACCTGAGTAGTATCTGTCTCTATTTTTATGCAATTCAGGTTTTATGCCATTTTTACTAACAATTTGATATCGAAGCGCTCCATTTTTATGTCTGATTTAAATGATGACTGTTTACTGTTTTTGTAGGTACTTTCACTGTTTCTAATCTTGGGATGTTTGGTGTTGATCGGTTTGATGCTATTCTGCCACCTGGAACTGTAAGTGTTTCATTTGTCATGCTTTATTTTCTGTTAGAGAGTGAAGATGAATATTCTATGCAGGTGGTTATTAATATTTGTGCGTTTCTGATTTCAATTTTGATAGGGAGCAATTATGGCTGTTGGATCATCTCAGCCTACTGTTGTGGCTACTAAGGATGGCCGGATTGGTAGGAAGAACCAAATGCAGGTAAGAAATTTGAAAGCTATACTTATTGGTATGATACATAGAATGAAACTACAAATTCTAATTCTTGGAACATAAAATTCTTTACAGGTAAATGTTACTGCTGACCATCGCATAATTTATGGTGCTGATCTTGCTTCATTCTTGCAAACCTTGGCCAAGATTATTGAGGACCCCAAAGATCTTACCTTCTAGTCTCTGCATGCCTTGCCCCCAATTGATTCCTGCTTGGCTTTCAGAATGTCTGGGATTTTCCTCATTTTATCTCATCAGGCACGCTTCTACTGTTGCTTAACATTTAGCTTTGACGGGAATTATATGAAGAATAGGAAAATAATTTTGAATATAAATGCATAATGAGTTTTAGTTCTAGTTCGTCAAAGGTTCTGTCATAAAATCTTGCTGGCCGTTGTTTTTTTTTTTTTTTTTTTTTTTTTTTTTTTTTAGGGTTGGCTATTGCACGAAACTCGTTGTTGAGGTTGTAGCGTACGGGTTGAATGAAATCAAATTTGTAACTTTAAGCGTATTCATGATACAGAAGTATTGCTACTGAAATCCATTTCGAAAATGTTTTAGGACTTCATACGTAACATGTCTATTTTCAATAAATATTGCACTTGGCGCTCTGTTGGAAGCAGTAGTACAAGCAAGCATTATTTTTTACGCAGGAAATTGCTGTTCTGCCAAGCTTTGGCTATCTTGTGTAAGTGGTAAAGCTCAAATATAATCTAGTTCAGTATGTATACTTTCTACATTTTACATTACTTCTTATAGTTGCCCTATCTTCTATGGCAAGATACGCTTTAACTACACAAACATCGAACCACTGATATTCTAGTCGTAGGAACTGACCAAAACTTGGGGTTTCATCCCATCTTATGCGTGGAACTGGTTTTTTACATCGAGTTTGAATCATGCCGTGTTACTTTATCTTGCATTGAGGAGCATCCTAAGCACACTCTTCATTCTTGGCCTTGCTGCGGGTGATACACTAACACAAGCGAGAGCAATTTTCAGGACTGCAAGCATCTGGCTTCGGACTGCAATTGATGTTCTGCTGATACTATAATCAAGAATGTGATCCCTTTTATCTTGCTGCGCTGAGTTACTCGAGACCCACTTGGCCAACTCAATGCCCTCACTAACTGCTTGCTTTCCCGTCAGCAACTCCAGCAGAATGACCCCAAAGCTATAGATATTGCCGGCCATTGTTACCCTCATAGTGTATGCATACTCTGCCACAAAACAGAGACAAGATTTAGACATAAGGGCTTTAAATCCAGCAAGTTGCTGAAGAAATCACAGAATTGCTTACCTGGAGGAATGTAGCCAACAGAACCAGCAATAGTAGAAAGGCTACCGGTGCTCTTTGACGGATCAGTCACCTTCAAGAGCTCAACTTCTCCAATCAAAGGCTCCTTGAGGGACTTGAGCAAAATGCTTCGGTTTGACAGGTCAAGAAGGAGTATTGGACTTGGAGTGCACCCATGAAGAAAAGAAAGACCCTGCGCTATTCCGACTGCAATACTATATCTGCTCCCCCAATCCATGTCATCACCCGAGATACCATGAAGAGCATCAAAAAGGGTTCCTTTTGGAGCAAATTCATAGAACAGATATGCACTGTCAACAGTCAAGACATAGGCCAGCGGATTCATGACATTGGAATTGCTTAGTTTCCCAAAGACCTCTATATCTTTGGCGAACCTCTCGTGGCTGCCCAGTTGGAATATCTTGTCACTCAAGTTGAGCTTCTTGACAAAGTAGATTGCTCCAGACGGCATGATGGCTTTGTAGTAAGTTGAAAACCTAGTCTTCAGCACAATGTTTGATCGGTCAGAAACTACTTCCATCGCTCTAGTGAAAATGATGTTTGATCTATGAATACCATTTGCAGTTAAGAGATTTCCCTGGAGGACCTCAGGCACAGTAAGTTCTTCCCCTGTTTGAACTCGTTCATCATTAACCCTGTCATTCTGTCTCGATAGTGATAAGGCAACAGTGGTGACTGCTCCAAAGGCAAGAGTGGTGACTGCTCCAAAAGCAACCACCGCTGCTACAACTGCAAGAACAATTGTCACTGCATACGATTTTTTCTTCTCCGATTTGGGCAGAGTGCTTTTTGTTGTTCTGTTAATCAAACCCTTGTTCCCACGTGCGTCGACCATGACCCAAGAAGGGAACTCCGGAATTTCTCCAGAGAGCTCATTGTTAGAAAGTGACAACTGCGTCAAGGCTCCCAATGTAGTCAAAAAATCAGGTATCTTACCTGAGAAATTGTTATTTGAGAGATCCAGAATTTCTAGTCCACTGAGCCTCGAAAGAGTTTCCGGAATAGGTCCTTGAAAAAGATTGCTGCTGAGATTCAAAGCAATCTGCAAAGACATTGGCATTATTGGAATGTCGCCACCTAAGTGATTTTCTCCAAGTTGGAGTTCCATCAGAGACTTCATGGAGGCAATACTGGCGGGAATGGAACCGCTGAGCTGGTTGCCCTGTAAGTTCAAGATAAAAAGATTCTGCATTTCTGAAACTGAAGGAGGTATTGAACCGTTGAGAGAATTCCAGCTGATATTCAGAACGGACAAGTTGGGCGGTTGAGTAATTTGAATTGGAATTCCACCACTCAAATTGTTAAATTGAAGTTTCAAGACCTGAAGATGGCTAAGCTTACCCAACTCCACCGGCAAAGGCCCAGACAGTTGATTCTGAGCCAAATTCAGCAGCGCCAAATTCTGGCAATCACCCAATTCAGGAGAAATCAATCCAGTCAAGTTATTGTTTTCCAGCTCCAAGTAGGTCAACTTTTGATGTGTTGCACTTGCTGTGGAAGGTATCTTCCCATCAAGCGAATTGTTTCCCAGTCTCAACCTGACCAAGCTCGGAGATTGAATTTCCGGTATCTGTCCCTCCAATCTATTATTCGACAAATCCAGAGTATGCAGATTCAACGAGGACAAGAGGTCCGATGGAATCGACCCACTCAAGCTATTATAACTGAGGTCCAAGTTTTTCAGATGCTTTGCAATGCCATCAGGTATTGAACCATTGAAATTGTTAGAATTTGCTGCAAATCTCCAGAGGCTGGTCATATTGGAAATGCTTTGTGGGATTCTGCCGGATAATCTATTAGCCGAAAGAATCAAAACCTCCAACTTTGCGAGCTCTCTGATTCCATCAGGAACACTCCCGGAAAGCCGATTTCCGCTAAGATCAATCAGAGTCAAATTCTGATATCCCACAAGTTCAGCAGGGATAGGACCATCAAACGTATTCATAGAAAGCTCAAGCTTCTCCAAAACCTTGGACTTTCCGAGACGTGTCGGAACAAACCCAGTAAAATGGTTGAAGCTAAGGTTCAAGCTTCTGAGCCTGACCAACCCGTCCAACTCGGAGTCAATGCTTCCATCCAAGTTATTCGCAGCAAAGTCCAAAGACTCCAACCCCGAAAACCCGACAAAATCGGGAAGACGACCCTTCAAATTGTTCATACTAAAATTGAGCAGCTTTAACCCGCCTAGCTTTCCACAATCCGAGATAAACCGAGGTGGGATTGTGGTCAGAAGGTTGCCGGACACATCGAGAATCTGCAGAGACTGAATCCGGCAAACGAGTGGCAGAAAGTCCGAGGAAGATAGAGAATAGCCGGCCAGTGAAATCTGGATGACGGATGAATTGGTCGGGGGATTGCAACGAACTCCCGTCCACAAACATGGGTTTGGTTCTTTGTTGACGTCCCATGAAACAACTCTAGTAGGAGTGTTGAGGTTGCTGGAGAGATTGATCATGGCGGTTTTCTGGTTTGAGGAGAGTTGAGAGAAGACCATGGGAAGAGGATGGTAGCAGAACAAGGACAAGAAGAAATGGAAGTTGAAATACAGGACAAGCGAGGTGGTTTGGCGGCCATACCTGCTCATTTTTGGGCTACAAAGGTTATTGTGTTTGCACTTGTGTTTGGTCTTTTATAATTTATAAATATGAAGGGAGAGTTGTATAAATAGTTTATGTGGTTTTCAGGTGGGAGGAGGAGGTCAGGGAGAGGGAGAGGGAGAGAGAGAGAGAGAGAGAGAGAGAATTGCTGAGAGATGTCTGATTGTGTTTGTGTTTGGTTTTGGGTTTGGGTTATTGGGGTTTTTGAGGAGTGGAAATGTTGTGGGAACGGGAAGAAGAGAAAGTGTTCGGCGTGTTGGTTGGGAAGTGGAGTTGACTGGACTCTTGACTTATGAGTCTGTTCTTGCAAAGACACTTTTTTTTTTTAATAAAAAAATACTATCTACACGGAGAAGGGTATGCTTAGTCTCACAATGGGTTATTAATAATGTAATTCAAATTCGCTTTTGGTAAGAATCAAACCTAAAATCTCACTTACACGTAAAGAGGAATACCACTAGACCTCAATTTTACTAACCATTACACTCAAGACACATAAAAGGAGAAACGCCCATTGGCATTTGAATGTAACACGACCATTTTGGGGGACGTGAACGCAAGAGTCCTTTTTGTATGTTTTTGTACCGTGACGTGACAAGAAAGTGGAGACTTAAGAATCTCTCAGTTCATAAAGCCCTAAAAAAGTTTCTACCTTGTGGACTGTGGAGTCATGCTTGACCTAGAAAAACAAAGGTTGTTCAAAAACGCGTAAATGAAGACAAAGAGAACAAGTTAGAAATACAGATGAGAATATGGGAAGGTGAGAATAAGATTCCACTAAAAATCGTTTGTTTGCGGAGAATGTGATGAGGTTTTGATTCGATTGGTTTTGAGAGTCGTCGCCACTATATTATCAGTGCTCATGCCGTGAATCTTCCGCCGGCCCATTTTCTGGGATTTTATGCTTTGAACCGGGACTGCATTGACCAAGACCAATCATTGCGGTTGATATTTTTGTTCCTTTTTATTTTATTTTATTTTTTCTTTCTATTTACTTGGATTAACTTGGTACACCTTTGACATTCTATTCGAAACCCTTGATTCCCAAGTCTTCTTATACGAGCCACAAATATTTGTAGCTAAAGTTTCACTTGAGGTTTCAAATTCAATTCTCTTTTTTATAAATAATTTGGGCTAGTTGATAGGATTTTTAAAACCTTCAAAAGTAGGGATAAAAACACTTAAAAATACTTGCAAGAGTATAATGTTATCGTAGTATAGCAGCTCCAGCAAGGTCGTTTTCTACATGAATTGAATGAATAATTTGTGTTTAAAACCAACTGTTAATTAATTATTTAAAACAAAGTTTGGAAAATGTTGATTTTAGAAATTAATATAATAAAAATCAATTTTAAAATAAAACAATTAAAGAAATTAACTATAGAACAATTTAAAGAAAATCAATTTGTAAAAGCCTAGGGTTCCGCCGTCCCTTTAACAATCATATGCAATTTTACCAATTACTTACGAAATTCCACACACATACTTTGAAGGTTAGGTTTTCGTAATGCATATTTTCCTCGCGATTTTCAAGCGAAAACGTATATCTAACATGCAACCCGTCTGTGATGTTCAGATGAAATATAAACATGCAAGACTCATTAAGTTTTGTGAAAACCCTTTGAAAAACCATGCAACCCTTAACAGCGTGATGTTTGCCTTAAGTGAACTTACAATTACTAATCACAAGAAGCCCTCCTCAATTTCAGGGTGATGTTCCAATATAAATTGCATCAAAGTACTTGTCTAAAAACCCTAATGGTCGCGAATCACTAAGACAATTAGATGGTTTAATCACGATGATTAATAATTCAAAGCAAATATGCTTCCATTCATACGCAAATTAATAAAATCACATATTCATGCTAAGGCTCATGGCTTCGCCCTAGCAAAAGAACTAGTTACGAACAATCATAATAAAATATTATTAAGAACAATGATAGAAAACACCTAGAAAATAAACTTGAATTGTCAAAGGCTTGTGCGTGTGTTTCCTCCTCTCCTCCTAATCCTCTAACCCTAACGGCTAAAAAGTCTTATTTATACTACTACAAAACAAAATCCTAAAAAGTCTTAGAATAGAACTAGGAAACATAAAAATAATAAAACAGAAAATAAAAGGTTTCCTATTTAAACTGATATTCGGACTTCTCAGAAAATCAGACTTTTGACTAACCAAATCAACTCTGATTTGGTCCTAAAAGGTCCTAAAAGGAATATTCCTTAAAATATGCCATCTTGACCTCCAAAATACCCAAAACGTCCAAAAATGTCAATCTGGAAAAGCTACGCGCTGGGCCTTTATTTCATCACTATGGTCAAACGGCTTGGTAGAAAAATCTAAAATTTTGACACAATTATCTTGAAAGAATCACAACATCTTCCAATTAGAATCACTCCAAAATTCATCCGTTTGATTACTTTTTGCTCCAAAGGAAGTCGCATGTCCTATATTAAAAATATATAACAAGGTATCAAAATTCTATCAAAATAACCAATAAACTATAACTAAGAATAGGGTAAAATATGGACTCATCACTAGTGATCTTTAAACTATTATCGAACTGTGATTTTGGCTCTTGAACTCTGTTTTTTATAAATAATTTGGGTTAGTCGTCTTTAAACTATTATTGAAATATTGTGTCAATAAATTTTGGAAATACGCCTCCTCTCTCTCTCTCTCTCTCTCTCTCTCCTTCTCCTTGTGTCTCTTTCTAGAAACCCAAATCCAGAGCCTCTTCTCCAGCTCCAACTTTCAGTCACCACCCCTTGCTCTTGCTCGGGGTAGGTGGCAACCCGTTACTTCCTCCTCTTTCCAGTCTCATTCTTCCCCCTTCCTTTCTTCCCTCATTTGCCTTTTTCTTATTTTTCCTCTACTCCATCCCCATCCCTGCATCCATCTCTTCCTCTCCTCTTTCCAGTCTCCTTCTTTCGTTTTATTCCTGATTCTCTCTGAGTTTATCTCAGTTTTCCTTGAGTTGGGTCTCAACTATCCCATGAGTTTATCTTGGATTTGGGCTTCGTGTCCCTTATCTGACATCTTTTGCCTACTTTTACTGCTTTCTGTCCTCACTTCTCCTTAGTTGTGATACTTCATCGTCATCCTACCATGTACTCGAATAGGCATGCTCCGATCAGGAATAGGATACCAAACCTACTACCCTCATTCACTTCCCACCCCCCAACGGGCATGCCTATGCCAAATCCCCATCGAGGCCAAGTGATGGGTATTTTACATACCCCTTAGCCTCACTCTCTACTTGTATGATACTTTGTTTGTATATATTTGCAAGGGTTCGTGAAGGGAACTTGGATCTGGTGTCTACTTTCTCGATTCGGAGTTTGGCTTCCTTCGAGGATGTGACTGTGGCAGTGAAGTGGTCTTTCCTGCTGGAGATTAGGTTTTTTATTATCTATTTTCTACTACCTTTGGGTCTAAACTTGTGTGTGTCTCCCATTGTATCTTGTGTTGTTGCTCTCGTTTTGCTTAGGCCTTTTACTTTCCCTGCAGTTGTTTACTGTTCCTTTTTGGGACTTGTATTAGTTTTTATCATAATGAAAGTTGACTTTGTGATAAAAATAAATAAATAAATAAATAAACTATTATCGAACTGTAATTTTGGTTCTTGAATAAAGTATCTGATGAGTTGCTTTCATATTATATATTTTACTCTATTCTTAGTATAATTTGGTATTTGTTTTGGTAGAATTTTGATACTTTACTTTATATTTTCAACATTGAACATTCGACTTCCTTTGGAATAAAATGTGATCAAACAGACGAATTTTGGAATAATTCAAATTAGAGGACGTTCGTGTGTTCCTGAGCTTGTTCGTTTTAAAATTTCAACGATTTCTACCAAGTGGTTATTTTCTAGCAATTAAATAAAGAAGCAATGCGTGATGTTAAAAATTTTGAAATATTATGCATTGGATGCAATTTATGTTGGAATGTCACCTTGTAATGCTTATTGTGGTTAATAATTGTAAGTTCACTTAGGGCGAATGCCACGTCTTAAGGGTTGCATGGTTTTTCAAAAGGTTTTCACAAAACATAATGAGTCATGCATGTTTATATTTGATCTAAATGTCATAGACGGATTGCATTTTTGATATACGGTCTATCTTGAATGCCACAAGTAGAATATACATTAGGAAAACCTAACCGTCAAAGTTGCATAGGTAATTAATAAGTAATTAGTAAATCTACATAAGATTGTTAAGGGAACGGGGAACCCTAGTGCTTTTCCAAATTTATTTCTCAAAACCTTTTCTTTTTTTATCTAATTTCTTCTTAATTGGTTACTAGTTGTTTTTCTTAAATTACTTTTATTAAATTCGTTTTTATTATATTTAAATTCAAAAGCAACCCTTCCCAATCTTTGTTTTCAAATAATTAACTAATATTTTGGATTTGCATAAATTGTTTTAAATAATTCATGTGGGACATGAACATTTTTACTACAATTACCTTGTTCTCTTGCTAGTACTTTGTGTGGATTTAACCCTCTTTGCGCAGGTACTAAAAATCTTATCAAGAAATTGGCATCATTGTCGGGGATCGAACCCAGGTCACGTGCATGACAGGCGGGAGTAATTCGCGTGACATGGTGAAGGTTAATTCCACAGTAGAGTATTTTCTATTTATCGTTACTTAGGCACTAATTCATGAGTTATACTTTGAAAATTCGCACATTCCCATCCACATGGTTTGTGGGGAGTGAGATTGGAACACTTACTTTTAGTCTGAGTTAACTTTTAATTTTTGTTCTTCATAAAGTAAAGTTTAGTTCTTATCATAAATAAAGTAATAATTGTTCCACCCAAGGCTTTACTTAGTAATGGGCCAGTCATGCCTAATCAGCAGTGATCCTCACGTAACACAATAAAGTTTTGGCATGGGGCAGAGTGGTTAGTTGGTTTCGTAGCCTTTTCAACTCGAATTAGGTGTTCTACACCTAGTGCCCTAAAGCCCTTGTGTTATTAAGTTTGGCATCTGATTTGAACAAAATGTGAAACAATAATTCCTTCGTACTAAAACTGTAAGTGAGAGGTCTTAGGTTCAAATCTCGTGGATGGCGAATTTGATACCAAAGGCATTGGTATTAGTTGGACTGGGGTTAGGATATTTAAACTCTCATTTATCAAAGATACGGTCGATGTGGGATATTTCAACACCATTGTGTGGCTTAACCGAATTTCTTCCTCTTCTTAGTATAAAATATATCGTTGTACCTAAAAAAACACTGTTAGGCTTTGCGTCAACCAAAGGACATGGGACCATATTTATGCTATGGAGAGCCAAGCAGGTTTAAATAAAAATAATAAAAAAAATATTTTGAGAAATAAAACATTAATATTTAAAAATTTAAAATGGATGTAGAACAAATGGCTGAGTGGATTGAAGATGTAGTGGAGCAAAAGAAGACAAAAGGATGCAACGGAAATTTATAAATTTGGCATCCGAGCTTCGTTTTGGGAGCATAATACCTTTCTAAAAAGAGCGAGATGTTCAGATTTAGACATAAGGCTTTGTCGTGATATATTTTGCCATCAAAGGTCTTTTAGACTTTCAAAACACATTTAAATTTTGTAATACGAATCGCGCTCTTCAAATTTCGTCTGATTTATTTCATAGTTGATTTTAAGTCTATTTAAGCCTTTTGGCTCCCAATTTAATACATCATTCAGGAATTATTCAAATAAACATTTTCATTTTCTTTTAAAATCTGGTGGATTCCGGAACATTGTTCTTCAAGGGCGTACATTGGTATCCTTTCTACGCTCGTGTTGCATCAATACATAATTAAAAACTAAAAAGAAAAAAACCCAATCAACTTTTAACAATGAAGTAGAGAAGAAGTCTAGCAGAGCAATAATCTTGAATTCTTATGCCATAGAAAGGCTTTGAGATTCAAGGGTACTGAGAGATAACAGTAGGAGCCGTTGAGGGAGGTAAAACTTGATAGTGTGTTGAGAGTTTGATTGTTGTAGTTTCGTGTGTATTCTTCTTTCTCCAAAACCCTTTTATTTATACCAATTGACTCAACCTTAAAATCTTCCTAGGATCTTACTTCCTCTGCTTGTAATCCAAGAACATAAGGTTTTACATTCAATTCCAATTTTTAGCTACAAGAATCCCTTTCTTCACGCAGAATAACTGCATCGCCTTTTGCCACAATCGAGCTTAGAGCAAGGCAAGGTTCACCTGCACATCATTTTAATTAAATCTCAACTACTCACTCGTGACAAAATGTGCATGAGAGAATTTCCAATCAAGATAATTAGGTCTTTTGGACTTCGCCAATTAAATAATGGCTAAACATTTAATGTCCAAACCCATTACTTAATTTTGAATTTAACATTAATATTTTGACCCAAATAAAAAATAGGCCCAACAAAAATATTGTAATTGATGGAACAACCCAACACAAGCCATCAACTAATAATTTTGTGCAAGTGGTCATTTACCATAGTGTGGGTTCAAATTTCGTCGATGGCTAATCTAATATTTCATCTGACAAATTTTATCGTTTAACCCAAAAAAAAAAAAATCAACTAATAATTTTGTACCGTCCTAAAAAGGACGTAATAGAAAAGAAAAAAAATAAAAACTAGTGCTAAACAATTGGTTTACTTGTCATTGACACTATACTTGGCCGATGTGCTACTGCATGGCATCTCAAAATCACTATTACTTACATCATCAAGTGGCTCTTTCTCAAGCTTGACGATCTCATGACGAAATAGTTTTAGAAAGACAAATTTCTAAGCGGATGCAATTACTAATGCGGCCATTTTATTGACGGGCTCTATTTATAGGGATAGAACTATACCGTCTGCTAGGAATACTCTTATATTTGACCCATCACGATCTGGTTGTAATGGAGATTTTAAACATTTTTTTTCTTCTGAACAAACAATATTATCTACGCTAAAATTTTAATTCATTAAACCTTTGTTATTTTATCCATTGAAAAAAACAATTGGTTCACTTGGTTCCTAGGCAGGACATAAGTGGCAAAGCAAATCCCTTTCACAGCTTCAAAGTCAACAGCTTTGTTGTTTTGATTTGAAAGGGGAGGTGTTTCCTCCTTCCAATCCGCCGATAGATGAGATGTCCCTATTGCTCCTTTCTGATTCAACAAGTCTTGCAAGAAACTATATTTTCCAACACAATTTGGCACGTATATTGCTAATTAATAATTCAGCAATCAAAAAGGTTTTATTTTTGTTGTACCGCCCTTAGCCCCAGATTGGATTACCCATTTTTGTTTCTTAGCACATATCATCTTTAAATTCGACTAGTATTTCGATTCACGATCCCTTCTTCACTTGTAAATAAGAGATTTTAACTTTAATTCTCGTAAATCGTGAGTTTGAATCAAATTATTATAACTGAACAATTATGTGATTTAATATCACAAATCTTCCACCCCTTAACGTAAATAACCCAACAAAAGTCTTTCTCGTGTTTAAGCCACGTGTTTTGGGTTCACTTGAGATAAAAATATATAAATCTGCCTTGAAAATGTAACTACGTGGGGGGCCCTGACACCCTTAACCTATATTTCTTCAAATAAAAAAGAAATGGTGACCCGCAGGAAGCAGTTGAACTAAAACTTTTTGAGAACAACCAGCTGCACCATTGTCAACCACCACCAAACCTCCTCCAGGCCAACGAACTAATCCTGTGCGAGTATCTCATCATTTTAATTAACGTTGTGCGACCAACTATTTGATTCCCAGTAGATCAACCACTTCATGGACACAGACGATTTCAGCTTCCCCACACACAATTTCCCTTCAACTCCTATCGACTCACCCCCGTTGTGGTGCTTATCTCCTGCAGCAGAAGAAGATCGTAATCATGGAGAAGACATCACGGATGCTGTAAATTGTAGTTATCAAAGAAGAAAGAGCGTTTCACATATCGAGCGTGGCGGCCGGAAAATGAGAGAGAAGGAAGAAGAGGAGACTAAGACGATGGACATGCTTTGGGAAGATTTCAACGAAGAACTACCAATGTCAAGAACTGCTGCAAGATCAGACTACTCTGGTAGGTTTTCACAAGAGATACTAAAACAATTGGGCTGCGTTCAATCTTTCAAGTTTTCGAAAACCAACAGTACCACTACTACTGCTGTCGGCGTTGCGGGGATTATGAAGGTCATAAAAAGGTTGTTCTTCCTCCACAACCCTAATCACAAACTCAAGAAACCTGCATGGCCATGATCAAATTGCCTACCTCTCCCCTTTCTTGTGTTCTTGGTTTTTTTTCTTTTTCTTTCTTTTTTTCTAATGTCTTTTTTTTTAATGGGGTGATCATATACTAGTGCTGAATGTAAATAATTTGATTATATATAGTTTGATTAATAAAAAG
This sequence comes from Pyrus communis, assembly GCF_041283825.1. NCBI lineage: Eukaryota > Viridiplantae > Streptophyta > Magnoliopsida > Rosales > Rosaceae > Pyrus > Pyrus communis. Next base: position 31,346,506 of record NC_142569.1, on the reverse strand, counting down.
AAGGTACAGAGGGCACGTGTCATGACCAAGTCATGTCTATGTATGAATGTATTTCAGTTTCTCTATCCATTTGACCATTTGCTAAAGCATCTTATGATTTCAGTTTTTTTTTAAATATAATAGAGAGCTCTTTGTAGCACAATAAAGAAAAGTAAGAATAAAATTGACTTCTTCAAGCTAATAAAGAAGCCAAGAAGCCCCGTCTTCACAGAGACATTCTCCTCTCTATCAGAATCTCAAATGCTCAAATTAACAATGGGTTTTCAGTTCAGAAAAGAGTGTATATTCTAAGGGTGGGCAAACGGATGTAGGAACTGCTGGTCACGACGGGTATGGATCGGTTCTAATTTTTTAAGAGGAAAAACGGGGCGGGGCGATACCATTTTAGGGGCGGGCCAAGTCCATATATAAAAAAAGGGGACCCCGGACCGGCCCGTTAGTAATTGTAATGGACAGACGAGATTTGAAGAGTAATATACATCCAACCTTATCCGTTAGTTTTTACCCTAGGTCTCAATCAAACCCGAGTCTCTCTGGTTACAGACTCCACTCTTTATTGCATCCCCTCCCTTGCTCCCCCACTCTTCGTCAATCATCTTCTTCACCACCCAGAACATAACCACCGTAGCGAGTCTCCTCCCAGTCTCCCTCCCTCCCGAATCCCACAGTACCGACACTCATCTCATCTTTCCCACTCCTCTCTGTTTCCCTCAACGATATCACCGAAAGCCCAGAAGACAGATCCATCGTCAACCCATCGCCGCCGCAGCGACAACCACCACCCCATCACTAGCATTGAGATCTCTGGTTTAGGCGTTATCTCCTCCTCAACGGCACAGCTCATTCCTCGTTCTCTCCTCCCTCCCACCGTCGAATCAATTGCGTCGATTGCTTCGAGATCTATGTTGAACCGATATGGATGGAGCCTTCTGCCATCGTCGATCTAAGTCAGATTGGAGCCTCACGCCATCGTCGTCGACCAGAGTGGAGAAACAGAGACCTTGATTTAGGATTGGGAGAGATGAGCAAGAGAGATAGGGACAAAGGAGAGAGCTCGATCAGGATATGGATGCGCGTTCTCCCACGATCAATCCCCTTCTGTGTGCTGAGGAATACGATCTCAACAAGGTCGTCCCTGACCAAAAGAAAAATGTGAAATTGGACCCGTAACAGCCAGTTTCAAATGTGTCGGGTTAGGTTCGATTCTTGACTCATAAATCCCATCACCGGCTCGACCCGCCTCCTCACTGTTTACAATGGGTAGGGTCCAATTCTTGTAGATTTGGGCCCAACCCGGTGTGTGCCCACCCCTAGTATATTTTGTGAGAGCAAAGACCACTATACAACTATACAATTCTTGCCAAACCCAATAAGGATTAGCCCCTTTTCTAGTAAGCCGTTCTTATTCAAATTGGACTGTAACAACAAGCTCTAACTTTCCAGTCTCATGCTCACATTCTAACATTCTCCCACGTAAGCATGAGGTCACTTTTTTAAGCACAACCTTTCCAATAATTAAAAAGTGATCGCTATGTCTTTTCAAAAATTTATCATCACAACCGATGTTCCATTCATTTAAAAATATAAAAACAAAGAACTTTCGACTACAAACCAAGATGCAATATTAATTCTTCCAAGCGTACATATAGTCAATCTGCATATATACCTTGTGATTTGTTGGTGGGCACAATTCCCCCTGCGAGTGTTTGAAACTCTTGTCAGTTTAAAATGCATCAAACTCTTTAAAATGAGCCATTTGTTGTATCAGGTGTGCCACTGTTGGCTAATACTAACAGAAAAGTTGAATAATGTTGTTTATTGGAATGTAAGTTTGCACGAGAAATAAACGGAGCTTCTAGTTATGTTCTTTTCCATGCCTTATTTTGTAAAGGACTTGAAATATTTTCTTTATATATGCCAAATGATAACCACAAATTGATTGGACAGTTTATAATTCTCATATATTATAATCACATAAATGCATGACAGGCTATATGGAAATGAAGGGACATGAAGGAAATGACGTTATACATATCAAATTTCCTTCAACAAAGTAATAATCTTGAAAGCAATACGAAGTACAAGAGATCATGCAAGTTTATTCCTATTCGGACAAACTTTCTTGCCAGTCGGGCAAGTTTGAGCGAGTTGCTGAAGTGTTTTGGAAAGAAGTTTTCTTAAGGGAAATCGATACTACATGCAATATGGCAGAGCTTAAAATATAAATACAAGTGCAGAGATGCAGAATTGCAAAATAATTTGAAAAAAGGCAGGCTGCAAAGCTTTAAAATCCTTATTTTTTTTTTTAGAAAAAAAAAAAGAACGATAGTTTCTTTGATAATAACAGCAGTAGTACAAAATAGTTCCAGTTCACCAGAAAAAAGGAATCAGCACAAGCTTTCCTCAACCAAACAGATCTTTGACAAACAGCAGATTAGAGTTGGGTGGTTTTGGAGAGAAAATTGGAAAGGATGATAGGAGGGGAAGCAACCATCTTGTTGAGAACATCACAAAAGAAATATTTAGCAAGCACGAAATTACTTTCACAAGCAATTCCATGCCCGCAGCGCTCAAGAGCTTAACCCCAGATTTGGATCCTCTCCTGAGCCCAAGGAGAGGATCCTCTTGACCAAGAAGTGTGGTCCGTTGGATTTTCATCTAATGACTATAACAAATAGAGGATCCCTTTAAAGTTATAATAATTATAACCGTTAGATAAAAATCCAACGGCCCACACTTCTTGGTCAGGAGGATCCTCTCTTTGGGCTCAGGAGAGGATCCAAATCCCTTAACCCTTTCCAACTTTGTAATCTCTTCCAGTCTCTCTTTAATGAAGTAAAATGTGAGGGCAAAATGGCTCAACAAGGTCAATTCAGGGAAATGAATAATCGGTCAAATTGTATTTGCCTAAAAGAATATACATATGCATATAGTACATGCTTTTGAATAAGCAATTACAGAAACAATATAACAGCAAAACATCCATTTGGTGTAAAATACATGAATGGACCTATGATTTGGATACAGTGTCAGTTGCCATAAGCGTATTGCTACTTGCCTCCGAATCCAGATATGGAGCAACGAATGAAAAAATGGGAGGAATAACAACCAAGAAGCGTTACGTATCTTTTCTAAAGAGCCCGCTCAGCAGTAAAAGCGACCGCAGAAATGCTAACTTCACCCCCGCAAGAACTCTCTGGAAAAAAGAAAAGTTCATCGTTATAGTCTTCTCACATTAAAAGTGCAAAATTTCCGTGTACCATGTAGTCAGTCGGCACTTCTACACAGTGAAGAGTGTGGCCAAACACCATTCGTATAAAGCAGGTTTCAGAAAAGCCAAAGAAGTTCTACTCCGTTGCTTTTTTTCCGAATACTCTGCTTCTCTTATGACCTGTGGCGAAACAACTTAGCTATGGCTCTCCTCTCGCAATCCTGCAACATTGACAGAATCAGATTAAAATGCTTTTGGCTTTTTATGCACAAGGAGTATTCCTCCTTGCAAGGTTGACTCGTGCACTGGGATTTACCCGCCTAAGCTTGTAAGAAGAATAACTTTTTAGTCCTTATCCATAAGGCATCCAAGTATTGTTATTCTTACTATTCATTTATTCACTCATGTTGGTTGTGTTGAGGAGAGGTAATTCTTACAGTTGTTGAATCAAATCCAAATTATTCGCGCAGTTTACATTCAGTTTGGCTATAACCAATAATCTGCGTAAATTTTTACCTTGAACATATTAAGATGGAGAGGTTTTTCCGGATTCATCCTTCTTAACTTCTGGTATGTATATGCAAAACTTAGCTGATCACGAGGGGTAAACCGCTCAACCTCATTGAACCATAGACAGGAAAACAAGTTTGACATTGGAGTGTGTGCCCGGATGATAAAAGACCCTTCTGGTACATCTGCAGATGTGATTAAACAAATTATGTCATGGATTGGTAAAAGAAAATGCATTGCAGTCAAAATATTTTAATGAAAGCGCTCTTTTTCTCATTGAACAAATCATACTGCTGGGAAGAAGCCTGTTGGGATCCAAGGCATTAAATTTTGTTAGGCCATCAGCTTGGTAGTAGGCAAATTGTTGATCGATGACGGTATGGTTATACTTATTCAATCTCTTATTCTGTGCAACCTCTTCCCATACACAGTGTCGGTCGTAGTGATTGGAAATTGCATACTCATAACCTTTTCGCCACAAAAAGTATTCCAATATGAGTAAGGGGTCAAGTTGGAGGCGCAATTTACTGTCCAACCAGATTGAATACCTGAAAATTTATGTAAGGGTTTTAGACAAGAGCCAAGGAAAAGCACCAAATAAACAAATCCAACGAGCAAAGCATACAAAAGCACTAGTTCTATTGTAGTAATATGCAGTTGCTTACATTCTTTGTACAGTGGTCCTCAATTGCTAGCTTAATCTCACACCTCCTAATGTTCTTAAAGATGCATATCATTTTTTGGTAAGATTTAATGACTGATACCTGAAATTTGAGTAGTGATTCAAGTTTAATAACTGATTTTCATAACTCTCATGGACACATAGACACACATGCACAATCTAATCTATACAACTAACATGCATACACACACAAGTTAGCATCGGTGTTACAACCTTTAAAGGTAACTGCTAAGTATGATTAACCACCTAGAAGATGACAATCCATATTACTAGTCAAATTCTCACCTCGCAGAAGGAAAAAGCCGATGAGGCAAAAGTTTGGGTATTTTCCCCACTCGCCGCATATCAGTGTATGGTAGGTTCTTCACCACCACAATCCTCCATAAACCAATAAAACCCATCCTATCTGGTGTTTTCCCTTCAGCAATCAGGGTTTGCAAAGTAACTTCATCAATAAACATAACAAAGCACACATTCTTCCTTGACAAACGAGAGACCTGAAATCAAGAGAGTTTCACTTGAGTCGCCGTTCTTGTTTATTCTGTTTTTCTTTTCCCTTTATTGGCTATGGCAGTTATTGCAACTTCATGTCTAAATCAAAGAATTTTCCTTTTTTTGAAACCCAAAAAGGATAAAACAGAACATTAATAAACTAAAAATTGCATTGTGATCGGAAATTTCCAGTGGATAAGTCTAAGTCCATTATAGAAGACCAGAACAAGCATAAGATGCATCTAAACAAATGCATGAATTAACTGGAACATGGAACAAAAGAAAAATCACAATTCTGAAATATTAGGAAATAAAATCCTACCGAGCAAGCTCAATCCCAAAGTTACATTTGAAGCAAGCTCAATCACAAAGTTACATTTGATATGTTGGTCTACATTGTACATCATTGAATTTCAACTTAAAGAGTGTTGCAAGGTTAAACTGCCTGAATTAGATGATAAAAGTGTTAGTTTTTGGCTCGTCAAATATGTGTCCTTTTCTGTTTAGGATTGTTTTAGGGAAAGGGTGCAACAATTCTTCTCCTAAAAGGGCTAGGAAAGAATCTTAGTTTCCTTATTCAATGTAGATTAGAAATCCTAGAAGTCTATTTGGAATTGGAAAGGAAGTCTAAATTCCTATTCCACTTAGAATAGGAATTATAATCTATAAAGGACATGTAAGCCAACCCTATATCTATAAATAGGGTGCGGCAAGGCTGATTTTCAGCAGAGAGAAAACAGCCAAACAGCAGAGAGGTTTGAGATTAGTTCTAGGGTTTGCATAAGTTCTGTAATCTCTATTATTAATCAAAGAAGCGGTGATTTCTCTACCTAGGGAAATCACAACTGGACGTAGGCATAAGTTCTGCCGAACCAGTATAATTCTTGTGTGTTTCTAAGTTTTCTATATTTGCTAGTTTAGTCTATTGCCGTTGGTTACATCAAAGAACAAGGTCCAGTGAAAGGGGTTTTTTCAACAAAAAGAGTCCATGTTCCACTCAAATCAAGGTACAAAGCATTCATGATAGGAACTAGACAAGCCTTGGAAATTTGGACTTGACCTTTTTTTCTTATGAGAAATGCACTGGAATTTGCTCTATCAGGTGAGAGTTCAACAACCATGTAATAAGAAAAAGGGCCAAAACATTGTTACTTAGAGTATCGGCAGGTGTAAAAGTTATTGTAAAAGTTGTGACATGGTGTAAAAGTCATGAGATGGTATAAAATTTATAACTTATACCGTTAATCCAACGAGTTATAGTTCCATACTTCATTTACATATGAGTTATAGTCCATATTCCAATTAGTTTTCATTCATTCAATCCAACTTAACATGTCATGGCATAAAACTTCAATTTACGCCTGTGTCAATGTATGTTAAAAGCACAATGGTTTACAAAGACGATATGAAGCTTTAATTTTCATTTTTTTTCCTTGACAAGAAGATAATACGGAGAATATAAAACACATGCCATATCTTTAAGAGAACAGTAGAAAATTGTTCCCCCGTTAAAGAGAACCCCCTTACCGTTTTACCATAAGGTATCCTCAAGTGATCTGAATTTCCAAAGATACAAGAGATAACAGCGATGTGGCATGTAGTGATGTAATTTGTGTCATCTTCTGCCAAGTCAAATCCAGTGCTTGGGGATCCTTTAGGACCTTTAACAAAGCCACACTTTATGTTTTGATCATGTGCCAAAAAGGAATTTTCCCGTTCTTGCAAAGACTGATGCCCTGCAAATCTCGGCTCCCAATGCTCATCTGCTTCAGGCTTGTCCTCTACTTCAGTGTACTGCAAGCTGAATCTTGCAAACTTTGGACTTTCTAAAGGCTCTATAAGATGTGCAGTAGAGTTTAAAAACTTCATCACACAAGAGGAACCTGAAGAATTTCAATATAAAATGTCAAAAACACAACATCAGCGATAAGGAGCATCCCCTAAAGCAGCTAGATTGAAGGCAACTCCTGTCATGAAGTTGCATTCAACTATATGCATAAAACAATCTTTCAAAAAACCAAGCAAGAAAAAAACAAGTATAATGGCTCTTCCAACCAGTCATGGTCTTATTCACAGCATTTACTCCTCACAACCTCAATTTCTAGATCTAATAATCTATAGAAATATCTCAATTTAAATAAAACACCTGAAATTTGTTACTCCAAGAGGATGCTCAAGAAAATATCATGATTTCACAGAACCAGTTCTTATACATAAAGAGCAGCATCAAACAATCATTACCAAGCTCAAGTTCTTCCCAGTGCCTCCTAGTGCATGTAGGACTGGCAATAGGTATAAGTTTAAGGTATGCTAAATCTGAGGCCAAAAATATGTTTGATACAGAACAGTAAAAATTCATTAACAAAACCATGATAGGTTCCTTTGAGGTTAATGAAGTTTAAGGACTCAGCACTATGGTCATGATTTTATAGGACTACTGACAACTTGAGAACACTGTAGCGATCACCATGTCGAAGTTATGTGCTCGCGGCTTCCTTTTCCTTTTTTTGTTTTTCTTTCTAAGTAATGGAAATAAATTAAGGAAATACAGTATGGGAAGCAGATGAAAAGTCACTTCCACATTATACCAATATACTGAAATTATGCAGTTATCTAGTTGCGAAAAGAATTAACTGTTCTGTTCTGTCTGCACTCTATAGCACTTCTATGATTTGCAAAAGAACTATCTCTTTTGTCTGTACTAAGGAGTCCTTCTCTGAGTTTCATAAAAATTCTACTTTATAACCAATGGCATGCTGAGATCACGAGATCAAATGTGAAAATGAATTAAAGATCCAGAAGCAGAAGCCAAGATATATTTCACTCATGCAAGCTGAATACAATATCAATAAATGAAAAGATAAATGTAATTCAACATGGTTCTCACACACCAATTTACAAGAAGAAACAGATAATTTACCGGAAGATTTGCGGCGCTTAGCTTTCCTTTTTGTACTGGACCGTGACTTTCTTGAAGATTGACCAGAAATTACACTGACATGCCTGGAATTTCTGTTAACTTCATCCGGGTTTCGAGTGTGCTGAGCAGAGTCATTTTCAAATGGACTGGCGAAGACTTTATCAACCTTCTCAGCAACGTTATGATCATGAATTTCGATATCAGGAACATCAAGGGACTCTCTACTATCTTCATCATGTGATTTTTCTTCACCAAAATGGTCATCATTCTGATGTCTTGTATCATCATAAAAATCGATCCCGTCATCATACTCGTCATCAACATGAATTACATCCTTTTGCTTATCCAAATCTTCATCCCTATACTGTTGACTATTCTTCACAGAGGCCTCATACTCTGCTTCATAAACTTTCAACTCATTGCGCCCAGCTTCGTTGTACAATCCCCCTTTCCTAATGGAACGTTTAGTTAAGTCGTCATTTGAGGACTTCTTTTTGCTGCTTTTAACACTCACAGGAACATCATCCTTATATGTGGATTCATCCCTAACACCTGCACTAGTATGCTTCACCTCGTCCCCGTTGTAATCTTCATCCCTTCTCCTATCATCTTTATCCCAATACCTAGAATCTCGGCCATGAACTACCGAACCCTTCCCAAACCTAAGGACCTTAGAAGTCTCTGTCCGTGTCACATTTGTAAGAAAGTCAGGATCATTCTTTAAGTCGTCTTCCTCAGCATGAGAACTATTTATTTCTGCACCAACACAAGAAAGCAATCATTAATGCAAAGCTAGAATCCATATACTTCCGTAACCAGATACTGTTGAATTAATTATAGCAAAAATGTGAAAGCGTTTTGTAACATTTCTTAAACATCAATGGAGAAGGAAATCAAACAATTAGTCGGGTTGATCCTTTTCCTATACCCATCAATAATCAAGCAAAGACATTAAATACTCCGAATGTTTCGCAATCTCTATGTAACAAACAAGACCCAATGCTTAGCTAAAACCTGCATACTTCTATAATCAGAAACTTCAAATGAACAAGAACACAGATCTTTCATTGCAGAAGCACTTAGTTCTCTCCAAAACCGAAATGTGAAATCAACTAAGAAGGTAAAGTAAAACGGGATCCTTCTTTCTATATTTTCTCAGCAGCCAAACAAGGCAGTCGCCACCGGACATTCAAAGTGCATAAGATTGACAAGTAACTAATTAACTCCCTTTTCCTTTCCTACATTTTCCCGGAAATCAAACAGAAAGTTACTGAAGAAAATTGAGAAGCAAAACATACATACCTCTATTGCTGCGGGAGAGGTAATAGTAGGCGAAGAGAGTAACGAGGACTAGGAAGAGGAGGAGGAGGAGGACGGCGCCAATGGAGATTCTAAGTGGGCCCTTGTCGGATCGACCCGATCGGCGGGTCCGAAGGGGCTTGTGGGGAGCGGAGCGGATCCCTATGGCGAGGTGATCTGGTGGTCCTCCGCCGTTGGAATGGTGGGGATCGTGGCCGCGTAATCCCAACCGCTCCAGCCCTGACTGCCTCTGCTGAGCCATTCTTGCATCGTGAATCTCACTCCTCTCTCGCGCTCGAGTCCTCCCACAAATTACATATGAGTCTACTTTTTCTGTTTTTTTTTTTTCTTTTTTTTAAATTTTTCAATGTTTAATCTGTGAATATTGAAAGAAAGAAAAACACATCCGGGAAGAGTGTGAAGGAAGCGAGCGAGCGATGGATCGATGTTTGAGTGATTAAAACACATATTAACCCTCTGTTTTAACTCTCTGTTTTAAAAACACTTACAGTTCTACGTATATTTTTGAAAATCTAAGCATGTCATAGTAACTAAAAAGCTTGGACATACATATAGTGAGCTGTTACTTATGGGGGGCATAGCATACAATAGCTAGTGTAAGCTAGATGTTATAATCATGTTATTATTACTGAGTAGTCTCAAAGTAATGACAATGTGAGGGTATAAATGTAAAATCATGTGATTACTCAGTATCTCGAATTATGATAAGTTGAGAGTGTAACTATATAATCATGTCATTACTGAGTAGTCTTAAAAGTAATGACAAGTTGATAGTATAACTGTATAATCATGTCATTACTGAGTAATCTCGAAATAATGACAAGTTGGGTGTGTAACTGTATAACCATGTCATTGCTGAGTAGTCTCTAAGTCATCACAAGCTGAGAGTATAACCATACAACCATGTCAATACTAAGTAGTTTCGAAGTAATGACAAGTTGAGAGTATAACTGTATAATCATATTATTACTGAGTAGTCTTAAAGTAATGACAAGTTGATAGTATAACTGTATAATCATGTCGTTACTGAGTAATCTCGAAATAATGACAAGTAACAAGTTGGGTGTGTAACTGTATAACCATGTCATTACTAAGTAGTCTCTAAGTCATCACAAGCTGAGAGTATAACCACATAACCATGTCAATACTAAGTAGTTTCAAAGTTATAACAAGTTGAGAGCATAATTGTATAATCATGTCATTACTGAGTAGTCTCGAAGTAATGACAAGTTGAGCTGTATAATCATGTCATTGCTAAGTAGTCTCGAATTAATGACAAGCTGAGAATATAACTGTATAATCATACCATTACTGAGTAATCTCAAAGTTGTGACAATCTAAATATATATCATACACGTGTAAGTTGAATGTCATGTCCATAGCATGGACAAACTGAATATTACAGCCCATGGTTCTCATGCTTGCGTAGCAGAGAGTGCAACAGGCTTTACTCTGGGTGAAGTACATATCTGTCTCAAGCTCCAATCAATCATCCGTCACTTTCTGTTAGTTGCTAGACATGATTTGTTATGCTAAAGGCTGATTATTTGTGTACTGTTTAGACAAAAAGAAGAACTTTTGAGGGTCCTGGGACTGCAAGAGGAACGAGGAAGCTCGCTGCAATTCCTGGGACACGCAGTTGAGTCGGATAATTCTCAGATGTAATCAAGGCATGGGTTGTAATCCATCATTTTATTTCATTTTTGGTTGAATTGATTCACCCACATAGGTAATCTAGTGTGTAGAAAATGTAACTAGTAAGATAAATTCTTTAGCCCAAATATTATTTAGAATTTTGAGGTAATAAAGGTCTTTTATTTTTGTATCCAAGCGGTAACGGGGGGAGCACGCCGGTGTAGCTAACTTGGCTCGAAACATAAACGATATGAAGATTTTCCTTTCGTTTATCTCCAATTTGTTTAACAAGACGTTTTACATTCCTTTGAATGACTAGGAAGTACCAACCAAAATCATGCTATGGCAATTGTGTGTATGAGTGACTAGTGGTACACATTTTATACAGCCAAAGCTACCAAAACGAGCTCGGATTTTTAACATCAATTGAGACTGGGATTACTTGTCATCATAAGCAGAGAAATCGGGTTCAGTGGGCTTCTGCAGCTTCAATATCTGCTCCCTTCCACTGCGGATCCTATGACCACGAAGAGCATTTGCTGCAAACCGGGATGCATAGATGGCAGAACGAAGCATGCTTGTACCAGAACCGCCTTTAAAATCACCACCACCACCATCATCATCACCTTCACTGTAGTCAAAGCCTTCTTCCTCTTCTCTACGCTGTTTTTCCGCCAATTTTCTCCTGTAGTGGCGCCATGCGGCTTGGATAAAGCACGCCGCCCAAGTCCTCCACTGCTGGGAGTAGAAACGGAAGGTGTACTGAACCTGTCTGCTGTGCAGGTGCCGAAACTGACTGGCAACAAATTTCAACTCCTCTGCTTCTAAAGCAAAAGCCTCAACCTCAGTTAAAGCCTTCACGGTTCGAGTTGATGATGGCAAGTTAGAACCAGCTTTAGGATCCAGTGCCCATGTTAGGAGCTCTTCTCCGCAAAAGTCCCCTTCTTTCAGTACACCGCTGTTGAAAAATCCACTTCTACCGCCATCTGTAGTTACACTTTCTAGGCGACCACGTATGATGAACAGCATCTCAATAACCGGATCCCCTTCCCGGACAATGTAGGTATTATCCGTGCATAAACTTGGTTTCAGACGCTCACAAATGGCGTCAAGTAACCGCTCATCCATATTGGCGAAAAGAGGCACCTGCATAAATCACTCATGACCATGTGAAATTAACCGTCTTCAAAATACATAGCGCAAATGTAAGAAGACGATAACATATGCCTTGTAAACATACATCTGCAATAACATAGCGGCATTCACAATTAAGAACGAACAATAACAAAGGTGAAAGTGGATGCTTACCCTTCTAACCAAATTCAAGCAGAGATGACGTTTAATGTCCCTTCTTAGATCTTTTGGAAGACTCTGGACAATGTTCTCCTCATCCACACCCCGAGTCTCCAACCACTTGTATTGATCATAGCGCCGCACCCTTTCCCTAAGTTCTTGCGGAAGCCAGCGGTGGTGCATCCACTGCTCAGAGTCGCGCTTTTTAATCCTCATCTCCTCAAGGCGAATTGTTAGAGACTGAAGGTACGTCTGTTGATATTTCATTAAACATCAAATTAGCCTCAGTTCAAAGAACATAAAGCCACTAACTAACTAATTGCAGTTTGCTAACTCTCAACGTATCAGTTATTTGTGCCTTAAAAATTCGGAACACGTACATATATCCATAAAGCATTCACAGGATTCATTTGCATCTCACCTGGATATTTCCAATCAGAAGGGCAAAGAGGATGAGGCCGAAAATGCCTATCCCGATGGAGAATAGAACCTCTAGAGGGTAGGTGCTAGTTTCGAGCCCCTGGCCGAGTGTACTGCAGAAAGTCAAAGAACAATGTACTGAAAATTACTAAGACTTTCAGAACCCAAATCAGAACATTAGCGTACTTAATACAGAAGTTTCACCAAATTTTGAACAAGACGATCATTGATGAGCGAGTTACACTTACACACCTTAAATTTTTCAGTCCCCACCACAAGCAGAACAATAATTTGGACATAAATTCGGCTGATGCAATGACATCTGAAGATATAGCCTCTGCGAAGATTCCAAAATTAAATGGCGGATTTTCCCCTTCCGCGGTGCAGCTTTTCTTTAGAAGATCCACTCTGATTTTTTGCCATTCTTTGAATCCAGGGGCATTCGCATCGATGCCACAGTACAGGTATTCTATCCTACATTTTCCACTATTTCTACATGCTCCCCGCCAGCATCCATCATAGCGCTCCACAGCTAATAAGTACCACGCAGCCCCGGTGACCTGTAAATTTATCCAAGAGTGACCAAATCAATTCAATAGAATGGTAATACTTCCCACAAGGTACTTCAGCTAAAGGTAGTATTCAGAAACTATGGAGGAGGCAGGAGAAGATAAAAACACTTACTTGAGCGGCAAGCATAAACCAAAGCAAATAGTAGGCAGCCCCGGCCCAAGCACTTTCGGCAAAAGCACCTGCACTCCTTTTCAGGTCTGAGTTTAAAGCTAATAAGCGGACAAATCTCGGTAGTAACTGGAGCCAGACAATAAACAGCAATGCCTGTTTTGTAGCCAAAACCTCTGACTCTCTTCCATGCAAGAATCTCCAAACCACAATCTGTAGTCATGAGCAAACAAGATAAATCCAAGAACCATCGTTTCTATATTCCAAATTTGATTGCTATGAATATTAGCGTAAAGAATTTATCGCCTTGTAGCGGTGTCAATGGTAGAAATTGAGCATGTTGCATGCAGACCTGGGGTAAGGGGAGCACAGAAGCCAAGTCAACTAAGAAATAACGGTGTAGATATCGCTTTGCTATCTGCGGAGGATCTATCACAAGTTCACCTCTTCCGAAAACCCGAGATGATGGAGCAATATAAGCTGTACGAAACTGTAAAGCCATGCGAATAAGGTAGAAAGCATCTACTAATGACCGTATAGTTATAGTTGTCGTTCCTAATCTTCGATCGATAGAGAGGCAATCCTCATCATTGTCGAAGATTGGAAGATAGAAGAACAAAGGGTCAATGGATATTGCAAAGATGCAAGTTATGACGAAAAGCCTGTTCCATAACAGGAGGGATTTGTCTTGGGGGTCAAATATCTTTTTATCAGACACTTTAAGATCTTCTGGGAACACTGCACGGGTGACGCCAGTTCTTAATGATCTACCAAATGTCTTTAGTCCATCTGTTCCCTGTTGAATTCCATACCTGAATGATTGTGATGGTGCTCTCTTTGGTTTTCCGCCAGTAAAAGGGAATGACTCTATACTAAATCCACATTTATTCATTTTACCGGTATCAGAACTCATGGAATACGTAGAACCCAAGTCATCCAACCTACAAGTAGCATATGCCAAGTCATACTAGAGAACAAGAATTCATAACCATAAAATTCTGCGGAAAACTGCATAACTATGCTTTTGCATCGTTAAAGTTTTACCGGCAACTCAGTTTGACTCATCAAAGAAGACATGGACTACAAGTTCAAATCTTCAAAGAACATGAATTAGAATTCATTTGGCTTATTGAAAAGTACACATGCTAAGAGAAATCCAGCACAAAAGAATGAGAAATACATTCTGAGGCTTTCGGTTACAAACCACTGGAAAGACGCAGATAAGATCCATATGTCAACGACAGTTATAGCCTCCCGAAGAAAGAAAAGGAAAGCAGAAAGCAGAAGGCAAAGAATAATGTACAATGCATACCGTACAAATTTCTCCTTTTGGCCACCAATATACTGTGATTTGCGAGTGCAATCGAACATTTTGTATCAGCCGTTACATAGATGCAAGACGAGAATGTGAGAATTCACAGCATGCCCCAAATCAAGTCACTGGGTGGCAAAGAAATGCAGAAAATTCAATCAGTACAACAATATACTCAATAAAAACAATCAGGTACGACGCTGCCGTGGTATACATTGGAGAAAAAACTTTAAAAACTGCACTCAAGATTCGGGGTTTTGAGCATAGAGATGATCATTGTTCATCAAAACAGAGAAAAAAAAAATCGAAAGAATACAATGCTGTTACTCATCCATGATCTTAAAATAACATCATGGTAGTCATTTACATGTTTAATTCAATTATTGGTTCTTATACTTTCTTTTAGGGAGGATAGTTTGATCTCGTGACGCAATGGGTTGGGAACATGAGAATCCTAACGACCAGAGCAATCCACCGCTTGCAAGAAAATAATAAATTGTATCTTCTAATTATCTATTACGAGCTCAATGTAACGTACCCCATTTATGATCCGAGTATTTGGCATTGTTAAGGATTGCATGGTGATCTATATCATCTAAACATATATTAATTAAAAATGTAAAAATATTCACCCCTAACAGAAAAAAATTCAACTTTCTTCCCTATAATTTAACGTTTGAAACCAGAATTAAGAAGGAAAGAAGAAGCATGTGTAACAAAAGGATGAACTTACATGGATCATGTCCAGCTTTTGATTCTGTAATCTCTAAATCTCCAATAATATTATTAATAAATAATAATAATGAATGTTTTGGAAGATGTTGGAAACATGAGGGTTTGAGGAGGAGAAAGAAGGTGGGTAATTTAGAGAGAGAAGGACGGATGATATGATAGGGAAGGCTGGTATTGAGGAGGGTGGGGGGGAGCTAGACCGTTAGAACGGTTATGTAAACAAGTTACAATCTAAAACATGGAGCATGGTTACCATTTGGTTTTTAATTTTTACTTTCTATCAAAACTAAAAATAGCCAATTTAAGTTTTCAATCTTTTCTTAAAATGAATTGTAATCTCCAATTTTGATTTAGAATAGACCTTGTGTTTCCCCACCTTTTGCGAAGAACGTATCTTCATCGTATGAACTTCATATTTGAAACCGTTCAATTTCTCAATCTTTATTTGAAGACCATCTCTATGAAAATTAATCAAATCGGAGATCGTTTAGTAATCAAGTGTATCTACTTAATGGACAATTCATAATGAATATGTTACTTTGTGCTCACACTGTTGATTGCTTTCATACATTTGGAGGACTAGACTTTCTCTTATATGAATGATTTTTGTAAAGATGATCTTCAAATGAACATTAAGAAGTTCAACGGTTCTAATTATGAAATTTATACTGTGAATACACGTTATTCGCAAAAAGTGAGATATTTGCATTCTCACATGGGGGAATGCAAGACCTCGACAATTGGAGAAGTTTTTTTGAGTGGCCAATATTTAAGCGAGTACTCCATATGCGAAACATAAGTGGAGGAACACAGAAAAATAGATCAATATTCAAGCAAGTTGTGAGCACTTAAGTATTCACCTCCACGATCTGATTTGAGAGTCTCTCTACTTTTTTCAGTATGCAGTTTCACCTAGGTTTTAAGTTCTTTAAACTTTTCAAAGGCTTCAAAATTGTGTTTCATAAGATACACAAATTCATACCTTGACATGTTGTCAGTACAGGTGATGAAGTAGCTATAGCCACCTCTTGCAACTATGCTCATCGGACCACACACGTCACTATGTATTAACTCGCAAGTCTCATTAGCTCGTTGGTTAACTCCATCAAAAGGAGCTTGAGCCATCTTATTGATGAGATGGCCTTATGCCCTCAAGTTTGAGACTGCTTTGTTTTTATTTTTTGTTTTTTTATTTTTATTTTTTATTTTTTATTTTAACTGTTATTGTGTTTTAAGAATAATCAGTTGTAAAGTAAAGTAGATGAACATTTAATAAAATGTATTTTTGAAAGTGGTGTGAGTATGAAAAAAAATGTAAAAGAGTTTGGTAAACATTAATGTAAGTGATATAATTATATATAATAAAAAAATGGACATAGTAGTAGGGGTGGTGGCTACGAGAGCAATGGCGGGGACAGTGGTGGTGAAGATAGTTGCAACAATCATGGGGGGTGGGGGGTATGGTGGTGGTACCAACAATGGGGTGTGATGGTTGGGGTGCATATGAAACAATGGTTCTATGGGCGATATTAGCGCCAATGGTGGTGATTGTGGTTGTTGTCGCAATGGTGGAGGTTGTTTGGTGGTGGTAACAGTGGTGTTAATGTGGTGGTGTTAGGTTAGTGTTTGTAGTAGTAGGTGGTGACAATCACTTTACTCTCTAAGGGAAAAAGAAGGATAAATAATATCATTTTTAGAAAACTAATGAGAGTATTACAGTAATTGAAAATATTCGTTAAAAATTCAACACTATTTTTATGAAAATCATCTTTTAAAAACAACTTACATGTTACTTTTAAAATCTATTGTCTAGAGGCTATTACTTTTAAAATAAGCTTTTATTTTTACCGAACACTTTTTTACTGCTTAACTTTACAATGAGCAGCTTTTAGTGGAAAAAAAGTCAATAACAAACAGGGCCTTAGCACTGGTTGGGTTGCTTAATTTTTTTTAAAATAGCTTCTTAAAAAAGTTGAGTCCTTAATTATATTTGTTAAATGAAAAAAAAAATTATTTTTTTCTTTCAAAATCATAGTTCTGAAACAACTGAAAGCAGAAGCAACTCTACGCTTTTCAAAAAAGTGCTCTTTTTGTTGGAGGCCAGTGAACAATACCAATTAATGAAAGGAAAATTTTATTTAAACCTATGTAATCTCTTTTTACACCCAACTTAAATTCTAAATGTAAATTGTCTTTTTTATCGTATTGCATAATTATCATCAAGTACAAAATGAAATTAATAATAAAACCAAAATTTATCAATAAACCCACACACTATAATTAAACCTTACCATCACTCATTGTTTATCCTGCGTTCATTCTGGTTAAAACCCCAATAACTTTTACAAAGAAAAGAAAAAAAAGTTTTCTTTATTTTTATTTTTATCAATGGATAATGATTTTGAAGTTTTGAATTCTCCAACTAAAGTATGAGTCGATTTATAAAAATTTTTTGTTCGTCTGATTTCAATTTTTTTTAGAATCTAGAAGATGAGTATTTGTGTTTCAAACATTTTCTTTTTCGTCAATCCATGCTAGTTTGTCCTCCTATACAAAACCCTCTCACTTCAACTTTATTTTACATTTGTTGCCGTTCTGATTGACATTTGTTCTCCCTTTCACTTCAACTTCATTTTACATTTGTTGCCGTGCTGATCAACATTTGTTCTCCTTCTAATTAATTGCTTGGGGTAGTGCATGTTAGTGAGTGCAGGTTAGATGAATTTCTTTCATCAAATAAAATTAAGTAATTGCAACAAAAAACACAAATAAACCAAAAACAGCAGCCATGAAAAATGTTATAATGTTGTACGCCGCTCCAGTAGAAATTTTCAAACTTTACCAAAAAATCAAATAAGATGAAGTGAAGCAAAAAAATGCATACAAAAATTTGAAAAACAAAAGCTTTGTTTCTAAAGAGCTCAAGGTGGGAGGGGACACAAAGGACTCAGATGATTTTTGACTTTCAAGTTTTTTTGAGATTTTATTATATAACGGGTGTAAAGATAAATATACATTTTCATTGGATTTGGGAGGGTACTTTAGGTAATAAATTTGGATATAAAGAGATACTAATTCTTTAATTAAAAATAATATGGGTTTAGAGTGTAAGTTTAGTGTAGAAAGAGGTTAGATGGGTTCAATTAAAATTTTCCTTGATGAAACTTTCATATTGACAATCCTACCTCCATCGCTGCTTTTTTTTGTTTGTTGCTAAAATCACTTTTAGCACTATAGTTTACCAAACACTTGCTTCTTTTTTTTCACAACTATTTATTCTCATAGCATAACATAGCATAACAGAAGTAGTTTTGGAAAAGAAAAAAAAAAAAAAAAGGATGTGATATTTACACACTCCATTTTACTTTTAACACACCCTTCTAATTGTCAGTCATTGGTTCGAATGAATCAAAGAAAATAAACAGATAGAAATTAACAAGAGTTGTGTAAAAAGTAAAAAATAATGTGTGGATAGCACATCTAAAAATAAAAACATGACTGATCCCAGACTAGCCCTTAATCACTCTAATTAAAATTAAATTGCCAGTGGCATTTATGTAATTGTACTGGAAAACAAAAGGAAACCAAAGCCAAGGCCAAGGACTGGCAGCGGAGTTGACCACCTGAACCTGATCGCTCCCCAAAATTTGTGGCGCGCGTAGTTGGAGTGGAACCCACCGTCTCTCCCGGCAGAACGCCCTTTCTAATCTCTCTCTCTCTCCGTGCAATCTCCCTTGGAAGGAACTGGTGTGGTGGCCAAGTCGACACCGACTAATAAATCGCCGGTATTTTTCATTTCCATTTTCACCTTAATTTCTGTCTTTTCGTGCTTGTCAGTCATTTTAGAACAATCAGATGACGATTTCAGGCAGCTAGGGAAAGATGTTTCATGTTATACATATATACATATTATATATATATATATATATATATATATCTACTGATGTGGTGCTGGAGCGAAATCTTTTAAGAAAATAGATGCTTAGTTGATTGAGGAAGCACATCCTTTGTTCTTTTTGGTTTGTTCATCTTCTTCTGAATAAATATAGCGCTCGACTCGAGTTATTGAAAAGAATATTAATCTAGTACTACTATCAATGTAAGGGGAAATTGTTGACTGCTTCTATCATTTGATTGTAACTTTGGCAGCTTAATATTATTGCACGGATTGGGAAAGGTTAGATTAATTTCGTCTTTTGACGGGTGAGAAATTGTTAGATGCATGCTCTCTGCTCATTTGATAACCATTTCGTTTTTAGATTTTAGTTTTCACTTTTGGTTGGAAGGAAATACAAGGAACAAAGGAGGCATGAATATAGAGGAAGGGTGGTGGGAGGAATGTGGAATAAATGCACATAGAAATGAAACACAGCACATAAACCAAAAACCGAAAAACTGAAAACAATTTTCAAATCGTTTTTTTTTTTCTTTCTAGTTTTTTGTTTTCATTTTGTATGTCATTCCATACGGCCGACTCCACTTGTTTTCATTTTGTATGTCAAGACTTTAAGAAAAGATAGAGTACTTGGAGCTAATGGAAGACTTAGCGCAAAACCAAGCACAGTGACGTTCTAGGATTCATACAGCTGATCCCACTTAGTGGGATAAGGCTTTGTTGTTGTTTTTTGTTGTATGTCATTCCATGTGCATTTCTCCCTTCTCCCTCCTACCACACTCCCTCCACATTCTTGATCTACCATCTACTCTCTCTCTATATCTAGTAATAAGAAATGGAAAACAAAAACTAAAAACAAAATGGTTATCAAATGGGCCTGAATGGTACAGTTTATATTGTTGGTTCACTACGCTAAATTTCATGATTACAACAACAAAATACTCTTATGTCTCTGTTCCCTTTTTGGTTCCACGTTTATCATTAACCATGAGTCAGTTGTTTTATTTTTCTAACCCTATTGACTTTTTATTTCATTATTGTTCTAATTTTTTTACAGTGCCGGGATGCTAGGAAAATCATTAGCTTCCCCATTGCTAACCCATGATTGTGCAACACGCTTATGCTTTTCTACTGTGAGTACCATTTTCTGGAAACTTTTAAAATGCTAGATCGTATGACTCTATTTGTATAACTCCATTGATTATTGACACTTTATGTTGACCTCAGTATAAAAACTTGAATGCTTTTAAAGTGGTGAGTTTGATACACTTGTCATAGCTAGTTTTTGGGTCCCTTCTTCCTTACTTCCAAATGGGTTGGAATCGCAATTTCCCTAGAGACTTGAAAGGTTTTGAATTGTGAGTTTCAAACACTTGTCGTCACAGCTAGTTTTCGTTCCCTCTTTGGTTTGAATGTTAGATTGGCATAGCTAGTTTTTGGGTCCCTTCTTCCTTTCAAGTTGGTTGTAATCTCAATTTCCGTAGAAACTTGAATCTTTTGAAGTTGGTTAGTTATCTACTCTATGCTCTTCGGTTAAAAAAATTTCATGTTATATTCGTTGAGGTTAGAAGATAGGTACTGAAAATTTTAATCCTCTAGCAGTGTTTCTCATTCTCTTGTCAAACTCGGTGTATTGATTTAGACTCTTGCCCTTGGAAGAGTAACTACCCTTGACGCTATTCAAAGGAAAATTGTAATTTTAGCTTATCATCTCCTTGGTATTCCATGTCTGCAGAGGCAGCTGATCATCCTTTCCTTCACTGTCTTATTGCTTTCAGATTGTGGAATTTGTTTTCTGAAGCAAGGTTGAATTTGGTGATATCATCTTCCCATGAATTTTTATTTACTAAGAGACATTATGCTTTCTTTACAATGATAAAGGCCTTTTTTTCTTTTGTTGGAATTTCAGTGTGTTTTGTAGTTTTCCTAGGGCGGAAAAGACTGAATTTTTTAGGGAAAAGGTGTGTAAGAAGTAGATTTCTTGGGGGAGGAAGTTAGATTTTTGGCAGTTGTCGGCTTCAGTTTGTTGCGAATTTAAGCACTTCCTCTCTTATTGCCATCCTAGTGCTTTTGGTCCATTCAAAAGTATGTGTCTGTTTTTTCGGCTGAGTGGTACAATGTAAATTCCATGATGTTCTCTTTTCCAAAATTTTCACTAGAATGTAAGTTGACTTGATGTTAAACTGGCCAGTAAGAGCATTCTGTGTAGAAACAAAATAATAAAAAGAACTCTAAAGAATAAGCGTAAACAAAATCAATTATAATGACGACACAACCTCAAAAAGCATGATATGTAATGAGTGACATGAGACAAAAATTATGGCTGAACAAGATCGACTGTAGATTTGTTCTTACCTGTTTGGTGATGGATATATCTTCGTATTGTAACTTTTTCTATGCTTTGCCTTTTCCATTATTATTTATTCTGTTTGATGTTCAATTTTTATACTTATGGTCTGCAAAGGAGCGTTGCTTCCAATTTTAGGGGTGAACGGTTGAAATTTTTTCCATTTTCCCTTTCAAGTTTGCAGTTTGGCATAATATTATGATAACTCTTGCTGCAGCTTGATGTTGTAAATACAGCACCAAATATCAGATTGCGCAATTTTTCACAAAATCCAAATGGAGGAGCCTGCTCACCAGGTTTGTCCACCAAGAAATGGGTTTTACACTCAACTGCAGAGATTGAAAATACGACTTTGAAAGATGAAGACAGGAAGGCATGGGAAACATGCCAGGAAGCTCTATCTGCATTTAGTATCAGCAATGAAGAGGGAGAGAAGATACTTGGAAAAGCATTTGGCCTGGTTCATTCACCTTACTGGGGTGAAAAACGGAAAACGGAGGTACCAAAATTTGAGATTGTAAGCGAAACACTGGACTATCTTCGGAGTTTAAACCTTTCTGACGATGACCTGTGTAAGTTGCTAAAAAAGTTTCCAGAGGTTCTTGGATGTGATCTTGAACAGGAGGTGAAAATCAATGTGCAGATCTTGGAAAAGGAGTGGGGAATAAAAGGGAAATCTCTCCGAAACCTCCTTCTTCGAAATCCAAGAGTATTGGGTTTCAATGTTGATTGCAAGGGAGATTGTATGGCACAGTGCACGCGATGCTGGGTTCGGTTTTAGAATTGCTTTTGAAGGAGTTTAATTTTCGCGTAGCCAATTGAATTTGTAAATCTATTGCAAAGAAACATCACAATCTGTATGAGGTAAACGTTTCTGTATAATTCAGTTGGGGGGGGGGGGGGGGGGGGGGGGGGGAAATGTTATCCGACTCCTGGGGTGATTCATTTTTCAAAGCATAAATCACAATTTGACACGTGTGTGTGGAGCAAAAAATAATCAAGAAAATTATAAAGGCGATACGTGGACTTTTGGGTAAAAAGATAAAATTACATTTAAGGCACACCGGGATTCTCACGTGCATGCAACAGACAATAATGGCTCAATCGATGTCAAAGGTGATGAAAATGGTATTTATTCAAAACCCTCTGATCATGCCTCATCAAACCCTCACCCAAAGGTAACTTCTAATTATTCTTTTCAAATTGGGATTAATTACAAAATTAATTGCAAGATATTATTTGACATAATATCTTGCAATTAGAGCAAGAATTCCACCATAAGTGGTCGGTCCTATTTCTCCAAATAGGGCCGGCCACACCCCTATATATGGCCTCACATTTCTCCAAAAACCTAAGTTCATTATTCTCCTAAAATTCTCTAAACACTTTCTCTCTCAAATTCTAATTTTGGCATTGAAGACTCTTCGGCCAAAACCCTTCCCATTCATCGTGGACGCGTGAGGCTCTTGGCATTGATCTTAAGTGTTAATTGTTTTGCAGGTGCATTTTCGTCTAAGAAAAAGAAGGCGGAAATTTGCATCTACAAATTGGTGCTTTCATTGAGAGTCTTGATTCACACGCTTGAAGAACTCTCGCATTCAAAGTTTCTCATTTCTTGTTCATTTGTAGATTTTCGTACATTCTTATTCTTATATTTTTTTTATAAAAATTCTTTGATAAAACATAAAAGAAAAGTACAATGGCTAGAAATTCGGAAACCACAATGAACGGAACTTCCTACGTTCAAGGATTTGGACCATGATGATCCACAAGGCTCAACACGACTATGAGTGGAGTGGCACCACCCCCACGAGGCACCACCGTGGCAGCCACCGTGGTAGCAACCACGACAGCGACCCTCGGCAAGCCCACTATCCACTATGAGCAGGCCACCTAGCAACAGCCGGCCCAAGGCCAGCGTGAGCCCAAGACCAGCAGGCCCAAGGCACGTCATTCCAGCCTACACGGGCATAAGCCCAAGGTGAGCAGGCCCAAGCTGTGACCCAACGCGAACCCAGTGCGATCCTGAGCCGAGCCCAAGCCCAGCACCCACATGCGCTGTATGCGAAGTAGCCCACTCCAGTGGCCTTCCAAGTAGCCCAAACTGGTCCAAGACTGGTTCAACCATCCCTGCTTCAGATTTTTGGGCCGACAATTGAATCGAGGGTATTTTCATCATATTTCTCTGCAAATTTAACATATCCCAACTCAAATCTCGCGCCCAGAGTCCATTACAGTTCCATTACTCAAAAAATGCATACCTTCTAAGCTCTTCCAACCCAAATGGTGAATAAGCACCCTCGCATAACAGACGACCTTGGTGAATCAGCTCTTGTAGCGCACCGAGATGCAACGTGCCCCAGACAAGGTGTCCCGAAGTAGGACAAGGGCAAACGAAGAACCTCTCCAGCAGCATCCCGGCAAGCAGCCACTCAACTAGTCATGAACCGAGCGTTCTGGCAGTGTACACTCCCGACTGGGCCCCCGAGATAACGTATACTCTCGTCTTAGTGCGCGGATGAGCGTGCACTTTCAGTTAGGCCCACAAACGAGCATACATTCACTTTTGGGGCCACACTTCGATAATCAACATAAGCAACCTTCCAAGCAAAGTGTTTATTCACGGCTAGGCCCACAAAGAGCATCATCCACCTCACATCGGAGTAGGTAGTATGGTGGATGAAGAGAAGCAATCACTCAATCTGACTCAAGTTCAACTACTAGCCTACGTGAAATTCGCTCGCCTACTATGAACGAACCACATGCATAGCAGTTGCAACATAGACCAGCCGGACACATAGAAGGGTAGCCTAGACCAATAGGTCACGACTGGGGGCAGCTGAGAGCTCCGCTACCCTAACAAAGATAAATTCAGGAAGAAGTAGAGAGGCTCCTGACTGAGCAATTGCATGATTTCCAACACAACGAAGTCACTGATGAGGCACTACGATGAGACATGACCAACATAAGCAGGTCATCCTTCACGGACGAGATTGAGCATGCAAAGCATCCACGCAAATTTAGCATGCCGCACCACTTTACAAGACGAGGTGCAAGATTGGTTCCATACCCTGCTCCCACAATCCATCCGGAGTTTCCATGAACTTTCTTTGGTTTTCACCAAAGAATATTCATCCTATAACTCGATCAAGAAGAAGTCCGGCCATTTGTTCAACTTCAAGAAGAACCCAAAGAAGTCGCTTCGCGACTATGTGAAGAGGTTCAAAGTAAATAAGGCAAAGATAGTCGAATGCAACAACTCGATATCTAGAGCATCCTTCCAAAAAGGATTGTAGTATTCGAGTGAGTTTTGCGCAATTGTCATACTAAAACTAGCATAATATGAGATACAAAACTAGATTACATTTTGAGTTGGTTTACTATGAGTTTGCATACTTCGTTGTTGCTATATGCTCTTTTTGTGTGTATTAAGCTGCATCTCTTGTGGAACAGGTGTGGAGCTAAACAATCTGGGAATCTGGGTAGATCTCCCGCGGCAGTTGATGGGATAGTTGGTTTTGGACATGCAAATTCATCCGTGATCTAGCAGTTATCTTCTTCCGGAAAGGTGAAAAAGGAATTCGTGCACCGCTTGTATAACGTGAAAGGTGGTGGAATCTGGGCCATTGGGGAAGTGGTGGAACCAAAAGTGAAAAACACAACTCCGCTGATACCAAATTTGTATGTCACACAATCTCAGAATCCTTGGTAACACTTTTAACTTGATTGAAAAATAGGCTGTAATTGCCATCTGCTATTAATATTTGAGCCTCATTGACGAGTCAATAGCGTTTAGGTTAGTTGATATCTCTCAAGGATTCACTTCAGCCTTTGATTAGAGTATGGGATTGGGATTGGGATGAGCAGAAAATTAAGCAAGACTCCAGGAAATCCTCAGCTTCAGCAGGCTCATATGCAGTCATTGCTAAACAACGGATGAGTCGGATGACTTGTGCGATATAGGCAGGTGGTAAGTCACTTCGTCTACGTCTTGCCTGGAATCAGGTAGTCAAGAAAACTGTGGCCATAATTAACACAGAAAATGGCGCGAGCATATGACATATTGTGCCAACACATATTATCCTCGCGAATACAGCTCCTACAAGCTAGTTCTTAGCCCTCACCAACAGTAGTCTCGCCAGGCGGGATCCTCGACCAATAGGGGCACACGCTTTCGTTACAGCCCTTCTAAAGGCAAACTGAACACTTGGAAGTACGGCGACGTTTCTTCTTTTTCTTTAAAGTAGGCGGGGCATTCTTAAGTTGTAGTTGAGTCATAGAATCATCCAAAGCCTCTTCTTCTTTCTTCTCACCTGCATCTTCTATTTTGTTTGCGGAAATGTTCACAAATTAATAACATATACATGATATCATTTTAATTACTTTGTATTCTCAATCTCATTCAAACTAATCACAAACTTAGCCAAACTAAGGGAGCAACATAGCTTTCTTAATTTCAAATTAAAAAAACTTGCACGCAAGACACTTAATTGTGAAACTAATTAAAACAAAAATAAAATAAGGTATGAAACTAATTAGGTATAGCAAGTTCGTTTCTTCATCAAAACAAACAAAATTAGGGATATGAAACTAATTAAAGGGTAATTCTCCCATATGCAGAAAGGAAAAACAACAATTTTTGTCCAATATGTTTCCTCAAACTCAAAACATGTACATATGGTTATGGAGATTAGTTAAAAGGGTAATTCTAGCACATTTTGTTGAGAGTTGTACAGAGGCAACCATGGCCAGAAACTCAGATATTGCAAAAAACAAAAACACAGTATTAATATTTAAAAACAAATAATCACATATGAAAATTACAAATAATCTCCCTCATCACAAAGAAACCCTAAAAACAAAAACCAAAAGCATCATACCGACATCTGGATCTCATCACAAAAAAATATATACAGTAAAAAATGGCAAATCATCTTACATCTCGAGTCCGCGCCCCGACTAGCGCATCGTTCAAAACGATTAATGCATTTGTGGTTCCGAATCCTTTTTTAGTTTCGGTTTGATCTCTCCAAACAGGGAGGAACCGATTATTAGATGCAGCTACACATGCCTAACCCTCCAACAGTGTAGAAAATCAGCTAGAGTTGTATACCACTAACAATGCAAATTTTGGACACTGATAATGCAAAATTTGACAAATTGGAAACAAAACATCCATAAACACTAACAATGCAATATTATTGTATTTAAATCTTTTCAATTCAAAATTTCCAAGCTTGCAGTGCCGGCAAACAAATTATACAAGGTTTAGGTCACAAAGTTCGAAAAAAAAGAACATGCTAACATAAGCCTCATTAAAAAAAAGACAACAAAAAATGTATAACTTACGATTAGGGGTGGGTTCAAAAAACCGAAAACCGAAAAAAACCGAAAACCGAACCGGACCGAGACCGAAAAAAACCGAACCGAAAAAAAAACCGAACCGAAACTGACCGGTTCGGTTTCGGTTTTTGAGGCTCGGAAACCGAACCGAACCGAACCGAACCGATATATATATATAATTTTTTTGAATATTTATAAATAGTTTAGTCATACAATCATAACAAAACAGAACCTGTTGCCAAGTTGGTTTCAGTGAAACTTTACAAGCATGGAGGCATGGGTTCGAACCCTCATGCCTCCAGGATTTGTGAGATTTTTTTTAATTTTTTAATCTTTTTAACAAAACCCTTAACTTTAACCCTAACCCTCCTCCTCCTTATTTTTCATTCCGCCTGGCCTATTAATATGAATGTGAACTTTCATATTTCCTTTTTTTTTTTTAATAATTTTGGAGGGAGACACAAAAAAAAAAAAAAAAAAAAACCGAAAAAAATTTAATTTTTTAATCTTTTTAACAAAACCCTTAACTTTAACCCTAACCCTCCTCCTCCTTATTTTTCATTCCGCCTGGCCTATTAATATGAATGTGAACTTTCATATTTCCTTTTTTTTTTTTAATAATTTTGGAGGGAGACAAAAAAAAAAAAAAAAAAAAAAAACCGAAAAAAACCGAAACCGAACCGAAAAAAACCGAACCAAAAAAAAACCGAACCGAAAAAAAATTGAACCGAACCGAAATTTCGGTTCGGTTTCGGTTTTGAGAAAAAACCGAACCGAAACAAACCGAACCCAGCCCTACTTACAATGTTTTGACAATGTGGTGGCCGTGATCTTTCCGCACGAGGATCTTCGGATATACTAGATAAACTGATCGCTCGTCATATTGGTCGAGGTAAAACTAAAAGTGGAGTCTAAGAAAACTACACCCTTCAATTAAATGTTTTTCATCCGTTTTAATAGTGCAAACTGATACAAGAAAATTTTCAAATATACTCAGAAATTATGTCTCAATTGATTCAAAGTTAAGTAAAAAAATAAAATAAAAAATAACTAGACTAACCTCTAAATGGAGTTGCAGTAAACTTATCGGATAAAGCAGAGCCTTCAAAGTCAAGCCAAACTCGTGTTTTTACCTCATTCACACTAGTCGTTAACTCCAAATCCTCAATTTTATAACCAATGATATCGAATGAGATAATCCTCTTACTCTCTATTCCAATGCTCTAACAAAATACTCAATTACCTATTTCGATCCACTTCCTAGAGCATATATATATCCCGGGCTTCAGTTTTCTAAACCCATGTAAACGGGTTGGACAACAAGGACAATTATGCCAACTGAGTAATTTACATTCGGGCTTTTGTTGTATTTGTATGTAGACACGATATGCTTCCAGTGTTTGTTAAAACATATATCAATAAAGAAAATCATGATTCATTCTCTGAAAAGAATTAATGTGTATTCTAAAATTTTGAAATAATACAGTTTATTTACGTCAGGTTTAAGACTGCAAAAGTATTTTAAAAACCTTCCTCGCAGTATCCATTGGCTGCATATTCACTTGCGGCAGAACGTCTTCACAATATCCATTGGGTTTGATGAGGACTTTTGAGGATTTAATTTGATTTTGGCAGAGATGAAGAAGGAAACGGCGCTTAGGTTTTGAAGTGGGAGAAATGAGCATCTGAGCCGCTCAATGTTGGTTCATATGGGAATCTATTAGGGTTGCCATCAATATTGGATTAGCTCAGCAATTGAGTATTATGTAACCTACTATGCTATGATAATTTCCACCTTATCAAGTTTAAAGAAAATAAAAAATTTCTAAATACATCCCAAATAACTTTTAACGTATTATTTATCTTCTTTAATTATCAAAACCCTTTTCACCCTCCACTCCATTGTTGAATAAAATTCTAACTATAAACACATTGATTGAGAAAAAAATTAGCGAATTGAACACGATATCAATATTTCGGAAGCTTCACATGAGGTAAAATTTCATATTTCTAAATACTCCCGGTACTGTTCACTTTAACGAAAAATCATATTTTTACACTATAAAGTCAATCCTAGTACTATTCATTTTACATTTTATTTTGTCCTTATCGTTAAAACTCAAAGTTTTTAAGTTTTTTTCATTAGTTTTCCTTTGTTTTAATTATTCAACGACATTGATAATTATTTAAGTCTGCCTTTGCTTTCCATACTACCCAATTTCATAGGAGGCCAACCTAGAAACGCCTTTTCCGTTCTTATTCATCTTCTAAGATTTACTTTTGTTCTTAGTCATTCACTCTCTTCGACAGCACAGCGAGAAAACTCTATTTCCTCCTCCTCTATGTTCCTCCTCGACTCCAATTCGAACAAAAAACAATTCCCCAGCAAGTCCGCCAGCCTGCACACCCCATCCAACCCCAGAAATCATTTCTATTTTTTTGCGCATCCGGAGGGCACCTCCTTATTTCTCCTTGCTCTTTGCTTCCCCCAACCCTGCAATCGCTATGGTGGTATTACTTTTCCTTTTTGGATGGCTTAATCCGGTTTATTCTTTCATTTTCATGTATAATTAGTCACCATTGATTTTACTTTCTGTGTTCTGTAAATTTTTTGTCAAGGATTATTATTATTTTTTATTTACAAGGAAATGCTTGAGTTTGCAATTCAACCCTTAGATTTAAGTTTTAACAAGAAATGGTGCGCGCCTATGAGTTTTAAAACCATATAAAATATGCAGGGGGGACTAAACTCATACGATAAGCAACATTATTTACATGTGAAAATCTATTTACAACCACTTTTACAATGATATTTATTTAAAACCCTCTCATCACTCCTTATCAAATCCTCATCCACAAGGTAACTCCCAATTATTCTTTTCAAATTGGGATTAATTACCAAATTAATTGCAAGATATTATTTGACATAATATCTTGCAATTAGAGCAAGTTCAACCATAAGTGGCCAATCCTTATTTCTCCAAATAGGGCCGGCTACATCCCTATATATAGCCCCACATTTCTCAAAAAACCTAAGTTCATTATTCTCTTAAAATTTTCTAAACACTTTCTCTCTCAAATTCTAACTTTGGTATTGGAGACTCTTCGGGCAAAGCCCCCTATTCATCATGGTGCATGTGGCTCTTTGCTTTGATCTTAAGTTTTAATTGTTTTGCAGATGTATTTTCGTTCAAGAAGAAGAAGATGAAAATTTGCATTCACAGTGTGCATATGCTTTTTGAATTTTATAATTTTAACAGAGAGTATGAACTCAAAAAAGTTATCTAGCACTCATGGTGCGAAAATAAGGAGAAATTGTTTTTGGAGGAGTGCGGATTACTATTTGGTATTGGCGGTAACTATTCCCTTTCAGTAAGTTAGTTTTATGGGTGTGTGGGTGAAGAACAAGTGCATTTGTGGTGACAAATGATTGTATTGTTGTATGTATTTCAAGAAATTATTTGACACGAATGTTTTACTCTTTCTTGAAAGTGGAAAGCAAATAAATCGAGTAGCGAACCTGTAGTAGAAAGGTTGTACTAGAGGGAAATTCAAATCCATGTTCCTAAGGATAGATGAAGCGAATGGATAGCTCGTGGGATTGACCCGTGTATAAGGTAGCACCGAAATGCTGAGGTTGTCTTACATTACTCTGGGAGTACTCTCTTGGATGAAATAGTGAAGGCAAAAAGTTTAGCGTACGATATATTTTAGCGATCGGAACTTGTCTACTTATAAAGTTATTCTCTAAAGAAAGAAAGTGTCTCATAAAATAATAATTGGTATAATCTAGTCTGAACCATCGGATGTCTATCTTGCAATGGTTAACGGTTATGATTGAAACTAGTGTATGTCTAGCAAAACTAACTAGGGGTACTCGGAGCCGGTCCTCCGTGGATCTGCATTCTGCATTGCGCATGTCTACTTTCGTGCTTGCTTCAGGCTCAATACGACGCCGTCGCTGCTGGAATTCCCTTTCTTTTGAAACATTAACCGTTGACATTTTTGCTATGCTAGCTTCTTCCGCTCATCAAATCCTCAAGTGGCATCTTGGTAATTTCCAATGCTTATAAACCCTGTCCTTTTTTAACCAGGACCGGCAAACTGGCAAACGGAAGAGGGAAACCAATTGTGCCTGCGCTGGGGTTCGGCGGCAGCGGAGGCGGAGGCGGCAGGAGCTACGCTATCGACAATATCGACGAGGTTTCGCAAATGTGGCTGAACCCTCACTCACTACCCTGAATCCTCCTCCTCCTACTCTTCCAATTAAATTAATAATACGGTCGTAATTATGCTTATTTCACTCAGAAATCTAGCCAAATCCAAGGCCAATACCAACTGCTCCCTCTGCTGCTCCTCCACCGCCATCCTCGATGCCACTTTTCTTCTCACCACTACCGCCGCCGCTGCTGCCACCAGAACCAGCAGCATTAGCGGTTGTTGTTCCTTCAGTTTCGGCCCCAACGCTCCCCCTACCCCCGCTCCTTTTTCAACCTCAGCTCGCTTGACTCCGGCAAGGGACGTGGTCCTCTCTTTCAAAGAATGGTTCAACACCCGCAACGACGCCTTATTCGACCACATCTTCCTCATCCTCAAATCCTCCACCGACGACGACGTCTTGGTCCTCTCCCATCTCAGCGTCCGCCTCTCGGAGTCCTTCGTCCTCGAGGTCCTACGCTACGGCAGCAACGACCATGACGTCCTCTCCTGCCTCAAGTTCTTCGACTGGGCCGGCCGCCAGCCCGGCTTCCACCACACCCGCGCCACCTTCAACGCCATCTTCAAGATCCTTTCCAAGGCCAAGCTCATGTCCCTTATGCTCGACGTCCTCTCCACCTACAGCAAGCAGAGGTACGCCCACACCGTCCGATTTCACGACACGCTGGTCATGGGCTACGCTGTCGCCGGCAAGCCCGACATTGCTCTCCAACTGTTTGGTAAAATGCGCTTCCATGGTCTGGACCTGGATTCCTTTGCCTACCATGTCCTTTTGAATGCTTTGGTGGAGGAGAGTTGCTTTGATGCCGTTCAGGTCATTGCCAAGCAGATTTCTTTGAGGGGTTTTGAGAACGAAATCACCCATTCCATCATGCTCAAGTGGTTGTGTAAGCAGAAGTTGCTCGATCAAGCTGAAGCCTATTTGCGCCAATTGGTGTCTGACGGCAAGCCCGTCACCGGGCATGCAGTCAGTGTCCTTGTGGACGCCCTTTGTAAGCATAAGAAGTTCCAGCAGGCTGGTGAATTAGTCGAGGAGTTTCGGGACTTGGGGGTGGCTCTCATGGAGAGTGCTTATGGTGTGTGGATACGCGATCTTGTTCAGGCTGGGAGGTTGGATGGAGCATTGGAGTTTTTTCAGAAAAAGAAGTCGTTGGAAGGATATGTGCCCGATGCTTTTAGGTACAATACTTTGATATGTAGCCTTCTGAAAGAGGATCACCTTGAGGAGGTTTGTGATTTGCTGATGGAGATGAAGGAGAATAAGATATCCCCTGATAAGGTCACCATGAATGCTGCCTTGTGCTTCTTTTGCAAAGCGGGGATGGTGGATGTCGCACTTGAGTTATATAATTCGAGATCCGAGTTTCGGCTCACGCCTAATAGTATGGTTTACAACTATTTGATCAATGTTTTCTGTGGGGAAGGTAGCATTGACGAAGCGTATCGAGTTATGAAGCATTCTGTGGAACAAGGTTATTTTACAGGAAGGAAAACGTTTTCTATTCTGGCAGACTCATTGTGCCGAGAGGGAAAGCTCGAGAAGATGAAAGAGTTGGTTACCTTCGCCCTAGAGCGGAACTTTATGCCAAGTAACTCCACATATGATAAGTTCATTACAACTCTTTGCAGAACTAAGAGGGTAGAAGACGCGTATTTGATACATGGGGAACTCAATAGAATTAACAAGGGTTCTACAAAGAGTAGATACTTTAGCTTGATAAATGGTTTTAACGGGTTGAGCAAGGGGGATATTGCTGCCAGACTTCTGATTGAAATGCAAGAAAAGGGTCACTTACCGACTCGCAAGCTGTTCAAAGATGTAATTTGTTGTCTATGTGATATGGAAAATCCAGATGAGCAATTTTTTAATTTGTTGGAGATGCAGTTGTCTTGTAGGGAACCCAGCTGTGATGTATACAACTTTTTCATCTACGGAGCTGGGTATGCCAAAAGGCCCGATCTGGCTAGACAAGTATATGAGATGATGCAGCGGAGTGGAATTCAGCCCAATTTGAGATCTGATGTTATTATGTTGCAGAGTTATTTGAAGGGTGAACGGATTTCGGATGCTTTGAACTTCTTCAATGATCTGCACGAGAGAAGAAAGGTGTTGGGGAGAAGGCTATACAGCGCCCTGATCGTTGGTCTATGCAAAGCCCAAAAGGCAGAAATTGCAGTTAACTTCTTGATGGAAATGAAAGAGAAGGGAGTCGTTCCAAGCGATGACTGTTACGAGTTTCTGATACAGTTGCTGTGCTGGAATAAAGAATTTGATATGGCAGTAAATCTCATAAATGACTTGGAGAAAGTTGGCCGCCATATTACATCCTTTACTGGTAACATACTTCTATTGCATTCTCTGAAAACTCCAGAGCTCTACAATTCTTGGGTACGGCTGAGAGAGGAGCAGAATGAGATGTCTGGTTGTTCAATGCTTGGTCTGCTCATTGGTGCATTTTCTGGTCGTATTCAGGTGAGCCAAGATATTGGGAATTTGGAAGAAGTAATTGAAAAGTGCTTTCCGCTAGATGTGTTCACACACAATATGTTGATTAGAAGACTAAGCCAGAGCAACATGGAGCATGCTTGTGCTTTGTTCGATAAGATGTGCCAGAAAGGTTACGAGCCTAATCGTTGGACTTATGACGCCATAGTACAAGGTTTTCTTAAACATGGGAGGACATCTGAGGCAAAGAGATGGGTAGAAGTGATGTACCGGAAAGGGTTTTATCCAACAAGGCGCACAAATCTACTCCTTTAATTGGATTTCATTAAAGTCACTAGTGCTCCAATGTCTGGCATCTGATAGACATTACACAAGTTTTGCTGCATGATAATATATTTCATACTGTGGTAAGATTTTTTGTTCAGATGGAGTATTTAGATTTATGTGTAACTTCTAATTTACTGCTGAGGAAAGATATAATGATGTATGATTTATGTGTAATTTAATTTGAAATAAATTAATCTATATTCAATACTTACATCGGGTTTGGATGCAGAAATTTAATTTGGTTAAGAAAAGTCGTGATTCCAAGCATGCAAGATTTTAATTTCTTGCTTTGTATCAACATGGAAATTCGAAAGTTATGGGTGGAAAGAATGTGGTATATATTGATATAAATAACTAGAGAGCAAGAAAAAGAAGGAAAATGAAGACGTCGACATTGGTGCTTTTCTGATGATTGCCGGTTAGTTTTTTTATTCCAGTGTACCTCTACTTTGAACACCTGAGATATATCTGTCCGCTTCCAATGGAAGAAACAACATGCAATGGGATTCTGTTGTGTCTGCTTCTCTGGTTTGTTTTCACTTGCTGCTTTGTGCTCTTTTATTTTTACATTACCTGCTCTGCTGATTAACCTTGTGGTTTGAGATATTCGACATGAGACGGAGATATTTTAGTGCAGAAGAAGAATCTGAAAATCCGTTTCTTAAAAAATCCATAAACCAGCTGGGTTCTCAAACCAGATGTAAAAAGATGAGCATTTTGATTTTAAAGTGAATGTGTCTGTATTCGTGTTTGTTTCTTGCATTTGAAGTCCTCATAACCTAATGTGCTAGCTGCATAAATGCCTGTAAAAATTTTCATGTCGTCCACAAACTAGCTAGTCCTCATCAGCAATGCAACTTGAAGTCTAGGCCGAGCGAAAATAAGAAAACAGGATATATCTGTGTTTGTTATTAGGTAATACTTATAGCTGGATGATAGAGTTTCTCAGATTATAAACGAGAGAGTAAATGATTGAATCCACAAAACGCTAGAGTCTGATGAGTTGAAGTAATCTTAGTCGTTGATTAAGTTGTGGTCTTGTGTCTTATTGTCTGAGATTAAATCTTCATTTTGTTTGCCTTGTATAATGTTTACCTTCAACATTTCTTTCCTTCACCCCCCTTTTCTAGGCTTCGTCCCAAGTGTCGGATACTGCCAAAGTTCGCAGTTTATGGACAACTCGAAGAATATCCTCATTCAATGCACTGATTGTTGACACGGGTTCATTCATTAATATATGCATTGTGTGGACAATGAGGCCGTCTTATGCTTAGATAGGTGTAAACGTTGAAGTTAGCTGCACAAGCGTTTTCTTGGTCTAGTGAGATTCTCATTAAAACTGCTGATATGGCAAAAGAAATGAACAATAGAGCAAAGCAACGTTACACATCAAGCTCCCTCATGTGACGTTTTGCAAGTGCAGCCTCTGCTTCAGTTTCCTCGACATATGATATGAGAAGATTCGATTGGACGATGATTTCCATGCGTCATCTACATTTATTTTAACAAAAGAGGGTGTGGGAGGGGTACAAATCGCATTTCTTCTAGTGGCGGCAGGAGCCCTCGTCACTCTGTACCGATGTTCAAGCATCTCTGCAATAGAGAGGGAGATTCTCCTTAGCTTTGCTATTACATCAGAGTCCTTGAAAAAGGCATTACACCTTTCCTTCCATATCTCCCAACAAATAACACCCACCATGATAGGTAAATGATCTTTAGTATCTCTTTGTATGTAAATGCTTATTTATTTATTTTTATTTGTTTGAACAAACAATATGATCTGCAACCAAGTGGAAGATGGTTGGGTTTAGCCTCATAATAATGAGCTATTAATAATTTGGTTCAAATTCGCCTTTGGCGATAATCGAACCTAAAACCTCTCACTTACAAGTGAAGTGAAGAGGAATACCACTGAGCGTGTTACTAAGTGGCTTAGAAACTCAATATTATATTCACTAGCATATTGATCACATCAATGTATTTTTATTTTTAAATATAAAAAAATTGGAGCAACGATAATTTTTTTGCGCAATAGTCGAATAGCTCTCGCGTCCATCAGGAGTTGCAGTTGATCTGAGTGAAGTTTCCAGAAGAAAGAGAAGCAACCTTATTAACAGAGAGTCTACCAAATTTTGAGAAGGAAGGCAAATCCAAAATTTAGATTGAATTGAAACCCTAGCTTAGCAAACTGAACAGCAATGGAGAAATCAGGGGCCTCATCGGCACCGTCGAGCTCCGATGGCTCTCGAGAGCTTCAGTGCATCGGCAAGTTAGAAATCGAAAGGCCGAACCCCGTCGGCTTCCTCTGCGGCTCCATCCCTGTTCCCACCGACAAAGCCTTCCACTCTTTCGATTCCGCTCTCATTCCCTCCCACCAAAGGTCCGTACGCCTCTCTCTCCATCTATCTCTGTCTCTCTACAGTTGTTTCAGTTTGCATTGATTTTGTTTGTGAATTTTCAGAGTGAGTGCTCCGCGGTATCGAATGCTTCCGACAGAGACCGACCTCAAGAGCCCGCCGCTCTTTCCGCCGGACAAAGTTCTTCCCATTGCTGCCGTGCACTCCAAGGCCGGCCGAGGTATGCTCACTTCTCTTTCAGTTTTAGTTTAATAATATTTCCCCTTTCTAGTTTTTGATATTAGAATTTTATATAGGGTATGTGGATGGTAGTAATTTTGAAATAATTCGAGGGTTTTTTAGCTTGATACATTTAGAATTATTTTTGGCTTCTGATTTCGAAACTGTAACAAACATGGTATGGATATGGTATCATCTGAGTTGACAGATATAGCTTGGGATGGTGGCACTGTTACATCAAATCTCACTAGAAAATGCGAGGCCCTTGCGGTGTCTGGATTGGTTGACTATGGGGATGAGATCGACGTCATTGCTCCAGCTGACATTCTGAAGCAGATCTTCAAAATGCCGTATTCCAAGGCTCGACTATCAATTGCAGTTCAGCGTGTCGGACAGACGCTTGTTCTCAATACTGGGTGTGTATAGCCTGCTAATTGATATTCTATTTAACCTGTATTTTATAAAATTTAGGAAGAAACGAAAGTCTTATCTGATCCTTTTCTCAAGTGTAGGCCTGACATTGAAGAGGGGGAAAAGTTAATAAGAAGAAGTAAAAGTCAATCAAAAGGTGCAGATCAGTCTTTGTTTTTGAATTTTGCTATGCATTCTGTTCGGATGGAAGCTTGTGATTGCCCGCCAACTCATCATGTCCTATCACAAGAGCAATCAAACTCCTCTGTTCTTTCCTGGGGCAAATACTCACTTTGTGGGACAGCATGATGATGTTGCTCTGGGTGGAAAATCAGATCGTTCAGACTATGCACAGGTTAAGAGCGATGATTTCTTTTTGGCAAATAAGAAGGATAATAAAAATAAGGGGCGCAATCCTGTAAAAAAGGCTTCACTAGTTGGCGAGAAGTCCAGAAGCTCAATACAAGAGTCTGAAAAACATAGAAGAGCTGGTAACGATGGGTTTCTAAGGGTTTTATTTTGGCAATTTCACAATTTCCGCATCCTCATAGGAAGTGACTTGCTTCTGTTCAGTAATGAAAAATATGTTGCTGTTAGCTTGCATCTCTGGGATGTGTCACGACAGGTTGAAGTGGCGTACCAAAATTTTTGTCCTGTTCTTTCCCCTCCATTTTTTTGTTTGCATAATAACTGTTTTCCTCGTTTTGTTTGTTTATGTGTTTTTTCCTTTTTATTAATCTTATTGGCAGGTTACACCATTAACTTGGCTTGAAGCCTGGCTTGACAATGTCATGGCAAGTGTGCCTGAGATGGCCATTTGTTATCATGAAAACGGTGTAGTGCAGGGATACGAGCTTTTGAAAACAGATGATATATTTCTACTAAGAGGGATCTCTGAGGAAGGCGCTCCTGCTTTTCATCCTGATGTGGTGCAGCAAAACGGCCTTTCTGTTTTGAGGTTCCTTCAAGAAAACTGCAAGCAAGATCCTGGAGCTTATTGGGTACTGATGTGATTTAATTTTATGTTAAACTAATTTTCCATTTGCCCTTTCTTTTTGCAGTTTTATTTTTGCAATTCCCATAATAATATTCATGATATCTTCAAAATTTCAGCTGTATAAAAATGCTGGGGAAGATGTCATTCAACTCTTCGATCTTTCTGTTATTCCCAAGAACTGTTCTTCTAATGATTGTGATGATAGCTCAAGCTCCCTTCCTTCTCTATTGCATCGAGGAAGAAGTGATTCTCTGTATTCATTGGGGACTCTCTTGTATCAAAGTGCTCACAGGCTTTCACTATCAGTGGTGTGGAAGAATTTTGACTACTTTATTCTGTACCTTCCTTTGTTCCCTTTTTAGTTATTACTAATCCATTTGGAATACCTGCAGGCTCCAAATAATATGGCAAAGTGTGCAAGGTTCTTCCAAAAATGTTTAGAATTCCTAGATGCGCCAGATCATCTGGTACTGTGTTATGAACTAATGTTTTTTGTTTTCTTTTTATTTGATTGGTTACCAGTTCAGGATGTTTGTCAAAATCAATTAAGTCACAGAAATGAAATGATAACCGTAATTGATATACTGCTGAATAGGTTGTGCGTGCATCTGCACATGAACAATTTGCGAGGCTTATTTTGAACCACAATGAAGAGCTGGAATTAGCGTCTGATGATCTGCCTGTAGAATGCGAACTTACCGTTACTGATGCTGAAGAAGATTCTTTGGACTTTTTAAGTAGCATTTCTGAATCGACAGTCCATGAACAATCCCGCCTGGTGGGAGAGGAGAAATTGTATGATGATGGTCAAAATGTTGAAGATTTAGTAACTGAAGCTTCAGTAAAGATGACTTTAGAAGCAAATGCATATTCTCCAAGAAAATTGATAACAGAAGGTAGCATGGACTCCGGAGATTTGACAGAAGCTGTACCAAATTCCTCTGGTATTGAAAGCTCTGCAGTTTGCAAATTGCCTGCAACAAACGGACATGTAGTTCAAACTGTTGCTGAACCAATCTCTTATAAGCTAGCTGCAATACATCATGTTTCTCAAGCTACTAAATCTCTCAGATGGATGCGCCAACTGCAAACTATTGAATCCAAGTTGATGGACCAGGAGAGTGAAACCCATGATAGGCCACCTTCATCTGTTAATCTTTCTGTTTGTGCATGTGGTGATGCTGACTGTATCGAAGTGTGTGACATTAGAGAATGGCTTCCGACATCAACATTGGACCACAAGGTGTGGAAACTTGTTCTTTTGCTTGGAGGGTTGTATTTGGCACTTGGGCAAGCTTATTAGGAGGAGGGTCAGTTGCATCAAGCATTGAAGGTTGTAGAATTGGCCTGTTCTGTATGTGGATCAATGCCTCAGCATCTGGAAGACACAAAATTCATTTCTTCCATGAATAGTTTCTTTTCATCACCGATAAAATTCGATTATACAAATAAAAGGACTACATCATCTAATAGTGGTCAGGAAGATCTGAGCTCCAGCTCCACCCATGGTTGTCTTTCTTTCGAGCAGTTCTCATCCATCTACCTCTTCTGGGCCAAGGCATGGACACTGGTTGGAGATGTTTATGTTGAATTCCATTTGGCTAAGGATAGTACAATCTCTCCACCAGCGGAGAGAAAATATTCTATTAGAGAGTTGCAAGTATCATCTGAGGTTGTCAAAGAAGTTAAAAGGCTCAAGAAGAAGTTGGGGCAGTATACACAAAACTGCAGTTCATGTTCTCTAGTAAATTGTAGCTGCCAGAGTGATAGGGCAAGCAGTGGTAGCAGTGCAAATAGTAGTAGTGGTGATATGGGCTCAGTAAGTTCTGGCAGGAAATACAGTAAAAGACCATATGCTAAGAGCAATGCCTTCCCCCTTTTGAGAGACCCAGAAGATGATAATCTTTGTTTAAAAATGGAGAGTGGAAAGGTTTCTGATTGCGGATATCTACACCAAAAGAGAAATGGCAAAACCATAGTACAATCTTCGAATACAGATCAGCTTGTAGTGAAACACATGGAATCTGGCAATTTAGGAGTGGATGACATGGGGCCAATACTGGCCTCCCAATCTAATGGTTCTCTGAGAGAAACAACGAAAGTGAAAAATGGAGGCATATTCAAGTACCTTGGTGGTCCTGCAGTTGCAGATGCTGAAAACAAACTTTCAGATGCCCTATGCTGTTATGAAGAAGCTTCAAAGACATTAGGTGGTCTTCCATCCAGTTCTGCAGAACTACAATCTATAATGAAAAAGAAAGGGTGGGTATGCAATGAACTGGGTCGAAACAGGCTTGAAAGGAAAGAACTAAAAAAAGCTGAATTTGCTCTTGTAGATGCTATAAAAGCATTGAGAGAAGTCTCTGATCATACCAATATCATATTGATAAACTGTAACTTGGGGCATGGAAGACGGGCATTGGCAGAAGAGATGGTATCAAAGATTGATAGTCTCAAGGGGCATCCAATCTTTCATAACGCATACAACCATGCACTGGAGACTGCAAAGTTAGAATATAGTGAGTCCCTTAAGTATTATGGGGCAGCAAAAGTAGAACTCAATGCTGTTGTTGAAGAGGTTGGCTCTGAATTAAACAAATTGAGGACTGAGGTATATACACAGTTTGCTCATACGTATCTGAGGCTTGGAATGCTCTTGGCAAGAGAAGATACAACTGTTGATGTCTATGAAACTGGAGTGATGGTAGATGTGCATGTTGGTTTCACTAGTCCTAGTGGCAGAAAATCAAGAAAACAATCACGAAAGCATGAGATTTCAGCTAATGATGCCATTAGGGAGGCACTGTCTGTTTATGAATCATTAGGTGAATTGCGGAAACAGGAGGCTGCATATTCCTACTTTCAGTTGGCTTGCTACCAAAGGGATTGTTGTTTGAAATTCTTAGAGCCAGATCATAAGAAAAACAACTTATCCAAAGGTGAAAACACAATTATCCAACGGGTCAAGCAATATGCATCCTTGGCGGAGAGGAACATGCAAGAGGCCATGGATTTTCATCGCCCAAAAACGCATCCTACCATGTACCTAACTATTCTTATAGAGAGAGCAGCTCTTTCACTGAGCCTTTCAAGCCGTTTACACTCAAATGCAGTAAGTTCTTGAACTTGCTTTATACATAATGCTTTGAATTTCAAATAATGCTTATACACATGCATGCATGAATTGCACCACATGTAGAGCTGTGTGCGAAATCAAAATATAATTAAGTATTTTAGATGAGAAAAATTAGATTTGTTAATTATTTGATGAAGGCATAATGCTCTTTTGCTCTTTTTCTTTGCAAATTGAGATTTTATGCTAATTTAGGAATTTTAAGGGGAATTGAATCCTAGTTTATCGATCTGCATTCCTTCATGTTGCCTTTTTATAGGCTTGGAAATCATGGTGTCTTGGCCATTTTGGTTGCTTTTTGTTTCCCATTGGTGTTGTTCTAGATTTCCGACTCCCTTTCCCTCTTCCTTTGCCTTTGTTTGTTCCATAAAAAGAAATTTTATTCTTGAATTTGTTCATTTTTGGTGAACTCTTATGATCTTTGCAAAGAGGGGGAATGCTATACAACTAGCCATGAACAGATTATGTCTCTTATAACTTCAGCTTATTTGATCTTATCCCTTTATATTCCTGGCTGACACATTTTTTATTCATCTTAACGACTCTCTGACGTGTACCGTTTATCATCATGGATCATGACATTAAGTTGGTTAGGAGTGCGATTTGATTAGGATCTGATCAAGGGATTTGATCTTGATTCTCGCACTGGCTCCCATAAGAAAATCGGACATGATGTACTCAGACTAGCGGAAGTTGATCAAACTCCTCTTTTTTCTTGTCTATCTGTACTGCTGCATCTGTCTTCCTTAGTCTTCACATCAAGCAGTGACAATACTGAGTCCATCTATACATTTTAATTAGTTATACTGCAATTAATTAACGTATATTGGTTTGCATCTTTTCTTGGGGGTTGAATCATTAAATAAATACATGTCATAGTTACGTTGCATAGTTAGTCTTGCTAAGTACACTGACTATATTGACTACATATTGAACGTTATGCTATTTTTTATTTGGAGAGTTCATCATATTACGACTTTGTATGATTTTATTGAGATAGTTATAGACTCATAGTTTATATATTCTCGTCTTCCTGTTACTGTCTCTGTTATTAAAATACTCGAAGAGCTGAAATGTTTCTTGTGTTCCAGATGTTGGA
This sequence comes from Pyrus communis, assembly GCF_041283825.1. Taxonomy (NCBI): domain Eukaryota; kingdom Viridiplantae; phylum Streptophyta; class Magnoliopsida; order Rosales; family Rosaceae; genus Pyrus; species Pyrus communis. The sequence continues at coordinate 31,304,506 of NC_142569.1, read as the reverse complement.
ATCAGCTGTCTTGCTTGCTTGAAGGATGGTATGTGTCGGAAACAGACTTGGACTCTTCGAAAACCAACCACCTCGAGGTACATGCCAAGTTTTGGAATCAGTTGCAGATGCTTTTGAAGAAGATGCTGGGTATGGCGCTTTCCTCACGCGCAAGCAAATCTTCGGTTTCTCAGCCAGCTTCAGCATTCAACAGGTGTGTGGATACTGGCAAACTGAGGGAGCTTTACAAATTATCCCTCAAATCCAGAAAGTTGAATCAATTGGATGCTATGCACTTCTTGTGGACATCATAATCTTATGGCTTGTTTGGATGTGCTTTTAAATGATTGAAAGCGTTTTTAGAAAAAATGTTTGTGGGTTTCAAAAGCACTTTAAGTGCTTTCTACAAGAAACACCAATTATGTGCTTGCACTTTAAGTGTTTTTCCAGAATTTACTAACATTTTAACTAAGGATTTTTTCCAAAAATATTACCAAAAGCTCTTTCAGTCATTTTAAAAGCATATCCAAACGAGTTCCTAATCTAGAACTTGTTTCTGCGCAACCACCCGATCGCACTTATATGTCGATAACAGACTACCAGAGTGGATAACAGACTACCAGAGTGGAGAGAGAGAGATAGAGCTTGGGTTTGTAATATTTTGTATTCTGCACTGGATATCATACCACCACAGCATTGCTTCAGGAATTGACATGCATTGTATGTATGTGTTGTATTGTATGCATGCACGCATGTATGTATGTATGTATTTATGTAAGTAATATGTATTGAGATAACTTTACGCTCCTGTCTCAGAATCCTGGAAGAAAAAAGGAAAATTGCTAAAAGTTGGCTCAATTCGAGCCCGTTTGATACTCTATTTGAGTTTTTAACTCCAAAGCTGTTTTCCACCTTTTTAGTGTGGGTGAGAAGTGAACAAAACTGAACGTCTGATCGTGCAATTTCCAGTGAAATTTCTCCATTCAATGAATTTGAAGATTTCTCTCTTAAAAGTGAGATTTTTCATGGACTCTTTGCCATTTCATGTTTTTGGCAAAATGTTTTATAATGTTGGCAAGAAAAAGAATGTTTTATAATGTTGGCATGAAAATCGATTTTAAACTGTGAGCTCACAGAGAATCCATAAGAAGTCTCACTTTTAAGAAAGTCGGCTTAGCATTTATCTTTATAGTATAGTATACTCTAGGGCATTTAAGAACATTTTCAATAAAGATGTCAAAAGATAAATGTCAAATGTTAATTTAAACGGTTGTGAGGCAACGTTAAATTTCTTTCTACTCCAACCCATATGTTTTTCACATTTAAAATTATAAACATATGACCTGGTTTAAAAAAGAAAAGATAAATGTCAAATGTTAATTTGAATAGTTGTGAGTCAACGTTAAATTTCTTTCTACTCCAACCCATATGTTTTTCACATTTAAAATTATAAACATATGACCTGGTTTAAAAAAGAAACGATAAATGTCAAATGTTAATTTGAACAGTTGTGAGTCTACGTTAAATTTCTTTCTACTCCAACCCATATGTTACATTTAAAATTATAAACGTAGGACCTGGTTTAAAAAAGAAAATTAAAAGCAATATTCATAATATGTCAAATTAGGTTATTGTTCAAAGATAATTCAAAGAATAAAAATTCCAGAATATAGGGTACTTTGAAGAACCATGAGTTCACATGTAGAGAAGAATTTAATGATCCAAAGCATGTAAAACTCATTTTGCTATTGCCCTGTTGCCATCGGATCATGTAAGGTACAACAATTCCAAGTGCAACAGAAGTAAGTCAATCATGCTTCATGTTTCAAAGGAGCATTCCCCAAGCAAAAATTCGACATACAAACACGATGAAAATAGCTCAGATCAAAAAACAAGATCCATTGAAATTGTACGTAACGCCAATTGCTCATTGCACGCTGCACCTATTATTGTGGAAATGGCGGGACTAGGGACATGTTTTTAAGCCAACGGGCATTTTTTCTCGAATTCCTCTTGCTCTTTGCGACATAAATCAAATTCATTTGTATTGTAATACATGCATCCAACATAAGCATCCATCTCTTTCGTGCACCTCTGATGAAGATCTTTCAGCCTGCAAGGACAAAATGTCATAGTTAGAAATGTAACAAGGCATAGTGCCTCTCCTTGCTGCATGGAAAAAAGAAGCACGTGCTGACATGTATATCAGTCTGTTTGATGCGAGATCTGAAGCATTTTATGCAAATTTCTTGATGAATTCTTTGGAAACTTTGATAGATTGTTTCCAATACCATTATCGCTCAAGTTTCCATAGACATCATTGAATTAACTGGACAATCAAATCACTGAGAAAAACAACTCCAAATCTTAAATAGTGCAAACATAAGAATGTGATGCAGAATTCAAAAAACTTTGAAGAGAGAAAAAGGATGATCCTTGAAAATTAGTCCAATTCAAAGGCTGTTAGTGAGTATCTAGGAACCAGTGGGATTTTCCTTTTTCATTTGGGAAACACTCTCCTGAACTTGAAGTCAATGGAACCTAATTAAATGGGTAAGCTTTCTCTAGTGGTTCTAGGCCATTGCATAATTTGTGCACGTTGCTATTTGCTAATATGTAGGACAATGGCAACTTCAGGATGTCTACAAATATCACCAGACAATGAAATGTAAACTGGGGGAAAAAATGAGCATAAAAGGTCCAGAATATAACAGAAAAACAACAAAGTATTTGACCAAAATGATACTATATCGTCATAAAACCCGGATTCAATGTGCTACCTGGGTTAGGCTTACTTTGTACACATTCACCATTAGTGTTCAATGAATAAGGGGTTATGTATCTTAAGTTTTAACTTAAGAGAAACCTGGAGTAAGCATGCACTATTACATTCAACAAGGTGTGGACCAAGGATACTGAAAGCTGCAGCTCACAAACTTTATGAAGTAAAGTTGATATGTATGACAAGAAAAGAGTAATACTGATAGCTTCCATGTAAGTAGCACCAAGACTAATGGTTTAAAACATATATTGCATTTAACACAGGTTGTAACATGCATCTGTTAAAAATCATTGGTGCTAACTACTAACTGAGTGTAATGAGGAGGATGAAAACATAAGAGCTAGACCATATGGCATTGCTCTAAACATTTGTTTGGATATATGGTCATGCAATGTAATAAACATTGGTGCATCACAATGTATTGGTCTCTAGCTCAACAAAAATTTGGGAATTCTCTAATACCCATGAGCCACATTGAGCTCACTTGAGCAATCGAAGTCTAGTTTTCTATAACCCATGAGCTACATTGAGCTCATTTGAGCAATTGATATAACCCATGAGCTACATTGAGCTCGTTTGAGCAATTGATATAACCCATGAGCCACATTGAGCTCATTTTGAAATATCCAAGTCACAAATTCTAATTCTCTATAACTGATGAGCCACAGTGAGCTCACTTGAGCAATCAAAGTCTAAGTTTTCTATAACCTATGAGCTACATTGAGCTAATTTGAGCAATCGATACAACCCGTGAGCCAAATTGAGCTCATTTGAAATATCCAAGTCGTAAATTCTAATTCTCTACAACCGATGAGCCACGTTGAGTTCATTTGAGCAATCCAAGTCTCAAATTCTATAACCCATGAGCCACACTGAGCTCATTTGAACTATCCATATAACCCATGAACCACATTGAGCTCATTTGAAATATCTGAGTCGCAAATTCTAAATCTCTATAACCGATGAGCAACGTTGAGCCATTTGAGCAATCCAAGTCTCAAATTTTATAACCCATGAGCTATATTGAGCTCATTTGAGTAATCGAAGTATCAAATTCTATACAAACCATGAGTTACATTGAGCTCATTTGAGCAATCCCCAATCCAAAAATTCTATACAACCCCATGAGTCACATTAGCTCATTTGAGTAATCCAACCCACAAATTGTATATAACCAATGAACCACATCGAGCTCATTTGAGCAATCCATGCTTCAAATTCTCTATAAACCATGACCCCAGTTAATCAAAATTTTCAATTCCAAAGGGAAAGGGTCCAAAGCATACGAATCTCAGGGTGAAAACTTGAAATGGCTTACAGGGTAAGAACGCATCGAGTGACTTGGCGACCTTTGTCGAGACACTTCTCAGGGTTTGGGTCCTTCTTCTTGCACTTGAGAAAAGCCACGTTCTCCGCTTGGCAGTTGAACTGAATGTGCTTCGCCGCCGCCGTCAGGACGGCCGATGTTGGTATCGGATCTCCTGCTGGGTCCACTGCGCTCGCCATTTCCCACTTCCTCCGATCGTTTCTGATAAAATAAAAATTTAAAAATTGTAAATTTTGAGATATTAATTGGAAAAGAAAGCGCAGAATTGGTAAAGTTCGCACCTTTACGCCTCGTTTCTGTTGTGTTTCTGCGGTTGAATGAGTTCTCTCGGCCGAACATACACACCACCTGGACTGACTTGGCGTTGGAGGAGCAAACGAAAAGGATAAAATAGCAAATTTCAATTTTGGCCCATGTATTTTTCTCTATAGTTTCAATTGTGCCAATTAGTTTCTAATAATTGTTGCACTGCAAAGATAAATCCCAATTTGTAATCGATGAGTGAATAAGGCTTTTTTTGACCGATTTGCGATTTTTTTTTTAATAAATGATATTATCTATGATATGAGTGGGAGAGTGAGTTAAGCCACATAATGGGCTATGTGCATTTAAGTTACAGAGGGTAAATGATATTTTTCTTTAAATAATAAATTATGTTTGGCCCTATAGCCCATTGGTCTTCGGTTGAAGACGATTTTTTATGACAGGGCTAAAACGAGCCCTATGACCTTTTGGCTGTCGGTTGGAGACGGCTGCCAGAGCGCATTGGAGAAAACTCAAGCAAAGGAAATAAAATAGAAAGTAAACAAAAAATGGGAGAGAAAGGATAGGGAAGAAGGTTCCATTTCCAACTTCCAAGGTGCAGGCCAAAGAGGCAAAGACAACTAGGCAAGGCAGAAAAGCCAAAGAAAGAGACGGAGTTACCAAACACACGCAGATATCTTAGCAGCTAAGTCATATCCTAAATTGCCATAAGGAATTTTCCCAAATTGAAATTGTGATTTAATTGTATAAAAAGGAATGATAAGCTCCAAGGCTTTCCTGTCTTCAATTTTGCTTCTGAATCTCATCATCTTCTCTGTATTCGCTATGGCCGACGAATCTGCTCCCAAATCCGTCGTTGCTGCTTCTTCCGAAACAGCGGTCCACATCATTTACACCGAGCGCCCTCTCGAAAATGAGGAGCCTGAGTCCTACCACATCCGAACCCTAGCCACCGTCCTCGGCAGGTTTCTCTCTCCATCCTTTATCTACTGTTTGTTTCCTGGGAAAACCAAAGAAAAATGAATTTGTGATATGCATACATTTATACATACAGTGAGGAGGCAGCGAGGGAGGCTCTTGTATACAGTTACAAGACGGCTGCCAGTGGATTCTCCGCTAAGCTCACTCCTCAGCAGGTCGACCAAATTTCAAGTTAGTTCTCTCTCTCTCTCCCCTTTTTTTTTGTAGTGTTGATAATGAGTACTCCTCAGGTTTTCCTAGCAAATGTTGTTTATTTATCCCATCCCTTGTACTCCTCTTTCACATGGTTAATATGAATGTTTCAAGCTTAAGGAGTCGATTTTTAAAGTTGATCTCTCAGTTCCCGGTAGCCTATCGATTCTTTCTACTGGGGAATTGGGTGTGTAGTGATTGATAGGTTAGCTTCTGTGGGTTTCTTTCAGCTTTGTTTTGGACCCCCGACCGCATCTGTTTCTACGGTTGTGGGTATTCTTTGCTTGTTTATTGTTATCACTTTCTGGCATGTTCAGAATCTTAGGACTAATTTGGTATAGGAGATTGTAATGGAAAACCCTCTAATCCTACCATTTTGGGGAGGATTGGGACCGATAAGTTTTCTTCTTGAGTAATCCCTCTGCTACGTTTAAGTTGGTCACTATTTTTTCATTTCTTCCTTCAATATACTTTGAAAAGAATTTCTTATCCATTCCAATTCAATGCTCTATACCAAACAAGGCCTTAAAGTTTCAGTTTTGCTCACACTACTGGGTCCTTATTCCATGTGGACTTTAACCCTATGTTTAGACCAAAGTCCCAAGGAACATTGACTAAATTGTTAAAAATGCACTACGAGAACACTACTAGTGAACTAGTCAAACACCACAAAGCTACTACTAAAACACTACAAATGCGCTACAAAGACACTTAACAGGGGGCTTTCAAAATGACCTTTCATGGAGTCATTTGAGCAATCTCTCAAATGTATTGATTATATCTAGTCATCTTTTAGTCCCTCCTCTAATTTTTGTCGTGCATTCCTGACAAATTTAGCCTAGGTTCCATGAAACTTCAAAGTCCCTCACACACTCCAAAGTTTCACGCCCGTGAAATTCATAATATGCTAAATTTGACATACCCAAACTTGAGGAAATAAAATAAATAGAACCTCAAATCATGTTTTTAATGTTTGTCATTGGTTATATAATCTCTATAATCCTCTTATCCTGTTGTTGATTAAGAGTCTTTGTGGTTCTAACTTCTAAACGATTCAAAGTTAGCTTATGTAATTTTTTATATGTTATCTTTATAAAAGAAGTTTTATACTACTATTGTTGCCCCTACGAGTGTCCAATTGGTAAAACACCTACTGTTTCCTTGTTGATTCACATTATTAGAGTTTACTTTTGCTTAACTTAGGCTGTACAATGCTTCTTGGTCATGCTCAGTACTGATGGCTGGCACTGTATCCCTTTTCTTGTTGTTGTCGTTGTTTTTGTTGGGTATTATTACCATTAAACACATGACAAATGTTGCATAGGCTTTCATATTGTAAAGTGTCATGGCATTTTGTTTATGTCTCTAGGCTGGCATTGATATGAATTCGCTTTTCACATTTTAGGTCAAATTTGGTATTTCATCTATTTACTATGGCAGATGATGAATGTATATGAGTAATTTGTTGATTGATGCTAGGAAAACTTTAAGGCATGTGCATTGCAAAAGTGAGTTGAAGTCGTTTCTCCTTCAAAAAATAAACAGAAAACAAAAGAGAAAAAACCTTTTTTCTTTGAACAAACGATATTATCTACACTAAGGGGGTAATGGAGTGGGCTAAGCCTCACAATGGGCTAGCAATAATGTGGTTCAAATTTGTACTTGGCGAGAATCGACCCTAAGACCTCTCAGTTACAAGTGAAGAGGAAAACCATTTTAGACAAAGCCATTTCTCAATTATGCACACTTTTAGGCGTTTTACTGACTATTGAATTACAGCAATAGATCTTTTATGCAAGTTATGAGTCCGGTAAACTAGCCAGTTTTGGATTCTTAGAAATAAATACTCAATTTTTTTGTTGTCTACTCGATATTGGCAGAGCTACCTGGGGTCCTTCAGGTTGTACCAAGCAGGACACTCCAGCTACACTCAGGACCGGGAAAGCTGCAGTAGAGGAACTGAACTCCATACATAAGAACATGTTTTAAACTCAAGTATCCACCTTGGTGTATAAGACAACAAACTTGTTTACTCTTGGCATGCCGTGAATCTTTGCGTAATAAGGTTCATAATAAAAGTTTAAGATTGCCGTACTTATGTAACTTTGATATGTTGTATATATAGATTTCGTAGATTATTAATTCCCAGTTAAGTTGCAGAGGTAGTAATTTGAGCGTATGTCTGGTTCCTAGGGAAAATATGAGATATGTTCCAAAGATGATTTGTAAGGTTGCAGTGCGGATTACAAACATCAGGCCCTGGCTCTAAGTTTTTAGTTTAATTTGAGAAGGCTTTGGGTCAATCATCGATGGGGGCAGGGTAGGATTCAGATGAAGTGATGGAAAAATATCAAAGTAGGCGAAAAGCAGCTGTGGTATTGTGTTATTGAACTGGACGTCAGGTGTAGCCGGTCCATCTAAGTTGCTCTTCAATTTATTCGGAAGAGGTTTAGCCTAGGTGATGATGTCATTATTCAACACCAAGATGCCAATGTGTCATTATTCAATGGAAAGAAGCTCAACCAAACCCTAACCCAACATTTCTAATTCGGGCTTGGGTTGAGTTCGATTCATGTGAGTTTATTCAGGTTTAGGTTTAAATTGAGTTCAAGCTTACTCAGTTTTTAGATTTGCTCATATAAAGGTCAATCTTGTAAAACATTATTGTATAAGATAAATTTCAAATTTTGAACCAAATAATATCAAAATGACTTAAAATTCAATTTTACACATCATCATTATCCATACAAAAGATAAACCAAATAGCGTGTGATGTCATTGTAAAGTTGAAATTAAGTTACAAGACAATACCAAATTTTCAACCAAAAGAAATGTAAAAGCAACACTATCATTTATTGTTCAAATGAAAATCAAACAGCAAACTTCAAGTATAGCCCTCCCAAACTTGTACCTAACTTATATATTATGAAGTGGGATGAGTAATATATGCATGAGCAATTTGGACTAGAAACCAAGTTAGGTGTGGTTCATTAGTGGGCAGAGCATCACCCAACTTAACCTACTAGTAATCGGGCTGAGGTTGGGTTGGGTTTGAACGAGTTTTTACTTTATTTTAATTGGTCTGATTGATTATGAAATCAGGTTGGACATGGATGAATTCGGGTTAACCCAACTCAAATTGCACCCGTACTTGGCATGCCACACTGTTTAATAAAAAATTGAATGAAGGTAAAAATTGGCAAATTGGTTAAAGAATTAGTTGAGGAGTAAACTGAAATTTGGTGATAGTTTAGAGGGTAAACAACAATTACTCCTTTTTAATTTACTCAAAAGAAAGTGTAATGTTTATTGGTATCACTGTGTAGTGACAATTCCTCATCACTTGTAAATGAAATATTCGACTTAAAGCTTGTGTACTTAATATAAATAGGTTAAAGAAGAAATCAAAGAACTTACAAATAGGGAAGTAAGGAAAAAGAATCATGTCAATTGGCCCCCAAGTTGTCATGAAGTTTAGGTACTCGTTTATGTCAAGGAAAATATTACAGTTTTCCGATTTCACATGTGTTGTGGATATAAATTTTTGTTCAAAACATATTGACAAGAAAACTTACCAAAAAGATAACATAGAAAGATCAATGGACTAAACAGAGGTTTCAGAGAAAAGGAAACATGAGTTCATAATTTAGTTCTCGGTTACCTGTTTCCTTCAACTACTATTGATATGGAAGAAGTCCATTAGTCATCTACTAGGCTAGGGTACGCATGCCGACGAGTGCAGTAGTCCTCCTATTGGTGGAAGAGTGTTCCTTTGGGGATGCCTGATAAGATGTATGAAGGTTCGGGTCTGATCCTAAACTCGGGTACGTAATAGCTAGTCTTAAAACATGAAGTCAGGTACGAAAGCATGTTCTCTTATTTGGGTCTCTAAGGAACCATGCATGCTCGTGTGCTTTGGGGCAAAGTTGTGGTGGGGTAGTTGACCAATACTTCTAAAAGGGAAATGGTGATATCATGTGAAATTATCAAAGAGATGGGTCAAAGATTCACTTCTAACAATACTGATATTGTCTCTAACTTGGTAATTACTACCTGCATAATCCGTTAAGTGTAGAGTTTTATCACAAAAGGTCTTGGTATTAGTTGAAGTGGGGTTAGGATATTTAAACTCTTCTTTTTTGTGAGATTCGATTGTGAGATATTTCAATACGCTCCCCTTCGTGGGTCACATGTGAGAGATCTACACATTGACAACCACGTGGAGCTAAAGAGACTTACCCTACACACGGGGTCAAGGGACCCACCATCATCGCATGGGCCCAAGTTGAAATGCGCAGTGGTTGTGGAGCAAAAAATAATCACGAAATCCTGAATACGACATGTGGACTTTTTTTTCCAAAGAAGACAAGAATGCCTTATTATATGGCAAGAGACACAAATGTTCCCATGCCCAGTTCAACATCTGTGGAGGCTCGAACAACTACCTACGACACCATCAAGCTCATTTGCTCGTGGCATGGAAAAATTAAAAGTATTAAAGATTGGGTTAATCACCAAATCCCATCTTTAATATATTCCTGATTGGAGAACAACCAACAAATAAGGAATCTTCATGATAATCAATCAAGGATACTTACTTGATAATTCCAAGATATTATCTCCTAATTAATATTTTAGAATTATTCCTTCCTCATCCATCTGGTTGACTCACCTTGGCCACTCGGAAGCTGCCATGTGTAGGGCAAACCTTACACCCATATCTGACGACCTCCTATAAATACCTCATCTCCACCATTTACTGGTAAGCTTTACGCCAAGCATACAAGCCCTAAACTTTCAATATTTTCAGAGTTACTGACTTAGGCATCGGAGATCCATTGGCCAAACCCTTCCCCACCTCGTGGGGGTGAGGCTTTGATTTTCGATCGAAGGTGTTAATTGTTTTGTAGGTACAAATTCATAAAGGCTGAAGATGGCGGATTCTTGCTACCACAATGGTGGAGGAGACCAATGCAACAAGGTAGTAAAGGTCACCACGGTGCTTCCCAACACCAATCGTCGCCTTCGAACCCAAGTCATTTTACACAAGAGGAAAAAAGGTGACGAAACAATTCAATCCATCTGTAATTTTACCAACGAATAAAAGATCGACTTTAAAACTAGGCACATACGAAACATCTTTCAATTGTATATTTGAGTTTAACGAAACATTGCCCGTTGAAGTTTGGAGCCTTTTTCTTTTGCAAAAGCAAGTACTAATCCTCACAGGCGCTAGGCCATATGTCTGAACTTGATGCTCTTGCTGCCAACAACACCTGGACTCTCATCACTTTGATCCTTGGCAAGATTCCGATTGATTGCAAATGGGTGTTCAAAATTAAACATCGAGCAAATGGTTTCATCGAACGGTACAAAGCCCGTCTTGTCACCAAAGGTTTTACTCAAATTGAAGTCATTGACTATCATGACAGTCACCGTACACTGCCTTATTGCCGTTGCTGCTAGTCAAAATTGGTCTCTTCAACAACTTGACGTCAACAATGCTTTCTTCCATGACAACTTAGATGAAGAAATTTACATGTCCCTTCCTCCTGGTATTCGGCGACAGGGGAAGAATCTTGTGTGTCGCCTCAACAAGTCACTTTACGGTTTAAAATAAGCTTAAAGGCAATGGTTCGCCAAATTCATCGAAGCCATTATTGCCGCTGGCTTCAACCAATTCAAGGTCGATTTTTTACTTTTCACTTGCAGTTCACGAAAGTCTTTCACAGCCTTATTGACATATTTTGACGATGTTATAATTACAAGTAATGATGTTCGTGCAATTAGGTCTCTCAAAAATTTCCTTCATACTTGTTTTCACATTAAAGATTTGGAAATTTGAAATATCTCGTGGGCATTGAAGTTTCTCTTTCCAAAAGCGGCATCTATATTTCACAACACAAATATGCACTTTAAGTACTCAAAAATCAAGGTTTTCTGGGAGCTAGACTAGTGGAGTTCCCAATGGAAGATGTCAAACTTTCAGAGAACGGCGAATTGTTCAAGGATCTTGCCAAAGATCAATGTTTAGTGGGCCGACTAATTTGTGTCACTATCACTTGTTCGGATATACTTATTTCGTACTTGTTCTTAGCCGTTTTATGCATGAACCATGACAACCTTACATGGATATGCTCAATAACTAAATTCAGTTGCTTTTTGTGATTTAGATTGGGCTGGTTGTCCCATGACTTGTCGTTCCACCACTGGGTATTGTGTTGTTTTTTTTTTTTAATTTTTTTTTTGTGGTAATGTTTTCATCTTTTGGTGCACAAAGAAACAGAAGACCGTTTCCTTATCCTCTACCGAGGTTGAGTATAAGGCAATGGCAGACACTTTGTTATGAGGTCACATAATTGAGATTTTTATTGGAAGATTTACAGTTGACTTATTCAGGAGTTTCACGTTTATATTGTGGTAATCAAGCTGCTTTACATATAGCGGCAAATCTAGTTTTTAAAAAGAGGACACAACATAGTGAGATGGATTGTCATTTTATTCGAGACAAGATAATTGATGGCACGATTGCTACTCGACATAAAGCATCTTCGCAATAGCTAGGAGATGTTTTTACAAAGCCTTTGGCAAGGAGAAGGTCTTGGTTATGATACGCAAATTGGGAGTTCTCTACCTTCATTCTCCAACTTGAGATGGAGTGTTAAAAGCCTCTCCATTCTCCTACAAAAGTAGCTTGAATCAGCTTTCACAGAAATATGTTAATGCAATTTCTATCCAACTTGAACGAGAGTGTTAATTAGGTTCATTGAACAATTAGGCTCATTAATTGTTTTACTTAGATTTATTGACTCTTCTACATTAAGTTCATTATATAAAGGACTAAACGATACGTATGTATATTATTATACATTTGAGGATGAATGAACGTTAAGTCGCGCCAAATACGTTTTTCTACGGTCGGATGTCAAGTTAATAGAGGAATTTTCTTCCTTTGTCGTATTTATGAATTGCTAACGTGGAGGGAACGTATGTGGGTTGAGGAGAGGAGAGGAGAGAGAGAAGGCGCGCGCAACAAAGCTGAAGCTGAATACGGTTCGTTACACCACAAAACAAACAAATTTAACAAACTCACATCCTCTCCCTCTCTCCAATCTTACTTCCCCACCAAGAAACAAAATATTAATATAAATAATAATGATAAATAACAATTGAGGGAGAGTGGTCGTATAGTGATCAACCATAATCCACAAGCACACAAGGAGAGAGAAAGAAGAGAGAGATATAGAAACAAACAGAAATAACAGTTTCAGAGGCGAAGGAGAAGCATGGAAAACGATCGAATCACAAATCAAAAATAAAAATTAAAAACTAAAAAAATCAGAAGAAATTCATCGTCATCGGAGAATCGAGTCGAAAGAATGAAGAAAGGATCGCATTCAGTATTGCCGTACGAAACGCCGCGGCTGAGAGACCATTACCTGATGGGCAAGAAATTGGGCCAGGGACAATTCGGCACCACCTACCTCTGCACCCACAAGCCCACCGGCGCCCACTACGCCTGCAAGTCCATCCCCAAGCGCAAGCTCCTCTGCCAGGAGGACTACGACGACGTCTGGAGGGAGATTCAGATCATGCACCATCTCTCCGAGCACCCCAGCGTCGTCCAGATCAAGGGCACCTACGAGGACTCCGTCTTCGTGCACCTCGTCATGGAGCTCTGCGCCGGCGGCGAGCTGTTTGATAGGATCGTCAAGAAGGGGCATTACAGCGAGAGGGAGGCGGCCAAGCTCATCAAGACCATCGTTGGGGTGGTGGAGGGCTGCCACTCCCTCGGCGTCATGCACCGCGATCTCAAGCCGGAGAATTTCTTGTTCGACACGCCTTCCGATGATGCCACGCTCAAAGCCACCGATTTCGGCTTGTCCGTCTTCTATAAGCCAGGTTCAGCTTCCTTCCTTTCATTTCCAGATCAGATCCACTTTTACCTGTTCCTTCTTTTTATTAGAATTGGAATTGGAAATGTTGGTCTGCCATCAATTTTGAGAATGTTTCTGATTATTTCTTCAACTCGTTAATTTTGCTGAATTAGATTTCTCGTGCCTTGTTGCGTACTCAATCTTTAGGGTTGCTTGACTTATACATCCATACTGTTATTGGTTATAGATTGTTTCTCTACCTAGTCTTGGATATGTTGAACAAACATAAACCCCGCTGCTCCGCCTAAAAGGGAGAAGACAGGAGCTATTTCCCCGATATTGTATTTTTCTCCATGCCATATTTGGAGGTTGCTAGATTTATTTAGAAATTTCTTTCCTTTCAAGCCTGATTCTATATTGCATCGCTAGATTCAACAGTTTTAATGTCTTTTTGGTTCGAAATTACTCATCAATCTCTATGTCTAAGACAGTCCGTTTACATAAACACAATTTCGAATGTATTACTTTACCAGAATAATGCTTTGTTTTTTCGTTTTGGTTTTCAAACCGGTATACAATTGATGCCATCACTATCCTGTATCAAATGCGGTTCTACCTTGTGTTCTTCTCTTTCTCCCCGTTGAAGCTTGAATGGTGTTTTTATCATGCATAAAGATGGTTGGTTACGTGCTCTGCTCTACCTTTTCTTGTTCCAGGACAATATTTCTATGACATAGTTGGGAGTCCCTATTATGTTGCACCTGAGGTGTTGTCCAAGATTTATGGACCCGAAGTGGATGTATGGAGTGCTGGTGTGATACTTTACATCCTCCTAAGCGGGGTTCCTCCTTTTTGGGCAGGTAGTGATCCTCTACGGTTACAATCTCTTGCACTCTGGACTATCACACCAATATCAGTGAGGCATACCTTTATTATTACGTTTGATTGTTTTGCTATATTGTGAGTTGATTAATTTTTCAATATGTATCTGCAGAAACTGAATCAGGGATCTTCAGACAGATTTTGCATGGCAAAATAGATTTTGAATCTGAGCCGTGGCCTAATATTTCAGAAAGTGCGAAAGATCTCATGTATAAGATGCTTGAGAGGCACCCGAAGAAAAGAATCTCTGCCCATGAAGTCCTATGTGAGTGGTTTAATACCTACTTTACAATGCCAATTAAGTTTTATGTGATAGTTGCATAGATAAGGTTATATCCAAAATGCTAGCTGCGTTGAACTCTAAAATGGATCGTTTCAGGTCACCCCTGGATTGTAGACGACAGAGTTGCCCCAGATAAACCACTAGATTCTGCGGTTCTGTCCCGCCTCAAGCAGTTCTCAGCAATGAATAAGCTTAAGAAGATGGCACTCCGTGTATGTCTTGCAAATGTTTAACCATTATCATCTTTTTATAGATCGATCATTCTATTTCATTTTACGCAGCACCCTGGCAGTAATTGGTAAATTCATTTATCATCCAATATGAGAGTTACACTCCAATCTCTTTCAAGGCTATTTCTGAGATAACAAATAATTACATAACTTTAGTAACCAGTAGTTTTTAAAATGGAAGTAATACGATACGGGATGGAACTTGGGAGTTCATTTCACCTTGAAAACGTTGTCTGTAACCAAGAAACACAGTTTTTATAGTTTCCAGATCGAAACTCCATTTATGCATTGCATTCATCTTTGAATGGAGTTGAAAAATCTATAGTATACCAAATTTTACTGCAGAATAATTCTTATGCAACCAATGGAATGTTTGTTTGCCAATGATCAAGAAATGTTTGTTTGCAGTGTACATTGTATTATATAATGGTTGGTCTAAGCAGAAATATCGCTTTTGATTTGTTCAAAACTTGTCACTCTCCTTGTAATACACATGTTTTTATCATATATTTTTCGTATCAACTTCACAAGATGAGTGTATGCTGTGACTTGTGAGAGTATTTGTTGTTGTAATAAAGGTTTTGAGACGTGAGAGTGAGGGAAGACCTCTCACTTACTGTTCAATTCTCTAACCACTAAATATGCAACTTCTGGCCATAGTGAAGTTGGCAGACACTAACGATTTATATATCTCAATCAGTTATGGTTAAGGTAAAGTTCTAACCAGAACGTCTGGAGTTTTCACTCAATTATCTCTGATATTTCTGATGACAGCGATTTGTTGCTTCTTCTACTGTGCCCACTTTTTTGTTTTGGTGATGGTGTAATGTGTATCACTGTGACATTCTTGTTTTCTTTGCGCAGGTGATAGCGGAAAGACTGTCAGAAGAAGAGATTGGTGGTTTAAAAGAGCTGTTCAAAATGATTGACACAGATAGCAGCGGGACAATAACATTTGAGGAACTTAAAGAAGGATTGAAAAAAGTGGGCTCGGAGCTAATGGAGTCTGAAATCAAGTCTCTTATGGAAGCAGTTAATAGATTGATCCCCATAAACTGTGGCTGCATATTATGAAGTTTTAATATCCTCCCATTTAAGTTTTTATTAGATCTCCAACGCTATTAACACGAATGACCCTCACAAAATGATTTTTGCTTCGGCAATGTTGGCAGGCTGATATAGACAACAGCGGAACAATAGACTATGGCGAATTTCTTGCTGCTACCTTGCACTTAAACAAGATGGAAAGAGAGGAGAATTTGATTGCAGCCTTTTCCTTTTTTGACAAAGATGGCAGTGGATATATTACCGTCGATGAGCTTCAACAGGCTTGCAAGGAGTTTGGTCTAGGTGACGTTCATCTGGATGAAATTGTCAAAGAGATTGATGAAGACAATGTAAGTGTTTAGTTTCATTTTTTATTTCGATGAGAAATAGTATTATTCAAGTTTCGGAAGCCTAAATGCATAAGTTTGGCAGGATGGGCGTATCGATTATGGGGAGTTTGCTGCAATGATGAGGAAGGGGGGTGATGGAGGAATTGGGAGGAGCAGAACCATGAGAAACAATTTGAACTTTAATTTGGGTGACGCTTTCGGAATAAAAGATCAGTCTACGTCTTCGTCTGCTGGAGAATGAGATAGTAACAGAGAAATGCAATTTCTTGTAAGCATTCAATTTGTAAAAGGAACTGATGAATAGCTTACGTTTCTTAATCTTGTGCTGCCTGATTAATTCCAAGGGTTTTGCTTTATATGTATACAAAGTGGCCTTGTTAGAGCTTAATACGTGGTAATCTCATTGCTAATTGTCTTTTGGAGAGAAAATTTTGACTTGTTTTAGTTTTTTTCTCTTTAAAAAGGGGGACAACTGGTGGCAAGTTACGGTTATCCACCCCTTCCGGGGGCCGGGAAAACTCACAAAGGCATTTTAGCCTCCCTTGGCCACAATGAACCTAATGTAGAAGAGTCAACAAATCTATGTATAGGATTTAATGAGCCAAATTGTTCAATGAACCTAATTAACTCCCCCCTCAAGTTGCTTTAACAGCTTTTTGTGAAAGATGGCTCAAGCCGCTTTTGTAGGAGAATCATTAACGTAGAGTTCTGGGAAAGATTGCTCAAGCAACTTTTGTAGAAGAATCTTTTAACGCTATTTTCTGAAGATTGATGTTTTGTGAAGTTTTTAAACCCAAAATGTTCTTTCATCTTTAAACACTGTTATTTGAACCGCAGACGACCTTTCCAACATTGGTGACTTGGGCAGGAGGTCAACAATGTCCGATAGTAAATAATTAGCCAACGATCCAAGGCAATCCTGGCAAGTACGTATGAGGAAACTCGTCCCACTGCTGTATACAAAAATTTCTCCAATCCCATTTGAATCACAATTTCCTTAATATTTAACCATTTCAATTTCCACATATCATCCTCATTGCATTCAGTTACAACTTAAAAACGTATAAATCAACACTTTTTCAAACTTCCACTGGACCTGAAATGGTTAACCATATAGAAAAGTATAGCAGTTCCAACTAACAAAAAGGGCAACCACATCGGAAAAAAAATATAAGATTTGCTATATAATTGTAAACCATGTTACAAGGACTATCAATGTTACACGAGCCTAAAGCAATGATAAATTCATAAATATTTTCGCACAGCAGCTTTCGAAACATCATTTTTAACTCTGTAACAATACATTACCTAGTAAAGAATGCTTTGAAGAGCCTATATCGAAAAACAGACACTCCCTTCTGGGTCCTGGAAAAATTAAGCTTCACCATACTGTAACATTTGCACTATTTAGCTGTCAGACTACACGAGCTGCCTTCTGGACAGAAGTATGGAATGGAGTCCCCAACACCGGAACTTTCATTCATAGATTCGCTTCCTCTTCAAAACGGTCGGAAGTATAATCACAGAACCAATGAGGAAAAGCACAAACAGAGTTTTAAAATCATAGAGATCCTTGACGGACTTGAGATCTCCAAGAGCAAGGCCAGCCTGGAAAAACAAAATGAGCAGCTATCGATTACTACAACGAAAACATTTCACGAAAAGAAGCTGTCATGTGTTAAATTGAAAAACAGATTTCTGACAGTCCAAGATGTTCGGTTGTAACCAAACAGTTCAAATATGACCTGCATTAATTAGGATGTCAACTACACTATAAAGCAATGGGATCAGATGTTCTGTTTATGTGTATCTTGATTTGGTCACAATTGTGATGCCTTTTCTATGTGCAACAAAGCTCTATTTTATTATTATGATCAACGCAGCAAACAAAGTGACCATACAACAAGGCACACAAGTTAGCATGATGAAAATCAATTTAATCCGTCATATTTTTATTTGGAGAGGGACAACACATAAATACATGTAAGAAAGCAATTCTAAGTAGATATATACTTGATGTTTATCCAAAAGCTCTCTTCAAACATATTGACAATATTGTTAGTGAAGTTATTAAATTCTATAGCTGTCGGGCGAAAAAACACAAACCATCATGATAGGTCCAACAGAAACATCCGCTGCAATCTAACTGAATAAGGTTTAATTATCATGGCCTATCTCACATGGAGTACGAGTAGCATATATCCAAGTTATAAAGGATATGTATGATGGAGCAAGGACTGCCATTGCCATAAGAACTCATGAAGGACAAACCGAAAGCTTCCCCATAATAGTAGGGTTATGTCAAGGCTCATCTTTAAGTCCTTACCTTTTTGCATTGGTAATGGATGAGTTAACGGGACATATTCCAGATGGTATTCCTTGGTGTATGCTTTTCGCAGACGATATAGTGTTGATAGATGAAACTCGGGAAGGAGTAAATGCGAAGCTTAACCTTTGGAGAGAAGTGTTGCAATCTAAAGGTCTTCACCTAAGTCGGTCAAAGACAGAGTATACGGAGTGCAAGTTCAGTGCAAACGGAGGCTCAAATGAGTTAGGGGTGAGGATTGGAGATCAGGAAGTACCAAAGAGCAACTGCGTTCGCTACCTAGAATCTATCTTGCAAAAGAACGAAGAGTTGGATGGAGACCTCAACCATAGAATACAAGTTGGATGGATGAAGTGGAAGAGTGCATCCAGCGTGTTGTGTGACCGTCGAATGCCACTGAAGCTCAAGGGAAAATTTTATAGGATGGCAATAATGCCGGCAATGCTTTATGGCATGAAATGTTGGGCGGTGAAGCATCAACACGTACATAAAATGGGTATAGCGGAGATGAGAATGCTTCATGGGATGTGTGGACACACGAGAAAGGATAAGATTAGGAATAAGGACATCCGAGGTAAAGTAAGAGTAGCCAAAATTGAAGAAAAGATGAGAGAAAATTGTTTACGGTGGTTTGGACATGTGAAACGAAGGCCTACTGACGCTCTAGTTAGAAGATGTGATTACGGGACAGAGGTTCAGGGCTGAAGGGGTAGAGGAAGACCTAGAAGGACTTTGGAAGAGACTCTAAGACGAGACTTAGAGTACTTGGATCTAACGGAAGACATGACACAGAACTGAGCGCAGTGGTGTTCTAGAATTCATATAGCTGACCCCATTTAGTGGGAAAAGGCTTTGTTGTTGTTGTTGTTGTTGTTGTTGTTGTCTATCTCACATGGACAAATCAACCTCCAAACATAGCAAGTCCTACATCTAATTATACAGCACAGTGAACATGACAATAACAACTTTACTGATACCCCTTAATTCATCGCAACGATATAAAAATTTCTATTCACTTTATGTTTACTATAAATTAGTCAATTTGTTATCTTTATGATTTATTGTATTCAAAAATAAATTTTTTTGACACCATGAGGTAGGTCTAGAACTTTTCCAACCAAAAGAAAAGGCCTATAAAATTTGCAAATTTCATGAAAGACTTGGATCCAGATTTAGGTATTCATTGAAGACATCATGAGCATCTGCAAGAAGCTTGAAGGCCTCGATCAATATAACATCAAATTATTGCAAGATCTTGCTAATAGGAGAGTTTACCACACTATAAGCTTAGACTGGCTAGATAGCCTAGTACTTTGATTAAAACTAGTTCACTTATATCTTGGACCCTAGGAGTAAAGGGGACTCCCAAGTAAATGGGAGTTGGACAAGACACGTTGTCAAAAGAGAAGAACCAAAACCAGAACTTTTTCAGTAATGGAGGTCAACCAACATAGTTGGTTGATTTCTTCAGTGGCTCAGTTGCCTGACCTCCCAGCAGGCTACCTTAGCCAGCAGTTGGTTGAAGACCTTACAATCTAAATATCCCACGTGACTGTGAATCACACTTCAGAGTAAAGATAAGACAACAAAACACATATCTACTAAGTTTCTTCTGCAATCCACTGGCGTTACCCTGTGTTTTCCAGACTCCACAAATGTGAGAAATAGAATTTTATTAAAAAGCTACAATTGCGATGCAAAACTTAGTAAACCAGAGGTCCACCCATTATATGATACAAACCTAAAACCAAATCCATAATTACAACTCTAACATTGCAATACAACTCTAAAAACTATCCTATGGCAGCTCCCCCTTCTAATAAAATTAAAGAATATGCAAGATCTCTAAAGGTTGGAGAAAGCAAGAAACCACAGTACAGATACTACAAGGAAGTTAAGCTCATATGATTACCCAAGAAAGCAATAATACATAGAACACCCAAAACTTAACCTTTTTTCCCCAAGGATTCTATTGTAGATCCCCATTATACTCCCTAAAGAAGCCACAGCCAAACTCCACACATGTTCTTATATTTCTGTCCAACCACATTACCCAAGAGATAGTTAAAAGAGGGACATTCCACAGAATTCTGTCCCTTTACCACCAAAAGACATACTTTTGACAAAAAATGTTTGAACGTAACTCAAAAATAATAACCCAATCGACCCATGCTTCTCTGACCAATCCCCACCACAGCATCAACGATTATGGATTACTGCCTCTAAATATGACATACTTCAAGGCCTTCAAGTCCAAAACCTCCTATAGCATAACAAAACAATGAAGTAAAATGCTGCCCAGAACTAATCTAAGCAGTGTGGACTGTTTAACTATTTTATTGGACAAATTCGTTACTAAAAAGTATAGCAAGGCCCATATACAGACACCAAAACAACCAGATAGTAAGATGAGAAAGTTCCATTTATTTTACAGAAAATAGAATTTCGTCATTTAATGAGTAGAAAGAACTTACCCTGACTGTGATATAAGATGCTGGAATAAGACCAACAAAAGTCGCCAGAAAGAAAATATGAAACGGTATATCAACAATTGGAGATGCCAAGTTGATGAAAAGGTTCGGCAAGGTTGGAGTTATCCTAAGAAAAAGCATGTAATTTAGCAGCTTTTCCCTACGCTTTGCAATCTGGGTGCACAAAATTTAAGGTTAAAGTAGTGGAAGAACGATAGCAGAATTGACCAAATTTAACAAAGTAATAAGAAGTACCTCTGCCTGAAAAAATCTCAACCTTTCTGGCCACAACCAACTAACCAAAGGCCTTCCAATTAACTTAGACAAAAAGAAGCAGGATGACGCTCCAGCTGTAGCGTTGCAGACAACCAAGATAAGGCCTCTGATTACGCCAAAAAGAGCTCCAGCTAGCAATGACATAAAAATTGTCCCAGGAATCATAAAAGTCTGCATGAAGATGTAAGTAGAGCAGTAACCCAGAATAAATTGTGCTGGATAATCATTGGCATATGTTGCCAGATTGTCTCTGCAAAAGATTATAAAAAATATTAAAAAATCAAAACAAGCATTCAGGGGAAGTGACTAATGTTAAATGGGGACCATAGAGGCCACAGTACTGGATAAAATAGACACACAAAAGTGAAAACATGACATTACTTCAAGGAATAGGCCAAAACTGTGTCAGTCTCTCTGATGGTGTGTCATGTGAAAAAATGATGTGGAATATAGGTTCCCCCAGTCGCTTCTAGGATTTGGAAGCGGCTGTTTGAAATGAATGACTTCCCTTCAGTTCTCCTCCAAATGTTGGAAACTTAAGTCACGAGATATGGTCTTAGTAAGTGAGCATGAACATTTTGGAAATGTGTTCTCTTGGTCACACATAGGGTTCTCTACAAATGGAAAGAAAGCCAAGGTTGTTCTAAAGGAGACAATGGAGAGATGAGATTTGAGATACTATTGACTTTCGGTTCAGGCTTCCATATCGCAATAGTTTGAAGAGAACATATTTTTCCTTTTTCTTTTTGTAGTTGTGGTCATTGGGTTTTTATGTTCCTAAAGAACAGTCTTACACTGGTACCCTTATGGTTGATGCTCCATTTATGATTTCTTTCCTTTTGTTTAATTTGAGGACAGCTCATCATCTATGTACTTCACCTTTATATTAGGAAAAATTTGCATAAAAACTTGCAGAAATCAAAATTTTCAGCTTATGGATGAATTACTTATAACTTCAGGAGTTATAATAGGGAAGTTCAGGGCAGATATCTCACACCCAGCTTAAACTTTCTTTACAGAAACATTCACGTAAAACTTTCCATATTGAGTTATCGCGGGTAAGATAAATTCTTTCTGTAAAGTCTAAAATGCAAAATGGCAGTCTAAATGAAAGTTCTTTCTATATTCTCATTCTACCAAAGTCTTCAAGTATGCATGTGAACCAACATCCTAAACCGTGCAGAGGTGAATTAGATGACATAGTGACTGAAAATAAGCCCTATCGACGTTTGAATTCTACTTGTTTCATAATTTTTTTTTCGAATTCCAAATCAACTGAACATATGTGACACTATCTTATGCAAATCAGAGAAAGAGAAAAGCAACTCAGATGTTAATCCAAAGGTACAATAACAAGCAGCCCACATAATCATATCTTCCGCAATTATCAAATTAATCTTAACAAAATCTCAATAACCCATCACAACACAACTAGATTATCATATATTTCCAAAAATATGAACAAATCCAAATGAGAATTTGATTGAATCGTGAAATGAGGGACGTACTTGAGCAAGCGAAGATCGGCGACGGAGCGCGGCAGCTTGAGTTTACCGTACTCGGCGGCGGGCATGGTCAAGTAGACGCAGCAGAGACCGGTAGAGAAGACCAAGAAAACGCCGAGTGCCGCTGCGAATTCCCACCGCGACAGCGGAAACCTATCGGACTTGGGCCTCTTGCCGGTGGACCAATCGTCCTCCTTGGGATTCTCCTCGTCCACAGGCAGCCTCCCGGCGTCCCCCGCCAGATTTCTCGGAGCCGCCATGTACGGATTGCACCAGCACCGACAGGAAGATGATAAGGGGCCACTTCAATAATAACACTCATTCATCGACAAATTTTGCGTCTTCGTTTCGTTGTCAAGAAGGTCGAACTGAGTTTTTAGAATGCGACCCACATCAATCAAATCCGAGACAGACACATGTTGCGGATCAAATTCTTCGATTCAAATTTGGGAATTGAATATGGTTTTGAAGTGGAGATTCAATTCTTCTGTATTGGTGTTCAAAAATCAGATTCAGTTTAGGTTGACAAGCAACTAAAATAATGGTAAGCGAATGAAAAATGAAATTGGCTTTTTTTAGCCAAAGCGATTGTTCAACTTGCAATCAAAATTGATAAAAATAGTTATTGGTCCAAAGCCTATTTTGAACATTAACGATTTAATATTTTATTTCTTTTTTTTGGGCCGATTATCCTACAACTAGACATTTGGTGATGGGTTATTGCACCTTTAGAATTCTCTGATTTCATATAAAAAAAAAGTAAGAAAAAGAAACAATACAACAATAATATGTCTAAGACAATTGTACAACAAAAAGCTCATAAAGCTCTCTAGAGTAACATGCCCATAGGCACCAAACATATAGTTCTCGAAATAATATAAGAAAAGATACAGGGATAACCTAATCACTTTAAGCTAACTCACTCCTGACTACAACCCCAAAAGCTCTTCGTATCTACACAAACTTGTCTCCTGCATGATTGCCCCTACACTGTAAAAGTGGTGCACCTGGCAAGGCAACAACATGGATAAGATGCGAAGCTTGGGTGACAATAATTCAAGGTATATGACAATCATAAAACATGTCCACCGATCATAGTTTAAAAACATCATTATTCATGAAATCATATTTTATAACATCATAAATAATTTGCTCGAAATTCCAAAAGAATCACTCAAACATGCATCGACTTTTCTAAACCAAACCACAAAGGTTCTCAAATCTCTAGTTCATAAATACTTAGAAAACTCAAGCTAGAGTGACATAGTTCAGCTGAAGCCTACAACTTCACAAGTTCCATATTCTAAACCAACTCAAAGAAACCGAAATGAAGTGGGACCCTCGAACCAACTTAACGGAAACCAATGAATGCAGGGTTTTGGACCAACTCAATGAAAGTAAACAAGAGATAGGATTCCAGACCACTCAAAAAACTCCAACATAGATAGGTTCCAAACCACTCAACAGAACGAAGCAGGAAATACAATTCCGGACCACTCAACGAAATCCAAGCGGATGAGGGTTTTAGACTACTTAATGAAACCCAATAGGAAGAGAGATTTCAGACCACTCAACGAAATCTGAGCTGAACACAATTCCGGACCACTCAACAAAACCGCGTAAAAGAAGGATTCTGGACCACTCAACGAAATCCAAATGAAGGCACAGTTCTGGACAATTCAACGAAACCCGGTTCTAGAGAACTCAACAAAACTGAGTAGAATTCTAAAACTTAGTTTAGAATGGCTCAAGAAACGAGCCATGACATATTTTCGATGCGATAACTCCCCATGACAATGGGTCAATGGTCATCTACTAGCCTTCATGTTTCACAAACATTTCAATTATGCATGTCAAATCACATTTCATAAAAATAAATTGACAACTGAATTTAAAAGCAATAATTTAGTATAGAACACATTTTGTAAAGCAATGCCATATCCATTAAGTATATAAGTATGGCAATTTTCAAGGAAATAACCATACTACATATATTAAAGTCGCTCACCTGGAGTCTGCGATAAAACACCCTAGAACAACGATCAAGGTGCTCACCTATTATTGCCACCTCGAACAAAGCACAAGTCATGTCTTATAATTCTAGTGATAAAACACAGAATTCTATCTTGTACACGTCCTCTACAACAATCTAGATGATTCGGGACAGGTTGACCAAAAGTCAACCTTCAGTCAAAGGTAAATGGTAGAGTCCACAACTCTACGTCATTCAATTCGGAAGATTTGCATATCATATTTCCTATCTATAACTTCCTAGGGGTCTACTTAAGCTTCCGCAACAACATACTAACAATTCATGACAATCTGATGGTCAGAACCACCCTAATTGCAAGTTTTTGTGCCGACCAACTAAGAAACTAGATTAAAATTGTGGAATTAATGGATGCCAAAAATGGAATATTTTGCTAAAAATTAACGGAAAACTAACTCCAAACCTGTTGGCATTCTAGAATATTTTGTTACTGTTAACGGAATATTCTTCTTCTTCATCCTTCCTTAGGTTGCCGGCACCCGAAAAATGGGAATTTTCACTGGAATTTATGGAAAAAACTTTATATAGCGATAACTTGTTCAATTCTTAATCAAATTCAATGATCTTTTTGTCAAAATGAAGCTAGAGAAGAGGAGAACAAGTTTATACCTATTTAGAATCCGAAAGATGGCCAGAAATGGCCTAAAATTCATCTAGAAGTCTCAGCCTAAAACCAACGTCCTAGGTTTCCTTCGAAACTAAGTAGGGCCGAGTTCAGGTTGCTTGAATTTGAGTCTAAGGAGAATGGGTAGTCCTATAATGGCCTTAGGACCATCCAAAAGGACGAGATGTGCTTGAAAAACTAGTCATAAAACCTTGTCTTATCAGAGTGCCTAGGACATCAGCCCGTAGTCCTTTTCTCACAATCTGAAGCTTATCTTTGAGCTCGCGAAGAGAAGGATATTTTTTTGGTCATGGTTTGGTGATCAATTCACTGAAAGATTAGAAGTGATGGTGGTGTGGCTCATGGTGCAAAGAAGATGAAGAAAAGGTGAGAGAAACTTAGGGGAGAGAGAGAGAGAGAGAGAGAGAAGGGTCCCAAGTGTGGTCCCACTAGTCACAAAATAAGGCTAGAAAACGACAAGGAAAATGTGCCCAATTAATGGTAAAAGCCTTGTAGAATCTTCGTTCTAACTCCAGATTTTGTTATGTTTGCGCTTATGTGTTTGTATCACATGTACTATCCAAATATGCAAAGAAATGAGGGAACAAATGAAAGGAGCTTAAATGCCCACATAGAACTCCACTTAGCCCAATAGGGGCTTTTTGTCTTTTTGCAAAATAAAAATAAATAAATGCCAAAACTAGGAAGGAGTCGTATCAACTACGAATACGAAATTTAAATAGTAAAATTTGGGAATGGAATTTCACATCCTGCTCCCCTTAAAAGGAGTTTAGTCCCCTAAACTTAACATACTTGTGCTTGCATCAAGCTTCGCCTCAACCTCCAAGGCGAAAAGTGCGCTAACTCTGGCCACTAACTAGAACCTCCATGTGATGTCCCAGCTTCACTACTCTGAGCACCTACTCCCTACTGACCTCTTTCAGGCTGTTTACTTCTTTGTCGGTCTAGTCCTATACTAAAGTTTGAAGGTGCTCTGAATGACCCACTATGACATAGAGGTTCATCTGAGGAACTGTTTGATCACCTCTTTAATGTGGGTAAAAAGTTTAACAAGTTATCAAGAAATTGTCTGATTAGTCTTCTTCACGAAGGAATACTCATCCTATCGAGTTATCAAGAAATTATCTGATCACCTCTTTAGTATGGTCAAGAAGCCCAACGAGTCTATCATGGGGTATATTGAATGCTTTAAGATTGAGAAAGCCAATATTGTTAACTGCTACAGAATGGTCGCGTGGATAACTTTCATACGAGAGCCAGCAAATCATCCATTCAGCAAAGACATCACCATGAACCTAAAATGGGCAGCGAAGGTGCCAGATTCTACCAAGAAGCAGGAGCCCTCCAAGAAAATGCTGGTAATAAATGATCTAACAAGGCAGGGGTAGTCAGTTTAGCAGATGACGCTAGGAAGACTCTCGATGACCCCAAATAGCAATTACTGCTTGAAGACCAAGCAAATAGCTTCAAATCTAACTTTTTGATAGACGAAGAATGGTGGAAGCAAGAAGATACCATACTTGTCATGCTTGGTCCTGATCGCTCCTTAAAGAAGGCTGCGACTTGTGGAATCAAATTAAAATAAACTTTGGGTTTTAATTAAAAAGTGTCCAAGTTATAAGCTCAAGTGGGCAAGTGGAAAAGTGTAGATCCATGGGACAAGGCCCATGATGTCAAAGCCCATAGAGGTGCGACAAGAGGATGCATAAATTCACAGGTGTTTTCTCATATATGCCTAATCAAATGCTAAGATTTGTCCCCTAGGAGAGAAAACCATAGCCGAAAATTCTATAGTGTGTCGCCCAAAATATTGTTTCAAGTTAGTGATCTTGCTAGCACAATCGAATCTCTCGCTTCATCACCCATCATTGGTGTATCAGTGTGAATACTCTTGGAGACTCAACATTGAAGAGCTTCTTGTGATGAATCATGAAGAGGAAGAACACAAGTACATGGATGATTCCTACAAAGCAATGCACACATGCTAAGGATTCATCTAAGTTAATCTCTTCGCCATCATTTTTTGTTGCTTTATTGATTACAAGTAACCATATATGGAATTCGAATTACATATAACATGCTTATTTATTATTTCAACTCCGTATTTAATTATTCAACTTAAATAAATTCCAATTACATGGCCGAAAACCCAACACCATGTCTTCAGAGTAGAAATACCATAAGTCAAGCTATTAGTTACATGGAGTTTTAACTATAGAGACAAAACTTTGGCCATACCCTAATAGACTTGTTACTTAATCAAGCCAAAACTACAAACTGACATCATTTATAAAAAAAAAAAACTTTAAACCGATTTTAGATCCTTAAAAATTAATTTCTGCAAGTTTATTTTGACAATTCATACACTCTGCAAGATTAGTTTTAAAATGTTACGCACTTCTGCAAGATCAATTTTGAAAATCCAGCATTTTAGCAAGATCAATTTCAATACACAGTTGTTAAAAAAAAAATCCAATTGTTGGATGGCATATCAATATATAAATTAGGCTTCACACTTTTTTTATTTGTTTTTATCTGGGTTCGTTTTTCCCAAAAACACTAGCACCTAATTATTAAAAATCCAATTGTTGCCTGGCATATCGAATGATTTTTTTTTTTTATTGCTACCAGCTCTTAAGCACACCCATTCTCTGCCTTTTCTTACCATGGTGAAGTATAACATGCTTTTCTTTAGGACCACGAATACATTTGACTACCATTTGAATACCAACATGTAATCTGATACCTAGAATAGAGAAAAAGCCATGTAAAGCCTACATTCACCTATTAAACAAACAATTACAAAAGGGATTAAATATACTTACAATACTTTGGATGATTCCCTTTATTTCGCACCTCCAGATGCATCTTCAACTCCCAAATCTTTTTATAATCTTACTGATTTTGTCGAATCTGCCATTAACTAACTATGAAATCGATAAAGGCAATATCATTTTCCCCCAAGTTTCAGTGAAAGCCCACCTTGCAAATCGCGTGAAAACCCTAGACTTCTAAACGACCACTCTGCAATTCTGCGACTGCACATGGTATATTGTGTGAAGGTCTTGCTTAATCACGTTTATGCTCTCAAAGGATTGTCACATGTTATACACATGCTTCCGTTTAACAAAAATTTGGATGGAATGTATGAAAAACTAACTGTAAGGAGAAATTAGCTAAAAAAATTAATTCAAGTCGGTGATTTTTCAATAGAAAAGTTTAGGCGGAAAATTGAAAGCTAAGTGAAAATTTAGAAGGGAATTGGCAACTTACTCTTATTTTGAAATATGAGACTATTTAATTTTTTTAAAATAGTAATTATGTTGCAATCATATTTAGAATAGGAATATGATTGTGTAAATCATAGTGTATATAGGGATATCTTTGAATATTCCCTTTAGTAGTTAATATCATATTAGAGTTGTAATCCTAAAAGGGTAAGGATTTATCCTATCCTACTACTATAAATAAAGGCACAATGAGGTGATACAAACACATACCTCACAATTAAATCTCTCTCTTCTCTCTTTTATTGCCGCCTGCCTCCCTCTCTCTATTCCATTAGAATAGTTTAATCAAATAGGTCTTTAACACGTTATCAGCACGCTATTGCTAGAAGTTAAGGAACTGAAGGATTGTAGGATGAGGCTTTTTTCTACAAAATTCAAAGGCTTTTATTTATTTTCTGCCAATTAGGTACGCTTAAAATAAAGGAAGATATTTGAAACGTCCACGAAGCATGAAAACATTCCCTTTGATGCATGAACCCCCTATATTTATATTTTCCTCCCGATATATATATATATATATATATATATATATATATATATATATGTTTCATGCCTTACGCAATTATATTGCTATGTGGAATTCGTGAGTTAAAGCATATAAATAAATTAGAAGCAATTTAGGGTTTTTTAAACCCTAGAGATGTCGGAAAAAGGGGGGGGGGGGTTGGAAATCTGGGATTATGCGGCACGGTAGCCACACCACCATGGCACCACCGCCGAACCACCGCGTTGGCTTGTAACTTAGTTACGTGGAACATATCATGGAACGTTGTCGTTTTGACACCTTGGACCACATGGCAGTGGCCCTTTAGGCCTGTTTTACTTTTCGCTAAAAAGCAGAACCAGTTTTTGATGAAAAATCATCAAGCTCGAACGCTGTGCCTGAAGCGCATGCGACTAATTCTAGCAGCCATAAACGACGAAAAAATCGTCATGGCTATTGCAATAGGTAGCAAGCCAAACCATGGCCCCAAGGTCAACAGAGCCAAGGCCCACCCAAGGGAATAAATTTGACCCAGAAGCGCCAACTCCTTGCCCCCAAAGCTCCAAACTTCAAGAACAAGGGAAAAGCTACTGTTCAATCAGCTTCCACTAAAATGGACATGTGCTACCGCTATGGATCAAAGGATCAGTGGTCACGCGTATGCTGAGCTACCCCTGAGGCTATTGCCAAGTATCATTCCCATCGTGAGTCTAACTTTGTCCATGTGGAACATCTCGAAGAAGCTACTACATCCATGGAGATATCAGATTTTCAGGAAGCATCAGCTCTTATGGATGAATAAGTTTTATTCTTCTAGACATTTTTTTAGGGTGCTTTACCCCTAGTGGCCGAACCCACTAGGAGTGGCCGAACCCCCCCCCCCTTTAAATTTTTAGGTTTATGGTTTAATTTTTGGACAATTTTTCAAAGTAGTTGGAATAATTTGTTTGGTTTTGGTTTGTTTTGAATTATGGATAATTATTTTATGGATATTATTTTTTGAATTGATTAATTGAATGAACGGAATTATATTTATGCATGTGACCAATTCAATCAATTTATTTCTAGGTATGTCTAGTGGAGAAGTTAGTGTCTGGCTAATAGTGCTACCACGCACACCATATTGCATGAGCGACACTATTTTCCTAACTTCGTACCTAAGAATGCACCTTTGACAACTTTCTCAGGCTCATCCAACCTGATTGAAGGATACGAAAATACACGTATCATGTTGTCCAATGGTATTGTCTTAACCATTAAAGAGGCCCTATATTCTCCATGTTTTGGAAGAACATTGTTGAGTTTTAGAGATATTCAAGATAATCAATATCATATTGAAACCACTGAAGATAATGGTTCTAAATTTCTTTGTATCACTTCTTACGAGTATGGCAGAATCGTATTCACGAGAAGTTGGAACGTCTCTCGAGTGGGTTATACATCATAACCATTCGCAACATAGAAGCCTACCATGTGGCCGGCCTTGTGCCTGAGTTCCAGAGCACTTTGCTACTTTGGCATAACCATATGGGACATCCCGGACGTGACATGATGCGCCGTATCTTCAAATCATCACATGAGCATCATTTACCTCTCTACGTTGGATTCTCGCCATGCAAAATGTGTTCTTTGGGGAAGTTGAATACTCAACCCTCAATTACAAAGATTATTCACAACCCTTCTAAGTTTCTTCAAAGGATTCAAAGGGATATTAGTGGACCTATCCAACCAACATGCAAACCATTTAGATACTTTATGGTGTTGGTTGATGCATCGAAATAATGGTCACATGTTTGCCTATTGTCACGCAATGCTGCATTTGCAAAATTGCTAGAACAAATTATTAAGATAAGGGCTCACCACCCTAATTATCTAATCAAGTTAATTCGACTGGATAACGCTGGAGAGTTTACGTCACAAACTTTTGACGAATATTGCATGTCAGTTGGGATTGAAGTAGAACATCATGTACCCCATGTTCACACCCAACATGGCTTGGCAGAAACTTTCATAAAGCACATTCAATTGATAGCTAGGACTTTGGTTATGCAAACCAAACTGTCAATATCTACCTGGGGCTATGCAATAGTGCACGCAGCTATGCTGGTTCGGCTGAGGCCCACCGCTACCCAACTTCTTTAACCGTTACAATTGGTTACTGGATACGAGCTTGACGTCTCGCATTTACGTGTGTTTGGGTGCGCAATTTATGTGTTAATAACGTCGTCACTACGTACCAAAATGGTTCCTCAGAGAAAAATGAGAATCTATGTCGGTTATGATTCGCCATCAATTATTCGCTATTTAGAGCCCTTGATAGGAGATCTCTTTACTGCACATTTTGCGGATTGTCACTTTAATGAGGCAGTCTTCACGTTATTAAGGGGAGATAAGTATGTTAATGTTTCTAGAGAATGTTGCGAATTGTCGTGGTATGCTCCCACTATGTCTCATCTAGATCCTCACACTACCTAGTTTAAAAAGAATTATAAATCTTCAGAGCACTGCTCAAAGCATGCCAGATGCTTTTATTGATCTAGCTAAGGTGACGAGATCACATATATCTACTGCAAACGTACCTGTAAGGATAAACGTACCCCGAGTACGTCGTAACACCACCTATGTAGGCCTGACCGCCCCCGAAGGTGGGGAGGCCGCACCTTCCACACGGCTTGGTATATTGGTGGCTAACTAGTCATTTGCTCCGACCTTGAAGGGTGGTAGATACCTTGGTTCAAAGGATTCATAACCTCAGAAGAGGAAAACAGCACCAACTAATGACCCTAGTTTGAATTCGACCATCACTCACTCATATGTCCTAACGCATAAGCCATGAGGTTGTTTTAGATTATGGTGATGTCTTAGACGAGACAACCCAACCTTCCAAGAATCGCTAGATTTCGGTCCACTACGCAATATTGGATAAGGTTTAGAATCGGAATGAGAAGATCGTCGACGATGCATTTACGTACATAGTAGCTACTAACATCGTGCTTAGCAATGGAATTGAGCCACATTCCGTTGATGAATGCCGACGTAGAGCAGATTGGTCAAACTAGAAACAAGCAATCCAAGTTGAACTTGATTTGCCTGCGAAACGTAAAGTGTTTGGACCTATAGCTTCTACTCCACTACATGTGAAGCCCACGGGCTACAAGTGGGTTTACATAAGGAAGCGTAATGTGAAGAATTAAATAGTGCGATACAAAGCAAGCCTCGTAGCGCAAGGCTTCCCTCAGCACCATGGGATTGATTACAAGGAAAAGTATTCCCCCGTAATAGACGTCATAACATGCCGCTACCGAATCAGTTTGGTAGTTTTTGAAAAACTAAATATGCGGCTTATGAACGTGGTGACCACGTATCTGTATGGGGATCTAAATACGAAAATCTACATGAAAGTTCCAGAAGGACTTCCATTGACTGATTCAAATAGTTCTAGACCACGGAACACTATTTCTATTAGATTGAGGAAATCACTTTACGGATTGAAACAATCTAGGCAAACGTGGTATAACCGTCTGAGTGAATATTTGACAAGTCAGGGTTATGTGAACAACGAATTATACCCATGCGTGTTCATAAAGAAGTCACATTCCAGGTTTACGATCGTTGCAGTTTATGTCGACAAAATGAACCTCATTGGAACTCCCGCAAAGCTTGAGGAAATTTCCGTTCACTTAAAATCAGAATTTAAGATGAAAAATCTTGAGAAAACTCGATATTATGTTAGCTTGGAGATTTGTTCGGATGGAATCCTAGTACATCAATTAAACTACACCTAAAAGGTGTTGCGATGTTTTAATGAGGATAAAGTGAAGCCTTCAAGTACTCCTATGATCGTTTGGACTCTAGATGCTAAACGAGATCCCTTCTATCCCAAAGAGGATAAGGACGAGATTTTGGAGCCTAAAGTTCTATACCTAAGTGCAATTGGGGCTTTATTATGCTTGGCTCAATGCACTAGACCCGACATCTCATTCGTTGTTAATCTTTTGGCTAGATACAGCAATGTGCCCACACACAGATACTGGAATGGTGTTAAAGACATTTTCCGCTAGAGATGAGTCGTCGCCCCCTTCGGTTCTTAGGTTGATTTCCACCTTATTGGTTATGCAAATGCTGGATATTTGTCTGACCCACATATGGCACATTCTCAAACGGGCTATGTCTTTACCATTTGAGACACAGCTATATCTTGGAGGTCTACTAAGAAAACGCTAGTTGTGACTTCTTCAAACCATGCTAAGATCCTCGTCTTGCATGAAGCATCGCACGAGTGCTTTTGGTTAGGAGTAGTCATGGAACATATTCGAAGCACTAGTGGCCTTACTTCCATCGTTGACCTTCCTACGACGATCTTTGAAGACAATGTTGTATGTATCAAGCAGTTAAATAAGGGATACATCAAGGGAGACAACATCAAGCACATGAAGCCGAAGTTCTTTTATTCTCACCAGCAACAACAACATCAAACATTGAAGTCAAGCATATCCGAACTCAGGACAACCTGGCTAATCTCTTCACCAAGTCATTGCCCAAGTCTACTTTTTAGAAGCTCGTCCAAGGAATCGGTATGTGTAAATTATCTGAGTTGAATTGCTTGTAGTTCTCTTATTTGGAAGTTATGTCTAACTCAAGGGGAGTATCCTAAGCATACTCACTTGATCTTAATGTACTATTTTTCCTATGATTATGTGCCTTTTTCTCACTGGGTTTTTGCTACCTAACGAGGTTTTGATTAGGCACCCATCTTGGGATGATCATACTCCTTTGAGTTCACTACTTTCGTCATGTTTGACGTTTGTTTTAGACATTATGCATACTTCTCACTTTTCTCCTTAGTATATGGGTTTTCACTTGCCTTAGGTTTTACCATAGCGAGGTTTTGTGAGTTTTACTATTTGCCCATTATACTGCCGACTTCATCAAATGTTCTACCTTATCTGCTGAAGATCTAATGCGATGTTCTGCTGAAGATCTAATGAGAGTTGTAGTCATATTTAGAATAGGAATGTGATTGTGTAAATCCTAGTGTATCTTGGGATATCTTTGAATATTCCATTTAGTAGTTAATATCCTATTAGAGTTGTAATCCTAAAAGGGTAAGGATTTAACCTGTCCTACTACTATAAATAAAGGCATAATGAGGTGATACAAACACACACTTGACAATTAAATCTTTCTCTTCTCTCTCTTATTGCCGCCGGCCACCCTCTCTCTATTCCCTTTAGAATAGTTCCGTCAAATAAACCTATAACAATTTAAGATTTTTTTTATTGGATAATATTATATCGGTATCAAAAGTATTCATAAATTATCATTTAAAAGTTAAAACTTTTGTTTCTTGGCATCAAAACAAAGCCACCTAGCCCAACATTCTTGACTTTCCGTAATCAGGCTACTGAGCATGGTCCGTAACCAAATTATTGCGGCCTACGATAAAATTGGCCTTGTGAACCGAAATTCTAAGTAATTTTCTAATTATCTTCATTGTACTTTAAGTTAATTTTAGACTGTCTTTAAATGAAATGCAAATTCTTAGTGGAATGTCACTTAATAAAATTTGATTTTTTGAATGTTGTGTTGTGTCGGTCTTAGTAATGCACCAATAATAAATCATGAAAATTAGTTTTTATTTATTTTTTGAAGAGCGGGTGCTACAAATATTAAATGAATTAGAATAAACATATGAGTTTGAGCAAAAGAAAATTTGACATTTACCAAATAAGCCTAAAAATTTACATTGGATATATTTTTTTTTTTTTTTTTGACATCTCCATTGGAGATACTCTTAAGCATGCAATCTCAACAACTTAATATATAACCTTGTCCCGACTGCACAGATATGGACTGGACTACTAATTTATTTTTTATTTTTTTAAGAGCCAAACAAGAATAAGTTGTTGAGACCATTTATATTGATCTTCTACTGTCACAAGTCTTGGAAGCATCCAAGAAGATGGTTGCTTCGAGTTTCTTGCTCATAATATTGGGGTGCCGACGACAAACTTGGATGAGAAAATGATGCCCTATCAGTGAATTGCACTTCGAGTAAATTGTCCAAAATTTTCCAATCTATTTGTTGATTGCTGTTATTGTTGTTGCTCCTGTCGTCCTCATAGTCTTCAGTGCTGAGATTATTGCTATTCAATATGTTTTCTTTGGTGACAAAGCTTGTTGAAATGGTTGGGCTTTCTAGTTGAGGAAGTTCCATGAGCTGGTTACCCAAGAAAATGTTGTTCGAAACGAAATGATCTTGCTGATCTGAACGAAAAGGTTGATGGAAACCTTGATTGGGGTTGATCAGCATAGACATAGGCATTTCACTTGAGAAGCTTGAAGATGAAGGATGATCTCTGACATAGTAAGCATGCTTCCATGCTTCAAAACCTTGCCTGTGACTAGGACTTGGCTTCTTGAATGCCCGACATACAACCCATCCTTCTTCCTGCACGACCATAACCAGGCCAGATTTGTTAATTTGCAAATTAGTATGCGTGTGTGTGTGTGTAAAATATATATTCATATAATATAAAAATTCAAACTACGTATGTAAACACACGTTATTTACTGGTTTGGGGTTTAATGATGGCATCTCTCTCTAATAATAAAGTTATTCATATAATTAATATATTTATATTGTCAATTTCTCGATCAACTGAAGAAAATTAAATAACAAGTTAATCGATGGACGATATTGAAGAACTTGCCTGAGGGGGTGCATGCTCCGAAGTTTGGAGTCGATATTCATGCATGATCCAGTCGGTTTTGTTGCCATTAGGTGCTCGTCCCTTGTAGAACACCAGGGTCTTCCTCATTCCTATAATGTTGTTCTTTGAAAGCACTGCCTTGTCTCTTCCTGTTGCCTTCCAGAATCCAGCAGATGTGGCTCTATTTGTTCGAGTTCCAGTCGGGTACTTCTTGTCTTTGTGACTGAAGAAGTACCACTCGTTCTTTTCACTGTAGCCCAGCTTGCATCTCGCTGTACCATAAAATACATACATAGTTATCAGAATGCATCCATATGCTCATAATCTGATGCGATGTCAATAACAACTCTTTTGTTTAGCCATTGATGACAAAGTGTAGCATTTGTGTTTATGTTGTTTCTATTATGTTACAATTTTGAGGAAAATGCATGCCACTTGCACCAAATTGTGGCATGCACAATAGCACTTTAATGCTAGCTACCATAATGTCAAGTACTGTATAAAAGATGAAATTGACTAATCAAAGAGGAGATAAGTGCAATATGTTTTTGGTTAGTGATTAATCATTGTTTAATTAGTTTCATTTATTCTTTTTTTGAATGCTAGCTATACTGTTTGGAGTGCAAATAGCTAAAGTGAAGTATTAAATCGCTATCTATTTTGTTTTGTTTTTCCTAACAAGCATCAACGGATTTTTCCAATGTTGTTTTCCTTCTACACGTTACCATATCCAATAGTATGAACACAGAAACCCCTCTTAGGTACATATCTTTTTGTGCCATTTCGAGGTCAACCTGCAAACGTTAAAAATAAGTTGGTTCTTAAAGTACCTTGTATGTCCCATGGTTCGATTTTGTATAGGTCAATGTCAACGATGACATCTTGATCAATTTGTAGTGAGTTGATCTTTCTTTTCAGGTAGTAACCCACAAGTTCCTCTTCTGTCGGGTGAAATCTGAAGCCTGGTGGAACACAAGATTCCATCTCCATTACTAATGGTGTTCTAGACGCACCTGCATATCATGCAAGGAAGTATGAGAGAGAGTCCTTATAATTATTCTCTTGACTTAGCTATATATGTGCATGAGTGTGTGTGTGCGCGCGCATGCGCCCGTGTTTGTGTGTGTGTAGTCCACAATGTAATTACCAATCTTGTTAATAATAACAAAGTCATGTGGTGTTATTAACTTTAACTTTATCTTAATCATATTAAATGTGAGATATTATACTTGAATGTGATTGTATTGCACTACTAATGTTCAAAATGATACCACATGCTTTTTATTAAAGGATGCCATAGAATTGCCCCATATATATATATATGTATATGTATGTGTATGTGTATGTGTGTGTTTGTGTATATATATATATATATATATATATATATATATATATATATATACACATATATATATATATATATATATATTCATGATTACATGAAATAAAAAGAATCATATGATACATTTTTTTCTTACATGGACTACCCCTCGAAGGCTATGTTTAGGTAAGAAAGTTTTCGGTCTTAAAAGATTTACAAATGTTATATAAAAAAAATTAGAAATGTTTTCCATGATCATTAGAAAGACATGTGAAAGGGATTTACAAATCCTTATATGGAAAGTGTCACTTGTAAATGCCTCTTACATACCTATATGATGGTCATGATTGTCATTCTTAATTCTCTCTGTCTAATATTTTGTAATCCATTTCTTTATAACTTGACCTTAAAGGGATTTGAAAATTCCTTGCCCAAACATAGTCGAAGGGTTCTTGTAATTGGCGTAGGTCTAACATCAAAGACAAGACAACCAAACAAATAGTTTGTGAAGAAAACTATTGACTCTTAATTTGGAGGGATATTGAAGAAGGAATTCTGAAAGTCGTATGCATGATATCTAAACCCTGTGCTATATAGTAGCTAAGTATCTAGCTAGCAATGATGACGATTTCACTTGTGGGAATTGATAGTGGTGCTGCATGTGTTTTTGGCTATTTGACATTGCGGAAAAGAAAGAAATCATGACAGAGGAGTAGTAGTGGATTGGAACCCACCACGCTAACATTGGAACATAGGATTATCCTATAATTAAGCTCATAAGTAAATTTGTTTTCATTAGTTGCATGGAGTAATCAGGGACAAATATATATTGAACACAAAAGTTGGCCGAAAAGCTTGACTTTGCTGGCACAAGCATGTTATATTTCTTTGAGTGCAGCGCACTCCCTGCCTGCTACCTCCTGCTCGGTCGATCTCTACTGGTAGTGACAGTGGTGGAATTAAATTCCTTAAAAACAATTCATTTCATACCCAAACCACGCTAACCACACAATCAAAACTAATCAATAAAAACCAATCTAATTTTTTCATTAATTACCGTAAGATTATTAAAAGATTGACCTACATTTAGTACAAACAAATCATTGATCGATCATCCATCACACAAAATGTGAATTTTAATTAACTGTAAATGTAGATGCATTACACAAACGCTAGTAATTTCATCTGTAAAAAGGAACTAAGAAATTAAAAAAAATTTAGCAATATATATGTTGTAATATATATATAGTTCTGCATGTAACAGTGTGATTAACATATGCATGAGCTGAATTATATCATGCACACAGGAAAATACTCACAGGATATCAATAAAACTGTTGCTGCAACTGCCTTCTTTGCGCTAAGAAAAGAACTTGTAAGAGATCAGAAAAGGAAATACTCAAGGATGATATATGAAGACGTAAAAAAAAGAATGGAAATATTGAAGATGTATGTATTAGTTGGATCCGGTGAACCCTAGCTTGAGAGAGAGAGAGAGAGAGAGAGAGAGAGAGAGAGAGAGAGAGAGGGAGGGCTTCTGCAGATCTGTGAAGTGAATATTAATTTGTTGCTGAAGAGAAAGAGAGGCTAATAAATGTATTTATATACATGGGCCAGCTGCTCGATGGTGATGAGATGAAGATTTAGATGAAGAAAAGAGCTAGTTAATTGTAATTAGTTTAAAAACAAGAGATATGGTATATATGGAATTAAGAGAAGAGAGGAGAGAGTACATAACAGTGGTAATGGTATTGATTGCGCATTGGCATTGCGCGTGGGGTGGCAGCTGAGAAAATGAGATGCAAAGCTTGTGTTTGGACGGCGTGAGTGTGACACCATGTTTACACGCCACCCCCGCCCACCGCTATTTTGTGTTCTAAGATTTTCCGCATATAACTATACATTATATATATTATTCCCTTAACTATAAACTAGGTTTGTAGCTTTAAGTTTTAACAACATTCACTCCCACAATATCTCTTGACTTTACCATCTCGTCTATTTGTTATTTATATAAACATTTTTCAAATCCCCATTGAGAAAAAAAGTTATCAGTTTTCAAAATACATCACTATGTATATAGATGATCAATGTATGGTATTGGAATACAACAGAAACATTGAGATGTTAATTTAGAAACAGAGAACTCCTCCCACCTAGGAGAGACGGACAGTGTGGTGATGCGACGGGTCGCCCTTAGGTGTTGTGAGTTGCAATTAGGGTTGCTCTAGTTTATCTTTAAAATAATTTAATTACTCAATACATACTCACTTGTATTCATTTGGAATTAAACTCGTATTCATTTAAAATTAAGACGTTTTTCACATCATTAATCTGAGATTGATCAAATTTGTTACACAACCTTTTCTTTTTTTTTTTTTTCTTAAAAAAAAAAAAAAGGAAAGAAAACTGATGACAAGTCATGATTATTCATCATTTTCACAATCTAAGAGGCTATGGGGAATTACACAACTTGTTGTCTTTAGCATTATTCTATCTTCATAAACATTTCCGTTTTTATTGAACTCGCCAAATATTTGCCAATTTTTAAGATTACAATTAGACAATTACTTTTATACTTCATTTATGATTCTTATAATTAGTTTCTATATGATGGTATCTTGTCTGGACTAAACTAGATGTTACGTTTTTTCCTGATTTATGTCATATTGTCTTTTACATATATATCACATCGTCACATTCTTGCCTTTCACTATCCATCTCCTCCCTCCCTGTCGAGTCTGTTTGGTGTGCCGCCCTTGGCCATTTGGTACCATTCATCTGCTGCCACATACACTGGCAGACTTCCAACCTGTCCATATCAAATATATAACTAATCATATTAATTTTTAGATTTACATCTACCAGATGAGTCCCCCCAAAGTCATCCATCACTCTTCGATCACTAAGTTAAGGTTGGATAATATATCATCATGGGCTAACCACTCTAATTGATTAATTGACACACAAGGGAACAAGATCAGCCTTTCCTTATTTATTAATAATCCAGTGCTTCGTGATAAGTAACGGGTTGAATCAATATAGATACAACAAGAAAATTGTTTATAGCTGATTCAGGTAAAACCCTTTCGTGCCCCTTGCAGCTATTTCTTATCTTGTTAATATTTGTTTGTAAACTAACATTAAACATTGTTTAATTTCTGTTCGAAACGGTTTCCTTGGATTTTACAAAATCTTTAATTTCCATATATTGTCCTCTATCCCTGTGTATATGCAATATGGACCGTTGTCAGGAGAAATTTTTCCTTGTGTCTATAATATAAGCAGTACACCACGTGTTATTATATAAGTAGTGATAATTTTTATTTTTTATGTTATTGATTTTTTAACACAAGAATCTCACCACTTGTATGGAGACAAATGGTGTACCATCCCGTGTGCCCTTGAAAAATCTCTCCATAATCGGATAGTATGCGGAGAAAATTTTCATTGTGACCGGAACACAAGTGGTAGACCTCTTGTTTTTATATAAGTGGTGAGAAATTTTATTTTTTAAATTATTAACTTTTCAACACACATATCCCACCAATTATATAGTAACACGCAATGTATCACCATGTGTTCCGGTTACACTAAAAAATCTCTCTAGTACGCAGTTAATAACTATACTTTCTTCTGCTCAAGGTGCAGAACCATGAGACATACAAGCTATACTCTTTTGTGCTCAGGGAGCATTGCAATGGAAGAGACAAAAGACTTTAAAATAGACATTTTATATTGTTTGTTGATCGAAAATTTCTCTAATGGAAGGATGTATATTATCATTTTTGTCTGAAAATGTAAATATACATCTTTAGAAAATGAGCCCTATGAGTAATTATAAGAAAAATAAATGAGATTTTAAATTTACATATTTTTCATTAGAGTAAAATTCACATTCATATTTCTTGAAGGTGCAAATTGAGATGTAAACGTGGTTTTTACATTTCAGATTTGCAATCTTTTTACTAAAGACATTCTTAAGGGGATTTTATTATTATTATTATTATTATTTTTAATTTTTAGTAAAATCTCAAAGTCAATCCTACTCCAATATTGTTATAATGAGAAATGATAAAACTGTAACTTTATTAAAAAAGAAGAAAATTACAAATAGTCAAGGGGACATTAAGTCTAACCCAGACTATGATAGCAACCATAACAAACAAAACCTCCAACAACCAATACAAGATATTAACAAGGCCAACAAAAGATAACTTATTTAAAGTGGTAGTGTGGAAGTCCTACATAATCACGATGCTAATACGACAATTGAAATCAGGAGGAGAATCCCACCAACCACATTCAGTAGAAGAGGAACCATGATTTGCAAGGGCATCAACGACTTGATTACCTTCCCTATAAATGTGAGAAGACCAAAAATGTATTTTGAGAAATTCTATGCAGTTAATTCCTCCACTCCACTCTCAACTGCCAAGGAACCAATTGAGGAGAGTGCAAGAAGTCAAGAACCAAAATAAAATCAACTTCCAACCAAACAAAATTTAATTTCAATCCCGAACCGAAACTAATTCAATAGCTTTAATAACTGCTATTAACTCCGCCCCAACATAGCTAGGAATCTCTAAGTTAGAACAAAAGGCTCCAAAGAACTAGCTTTTGAATTCCCGAAACAAACCACCAGCATGACCGGAACCACTCTTCCAAGCACCATCAATATTTATCTTAACTCAACCATGATTGGGAGGAAGCCAACACACCTCTAAAATAATGAGGGCTCAACGAGGCCTACATGTAGCACCAAACCTCTTCAATACACATAAATCGCGAACAACGTTATTCATATAACCGGACCCAATTCTATTTGTATAATGGATCTGACCAACAATAAACTCAAAGCATAAGAAAAATGAATACTAAGTCCTTCATGCCAAGCTTGGTTTTTCAAATACCATATACACCATGCATATAGTAAAAACAAAAGCTGCAAACCACAAATCTCGTAATTGTGAACTCTTATCCAAGGCCAACCTATGGTGAAAACGTTTTAATAAGGAGCCATGAAATGTACCCAAACCAAAAGCATCCCAAATATGCTGCCAAACTGACATGGTAAAAGTACATGTAACAAAAACGTGCTCAAAAGATTCCACGTGCAAACAACATAAAACACATCAAGATGCCATAAAATGCGTCTTTGCAGCATGTCCTCAGTCAAAATACGACCACATAAAACTTTCCGTGCCAATATAGAGATTCTAGAAGGAATAAAATTAGACCAAATCAATCTCCCGCACCTAATAACCGGCAAACGAGGCGTTAAGAAATGATATCCGTCGCGGGAAGAGAGCGCTTACCTGAAAGGCGAGGGCTCCCATATTACCGCATCAGATCCTTGGCCAGTCATGGAAACAGGAACATATTTCCTAAGAAACACACAAATTACAGTGAAGTGCAATGAAACATTGGAGGAAAAGACCAAACACCCTCCTGAATAAAATTAGCTACCTTGGTCTCAAGACTCCCTTCTGACACCAAAAAGATCAAGCAGCGGTGATCCGACAAAATTGCCTTTTCAAAAAGAAATTTTTGTATCGGAACCCATTAATATCACGGTTTAATTGTAAATGAGAGGTTTTAAGTTCAAATTTTGTGCATGGTGATGGTGGGAATTCGAAACCACTTTATTTCTCCATCTCCTTAATGTAATATATCGTTCTATGAAAAAAAAGTATAATTCCATATGGGTGAACTTTCCATCTCTCTCAACCATAAGGTAAAAACTTCTTAATTACTCAATTACAACGCACTACTCATGATATGAGCTCTTCTACAATTCTTTATGTACGAAATACTTCTACTTACAAGCACTTA
Source organism: Pyrus communis (assembly GCF_041283825.1). Lineage (NCBI taxonomy): Eukaryota > Viridiplantae > Streptophyta > Magnoliopsida > Rosales > Rosaceae > Pyrus > Pyrus communis. Next base: position 31,261,416 of record NC_142569.1, on the reverse strand, counting down.
CGCAAAAAGTGTTATTATCACAAACATGTTAAAAAATTTATTAAAAGTTCAAGTGCTTTTTGAATAAGTATTTGAAGTTCGTCTTGAGAGGCACCTAGCAGGTTATTCTCCAGAAAAACTTCTAACCTATTCTCCTAAAACAGTTCAACACGTTTTTAGCCTTTCAACAAGAATGTCAAACATCCCTAAAATATAAGAGGGTAACGAAAAAAGTACTTGGTTATTTTTATAGGAAAACTAATGAAAAGAGCTTGAAAATTTTGAGTTTTAACGATAAGGACAAAATAAAAGGTAAAGTGATTATTATCAGGATTGATTTTTTAGTGTAAAAATGTAGTTTTTCGTTAAAATAAATAGTATCGGAAGATTTTCGTTAAATTTCCCTATTTTTATTGGGTGCTGTCCTATATTTGACTTTTCCAATTATATATATATATAAATATTCCTGAACTTCTTCAAATTTGAAAATATGTAATGATTTGTAACATTATGTTTGCTACGGTTTAGTAGTATTTCTCATCACTTGTAAGGTTTTAAAAGACGCTAGGCGCTAGACGGGTGGTGGGTGAAGACCTAGTGCCTAGGCAGTTTTTTTATTATTTAATTTTAATTAAATTTATTATTAACATATAAATAAATCTTTACTTATACTTAAAAATATACATGATTGTATTGAGATATATAAATTGCAAAACAGAATGACATATAAATTATACAGTATTACAACATATTGGAAATATAAGAAACAAGCATATAATGAATGTTCATCCTAGTATTCAAGTTTCTTACAATTTATTGAAAAAATAAAATGGAAAAAAGTTATCCATTTTCAGTCTAAGTGAGAGTCGCATATGCATGTTTAGGTACCATTTCTTAACTTTCAAACACCTAAGAATTAATATGGACAGTAACCAACTGCCTAGGTGCTAGGTAGGCAGTTTTAGAACCATACTTGTGGGTGGTGTGAGTTCAAAACCAATTTTCTCTCACATCTCTTACTGTAAATATACAATTTTAGAAAAAATAAAAAGTAAAAAACAAAAAGGGCAAAAGATCAAACTTAGTGTTACACACCCAAACCGCAAGAGTTTAGACTTCAACTAAGGAGTACTTATCGTAGAAAACCTTGACCATCATATTGTCAGCAAGTGAAGCTTTATAAAGTTCTAGCTTGTCAATGACCCCAACCCAACGCTACTAGCCCTTTATTACTAGCTGTTATTTTCGATCCAAATTCTTGAAATGGGGTCCATTTCCATTCAAGGTTCAATCATCTACATGTATCAAGAACCTAATCTGATAAAATCATCACATTTTGATGCGATCTACCGACTTTCCTTTATTAATCTATATTTTGTTACATAATATATGTGATTTTGGTATTTACATAACGTTATTCAACGACCATGGTATTAGATGATCATTCTTTTCATAATGCTTAGAAATCGCTTTCATCTTGATTAGTAGAAGTTAATTAACTGCTTAAATTAATACCTTAATCATTTCGTTTCGAATTATACTATTGTGAATTTGATATAATGAAAAAGCAAAGGAACAATTATAGTCTTTTATGTTAAATTACGAGAAAGACAAGTCCTGGGACAAAATATATGCTATAGTATTAGATTTGGCAATTTCTTGCATGACCAGTTAACCCGACACAAAATGACATGAAAAATAATAGGTTCTGGGGCAACCCGTCGGGTTGTTATTTGGTCATTTGTTAAGAACCAGTTAATGAATTGAGTTGTTAAGTCTCACATTAAAAACCCGTTAAGATAACGGGTATGACATGTAGACGACACAAATATTACCGGTTTGTTAGGTCTAGACATTAGGCATGACAATTTCTAGCATGATTCATTAACCCGATACAAATGACGTGATTCGTTAAAGAGTCGGGGATATTGAGCAACTTGTTAAGAATCCATTAAGATAACGGGTTTGACACGATACGATCCATTAAGATAACAAGTATAACACAAAAACGACAACAAACACAATCCGCTTGCCAAGTCAATTAGTATTCATTAGTAGATAGCCTTTTTTAATTAATTACTAAAAGCTAACAGATAAATGCTGCTAGGGTTTATGATGGATGGCGTGTAATAAAGAAAAGCTTTGTGCATAGGATGTTATGCTCGATTATGTTGTTTAACAGAAAATCTAAAGGTGGCCCTTCCCCTGAACTTAAGATGTTTGTTAACTTTCACTAAGCAGCCAAGCATGCACCATATCCTTCTTATTTTAGGGTACTATACTAGACCACTAGTTTTATTCTTCTCTCTTTTGCTATATAATTATTAAGTTCTCTTAGAAAGACATGAGTTCACTCCAAGTTAGCTTGAGCAGTATGCTCTGTGGATGCAAATTTCTACCATCTCTTCTTTTGACGAAAGTACACCTTTAAAATAATAACACCTAAAACTAAGACCAAAAGCCTCATGCGCCCACGATTAATTTGGGGGGGGGGGGGTTTGGCCGAAGAATCTCCGATGCTAAAGTTAGAATTATGACAATAATGTGTTTAGGAGTTTGTGGGTAGCAAAATGGCCCAACATTTTAGTGGGATAAGTGGGGGTAGTTATCGGAGAGTGGCCGACCCTATTGGTGGGGAATGTTCGGCCATATATGGTGTAATTGGGTGAATAATTGCAAGATATTATGTGAAATAATATTTTGCAATTAACATAGCAATTATTTCTAAATTAAATAGGAAGTTTTGGGAGTTACCTTTTGAATAAAATCAATGAGGGATTGATGGAGAGTGATGAAAGGGATTTGAATAAATACCATATTGATCACCTTTGATTCTTCCTTGATTGAGCCATTATTATCCGTTACATGTGCGTGAGAATTTCGGTGTGCCTCGAGAGTAATCTCGTTTTTCTTGTCCAAAAATCCACGTGTCACCTCCACGATTTTTGGCTCTACAAATGCTCCCACATCTGTTAGGCTGTTTGCAGGAAAGGGCAGTAGGTGTAGAGATCTCCAACTTTTATGCAGATTTCCACTTTGTCTTGGAATTAGATTCTTCTAAGAAAGGGAAATAAATTACCACCAAAGCCTATTTAAGCCTACCTTAAGTAGGGGATTAAATCAACTTCAGAGGGCAATTATTTCTCCCTACAAGAAAGAGAGAAAGCTAGAGGATATTTCTTCCCCTCCCCTAGCATTCTTCTTCTCTTGCCCATGCAAAGAACCGTTTTCTGTTGATTTCTTTGCCTTCTCCGCGCTGCACCAAGGTAAGAAAAACTTAATTTTCTTTGTCTTCTTCTTAGGTGGTGCTACCACGAGGCAGCTGTCGAGGTGGTGTGACACGTTGGTTGGTAGGGGCTAGAAGTCGGCTTGGCATGGGTCGAAGAAGTGGCGTGTCAATTCATGAGCAATTTTCTCATTCTGTCGAAGAGTAGACCCAGATGGATTTCGAAGAATTAGTTTACCCTCTCTCACTAAAAGTAAACCCGGATAGAAGTTAAGGAATTGGTTTATCCTCTCGCACTGGAGAGCTTACCCAGATGGGTGTTTGGGAATTAGTTTACCTTCTCACACTGGAGAAAAATTAGTTTACCCTCTTGCACTGGAAAACTTACCCAGATGGGTATCAGAAGATTGGTTTACCCTCTCATATTTGAGAGCAATTAGTTTACCCTCCCATACTGGCAAACATACTTAGATGGGTGTCTGGGAATTGGTTTACCCTCTCGCACTGGAGAGTATAGATGTCGTTGTTGTGAACACATCTAAAGAAAGCTGGAGTGTTGGACAACTAAAATGATCCTTAGCCTGTGAGGTCTTTTTCGACGATTTACTTGAGACTTCGAACTACTTATGGAACCCATGTAAGGGTGTAAGTGGGAAATGCAGTGAGCTGCTCCCCGACCTTCTCTAAGTATTGCTCCATCCTTAGATGCTTCATCGTGTGCTCTTTTGAGGCTTGGTTGGGAGCTGTGAAGCGAAAATCAACCCAGCGGGGATCTACGTGGCAAGATTGACACGACTGGGGGAGTCGTGGTGACAGATCGAGGGTGGCCAAGAGCTGCGGAGCAAGTTTCGACACTGCTAGGAGCAATGGTGCAAGATAAGCACGATTGTGAAAGTCAAGCCATGGCTAGCTTGGGCCTGGTTGTGCAAAGCAGAAGGAATTGGACCATTAGGTCTGCGATGCTCGGTTACTGGTGATGCACTGCTCCAGTATTGTATCATCTGGAATGATGAAAACAAGACGGCCTTGGTTTTTGGTGGTTGGGTTGGTGCGTCATTCTGGTACTTGTCTGCCCCTAGTGAGCCATTAGGCTGGGTTGCTGTATTTGTCGAAACATAAGTAATCTTTGTATTCGCCAATGTATGTGGGATAGTTCATTTTGCTTGATCATGTCAATAAAAGGTGACCTGCTTATGTTGGTCATGTTTTGCTGAACATTCAGTAAGGAACCTCTTAACTTTTTCCCGAACATGCTTCTGCTGGAGCAGTGGAGCTTCTGGCTGCCCTTGGTCATGACTTTTTGGTCTAAGCTACTCTTCCTTATGCTTGATAAGTCTATGCTACAATTGGGGTGCATGTTGTACATTCCTGGCAAGTGAACGGGTTACTTGTACGTTGCCGGTTGGAACTTAAGCCGGATTGAGTGACTGTTTCTTTTTGTTCATTGCGTTACCTACTCCGATGTGAGGTTAATGATGCTCTTTGCAGGCCTAGCCGTGAATGAACACTTCTTTTGGAAGGTTGTCCATGTTGATTATCAGAGTGTGGCCCCAATCGTGAATGAATTCTCATTTGTGGGCCTAATAGGGAGTGCATACTTGCTTGAGTGTACACTATCAGAATGCTTGGTTCATGGTTGGTTGAATGGCTGCTTGCCGGGACGCTGTTGGAGAGGACCATTGTTTGCCCATGTCCTTCTTTGGGACACCTTATCTGAGGCACGCTACATCTCCGTACGCTGCAAGAGTTGATTCACCAAGGTCATCTATTATGCTAGGGCGCTTGTTAACTCTATGACTTGTCGAGACAAGTGTTGTTCGTCATTTGGGATGGAAGAGCTTGGACAGTATGCATCCCCTTGAGTAGTGGAAGTGCAATGGACTCTGGGCGTGAGATTTGAGTTGGAATATGTCAAATCTGCAAAAAAATTGGGTGAAAGTACCCCTGGTTCAATCGTTGATTTGAAAATCTGAAGCCGAGACGGCTAAATCGGTATGGGTAGCTAGGTAGGTTAGACCGCATGTGCGGGTTGGATAGTAGGCATGGGCCAGATCGAGATGCCCTTCCTCTTCTCGGCGCAGCTTAGGCTTGCGCAGCGTCATGGGTTTGCGAGTCTTAGTCTGGCTGCATTACAGCAGCTGCTCAATAGGATGCAGCTGTTGTTGCTTCGTGGGTCAGCTGCCATGAAGCTATCCCATTCTTTACTGCCATGACAATTGTCGTGGTAGCCATAATGGTGGTGCTTAATGGTGGCAAAGTTACTCATCTTTTCCCAATGAGTATCGTGGATTGTCGTGGTGGGGCTACATCACGTTTTCCATCATTTGATCCGGATCTTGAACGTAGGAAGTTCTGTTCGTTGTGGTTTCTAAATTTCTCGCCATTGTATTTTTCTCCTATGTCCATTCAAAGAATTAAAAAAATTCTAGGAAGAAGAACATATGAAAAATTTGCAAACGAACGAGAAATGAGAAACTTTGAATGCGAGAGTGTGAATCAAACTCTCAATGAAAGCACCAATTTGTGGATGCAAATTTCCGCCATCTCCTCCCTTGACGAAAATGCACCTGCAAAATAATAACACCTAGGATTAAGGCCAAAAGCCTCACGCGCCCATGATGAATGGGGAGCTTTGGTTGAAGAATCTTCGATGCCAAAGTTAGAATTTTGAAAAGAATGTGTTTAGGAGTTTGTGGGTAGCAAAATGGCCAAACATTTTAATTGGATAAGTGGAGTATTTATAGGAGAGTGGCCGGCCCTATTGGTGGAGAATGGCCGGCCATATATGGTGTAATTGCAAGATATTATGTGAAATAATATCTTGCAATTAACGTGACAATTAATTCTAAATTAAATAGGAAGTTTTGGGAGTTACCTTTTGAATAAAATTAATAAGGGATTGATGGGGAGTGATGAGAGGGATTTGAATAAATACCATATTGATCACCTTTGACTATTCCTTGATTGAGTCGTTATTTTCCGTTGCTTGCGTATGAGAATTCTAGTGTGCCTTGAGAGTAATATTGTCTCTCTTGTCAAAAAATTCGTGTGTCACCTCCAAGATTTTTAAGCTTATTTTTTACACCACATGCTCTACCTCTTTTGTACACAAATTTGAATCTCATTCTCGTAGTACAGATGAATTAATGTAATTATTCTATATATTTTGTCAAAAAATCCTAAAAGAAATCCCATGTTAATTTTTAGCATTCAAATTAATCACTAAAAGACTTGAAAGACTTCAAGTTTATTAATTAATATTTAAAAAAAGAAGAAGTTTAACTGCACAGTACTTGTCATAATCTATGGAGACTAGGAACTATGCAATACATTCTAGTATGATACTCATACAATCATATAGCGTTACAGTTTATCTTCATTCATGTAATATAATCTATGTATTGTTATAACACGTTAATTAATATTATTTTTTTAAAATATATAATGGTCACCATGCATGACAACACATGAATTAATAACATAGTCATTGTTACAGTTGCACACGGTATTTATATATACAAAGCTGCAAAATATAAACGCATGCATGAAAAATGTAATCAAGAGAGAAGCATGTGGATGGCTCACGTATCCTTCATGACCTCTGTCTTCTGTGTGAACAAGGGTTGACGGCGAAACCTTTCATTATTCCTGAGGAATTCATAACAAGAATGACAATCATGGTGGCAGATTCATTTGATCGATTTAATCACAGAATTCAACTTCTGAATATATCAAAAGTTCTCTTAATTAATAATAAGAGCGAATTATATATATATATATATATATATATATTCTACAACTTCTGAATATATCAAAAGTTCTCTTAATTAATACTAAGAGCGAATTATATATATATATATATATATATATTCTATGTGTGCTTAAGCCACAATAATTTTGCGCACACAAATGTGAAAAAAATGTATTAGAATACCCAATAATTAGACTTGATAATTTCTTACACGACATGTAAATAACATGAAAATCACAGGTTTCGGGTCAACACAATAACTAATCGGATCGTTATCGGGTCACACAATAAGAACATGTTAATAACGGGTCCTTAACAGGTTTACACGAAGGTAATTTGTTTCAACATATTAAGAAAAAAGTTATTTTGATGATTTTAATTTTTTAAAGTACTAAAATAACTTACTATAAATACAATAGTCATAGTGTATATGTATAGAGTGCATAATAAATATGTATCATTGTATTATTATTTTATATAAATTTAAAAAATTTAAGTTTTATTTATTTTTGTAGTACACTATAGGCAAAAAGTGAGATTAAAAAAATTATAAAACAATTAAAATAAAAGTATCAAGTAATTTAAAAATACCAAATACATTAAAAAATTATAATAATTAATTTACAAGTGCGATAAATGTGAAAAAAATTGCAAAGGCTCGTGATCACATCCTTTACGCTATGAGTATGGGTACATTGCTGTTTGAATTTTAAAACCATACAAACCCTCATGAATAGTATTTTAAGGGAGTTCAAAATAAATAAAATTCATAATCATTAATGTACAAGTATAAAAATGTGAAAGCATATATAAACGTCCTATGAGGCTCTTGTTTTGGGACTCCTTTCATAATTCATAATCATTAATGAAGTGGGACTCCTTTCATTTTGCATATCTTTGAAAATTTGGTATTTTATAGTAATGTACTAATGTTTTTTCCTATGAGGCTCTTGTTTTGGAGTATATAATACTTGAAAGAAAATGTTTTTTTTTTTTTTTAATGTTTTGGAGTAATATTTATGTGACAATGTGGTATGATATACTAATTTAGTATTATGTTTTCTATTTTTTTTTTGTCAAATTATGCTTTTCATTTTCATTATTTATTGATTTAAAAAATATTTTTTTAACGGATAACGGATCGGGTCATATTACCTAATAATATTAGCAGGTCGATTTCGAGTCGGGTCATATTACCCGTTTACTTTAACAGGTGTTACACGACACGACTCATTAAGATATAAGGTATGACACGAACACGAAAAACACGACACGAATACCAGGTTTACCAATAACAGCGCGTGCCTGGTAAAACAATCCTAATGAAACTCGAGAAATAATTGGTTATTTGAAAAGATTTAGTACAATAAGAAGGGATCAGTGAATGCAAGGCTTCTAATTTTCTATATCGAACAAACTCTCTCAATATATACGTCTTCTCATGTACATGGCTTCTCACATTTCCGATATAGTTCAATAATTTGGAAAATGGAAAATGAAAATTCTGTGGCACAAACAAGTGGAACTAACTAGCTAGTGGGGGATCATAATTAGCCAACACCTTAATGCCAATATGTATGAACATTAAGTCGAAGGGATACTTGATTTCATTACAGTAGTAGTATAGTACTGCGCGCATTAAGTCGAAAGTTGATCAATTGCAGAGGTCTGTTTCATGGCCGGTCTAACATGATAAGTCGGCGCCTTTAAAATTGACAAATAACTTGTTCTGTGCTGATTTTAAAGTAACTAAAAAAAGTACATGTATAGCAAGTGGTAAATTACCCTAGTTATTTATGTTTAATCCACTGTGTTTTGGGTTTAAATTCTCCTCTTTCATTTAATGGATTGCCCCTGGAAACTAAAAGTACTACACGTATAGCAAGTGGTGGAAAACAAGCTTTAAACGAACTAATAAAATGCTTCTCGAGCTTGCAACATATTGTGGAATTGTTGAAGAGAAGGGATATGGTACACTGATTAACCGTACAACAAGAATAACAGGCTGATGGCTGATCATCATCGTCATGTCTGTAATTTGTAAATGGCAAGAGTGGTTGGTGGGGTTGCTTTTGCAAGCAAGAAATAGTGCAAAGAAAGCAAGTTGGATGTTTGGGGCGGTTTGTGGGACTGGATGCCTGCGTCCCACACACACACATATATATATATACATATATATATTAGAGAAGAAAGAAAATGCTAAACAAGCTTGAAGAAAATGACTTAAACATGTTCTAGAAGGAAGAGAGAGAGAGAGAGAATAACTAAGGTTGATAATGACATGTCTCCTCACACACCCAAGTTGTCCCTTTTATATTTGCCCTAAATGTATCTCAAATATAGAAGGCTTGATGATTACCTGTGGGGTTTAATCCCTTTGTCTGTCATTGTCCCTGTACGCGCGATCCCTTTTACACTTAACAAACGACAAGTGCAATATATTCATTCATCTTTTTGCATACTTGCAAGCCAACTCAGTTAAATTCCTAGTCCGGCAATAACAGTAAAAGCTTAAATTTTAGGATTGTGTTTCATGTTAACCTTAGGGGTGTGTTTCGTGTTGGAAATGATTTCCACCAAGTATTTTTCGTAACTTCACGCACATCTATGTACATTCCCTATATTTAGATCAAGTAGACACAAAATTTCAACAACTTCACATCTCGATTAGTTGGCTACTGAGTTTTTATAGTTAGTGACTATCTCGAACGTGTGTCATAAAAAAGTAAAGTTCGAAAGCAGACCCCGTTCCATTTCAAGACTTCGTTGTTCTACTTCGATTATATTTGGATTAGACAGGTTGGAGTTTTATCTCCAGGTCATATGTCTCAGGTGTGTTGGATAAATAAAATTTAATCTCTCTTGGGATCTCGACCGACTAAGTTGAGTAAAGCTCCTTTTGTTAATTGTTCCAGTTATGTCGCATCCTCATCTGTATCTTTGGTCAAAAAGTTAAAACGGATGGGCCAGCTTGGTAAAAGGAAACTCGGACTTGCAACTTGCGGTGGGGTTTTCCGAGACTGCTGATTATTTTCTTGATGGTTTCTTCCATAGCCTGAGCCATTTGGAGCTTCATGTTGTCATCCTTCCCTGGAAACAACATTTGTAAAATTCCATCTAAGGTTCCAAAATAATTCTAAAATATAGATAAACTAGTACGTAGACAATAGCACAGAAATATATGTACATATAAACAAAAGAAAAATTAGATGAATGGTGATCTTTAGCACCTCAAACGTCTCTTTCAATATACTCTTTCTTTCAAGACTTACCTTGTTCTTTGCAACTTACCCTTTCTTTCAAGACTTGACGAAGTGTGAAAACACATAATTGTTAATGACTCAGTAATATGAAATCCATAACAATATCAAGCCATTATTGTAGTTACAATCAAGGTTTTGAAAGGTGTTGCACTAATCAGACAACGGGCAGGGACCTAACGCTTATGTGTCTAGGCCGGGCTCAAGTAAGGGCCTAGGTGGTTTTTTTTTTTTTTTTTTTTTTTAACGAAATCTATTATATTGTTGTACGCCTGTTAAACTGAAGAATTATAGAAGGGGAGAGAAGAAGGGCGGTGGAACTAGAGAGAAGAGAGAAATTGGTGGATTTTGAGGTATGTATTATCTCACCCTATTGTGTCTTTATTTATAGTAGTAAAGAAGGGAGAATCATTGTCTTTCAAGTAATACAACTAAAATACGAACCTATCTAAAAGATACTATAGAATCTCAATAGGGGTTACACAATCACATTCCTAACTAATTAGGATTGCAATACTCCCTTTTAAGTGTGTAAATAGTCAAACAAAATGTCGCATTAGCTCTTCAGTGATTAATACTCAATCTTAAGGCATCGAGAGAAGTCTTTCACCATGAGGCGTGACTTATATCGCACCCCCTTTACGAAAAAAATGAGCCACGATATCGCACCTCTGTTATAGGCCGGAAGACCTTATTGAGCCTAAAACTTAGTAGAAATCATGACATGGAAATCACGTGTAATGGAAACAATATCATTTTTTGATCCTTTGAAAACAACCAAGTCATAGTCTCCGAAAAAAAACAAAAAAACAACCAAGTCATTCTAGTATCATCAATAAATTAACAAACTATATTTTTCCATTAGAAGCAATTTTAGCAAGACCTCAAACATTTGAATGAATCAAATCAAATGGAAAAGCAACTTTAGAATCACTTACCGAGAAAGTAGTACGGTGACTCAACTAGAAATGTCAAATGTCTTTAACCTTCAACTAGAAATGTCAAATGTCTTTAACCTTCAACTAGAAATGTCAAATGTCTTTAACCTTTTTGGGTCTCACTGGGATTAGTTCTACCTTTAATATTATTTTGACAAGGGTGTGGAATGCCTTATGCTTCGACCAAAAAAAAAACAAATATATATATATATATATTGTGAATTTATAATATTATTTATTATTCTCCAATTATAGTATATATAGAGATTACAAGTAATGTTGTATAGGCATTTCACCAATGTGGGACAATAACCTATTTACAATTTAACTGGTATTTACAATTGCAACTCGCAACAAATAAACATACGTAAGTGTAGTCATAATTTTGATATACAAAATAACCCCCAAAAATATGTAGTTATAATTGCACAATATAATAAGCTCAATGATACGTACAATATGCATGCAAGAAAAATTGTTCTTCATGTTTTCATTTTTCCATATCTTGAATATTTAAGATCACTCCAAGTGTTTCATGCTTAATATACTAAATAATGCCAATAAAGTCTCCCTCTTGCACGAATCATCTTGCCTAAATCATTGATCTTCAAATCTAGACCACCCAATAATCGATAATCATACCGCCGATATCCTAATATAATGTGCACAGGGGTTTGCCTGGACCTAATCCCTACAATGGTTAGACTCAACCATGCAAAAGCTATTTTCAATTTTCCATAACCCCAGTATAACTTTTTTCACTCCGTTAACAAATGAGAAACAAACCATGTTAATATAAAGCTTCACTATTTCCTTTTCTAACTTTCTGGTGTGGTAATTCAGTTGCAAGAAGAAATATATTCTACTTGGAACCACCAATAGGCAATAGCATTGCAAGAAGTTATGATTTCCACCTCATTCTAAATACAAGATGACTCACTAATTAACATTTTCCATCCCTGCTATATTTCTCATCAGTATAGATTGCACACGAATCATTTCGAGCATCTGCAAAATCATCCATCTGTACCATACTAGTGCTTATAGAACACATCTAGTGAAGATAATTTGGAGGAGATAAGAATGAAAAGATGTTGGTAGAACCGTAGAAGAAATATGAAAACTGGAGATGAACATGATTCTTTGGTTTAAAAAGCACCAGACTTGTCACATCTATTTGGGTTGGCCATATAAGGATTTGCTGGACTTATAAAACAAAAATTGGACTCAAACTTTACTGGAATGACCCAAAACTAAAACAAATAGCCCCAATAATAATATCATAATAATAACTAAGAGGTAGACTAATATATATATAGCAAATCTACAACTCATTTGATGAAACCGGACAACAATTTTTATAAAGGGTTTTGAACATTAGTTCTTGAAAAAGATAAAATTATAAAAAATTGTAGTGTTCGATTATATATTGATTTTAATTCCTTGAAGTGTACTTTTATTAAAATTTATATTCTATTTTTGTTATTTATTTTGTTTTATTTAAAGTCTCCACATTAAATTTTGATTTTATTAAATGCACATTTTAGTTCTTCTAATTATAAATAAACATCAATGAGAAAACATTAAAACAATTAGTGACACATAAGAAAAATATGTAAATACATAAGTGTACAGGACTATGCCAAAATATATTAAATTGACTTCTTTTTGTTGAAATGTTTGTATTGAAATATATTACAACAAATAGAATAGCTTCGCCCCGAAATTCATTCCCTTACTAAAAATCAAGCTCATAGTCAGGCACGAGATGGAATGACAAATTCGTGTAGAATTGAGCATGGTGCCCGTTAGTGGAGAGAGATAGAAGAATGGCGAAGAGAGATGGTTGGTTGAAGGTTGCGTTCATTCGAAATATGAACCAAGACCTACTCCCTCCCATCCTAGGAATAATTGAAGAGAGTTATCTCTAGTCACCAACGTTGGCATAAAAAAGTACATAAATCCTATTTGAATAAAATAAACAAAAAGCAGTTCCATTATGGTGGTATACCAGCCACCTGCTCTGGAACTTCCATTGATAGCCCTCGACGGGTAGAGGGGGGAGAGGGCGGCTAGGCGAGACTTTAATCAAATTCTATTGAATTGTCACTAGGTTTAGGACATTCTTAGCAATTCTTATTCATTCTCGATGGTGGCTAGAAGTTGACTGATCAGCTTGAAATAAGAACGCAACGAGAATGATCAGGAAGGGCTGGGTCTCTCTTGGTTGACCAAAGGCCCTACTTCTCTTCCTGAACTCATAGACTCTATTCATAGAGGGTAATTAGCAAATCGACTACATAGAAGAATCAAGACCCAATTCCCCTGGATGGAAGGGAAGAATGTGGACAGATGGAACCTTAACCGTTCACTTGAACATAGAAGCTTTCAAGCAGAGACAAAGTAGGCAAGAAGGAATTGACTTGGCGATTGAACAAAATGAATTATATTGGCATTATTAATTAAATTCGCATTTTATTTGATCTTGAGTACCAGAATCGTTAATCTATTAGTCTATCTAAATGTCTGTACTATAATGAATTTGTGTACCAGCATTAATCTGAATGACATGTGTGGATGCAAATTTCTGCCTTCTTCTTGTTGGACAAAATTGCACCTACAAAACAATTAACACCTTAGGTCAAGGCCAAAAGCCTCACGCGCCCATGATGAATTGGGCGCCAGGGGGGGGCTTTGGCCAAAGAACCTCTGATGCCAAAGTTAGAATTTTGAGGGAAAAGTGTTTGGAGAATTTAGAGAATTTTACAAGGGTGTTGAATTTAGGTTTTTGGAGAAAATATGGTGACATTTATAGGGGTGTGGCCGGCCCCTTTAGGAGAAATGGGGACTGGCCACTTAGGTGGTTTTTTGGGTGTGATTCACAATTTATTAGCTAATTAATAAATTAATTGGTTAATAAGTCAATTAATATAATTTGAAAGAAATGATTTGGAGGTTACCTTGTGGAGAAGATTTGATGAGGATGGATGAAATAGGTTTTGAATAAGTACCTATTTTGAGCACTTTTGACCTTGATTGAGTTATGATTGTCCACTGTCCGCATGTAGGAGTTCCGGTATTCTTTGAGGGTAATTTTGTCCTTTTCACACTAGAATCCATGTGTCACCTCCATATTTTTCTCGATTATTTTTGGCTCCACACATGCCCCCACGCTTGTTGGGCTGCTCACAAGAAAGAACAACAGGTGTAGAGATTTTCTTGCTTTCGGAAACATAGGATTGTTTCCTATTTTGATGTAGATTCCCTCTTTCATTGGAAATTAGATCCTTCTAGGAAAAAGAAATAAATTTTTCTCGAAGCCTATTTAAGTGCACCTTAAGTGGATTATTAAATCAACTTTAGAGAGCGATTTATTTTTCCCACAAGAGAGAGAGCTTAGAGGATATTTGTTCCCCCTCCTCTAGCAATCTTCTACATCTTGCCTGTGCAAAGGATCGTCTTTTGTTGCTTGCTTTGTCTTCTTTACTTTTTTTTTTTTTTTTTTTTTTTTGAAGGTTGGGCTTAGGCCCGTGCCTAGGAGAGAAAAGCAAGGAGGCCGAGAGGCCTTTTGGGCCAAGGAATCAAACCAGGCCATGGGGCCTGGCATGGTCCCTGGGTTCTTATGGCTTGGGCTACGACTTAGGGCCAAGGAGGCCTAGTGAGCTGGTTGCTGCCCTTTTTACCTTTTTTTTTTCTCTGGGCTTGGGCCCGCACTGGTATAGGAGGAAGGGAGAGTGACCGAGAGTTTGGTCTGCTTGAAGCTTGGGGCGAGAGCTGTCTTTCCTTTTTTTTTTTTTTTTTTTTTTTTTTTTTAGCAAGCAGTCGTTTAACGAATTTCCTTCACATCTTCGCAGGATTTCTTCAAGCATGTCTTCCTCGAATCATAAGAATGATGATGATGTGCCACCATTGTATTGTCAAGGCGGGTCTTTGAGCAAGGTTGGCTATTTCAAGGCTGCTTACTTCAAAATTAGCTCTGATGATTTGTTTAGAGACTTCCTTGTGGCATATAGGCATGCTACCCATTCAGGAGTGCGTGTGAAGCGTGTTAAGGATAGTAGCAACTGTGAGCCATGTGGTAGGGCCTGGAGAGCCATCAAGTTCCACCCTTACTATTTTTTGTTAGGCTTTACTTTTCCTATGCCACGTTTCCTCCAAGAAGTGCTCTACTCCATGAGATGTGCCCCCGCTCAATGTTCTTAGAATGCAATCCGTGTGATGGTGGGATTCCACAATCTAAGCCAATTTTTTTACTTAGATCTAACCGTCAACGAATTTTGGTACTTCTTTGACATAGGCCACATTGAGGAAGTCGAGGCAGCTGCGATCATGCCATAAACTCTTTGATCATTCAAGCAAGGGAAATCATAACTGGGCCAAGGAGACTTTGGAGATAAGTGGAGAATGGGAGTCTGATTTTTCCCCCAAGCTGCTTAATCTCTTAGCTACTTTATATTTGTGCTAAGTTGCTCTTTAATTTTCAGATTGTCCCCTGCTGCTTTTGTAGATTAAGAGTTTGGCTCAACTCCTAAGGTTTCTCCAGACATGAAGAAAGTGCATGTCGCCCTATCCCTTCCGAATACTGTGAGTAACGTTGGCTGGTTAGTCTTCTTCGTAGGGAGAAAGGTGGGCTGCCCCCAAGATAGGAGATAAAGTGGATCAAGGCAAAGGCATTAGCTAGTCCGATCGCCGTCGTAGAGCCTACTGTAAGTGAAGGTGGGAAAAGGAAACCTTCCCTACCTGCTCAAGAGATGCCAGCTTAGAAAAAGTCGAAGACTTCTTCCGCTGCTCGCTAGGGTTCACTGGTTACCCCCAAGCTTGTGATTGACTTGACTTCTCCTAAGGGTGAGAAGGATGAGACTGCTAGATCCATGCCGATGATGCATGCCGTTTCAAAGGTGGCTAGTTCGATTGTTGATAGGATTACTCAGCGTAGAAGTTCATTCGTGCCTCCAGTGCCAAATTTTCCGTCTGGGGCTAAGTCCGGTTTACCTTTGGAGATGCTTGCTACTATGAAGATTGACAAGGTGCCTCTACTTGCTAAAGTGGCTCTTAAACCCATTCCCTCTGTTGCTAAGACCAACTCACCTCCTAAGAAGGAGGAAACTACTCGTATGGGCAGCTGTGAGAAATCCACCAAGTCTGTTTCTAGGGAAGCTGCTAAGATTTGTGCTCTTTTGAGACCAAATTTGCTCGAAGACATGGATGTGTGTGCCAAATTTACCAAAGGGGTTGTTGGCCCAAGTTCCATTGCAAAGCATACAACCGAGTATATGAGGATTGCTCTGCTGGCCATAATGCAAAAAACGATGATTCTGGCAGCCGAGTCTATGTTCCTTTATCAAGAGGATACCAAGGTTGCCAAATAGGTGACAAGAACTGTGGTAGTCGAAGCTTACTCCTCGGCCGAGAAAGTCAAGAAGCTGGAATTTGAGCTTGTTGCTTTGAATGGGTCTAATATCTCTGCCCCCACTTCTCTAGAGCTTGAGACCGTTCGCTAAGAGATCGTGGATTTGAAGATTAGGCTTGATGTGATCCAAGTAAAGTATGAAAGTGCAGAGAATGAGATCAAATGTTACATACCTTAGATTCAACACCTTGAGCATGCCGACTTTGAGCTCCGCTCTGTTGTTTATGCGAAGGATGAAAAACTGATCGCTGCTTATAACCAAGTTATCCACTTCAAGAAGGTTGTTGATAGGCTTGAGCTTCAAGTGTTGGAACTCCAAGGGGCTTTGAAGATTAATGATAATTTGAAGAAATAAGTGGAGGAGCTGCAGTGGGCTCATGCTTATCTACTCTAGAAGAATGAGCAATTGAAGGGTAAGAAGGTTGGGTTCGAGACTTCGCTTACTCAGAGTCAAGTTGATTTCTACAAGCTGGGCTATGTAGACAATCTTTTTGGGCGGCAGTCTGACTTTGAGTTTTCTAGTAATGACTTCGAGGCCTTCTCTATTTCTCTAGAAGACTTGCTCGCCTTTACTTTTGAGTCTTCTATTGGTAAAGTAGTTGGAGAAGTTGGTGTCTAGGCTAGGGCAGCTAAGGGTGAAGCACTGGATGGTACCGCTGCTGAGAGCGTCACAACTGCTGAAGGTATGGCCATCGAGTAGTCATGGGATGTCCAAGCTGCTGAAGAGTGAAGAGTAGACAAGTCCGCATAACCGCTAGGCTGTTAACCTTGGCTTTCTCCAATTCCGTAGGTTGCGTAGCAAGTATCACAACATTTTAGGACTTGGTGTAGGTTGTTCTACACTTGGTAATGGTAAAGCTTATCGACTATGTAGCATGTCGGCAGTGGATAAGGCTTCGTATACGCACGCTAGCTTGTTTAACCTTTCACAAGAATGTGCGGTTATATAATTTTAGCATGGCTTTATTGCTCGAATGGCAAGCCCTAGGTAGTCGTTTGAAAACCATAAGCTACCTTAGTGCACTTGGTAGCAACTTTAGGGTTCCAGGGTAGCCATTTAAATGGCATACTGTGTTATGTGCCCCCTCTGCTCGCTCTTCTCCTTTGCCAGATCTAAGCTTATGGTTATCGCTTTACTGTTTTGCTTAATGCTTGGCAATAAAGTGCTGATATTTGGCACGATAATGTTAGGAAGAATGATTGCTTCTAAACCAAATGCCAAAGAGAAAGAAGTCTCACTGGTTGCTCGTCTTTTGGTGGTGTGATATGCCCATAGACATCCAAGGAGTTCGTCTGGCCATTTTCCCTTCTTGTCAGAGAATGATTTTTTGAGGCAGTCGAGGATTGTCTTGTTAGATGCTTTGGCCTGCCCATTGCCTTGGGGATACCTCGGCGTGGACATGTGTTACTTGATGCCATACTTTTGGAAGAACTTTGCAAAATCTTTACCCACAAATTACAGGCCATTATGGGTGACAATAGACTGAGGGATGCCAAATCGGCAAATGATGTTCATCCATATGAAACGATCTATGTCCGTCTAAGTCATGGTTATCATAGGCTTTGTTTCTACCCATTTGGTGAAGTAATCGATTACCACGATCATTATGTCTTTGCCTTCAGTAGCAGGCGGCATTGGCCCTACCAGGTCGATTGCCCACTAGATGAAAGACGAAAGAGTCGTCTGCGGGTATAGTTGGCTGGCAGGTAGTGCTGGTATCAACTTGTAACGTTGGTAACGGTCACACTTTTGTACTAACTCCTTAGCATCTTAGTGCATGGTAGGCCAGTAGTAACTTGCGTTAAGAGCCTTCTGTGCTATGGATCAGCCACCAGAGTGATTTCCATAAATGTCTTTGTGTATTAAGCTTAAAACCTTTAGGTCATCCAGATGCGCTAGGCAGCAGAGATGTGGTTCGGTGTAGGATCTTCGGATGAGAATGCCATTCCATATGTAGTAGCATGCTGCCTTTATTTGGAGCTTTCTAGACTCCAATCTTTTTGTGAGGAGTGTGCCACTGACCATGTACTTTATAATAGAACTTTGCCAGTTGGGAGTTATACTAACATATGATACTTCAGCTGCCGGCTCAGTCTCTATGCTCAATTTGTCTAGATACTCCACCGGAATAGAGCGTTTGAGTTGGTGGTCGAGGGCGGAGCCTAGGCCAGCTAACCCATCCGCGTGGACGTTATATGCTGGCAGAACTTGAGTGAGAATGTAAGTTTGAAATGCCTCAAGTTGCTTGCGTACCTTCTCTAGGTATTACGATATCCTTAGATGTTATGCTATGTATTCCCTAGTAGTCTTACTGGTGATTCGTTGGGAATCAGAATCAATTGCAAGCTTTTTCACCGCCAAGTCTTTTGCCATTTGGAGGATTGCTAATAGGGTCTCATACTCTGTTTCGTTGTTGGATACTTTGAAGCCTAGAGTGATCGCCTGCCCAAGCATTGAACTGTCTGAGGTGATAAGGACCACGCTTACTCTTGAGCCTTTGTAGTTGGATACGTCGTCAACATGGAAATGCCAGAAGTTTCCATCGGGTGGAGTAGGCACAATTAAGGTGTACTCGGTTACTTTCGGGGCGTTGTTGGGTCGCTCTGTTGGGTCGCCTAGGCTAGGTGTGAATTTTGCTATAAAGTCCGGCCAAGGCTTGGGCTTTTATCGTTGTTCGGGGCAAAAAAATTAAACCGTATTAGCCAAGTTCCAATGGCCACTTCATCACTCATTGAGAAGTGTTTAGACCATGTAAGATTGACTGTAGAGGATATTGAGTTATGACGATGACTGTATAAGCTTAAAAGTATGGTCTAAGCTTCCGAGCCACAACAACTAGTGCCAAAATTAATTTTTCGATTTTCAAGTATCTAGTTTCCGCATCGACAAGAGCTTTAGAAGTGTAGAATACCGACAGTTGGGTCCCCAACTCTTCTTATATGAGGGCAGAGCTTACTGTTACTTCGGAGCCTGCCAAGTAGATGTATAAGTGATCCGCTGCTTCCGGCTTAGATAATAAGGGAGGTGATGTAAGATACTTCTTCAGGTCTTGGAAGGTTTTTTCGCACTCTTCATCCCATTTGTCTCATTGTGCCCTCTTGATGGCCTTGAAAAATGACTTACATTGATCGGTAGACTGCGAAAGGAAGTGGTTGAGAGCGGCTGCTCGTCCGGCTAAGCTTTGGATCTCCTTCAAGGTAGTTGGAGATTTCATCTCTAAGATCACTTGAATTTGCTTGGGATGTGCCTCGATTCCTCGTTGGGTTACTAGGTACCCTAAGAATCTGCGTAAAGATACTCCAAATGTGTATTTGGTGGGATTGAGCTTCATCTTGTACTTTCTGAGGATGTTGAAAGTTTCTGCCAAGTTGCCAATGTGGTATAACCACTGCTTGGCCTTTACCATGATGTCATCAACATAGACCTCCATTGTTACCCCAACTTGTTTCTTGAACATCATGTTTACTAATCTTTGGTAAGTGGCTCCCACGTTCTTAAGGCCAAAGGGCATGACTTTGTAGCAGTAGGTGCCTCGTTTGATCACAAACGTGATTTTCTCCTTGTCGGGCTCGTACATGGCCATTTGGTTGTAGCCGAAGTATGCATCCAAGAAACTAAGTAGCTAGTTCCCATAATTTGAATTTACTAGTAGATCGATTTGGGGAAATGGATAAGGATCATTTGGGCATGCTTTGTTGAGGTCGGTGCAGTCTACGTAAACCCTTCATTTGGCATTCTCTTTCTTCATGACTAACACGACATTGGCAAACCATGCTGAGTGCGCTACCTCTTCTATGAATCTGACCTCCAGTAGCTTGTCAATTTTTGCTTCAATGATCGCCATTCACTCGAGTGCAAAATATGTTCTCTTTTGGATCACCGGTTTGGCAGCGGGGTCGACGTGCAACTTATGACAAGCTATCTCAGGGTCGATGCCAGGCATGTCGGAAGGTGACCATGCAAAGATGTCACAATTTTTCCTAAAGAAAGCCATGAGTTCTTCCTTCTCGACTCGGCTTAGACGTGAGCCAATTCTAGCTGTCTTGTCCAGCTGCTGGGGATCAAGAATGATGTCCTCAGCATCTTTTTTAGGTTTCCATCCTATCTCATCTATTTGGGCACCATCTTCTTGATCTGCTTGCTGTAATTGTTATTGGGTAACTTCATCGTCCTTTCGTACCTCAGTAATCTTTACGGGGTAAAGGTCTTCTTCTTTGATTCCTTCAACACTTGCATAATGCATTGTCGAGATGCGGCCTGGTCAAACTAATTTCTCCGACTTCTCTTCCTGAGATGCTGAATCAAATTTTTTTTTACTTGATGGAAATGACGACATCCAGCTTGATCAGCCAATGTCTTCTAAGAATCTCATTGTAGGGAGGTGGGTCACTTACAATCGTGAACGTCTACTTTGAGACAACTGGCGGTCTTTTCATGTTAAGTGTAATGTGGCCGATGGCAATCAAGGTGTGCCCGTTGAATCTGGTGAGTACCTCCACTTAGCATATGATTATGTTTTCCAAGCCCATCTTTTGAATGACTGAGAGCTGAAGTAGGTTGAATGCACTTCCATTGTCAACCATCATTCTATCAACTATAACATGGGCTAGTTCGACAGATACAACTAGCGTGTAGTCATGTGGAAATTCGATGCCTTTTGCATCCTGCTCAGTGAAGCCAACGATAGGTCTAGGTTGGGTGTCGACCGCTTGGACCTCTGAGTCTAGTAGAACCTGCTAGATCTTCCTCTTTTTGGAGTTGTTAATGGCCTCCAAGTGCTCAAATTTGGCGAAGATGCCATTGATTCGAATTGTCTTGGTTAGTGGCTCTATGTCGTCGTCTGCGTTCCTTCTAGGCTACGCAGCTGGCTTGTCCAAGTATCTGTCAACCTTACTTTCTTTTACGAGCTTCTCTAGGTAGTTCTTCCAAGTGTAGCAGTCGTCAGTTATGTGATCGAGTCCTCGATGGAATGCGCAGTATTTGGTGTGATCCAACTTAGAAGTATCTCCCTTTGGTTGTTTCTACAGCTTGAGCCATGGCTTGTTCTTGATGTCGCGAAGGATTTGAGGGATAGGGATTGAGAACTTAAAGTAGTTCTTGGCCGTCAGGCCTTCCTTGGTTGTGGGTCGGTCCCTATGTTTGGTCTCCTACCTGTTTTTGCCGGACTGCTTCCCATCCTCTTTCTTTTGAGCCACTGTAAACTCTTTTCGAGGCTGCTCGGGCGCCTTGTCTGCCCGTCGAGCCTCGTCCCAAAATGCATGCTTCTCTACCAAAGCGAAAGAGTCTGTCAGAGTTAGATCTTCTTTCATGATCAACTCTTCAAACAGTGGATAGTCTATTGGGAATCCTTTTTGGAAGGTTGTAGTTGTTATTGAGTCGTCACATCCAACTATCTTCGCCTTCTCTACTTTGAATCTCTTCATGTAGTCGCGGAACGACTCTTTTGGGTTCTTCTTCACATTGAACAAGTGGTCAGACTTTTCCTTGATCAAGCGGTAAGATGAGTATTCTGGGACGGTTGAACTAATCTTGGGCCGACTTGGACTGCTTGGAAAGCCACAGGAGAAGGCTAGGCTGCAAGAGCAAGCTGGGCCATAGGAGTGGGCTGCTCGACATGAGGCGTACGTGGGTGCGAGGCTAAGGTTCGGCTTGGCAATGCGTTGAGCTTAAGCAGCTCGGGTTGGCTTGACTAGGGCTTGGGCCCTTAAAGGTTGAAGTGGCACGGCTTGGGCCGTGGTTATGGCACCATGAACCTTGTCGAGGGTGGTTGCCGTGGTGGCCACCGTGGTGGTTGCCGTGGTGGCCACCGTGGTGGTTGCCACAGTGGTGCCCCGTGGGGGTGGCGTTGCTCCACTCATCGTTATGTTGAGCCTTGTAGATCGCCGCAGTCCTTATCCTTGAACGTTGGAATTTCCGTTCGTCGAAGTTTCCGAATCTCTTGCCTTTGTACTTTTCTTTTACGTTTTATCAAAGAATTTTTAGAAATAAAAATTTCAAGAATAAGAATGTACGGAAAATCTACAAATGAACAAGAAAACGAAAAACCTTGAATGATAGGGTCTTCTATGAGCATTTAATCAAGACTCTCAATGAAAGCACCAATTTATGGATGCAAATTTCCGCCTCCATCTTCTTGGACAAAATTGCACCTACAAAACAATTAACACCTTAGTTCAAGGCCAAGAGCCTCACACGCCCATGATGAATTGGGGTGGGGGGGGCTTTGGCCGAAGAATCTCCGATGACAAAGTTAGAATTTTGAGGAGAATTTAGAGAATTTTGCAAGGGTGTTGAATTTAGTTTTTTGGAGAAAATAGGGTGATATTTATAGGGGTGTGACCGGCCCCTTTAGGAGAAATGGGGAACGGCCACTTGGGTGGCTTTTGGGGTGTGATTCACAATTTATTAGCTAATTAATAAATTAATTGGGTAATAAGTCAATTAATTAGCTAATTAATATAATTTGAAAGAAATGATTTGGAGGTTACCTTGTGGAGAAGATTTGATGAGGATGGATGAAATAGGTTTTGAATAATTACCTATTTTGAGCACTTTTGACCTTGATTGAGTCATGATTATCCACTGTTTACGCGTAGGAGTTATGGTATTCTTTTAGGGTAATTTTGTCCTTTTAACCCTAGAATCCACTTGTCACCTCCATATTTTTCTCAATTATTTTTTGCTCCACAACATGGAATATAAATGCTAACATTTAAATAGAACCAGGGGACTAAACTCAATTTTGAATCTTGTACCAAGCATTAATCTAAATTCATGTTATTTAGAGATTAAAATCTAGTTTTCTATTTTTGCTCAAAAAAATCTAGTTTTCTATTTTATAAAGGCTTTTTAGCCAAAATGGTCTTTAAGATTAGCATAACTCCTCACTTTGGTCCTTGAGATTTGAAATCGATAGAAGTAGTCCCTGAGTTTGACCACCAACAATTATTTGGGTCACTCTATGAAAATTTATGTTAAATCAGGACCAAAATCATAAAAATACCCTCAATTTAATAAACAATGGTCCAAAATGATTTGACAAAAATTGAGGATTTTTTTGTCATTTTATCCTTATTTAATGAAGATTTTTTACAGAATGAGTAAAAGGATTAATGGTGGACAAACTCATGGATCACTTCTATCGATTTCAAATTTCAAAGACCAAAGTAAATAATTATGCCAGACTCAGAAACCATTTTAGATAAAAAAAAATTTAATTAATATAATAGTTTTCACGTATATTTTGTAAATGTAGGTTTCCACATAAACATGAAGAAGAAATGAAGATTATTTTGGGTACCATCATTACAGTTATAGCTACAAAAGTAACTTGGTACTGTTGCTGGTTCCGTAGCGGAGAGTCATTAACTGATTGGGATTAGCAAAGAAGATAACATGTAAATAGGTTACATAATGGAACTAAAGCTGTGTACCTTCGAGTTACCAAGTATGTGTTTTCAAAACTTAATTGGTCCAAGTCTTGAAAGAAAGGGTAAGTTACGTTAGAACAGACTGGGATGGGTTAGGCGTGGGCTGCCCATTCAAACAGAGGCGCTAATACAACATGCCAGCGGAATGATCGGCCTGTTTGGCATTCTTTCATTCATTTTCTGCTCTCAAATCCACTCCCCTTCAAATATAGGATCGATTAAGATTTGCTTCTCTGGAATACCAAAAGCAAGCAGGATCACTTGCGTAGCGAGACTGCTGAGAGTATCTATGTCAAAGAAGCAGTAGCAATGTTTTTAAACATTCTGGGACATAATTTGAAGTATATATTCATCACACTTCAAATATGTCCAACAATAGTAATACTGTCTTGTGTATAGTAATGACAAGTGTGTAAATAAATTGTTTTTGTTTACATAGGCCATTGCCCCCAAGATTTAGTTATTCATTTTTTTTTCCACCAAAAAATTTCCATTGCATCGGAGAGGAATAGCTTATTCGTAAATTGGTGAAAGCAAGGAAGCCCTTAATCCATATATAGATAACATCCTGCAGCTTCGTTTAAAACCTGGAGCCTACGCATGCACATTCGGAATGACCTTTCTCTTTGTGGTATGGCTAAAGTTTGAATTGTGTATCAAACAGATCGCTTGCTTTAAGGTGCTTACAATATGTATTGACCAAAAAATAAACTACAATGTAACATATATGAATTAATTCATCAATGTAACTTCATTAGTATATGACATTTTAAGATATACAAGATCGCTATATTATTGCATTTCGTCGATCCCATTGAATGATTACAGTGTTGCTAACATACGATCCATCAACTTGCACAAACAAACACAGTGAAAAATAAATTCATCCATTTCAGAGAATTACAACTAAAGAGGTCTTTCGAAGAACAAGGAATCCAAATGCAAGTAATTATTGTATGAATTATTTCAAACTTTACTGCGTCTCAATGCAAGGTAAGCCACTAACCTATATGCGAAAAACATAAACAACATGACACATACGCTCGTCGCAGGGCTAATTTGCCTTACGACATCTTGCTCGACAAACTTGCAGCTTGCTTTGTGATCACCTGCATGATCATGGTCATGAGATGAGCAGGCCAAGAGGGATGATAATTTACTACCTTCCCCATACTGGACATTGATTAGCAGCCTATAACTATAAAAGGTAGTAGAAATATATTTGAGCCAAGCAAAACAAGACGGAACCTTATGCACGTAATATCCTCCGGTCAGCACAAAAGCTAGCATTGTCACTGTTGCTATTGTGGAGGCCTGTTTGGCATCCATGATTGCCGCGCCTAAAGCAAGGCCAAGCCCTTGTGACACTAGCACATAGCCGAGTAGAACCAACAATGTTAATAGAAAAGCGCCCATGTCGGCTTTTAATCCAGCCATCCAGTAAGCCATGACAAGAAAGATTGTAGGAAGAATAAGCTCCATCGGTAGGTCTCCAACCATTCGAGCCATGAAATACGAAGAGAGAGTGTACATACCCGAGGCCTGCTCCTTAATGAAGATGGCACGTTCTTGAGGAAATGCAAATACCGAGTTGAAAGAAGGTAAGACTCCCCAAAATATAGAAATGAAGAAGAGAAGGCCTAAACGATCCTGGATATCTAAATAATCTGATTGCCACCACATTAGACCAGCTAACAATGCACCGGCCACTACCTGTAAAACTCGCAGCGAGTTGAAGGACTCATGCTTTCGTTCCTTGAGGCTTCTTTGCAGCAAAATATGGAATTGGTTGAACCAAGTGGAACCAATATCACCAATACTTGTTCTCCGCTCTTTTGAACAATGGCTCTGAACGTAAGTCGTTTCTTTTGTTGCTGCACTGGTATTGTCCAAGCATTCAGCTTTCACCTTGGGAGCCAACAAGGTATTGTATGAGGAAACAAGGATTTCTTTCATGTTGGGCTTATCCCTTTCGCCTAGACCATTAAGTTGGCACACTCCTGCATACATAGTTCAATGAATTAGTTACTTTCTAATTTGAATCACTTCTTTTGGAAGGTATATATAGTTCTCCCACCAAAGTACACATGGATAAATTCCAGACGGTAAAATTTCAATCCTACCAAGAATTGAAGACCATGTTTTGCAGCTGAAGAAATTGCCCAAATTTATGGCAGAACATTAATTACGAAGTTTAACAAAGTGTGCATAAAATTGTATCTAATTAAAGACACTTTTTATTTTTATTTTATAAATCTACATACTGATACATTTGTTTGTGGTCACTATGATTCATCAACCATTACACCATCTAACTCAAAACATCAGTCTTTTACAATCTATATTGATCTAAACTTTCATTATCTAGAAAATTAACTTCATCGAAACCATTAAGTGGTCTATCAAAAAGATACCTAGCCGAACCTAATATTCTCATATTAATAATAAAAATAAGAAAGACTTTGGATTCAGTCCCCACTCTTTAACTAAAACTTTAATGGTATTCAATTTTTTTTAATTTTTTAATTTTTTATCAAAGTCCCTTGACTTTGAAAACCTCATTATATCAATATTAATATGTATTTTTCTATATGTTTGACATTTATGAGATTTATAATCCCATATTGTGTGTGTATATATATATTTGGCATATAAATTCTAGATTTAAAGTCCCTCATTATATTACAATGCAATAATATGAAACGGCTACAGTAAAAAGTTTTCAAAATTTTTTATTGAATAAATGAATAAAAACAATGTAATAATATGAAATCATAAATAGCAAAAGAATGTATCCATTGTGTTAAAAAATTGTAAATCAGTTGTATAGTAATGTACCCAAAAATTCATATGGATACATTATTTTGATTGAAATTTTATTATACCAAAATCTTAGAATAAAATTTTATTAATTTGAATACTTTAATTGAAAGACAAAATATTAAATTTTAGTATTAATTTCTCCCTATAATCTTACAAAGATTGATAATTCGTCTTACACTTATCAGATTTTTTAGTTTTTCACAAACTACAATGTTTTATTTTATATTTTAAAATAAGGGTACATTTGAAATTGAAAAAGGCGTAAATTTATAGATTTTACATGAAAAATTGGGTTCATTTTACATAAAAAAAAAATTGGTACATTTTACATATAAAGAAGTGGTACATTTATATGGTAGAATGGGTACCAAAAAAAAAAAAAAAAGAGCAAGCCCTAGACTACATATAAATCTTTGAAAGAAAAGGGTACAAAAAGTAATTAATATATGGGTACAACTAAAAAGAAATTTAGTACAGATTCAAAAAATGGTTGCAAATTAAAATTGGGTACAAACTAAAAATAAAAGTATATGTTACAAAGTATAGCCATAAATATATATATATATATATATACACACACACACACACCAAACGTAACATTTCTAATACTAAATTAATATATTTTAGAAATTTAATTTAATTTTGCTAATATGTAAATATTTTATTATTGAAATAATGACACTCATTAAAACCTAAGGACCTTGATAAAAAATTGCAAAGAAATAAGGTTTTAATGAATGGAATATAAGAAAGAGGGATGAGAACCTAATTTCTCCTAAAAATAATCATCATCATGACAACAATGAAAAATGCTCAAGTCCTAAATATAGTCTAATAATATTGTAATATCAATGAGGAAGACGATGTTTCATTATAAAACCATTTAGCAATAAAATAAATAGTTCATCGACACCTTACAAGTGTAAGGATGATATTTCCTTACTTGTCAGGGTCCAAGTGTTGTTTACATAATCGAAAATAGATATAGCTATCTGCATGGATTCAATATTTCGTTTAAAACATTGAAAAGAATGTGGAATTACCGATTATGATGCGGTTGATCACATTGGTCCATTTATTTATTTTACTTTAGATCATCAGTCATCACATTGGTCCGTTTACCGAATAGCACATTTTGGTGCGGTACTCATATAGTCATATTTATTTGATTATACTACTACGTATAATCTAATGGTTGAAAACATAATCTATATAATCTATATAATCTAATGGTTGAAAACATAGCCTATATGTGTCATCATGTGCAAACAAATAATAAGTTAACAAGGTGAGCATCCACTAATGTTGCTGCTGCCACTAAAGGGGTGGCCATCACTTACTCTGATTTAATTTAGTGGAAATGATTGTACTAATTTTACTTTTGAACTTTTTAATTTTCAAACTAAAAAAGGCATAGACAGTGACCAAGAAAACCCACTTAAATTATTCAAAGTGGCCAAATTAAACGAATGCTGGAGAAAATTTGTTGTAATCATGTTACGATATTGGACTATATATCCAGTCCACTATCCAAATTCCTACTCAATAATTTCAAGTTAAAAATATCATGATCTTACATAGATAACTATATTGACATACACGGTTACGTACGAAAACATTAAAACGACTGTTTTTTAATCAAATGATCAAATAATTATATCATTTTGTGTGATTTCGCATCATTGAGGACATACTTAAAATTGTTATAAAACACAATTAGCCCTAAAAGTTGCACCTTAAGTAACGTTATTTCAGAAATCATTTCATTGTCACTCCTCATAAAACGGTTCGTCTAAGAAAAATCAGTTAAATGAGATCAAAGAGGTTTTACCAAAAATGGGACGCAAGTATTATTCCCGATAAAAACAACATATAGATATATACTATTTTTGCAGTCTTATGCTACTACATAAGTACTAATATCATTTAATAAAGATGATGGAAACTATAGGCTAATCTATCTATTAAGATTAAGATTAAGATTAGGCGGCAATCGAGAATATGTTTTATAGATAATTTAAAAGAGTAATAAACATATATGAAGGGTTCACCAAAGAGGAGGAAGATCAGCCAATTCAATAAAGAGACAATGATATGATTCGCCAACTTCCAAATGTTTATGCTTCCTTAACTAATTGATGGTTTCTCGCGCCACTAATTCCGTCATCAATTTCTCCACCTCAATCCACAATGTATATCTCATTTTATTGTCTAGGAATAGATTAAAGGCAAAGTTAAATAAGGACAAGAAACCTCTCTAAGTTTATTTAATGCTCTAAAGTTTAGCATTTTCTGCCTTAAACAAGAATAAAAAGGATTAAAATTCCCAGATATCTAGTCAAAGAGCACTTGTTCTACGCTTAATTGTGTATTATTTAGGTGTAGCTCTTGTAAAGGGGTGTGACAAACCCCACTCATATTCCCTTCGAACACTAATACTAGCAACTTGAATAATACACCGAAACTATCGTAACTGTTGGTCTGATAATGTTTGACAACTACTGAAGCCGATAAACCAGTCCCATTTCAATATTCTAGGTTCTCAAACAATTCCATGCTAAAATGGTGGAGTGAGTTTAGTAATTTCGAGATTTTAAACAAATGGTAAAAGCATCGTGGCCGTTGGCTACATGTTAGAACAGAGAAATTTTCCTGGTTCCCAGAACTGTAGCTCAAGATTGATAGTCGGTGTTCCTACCCCATACAAATTAGCCGTGTGCCTTTTTCTTTTAAGTTGCGAGCTAGGGTTGTCTTCCTGACATAAGGAACTTATATTTTACGAAGCAACATAGCATGCATGATCCACTATCCTCAGTGAAACAAGACAGGTCAACTTGATTGGGAATTGAAGTGACGGGATTCAGTGGACGGTCCAAGTTAAGACGTGTAGCCCATAAAGTAGATAATTGAATCCCTGTTGAAATAAAGGATATATGATATATGGTGGTAGTGGCTAACATCCCACTCTGCATACTATATTATTTCGTTCCTCAGCACACTATCCCATACCGCATATTTCTCTCCCTTCAATCCACCTCCTACTAAATTAGGAATACTTTGCAAGTCAAAATCCATCAATGAAAACCATCTTTGCGTGGTTCTGCACCGCATAAAGCATTATCCTTCCCCACCTGCTAATGATTTGTTTTTATTTTAATTTTTGAAACAAAAATAGAATGATTTGCATAGAACCAACTAATGAGCTTACCGTAGTAGCATATTCTAATAATACAATGGGTAAGTTTCTATACACGTTTAATTTATTATTAAAAGGATGCCAGTGAGGATTAAATAAACAAAGAGTCTTTTTCAGGTACCAGTCAAAGGTCAAAACATTAAGAAAACATTAGGGAGAGAGAGATTGTGTACGTGGGATTTAGATCTTCTCTGGATTCCTTTACTGGAGATCATGGAGATCAATGCATCATAACCGTTCATCAAATATCGTACGGTCACAATTAAATATTTTTTATATTTTTATAAGTAAAGTAATCTTGTTTTATGTGAAAGATATAAAAAAAAATAATATTCATATAATCTTTGATGAACGGTTATGATGCATTGATCCTTATGATCCCGAATGAAGGGATTCCGAGAGGATCTAAATCTGTGTGTGGCAAGAGCAGTGATCGAGCTCTCCAATTCAAGAAAAGATCATCCATCTAGTCTAAAGAAAACCAGACACGTGGAGAGCACTAAAGCATTTTTAACATGACCATCATTAATTTCCAATACTAAGAAAACTTTTAACTAACATGTTTTAGAATAGGTACAACTAAAAAAATGAATCAAAACAATTTTATAAAATATTAAAATAATACAAAATAATTACACGATTGCCATTCAATTCTATCCCATTTTTCGACTGGATAATTTTTTCCTTTGATTGGTTGAACAAATTTTTGAAGAACAGACAATCAAATTTTAGAGACCTGTCGATCAAACTTTCTAGTCTCAATATCACTATCCAACAATGATATTAAAAAAACCATATTAAGTAATAAATTTTCCCATAAATTTTATAATTTTATTGTGTACACAAGTAAAAAAAGAAAAATGGACCAACACGAAAAAACATAATTGCACATGAAATGTCGAACATATTGTTTTTTTTTTTTAAGTTACTGTTAAAAAGTGACTTGAACTGTTTCGGTGACATGAAAATATTTTCGGCCCAAATGATTGTTGTTGGCGACAATTTCTGGCAATAGAATCAGTGGTATGTAGGTCATGTGCATAGGAAAGGAAATAAATGTTCCTATGCTTATAAGAGTATTTGCCTCTATTTTGTGACTTGATCCAAATCAAATGAGAAGGAATTGGTCGTTTTCTTAAAATTAGTTTTTGTGTTTTTAAATTCTTTATTAAAATTGGTATTTAATCTGGATTTGCCCTTGCTAAATTGTCTGTTTATTAACAAAGGTAACGGTAATTGAGACTCGAAAATCAAGATTAAGAATTAAAAAATGCCTTGTCTTACTCTAAAGAACACTAGTAATTAAGCACAAATAGCTACTTGACAACCTAAGTTGTGGACTCGTGGCAGTTAATGATCAATGCGCCGTGACACCCTCGATAAGTAGGACGCAGCCATGAGAATGTAGCGACCCTATAATATATAACCATGATACAAGTCCATAACACATTCAATCAGTACATCGATCCACAGCAGTAACTCACATCCTAAGTATGGAGAAGTAATTGCCCCACATATATATGTCTGGTCTCTCACTACTACTCCTGACTGAGACACTGACTTTGAATGTTTGGATCACCCCAATCACCATTCTATTTGTCCACTATTCCAGTATAACCAATTATTTCTATGTTGAAATCATAACTTTATTTATGATATTAGCGCTAGGTTTAGCAACTTTAATGACCACACATATTTTATGTCGAACACAATTTAGTTGTTCACAAGTGAGGGAGCTAGCTTGCAAATAGATGAAGAAATGTTTCGAATCAAAATGACGTGGAAGTTGATGATGGATTATTACTCAATTGTTAATTAATATACTTATTTCTTATTGATGACACATTATTTAATTTGCAAATTTAGTTTATAAAACATTATTCAAATCTTAGTTACGCACCAACATTTGTTGAGTTGAAGAATAAAAAACAAAACATCAGATTTTGGCAGAATTTAAGTAAGCTAGGAAATTAATTTAACTTAAATAATAATTAAAAGGTAGGAAAGGGTGACATACCATTAGCGAGATCAAGGAGGAAGTCAGCAGGGTTCATGGGGAAAGCCGGCGCGAAGCCAATAGATCCAAAGTAGTTCATGGCCTCACTCCCCTTCCCAAAATACAAACACCTTCCGTCGCACAGCACCAACACCGAGTCCAACATCTGATACACTTGACTCGACGGCTGGTGTATCGACGTCACGATCGTCTTTCCCTTGTGAGCCAGCGACCCCAGCGTGCTTAGCAGCCGGTGCGCCGCCGTTGAGTCCAGACCCGACGTCGGCTCGTCCAGAATCAGTAAGCTTGGATTCATCAGCACCTCGTGCGCTATGCTCACCCTCTTCCTTTCCCCTCCCGACACGCCACGTACGAAGGTGTTGCCGATTATGGTGTTCTCGCACTTGTGCAAGCCGAGCTCTGAAATGACGGACTCGGCGGCGGAGACTTTTTCCTTTTTGGAGAGGGTGCGAGGGAGCCGGAGGAGGGCGCAGAAGACGAGGGTTTCGCGGACGGTGAGGTGAGGGTAGAGAACGTCGTCCTGAGGGACGAAGCCGGTCCGACGGAGGACGGTTTTGGTAAGGGCTCGACCGTTGGCAAGGACGGTGCCCTGATGTTTGCGGTTGAGCCTGCCGGCAAGGGCGTTGAGGAGCGTTGATTTCCCGCTTCCTGATGGGCCGAGAATGGCTAGGATTTCTCCGGAGGACGCCATTCCTGTGATTCCATGCAGAATAGTCCGTTCTTGTTCTTCTTGTCTGGGTTTGTCCTTGTGACCAAACAAACAGTCTCTGTACTGTGATTTGTTGTCTATCTTCACTTTGTAAGACACGTCCACGAACTGCATCATCACCATCATCATCATCATAAGCAGCATACATATATATTTGTATGTGAACTAAGCACTAGTACGTACAGTCAAGAAAATTGTAGTCAACTCGATTTTAAATCAAACTACATATGGTTATTTAATAAAAGTTAACTTTTATTGTTGTATTTTCTCTTTCGTCTTTAGATAAAAGAAGGAAGTATGGCTGTCCATAAGTTTCGTAGACCCCGTGGTGCATAGGAAGATGGACATGTTGTATAAGAATCTTTTCTCAAGATATCTTCCAAACTGTTGGGGTTGTTGCTCTGGATATTGTACCTCCGGTGTGAAAATAGGTAACTAGCTAAGGTAGAGTCAAGTTAATTTCAAATATTGGTCAACCGTGACATGCAGTTGCGAATATTGTTAATTGTTACCTTGAGAGTGATGGGAAAGCAATTGGAGGAAGAGATTAAGGAAGGCAAGTGATCCGGTGAGTGATCTGATCCGTTGGGAGTTTGATCTCCACCATTAAAATCCATCTCTGCTGCTACTGTATATATAGTTTCTTAGTTAATAGTTATTTGAAGTAATAATAGGGGCATATGTCTAGAACTTAGGACTTAGAGAGAGATTAGAGAGAGAAGCATATGAGAGAGCAAGTGAAGGGCCAAGGGGGCACAAGAGAGGGTATTTATGTAGTTGGGTAAGGTGGAAAGGTGGAGGTCTTTGGGGTGGGTGGGGGGTTGCACTGCCACGTCAAAGTGAAATACCCACAACAGATGTGCTACGTGGCAGCTCCGTGCAACATTTTGCAGCTTTTCGAGAAGGATTCATGGACACATCAAAAAAAAAAATCCCCCACCGAAAGGAATCCTCACCGGATTTTTTTTCTAGAAATTTCGAGGCTCCTATGATTCTAGCCGTTCATCGTATATCGTGCAGTCAGTTTTCGTTAAGTACTATTTATATTAATTTTATATTTTAAATTTTAAATGATTTCTGACCACACGATATACGATGAACGATCACGATCACAAAATCTCCGGAATCCTAAGAAAAGGATCCGGCTAGGATCCTTTTCCTTCCCCCACTTCATATATCTTTTTCTTTTTCTTTGATTCTTTTTCTCTTTCTTTTCCTTTTTCTTTTGTGTTTTCTTTTCAATTGAATACATAAGACCGGAGAGATTTTTTTATGTATCAAAAACAGGACTCCGTGTATCAAGTTTCATTATATTAGGAACTAGATAAAAAAAAAATTCATTTGTATTATGACACTTGTATAAAACTGGTTTCATTTTATGCTTGAAAGGACCAGGGACAGAGAGATAGATGGAAGTCGATACAAGCAAAATGACTAACCAAAGTACGTTCAGTTTCATCACCTGGCCCGGACCAAAAGCGGAAGCCTAGCACTAAGTTCAATCTCTAGCGACAACGATCCCAAATGCCTGTCCTCCTCCCAGAGCATAGTCTTTTAGTGTTTTTTTCTTCATTTCGAGATTCAACCGTATTTTCTATACATTAAAAAAATCTCTCGTGCGAAATGGATATCCAAGCTATAAAAAATTGGTTTTGGGAAGAGCACACATACACAAGGGAGGGAGAGGGAGCAAACTCTGTTAAGTTGTGAAGAAGTGCATTTGGAAGGAGAAACTAAGCTTTGAAAATCTGGAATGAACAAGGGAGAGAAAAATGATCAGATGCTGTTAAGTTGGAAAGAGCACACATACATAGGGGGGAGAGAGAGAGAGAGAGAGAGAGAGAGAGAGAGAGAGAGAGGGAGCAATTACTGTTTAAGTTGTGACAAAAGTGCATTTGGAAGGAGAAATATAAGCTTTGGAAATCTGGAATGAATAAGGGAGAGAAAAATGATTAGATGCTGAGAGAAGCTTTGTCTAGGTGTTAGGCATTGATCACTGCTATAATTAATTTAAAAGCAATTAAAAATTTAGAATGAGTGTCTAGACTGGTTAGACACTCGTCTTGTATGCCTAAACCTACTTAGGTGCCCGTCTACCCTACCTATGTGAACATAAATAGGATGAGTGGGGTTAACTAGGCCTAGGTGAGTCTAGGCAGATTGGGTGGTTTTGTGACATTTTTTTTTTTTTTTTTTTTTGGTTGAAGAAAATAGTTTAGAATCGCAACTCTAACTTAGAAAAAAAAAACTTAACTTTTGTTTGTATTTGATGTTTTTCAATATGTTGTATAACTAGTATAGATTAAAGTATATATATATATATATATATATATATATATATATATATATATATATAATTAAGTAGTGGATGGTGTTGGTAGGCGTCAAAGATATGAAATTGTGTAGATGATGAAAACATGAAAAATGTTATTTATGCAACATTCAACTCAAGGATACATAGGCCGTTGAAATACGGTCGCTGTTACACACCAAAAGCACAACGGAGAACCGGGAGATATTTCAGAAAGCGGCAGACACCTTCATTTTACACCTCATCGTCCTACATATGTCTTATATATAGACATAATGTGCATGCCCTTAAAGGCAGGATTTCTTAGGACCCGCATAGGGGGCATATATCTTGACTATATGCCACCGCCTATCTATCTATAGTTTTGATTGAAAGTTTGACTTGGTCTCTGCGAACCAATCACAAGGCGGATTTACTATGATGAATTGCGATCCGCGTTAACCAACTCGCCTACAATCTTGCTTTCAGTCTTCTCGTTGTCATTACACATTTCAACTAGCCGTGTGTGTGCAGTGGAGGAAGCTAAGTGTTCCATTAGGAGTAGCTGTTGTCTTCATAATGGACATTCGTTTTCCCGGACCAATACATAATTTTCTTTTAGTCCTTCTGGGATCGGTTTAAGGAAAAGAATCTCCATTTTTTTAGAAAATGGGGATAGTCATGGGCTCGATCTCACTTTTTGTTCATATATATGTATACTAGCCTTTATGCACGCGCTCACGTACGTGCAAAATGCATTTTTGTGAATCACAACATGCTACGCACGACTTACTCGTTTTAAATGTATTTATATGTGTGAATTGCTTCAATAATTTTTTTATGACAAAAAGAAAGTCAAATATTTGAAGTAAATGAATAATATTAGATCATGCTAGAAGAAACCCCTCAAAAACCAATTAAAGTAGCTGAATCCACATAATAAAATCGGTCTTTCAATTTTCATCTACATTCTATTGAATTTACATTAAGAATAGAGAAAATAATATTTAATAAACAACTGATTTAATCACATTATTGCTAGCACATTGTGAGACTAAGCCAACCCCCTCCCCCTTAGTGTAGATAACATCATTTGTTCAAAAAAAAAAAAATTATTTGACAACTAATTGAATCACATTATTATGCTCATATGAAAGACATTTTTTATAACTAGCACTACGCACCCCTTAAGTGTTTAAAAATAGAAAAAATAATATTTAATAAACAACTTATTGAATCATATTATTGTGTGCGTGCGAAAGACCTTTTTTTATCACCGGCGGTATGCATCTCTTAAAATGTTTTGAATGTGTTTAAAAATAGTGAAAATAATATTTAATAAACAACTAATTGAATCACATTATTGCTAGCTTATTATGAGGCTAAACTCATCCCCCTCCCCCTTAGTGTAGATAATATCATTTGTTCGAAAAAAAAAAAAAAAACAATCATTTGACAACTAATTGAATCACATTATTATGTGTGTGAAAGACTATTTTTAAAACTGGCACTACGCGCCTCTTAAGATGTTTTGAATGTGGTTAAAAATAGAGAAAATAATATTTAATAAATAACTAATTGAATCATAGTATTACTAGCCCATTGTAAGGCTAAGTCCACCCCTTCTCCCTTAGTGTAGATAATATTGCTTGTTCAAAAAAATAATAATAATAATTTGACAACTAATTGAATCAGATTATTATACTAGTGCGAAAGATTTTTTTTATAACCGACACCACACTCCTCTTAAGATATTTTGAATGTGTTTAAAAATAGAGAAAATAATATTTAATAAACAACTGATTAAATAACATTATTACTAGTCTATTGTGAGGTACTAATTATCAAAAAAAAATTGTACAAAAAGAATTAATTATTAAAAAACATTGTTTATATAACGAGAATACCCCTGCATTATTGTTGACCCTAAAAACTACAAAGCCTAGGTGGCACGTAGGCTGAGTAACTAATTATTTGGTTGATGCGAGCCGTGCCAACTCGTCGACCGAGCTTGACTGAGGAGTAAAATTTGTTCATGTTGCGTTGAACGCGCTACTAACTTCTTGTCCAAATCAGAACTTTACTTGGATTAGGATTCTTCATTCTAGTCTAACTAGGGCTCGGCCAATCTTACTCTTACTAGGACTTTGAACCAAACTCTTTATCCGGCCACCTTCACTTCTCAAATCTTAGCGTCTTCACTCCATTGAGACTCCTTATCACACTAGGACTTCGACCCATCCATTCTTATCCAAATCACTCATTCTTGCAATAGGACTCGATCGCCCTAACTAAACGGCT
Organism: Pyrus communis; assembly: GCF_041283825.1. Taxonomy (NCBI): domain Eukaryota; kingdom Viridiplantae; phylum Streptophyta; class Magnoliopsida; order Rosales; family Rosaceae; genus Pyrus; species Pyrus communis. The sequence goes on along the minus strand of NC_142569.1, from coordinate 31,224,085 downwards.
TATGACCACTAGACAACCCATAATACGTTTGGAAAAGCTTTGGGCTGAACATAAACCTACGCTTGCCCCAATAATATTATTTTGGGCCCAAACAATTATTTGGTGCATTATATTGAGCTGCTTTGGAACTTTTTTATCTTGGGGATATTTTTGTCTAATTGTTTTTGGTGAAGCCGTGACTCCAAATTGGGACGCTGGCTTTATATATACAGAAGATATACATATACATACATATATATATATATATATTTGTCATACATTATGGGCTCGATTGATATACAAATTTTGTTCATTTTAAATGTTGTTAAAAAAAAATTTGTTTATTTAATTATCACTATATAACAAAGAGTTCGTCAATTCTTTTAAAATCAATTAAATGTCTCAAATATTTTCGATTTGATTAATATTTTGTAAGAATGATTCATAAAGTGCAACTTAAAAAATAAATAATTTGGATACTTAAAATTCAACTTGATGTCGGCCCCAAACTAATCTCCATTTGTATGAAAAATAAAGACCGTTTATCATAAAGATCGTTAAAATGAGAATCCCTTCTTTCAAAGATCGTGAAAATTCGATCTCACCTTTTTTTTAACAGAATCTTACCTAAATTTCTCCTGCAGCGAAGCTAGGACCGCATTGAAATTCAACTAAAAGCAGTGGGGTAGGAAGTGCGGTACACCGCTGATCTTCAGTTACGGACGCGTGTCCAACGACAGACCCTTGTGGCACGTGACGCCCGCCCCACTATCCTTTGTTTTCTTTCGCCGCTTTCGTATACTTGTGCCGGCCTTTTGGGCGTAATGGAAGATTTGGTACGGATCTAATTGTAGTGTGCGTATGCAGGTGCATTTGTCCGGCTGCTTTATATCCCACACGATCCAAAAACTCTTCCACCAATATATATGGGCCTTTAGGATGTTTAAGTTTGACAGTAGTATTTAGGGTGCCTTTATTGGAACCCAATTTTAAATTAATGTTCAGCCTACAAACGAAAAAAATATTAGATTGCTGTTATTCTCACCCCCAACATTATTTCTTCACTCTCTTTTTAATGAAAATTTTAATAACGATCATGGACTAGAGCAAATTGGTCGATTTAAATATAAAGACGATCATGGACTAGAGCAAGTTGTTAAAGCATGGTCCTTTCGACCCCGACAGGCCTAAAGGAACAGAGGTCCAAAGAGAAGCCAATGAACAATGAGTATGGAAAGGTGAAGCTGATCGCTTCAAAGAACCCAGGTCCTTTGGATGTCTAGTCAGCAATCAAGCCGAGCACTTTCTCTTAAAGTGCTTTCCAAGCACTAGATGGTGAGGTTGTCTCTAATAATGGATCTTCATGCCTAAGTCAGTGTTTTTTTAAAAGAAAGAGAATTTAGGGCTTAGGTGAATAGCAACAGTTTACCGGAGATTGGTGAAGATGAGATATTTATAAGGAGATGGCCAACCTAGGTGTAGGGTTTGTCCTACACGTGATGGTTTATTATTGGCCAAGGTGAGTCATCTGTTGGATAGATAAGAAAAGAAAAATCCCAAAATATTAATTATAAGATAATAACTTGAGATGGTGATTGTAGCATTCCTGATTGATTGTGATGAGAACATTCTTGTCTTCTTCGAGAAAAAAAGTTCACCTATCGTCTCTATAATTTTTAGAATTATTTTTTGCTTTGCATGAATAGCACCACACTCAATGTAAGTTGAGTTCTCGTCCTTTTTTTTTCTTTTCAAAAGTTGGGTTCTTATCGAAAACTACTACTTAATATAATAGGAGTGGTCAAACGTCTTAATGCTCTTGCAAGCAAGGTTTATTAACTTTTTAAATGTAGGTCCTTTTTTTTTTAGCACCTCCCGCGGAGTAGATGTGCTGAAATTTTAAATCCAGCTAACATGTGGACAATTTAACTGGTGATATGGTCGTTGGACATTTTCTTTGGAATAACTTTTTTTTGATATCTAATGATTCCTTTCACCCAAAACTAATGGCAAACAGGGAGAGTGCCCAACTTGTTACAAACCCTTGCTATATCTGTTTCTTGACTTTCCAGTATGAAACAATACTTCACACAAATGTCATAATCAGAACATTGATTATTTTCTTAATAATCAGATAAAAAACATCTATAAAAAAATGCCAATTAAATTAAGAAATTTAATCATCAACCTGCATAGAACAAATCAATTGTTTTCCTATCAAACTCATTATGATTCAGTTCAACATTTGTGTTAATATATATATATATATATATATATATATATATGTATATGTACATATATATGAATAATTAAATAATCATCAATTTTTATTAATTTTTCGCAGAAATGATGGTTAGGAAATAAAGATTCAGATAGTAAAATACGCGAATAAAAATTGGTATACAACAAAATGGATTAGTCAAATAGATATACCTGACTACCTCCAGCATCCACTGTCTGGTCCAGTAGCCCTCTTCCTCCCACATGGGATATCAAGTAAAATTTACTCATACAGATGCCACAAACATCACATGAATTCACAGCAAACAGCATATATTTTAAACAGTATTTGGTAACAGAATATACATAAATAATATACAGAATCAAACAGCAGAAATCATACACTAGTGTTCCTTCGTTGTATATGGAGTTATGGACATATTAATCCTAGTAAAATATTATATATTTTCCGAATTACATGTCCCCCTCGTAGCAAAGGCCAAGAAAAAACTAAAAATAAATTTAGAAACAAAAAACACACAATTAAGATGAGTGATCGATCGAGGACAATAGGGATCGTAAACTCATCGGGAACGGCGATTAATCAGATGATAAGAAGTTGTACTCGGCCTTTGAACGTGTATGATTGATTCAGAAACTGCACAAGTTGTCTTACAAGATAATGCAGAAAGATTGAAAAATCCAAACCTTTCACCCACACTCCTTGAGACCTTGGCGGCACCACTTGAGTATCCTTGATCATCGTCGTTGTTGTTGCTGTCATCGTCCTTGGAACACTCAACTAGTGCAGCAAAGAAAGGATCCTTTGGGAGATTAGCAGTATGCCTTTTGGAGTTGTGTCCGATCTGAATAATATCATCCATGATCAACTTTTTGGAGGAGATCTTCTGATTACTGAGTGTGGGAGGAGGCTGTGGGAGACGCTTCAATGAGGAATGTAATTGTAATTCCTTGTTGTTGCTGCTGCTGCTGCTGCTAGGTTTCTTTGGAATACCTGGAAAATGTTCCCAAGAGAATGGGACACCGGAAAACGGAAGCGGGGTTGCCGGACTAATAGGAGGAGAAGAATCATGGTCGAGATTACAGGACGATAATACGAAAGATGAAGACGACGACCTCGATGAGGAGGAGGAAAATGATGGTGTTCTTTGAGAAAAATATTGATGTTTCTTCATGGCTGGAAATATTGTGTCACAATTTTTTGAGACAGTTTGGGTTTGGCATCGTCCACCACTTACATGATCAGAAGGTGAGGAGGACTCCATGTGATATATGGACAGTACTTTCGATTCACCCTTTTCCATCTTTCTCTGGATAAATATGGGATGTTGCTACGTACAGATCCCATTGTCTCTTTAAATATTGTAAAAATGTATTTAATGATGATTATTGTATTCATTAACTTGTAAAACGACCCAAGGAGAATTGACCAATATGACAAAGTAAGGAGAGAGACGAGGACTGTCACTCATGACTACCATGTATTGATATTTTTATTTCAAATGTTACGTGACAAGTTTTGTGTGGCTTAATTAGCTCATATTCCTCATTTCTAGGCATGTTTACTTAGAAAGAATGGGAGTTGGGGTCAATTTGATTCTCGATGCCTTTATTAAAATATAGGAAAGAAAATCAGTTCACCTCTAAACTTTCTCATGCGTTTACTAACACGTTAGAAATCTAAATAACATAAATCAAACTATAGAGAGCTAGCTTATTGGGAAATTTGGAAAAATAACCAAAATTAGAACTCTATATAGAATTAAAGCCACCCTTTTGAATTTATGATAATTATAACCAAAATCTAATATAAAAGTACTAATACACCCTTATGATTAAAACATTTTACAAAACAAATCCAAAGAAATTCAAAGCCTCACTTCAGCAACCTAGACAATTCTAGCCCTCTCAAAAAGCTCAAAAGCTCAGCCAATTTCTGATGAGAAGTTTTATTAAGCTCTTGGTTATTTTTCCATCTGATATTCACAGTTACTTTTCTAAATTTTTCAAAAATCCCAATCTTTGTCATCTTCTTCCCATCCCAGCAAAACCCAGAGGTTGGAGCTTCACGCAACGTTACAATTTGTTTTTCGAAGACAATCATATCATTTATTCAAGGTAACCACTAAGCAGTAAGCTATCCCCCTTTCTTTCCCTCTTACATTTCTCTTTGTTGAAGATCAAATTGGATTTAAGTACACGTTAAAATCAAATTGGGCTCTGATTTGTAACAAGATTTATAGAAAAATGATTGCTTTTTGTAGATCAACTGTTTGGAGAGTTGATTTCCAGAAGAAAAGGTGTTGGAATCAGATAAAACCAAAATGAGTTTTGTGGTTACAGCTCTAATCTTTGCAATGGTGGGCGTAATTGCTTCCCTCATTGTTAAAAGGGTATATTAGTATTTTTAAATCAACTTTTGGTTCTAATTATAATAAAATTAAAAGGATGGCTATAATTCTATATAGGGTCCAAATTTTGGTTATTTTTCCAAATTTCCCTTGCTTATTTGATTCTTCTTATTTTTCGTATTTGTAAGTTCTTTTGTTCATTCTTTATTCATTTTTTGATAAGTAAACATTATGAAATATTCGTTCTAATAAAAGATAAAAATTAAAAACCAGTGAAACAATGACTATGGTTGGCCTGTTTTGTAAAGTTTTAAGTTCAATTAGTGTGAATAACGAATTTAATATTAAATTAATATGTTTAACAATCGACATGGACATAATGAGAATTTGAGTAACGATGTGGTGATCATAATGACATGTTCTGGAATTGTCTAGTGTGGTGGGGTTATATTTTACAAGGAGGAGTGGTTGGAAGGAATCACGTGAACATGGGTTCAAGTCAATTAACATATCCCTAAAAGCCTCTTTAAGATCCGTGTGTTTCTTGGGAGTCAATTTGTATTTTTTTTTAATTTATTTAGAAACGTTAAATTTATTAGATTCAAGAAATTGATCAGATTTGAATTTACATTGTGGTGTAAGATAAACACTTGTCTTCATTTGTGGTAGAAGGTGACTTGTACCATTGTACGTATTCAATACTGTGTTTCTTCTATATTTTCTTTTGTTTATTTTATATTATTTTATTTTCCGTTGGCGAAATTAATGGGAAACAAATTGACATATCATATATATAGAAAGAGGGTTTTTAATAAAGAATAAGTAGCCTCCAATCAAGATAGCTACTACCTTCACACAACATCTCTATATCTTAATCAGTGTTCAAGAACCTTTTGTTTTTTTCTTTAACAAATTAATCAAATTAGTGCAAAACTAATCACTTAATGCATGATGGTAATTTGTGACCGGAGGCATTAATTCAATATTTTTGAAGTGACGGTGAATAAACCGCATTCAATATGAAAGTGAGAATGCCAATGACTCCACAAAAACATGAATAACATGACAAGATTTTGTCGTTTGTCCATCGGTTATTGTCTGGTTTGGCTAGATCCTCCAATATGATAAAAGATGTCATTTTTTAATACTCGTTATGTGCTTCATTCAAGTGTCTATAAAACATTTCATACTCTTTTTATTAAAAAGTAAATCATCGATTTAGTTTTTAAATTATTATCTGAGTAAAAATTAAGTTTCTAAATTTTTTTTTTCCGAAAAATCAATCTTCAAACTAGTAAAATCTATAATTACATCTCTAATATTAGATTCGAATCTATTGTATTCACTTTTTCATCAATTTAAGTCATGTGATTTGCATGTTATCACTGTAGAGAGTAGATTAGTACTTTTCATAGTTTAAGGACTTTTTTTTTTTCCCAAAGAAAGAGTATATATGAAGTTAACTTTGAAAGTTAATTAGATGTAAGATTCACAACCTATATGCAACATTAAAGGTTTATAGGCAAGAAAATGGTGGCAATATCCCTTCAAATGTGTCTTGTGACTTAAGTTGACCAAATATTGGAAAAAAACAGCTTTGAGTATAATATTAGGGATGAAATTAGCATTTTTTTAATGAATTCAGTGACTTATTTTGCTGAAAAAAATAATTCAGGGGTCTAATTATTCATTAAGGTAATAATTTAAGAACTAAATTGGCAGTTCACTATTTATTATAAATTAAAAAATATATATATATATATATATAAAGAAAGCATCTTCATCCTTGCATGGAATTTTGTCATGTACAATTACAACATTGTATTCTCAGACTCCTAAAAGTTGTTGTTATTCAAAGTCTACCAAATAAGTGGAGGATTAATGTTTTAGAAGTCTCTATATGTCCAAAACGCACTCATTGTGTTGCATTGTGGACCAAAAAGCATTGGCATTCGAAGCTTAATATTCGCTTTCTGCAAAATTTTCCAAAGATGTAATTATCATGAGAATGAAAGCGTGCTGAAACAACATATGATGACCAACAAGTTGGTACGCATTTTCGGATGAATCCGATAGGAAATATCTCTTTATAATTTCAATCCAAAAAGTAAAAGTTTTGGAAATGGATATTAATTCCAATTTTGCAATTTCATAAACTCATGGAATTTCACGAATTGTTTTAGTTTTAAAATTTCAAAATTATGGGAGTTGTATATCTTCATTTATACAAAGATCAAAAGTATTCCATCTCCGTCTCTACATAATATATACTTTTATAGTTCTCATGTTTTTTTGGTATGTGTTTTTGGAATTTTAGTTTCGAATTTGAATCAAATGAAATATTTGAAACTTGGTTATTTCCCCTCCAACACTACCCTAGCTAGGTCATGAACGTAATGAAGAAACAAGCTGAAGTGTGGATATTTGTATTATTGCTAATTACATAATGGTAACGATAAACTACTCGATGACTCACATGTGAGAAACTATGCAATTACGAATTGAGCCCAAGCAAATTCTTATAGATTCTCTAGTTTGAGAGGGCAGAGCTGCCCAAGTCACGCATGTCCCACCCAATTTGTGAGATTGGATGTGCGCTAGTCAACCAGTTATGCTGAAGTTTCTCTACACAATGAGTACATGTTACTCGCATGAAAGTGGAACTCAATAAATGGTCAAGTCCTTAATTAGAACGATTAAAATTACTACACAAAGAAAACTGTTTTGATAAGAAAGTACTTTGCACCCAAAAGAAAGAACATACAATGAGAACTAGCATTGTACAACACATTTCATGAGATTCTATGCTCATCACAAAAACTCTATGGTGCTATGGAGTACGTGATACTCTGAATTTTTTAACCGTTAGATATTGATTTATGAGTTTTTTTACCAAGGATGTAACGTTTAAAAAACCATGAGTATCTGACCCTCTTGAGCATCATAGAAAATCCCTCGTTATCAACCCCATTACCCAAAAGACAGTGACCACACTGCAACTCTATAAAGTTGTTCGTCCATGACATCCAACCCAAATGCCTTGGTACTTCTCAGAAAATAATAAAACAAATGAGACATTGAACAAAGAAAGAGACGGTTTCCTAACCATGAGAATTGTCTTCCCATAGTCAACCACTAAAGCCTATGACCACTTCCATGGTTTCCTAACCATGGACGCGTCTCAGAATTTCTCACAATGATAACACGGCAGGATAATCCTTTTCCAGCAAAATTTCCGAAACCGTTTCCGAAATATGCTTCTGTCCGACCGAACCATATTATTCTCAATTATATTGCATCTATAGAGACAACTTTACCTTTGGAACTCTTCCTAAGAGTCTACTCAACATAAGCCCCACAGAAACAAACAAAAGGAATGATAAAAACCCCCGGTTCACTGGAACCACGGCTCCCCATATGATAAATTCACCATTTACAGACAGAGAGACAACTTTTTGTCAGTCCAAAATGAACCAATTTAGCTCAGCCAAGAAGTTCAAGCAATCCAGAAGGCTAAGGTAAGGAGTTAGCTAATGAAGAATGGCCAGTGTGCACCAATATAAAGCCAAAGAAAAGCTTTCACACAGGAGTCAATGGCTAATCATTCAACAAGCCTAAAATGATATGGTGCTACTATCTACTATGACTTTGGTGTCTCCCACAAATCGTCAACTTAGAAAGCTAATGATTTACACATTCAAACCAACATATGAGGTTCTTAAGTCCGGCAGCGGCAAGGGCCTAGAGCTTAGGAATGACAATTTTAACCGTTAAAACCGATAACCGTGGATAACCGACCGAATGGATTGGATTTAGGTATGAAAATTCAGATATATTTTGGATATGGGGAAAAACCGTGAATAATATTTAGTTATGGTTTTGGATATGGTTATAGGGGTCTCCAATCCATATCCGTCCCCAAATCCAAATCGAATTATATATAATATAATAGTATTTATATACAATTATATATAATGTAATTGTTTTATATAATATATATATATTTATTATTCATTGAATCCATTACTTGAGAACACAAAAGTTGCACTGTGTGAGTTGCATTTTATGGGCGTTGCCTAAAAAGTGTTGATATGAATCAAAATCTATGAGAATCCAGACCAATAGTACTTACGAAAGATATCAAAGATTAGCCAACATTATTAATATTTAGCTTTAATTTTTATGTTCCACAAGATCCATTCATTAAATCATTATATACATCAAATGTTTAATGATGAAATTAATATTTACTAAATTATCATGCGTCACTTAAACGAATATATTTTTTGTATTGACGAAGATGGGTATAACCGTTAACAAATGGGGAATCCGTTACTCGATGGGTATGGTCATGGATAATCCCTCATGGTTAATTGGTGATTATGGATATGATTAATTTTCATGGTTATGAAATTAGATATAACATTTCTGTCCTCAAACCGAACCGTTGCTAGAGCCTAGGCAGCTTCTTCTTTCTTCTTTTTTTTTTCAATTTTTTTTTAATTTTTTTTTAATTTTTAATTTTAATTAAATTAATTATATAACGTATAAAATTATAAATAAGTGTTTACCTATTTTTGAAAAAAAAGTGTTATTGGCACTCCAAAAATCTTATTCTACACTTCTCACAAAGTGTATTTTTCTTTCTAAATATATAAAGTTTGGAGTGTAGAATGAGAAATTTGGAGTGCCAATAACAATTCGTTTTTAAAAAAAAATACATAATTGTCTTAAGATACATAAATTACAAAATATAATTATATATAAAGTATAACGTGCTAGAACAAAGTGAAAACATGGGGAACAAGCAGTCATAGTGAAAACATAGAGAACAAAGATATATTACTTGTTCTCCAAAGTATCCAACAAGCTTCTTACAATTGATTGAAAAAATAAAACGCAAAATAAAAGTTATCTATTTTTTGTCTAAACGAGAGTCGTGACCTAAGCCATTTTCTTAAATAAAAACAAATACAACAAAAAAAGTCAAAGAACAGACCAGCTCAACTAGACCGTCTAGGCAGGTGGGCAGATGCCTAGGCAGGTTTAGGTGGGTGCCTAAGCAAGTCGAGGCATCCTTTCTTATTTTCTAAATGCCTAGATATTAATCAGGAAGGTGGTCAGCCACTTAGATTAATCGAAACGGTAGTCCGCCACCTAACACCTAGGCGGGAACTTTTAGAATAATGGTTACTGGTTTGAAAAGATCAGACGTCACAAGATACTGTATGAGTGAGGGAAAAGCGCATGCCAACAACAAAAACAAATAGAGCATCACTGAATTAGATGACAATACAGGATCAGAATGCAGTACAATGACGAGATAAAAACAGAACACAAACATAACTAAATGTTAAACTGCATAAATTATAATTCAGAAGGTAACATTTAGTCTATTTCGCGAGTACAAGATCAATGAAAAACAGTACATCGCTCGAGAAAGTTGAGAGCATGTACATAAGAAACAAGCCTTAACGAAATACACAAGGGCATAGTTCAATGAATCATAAGCTACACGTCACTAGAATGGATCTACAAACACAAAAAACCGACTGACGAACATAACATTAACCTACAGCAAAGACTTTCAACAGTTGAATATATAGCTATACATCATCCAATGTGCAAAACCAAACAAGCATACAAAGCAGCCAACAACATACTCATTTTGAGACTAAAAAAACTTCAGGTTTCTTAGCTTTGCTCGGGGTGTTAGCACTTGAAGACGAATTAGCAGCCGCAGAATTCTTGGCAGCCTCGCGTGCCCTCTTATCAAGCTGAATGAGACTCTGGGTAGCCAAAATTGCCTGGGGCACCAAATCATGAGACGCCCGAGCATACAATCGCTTTAGTGCAACAGAAGCGGCATCCTTAACGTCCTGATAATTCAATGGGGCCAACAAACAATGCCCCAATATTCGCAATGCAGGCTGCAATAGCTCCCAAGGTAATGGAATTCTGGACCCCTTTGACTCCAAATGCACACCATTGCTACCAGTTCTCTCAATTCTCATCGTCAACTGATCCATTTCTTCGGTCACATCGCTGATCTCATCATTGGCGCCCTCTAAGAACAATCCTGGATTCATATCCGGCTCGTTGGTATCATCATCACCGAATTGTCGCAGACAAGAGCAATCCTGGCCGGCCCAAGAAGCTAAGAATCGACAAAAGTCGATCTTGGACCAAGTGGGCATCTGGGAAATGTGCTTGTAATAGGAATCGAGGGCAACGCCGACGATGCAGGCACGTTTCGTGGACTTCACCGCGACCTGGGGCTCAAGCGGCGGAGACAAAACCCCAATGGATTGGTGGGGGGCAGTGGAGAGAGTGAGGGGGTTGGACTTGTTGAGGCGAGGGGTGTGGTAGAGAGAGGGCTGAGAGAGATCGGGGATCGAAACGACGACAGGCTTGCCGTTTCGAGCCTTGGTCTCGGCGGCGTAAAGGGCGAGGAGAACGGATTCAAAGCCGGCGAGGGAGGGAAGAGAGGGGGAGTCAGAGGAGGGAGAGTAGACTCGGGAGAGGTAGAGACCGGAGAGGAGGGGGAGGAAGGAGAAAACGACGAGGCGTAGATGGGGGTCGGAGGAGAGGAAGGTGTCGTAAAGCCAGTGACAGAGGGGGTCGGATCCTGAGCCTGAGAGAGGGGAGGAGAGGGCAGTAGATACGGCGTCGTAGGATTGAATGGAGGAGAGAAGGGAGAGGGCAGGGCGGTCGGAGTCGGCGAGGGAAGAGAGGGATTGTGAGAGGGAAGGATCGAGAAGAGAGGATAAGGAGTGGATGCGGGAGCGGGCTTTGGATATGGACTCCCACCAGGAGTGCATGGGGTCGTCGGCGGAGACGGAGTTGGAGGTGGAAATAGGGTTAGGGTTGGGTGCGGTGGCGGTGGTGGTGGAGGAGGCAGAAGATGCGGGGGAGTTGGTGCTGTGGTTTAAGTGGTGGTAGTCCATAATGCTGAGTTTGGGTTTTGAGCGGGTGGGGAAATGTGAGTCAATGTAAGAGAGGGTTCAAACTTCAAACAGTGGGGATTGCGGTTTATTTCTCCCACACTCCCACACGGGTGGCAGACGTAGAGGGTGGGTTTAAGCCCTAGTTTGGCATTGAGGTACTTAGAAAGAAGCGGACATGGAAAACAGTTGGAGTAAAATTTGTGTTTAGTAATTTTGTTTATTTTCGAAATCACTATCATTTTAAGCTGAAAAGTGGCAAAATGCTGCTTCTCAAAACTAGCTTTTTTTTTCAAGAGGAGGGTGAATAGTATAATTTAATGAAACTTTCACAATCTCAAAAATACCCTACTCCGTTTCTCCTTCTTGCTGGGTTGAAGATTGAATCTTCATAGTTGATATTCTTATTTCGCCGGATATGTAGAGGAGGGAGGGGCGATGAGATCTAAGAGGTGGGTGGAGGAACCGAGGCAGGTAACAGGGGTGGCGCACGTCTTGGGACAAGGGATAGTGAAGGAAGCCATTGGAGTGTGCGGTGAAGCAGAGTGAGCTCCTCGTTTTGATTCCCACAGAGAGATAGGAATTGGGAATGTGGAAATGGGGAAATGGGGAGGTGGGATATGAAGGGGGAATGGGAATGGTGGGGGAGGGGTATGTCGAGGAGGGAGGGGTGATGAGATCCAAAAGGCGGGTTTGTTTTGGTGTTTGGTGACTGAGAAATCTGAGAAAGGGGGGAAATGGGTAGAAGGGAAAGGACTGATTTTGTCCTGATTCTTGCCGAAGAGCTCAGGGATTTGAGTTCTTAGATTTTCTTATCCCCAACACCCAAAACACGATTCCCGTAACCCAAACTTGGGGTTAAATTCGTAGGAGTGGAGATGATGATAATCTAGTGGTGAGATGGTATGAGATCGAAGATTTGTGTGTGGGGTTGTCTCGGTGGAGGAGAGAGTGTAGAGAGAGAGCTGAGAGTTTTCGAGAGAGTTTGGGAGTGTAGAGGGAAATGAAGACATGGGGATAAGGGAAATGGGGTGTGGGCCTCACGGCCACACAAAATCCTCACATAAAAATAGTAATATTAAATAAAATATCATAATAATAATATAGTATAATACCCTTTTTGGTCATTTCATACAGTCACAGCTGTTTTACATAAACGTTTACCAAACACTATCATATTGCTTTTTTTTTTTTTTTTCCAAAAGCACTTTTACAAAAAAAAGTTTACCAAACAATCTGCTACTTTATTTCACAACTGCTTATTCTCACAACACAGTAGAAACAGCTTTTTTTCAAAGTACAGCAATACCAAGCAACCCTAAGTTCTAGACAGTGGGAAGAGATCACAGCAAGAGCCGAGAGGGAACCAAGCCAAAGACTGAACAAGTATTTATCAGAAACATTTGTCTAACATTTTTGAGTGAAGTCATTTAGTACTACACTCTAGTGGCATTTCTTTTCACTTATAAGTAAGAGGTTTTAGGTTCAATTCTCGTCAGACGAATTTGAACTATATCATTTTGCCTCGCCAATTATGAGGCTTACCCGCTCCTCTATCCCTTAGTCTAGACAATATCGAACAAAAAAATATATATAAGTCAAGTATTTTCGTTAACACAGAGTTTATGAGTTAAGTATTCTTTGGTCTACATTCTGATTGGAAGTAATTGCAAGCATAGATGCACCACGACATATTGTAAGGGTGAACAAGCACTTAATTTTTGTGTTCTTCCAATTTCTTTATTCATTATTCGACAAATGTATTTAATTATGTTGTATACATTTTTAAAGTAAAGGAAGAAACAAAGTTTGATACTGTGATTTTTTGTGAAATGGTAAAGTAAATTGTCTTTTTATTTTAGCAATGTTAAAAGGAATGAAAACTTAAAACCACAAAAGGAGTGACATTATATCTTTTTCTTTTTCTTTTTCTTTTTCTAAGTGCAGACTCTATACACATCATACTAGAAGAAACAAGTGCAGCAAAATATAACAAAAAATAGAAAAACTAGGAAGCTTAACGAAAAGAGCTTGAACCAATTTTTTCTTAGTAAAAAATCACTCTAAACTTTTATTTAACCAAAAGGGCTTAAGATTTAATCATAAGGACAAAACTATTCATATACCAACCCTACAAACATTAAAAACATGGACCGAATTAAAGCCTAACCCACATTAAAATACTTTTTTTTTCCATAATTACCCCTAACGGAGCCTAACCCAAGCCCGTTAGCCAATTCACAAATATTACGATTTTGACAATTGAATCCTCACCGCCATTAAGGTAGAGCACCAACCATTTTTATCAAACGGTAACTTCAAAGTGGTACAATTTGGGCTAGTTTGAGATTGTGATGCTTTTAAAAAAAAAAACAACTTATTAAAAAAATCTGAATTATTAAATGTGTTTGGTAAAACAAAAAAGTTGTTTTTTTAAAAACAATGTTGTTAATTATAGTAGAAAAACAGAAGCATGGTAGAAAAATGTTTTTTTTTTTCAAAGCATGGTAATAAGTGCTCATTTAATGAAATTTTCAAATGGCAAGTATACCTTCCATATTTTACAAAATTACGATCTTTGCCCTTACATTATTGTCTTCAAAAATTATTATATTACATTAAATATCATATCATTTTTAGTCATTTAACATATTTAAAGCTTTTTTTTTTTTTCTTTGAATCAAGAAAAATTTAAGGGAAAATCCTCAAGTGCAACCGTTCCCTACAGAATCAAACTAAAGAGCATGAAGATCAAATGAAGGAATACAATGATCCCAAATATGACAATTGGTAATAAGAAGGTCATAGCAAGCAAAGGCATCCGCCATAAAGTTAGCCTCTCTATAAATATGTTTCTAGTCAATGCAATCAAAATTGATCGCCGTCCACTTGATCTCTTCAATAATAGGAACCAGATTCCATGGCATCGCACCCCGATCCAACACTGACTAAATGACCAACTTAGAGTCTCCTTCAACCATAATCTTTGTATAGCCCTTCCTCTGAGCAAAGAGAAGGCCCTCTCTGAGAGCCCTAGCCTCCACTTCTGAAATAGTGGCACAATCCATATTTAAAGATCCACCTCCAATGAACTGCCCATTATGATTCCTTAAGACAAATCCTACCGCCGCCTTGTCCCCAGCCATTGAATCGTCAAAGTTTATCTTAATAAAACTCTTATCCAGTGGATGCCATTTAACAATTGTAGAAGTATCATCAGTATTTCTTCTCCAACCTTTACCATTGGCTTTAAGATATCACTCACCCATAGAGATAGCCAATAACTTAGATCTTGCCGAGATGGGCACAACATTTCTGAACACCATATTATTACGGTTATTCCAAATTTGCCAACAAAGGAGCAAATACAAGCTCAAATCACTAGGAACCTATTTATCAACATGCTTTAAAGAATTATCCAGTCTACTGCTATGTCAAGGTTAGCATTAATGAAATTGCCTGGCTTACTTGGGCAAAGGTTGCACATTAATTTAGTGACACCACAATTAAAAATGCATTTGGTCCTTGTCTACGGAATTACAAAAAGGACATATCTTATCACTATTAATTACAAAATAACTTAATCTTTTTCTAGTTTGAAGTTTATCACGAATGAACAACCACACAAACATCTTAACTTTAGGAGGAATATTAAGTTTGCACATCTTATTAATTAACTTATGCTTTTTAGATTGAGTCAACGTCCTTTTCTGGATCCAAGTAGCTGATTTAACAGAGAACTTACCATTCGTATTTGGACTCCAAACTAGCACATCTTTGGAATCCTGCAAGGGAATTGTAATATTACAAATTTTCCTCACAATTTCATTACTAACCACTTGCGAAAGTTTCCCTGAGCTAGGCCTCAACTATCCCTTGAGCTTGTTCAGATTTGGGCTTTATACCCCTTATTCGGCATCTTTTGCCTACTTTTACTACCTTTTATCTTTTAACTTTTTGTCCTCCCTCCTCTTTAGCGTTGATACTCCATCCCCATCCCACCATGTACTCGGATAGGTGGGCTCCAATTAGGAATAGGATACCAAATCTACTACCTTCCTTCACTTCCCCTCCCCCAACCAGCATGCCTATGCCGGATCCCTATCGAGGCTAAGTGTTGGGTATTTTACATACCCCCTTAGCCTCACTCTCTACCCGTATGATACTTTGTTTGTATAAATTTGTACGGGTTCGTGAAGGGGACTTGTATCTAGTGTCTACTTTTTCGGTTCAGAGTTTGGCTTCCTCTGAGGATATGACGACAACGGCGATGTGGTCTTTGCTGCTAGAGAATAGGTTTTTTATTATTTGCTTTCTGCTGTTTGGGCCTAAGCTTGTGTGGGCCTCCTGAATTTTAGAGTGACAATAACAATTCTCATGTGAAAAAAACTTGAATTTAATTTTTGTACCTCCTCATAATTACAAAGAAAATTTTAGGCTTAATGTAGATTAAATCTTTTCATATGCAACGATATTTTGGGGTGAGAGATAGGACCGTTTAACTTATTGTTCATGAGAATCGAATATAAAGTCCTCCACCTACAAGTGAGAAAGAATACAATTGCATTATAGTGTTAGTGGAATTTTTTTTACGTTTTTAATTTTATTATATACAGAGATAAAGACTATAAATTAGTTGTTACCAAAGTTGCAATTACTAGAATAGCAAAATAGGATAGACAAAAAATGGGCAACAGAACAAAACATAGCTTAACACCAAAACTTATTTTTAAAAACATACTGAGCATGGACAGAGCCAATGAAGGCTCACTGGGGGCAGATGCCTCCACTCAAGTAATTTGTTTGTTTAGTTGTAGACTATAATTATATAATATACACGGGTTATCTTTGAAGAAAATATATGTATCTAATATCCAACATACATTCATTCTACTTATACTTCACATCAAATATTATATGAGCAATAGTGCTCTTGTTTGTCATTCAAACCGACAAAACTCTCTCCTGCCTATCATGTACTTATATTTTTCTCATCACTTTGCCACTTTCCACTACCATATTGAAATTTTTGTAACATTGGAATTGTGATACATCATCATTTGAAGCCATCCTTAATATCATATTGCGTATAACCATACTATAATAAGATTTTCTTAGTTGTTTTCGGTTGCCCCCACTAGAAGAAATTTATGGCTCCATCCCTGATACTGAGAGGGATGGATTAATCTCCGGAAAGGAGGGTTTGGAAAACAAATAGGTTTTGTGAAAACAAAGTGGTTTTGGGAAAACGAAAAGTCTAGAGTTGCAAGACTATGTTAGGTTTGGAGGGACCTGGATTGTCTGCCCTCCTAGTTACCATGCCCCTTCCCCTCCTACTTTTCTAACCATTGATTTTATTTAATGCTCCAAAATTTGCCACCTCCCCAACAGCTCCAAAACACCTTTAAAGCCTCCCGCCTCTTCCACTTTTCCTAATCTTCACTCTCCCGCCTCTTCCACTTTTCTGCTGCCTTTCCAGTAGTGCCTTTCCGATTGCTACCTTTCCCGTCACCTCCTTCCGATTCGCCTAATTTCTCTAATCTTCCCAGGTCAGTTTATGTTAATTTTCTTTGCTTGTTCTTGCTCCTTTTTGCTATTGGATTTGTATTTTCTTTTTTATAACATGTTGGGGTCCTCATTTTCTGATTTAATGTGTCCCATTATTTGTTCATCTAGAGTAATTGAGAACAAGAGAGATTCGTGGGATCTGTTTAATGTTGCAATGTTGATTTTTGAAAATCTGGGGAGGGATTCGTGGGAGAGGGATTTGTTCTAGATTGCCCACAACCTCCGTAAAGAAACAACTTTGAAATGTTGATTTTTTTTCTGTACCATACCTTTTTCTATACTGCAGATCCGATTGAAAATGATTGATTCTGAAGAAGCAAATAATATCAACAATGATGACTCGAACGAATTCGATTGTACACCGAGGAGTGGTATGGAGTTTGATTCCCAAGAAGCAGCCTATAATTTATACAATGCCGATGGACGAAAAGTGGGATTTAGTATTAGAAAAGATCATCACTACAAGAATAAGAAAACTAATGAAGTCACTTCCAGAATTTTTGCTTGTAGTAAGGAGGGTTTTTGGCTCCAAGATAAGCGGGATTACAAGTAAAGAAGCCAAGGGCAGAGACACGGACAGGTTGTCATGCTGAAATGGTTATTAAGTTGAATAGATCTAATGGAAGGTTTTTTGTGCATGAATTTGAGGAACAACACAATCATGCTCTTAAGAAACCAGAGTGTGCACATATGCTGCCATCTCAGCGAAAAATATCAGACTCTCAGGCTGCTGAGTTAGACTTGGCAGAAGAATCTGGTATCCCACTTTGGGAATCTTATGAGTTGATGGCTAAGCATGTTGGAGGAAGGGAATCTCTTGGTTATACAAAGGTTGATCAGAAGAACTATCTTTTGCCTAAAAGGCAAAGAAAAATGGTGTATGGTGAAGCAGGAAGCTTGTTGAGATATTTTCAATGTAAGACAGTTGAAAATCCTTCATTTTTTTTTATGCCGTACAATTGGATAATGAAGAGCAAATAACCAATATATTCTGGGCGGATGCTAAAATGATAAGTGACTATGGTCATTTTGGAGCTGTTGTTTCATTTGACACTACCTATAAAACTAATTGAGCAGGTCGTCCGTTTGCTGTGTTTGCTGGCTTGAATCATCACTGAGAAATTGTAGTTTTTGGGGCAGCATTGATGTACGATGAAACTGCTCCCTCGTTTATTTGGTTATTTGAAACTTTTTTGGTAGCAATGTCCAACAAGGCTCCCAAAACCATTTTTACAGACCAAGATGCTGCTATGATGAATGCCATTCCACATGTGATGCCTGATACATATCATAGGCTTTGCTTGTGGCATATGATGCAAAATGCACTAAAGAATGTTAATTGTATATTCAAGGGTAACAGTGGGGTTAGAGAAGTCCTAAAAAAGTTCATTGATGAATATGAGGGAGAATGAGTTTTTAGTGGCTTGGGATGAAGTGTTTGTGAAACATAATGTGCAGGGGAAAGCATTAGAGTGGTTGAAAGGAATAAAGAAGTTGAGAAAAAAATGGGCTAAGGCATATGTAAAGATGGCATGGTCTGCAGGAATGACAGCTACGGGAATTAGTGAGAGCTTCAATGGTAGGTTAAAAGAGTATTTACAGTCTGACTATAATGTGGTACAATTTGTCATGCATTTTGAGAGAGAACTTGATGATCAGAGGTATAAGGAGTACCAAGCTGAATATAACTTGTGTTATAAGAATGCACAAGTGAAAGTTCCAGCTATGATGGTCAAACAAGCAGGTGATACTTACATGAAAGCAATATTTGAGGATTTTCAAGAACAATATGGGGAATCTCTTGATTTAAGAATAAAAAGTACCGTTGATGATGGTGAAGATGTTGTGTACACAGATTTTCCACCTTACGGTGCTTTTATGGAACGACATGTGAGGAGGGAGAGAGATTCAAACATAATCTGTTGCAGTTGCAGATTGTTTGAGATAAAAGGTATTTTGTGTAGTCATGCCATAAAAATCCTTATAGAGGTAATGGACACCTTGGAGATTCCTAGTCAATATATTTTGAAAAGGTAGACTAAAAAAGTAAGGGCTAAGAGCATACAAGACATGCATGGGAAGGAAATCCAAGTTGATCCTAGATTGCAACAGAGCTCTCGATTTAGGTCCTTGTGCCACGCATTTACTCAGATCTCGTCCAGGGCTGCAAAAAGTGATGAAACATATGAAATAGCTCGTAGCTATGCACATAAGTTGGGTAAATTGACTGAAGACAAGCTCAGTTTACAAATTAATGGTAAAACAGAATATGAAGGTGAGGATTCTGCCCCCATTATGGCTCTAAACCAGTCTAATGATGTTCCCAACTTGAATAATGCCACTGTTGTCCAAGCAAAAGGATTAAAGAAGAGAGAGACTTGTCGAGGAAGAAGACGACCTAAGAGTTGTTTGTAAAAAGCTATAGCCAAAGGGAAGCGATCATCTAACTCCCATTTATCAAAGGTACAGTTTTAATTTTCTAAAAATTATAATAGCAGTAAACTAAGTCATATGGTTTACTTATCTATATTGTGACATCTTAAAGGAAACTTGTGTTCCAAAGGAGACCGTTGCAGCGGGATGTTATATTGCTTCTCCTCCACCTTTTTCTTGTGCTCCCGTGATGGCTGAACCAAGGGGACCTTTTCCAGTGGTGAATACTTTGAATTCGGTGAGTGGTAATTAACCTCCTTATATTCTTTTTTGTATTATGTTTATTAGTTATTTATGCAATTTTCATAGTCACAGGGACATGACATGCTTAAATCCATGTCGTGGATGACATATGAAGAACCTCAGTATAGTACATTTCAAGAGCTACTCCAAACAAATCCCACTGGTTATTCCGTTGCACACCAAGATTTGAATGTAAGTGGTGACCACTGGAGATGAAGAGAGGAAGCCAACTTACTGTTATTGCAGAAGCAAATACTGGCATGAAAACTCATTTTTTGAATCTACAGATTTTTGTGTTTAATTTTGAATCTCTAGTTTCTGCAAAACAAATTTTTTGTGTGTAATTTTGAATGCTCCAGATTCTGTGCTTACAATGGAAGCATGTACTGGCATGAAAACTCATTTTTTTGTGTGTAATTTTGAATATGCAGAAAAGTTGTGCTTGTAATAGAAGCATGTACTGGCATGAAAACTCATTTTCCAACCAAGGCACTCTTACTTTTGTCTTAGCATCAAAACATGATATAAAACAGAGCAATGTAAAATACTCCTCAGAAACAAAGGCATCTTAAAAGCAGATAGGAGGAGGGGGCGGGAAAGGCAGTAGATAAAGGGAGAAAAATTAGGCTTTAAAGATGTTTTGGAAGAGTCCTCATAATCTCTGTGTTTTCTGTTGGAAGAGTCCTTGTAATATCTGTATTTTCACCAGGTAGATCGTCCGCACACGCGCACCCACTTTTCCAGGAATTCTTCAAAGCTATTAGATTATTCACCGCACCCGATCCACCCAATTAGGCGAATCGGCCAAGCAAAGAAAATTAACATAAACTGAATTAGGCGAATCGGAAGGAGGTGACGGGAAAGGCAGCAGAAAAGTGGAAGAGGCGGGAGAGTGAAGATTAGGAAAAGTGGAAGAGGCGGGAAGCTTTAAAGGTGTTTTGGAGCTGTTGGTGAGGTGGCAAAATCTAGAGCATTAAATGAAATCAATGGCTAGAAAAGTAGGAAGGGATAGAAGGGCATGGTCAATAGGAGGGTAGACAATCCAGGTCCGGTTTGGAGAGAAGCTTGACCAATGAATTCCGATGCTTGAGTTAGTATATTTGGAAAGAGTGAGTGTTTAGAATTGGTATGCGTAACAAAAACATACTACTAAATGGTGAAGATGAGGTATTTGTAGAAAGTGACGGGTCATGAATGTAGAGTGTCCTACACATAGCGACTTTCAATCGATCAAAGTGAGCCATCCGAATGAAAAAAAATATCAGACAAAACGAGTGGATGTGTACATGCATAGTATTTAACAACAAAACGAGTGGACCATTTCTATGAACCATCGTCGTCCTTTTGCAATTATTTAACAACAAAACGAGTGGACCATTTAGTCTTAATGAAAGTGAAAAGTGGTCGGGACTGGTCCCCAAATTTAGGTCGTGCTGAGACATCCGCCTACGACTTGGACCTTCGACGGATCCTAATTCCAAACAAATCAAGTTTTAACATATAAATATGTTAAAGTAATGTTGGGAAGATTAAAATTTTTAAATTAAATTTGCAAACCAAATAATGTAGTTATAAATAATTGAATTATTAATTAAGTATCAGTCAACGTTCTTATTTCTTATTAGTAACACATCATTTGATTTAAAAAATTTGATTGATATAAAGACTGTAATAATTGTGTTTATAGGAATAGCAAAATAGGATAGATAAAAAATGGGCAACAAAACAAAACATAGCTAGCTTAACGCCAGAACTTATATTTCCCCTTCACATGCTAATTTTAGCTAAAAAGTGCCGCAATTAAGTTATTGTCTTAAAATTGTAACAGTTCAGTTAAAATTATAACAATTGAAAGCTTATAAACTTAAGTGAAACTAAGGTTCGAATATATCGACACTGCCACTATGACAAGAAACAAACATTGAGCACACCCCTATTAATCAAATTAATTTTTTTATACTTGCATTTTAATGTGAATTCTTGTATTCTTCAGTAAACACTTGGGATGGTATCCCATTTTGGATGATTATATTCTACTATTTTTAAGGTTCTAAAAGACGCTAAGTGCTAGGCACTAGTTCAGCAGCGGGTTGGGGTTTAGTGCCCAGGCAACTAGGTGGGTGACACACCCCGACCTGGTATGTCCACTATGACTCTGAGTCGAGCTGTGCTAGCAGACACCTGGAAGGTGACGAAGCTATAAAGTGTAGCGATGTGGATTTGTGAATAAACTTAAACCTAAAAGTGCGTAAATATAAGAGTGCGCTGTGAGCGGAAATGAATTCATTTCACACGTGATTATAGAGCATAAGTAAAGTCAGTAAGGTAAGATAAGGATTATGCCATCATAGGTAGCCACCTATACTGGGTATGCCAAGAATCTTCGTCGATACGGAAGCTCAGCTACTAAGACCTAGAAGGGGGAAAAACAAAAGGGTGAGTGGACAAAAACAAAGCTTTAGAAAACACATTTATCTTTTCTGAAAATATTAACCCTTCTCTGTAAAACCCGTATAGTTCCAAAAATAATACTACGTAAGTACGAAAATGAGTGCTCAAGGGTAGTGAAAACAGAAGTATGCCATGTCACAATATCTCAGCAATGATAAATGTAAGTCGGGTGTGCTAAACTAACATGTCATTTGGAGTCACCTAATGTGACCTGTACGATTGGACCTATTACTCATCAATCTATGCTTGCACACGAGTCGGAGTCACCTAATGTGACTTGTGCGATAGGGCTGGGTGTAAATATGCACGCTCTAGTGCTACGATCACATGATGGCTAACGATAAATCGCGAGTCACCTATGAGTCAGAACTGGCTAATGCAGTTTGTACGACAGGGCTGTCACCAAACTTGGATCCAAGATGAGCCTGCGGTGAGGGAGGTGAACATCACGTGAAGGACTGTGCCCTGGCCCGAGGCAGGAGCACTAACACTGTGGTGCAGCAATGATGAGCTCTAATGAATATATGCATGCCCAATCAATACAACCAGTTCAATCATATAATAACTCACCTGAACTTGCATGCGCCTTCGTTGGATCATTTAGCACAAACACATTTCATAACAATGCTACATTTAAAAATATAACATTTTCTAGACATGGCATGAAATGCAATATTCAATTTAAAACATTTCTGGAAACTGTAAAGTGTAAGTGTGTGTGTGTGTGTGTGTGTAAATACCCACTCACAGATCATGTCACCGAGTCGAACCCGCCTCGTAGCATCGAGAGTCCTTGCAATGCATTTCGCCTAGAAACGAAACCATTTAGGTAAATACGTAATGTACTAATATATAAACGTGTTTTCGTACAAAGTATGGCTAATAAAGAAACTATTTTAAAACAATCGAATTTTGGGAAATGGAAGGCGAATTTGGGTTCGACACATTGAGAAACCTAAGGAAAGACCTCGGGTTCCTCCCAGCGCAGCCGCACATGCCGCCACAAGGTGGCTGCACTGGCAACCACGCGCTGCACTGGCAGCCACGAGTTGCACAAGCCGGCATCCCATGCGCTTCACGCGCCATAAGTACATAAGTACTCGCCTTTCTCGCAAAGGTCATAATTTTGCTGGTTTTCTTCCTAACTTCCAAGGCTGATTTCTAACTCAATACTTAGCCAAATTCAATAATTCAAAAACTAACTAGAAGCTAGGATGTGGGGAAAAGGTTAATACTAGTTCAAGGTCCAATCGTGGCTAGCGTTGAACAGGGGAACGGCCTAAAAGTGGATTGATGTTCATGGCCAAACTTTCTAGAATTTTGGAAATTTCTTCCCAACTTTCATAACTACTTTCTAATTCAATTCTTAACCAAACTTGATGATTCAAAAGCCATAATAAAGTTAGAAATGTAGATAAGAGAATCATACCCTTAGGAAGCCCAACGGAGATAGAAGTTAGCCTGAAATTTGGGTTGAAAATGGCCAAATGGCCACGGGTCTTGTTCCAAAAATCAAGGAAATTTTTCCCAGGTTGCTTCCTACATTAAATTGTCATCAAATCACCATTTAAAAGTTACCAACACTAAAAGGGCTTTGAAACGTGAAGAATTTAAGTGTCTTAAGACTCACCATGGTTGCACAGTGTTGTGCACAGAGAATAGAGAAAAAGAGAGAGAGAGAGAAAGTCCCTTAGCATTTCTCTTGAAAATAAACATTCATTCATCAATTCTTCATCATCACCATCGTCAGTACCAGCCATCGAACCCAATACCCTGAGGATTCATGCTAGCATAATTAACCACTAGGTTAAGAAGAAAGACAGTGATGGGGGTGCAGTTTCACTGTGCACGGTGGGTGCAAAGAGAGTTGGAGATGAGAAAGTTATGGTGGTGCTATGGCGAAACTCGCTAGAGAAGGCAGTGGGTGGTGGTGTTTTGGGTTGAACTGGCAAAGAGGGAGAGTTGATAGAGATGAGAAAGGAAAGATGAGAGAGAGTTCTCGAGGGAGAGATCACGGAAGGGGAAAGAAAAGGGCACCAAAAATGGGGTGCCACGTGTTAGTCATGTGGTGTCCAAAGTGGAGAAATATCTCCATTTGTGAACTTACCAAAATTACATTTCGAATTCCATAATATCCCCGTTTTTGCTCCAAATTCAAATCCTCTTGTGCCCACGTGTTCGTATTGTCGAGTACTACCTAATTATGCTAAAAGAATGAGTCCTACGTCCTTTGACAGTTAACGAAAGTCAAAATCCTTGCCTTTAGGGCATTTTTGTAAAATCACTCAATTAGTGATGGGTCATCACAGCAGGGGCCTAGGTTGACTAGACGGATTAAAGTAAATTTATTATATATTGTATAAATAAGCACATATTATACTTAAAAATGCACATAATTATAT
The DNA here is from genome assembly GCF_041283825.1 of Pyrus communis. Taxonomy (NCBI): domain Eukaryota; kingdom Viridiplantae; phylum Streptophyta; class Magnoliopsida; order Rosales; family Rosaceae; genus Pyrus; species Pyrus communis. The sequence continues at coordinate 31,199,473 of NC_142569.1, read as the reverse complement.
TAGGATACATAAATTGAAAATAAAATGAAAAATAAATTATAAAGTATTAGAACATATTGAAAATATGGGGAACAAGCATATAATGAGTGTTCATCCAAGTATTTAACAAGTCTCTTACATTTTATTTCTGTCTAAGTGAGAATCGCGACCTAGATAGGTGTTTAGGCGGATCTAGATGGGCTAGGCAGACGCCTAAGCGAGTCTAAGTGCGCTTTCTTAATTTTCAAATAGTTAGGGACTAATTGGGGTGATGACCAACCGCCTAGCGCCTAAGCGACGTTAGGCAAAGATTTTTATAACAATGACTATTTCTATATAGGCAACACCTACTTATATTAATGGTTGCCCTACCTTTGTTTGATAGGTGGTGCAATGTGGTTCCCTGCTATTTTTCATATCATAGGAAAATGATTTTCAAATACTTATCTTATAATAAATGTGCATGAATTAAAAATGAAAGAGGAAGCAAACAACGAAAAAAGTATAAAGGTAAGGAAACTAAATTTTGAAAACTAAAGGATGTGAAAGTTGATGATTGATTTATTATTTAAACATTGATAAACGTGCTCATTATTATTGGTGACACATCATTTAGTTTTGCAAATTTAGTCTACAAATTTAGTTTCCCTAGCATTACTCAACATTATAATAAGCTTGTGCTTGAAGTAAAATTGGGTATTAATGGAAATCACTTCCACATGTATGCAAGCATGCATGCCCATTTTTACCAAAAAAAAATGGAGACTAGTTGTGGGGTTCATTCTATGTTCAATTGGGTTCATTCTACATCGAAATACAACGATCTAAATCGTCTATTTTTCAAGTTGCACTTTATAGATCATCCTCGCAGAATATTAGCCAAGACGGAAATGTTTGATGCATTTAATTGAGTTCAAAGAAATTGACGAACACTATATACTACGAAACATTAAAATTTAATCATGACAATCAAATAGGTAAAGAGTTTCAAATTGAAATAATTTTTTGGAAAATAATTTGTAAATGGCGACTTAAAAAATAAATCAAATCGTTTACGTTGGTTGTGGAATTAGCTCACAAATAGTTCTCATTTAAATAATAATAATAATAATAATAAGTCGCTTTAGAGAGAGGTGTTGGGCATACATGCATTGTATGTATATGATCCAATGATTTAGGAGTCTTAGGGCTAGATTGGTATTAGTGTGCCTTTTTTATTAAAAAAAATGCTTCTGATGTGTTGTGAAAATAAACAACTATATAATAAAGTTATCGAGTGTTTGGTAAACTTTATTTTGTAAAAGTGCTTTGAACAAAAAAAAAAAAAGTGTCTTGTTGTAGGCCTATTTGATTGAACGATAGGGTTTAGAGAGAAAGGGGTTCGGCAATATTGAGAGAGAAGAGAGATTCATTTAATTGTGATGTGTCTTTGATTCACCCCATTGTGCATTTATTTATAGTAGTAGGATAGGTAAAAAACTTTCCCTTCAGGATTACAACATTGAATAGGTAATCTACTTCTAATAGGAATATGAGAGACATTCCCAGATTCCCTAGAATTTACACAATCACATTCCTGTTCTAAATGTGATTGCATCACTCCCCCTTGAGTGTGTAAATACTCAACAAACCATCGCATCAGTTCTTCAGCAGATAAGGTAGAATAGTTGATGAAGTCATCGACACAACGGGTGATCGCGAGTCTCAAATTTAAGTGAAGTATGCATTTGTAGTAAAACTCATAAAACCTCGCTACGGTAAAACCCAAGGCATGGGGAAAACCCATAGACTAAGGAGAAAAGTGAGAAGTATGCATAATGTCTAAAAACGAACGTCAAACTGGACGAAGGTAGTAAACTCAACGGAGTATGATCATCTCAGGATGGGTGCCTCATTAAAACCTCGTTAGGTTGCAAAAACCCAGTGGGAAAAATGCTCGTAATCATAGGAAAAAGAGTACATTAAGATCATGTAAGTATGCTTCTAGATACTCCCCCTAAGTTAGACATAACTTATAAATAAGAGAACTTCAAGCGATTGAACTCAGATAATTTACGTATACCGATTCCTTAGATGAGTTTCTAAAATGTAGACTTGGGCAATGACTTGGTGAAGAAATTGGCCAGGCTGTCCTGGGAACGGATTTGCTTGACTTCAATGTTCTGATGCTGCTGCTGCTGGTGTGAGTACAAGAACTTCGGCGCTATGTGCTTGGTGTTGTCTCCCTTGATGTATCCCTTCTTCAACTGCTCGATACATGCTACATTGTCTTCAAAGATCCTCGTAGGAAGGTCAAAGACTGATGTAAAACTACTAGTGCTTCGAATATGTTCCATAACTTCTCTCAACCAAAAGCACTAATGTGATGCTTCATGTACGGCGAAAATCTCAACATGGTTAGACGAAGTCGCAATTAGCGTTTGTTTGGTAGACCTCCAAGATATAACGGTGTCTCCAATGGTAAAGACATAGCCCGTTTGAGAACGCGCTCTATATGGGTCAGACAGATATCCAGCATATGCGTACCAACAAGGCGAGAATCAATCTGAGGGCTATAGGGGGCAGCAACACTTGGAGATTCGCGGGTATAGAACAAGCCCAAATCCGTAGTACCATTGGGGTAGCGGAAAATGTCTTTAACATCATTCCAGTGTCTGCATGTGGGCGCATTGCTGTATCTTGCCAAAAGATTCACAGCGAAAGAAATGTCGGGTCTAGTGCACTGAACCAAGTACAACAAAGTTAGGTAAGGAACTTTGTGTTCCAAATTCTCTTCCTCAATAAGGAACTTTGGGTTCCAAAATCTCTTCCTCATCCTCCTTTGGACAGAAGAGATCTCGTTTAGCATCTAGAGTCCGAACGACCATGGGTGTACTCGAAGGCTTCGCTTTATCCTCATTAAAACAACGCAACACCTTTTGGGTGTAGTTCGATTGATGCACTAGGATTCCATCCGAACAATGCTCGATCTCCAGGCCGAGACAATATCGAGTTTTCCCAATATCTTTCATCTCAAATTCCGATTACAAGTGTGCAGCAATTTCCTCAAGCTCTGTGGGAGTCCCAATGAGATTTATGTTATTGACATAAACTGCAACGATTGCAAATCCGAAATGTGACTTCTTTATGAACACACATGGGCATAGTTCATTGTTCATATAACCCTGACTTGTCAAATATTCACTCATACGGTTATACCACATCCGCCTAGATTGTTTTAATCCGTAGAGTGACGTCCTCAACCTAATTGAGAGAGTGTTCCGTGGTCTAGAACTATTTGAACCAGTCAATTGAAGTCCTTTTGGAACTTTCATGTAGATTTCTGTATCTAGATCCCCATAGAGATACGCGGTTACCACGTCCATAAGCTACATATTCAGTTTTTCAGAAAACTACCAAACTGATTAGGTAGCGGAATGTTATAACGTCCATTACAAGGGAATACGTCTGCTCATAATCAATCCCAATGCACTGAGAGAAGCCTTGCGCTACGAGGCATGCTTTATATCGTACTAATTCATTATTCTCATTACATTTCCTCACAAAAACCCATTTGTAGCCAACAGGCTTTACGCATGGTGGTGTAGGAACAATAGGTCTAAACACTTTACGTTTCACGAGCGAATCGAGTTCGACCTGGATTGCTTGTTTCCAGTTTGACCAATCGGTTCTACGTCGACATTCATCGACGGAACATGGTTCAATATCGTCGCTAAGCATAATGTCAGTAGCTACTAAGTACGAGAATGCATCATCGATGATCATCTCATTCCTATTCCAAACCTCATCCAAAACTATGTAGTGGACCTAAATCTCATGATTCTCGAGAGGCCGACATGTTTCATCTGAAGCATCACCGTAATCTAGAATAACCTCATGCGTTGGAACGGATGAGTGAGCGATGGTTGGATTCAAACTAGGGTTACTAGTTGGTGCCATTTTCCTCTTCCAGGGTTATGAATCCTTTGAACCAAGGAGTCTGCCACGCTTCAAGGTCAGGGCAGATGATTGGCTAACTACAATGTTCCTTGCCGCATGGAATGTGCGGTCTCCCCACCTTCGGGGATGATCCAGCCTTCCCAGGGGTGTTGTTGACGTACGCAAGGTACATCTATCCTTGCAGGTGTGTTTGCAGTGGGTATATGTGATCTTGTCACTTTAGCTAGATCATTAAAAGCATCCGGCATGCTTTGAGTAATGCTCTGAAGATCTATAATTCAATGCACCTCAGTATATGACTAGGCAGTGCGAGGATTTAAATGAGATATAGTGGGAGCATACCACGACAATATGCGACGTTCTACGAGAATGTTAGCATGCTTATCTCCCCTAACGACGAGAAGATTGTCTCATCAAAATGACAATCCGCAAAATGTGTGGTAAAAAAAAATCTCCTGTCAAGGGTTCTAAGTAGCAAACAATTGATGGCAAATCATAACCGTCATAGATTCCTATTTTTCTCTGATGACCTATTTTGGTACGTAGCGGCGGCGCTATTGGCACATAAATGGCGCACCCAAACACCCGTAAATGCAAGACGTCAGGCTCGTATCCAGTGACCAACTATAACAGTGAATGTGGTTGAGTAGCAGTGGGCCTCAGGCGGACCAACATAGCTGCGTGCAATATTGCATAGCCCTAGGCAGATACCGGCAATTTGGTTCGCATAATCAAAGTTCGAGCTATCATTTGAAGGTGCTTTATGAAAGCTTCTACCAGGCCGTTTTAGGTGTGAACATGGAGAACAGGATATTCCACATTAATCCCTACTGACATGCAATAATCGTCAAAAGTCTGTGATGTAAACTATCCAATGTTATCCAGTCGAATTGACTTAATTGGATAATCAGGATGGTGAGCCCTTAGCTTAATGATTTGAGCTAGGAGTTTAGCAAACACGGCATTGCATGTGGACAACAAGCAAACATGTGATTATCTTGTCGATGCATCAACCAACACCATAAAATATTTAAATGGTCAGCAGGTTGGTTGGATTGGTCCACAAATGTCCCCTTGAATCCTCTGAAGAAATTTAGGCGGGTTGTGAATAATCTTTGTATGGGAGGGTTGAGTATTCAACTTCCCTAAAGAACACGCTTTGCATGGCGGAACTCCAACATAGGGATGTAACTTATGCTCATGAGAAGATTTAAGGATACGGCGCATCATGTCATGTAACGGTCATGCCAAAGTAACAAAGTGTCCTGGAACTTAGGAATAGGGCTGGCCACACTATGGGCTTCTATGCCGCGATTGGTTGTAATGTACAACCCACTAGGCAGTCGTTCCAACTTCTCATGAATATGTGTCTAGCCATATTCGTATGAAGATATACAAAGAAATTCATAACCATGATCTTCAGTGGTTTCAAGATGATATTTATTATCTCGAATATCTCTAAAACTCAGCAACATTCTTCTAGAACATGGAAAATATAGTGCCTCCTTAATGGTCAAGATTGTACCATTAAACAACATGATACGTGTCTTTCCGTATCCTTCAATCAGGTTGGATGGGCCTGAGAGAGTTGTCGACTGAGCTTTCTTGGGTATTAAGTTAGTAAAATAGTGTCATTCACATAAAATGGTGTGCGTGGTTGCACTATCTGCCAAACAACTAACTTCCCCACTAGACATACTTAGAAGTAAATTGATTGAATTGGTCACATGCATAGATATAAGTTCATTCATTCAATTAAGCAATTCGAGAAAATAATATCCATTCAAATAACAATCCATAATTCAAAACAAACCAAAACCAAACAAATTATTCCAAATACATAGAAAAATTGTTCAAAAATAAACCATAAACCTAGCAAAATAGGGGGTACGGCCGGTCACTCCTAGTGGGTTTGGCCACTAGGGGTAAACACCCTAAAAAAAACATGTCTAATTTATTCATCCATAGGCGCTGACACCTCATAAAAATCCGATATCTCCATTGATGTAGTTGCATCTTTCGGATGATCCATATGTGCAAAGTTAGACTCATGACGGGAATGATACTTGGCAATAGCCTCAGGGGAAGCTCGGCATACGCGTGGCCAATGATCCTTTGATCCACAACAATAGCACATGTCCAGTTTGGGAGAAGCAGCCTGAACGGGAACTTTGCCCTTGTTTTTGAAGTTTGGGACCTTAATGACGAGTGGTGGACGCTGCTGGGTCGCAATTATTCCCTTTGGTGCGGCACTCTATTGACCTTGGGCCCGTGGTTGGGCTTGCTGTCTATTGACATGGCCACAACGGTTCTTTCATCATTTATGGCTGCTAGAATAGGTCGCATGCACTTCAGGCGCTGCGTTCGAGCTAGTGGGTCGAGCTTGATGATTCTTCATCAGAAGCTGGTTCTGCTTGTCAGCGAGAAGTAAAACAGAGATCAAATCTGAAAACTTGGTGAATTTATGTGCCCTATATTGTTGCTGTAAGACAATATTGGTGGCATGGAAGGTCGAATAGGTCTTCTCCAGGAAATCTAATTCGGTTAGTTCCGCTTTGCAGAATTTCAACAAAGAACGGATTCTACAAATTTCAGAGTTGTATTCATTCACGGACTTAAAGTCCTGGAAGCGAAGATGTTGCCAATCGTGTCTTGCTTCAAGCAAGTATATGTCTTTCTGGTGATTGAACCGATCCGCCAGAGCAAGCCAGAAGGTGCATGGGTCCTCCTCAATGAGATACTCAGTTTGCAGTTCATGGATGTGTCTTCGAATGAAGATCATTGCAGTAGCCTTCTGAGCTTCATCAATAGGTTTGTTGGCGATAAGTGCCTCAATGATGGCTCGAATGCCCTTTGTAGTTAAATGGGGCTTCACATCTTGTACCCACTTCAGATAGTTTCTTCCAAAGACTTTTAGAGTGGAGAAATTGAGCTTGTTCAAGTTCGACATGTCCCTAAAACGGAGGGAGAAAACGTGATTAGTCATATGGTAAACCATAGACATATATCGTAAAACATACAGGTTCTATAGACATGTAGTCGTTTAATTTATGCATGAAAACTACGGGTTTCATGTTTTGAATGAAAACTTCAAGTTTTAAAGGCACTAAATTTGAAACTACAGGTTCAATTTAGTTTTTATGAACAATTAGTTCATAATGAGAGGTTTCTGCAAGAAACATAGAATGCAATATACTAATTTGGATATAGTGGATTTGAGGTTCTTCGGGAACTCAAGTGTGAGAGCTTCATTACTACGAAAGTATGTGACGGTTCAAAGTATAAAAATAAATTACTGAATCGTTAATGTCCAAAAGTGATCTTCAGGTCAATGATTTTGGATTCATTATCAGATTAATGGATTGTAGGTCACTTTTAATTAATTCAATAAATCAGGCCATACAAGGTCAATTGTAGAAGCAAAATAATATTAAAATAATATTATTGGTCGAAAAATATAGCCCCAAAATAATTTGGGCTTAGTGCCGTGGGTAATATGGCACGGGTATGGGTGCCTTAAGCATAAGGCAAGGTCCAAAGGACCTCAAGTGATAGCTGCAGGCCATAGGTGATGAAGGGAAACCCCAGCCGCAGCTAGGTGTCGAAGTTAGACAAAGGGAAGGGGGCACGAGAGCAAGCTCAAAAGCTTGTGGGTTTGGCGCGGGAAGCCTAGCCACGAGGGCTGGCTGCATAGGACACGGGCCGTGGGAAAATCCCAGCTAACTGGGCTGGATTAGATGTAGGCCGGGGCAAGCAGTGAGCCCAGCAACCATAAAGGTTGCGGCATGCAAGAGTGGACCCAGCCAATCTGGGCTGGCAGCGTTTTGGGTGTAATGTTTTAGGCCCTGCCTAGTTGAAATTCAGGTCGTGGCCTGGTGCTGTGTCCATAGTGATGGTGCGGTGGTATGCCGCACCATATCCCATTCCCAAGTAGTTTTCAAAATCCCTTAGGGTTTAGGAAACCCTAAATATGCTTCTAATTTATTTTATATATTTTGACTCACAAATTCCACATAACAATTTAATAGTACGATGCATGAAACAAATATATATATTGACAAATATATGAACATATACAATATATATATATATATATATATATATATATATATATATATATCGAAAGGAAAATATAAACATAAAGGGGTTCATGCATCATAGGGAATGTTTTCATGCTTTGTGGAGTTTCAAATATCTTCCTTTATTTTAAGTGTACCTGATTAGCAGAAAACGAATAAGCCTTTGAATGTGGTGGATGATAGCCCCCTCCTACGATGCGTCAATTCCTCAGCTTCTGGTAAAAGCTTGCTGATAACGCATTGTAACCCTATTGATTGAATGATCTAGGGTTTAGAGAGAGAGGGGTCGGCAATATTGAGAGAGAAGAGAGATTGATTTAATTGTGAGGTGTCTTTGATTCACCCCCATTGTGCCTTTATTTATAGTACTAGGATAGGTAAAAACCTTTCCCTTTAGGATTACAACATTGAATAGGCAATCTACTTCTAATAGGAATATAAGATACATTCCCAGATTCCTTAAGATTTACACAATCACATTCCTATTCTAAATATGACTGCAACATGTCTAAGTATTTGGTAAACTTTTATATAAATTGCTGTGAAAATGCTAAATTACTAAAAGGGATATAGTATATAATGTGAAATAATAATTGTCAAAGATAATAATGTAGGCGTAAAGATTGTAATTTGTCAAAATATATGGGAGTATAGTTGTCATTTGAAAATTTCAATTATACGGCCATTGAACACTATGCTTTGAAAAAAAAAACTAGCACTTTTTTTGGAAATATGGTAAACCTTACTTCTACTTTTCTATATTTTTCTACTATCATTCACATCAGTTTAAAAAAAAAGCATTGATGAACGTGTTCATTTATATTGGTGACACATTATTTAGTTTGCAAATTTTATTTACAAATTTAGTCTCTAACATTACCCTCTTTTAAAAGCACCAAAATCCTCAATCTGCCCTTATAAAATTGAGGTCATGGGGACTTGCTCCACACGGGGGCCCTAGCCCTATCCTTTCCTGCGCATGATTTTTTTCATGAGAGGTGAGAAAAAATTGAAGCACATGTTATTTGCATTTTTAAAATGAGTAACGCTATTCTCATTACATATTAATACGATCATATATATCATCTTTTTAATAGAGATAGAGTCCATCAATACATATGGGTCTCATCTCTATTAGAGAAATCAAATGATGCAACTATGTAGTAAGAGTAGAATTTTTATTTTAAGATTCCCTTTTTTTGTTTTTTGTTTTTTTTTTTTTTTTTGAGCAAGCGATATTATCTACTGTAAGGGGAAGGTAAGTAAGCTTAACTTCATAATGGACTAATAATAATATAGTTCAAATTTGCCTTTGTGACTAGAATCGAATCTAGGACCTCTCACCTACAAATGAATAGGAATATCACTAGACCGTAGTACTAAGTAACATTTTAAGATTTTTTAAATACAAAGAATCCTAAACCATTTCCCCAACGCAAACTCACCCTAAATCTGTCTCTGTGTGGGAAATAGAAAATGCCGATTTCCATATGGCTTGTACTTTTAATTTTAATGTCCACCACAATACTACTGAGCATGAATATGGTTCAGCAGTACTGGAGGTTGAAACAGAAGTTAACAATATTGATCAAGCAGAAATGCCAAGATCTGGCGGAGGAGGAGGGCATCCAAAACAACAACCATGCAAAGACGAGGGTGTTTTGCTGACATGGGAGGACTTGTGAGTGGCAATAGTTTCCAAGGAGAAGAACATTATTAGTAGCAGCACACTTGTCACGCCCCGACCTACAAATAAAGACTATACATGAGTTAGGGTGTGAGCCATATCTTAGCTATAGAAATAAATTCTACAACCAAGATATGGTGGAAAAATAAAATAAAATTATTTGGAACTGATTACACAATATATCATATAACAAATCCTACATAATAAAAGCTTGAGTTTACCACATATAATTTGTTGAATACGCAACGAAAATAAAATATTAGTATACAAAATTAATTCATAACAAAAGTACCAACTAAAATAATAATTGAAATGAGTAGCTCTTGCCAACTCACCCTTAAGTAGACTTCCACCTTCACATTTAGAGTGGTGAGTAATCACCAAATCATTAACTCCTAATGTTACAAACTCTCCAACTCATCTTTGAGAGAAAATATCAAGACAAAATTACTCATTTAGTCCAACCTCAAACTCTAGGCCCCTTGTGAGGAAAAATCAAACCAAACTCATGTAATCACCCTTCTCCACTTCGAACTAAAAATATCTCTAATTACATATAAACATGAAATACTACTAGCTAGTTTTTGAAATAATTTGTAGCAAAAAGGATTTTACATTGAAACTATTTTACATATCGAAAGTCGGTTCTTGCATAAAATATCTAATAAAATCATTACGTAAAAATAATTACCCACACACACACACATATATATAACTTATGAGTATAATGAGAACCTTAGGAAGTTACGGATCCGAAATCTGATGGGCGGATCCTTCAGATCAAATGACATAGAGTTGTAGACCCTATCATTAACCGAGAGTTGACTTTTGGTCAACATGTCTTGAAACGTTCTAGATACTAAAATTGGTACTACGGGAGACTAAGTGAGGTCTAGTGGATCCACATTGGTTAAAGAGTGATTTGAATTTATGGGATAGGGTTATTACCTTAATTTCTTATATTATTATCCTTTGTGAACATGAACTGGTTTTATAAATGTGATCCTAGAAACCTATTAGAAGTATTTTGTAGAACTTATTTGCTTGTGTGACATATTAGTTGGTTGTCATGAGAAGTTGATGGTGCTGGTGAACTACGAATGGCTTGATCCCTATTTAGGGTACGTAGGTAGTCTAACGAGGAGATTAGATGCAGCCATAAAGTATACGAAAAATTACTTCGTTATTAATATTATATTACTCTTGTTACTAATCAAATTAATTTATGTTGAAGCTTTCAGGCTTGTTAGATAAAATGTGAGTATGGATATCTATATGAACATGACATATACATAAACATTCATGCCAAGCAAGAAAAAGAGTTCAGTTGTGTTGAGTTGTGTAAAGTGTTTGCTTTGTGAGGATGTTCAAGGGCTGAAGTTTGCCTTGAATATAAAATAATGAACCTTGTATATGTCAGGCGTAGGGTGCAGGGGCTTGAGTACACAAATTGGTTGATTATAAAATAATGAAATTTTGTATATGTCAAGCGTATGGTGCAGGGCTTGAATATACAATTAGGCGTCGGGGGAAGTGCCTGTTTAATAAAGTGGAAACTGAGAGTTTAATTACAAAAATTGATTTTAAGGGATGAACGGGAATTAACTTATATTCTAACGTACTCAGAGCCAAGTGGTATAAGCATGGTATGGGACGTGCAGGTTTGGGTGCCTTAGGTATGTGTTGACGAGATTAGAAGGAAGTGAGTACATTCATCCATCTCATTTGCATATATTTCATGCATTTGAAAGAATTGTTACAATTTAATTATTATTTTGTTGGTACTGTTTGTTGTGAATTAATTTGTGTACTCCTTTATTTTCGCTGCATATTCAATAAATTATATGTGGTAAACTCAAGTTTTATCATGTGAGATCTTATGATGTGACGCATTGTGTAATCAACTCCAAATAAACTTACTTTAATTTTTCCACCACATCTTGGTTGTAGAATTCATTTCTATAGCTAAGATATGGCTCACACCCTAACTCGTGAATAGTCTTTATTCGCGGGTCGGGGTGTGACAACATTGGTAGGAAAAACAGCTTGCACGACGAAGAAACAATGTCATTGCGCAAAAAAGAGAGGAAAGAAAAGAAAAAAAATTGCATGACGAAAATATTCGTCACGCAAGAATACCTAAAACGACGAACAAGTGTTGTCGTCATGCAAAGTCAGCAAGAGAAACGCGGGATAATTTTTTTGGTGCGAAAATCTTGCATGACGAAAAAGTGACCTTTACACGAAAAAGGGTTTGTCGCGTAAGTGGTTGTCAGTTTTCACTCAAACCATTCACTACAGATGAATCGGAGGAATCAAGATTGCATTTAGTACACATGTTTGCACGACGAAGGCTGTGTAAACAAAGGCCTTAACTTTCCTATAAATATGCGCTTCTGCCGTCCTTATTCTTCACAATTATGTTCTCCTTATTCTTCACAATTCAATTCGTGATGGGATGGAGGACAAAAATAAAGATTAGAGTGTGTGCGACACTAACCCGCATGATTTGAGGGAACATTTTGAGTTTGCACATGCGATTGTTGTAGCCATGCGAAATAATTGTCCTACTGTTGAGTGGCGTTCTTGGAAATTTGTGCTTGAGAATGCGAAGAAGGCGGTGATGGATGAATTATTAGTAAGTATATCGTTGATGAATCAATAATTAATTTTGTGAAATTTGTTGTTATAGAGTGGAATTAATTATTTCCATAAATGTGTAATAGTGTAAGTATACTCTTGATGATGATACGAACGAACAGTTGATGAAGTTGATGGAGGATGTGTTGGAGGGAGGTTACAATCAGTGGCGTTATGATGTCGAGCGGAATGGAGGACCATCAAAATAGTAGTTTTAAATTTACGTTTTTTAGGACAATATTTAAATTGAAGATGTTTTTATAGTTATGTATTTGGACTTAATTAGGATTTAATTCCTATTTTGTTTTTAAAATAATTGAATGGATTATGGTATTAATTATTTTTAGAATAAATATTTAAGGTAATATTTATTTTTAGAATAAATAGTTAACTGAAAATTTAATTGTAATTATAAAGTTTAAGTAAACATAGATATCTATGTTTATGTAAACTTTATAATTACAATCAATTATGTGGTCGCTAAAGAGATTGCGCGACGAAACTGTCGTCGCACAAGCACACTTCGTGCGACAAAGATCTTCTTTCGTCGCGCAAGAAAAAGGTCAGATTGCATTCAAACGATCCTATATATTGCGCAGTTATGAAGCGTTTGCGTGACGAACTCAGGCCTTTGTGCAACCAATGTGTTCGTCGCACAAAGGGTTCCTATTGGTATATAAACACAGTTTCAAAACCCTAAATTTCAAAAGTTTTTGTTTCAAAAGCTATGGCCGATTCTGGAGAAGGTTCTAGCAAAAAGAAACTTGTAGTGTGCTCAGAGAGGTATCGACGGAAGCAAGTGTCGTACTTTGCAGACAAAAGTATGGCTGAGGCGTACGTTGAACTTATTTATGATATTGGTGATTTAGTGCGGAGGGAATGTTCTACCGAGTTTGAGTCTTGGAAAAAGATGCCGAGTTTGGTAATTAATTTAATGTTTAATTAGGTCTGATTTTTAATTTAGATTAAAATAAAATTTTACTTTACATAAAAAGAAAACGAAAAAACTTAAATAAAAGTTAAAAAATATGCATTATGCGACAATACATGTTTTCGTCACGCAATTTGTTGAAAAGAATAAAGTATAAAGTAAAGGAAATAAAAAAAATGGTAAACTTGTGCGACGAACAAACTACTTTTGTTGCGCAAAGGTTGTTTGCGCGATGAACAATTTCGCTCTTCGTCGCTCAAAATCGTTCGTCCAAAAGTCAACTTTATAATTAATTTGTATTCAAAATGTGTAGAGACTGCACAGTTGAAAAGAATAAATGATGAAGAAAATAAAATAAAATAAGAAAATGGTAAACTTGCACGACGAATACGTTATTTTTGTCACGCATATGACCTTTGCGAGACTAATAGAGTTTTTGTTGCACAAAAGGTCATTTGAGCGACGAATATCTTTTTCGTCGTGCAAAATCATTCGTCCAAAAGTGAAATTCATAATCTGGATTCAGCTTATGCAGAGGCAAACTGCACAAAAATTGCAGATTTTGCCTTTGCACTCATCCCCTTCGGTTATGCTCAATCTGGCATCCGTCATTTCCATTTTCTCTCAATTTCATCATCTAATACTCCCTCTATCTTATTTTCTAGGTTGATCGAGCTATCTTAGTGTGTCTGGTAAACGTTTTATTTATTTATTTATTTATTTTTGTTAGGGTAAAAGCATTAATGTAAATTCATACTAACGCCATGAATTTCGTTGTTTATAGGGATATTGTGTGTGATTAGCAATTGGTGGAGAACAATTGAGAAGGTATTTTCTTCGTTATATTTTTAAAAAATATCAAATTAATTAAATTATGTTGCACTTATGTTGTTATGTTTATATTGTGCTGTGAAATTATATTTATATTAGGTTATTAAATTTGTACGTGACATACAAATATGTGTTGTGATGTACGGAGTTAATTGAAATTAACTTCATACTTGTTTTTTATTTTTAGTAAAACTTAGTTTCCCGTTCAAGGATTAGTTGGATTTCGCACATCGATGCAAAAGCATGATTGCGGTCCAATTAATTCTTAACTTGTCCCATTATTTGGGCAGCTTAGGAATGCACAGTTACGACACATAGTTTATGGTTGCAGGATTAGGTTTCGGTTGTGGAGATTTCGGTGTCATCTCTGTACGTTCTTCGGGTGGCACATAGGTATTTTGTATCTACGTCGTACATCTGAAGAACTGTACTAAGATGCTACTGAAATTCATCCAAGGCGAAATCTAATCTGATGTAGCCATAAATTATGTGACATAACTATGCATTCCCAAATGGGATAAGGCCCTTACCGGAGGCATAAGGTGACCCTACCATTTGTATGAAGTTGTTTTGATTGTTGTACTATTATTGTGGTTGCAGGAATTATAGACCGAACATGGATACAAAACCCGAATAGATGCGCGGACAAATACTTGGATGCAATTAAGGATTTTATTGACTTTGCAGGGTGCAACTAGAATCCGGTGTCCTTGTAGGAGGTGTAACAACACGTTAAGGGAGACAATTGAAAATGTTCAATTTCATTTAGTAAGGAATGGAACGATTGAGACATATAACACTTGGAACCATTATGGGGAACAATTAGACAATGCTTCATCTTCAAATGCCACATGAGTGGACAATGTTGAACCTATTGTGGATCCTAATGAACAAGTCATGGATATTATAAATGATGCTTTTCCATTTGCATCAACAAACATCAACCAGGAAGGCGAAGATGACATGCTGAAACCAATGGGCAGTGCAGAGTTCAAACAATATGAAAAACTATTAAAAAATGCCAACCAGGAGTTATACCCGAGGTGCGAAAGCTTTTCGGTTCTCACGGCTATTGTGGAACTAATGCACGGAAAAATAAAGGATTATATGTCGAACCAATGTTTCGATTATGTTTTGGAGGTTTTCAAGAGAATGCTTCCAAAGGACAATTGTTTACCGAAAGACCATAAACATGCACAAAAGGTGTTGAATGGTCTTGGATTAGGTTATGAAAAAAATTCACGCTTGCAATAAAAATTGTATTTTATTCTCCAAAGAGAATAAAGATTGGATAAGAACAATGGTAGGGTGAGGCAACATCTCAAACAAAACTGGCTGGTTTCCTAGCCACAAAAAATGGAAATAGGGATATAGTCAAAGAATCGTTGACAACTGTCAATAGGAGTCAACAAGTCCGATGATAATTCATAATTCACGAAACTCGAGAGGGTTCTTGATTTCCAACAATCACAATATTGAATTTGATAAGAACAATCTCTGCTATGCTCATATCTCCCAAGAAAGATTCGAGTCTAAGCAAGGTCGACCTTTGAGGAATTTTATATCAAGCTAGCTGTAGATGTTTATTAAGCTGACCTCATGGGTAGAGTGGTGGAGTAGTGGAGTAGGTAAGAATGTTATCACTAAGACGATCATCGAGGAATTTTCTTGAGGGTCTAAACAAATTCCCTTAACGAAAACAACAACTTGAGGAAAACTGATTCGGTCTTCCACACAGATACATGCTAACATTTCCTACAACTGGTGCTTTTTTTATTTTCCTCTAACATAAGCCTCTGATGTTTTGAGTAGTCTCCCACAAAGTACAACTCTGCCCACCATTCTAAGGAACGCAGGTAGTAGAGTATCAATCTGATGCTAAAGGTGTTCATTCACTTAGTCACTTACGCCAACTTGAGGCACGATCCCGACACAAATTTTCTTATACTCCAAAGAGGATGTGACTATTCAAGCAGAATGGAGATTACACTTCCGTGCTGAAAGACATCAGCAAACGAAAGTCGTGAAGTCCAAATGATATCAAGGCCGACACACTACTAGAGTGCAAGAAAATCCTAAGTATGCTTTGAACAAACCATGCTCTAATACCAAACTAACACGCCCCAACCCTGATATCCCCAAATATCAGGGTAGACACGTGATGGCTGACATCCAAATAATATGAAAGGATTACTAAGAAAAGATATGAACAAGGAAATGATACCAATACCGAGAAAACTCAAGGATAAGTAAGCCAAAGTGCCCTAACGCCGGGATCATATGTCTCGATCCTAATTCCTGAGGGGGTACAAAACCAAAAAAGGTGAGTGGACCAAAGTTTATAATAATAGTACTAATAATAGGAAAATATTTTATTTCTGAACATAGTAACCCCCTATTTTGAAAACACATATATAATACTACATATAGGTTTTATGAAAACATGCCATGAAAAACATTTGTAAAACATTTGTAAATCATATTCGTGTTGTACTCAACTAGGGGTATCATAGTCGCCCGAAGGCCAGTACCTATCCATCACCCGAAGGTGAAGCTGAATAACCTATCCATCACCCGAATGTGAAGCTGAATAACATGTCCATCACCCGTAGGTGAAGCTGAATAACCTATCCATCACCTGTAGGTGAACCTGAATCAAATAGCATACATCTACACCGACACTAGCCATGGCTAGTGAAGATGTCTGACACCGCTTTCGGCGGTGAAGCTGGGGGTATAATATATATATCATAACTCACTCCTCCATCATCTGTATCCTATGGTCATAGACATAATACACATGGTGCGGATGTGCCGTATGATAACTCACTAGATAAGTACTAAAAACATGTCTCAAAAACTCAAATTAAATCTCGGAGTCCAAAATCTCAAACCTCGTCTCATAAATCATATAACTTTCTAGTTCAAACATCATCACACCATAATAAATCCATATCCGTAAATCCACCATATTTCATAAATCCGTAATATAAATTATATTCAAAACCATGTAAATCCAATAATTCATACTCTTTAGTAAAACATAATTTTGATAAATCATAATTATAGAAATCCGGAAAAAAAACATATTATAAAACATATTAAATGCACGAAATATGAAATGCATCCTAGGCTAATATTTTATAAAAATATATAAGTTTAGAAGGGGTCCACTCACTAGTTTTTCCATTGCCTGAAGCCGCTCGAACTATCGAGGATGTAATCCTTTCCCGCTAACGCGCCTAAACACAAATAGGGACCTTTTAGTAAAACTCTACTAAAATGTAATAATTTTGGAAAACGGATGGTGGACTCGGATTCGGCACGTCTAGGAATCGTGGGTTTTTCCTCCAAGCGCCGTTGCATGTGGCAGTCAGCCGCCCTGACTCGTCGGAAAATCCAATTACTCCAAAAATTCTCAAATTTTATAGGAATGAAGATCTCCATTAGTGGAGCAACTTTCATACCTGAGACTAAGGCCAATTTGGCCGGGAAAATCCCCAATTTCACTATAACCCATCGGAAACCCTATAAAGGGTGTCCCTTGATTTGTCCTCAAATCGACTCCGACGCTCCAACTAATGATTGGGCATTGTTCTTGAGCTCAAAGGAAGTACATTAGTGGTGGAAATTAATCGGAATCGTTGCAGGAATGGCGGATCGCCGTCATGAGACCCTCAGCGCCACCGTGCGTGTTCTTCACAAAACTAGGGCCAAAACCCATCAATAATTGGTCGAAATTGAATAGGGAAGGCCAGTGTCAAGTTTCCAGGTGGTGAACTGGTGAAAATCGCCAGAAAAAACGACGAAAAACCGCTGGATATAGCTTCGAATCAACCGGGTCCCACGGGTTGGCTAAGGGGTAACCAGGTCAAGGGTGGTCCAGTGCATCCCCTCTCTCTCCTTTCCCCTCCTTTCTTCTCTCCCCCATTGGTCACTTCCCTTTTCCCTCTCTTCCTCATGGGCCGATTTCCCTCCCTTTTCTCTCCTTTATTTTCCATCTCCACCGAGCATCTTTCATTTCCTTTAATTTAAGCCACAAACGTGGCTTTCCAAATTTTGCTCTAAATATCTGGAGCATTCCAAAAAATAATAAATTTACAATTTTACCCTTAATTTCATTCGTTAATAACTCCTTCATTATAACTCTAAATCACGTTCCGTTTGAACCCACGCGTTCGTAGCGACAAGTACTACAAGATTACGCCAAGAAAATTAACCTTACCTGACACGATAAGGCAATCAACATAAGTCAACGTATTTGCCTCGAAGCGCATTTTTCTTAAATTCACTTTTTAAAATTATTAATACTATAATTTTTCGGGACGGGTCCAAACTGACATGTCCCAACCCCGATATCCCCAAATACCAGGGTAGGCACGTGTTGGCCGACTCTTGAGGGTGACGAAGCCATTACAAACATGCATACCAATTAAATATGTAATTAGAAAGACATAAACCGATGCAGAATCGTGTTCAGAGCATACAACTACTAAGAATAATATGAAAGGATTACTAAGAAAAGATATGAACAAGGAAATGATACCTATACTGAGAAGACTCGAGGATAACTAAGTCGAATAGCCCTGATGCTGGGATCATGTGCCTCGATCCTAATTCCTGAGGGGGCGCAAAACCAGAAAATGTGAGTGGACCAAGTTTATAATAATAATACTAATAATAGGAAAATATTTTATTTCTAAACATAATAACCCCTTGTTTTGAAAACACATATATAATTTTTAGGGACGAGTTGTTACATTTTTTATTTTTTGTGCAGCAAAGAAAAATACCCTGGGACCTTGTCACCAGTTGAAGACGGCGAAGGTCACCCACGTGACCAATGGACGTATCACAATCGGATACGACGACCGGCATTGGGCTGCACCAATGGTGGAGTAGCATAGTGCATTGGCTCACGACATTGGTCACGTCGTTCGGACCTATTGCCCTATGCAGTGGAAGTCTTGGAAGGCAATGCTAGACGAGGTGAGGATGAAGGTGCGTGAACAGTTGTCGGTAAATATCCTACCTTTTAATTGTTTTCCTTCAAATTTTAATATTTATGTTACTTAATGTATGTAATTAATTTGTTACATTGCAGGCGAACTCCAATTTCGACGACATCAATGACGATATGTTGGCATACGTCAACAGGCTATTCGCTGAACAGTACAAGCAGTGGAAGAGCAACCTGCACCAATATTTTGAGACATTTGATGATCCGCAGGTCACTCTTGAGAAGGGTTGCCCGAAGGAGCTTAAGGATCAGGAAGATAATTGGGTGTGGCTCTGCAGTCATTTTCAGGAGCCCTACTATATGGTACATTTTTTATATTAAGTTTAAAAGTATTATACGTTTCTTACTAATGTTTATTGATTTTTTTTATATTTCATTTAAATTAGAACTAATACGTTTGTATTTTGTATAACAAAAGAAGGCCAAAGCCAACAATAGCAATTGGGAGAAAAAGACTCTTCTCCACCATTCTGGTTCGAGGCCCTTCTCATATAAGATGGAGGCGCGACGACAAGTAATAATAAAGTTTTTCATATTCAATTTTTAATATGTCAATAATATTTTTTTTTTTTCGTACTAACAATTTACGTATCTTGTTCTATTTAAGGGGGTTCAAAATTCCCCGAGATTGATGTCTTCAGCGACGTTTATGTTCGACCCGGGGATGAGTTGGTCGAGTCACTTCATGTAAGTATTCTTCAATTGTAATTAGTATCTTACGCATTTAAGTATCATGGTTATTATTTGCATGTTATTATTAATAATTTCATGTTATATTACACAGGTGAAGATGATGGAGAAGAGGCAGTTGGTTCTTCAGGAGTCCGCCTCCCAGTTTCCTCCTAAGACTCCGCTCGAGTATGTGGATCCCCCAGAGGATGCAGGGTTTCAGATCCTTACAGAGACCTTGGATCAGACTCTCGGGCGGAGGCTGGGGATGTATTGTAGGGGGATAGGGAATGCCCGACGGCAGGAACTTAGAGCCTCTTCATCATCGCAGTCAAAGAGTCAAGTGACAAGTTTGACAGCAAAGGTGGCCAATCTTAAGACTGAGCTCACCTCGTATAAGAGCCAGATGTCACAGATTCTATAAGCCCTCAATCAGTCCGGCATTTGTCTCCTGGATCTTTGTTCGCCGTCAACATTCGAGCCCCTCCAACCCGAGCATGCCCACAACTCTGCCCTTTCGATCTCTGAGCCCATCCCCAACCTCGAGACCTTTTAATCGCCTCTGAATGACAACCCTGTAGATTACGCCGCATTATTTTCTTAGTTTTTTACTCCTTTACTTTTTAAACATTTTCCTTGTATTTAAATAAATTATTTTTCTCTTCATTACATTTTTAATTGCAATTTAATTTTATTACAAAATTAAAAAAAACAGAACAAAAAAAATTAAATATAAAAAAATATTTTTTTTTATTTTTGCGCGACGAATACCTTTGTCTCACAAAATTCTAACGACTAACAAGGTTTTGTCACACAACTGTAAACTGTCATCGTGAAAAGTTTTGAGAGAAGAATACTAGTCGTTCCACGTTTGTATCCTAATATTTTGTGCGACGAACACATTCGTTCCTATAAATTTTGTGACGAACGCTAAACCGTCACGCCGCGTTTTTGCGACCAATGCTATTGTTCGTCGCGTAAAGTCTTTCTTCACGATCTTTGTGCGACGGATTCTGCACAACGAAGTTTCCGTCGCGCAAATATTTGTGTAACGGAATGACACTTTACGCGATCAACTTTTGTACGTCACGCAAATAATTAAGCGTGTAACAGAATGACACTTTACGCGATCAACTTTTGTACATCACACAAATAATTAAGCGTAGTAGTGGCAGCAGATCAATCCTGCAAGGTCTAACTGGTTATGCCAAGCCTAGGGAGCTCTTGGGTATAATGGGAATATCTGGCTGTGGCAAGTCCACTCTTCTTGATGCTTTAGGAGGTAATGATCGACACCCTCCTTAGTAATTCATTCCAATTTCCACTCCACGAAATATAACTTCAGCATGGTTTAACGATAGCATGCAGGTATAGAGATCAGTATCTGGATGTTATTTTTTGGTTGTCTAATCAGACAACATTTAATAACTATTGTGAGGAATATTAGAATCTCGCCTTGAAAATTTGACAAAATAAATATACAATGTATAAAAAAAGGTTTTAATTCTAATTATTAAGATTTTAGAATTGGGTTAGCAAACGATTACTAATTATATTAATATTGTTGTAATTTAATTAAAAATGGACAAAATCTAATAGGCATTAGATTTTATCACAAAAAAAAATATTGATATTAAATGAAACCATGTAATTACATTAAGTTGTGTATTTTTGTCAGACTTTCAGTTTGAAATTTTCGACAGGCCCCTCATGTAAGACCAAACTTTTATTAGTGAGTCACATGAAAATAAATATAAAATGTTGATGTAGTTTAATCGTGACTGTATAAAATAAGAGAAGATGAAAATGCATGGAAACTAAGAGGGCAGAGAAGCCTGGTTCATAAAAAAATTATGTTAATCGACGACTGAACGATTTGAGGACAGGAGAAACTCCTCTTTAATCTTGAGGACACAATCATTTCTCAATTAATTAACATCATATGAAATATATATTTCAATCATGCAATTAAACTATTTTAGTAGTGTCTTAATTGTCTCGTCCTTCAAATCAGATTGACTCACAGACATGGCTATTCTCCCACAGTGTATTTGTTTATGACGATGTTACTATTTCCACGTGGCAAGCTCCTTTCCTAAAGCCGTCTAACATCTTCATAAACAAATACACTGTGGGAAAATAGCCATGCATGTGAGTCAATCTGATTTGAAAGACGAGAGAATTAAGACACTACTAAAATAGTTTAATTGCATGATTGAAATATATATTTTATATGATGTTAATTAATTGACAAATGATTGTGTCCTCAAGATTAAGGAGGAGTTTCTCCTGTCCTCAAATCGTTCAGTGGTCGATTCACATAATTTTTTTATGGACCAAGCTTCTCTACCCTTCCAGTTTTCATACATTCTCATCTTCTTTTATTTTGTGCGGTAATGCTTAAGCCGCGTTAACATTTTATATTGATTTTTTATAAAGATGATAAGACAAAAAACAATAGTGATATCAAATGTTGACGTGGCTTAACTATGACCGTACAAATAGGAGGAGATGAGAGTGTATGGGAACTGGAAGGGCAAAGAAGCCAGGTCCTTTTTTTATAATTAGATACTATAAACTTGTTCGTAAATATTATTTTTATAAAAAAATAAATTAAAACTAAAATTGTTTAATCAATTAATTGTGGCAAATGTATAGACGGTTTTTAATGTTTTTACTGAATATATCCATCTATTTTTATATAGTTCAGATTAACTCATATTTTATTGATTACTTACAAAAGTGATTTTTACAAAGTATTTTATAATATAAATAATTGCAATCATAATATGCATAAAGTTTCGTAAAATCGGTCATGTTATGACTTAAGGAGGAACGCTCCTTGTCCATTGCAGAGTCAAACTAATTACTATTTTAATTAGTTGGAATATATTAACGACCATGTGGGATCATGGGTGTGAATTAACAAACCCTATGTGCATAGGCACTCTAATTTACAAGTCATGTTCAAACACTGCAGGGACATTGATTTCAAACACAAGGCAAATAGGGAATATCCTAATCAATGGGCATAACCAAGCATTGGCGTATGGAATTTCAGTGAGTGTGACTTCAATAATACATATATTCAACACTACATGCGTTTGTGTTTTAACTGTTAGATTTAATTTATAATTATTTAAATCTTCTATTTTCAATCTCAATCATTCAATGCTATGCAATGTCTTGAAGAAATTTCCCTTAATTTTTCACACTTTTATTTCCTTATTTTTAACAAATCACATCTACTTACCTGCGGACATAGGCATATATATGTCACACAAGATGATACTCTAATGATGACATTAACCATTAAAGAAGCAGTGTGTTACTCTGCTCAGCGGCAATTGCCAGACACCATGGCCAAGTCAGAGAAGAAAGAGAGAGCAGAAGTCACAATTAGAGAGATGGGTTTGCAGGACGCCATGAACACAAGGATTGGAGGTTGGGGAGTTAAAGGCCTTAGTGGTGGCCAAAAGAGAAGAGTCAGCATTTGCATTGAGCTTCTCACAAGGCCTAACTTCTATTCCTCGACGAACCGACAAGCGGCCTTGCCAATGCAGCTTCTTATTATGTCATGAGCAGAATTGCAAATCTTGATAAAGGTGATGGAACTCCAAGGACTATTGTTACATCCATCCACCAGCCTAGCTCTGAAGTCTTTCAACTTTTCGATAGTTCTATATCGAATTCTGTTCTTGGTTATCATAAAGACTACAGAGAAAGTAAAGACTATTACAACAGCTCTTCTGCCAATGCCTCCCAAGCGAAGCATGCAAGTACTGGTTAATCCATCCTCTACGCATGTGCATGGAGAGTACCACTCGCACAATGTCATACAAAGCCGTGTGAGTAAAGAGATATAGGTACTTCGATCAATATTGGATTGAAATTGGGGATTTGTACATAACAATATTAAAGTTTTACTGTCGGAAGAACTTACCACAATGTTTCTCCTTATGTAATAAAATTTATTTTCAAGTTTTAAGATTGATTTGGAATCATTTGGTGAAGGTTTTGATTCAATTCATCGATATTTCGCTACAATTTTACGTCTAAAGAAGATCGAATTGACTTTATGTTTTCATATTTTTGTTGGTATTTTCTTTTTTATAAAATAAAATTGGCCATAATGCTCCTCAGTATGCAATAAAATATTAAGGAATGTTAGATACCTTCCTCATTTGTCTTTATTTACTTACCTTCCCCATTTGTGTTTCCTTATTTACTTTCGTCACGTGGAATCAACTTACCCTTACATCTATGTATTGAATGTGTAAAGAAGTTTATTCTTCTTTTTTCAAATACGCCCCTAGTTAATATTTCAGATTTTAATCATATTACTTCTCTTTTTTATTAAAATTTATTTTTTAAACATTTGTTATTTGTTTTGGACTTTTTTTTTATATATAAAAAGATTCTGTTTTTAAGCTCTTGGTGGAGTTGTGGCCTCCTTCTCCCCATTTTTTTTTTTTTGTTGTTTAAATTTATTTTTGACATTTTAATTTTTTTTTGCTTTGCCATCTTACGAGAATTTTAGTCTCCACAAAAAAAACAATATTGGTGGTCACTGGTTACTGTTTATCAATATTCAAGCATTATAATTTACAAGCCTCACACTTTTATCTAGTACTAAAAAAAAAAAAAAAAAAAAAAAAAAAAAACAAAACAAAACAAAAGAAAGAAAGAGGCACTGAAATACCAACTTTGTGAAATTCATGTCAAACGATTTGCGCAAATTGTTATACAAATAATGCAATTAAGCAAAGTGAAACAATCCACTCCCCAATCCTTTTAGTGTAAATAATATCCTTTGTGAAAAAAAAAAAGTTCAACAATTAAAAAAATCTTATATTAGCATTTTTGATCCTCTTCATCGTTGTTTCCCATTGTATTTGTATGTAAGCAGTTCAAGTAGATCGACTTTAAGTGTTCATGCAACCTGTTGCTATTGTTTTCTCAAAACTGACACATATACTCCTTCTAATGTAATAAAATGTATTTCAATTTTCGAAACTAATTCAAAATTATTTTGTGCAGGTTTCGATTCATATCGCTGGGATTGACACAAATGCTCCTTTTGTTCACACTTGTCGTTGCTATTTTTTGGGTAAAACTTGACCGCAAGTGCTCCTCCCTATGCAATTTAATGAATTTCAATTTTTGGGATTAATCTGGAATCATTTTGGTGTAAGTTTCGATCCACTTTGTCGGTGTTTCATAAATATATCAAGTCGACTTTAAGCTTTCGTGCTTCTCATTGCTATTTTCCCATAAACACTGGCCGCAATGCTCCTTCCTATATAACAAATTGTATTATAACCTGATTAGTGTGTTGTTTCCTATAAATACCATATCATTTTGTGTACCGGGTAGTACCATAAATCGGTAAGTTGCGAAACTCGTACAAATGACTATAGGACAACATATGTGAATCAGTTTTAAAACATTAATTTATAAATTTCTACAAATATATTCAAACCTCACTCGAAAACTCAATTGATCCACATATGCATTTGATCTTGGTAACCAAATAACCTAAATTAATACCCACTTCAGTACATATTTGTACTAGTTTAATTAACTAATAATTAACGACTATCTAATTAATCTCACCTTTAAATTATTAATCTAATCAATTAGCTTCGTCACTCATTGTACTTATGTGGATATACTAGTGCGATTTATTAGGTTCTAATTAGCTAGGTAATGGACATACAATTAGTACTAATGTAATAGTGAATTAAAATCGCCTTTTAATTCTCATTTGGTTAAGGACAAATGTGATTGTTTCTCAAGGAATCCCACGTCATGAGTAACACCTATTCATGTATCATGGCTATCTAGTTAAATATAGGTAAAAGGATCATCGCCGGATCCTTTTTCTTGGGATCCCGTGATCGTGGCCGTTCATCATATATTATGCAGTCAATTTTCGTTAGATACTATTTATATTTACTTTTAAATTTTTAATTTCAAATGATTTTTTACCATACGATGTACAATGAACGGTCACAATCACGGGATCCACCGGATCCTTTTCCTTAATATAGAATGTATCAAAGAACCTATTTGGTTGGAATTACAATGCAATTCAATTTTTTTTTTTTTTAATTCAATACTCCTAATCATATTGTTAGGGCACAAATAGTTCAAGACAAAACCCTAAGAGCATCTTCGACCAAAAAAAAAAAGAAAAAAAGAAGCCTAAGAGCATCTCCAAATGAAGAGTCAAAAAGTCACATCAATTGATGAACTGCTTAGTTGATGAACTGATATGTAAATGTGTTTAACTATATACTCCTACATTGTTAAATATAACTGTGTTGTTGTATAAAGTAGTAAATAATAGATTGATCATTTCATAAGGGTCATTCCCTTATACCACTCAATTGTAAGTGAAAAATTATTAATTATTTTATCTTCTCGGTTGTATTTGGGTCCCGAAGACTCAAATATACCTAACCTAGAGAAGTGACACCAACATAAATATTTGAAAAATTAGTTGAAATGATGAATTTATAAGCTTTAATTTTTGAAATGATCATCTTTTCATATTTGATCAATATGGAGCTAATTTCTAATTCAAATTAGTTTAAGAATTTGATGTCGTAAAACTTTACCTATACTGTATAAATCCACTAAACTTTATTCTTATATATGTATACTTCAAAGTAAATTCTTGCTGGGCATGTGCTTGATAATAAATGGTGACCATGTGATGTTTTCAATTTTGTGTCCTTTTTTCTGACAAGGCTTTTTACTCTGTGGACTCTAAACTCTTGCTGGGCTTGTGCTTGATAATAAATGGTGACCATGTGATGTTTTCAATTTTGTGTCCTTTTTTCTGACAAGGCTTTTTACTCTGTGGACTCTAAACTCTTGCTGGGCTTGTGCTTGATAATAAATGGTGACCATGTGATGTTTTCAATTCTGTGTCCTTTTTTCTTACAAGGCTTTTTACTCTGTGGACTCTAATTGGTGAGTATCACTTCTATGTTGATATAATTTATTTTGATACCCGAAGGAGTGAGAATTTTGCTGCTTAAGACAAAGAATGGTAAATTAATTTCTCTATAAACATAAATGCATATAAATAGAAATTTTTTTTCTGTGTACTTTTATCGGCTAAATATTTTGTGTATAAATTTTTTCTTAACTTTTTTAATGTAAACAGTATTAATCTTCTATCACGCAATCTTTCAATCTTTCAATCTTTCAAACATAATCTTTTATATAATTTTTAATATAAAGTAATTCACGGGCATCATTTTCTAGCTTTATCAATTATAAGGATTGAATATAATGAAACTTTTAGTTCAAGGCCAAAGTTACAATTCAATCACAGTTTAGGGACCATTCCTCAATTTTTTTCCAAAAATTAAAAGGTAGCGTTCCAGAAAATCTCAGAAAAGTCATCATCGCTTCTCAGCAATTAGGTTCGTCTCTATTCTCTTCTTCCAATCACTTCTCTCTTTCAGTCCAACTCCCACTTCCAGCTAAATGACTAATCAAAGGAATCAAAGCCTGTCGTTGCATAAATACTAAGGGTACGAAGAATTCGTTGCGCAACATTTTGGTGCCAATTCTCTCGTTACTCGTGTTTTTTCTCAGCTTTTGCATGACAAACATTCAAATCTGCATGAACTTTAATAATGGGAACTGTATATTTTCAAGTTGCACTTCATACATTATTCTTGGAAAATATTAGCCAAATCAAAAATGTTTGATGCATCTATTTGAACTTAAGAAGATTGACGAACACTATCTACTATGAAATATTGAAATTTTGCCATGACAATCAAATGGATAAATGTTTTAGATTGAAATGATTTTTAGGAAAAATGGCGGTTTAAAAATTAAAATATTTAGATCATTAAAGTTCGATATAGAATAAACTTCACAACTAGTCTATTTTTTACGATAAAATGGGGGTCGCTTCACAGAGAGAATTTGTGCATGTATGTCCAATACTTTAGGACGTTATAATTGATGGCTTGCTTGACTTTCTCCAAACGAGGGCCCCAGCCCTGTCCTCATCTTCTCATGATTTTTTCATATATGACAATTCATGCAAGCCGTCGTTTTAAGTTAAATGGTAAACATAAAACGCCGTCGTTTCAAGGGTTTCGGTTCGGTTTCTGAACTCTTAAGACCGAAACCGAACCAATAGAATTTTGTTAGGATTTCTCAATTTGGTTCCTTTTTTTTTAATCCAATTTTTTAGTTTCGATTCGGTATTCGGATAGATTTGTTTTCCATTTTTTGATTTCTTTAACCCATCCCTATATATATATATACCTGATTGTGTTCAATTAATGTTTTTGCTCATTCATGCATCCACATCACAAAACAAACGAGAGATTTTTTAGTGTAATCGGAATATAGGATGATACATTATGTATCATTATACAAATTATAAAATATATGTGCTATAAATTTAATAACTTAAAAAAATAAATTTTTTTACTATTTATATAAAAATACATAATATACCACGTATGTTCTGGTCATAATGACAAGTGTCTCAACAAGGACAATGTATATTGACAACGTTTTGCTCCTTCACGCATCCACCTAACAAGACAGAAAATTTATATTTTTTGCTCATTCATGCATTCACACGCAAACACATCACAAATAAAAAGATGTGCAGTTAAAACGTGACCAATAAACTGTTACTATTTAAAATATGTGTCTCCAGAACGTTCTCATTAATTTGATGGAACAAGATACCAACCACGAATATAAAACTCGAGCATTGACTAGTATTTTGGATGTGCACATGCAGATGCACTACGTCAACTATTTTTACGGTCAATGTGGTGAGACAGATAGTAGGGAGACAGATTGTCCGTCCTCCTAATATGTTGCCCTCCCGATATTCTTCTATTTTATGCGATCACGATTAAGTTACGTCAATATTTTATATTAAATTTTTTTTATAAAGATAATAAGATAAAAAACAATAGGAATATAAAATATTGACGTGATTTAACCGTGACCGTAAAAATAGAAAGACATGAGAAAGGCACAATAACTGTGATTTAACCGTGATATAAAAAACATTGACTGTTATGGTGCCTTTCTCATGTCTTTCTATTTTTACGGTCACGGTTAAATCACGTCAACATTTTATATTCCTATTGTTTTTTATCTTATTATCTTTATAAAAAAAAAAATCAATATAAAATGTTGACGTGACTTAACCGTGACCGTATAAAATAGAAGAGTATCGGGAGGGCACCATATTAGGAGGGCAGACAATCTGTCTCCCTACTATTTAACAAACAAAACGAGTGCACGAACTATCGTCGTCCTTTTGCATAATCATACATAGAGTTCACTAAATATTAAAGAGTCTCATTGAGTCCATATGAGAAGGTTTTCAACACAATCGTGGTTCATGGAGCCTTGTGATTTGGAGTGCTACTATTACAAGGATGTGGTCATTGTATCTTGGGAGACAAGCGTCGATCAACCATGAGCACCGTAGTGGGATGTAAACTTGTCTTCAAGACAAAATGTCCAACACTTGCCTCTACCTTATTTCCAGGTTTTTCTAATCTATTATGTCATGTTCATTTAACATTAGTTACTCATGTCATGTGCATGTATTATTTTAATATATAATTGCATGTATTATTTATTAATTTTTCATGTGATTTAATATAACAATTAGATCTTATTTTTCCAACATATACACAAGAACGAAGCCTTGCGCTGATTTTATGGTCACGATAAAGCGTGGTTAGGTAAGACAAATGAATAGCCTCAATAGCTATATTTTCGGCGCCCCGCCGCCTGCAATTGAAAGTCTCTTTGCTCACCAAACATAGGAAAAAATTTTGTGGGATGCCGGTTCGGTGAAGGCTGTGGTCTGTAGGCTATATGTTGGGGTCGGCTGGGGAATGGGAATTGGGGTTGGAACGGGGAGGTTGGAGAGATTTTTATATGACCGAAACATGGGATGATACATCATATGTTACTATACAAATGGTAAGATATGTATGTTAAAAAGTTAATGACTTAGAAAATAAAAATTCCCACCAATTACATAAAAACAATTAAGAATGTTGCAACGCTTCATCACATACTGTTTTTAATAATTTTTTCGATCAAAACGTTTTTGTGCAACCATACCCTAATATTGTCGCACAAGTGTCCATTGCGGGAGGAAATTTGGTGCATCACGTAAAGTTTGACCACACAAATAATTTTTTCTACTAGTGATTGAATATATTAAAGAGGAAGCTAGCAACATATACTTTATATATAATAAGCATGGGCGTGAAGTAAAAAATGGGTATTTGTGAAAATCACTTCCACATCTCTGCATGCATGTGCCCATTTTTTTAAAAAAAATTGTTACTAGTCATGTGGGGCTGAATTCTATATGAACTTTAATGATTCCAACTTTTTTTTTCAAGTTGCATTTCATATATTATTCTTGCAAAATATTAATTAAATTGAAATGTTTCATGCATCTAATTGAGTTTAAGAGATTAACAAATATTATGTACTATGGAATATTGAAATTTCATCATGACATCAAATAGATAAATATTTCGGATTAAAATAATTTTTTTGAAAAGATACTTTATGAATGATGGTTTAAAAAATAAAATGTTTAGATTGTCAAAGTTTGATATAGAATGAACTCTCCAGACTCTAGTTTTTATAACAAAATAGGGGTTGCTTTAGAGAGAGATTCCGTGCACGAATGGCCAATAATTTGGGAGGCTTATATAATTTTTTTTTTTTATCCTAAGGCCTATATATTTGAGGCCTTGCGCAATTTTCTCCACAAGAGGGCCCCGGCCCTGTCCTCTTCTTCGCATGTTTTTTTCAGGAGAGGTGAAAAAAATCATGTTACTTAGATTTTTAAGATTCTTTAAATACAGGGAATCCTTAACCATTTCCCCAACACAAACTCACCCTAAAATCTCTGCTCCCTCCTCTCTCCTCCCTCCTCTCTCTCTCTCTCTCTCTCTCTCTCTCTCTCTGTGACATAGAAATTGCCGATATCCATATGGCTTCTACTATTAATTTCAATGTCCACCACAAAGCTACTGAGCATGAATATGGTTCAGCAGCACTGGAGGTTGAAACACAAGTTAATAATATTGATCTAGCAGTACTGCCAAGAGCTGGCGGAGGAGGAGGTGCCGGAATCCAAAACAACAACCATGCAAAGATATTGGAGGAGGGTGTTTTGCTGACATGGGAGGACGTGTGGGTGACAGTAGTTTCCAAGAAAAATAACAGTATTGGTAGCAGCAGCAGATCAATCCTGCAAGGTCTAACCGGTTATGCCAAGCCTGGGGAGCTCTTGGCTATAATGGGACCTTCTGGCTGTGGCAAGTCCACTCTTCTTGATGCTTTAGGAGGTAATAATCGATATCCTCCTTAATAATTCTTTCCATTTTCCACTCCACGAAATATGGTTTCAGCATGGTTTAACGATTGCATGCAGGTATAGAGATCAGTATCAAAATTTTCAATGTGGTCAAAACACGAGTGTTACTATACAAATGATGAAAGATGTGAGGTAAAGAGTTAGTAACTTAAAAAATAAAATTTATCACCATTTATATAAAAACACGTGATGTACCATCTGTATTTCGATCACAATAAAATATTTCTCCAACATGTGGATGTTATTTTTTCGTTGTCAAATCAAACAATATTTAATAAATCTTGTGAGGAATATAGATTCTTGTGTCAGAGAGTTAACAAAATAAAACAAATATAAAGGGCAGTTTTGTATTTACGTGTCAAGATTTTTGAGTCAGACTAGAGACCCGTTACTATATTGATACTGTTTTGATTTAATTAATATTCTGTAAAGTTTAACAAATATTAAGTTTTATTGCAAAATGTATTTTTATTATTAAATATGAAATCATATAATTATATTAAGTTGTAAATACTTTTGTCAGACTCTTGGTGTTGAATTCTCGACATATCTTCTCATGTAAGACCAAACTTTTATTAGTAGAATTTCAAATTGTCTTGCCCATGTCACTAGTTGCACTTGTGACCTACTATGTTTCAAGTTCTGTTCCTAAAGTCGCGGGAATAGGATCTTATTTGGTCTTCCTTATGGCAATTTTGGAAATTACTTTCTTGTGTCTATTTATCGTGCATTGTATGATCATAAATTAATTTAAATTTTTTTATTTAAAATTGAACACAAATAATACTTAACAAAAATTAACCGTATAATATATAATAAACATACATAATAAAGTAATTTATGTAATCCTCACAAAGAGCATAGAAAGAGATCCTCATCCAAGGCCGCCTATCATTCATAGACAATTACGTTTTGGGAGCTGTACCAAAATTGTGTTGTTGCCTGATTGAAGATGTTAATTAATTGAAAAATGCTAGATTGAAGAGGAGTTCCTCCTGCCCTCAATTTGTTTAGTGGTTAATTAACAAAATTTTATATTTATAATCAAAATTATTACTATTATAAATGTTTCTGTTAAAATTAATTTTATAAAAAGGAAAATCATTCAAATCAAGATTGTTTAGCCAATCAATGGAAGCAAATATAAATGTTTTTATAGAATTTGTGCATCTGTTTTTATGCAGTCCAATGAATAAACGGTCTCATATTTTATTTATTTCTTGCAAATATGGTCTTTACAAAGTGTTTTATCATGTAAACTTCTTTGGTCATAATAAGTGTGAATTAGGTTTCGTAAAATTTGCCATGTTATGACTTAAGGATGAAACATTCTCATCCATTGAGGAGTCAAGTTAATTCCTATTTAACTAGTCGGACTGCTGAGTTCTAAACTAACTATATTAAAGACCACCCCTATGTGCAAAGGCACTCTAACTTACAAACAAGTCATGTTCATACACTGCAGGGAGACTGAATTCAAACACAAGGCAAACAGGGAAGATCCTAATCAATGGGCATAAACAATCACTGACTTATGGAACTTCGGTGAGTGTGACTTCAATAATACGTATATTGAATACATGTGTTTGTGTTTTAACTGTTAGATTTAATTCACAATTATTTAAATCTTCTATTTTCAATCTCAGTCATTCATTCTCGCATATCATTAAATGATATGCAATGTCTTGAAGAAATTTTCCTTAATTTTTCACACTTTTATTTCCTTATTTTTTAATAAATCACATCTACTTGCCTGCGGACACAGGCATATGTCACACAAGATGATACTTTAATGACGACATTAACCGTTAAAGAAGCAGTATATTACTCTGCTCAGCTCCAACTGCCAGACTCCATGACCAAGTCAGAGAAGAAAGAGAGAGCAGAAGTTACAATTAGAGAGATGGGTTTGCAGGACGCCATGAACACAAGGATTGGAGGTTGGGGAGTTAAAGGCATAAGTGGTGGCCAAAAGAGAAGAGTCAGCATTTGCATTGAGCTTCTCACACGGCCTAAACTTCTATTCCTCGACGAACCGACAAGCGGCCTTGACAGTGCAGCTTCTTATTATGTCATGAGCAGAATTGCAAATCTTGATAAAGGTGATGGAACTCCAAGGACTATTGTTACATCCATCCATCAGCCTAGCTCTGAAGTCTTTCAACTTTTCAATAGTCTTTGTCTGCTGTCTTCTGGAAGAACTGTTTATTTTGGTCCTGCTTCTGCAGCAAATCAGGTGAGACCAGCTCCATGTATATTAGTTGGCTTATTTTCTAATTAAGTTCAGAAAAAAACCTGAGTTATTTGTTGTTAACTATGTACTGCTGTTCTTAATTGATTGCAGTTTTTCACTTTAACTGGTTTCCCATGCCCAACTCTCCAAAATCCATCGGATCACTTCCTTAAGACCATAAACAAAGATTTTGAGCAGGTAAGAAAATCTCTTTGGAAACAGAAAGTCACATGATATGTCGATAAACCTTTAGAAATCTAACAGAACTTTGTAACACATCGCAGGACATTGAGCAAGGCGTAACCACACCAACAGAAATAGCAATTGATACTCTAATAAGATCCTACAAAGAATCTGAAACCTATCAGCAAGTTCACATACAAGTAGCTGAACTATGTAAACAGGTAAACTAGTAATCAAATTCATAGAAGTAATTATGCACATACCTTTTTTAAAATACTCATAATTTGCAATAGTTAGCCCATGATTAATGGGGGCAACATCGACTAACCTTAATTGACATGAAATTTAGGACTTCGGTGAAAAATTGGAGAAGAGAAGCCATGCTGGCTTTCTTACACAATGTCTCGTACTTACAAAAAGATCATTCGTGAACATGCATAGAGATCGAGGCTACTATTGGTTGCGCCTGGCTATATACATCTTCATGACTCTAGGCCTCGGTACTGTCTATCATGAGCTTGGACATGGTTATAGATCCATTCAGGTGAGTGAGAGAGAGATCCTTTTTGTACTACGAATAAAAGGAAATTGTGTCCCCTTAGTAGACGGTTAATTTGAACTAAACATTCATATGTTGCAGGCAAGAGGCTCGCTGCTCATGTTCATATCTACTTTTCTAACTTTCATGGCCATTGGTGGATTCCCTTCCTTTGTGGAAGACATGAAGGTAAATTAATTTAGAATACTTCATTAGCAATTGATGTTATAAATTAGTGTTCCTAAACTCTACTTTCTGATGTTGTAAATACAGGTATTTGAAAGAGAAAGACTAAACGGGCACTACGGTGTCTGTGCATTTGCTTTTGGCAACACATTTTCTTCTGTTCCTTTCTTGGTAATGATTTCTTTAATTCCCGGGGCAATAGTTTATTACCTTGCTGGACTTCAAACCGGATTCGAACACTTTGTTTTCTTTTCTTGTGTGTTATTTGCTTGCATGATGTTGGTTGAGAGTCTTATGATGATAGTTGCTAGTATTGTGCCCAATTACCTCATGGGGATAATAGCTGGTGCTGGAATTCAAGGGCTTATGATGTTATCTGGTGGATTTTTCCAATTACCAAGTGATATTCCGGGACCGGTGTGGAAGTACCCAATGTACCACATTGCCTTCCACAAGTACGCATACCAGGGATTGTTCAAAAATGAATTCAAAGGAACAATGTTTCCGGCAAGTGAAGCCGGAGGGCCGTTCACCCTTAGCGGCGAGCAAATTTTGAGAGATATATGGCAAGTGGAAATGGGATATTCTAAGTGGGTGAATGTTGCTGTGTTGTTAGGGATGGTAGTTCTATATCGAATTCTGTTCTTGGTTATCATCAAGACTACAGAGAAGGTGAAGACTGTTAAAGCAGCTCTTCTGTCAACGTCTCCTAAGCAAAGCATGCAAGTATTGGCCAATCCCTCCTCTACCCCCGTGCATGGAGAGAACCACTTGCATAATGTCATATGAAGGTGTGTTGAGCAGAGAGATAGGTACTTCAATCAGTAGTGGAATGAAATTGGGAATACTAAAGTTGTACCATCGGAAGAACTTACCACAATGTTTCTCATTTCCTTGTGTAATATGACCTTCTGTAATAAAGTTGTATTTTCAAGTTTTAAGATTGATCTGAAATGATTTGGTGAAGGTTCCGATCCTCTTCATCGTTGTTTCTCTCTCGTTGTATGTATAAACCAAATCAAGTCGGCTTTATGTTTTCATGCAACCTCATAAAAATTGACACAAATGATCGTTTATGTGATAAATATGTATTTCAATTTTTGGGATTGGTTCAAATTTATTTTTTGCAGGTTTCGATCCACATTGTCGGGATTGACACTAATGTTCCTTTTATTCACACTCGCCGTTGCTATTTTTTGGTTAAAAACTAACCACAAGTGCTCCTCCCTATGCAATGAAATGCATTTGAAATATTGGGATTGATCCGAAATCATTTGGTGCGGGTTTCGATCCAACTTTGTCGGTGTTTCTCTCTAGTTTTACATAGAAGCATATCAAGTTGACTTCATGTTAGCCTTATGTGATCATACAGTTAAAACACAAAGAATAGAAGAACGATAATTAAGTTGACTTTATGCCAGTTGAGCATCAAGGAGCAGGGTCTAGAAGCCTAGACACACGCAACTCAGGCGTTGGCCCAAACCCAAGAAGACAGGAGGGCTTCCCACGCACGAGCACAGCGCTTCGCAGGTTGACCTGGTTTAGCGCCTGCACTCGTGCACCCAACCCGAGCCACTCTAAACAGATCAGATCCCAGACTGGTTCAACCGAACCACCGATCGACAATCGAATTAGCTTCAGTTTAGGCTAGACTGACTAGTCTATCAACGAACCAGAAATTGACCCAATGACGCTTCCAACCCTTTTTTTCGTCGATTCGCACCCGTTTTTTAGCATTTCTCACCCTTTTTTTTATTTTTATAGATTTGACCCGTTTCGGCTCAAATTTTACCACGATAGCCATTGTTACGCCCTAGACCAAGCATCTAGGTGCTACAGCTTAACCTGCAACATTGCAGGCCCACGATGAAGTCGAGTAGGCCCCAGCAAGCAAGGGCAGAAGGCCAGGTGCAAAACCCAAGTCCAGAACGCACAAGCTTAGTATGCAGCAGCTCCAGCCTAAACCAAGGAAGTACTTGTTGTAGCTCAGGCAGCCCAAGCCCACTTCCTAACAGCTCAAACCCAAGACCAAATGCCGACCTTTGTTCCCAAGAACATGCACTACCTAACGAGCTTATCCTTCCCAAGCCTAAGGCCTGGGATCCCAACTCGAGGCACCCAATGTCTACTACAATTTTACCACTTACAAAGATGCCCATTAGATGAGCTCTGCCAATCTAAATAGTGATCCATACCTATCCCAGCAGGTTACATACTTGACCAGCGTCTTCGCGCGACAATTCATCTTGGCAAGTTAACTCTTCGAGCACATCAAAACACAGCGCACTATTGACGAGTCATTTTGACGAAGGATGAAAACTGATAATGATATTCTTTCTAAACGCATCCCACCAAGCTGTCACTCGACCAACCATGAACCAAACGTTTAGTCAGCTGCATTCCCCTCATTGGCCACCACAAAAACATTTTCCCGTCTTAAACAGCTCTTTCTCGTAGTTAGTCAGTTTTGATCCGACCCTGATTTTCTGCTCGGTTTGTCAAGATCAAGGCGTGTGTACGACGTCTTCGTTTGCTTTCGACTCTAAGGTTGGGGTGCTGTCGTCCTAGGGGTCAAGATCGAGGTCGAATTCTTTGTAGCTCGTCTGCTGACCCTCTGACTGTGATTGCTATGCCAATTCATCTATGGAATTGCTGGAACTTAGCTCTTCCTTTTGGATCATGTTCATGTTTTTTACAACATAGCAGTGCACCACTGTTTGGTCTCCTTTTATTTCCTTTACCCTGCATGAGATGGGGTATTTGAGTAGTTAATGATAGCTAAACAGAATAGCTTTCATATTGTGCAACCAATTCCAACAGAGGATGGCATTGTAGAGAGTCAGGTAGTCCATAACATGTAAAGTCACCAAGTAGTTAGAGGGCTCTACTCGGACTACCAATTTTACCGTCTCTAGGGATTAGACTGGTGCCCCGTTGAAGGTATGAAAGGTGGTTCTCCCCTTGTTGATGTTATCAAGAATGCCCATTTTTCTGCAGCATCCTTGAAGAGGACATTCACTCTAGATCCATTAGCCACTAAGACTTGGCTAACCATGGTGTTGGAGATTTGCACCTTGATGACGAGGGCACCGTCATGGGATGAGTGGACGTCTTTCAAGTTTTGATCGAAGAACATTAAGATGTTAGAGTTAATGGTCAACGGTTTGTTATTGAAAGCCATCATTTTAGGCTTCTTACAGACCGTTTCTCTTTCTTTCTTGGTGTTTCCCAAATATTTCTGCTCGCTGTATATGCAATTTACTTTTGGGAGTGTCTCTTTCCGTAGATATTGAATTGGATGAAGATCTTGGAGTCTTCTTGACTTTCTACGATGTCTCTCAAGGGTAACTTATTGTGGCGACGCTATAGGACTCAGGTCAATAATATATGTAGGACTTAGGTGTGCGTTGTTCGAGTCAATGCGTCTTTAAAGCGAAATACGACTTTTTGCAAATCTTTCACTTGCACTTTCGTGCCGGTGAGTCTTGTGGTTTCTTTGGCTAGTGAACTTCGTTGGACGCCCTCCAAGGACTAACATATCTCAATAACATCTTCCTATATCTCGCCTATGACGGTAGCCCCATCAACTCAAAGTTAGTCGCTTGTGTAGAGATGTCGGGTCCGTAACAGGATGATTTAGGGAAAATATTCATAGAGGTTGAGTGGTTTGGTCGAAAGGAATATGAGTTTATCTCTCAATGAAAGCACCAATTATTGGAACTAAATTTGCGCACAGTCGTAGATGATGGATGCACAAACTCAAGCAACCTGCAAAACAGAGAACAACCACAAGCAACCCTTAAACTGGGGGTGGGCATGTCAGCTAATGGGTATCCGACGGTCAAATTAGTAAGTAGTTTTAGACTTGAGCAATGGGCAAGAGAATAAGAGTATAGAGATTGCTTACTAGAAACGAGCCTTAGATGGGTGTACTTATACCGTTTGGGAGAGAAACTTTTTTAGGATAGAATCCCCATTCTAAGCCAGGAGAATTATAGAGGATATCTAGATGTAGATATTGCACCTTCTTAGGAGTTGTGATTACTTGCGGCACGGCGCATGCCAATTCCTAGATTGTGGGACCACCAAGACTTACGAGAAATTTGATTGTGTATATATCCAGATTTGATTTCGTGTTTTGCGAACAAGCATGGTCATACCAGTAGAGTCATTCAGACTTCACTTATTACCCTATAACAGAGTGATGAGCACCTCTGCTCCCATTTAGTCCAGCTCCACTCGGAGTTATTGAGTCCATGACTGGACTTCTGATGTAACGATATTCAGATTAGCCTTACGCCATCCCTAGAAAATTATGGTCCAACAGAGATGAAAATCCTCACAACTAACAAAATGTGTAAATCATGCCATGGCATTTAAAATCAAACCAAAAAAACATAATCCACAATTGTAAGCAAGAAGGTTAGCCCTTGTGTTATGATCAAAATGTAATTCGACAACAACTTGATAACATGGATTAATTATTTCATAATAAACAGCTACGCCTTTGTTTATATGATCCAAAAATTTACGTAAGTACACGTTATTAGGCCTGGTAAACGGGTCGTGTCTGTCGTGTTTGTGTCGTTTTCGTGTAACACTTGTTATCTTAACAGGTCGTGTTGTGTCACACCCGTTATCTTAACAGGTCCTTAACAGGTCGGGTCACTTTACCCAACAGGTAAAGTGATAACGGGTCCTTAACAGGTCGCGTCACTTTACCCAACGGGTAAAGTGACCCGACCCGTTATGACCAGCTATGACCCGTTAAGAAAATTGTATTTTTTTTCTTAAATTTTCACATACCACACATTGCCACATAAATATTACTTCAAAACATTAAAACACATTTGTCGTTTAAGTACTACATCTACACTTGAAAATAAGAGCCTAATAAACAAACATCCATACACTACTAGTCTATTACAAAATTTTAAATGTGCAAGGACATGCAAAATGAAAGAGTTTTTGTTTTCAAGGTTGTGAAGCCTTTCTCAAAAGTTTAAAACTTGCCAATGGAACTCAAAGCTTGCATATTATTCATTTTACAAAATTCTCAATTTTCATCGATGATCATGACATAAGATTTTGTGGTATCCACTAGTGTAAATATTTTAAATTGAAGATCGAATTCATTCATTGTATTCATATAGGGTCAAGGAGTGTAACTGTAAAAAATCATCAAAATCGGAGTTAAAATAACCGTTAAATCGTGATTTTTTGTTGATAACCGTTGAAAAGTTTTGTCTCGTTACTTGATCTCTGAATGTTTGTTTTTTGCGATTTTTGACGTATGCGATCTTGAAGCATATACAAACAAGTTTGATGGTTGAAACGTTGAAATTATTTTCGTAGAATGCGTGTCCAATCAAAACGATAGATTCACAAACACTTAAAGTTTATTTATACTTTCATTAAGTATAACATAAGATTTTGTGGTATCCACTAGGTTAAATATTTTAAATTTAAGATCGAATTCATTCATTGTATTCATATAGGGTCAAGGAGTGTAGCTGTAAAAAATCATCAAAATTGGAGTTAAAATAACCGTTAAATCGTGATTTTTCGTTGATAACCGTCGAAAAATTTTGTTCCATTACTTGATCTCAGAATGTTTGTTTTTTTGCAATTTTTGGCGTATGCGATCTTGAAGTATATACAAATATGTTTGAAGGTTGGATCATTGAAATTAGTTTCGTAGAATGCATATCCCATCAAAATAATAGATTCACTAACACTTAAGAGTTTATTCATACTTTCATTAACTATAACATAAGATTTTGTGGTATCCACTAGTGTAAATATTTTAAATTGAAGATCAAGTTGATTCAATGTATTCGTATAGGTTCAAGGAGTGTAGCTGTAAAAAATCATTAAAATCGGAGTTAAAATAACCGTTAAATCGTGATTTTTCATTGATAACCGTCGAAAAGTTTTGTCCCTTTACTTGATCTCTAAATGTTTGTTTTTTGTGATTTTTAGTGTATGCGATCTTGAAGCATATACAAACAATTTTGACGGTTGGATCGTTGAAATTAATTTCGTAGGATGCATATCCCATCAAAACGATAGATTCACTAACACTTAAGAGTTTATGCATACTTTTATTAAGTATAACATAAGATTTTGTAGTATCCACTAGTGTAAATATTTTAAATTGAAGATCGAGTTTATTCATTGTATTTACATATTCAATAACACTTAGAGTTTATTTATACTTTCATTAAGTATAACATAAGATTTTGTAGTATCCACTAGTGTAAATATTTTAAATTGAAGATCGAGTTCATTCATTGTATTCACATAGTGTCAAGGAGTGTAGCTGTAAAAAATCATCAAAATTAGAGTTAAAATAACCGTTAAATCATGATTTTTCTTTGATAACCGTCAAAAAGTTTTCTCCCGTTACTTGATCCCAGAATGTTTATTTTTTGCAATTTTTGGCGTATGCGATCTCGAAGTATATACAAACATGTTTCACGGTTGGATCGTTTAGTTTCGTAGAATGCGTATCCCATCAAAATAATAGATTCACTGACACTTAAGAGTTTATTCATACTTTCATTAAGTATAACATAAGATTTTGTGGTATCCACTAGTGTAAATATTTTAAATTGAAGATCGAGTTGATTCAATGTATTTGTATATGGTCAAGGAGTGTAGCTGTAAAAAATCATCCAAATCGGAGTTAAAATAACCGTTAAATTGTGATTTTTCATTGATAGCCGTCGAAAAGTTTTGTCCCATTACTTGATCTTGGAATGTTTGTTTTTTTCAATTTTTGGCATATGAGATCTCGAAGTATATACAAACATATTTAACAATTGGATCATTGAAACTAGTTTCGTAGAATGTGTATCCCATCAAAACAATTGATTCACTAACACTTAAGAGTTTGTTTATACTTTCATTACCATAAGATTTTGTGGTATCCATTAGTGTAAATATGTTAAATTGAAGATCGAGTTAATTCATTGTATTCATATAGGGTCAAGGAGTGTAGCTGTAAAAAAATCATCAAAATCGGAGTTAAAATAACCGTTAAATCGTGATTTTTCTTTTTATAACCGTCGAAAAGTTTTGTCCCGTTACTTGATCTCAGAATGTTTGTTTTTTGCAATTTTTGGTGTATGTGATCTCGAAGTATATACAAACATGTTTGACGGTTGGATCATTGAAACTAGTTTTGTAGAATGCGTATCTCATCAAAACAATAGATTCACTAACACTTCAGAGTTTATTTATACTTTCATTAAGTATAACATAAGATTTTGTGGTATCCACTAGTGTGAATATTTTAAATTGAAGATCGAATTCAATCATTGTATTCATATAGGGTCAAGGAGTGTACATGTAAAAAATCATCAAAATCGGAGTTAAAATAACCGTTAAATCGTGATTTTTTTTTTCATAACCGTCAAAAAATTTTGTCCCGTTACTTGATCTCAGAATGTTTTTTTTTTTCAATTTTTGGCATATGCGATCTCGAAGTATATACAAACATGTTTGACAGTTGGATCATTGAAACTAGTTTGGTAGAATGTGTATCCCATCAAATTCAATGGTGCGTGTGTGTATATATATATATATATATTTATTTATTAAGTAGATTTAAATCTATTTATTTTGTACGTATAATTGACCGGTACACGGAGTAGTACATCACGTGTCATTATGAAAATAGTGGGATATGTGTGATAAAAAGTTAATAACTTAAAAAAATAAAAATTATCACCACTTCTATTAAAACACATGGTGTACTATTTGTATTTCCGTTACAATGAAAAATTTCTCAAGAAAAAAAAGGAGAGAGAGAGGTAAATGACGTACACGTGTCAGGAACACAGTTGTTGGATCTTATCCTAACAATAACAAGTGCACACTTGAGAAACCACGGTGGAAAAACCCACCCTACTAGGGCGGTATGATGCATATTAATTATTATAGTTTTTAGGGGTATAAAATTTAATATATATATATAATTATTATAGTTAATATTTTGGGGGTATAATTATTATAGTATATATAATTATTATAATTATTATAATTATTATAGTTAATTTAATATATATATATATATATATATATATTATAGTTTTTAGGGGTATAAAATTGTTAAATTAATATATATAATTATTATAGTATTTTTGTAGGGTTATAAAATT
The DNA here is from genome assembly GCF_041283825.1 of Pyrus communis. Taxonomy (NCBI): domain Eukaryota; kingdom Viridiplantae; phylum Streptophyta; class Magnoliopsida; order Rosales; family Rosaceae; genus Pyrus; species Pyrus communis. The sequence continues at coordinate 31,156,974 of NC_142569.1, read as the reverse complement.
ATTAAATTAATATTCTGCTTATTGTGTATCGTGTTACCCACGTGTATACCTGAACCAACCCGTTATCTTAACAGGTGCTTATCGGGTTACCCGATAACGACCCGATTCATTATCGTGTCGACCCGAACACCTGTTAATTTTGTGTCGTGTCGTGTCGTGTCGGGTTATCAGGTCGTGTCAAGAATTGCCAAGCCTATATGTCATGCAACTGAATAGGTAATGAAATACCAACAATCATGTAAAATAGTTAAAATTAACATGAATTAATATAATGCAAGGGGACTATATGTGATATCAATTGAACAACAATACATATAAGAACTAACAAAACTGAAACGATGTAAGTGCAAAAAACCATGACATCAATCATTCAATCTAACAATATTATATGTATATATCGATTCAGAATAGACTCGCATACGTTTTAACCATACAATCAAGGGATCTGATACCAACTGTTAGCGTTATATGATCATACAGTCAAAACATAAAAAATAGAAGAATGGAATTTACTTGAAAGAAGTTTCAGAAGCCATTGAATCAAGTTGAACTCGAGAGAATATGTAACGACCTGTCCCGAAATTTACGGAATGGAATAACAATTTTGTAATTTCATTATGATTGGATTAGATATTTTGAAATGTTTCTTTTTGTCTTAAATTGTGTGCCTTGTGGAGCCTATTACTTTTGGTTTGTCCCTCGGCCCAAATCTTTCATCTCTCTTTTCCCTTACATATTTCTCTTCTTCCCACTTAATCCCCTGACTCCCCCTCTTTGCAAGCTCTCCCTCTCTTCTCTGAGTTCCACTCACACAACCACAACCACCACAACCTGGACGTTGGATCTCGAACCCCAGGCCAAACGTGGAACTCTGCCGTGACAATCACGGTACATACTCCCCCGGCGAGCTCCAATGGCTTTTGAGGATTTTTCGACTTAGGTAAGCTTCTAAAAACCCTTTAGATGTGTTTTAAGGTTAGATAGAAGCTTGTTTTAAGTTGTATATACGTGTTATGCGCATAAAATAGCTCGGAGTAGCTTTTCCCAATTTCCGACGAGCACTGCCACTTTCGAGGCATTTTTCGGTCAAACCATGACGAGTTAGCCATCGTCCATGGTACCATTCTCTTCATCTTGTTGAGAACTACAACTTTCATTTTTGAATTACTTGATTTGATTAAGTATTGAAGAAGTTAAGAGTGTTTGAAGTTTTGCCCAAAAACCGGCCAACCCCTAAAACTGGATCGACCCGACCCAAACCCTCAAACCCACATCCAACAAACCAAACCTTTGGGCCGGGCTGCCAAGCCCAAACCTATATTTGCAACCCAGGCCTTCGACCCATTAAACCCAAGCCCAAGCCCAGATACCAAACCAAGCCCAGCCTAGAACCCAAACCCAACCCGGATCCGACTCCACCCAGATACCAAATCTCAGTTTACGATCCCTCAAGTTTTGTAGTTTTCAACATTTGGCACATGAAGTTTTTTTCGTTCCAGAGTCATACCTAAAGTGTTAATTTTAAGACAGTCTCATACATCTGTTAGTTTGGCTGTTAAATCAGCTGTTAACTGATGACGTGGCCCCTACATGGATAATGACCGGCGTTATGTGTCTATACGGGGCCCATGTGAATATTAAAAAAAATAATTTTAAATTTTAAATTTAAAAATAAAAAAAAATTCTAGGCACATTCACCTATTCTGCCTCACTCATTCTCTCTCCCTTTTCTTCCCTGCACTATCCTTCATTTCCGTACCCCCTCTTTACACCCTCCTTCAATTCCATCCCCATCACCTCCCTCTACTGAAGCTGCAACCAAATCAGATTCTATGTCGACCTCAAGCCCCGAGCCCCCATGCTCGGGATTAGGTGCAGACTCCAGGTCGCATTGTGGTTCGGTGTTTTGAAGCTCCTCTCCTGTATAAGGCAATAGTAAAGCATCGTCTTAGGGTGAAATCGAAGGCTCATTCACCTTGGAAGCATCTTCCTCGTCGGCTTCCATGGCAGTAACTGAAATTGGAAATCAAAGATTGAAAACCCTAAAATCCAAAGAGCTAGGGTTAAGGTTTTGAGATTCTGGTTCCCCTGTAAGGCTATATGTCATCGTTTAATCGTTACACAACACTAATGGCATGTTTACGAGGTGGGTGGGTGTGCGGGGAGGGTGAGTGCAAAGGAGAAAAGGGAAAGAGATAGGGGATCGGGTCAAGAGGATGGTGGCTCGGTGCAACATGGTGGCGGAGTGAAAGGTTGCTCAGGTCTCACAAGGTCGGAGAAAGAGAGAGGGCGGATGGGTGGGTGTGCGAGGTGGGTGGTTGTGCAGGGAGGGTGAGTGCAGAGGAGAGAAGGGAGGGAAAATGAGGGGAATGAGTGGGTGTGCAAGGAGGATCGGTGCAGGGAAGATAAGGGAGAGAGAATGAGGGAGGGGGTCGGGAGGGAGAGGGAATAGGGTTATGCCCAAAATTTTTTTAATTTTTAAAATTTTTAATTTTTAACTTTTTTTACTTTTTTAATATTCACGTGGGCCCCATATTGACACATAGTGCCCAATCATTGTCCACGTGGGTGCCACGTCATTAGTTAACAGCTGATTTAACAACCAAACTAACGAATGTATGAGACTGTCCCAAAACTAACACTTTAGGTATGACTCTGGGACGAAAAAAACTTCATGTACCAAATGTTGAAAACCACGAAACTTGAGGGTAGTAAACTGAGATTACCCGTTTTGAAATGTTTCTTTTCGGCTCTTAAATTGTGTGCCTTATGGAGCCCACTTCTTTCGGTTTGTCCCCCGGCCCAAATCCTTCACCTATATCTTCCTTCACAACTCTCTCTCTCTCTCTCTCTCTCTCTCTCTTTCTTTTTCCTTCACATATTTCTCTTCTTCCTACTTAGTCCCCCGACTCCCCCTCTTGCAAGTTTTCCCTCTATTCTCTGAGTTCCACTCACACAACCACAACCACCCCAAACCACCACAACCTGGACGTTGGATCTCGAACCCCAAGCCAAACGTGGAACTTCACCGTGACAGTCATGGTGCACACTTCCTCGGCGAGCTCTGGTGGTTTCTGGGGATATTCCGACTTAGGTAAGCTTCTAGAAACCCTTGGGATGTGTTTTAAGGTTAGATCAAAGCTTGTTTTAAGTTGTACATACGTGTTAAACATAGAAAATAGCTCGGAGTAGCTTTTCCCAGTTTCCGGTGAGCACCGCCACTTTCAAGGCGTTTTCCAGCCAAACCATGGCAAGTTACATCTTGCAAGGTACCATTCTCTTCATCTCGTTGAGAACTACAACTTTCATCTTTGAATCACTTGATTTGGTTAAGTATCGAATAAGTTATGAGCATTTGAAGTTTTGCTCAGAAACCAGCTGACCCACGGCCTGAAACCGGGTCGACTTGACCCAAACCCTTAAACCCACATCCAACAAACCAAACCTTTGGGCCAGGTTGCCAAGCCTTAAGAGAAAATGTTTTTAAACTCCAAAGGCAGTTCAAGTGTGTTTTTAGGATTCATCTACATTTTTATTAAGGATTGATTGCAAAAATATTTTCACCAAAAAACTTTCAACCATTTTAAAAACACTTCTAAACGAACCTTAATTTCTCTATCATGATATTTAAATGAAGGGTAATGATAGGGAAACTAATTTTTTAGACCAAATTTTATAAACCACCTAACATAGTTGTTCATGATTGGATTATTATTGAAGTATTGATTAATGTGCTTATTTTCAATTGGTGACACATTATATGGTTTACAAATTTAGTCTAAAAAGTTAGTTCACTTAGCATTACTCTTGAAAGAACTAAGAAAAACGTTTTCTCACAATCTTTCTTCAAAAAGTTGAATTAAATTAAGAATGACCAAAGTACCTCTAAGTTTTTTGTCAAAATCGAAGAATTTGAACCGTACTTTCTAAATGAAATAAATCATTGAAATTTTAGCAAGATTGTGCAAAGGGTAACACAACAGAGACTATCTTCTTGAATCATATTTTTTAGACCATATGCTGTGGTCTACAAAATAATGTAAAAAATTATGAACTCCCTATCATTTTTCTTGTACGGCAAAAGTAATAAACACAATAAAGGTATGATGCCCATCCCTACAACCAATACAAACTCAAAGCCTCTACAATCCTTCTCTTCGCGCCTTTTCCGAATTAATCAATTTTCTTTGTTCATAAAAGATCATACAACCAAGAATGATGTGTTAGAAAATAATTTGCCGACTATAGTCCACATTTAAAGTAAGGAAAATAATTTATGCACATCATTTTTTTTGTCGCGAGGTAAAGTAGGAATGGTCGTAATTGAAGATAAGATTAGAAAAAATAGATGATGGTGGTTTGGACATGTGAAACAAAAATGTACATGCACTTCGGTTAGAAAATGTGATTATAAGATAGAAGCACAAGATAAGAGGGGTAAAGGAGGACCTGTGAAGACTTGGAATGAGACTTTAAGAAAAGACATGGAATACTTGGAACTAACAAAAAGCTTAGTGTAAAACCAAACACAGTAATGTTTTAGAATTCATAAAACCAACCATATTTTGCAAAATGCTTTTTATCCAAAATGGTCATTGGGATTGGTATAACTCCTCACTTTGGTCCTTGAAATTTAAAATCGATATAAGTGATCCTTGAGTTTGTCCACTATCAATTATTTTGGTCATTCCATGAAAAATCTCTATTAAATAACGATCAAAATGACAAAAATGCCTTGAATTTAATAAATAATAGGCCTCAATAATTTGACAAAATTATAGGGTATTGTTGTCATTTTATCCTTACTTAATGAAAATTCATGAATGACACACCCTGACCCGGAATGTCCACCTGGATTTCGAATCGAGCTATGTTGGCCGACACCAGGAGGGTGACAAAGCCATAAAGTGTAGTGATGTGGAAATGTGAGTAAATTTAAACCTAAAAGTGCCTAAATGTAAGAGTGCGCTAGTGAGCGGGAATGAACCCATTCCACACGTGATGTCAAAGCATAAGTAAAGTACAACATATTGGATTGAGAATTATACCATCGGTAGTATTCCCACATCAACATTTTGCCAGAAATCATCGGCGACACGAAAGCTCTGCCACTAATACCTAGAGGGGCGAAAAACAAGGGTGAGTTGGCCTAAAAATAAAGTTTCATAAAAATCTTTTTGAAAACATTCGCTGTAAAACAAGTATAGTTTCCAAAATATACATACTACGTATTGTATGAAAATACTTACCGTAGCCTATAATATCTCAAGAATTCAATACGTCACCAAATTCGTAAATAGGCATATAACTTCTAGTAATCACAATATCTCACAAAAATAAACATATCACATAGAGTGCTCATCAACATATGCTAACACATGAGTTCATGCTGAGGTATTCTAACATGAACAGGACTGAGTGTAATAATGATTTACGCTCTAGTACTACAATCACATAAAGACTGGTGCTATGCGCATCACATATGAGTCCTAATTGCCTATAGCAATCTAGGACAAAACTGGTACCTACAATGGATCCAAAGTGAGCATACAGTGCGATGTGAACATACACGTGAAAGACTAGCCTGGGCGAGTCCTAACACCAATGCAGCATACGATGAGCAGATAATGTAAATATGATCATGCAATGGTAAATCGATAATTCAATAACCCTAGTCAATGAAATACTATTCATAACCATAAATACTATTAAAGCATCCATACTAATACGCATACATATGCATCCCGTAGGACGTAGTATAATTACATGAATTTTGTCAATAGGGTAATTTTATATATGTTACCCTAATCTAGGTGTGATGTAGAAAATTCTTTTTCAAATATATTAATGGAAACTAACAAATATATATACTATATAGAAGAAAAGGCCCACTCACAAATCATGTCGTTGGGTCGAACCCGCCTCGTGGGCATCGATGATCCTTGCAATGCGCTTCATCTAGAAACGAGACCATTTATGTAAATGTATAATGTACTAACGTATAAACGCGTTTTCGTACAAAGTACGGCTAATAAATAAACTATTTTAAAATGGTAGAATTTTGGAAAACAGAGAGCAGTTTAAATTTGGATTCAGCACATCGAGAAACCTAAGGAGGGACCTCGGGTTCCTTCACACGCCGGTCATCATGTGCGCCACATACCTTCCTCATGATTTCCAGATTTTGCATATTTTCTTCCCAACTTTCAAAGCTCATCTCGAGCTCGATACTTAACCAAATTCAACATAATTTATATGGAAATGAAGCTTAGCATGAGAGGAACAAATCCATACCAAGATTAGGCTGAGTAGTGGTCGGCGTTGGCCAAAAAAATAACCTGAAAGTGGCCTGACAGCCACGGCCTAAATTTTCCAGAATCTGGGGAAGTTCTTCATTGAGATGTTTATGTATCAAACCTCACCAAATCAGACATCCAGCGTCAACATTACTTCTGAATCATTATAGGAGGAAGGGCATAGGTGATCTAAGGCTTACCTTGATCAGAAGAACTGGAAATATTGTCGGAGTTCGCGAGATTGGGTGGTGATGGTGTTGTGCATCAGTGAACCGAGAGGGAAAAGGATGAGAGAGAAAGTTTGTGAGGGAAGACGACGAGATGAAGGACGAGGTGGTGTGATATTGCTTGCCAAAATGGCCATCGTTGTGAGTGGTTGGCGATGGTGTTGGCTACTGCAACTTCTCGGTGTTTCACTAAAAGAAAAGAAAGTTAGAGAGAGGTCGAGAAAAAGATGAGAGGAAAGAGAAAAAACAAACGAGAGAGACAAAGTGGTATGGTGACTTGAGGACTCGCCGGAGTACGCTAGTTAAATGTGGCTAACGATGGTGATGGCCATTCTCTACACTTGCAGAGAGAGGTAAACAGGAGGGAGTTGAGAGGAAGCATCCACGTTGATTATGATTTGTTGCGAGGCCTGCTACAAATGGCTGGTTCAACTGAGCTCGCCGGAGAACGTAGCATACGGCGATGGGGCTCGCTTGCCCTGCGTTGCACAGAGAATAGAGAGAGAGAAAGAGTTCGAAAATAGAGGTGAAGGATGAAAGACGAGAGAGATAAACAGGGCTGGTCTAGAAATTTTTTAGGCCCAAGGTGACGCCAAAAAATGTGCCGTCACTTTATATAAGAAAATTATTTGTTTTCACATGTAAGACAACAATAAAATTATACTTACAAAAACACTTCAAACTTAATAATTTATAAACACGGAAAAACTAATTTATTTTGTATCGTAAGAAGGAAACAAAAAAATTTCGGGTTTACAAGTAGATAGATATGAGTTTTGTTTTCTATCTGAACTTTTAAAGTGTTTTTGTATAAATCGTGAGGTGTTTTTTCTTATTTACTAACCTTGTCAATATGGGACTAAAAAAATAATGATGTTTTTGAGTCTTTAGTTGATATGCATAAGTAATAAATGGGTACTAAATTAAACTTTTTGATGTCACGTCATATGATTTGCAAATTTGGTCTAAAAATTTGGTCAACGCATGACTCTTTGTTGAATATTAGACTTGAATTTGAATAAATGTTTAAAAATAACAACCCATATAGCTACTAGCTACTAATTAAAAATAAATTAACCAAACAAAAATTCGTAAAAATTGAAAATAATAAACACTCACTTAGCATTTCGAACTTAGGAGCTCTCATTAATTTTAAAACCATTGATTCTAATTAAACTTCTTGATCATTTAGTCAAATTTTATATATTTATACTCTTATAATGAAAAGAAATTTGTAAAAATTAAAAAAAAATAAGCACACATGGTGTTTTGAATCCAAGACCTCCTCATTAATTTCAAACAACAAAACCACCAATTCTGGTTCAATTTCTTTGTCATTGAACCAAATTTTATAAATTTATACTCTTATGAAAACATATGTAAATATGTCACCTAATAATTTTGGACCCCGAATAGTCACCCTGCCAACACTGGGCTTGGACTGGCCCTGGAGATAAAGGTGAGGGAATCCGAGAGAGTATGGGAGAAGAAGTGACACGGGGACAAAGGGATAGGAGACCCACGTGGGTGGGTCCCACCATGCAGAAAATCCTACACGAAAAATATTAAAATGCCATTGAACATCTTAAGTCCGTAAAATTTTAACCGTAACTCCGGTTTCGATTCCTTTTGCACCTAGGCATTCGTACTGTTGAGTACTTCAAGAATACAATAAAATAGTAACTCGCACGTGTCACGAAAAGACAGTCAACGATCTCGTCTTTAGGGGCATTTTCGTCAATTTACTCTTTTAAATTTAATAAAATCGTAAAATTAGGGACATGTTGAAATCCTAGGGGGTGAGGTTGGATTTTTTTTAGTCTTGGTTATATATACTTTTTGCTCTCAAATCTCATAAAATCCACAACTTGTTGAAATCCTCCAAAATCTTAATTTTTTTAATACACTTAGATTTGGATGAATTTTAAAATCCTTTAAAATCTTTTAATTGATTACACCTAGATTTAAATGAATTCTAAAATCATTTAAAATATTTTAATTGACTACGCTAGGATTTTAAAATCTTTCTAAATGCTCTCAAATCCGAGTTTAACTACATACCCCTAACTAAAAAAAGGAGCACATAAAATAATCCTCTCATCCAAGTTCCAACATCCAAAATTGCCTTGCAAGAAAATGGCTATTGCAGCTTACTCTGTTCAGACTGCTCTCTCGTTCAAATCCCTCATCATCCCCGAACCCATCAAACCTCATAACCACCACCACTCGGAGCCCCACCTCCGAACCCAGAAACCCATCTCGGCCGTCCATGCCGCCGACCCTTCAAAGTCCTCCGAATCACCCTTCAAACCACAACCCAAATGGACGCTGGATAGCTGGACGGCGAAGAAGGCGATGCAGCTTCCTGAATACCCAGATCAGCAGGAGCTGCAGTCGGTTCTCAACACCCTCGAGAGCTTCCCGCCGATTGTGTTCGCCGGAGAGGCGAGGAGCTTGGAAGAGAAACTGGGTCAGGCTGCTAAGGGGCAGGCCTTCCTTCTTCAGGGCGGTGATTGCGCAGAGAGCTTCAAGGAATTCAATGCTAACAATATAAGGGACACCTTCCGTGTGCTTCTTCAGATGGGTGTAGTGCTTATGTTTGGTGGCCAAATGCCTGTTATTAAGGTCATGGCTTTCCTCCCTCTTTCTTTCTTCCATTTTATTATTTTTGTTCTTCTAAAACCAACATGTATTTTAATCATTTCTGTTTAAATATTGAGCTTCTTTTTTTAAATTTTTGAGGAGGCATGCTGGGATTTGTGTTCGTTGGGTTATCTGAAATTTTGGTTATGGGCGTATGATTGTTTTAGGCCTTTAAAAAAAAAAATTTAATTGATGGAATTAGAATGCATTGGTAGGTAGAATGCTAATTGAATTTTAAGAACCAAACTCGTTAATGATACATTGTTGAGGATTGGGATAAGGCTTTGTTGATTTTGATTGAGGACTCGTAGTTCCATCCGTGTTTCAGAGACGCTCTATTGGGAGTTTGGATACTTTAGTAGTTTGAGGACCTTAGTCTTGGGATCTTTGTTCTTCCACACGTTCTAAGAGGAAGGAGAGTAAGGCTATGAAAGGAGTCCAACCACCAAGCCTTTATGTTTCATTTGTCTCGCCTGGTCCTTCGCCCTCTTCTGGGTGTGTTAGATTCCAACATTTTCTCCCTCGTTGTACTCAACTTTGTTATTCTCCAATAATACAATATTGTCTTTCATAAAAATAAAAATAAAAAGAACCAAACTTGTTATTTTTCATTTTTTTTGATATTTTGGTTCCCTATGGTAGAACTGTAATCTTAGAAATGAGTCATGGTAAAACTTTTCTAATCTGTAATTATTTGCCGTTGAGTTTTAACTGATTGATATAATAATTATTAATGTTGGTGAGTTTGAGTGACATAAATTATGGCTATGATAATTTAGGTAGGGAGAATGGCTGGCCAGTTCGCAAAGCCAAGATCGGATCAATTTGAAGAGAAAAATGGTGTCAAGTTGCCTAGTTACAGAGGTGACAATGTCAATGGTGATGCATTTGATGAAAAAGAAAGAATTCCGGACCCCAGCAGGATGATTAGGGCTTATTGCCAATCTGTGGCAACTTTGAACCTCCTGCGGGCATTTTCAACTGGAGGCTATGCAGCCATGCAGAGAGTCATCCACTGGAATTTGGATTTTACAGAGCATAGCGAGCAAGGGGATAGGTATGGTTCTTGCTCCTTTATAGTGCCAAACTTCTGTCCTCACTATTTAGTAACCACTTTGTGTTTCACACATCATCACATATGATATCTTAAATAGACTTTTTTTTTAAAGTGGTGCTGAATATCAGTGAAGTTCCGGATAATATAATTCATGCTGGAAGGCCCCGAAAGCCATCTAGTGATGTGGGCTTGATTGTTTTGATGACCTCATTTAGGTGGTTGAGTCCTTTTTCTACATCTAGCTTAACTGCGTATGTGTATGATAACATGAGAGTGCATTCTTTAGGATTCCAAACATGCCCTAGATCATGTTATTAGTTTGTCTTGAGCATCACACTTAAGTTTAATGATGTTTTTTAATAGAGTAGAATTTATTATGAGCGGAGAAGGGAACAAATAGTTGAGATGACAATGAGGAAGTATGTTCCATACTTGAATAATGTTTCAACATGTGTATTTCCAAAACCTACATACTTTGACTTCTGTGTGGATTAGTTTGCAGTAGCTTAAGAGTTCAACCGAGTATCTTCAATTTCCAGTACTAGGGAAAAAGTTTAGGCTTAACCATAAAATTGACCTGGCTCAATAGATACCGCGAGTTGGCTAACCGGGTGGATGAGGTCCTTGGATTTATGGCTGCTGCTGGACTCACAGTTGACCACCCAATCATGACCTCAACAGAGTTTTGGACATCTCATGAATGCTTGCTTCTGCCTTATGAACAAGCACTTACTAGGGAGGATTCTACTTCTGGGCTTTACTATGACTGTTCTGCTCACATGCTTTGGGTTGGGGAACGCACCCGTCAACTCGATGGTGCACATGTGGAGTTTCTGAGAGGAGTTGCTAATCCCCTTGGCATCAAGGTATCCTGCACTTCTGCTTTCACTTATGCTCTAAAAATTACTTTTTTTTTTTATTTCTGATACTAAATTCCTTTTCATTTGTTATTTTGTATGAACAAAATTAATGCAGTTATTTATGATGAACTTGGAAGTCTTAGTTGAATAACTTGGTTTGTGACCGTGAACCTGATAGACATATTTCTGTTTCTCCTACCGGAAAATGTAGGTGGTGTATGATAGATTGTATTGTGATGCAGGTGAGTGATAAAATGGATCCACATGAACTTGTTAGGCTCATAGAGATCCTAAACCCCAAGAACAAACCAGGAAGAATAACCGTAATTGTGAGAATGGGAGCTGAGAACATGAGAGTGAAGCTTCCTCATCTGATCAGGGCAGTTCGTGGAGCTGGTCAAATTGTCACTTGGGTTAGTGACCCTATGCATGGGAACACTATCAAAGCTCCGTGTGGACTCAAAACTCGTTCCTTCGATGCAATACGGGTATGATGTCATAAATTTACTCTTTCACACTTGCCACTTGTTTTCCTTGCGCAACGGTTTTGGACATCGCACAAATTCGCTATTCTGTCAAAATGTGCACAGTCAAGTAAGTCTACCAATTTCTGCAGTCAGCTAAGTCTATTTCACACTTGCCACTTGTTTTCCTTGCGCAACGGTTTTGGACATCGCACAAATTCGCTATTCTGTCAAAATGTGCACAGTCAAGTAAGTCTACCAATTTCTGCAGTCAGCTAAGTCTACCAATTTCTGCCTTAGTTGAAAATAGTTTTTTCACAAAAAAATATAAGTAAAAATGGAAAAATAACTGCATTCCGTGAAGTGAAAGGTATGATTTCTTTTCCAAATAAAGTAATTTATTTATTTCTAGGATTTTATTTCACTCCATTGAGAAGAAAATGCTTGAAGTGCTGGCCATTCATAAATGGCCCGATTGATTGTTAGTTTGCTGGAAAAACTACTAGTCAAATGCCTAATGATTTATTTTTGAGCAGTTGCTCTAATCATTGCACATCGTATGAAATGAATGAATCCGTGATTTGGTCAAAACAAAGAAATTCCCTTCCGATGCGCTTGAACACCAACCACCATTGGTAGTTTTGTTTGCTGCAGTAACACGTCCAACTGTAATAGGAGCAATGATCGTATTGTTTTTTAACTCTCAGGCTGAGTTGAGAGCGTTCTTTGATGTCCATGATCAAGAAGGAAGCTACCCAGGAGGTGCTCATTTAGAGATGACAGGGCAAAACGTGACGGAATGTGTAGGAGGTTCACGAACTATAACGTATAATGATCTGAGTTCACGGTACCACACCCATTGTGACCCAAGGCTCAACGCTTCCCAATCTCTTGAACTGGCCTTTATCATTGCAGAGCGACTACGGAAGAGAAGGCTCGGATCGAGGCACTTTTCAGCGTCTGCTGTTATATAGGAGGTTCTGGTTTGTTTCTTACTTGAATGTATATTTGTTAGAAAACCATGGGGAGGTGTATGTATTAACAGTGTAAGATAAATAACGCATCGGAAAATACACGATGAAAGAAGCGTTTAGATCCAATATAATAAAAGAAAATGAGGTTTTTGCCTACAATTTGTATATCACGTCAATTACATGCTTAGTTAGCTAGAAATTATGCTTAGTTGTTCACTTGATTGTAGAAATGTTTGTGTAAATTGTTGGTTTCATACTTCCATTTTTTGTCTCGTGTCGAAAGGAAAACATGAGGTAAGGTTAACTTCAATGTTCCGTTCTGTTAAAAAGTAAATTCTTTTAATTCATGTCCAATTCAATATATTTGCACCACCTAAGAAATTGAAGGCTCGGTTGGAAAGAGTTTGCTGCCATTTTTTACTATTGTATGCTTACATGGCAATTTCGACACCTTCTTTGGAGATGCTCTAAATAGCAAGAGAAGGAAACAGGAATCAAATCAACTAGTTCCTCTAGTCGATCTGATTTTTAAATTTTAGATATTTAGTTTTCCTTAATCTCCTTATCCATACTTCAATAGACAAAAAACTCAAGAATTCAAATAATTCAAGTTAAATATGGCCTACTCTTCTCCCCAAGGCTTCCATTGGGAATCCACATCTACCGCCACAACCGCAGCCCCACCAAGTATTCAGCCGTTTCCACGTGAAACCTTTTTATCTCAGCATAATCTAAACTGTCCATATTTGATCCAACGGTGTCGAAACGCTGCGCACATAAGCAGCAGCACATACAGCGTTGCGCATTTGAGATTTTGCCAGAAGAGGATAAAGCTCGACCCCATCGTCACCCACACACAAACACAGAGCTCATTACTTTCACAACTCACACACACGCAGAGATCACAACCATGGCGCAAACACTGGCAATGCCTCTGGCACCCTCCCTCTCTGTAATCTGCAATGGAAGGAACCTTAATCCCCTCTCCAACACCCTCTCCTTCCCAATCAGACCCCCCAATCAGGTAAATTTCACGTTTTAAATTCTGGGTCGAGCTCAAAATTTCATGGTCGAGCTCGAAGTTCATGGGTCTCGCCGATTTCCGCGCAGGTTGGCGGCTTGAGCATCAAATGCGTGCGTGTTGGCGGAGTTGAAATCCCCAACAACAAAAGGGTCGAGTACTCTCTTCAGTACGTTCATGGAATTGGGCGTACCAGGGCGCGAACAATCCTAATCGACCTCAACATGGAGAACAAAATCACCAAAGATTTATCGGAAGAAGAACTCACCATTATCCGAGATGAAGTCTCCAAGTACATGATTGAAGGAGATTTGGTAAACCCTCAAAACTTTAGGCTTTTGCTCCCTGCCATTGGCGTTAGATGAGTTTAAATTTCGATATTTGTGTGGTAGATAGATTAGGCCACCTTCGCCTCTAACCGCAATCAATTGCGGTGGTTGGAGCAGAATGCCCCCTTATTTTGTTCGGGTTTCCCTTTTCATACAATGGATATTATTGTGGCGGTATCTCAAGTCAATCAATCACGTCCTAACTTTCACACGTGGGATTGCATGACTGGTTTGGGATATGGCCACCGTTTCCATTGGATGGAAGTTTTATTGGGATTGTTTTGGTGTTGCAGAGGAGGTTCAATGCCTTGAATATAAGGAGACTCAAGGAGATTCAGTGCTACAGAGGCATACGCCACAGTCAGGGATTGCCTTGCAGAGGACAGCGCACCAAGAACAACACTAGGACTCTGAAGGGTAAGAGGGTCACAGTTGCTGGAAAGAAAAAGGCCCGTTAGGTAATCGAATGGGTTTTCGATTCCTTTTGTAATTGGTAATGAATTCCATTGTCTGGATTTATGCTTTAGTATTAATACAATTGTTCTCATCGCGTTTGGTTGATCGAGTTGTGTTCTCGCCTTTGGAAATGTAGTTTGGCTCATCAATGTATATTGAGCATTTTATCATGACTGTGTATCTCGGTGTGCTTGTTTGAGCTAAATTATCATAGGATTGTCAAATGTTGAGAAGGAATGTTGTCTAATCACTTGATCACAATGTGAAGTAGATTCTTAACTCGTTAGAACGCGATGAAATTTAATCACAAGCGATGAACTTGCTGGAATTGTTTACAGAATCCAGAGGCGTAGTTTCTCAAATCATAAAAATCCTTTCACTAGCATGCTTCGTTGTTTTGTCCTGCTTGTACCGGAATTTGTACTCCGAATCATGTATGATGGGTTTGAAGTGTCAAGCATGTGAGAAACTAGGCCTCCTTTTCTCCTACATTACATCAGGTATCATGTACGAAGTTTTTGCTCTTTGGTTTATATGTGGAGAACAGTTTATTTGACATGAGTACTGACATCTTGTACTTATAATATTGAGACCCATGGAGGGAAAGTACTACACGTTCTGATATTATTTGCATTATAAGTCACCGTAACAATATACCTAATCACTCCCCGAGTAAAAAGTTTTAATTGTGAAGGAAATACAGATGATACTCTACGTGTTTTTATGCAAATGGTGGAAATTTTTAATTTTTAAGTTATTAACATTTTAATGCACATAACCCATCATTTATATAAAAACATGTAATGTATCACTTCGTGGGACGATGATATTGAAAAACCTTTCCTCCAGGAGATGCTAACTCATCATTAAGCTTTCCTTTACACGGCAAAATACAAACTCTGATCGCCAAAAGCGAAAGACATGCTCATAATGACATTCCCACCATCCTTTCGTCTTTTACTTTTAAGATATGGAATGTTAGGAAATCAAATTTTTTAAATTAAATTGTAAATCAAATGATATATCATCAATAAAAATACAAGCACGTGAATCGATATTTAATTAATAATTCAACATCTACAACCACACCATTTAGTTTATAAATTTGATCTTTTTAGTATTACCCAACATTTTTCTCTTTAGTTGAACTACTTTCCGATAAGCATTTTATCTCCATTTGAATTTTTTTTCTGACGTTTTTTATAAGAAAATTTAGGTTTTAATTCCTGGTGATGAGATTTTATTAATTGAAACGGTGTCTTTCAAATTTTTTATAAAGTTCTTCAACTTCTTTCCACATCAATCATTATAAATTTAAAAATTTTTCAATAAATTAAAAGGAAAATTTGTGAAAAATGTTTGAAAATTTTGAGTTTTAACGAAAATGATAAAATAAAGGGTAAAGTAAATAGTACCAAAATTGACTTTTTAATGTAAAAATGTGGTTTTTCGTTAAAGTAAACAGTATCGGAAACTTTTCGTTAAAGTTTCCTAAATTAAATTCTTAAATTTCTATATTTTTGGAATCTACAAAAGAGAAAAGTGAGACAATATATTTTTATATTATGTACTTATGTTATGTGCACAATATTCTTTTAGGGTTTTTACCATAAATGATCACTGAAATTGATCAAACTCATAATTTTGTTTTCTTACTTTCAAAATCTATCAATATCGTTCAGACATTCACTACCCCACATCAATTTGGTCCTTCTGTCAAGATTCAACCAACTATTCTGTTAGTTTGTATGTGGGACCCACAAATCCAATGGAATGGTGACATGTGGATTACACAAAATAAGGGTTTTTATCACAAATTGTCCTTGACGTTGATCCAACTCTTTATTTTGGTCCCTAAGTTTCAGAAATCGATAAATTTGGTCCCTGACCTTCAATACCACACTTCAATTTAATCATTCCGTTAAAGTTTCATCAATACTTTTTGTCCCACTAATCCAATCATATGGCACCACGTGGATTCATTATGAGAAACCCTTTTTTTTCTTTTTTTTTCTTTTTTTAAGATTTAAAAGTAAAAGTAAAATAAAAAAAGTAAAACCAAAACCAAAGAAAAAAAAGTCATCGTTGTCTTCATCAAGTATGTTACAAAAGAAAAAGAAGGTACTATGACACCACTAAAGTACTTGACCTCCTGAACTCACTCCTCATTCTCTATAGTTGGTTATAGTCCTATCAAATTTGAATTGAATTTGTATTTGATTTTATCGAATTTAGATTGAATGTTTTCCAATTGGGGTTGTGGGATACGAGAAAAATGTCAACGCGAAATATTCATCCATTGTTTCACTCTTAAAAAAATAGCTTGTTCTAGTTAATCCACGTGGAGTCATAAATTGAATTAGTGAGATCACATCAGCACACAAACAAAAAAGATTGATGAAAATTAAATGGAAGGGTAAATTGATGTGAAAGTCAAGGACCAAATTTACTGATTTTTGAAACACAGGGATCAAAATGAGGAGTTGGATCAATATCAGGGACCATTTCCAATAAAAACCTTTATTTTGTGTAATCCATGTGTCCCCATTTTATTGGATTTGTGGGTCTCACATACAAATTAACAGAATAGTTAATGAAATCTTAATAGAATGACCAAAATGATGTGGGGTAATGAATGTCAATGACGACATTAATTGATATTTAAAGTGAATGATTAAAATAATAAGTTTGATCAATCTCAAGGATCTTTTTGTGATAAACACTGTTTTTATTCATATTATGCCACCCACATGCCAAAATTTTAGTCTTCGGTACGCATAATACAAGGAATATATGCCACATTGATAGATTATAATAAATTTTGGAAACTGTTATTAGTATTTCAAAATTTTCATTCTACACTCCTTATAAGTGTATTTTTCTTTCTAATTATAGAAAGTCTAGAATATCAAATGAGATCTTTAGGGTACTAGTAACAATTTCCTAAATTTTAACAATCTAATTGTAGGTTTTTTTTTCGTCTTACTTAAAAAATTTTATATTATAAAATAAACAATCAAATCGTTGAACTTTGTTACAAAATAATTTAATAAAATAAATGTCAAAAAGTATGGAGAAAACATTGATCTCCAATCATGTCACATCAAATAGACATTTGTAAAAAATATCATAGAGTAAGTCATTTAATATCACAATTTAATAATATTTCTCGTTTAATTATATTCTTATTTATTTGTACTTAAGAAATTTTATATTTGGCAAAATGATTGTTATTACTACCCCTTATAAAGCATAACACTCTCCTGTTTCCTTAACGTAGTTTATATTGTTTGTCCAAAAAAAGGTAAACTGCCCCATTTGATCCCTTAAATTATTACTTCAGTTAAAATTGATCCCCTAATTATTTTGGTGATAAATTAATCCCATAAACCATTTGAATAAGCCAATTAATCACTTATCGGTAGATTTCATCCACTATTTCATCAAATTCGTCATTCTTTCATCAATTTTTTACTTGTTAATTATAACAAACAATATTAATTATGACATCAAACATAATAATGTGTAATGATATATGAGATGATCCGTTAAATGCTATATATTTTTGAACTATTTTATGTTCATATGTCGAAACTTTATAATATATAATTATAACTTGCAAGTAAAAATTAACAATGAAATAACTAATTTATCCCAAATTAATCTCGCAATCAGACAACGAGAGATGACTGATTTTAAATAATTCAAAAGTTAATTTACCAAACAAATAATTTAAAATTTCAATTTCAACTGATAGTTCCAAGAGTCGAACAGTAATTTACCTCAAAAAAAATATCATAAAATACTTCTACGACAGGAAAAAAATTCGCAAAAATTTAAAATCAGTAAGGTTTTAGTTACCAAGGTATTTTTAAGACAGGAAACAAGATTTACATGTCACGCAAGACGACAAACTTGAAGTGTGTACAAAACCCCCTAACCCTATCCACCCTCCCGGTACAACACATTTTATAATAATATATAATATTATAATAATATCTACACGATCACGTGCGCTACAGATGCTTGCCACGTCGGTCACACAAGCGGCTTGCATGCAGAGGTTTGCGGGTCCCACATGGCTGGCAATAGGAACCTACGCCCGTTTACCCCAACCGCGTTATAGCTCGCCCCGGTCGCCTTATCTACCAGGACCCGACCCGGATACCCGGGGTAGGCCCCGGTTCCGAAAACGCCGGTGCAGGCAGAAACGGCCTCGAGCGGCGCGCTGGCCGGCCCTTGGAAGTACCCATTGTTGTACGGATTGGTTACGGTTCCCGCCAAGAGAGTGGCGATGTTTATGATCATGCCATCAACTCCGACGTCGCCGTTCGGAGCCACTAACGGCGGAGTTTGCGGGCCGTAAATGGGCTGGTGAAAGGGCCAGGCGCATTGGCCGGGGCACTGGACCACCGAGTTCCCGACCCACACGTAAGCCGTCTTTTTGTCCCGGTTGGAGCCGTGGGTCCCGCAGCGGCTACAGAAACCGTCGACCGCCACGTCACTGGCAGTCAAAACAACGTTGATGGAGTTCAACGCATTGACTTTGCCGGCGAGGGCCACCAGGTGTCGGTTACGGAGGGACTTTCCGAGAGAGTAGGCCTCGTGGAGGATTTGCCTGCCGACGACGAGATTGGTGGCGCCGCCCCTGTACTTCTCGGTGGTTTTCCACCAGGAGGAGGCGGAGGGGAGTGGGGAACGCCGGGGGGCGAGGGAGTGGATGAAGTCGATGATGATGGACCGTTGGATAGGGGTGAATCTGCCGTACCAAATAAGATTGACGGTGATGTTGCCCTTAAGAAGAGCGCCGTTGTGGTACTTGAGCACCAGTGGCTGCTCCTCCACTAAAGCGCCAAAACCGGGCTTCGCCACCAAAAGGAGGAGCAAGAGAGCAGTGGCAAAATGGTAAATAGGATACATTCCGAAGGACGGTGAGGATTTAAGGCTTCTCTTCGGGAGTAGGGCGAAGGGGGGGGGGGGGGAAGAGAGAGAGAGAGGGAGGACGATTTGGTGAATTTGGTTTGGGTTGGTATTTATATCCGGACGATAAGGAAGACAGCTGTAGAGAGCAAAGGTGTCACAGTCTCTGGCTTCCACGTGGGAGTTGGTGATTGGACCTAGAGGGCTCTGGAGACCCTTGGGTTTGCCTGGCTGTAAGATTTATCGTAATAATGTTATTCATATTATATTTTTATATCATATTTATATATTATTTTATATAACATTTGATATGATTCATATCATTTAAAAAAATCCTAGAAGAAGAAGAAGAAAAACTTATTAATACCACATCATTTAATTAACTAGTTTATTAAATAATAAATTAAATTTAAAATTTTGATTAATTTAAATGATATAAATGTCTACATTAAATATCATCTAAAATAATATAAAAATATAATAGGAATAGGGAGTGACGTGGGTGGTGGTATAGAGTGCAGAGTGGTTTGTTCCTGGCACTTGATGCTGACTTTATGCCGTAGAGACTCGTGACCCCGCATGCGCCTAGGTATTCATGCCTATCTCTCGCCCTCTTATTTATATGGGGAAACTGATAAAAAAGTAGATATGTTGGATTATGACCGTATTTTTTTGTTTAATTTATTTAATTTAATAAATAAACATAAAAACTATGTTTAAAAAAAATGGTTGGATAAGTGTTAAGCATATTCTTATAAAAGCGGAATTCTTCTTAAACTCTGTCCTTACATATTTTTGACACAATTTTTGTATCAAATATTATAAAACATGATACTAAAAATATGAAGTGTGGAACGTTTATATAAAGTCCCTTTTTGAAAGAGTGCATTTCTCAAATAGTTATGTCAAAGTTATATCATATTATATATGTGAAATTTTGTTTTTATTGGTTACGAAAAATATGAATCGACCTTAAATGATATTTCCAAATTCTTAGCAGTGTTGAAAGAGAAATTTTGAATTGGGTTGAATACAACTCATGAATGTCGTTTATTTTTTATGCCTTAATGAGTTTAAATTCTAAACAAGGGAACTGTTGTCATATCAGTAAAGATAAATAAATTGAAAAATGTGATGATGTTTCTAAAGACTATTCTCAATTTTTAGTTTATAAGTTTAAGTATAGAGTGTGATTTAAATTTTTTTTTTTGTACTCTCATTTTTTTTTTTTTTTTGTTATGCGTATTAGTTTCGAAACCAATTATAATGTGGCATCTCTAATTTTGTGACATCTTGTAACATCCCACATCGCCCAGATGAGTGATCCTTAAATGTATATTCTCATCTCTACTGCACGAGGCCTTTTGGGAGCTCACTGGCTTCGGGTTCCGTTGAAACTCCGAAGTTAAGCGAGAATGAAGCTAAAACAATCCCATGATGGGTGACCCACTGGGAAGTTGCTTGTGAGTTCCCAAAAACAAAACCCTGAGGGAATGGTAAGGCCAAAGCGGACAATATCATGCTACGGTGGTGGAGCGGGGCGGGGAAGTGATTCACCCCGGGGCCAGAGGAGTGATCCTTAAATGTATATTCTCATCTCTACCTAGCATGAGTCTTTTTGGGAGCTCACTGGCTTCGGGTTCCGTTGGAACTCCGAAGTTAAGCGAGAAGGAGACTAGAGCAATCCCATGATGGGTGACCCACTGGGAAGTTGCTTGTGAGTTCCCAAAAACAAAATCATGAGGGAATGGGAAGCCCAAAGCGGACAATATCGTGTTACGGTGGCGGAGTGGGCCCGGGAAGTGATTCAACCCTAACCGGGATGTGACACATCTATCCAATTATAATCTACTTTAACACTTATCTTTGTTTTTTTTAAATAAACATCTATATTAAGAGAGTGGGAAAGAGGGTTAAGTCTTAGAATATACAGCTTAAAAGGATTATAATAATGTGATTCAAATTCGTTTTTTGTAAGAATTAAATATAAAAACTCTCATTTACAAATAAAAAGAAATATAACTAGATTATAATATTAAGTGGTAACACTTATCTTTGTTATCTCTAATAAAGAAATTAGTAAATTAAAAAATATTACATACTCATTTTGATCTTCTACGCATATATTTTAATTACTATATTAAATTCGTTTAATTAATGTATTCGCTAACTAGAAATAAAAAAAAAAATTAGGGGTTTTTTGAAATGTGTCCAAAGTAACTAAAAATTGAACCTACTTCAAAAGTCAAAAGTCACTAAAAATTGGATCTATTTCAAAAGTTAGTCTATAAAATTGGACCTATTTCAAATTTTCCCTAAAAAATTACTTTTCAAAAACGTATCAATGCAGTTGGTAAAAAGGACAACAAGAAAATATTAGTGAAAAAAATAGGGGAGGGTAAAAAAATTTTGAAAGGGTTCATGGTACCTTTAATCTAAGGATGTGCTATGTACATATCTCATTTTACTTTTTATATAACCTTTGTTAATTTCTATTTATTGATTTTCTTCAATTCATCTGATTCGACGATAAAAAATTAAAAAAGTGTGTGAAAAGTAAAATAGGGTGTGCTCTTTTACAAATTGCTTAATGGGAGGGATCCTATTTTTTCAAAAAAATGGGGACAAGCTCCCTACCGTTAAATTGATTTTAATGAAATTATACGGTTAAGATTAAAACACAAATCATACAATCTCAACCACATAATTTCGTTAAAATTAAATAGCATGTTTCTAATTTTTCAAAAAAATAATAGAGACCCCTCCCTTAAGCAATCTGTGCTCTTTTATTTGATAGGGCCCACCTAATAGGCTTTCATGACACATAGAGGTATGACGTGGACCGAAGACTGTCTTAGCTGGTCTATAATTGGAGAGAGTCAGAGTCAGAGAAGGTGTCGATAAGCGATGACATCACCCAGCTAGAAATGAGTAGAAGCTTTGCCTTGGTGCAGACTTCGAGACCGAATTTATTCACTGCTTTTGGGATTATTTTAAATATTATGCTCCCGCATGCATAATTGTTGCCAGTCTGCAATATAATACAATTCGATATTAGCATTGATGTCGGCATTCTTGTGAGACTCAGAATGATTTATTTGAAACGAGTTCTCGATCATATAACGTTTTGATCGTTAATGTTTTAGTTTGTTGAGAAGCCTCAACGACACATAATAGTGCATTATTGAATTAAGATAATATAATGATGGTAAATGCATTATAAAAAAGTTCAGCAAAATTCTAAAAAAAGCTGGCCATTAATAGGGTAGTTGGGTGATGCCTAGCACCTAGATGGTTAGGCAGAGCCTATAGGTGAATTTAAGTAAATATTATGTATCGTACAAACAAGGGTCTTCTTATACTTAAAAAAATACATAATTATATTGTGATACAAAAATTGTAAAAGAAAATACCATATAAATTATAAAGTATTAATGCATGAAAACATGAGGAAGAATCATGTAATAAGTATTTATCCAAATATTTAATATGTCTCTTACATTTTATTTAAAAAAATATAATGTAAAAGTTATCGATTTTTTATGTAAATAAGAATCGTAACTTAAATAAATGTCTAGGCGAATCTAGACAAGATTCTAAATGGACTAGGTGGACATCTAAACAAATTTAAGCTCCATTTATACATATTTAAATATTTAAAAGTTAATCATAACAATGATCAGTAGTGTAATGTTTAGATGGAGCCTCGGCGATGCTAGCTAGCAGAAATTTTTAAAACAGTGGAGTTTGGATGCCTTGGAGCGGGACCCAGTAGGCTAGTGTGGGAACCACATACACTTTGTTTGGCGCTTATGGGGTACGATACGTACGTACGTGAACGTGGTGTTTTTTATTTGGGTGGCACAATTGGGAAATGCGCAGAGGGTAAGCATCAAGTACCAACAAGCAAGGTAAGGTAGGATAGATTCTGGTGCCCTACGGGGTGGTCCACAGTATTAGTATAGTGGCCTAATAGTAGGTTTTTGAAAGGTTTAAACAGTGACTTTTCTTTCCAGGCTGGAGAAACGCAACACGCAAAAGAATAAACACGCTAGTCCAAATTGCCGACTACGTGAGTTTTCGCACGGGTCTTAATTTAACAATTTTTATTTGGATAATGTTAGCGAGATTAAATTTAGAGAATAAATTTAAAAACTAAATGATATGTTATCAATAACAATGAGCATGTTTATCAACGTTAAATAACGAACCAATCATCAACTTACATGTCCTTTAGTTTTCAAAACTTTGTCTCCAAATTTAATGTACCTAACATTACCCTTCTGGTTTCAATAACCAAAACCATAAAAAAAAAAAAAAAAAAAAAGTAATTTTCAACAAAAAAGTAACGTTAAAGAGATCAAATTTTATAAATCAAATGATATGGTTGTTGATGATTGGATTATTACTGAAGTGTTGATAACGTGTTTATAAATAAAATAATGTGGTTGTTGATAACGTGCTTATATTCTATTGATGACGTATCATTTTGTTTACAAATTTCGTTTGAAAATTTGATCTTCCTAACATATGATTTTCTACCTTCGTTGGATATGGGTACATGACATAATAAATTTAGCTATGCTTCTCAAATGTTACCTCTCTTGATGATGCTCTTAGGGCGCATCTACGAGTTTACTGATTTTGGGTTTTGCCCTACGCCTGCGAGATTAAAGCTCTTGGAAGTTTGAAGTTGTATATTCAAAAATGCAGAATTTGTGATGTTAACATAAATAGAAATACCAAGAAGATTTTGAAAATTGAAATTCTTTATAAACTTTCCGTCACATCATCTTTGTATAAAATAATGTGCTAGAAAGTTGAGATGACGAGAGTTTATAAAAGTTCTACTTTAAAAGAATCTTTAAAGAAATTGACGGAGAAAATGAAAAAGTTGGTGACTTTAATAGAATTGCCTTTTGTTTCACGTGAGTAGCAACTATGTCAAGTGACCGAAGAGAGATTTTTCAATATGATTAGCACACATAATGATATTTGACACGTTTAAAAATTTTAGTTGATCGGGAAGAGCAATTCCATTGGGGAATTTGGGATGGAGTCTATGGAGTCATGGGCCCCTTCACTTTAGCCTTTCGGTAACTCTCTACAATTCGCACGTTTTATATTGTTTTGGTATTTGACACGTTTCAATCTTTGACAAGATGTTTTGTGGACGTAGTGTGGCATCAAATGATGCATGGAATGGGGCGAATGAATGGGATCAGCTTTGTGCAAACACGAGATGTCTGTCCGGCATACTACTAAGAGCATCTCCACCACAAAAACTCAAATTCTAGACATATTTGGATCGCAAACCGCTGGTGAGTTTTATTTATTTTGGTTTTCTTATTCAATATTAGCGTATGGGCACACACAAAGTGTGTGAGAAATTTTTTTACTTTTGTTTTTGAAATACAAGAGAGGAAGAGAGTGATATATATTTTTTTTAATTAAAGAAAAATATCACTAGATCATAATACTAAATGGTAAGATTTGAATTTTTGTATAGAAGAAAAAACATTGAACTCATTAACAATTTGGTTATGTGCATCGAGATGATTAGATTCAAAAGTCAAATCTCATTTTTCTTGGATGAATAACCTTTCTTATAGTCGGCATAGACACCACTGACCACCCTGAATTCAAATCTCATATCGAAACCCAAACTTAGGTCTCACTTTGGCTAAACACCCAAATATAAGTTTTAAATTGGATGTGCATTGAAAATGTTTTGCTTTATATTTAGACTCAAATATAAAATTTAAGACGCTTCAACATTAGCATTTTACTTTACATTTACAAGAGATGTACACATTACTTTCTAGTCCAACAAAAAATAATGTAAATTTGAAATTTCCTTTATTTTTCTCTCTTTTGACAAACGCTCTCCGCCTCTTAAAGGTATAAAAAAAGATTCAAACAGTGATCACACATCATAGATTAAAAGCCCAATGCAGAACTTCAATAGCTCAATGAAATCCGACTTTTGAGCAAAGTTTTGACTAAACAAAAAACATGAAAATTCACACCAATAATAAAAAAATCATAAAAGAACCGAACAAACAACAAATGAAAATTTTAAACAGACCTGAAATTATTTTTTCTTTATTTAGGATTTTGGGATTTAACCTTGGACAAAATTTACCGTCTGATTGGGCTGCATTCCCAAACAACTCGACTCGCTGAGTGGGATTAGGATTTGTGGCTATGTTTCTACAAGTACCTGAAGCTCCTTTTTTTTTTTTTTTTTTGGTCAATGTTAAAAAGAAAGCAGGGGTTGGGAGGGGACAAGCTTCCCAGAAGCTGCCTTGCCTATCGAGGCAATCCGGCGAGCAGGTGGAAAGCAGGTTTCAAGGGCAACTCGTACCTTCAAAAGAGCAGCACTTTGAGTCCAATTTAAAAAAAAATAAATAAAACCAGAGTAACATGAGAAAAGGGATGTGCGCTTGTTAATTTCTATCTTTTGACCATCATCATTTCATTGGATATGACGATCGATAATTAAGAAGATGTGTGATGAATAAAAAGAGTGTGGCTAAAAATGCTAAACAAATTAAAAGAAAAGTGAGACAGGTATGCACCATATGTATGAGAGGAGGATTCTTTATCCTCCTAATCTCTCTATCCTTTCATGCCCTCCTATTTGAACGATCACGGTTAAGCTACGTCAACATCTTATATTAATTTTTTTATAAAAATAATAAGATAAAAAGTAATGTGTGAGATAAGAGAATAAAAAATGATGAGAATAAAAGAGTAAAGAATCCTCGTTTATATCAGCGTGCCTGAATGGATGTATAGGTACCAAACATTTGTTGGGTGTCGGGGAGGGGGAGTGAGACGCTCTAATCGAACCGACTTTACCAATATTCTGGCAAAGATAGCGACGTAACAAAACGACAAAAGAACTTAAATAATGCATGGAGAGGATTTGGAATTTGGTTGCTTTTTTCTTCCACTATTATTATGTATGCAGCCCATCCCTTTTCAAAGTCTTTGTTTCTTTTCATAAATGCATATTTCATTCTATTCGTGTTGGCTTGCTCAACTTGGGGACCATCAAATCACACCTACTCGTGGAAAAAGGTTTATATAACACAATTATATCGTGACGATAGTATTTCGTATTAATAAATTAAAAATATGTGAATGTCTTTATTTATATATTATTATATCATAAACATAAAATGTTATATGATAATATGTTCATGTCATATAAATTGTTTTATTTCTCATACCCAACAATGGAACGCAAAAGTAGTGTATATTTGTTATTTTTTCTTAATGTCTTTTTGTTAATGGGGAGGGGATTTGGGAAGGAATTTCAACACTTCTCGTCACCTTTTGTACTTCTTCTCTAGTCCCTTTGATTTTATATTTTGATTTATTCAATTTAATATCTATACAAAAAGTAAAAAATAAAAAAATAAAATTGCAGAACGTGGGAAAAGTAGTATAGATATTACTTTTGTTAACGCTAGGTGCTTTTAGGCCCACTAAATGGCGCATGCCCAACAAGTGACCAAGGAGCCCAAGGCCCAAGAGGTTCAAAGAGAGACATCCCGAGCACTTAAGCCAACCAAGACAAAGAAGGAGTTGCCCAACTGCATGGAACACATGGGCAAACTAACAACTTTATGGCACGGGTCTCCAAGAGCAGAACTACTAAAGTGCCGTTTAGACCATGTGGCAGCTTATAGTCAACAGTAGAGGCCTAAGATGCAATGTAACGGTAGTCAGGATGGTGCTCGATGAGACAGGGCGGGGTAACCAAAGGTCCGAGTGGGATGCTCGATGAGACATAACCTAAAAGGGCATGCCACCCCAACTGCAAAAAAATGCCACTTCACTGACAGAAGGCTGGGCGAACAGGTGGAAAGGTATCAGTGTGTTTGTACAAGTTGGCGGCACATTAAATGACAGTTTAAAAGGCTCCAAGACTGAATGGCCTATGTAAAGAGATAAAGACCTCCAATATAGGGGTCAGACGAAAAGGAGAGAAAAAAAGTGAATGTATTAGCCGAGCGCTTTTTAGGCTTGAAATTAATATATTATGGGTAATACAGTGAGCATAGCTCAATTTTGAGGGGTGAACCACTTCTTTCTTTGTCATAAACCCACCAAGGGTTAGTTAATCTAGTTTGTTAACCTTACAACTTTGAGCGTTAACAACTTCGCCATCACAATATGTAATATAAAACAACTATTGATCAGCTGTTCATGAGGTGTTAATGTAGTCCATTACTCATCGTAGTTATTTGATTATTAGTTAGTTAACTCTCCCTAGTGCTAACTAGTTAGTAATTTAATACAGTAGTAGCCACTCCTCTGAGTTCACTTCACAATATTTTGCATAATCTAAATTGTTCATTTATTAGGTCTTCTCTGGTAAATCATTCCTTAAATAAATTCGGTAAAATTGAAAGCAATTGAGGTGTCTTACTTTGACTTTTTTTTCTTGATCCAGTTTACTTTGACTTGATATATAAACGAATAAAGTTACATTACATTAGGCTTGGCAAACGGATCGTGTTTGTCGTGTTCGTGTTATTTTCATGTAACACCTATTATCTTAACAGATTGTATCGTGTCACACTCGTTATCTTAATGGGTTCTTAACAAGTCGGGTCACTTTACCCAAAAGGTAAATGACCCGACCCAAAATATTTTTTTTCCTTAAATTTGCACATACAATATTACTTCAAAACATAATAACACATTTGTCGTTAAGTACTACATCTACACTTCAAAATAAAAGCCTAATAAAAAGCATCAATACACTACTAGTCTACTATAAAATATCAATTGTGAAAGGATATGCAAAATGAAGGAGTTTTTATTTTCAAGGTTGTGAAGCCTTTCTCAGAAGTTAAAACCTTTCGGTAAATTACATATAACTATCTCAACTATTGATCTTACGACACTATCATATCTCATCTTTTAAAATTGACAATGTCATACCTTATCTTACGAATTTGGTCTAACGTCAGACCTCTATAATATAATTCTCTCCCTTTCTCCCCTTTTTCTTCCGGATCCGTTCCAACCTTCCCTGTCTTCCTTTTCTCCCCTAATGCGTTCCATCTCTCTCTCTCTCTCCTATCTCTCTCACCCTCACCTTCATCCATTCTTCACCTCCATTTTTCACCTTCTTCCTTCATCCATTTTTCACCTTTTTATTTTTAAAAAATTTTGGACCAAAAAAACCCAGATTTTTTTTTGCAACGGTAAAGGAGGCCCCGAAAACAACAAGTTTAGGTACTGCGACGGGCGTCAGCGGAGCTGGGGCAAATGGGTAGTTCAGATCCGCGAGCCATGTAAGCACACCTGCAAGTGGATGGGGACCTTCACCACTGTCGAGGATGCTGCCCGCTCATACGACCAGGCCACCATCATCCTCTACGGTTCCAGGGCATAGCTTAACCTCCAGCCTTCCGGTTCCTTGTCCCAGAACTCCATACGCAGCTCCTCTTCTTCCTCCTCATCGTCCAACTCCTCCACCCAAACCCTAAGACCCATTCTCCCTCGCCCCTCTAGCTTCGGCTTTACTTTTTTTTTAAAGTTTGAAATTGCAGATTGCAATTGCCCAGAGAGAGAGAGGAGATATAGGGTGGTGGATGAAGGTTGGGGGGATGGGTGAGGAAGGGTTTGGTGGCTTGGAGGATCAGGATTTGGTGCAGAAGAGGTGGGTGAGAGATGGGTTCGAATTAGGAAGAAAAAAGGGAGAAAGGGAGAGAATTGTAGGGGGTGGGTCCCACATGTATTTTGATTCTTGGGTGAGTTTACAGGATTGGGTTGTGGGGAATTGGGGTTTCTGTTTGAAATTGGGGAATTAGGGTTAGGGTTAGGGTTTAGGTCGAAGATCTTCAAAGGGGAGGGGGTTCTGGAACAGAAGGAGGGACAAAGGTAGGGGACGGGAAAAGGTGGGTATTGGGGGTGAGTGTTGTTGGGGCCTGCAGAGGATAATTGCAAAGGGTTAAAAGGGAGGGGGTTCTGGGATTTTGGGGATGCAGGTGACTAGAGAGAGATAAGAGAGAGAGAGAGAGAGAGGCAATAGAGAGGGTTGGAACGAATTAGGAAGAAAAAGGGGAGAAAGGGAGATAATTATAGGGGGTGGGTCCCACATTTTAAAATAAAAATATAAAAATAATTTATTTTTATTTTATTAATATTTTTATCCATTTGGCTAGGAAATGGGTTCTGTCTCAAGCAACGTTAGCACTTAACAGAGAAATTAATAGAAATGAGCGGATTCGAGGAGAGCGTTGAAGTCTGGAGAAATCAAGAGTGAATGAGAGAGGAGGATAGTCTGGACTCCAACCTAATGTACAATTGGACGGTTGAGATTAAATCTCAGCTAATCCAACGGTCATTTATTTTCCAAAATTATTTTAATATATATAATTATTATAGTACATTTTTAGGTGTATAAAATTATTAAATTAATAATTTACTTATCGTATATCAGGTTATCCACATGTATACCCGGACCAACCCGTTATCTTAACAGGTGATTATCGGGTTACCCGATAACGACCCGATTCATTATCGTGTTGACTTGAAAACCTGTTAATTTCATGTCGGATTAACAAGTCGTGTCAAAAATTGATTTTTAATATTTTTAGAAAATATAAAATGAGTATAAAAGAAATAAAAACATATAATTTGATAACTGAACTCACTCCTAAAAAAACTCTACGTTTTTGGATCTAGATGTAAAAGCCTCTAAAAAAAACACAGTTCTCTCAGCCCTTGGGTCTGGCATTTATCAATTTCAAGCCCTTAAATAGTATCTCGTTGAATAATTAGAATATTAATTAAGGTGGTATCCTAGATAGTTGATGACAATTATCGCCAATAAACAATGACGCCAATTTGACCAAACTATATACCCACATAAAATGTAGATGCAATCCATCCATCTTCTAATATTATTGATTTTCCGCGTGCATCAACAAACACTATTTAATTACATTGGTAAGTATCATTAATCACAACAGGGCAAGTAGCCTGCTGCCGGCCCATCTCCTTTTATCGCTTTTGCATGTCTGTTGTTTCCAGGATTGTTTATGCTGGCAAGGTTATCCTAAACACACATCTGATTTGGACCTTTGTATTATTTCTTCTATGAGTATTCAACCTATCTATCAGAAGGTCCTAATTATTCGTTCGTACTTTGTTCTCCTCCTTAGTTTCCTTGAGTTAAGCTTATTCATAACATTAAGAAAGTACAGAATTTCCGAGGTGGACGTCCTGTATTAACTTTGGAGGCTCAAACCAACAACTAGCCAAATTGAAAATTGAGGCCAACTTGCCAATTCTACGCGCCACTACATTAACGGATCTATGAACATGACAAATTCGTAAGGCAACGAAACCCCGCAGGCTAGTTTTAATATCATCAATCAACAAACCAATAGCGGAGGAGCCACCATGCAAACTTCCAACAACTTGGACCACATGTAGTGCATCATACTCCAAAATAATTTGCTGCCAACAAACATCATCACGTGCAGCTAAAACCTCAACCATCCTGAGATTAGTCACATGAGATATTTTACGAACAAAACCTCTAGCATAACTACCGACTTCTTTGAGAAAAATCACACCGACACCCCTAGAATTTGTAGCAGCACAGAAAGCATCGTCAACCTTAATTTTGATCCAATACGATGCAGGAGGAGGCCAACGAAAAGAAGAGTGAGTGGCCTAGATTGAGGGGCTAGCCGAGCTTTAATAAAATTAGAAAGGCATTCAAGTTGACTCACAAGTGTAGGGCTCAACATTAGCCCTTAATGAGTTTTTATGTGTTTAATTGTATGCCTAACCAATAGGATATAGTTATCATGTATAGATACACGAGTTGATGCCTGACCACGGATTAATTCATATTTAGAAAGAACAACCTTTAGCGTTGGCATGGTAATTGGATAGTAGTTGGCTCTAGGAAAAATAAATAGGATCATTGTTGGTGGATTCATAACCTTAGTTTTTCTTGTGTCGTGTGTTTATTTTAATTACTTGTCTTTTATTTTTCTTGTTAATTATAGTCTTAATCAATTATTCAATTCAATCTATCCCTTGTTTGTTTAATATAGTCTAGCGTGATTAATTGGTAAAATTGGTGTTAAAGCAATCCATGTGAGATCGACCTTGTATTTGCATATATTACTACAATTGATTCATGCGCTTGCGAGTTTAATTTGGTTTAAATCAATCTATTAGTGTCTTTAGTGTACTCACACTACGACACTAATGGGGCGATAGCTCAAGCCAGGGAATTACGGTCTCATCAAGATCAGAACACAAATGAAAGACTGAATCATATGATTGAGAATCACGTATAATGGTGACGTCGTTAATCTCAAGGTTGCTTCTATGGATAACATATAGATATCCATTGTCTAGGCATACTTCTTAGCAATTTTTGAAATGACTACGGAAGAGGTATCATCATTGATGACCATGTTGATTGGCTCTAGTGCAAGTGGGAGATTGTTGGAAATGTTCCCTAAAGCCAAACATATGATGATACTTTACGGACATTTCACATGTTAAACTAATCTAGTTTAATATAAAGGGCAAAGATTATTGTTTAAAGTTGTCTCATATAAATGTTATATGCTTTAACGATAAGTCCAAGGAATATGTAATTGAGAGAATGTGATCTAAATAAGTTAGATTCATGAGTCCATTCTTTTTCATATACATATCCTAAAATTTCCTGATCATAAGATTGACAATTGGGCATTGAGAGTTTGTTAAGATCAGTACATGCTATGTCTTCTCTCAGGGAGAGCGACTGGTCTTGATTCATTGGTGTGACTGATGCTCAATAGAGAATGAGTTCACTGAACGCGATCAACAAGGAGTTTTCATACTCATGTCACATGAGAACTCATGGTTAGGATAATACAAAGTAGTCCTTTGACCTGAGGTATCATAGTTGTCTTATGGTTAAGTCCTTGATCTTTGACTATGTCAGAAGGTGTCCACAACATAGTTGAGGTTAAGCCACTTAGCCATGGAGGCAAGTGAATGCACAACAAGGGAACTCTAACCTCCAAACCGTTTGAGAGAGAATACTTTATGATATGATTAAGAATCTCTAGCCAGAGTATAATGAGATTTAGGAAGTCGTTCCAAATCACATTCAAGGTAATCATATAAGTAAGAGAATCACATTGGATAGTAGACATGAATAAACTATCAAACCAAACAATGTGGTCAAGAGTATGTAATTACAGAAAGACCGTATTGCATTGTAATCCCAAACTGAATAGGTTTTCCAACCTCTTCTGATTAGCTTGGGTAGTTATGACATACTGGTAGGTGTCACTCATGGTTTGTGGAAGCCCTAAAGGTGTATAATCACTAAAGGGAGCATTGAAAGGAAGTTTCAATTCACAATCAATTTGAAGAGTTCTAATCGCCCACTGCCTCGCTAAAAGGAGCCTAATGGATCACACACCGTGTAAGGTAATGTTTGAAGGATTTGACAGAGATAAGTAAGGACAATTAAATGATTTAATTGTTTATGGCAAGGATTAATTAATATGTTAATTAATCAAACGAATAAGTTCATTTTAAACCTTGAGTTAGTGTTGGGCCTTAAAGCCCAATGGGCTTCGAATCGTCAAGCCCATTTACTTAAGTTGTATGACAACTTAATGACTAAAGATTCAAAAGGGCCCAAATAGCCCAAACCCTTTAGAAGGCCGACCATATCATGAAAGAAAGGTTTTGTTCTTTTTGTCACTTAAGTGAAGTGGCTATATAAAGGACTTTATAGCCAAAATTCATTAGGGTCTCTTTTGAGGAAATTGGAGAGAACAAAGGTTCTCCCTTTCTCCCTAGGAGGCCGGCCCCCTTGGAGGGGATTGACTAGCATCAATCCTCCTCCAAGGTCATTCATCTTCTTCCTCAACCATCATTGATGTCGAAAATTAGAGGTCTCCAACTTTGGGGACTTTTGGAGAACCTAATTCTTCCGTCCATATCCAAGAAGACATGGAGCCAAGAAGCAAAGTTCCTCCATCCAAATCCATGGAGCCAAGGAGCAAGGTGACAAAGGCAAGAAGGCCCTCACATGGGTGATTAACTTTTGCTAAGTAAAGAGGTGCTTCAAAGGTATAAAGTTTCTCAACTCACTTTGTTTTGAGTTGAGTCAAGTTCACTATAACTACTAGGCTTTGAATTTCATGGGTAAAATTTTGTTTTTTAGTGCATGCAAGCATGTTTCCGCCTTTAATTGTTAATTGCATGTTGTAAATGTTGCTCAAATGAACTTGCTTTTCATAAATTTTCCTTCACAAATTTTCCTTCACATTTCTCTGTCTCTTCGTTAAGACTGGTCTCTTCCTCAATTCCTTTATAGGTCAAACAGTACGGCGCAAACCTCACCTCACAACTATCCTCAATTATTGGCCGGCTCCTCACCCTCAGATAAAAATCACTCGTTTTCACATTTTGAATCCGAATTTGATGCGAGGCCATCACAAAAACACACCCTTCAACACCATCAACCAAAACTGAACCCGTCACAAAGCTAGTATAAAGCCTGCAATTCCTTAATTTGTGAACAAAAAGCTCTCTTACGGAGCCCATTAGCCTCACCTCACAGGAATCAATGTTCAAAATCGAAAACTTTCCCACTTCCGATCCCTTAAAATTATGCACCAAAATCTCTCCTTTCTTGTTCTAGAAACCCATGGAGTCTGGAACCCGGAAACCCGATTTCTTCTCAGGTTCCTGCTCTTTCTCCTCCTATTTGGGTTCTGCGATTGGGTCTTTTCTGGTGGGTTTGTTTCTGAAAAAGAATTTCTTTTTGGGTAACAACTCGGTGCTCAAAACCTTAAGACTGTGCCGCAAATCCGACGTCGTCTTGAGCAAGGACCGAACTTCATAGGAGGGTAAGAAGTATGAGTTCTCGGTGACGTGCTTCTCGAGATCGGAGATGGAGGAGGAGATTTGGTTGTGGTGGGATTTGACTTGAGTCAGTATTGGGCGAGTTGGGACTCGATGAAGCTATTGGAGTTGAAAAAGTGGGAGAGGAAAATTGATGTGGACTCGAAGGAAGAGGAAGAGGACGAGTCGGACTTGGCGGATCGGTAGGTGAGTGAGTTGTCTAAACGAGTTTGGTGGCGGTTGGAGAGGTGGTCGAGCATTAATTGGTGCTTTTTTTGGAAGGATAGATCTACAGCTACGAGGTTAGGGTTAGGGTTTGATGACATAGCTACTTCTTCATTTTCCATTGATGGCAGCGATGGGGTTGATTTGAGAAAGCGAAAATGTGTAGAATTTGAGAGAAAAACGAGGGAATTTGGTATTTGGGTTTAGCCAAATTAACAAGAGCCTTGCTTCATATGCCAATTTGTGGCACCATTCATCTTGAGAGATATCAGGATTTCATATTTGCAAACAGATGCAATATGTTCCTGAAACCAGCAGAGTAAAAAAGACCCATTTAAAGAAAGGAAGTTAACTGACTCGAACAGGAACTCACAAGTTGCGGACTACCATCAAGTCATTTTCACCATCTTAAGAGTGCCAAAGCAAGTTCCCAGAGAAAGGGTTGTAGCAAGTACTTCACTTTCTACTCATGAAAACCAACTAAAAGTGGTCAATCAATTGAGAACTTTAAAAAAACAAAACGAAGAAAGGGTTGATTTATTAAACATGAATACTTGTGAAATTGTTCACATTAAAAGAAAAGATTGTTTGATGCTAGGGTTAATTCTAAATTTAATCCCTGGCAATCTAATAATATGTTTTCCTTTCCACTAGATCTCCTTACACTCTGTTAAACTTTAATCTCAAATAAAGGGAGAATACAAAATGTACGCTAAAGCTCATAAAGGGGAGCAAATAGGTCGTCAAAGCTAACAATCAAACGTAAATTGTAGATCAAGCTACATGCGCATCAAGTATGTAAAAATCCTTGTCATATATGAAGCACCATTTTAATGAGAACAAAATACAGAGACAGGAATTAATCCCAAGAAGGTAAGGAAATCCAAAGGGGCTCTTACTTACTATTCATGCTCCCCCGTGAAGTCCAGCACTCCCACGTGGGTGTCTTAAAATAATATGCAAATATACACATGCAGCCTCAATCAGTCTGAGAAAAATTGTCTGATATAATTGAAAACGTTAAATGAATCATCTGAATTCTTTTCCCATTGCTAAACATCTATTTGTAATTTTGGGATTTAAACTACAACTTACCTATAGTTATCAGCTTACTGTGTCAAAAAAACAGAAGTTTATATAACTTGAGACTTGACTTTTACATGTCCATAATGTCAACCAATAACAACCCACACAAAAGACACCACAGATCCCGCGTCTCCAGAACAAAATAATGTATTTAAACAAGACATTTCAAATAAAAATCTTGACTTCTTGATTGGGTATGAGCAACGAGATTGCCATATCTTTTCCACTACCCTTTCCAGAACCAATCTCATCCAACATGAGCTACTTCCAAGTTCCCACAATTTCACACTGCAACATCAAAATCATCTTGGCAGATAAAATTGAAACTGAGTAAGAATGTAAATTCATATAACCATAGGCTTAAGTACAGAATGCTAGAGAAACCAATAGACTCAACATTTCCGTAATCCATATCCATATTAACACCAAATACAACAAAAGAATGTTACCTTTATACTCCAAGCACATCCTAGTGACAAACAAAATGGATAACAAACTAACTCTCCACGGACTTTGAAATATCAACCAAACCAAGTCTCTCATTCTCCGGCAAAATAGACCAATTGGGTGACTGAACTGCCCGCAACCACAGGAAATCATCCACGTTGCTCCATTTCTCTGTCTCTTTGTCAAGACTGGCCTCCCTAAGCTCTTCCTCAATTCCTTTATAGGTCAAACAGTATGGCGCAAACCTCACCCCACAACTATCCTCAATTATTGGCCGGCTCCTCACCCTCAGATAAAAATCACTCGTTTTCGCATTGTGAATCCGAATTTGATGCGAGGCCATCACAAAAACACACCCTTCAACACCATCAACCAAAACTGAACCTGTCACAGGGCCAGTATAAACCCTGCAATTCCTTAATCTGTGAACAAAAAGCGCTCTCACGGAGCCCATTAGCCTCACCTCACAGGAATCAAGGTCCGAAATCGAAAACTCTCCCACTTCCGATCCTTTAAAATTATGCACCAAAATCTCTCCCTTCTTGTTCCAGAAACCTGGGGAGTCTGGAACCCGGAAACCCGATTTCTTCTCAGGTTCTTGCTCTTTCTCCTCCTCTTTGGGTTCGGCGATTGGGTCTTTTCTGGTGGGTTTGGTGGGTTTGTTTCTGAAAGAGAATTTCTTTTTGGGTAACAACTCGGTGCTCAAAACCTCAAGACTCTGCCGCAAATCCGACGTCGTCTTGAGTGAGGACCGAACTTCATAGGAGGGTAAGAAGTACGAGTTCTCGGCGACGAGCTTCTCGAGATCGGATATGGAGGAGGAGATTTGGTCGAGGTGGGATTTGACTTGAGTCGGATCACAAAGCCGGCATTGGGCGAGTTGGGACTCGATGGAGCTCTTGGAGTTGGAAAAGCGGGAGAGGAAATTTGATGTGGACTCGAAGGAAGGGGAAGAGGACGAGTCGGACTCGTCAGATCGGCGGGTGAGTGAGTTGTCTAAACGAGTTTGGTGGCGGTTGGAGAGGCGGTCAAGCATTGATTGGTGCTTCTTTTGGAGGGATGGATCTGCAACTAGGAGGTTAG
Source organism: Pyrus communis (assembly GCF_041283825.1). Lineage (NCBI taxonomy): Eukaryota > Viridiplantae > Streptophyta > Magnoliopsida > Rosales > Rosaceae > Pyrus > Pyrus communis. The sequence goes on along the minus strand of NC_142569.1, from coordinate 31,119,979 downwards.
GGTTAGGGTTTGATGAAAAAGCTACTTCTTCATTTTCCATCGATGGTAGCGATGGGGTTGATTTGAGAAAGCGAAAATGTGTAGAATTTGAGAGAAAAACTAGGGAATTCGGTATTTGGGTTTAGCCAAATTAACAAGAGCCTTGCTTCATATGACCCATCTTGAGAATTGATATCCAGATTACACCTGGAGAATGAGAAAAACCTCAAAATTAATTTTAAATATTTTTACTTTTCTCCTATATCTTAACACAACTATTTCACCAAACAATATTGCTTATAACAAAGTCGAATAGTTAGAGATCATATCATTTTCTTTCTTGTTTCGTAATGAAGAATATATCAAAAAGTCACACAATCTTTTTAGTGAAAAAACAATCACAATTATTGCTTACCTCCATACAATTCACATGTCTCAATTCTCAGACTCATAATGTTATAGCATACATACTATTCTTCTTCTTCTTCTTTGTCATAAAATGCCAAAAACACTCGCATTTATCAATCAACACTTACATGAACAACATGCCAACAAAAAATTGACTTGAAAAACCCCGCTGTCATATGTTTTATTATTTTGCTGATGTGATGTGCTCAAAATAAATGGTTAGATTGGCCCAAGTGTTATGCTTTTCATGTATAAACTGATAATGTTGGAGGCAGTGTCACAATATATACTAGATAAGCAAACAAAATCAACAAAAACCCAGAAAAGCAGCTCATAAATATAATTATATGAATGTAGGAGGACTCAGCATCTTACTTGATAATATCAAACTCATGTCTATGATCCTTATGAACTCTTTACGATACAAAAAAAATCACTCTTTTTCTTTATATACAACTCAGGCCAGGAAACACTAAAACACAATCCCTAAATCCAACTGAATCAGATGTAAAACAAATTCAAATATAATTTTCTAAATTCAGAATAAAAAGAATTTATTTGTTTGGAGCAGATGAAATTGCAGTCCCCAGGCGAAATTTCTAACCGTTAAATTGGATTAGACAAAATCATGAAATTTTTTTCAAAAGCCCAATTATATTAAATCACAAATTTGAAGCCAATTTTGACATGCAATAGGTCAATAAGTTAGGAATCATTTTAGACTAATCGGGAGGAAAGATATGAGTGCAGGGCTTTTTTGTTTGTGTAAAAACGTAATAATGCACGGTGCTTATGAACAGTGTTTCAGAGTGTTTTGGGTTTTAGTGTAGATTAAACTAGCAAAAATGCCCGCGCTCCGCTGCGGGTTTTGAAACCTTAACCACAATTTAACACATCCATTTCTAAATAATTAAAAGAACAATTAAAGCAGATAAATCCACATGGTAAAATAAGTCTTTAAATTGTCAAACTCGATCTCATGTGCAGTTGTTTCAACTGTATTCAAATCGATACAGGAAATGTGTTCATTTTTTTTTTTGTTTTTGTCTTTTGTTTTGGGCTTGAGAAATTTTTTTAAGGCCAGCAATATCAGAAGTGCGAAAGTCACGCTTTTGTTTCATGACCAAACTTTCCTTGGAAGAGCTTTCAAGCAACATATGTGCATTATCAGCATGATAAACATTTTCGTTGAATATTTCTATTCCATTTGAAGGGTCAGAAGTATGATCTTCTTGTGTTGCCTGATTTCTTTTGCTATATCTTGTTCTTTTTAGCATCATGTGCAAAAAATTAAAACGCCAAACAACAGATTGATAGCTGGCAAGTAATAAAATGAAACATGCATAAATTAAATTGTAAAATATTCATAACTCCTAAATTTAAATTAAATAAAGGAAATACATAATAATCATATCACAGTCACAAAAGCAAGGATTTTAAAATGCATGAAATTGAAATAATATGGAAAGTGTTTTTATTTTTTTACTAACCTGCAACAACAGCAGTTATTATCACTTCCAAAAGTTTTTTTTGTCAAACACTTCGAAAAGATTGATGCAAGCAAAGGAACACTGCCTCTGTACTTGGAACGGAAAGCCTGCAAGAAATTGAAACACTGATGTTAGGATATCTCAAGTGCAGATAATGGGCAACATTATGCAATCCCAAAATGACATAAGTAAACAACCACTACCCAGATTAACAACCCATTTCAACTCCCAAAATTACACACAAATAACTAAAATTTCAAGCAAACACAACGAACCAACATTCACAATGCTCTTCAATTCCCAAACATGCTCATAGATTAATAAACTGTTACTGAAACAATAAGGAACCAGCGAAATCTTGTTTCACTCAGAGTGAGAAATTGTTATGAATAACAGGCAACATAACAGTTGAGAAGAAAAGAAAAGGGAAAAATCCACAAAAACGAAAAAAAAGAAAACACTTGTAAAAGTAGTTCTCCCTCTAGCTAGATGACCATTCCTGATTCTCTTTTCCTTTTCTGCTCAAACTTAACATGAATAAATGACTATTTTTTTATTTTCTTTGTCTTTCTTTATAGAAAGTCAAACAATTTTTAATGAACGGCCTTAACTGACCATATTAATCAATTTCCCAACTGAAAAACAACAATAAAGAAAAGAAAAAAACAAATAGAAAACAACTGACAAGAAACATTGTTTTAATAAATGACAACAGTAGAAGGAACACGAAAATGTAACCTCCTCTCTTTCAATCCCATCTAGTGATCCCCTAAAAAATATCACTTCAATGTCATATTTCTGAAATGAGGGAGCAAGAATCTGAGTTCTTTGGTATCTTTTCCTTGCAGGTGTTATGCCATAGGACCATTATATTTGGTTTTGAATAAGTCAGTTATTTTTCTTTCCATTTTTTTTGTCACTTGTAAAGACATGCAAGAGCCACCACAAAGATAGGAAAGGGCTAATATTAGGTTACTAAATCAGTATTTCTACAGCAATTTGACTCATTTCCAAATGCTAGCAGCCGAATTTGTCAATGAAAACCAAATTCCAATCCAAAATCAAAAGCCAAAAATTGTCAAAAAATCCCATTTAAAAATAATAGTACACAAAGAAAGTTGTACTTTTAGCTTTGTTTATAAAAAACTCAGTATACAACTATATATTCCAAACGAATTTGTGTAAAAAGACTTGCCTCGGGGATGAAGTACTCCGTCCGCTTACAAACACCTATGCCAAAATCTCTATCAGGCAACTTTTCCAACCCTGTAGAAGCCAATATACGAAGAAAATCATTCAACACAATTACATTCACCTTATTTGAAGGATATGAAAATGATTTCTTTTTTTTTTAACTAATAATACAATATAAATAACCATTACCCAATTTCAAAATCCATTTCAACTCCCAAAATTAGTCAAAATTTACTAACATTTCAAGCAAGAAGAACGAAACAAGCATAAAATAAATGGAGCATATTTTGTTCACCATAAAACTGTAACTAACGGTTTTTCAGTCAAGTAGGGAGCAGAAGAAGAGATTAATCTAAACCATTCTAGCAAAGAATAGGAACACAAATAATCTAAACCATAGTCTTCTTCCTGTCATTATGTTTACTAACTCATACCGTGTACAAAAACTAATCGCTTAAGATATGACTCGAAAAAAATTCACACGCCTACTAAAACACATAAAGCGTCAAACTTTACTCAATCAGAAATTTATATCGTATACGCTTGCTTATTACTGATTAACCATTGAAAGAAAAGCTGAGTTAAGCAAGATGCCCTTGTCTTCTTCCACTTCCTTAAAACAATCACAAACCCATGTCGATATGGATTTGGGAAAAAAGAAATTTCAAAATCTAATCATCAAAATTTTTTACTTCCTATGTTCTTGGGGATCATCACAATTTTTCTTGTCTTGAATTTGAACACACTTGAAACTGAATTTCAAAACTGCAAACTTAAATCAACGCTCTTAGTTTTAATCCAAAAATACTTAACAAAAATATACAATTTAATCCAGAAATTAAAATTAATAAAAAAAATACACACTCACACAATTGCTGGGAACTTTTCCAAAATTAACATACAAACAAAATATGTTGAGAGAGAAGCAAAAGCTTATACCTCCGAGAAAGAGAGTGTAATCAGAAAGCAAGCCGGAAAAAAAAAAAAATTACACATTACTAAATTTCTTGTTGGGGTGATGATTACTTGAGAAAAAATGGTTTCCAACAATCCAAAAAGGATAAAGCATTGATTTATACATTAAATAATGTTTTCATAGAATCCAATTGTAAAATAGGCTTATTTAGTTGGAATATCACGAGCACGCAGTTGCATATTTATTGCCTATCCTCTAGGTCAAAAGCGTTGTAGGGTGCATTTTTGTCGGCTATCCTCTATGAAAATACCTTTGCTTCAAAATCAAACACCTCATCACGAATAAGATGAGCAATCCTTCCCACACCACAACTCACAGAGTCTGATCAGCATCGTACCAACATCACTAACCAAACCATCACCATGGCCGCACCACCTATGCCCCCACCAACGACTGCACCTGATACTGCACCCCCAGACCTTCCACCAGAAGCCCCAGAACTCGACCAAATTGCCACCTCACAAGACACTCAATCACCACCACATTCATCACCAGAATGTCCCTCCAAATGTCAGACTTCAAGATTTCCATCTCTACCATGCGTCCACCGTCACTCCCAGTACATCATCTTCGTCAAAAGGTACGCGGTTTCCTTTATAAAATATTCAGTTTCAAGACAAAGAATCCCAATTGCAGTAAATTGGAAATATATGAGTGTCTAAAAGGCATTTCACCCAGTGCTCATCCATTCAGACAAACAAAATAGAAGCTGGTCATTGCACGATGCACTAGCATTTCAACAAGTTCACCCGGAACCCAGAAATAAAATTTTCAGCACCACCGGAAAACTGAATAGAAAAACAGAAAATGCTCGCATTGTGAAATCGATGATAACCTTGGGAAGCAGACGGTTAATGTTACTAAAGAATGCTACAACAATCTCAACCCCAAACCTAGCACTTGCTAACCTAGCTAACAAGTCAAAACTAAACGACCATAAACAGCCACAAAACGACACCTAATTGGGCAACTCTCCAAGCGGAACTACAATATCCAATCCGATTTACTTAACTTGCGCCATTACTCAATTTCGAAACAACCACAGCTCAAAATTTGCATATGCTTCACGTAATTCTCGTTCTACCACAAATATTACACAACTTCTATAAAACCAATAGCCTAATTTTAAAATTTTACTAATAAAACGATTGAATTTGAAGGATGCGGAAGAGAAACCTGCAAAACGCTGTTACAATAGCAAGTGTTGCCGAAATTCTCGAGTCCGAAATGTCGCTCGCCTTCCGGAAACCGGTTGCCGAGAGCCTTCTAGAGTTTGGAGCCCGCAGCACCCATCAGACCGGGTCCATACACAATCTAAATTATATCGCCGATGACTCAGATCCTCTCTCTTCGATTCAAGTCAACCGCGTCGCTCTGTGTGTGTGTTGAATTGTTAGGGTTTGTTCGGAAGTGGTGTGTATTTGTTGAATTGTTAGGGTTTGTTCGGAAGTGGAGCATGAACAAAATGGAGGTTGAGAGGTTAGAGAGGGAGGGGGGGGGGGGGGGGGAGGGGGGGGGGGGGGGGGTGGTGTGGGTGGGAGTGGGTGTGGGGTTTGGTGGGGGAGGAGGAAGCGGAACGGAGGAAATGAGAAATTTACTGAAATTAATAAATCAACACATAAATTTAGGGTGTAAATTGAATTGATTTTATTTTGTATGAATTAAGTTTATTTTATTATTCAAGAAAAAGTGATGTAAAAAGACTTGATTACCACTCAACTAAAAGATAAATGATTGGTTCTAAAATAATTTTCATCAAGAGCGTTTTCATTTGTTATAAGATACTTTTAAATTAATTTTTATTAATGATTGATTTCTAACTACTAAGAGCATCTTAAATTGTATTCGCAAACAAAATGACAAAATGGTACCATAATAGCTAACGTGATATGTTGCTTATTTAATTGCCTCATATTTGTCACTCAAATAGACTAGGCAAAATTGTACTTTAATATTTTCTATCACCACTAACCTATTATCTTTACTTTGTCATCTTCCTCTAAATGAAATATTTTTTTTTTTTAGATAAAAGTTAACTTCGAATCAATGAAAGTGTTAAGGAGTGATATTTTCAAGGTTGTTTCGGTCACCTAATAAAGATAGTCGGCAGAGAAATAAGGGATAAGAAAACAAACACAAGGCATAAGGAGTTCACCTTAAGTTGGGCTACATTCACGAAGGTAGAGAAGTTTTCATTTATGTAAGAGTTTACATGATATTGAGGTTCAAACATAATCATCATTAATTAGATCTAACTATCGATTAAGGAATCTTAGGTCCAAAGAAACTTAATTATGGAAGAGTGATCTCCTTTTAAAATTGAGAAGAGTCCTCTATTGTCATTCGTGGTCGATGTGGGACTCTAGTAATGATTGGTCTCCTAATTAGAAAGAAACTCATGTGCTTCGACAGAGGTGCCTCCACACAAACTCTTTAGTGAGTCTTTGAAGGTATACAATTGATCGATGGCTAGTAGTTTCGGGTTGGTGAACAATGGTACAAACAATAGTTTTAGAACAAATGTGTACTTTAACAAATCATTGAGATGGTGTAGGGTAAACAAATATTTTGTTTAAGAAATTTGTACATGTACGATATGTTGTTTTCATTTGATTTATTTAATGACCACAAATAAAAAGGACATGTGAAAGGTTAAAAATGAAATGTGAAAATCACCTAGCTTACTTAACATTGTAATAAGTGTAATTCTATGGACATAGGTATAAGAAATCTTTATGGAAAGTTTATTTGAACCCATATAACATCTCTCTACACCCAACTTAAATTGTAAATGTAACTTGTCTTTTGTAGCCTTTTGCATAATTACCATCAAGTACAAGATGAAAGTAAACATAAAACCAGGGGCAGATCTATTAAGGGACCTGGGTGGTCCCAGGACCACCCGGAAGCTCAGATAATTGGCCGTGAGGACATCCAAGGACCACCCAAGTCTGGGCAATGGTGGAGGGGAAAAGCAGCAGCTGCACAAATACTCTGGCTTTCTGCCAAACCAGAAGAAGAGAAGAAGAAGACTATTTACTTTTTAAACGGCATCCTAGGTCCACGACGTGACGTGGAGCATTAAGTAAAATAGTGAGTATTGATGTATTGTTTGAGAACACCATCCTAGGTCACGTGGGAGGCTGAGAGCCTCACCATTTTTTATTTAAAAAAAACACAAAACAAAAAAGGTTCGACTTTCAAACAATTCCACTCCACCCAAATGAACTCCCTAGTCCCTAATCCCTAATCCCCGTTCCCTAATATTCCCACCCCACCCAACCGAAGGCCACCATCTCTTCTTCGTTCTCTTCTTCAGGCTTCACATACCTATACATTTTAAGATTAACTTGATATTTATATTCATTCAGTGCTTTTAAGAAGTGATTTTTCTCAATTGTAAGGGATTAGTGATCTTGCTAATAAAGGGTAAAAAAAAGGTTGCATCAAATTGTTGTTTATATTAAGATTAAGAATAAAAAGTTGTCGTTGATTGTTTAATGTTTCAATCTTATTTTCAACTAATTGTTTTAGCTTTATATTAGGACCACCCAATGTTAAAATCCTAGATCCGCCACTGTATAAAACTACAATTTATCAATAAATACACACCTAATAATCAAACTTTAGCCTCATACAATCTTTATCCTCCATTCATTTTGACTAAAACCCTAAAAACTAGAGGAGTTATGCCACTTAGCCTCATACAAACTTTAGCCTCGTAATTCTATAGACATATCCTCCATTCATTCAAACTTTAGTTCTAAGGCTTCCTTAAAACTAAAAACTGGAGGTCTCAGGTTTGAAACTCGCTGCTGGTGTGGAAGCCAGACTTGTGGCCAGGGAGAGGTTGAAATGCCTTTGTGAGTATTTTCGGCCTCTGGAAGTGGTGGATAACTGTGGCTAAAGTGTTTAGGGTTTTTTTGGGGTAGCAAAAGCTTATCGAATTTTGGTAGAATATGGGGTATATATAGGGGAGTGGTAAGCCATGGTGTTAGGGTTTTATCCTACACATGACGGCATCCTATTAGCCAAGGTTTTATGGAGAAATATTCTCAAGATATTAAATAGGAAATAATATCTTGAGATAATGGAGTAATTACCCTAATTGATTTAAATAGGGATTACTTACTTGAATGGAGTCAATCCTTAATTGGGAATGTATTAAAGATAAGATTTGGGCAGTTAATCCTTATCTTTAATGCTTTGACTTTTCCTTGCCAAGGGCAGGTGAACTGTGGGCAGTCATATTCAGCTGTTGGGACCTTCAAGGGTGTGAGCTGTGCGTTGGAGTATTTGAGGAGCCTGCCCATTCAATAAGAGCAATCTTGTCTTTCTTGAGCAAAAGTCCAAGTGTCGCCTCCAGAATATTGGGATTATTTTAAGCTTCACAAATGCCCCTACACATGCTAGGCTGCATATGGGAAAATGGTAGTAGGTGTAGAAATCTAAACTGCATAGGCTTGTAGAGTTGTTTCCCAATTTGAACTAGATCTCATTTCTTGATTTGCAGATAGACTTCTTCTAGGAAAAGGAAACCAATTGCCCCAATACCTATTTAATTTGTTGGAAATATGCCCTAAAGGCCAATCATATGATGATACTTTCCGTACATTTCACATGTTAAACTAATCTAGTTTAATATAAAGGGCAAAGATTATTGTTTAAAGTCGTCTCATATAAATTTTATATGCTTAAACGATAAGTCCAAGGAATATGTAATTGGAAGAATGTGATCTAAAGAAGTTAGATTCGTTAGACCATTCTCTTTCGCATACATACCGTAAACGTTCCTAATCATAGGATTGCCAATTGGGCATTGACAGTCCGTTAAGATCAGTACGTGCCATGTCTTCTCTTAGGGAGAATAACTGGTCTTGAGTCATTGGTGTGATTGACACCAAGACAAGCATATTGGTGCTCAATAGAGAATGAGTCCACTAAACATGATCAACAAGAAGTTCTCATACTCATGTCACATGAGAACTCATAGTTGGGATAATGCAAAATAGTCCTTTGACTTGAGGCATCATTTAGGTCCTTGATCTTTGACTATGTCAAAGTCACTTCGTCATAGGGTAATCACGACATTGTTGGAGTTATGCCACTTAGCCATGGAGGCAAGTGAATGCACAACAAGGGACCTATAACCTTCAAACTGTTTGAAGGAGAATACTCTATGATATGATTAAGAATCTCTGGCCAGAGCATGAATGAAATTTAGGAAGTCGTTCCAAATCACATTCAAGGTAATCATATAAGTAAATGAATCACATTGGATAGTAGACATGAATAAGCTATCAAACCAAACAATGTGGTCAAGAGTATTGTATTAGAGAAAGACTGTATTGCATTGTAATCCTAAACTGAATAGATTCTCCACCTCTTCTGATTAGCTTGGGTAGCCATGACATACTGCTAAGTGTAACTCATGGTTTGTGGAAAGCTCTAAAGTTCTAATTGCCCACTGCCTCGCTAAAAGGAACCTAATTGATCGTACACCGTGTAAGGTAGAGATTGAAGAAACAATGGAGATGAGTAAGGATAATTAAATAGTTTAATTATTTATGGCTAGGATTAATTAATATGCTAATTAATGAAACGAATAAGTAAGTATTAGACCTCGGGTTAATTTTAAGCCCCAAGGTCCAATGAGATTTGAATGTTAAGTCCAATAACTCAAGTTGTATGACAACTTGAAAAGCAAAGGGCTTGAAAGCCCAATGGACCCTTAAGGCATGCCACATTAGAGAATGAAGGGTTTTGGTTCTTTTGTCACTTAAGTGAATGGACTATATAAAGAACTTTATAGCCAAAATTTATTAGGGTTTTCTTTGAGGAAATTGGAGAGAACACAAGCTCTCATTTTCTCTCTAAGAGGCCGGCCAACCGAGAGGAAAATAGCTAGCAATCTTACTTACTCTAGGTCACTCATCTCTTCATCAATACTCTCCTTGGTGTGGAGACTTAGATGTTCCCTATTTTGGGAACTTGGAGAATCTATTCTACCATTCTCTTCCAAGAAATCCATGGAGCTAAGAAGTAAGGAATGAAGGCCCTATCTCTTGGGTGAATATCCTTTACTTATGCAAAGAGGAATCTATAAAGGTATAATATTTCTTAACTCACTTTGTTCTTGAGTTGAGTCTTGGTTCACCACACTCACTAGGCCTTGAATTCATAGGTCAAGTTTTATTTTTGAGTGCATATAAGCATGATTCCACCTTTTAATTGTTAATTGCATTCATAGATGTTGCTCAAATGAACTTGTTCTCACAAATATTTCCTTCATAATTCTGCCTTAAGCAGGTGATTAAATAAATTTGGAGAACAATCATAATTCCAACAAGGAAGAGAGAAGTCGGAGGCAATTTTTCCCCTCCCTAGCTTTCTTCTTCCCTTGCCCTTGCAAAGAGTCGTTTATTGTTGTTGTTCTTCTTCTATGTGTTGCAACAAGGTAAGAAAAACTTGAACTTTTCCTTCTTCTTGAAAATTGGCTCAGCGGGGGCCGAGGAAGTGTGAAACATATGGCAAGGGTGTCACGAGACTGCTGTGTTGTATTGGGCAACATAGGTTGCTGATGGCTCGACACGGGGGTTGGCTCGGCTTGAGTCGAGGTGCTGGTGGTGCGACGCGGGTACTAGTTGACGTGGGCCAGGTGATGGCTCAGCATGGGCCAAGGGCAAAGGGGCATGAAGCTGGGCTCGGGCCCATTAAAACTTAGAGGAAAGGGAGAAAGGTGTGGAACGCACGCCCCTGATAGGTGCATTATTTAACATATTTTTATATCATTTATCCCTATCTTTTGTTAAGGAATTGATTATAAAAGAGCCTTATTACTTCCCTTTTCTCAGTTTCAGCCAATCTGCTCACTTAGAACGTTTTTGGTGATAATTCGACTTTCTGGAGAAGTTTTGATGCAAGGTCAATTGGAAAAAGAAGCTAAGAGGCAGAAGATCATTGTAACCAAATTTCATAATTTTCCATGAAGCCAAACGTTCCAATTTTCAAAGTTAATCTTGCAGAAGTAACTTTCATGTCATAATTGCACAGCTGTGGGAGAATGAAGATTTGGAGGCTTTCCCAATTTTTTCTAGTGGTGTGCGATATAGGCCTGGAAAGATAAGAGATAAAGCTACGTTTCTCATATTTTTACAAAATTTTCTAGAAGATAAATCGACCTGACGTGCAAGACATATGACGTGTTTCCCAAGTTAAGAAGGATTCTTTCCTAGTTTGTGTCATTAATTGTTTAGGAGTTTGTTTTATTTAGGAGAGTTTCTCCCAGACCTTTAAGGGGTTTTCTAGTATAAATAAGTGCCCTAAGCTCTCTCTAAGATATCCACCACAACCCCTACATCCCCATATAAACCACACCATACTACCAATCACCATCTCCTAAATTTGTGAAGAAGAGCTTAGGGACGTGCTTTGCCATGGATTCCAGGTTCTATCTTTCTTTTATTCTTATTTTTATGTGTAACTAAGTTATTTTCTAAGGTTTATGATGAAGCCATGACATGAATATTTGTGAAGTACTTTGTTGATTATTATCCAATTATATGCCATGTTAGATTCTTCATCTTTGTGGGTATTTTATTCTGGGTTCGAATTTCTAATGACTGATCACCTTTAGGAATTTTGCATCTAGATAGTTAGATAAATCTATGAGGATGACCAATCAATTAGGTTTATTGGAACTAAGATTAAGAAGAGTAGACAAACTAGTGAGGATGACTAATATCAAGCTAGTCCTACTTGGTTAATTGTCATGATCGATTTCTTGGGGGATTATGTCAAGTTATTGGTCATCACAATTCTTTTTGTAGATTATTGACGTAGAATTGGCTTATAAATGATTTGACATTGTTTTCGTGAAAAGTGATTTTACAAGTGCTCTTGTTTGTCTTCGTTCAAAAGACTTTGTTCTTTCTTGGCCTTTTCGGGCTAAATGGCTTGCTTGCTTAAACCGAATTCTTAAGATGACATTTTGGTGGTCACATATTTATCCAGAAGGGAATGTGGTTGCCAAAAAAAATTCTAACATGGTCTTATGTTCTTCATAATCTGTGTTTTTCCTTTTTTTTTCTTTTCTAACATGATGTTTTTTTTGTGCTTTGAAACTTGTTATGTTGGTTTAGACCTTTTAGATTTTTCTTTAGATGGGTTTAGGCTCGACGTTATTGGGGCTCAAAAATGTCACACACTAACCTAACTAAGTCTTAAGGCCTAATTGTCATGCAAAGCCTACATTCAAGCCCAAACACACGCCAAGGCACATGATTGACGAGGAATATATTTACAAACATGCCATGCCACGATGATTAAACTGGATATTCATGCCAAACTCATGCATATTCATCATGCCATGCTTCCTTAGCCACAAATCATGCTAAGCCTAAGTCACATATTCGGGGCCTGCCAAATGGATTGTGGTGTGGATGGTTATGGAAGATTATCGGCCAACGTCGAATCGGGGTCATGAAAGACTTTGGGTTGCTTAGGAGCCTGAAGATCCGAGCCCATACCTTTTGTATTTCACACATGCATCACTGAGAGAAAACTAGCCTAGTTTATCCATTTCCCTAGCAAGTCAACCCCCTTAGTTAGGATTAAACTAGATTCTTGCATTAAATGCATGTTCAGCCTAGCAAGTTAGGCATTTAATGTTGACTTTCCTTTCTTAGCCTGCACAGACAGCCAACGCGCAAAAGCCATGAAGCGCGCTACCAGATTTAGCGTTTGCGGAAGACCGTTCTGGGAAAGTCGCGTCTCGGGAAAAAACAATATGCAGGTCTCAACAATGCAGCTAGTTTACACCAAAAGGGGAATAATAAGATAATTAGGGAGAAAGGAGGGGAAGACAGAGCCACAAAGAGATATTCCTTTAAAACTTAGAGAAGAAACCTTTACTATATAAGGAGGGGGATAAGCCATTAGAGGGAAAAACATAGATGAGATTAGAGTAACACAAAGAGACATAGAGAAAACATAGTGAAAGAGAACCACATAGGAAGAAGCCCAGAAAGTTCCATTTAGCCCAGAAGCATACTACAAACCCTAAGCATACCATCTATGAACCTTAGTAATTTCCATAGCTTTACATCAAACATCCCAGCTATTAGAAACCTTACTATCACCCTAGGAAAGCCTAAATTATTCAGCAAAGAAAGCCATGCAACCATGTAAATCCCTTCTCTCTCATGTAAACTGATAATCTTTTAGCTTCTACACCACGCTTCACTTGAGCAAGTCATTATCTTGATTTTTCACGCTATCTTTAAGCCGTTTATATTACCAGGGTATTTTCTAAGACAAACTATCTATTTCAAGATATTCTGGGACTTGTTGCGAATATGCACCAAAGGAGACAAGAGGACGTTCTCAAAGCCCAAGTCCACCTCGACTTAAAAGTTCCCCGACATAAATTACCGACTCTATTGGGGATAGGTCGCAATCTTCATTCAATGGCTCCCAAATCCAGAAGAAACACTATCAAGAGCGACAACACCTCAGACGCAGGCAAGGCTACTTCTCGACTTGACGAGTCTCAACGTGAAGGCCAACACCAGGAAAACCAGGAAAATCTAGATGAATATGACATGCTGGACATCATCACATCCATTCATGCCATGGGTAAAACCTAAAAACAAATTGCTAGGCTCGTGAAAAAGTTAAAAAACTTAATCCTGAAGCTAATCGAGAAAATTGTGATAGCCATACTCGAAAAGGCTTCTCAGGAAGAGTTAGCTGTTGCTGCTGACAAGAGTCCTAAGAAAACACCATCATTTGTCACTCATGAAACCATCATAGCCATGCTCGAAAATGAGTTGCACATAAGTTCGAAGGACTGAAAATATGTTCTTGAGCCAGCATATCCAACCAACATTCTCCATGTCCCATATCCTAACGGATACAAGACTCCCAACCTTGTTCTCTTTGAAGGGAAGAACGGTAGCCCTAAAGAACATATAAGCCATTTCATTGATGTTTTGGGTCCTCATGCTGGCGAATGCAACCTATATCTCAGGGAGTTCTTGAAAAGCTTAATTGATTGTGCCTATTCTTGGTACACCACCCTCGCACCAGGTTCCATCCGGACATGGAAAGAGCTAGCAAGTAAGTTCTGTAAAAAATACTTCTAGTATGAGGAAAAGGTCACAACAACTCAGCTCAACAATACACGCCAAAAACACGGGGAAAATCCGATGACTTTTGGTAATCGTTTCCAGGACCTCGTCATTGACTGATATGATAAGAAAGACGAGGAAGCCCTTGTGGAGATCTGCATCAGCAACATTGTAGCTGACTATAAGGTGTACTTGGAGAATATCGGTATCAACCAGTTCTCGAGGTGATTGGAGGCGGTGAAAAAGACCAGTTCGTCTGTCAAGCCTTCCACGGGGAGATCCTGGAAAACTGATAAGAAGGAAACTCATCATGCCCTAGTCGTAGATGACAGATTGACTACAACTCAAAGAAAATGATGAAAATGGAGAGTGAAAGGGAAACCTATCATCCACTAACAAGCAACGATGAAAATTTCCCAGACATCCTCGATACCATGCTCACATATGGGGCCATAAGCTGCCCTGGCCGTACAAAACCCATTCTAGGAAGGATAGAAAAAATCCCAGGTACTATTGCTACCATCAATATGTGGGATATCCTTATATTATATGCTAAACTTTGCGAAAAATTCTCCATGCAAAAATCCGTGAAGGAACACTAAAGCTGCCATGCAAGACGCAAACCATAGACACTGACCCTCTGCCAAAACGCTAAAGGAAAGATATGGCAACTGTCATCACATGCTCCGGAAATGACGATGTCTACCACCTATGGATCAACGACCCAAAGCCACCAGAAGCCATCTGGGAATCTTCTGAGAACATAGAGAAGGCTTACTCATGCAAATACTCCAAGCTGTAGAGCTATAATACTCCATGGCCTTAAGCTAAGGGATGGGGAGATGATGATGCAAATCTCGTGGATTTTGCCTTAAGCCTAAGTGATGAAGTCTTCACCATCGATATGCTAGAAGAATACAACGAGGAAGCCTTGGAAGAGCAATTGTTCAGCCAGGAAATGACGGCTGTGACTTTGTACAACCTCCCCAACATGGAAGCAGTTGAGCATTACCTTTCCCAAGGGTAAGGGCCTACGCAAGTCCTCCAGGAAAACCCGAAGTTCAAATCTTTTTTCGACCAGCTTGAATACGGCCCGGAAGCAAAAATTACTACTGCTGAAGCTCTCATGCATGTTTTCAATAACTATGGCCCTCAATGATATGCTGTCCAACTACATAGGGCCTTCCTTGAGAACAACAATGCCATTATCTTCACTGACAAAGACATGGAAATGGCTTTCCTTGACCACCGAAGGCCACTGTACCTGGAAGGATAGATTAATGATGTCTTCATCAGGCAAGCTTTAGTTGACACTGGTTTTTCCGTCAACATTCTGCCCTTGGCAGTGCTCACTGCAACAAGCGTCCCAATGTCAAAGGTGGTAAGGTCTCAAATCTCTATTAATGGGTTTGGGAATAACATCAAATAAACTATTAGATATATCGAGATCGACTAAAAGATCACCCTTATCAGGTCATTTACTAAGTTTTATGTGATGGACATCAATGTGGCTTACCACGCTCTACTATAGACATCAATGTGGCTCACCACGTTCTGCTTGGAAAGCCATGGATAAACAAGCATAGACTCGTAACCTTCACTTACCACTAGTGCGTCAAGGGAAGGATTGGGCCGATGCCTATTTACATCCCAAGAAACCAGATGCCATTCAATCTAGACAAAGTTCACTATTCCGATGTTGAGTTCTATAATGATTTCTTAAGTACTATAAGTAGGATATCACATGCCTCAGGGATACCTTTACCCCATTGGGAAGAAGTTTGAGATCTCAATGACCAAAAATTCCTAGACACTGTGGGACAAGGAAAATGTATACAGTCAGAGGCCGGTGTCCTTGTCTACACTTCACCTTAATGGTCCAGGGTCGTGATTCTCGACGGCCGTGTCATCTATAGCTTATGACGGGTTGGGGGGGCTTGACCATATTGTGGGAGAAAGCCTTGAGTATGGAAGCGCTACATGCCAAGCAAGTGAATGTCATAAGGAAACTGAAGACATGCATGCACCTATTGCCGAGGATGAATCCCTGCATAAAATCATGCCTAAATGATGATCCTTCTGTGCAGAAAATCACATCGAAGACGAATCCCGCCAAAATGCATGCAAGATGGATCCACTGCAGTGGCATAAAAGCTTGAATAGGTGAACCTAAGTGATGATCATTTTGTGCAAAAATTGATTTCTATTAGCGTTTACTTAACTGTTGAGGAAAAGAAAGAATTAGTTAGCCTGCTAAAGGAGTTCAGGGACGTCTTTGCCTGGAGCTATGAAGAGATGCCATGCCTTGATCCAAACCTAGCGCGCCACACACTAAATACATAGTCTGGGATCAATCCTATCGTATAACAAATGAGGAATTTCCATTCGAAAATAAAGGCTAAAATCAAAGTTGAGGTAGAAAAGCTCATCGCAACCGAATTTATCAAGCCTATCAAGCACCTTCTTTAGCTAGCCAACATCATCTTAGTAAAGAAAAAGAACATTGTTCAAATCCAGATATGCATCGACTATCGAGATCTAAATGCAGCATGCCCAAATGACGAGTTTCCATTGCCCACCATGGACATTATGATCAATTCAACCTTAAGGAAATGCCTGATATCGTTTATGGATGGCTTCAGTAGGTACAATCAAATCAAGATGTTTGCCAAAGATGCTAAGAAGATTGTTTTTCGCATGCCATTTGGAAACTTTTACTACACTATCTTGCCATTCGAACTCAAAAACGCTAGTGTTACTTATCAACAAGCAATGACAACAATCTTTCATAACCTGATGGGGAATGAGGTGGAAGACTATGTGGACAACCTCGTCGTGAAATCCAAGACCAGGGAAGGGCATTAGGAAGTGCTAAGGAGATATTAAGCATATAGGTTGAAGATGAACCCCAAGAAATGCTCCTTTGGTGTTTCCTCGGGCAAATTCCTAGACTTCCTGGTGCATTAGCACGACATCGATGTAGATCCAGACAAAATGTGCACCATAAGAGCCCCTATACCGTACTATGGTCGAGAAACTCATGGCAAGCTTCAAACAAGTGGTGTTGAAACACATTCACGGCACAACCAACATATATGCAGATGCCCTAGCCACACTTAGCTCTAAGCTTATCTTCGTCGAAAAACAACCCAACATTGTTGTAATAAGAAGGGAGGCCTCAACAATTGACTCACCATTCTTGTAGGAAACTCCAGAAGGTGACAACTGGAGGAATTCCCCATACCTGACCTTTTTCATCGATGGACATTGCCAAGCAATGTAAGGGATGCACAAAAATTAAAAAGGACAGCTAAGCAGTACTTTATGGACCAGATGAGATTCAATGGGGAATCATTGAGATGCATTGGGCCATCCGACTCATCACAAGTCATGCAAGAGGTACATGCTAGAGAATACGATGATCACCAAGGAAGAAATAAACTACACAAGTAGCTACTGAGTTTATAATATTATTGGCCAAACATGAGGGAAAACACGCACAATATGGTTAAGGGATGCCATGCATGCCAAGTTCATGGAAACTTGATCCATAAACCTCCAATGCTACTACAGGATATGTACTACGTGGCCATTCCATACTTGGGGGCTTGATTTGATAGGAACAAACAATCCAGCTTCTGAAAGCCATATATGGATCCTAGTAGCCACTGAGTACTTCACAAAATGGGTAGAGGTAATCCCTATGAGGAAAGTAACGGGAGCAGTAGTACCCAATTTCATTAGGGAATGCATTGTTTGCATATTTAGAATACCTTACAAAATAGTGAGCGGTTACGGCACATCTTTTTGTGAACAAACAAGTAAGTGCCACATTTGATACTTATGGGATCAAGCACAACCACTTCATGTTGTACTATTCTTAGGGAAACGGTCAAGTTGAAGCCACAAACAAGACACTGCTGAGAATCCTAAGAAAAATGATACATAACTACTCTGGGGGCTGGAGCATGCATCTTCCAGACGTCTTATGGGCCTATCGCACATCCCCAATGAACGCTACGTGTTTCTCTCCTTACTCATTGGTGTATGGGTCTAAAGTTATTTCCCCTGTGTAAATGATGATGCCTCTAACAAGAGTTTCAACATTTAACGATGTAGAATGGGATGCTGTAGCATGCGCAAGCTGGGGGTGGAAGGACCTTGAGGAAAAAAAGGGCAGAAACAACTAGGAAAGCAATCCTTTACCCTGAACAGGTTACTATAGCCTACAACTGCACAGTCAAGCCATGTAACTTCAAGGAATGAGATCTTATCCTCAGGACAGCCGAACACATAAGGAGGCAAATCTCCGGACATTCGAAGTTCACCCTATACTAGGAAAGACCTTTTGTGATCAAGGAAGCCTATCGAAGTGGTTACTACTACTTGACTTCGGTCAACGAAGGTATGCTAATGAAATCTGTCAATGCAAAGTGGCTAAAGCCATATTACTACTAAAAAACTTTTACTTATTTTGAGAAGAACAAGCTCCTTCTATGCAATGATCATTTTGCTTACTCTATGAGACCTTGTAAGGCCATGCAACGATTAACGTACCCTAAATTTTAACGAAATGAATGAGCATTTTGTCTAAAGATTTGGTACATTCGTTTCTTTACATTGGCAAGAGTAACTAGAAGGATTTCTTCTAAACAAGTTATAGCAGTAATCATGCCAAGGCTATAATAAAAGCCCACACCAAGCCAATCAATGCAAAATCAATGTTAAGTAAGCTGCTCAATGGTTCAATGCTCATGCAACATGCTAAGCCAACACGCCATAAAAAACAATTGATTCAAGCAACTAAAGTTTGTCCAAAAGCTAGTACTTATGCAACATGCCAAACCTATCAATGCCATGCAAGCTGCTCAATGGTTCAATGCTCATGCAACATGCCAAGCTAATACGCCATGCAAAACCATTGAGTCAAGTAAATAAAGCTTTCCAAAAAGCTATACTGATGCAACATGCCAAAGCCTATTAATGCAAAATCAAGACAAGCAAGGAAAAGTTTTTAAAAGCAACAAGCTAATCAAAGCTAAACAAGTCAAGCTTTCCTTACTTGTTCTACTTCTTCATGTAAGTTATGACATCTTTTTCATTTTTCCTTAGAGAAGCTTGCTGGCAAAATGCCAAGCGGCAGGATCAGCTATTTCTCCCAGGAAAGCAGGCAAAAGCTTAAACATGTGCATAAGAAAGATCTAAATAAAAGTTTATCTAGCAAATTCTCATGCAAGGCAAGAACATTAAAGACGTCATAAGCATTATGATAAAATTAACATCAGCATCCAAAGCCAAAGGAAGGAGTCAAAAGCAAATAAGCAGAATACAAAGCAAAGTGGCCCCATAACCATTGTTAAAAAAACAATAATCTAGCGGTCTAAAAGGAAAGTACAACTAAAAGTATAGGTGGAGTGAGGAAAGTAACTTTCTTCATAGCTTGCTAGTTCAACATCTCAAGGTTTATGCTCGGCCAAGAAAAAGAAGCCAAGGGTTAGAAAAATGCAAACAGTCAGGCAAAGCGCACGATAATAGGAAGGTAAGAAGTTAAGCTTAGAACACCACTTTTCGGAGGAACTGCTAAAGATGCTAGCATGTAATTGATCTGATGCAAGTTGAAGACATGCCGCTATTACCTTGGAGCTCACGTGGACCAACTTCTTCAACTTGAGCTTTTCACCTTTAGTTCTTTACGCTATAGTTCGAGAACACGCATCAATTTGTTTACTTTAATGAATTGATCCAAAACGCCCTTCTCTTTCTCAAGCTAAAGCCCAAACATGATATCACGCAACTCTCTTAGCTTCTCAACTAAAGAGCCCACTGGCATCCCCAAAGCTACCACATTGCTAATCATATCTCACCAACATAGTAGCATGTGCTTTGTGATTTCCCATAGGGAAGAATGATTCATGCCATAAAGCAGGGTCTCCAGCTCTTACAAAATCATTCCTCGCATGAAGGAAAATAAACCTATCAAGCTCACATCTGCATCACTAATGCACTCAAAGAACTTGCCCAATGCCTTAACTAGTCTGGAGCGGACCTTTACTCCCCTAAAGTTGACCCGGGAAAAGAAAGCCTCACCAGAAGGAATCAGTTCCTTAATCGAACTTAGCACCCTGGCTCTATTTAGCAATACTATGCTTGAGCTTCCTGAGGGCATAGTGCTATGATGCCCACTCTTCCACCGAAGCTTGCTTCTTAGGGGAAAGAACTTTTGGAGAAGGTACAACTTCTGTTGGCTGAACATCGCTACCCATTGCAACATCCTCTATAAGCTCGGGAATAACGCCACTAGGGGCTTCAACACATACTGTAGACTCTACAACACCAGCATTCACTCAGAGAAAATATGCACAAGTGAAGAAACATATCAACAAACAGAGACACAAAGTAACACAGCCCACAAAAGGTATCTAAGGCAGAATTCCAACAAATCAACATGGTTATACATGCACATGCAAAAACATGAAGAAACCATGCTAAGTGAAGTTTAGCTACTTCCTACATACACATATAAGCTTAAGAAAAATTCAAAGACATAAGGAGAAGGTTGACAATACCCTTATATCTTCCACTTCAACCTGAACGTCATTATTCAAAAATCCATCAACCTCATCAAGATCAACATCCTTTGCTGCTTTAATGTCATCATCGCCGTTTAGTTATCTGCCACTGTCTTCACCCTTCGTGTCCTTCCCTAGGGTAGCTTAAGGATGTCCTCAACTCCTAGGGTCAGAATTGACACTTGTATTGCTGTTTTCCTCAGCGGCCAAGCCTTCGACAGCTGCCTCATCACCGTCAGTTTCCCTTTTGCATTTCATTCTCCCTTACTCGCAGTAATAATATCAAGGAACTCAGGATGTTTCGTAGTGCTGGAAGAAGCAGATGCTCATGCATTCCTAGTTTTACAAGTAGGGCCAGCATGAACTACTTATTTGGCAGGAGTCTTGGTTGTGACAAAGTTATAATTAGCATATAACCACAAAGCAAAGGGAACAAGATCTGTTACAGTCTTTGGCTTCACTGCGAAACCTTCACTCTTCAATTTCTTCGGCATAGAGAAGAGTCAAGCTTGCTACTAGGTGGACCGTCTTTTACCACCCAAGGCCTAGATGCAGTGAACCTAAAGTGTTTCACTGCATCATCTGAGACACAACATATAAAACATTAAGGAATAGCATGCAAAGGTAAAATTAGCAAGAGAAGTCAAACCAAGAAATATACTCGAAGCCGCTTTTCTCTTGATTTGTAGGCTTTCCTTTGCTAACACCTAATGCCCCACACTTCTTGGTGCTCTGAGAAGAGTCACCCGAAGCATTGCTTTCCTCTGTTGTAGTAGGGCATCGATGCTTCGAACTATAAGCAACAATAATAGGCTCTAACACTAGCCTGGGATGGCTGACAACGCTGGGAGACAATCGCGGTTGCTTGTCACCATGAAACTTAGCGATAGTAGGGAAACACTTCAACCAATAAGCGGTATAGCCTTTAGAGATGCCACCTACCCGGGTCTGGTTGGTAATGTACTAAAAATGGCGAAAACATTCCTGAGGCGCATACATAGAACTCCAAAACAAATTATTGAAAGAGACCTCAATTTTCGCATGGAAAGATATCGGCACCCCTTGGTCAAAACCCAGTTAAAATCGCACCCGAAAATGAGAGTAAGTTACACTTCTTTCTTTGCTATCTTCCCTCTAAAAGGGGATTGAAGAAGCTAACAAAGTCAACGATTTTTCGGTAAGCAAAAGGAAATCCAAAATCTCGGAGAGATGAATTGATATCACACTTGGATCATCGTCACAAGTAACATCGGTAAAGAACATCATGGAGGCAAAACCTTTTGGGACTAACACATACAGACGAAAAACAAAGCCAGAAACATCGTCTAAAAGCTCAAAGAAGTTCTGCTTTTTTGCTGGAATTTTCCCAAACCAACGGCAATCTAACGAGAGCTTTTTAGGCAAATAAGAGGAAGAATCAATAACATATCGGCTTTTCGCTGCATCGAAAGGGTAAGAGGTTATCTTCAGACCCTTGATACACTCACATAAGAAAATTTGCAGAAAGCTAGTGCAGAGGAAACTTTTCAACGGGGCACTACCCGCAACTTGTTCCTCCAGAGTGTGAAGTTGATCTAGCTCATGGTAGAGAAGCCTGAAAAACAGTGAAACCAACGGAACCACATGGCCACGTACTATCGTCATAGCCCAAGGTATCACCTGGCAAATGAAGGTATCCTTGCTATCACAAAAGACAAAGTGGCCTAGCCACAAACACAACATAGCCTCGAACCTGCAGTTCGGCTCTTGTTTACTTGCCAAAAGTGTTTGATCCATTCGTTGAAGCGAAAACCTTGCTCGGAGAAATAGGAGCACCATTCTTCAAAACATAAAAAATATTCTTGTTTGTAGAAGGAATGACGTAATGGAAGGGATCCACATTACCCGCAATTGGAAGATGCATAATATTGGCGACATCCTCCAGAGTAGGGATAAATTCTCCCCAAGCACAAACAAAGGTGTGGGTCTCTGTACTCCACTTCTTAACCAAGTGGCGAAGAAATTTGGGCTTGAGGCAAACAACCTGCTTCTTGGTCATGAAGAAAGCATCCAAAACCTTGGCCCTTTGTCAAGGTCGTGCATTGGTTCGCAAAGTTAAGCCTAGTGTCCAACCAATGGCCTCACCATATGAGAACTTGAAGTGGATCGGCACGGCGGGAAACAACTTACCCTCGATGTAGCACTAAGAAATACATCTGGGATCAATAGAAGAGACCGAGTCTAAGGAAGGCTCTTCCTCCTTGAAATCCTTGCTTTGAGAACCAAGATGAGATAATGGCTTCCCTCGTCGAAGTCGGTCCTCAGTAGTGAAGGACCCATCAACCGCAGTTGAACACTTTGGTGATTCCGCATCCATAATACACCTATGGAAAGAAAGTGCCAAACCATAGATACCACAAGCCAGTGCAACATGCAAGAAGAAACGTGCAAGTATACAAGGCAAAACACGATAACGAATCTATCCCCGGGAAAACAAACAAACACACCCTGGGAAAGCAAAAGGGTACGTTCATAAAATTCCAAGCCCTTTATGCGAAATTCTAGGACTTTAACATGAGACTATTTTCCCTACATGCTATCACACAAAATACATGCCATGTTATCAAAGCCCTAAAAAAAAAAAAATCTAGCCAAGGAAAGTATGTTATACATGTACCCAAGCAAAAACAGGTTATGTATGCAATCAAGCTAATCACACCAAGCAGATCAATGCAACTGATCAATCCATCCCACTCAAATGCGCACCAACATGCAAAAAGGCTAGGCTAAATGACAATTTCACAGATACATGGAAAACATAAGAGAAATCAGAGAAGGCAAACACACATGATTTTGAAGCTTACAAGACTACCCAAGGAGTGGAGTTTGATTTCCTGAAGGAAGGATCTACACACCTTGTGCGTCTATGTTGAAACTCCAAAATCTTTGAAACACATGATCAAAATGAGAGATGCATGTCTAATTTCATCACCATGGCAAACAGAGAAGACAAAAGGAGAAGAAAATTTCAAAAAATGGTCAAGGAAGAATCCTTACTTGAAGAAAACCTTGTTGCAAAACACAGAAAAGCACGAATAGGATGACACAACCCAGCCCAAAGAGCAGAGAAAAATTTGGAGATGAGCAGTTATGAAAAAAATTGAAGAAGGAATGAGAATTAAAGAAGGAGAGGAGAAGCAAGGACAAATTAAACACTTGTCCTAGGGAGAAAAGCAGTTTGTACCAGTTACCAAGTGAAGGTAGGGGAATACCCAGAGTTTCTCCCTATGATTGGACATGCACGGGAAGTAAGGTAGCACAACGGCAAGAAGTGATCCGTTGCCACGCGGAAAGAGGAAAAGTCCCATGAGGAAGCCCACATTCCAAAAAAAAAAAAAAAAAGGAAAGGAAAGAAAGGAGGGGAAGACCAAGCCACAAAGTGATACTCCCTTGAAACCTAGAGAAAAACCCTTCACTTACATCAGGAGGAGGAGAAACCATTGGAGGGAAAAACACAGATAAGATTAGAGTAACACCGAGAGAGACATAGAGAAAACATAGTAAGAGAGAACCACCCAGGAAGAAGCCCTGAAAGTTCCACTTAGCCTAGAAGCATACTCCAAACCCTAAGCATCACCATCCATGCAACCTTAGTAATTTCCATAGCTTTACATCAAACATCCCCGCCATTAGAAACCTTACAATCACCCTAGGAAAGCCTAGATTATCCAGCAAAGAATGTCATACAACCATGCAAATCCCTTCTCTCTTATGTAAATTGATAATCTTCTAGCTTCCACACCACGTTTCACTTGAGCAAGTTATTATCTTGATCTTTCATGCAATCTTCGAGCCATTGATGTTATCGGGGTATTTTCTAAAACAAACTATCTCTTTTAAGATATCCCGGGACTTGTTACGAATCCATACCAAGAGAGATAAGGGGACGTTCTCAAAGCCTAAGTCCACTTCGACCTAAAAGTCCCCCAACAGACGTCCAAACCACCCCCTTCTCTCTTGTAGTTTTATTTGTTTTCTTAAGAGGGTCAAGTTTATGTGTCTCTCTCTTTTCTTGTACATTTTACTTTATTATTTTTTCTTATTTTACGACCCTAATTAAGTGTAACTTCTCTTTTTGATTTAATAAAATTTCTCTCGTATCGTCGAGATTCTTCTTAAAAAAATTATAAAAAAATAGAAAAAGAAAGAAAGTAGCTTACTCCATACAAATACGAGGTCGGTCTGTGAGTTATAGGGCAAATATATTAAAAAAAGGGTCGATTTCATACAACAGCAGCTTATTTAGGATTTAATTATTGGGAAATATTGACATTATTGTTTTCAAGCACGGAATTCAATTGGGATTTTAATTCTTTTAATGAATCTAGGGGTATTCAATCAAGATTTTAAGTGATTCTCTGAAATTCAATGTGTATTCAATTAGGATTTTAAGATAGTTTATTAAAATCCTTAGAAATCCGGGTGTATTCAATTAGAATTTTAAAGAAGTTTATAACATTCTAGATGTATTCAATTAGAATTAGAATTTAGAGAATTTAGAAAAGTTGAGGAATCAGAGAGAATTGGAGAGATTTTGTAGTGTATTTTAAGCATCCACAAATCTCATCTGTTCGCATGAGATTTCGAGGGAATTGAATCAAAATTTTACATAGAATTTCTACAAATCAGTTAAATTCCGTAAAAATCCATGGATTTATAAATCTATTAAAATCTTTCAAATTCCCAATTGAATACACCTCCCACCCCACCCCACCCCCCCCCCCCCCCCCGGGGAGCGTAAAATTGAGGGAGTATGATTCTTTCTCCTTCTCTCACATTCTCTATTTCATCTTTCTCTTTCTATTAAAAATTAATATAAGATGTTGATGTAACTTAACCGTGACCGTTCAAATAAGAGAGGAATGACGGGGAGGGAAAAAAAAAAGGAAGAGAATGCTACTCCAAAATTGAGATGAGTTAAACTTTGAAGCCAACATTTATTAATAAAAATGATTTTATTTGTCTATTTTGTTTTTTTTTATTCCCCAAATTTTTCACATGTTTTAATGACTTCCAAGTACAACATGTATAAATACAATTCTACAAACAAAACTAGACCGTAGAGAGTATACATCTAATCAATATATATGTTAGAGTCAAATATTAAAGTCCAACCTAATTGGTTTACATAGTTGTAACCAAATTGAACTAGAACTCCCCAACAATGTTCATTATACAAGGAGCAGCTGTGCATAGAAGTGCTTCAATCTATTTCGTCCTGAATTCGCCACAAAATGTATTACAAGAAATAAAGATATCTTGAAGGTGATATATACTAGAGAATTTTGAGAATCATAAAATTAATTAGTGTGATGAGTGTTAATCAGTCTAAAACTGTTCTGAAAACCTAAAAAATGAAATTGGAGAATACCAATATACTTTTGCCATACAAATCCTTCACTGAAAATTGACGTCCTCCTTTGCGTTATCAGGAAAATAAACAAACCAAAAGGGTGCACTAGTTTATAGCTTGCGTGTAGAATCTAGAAACAACAATCCTGCTACAAAACAGACGAACACCGTCCACGTTCATACTTTAGCACTCAGCACCAGCAGCCGTCTGCCCACTTTAAAACATTACAAGTAAAATATATAATCCTTAAATGCATGGATCCCTAGTGATCATCATAACTTTAAGTAAACTAGAAACCCACTGGAGATATTAGAGCAGTTCCCAGTTAGTGAGAGCTTTGACAGAGTAGAATGGGTTGGCGTGGAATATTGGGTTTTGAGTACGGAATAGTTCAAGCACCGCTGGGAGCTGATATTTCAGGACCGGAGCTTGTTGCTGCTGTTGCGAATGCTGGTGGACTCGGTTTCCTCAGAGCTCCTGATTGGGTAAGCCTCCCTTCTTTCCTTTTCCTTTTTTTGTTTTCCATTTTTTCTTCTTCTTAAATTCCAGTTGGAAAATGATTTTTATTGATAGTTTTATTTAATTGGATAATAAATGATTGTTATAAGTTCCCAGAGAATTCATTAGAGGAATGTTTCCAATAGAAATTAATTGTTCTTGCATATCCCTACTGTTTTTCCAAATGAATCCCTCACTAAGATTTCAAATAGCTTTCCCGAATTCAAGCTGATTATGTTTCACCTCTTCCTCGGAGAAAGGGATCAAACAATTCCCAATCATGGTTCTTAACTTTCACTTCACCTTCTGGGAATCAATTTGATAACTTTGTAGATGAGTGATTATTTCATGGATCCCGTAACACCAACGTACCGATATACCAGGTGTGGAAATACACGTGGTGCAACGGCTTATGTTCTGGATACAATGAAAAATTTCTCCCTGTTAAGCCCTTACCTGACAATTGTAATATCAGCTAAGTTTGTATCTCTATTAATTCGGTCCTTTCTACCTGCACTCCATTAACATTCTGCACTTTCATATTGTTAGTAAGAGCAATGCTTGGGCCATCAGTCCCCTCGGTAGAGATGGGAGCCTCCCACTCACACGCTGGCTGGTGTTCCTCGAAAAATCCTTCTTCATAATTGTCCTCTCTACATCACCAATTTGAATTGATCCACATGTTTAGCTTGTTCAACTACAAGAGAGGGGTGTTGAATTATAAGTCTATAGCTGATTAGTATTAGTGAAATAAGATGAGTTTATTTGTGTATTCACATGAGCATATCTGCCAAGTGTGAGGTCAAAAGATGTAAGGCTAAAATAGCCATGTGTAGTGATCCTAAATTAGCTAGATGTGTGGTTGAGATCAAGTGTGATGTGTGTGGATCCAGCTAAGGCAAAACGGTCATGAAATGCACGTGTGTGTGCTTAATTTTCCATTAAGAGAAATATATTCCTCTCTGCAACTTCTGCAAGAGAGAAGAGAACATTCATTCCTTTTGCATCCTTCAATCCTCTCTATCTCCATATCTTATAACCCAGAAAAATAAAAGAAAACAACAAGGGGATCTTGTTGATGTTGAGTTCTCATGTAATGCATATGCATATCAAGATTTGAAATTTTGACCGTTAATTTTCAACCTTTGTGGAATGGAGTACATACTACATATATGAGTTTGCTAAATTTTCAATTAAAGAAGGAATCGTTGATATACTAATTTTAATTGATCATCAGGAGTCACCAGATTACTTGAAAGAGCTGATAAGGAAGACTCGAAGCTTAACTAAAAAACCATTTGGGGTTGGTGTTGTTCTAGCATTTCCTCATGAGAAAAATCTACAAGCCATATTGGATGAAAAGGTTGCAGTGCTGCAGGTTTACTGGGGTGAATGTTCGGAGGAGCTTGTGTTGAAAGCTCATCAATCTGGGGTTAAGATTGTGCCTCAAGTAAGTGTTCTCGGAGCGATACTGTTCTGAATTATAAATATGAATGTCATCTTGTTTAGCAGAATTATTGTGTTTAACTTATATCTATCTTTGTGCACACGCTAAAATTAATCGGACATATGTTTTGTCTTTTCTTTTTATATATTCTATTGGCAGAATACATGCGTATGATACAGCATCTGGCATGTTAATTGTTGTTTTCTTTCCTCAACGTGCTGATGAGTTGTATATAATTCGGTTCAAGGTTGGGAGCTTGGAGGAAGCGAAGCAAGCAATACATGCTGGTGTAGATGCAATTATTGTTCAAGGGCGTGAAGCAGGAGGGCATGTGATCGGTCAGGTGAGCTTGCTTTCTTGGATCTTGTTTTATTGACACTGATGATTTTACAATAGTCACATACTTAGTTTTGTGTTTGCTTGATTCCTTAAGTGCCTATTGCCTGATACTTGTCAATTGAGATACTTAGAATTATTGACACCCATGTGCTTTCTATTGTTCAAATTATAGGATGCTTTAATTTCATTGTTGCCGAAGGTAGTTGATCTTGTTGGAGATCGAGATATACCTCTCATTGCTGCTGGTGGCATTGTGGATGCCCGTGGATATGTTGCTGCTCTGGCCCTTGGTGCTCAGGGCATCTGCCTAGGAACTAGGTTTGATATACTTGACCTGTTAGACTCTTCAAAGAGCATATTTAAACAATCTTGCAACTAAGGTTTCGGAAACAGCACATTTTCATATCATTGAGTTACAAATTTCCAGAAACTTTCTCATACCGTGTTCGTTCAAGATGTTTTCAATTATAAGTGGAGTTTTAGTAATTTGGTTTTTCTATAAATTTGTCCTTGCAGGTTTCTTGCAACTGAAGAAAGTCGTGCTCATCCTGCATACAAGAGAAAGGTGGTTGAATATGACGCAACTGAGTACACTGATGTATTCGGCCGTGCAAGGTGGCCCGATGCACCACATCGTGTTCTGCATACACCTTTCTTCAATGATTGTAAATATAGTCCTGCTGATCAAAATGAAGCGGGTCAACCTGTCATCGGCCGCGCAATAATACATGATAGGGTGAGGATGAAATTTTTCTCATACTTGACAAGCAACGCTTACCACTAGAACAAAGAGTATGCTATTTCCGGTTTCTGCATTTTTTCATGCATTGCATATAACTAAGTGGAATGTCTTTATTTGACTTGGAGTCCAATGGATAGCAATCTTGACTTATATTCTCTATCAGGAAATAGAAATTCGCCGTCTTGCCGGTACTGTTCCAAATGCGACAACAACGGGTGACATTGAAAGCATGGTGATGTATGCCGGCCAAAGTGTAGGACTCATCAAGGAAATTTTACCTGCAGGGGAGGTGGTAAAGAGGTTAGTTGAAGGGGCTCAGCTTCTGATAAAAAACAAGTTCAGTGATATACTGTAATCTACAGATGCCTTAATTTCACACTGGAAAATTTGGAGAATTGTGCTACAATGGTGAACAAAGTTGAACTAGTATTATTTTGAAGAAAATAAAACATCGTCCCTGTCAGTCATGTTTATTGTTCAACCATAGTATTTGTCGAGAAATGGGGTATGCGATGAACTGTTTGTTTGTTATATTGCATAATTAATCACAAGGATACGTTCCTTGAATGATTCAGACTACAAGATCCATTTTAGTTGATTGTTTCTTAAAACTATTACAAGGAGAATTCAAAGTTCGATGTAGAGAGGAGAGCATATTGTTCTAACATTGTTCGTTTCTATTCTACACTCGCACACAATTAAGCACTGTGTCGAAGAATGTCGCCACTTCGATTGTTACTTACATTGTTAAACACAAACACTAGAAAAATAATGTCTTTTTTCTTTTTCGGCACACTGGCAATTTTGAGGTTGAATTCCATTGTTGTGCTGGAAGTGAGTTCTGAAGATCATTGGAGGAACTTTTCAACCCAAATTTCATTCAGTGCTAAGAGTTGTACCAAATATCTATTTGGTGTCGATTTGCAGTTTATATTATGTCAAGTGTGTGTCAGAATCTAGGCTTTCATGAAGCAGCAAGCAGAATTCAAGTCTGCGATTGAGCAGCAGCCGACAAGTGCGTGCGATTGGCACTGCTGCTGAAGTTTATGCAATAAGAGAGAGATTATTAGCTTGCAATGTTGCTGGGTTTGGTAAGATTGTTTGGGTCATATATAAAAATAAGGCCTGCTGTGGGCTAATACATTTTTATTTACTTAAAAGTCATGCGATGCCGACCCATTAACTCCAAAGCCTAACTTGGGTTTCGGGAGGGTTGCTTTCCATCACAACTCAACTAACCGAGGGCTTAGACTCATCTTTCTCCAAAGCGCTTCTACCATATGGACAACCAAATTTGAGAATATCTCGTCTTCTTAGATAACGATAAACACATCACCAAACATGCTATCGTTGTCTTAGGGGCATGTGAGCACTGTGTATTTCAGAAGAAGGCCATCAACCATAACTTGTAGTTATTGTCAATGCCAAAAAGACTGATCTACCCCTGCTCTAACTCAGGGTGTGCTAGACAAGGAGTCAATGATGACCTACGACAATAAGGAGAGAGAGAGTGGTAGAAGAGAAGTTATGCGTATGCAATTGTAGATATGGGTGACGGAGACAATGGTTTAGCAGCTTTAGCTAGCATTAGTTAGGTTTTTTTAGCAGTTGACAATTTTATTAAAACTAGGAATACAAGGCCTAACCTTTCATTTTATTAAATGAAAACTAATGAAAAGGGTTTAAAAATTTTGAGTTTTAATCAAAATGACAAAAAGGTGTTGTAAGTGAATAGTATCAGGAGTGACTTTTTAAAGTAAAAATGTCATTTTCGTTAAAAGTGAACAATACCAAGAGTGTTTCGTTAAAATTTCATTTCATTGATGTGAATAAAAAAGCCCAACAAAATTTATGAGCTTAGAAAATGATGCAAAAGCAACCAAAAGAGTCTAAAATTTTACATATATATAATTATATTATACAATATATAACAGATGTAAAAATTAAAATAAACCCTAGACCCCTAAGCACTAGGCCCCTCCCCACTGTTTGACTACCGCTAACCGCTTTTTATAACCTTGTTTATATCTAATAAAATTCTTCCATCATTCACAAACAAAAGAATAAAATTCTTCAAGCAAGCAAAGTTTCAAGAAAAACAAAGATAGAGTAAAGCGAAGAAAGCAGTTTATTAAAAGTCTAGCAAATTGATAAACTTGCATGAAGATTGGCAAAATCTAACACAAGCTAAACAAAGCAGACTACCCATTTAGCAACTTGGATGACTTTGGGCTTTCCAACAGTAGTTTGCTTATCCGACACCTCATCTTTACTAGCTCTGATCTTGACTTCATCCTTGACTGCTTCATCTACGGCAGCTGAGAAATCAAACTTAAGCAGTTCCCTCCTTCTTGGCAAGCACCACAGATGTGGCATCAGCAGAATGAGCAGGCTTTGACGTCTTTTTAACAGCCGAATCCACTTTTCCAAGTGATGGACTTTCCTCCCCATTTCTCTCACTGGCGAGCTTTTCAAAAGCCAATCTGGACTTAGCCACAACTAGATACTTCACTCTAACTCCAGATTCGGACGCTAGAAACAGCTTAACGTCAAGTTTTTCGGAAGCAACATAAGGACTTCTTCTTAACTGAATGTCCAACAAGCAGGACAACTTACTAGCCAGACACTGCCCTTCTCTAGCGATAGCTTCGTGGCTCTCAGCCACGCCATCTTGGGCCTTGTTGGCTGATGTGCCGGACCACCCCCACTGTTTTCCTACGACAACACTACCCAAGAAGAAAAAATTCAATTTTTTCTTATCTTGGTGCGGCATGGAAAAAAAAAAAAATGATGATCAATTCTTTGCAAGGGCAAGCAAAGAAGAAAACTACGAGAGGGGTTTACATTATCCTTTAGCCTTTTCTCTCTTTTTTATAGGGATAACATTGTTCTCGGAGTTTACTAAGTCCTCTGATTAAGGCAGGCTTAAATAAGTCTTGGTGTCCATTGACTTCCCTTGCACAGTGAAGACTCTATTTCCAAAACAAGGTGGAAGATGTACATCAAATGGGGAAATAACTCTCTACACACCTAAGCAGCTTGGGATTTCTACACCTATTGCCTTTTTTTGCTTGTAGCCTAGTAGGTGTAGGGGCATTTGTGGAGCAAAAAATAATCCAAAAAATCCTGGAGGCGACACGTGGACTTTATCTCAAGAAAGACAGATTTCCCTCATTGAATGGGCATGGCTCTCAAATACTCCTATGAGCAGCTCAACATCCCTGAAGGTCCAAGTAGCTGACTACGATTGCTCAAAGCTCCCCTTCTTGTGGTATGAAAAAGTCAAAGGTGTTAAATATATGATTAATTACTAAATCTCATCTTTAATACATTCCTAATTGAAGATCAACTCAATCAAGTAAGAAATCCATGTTACAATCAATCAAGGATACTTCCACCATTATCCCAAGATATTATCTCTTAATTAATATATTGAGAATATTATTTCCTCATTATCCAACAGATGACATACCTTGACCAATAGGATTTCACCATGTGTAGGGCAAAACCCTAAAACTATAGCCGGCCACCTTCTCCTATAAATGCCTCTATCTCCACCAAATTTTGGTAAGCTTTTTGCTACGCATACATATGGTTGGAAAAAATTCCCGAAAACCCCAAACCAAACTGAAAAAGTCCAAAACCCAAACCGAAAAATCCCAAACCAAAAACATCCTAAAGTTCGGTAATCCCATCCAGAAAAATACTGAAATTTTCGGTATGGGATTGGTTTCCAAATCCCATTTGTTCGGTAATCCCGAAATCCTGAAAAATACCGAAGTATTCGGTTTCCTATTGACTTTTGGGTTTCGGTTCCCATTTGCCAACTTAAAAAGCAGAGCCTTTTGGCTCCCACTTACAGAAGGCACAAAATAATATTAATAAAAAAAAAAATGTAAAGGCACAAAATTCAATTGGCTTTCAAACTTCCCAACTCAAAAGAAGGCTCTCACTTCCCAACTCAAAAGAAGGAGCCTTTTGGTTCCCACTAACAAAAGGAGGAAGGAGCAAAGAGAGGAAGGAGCAGAAAGAGGATGGAGTAGCACTCTTCGTGTTGAGAAGCAAAGAGAGGAAGGAGCTACTACTGCCGAAAGCTCTCTCAAATCTTTGAAGCTCTCTCATCTCTAGTATCGACCCATCTCCGTCTCTATCATCTCTAAAGCTTTCTCTGAATTAGGGTTCGAATGAGGATTTACAAATTAGGGATTTACGATTTAGAGCTTTTGATTGTTTCGATTTGGATTTTGATTTGGATTTCTTGATTAATTTTCTGGGGATTTCTAGATTAATTTTATGTGGATTTGGTTGATTTGGATTTCTGGATTTCCATGGTCAATTTCTGCTTTGCATGTTCGATTTCTTTTCTGCTTTGCATGCTCAATCTGCAGGTTTGAATTGAATTTATCAGCTTCTTCCATTAACAAGAAGCCAAATTTCTACCCCACTGAAATCTAGAAACCATACCGAAATCCCGAATTTATTTCGGGAATCCTGAAATTTGGTATTACCTAAGGATCGGTTTGGGATCGGGATTTGGATTTTCATCACAAAAAGGATTGGTTTGGGATTCGGGATCCCATTTTCGAGACAGGATCCCATACCGAACCAACCCTACGCATACAAGCCCTAAGCACTTACTCATTTCAGAGATACTGACTTGGGCATCAAAGATTCATTGGCCAAACTTCCCCCCCTCCCCCAATCTCGTGGGCACGTGAGACTTTGGTCTTTGATCAAAGGTGTTACTTGTTTTGTAGATATAAATTTGTCAAGACTAAAGACGACAAATTTTTGCAACCATAACATCGCTTAAAATTTTTTGTTTATTTATTTATTTTTTGGATTGAATAGTGCGTCTTTGTCTAATTATTACTGCCCCGTAATAGTAATTAGGCAATATGTCTTTTGGCAAAATATATAATTTTAGGTCTTCATATTCACATTTGGCTTTCAGGTAGATTTTATGATATCCTACAAACTATATTATGATGCTAGAAGTTCTTTGATAATTATTTCAACTTTTCGATTTTAGTTTTGCGCATGAAAGCTTATTTTGTAACTATTTCAGTTTTCAAAAAAATAAAACAAAAAACTCAAAGATAAAATTTAAAAATGCAAGAAAGTAGTTTTCACTCTTTGGTTAAGTTTTCAATTTTTTGAAGGATGAATGTTTGCTCACCATCCTACT
The DNA here is from genome assembly GCF_041283825.1 of Pyrus communis. Taxonomy (NCBI): domain Eukaryota; kingdom Viridiplantae; phylum Streptophyta; class Magnoliopsida; order Rosales; family Rosaceae; genus Pyrus; species Pyrus communis. The sequence goes on along the minus strand of NC_142569.1, from coordinate 31,085,627 downwards.
TATTAGTTAATACCATTTGATGAGTTTAAATTTTGATATTTGTATTTATCGACTACACATATCTCAAAATTTAAACTCACTTGAGGGTGGTAAGCAAAAAATATTTCATTTTCTCAAAGATAAAAATTGAATGTAGTTACCAAATAAGTTTTCAATTTAAAAAAAAGGTGAAAAAAATGAAAATGAAAGTATTGTCAAACAGCTATATATAAAAGCCTCTTATTAAAAAAAAAAAAATGTTAGGGTGATCACATATTTAAATCATATTTTATAAGAGAAATGCTAAGAGAACTCTCTTAAAAGTAGGATTCTCCTCGAGTTTTCTGTCATCTCATTTTTCATTTTATAAACTATATGATACAATTATTGATGATTAAATTATTATAAGTGTTAGTTAATGTGCTTATTTATTATTACAGACATATCACATTATTTACAAATATAAAATAAATTTTATTTTATTTTATTTTTTTCACGAAAAATTTAAAAAGTTGGTGTAACTAACATTTCTCGAACATTTTTTAGGGTAAAATTGGATTGAGGACAAACTGTTTTTTTGATGGGGACAGTAACATTGATGGTTACTGTACCTTTACCACAGCGAAACCTCTCCACAGTCCCACGCCATTTCCTCACACTGTCACAGTCTCACAGACACTCTGTCAAGCAGCGCCACCACAAATGGCGACAACAGCCACCGTCCCGCGGCCACAATCGCCACAACTAGCAAACATTCCCTTAGACTCCTTAACCCACATAGACATCAGCACACTCTCTCAATCGGAGCTCCAAGCGCTCTCCCTCTTCTCCTCTTCCTCCTCGTCGGCCTTAAACCTCTGCCGCACCCAAGACCTCGTCGTCCCCAAAATTGACCGATCTGTCTTCAACGAGAGCGCCGGTTCCCGCCGCCAAACCTACTCTCGTCCCCGCCGTCAACAGTCTGATACCTCCACTGCCGCCGCCGCCACTGGCCACCGTCGTCGCGTTGCCGGCCTGCTTGCCACCCCTCCTAAGCTCACTCCAGTGCCACCGGATGACCCCGAACGCAACGAGAACCATGCGATCATCGCTCACCTCAAGAACCTCATTTCCCAGGACCCCAAATTCGGCCAAATCGACTTCGAGCCCGCCCAGACGGCGTCGTTTTTCAGGGTGCTCAGCCCTAATCCCGACATGGGGAGTGGAATCGTAGGTTTGACGGGTAGAGGTGAAATGGGGGTGAAGAAAAGGAAGCGAGGGAGGAAGCCCAAAGTGAAAGTCTTGGGTCTGGGGAATGAGGGATATGCGGGTATGGGGATGGTGAATAAGGAGGGCGCTGCGGTGGACATTTCGGGTTTGGAGAATGCAGAAGAGCCTTTTGGGGAGGAATTGAGGCGGAGGACGGTGGGTTTGGAAACGGAGGAGCAGTTGTTGGGGTTTATGAGGGACTTGGGTGGGCAGTGGGGGAGTAGAAGGAAGAAGAGGAAGATTGTTGATGCCAGTGAGTTCGGGGATGCGTTGCCGGTCGGTTGGAAGCTCTTGCTGGGTCTTAAGAGGAAGGAAGGACGTGCTTGGATTTACTGCCGCCGATACATAAGGTTTTACTTGCTTTTTTTTCTTCATTGAGGTCTAATTAGTTATTATTTGTAGATAGTTTAATATTCTTTTGCCGTCGATACATAAGTGCTTGGATTCACTTGTATTTGGCATTTGCATCATTGAGGTCTAATTAGTTATTATTTGAAGATACTTTTATATTCTATTGCTCGACATTGACTTTGCCATGACATTTCTGTTGATCATTGAACTCCCGATTGTTAGAACTTTGTATGAATGCATCGTTAGGGGTGCCCGGAATTCCAAGTTTATTTAATTTTTTTTCGTATCATTTCCATGAGAATGCTTCTTTTGTATGGCAACATAGGTTATCTTAGCAGATCATCCTTGAGTAATGATGATCAAATTAGGATTCTGTACTGGTTTTCACCCCTATTACAAACGAATTACGGGAGACACAAACACAGTTATTGCTATAGTTTGGCAAGGGCGGTCACTCGAGTTAGTGTCTGTTTTTTCGTGATTGGCTGTAGGGTTGGACTATGACATTGAATTCTGTACCACAAAGCATTACTTTTGAACCGTTTGCTAAGCCTGGAAATTAATTTTGTTAATTTGACAGATATTGATCACCTAATAATCCAGTTGAAGTATGTAGCATGACTACTCTGATGCCTCATGTGGCAGTGTTAAAGAAAGCAGAAATATGTGTTATATATGCATTTTACAAACCTGAGCAAAGTGCATAACTATTTAATTGACCAGAAAAATAGTATAACTTGAACAAAATGCATAACTAGTTAACTGGTGCGTTGTGGTTATTTATATTTTCATTTCAGTATTCCTCTACTTTGTATCCTGTATTTTGAAGTCACCTCTCTCTCTTGTGTTTCTCATCGTTACAAGTTGCTTGATATTTTCCAGCCCCACTGGAGAACAATTTCTGACCTGCAAGGAAGTTTCTTCATTTCTGCACTCCTTCTCTGATCACAATAATGCACGACAGCCAGATGGTGGTCATGGGCGTGAGAATGTTCTGGAAGGGTGCATAGTGGCTACTGAAAATGTAAGTTATATATTAGTGCAGCTGTTTGGTTTATTGTACCTTCGATAAGAAATCTTTTTCAAATTTTGTTTGGGGTGCAGCAGCATGCTGTTAAGGATGCAGACCGTAGGCAAGACGTGAATTCCAGCTCTGCTCTAGTCGTGTCTTCAATATCTAATGGGCGTGAAAAGGAAGTTACCTTATTGGGAGTAGACAATCTTGCTGAGGTTCAGATACATGACCTTTTTGAATGTCACAAATGCAATATGACTTTTAATGAGAAGGATTCATATTTGCAGCATCTATTATCCTTTCACCAGAGGACTACAAGGAGGTATAGACTTGGTTCTACTGTTGGTGATGGTGTAATAATTAAAGATGGGAAATATGAATGCCAGTTTTGCCATAAGGTATTTTTGGAAAGGCGTCGCTACAATGGTCATGTAGGGATTCATGTTCGAAATTATGTCAGGAGGGTGGAAGAATCGCCAGGTCCATCAACGCTTCAAAAGAGAATAGAGTCTCCAAACAGCGAAGGTTTGCCATCAAGGATCTCAAAAATGGATGCTCTGATTGAAATTGCTCAAAACTCTATCATAGAAACCACAACTGCTGAACCTAATGATCAATCCAAAGGTGATGCTGATGCTGCACCTGATAAACCATACATGGGATTTAGTTCAGAAATTCCTGCTTCCGATTCTCATCAAGAAATGAACATAGATTCACCTCTTAGTGAACAGGACCTGGAGGGTCGCTTGTTTGACATAATTGATTCAGATCAACATGATAGTGAACATACAATAACTGATGGAAGTGTGGAAGGAGCTGACGATCCTATGGAAGTTGTAGATATTAAGGACTCTTGTATGAATACAGCTGAGTTATCAGCTACGGAGAAGAACGGTAAACCATCTGAATGTCCTTGGGAAAAAGATGGCTTGGCATCCACCTCTGACGAGTTAGAGAAGTCTGGTACTAATCAGGATGGAGCTACTCACTGCAAGATAGATGCTTCTTTGGATGACAAATATATTTGTGATGCAGTAGGGGATGCAATTTTGAATTGCACAAGTGCATCCGAGCAGCCCAATGCCATTGAACACAGCGCTAACAAGAATAGTGAACAAGCAGTTGACTTTGGTAGCAGCATTGATCACGAACCATCTAAATCTAATGATACTTTGATAGAATCTGTATGCCAAACTTATGAAGGAAATGAACTGCAAATTGGGATTTCTGACTCCTCAGTACCACTGGTGCAATCATTGGTCTGCTTTCCCACATCTACTGCAATATTGGATAAGGTACTATCAAGCATTGCTGCCATATTTTGTTTCTTTCTGGTTTCCAGATATACTGATACACCTGAGTCGCGTTCAAAGTGTTTTCTTCAAAATTAAAACCGAAATTCTTGTTGAAGAACTGGCATTGAAAAAATATATATCATGTTTCTTTTTCCCGCATCTACTGCTAGATAGGATAAGGTACTATCAAGCATGGCTGCCATATTTTGTTTCTTTCTGGTTTCCAGATACACTGATCCACCTGAGTCTCATTCAAACTTTTTTCTTCAAAATTAAAACCGAAATTATTGTTGAAGAACTTACATTCAAACTTTTTCCTAGATTGCAACCCTGCCCGAAATATAGCAAATATAAGAAGTCTATAATTTTGTTTATATGGTTTTTGTTGCTTGAATTTGTTTATAAGTTGTCAGTGTGTTGGCTATGGAACTATTAGTCTATTGTCTTTTTGTACGGTGTTCTAGTTTTATTTTGGTAAGAATCTCTTTTCGTACTAAAGGGAAGAAGCTAATGTTTACTGATCAAATAATTGTCTACTTTGTCTATCAAATTATTTGATTCAAATACTATTACTTCTGTTGTCGCATCAAATTATTTGATTCAATTCTATTACTTCTATTGTCGCATTAATGAGTTAACAAAAGAAATAGGTGTTATGTGCTTAACACGCAAATACACTTCGTTTAAAGAAAAAGGACTACATTGTCGGATCTATAAGAAGGTCTCATAATCAGAAGATTCCGATCCAACTAATTGTTTAGTTGCCTTCAAGGATTATCCATGCAAAGGAGAGTCCAGTGGACTCTTTTAGTCGTCTAATTGTCGTGAAATAAATAGAGGGACAAAGTGTTGTCGATAAACTTATAAGTGATCATGAGGGTAACCGAATAAGTAGATTTTGATTTGAGAACTTATAGTGATGATGCTTGGAGGAGAATTAAAAGATAGACGGAGCTGATACTGAGACCGTATTTTTGCATGGGCCCCACAAATCGGTCCTTTTCATAAAATGAGGACATTGAGATGGTGGAATTATGTGTATGTATATATCAGAAATTTGATTGTTGATTGTAGTTTTTTTTTTTCAAAATTTTCCATGGTAGACCCTGTAAGTAATTGGTTACATGTTAAGTGACAGTTAATTTTTCATTAGTGCAAAACCGAGCACACTGGCGTTTTAGGATTCATACAGTTAGAAGACTTGGTGGTTGTTGTACTATAATAACGAATCTTAGACGTGATTATATTTCTTTGTTCTGTGCAATATGTCGTCTGCTAAAGAAAATTAATTTTATTGTCTTTTCTCCATGTTGAAAGGGAGATGAGCATCTTAGTAGTGCTGCCCAGAGACACGATGAAACAGGGTTTGAGGAGCTGAGGTTGGAGGAAATAGAACCTCTGAAGTATGGATTTCCTTGTGGGCACGAATCTCTTACACTGCAGGAGGTACCCATGGATTTGACAAACAACACGGGGATGGAAAAGGCATTTGGTTCCTCTGTCCAGTTTGAATCAGAAGAAGCCATCCTAAGCATGGCTGGCAGACATCAGATCACAACAGCGTGCGTATGGTGCGGAGTAGAGTTCAACCATGAGGCTGTTGATTCCGAGATACAACCAGATTCCGTTGGTTTTATGTGTTCAACTTGCAAAACAAAAATCTCTGGGCAGCTCAATGTGGTTGGGTAACGACATTCCCTGGGAATGCTAATCCTCTCTAAATGGCACTCTATCATTTCATGTGATTAGTTTCTAGTGATGTCTGTAAATTTTATTTTTACTAACCTGGCCATTTTGGAATGTTTCCATTTCGCCTTTTGTAATATTTAGTCATAATTCCCGAAATATTGCTTTTTCTTTTTCTTTTTTTTCCCCTTCAGTTTTTCGGGTCAATTTGAACCTTTATTGGCTAGCACTTTGGAGAAATGAATTCCGCGCTTTTTTTCCACCTTCTGCACTCCCCCTCCTAATGATTGCCCATGATTCTCTTTGATTTATTTAAGAGAAATGCCACGCTTATCACGTTTTACATACTACAATCATCTCTCTTATAAAATAGGGCTACCATGTGGGTTTGATTTTTATTAAAGAGGTGGTATAGTAAAAATGTGGTAAGAGTAACATTTTTTTTTATTTAAGAGAATTGCAACAATGGTCTCTCAACTTTAATCCAATTGAAGTAATGATCTTTTAACTAAAAATCCTTAACCATTGGTCCCTTAATTCCTTAAAAAGTGCAATTATGGTCATTTTCTTCAATTCTGTTATAACTTTCATCAAAATGATTCACGTGTCATGCACATGAGGCTAAATCGAGGGGCAAATACGAAAAACCAAACGAGAAAAATTGTAACAATAGTCCCTCAACTTTAACCCAACTGGCGCAATGATCCCTCAATTTTAACCCAATAGGAGCAATGGTTCCTTAACTCTAACCTAATTGTAGTAATGATCATTTCAACATAACTTATTTTGATGGGATTTTGATTGAGTTAACGAAAAGGGCTATAGTTGCACGTTTTGATGAGTTAAGTGACTAATGATCATGAGTTTTTAGTTGAAGGACCACCACTCTAATTGGATTAAAATTGAGAGACCATTGCTATAATGTTCTCTTTATTTAATTATACAGCTAAAAAAGAGATGTACATGAAGTGAAAAATGATGTGCATAAATCATTTCCCTCCCCTTGCTATGATTATGCTGCGTGAATTCGCATCCTTACCTCCCTCCGTTTTCTCCTGTCAGCGGTTAACTGAGAATCTAAGAGAGATCAGAATTAGAGGGTGTCACTTGCATTGAATAAAAGCGAAAAAGGCATCTAGTTCTTGTTGGTTATGTTGTACAAACACGCTTTCTTTATGACCCGACAATTAATAAAGCACAAAGAATAAACAACCAACCAAAACACAACACACAAAAGAAAACTCACGCCATGATCACAAAGAATTAGAGTAATACTATTCATACCATGTTTTTATACCACATTTTCATACCACCTTAGATGGCATATGATGTGGACAACCACATCATTTGAAAAATTTTCAAAACCCAAGGAAATGAAGAAGAAAGACTCCTCATATACCACAATCATCATTTAATGAACTAGTTTTTCTTAATTATTAGTTTATTAAATAATGAACTAAATTTAAAAATCTGATTAATTTAAATGATGAAGTTGTCCGCATCAAATGTCATCTAAAGTGATATGAAAATGTGGTACAAAAATATAGTATGAATAACATTACTCAAAGAATTATAGTGGTTCGGTAATTACCGTTCACTAGTATGAAGGCCCCTTTGGTTTACAAGAAAAGCCCCATTTCTTGTCGCAAACCCTAGTTATTAGTATCTCTCACTCCTCACACTCTTAAAGTGTTTTACTCTATTGTTCATGTGAATAATCAGCCCCCAACAAGTATATTTATAGTAGTACATAGACCAATTGTTACATGCCTCTTTTTTTTTATTTTTTATTTTTATTTTTTTTAAGGTTCCTATTCTAAATGGAATTTTTTTCCTATTCTAATTAGGCCTCTAGGATTCCTATTTTGAATTATACAAGGAAACTTAATTATTTCCTAATTCTTTTAAGACAACAATCTATGCACCTTTAGTTTTCATAATACAATCCTAAACAAAATAGGACACTAAAATTGACAAGCCAAATTCCTAATAGGTTCTAGAACCTGCTTTAGCCCAATTCTGCCTATTTAGTTTAGCAGATAACTCGACTTCAGTTTTGTTTGAAACTTACGTTTGGCATGCACGTTATACGTAATTTCTTAACTGTGCCAAGTAAATTTTGAATTGATTTAAATTAAAAAGTGAGTGACGTCAACACCTTATTTCAAACGTTGAAAAGAAAAGCACAGATCCACAGACCAGCAAACCATGGGCGAATATGTTGAGTGCTATACGGAGATTGGTTTTTATCGGCCATTTCCCCTAAAATATAAAGTATGAATTAAAGTAAATCGAATCCCATGATAGTGGCTCGTCTTTGCCATGTTACTTTTGCCTTTCGTAGGGCATCTAATTCTTACTTTTATTACATGACTTGGAATAAAAAAAGAAGCATGATTCATGCATACACTGCTATTTGATTGGACATATGAATTAACGTACACTGTTCCTTTAAATTAAAATGTATGAATTTTCACGACAAGTAGTAGATTGATCTTGTAGTTAGAGGCTTTTTTCTTTAACGCTTACGTCTCAGATTTTATAGATATCAAATTGTATCCAAAATTTCTTTGATCGGTCGATCTCCCACATTTTAAATAAGGCTAGGAATATATATGATAAAATGAAGATGCTCAACTCAGCGGACCAAAACGTCTCAACCGTTGTGGTTTTGACAATTAATTATTAAAAATCCCAGATGATATGAAAGCCCGACGTATTATGCTTCCCTATATGGCTACGCTTCTATATATAGATATTACTTAACTGGCCTTGTAGCCATTGATATATATTATACATGGACAATTATGGCAAGCAAAAAAATCACTTGCCCTAGTTGCAAGCAATGGGTTCAAATGACGCTGTATGCCACACAGCACCGATGCGTCTGCGGTCATGTAATCACGACTCGCAGTGCTGCTGCAGAAACACAACGAGAAACTAGTATTCATGTTCTTGGAGATCACAAACGTGAGCGTCATAGCTTGCGGAGATGGTTTGGCAGGTGTTTTCAAACCAAGGAATCATCATCAAACAATTCTTCTAGTACTTGTAGTTCAAATCGTAATAGTTTCAAGCAATCTTATACAGGGACAGGGACAGGGACAGGGACGCTGATGTTGTTGCCCTCCTCCAGCTCGGTACCCAGTGGATCACGAGCAAACAAGCGTGCACTTCTTTGCGGGGTGACATACAAGCAACATAAATACAAGCTCAAAGGCACTTATAATGATGTGAAAAACATGGAAAACTTGCTGACTAAGACCTTCGGTTTTCCTGCCAACTGCATACGCATACTTTCAGGTAATTATTAATTAATTAGCTTTTCTTTATTTGTCGATCGTAATCCTATAACCATTCGGAAATTACATGTATAATTATTTCTCATTTAGAAAACATTGGTCTCCAATACTATGTATAAAGGTTAAAAGAGAAGCCAATCATAAAAAATGAATTGAGAAAGAAAAAGGGGGAAAAGATAAAGGACGTGGTTATTTGTGGTGACCCTGCGTTGGCATCAAACTTTCACATCGATTGGGTGAGGAAATGTTATGTAGTTTATATGCGCACATCTGATCTCTTGTAGCAAGATGTTTTTTGGGTATGGAGACCCATGAACAAAACCGTTTAGGCCTTGCCCAAAGCGGATATTATCTTACTGGAGAGTGGGCTCTGACATTATTTGTGCTTTATAAGATAATATGTTTACGTTTTTAATTTACCAATGAATGCAGAAGATGATCCGCGTGACCTAGAGCGGATTCCTACAAAGAAAAATATTGAAAATTCCTTGAAATGGCTTGTGGAGGGATGCCAGTGGGGAGACTCATTGGTTTTTTACTTCTCGGGGCATGGCTTACGACAGCCTGATTTCAAAGACGATGAGCTTGATGGGTTCGACGAGACCATTTGCCCTGTTGATTTTATGAAAGAGGGAATGATCCTTGACAATGATATTAATGAAACCATTGTTTGGCCACTCGAGGAGGGTGTCACACTTCACGCTATCGTTGATGCTTGTCATAGTGGAACGATTCTTGATCTGGAGCACGTGTATGACCGTAAACTGTGAGTATATTTACGTAGTCTTTAACTTCAAATTTATATGATTACATACGTTCAATCTGTGACATCAAATTTATATATTATGAGAATATAATACCACGTATTATAAATTTGATTAAAGTTTCACAATTTAGATATCATGGGCATCAAATCCATAGTTTAAGAGTCAATACTGTCCATGCCATAGCAGCATGCAATGTAATCTCATCATAACTCTAAAAATTCTCCTTTATAATGGACTATGAAAATACATTTTCTTTTTACGTGTTAATTTGCAGGAATGCTTGGAAAGATAATAGTCCTCCATCTCGTGCTAGAAAAAGTACAAAGGGTGGGTTAGCGATTTCTCTTAGTGCTTGCGAAGATGATAAAATGGCAGCTGATACTACTGTAAGTGATCCCTCTATTATTGTGTTTAAGGAAAATATGATGAAAAGCCAACTTCTGAATGTTTCCATGTTGAAACTAGATGTTAGTTGGTAAGGAGGGAAAGAAAACCTATCCCTTATTATCTCCACAAAATGATGGGATTGGAAGGCATACGTTTTCTTAAGGCCTTTCTAAACCGTTCAATAATACAATAACAACAAAAATGTTTTATCCCACCAAGTAGGATCAGTTATTTGAATCTTAGAACGCCATTGTTTTCAGTTTTGACCCAGTTTCCATTAGCTCTAAGTACTCCACGTCTTTTCTTAATGTCTATGTCCAAGTGTTCCTCTTAACCTTTTTCCCCTGACCTTCTGTCTCATAATCGCATTTTCTAACCGGAACATATGTAGGTCTGCATTTAACATATACAAACCACTTTCACGGATTTTCTTTCATCTTATTTTCAGTTGTGGTCCCTCATACTTTACCTCAGTATCTTCGTTCATAATCTTGTCCTTTCTCGTGTGCTCACACATCTAACAAAACATTCTCATCTCCACTGCACTCATTTTTGCACGTGTTGATGTTTGACCGTTCAACATTCCTTGTCATAAAGCCTTGCTGGCCTTGGACATTCTCTAAACCGTTCAACGGGTGACCAAAAAAAATTTTCCGTCGAACCCCCCTTTTATCGTACTTCTGAACTTTTTCTTTCTTTTTTTACTTCATTTTCATGTGAGCCAATATAGTATTAATCACAAATGCAGGCTTTTGCTGGAAAATCAATGAATGGTGCAATGACATACATTCTCACTGAAACTGTTAGAAACAAGACCGACATAACATATGGAGATTTGCTCGACGAGATGGTAAAGTACATTAAAAAGATTAACAGCGAAAGATGGACTAACTCAAGATTCTTGAGGACTGTACTTCGACACAAAACCATACAGGTTTGCTTTCTCTTCATGCAACATGTTAAATCAAATGGGTTCGATCTTCACTTTTTTTCTTCTTACATATATACATGTACTATATGTGACATGCATGTTGACTACAAAGCTCATTCAGTTCTTATCAAAGTTGATATACCAAACAGTTACAGCCAGGCTCCGAATCACAAGTGCACATTGTAATAACACTAGTTTTGTTTTGTCTATGCGGAAGGATGAAACTTTAGCATAAGTTCTTAAAAGATGTTGGTCCTCTCCACACAATGCCAATTGGATTGGATGCTCAAATGCATACATCTTACTTTGGTTAAAAAAAAAAAAAAATGCATACATCTTACTAGTGTCAAACTAAGAAATTGGAAGTTGCTAAATTTACTTAATGTGGATGTGTGCAGGAACCTATGTTGTCATCTTCTGAAACATTTGATGTTAATTTGAAGAAATTTGTCTTGTAATGACATTTTTTTGGTGGAGTTCTTGTTGGGAGTTGTGTCCTAAAAGTTAATTTTGTAATATTGAATATTATGTAACAATTTCATTTTAAATAATTAATAATTGGGCAATATTAATTCATTCTTGAATTTAGGCTTTTACATTATAGGGATAATATACTATGAATGAGTTCATATGATATAGGGTATGGAAACAATGTCCTAAATGAGGTTAGGGCAGAGAGACTTGTATTCTATAGTCAGTTAGTCCTCAAACAAAGTTCATAGTTCAGTGAACCGTGACCACCCAAGAAGTCTAAATGGTATGGATGATTACCACATGTTAATAGCTACAAAGTTGTAGATATTAAGGACTCTTGTATGAATACAGCTGCGTTATCAGCTACGGAGAAGAACGGTAAACCATCTGAATGTCCTTGGGAAAAAGATGGCTCGGCATCCACCTCTGACGAGTTAGAGAAGTCTGGTAATAATCAGGATGGAGCTACTCACTGCAAGATAGATGCTTCTTCGGATGACAAATGTATTTGTGATGCAGTAGGGGATGCAATTTTGAATTGCACAAGTGCATCAGAGCAGCCCAATGCCATTGAACACAGCGCTAACAAGAATAGTGAACAAGCAATTGACTTTGGTAGCAGCATTGATCACGAACCATCTAAATCTAATGATACTTTGATAGAATCTGTATGCCAAGCTTATGAAGGAAATGAACTGCAAATCGGGATTTCTGACTCCTCATTACCACTGTTGCGATCATTGGTCTGCTTTCCGACATCTACCGCAATATTGGAAAAGGTACTACCAAGCATTGCAGCCATATTTTGTTTCTTTCTGGTTTCCAGATATACTGATACACCTGATTCGCGTTCAAAGTGTTTTCTTCAAAATTAAAACCGAAATTCTTGTTGAAGAACTGGCATTGAAAAAATATATATCATGTTTCTTTTTCCCACATCTGCTGCTAGATAGGATAAGGTACTATCAAGCATGGCTGCCATATTTTGTTTCTTTCTGGTTTCCAGATACACTGATACGCCTGCGTCTCATTCAAACTTTTTTCTTCAAAACTAAAACCGAAATTATTGTTGAAGAACTGACATTCAAACTTTTTCCTAGATTGCAACCCTGCCCGAAATATAGCAAATATAAGAAGTCTATAATTTTGTTTATATGGTTTTTGTTGCTTGAAGTTGTTTGTAAGTTGTCAGTGTGTTGGCTATGGAACTATTTGTAGACATCGAAATTTCAGTAAAACAAATGTTCACCAATGCATTAAAGTTTTGACGTGTCAAGGCATACATGGCATACGCCACGTGTTGTACAAATTGTACACATGGCGTGTGACTCAACAAAATAGGAAGAAATACCCTTGAAGGATTAAACAAGTTTTTCTTCTCATTTTGGGCAATGACAAGGCAAGTACATTTCAATCCATTGAGGATCAAAACAAGTTTTTCTTCTCATGTTGGGCAATGACAAGGCAAGCACACTTCAATCCATTACGGATCAAAGCAAGTTTTTCTCATTTGGGCAATGACAAAGCATACACATTTCAAGTTTAAAATGGTATTAAGTGGGAAATTAGGCCATAAGTTACACCACTTCAATTTCAATATTGCATTAAGTGGGAAAATTAGGCAATGGTGCTTGGAAAGGAAAAAAATATTTTGTGGTGGTGATTCATTCTCAAAGCCTATAAATAGGCTTCTCCATCAAGGTATCAAGCATCAACCAATTCACAAATACATTTCTCTACTCCCAAATTGGAAGAGAATTCCCCAAATCCTTGAAGCTTTGAAACTCCAAAGCTTCCAACCATCCAAATTCCCAAGAATTCCGAAGGATCAAGAAAGCTCTCTTCGTTCTTCGTTAAATCCTCTTTCAAGATCAAGCCCCGACGGCCCTTGAAGAAAGTGTTCATCCGTTCATCCTAAGCATAAGCCCCCAACGGCCATTTGGATCAACAACCTCAACAAATCCACACATCCAACCGTTCTTCAAGATCAAGCCCAAAAGCCCTTGAAGATCCGCTCATCCATCAACCTTCAAGATCAAGCCCAAAAGCCCTTGAAGAAATCCACACAACCATTATTCAAGATCAAGCCCCGACGGCCCTTGAAGAAAGTGTTCATCGTTCATCCTAAGATCAAGCCCCAACGGCCCCTTGGATCAACAGCACAAACAAATCCACACATCCAATCGTTCTTCAAGACTAAGCCCAAAAGCCCTTGAAGATCTGCTCATCCATCAACCTTCAAGATCAAGCCCAAAAGCCCTTGAAGAAATCCATACACCCATTCTTCAAGATCAAGCCCAACGCCCCTTGAAAATCCGTTCATCAACTGTTCATCCTTAGATCAAGCCCTGACGGCCCTTTGGATCAACAACTCATCCACAAACCTACACCCTACGAAGATAGAATCAGAGGACCAAATTTGAGAGAAATCGTAACCCCAAAATCATAAACACAAAAATATTATTTTGTACGCGTTATTCTGGTTTCTTGTTTCAAGGAATCTTTCGTGTTCACAAATTTGGCACGCCCGGTGGGACATCTCTACCTCTCATCTTTATCCTCAAATCATCGAAAAACGCAAATGGCATCAAGAAAGGATCAAGCTGTTCCTGTAATCAAAGCAAAGAACAAGAACATCATCGCCGCAAGTGGTGATATTTCGGGCACCATAACCCGAAGTAAGGCAAGAGCTCTTTTTGCCGCGGCTTCCGCCCCTGCATTAACTCTGTCAAAGGAACAAGAGCACCTGAGGCACGAGCCTGTGATCACCCTAGCCTCGCTAAGGGCATCAAGAGGGGAAAGCCCGAGGAAATACTCAGAGTCCCTACTCTCCGACGCTGATTCGAGCGGCAGTACAACCATGCAAGTCATGACCACTGGAGTAACTTCAATCGAGGAGCAGCTAGCTCAGATGAATGAAGCAATCGCAAAGCTCACACGGACTGCAGATGAGAAAAACTTGCAAACCGCCGGACTCATCAACCGTCTGGAGGCACAGCATGGCGTCAAAAGGAAACCAAGCTCTCTTCCAACTAAGAAGACCGAAGAAGGCTTTAACCCAAATGCCTACGAACTCATGTCAAAGGCTAGGCATGACTTTGCTTCCTCTTCAAATCTTGAAAAGAAGGTTTCAAACACCGTCAATGACAAAGATCGTGACCTCACCGAGACTCAAAAGAAGTTGAAGGAGCATGATTACGGAGTTGACAACAACAAAGCTGGACTTGGCTTCACACCAAATACACCCGTGAAGATTTCAAGCAAAGTGAAGAAAGCTAGCGCTCAACACATCAGCGTGAGCATTGAACAAGACCAAAAAGTGCCTAAACCCGCCCCTCGGACGTCGGTCTTCGATAGGATGAGCCATTCAAGCTCCAGAATTTCAGTGCTTAATCGCATTGGTAGTCAAGGCCGAACCTCTGTCTTCAAGAGGCTTAACGCGCCAACATCCCAAAGCTCTGTTTTTGAAAGGTTGTTAAAGCCTAAGAAACAAAGCAACACAGCTATCTCTCCTCTGCGACGATCAGCTTCGAAAAGATTTGAAGATAATGAGAAGCCTTTTGGAAAGAGGAAGACAACACCAAAGGAAGAAAAGTTCGATGGGTTAGCAGAAAAAGGCGACGTTCGAAGCTTGATTCCTTCAAGGATGAAGCGCCAAGCAATCCTAGAGGTCGACACAAAAGGACCACTGAAAGTAAGAAGGCGCATCATCGTCCACACTGGCAAATCTTCATGCCAACAAACCCAAGAGGACGGCACTGAAGATGAAATCCCTAAGAAAGATGTCACTTCTGGCTCTTTCGACTCAAAGTCTTCACCTCGACTGTTGGGGGCATGCTCCAAGTCAAGTGAAATTGAAGGATGGACTCATGTCACTCCGAAGAAACTGCACGAGAAACATATGTCTTCTCCACAAGTGCACCAATCAGAAAGGAGGGAAAGCAGCTTTCGCCAACCTCCAAAGCAATGTGAAAATGTTGAAGATAAGAAAATTTCAACACAAAGATCGTTCATGCGCGATCTCTTCTTCATCGAAGACTTATTCAATTTCTCGATCAAGGCTCATTGCTATGAAGATTGTGAGGAATGCCTTTCGAAGATCGCTTCGAAGAAATTGGACAAGCAGCAACCATCTTGTCCACAAGCTCCTTGTCTGCACGAGTTGAAACTGCAAACGACACCACAAGCTCCTCGTTCGCACGAGCCTAAAAGGTGACAATAAACGCTCCTTGCCTGCACGAGCTGAAACTGCAAACGGCACCAAACGCTCCTTGCCTGCACGAGCTGAAACTGCAAACGGCACCAAAACGCTCCTGGCCTGCAAGAGCATAAACTGTGTACGGCAAAATCATCATCAAAACCATCACTCATTTGAACTACGTTATGACTTGATCCCTTCTTTGGAAGAGTACGTAGGCAACTTGAAACTTCAAAACTTCAAGTACAGTCACATCAAAATAAATAAATAAATGTTTCATTAAAGAAAGTCAATTTTATTACATCATCAAAAAAAAAAAAAAAAAAAAAAAAAAAAAAGATGGAGCTTTCACAAAGGTTGTTCACGTGAAGCCCCACTACGTGGCAAAACTCTAGAAGCGGAAGGCATCGGAGCAGAAGGCATCGGAGCGGGAGGCATTGAAGATAGAGCATTCGAGGCCTCAATATTGGGTGGAACGCTAGATGACCCAGGAAAAAGGTGCCTCTGGAAATAAGTCGCAAGCCTTTGACGGTCACTTTGAATTCGACCTTCAGATTCTTGCAGCTCATCAAGCTTCCTCTTCATGCCCGTCGAATAGTTATTTGCAAGCACATGCAAACTTCTATTCTCGTACTTAAGCTGTTTGATCTCTTGCTTAAGATTTTCCACCTCTGCCATCAATGATTCCACTTGACGGGATCGAGCAAGCAGGCGTTGGCCCATGTTGGACACAGAGCCCGCACACTGAACACTGAGAGCGAGGGGCTCTTGTACGGCCAACTCATCGGACCGTCCTGAAAGCAGCCTACTATCTTTGGGAGTAAGGAGGTTCCTAGCTACTATCGTAGCTGTTGTTGCATCCGTCATCACAGAGTCTTCACCTGTAAGAGGGCCATTAGAAGATAAAAAAGACGGGCACCATACCTTACCCTGACGCGGCGCACTGCTGAGACTCAAATCTAAGCAAATGTTAGATGGGTTGGCCATTTTTCAAAGGTGTTAAAAGAGAAGGGTCGGATGGAGAAAAAATCTCAAGGGGCTGTTAAAACAAAATACACCGGAGATGATTTTCAGGAATGAGCAACCTTCAAGATGTGCATGTTGGAGGTAATCGATACCTCTATAAAGAGGAGAGGCGACATGACCACCGATTCAAAAATGGAAGAGACACCACTCTTCAAAATCTCAAAAGCCAGATAAAAGGCGTAAGTTAGGCGACGCTTTCTCGGCTTTTCAGAAAACGCGTGCAACTTTGTCAAAAGATCTCTGACAAAGCCGCATCCGCACTACTGTTTGCCATTCAGAAATCAAAGAGGCGCTTGCTCAAAAATCGAAGAAGCATTTGTTCAGAAATCGAAGAGACGCTTGCTCAAAAATCGAAGAAGCGTTTGTTCAGAAATCAAAGAGGTAACACCCTCCGAACCTCAAAAGCTGGGCCGCTTATTCAAGGATCGAAGAGTC
This sequence comes from Pyrus communis, assembly GCF_041283825.1. Taxonomy (NCBI): domain Eukaryota; kingdom Viridiplantae; phylum Streptophyta; class Magnoliopsida; order Rosales; family Rosaceae; genus Pyrus; species Pyrus communis. The sequence continues at coordinate 31,068,533 of NC_142569.1, read as the reverse complement.
ATCACTCTCTGAATTTCAAAAGCTGGGCTCTTCCAGATTTGTCATCACCCTTCATATGCAACCCCAGCTTTGCAGAAATCACGGGCAACTTTGTCAAAGATTTCTGACAAAGTTGAGAACGCGTGAATCTTGCTGTTCAATTACCCAACAGTTGTCGACAATGGTAAAGGAACAGTACCACCACTTGCTATTGGGAAATCCCTATATGTGTCAACCTTCATCTTTTATGGCAAGGCAGACCTGCAAAAAAAAAAAATGCCCAACTCTTCCTCACCTCTGAGGGCGCACTCCCAGTAAAGCCTCTCGAAATACTCAATTTTTTTCTTCTTCCCCAAAGAAGATACCAGATGCCTGGAGTACAGATGAGGCAGGAGGAAATGGTAAATCGAAGCATGTGGAGACAAGCACAACAAATATATGTGCTGATTCATTCGCTGCTTCTTCAAAAGCAAAAGTATCTCATATCATCAAGGGCGAAAGCAAAGGTATCTCATATCATGCTTTTTCCCTGTCTTTTCCTTTGCCCTTGTTCTCACCTGCCAAGACAAGGACAGAGAAAGCAATATGTCGGAACCTCTACTCAAACTTGCGCTGCCACCAAGAAGTGAGGGTCCATTCAAATGCAAGGTTTGCATTCAACTCCTGCATCAGAGGACAAATACTACAAGAGAAGATGCTAAACCTGCATAAGGAAATACCACTTCTGCAAAGGGGAGCAAGTAAGGCAAGTGAAAATGATACATTAAAGCATGTGGAGACAAGCAACAACTGCATATGCTGAGCTATCCTCTAACCCTCTTCAATACGAATTGGAGAGATTGAACAAAGAAACAGAAAAAAGGAGTAAAGCTCAGACATTCGGGGGAGACCAAAAGAATCCTGCTGCCCAGTTCAAGAGTAGCACAAAGGAAAATCAACGATTGGAGGAAACCAGAAAATCTTCCAGTCGAACTCAAGATCAAGCATCGATGGCCCTTGAAGAATCCTGCTGCCCAGTTCAAGAGTAGCACAAAGGAAAATCAACGATTGGAGGAAACCAGAAAATCTTCCAGTCGAACTCAAGATCAAGCCTCGATGGCCTTTGAAGAAATTTGCTACCCAGTTCAAGAGTAGCACAAAGGAAAATCAACGATTGGAGGAAACCAGAAAATCTTCCAGTCGAACTCAAGATCAAGCCTCGATGGCCCTTGAAGAATCCTGCGGCCCAGTTCAAGAGTAGCACAAAGGAAAATCAACGATTGGAGGAAACCAGAAAATCTTCCAGTCGAACTCAAGATCAAGCCTCGATAGCCCTTGAAGAATCCTGCTGCCCAGTTCAAGAGTAGCACAAAGGAAAATCAACGATTGGAGGAAACCAGAAAATCTTCCAGTCGAACTCAAGATCAAGCATCGATGGCCCTTGAAGAATCCTGCTGCCCAGTTCAAGAGTAGCACAAAGGAAAATCAACGATTGGAGGAAACCAGAAAATCTTCCAGTCGAACTCAAGATCAAGCCTCGATGGGTGAAGAAATTTGCTGCCCAGTTCAAGAGTAGCACAAAGGAAAATCAACGATTGGAGGAAACCAGAAAATCTTCCAGTCGAACTCAAGATTAAGCCTCAATGGCCCTTGAAGAAATTTACAGCCCAGTTCAAGACTAAGCCTGTGGAAAATCAACGATTGGAGGAAACCAGAAAATCTTCCAGTCGAACTCAAGATCAAGCCTCAATGGCCCTTGAAGAAATTTCCAGCCCAATTCAAGATCAAGCCTCGACGGCCCTTGGGTTGACATCTACATTAAGGGACTTCAAAACGCATCTTCTACACGTGACAAGCACATGTCTACGACGCGCCTTGAAGTGGGGGCATTTGTAGACATCGAAATTTCAGTAAAACAAATGTTCACCAATGCATTAAAGTTTTGACGTGTCAAGGCATACATGGCATACGCCACGTGTTGTACAAATTGTACACATGGCGTGTGACTCAACAAAATAGGAAGAAATACCCTTGAAGGATTAAACAAGTTTTTCCTCTCATTTTGGGCAATGACAAGGCAAGTACATTTCAATCCATTGAGGATCAAAACAAGTTTTTCTTCTCATGTTGGGCAATGACAAGGCAAGCACACTTCAATCCATTACGGATCAAAGCAAGTTTTTCTCATTTGGGCAATGACAAAGCATACACATTTCAAGTTTAAAATGGTATTAAGTGGGAAATTAGGCCATAAGTTACACCACTTCAATTTCAATATTGCATTAAGTGGGAAAATTAGGCAATGGTGCTTGGAAAGGAAAAAAATATTTTGTGGTGGTGATTCATTCTCAAAGCCTATAAATAGGCTTCTCCATCAAGGTATCAAGCATCAACCAATTCACAAATACATTTCTCTACTCCCAAATTGGAAGAGAATTCCCCAAATCCTTGAAGCTTTGAAACTCCAAGGCTTCCAACCATCCAAATTCCCAAGAATTCCGAAGGATCAAGAAAGCTCTCTTCGTTCTTCGTTAAATCCTCTTTCAAGATCAAGCCCCGACGGCCCTTGAAGAAAGTGTTCATCCGTTCATCCTAAGCATAAGCCCCCAACGGCCATTTGGATCAACAACCTCAACAAATCCACACATCCAACCGTTCTTCAAGATCAAGCCCAAAAGCCCTTGAAGATCCGCTCATCCATCAACCTTCAAGATCAAGCCCAAAAGCCCTTGAAGAAATCCACACAACCATTATTCAAGATCAAGCCCCGACAGCCCTTGAAGAAAGTGTTCATCGTTCATCCTAAGATCAAGCCCCAACGGCCCCTTGGATCAACAGCACAAACAAATCCACACATCCAATCGTTCTTCAAGACTAAGCCCAAAAGCCCTTGAAGATCTGCTCATCCATCAACCTTCAAGATCAAGCCCAAAAGCCCTTGAAGAAATCCATACACCCATTCTTCAAGATCAAGCCCAACGCCCCTTGAAGATCCGTTCATCAACTGTTCATCCTTAGATCAAGCCCCGACGGCCCTTTGGATCAACAACTCATCCACAAACCTACACCCTACGAAGATAGAATCAGAGGACCAAATTTGAGAGAAATCGTAACCCCAAAATCATAAACACAAAAATATTATTTTGTACGCGTTATTCTGGTTTCTTGTTTCAAGGAATCTTTCGTGTTCACACTATTAGTCTATTGTCTTTTTGTACGGTGGTCTAGTTTTATTTTGGTAAGAATCTCATTTCCTACTAAAGGGAAGAAGCTAATGTTTATTGATCAAATAATTGTCTACTTTGTCTATCAAAATATTTGAAATACTATTACTTCTTTTGTCGCATCAAATTATTTGATTCAATTCTATTACTTCTATTGTCGCATTAATGAGTAAACAAAAAAAAAAAAGGTGTTATGTGCTTAACACACAAATACATTTTGTTTAAAGAAAAATGACTACATTGTGGGACCCATAAGAAGGTCTCATAATCAGAAGATTCCGATCCAACTGATTGTTTTGTTGCCTTCAAGGATTATCCATGCAAGGAGAGTCCAGTGGACTCTTTAGTCGTCTAATTGTCCTGTAATAAATAGAGGGACAAAGTGCTGCCGATAAACTTATAGGTGATCATGAGGGGAACCGAATAAGTAGATTTTGATTTGAGAACTTATAGTGATGATGCTTGGAGGAGAATTAAAAGATAGACGGAGCTGGTACTGAGACCATATTTTTGCATGGGCCCCACAAGTTGGTCATTTTCATAAAATGAGGACATTGAGATGGTGGAATTATATGATGCATATATCAGAAATTTGATTGTTTTATTGTAGTTTTATTTTTATTTTTTTCCAAAATTTTCCATGATAGACCCTGTAACTAATTGGTTACATGTTAATTACAGTTAATTTTTCATTAGTACTATAACAACGGAAGACATGGTGCAAAACCCAGCATAGTGGTGTTATAGGATTCATACAGCCGACCATTTAACCTAACTGGAGCAATGATCCCTCAACTTTGACCCAATTGGAGTAATGGTCTTTTAACTTTAATCCAATTGTAGCAATGCTCATTCCAACATAACTCATTTTGACGGAATTTTAATAGAGTTAACGAAAAGGGCCATAGCTGCACATTTTGATAAGTCAAGGGATCAATGGTTATGAGTTTTTAGTTTAGGGACCATCACTCGAATTGGGTTAAGGTTAAAATATCGTTGCTACAATTTTCTCTTTATTTAATCATACAGCTAAAAAAGGAGTGTACATAAAGTGAAAAATAATGTGCATAAATCATTTCCCTCACCTTGCTATGTTTATGTTGCGTGAATTGGCATCCTTCCCTCCCTCTGTCCTTTTCTCCGGTCAGCGGTTAACTGAGAATCTAATAGAGACCAAAATTAAAGGGTGTCACTTGCATTGAGTAAAGATTAATGTTATTCATACCATGTTTTTATACCATATTTCTATACCACTTTAGCTGGCATCTAATGTGGATAGCTACATCATTTGAAAAATTTGTAAAACCCAAGGAAAGGAAGGAGAAAGACTCCTTGTACAACACAATCATCATTTAATTAACTAGTTTTTCTTGATTATTAGTTTATTAAATAATGAACTAAATAAAAAAATCTAATTGATTCAAATGATGTGACTGTCTGCATCAAATACCAACTAAGATGGTATAAAAATGTGGTACAAAAATATAGTGTGAATAGCATTACTCTTGAGTAAAAGCAAAGGCATCTAGTTCTTGTTGGTTATGTTGGACAAACACGCTTTCTTTATGATCTTGTTTTCGATAGGCTACAACATGACCCACAATTAATAAAGCACAAAGAACAAACAAACAACCAAAACACCACACATAAAGAAAACGCACGCCATGATCACGAGGAATTATAGTAGTTCGGCTAAAACTGACCTACATTCGCTTTGGTGATTACCGAGTTATTTCACTAGTATGAAAACCCCTTTGGTTTACAAGAAAAATCCCCTTTCCTTTCACAAACCCTAGGTCTTAATATCTCTCACCCCTCACACTCTCTCAAAGTGCTTTACTCTATTGTTCATGTGAATAATCAGCCCCCAACAAGTCTATTTATAGTACAAAGATCAATTGTTACATACCTATTTTCTAATTAAGATTCCTATATTCTAATAAGGCTTCTAGGATTTCTAATCTGAATGGTACAAGCAAACTTAATTCTTTCCTAATTCTTTTTAGACAACAATCTATGCACCTTTAGTTTCCTTAATACAATCCTAAAAAAAAAAAAAGGACACTAACATTGATGAGCTAAATTCTTAATAAGTTCTAGAACCTGCTTTAGCACAATTTTGCCGGTTTAATTTTACGGATAACTCGACCTTAGTTTTATTTGAAACTTACGTTTGGCATGCTTGCCCTATGTAATTTCTTAACTATGCCAAATAAAATTTGAATTGATTTAAATTAAAAAGGTGAGTGATGTCAACACATTTTTTTCAAAGGATGAAAAGAAAAAACAAATCCACAAACAAGCAAACCATGGGCGAATATGTTGAGTGATATATAGAGATTGGTTTTTATCGGCCATTCCCCCAAAAATATAAAGTATGAATTAAAGTAAATCGAATCCCATGATAGTGGCTCGTCTTTCGTAGGGCATCTAATTCTTACTTTTATTACATGACTTGGAATAAAAAAAGAAGCATGGTTCATGCATACACTGCTATTTGATTGGACATGTGAATTAACGTACACTGTACCTTTAAATTAAAATGTATTAATTTTTGCAATATGTAGTGGATTGACCTGTGTTTGTGTTAAGAATGATCTGTGTTAAGAATGAGTGTCATATTAATGAGAAGATGAACATTACATTAGTTAATAAGTGGTTAGAGCTTTTCTTTTCAACGCTTGCATCTCAAATTTTCTAGGTATCAAATTGTATCCAAAATTTCTTTGATCGGTTGTTCTCCCACATTTTAAATAAGGCTAGGGATATATTTGATAAAATGAAGATGCTCAACTCAGCGAGAGATTTTCCAGTGTAACTAGTATACCGGGTTTTTAGTGTGACTAGTACACGGGATGGTGCATTTGGTATCATTATACAAATTGTAGGATATGTGTTAAAAAATTAATCACTTAAAAAATAAAATTTTCTATCACTTATATAAAAACACGTGGTGTACCACTCATGTTCCCGTCACAGTGAAAAATTTCTCTAACTCAAGGGACCAAAACGTCTCTACCATTGTTGGTTTTGACAATTAATTATTAAAAATCCCAGATGATATGAAAGCTCGACGTATTATGCTTCCCTATATGGCTACGCTTCTATATATTGATATTACTTAACTGGCCTTGTAGCCTTTGATATATATTATACATAGACAATTATGGCAAGCAAAACAATCGCTTGCCCTAGTTGCAAGCAATGGGTTCAAATGACGCCGTATGGCACACGGCACCGATGCGTCTGCGGTCATGTACTCACAACTCGCAGTGCTGCTGCAGAAACACAACGAGAAACTAGTGTTCGTGGTCGTGGAGATCACAAAGGTGAGCGTCATAGCTTCCAGAGATGGCAAATTGGTAGGTGTTTTCAAACCAAGGAATCATCATCAAACAATTCTTCTAGTACTAGTAATTCAAGTCGTAATATATAGTTTCAAGCAATCTAGCTTATACAGGGACAGGGACAGGGACGCTGATGTCGTTGCCCTCCTCCTGCTCGGACAAGCCAGTATGCAGTGGATCACGACCAAACAAGCGTGCACTTCTTTGCGGGGTGACATACAAGCAACATAAATACAAGCTCAAAGGCATTTATAATGATGTGAAAAACATGGAAAACTTGCTGACTAAAACCTTCGGTTTTCCTGCCAACTGCATACGCATACTTTCAGGTAATTAATTATTAATTAATTAGCTTTTCTTTATTTGTCAATCGTAATCCTATAACCATTCGCAAAGGGAATTGTTATTGGCACTCTAAAAATCTCATTCTACACTCCAAACTTTCTATATTGAGAAAGAAAAATACACTTGGGAGGAGTTTAGAATGAGATTTTTGGAGTGCCAATAACACTTCCATTCGCAAATTACATGTATAATTATTTCTCAATTAGAAAACATTGGTCTCCAATATTATGTATAAACGTTAAAAGAGAAGCCAATCATAAAAAATGAATCGAGAAAGAAAAAGGGGAAAAAGATGAAGGTAGTGGTTATTTGTGGTGACCCTGCGTTGGCATCAAACCTTTCACATCGCTTGGGGGAGGAAATGTAATGTAGTTTATAAGCTCATATCTGATCTCTCGTAGCAAGATGTTTTTTGGGTATGGAGACCCACGAACAAAACCGTTTAGGCCTTGCTCAAAGCGGATATTATCTTGTTGGAGAGTGGGCTATGACATTATTTGTGCTTTATAAGATAATATGTTTACGTTTTCAATTTACCAATGAATGCAGAAGATGATCCGCGTGACCTAGAGCGGATTCCTACAAAGAAAAATATAGAAAATTCCTTGAAATGGCTTGTGGAGGGATGCCAGCGGGGAGACTCGTTGGTGTTTTACTTCTCGGGGCATGGCTTACGACAGCCTAATTTCAAAGATGATGAGCTTGATGGGTTCGACGAGACCATTTGCCCTGTTGATTTTATGGAAGAGGGAATGATCCTTGACAATGATATTAATGAAACCATTGTTTGGCCACTCGAGGAGGGTGTCACACTTCACGCTATCGTTGATGCTTGTCACAGTGGAACGAATGTTGATCTGGAGCACGTGTATGACCGTAAACTGTGAGTATATTTACTTAGTCTTTAACTTCAAATTTATATGATTACATACGTTCGATCTGTGACATCAAATTTATATATTATGAAAATATAATACCACGTATTATAAATGTGATTAAAGTTTCACAATTTAGTTATCATGGGCATCAAATCCATAGTTGAAGAGTTAATACTGTCCATGCCATAGTAGCATGCAATGTAATCTCACCATAACTCTATAAAAATTCTCCTTCAACTGTGAAAATACGTTTTCTTTTTACGTGTTAATTTGCAGGAATACTTGGAAGGATAATATTCCTCTATCTCGTGCTAGAAAAAGTACAAGGGGTGGGTTAGCGATTTCTCTTAGTGCTTGCGAAGATGATAAAATGGCAATTGATACTACTGTAAGTGATCCCTCTATTATTGTGTTTAAGGAAAATATGATGAAAAGCCAACTTCTGAATGTTTCCAAATTGAAGCTAGATGTTAGTTGGTAAGGAGGGAAAGAAAACCTATCCCTTCTTATCTCCACTAAATGATGGGATTGGAAGGCATACGTTTTCTTTAATAAGGCCTTTCTAAACCGTTCAATAATACAATAACAACAACAAAACCTTATCCTACTAAGTGGGGTCAGTTATTTGAATCTGAGAACGCTATTGGGCTCGGTTTTGCCCAAGTCTCCATTAGCTCTAAGTACTCCACGTCTTTTCTTAAAGTCTATGTCCAAGTCTTCCTAGGTCTTCCTCTAAACTTTTTCCTTTGAGCTTCTTTCTCATAATCGTATTTTCTAACCAGAGCATATGTAGGTCTGCATTTAACATATCTAAACCACGTTCACCGATTTTCTCTCTTCTTATCTTTAGTTGCGGTCCCTCCTACTTTACCTCAGATGTCTGTGTTTTTAATCTTGTCCTTTCTCTTGTGCTCACACATCTAACAAAACATTCTCATATCCGCTACACTCATTTTTGCACGTGTTAATGTTTGACCGTTCAACATTCCTTGTCATAAAGCCTTGCTGGAGTTAAACATTCTCTAAACCGTTCAACATTCCCCCTTTCTTTTTTTACTTCATTTTCATTTGAGCCAATATAATATAGTATTAATCACAAATGCAGGATTTTTCTGGAAAAGTAATGAATGGTGCAATGACATACCTTCTCACTGACACTGTTAGGAAGAAGACCGACGTAACATATGGAGTTTTGCTCGACGAGATGGTAAATTACATTAAAAAGATTAACAGCGAAGGATGTACTAACTCAAGATTCTTGAGGACTGTACTTCGTCGCAAAACCATACAGGTTTGCTTTCACTTCATGCAACATGTTAAATCAAATGGGTTCGATCTTCACTTTTTTTTTCTTACATATAGGTGTACCATATGTGACATGTATGTTGACTACAAAGCTCATTCAGTTCTTATCAAAGTTGATATACCACACAGTTACATCCAGGCTCCGAATCATGAGTGCACATTGTAATAACACTAGTTTTGTTTTGTCAAGAGTATTCTATGTGGAAGGATGAATCTTTAGCATAAGTTCTTAAAAGATGTTGGTCCTCTCCATACAATGCCAATTGGATTGGATGCTTAAATGCATATATCTTACTTCGGTGTAAAAAAAAAAAAAAAAAAAAAATGCATACATCTCACTAGTGTCAAACTAAGAAATTGTCTTAGTTGCTAAATTTACTTAATGTGGTTGTGTGCAGGAACCTATATTGTCATCTTCAGAAATGTTTGATGTTAATTTGAAGAAATTTGTCTTGTAATGACATTTTCTTGGGTGAAGTTCTTGTCGGGAGTTGTGTCTTGAAAGCTAATTTTGTAATATTGAATATTACGTAACAATTTCATTTTAAATAATTAATAATAGGGCAATTTTAATTCATTCTTGAGTTTAGGCTTTTACATTATAGGGGTAATATACTATGAATGAGTTTATATGATTTAAGGTATGAAAATGATGTCCTAAACAAGGTTAGGGCAAAGAGACTTGTATTTTATGGTCACTTCGTCCTTAAACAAAGTTCATAGTTTAGTGAATAGTGACCACCCAAGAAGTTTAAACGTATGGATGGTTACAACATGTTAATAGCTACAAAGTTTCAGGTTGTAGTATGCAAATAGTTCTTAGATCGGATACCTTGTGCTTATAGATATGAACTTTGACTTCACATTAACGCCCCCACTATTGCGCAGGGCCTTATAGTGTGTTGCTTGGGTTCATATGCATGATTATGGAGATATATGAATGCGCAATAAGGGATCTATCACCTTCTAGTAATTGTTCAATAGAAAGAAATATCCCTTGATGTCACTTGAAGATCCATCTCAGAATTCTTCGGCCAAATTACTTGTTGATCAAACTATGTTTATAAGAACTGCTTCAACATGAGATGCATCATGGTGATCAAAGATATTTACACATGTTTTGACATTATTCCATATCACATAAATCTTGATCGGGATATAGATGATAGAAAAATCGAATTGCACTGTAACTACAATCAAGGTTCAAAAAAGTATCATAATTAGTTAACACTCTATCTTATTCGGGTAATCATGAATGCTGATAGGTGCCACTTATGGCTTTTAAAATTAAATTAATTTATTAATTAATTTTATTGCCAGCTATAATAAGAGCCTAAGAGGTCCCATACCTATTATAGTACTAACAACGTTACATGGATGGTGAGAAGATATAATTAATTGTTAATTGTACTGAATTAATTATTTGGATCTATTGAACATGTTCCCCCAGCCATACCAACTGGGTCACAACAAAAAGCATGATCAAAATACTTTTCATAAAACCTTGCCGGACTTATCCAAGGCACTTTGGTTTCCAATAAACCGAAAAAGTCCTGCTCCCTACTACTGCAAATTAAATTTAAGTTATAAAATAAGGCTTACCCAGCCCCCCACGGTTCCACACCACACACTTCATCAGTCTAATTCTTCCAATAACCCACTAGGACCCGCCTCTTCAGCAATCTCCTCACAAAGCCTCTTCCTTGGACTAATTCTTGGACTCAACTGTCCAACTTTTGGCCTTGTACATAGTAGTAGAATCCTCTTCTGCAGCCAACAAGGCAGTAACTAAATTCCCAGAACTTCCACCAGCTTCAACTGCATTCTTCGTCACACTTGACATATTGACCTCCTGGTTTAGTTCATTGCGACAGACATAGCAATCATCATTATCAAAACTCGAGTTATACTTACAATCGTAATTATCCATGCTACACACATTTATATTTTCAAGAGGGTCGATAAAGCAACCAAGACTCTCATCAAGCCATCGACCCTTAGTCTCCCTAATATTAAAGAGATTATATAATAAACCACTAATAATAAAATATTTAGCATTCGAAGAGCTTACCTCCTGCTTACACAAACCAGCACCCAACGTAGCATGGGATGCCAAACAACACTCACAAGCAAGAAAAGCGCGGAGAGAATTCCAAAAAACAAAGTTAATACTCAAACTTTTTGTCAGAATTCTACCCCATCTCAACCAAAACAACAGCAGATTAATCCACGTGACGATGAAACCAGTGCAATCCAAATCTTGCAACAAATCACATATATAGAATCCAACAGACCAAGTATACAGAGACTAATCAATTTTAGGTTGTAGTATGCAAATAGTTCTTAGATCGGATATCTTGTGCTTATATATATGAACTTTGACTTCACCTTAATGCCCTTACTATTGCGTAGGGCCTGATAGTGTGTTGCTTGGGTTCATATGTATGATTATGGAGATATATGAATGCGCAATAAGGGATCTATCACCTTCTAGTAATTGTTCAATAGAAAGAGATATCCCTTGATGTCACTTGAAGATCCATCTCAGAATTCTTCGGCCAAATTACTTGTTGATGAAGCTATGTTTTATGAGATGCATCATGGTGATCAAAGATATTTACATATGTTTTGACATTATTCCATATCACATAAATCTTGATCGGGATATGGATGATAGAAAAATCGAATTGCACTGTAACTACAATCAAGGTTCAAAAAAGTATCATAATTAGTTAACACTCTATCTTATTCGGGTAATCATGAATGCTGATAGGTGCCACTTATGGCTTTTAAAATTAAATTAATTTATTAATTAATTTTATTGCCAGCTATAATAAGAGCCTAAGAGGTCCCATACCTATTATAGTACTAACAACGTTACATGGAGGGTGAGAAGATATAATTAATTGTTAATTGTACTGAATTAATTATTTGGGTCTATTGAACATGTTCCCCCAGCCCTACCAACTGGGTCACAACACAAAGCATGATCAAAATACTTTTCATAAAACCTTGCCGGACTTATGCAAGGCACTTTGGTTTCCAATAAACCGAAAAAGTCCTGCTCCCTACTACTGCAAATTAAATTTAAGTTATAAAATAAGGCTTACCCAGCCCCCCACGGTTTCATACCACACACTTCATCAGTCTAATTCTTCCAAGAACCCACTAGGACCCGCCTCTTCAGCAATCTCCTCACAAAGCCTCTTCCTTGTACTAATTCTTGGACTCAACTGTCCAACTTTTGGACTTGTACATAGTAGTAGAACCTCTTCTGCAGCCAACAAGGCAGTAACTAAATTCCCAGAACTTCCACCAGCTTCAACTGCATTCTTCGTCACACTTGACATATTGACCTCCTGGTTTAGTTCATTGCGACAGACATAGCAATCATCATTATCAAAACTCGAGTTATACTTACAATCGTAATCATCCATGCTACACACATTTATATTTTCAAGAGGGTCGATAAAGCAACTAAGACTCTCATCAAGCCATCGACCCTTAGTCTCCCTAATATTAAAGAGATTATATAATAAACCACTAATAATAAAATATTTAGCATTCGAAGAGCTTACCTCCTGCTCACACAAACCAGCACCCAACGTAGCATGGGATGCCAAACAACACTCACAAGCAAGAAAAGCGCGGAGAGAATTCCAAAAAACAAAGTTAATACTCAAACTTTTTGTCAGAATTCTACCGCATCTCAGCCAAAACAACAGCAGATTAATCCACGTGACGATGAAACCAGTGCAATCCAAATCTTGCAACAAATCACATATATAGAATCCAACAAACCAAGTATACAGAGACTAGTCAATTTTAGACCTAAGGACTGTTGAATTATAATCTTATCTTGGCCCAAAGATAATTGATCCGGCCCATACACAAAGAAAGATCCATGCACATGCTAAAGAATTCTAGCAAAGTTCAAGTTGGTGGAAGAGTCTAAAAGAACGGTGAGAATTCCATCAACATACAAGATTAGTGTAGATAATTCTAGCTTAGGAAGGTAGTGGAATTATCTAGATATCTCTAGCATGATGCTTCCATGCTTCCCCAAGGTTCCATCCATGCCTATAAAAGGAGAAGGCATCCACACCATTTGTAACAACCAAGAGAACAATTAGTGCTAAGTCAGAGTGCCAAGTGAGAAGAAGCAACAAAGCTTATAAGAGTGTTTGAGTGTTTCCTCTTGTACTAAGTTTGTGAGTGAATAAAAAAAAAATCTTGTGTAATACTTTGAGTATTCTTTCTTTCTCTTGCCTATTAAATTCCGCTGCATTACATTTTTCTTTGTGAGATAAACATCTCCAAAGTAGTGAAGCATTTTTAAACCCCAACAAAGTGGTATCAGAGCTATGGCTAGCAATGCTATGGCAGCCTTCCAAATTCCAGTGCTCGACAACAACAACTTCGATAATTGGAGTATCAAAATGAAGGCCCTTTTGGGTGCACATGATGTTTGGGAAGTCGTGGAGAAAGGCTACACTGAGCCAGAAGATGAAGCTACTCTATCTCAACCCCAGAAGGAGAGTTTGAAAGATTCAAGAAAGAGAGACAAGAAGGTTCTCTACCTCATCTACCAAGCATTAGATGACAATGGATTTGAGAAGGTCTCGAGTGCAACCTCTGCCAAGCAAGCTTGGGAGAAGCTTCAAACCTCTTACAAAGGAGTTGAACAAGTGAAAAATGTTCGTCTTCAAGTATTAAGAGGTGAGTTCAAATCTCTACAAATGAGTGTGAATCAATCTCTGATTATTTCTCAAGAGTTTTAGCCATTTCCAATCAATTAAAAAGAAACGGAGAAAAGTTAGAAGATGTTAAAATTATGGAGAAGATACTACACTCGTTGGACCCCATGTTCGAGAACATTGTTGTGACGATTGAAGAAACTAAAAACTTGGAAGAAATTAGTATAGAGCAATTAATGGGTTCGCTACAAGCATATGAAGAGAAACATAAGAAGAGGCAAGGGAATGATGAACAGCTCCTTAAGACACATGTTCAGTCAAAGAAGAAAGAAGAAAGCTTTGACAACGAGAGAAGCCAATATGAAAGAAGTCGTGGCCGAGGTTGCAGACGTGGACATGGACGTGGATGTGGTTGGAACTTCAACAACCATAGCAACTATAAAAGAGGAGGAAGCTCAACAAAAGGTAGTGGAAGAGGACGCTTAAACTTAAGGTATGAAAAATCTTAAGTTCAATGCTATAATTGTCAAAAGTTTGGGCATTATGCTTGGGAATGTAGAGCTCTAAACAGCAGACTTGATGAGAAGGTCAATTATGTGAAAGAAGAGAAAGAAGATAATGGCGTTGTGCTACTAGCATGCAAGAACAATGATGAAGACCAAGACTATACATGGTACCTTGACACCGGCGCTAGCAACCACATGTGCGGAAGAAGAAGCATCTTCGTAGAGCTCAATGAATCAGTGAGTCGCAACCTTTCTTTTGGAGACGAATCCAAAATACCCGTAAAAGGAAAAGGTAACATCCTTATTCCCCTGAAAAATGGCGGCCACCAATTAATTTCAAATGTCTACTATGTGCCCAATATGAAAAGCAACATTTTGAGTTTGGGTCAACTCTTAGAAAAAGGTTATGATTTTCATACGAAAAATTATATCCTTTTTCTTAGAGATGACAAAGGAAGATTAATTGCCAAGGCGAAAATGTCAAAGAATAGGATGTTTCCTATGAACATTAAATGATGTTGCAAAATGTCTCAAGATATGTCACAAAGACATATCTTGGCTTTGGCATCTTCGTTCTGGGCATCTTAACTTTGGGGGACTAGAGTTATTATCTAAGAAGGAGATGGTGAGAGACTTACCATGCATCAGCCACCCTGATCAAGTTTGTGAAGGATGTTTACTTGGGAAACAGTTCAAGAAAATCTTTCCAAAGGAGTCGACCACAAGAGCTAAGAAACCACTCGAGCTCATTCACACCAATGTGTGCAGTCCAATAAAACGAAGCTTTTTGGGTAAAAATAATTATTTCCTTCTCTTCATTGATGATTTTTCAAGGAAAACCTGGGTGTATTTCTTGAAGTAGAAATCATAGGTATTTGGAGCATTCAAGAAGTTCAAAACCGTTGTAGAAAAAGAGAGTGGTTGCAAGATCAAAGCATGAGATCTGATCGAGGATGCGAATTCACTTCGAAGGAATTCCAAGAGTTTTGTGAAGCAAATGGAATTCGTCGACCTTTGACAGTTCCAAGATCCCCTGAACAAAATGGTGTGGTGGAAAGAAAAAATCGAAACATCCTCGACATGGCTCGAAGCATGCTCAAAAGCAAGAAATTGCCTAAGGAATTGTAGGCAAAAGCTGTAGCATGTGCTGTCTACCTATCCAATCGGTCTCCAACAAGAAGTGTGTAGGGAAAAACTCCGCAAGAAATATGGAGTGGAAGAAAACCAAGTATCTCTCATCTAAGAATTTTTGGAAGCATAACCCATGTACATGTACCAGACAAGAGGATAACTAAACTCGACGACAAAAGTGAGAAGTTCATCTTCATCGGCTATGACACAAATTCAAAAGGCTATAAGCTGTATAATCCAGACGGTGATCAATCAAGACGTGACGTTCGATGAAGAAAAAGAATGGGATTTTGGCTCGCATGCAGGTGATCTTCACTTCTTTCCTCAGTTTGAAGAAGATAATGAATAAGGGATGATGGAGCAAGTAATAAAGGTTCAACAAGAATCCACTACTCTACCTGCTTCACCAATATCAACCAATCATGGCAATTCACCAGCATCAGCATCGTCAAGTGGGAGTCTAAATGAAAGAGAAGTACCACACACAAGAAGTATACGAGATCTCTATGAGGTAGCTAAAAGACTTGATAATCTTACACTTTTCTGTCTTTTTGCTGATTGTGAACCAGTCGACTTCCAAGAAGCAATGGATGAAGAAATCAAAGCAATCCAGAAGAATGATACATGGAAACTCGCTATTCTTCCGAAATGACACAAAGCCATTGGAGTCAAGTGGGTGTACAAGATAAAGAAAAAAGCCAATGGAGAGGTCGAAAGATACAAGGCAAGACTAATGGCGAAGGCCTAGTTAAAGAGCCAGAATCGACTATGATGAGGTATTTGCACCCATTGCTCGTTTGGAAACTATACTATTACTAATTTCTTTGGCCGCTCAAAACAGTTGGAAGATTCAACAAATAGATGTGAAGTCCACCTTCCTAAATGGAGTCTTTGAAGAAGAAGTCTACATTCAGCAACCGTCAGGCTATGAAATTAAAGGGCATGAAGACAAAGTTCTGAAGCTGAAAAAAGCCCTCTATGGATTAAAACAAGCGCCATGAGCATGGAATAGCCGCATCGACAAGTACTTCCAGGAGAACAACTTCATCAAGTGCCTTCATGAACATGTTTTCTATGTCAAAGTCAAAGATGGAGATATTTTGATTATGTGCTTATATATGGATGATCTAATCTTCACCGGGAGTAATCCAAGCATGTTTGAAGAGTTCAAGAGAGTAATGACCAAAGAATTTGAGATGATCGACATCGGGTTGATGGCATACTACCTAGGCATTGAAGTCAAGCAGAACGAAGAAGGCATTTTCATCTTCCAAGAAAGCTACACAAAGGAGATACTGAAAAAGTTCAAAATGGATAACTGTAAGCTGTAAGCACGCCAATGGAGTACGGAGTCAAACTAACCAAGCATGACAAAGGAGAAAGCGTAGATCCAACATTTTTCAAAAGTCTAGTTGGAAGCTTGCGCCACTTGACTTGCACAATACCAGATATTCTCTATATCGTCGGATTAGTTAGTTGCCACATGGAGAATCCCACAACTACACATTTGAAAATGGCCAAATAAATTCTTCGTTACCTTAAAGGTACTATTAACTTTGGCTTGTTCTATTCAAGTTCTGATAACTACAAACTTGTTGGATACAACGATAGTGAATGGGCAGGAGATTCTGATGATAGAAAAAGCACTACTGGATTTGTGTTCTTCATAGGAGACACTGCATTCACATGGATGTCGAAGAAGCAACCTATTGTCACACTATTTACCTGTGAAGTTGAATACGTAGCGGCCACTGCATGTGTTTACCATGCAATCTGGCTGAGAAACTTGCTGAAAGAATTAAGCATGCCACAAGAAGAGCCAACAGAGATGTATGTCGACAACAAGTCTACAATAGCTCTAGCAAAGAATCCAGTATTCCATGACAGGAGCAAACATATAGATACTCGTTATCATTTCTTAAGAGAGTGCATTGCAAGAAAGAATGTGCAAGTGGAATACGTGAAGTCTCAAGACCAAGTTGCCTACATATTCACCAAGCCACTCAAACAAGAAGACTTTGTCAGACTAAGAAACCCAATTGGCGTCACAAGACAAGATTAAGGGGGGATGTGGAATTGTAATCTTGTATTGGCCCAAAGATAATTGATTCGGCTCATACACAAAGAAAGATCCATGCACATGCTAGAGAATTCTAGCAAAGTTCAAGTTGGTGGAAGAGTCTAGAAGAATGGTGAGGATTCCACCAACTTACAAGATTAATGTAGATAATTCTAGCTTAGGAAGGTAGTGGAATTATCTAGATATCTCTAGCATGATGCTTCCATGCTTCTCCAAGGTTCCATCCATGCCTATAAAAGGACAAGGCATCCACACTATTTGTAACAACCAAGAGAGCAATTAGTGAGAAGTGAGAGTGCCAAGTGAGAAGTGAAAAAAAGCAACAAAGCTTCTAAGAGTGTTTGAGTGTTTCCTCTTGTACTAAGTTTGTGAGTGAATAAAAAAAAAAAATTCTTGTGTAATACTTTGAGTATTCTTTCTTTCTCTTGCCTATTAAATTCCATTACATTACATTCTTCTTTGTGAGATAAACATCTCCAAAGTAGTGAAGCATTTTTAAACCCCAACAAGGACTTCCCCAGATTAAGCCTTTCAATATACCAAGGAACAAAATCATTAATCCTTGGGACAATACAAAACCAACCAGGAGGAGAAAGCATATGTCTAATTAGCTTCCCTAGACTTGAAATCCCTACAATTATTTTAGCCCAATCAACCACTTTACATTTTCCCTCTACTTTCCTAATTATCGAAACCCTAATTAGCAAATCCCCTCATTTCTTATCCCAAGAAGTAATAAACCCTAGATTCATAAGAAGAAGAACTAGTAGGACCTTTATTTTAATCCAAATTAACCCATCTTTAGCTCGAATGAATCTCCACACCAACCCTGTCGCTCAAATCCTAGCTCCCCCATCTAAACTCATTGAATCATGCAATATATATACTATTGGTAAATATGTCTTAGATCATCTCCTCAAATATTGAACCTAAAATTTAAATTTGACAGCTTATGTGGCATTTTGACATATTTTCATGTTTTGCTCTCCACCCGATATGTCAAATTAAACTATTATTTTATTACATTATTATTTTTTCTTAATTTATGTCTTATACTTTAAACTATTATTTTATTATATTATGTCAAATTAAACTATTATTTTATTACATTATTATATTTCCTTAAATCTCCACCCGACAATCAGGATTGAGAGATTGTGAATGATTTCCATCCGCATTGCGTACCTACGTGCTTCACCGATCCAGGCAGTTTAGTGAAGCCATTGAACTAAGCCAAATCTGAAATGGAACAAAAGGGATGGTCAGGATTGGGATTCAAATGAGGAAAAGATGAGCGAAGAGCCGTTGATTAATTAAGAGTGTACCTGATTGGGAGGGGACGTGGGAGAAGAGGAAGAGGATTAGGAAGCAGAGGAGGGTGAGGACCAGGATGACATGGATGGATTTGTGTGGTGCAATGGATGGTGGTGATGACAGACGATGAGGCTTCGATGCTTTGTGGTCTTCGTCGTCTTCGTAGGCTGCAGAGATTGAAGAAGATGAGGAAGAAGCGGTGGTGGAAAAGGCTAAAAGATCCCTAATGTGGTTGGGGGAGTCATCGATAGTGAGAGTCTAGTCCTTGGGTCCGCCGTGGGGTTGGTGGAGCTTCGACGGTGAGCTGCCCAGTGACTATCTTTGTATGGTCACAGACTCACGGACAGGGAGAAAGACAAAGAGAGAAAAGAAAGATAAGAAAACCGTTCAACAATCAACTAATGAATGACATTAAAATATTAATAAAAGACATTTAATAATTAGTAAAAATTTTTGAAGTTGCTGTCAAATTTGACAGCAAGCTCTTTTGCTACCATTTTATGTCATGCCATATAAAATTTGACATTTTAGGTTGGAAACAATTAGTGACCGTCTTTTTTTTTTTTTACTGTTATAGCTTCTGTGGACTAAATTGGTATACCAATAGTATTAAATGTTTTTTTTTTTTTTCTTTTTTTGGTCATTAAATGCTTTTGTTATTTAGGCATGTTATTGATCAATACTATTAGGCATATTCTTAGATATTAGGCACAAGGGTTATTCAGTATTTAATGCTTTTGTTATTTAGGCATAGTATCATTTGATAGTATTAGGTGTATTCTTAGATATTAGGCATATTATTGATGCTTTAAGTTGCTTATTAGTTTCAAAATATCACAATAATATTAGAATAATAAACCATAATATCACATAATCAAGGCTAACATACTGTGAAGTCATACCCTCAACTCTTCAAGCCTTACAACTCGGAAAAAACATAGACAAACTCGGAAGGTGGTAGTGGGAGATATCATCCAGATGAAAAGAAGAAAATGAGCTCCTTCCCTCCACACCCTTCATGCAGGGGAGTATAAACACACACACACACACACACACACACACACACACACACACACACACACACACACACCTTCCTCTTCTTTTACTTTTTATTCTTATTATTATTATTAAAAATAGATTCTAACCTACCTACATAATAAAGCTTAAATCAACTTTCATCAATAAATTAACTACCACATTTGCATTAAACTCCATATAGTCCAATTAATTACTTGAAACGTACCCCGCTGGCTTCCTTAATCTTTCGCTTTCTATAATCATTTTCTTTATACCTTCTCTCAAATATCCAAGAAACATTTTGGCATGAAAAAAAGTCAAACTCCCATTATAAATCAAGGCAGTCACATAAGGCTAGTTTATAAGTACATTGTTGATGAATAAAATAGATGAGACTTTGGAACAACGTATAGTATCAAGTTTGTGACCTTCACAAGGTTGCTCCAGTTACCTAGTGAGGACAATATGCAATGTTTGCATTGTTGAAGAGACAAATATCTGAAGTATATTCAAGAAGGCTAAAGAGCTTTGGAAAATGACCCCTTTGCATGCTTATGACAATAATCTTGTAAAAGTTTGGCCTTTGTATACAATATGTAGCTTTCTGGAGCTTCAAACTTGTCCAAGAGACTTGTAGATAATATGAGGTTGAAGTAGTACGCGTGCATTAAGGCCTTTGTTGGCTTGTTGGAGCATCACATACTATTGAAACCCTATTTGATTAGTAATAATACTTTGTTGTTGACAATATCCCTTGTTGGGCTTAAGTGTTCTTCTAGTTGGGTTCAGTTGAGTTTGTCTATGCCTTTTTCGAGTTGTAAGGCTTGAAGGTTTTCGTCTATTTATGAATACTAAGAATTCATAGGTACAAGTTGTACCATTCTTCACCTAGTTGGTGAAAAGAAGGTAAGTACCTTCGTCATCCGGTTGGTGAGAAGAGTGACGAGTTGCCGAGGCAAAAATGTTTATTAAAGTACTAGTTGTATCCTCCTAGTGATACGAATGTGAGTTCCTTCACCATCTAGTTGGTAAGAAGAGGGGCAAGTTACTGAAACTCAACACTGTTTATTAGAGTACTAGTTGTACTTTTCATCACCTGGTTGGTAGGAAGAGTGGCAAGTTGCTGAAACTTAAAATTATTCCTTAGAGTACTGGTTGTACTCTTCATCTCTTGATTGGTGATACAAAGATACGCTCATTCATTACTTGGTTGGTGGAAAGAACAATAAGTTGCTGAGGCACATTGTAACACGTGCTAAAAGGCAAAAATGTATGTCGACACACTTGTGTTCCTCACTTGGCTTATGTATGAATATGTTGTTTATGTTGATTGATATGAGTAATGCTTATGACATGAGTGATGTTCATGACATGCGTGTTGTTTATGAATGTTTTGCTAAGCATGAAGGAATCCATTGTTTCAATATGTGAACCATGTTGGTTGTACTAATTAGTTTCACTTACATTGTTTTAACGTACGTATGTCGAAACTTTGAGTTGGAGTATAGAGGTAGGTCAGCGTAGACCAAATGTTCTAGTGTTAGGAATGTAAAAGACTTAGACGAAGTTGTCTGAATTCTCTCTTCATTAAATATTTGCTGAATGACTTGTGTTACAAAGGATCTTAAATAGTTGAAGGTCAAAACATTCGTAATGTGTATTTCTTCTTATAATAGCCTTTCATTCAGTACCATGTCCCCCACTATGAAAGAGCAAGGCTTAACCTTATGGTCATAATAGTTGAAGTTATGTTTACCCTTGGTTGTCTTGATA
The DNA here is from genome assembly GCF_041283825.1 of Pyrus communis. Taxonomy (NCBI): domain Eukaryota; kingdom Viridiplantae; phylum Streptophyta; class Magnoliopsida; order Rosales; family Rosaceae; genus Pyrus; species Pyrus communis. The sequence goes on along the minus strand of NC_142569.1, from coordinate 31,046,958 downwards.
CGAACCTTTATCCCTCTTATTGTAATAAGCTTCCTGAGAGCAAAAATCCTTCCTTTTGCCAAGAGATGAATAAGTTTGGTGACTTAGCGGCTAGCTAAGTGAGGCATGAGGGGATGTAATGGGTATCTGAATGATCAAAACTTTCCCACTTGGTAAAGCTTGACTTCTACTCCCTACTTGTTGATAGGGGTTAACCATATGAAGGTTCCTTTGCTATGTCATTGTCTCAACAAATGCATGATTGTAAGCTTGCGGCATCACCTCATAGTAAGTCTTCCAAGTGTTAGCATTGATTATGTACTCGAAGAAGCATTCATGCACACCTACTATGAAAGCCCTGAGTGCTATTTTGTCATCTGCCTCAACGCGATGAGAATACTTGTGGCTGAAGCAACCGACATATTCATGCAATGACTTGTCTGATTTCTGATGAATGGTGTATAACTCATCAGCAAAGTGTAACCGTTGGGAGATATGTTAAGGCATGAAGAATCTTCTTAGCTCAGCAAAGGAATCCACTGTATCAGGTTGAAGATGACAATACCAATTGAGAGCTCCACCATAGAAAGTGGAGAGAAAAATGAGACATCGTTCCTCATCATTGTGTCTTTGGTATACCATGGTGGATTCAAAGACATATATGTGTCCAATTAGATCTTCCTTCGCAGTATATGATTAACAAGCCAAACTTCTGTTTCATTTCTCCTTGTAGAGGTATGCCAACTATCCTCCTTGTTAGAGGACTGGGACTTGGCTGATTCCAGCCAAGGATTGGAAGTAGGGAAATTTGGTAAAAGGAATGTGGCTTTTCCATAGATTCACTGTACTAGCTTTAGGGACTTGCCTGTTGAAAGTCTCTTGAGTTTTCTACACCTTCTTGCCCTTCCAATGTTTGTTGTCCATTTCTGGATTGGAGGTTTGCTCAAGCTATGGTAGGGGACCGAGTCCATTGATGACCCTTGGATCATTGATCCTTGAGCCTATATGGATAGGTTTTTCTCAATGTTGCCTCAAGAAGTATCAATAGTCACGGTAAATGGCTTTTGAGCCTTCCATTCCTTTTGCAAGGAGATGTCTTCCTCTACTTTTCTTATTTCGGTTTGAAGCAGTTGGGTTGAAAGAAGTCTCATATTGATCAATATCTTGGTGAGAAGGCTGTTCCTCACTAAGGACGCCTATGTTGAAGACATGTAAAGCTTTGCGTTGGTGTGTACTCATGTGGTGCCATGATCATGGGTGCGATAAGCTCATAAGACTGAGTCTGCCTAGGCTCGTTGAGCATTTTGAAAAGTTTCTCATATTGTTCAAGGATGATCTCATTCCTGATTGCTATTTTGTTGTTTTGAGTTTCCAGCTCATCAACTTTAGCTTGGAGGGCAACCTTCTTCCTTTCTATCATTCGTTTCCTCATACTAGGCATGATAGGGTGTCGTTCTGCGTGTTGTGGCTTCCTTCACTCCTCATATTGGAGAAGGATGCCTGATAGAAGGAGAATGTGTGAAAGATGGAAACCAACTTGATGAAGCTGGAACAACTTAAATTGTCAAGTTTGTGACTTTTGCAAGGTTCCTCCAGTCACCTAATGATGATAATAGGTAAAGAGATAGAGATAAGGAAACAAACACAAAATGTATGTGGTTCACCCTAAGTTGGGTTACGTCCATGGGGTAGAGGAATTCTCATTAATAGTGAAGAGTGTACACAATACCTAAGTTCAAGCATAATCATTATTAGTGAGTTCTAATGATGAGTTTAAGTGTAATAAGGGCATTAGAAATTCATTGAAGGGGAATGGCCTTATTCTATAGTTGAGTATGCTTTCATCAGTGGTTGATGTGGGACTCTAAGATCTTTATTCTGACGTTGACAGGCGTGGCATCATGATTGGCCTCCTAGTTGAAGAAAAACTTTTGTGCCTCGGTGATGTGATGATAGGAGCATATTTATGTGACTTAGTTTGCTTGTTTTCGTGCATTTATGTTATTAATTCTTAGTTATTTTAGTTCTTTAAGCTTCTTTTGTGTGTTTTCAGGTTCATGAGACGTATTTGGCGAAAGGATGCATTTTGGAGCCTTTTGGAGCGCTTTTGGGCACAAATTGGATAGCTTATGCTTGGAGCAAAAGGAATGGACGAAATTGAAGAGTTGATGTCGCAAGGATTCCTACTACGACGAGGATTCCAATTACGAGAAGGTTTCCAAATTGAAAGAGGTTTCCCACTCACATGAGGATTCCTAGTTGGACGAGGATTCCTAATCACACAAGGATTCCTACTTGAAGTAGGAAAGTTAAGCCAAAGTTTCCTATTTTGGTTGACCTTTCCTAAATCAAGAACGCTCTAAGTTTTAGCACTTAAGATGTCTCCCGAGCACCCTTGGACAACAAACAAAGGTTCTTTGCAAATTTCCCTTCCTTGCCGTGCAGGGAAGGTTGTTTCCCTTTCTTTGTGTAAACTTCCCTATTTTCCATAGGTGTTAGGACCTTTCCCTTATTCTAATACCTCTTGCTTTGTGCCTTACCTTTCCCTAAGCTATGTGCCGCACCCTTCCCTTGTGTTTCCTGATTTCAATTTCTTATTTCGTAGTTTAATTCACTTTCCTAGTTCTAAAACTCTCCCTAAAGTCCTAATTTCTGATTTCTTGCAAGGAATTGACTTTTCCTTCCTTCTTTTGCACCAATTTTGTACCTTACCTTAAATTCCCTTTCCTTGCTGTGCAAGAGGTTTAATTTTTGACTCCTTGCAAGGCAAGGACATTCCTTACTTGTTTTAAATTCGTGCATTCCCCTTTTCTGATTTTATTTGGACTTTATTCACTTACCTTTTCTATTTAGACTAGGAAATCTGAATCATAACTCAATTAGGTATGTTATTAACTTCCCAAAACACATATAATCAGCCCTTGGCTGAACCCTAGAGGGGATTCACCACAAAAACTCGTCTATACACTCCCACACACATCCATTCATCCCAAAACACCATTCTACAACCCAGAAACACAACCAGCCATTCCACCTTTTTCCACCATCATTGCCGAGTCCTTCACCACCTTCCAACCATAAAACACTTATCCACACTCAACCTACATCCCTTGATGTGCCTCTAAACACCCCAAAATCCATTCTACATCATCAAAACAACCCAGAAACCATCACCACCCAATCTGCCGCAAGCAAGGGAAAGGATACAGATTCACTCAATTGTTTGGCTCTTCATTCTGAGTTGTTGAACAATTTTAGGTGTATTCTATCTTATATTTCAATGTCTAATTCATGTAATCTTTGTTTTGCTTTGAGTATGATTGGCTAAATTCGTTTTGGCTAAGGGTGTATTCGAAACCATGATTATATATGTGAAATAAGTTGATTACTTCCAGTTATCGTTGCATAAGTCGTGAATACAATTTGCTTAACCGTTTGATTTAAAACTTATTCTTGTATGTTGATTGAGAGTGCACACTTAATTTGCATGCTTGAATCTGGTGCTAGGGTATAAGTTTGTTTCACCTAATCATTATGAATTTATATTCGCAAGTAGTGAAGGTCGCTAGTCACGATCGTGTTGAGTAGATTTCTGGCAGGAGTATCATGCTTTTCATAGTTACAAATGCCTTGTCAATGCTTATGATTTCCAAAGAACGTAATGATTCTAACTTGTGTTTTTATCATGCTGTTCATATAGAGAACTTGTTAGGAATAATTTGGTAGCGATGCATATTCATCCAATTCAATGATTCTAGGGAAATCTGAAGGTTAATTTAAGCGGACCTAATTAACTTGGAGTGTCGAGGTTTTTGATAACTAGAAATTGATTTATGTTGCATATATTTCATGTGTGGAGAAAAACCCCTTAGCTATTCCATCATCCATTAGTCTTTATAATCTGTCTTATTTTGTGTTTTTAAGTATTTTGAGTCACAATCACTTTCAAATTCGTCCAAATCAAGTTTTAGTTTCTGTTTGAGTCAATTTGATTGTTTTAGGTAGTTTTGAGTGTTTCAAATCTGTTTTGAGTCATAGTAGTCTAGTTAGAGTCTTTAAGTTTAGTTTTTGTGTTTTTAAGTCAATTTATATTAGATTAGCACCCCTAGTTAATCCCCGGTTAGAACGATCCCTACTTACATCATTACTACAATTGTCACAAATAGGGTTTAATTTGTGTCACATTCGTAACGCATCAAATTTTTGGTGCCGTTGCCAGGGATTAGCAAAGTTGCTAATCCCTTGTCTTGAGTCTTGTTTAAATTGTTTAGTTTTCTGTTTTGTTTTAAATTTTACACCGTGTGTGTGTGTTTTGATTTTGTGCCGTGTATAGGCACCTTACTTTGTTACTTGTGCCGAGTCTATTAAGTTGGTTACTGACCTTGTTTGCTCCTGTGTGCAGGTACTAGTTTATGACCCTAGCTCACAACCTGTTCGTGAGCATATCTTCGACTTTGACGGCGATTTCGAGAGGACTTTGACAAGAAAAAGGAAACTGCAAGAGTCTAATCCTCCTAGTCCCGAACCTAAATTAGAAGAGCAAGAAGTTGAGGTTGAAGAGGAGCCCACGGCAAGGTTTGAAGAGGAAGTACCAACCATGGCAGCGGACAATCGAACCATCAAAGAGCTTTCTGCTTCGGGTTTGGACAATGCAGCCCCTCTTTGCATCCAATACCCTAGGGCAACCCCTGAGAAGACCGATGAATTTGAGTTGAAGTCCAATTTGCTACATCATATACCCAAGTTCCATGGGTTATCAATAGAGGACCCCAATAAGCATTTAAAGGAGTTCGAAGTAGTATGCTCAAGTATAACACCGGTGAACGTGGACAGCAACATATTGAAGATGAAGGCTTTTCCTTTTTCTTTGTTGGAGAACGCCAAAGATTGGTTGTATGAGTTGGCTCCCAGAACTGTCACATCATGGGAGAGTATGAAGCGAGCCTTCTTAGAGAAGTTATTTCCGACATCACGAGTCATTCTTCTTCGCAAGAAGATTAGTGGAATTCAGCAAAGCCAAGGTGAATCTTTTCCAACTTATTATGAACGTTTTAAAACTCTTGTTGCTTCATGTCCACAGCACCAAATGAAGGAGGAGCTTCTTCTTCAATATTTCTACGAAGGTCTCTTACCAATTGAACGTCAAATGTTGGATGCATCCGCGGGAGGAGCTCTAGTGGACAAGACACCCATGGATGCCAAAACTCTCATTGCTAATTGAGCACTCAACGCAAAACAATATGAAGGTGTTGGGCAGAGAGACACCCTACGGCCACATCATGTAAATGAGGTAAGTTCTATTTCTGAGTTACAATCCCAAATGGCTAACCTTACGTCTATGTTATTGCAGTTTGTTGAAGGCCCCAAAACGCAAGGAACTACAATCTGTGGTGTATGCTCCATTCAAGGACACCAATCTGATCAATGCCCTCAATTAATTGAAAATGGAGGGTGGGAATCTGCCAATGTTGTGGGTTATGGGAGTCAAAACCAACCAAGGGGTGATCCTTTCTCTAATACATACAATCAGGGATGGCGTGACCACCCCAATTTCAGATGGAGAGGTGTACCACAACTTGCCCAACAAAGTGGATTCCGACAACCCCCGGGTTTCTTTCCAAGGCCAATGGCACCACAACCACCTCCTCAAGCACAATCATCCCAAACCAACTCAGGTACATCTATGAATGATGATAAAACATATCAGTTATTAACCACAATGGCACAGGGAATGCAGAACCAAGCAAAGGAGGCTAATGAGCTAAAGAAGCAAATGGGCCAATGGCAGAATTTTTGGGACAATTTCGTGAAAATGGTAAGTTACCAAGCACTACGGTGGTCAATCCCAAGGGTGGTTTCGAATCTGCAAAAGCTATCACACTAAGAAGTGGAAAAGAAGTGGGAAGCAAACCACATGAACCTGCCCAAAACAAGGAAGATGAGAAGATACAAATTGAAGAAGATGAGTAATCCTACCCCACGGCAAGGGTTGCACCACCCATTCCGCAGCCATCTAAGCCCTCCCATTCGTCCACCTCAGGTAATGTTGTCCCAAATGTTATGATTTCGAACACTAATCTGCCCAATGTCCCTTTCCCTCGTAGATTTGCACAATCGAAGAAGGAAGAATGTGAAAAGGACATTTTGGATACCTTTCGAAAAGTCCAAGTAAACATTCCTTTACTTAATGCTATTAAGCAAGTGCCCAGGTATGCAAAGTTTTTAAAAGAGTTATGCACAACTAGGAAAAGAATTTCAAACAAAGAAGTTGTGAAAGTAAGTGAAAATGTATCCGCAGTTTTGCAACGAAAGTTACCTCCAAAGTGTAAGGATCCAGGGAGCTTTACTATCCCATGCATAATTGGAAACACTAGATTTGAACAATGCATGTTAGATTTAGGTGCTTCTATTAATGTCATGCCATATTCCATTTATGCATCTATGAACCTTGGTGAGTTAAAACAAGATGGCGTTATAATTCAATTGGCTGATCGTTCTAACGCTTATCCCAAGGGAGTCCTTGAGGATGTTTTAGTGCAGGTCAATCATCTTATCTTTCCTGCAGATTTTTATGTCTTAGAAATGGAGGATTCGAGCCATGCTCCATCATTGCCAATCTTGCTAGGCCGTCCATTCATGAAAACAGCGAGAACAAAGATAGACGTGTTTACGGGAACATTAACCATGGAGTTTGATGGGGACATTATTAATTTTAATCTTTCTGAAACCATTAAATATCCAATTGAGGATCATTCTTGTTTTCCTATTGACATTGTTGATTCTTTGGCACAGGTGCATTTGGATCAAATGAACGAAGATGCACTTGAGGTAGCCTTAGTGCATGGCATATGAGCAAGAAATGAGGGTAGGTAAATCCTTGCAACCCATGGCATGCAATCTGACCATATTGCCATGCCCCCTTGTGGTGAAGTGATTGAAATGGTCGCTGCCCTCGAGTCATTGCCCTCACAATCTGGTAAGTCTCCACTCTCAATTTTAGATTCGGTTTTGACTAACAAGTTACTTCCATCAATTGTGCAGCCACTTACACTTGAGTTAAAGCCATTACCTAGTCACTTGAAGTATGTTTTCTTGGGAGAAGATCAGACACTACCCGTCATCATATCTAGCTCACTCACGGCCCAAGAAGAAGACAAGTTGATAAGGATGTTAAAGGAGTTCAAATCTACTATTAGATGGACCTTGGCGGATATCAAAGGCATTAATCCCACCACGTGCATGCATCGCATCCTTTTGGAGGAGGGAGCCAAGCCATCTCGTGAAGCTCAACGTCACCTTAATCCACCCATGCTGGAAGTAGTGAAAAATGAGGTTATAAAATTGCTTGATTGTGGTGTTATATATCCTATTTCTGATAGTCGTTGGGTGTCACCCGTGCAGGTTGTTCCAAAGAAGTCTGGAGTTACGGTGGTGAAGAATGAAGAACAAGAGCTTGTACCCACTCGTGTTGTGACCGGTTGGCGTGTTTGTATTGATTACAGGAAGTTAAATGCCATGACAAGGAAGGATCACTTTCCATTGCCATTCCTTGACCAAATGTTAGAAAGGTTAGCCGGTTATAAATTTTATTGCTTTCTTGATGGATATTCCGGATATAACCAAATTGTGATAGCTCCGGAGGACCAAGAGAAGACAACCTTCATGTGCCCCTTTGGCACCTTTGCATATAGGCGCATGCTATTTGGTTTGTGCAATGCCCCTGCGACATTTCAACGATGCATGGTGAGTATATTTTCTGATTATGTGGAGAAACTTATTGAGATATTCATGGATGACTTTAGCGTGTTTGGTAATTCATTCGATCATTGCTTGAATAATCTGACCTTAATTTTGAAACGTTGTGTTGAAACGAATCTTGTGCTTAATTGGGAAAAATGTCACTTCATGGTTAAGCAAGGTATTGTTCTAGGATATATTATTTCTAAAAAAGGCATTGAAGTGGATAAATCTAAGGTAGACCTTGTTCGTCACTTACCCTCTCCAACTTCGGTTAGAGAGGTTCGTTCGTTTCTTGGTCACACAGGTTTTTATAGGCGTTTCATAAAGGATTTCTCCAAGATTGCACAGCCACTATGCCGATTGCTTCAAAAAGAGGTGGCTTTCGAGTTTGATGATGCATACTCCACGGCATTCAAACACTTAAAGGAGGCTCTCACTTCGGCTCCCATTATCACACCTCCATATTGGAGCCTTCCATTCGAGTTGATGTGCGATGCTTCGGACTATGCAATTGGTGCTGTTTTGAGGCAGCGAAAGAACAAACAACCTCATGTTATTTATTATGCATCTAGGACACTAAATGATGCTCAATTAAATTACTTAACCACTGAAAAAGAATTACTTGATGTGGTATTTGCATTAGATAAGTTCCGATCATACTTACTTGGTACTAAAGTTATTATTTTTACTGATCATGCAGCTCTCAAGTATTTGCTCACGAAAAAGGAGGCCAAGCCTAGACTAATTCGATGGATGTTGCTTCTACAAGAGTTTGACATTGAGATTCGAGATAAGAAGGGCGTGGAGAATGTGGTGGCTGACCACCTAAGTCAAATGGTGCATGAGGAAGCATTGCCAATTCCTGAAACCTTCCCCGATGAACAATTAATGTCTATCCAGGTAAGTGAGCTTTTTGGTGTCTAAACATACCGCTAGCACACTTAATAGGAATCAACATGATAAGCTTAAAAAGGATGATAGGTTTTATGTTTGGGATGACCCATACCTCTGGAAATTTTGTCTCAATCAGATTGTACGATGTTGTGTGAATGAATATGAGTTTCAATCTATTTTAACATTCTGTCATTCATATGCATGTGGGGGACATTTTGGCACCCAACGCACTGCCCTTAAAGTCTTAGAATGTGGGTTTTATTGGCCAACCATTTTTAGGGATGCTAGGACATTTTGCCTTACATTTGATCATTGTCAACGAATGGGTAATATAAGTGTTGAGGATTAAATGCCACAAAACCCTATACTTTCTGTTGAAATATTTGATGTGTAGGGAATTGATTTTATGGGTCATTTTCCTTCATCACATGGTTTTCTCTATATCTTGTTGGCGGTGGATTATGTTTCCAAATGGGTAGAAGCAAAAGCCACACGTACTAACAATTCCAAAGTGGTTGCAGATTTTGTGAAGTCTAACATTTTTGCTAGGTTCGGAATGCCTCGAGTCCTTATAAGTGATAGAGGTTCACATTTTTGTAATCGCACAATCGAGGCACTGCTCAAGAAGTACAACGTTACACATAGGGTTTCGACACCCTATCATCCTCAAACAAGCGGGCAAGCCGAGGTATCGAATCGGGAGATAAAAAGATTCTTGAGAAGACGGTTGGGCCAACCAGAAAAGATTGGAGCTTGAGGTTAGAGGATGCATTGTGGGCTTATAGGACCGCCTACAAAACACCCATAGGAATGTCTGATGCGAGAATTATACGCGCACAAATTAAACCCTCTTTTTGACAATTGTAGTAAGTATGTAAGTAGGGATCGTTCTGGACCGGGGATTAGGAGGGATTGTTAATCACTTGGAAACTGACTCAAAAACGTAAAAACGCAATATAAAGCTTAAAACACTATACTAGACTCAAAGAATGCAAAGCTCAAAATAAGTCCACAAGACTCCAAATACTTAAAAACACAAAATAAGATAGATTAAGACTAAACAAAATATGGGGGGGGGGGGATTGAGTTTGGACGAGATTAAATTAAATGGACAGATTATAATTAAGGGCAAAAATGTAAGTATGAATGTGATGAAAATATGGATGGAATGCTAGCTAGAAGGTTCTTCTCCACACATGTTACACTTGCATACAAGATTGATTTTCAGTTGGTCTTTCGATGAGTTATGAAACTCAACACCCCGGGTTAATTAGGTCCGCTTAAATTAACCGTCAAGTTTTCCTTAAGTTAATGAATTGGATGATTGCATGCGACAACCCAAAGCATTCCCCACAAGTTCCCTACATGAATTGCATAATAGAGATACAAGCAAGAATCATTAAGCATCATGAAAACTATAAGTGTTGACGAGGCATTCGTTACTATGATGAGCATGAAACTAGTGCCAAGAATTCATTTAACGCGATTGTTTATAAGCAACCTCCACTACTTGTGAATATAAGTTCATAACTATTAGGTGAAACTCACTTATATTCTAGCGTCGTATTCATGCATGAAAATTAAGCGTGCACTCTCAATAAACATACATAAATAAGTTATCAATCAAACGGTAAAACAAATTGAATCCACAACTTATGAAATTCCAACCAAAGATAATCAATTCATATTGCAAGCATAAGCATAGTTTCGAATCACCCCCTAGCTAAAGGGGGTTTAGTTCCTCATACGTACAAGACAAAGAGAATTGAAATTAAACATTGAAATCAAAGAAACACCTAAACATTCCAACAACTCAAACTTGAATTGTATGAACGTTTAGGCCCTCTTCTCTTCCTCTTCGTTGCGGCACAAGGTCTAAGGAAGTGTTTAGGGCTTTAGGTGTATGTGGAATGGAGTGGGGAATGGTTGGAGTGGCTGCAATGGAGGAGAGAATGCTGGAAAACTGGAAGGGGATGCACGGCAAAGGTATTTGTGTTGTGTGTTGTGTTGTGGTGAATGGAATGAATTGTATGAATGCAATGCATGGTTTTATAGGGAGAGAATGGATGGGAGAACATGTGAATGGCAGCTAGGAATGATTAAAGAAGGGAATGCATGTGTAATGACAACTAGATTGGTTGGTGGAAATCTGAAAATGCAAATGGGAATGCTGGAAATGCAAGGGTGGCCACGGCATGGGTGTGTTTGTGTGTTGTGGCTGATTTGTTTGTTGGTTAAAGCTTGTGAGCGAATGATTAAAGATGCATGTGGATGAATTATACAATGGGAAAGTATGTGATTGACAACTAGGGTGAATGGTGGCTGCAATGATGAAGTGTGATGGCTGAAAATGGCAAGGGAAGGCACGGCAATGGGTTGGTTTGTGTGGCTGTTTTGTGTTGTGAATTATGATGAATGCATGTGGATTAAAGAAGAGTATGGAAGTGAATAAATCATAATAGGGCTGCAAGTTTAAAGGGCTAGGGTTTAAGTACATAGAATGGGCCTAAAATAGGTTGGTTTGCATGGCATAGAATGTGTTTGTGTGCATGTGGCTGAAATTGGTGGGTTATGCATGGGTTAGGCCCTTTGTTTTATATCCTAAGGTGCATACAAGGCCTTCAATTTCATCCAACACTTTGGCTCCAAGCATAAGCTATCCATCCTTAGCCCAATAGTGCTCCAAAAGGCCCCTAAATGCACTTCTTTGCTCCTTAAGCCCTTAGAACCTGAAAACACACAAAAGAAGCATAAAGGACTAAAATAACTAAAGAAACATAACGTAAATGTACGAGAACAAGCCATTTAAGTCTCATGAATATGCTCCTATCAATGTCCCCCTTTCGGCTTGTTTATGGCAAACCATGTCACTTACCTGTGGAGTTGGAGCACAAGGCTCATTGGGCCGTGAGGAAGTTCAACATGGATGTAGATGAGGCGGGAATTCATCGTAAGCTTCAATTGAATGAACTTGAGGAGATACAGAATGAAGCTTACGAGAATGCCCGCATTTACAAGGAAAAGACAAAGGCCTTTCATGACAAGATGATTCGCACCAAGTCCTTCTCTGTTGGACAAAAAGTGTTGTTGTTTAATTCTCGTCTTCGTCTATTTCCGGGTAAGTTACGTTCACGTTGGATTGGACCCTTTGTTATTACTAATGTTTTTCCTCATGGTGCAGTCCAAGTTCGTAGTTTCAAAACAGTTCAAGAGTTCAAGGTGAATGGGCATCGATTGAAGCCTTACTACGAGAGCTTTGTAAAATATGATGTGGAGGAGACCACCCACTATTCCGTGGGTTCCCATGAAGGTTGATCAATGTGGCATCGTCCGGCTGCAAGACGTAAAAGAAAGCGTTACTTGGGAGGCAACCCATGCAATCAACAAAGGACGAACTTAGGAATCGCTCCAAACTCAGATTTACATCCCTAAAACTTTTCCTTTGTTGCTTACTTTATGTTATGTGTGATGTGTTTATTTGTGTGTTCTTTTGCTGTTAGTTTAGTCTAAAACATTGAGGACAATGTTTAGTTTAAGTGTTGGGGGGGGTGTAACATTCTGTTTTGAGCTATTTTTGCATGAAATTCGTAGGCTATTACCACCTAACATGTCTAAACTTGTTTCCCACTGTTTTAAGTGTTTTTAACATGTTTTGAAGTCTTTTTATGTGTTACTTTGAAAAAATCCGAAAAACAGTTTGAAACAACTAAAAAGAGTCAGTTTAAGTCAGTTTTGTGTTTGTTTTTGTGTGTTTGTGTCTTAGGATACCTTCCAACACAATGATGAGGATTTGATTTTTATATGCATGGCTGTGAAAGAGAGTTATAAAAATGGATGGAAGTTTGATATATTCTTGGTTTATACTTGGTTATAGTTGTTGTTTATGAATTCATGTTTAATCCCAAAGAAAAAAAAAACAGTTTTTGTAATATGCTTGAAGGAAGGAACTTAGAATAACATTACAACCCTGAGAGACTTGAGCTTTAAACATTCTTTGGAGAGTATTATTCTGTGATTCTTGTTTTCAAACTCGTTGCATGATCTCATTATTCTTGCTTGGTTGCTAATTAGAAGGCGTTTCATCACTTAGTTCCAAATGCTAGAACTTGCATCCATTCCATTCGAAGCATGATATTGATTGCATAATATATATCAAGATGAAGTGTGTAGTGAAGCCATCAACCAAACAGCCAACCCATGCACTATATATTGTAGGTCATAACCCCCATTGAGCCATTGTTAGCCTTTGTTCTTTGTTTACCCATGTCATCCCTACCTAGCCTAGATTAGGACCACCCATACCCTTGTTCTTGAAGCATAGTAAGCATGACTTAGAGGGAATCCTTTTGATTTTGCAAAACAACAAGTGTGGGGGAATTTGTGTGTGTGTGTGTGTGTGTTGATATGCCACGAAAAGAAATAAGGCATGAGTGAAAATAAAAAGACGAAAAAAAAAATTGTGGAAAAAGAAAAAGAAAAGAAAAAGAGTATGAAATAAGTGAAAATAAGCTCACATGTTTGTGGTAGTTGAAGAAAGGGTCCAAAACATTGAATATGGCCCTAAGAGTTATGTGAATTCTCCCCTTGTGTGTCTAAGTGAGTTTCTGCAATCATAAGTGATTCTAAGTGTCAAATTTCATAACTTTTCTTGCTATTTCTTAAAGAACGTTTGTTATCTTTACCTTTCATTGTTAGCCAATCACCCTTAAACCGGTACAACCCTTATGCTTCAATCTTGATCATTATGTTTTCAATAATGTGGAGTTTGGAATTGATGTAAGCATATGGTGTCCCTGGTTCTCGCATCTAATTAGTAGCATTCCTTTCATGAGATCACATTCATATACATTCCAGAAAAGTGCTTTCATTGTTATAAACATATGTGAATGTTTAGTTTCATATTTACATCAATCTTCTCACATATACTTAGTGTAGGGTGTGTAATCAGAAATTCTGTGTGAAAATAAGAGAGTATCTTGTAAGGAATTAAGTGAATTCTCTAAGGCATGTTACTAGATTCAAATGTTGTTTTAAATTGATTAAATGAGAACTAGTAAGTAGTGATTATGATTACGTATGTGCCTAAGCGTAAGGATGACTAAAATCTATATGAGTAATGATCTTGAACATGTCATGTGCATTAAGAATCCCTGAGACCATTGTTGGAAGGTTTAGGTTTTGTTTTGTTTTTCCGTTTTGTTTGAGGACTAGCAAAAGCTAAGTGTGGGGGAATTTGATAGGAGCATATTTATGCGACTTAGTTTGCTTGTTTTCGTGCATTTATGTTATTAATTCTTAGTTATTTTAGTTCTTTAAGCTTCTTTTGTGTGTTTTCAGGTTCATGAGACGTATTTGGCGAAAGGATGCATTTTGGAGCCTTTTGGAGCACTTTTGGGCACAAATTGGATAGCTTATGCTTGGAGCAAAAGGAATGGACGAAATTGAAGAGTTGATGTCGCAAGGATTCCTACTACAACAAGCATTCCAATTACGAGAAGGTTTCCAAATTGAAGGAGATTTCCCACTCACATGAGGATTCCTAGTTAGACGAGGATTCCTAATCACACAAGGATTCCTACTTGAAGTAGGAAAGTTAAGCCAAAGTTTCCTATTTTGGTTGACCTTTCCTAAATCAAGAACGCTCTAAGTTTTAGCACTTAAGATGGCTCCCGAGCACCCTTGGACAACAAACAAAGGTTCTTTGCAACTTTCCCTTCCTTGCCGTGCAAGGAAGGTTGTTTCCCTTTCTTTGTGTAAACTTCCCTATTTTCCATAGGTGTTAGGACCTTTCCCTTATTCTAATACCTCTTGCTTTGTGCCTTACCTTTCCCTAAGCTATGTGCCGCACCCTTCCCTTGTGTTTCCTGATTTCAATTTCTTATTTCGTAGTTTAATTCACTTTCCTAGTTCTAAAACTTTCCCTAAAGTCCTAATTTCTGATTTCTTGCAAGGAATTGACTTTTCCTTCCTTCTTTTGCACCAATTTCGTACCTTACCTTAAATTCCCTTTCCTTGCTGTACAAGAGGTTTAATTTCTGACTCCTTGCAAGGCAAGGACATTCCTTGTTTTAAATTCGTGCATTCCCCTTTTCTGATTTTATTTGGACTTTATTCACTTACCTTTTCTATTTAGACTAGGAAATCTGAATCATAACTCAATTAGGTATGTTATTAACTTCCCAAAACACATATAATCAGCCCTTGGCCGAACCCTAGAGGGGATTCACCATAAAAACTCGTCCATACACTCCCACACACATCCATTCATCCCAAAACACCATTCTGCAACCCAGAAACACAACCAGCCATTCCACATTCTTCCACCATCATTGTCGAGTCCTCCACCACCTTCCAACCATCAAACACTCATCCACACTCAACCTACATCCCTTGTCGTGCCTCTAAACACCCCAAAATCCATTCTACATCATCAAAACAACCCAGAAACCATCACCACCCAATATGCCGCAAGCAAGGGAAAGGAGACAGATTCACTCAATTGTTTGGCTCTTCATTCTGAGTTGTTGAACAATTTTAGGTGTATTCTATCTTATATTTCAATGTCTAATTCATGTAATCTTTGTTTTGCTTTGAGTATGATTGGCTAAATTCGTTTTGGCTAAGGGTGTATTCGAAACCATGATTATATATGTGAAATAAGTTGATTACTTCCAGTTATCATTGCATACGTCGTGAATACAATTTGCTTAACCGTTTGATTTAGAACTTATTCTTGTATGTTGATTGAGAGTGCACGCTTAATTTGCATACTTGAATCTGGTGCTAGGGTATAAGTTTGTATTTATAGGCTTAAACCCTAGGGAAATCAGATAAGGTTTGCAGAATCCTAGGGGAAAAGGATAAGGATTCCACGGCAAAGACCAAGGAAGAAAGGGAAAAGGATTGCAGATTCTAGGGCTTTTAGAAGAGGGAGAGGCGCCACTTTTGTAGGGATTCTAGAAACAATATGTTTTATGGCAGAAATTGGACTTCTAGAAAGAGTATTTAGGCAGATTTCTGGACCTAAAGGACAAGAACACATGGCATAGGTGTAGGATATGAGTTACAACTCCTAAACTTTAAAGGAATGGCATCTATGCAGCACATAAGGGATTAGGCTTCTAGAATCTGAGTTTATGTGTTTAAATGTATATCTAATCCCTTCTAAATAGCTAGAATTAAGGCGCAAACTGATTTGGATAAGATAAGATAGGATAGGATAAAATAAGGTTGGATAATGTTCCTTATTTCTTGCTCTTTCCTTATCTTCTTTGTATTTGAACTTCTTTCTCCAGATTTGTAGTCTTTCCTAGCCTCTCTTGACTTCAATTTCATCCATCCACTTTGCTTCATAGTTAAGCTATCCAATCCATGCCCAAAACTGCTCCAAATGGCTTCAAAATGCACTTTCTTGCTCCTTTTGCCATTATGACCTAAAAACATACGAAAATAGCTTAAAAGACTATAATAAGTAGTACTTAACTAACTAAATGCAAGGAAACAACATAGCTAAGTAGCATAAATATGCTCCTATCACTCGGCAAGGGTGCCTCAACACGAATCCTTCAACAGGTCCTTGAAGGTATGAAGTTAATTAGTGCTCGGTAGTTTTGGGATTGGTGAAATATGGAACAACAAACATAAAGCCTCCAAATGCATACTTAGATTTAGAAAACACATGAAAATGCACATTCTAATGTATTATTCAATCACCAATTTCAAATGAACCATCTCAATAAACTAATAAATTCATATCAGTACGCATCAAATCCACCAAATTAACCAAATCCAAAATACAGAAGAAGATGATCAATTGCTAGCATATGTACAAAATCACTTCTTGAAAAGTGAGACCAAACAAAGAAACCACAATCAATTCAACCCCATTCTATAATTCAAAGTATCAAATTTTATAAAAAAAAAATACAACATTTTGTAGAATTTCACCTAAACATAAAGAGAATATGTAGAAACAAATAGTACTGTTAGATGTTGAAAAGAAAAAAAAAAAGGAAAATGGAAGATGGGTTTTATCTAAGGAGTCGAGTTGGGTTCGTGATTTCTGAGAGAGATAATTCACTAATTAAAAAAATTCCTAGATGAAAGATGAGAATAATAGATTTTTTTTTTATTATTATAAGCAAAAACCAAATGTGAAGATGATGCATAAGTAAGTAACTCTGACGAAAGCGTAGTTGGGCTTGGGAGCATTTTACAACATACTATGACGAAAAAAGTGAACACAATCAATGATAAGGGGGAGGAAGTTTGGGTGGATAAAAAACTTAGGAGAGCTAAGTGTAATTATTGCCCAAAAAAGAACAATGATGGTGACTATGTAGTTGAATCGAGAGTAAATGGCACCTCAACTATGCAACACCACATTGAAAAATATTGTAAATTTTATCAGGGGAACAAATGTAAAAGGCAAAAAGTGTTGGTCGAGGATAAGAGTAAAGGTAACAATCTAGTCGTTGTTGGCTTTTCAAAAGCTAGTGTATTAGAAGCATGTGTCAAGATGGTAGTCATAGATGAGATGCCATTTAGTACCGTTGATAAGATGGGGTTTTGGCTTTTTGTGCTATTGGTATTCCATTGTTTAATGTGCCTTCTAGAAGAACACTTGTTAGAACTTTTCTCAACATGTATAAAGAATGGAAGACTTATCTGAAGAAAAACTTAAGTGGGCATAGAATTTGTCTCACCACCGACACTTGGACAAGCACACAAGACATCAATTATATGGTTCTTACTACACACTTCATTGATGATGAATGGAATATGCACAAGTGGATCATAAACTTTTGTGTTATTCCTAACCATTATGGAACCACAATTGCAAAGTTAATTGAAAATTGCTGGTTGGAATGAGGGATAGACGAGTTATGACAATCACAATGGATAATGCTTCCACAAATAAAGTTGCTTTGGATCAACTATGGCAAAAATAAATAGGTGGGAAAATTCACAAGCTATTTTCTAGGTGGCAAGTATTTACATGTATGACACATTGCTCACATAACCAATATAAATGTGAGTCATGAGATGAAAAGGCTAAAGAATGGTCTTTTAGGTATACGAAATTGTGTGATGCTTGTGAGGAGCTCTCCACAAAGATTGGAGTTTTTTAGGCAAGTCTTGAATTTGGTAAAATTAACATGCAAATCAACGGTTTTCCTTAATTGTCCTACTTAGTGAAATTCTGCATTTGTTATGTTGGAAGTAGCCTTGAAGTTTAAGAAGGCCTTTGCTACTATGGCGGACGATGTAGAAAGTCCCTTTGTGGCTTACTTTAAGGAAGTTGAAGATGAAAAAGATGAAGATGGGGTGATTATTGCTTGCCAAACTAAAGGGTGGAAAAGGGTCGGACCATCTACGAAAGAAGATTGGCTCAAGGTGGAAGTTTTTATCCAGTTTTCACTGGTGTTATATGATGTGACTTTGAAGGTAAGTGCTTCTACACATCCCACGGTTCATACCGGCCTCCATGATGTCATAAAAGTAGAGATCGCTATAAATAATTTGGATTCCCAAGCTAACATGCAAGTTGGTCTACCTTTGAGGCAATTATTGAAGGCAATATGGCTTTCGACATGAGATCAAAATATGAAAAATATTTTGACTCATACCATGAATTGAACCCTCTAGTAGTGATTGACTTGTTTTAGATCCAAGGTTCAAGTTGAGGCATGTCACACAACTCTTTAAAAAGAAACTTTCCGATTTTGAGGCACAATTGAAAGCTAATGAAGTAAAAGATCTATTGCATGCCCTTTATGATGCATATGCCCCAAATGCCGAAGGTGGAAAACACATGAAGAAAAACCATTCACAAGCACAACATTCTTCTACTTCATCCGATGTGACATCAATGGAAGATGATCTTGTTTATGAATGGATGCATTTTGTTGAAGAGAGTAATGAGAAAGTGGTGAGAGATGAGGTGGACTCTTATTTGTTGGATCCTTTGGTACAAATTACAAAAGAGGAGTCCACAAAGTATTTTAACATTCTCTTATCTTGGTCGCCATTGCAAAAGATATTCTTGTTATTCAAGTCTTTATCGTGGCATCGGAGAGTGCTTTTAGCACCGGGGGTTGAGTAATTTCAGATTTTAGGAGTTCTTTAACTCCTAAATCGGTAGAGACCTTAATATGCATGCAAAATTGGTTGAGGGATGAGAACATTATTACTTTGGAGGATGATGCACATTCGGTTGAGCACATTGAGTTCTACGAAAGTATTCAATCGGGTAAGTATATCATTTCAAGTTAAAGAACTTTCTTAGCTTTTGTTTTTCAATATATTTTGTTACTTTTGTAGGCTTTTTAAAGTTTATAAGAACTACAAGACAAGCAAAATGAAAAACAAACAATACATGTTGCTTATATAAGAGAATTGAAGTGTATATCAAAGGAAAATGAAATGAAATACAACTAGGTAACCATAATAGCTTTTTCAAACAATGAAACCAAACCAAAACCGTTTAAAACCAGATCGAACCAAACCAAATGGTTTGATTTCATTTCGATTTTAGCCTCAAAACCGCACTGAACCAAACTGCAAAAACTTGCGGTTTTGGTTTTGGTTTCACTCAAAACCATACCAAACCGAACTGCGCCTGCCCTTAGTTGGGAGAGAAAAGAAGGAAGAAAATTAGAAAATGAAAGGGTAAGGGAATGAATTAGATAGCTAAAGGGAATTTTTATAATTATACTGTGCATAATAAAAAATAATAAGAAAATGAAACAATGAAACAGAGGCAAAAAAAGTCAAAACGCTTTGTCGAGTGATAACCATTTTTATGGATTTTTGGTTTGCAGCTTTATATTAATTACTTACGATAAATTATGAATAGATTATCAGCTGTCAAGTTGATTACAATATTGAGATAAAATGAATAATACTTGGTTACTCAAAGAATGAGTAGGAGTTCTTATTCAAAATTGTTCGTTGACGCTTCATAAAACTTTGTGTTTAAGATCAGAACAGTTCATATTATAAATCATTCTATAAAGATCACTTGCAAAAAATGAATTAAATCTAAAGTCGTTTAGTCATTGAATTGTATAAAAACAGATAAACGGAATTGTTAAAAGCATTACGAGCCGTCAACCTTAGTTTTAATTCATCTTTTGCAGATATGATCTTTATAATGTGATTTATAATATGAACAATTTTGATCATAAGCACAAAACTTTATAATTCAAATCAAACACAAAGACATTTGAATAGAAATTTTTACTTATCTTGTAGTAGTCAAGTATTGTTCAGAAAATTTCATACTATGCTACCAAGATATTACTCAAAAACTTTCATCAAAATTATTATCTATTTTCAGTGGGAGTGATGGAGGATAGGGAGAAGGGAAGGCGAAGGGGTTAAAATTGGGTTGCTGAAGTAGAAAAAGGAAAATAAAATAAAAACTTACACTTATTCATATATTGATTAACTCACATTGAAGTACACATAGGCTACGACAGTAGCATGGTAAGAATGACATGTATATCTTAATTTCTAAGTTACAATACCAATTGTCTTGAGTAAATATCAAATATCTTAGATGTTGACAACTGGGGCTCCTACAAATAAAAAACTAAACATTTTAATAAGTTCTTAAAACATAAAGAATTAATGTCTAATCAAACTTTCAAATTTATGGGACAACGAAAGTACACTCTATTTTATATTAACTATATTTGGAAAGGACCTAGCTTATCTGCCCTCCTACTTTCCATATACTCTCATCCCCTCCTATTTTGTGCGGTCACGGTTAAACCACGTCAACATTTTATATTGATTTTTTTATAGAGATAATAAGACAAAAAGCAATAGTAATATAAAATGTTGACATAGCTTAACAGTGACCGCACAAATAGGAGGGGATGGAAGTGTATGGGAAGTGGGAGGGCAGAGAAGCCAGGTCCATTTGGAAAATAGGTTACCACCTAATAGTTGTAGTGTTGCTTCGATTTGTGTGTGTGTATGGAGTGTTTGTGGGTTTATCCAACGGAACTGGATCCCCTCCAGATCCAAAAAATTTGTCCCCACTAATCAATGCATCCAGACTATTGAAATTTGATCTAATGGCTACAATTATTATAACTTTCAGAGAAACCCCTTATTTGTAGTCATTGGATCAAATTTCAATGGCCCAAATGCATTGATTAGTGTGCTCATATCCCTTGGATCCGAAGGAAATCCAGTTCCTTAACCAACTACATGATTCTTGTAAAGATACTTAAGCGTATCAATGCCAGTTTTAGCTTCACGAATTTAGTGGCATATAGCATTCAGTAAAGAGTCGTATGTCGATCCACGATCATTTTCCGCTACTTGGATAAAGCTATAAGTGAAGGCACCCATTGAAGTGTCTTCAGACAAAACCTGCACAATCCCATGAACTTGTGTTATTTTACTTTGCATTTTTTGTGATTTGAATTTAATTGCGTGTAGTAGAATATCTCTGCTCCTTGATATGGTACTAATACAACTTCAAACAGGTTGTCTTTGTTTAACACACATCATAGTATAGGGTTTAAGGTTATCAATATGGAGGAGGGAGAGAGTTGAACTTGCAACCTCTTTCAACATTGTGGAAGAAAAAAATCATATTAATTAAAAGCTAGGGTTTATCGCACATCAAAATTATAGGGTTGATTTCCTCACATATTGATTATACTCATAGTGGTGTCTGTAGATTTTTTATGGTCGTCACAAGCGCTTATGGAGACAGCTAGTCTACCACTTGTACCTCTATAAATAGGCGAGCATTGTTGAACTTCCCATGAATATCCTTCTCTACATTGAAAAAAGATATATATACACACACACACACACACACACACACATCATGTTTAAATTCTCAATTAGTTGGGTATAGTTAAGAAAATGTGTTGAGGATAGTAATTAAGACATGTAGCTGGGTTAGTGCTGCAAAACATTACCTGTTGATCTTGCAAACAAATCGTAGGTCAAGAACAATTCCATTATGGCAGGCATTGACTGTGGCGTTAATTTCATCATCAATGATCATCCCCTTGGTCTCAAAATCAACAGGGCATATCGTTTCATCATTGCCGTCAATCTCATCATTCGAAAAGTCATGCTGGGTTGAGCCATGGCCAGAGAAGTGGAACACCAACGAGTTTCCTAATTGGCAGCCTTGCATCAACCATTGTAACGTCATTCGCATGTTTTGTTTTGTTAGGATCCTGAAAGGGTCCGTCTCATATTCTACAACACAGCAATATCAAGTCACCTTACATACTTTTGGTGATCATAACATTGAGAAAAATATGTAAGAATAAAAAAAAATTTGATTCTTAGTTTAAACCTCACGAAATGTGAAAAGAAATAGCTTTCGAGAGAAATATTAGTATGCTTTCCACGATTGATAGTGTGAAATTAATTAAATAAGAATACCTGTGAGCATGAGTATGGAAGCAGCTGGAAATCCTAATATGTCAACAAGAAAGTATTTCATGCACTGAACATCGTTCACCGTTCCTTGGAGCTTGTAACTTTTCCCATTGTAACTCACTCCACACAGCACCGCGCGCTTTCTTCCATGCGCAGAAAGTGGCATCAAGGGTTTTGGTACTAATGGCTAGGAAGGCTGATGATGGTAGTATCAAGGATTAGCAGGGAGGCCCGTATTCGCTCCCCATGTTGGAGAGGGATGCTTAGTCAAAAAAGAGTTTCTAGCTTTGTTCTAACATTGACACATGTCGTGCTGTGATTGGCCTCTGATGTTGACACGTGTTGCGCTGTGATTGGCCTCGACACGTGTCACGTTGTGATTGGTCTCCTAGTTGGAGGGAAACTCTTGTGTGTCTTTGATGGTATAATGTTGACCGATGCTCAGCAGTTTCGGGATTGGTCAAGTATGGTACAAATAGTGCTCCCCTAAGTTCCTGAGTGAGGGAAGCTCCTCGGTTAGGTGATTGTTGTTTTCCTTCTTCATGCTAGAATATGTTTAGTATAATGGCACAAGTAAGGGTGTCGAATCCACAGGGACTAATTGGACCTATATAATCACTTGTTTTGCAAGAACTCTTTACTAGAGAAATAAAACTAATCAATGTAGGCAGATTTGTTGTTGTAACTTGAAAGCATAAGGAAATGAAGTAAACACAAAATGAATGAATCAACAGCTAATAAAATGAGATAGTACCAATGGAGATGAAGCTAGGGATTCGATTTTACCATTGCTAACCCAAGGCCATGCTTGTTGAATCAGATTATACTCATCCATCTACCTATTTCTTGAGTTTGTTTCACTTAGATATGATCAACCATATGATGTGTGGATTTGATCAAATGTCTCTAATCATGAGCCTAATTGTGATGTGCAACTTTGGTTCCTAATCAAGAATATATAGTGCACAAGAAACTTTCACAAAACCAAAGGGAACACTCGGCAGGATGTTTGCAAAACATTCCCTTCATTCATTCACATATCCACCAAGATTATGCATGATGTGTGCTTTAATCTTGGCTAAACAACCTGTGGTTAATTCCAATGATGATCAAGCATTAAAATCAACACACTAAGTCACAATTAAAACGGAGAATGAAACAAGAAATAGATAGATTAAATGAGAATTCTGAATTAACTACATGGCAATCTTGCAAGGCTACATCGAATTCCTAGAGAGAGATTAGTTACACTTCATGTTTACAAAAGGTTTGACATAAAAATATATAACATGAGTGAACATAGGATTAAGAAGAAAGAACCCTTGAAGCAAAACTGATGTCGAAATCCCTTAAGAGTTGCCTTCGGTGTGGGTGCTCCAAGTGTGTTGTAAATGAAGGTGGAGCGGCTAAGGTTGAATGGTTTCTGCGAATGGAAGAGTGTATGGAATGGAATGAAGCCAAGAAGAGATTGTGTAGAAATGGAAGGGGATTTGCGGCAAAGGGGAAGATTGGATGTGTTTGTGGTGTCTTGTGTATGAAAATGAGATGTGATTTTTGTGTATGAATGCATGGGTTTTTATAGGGGGAATGGGAGAATATGTGGGTGATTGTTTAAGAGTGAATGTGGTTGTTATGATTGAGAGTGCATGTGGATGAAATGATGAAGTAGGAAGGTGGAAATGCATGTGTTGAATTGGTGGTGCAATGATGAAAGAGTAAGTGCATGTGTGTGTGAATGGTGGTAGCTAGGGTGAATTATGATGAATGCATGTGGAATAAAGATGGAGAAGGTGGTGTAATGATGAAGGATTAAGTGCATGTGTGTGTGAATGGTGGTTCTTGATGGTTTTGGGGTTGTGATGCATGTGAATGCATGTGGCTAAGGGTTGTTGATTGGGCTAGAGGTTTTGCATGGCTCAAAGGATTGTTTGATTGGGCTAGGCCCTTTGTTTTATGTCCAAAGTGCATACAAGGCTTTCAAATTCGTCCAACACTTTGGCTCCAAGCATATGCTATCCATTCCAAGCCCAATTTTGCTCCAAAATGCATCTTTTTGCTTCCTTAGCCATATGAACCTAAAAACACACGAAAATGGCTTAAACTACTAAAACAATTATGAATTAACAACATAGATGCACGAAAACAAGCTAAGTAAGTCGCCTAAATATGCTCCTATCATTAGGGACTTGCAAGATCCAAGCCATTGAGTAATCACTAAACTTCTAAGTACCGAAGCGTGATATCATTTTCACTTGCCTCTGCCCCATAGGTAGATGTGGCCTTTTCTCTGGAAGTACTTTTCCTCCATCCAGGAATGGTATCTTTATCTGATGTTGACACACAAGGTAATGTATCATTTTCATTTGAAGCTTACTTGTAGTTTCGGGCTTGGTTAAGTGCGATACAAACCCTATAGTAGAAGTCCCCCAAGTCTCTGAGTGAGGAGATCTGCTGAAAGAGGTAACAGACAAGGTAAGCAATCAGAGTTCCAAGCAATCAGTCTTAGATTAGAAGTTTTATTTCTGGTTTTAGCTTATTGTTCTCCTTCTCCTTATCTTACAGACCGTAAGAAGAACAAAGAAAATGATATGGAGAATAGATGATATGAGATACTTTTGCTTTTGAAGAAGTAATGGATGAATGGGCACGTGTTTTGTTGCACTTGTTCACTTTCCATAGGCTTATTCTTGAATTGGGCTGGAGGGTTTTTCGGTTTCCTCCAAAGAAATAAGCCGACTCAAGAATTTGAAGGTCAAAACAAGTCCGTCAAATCTATAAGTACGTTCGATCCTGATAATATAGGATACTTCTGCTGTTGACACAGCAATGGATGTGGTATGACGAGGCTTTGTTCTTCGACGTCGATGCTAGCAAAAGGCTATTGAAGTTTCTCGAGCTCTTCAATTAAAGCAACGATGCCGATCTTGGATTTGACTTGGACTCATCCGTCTGGATTGCACGGTTCTATAGGAAGGGCGTCGTGTTGTAATGATCTGTTCCAGCTTATCATTGAACCTTCTGCTTCAATCTTTTGCATAGTAGAAGTGGTGCGCAACCTTTGCATTTGAATTGTCCTTCAAAGCATCACTTCTTGACAACTCATCCACGCTTGGCAGCTTCAGTGTAAAGGGCCACCATCATATCAACTATTCTGAGGCATTTACCGAAAGAATTTGTGACCTTGACAACAGTTAAGGATGAGTACTCAAGAGCAATGCTATATAAGCAACAGGCAAAGGTTTCCGGCAATCAGTTCCAGATCGGAAGTTTGATTTCAGGTTCCGACTGATTGCATTATTTCTCCTTGTCCTGCAAGTAAGAGCAAGGGCAAGGGAAAAGACAAGGAAAAAGCATGATATAGGATACTCTTGTTTCAACCCTGATGATATGAGATATTCTTGCTCTCATGTGGCTGGTTGGCAGAGGAATTATTGAGGGGGAAGAAAACGGAGTATTTCGAGAAGCTATGTTGGGAGTCTCCTTTCTGATGTGAGGAAGGGTTGAGCATTTTTGCAGGTCTGCGTAGCCGTTGAGGATGGAGGTCGACATATATAGGAATTCCTCCAACAGCAAGTAGTAATGTTGTTTATTTACCCTTCTCGGTCGTAGCAATGTAGTGGGAGCTGCAAGGTTCACATGTTTTAACTTTGTCAGAGATCTTTGACAAAGTTGTTAACGTTACTTGGAAAGCTAATGTTACGTGTGAAAAGCGTGGACAATTTTTATCCAAGAAAATTCGGCTCTCGAGGTTCGGAGATGGTGCTCCTTCGATTTTCAAAACAAGCGGTGCCTCTTCGATTTCTGAGCAAGCAATCTTGTTGGGAGTGCTTTCTCAAATGTGAGGAAAGGTTGGGCATTTTTGCAAGTTTGCTTTGCCACGGAGCACGGAGGTTGACACACATAGGGATTTTCCAGTTATCAAGCAGTGGTGTTGTTCCTTTACCCTTATGGGTAACAGTAAGGTAGTTGGACCTTCAAAATTAATATGTCTTAACTTTGTCAGAGATCTTTGGCAAAGTTACTTGTGGTATCCAAGGAGTTGATGTTGCATGTGAAGATTGTCGACAAATTTTTCTCAGGAAAATCTACTTTTCAAAATCCGGAGAGTGGTGCTTCTTCGATTTTTGAACAAACGACCATGTTGCCCTTTCTTTTATATGGGCACCAATTGTGTGCAAAAAGTACGTTCAGAGAGTTATTGCTTGTAGGAAATTTTCCCTTATTTTTGTACTTTAGAGATTTATTAGACCTCATTTTTCCTTCATCATTTCTGAAAATGTCTAGCCCATCTGACAGTCATTTTGACTTGAACGTTGGTGAAGAAGCAGCCATGTCTCCTCAAGACAACATATGGCGCCCATCATTCTTATCCCCTACTGGTCAGCTTATCGTTGAGGACTCTGTGATGAAGAATGATATGACCGCTGCGGTGGTGGCCAGGAACCTTCTCACTCCCAAAGATAACAGACTACTTTCCAGACGGTCTGATGAGTTGGCTGTTAAGGATTCTCTAGTTCTCAGTATTCAGTGTGCGGGTTCTGTGTCTAATATGGCCCAACGCCTATTTGCTCGAACCCGCCAAGTTGAATCATTGGCGGTTGAAGTGATAAGTCTTAAACAGGAGGTCAAAGGGCTCAAGCACGAGAATAAACAGTTACACAGGCTCGCACATAGCTATGTTATAAGTATGAAGAGAAAGCTTAACAGGCTACAGGAATCCGATGGTCAGATTTTAAGTGATCATCAAAGGTTTGTGGGTTTGTTCAAAAGGAATTTATTGCCTTCATCTTCTAGGGTTGTACCATGTACTGAATCTCCAAATTACCAACCGTCGGTCCTCCTCTTTCTGGGGTTCTGCCCAGTACTGAGGCTCTGAATGATCAACCTCTGGTGCCTCCTCTTTCTGGGGCTCTGCCGAGTACTGAGACTTCTCATAAGCAACCTTTGTGAAGGCTCCCTTCTGTTCGTTTGTTTAGATTCATTTGTATGCATATATCTATAATTTATCAAAGATATCAATAAACAAGCTTTACTTCATTCAATGTATTGTGTTAAATACAGTAAGGCATCCTTCACTAAGTTTTTTGAATTTTTTCTTTTGTTGAAATTTGTATGTTGAAACTTCGTGGGTGGATCCTGTAGGTTGAAACAATGCTCCTTTAATTTCCCGAGTGAGGAAAACTTCTTAGTTGGGGACTTGAAAAATCCAAGTCACTGAGTAGTCGCGAAACTTTCGAGTACCAAGGTGTAGTAGCATATGGTAGGAATCCCCCAAATTTCCGGTCGAGGATAGTTGCTGAGGGAGGTGTTTTGCTAATAGCCAAATTGTCAAAGTAACGAAGCCTTTTTTTTATGTCACACTTTCATGTATGCCTCATCCCAAAAATATTTCAAATTAGTTTGAGCTTCACAAAGGTCCAACATTTTCCTTTTGTGTTAGAAGCCCAAAGATTTCTAAGCCTAGCCCCAAGGCTTTCATTTTAGATGTTGTCCCACAAAAAATTGCATAGGGCTGAGACCCTCTTCCTTTTTTAATTATTTATTTATTTTATTATTATTTTTTTTTTTTTTTTACATTTGTTTGGCCCAAGAGAGAGAGGATCTGTGCCCAGCCTTCCTTTGATGTGCAGCCCAACACCAGTGGCCCTTGTTGGCTGCTGTGAAAGCTTTTGAAATTGTGTCCGACTCCCTTTGTACGTGGAACACAAGATTAGCTCCCTTTTGGGCTGCTCTCTGTGTGTGTGTGTATTATTTTTTTTGTTAGCTAAGTCCGGTCCAGCTCCTATTTTATGTGAAGCCCAATACCAGCCTAGCCTTTGTTGAAAGCGGCCCAAGGCCTACTCAAAACCTAGCCTTGTTCCTTGTTCCACCCTTGCCTCATTCCCCATTTCCTCTAACTTTTCTCACCCTTGCATAGCTGTCTGTGTCTGTCGTCCCCAGTGTTCTTTCACCTCTTTGTTTTTTTATAAACTTTTGTTTCGTAAATTTTGGGACCTAGCTTGAGATAAGCCCTATTTTCACATCTCTGGAACCTTTGTCTTTGTGTGAATTTTTCTGTTGAGATTTGGGGGAATCTGGGCTGCAAGTTGCAGTTAGTGTATTTATGTATGAGGCCTAGGGACTCAGGGAAGCTGCAATAGGGATTAGGTGAAGCAACAGGTAAAGTCGGTCTATGGATGATGTTGGTTGCAGGTTGTAGTACCTTCACCATTGGTGAACTTTTTGTACTTTTGTTCCACCATGAAACTTAGAACTTTGACTTCTTGTTTCACCTATTATAACATGTTTGAAAACATATATATATATATATATAGTCAAATAATAGAAGTAGGTGTGATATCATGTTTTCTGGTAGTGGTATGTGATATCACATACATAGCAATAATAATAACATTAAATAATGAGCTATCACGGTAATAGGCATGTATGTCTATTTATAACAAGGACTTTGTGGATGTAAAACAAAAAAAATGTTTATGTTTACCCACGTGTTTTTGTACAAACTTAAGAGAATGTTGGGTTTTGTGAACCAAATTTATTTATTTGCAGCAAAGTTTTGTTTTTGGAAAATAGTTTAATGGGTAAGGTTTGTTGGTAATGGGTTTTTGTTTGGGTATATAACTTGAATAGTTGAAGCCATTTTTAGAACACAAAACTTGATTTTGCTTCACACTATCTTGATCAAGAGTGTGTGAAGCTTTCACATGTTTTCGTGTTGAAGTTTTGTAGTGAAGCTTTGTAGGTGAAACTTTGTGGTTGAAGGTTGAAGCTTTGTAGGTGAAGCTTTGTGGTTGAAGCTTTGTGTTGGTCACCATAAATTGGTTTTGCTTCACACTATCTTGATCAAGAGTGTGTGAGGCTTTTGACATTTGTAGTTGTCCTTCATTTGTAGAAGCTTTTGTTGGCACCATAAATTGGTTTTGCTTCACACTATCTTGACTAAGAGTGTGTGAAGCTTTTGAGATTTGCGGTTGCCCTTTCTTGATGAAGCTACTGCGTTCCCCCTTGCCTTTTATTTTTTTTTTTTTTTTGGAGTGAGGGAACTGAAAATTTGAAATTTGAAACTCCCTAGCTTGTGTGGAAGTTTGAAGACTTTCTATGTGGGGCTTTCTCATGGTTTGAATTTGAATTTTGAATTTCTTTGGCCCTGTTGAACTATATAAAAAGGATAAGTTTCCACTCTTTACCTTGCCTTCATTCGCTCATTTTGTAGTAATTTTTGAAGACAAAGTGTTCTCTAGTTGAGAGGAATTCCAGCACTGCTTTGCACTATCTTCAGGTTAGTAGTCTTCTCTACTAGATCAAATGCTTTCATTCTTGTTGAATTGTTTCAGTGTTCATGTATTTGGTTGAGAACATGGTGAATTGGTTGAGCTTTTCTTCATGCCCTAGGGACTTCCTTATGTTTCGATCCTTCATGTAGTGATAGAGTTTGTTTCTGTTTGTTGTAGATGTCAAAGCCTGGAAGTCCTAGTGATGAGGGCTCCCCTAGCTCTAGCTCTAGGTTTGAGCCTACAATGTCGGAAACTTTAGATGATCTTCACAACTGTCAAACCTTAGTTAATGTTAGTTCTTCCTCTTTCATGTTCGTGGATGAGGAGGTTGTTTTTAACACCATACCCATATTTCGCTCTGAGTTCGCAGCAGACCATTTAGAGAACAACGTGTTAGATAGCAAAAAACAGCTTGAAGCCCTAAGGCAGTCATGTAGTATCCCCCGTAGTGTAGGAATACATTTGGTACATTGTGAAGAATTGCCCTCTGAGCCGCCCAAGGGTCATGTTATGTTCTACACCCAAATACTAGTGACCTTAGGGGTAAAGCTACCTTTGCACCGGTGGTTGCAACAGATGTTATCTTTTATCGGATATGCGCCTGGGCAAATCAACCCTGGTTTCTAGGATACCTTAATCGGGTTTTATATCATTTGGATGAAGTGTGGGTTAGGTGAGACTTCCTTCCATCAATGGCGTTACTGCTATAAGATGTGCCCGGTGAAATCATGCGCTGGTTATGCTGAGTGTGCGTGTCGAAGCGTGAGAGAACGTATTGTCTTTGGTAAGAAAAATGTGTAATGCACATGGAAAAATCGTTGGTGCTTTCTTTATAATAATTGGGAACATGCTAAGGGTGTCACGCCTGAGTGACGTGTTCCTACGCACTTCCAGATTGTAGGTTGTAATGTATCCATTGTTCGCATTATTTGCTATTTGTTGTGATTTTCTCTTGCTTCTAACATTTTTCTTCATGCAGTGACACGAGGCACCATCATGTTGTCTAGACGGGAGCTAGCTGACGTAGAGAAGGTGTTGAGGATGCCCAAAAGAGATAGACACCTGGGCAAGCTGCGACCCTTATTTTGACAGTACGGTTTCCAGCCCGAGTGTTAGAGACGAGCGAGTAAGTTGTATCCTTCACTTGACCTTTGTTCTTCTTTTTTTGGTTTTTTTTTTTTTTTTATAAAGTTGTATTCCTTACTTTGATTTTCCTTGTTCAGTGGAGAAGGTAAGCAAGAAAGGGGAGGCTAGGATTAAGAAAAGGAAAGCACCCATGTTAGTTTCCTAAAAAAACATTCTGTTTCACAAGGAAGCTCGCAAGCACTGGGTGAGACTAGCCATTAGACCTAAGTCTCAAGATGAGGTCCTCAAGATTGCTGCCTCGAGGAAAGCTGAAGCTGAGGCTATCGGATGTGTTATTGCCATAGTTGCAGAGGAAGAGAAATGATTGTTGCCTCATCTTCTTACTATTGATCTCATCTTCCCTTCAACTATGGAGCACACTAGCCAAGAAAGTGATCATGGTTCCACTCGCAAGAGGAAGGACAAGGAAGAGGCTGGCAGTGTTAAAGGTTGCTATGCAACCAAACAGCTTTGGGTATGTCAACAATTGCTTGGCAAGGCGTCGATTCACTTTTGATGAGCTCGAAAAGCCACTAACTAAGAATGAATCAGATCGCGACCGGATGTTAAAGTTATCTTCTTATATGAGTGTTACTTTGCCATTTCCTTACTTTCTCCTATTTATTATTTTTTTTTTTTGGTAGTGATGATCATCTTGTCATGCAGGTCATGACTGAGTACGACGATAGACTTCGAGAGGCTGAGCGGTATAAGGCAAAATTGAAAGAGAATAAGCATCTAGTGGATGATGCCAGGAAGAATAAGAAATTTTTTACTGAGGCCGTCCAGCTCAAGGACCAAACCATGGAGAGGTTGACGAAGCGAAACGGTGAGAACGTAAGACTCAAAAAACTATTTGAGACGACTAAGAAATAGTTAGAGGCGGCTACCCTTGAGGCATCCAAGGTTAGGGAGAAGTTGGATGGTGCCTTGGTCGAGGTTTCTGAGCTAAATGGGAGTATCTCAATTGAGAAGGAAACTGCCTTGCAAGAGTTCTTGGGTTCCCAGGTCTTTCACTGTGCCATTAGACCTCACTACACCCAGGAGGTTCACTTTGAGAAAAGGAAATGGATGGCCATCCTTGAGCGTTATGACGATGGAAGCATTATTCGAAAGTATCGTGAGGAGATACATGAGTATCGACAAAAGGGTGAAACCTTCATCCTCGCAATCGATCCTAGTAGTGAAGAGGAGTCTGACAATGAGGCTAATGTTGATGAGCAGACTCAGCAGGGTGAGGATGATCTTGGAGATGCAGAGCATGGTGGTGGGATGCAGAGTGATATTGTCAAGGGTTTGACCTCATATGAGGATGACTAGTAGTGACTTCATTTTCTACACGTACTATGGATATACTAGTTTGTTATCTGTATGGCATGTACTATGTACTCTAGATGTACTAGTTTGTTGTTTGTATGGCATGTGACATGTACTCTGGATGTACTAGTTTATTGTTTGTATGGCATGTGACATGTACTCTGGATGTACTAGTTTATTGTTTGTATGGCATGTGCCATGTTATAAGCCTGAGAGCTTTTTGTTTATGGATGTTTATGACTTTGCACCATATAATCTGATGTTAATTTCCAAGTGTTTTGCACTATCATTGATGAATGTTTGGCTATGTTTGAATAGATACTTTGTTTGGATATAAGCCATGACTTGGGTATGATTGAACGAATATACTGTGGAGCTGCTCGTTTATTGGTATAGTCTTGTTGACATATACTTACACTTTATTTCATGTTGAGAGCATTCATGTTGAAGCTTTGTACTTGAGTGTTTCATTGCTAGGAATGTAAAAGAATTAAGACCGAGTTGTCTAAATCACCTCTTTATTGAATTCATGCCAAATGGTTTTAGTTACATAGGATGTCGGACAGCTGTAACTTAGCACTTGTACAATGTGAGTCTACTTGTAATAGTACTTCAAGTGATCAGCGTTCCATAGATGGCCAAGGGTCTTGTCATCGAAGCTTTTGAGCTTATAAGAGCCAGGGCGACCGATGCCAACAACTTCAAACGATCCATCCCAATTTAGACTGAGTGTGCCTTCACTCGGGACTCTATCGCATAGTAATCTTTTCTTCAATACCCAGTCTCCTACTTTGAAAGAGCGAGGTTTAACCCTTAAGTCGTAGTAGTTGAAGATGTGCTGCTTGTAGGCAACATTTCTCAAGTGAGCTTGGTTTCTATGTTCCTCGACTAGATCCAAGTTAAAAGTAAGTTGTTTCTCATTTTCACCTTGCATGTAGTTCTGGACTCAAAACGTTGCTTGCTCAAGCTCAACTAGGACAACTGCCTCTGTACCAAAGGCAAGTGAGAATGGAGTTTCTCTTGTTGAAGTCCGATATGAAGTGTGGTATGACCAAAGAACTTGGGGTACAAATTCTGGACAACAGTTTTTAGCCTTATCCAAGCTGGCTTTCAAAGTGCGCTTGATTATCTTGTTGATGGCCTTAACTTGTCCATTAGACTAGGGATAAGCTCGGGAGGCAAAATATAAGTTGATGTTGAACTTAGAGCAGAACATCCTGAACTTCTTGTTATCGAATTGTCGCCCATTATCAGTGATTATAGCATAAGGAATGCCGAATGTGCAAATGATGTTCTTCCATACGAAGTCTTCTATTTTTGTCTCAGTAATGGTTGCCAAGGGTTCTACTTTAGCCCACTTTGTGAAGTAGTCAACTGCAATAATTGCATAACGGACCTTGCCTTTCTCTATAGGCAATGGGCCGATCAAGTCAAGTCCCCATTGGGCCAAAGGCCAAGGGCTAATCATAGGAGTAAGAGGCTCGGGAGGAGAGTGAGGAATAGTTGCATAGCATTGACACTTATCACATGAGTGAGATATTCTAATGGCATCTTGGTGGAGTGTTGGCCAGTAATATCCTTAGCGAAAAGCCTTGTGTGCTAATGACCGAGATCCAGCATGATCTCCGCATACTCCTTCATGTATTTCCCGAAGGATAATTTCCACCTTTGCAGGTGTAAGACATCTTAAGTATGGTAGGTTAAAACCTTGCTTGTAGAGTTGGTCATTAATAATCAGGCGGGTAGACTTGTATCGAATCTGCTTAGCTTGGACTTTATCATTTGGGAGGGTGCCATGAGCAAGGAATTTATAAATCGTGGTGATCCAACTATCCCTCTGTTGTAAGTTGCACACTTCTGCGAACATGATGCTTGGTGCTGCCAACAATTCGACATGAATTTTTCTCCCAATCTTGTCTTCCACCGCTGAGGCTAGGCCAACCAAGGCATCTGCATGACTGTTTGTCGCTCAAGGAACTTGGGTGATCTGGTAGTGGAAATGCTTGAGCAAAAGTTGTGTTTGCACAAGATATGCTACCATAGAGCTATCCTTAGCATCAAAGTTGTTTGTGACCTGGTTAACCACTAATTAGAAGTCACTGAAGATATCAATTTGTTTAGCTCCAAGGTGTTTGTCCAAACGTAAGCCTGCTAGAATGGCTTCATACTTAACCTCATTGTTTGATGCCTTGAATTTGAAACGAAGAGCATACTTCATTGTCACTTTGTCGAGGGTTGTCAGTACTAGTCCTTCTCCACAACCATGTTGGTTGGATGAGCCATCAACATATAGAGTCCATACTGGGAATGTTGGTTCTGAGCTTCCGTGGGTAATAAAGCCACCGATTTAGGTGTAGAAGCCACATCAACAAGATAAGTGAATTCGGCGATGAAATCTGCAACTGCTTGGCCCTTCTCAATTGGCTTTGGTTGATATGAGATGTCAAACTCACCTAGTGATATCACTCATTTGATCATTTACCCCGAAGTGTTAGGACTCTGAAGTATCTGTTAAATAGGGTGATTGGTAAGTACGATGATAAAGTGTGCTTGGAAGTAGGGGCGAAGTTTCCGAGTAGACATGACTAATGCTAGAGCTAGTTTCTCAATGTTAGAGTATCATATTTTCGCATCTTGTAGAGCCTACTAGCGTAGTAGATAGGCCGTTCGACACTACCATCCCTTCGAATAAGAACGGAACTGACTACTAAGCCTGAAACGGACAGATAAACAATAAGGGTGTCACCAATTTCAGGTTTAGAGAGTAGAGGGGCTTTACTCATGTATTCTTTGAGGTTCTTAAATGCTTCAGCACATTCATCAGTCCACGTAATGTACTTCTTACTTCCCTTAAGCGCTTTGAAAAATGAGTGTATTTGTCTGTGGCCTTAGAGATGAACCTGGTCAAGGCTGCCACCTTGCCAATAAGGCTCTGGATGTCTTTTGAAGTTACTGGTTCTTTCATGTCAATGATTGCTTTGACCTTCATGGGGTTGGCTTCAATGCCTTATTGGCTAATCATGAAGCCCAAGAATTTCCCAGAGCCCACGCTAAAGGCATATTTGTTAGGGTTCAACCTTATTCGATACCTCTTCAAAATGGTGAAGGTTTCAGATAGGTTGGTGATGTGTTGGTCAGCATGTTTGCTTTTGACTGACATATCATCAACATAAACTTCCATGTTCTTCCCAATCTATTCAACGAACATTGAATTGACTAATCTCTGATAAGTCGCCCCTGCATTCTTTAGGCCGAATGGCATGACTTTATAGTAAAATAGTCATCTATCAGTAGTGAAGGTCGTGTGTTCTTGGTTCGAAGGGTTTATGAGGATTTGGTTGTACCCTGAGGAAGCATCCATGAAGTTGAAGAGTTCACACCCTGCTATAGTCTATAAGTCTATCAATGAGAGGAAGGGGAAACTATCATTCGAGCATCCTTTGTTTAAGTCGGTGTAGTCGACACATATTCTCCATAAGATCTTTTGAAGCAAGAGACTTTCCTTGGTCGGATTTTTCTTAACAAGGACCACATTTGCTACCCATGTTGGATAATTGATTTCACAAACGAAGCCTATGCTTTTGAGTTTTTCAACTTCTGCCTTCATTGCCTCGTATCATTCAGGGTCATAAGATCTTCGCTTCTGTCTCACCGGCTTGGTCTTGGGATCAATACTCAAGCAATGATAGATGATATCAGGAAAGATGCCTGACATGTCTTCGTATGACCAGGCGAAAACTTCAATGTTCTTTTGCAAAAAAAAGATCAATGTCAACCAAATGGGTGGTGCCAATCTTCACTATGCACTCTGTATAATATTTTGAGATAGAGACCTTCTCCAACTCTTCAGCAGGTTGTGCTTGCTGTGTGAAAGAGTCATCTCGAGGATCGTCGGGTTGATTGTTACCACCATGAAGATCCAAGTTGGCTTCGTTCGAGCTGGTCTTTATGACTTAGTCATGTATAGAAAGTGTTTCTTTGGGCACAGGCAAGTGTAGTAGTTGCTTGACTGAAGTGTTGTAACATGATTGTGCACTAAGTTGATCTCTTCTGATGTAACCGTTGCCATAGGGGGTTGGAAATTTATCAACAACATATATATGGATACCATGGCCTTAAGATCATTGATGCCCGTGCGCCCAAAGATGACATTGTATGCCGTTAGGCAATCAACCACTAAGAAGTTAGTGATGACGGTGGCTATGTAAGGGCCTGTACCGATGGTGAAAGGTAAATGTATACTCCCTAAAGGTTGCACAACATCACCGAAAAAACTTATCAGATGAGAAACTGAGTGATTGAGTAAGTGTTCAGCTACATTAAGTGCCCTGAAAGTTTCAGCAAACATAATATTAACTGAAGCCCCCGTCTCTACCAGGATTCATCGTATGTCAAAGTTAGCTATGTGAGCCTCTGCGATCAGTGGGTCGTTGTGAGGGAAGGTGATACCTCTTTCTTCCTCAAGGTAGAAGCATATTGGATCCCAGTTAAGCTTTTGATACTTGACTCCCCTGATGTCTTCCACATGAAACACTTGGTGGTCAGGCCTCAAAGTTCATTCACTGTTTTTCATGGCCCTGTTGGAAGATTCAGATATGGGTGTGCCGCCGCTTATGGAATATAACACATTCACTTGGCATT
Source organism: Pyrus communis (assembly GCF_041283825.1). NCBI lineage: Eukaryota > Viridiplantae > Streptophyta > Magnoliopsida > Rosales > Rosaceae > Pyrus > Pyrus communis. The sequence goes on along the minus strand of NC_142569.1, from coordinate 31,010,566 downwards.
GCTTATGGTTATCCCTTTGAGGGTGAATAAGGAATTGATCAATTTTTCCTTCACGTGCTAAAGCTTCAATATGATCATGGATTGTGATACACTTCTCGCCATCATAACCGTTATACTCGTGGTAGCAGCAAAACATGCCCGTGTTCTTCGTGCACTTGTAATCTGGTTGCCTCAGCTTTGGCTTCGGTATCAAGTGAGCTATACTAGGGTAAATGGCCGCACATGTGGCATTCAAAGGTGTGTACGTATCATACCTTGAGGTAGGGCCTGTCTTGACACGTGTTTAGCCCACTGCGTTGACTTCCTAAGGGCGGGCATTATCGTGGTGATATCCTTGGCTATCGCGATAATGCCCCTTACTCTTTTTACTAAAATGAGATTGGTAAGGATGGAAATATTTCCTCTTTCCCTGAAACTGATATATCTGTTGACTTGGTAAAGCATTAAGCAAGGCAGGGGGTGTCGTTGCCGTTTGGAAGGTTGAGGTCTTCTCATTTGGTTGGATCTAGCTTCCACTCCCCACTTGCTGATAAGGGGTGGCTGTAGGGGGTTTCCCTTGATATGTCCTTACCTCGATGAAGGTGTGGTTGTAAGCCTGTGCCATCACCTTTGAGTAAGTTTTCCAAGGGCTGGCATTGATCATATACTTGAAGACACAGTCACGTAGGCTTGCCGTGAAGGCCTTGAGGGCGGTCTTGTCATCTGCCTCAGCGTAGCGAGAATACTCATGGCTAAAGCGACTGACATACTTTCGCAGTGACTTGTCCTGCTTCTGGCGAATAGTGTACAAGTTATCTGCAGAATGCAAGCGATCGGTCTAGAAGATGTGTTGAAAAACGAACAGTTTCCTCAATTCCTCAAATGAGTCTACCGTCTCAGGTAGAAGACGACAATACCGGTTTAGAGCTCCACCAGAGAGGGTGGAGAGGAAGATGAGACATCGTTCTTCGTCAGTATGTATTTGGTATGCCATGGTCTACTCAAAGAGATTAAGGTGTTCAATCGGATCCTCTTTTCCAGTATAGAGTTGTAAGCCGAGCTTCTGTTTTTTCTTCGCTTGAAGGGGGTATTGAGGATCCTCCTTGTAAGAAGGCCAGGCCTGGGTTGGTTACAGTCAGGTATCTCAGCCTAACTTTCAGCCTTCAACTTGTTTACTTCCTCAAGGAGCCGAAGGATAAGGGGGTCCTGAGTGGAGTCATGTACTACTGGAGTAGGAAAGTTTGATCAAGAGGGCGTGATTTTTCCTTAGACTCGCTGTATTGACTTCTAGAGCAAGTCTGTCAGAATACTTATGAGTTCCTAATACCTTCATCTTCCTCTAGGACCTGTCACTCCTTCCCTAGATTGGCAGCTGGCATGGGTCGTGAGAGGGGACCGAATCTTTCAGAAATCCTTGGGTCATTGATTTTTGAGCTTATGTGGATGGGATTCTATCAACATTGTCTCAAGAAGTCTCGACAGTCGCGATAAACGGCTTTCGATCATTCCGCTCCCTTTGCAAGAAGGTGCCTTCCTCCACTTCTCCTGCTTCGGGTCGAAGCATATGGGTTAAGAGATGCCTCATGTTGATCAACACCTTGATGATTAACTCGCTCCTCATTAGGAACAGCCATGTCGAAGATCGGTGACCCTTTGTGTTGTGGGGCACCCAGTTGATGGTAGAGTTCCACGGGGGCGATAAGCTTGTGTGTTTGAGTATACCTAGCCTCATGAAGCATCTCGAAGAGCTTCTTATGCTGCTCCTAGAGGACCTCATTCTTCATTGTTATCTTGTTGTTCTAAGCCTTCAGTTATTCGACTTTAGTTTGAAGAGCGAACTTCTTTCATTCTTTCTTTCGTTGCCTCACACTAGGCACGAGAGGGTGTCGTTCTGTGTGATGTGGCTTCCTTCGCTCCCCATGTTGGAAAGGGATGCCTGGTCAAAAGAGAGTGTATGGATGGTGGAAACCAGCTTGACAAAGCTGAAAAAAGTAAAAATAAGTGTGTTTCCCACAGATAGCGCCAAATGTTGATGCACAAAATCAGCGAGGACTTTGGTACAATAGAAAGTGTTAAGTTTGTGACCTTCGCTTGGTTGCTCCAGTCACTAATGAGAATAAGTATGTAAATGGATAGAGACAAGGAAGCGAACGCAAGATGTACGTGATTCACTCAGATTGATTACGCCCACGAAGTAGAGGAGTTCTCATAAATTGTGAAGGGTTTACACAAATACATAGGTTCAAGCTCTCCTTTAGTGAGTTCTAGTGAATGATTTAGTACAAATGACATTAAGGATTATTGTGGGAGAATCCTTTTTTATAGAAAAAAGTTTCTAGCTCTGTTCTAACATTGACACGTGTCATGCTGTGGTTGGCCTTCGATGTTGACACGTGTTGCGCTGTGATTGGCCTCTTATATTGACACGTGTCATTTTATGATTAGCCTTCTGGTTGGAGGGAAACTCTTGTGGGTCCTTGACGGTATAATGTTGACCAGTGCTCAGTAGTTTCGGGATTGGTCAAGTATGGTACAAACATGTATGATTAATTAAAATGATGTTATTACATAATATCTAATATTATAAAATTTCTTTTTAGGCACAACTCCAACTAAATGTACCTTGAAATAGAGAGTGAGTAGTGAGCACAAAAAAATATAATGGAATTTTGTATAATGTGGAAGGAAGACCAGAAGCTATACTAGAAAATGCTAGTGAAATCACATTTTGCAAATTATATCTAACTTCTCTCTAATAGACGTGGGATCTACTTGTATTGTGGACCTTAACTCTATAACAGATATGATTTAGGTATGATTTACAAAATGTAATCTCCCTAGCATCACTCCTATACATCATGCATGGTGGTGCAGCAAGAGCTTCCGAGAAGTGTTACACCAGCGAGCATAGGAGGCATGGAGGTTGGGCCCATCAGAGAACGAGCTATGTGTGAAGTGGTGGAGCCACAAAGACAGCACTTTCTCTTGATTCTCTTCGTCTTCCAGCATCTCGATCGTCTCTTCCAATACGCTCTCCAGCTCAGTCCTTTCTGCGATGCTCAAAACCGGGACGTCGGTTCCGTTGCTGGCTCTGCATAGCAATGGCAACCACGACATTAACATTTGCATCTTTGTTTGCTTGTGTTGCTCTTTCTTGATTCCGTCGTCAGCTTCGTCTTTTCCCAACTGTTTGGCATGCTTGAACAACAATGCTGCACGAACACAACAGTTGATTAATCATCACATCCAAAGCGGAATTAATGTTATATATTTTAAATTGAAATTTCGTGACACGCATATATACATTTATGTGAGAACCAAGGAAAAATGATATGCATATCTTGATACGGTAAGTAGAACATGCCATGTTTCTTAAAAAAATAAATATAGTCTAGTTTTACAACTAACAATACGCTTGATGGCCTAGTTTGCTATGGAGTTCCATACTATTTAGCTAAGTTTGGCCTTAGTATTAGTGATGGTCTATTTGGTTTGAGGAAACCTCCCGACCATGTACAGAACGTTCTTTTCCAAGACTTTTCTTGTACTTGAGTTGATGTTTTATTAATAAAGTCGTTTCTCTAGTCGAAAAACAATTACACAGGATAAGAATTTACAAGCTTATAGAATTTTGTCTTATTTTTAGGTACGTCTCTGGAACTCAATTTTCATCTCATTTTGACCCCCTATGACTCAAATCACCACTTTAGTCTTTGAAACTCAAAATTTGCTCCACTTTGACTCCTGGAACTCACTTTTGGATCTCATTTTGCTCCATGAAACTCAAAAGTCGTCATTTTACTCAATAAAAACTCAGCATTTTCTCCACATTGCCTTAATTATGCCGTTATGTAGAATGTTGACGCATAGTGGAGATTTATAATATTTTCTGTTAATTTCATCATTTTATTCTATAAAACTCCATTTTAATATTTTTTTTATTGTTGAATGTTAATGCATAGTGAATATTTATAATATTTTATGTTAATTTCATCAGTTTATTCTATTAAACTCGATTTTAATTTTTTTTTTATATTATTAAATGTTAACGCATAGTGGAGATTTATAAACAACTTCATTGGCATATGTGGCATTGTCTTATTGAGTGGTGGGTCGAACATATATATATGTTTTAGGAGTGAGTTTTGAGTTCAGGGAGAAAAGAGAGTTTTGGAACAAATTTACAGTTTCAGAAAGTAAAGAGGTGATATTTGAGTTATAAAGAACAATGTGAGATCAAAATTAAATTTCAGAGAATATAATTAAAAATAAAGAGTAATGCTATTCATACCATGTTTTTGTACCATATTTTCATATCACCTTAGGTGGCATTTGATGTGGATAGTCACATCATTTGAATTAATTAGATTTTAAAATTTAGTTCATTATTTAATAAACTAATAATTAAGAAAACTAGTTAATTAAATGATGATTGTGGTATACGAAAAGTCTTTCTCCTTCATTTCCTTGGGTTTTGCAAATTTTTCAAATGATGTGACTGTCCACATCAGATGCCACCTAAGGTGGTATAGAATGTGGTATAAAAACATGGTATGAATAGCATTACTCAAAAATAAATCTTAAAAGTATTCACCGTTACACTCAGAATACCGAGTCTGATTCCACACTCACCTTAATTCAAAACCAATGTCATTTTGGTTTATAAATAGTAATAAATTAAGGAATGTACTATCCACACATCCCAAATTACTTCTTACACACCTCTTGTTAATTTTTGTCCGTTGATCTTCTTTAATTCATCCGATCCGACGGCCAAAAATTAGAAAGGTGTGTGAGAAGTAAAATGGGGTGTGTGGATATCACACCCCTAAATTAATATTAAAAAAAATTGTTAACTTCACAAATTGAAAAGTCAAATAATTGGAGCCATGCATAATTATAGTCGTCATGAAGTTTCCAGCCACCACGCCTAATTTAGATGTGATCTCAATCACCAATAACGACAAATATAAAGCAAAAAGAAGAGATATCCAAAATTTGGTGCCGTCACGCCAGTAGAAAACCATGAAAATAAAATATTAATAGTCAAAGGAATATTAAACCATGCATAGGAATATATCACCCCTATACAATAATTCGTAAAGATATATATGATATATGGGACAAGTGTTACTCTTATTTTCTTCAATTTTGTGTTGCTCTTTATTCTTCAACTTTTTTTTTTTTTTTTGAAAAAATGAGTTAAAAATAAAAGCCTAAACAAAACTAATTATTAATAAATTTAAACCAAAACATAGCTACATTATCCTTCACCAAATACGATATTATCGACTCGTGCTCTTTATTGTTGAATGTAAAAACTTTAATAATGCACTGCTATGAGTGTTTAGTATTAGACTTAATTTCTACAATTATTTAATTTTTAATTTTTATCTGAGTCTTTTTTTTTTTTTTTTCGATTTTACTTTGAGAAAAAAATTCGTTAATTTGAAATAAAAGAAATAAATAAATAAAAACTTACCCGAAGTCTTGACCAAGGATGCTTGTAAGCGCGGCTCAACCGAAAGAGAGAGACGAGCCAAATTAAAGGCAGCGGCCCATCTCCGCACTGCTTCATCAGCCGAGTCACAAGCTGCCAGCTTCTCAGACAGCCAAAGCACCTCAGCCGCCAGTTTCTCCGCCGAGCTTCTCGTCCCGCTCGCCCTCGTCTCCCTTATCCACGACACGTCCCGTATCGATCGAACCACCCGTAGAACAGGGCTCCACCGGTACTCCACCGGCCGAGCGTTTCCCAACAAATCGACGCCATCACCACGCAGCACTTCTCCTTGTTGTTCGAGAATGGCGGCAGCTTCAAGCTGGCTCAGAGTGGTGGAAAAAGCCGCGGATAGAACCGTACGGTTGACTTGACGTAAAGCCTCTACGCCCTCTTTGTGGTTGTCGTCGATGAGGTTCTCCGCTAAAGAGCGAACAACTTGGTACTTGCGGGAGCTTACGGGGATGTCGTTGACGAGGGACAAGAGCTGCGATAGTGCTCGAGCGATAGCGGAGTCGCCGCCGCCAGTAATAGTAGCACCGCCGCTGAATGAGGCGGGCGTATAATCATAATGATCACTAGTGTGATTACTAGTATTCTTGTTGGGAGGCTTGTAGGGTTGGTTATTGTTAGGTTTTAGAGGAGGAAGCAAACGGAGGAGGAAGAGGAAGGAAGTGACGAAAGTATAGCGAAGGAGTTGGAGGAGTTTAGATTTCTGAGACAAGTTTACGAAGGATTTGTCTGCGAAGATAAAGAGGGAGGCTATGAGGCTGCGGGGAAGCAAAGGAGATATGGTAGTTTGAGACCAGCCTTCCATCATCACCATCCTCCTATGTGAAATCAAATAGTTTAATTCCTTTTGTGTCCTAATTAGGGTTTTTCTTTTCTTTTTTCTGTTTGGTGAGAAAGTTATTGATTTTGATTACTTGCGTGAATATATATATAAGTAAGATAAAGTGTGTGATGTAAACTTGAGAGGAAGAAAATGAATTAGGATATCGAGTACTGGAGGGATTGAATGGGTGGTGGTCCGTGGTCCGGCCAGTTGTTTGGACCATGACCGCGTTTTGTTCTGTTTTGTTCCGCGGTTGTGTTGCTTTCCTGTGTACGTTCTCGTCGTCGTAAGGAACGTCAAATGTTGCACCTATGCCAAATTGCCAATTTTTGATCTCTTTGCGTGCCGTACATCACACTCGCACTGGCAGGCATTATCATTTGTTCAAGTCCCACGTTGAGGAAAACAATATATAATTAGGTTATTTTTCATATTATTAATTAGTTTTGTGGTAGAACATCAATTTTTTCATGATATATTCTTAGTTGTCTTGCATATGAAACACAACAGTTGCACTTGCTTTACATTACTCGATCTGTGTCATTCACATATTAAGTTTAAAAATTCGTTACACACGAAGAGGCATGTTGAGAGTATAAATCTCACGTCAAGTTAAAATCCACAAGTTGAATCATACTAATTTGAATTCTAATTATACAATTCAATCACCATAAAAATTGGGGTCAAAGGCCATGGATGCACCTGTGCTTACTAATGATCATAATGCCCACAGATACCAAGTACGATTTTATTGGATTTTGACTGGTAAAGTTCCCGAGAAAGTTTCCCTAATACGGTTTTACCTCATTAAATCATTAAGCACTGAGTTAATTTGGCGCTTCTGTGTACTGTTATAGTATAGGACTGATTTCTGTCTGCAATCCTCTATATAGAGGTCCTAAACATCTTCATGTGCAAACAAAACCGTGTAACATTCTTTCTTTCATTACGTAATCATCGGCTCAACGAACAAAGTGTTCGTGTAAATCATCTTCAGTCATGAATTAATACACTTTGTTGATGTGAAATGAAAGTGATCTTTCCATGTTGGTGGTGACGGTGGAGTTGAATGTGAGTCGCAGAGGAAAGATTTTAGGTGCTTGGCAAACTCCTTGGGCTTTTCCAGGTTCACAGCATGTCCTGCGTTCTTTATAACGACTAGTTCCGCACCTTTACCTACATGACTATATATTTCAAACCAAAATGCAAATAATTAGTTAAGAGAAATGAAAGATCGAGCAATGAGGAACAGTATTATTATATATCCATCAGATTTCTCATTTACCTCTTTAATCTGTACCCTAGTTCCACCGGGAATATCTGATCTTCTTGTCCCCATATTACCAGTGTGGGCTGTGTTTACAATGGAATAGTACATAAGCATTGAGCATTATTTATGAAAATTTCAAGGCCTGTTCATAATCAATTTATCTGTAAAAACTAAAATTAAAAATTTGTTTGAAAACTATTTCAGTTTTTAGAAAGGAAAATAATAAACAAACACCAAAGTTAAATTATGTTCGTTGATTTATCTAATTCAATCTCCATAATTCAAGAGGGGTGTGATAAATACAGCTCCTACTAAAAACCAAAAACCAACATCAACTGTTTTGAGTTTTCAAAATTTGCCTTCTGAAAATTAAAAGTAGCTACTAATTAAATTTTTACGAACTAAAAACTGATATGGTTATCAAACGATTCCAATTAAATAACTGCAAATATACATAAGCAATAAGGGGAGAATTAGTCACCTGTGAGATCTTGGGTAGATTAGACAGCTTTCTCTCCGTTAGTATAGCCCGGATCAAGTCTCTCTTCTCTTCTACATAGTCTGTACACATGACCTATAAAAATATTACAGAAATTTATGTTCTTTTTTAGTTGAAAAGTATACTTCAAAAATTCAGCTAATAAGCATGTGCAGAGTAGGAAAATAGATTTAAAGGCTGCTTACGTACATGAATGAAATCCGCGAGAAAAAAGGAGGGCAGACCCTTGGCGGGCTTGAAAAATGAATACCTCATCAATTCCTTCAGCTTCTCTGGAGTCTGAGGCAACAAAATGCTTGCAGCCTCATCCAAATCTGAAACCCTAAACAACCCTTCTTCCATATCCTTCTCCTCCAAGCACACCCCGGCGCAACACAGCGCCACCCTCTCTACCATCTCCGGACACTGCACGGCCACGTTGTACGCCACAAAACCACCATAGCTTATCCCCACCATGCTCATCTTCCCAACCCCATGTGACTTCATCAACCTTATTATGGACTGTGCCTGGAACGACTCTGTACGTTCCAGGCGTGACGTGTAAGAGTGCCCAAAGAAGAGGAGATCGGGCACGTACACATTGAAGCGGGTGGTGAAGTGGCGGAGATGCTCGCCGTATTGCCACATAGCGTTGGCTCCAAAGCCGTGGAGAAGGAGAAGGGTGGGTTTGTAGGATTTGGGGGATTTAGGCACCCAGCAATGGATGGTGGTGCCGTCACCCAGATTTGTTAAAACTGAGCGGAGACCGGCATTGGCAAAATAATGCCGATAAAACCAATCAACGGAAGCCGTAAAGCTGATACGTTTCGGAAGCTTAAGCGGAAACATAATCGATCGAAAAGCTTTTCTGTAAGAAATTAAACTATGGGATTAATTTAACCAAAACAATTAACACAAAATTTACGTACAAATGTTGCATGCATGGAATGTTCTTGCTAGGATATGGAAATTTGTATGAAGTCAATATATATACACACAATTATACACATATATAACTAACCAACTAATGTTCTAGAAAGAATGCTTTTGGTGATGAGATAACTGAATTATTTAGTTGGAAAGCACAGAGAGGCTTAACTGATATCTTCCTCATAAGCCACAATGAAGGAACCAAGATTTCGGCTATATAGAACAAGAATAACAAGGGAAATTAAGGAAAACGGTGACACGTCATCACAAGAAAGTAGAAAAGCTCTAAAACATTGGTTGGCCAAAAGAGGTGGAAGCTATGGACCAGTAGGGTGCTTGTGTGTACGTAATTAAACTACTATTTATGTGTATGAACCATGTAATCCCAAAGTGCTATATGTATATATAGGGATCATCAAATATATGAACCAATTGTGCTATTTTTGTATATGCAACTTTCACATATTTGGCAAAAACATATTGTTGGAATTTTCGTTTGGATGTACAAAGTGTAAAAGTTGCATATATAGAAAATTTATGCAATTAAATTAATTTTCATCCTTTTTTTTTTTAACCAAAAAAAGGTAATTAATTAATTTTTCAAAAATCCCTACTTTTTCTATTTTTGTCCCCCTTTACTTGTTGTATGAGTGATCTAATACTCGTTCATACTGTTACTAATCATACATATGCAACTCAAAAGGAATTTAGGAATGATAGTGCAGAGAAAACAACGAGTAGAGTAGAGGCGGGGTTAAGAATTTATGGACAGTTTTTTTAAGAATAACGCTAAGGAGATCAAATTTATAAACTAAGTTTACAAATCAAATGATGTGTCATTAATAGGAAATAAGCACATTACTCAATACTTGATAATTCAATCATCAATAATCACATCATTTGATTTACAAAATTTAATTTCTCTAGCATTAATCTTTTTCTAATATGCATGCAAGATTAGTTGCAGGGGAAAAGAGGGGACACGTGCCCTCTTTAGTTTCTAGAGTATTGACAAATATGGCAGGGTTCTTCCAGAGTGGTTAATTGTACTTGCAGTTAAATTTACTGACGGCCAGTCAACAACCATATTAACCATATGCAGGCAATTGTAAGTTTGCAATACCAACAATATCGATAATATATCTGCATTTAACCAGCACAATTAACCGTATTGTAAAAAATCTTTGTATGGTAAATATAGATACTAACAATTTAGTAAACAAGGGAGAATGAAATTCGAACTTGAGTGTAGACAGGAGAGTATAACTATAGCCAACTTGGCTATGTTGTCATGATCTCAGTGGCAGTTAATTTGTTTGATAATTATTTCGTTTTCAATTTTCTACATTTTTTTACAAAGATGTACAAAAAAAAAATGGATAAAATGAGAGTTGGAGTGAAAAAAGCATAATTGAAGGGATAAAAAAATGTTAGACCAATGAAAAATAAAAAAAGGAAACAATCTCAAGTTGCTTTTCAATTGAGTTATTCTTTCATACATTCTCCTTCATTACTTCCTCCCTCTCACGTTCTCACCCATGACCCATCTTTCAACTTATCCTTTTCCAATATAATTTCACCTCTATCCCTAACATAAAAATTGAAAACTAAAGACAATGACAAAATGACTGCAATACCGGCCTTAACAAATTGCATTAGCATCACATTAATTGTCACTGAATGAGTGATTTAATCTATGTGCTGCACAAATTTCAAAGTTCATACTCATCCAACGGCAGTTGATACGGCCTTCATGGCTTCATGTTTAACAAGCTTTGAGTTAATCTTACACCTGTGATTGCGGGAGCGCAAGCTGCAACGCTTAATCGGATCCGATCAATGAACTTGTAACAAAACAATTCTGACCGAATGAACTTCTAATGTCCTAAAAGTAATAAGGACATCAACTCTCTGTCTGAATGGTCTAAGTCATCAAGAGAATTAAGGGTCAAAACAACACAAGTAAAAAAGGATATACTATCTCAAAAATATACTCAAAGCACAGAGAATCGCCAATTCTGTTAACGTTAATCGTAATTTTGGCTATGAAAAACATAATAAATCAGGAAAGCGAGTGAAAACTGAATGCAAGTGATGATGAACTCAGACTAGAGTCTAGACAGAACCAACGTATCTGTATAATACTAAAGGCTATTAAGGCAGTGCTTAGCAGAGCTCACAGTCAGGATAAAAAATTTGACAAAACATCTTCCACCAGAAAAGAAAATTTTCTTCATTGATCGACAAAGGAAATTTTTAACAAGTACAATATTGGCTCTTTCTTTTTCCCTATAACGATTTTTCTGTGAGACAAACAAAGTATGCACTTTTCATTTCTCAAAAGGGGATGATATAAAAAGTATGTAAGTATATATAGGGCCTCTCAACATCACTCTAAAACAGATTAATACAAAGATAAATAATATACACATAAGAGGAAATAAAAACTTGTCGCAGCCGCTAAACAAAGAATCACCTCTCTCAGTTTTCTTCTGCACGAGTATTGTGCCACATAATTTTTGTTGGCAGGGACTCAACTCAGCAGTTTCCTTAGTCTTTTTTCAGCAAGACTGGCAACCTTATTTTGAGGTTCAAGAACAAGGGCATGCTTGAAATCTGCAAATACCAAACACGAAAATAAGAAAGAAGCTAAACCAACCATAACTACTGCATATTTTTGTTTTAATCAAACTCCGTAACTGTATGTTTCACATGTAATCCTAACACAGGCACACTTTAACTTCCAAACAATATTTGACATAGCATGAAATGGTATGACTTCATGGATAAGGTCAATGGAATATGTGACATTCAAAATAAGCCACCAGCAGAATACATTTTCGATTAGCATATTTGACAAAGGATTGGTGTGGGTCAAATTTCTTACTTTAGATAGAAAACTAGACATTTGAAAAAAGTGAGAGCCAGTTTGTCTTGTGTTAGGTTTATTTCATGACGTTTGGGTTAATTTTGGGTTTTAGCATCATGAAGGTTTCAAAGTTTATCTATTTAAAGTATTGTAACTTCTCTTTCTATTTTATCAGTAAGAATACGCTAGCTTTCACAGTTTGTTCTATTGGATTTATTTTTACAAAAGTGGATGGCACTAAACATGAGATACTACAAATTTTTACTAGGACTAGACATCACCAAAAACACCTTCCTTTCCCAAACCCAACTTTATGAATTCCCTTTCAACCACTCGTCAAGCAAGAGGAATGGCAACCCAATCAAAAATATGTAATGGTTTTAATGATTTTGATGCAGATGACAAGAGGTCCATGCTCCACGGTGTTCCAATTCAGTCGCAATTTTTGTGGATTTGACCACATTTTCAAATAACAAAAGGTTCTAAAACCATCTCTATATTAAAAGACTGGATCCAATTCACAAGTATTTACCCAACAGAAATGCAGATGGCTTAAGGCAACTAACTAGGAGGGTGACCAAACATACTAGAATGGATCTAGTATTCCATTAATCAACGAACTGAGAAGACTGCATGACTACAGAAGTAGTTCATCTTATAATCATACAATTGAGCAAAAGTGATCATACAAGATATGTCATAAATGATATATCACAGCAGTGTTCATAAATGTTGAAGAAGCAACAGAACGCGACAAAGCATATGAAATTTGGGTTCTGACCTTGAGCAGCCTCCTTATAACAAAGAAGTGATTCTCTAGCTGTTCCACGCCTAAGATATGCCTTCACATTCTGCAAAAAAGTCAAAAAGTGAAAAGATAAAAAAAGGTCACAGATATTGAAAAGTTTGTATGGTTTTGAAGAAACAATCTACATTCACAACGATATACACAGCACAAATCTGTTAGAAGTAGGGAGTTGGCCCTCATAAAGTAGACATACTCAATAAAGGGTTGCAAGCAATACAAGAGATTAGATAAAAACAATTACGACTGAGCTAAACATATGGATCAACTATTGGCCTATCACACAAAGAACTGTCTGTAAGTCATTTCAGTAACCACTGTCACTTCAATCCCTAGTCCACAACCTTTCCTGTTCCAGTCCTGACACGTGGCCAGACTGACCAGAAAACGTGAATCAACTACACTGATTGACATGAAACTTGTGTGGTCAAATTAGCCTGACATGTAAACGATATGTTCACTACCATGTGAAACTTAGAACATATAACTCAACCAATTGCCATTCATTGGAGAAGCCCAGAATTTTATGAATCTGTGATGCAAGGCTTCAAATTCTCTGTGAGATTTCTATTCTCAACACAAGTAATTTAAGAATTCAGTTGAGCCCAAATTTCCACCTTGGCCAGGAGTGTACTGGGGAGGTCTATGAATTTCATTGACTAGCTTGATTGGTAATTTTGGATCATTCTATTGAAAAGATTCTCCTGGAAACAGTAAGCGTTGAAGAGTAAAGAACCACAATCAAACAAATGAAACGAATTACCAGAAACAAATAACTCCTAATGATACTTGCTCATCCACTTTTGCTACCTTACTCCACTATAGAACACTGTTGAACAAAGGAAATCCCTAAATTACATAGTGGTAACATAATACTGTTGAACAAAGCAAATACCTAAACGACTTAGTGGTAACCATCAGGAGGAGGTAAATTGAACTCCAACTGCCCTTTTACTAACAGAATTGGTTACAATATAACATGAAATGGTTCGTAGTGCTTCGACCAATAGTTATAAAAACAAAGAGTCTAAAAATATAAATGCAATAGAATGATTTTATTACCTTTTTGTCAAGTGATATTGCCTTGCTGCAGTCCTCTTCAGCTTGCTGGAAGCTGCATGATTGAAATTGATAAGCACATAGATACAAATGCAATGCAACAGAAGGAATTGACAGATCAGATGGGCATTTCTTACCACCCCAACTCCAAGTAAGCAGCTGCGCGGTTGGAGTAGTAAGTTGTGCTCATCATGTTCAATTTGATAGCTTCAGTATAATAGTTGACAGCCTTATTCCATTGCCTTCCCTTAAATGCAGCATTTCCCTGCAAAAAGTGTACACATAGAAATTGATATAACAAATAATACTAATTGAAACAGTGATTTCAAAACTCTTTTGCTGGTAGAAAATCAAATTAACAGAACTAAGCAAAATATTCGACAAACATAGCAAAGGGGAAGAACGACACCCCCTGATCTTTGACCCTTGTCTCAATTTTGTTCATATTTTATGCGAATGGAAAATGTGACATTATGCACACTAAAGGTTATCGTTAACAGGAGAGGACGAAGATTCAGACCCAATACATCAGTCTATAAAGGTGGGAAGTACCATTCATGTAGAGAATGCAGTTGCAACACTGCCAGTGTAAAGATGACAAAAAATAATAAAATATTGAAGAAGACTCGACAAAATGAAGCATTGAAAACTAAGATGAAAAGATTTTAGCAGGGAACAACCTTCTCTTTTAAGAGTTCTGAAGCATCCATGTTCCCATTGGTATCTGGCAATGGCAACGAATGGGATGCAATGCTGACCTTCTCCTGAACTGAAGAGTACATATCCAAGACTGTATCAAGGAGAAATTTATCTACACCATGGAACGCGATGAATGACACAGAGATGGGGCAGTCATTGTGCTTTCCCACTGGTACTGTAACCTGGCCATGTGCAAATATAATCGTGAAAATAAGTTTCAAAGCTACAGATACTCAAGGATAAATGTGAATGTTCAGACTTGAAAGTACTCAGTTACCTGACAGCACCCAGACATGCTGGCAATGCTTGTTAATGCTAATGTTCTATCATTAAACTCAGATGACCCCCCTTTCTTTGTATTCAGCTTTAATGGAGGATCTGCGATTGTTGGAATCACTAATATTCCATCATCCTGGGGCAGCAAGAGGTTGTAAGAAATAGAGATACATAAAATGAGGTATTGTACATATAAACAATCGGTTTCACAATAAGGCAACCTCAATATTTTCACCAAATAATCTTGTTCAAAACAATTTAAAATGCAGACTCTGCAGGAGTACTGGAGCTGCAGCAGTTATTCCCCCTTTTCTGGTTTCAGAAGAGGGAGGGGTGGGAGGAATAACAATATAAGGAAGCTCAGGTTGTTGAATCTCAACACGCCAGTGAAAGTAGACAAGAAAGCTACAGCTGACCCACCTCTTCAATATTTGTATAATTTCAAATTTTTGGCCAAAACAAATCAAAGGAACAAACTTAGCTGACTTGTACATATTACAAGGTTGGAGAGATTCTCAGATATGTTAGCCAAAGTTATTAAACTGACAAAGGTTTCAAATATAGTTCCTATCTCTAATAGTCCAACCGAAGCGATACAGGAAAGAGAAAAGGGAGAAGCCAAGAGCATCAAAGATTATCCAAGTTGACTCCAAAGTAACAAAAATCTGGGAGTCACTTTACTACTACTTAACACCAGTGAAGTAGATAAATCGATAGAATGCCAAATGAATATAAAAATTTGCATAGTGTTGGGATACCTTTAAAAGACTTTGAAGGGCAGCTCTCATCTCAGTCCTTACTTTATATAGGGTTTTCATGTTTTCATTTGTAGAGTTAATTGCTGCACGAACACGATCTGATACATCTGGCCCTAGCTTTGGTTTCGCTGATTTAACCCATTCTTCATGATTGGTTTTGAATTCACAACTGAAATAAAGTTGTAGATGTCAAATTAATAGAGAGCGAGAGAGAGAGCTTGTCAAATTTCCTTTCCCATAAAGGTAACCCAAAGGAATTTGAGAAGATTTAATTGACCTGAATAATCTTAGAATACCTCTGTATCAAAAGCATCACAGAAGAGAGAGCTTTCAAAGTAAATACTCCATTTTGATGTTTTGTGGATTCTTCACGAAATGCTTTTAAACTGGGTACATTTGAAGCAATATACTGACTAAAATTCATATGCTTTGGAGGTTGGTCTGCAGAAGCAGTAAAAGAAGCAACTTCAACATAGTTATACTTGGTTTACTTTTTTATGAACTCCCATCCCATTATGACAATAGAGAGATTGCATTTTACCATTGATATATGAAAGATTAAAAGAAAAGGCAATCACTACGGAGCCGTATATGTGTGTATGTGTGTGTGTATATTCTCAAGTGAGGTTACTTACACCCAGATAGATGTTCAATTGCTTTGCTGACAACATGTACTGTCTTCTCAGTAGGAATTTTAGGAAGCTGAAAGAGATCATCAGCAAAAATAAGGCGTCTCGCCCTTTTAGGTTCCACAGAATTCAGTTGAAGCAAAACATGTCCAACACGATGTAGAATAGATGGATCGCAGGCAAAAATTCCTAAAAGACAACAACAATATCAAATTAAAGAAGATGAAAGAAATATAAAAGAGAAACCATAAACAAGAAATTATTCCCAAGCATACCAACAGCGTCTAAACTCTGTGAATTTGGCAAAACTCCAAGCATAGATACAGCCCCATGAGACGGTCGGTACCCAATGACACCACAAAATGATGCTGGAATTCTAACACATCCAGTTGTATCAGTACCTATAAAAGTATAAGAACTTGAAAGGATCAGCCGATATTATAAAGAAGCCAAACCACGAGGGTAAGTTTATAAGTCCAGGATCACATAGTTAGTCCGATTTCAGTGAGCAGGTGACTTGATACCTACAACCTTTATTCATTGCGACTTGAGACGAAACATGGAAAGTGTATGAATCTAATTCTAAAAGATAAGGCAAAATTATAACCAAACCAAGAGTAAAATGAAGCAGAAATTCTGCAAAGACAGTAAAATGAAGTAGAAATACTCAAAGAAGCTTACCAAGAGCAAAGTCAACAAGACCGGCTGCAACAGCCACGGCAGAACCACTGGAAGATCCTCCCGGAATGTGAGATTGTAATTCGGGATTCACAGGCGTTCCATAATGCACATTCTCACCAGTGATCCTGATAGTGATACAAACAACAAGGTATCGAAAGGTCGTTGCTTTCATTTATTCTTAACTGTTTTCGCCATTTAAATTCAAAAGGGAATACAAAGTGACAGAGAAAAATGATCAGTACCCAAAATTGAGCTCGTCCATGACGGTGTGGCCAACGCAAGTAGCCCCATTTTTTAGCAGAACCGTCACAACGAACGCCGTCTTGGTCGCCGCTTCATGCGTTCGCGCCCAATCGGGACTCCCAAACCCCGTCACATAACCCTTCACATCAAATCTGAAACAAACCCACCAACCCATAAACCAAATCAGAAAGAATCACAAAAAAATAAAAAAAAATATTGCTAGTAAAAGCAAAATAACAAGAGAGAGAGAGAGAGAGACATGTCGGAGATAGCGAAGGAGAGGGAGGCGAGGGGTTGAGTGGCGGCGGGGAGAGGGGGCTGAGGGAAGGGAAGGAGTTGGAAGCGGGGCTCTATAAATGGTTCCGTTCGGCGTCGTCTTCGGCGGTGGGTCTCGGCCAGGACCACGATCCCTGCGACGGTGAAACCGATAACGATCCAGGTTTTTGGGTTGGAGGAGACATTGGCCTTGATCGCCAGCAGAGGCTGGGGGTGAAGCTTCCACATGATCAACGATCACGACAGGGACAGGTCAGAGGTCAGCAGTGAGCCCAGCAGTGAGCAGCAGCGAGGGTTTTGGGGGGTTTGGGTTTTGGCAGGGTTTTACATTTTCACTTTCATTTTATTAACATTTATTTTGTTTGATCAGTAACTTGTAGTTTAATGGCGACCGTGGGTTTGACGCGCGATTACTCTTCTTTCTTCTTTTTCTTTTTGATTTTTTTTCCTTTTTCTTTTCTTAGTTGCAATGTTTAACATTTCTTCGATACGGTCCATGAAATTATCTAAAAAATGAGAGAAATATATGAAAATAGAGGGTTAATATGGAAATACAGGGTGAAGTCTAAATTTCACCTCATATCGAAGAAAGTCTTAAGTTTAGGTTATAATCAACAAGTATCGTCGATATTTCTAACACATCTATTGAAATCTGAGAAACTCTTATATTTCGTCCAAACCAATATTTGACAATCTCAAAAGTTTTATTTTAAATTTTCATCATTTCCATAAAAAACAACTGATATTTGATATATCCATCTTTATTTTCATAAGTTTGCATATCGATATTCCATATACCGATATTTCAAACACTGCTCAGTTGCTAGCTACTTGCTATCGAATGGGCCGGTGAGGTTTCAAAATATCATTATATAAGTAAAGAAAGTGACGGACCGAAAACAAAAGTAAAGAAAGCTACAAAAATAATCATTACTAATAATTAAGTTAGTTCAATTTGAAAAAAAAAAAAAAAATCAAATGAACAAAACCTTTAAAAAGTACAACATTGAAGTTTCACTTAAAAATGATTCTTGGTGCATTCTTGGCTGCAAAATCATTAATTAAATTGTAGTTACAAGGGCCACCAAAATACTATTAAATTGCTAGAAAAATAATAAATGATATAAACTAAATATCATAATCGATATAACAATTCATAGAAAAATTAATTCATCTTATGCGGTAGGTTACAAGCCCGAATAAAGTAAGAGGGGAAGGGCGTCACGTAGTCGTTTTGCACATTGAATCCCCATGAGAAAAATTGGTTTCAAGTTATAGCAACAGCTAACAAGGTCGTGATAGTCCATAAAAACAATTCTAGCCACATGCTAGGCACGGTGGCAAAATTTGATGTCGGAATACGAATTGGATATGTTGTTACTGTATATTCAATTAGCTACTACATATGGATTACTGAGATATGCACACTCATTGATATGCATCTTATCTTAGTGCATCTATGGTTGAGATGCATGTCCTGAACTTTGGTCCTTATCAGATCCAAACCGGTAGTTCTTAGGTACGTATTGCTATATCTCCCTCTTTCCAACCCTTTTTTTCCTTGATTTTTTTTTTTTTTTTTTTTCGTTCCTTCTAGTGCTGAGAGACAATGGCTGGTTGAGATATTTTTGTTTAGGAAGTAGGTAATTTGGCTGAGGCGTTTGTACCCAAGACCTACTCAAACGCACGGGGAATGGTCTGCCCGGAATGCGGTGATGGTCCTGTAGATCCAACCAACGATTCCAAGAAGAAGGGATCTACCGTGAAAGATAACGAGAAGAGTAAGAGGATGAAGGGCGAGTCGTCTCATGCTATATGGAAAAGTGAAACGGAAATGCATCTTCGACAGTAGTTTGAGCAGCAGATGTTATCCTACCTGGAGCAGCATAACATCTTTCAGGTTTTATGATTTTTGTTTTGGTTCTTTTATCTTTCAATAGAGGTGACCGCTCCAGTTCATCGAAAATAATTGAAACAGTGATCACAGCAGCTGGCCGTCACCTGGTCGGGTTTCCGGAAGGTCCGAAGGTGACCTACTGGTTGCCTGAACGCCAAGTTACCTAAATCTGTATCTTTTAAACGTCCCCAAATGCCACCTGGGGATTTGTCGCCTTGAAAGATAAATTTAAGAGACACGGTTATCTCATGTTGTAATAACCCTGAAATTTGTCACCTGCCGTTAACTCCTCAGGGTAACTCATGCCCAAAGAAAAACCCTCAAATTTTCAAAACTAATGTACATGTGACATTCGTATATCTACATTCAGCTGAGTTGGTTTCAGCAACGTGTTCTTACTTTTGCGCTCAATTTTAAAACTTTATTTCCGTAACTTAAATAAATTTAGCATAGAATATAACTTAGGTGGTGATCAAAGATATGGTGATGTGGTGTATTAGAGGCCGTTGATTGACTTTATATCTGTAACTTAAGTGAACAAGATGGTGCTATCCAGACATTATTCTTTATTTTCTACACACTCCTCTTAAATTTCGATAGTCGGATTAAATGAATTAAAAATAATCAAATGACATACATTAATAGAACAACGTGGATGTAAAATTGATGTGTGGATAGCAAACACCAAAAGTAACTTGGTGCTTCGATAGTGAGCAATGATGGAGTGATGTGGTTTATAGGAGGCCTTGGATTATTTGGGTGGTTTAGATGCTATTTAGTGCATGCAGACCAAATGGTGAATGCACGCACTTAAAAATCCAGATCCGATCCGGTGAGGAGGAGTCCGTTGCGAAAGCGACGAACATGGCTGACCCACACGTGGCCTAACCCATCGCCGTGTGGCCTAACCCATCGCCGTGTCCTAGTTCTCCTTTCTCCACGTGTTATTTCCCCTTGGCACCGTCATTTTGCCAACTTTCTCTGCATCTCCAGACAGAAATCATATTCCAATCTAATTAGTTTCCTCTCTGAATAGCAAAATAGAAGAAAACATAGTCTGTTTGTTTTGTTTGAGAGAATTGAGAGGTGGCGGTGATGATGATAGCCAGGAAGGGCTTAGTGTTTAATTACAGCGGGTCCGGTGGAGGTGGCGGTGGCGGTGGCGGTGGCGAAGGCGGAGGCTTACAGGATTGGTGGAATCAGGACCAGAAACAATGGGGGAGTGGCGGTGGCAGCAGCAGCACTTACTATATCTTGTGTGCTTCTTATGGATTGGTTTCCCTTGTTGCACTGGTACAATCAACAACATTGTTATTCTCATTTTTATCATGTTTTCTTTTTATGGAAGGAAAATATTAATTAGCGAAGTGCTCGAATAATAATAATAAAAAAAGATGATTTTCAGGTACAACTTGTGCGCATTCAGTTAAGAGTGCCAGAATATGGGTGGACAATACAAAAGGTTTTCCATTTGATGAACTTTCTAGTGAACGGATGTAAGTTTTTAATTTATTCATTTATTCATTTTTTTTTTTTTTTTGTTAATTCATTGTATAAGCTTTTTGTCTGAAAACCAAAATGCATTTGGGCAGTAAGGGCTCTCCTATTTGGTCTCTTCAAAACTGTCTTCCTTATTAAACCGAAGGTATGATATTATATTTGTGATTTGCACTCCTCAATTATTTATGTATAATTTTACACACACATACATATATAAATGTTGTCCTGTTCTAGGATTATTAAATGTGTTTTTCGCGAGTGTATGGACGATGCTTTTTCTAGTACAAACGATATTCTAAGCTAATCTCTACACTAAAGGGAGCGGTGAGGGTTTGAACCTGGGACACAATGGCCTAGTGGCGAGTGTATGACGTTTAAGTAACAATTTTCATATTTTTAGGACTTTTAATATTCCATGGAAAACAATAGTGATTCGCGAGGATGTGAAAATTGTCTCACCTAATAGAGTTAAGAAACCTGGCAAAGGCTTATTGCTTTTAGGGCGGAGCCCCAACTTCTTTTCATGCTTAGTATGGAAAAATATACTTGAAAACGCGTAGGTCCATCAATTAAGTATGTTGGAAAATTATAAACAGGATGTGCAGGGTCTCCTTCTTTCATGGAACGTAGCACAGGAATACATTTCCATCTTCATCATATAGATTTTCCCTTATGAGTTTGACTGGTGAAATATGAACCTTCAACCTTGTATAAGTGTATAAATTTATCTTAGAAAAAAGTGTAGCTTATCTAGTCAGAATGCGAATACTGAAGAGTTGTAGTAGTAGTATTAAGATGATACATGAAACTTGTAAGAAAATCTCAAGTATATTGTGCTTGCTCTCCCACATTTTCAACCACGTACAGCATTGTTTAGTTTTTCTCTCCTGTACGGTAAATGCAATGATCACGTACGTATAAGTTTCTGTCTCTCCCGCACTGTGAAAATAGGCTTCGGGCTTGACCAGGCTGATATTTTTAGATTTGTTGGAGCAGTTAAATTAGAAATGCATGATAATGAGCCTTCAATAGCACTGGTTTTGTTCTCCAGTAGCATGCATCATGTATTATACTCTTCACGGGTCATACATCTGCAATTCTAAGATTTGAAAGTGGAGTTCGATTTATTGTAGCTTTGATCCCTAACATCACTATGTTTCGATGCTTTGCAGTATCTTGATATATAACTTCTTCTGATGACACTGCCTCATTGTTTTGTAGGCTCTTGAAATGCTACTTATGGATCTTCCTGGACTTCTATTTTTCTCCACGTATACATTACTTGTCTTATTTTGGGCTGAGATCTATCACCAGGTACGTATACCAACTTTTCTTTGCCTTCGATTCTGATGTGAAATAATCACTGTTCCCCATTAACGACTGTCATCTAATTCGTTTTATGACTTTTTTAGGCCAGAAGTCTTCCAACAGATAAACTTAGACCTGCATATTATGTTATAAATGGATTTATATACTTCGCACAGGTAAGTCAAAACGATGTATTTCCTGTTGAAAATGGTTGGACGCAATGTTGGATTAATTTTATTTTGCTGCTACACTGCGGGCATCACTGTTTCCTGGTCATTGTGTTATGATGATAGGTGTGCATTTGGATTTTCTTGAGATTAAGCAGAAGTCCTGTTGCTGTAGAAGTTGCTAGAATCTTCTTTTCAGGTCAAAAGTCGATATTATATTAATTTTTTTGCCTTTCGTTAATTTATTTCCCTCTAATTTCAAGTGCTTATCAAACATTTGTGCAGTTTGAATAATAAGTTCATTGCAGTAGGCAACTATTATCCCTAGTCAGCGCATGAAGTCGACAGTGACTTCATTTGCAAAAAAAAACTATTATGCAGACGGAAAAGCTAAACTATATACGTTTATGTTCATTTTGTTTGCAGTTATTTCACTTTGCACTGCTCTGGGATTCTTGATATATGGTGGAAGGCAAGGATTTTTGTCGGCTCTGAGAAAGCATCCAAGTTTTTTGGACTTTAATTTTATTCTGTTTTTAATAAAACAAGTGTTTACTTTGACTTGTTTATCACTTTAGGTTGTTTATCATGCTAAGGCACTTCCCCATTGAGTCAAGAGGACGTCAAAAAAAGCTAGAGGAGGTTTGTGCTTATATTTTGCTCATCAGTGGCAGTTTTCAAACGCAATTCTTGCAATTTGTGTTAGGAATCACGGTTCCTAACTTATTCACGTGGCAGGTTGGATGGGTCACAGGCATTTGCTGCACATGTTTCTTGATAAGATGCGTTGTGGTAAGTCCTTCTCAATTGCAAAGCACATGTAACCAGAAAAGTTATTAATTTCCAAGGACTTCTTTCGTGATTGCATTCCAGCTCGCAGTTTCTGCATTTGACAAAGATGCAGATGTCGATGTCATTGATCATCCCATGCTCAACCTTGTTTATTACATGGCAAGTATTAAATCCTGAACTTTGGAATTTTATATATTGCTGTTACCACGACGCGAGTTTCATGTAGTGTATTTGTCTAGCCACTGTAGTCTTTACTTCACCGGATCATCTAATGTACCTTACCTATATCTGTTTCACACTTTGGAAGGGACTTCCTGGGTGAAAATATTAGAATCTATCGCCCGTAGGGAAGGACCAAAACCTCGATGGACTACTTGTGTCTTTGACTGCTTCTTATATAAGCGCTTTTATCTGTCATAAATTATTTTCACTTCTTTTGGCAGTTGGCGGAGATTGTTCCATCAGCTTTGGTGCTATTCATCCTGCGAAAGCTGCCCCCAAGACGTGTTTCTGATCAATACCAACCCATAAGTTGAAAGCTCTATCTGCCGCTAGCAACCTATTCAGGGAAAGGAAGAGGAAAAAAGTAGTACTCTTAAGAGGAGAGCCTCGTTCCTGCACGGTAAGTGCTTCCCTCGGTCGCGTATCACCTTTGTGTGATGACAGGATGTTTTAAGCCAATACTGAAACTGAATTTGTTTGATGATTGTGTGAACTGCTTCAGTCAATTACATGTATATTCTGTACTTAATATTTCTCTTGTATTCTTCTTATTATTTCTCCTGCATATGCTTTTTTCTAGCAATGGGAACGCTATCTATCAATGCCCTCTAGAATTCAGCAAGAATTATGCCGGTACGTTCAAACCGACTAGTTCCCTCTCGTAATACAACTTGCTTTTTCTCATTGATGGGGAAAGAATAAACATAATTTAGACCGCGTCTCATGGAAACTTCAAAAGGAACCGGGTTAAAATTCCTAAACTGGAACGCGGTGGTTGACGGCATCGTCAGTGAGAGACGTCGGGGGAGGCCTGGGGAAGAGTTAACCTTTCTGTTTAACACCCCGCCACCTTGGAAACTGCTCGGCTAGAGGTAGAATCTAGAGACTGGAAGAGCACCGCACGCGCGTGGTGTCTAGTGGGCCTCCGGTTAACTTCTCTGTTTAACAGCCCGCCCATTCTAGAAACGGCTCGGCTAGAGGTAGGCTCCAAAGTCTGGAAGAGCACCGCACATCGCGTAGTGTTTAGGGGGCCTCAGGGGCCGTTGAAAATACAAAGACAATTCTCTCTCTCTCATCCAGTTCAACTTAGAATATTTGGACGTGCACAATGCTATCAGAATCCAGCAGCCCGATACGCATCCAATTCGGTACCAGATTTCAATGGATTGGGGGGATTATTTTTATTTCGACAGTATCCGCCGGTCTGAAATCTAATGTTTACATGCTGATTTGCCAAGCTTAGTCATATGAAAACATTCAGGTTATAAATAAATTAGCGATTACGAAGCTTTATTCAACGTCCTAAACAAATTGTAACGAGTATACACACTACACATTTCCCCCCACTGGGGTGAAAAACATACATAAAATTACAACTACATTCAAATTCTGTGAGGAGGAGTAGGTTTTGGTTGTCCTCACTACACTCCCGCCTGCTCCTGCAGAACGCGGAATATCGTAAACAATTCCCTAAGTTCATTAAACATATACACAGATGAACCAGGATCTCCAAACCAGTATAAGGATGCCAGTCATGTGTAATGTACAGGTCGAGTAACTCAGAGTCGGCTCAGTCAAATGCTATAGACATGAAAGTGTCATCGTCCAACAACTTGTCAATATCGATTAGATCCTCACCACCCTCGGCCTTTTCTTCTGATCCCTCGACAGCCATACCACTTACCTGCCGATAGTCCATAACACGCAAAACGTGTTATCAAAGTGGATTGGTATTGCGTAACGGTTCCATTAATCGTCTAATAGTAAATGACACAGCGACATCCAATAAACGTATGAACATGTTTTTTTGTATAATGAATTCAGACACAGCAAGGTAGAAAAGGAATATTTAACTTTGGAACAGAAAACTGAACCAAAAACAAACACGTTAATTAGCACATCCTTATGATCGACAAGAAATGCAAACATTAGCGACAGAGAACCATAACATAGTATCACTAAACTATATCCAAAAATGTCATCGGGGTTCACCAAGAACACAAGTAAACTAACTAAAGACAAAATGAAGCGCAATTGAAAATTCAGTCCTACAAAAAGTAACTCAAATAATAAGACTATGAAAGCAAAATGCACCAGTTTAGATCCATCAATACCTTTGTTTCACGGAATCCTTCGACAACATTTAGCAGTCTACGGTATTGAGCTCTTCCCTCTGGATACTGAACCATAGACTTTACCCTAGTGAGTGCTTTTTGTAACCTTTCCTCTGTTTGTTTTCTTCCCTTCTTAAGAAAGTCATAATCATCCTCCTTTGAGGGCACAGGTTGTGGGCTCGGAATCTTGGCAACTGCATCTGGTCGGAATCCTCGTAAACCAGTCCCCTTACGTCTCCAACGCAAAATAACTTTCTCCAGAATTCCAACTGACCAGGTGATTGCCTTATATTGTTTCCTTACCTGGTGTCCTCTTACATGGGCCTTTATAAAATGACAAAATGGGAAATTAGCATTCACAGCCGTAGTAAAATCATTCAGAAAAGTAATAACCAGAAAGATAAAGAGGGTTTTTCAAAAGTTCATCTCGAAATTCATTTTACTTAACCGCTGCAAAAGTTAACGCATGGGAAATGGAGAAAATATACAATTAGGAGCCCGCTTGAAATCAAATAGTTAATAAAAGCGGAGAATCAGACCGGGATCCAGTTAAACCCTAAGTGGTCCCAAAATTAATTCCATCATTTGTCTAAGAAAACTAAAAGTATTAACTTTTATATGCGAAACAACCCATGGTCAAAGTACTTTTATCGAGAGCTTTATATAGATCACTTGTGCCACAATAAGATTGGTTTTTTTTTTTTTTTTTATGATGCAAGTATATAATGATAACAATAATAACAAATAATAATCAACAGGAAAAAAATTGTAGCGGACCTGGATTTTAACAATTCTCTGGCGAATTATCAGGAATTCTTTTCTTTTCTTCCAACCACGAAACTTTTTCTGTATCTGAACTGCAGCAGTATGAGCAAACCCATTGACCGGTCCCACCTTGTGTGATTTGGAAGTTATGAGTGAAATTGCTCGCTCATCCGGCATTCCCAACTCATCAATGTCATGCTCAATAATTCGTCTCCTCTCAAATGACTGCATCCTTAACATTTGCTGTATACGATCAGCAGCTTGGGTAGCATTAGTTACAGCAGTAAGTGAGTCCTTCAGTGACAGTGCATCGGGCATATCACCGTAACTCACAGGTGTAGCTATCCGTTCTGAAAAAGTTTTGACAACTTTTGTTCCAGGTATTTCTGCAGCACTATCTTCCTTTGCATCATTCATTTTAAGGGATTTAAAGTAAGTGGTCAGGGAAGACTCTGCGAGGAAGCCTGAAATTCCTTTGTGACTATTCACAGATGCCAGGTCTGCTGGTGTTATACCCAAAGGTACCTCTGGAGACGGATCGGTCAGTGCTCCAGGATCTGCACCAAGAGAGACAAGGACTGCAACTGTCTGCTCTCTGAATTTGGCATAGGTTCAGGAAATAAAAAACAAAAGAGTAAATGTAAGGTGTTGGAAATTTGCAAGAAATTTATAATGGTTAAAGATAAATGACATATATAGCTCAGAGCTTAAAAAGTGCGGGTTACTATGAAATCACTAGTTAACTAGTGGCACCTACTCCATGTCTCAGAGAAAAAAGTCAATTGTCCAATGGCATCCTCATCTCACATATTTTAGATGAGATCAAGCTTTGCAACAGTTATGGTAAAACAAACTTGGGATGCTTTAATGGGCTCCGAGGGAAGTGTATAAGCCAAGTCCCTTAGTAGACAACATAGGTAGAGAAGATTCAACAGAAGCTAGACTAAAATAAAATGGAAAGGGTTCTGATGTCCTTGCCTGCCATAGAATGCAGCCCAATGAAGGGCAGTCCATCCATTAACATCACGAAAATTGATACTAACTCCCGCAGTTACAGTGGGTTTTATGGCCCAATTGTAGGAAAGGGCAGCTGCTAAATGTAGCACACCTTGTCCTTCAGCATCTAATACACTTGGTCCTTTACCATCTTCTATTGCTTTATAAAGGAGCCAAGTGTACAACTTCTCTTTCATCAGCTTTATAAGATGTTCCATCCCTTCATTTTGGAGCAAATAATTCACTACTGTTGGTTCTGCTGCATGTAAATAATCCTCTTCCTCCTTCAGTGATATGATTTTACTAATTATGTTTCGATTCTCCTTAACACCTCCAAACAGGTGACCTGAAGGGCTGACAGATCTCAGAGACAGTAAACTCTCAAGACGTAAGTGAAGATGCATTTCGTATGCAGTGTCATTGGATATATCTGTCATATCTAAACCTTTAGTGGAGCCCACTTGATAATCAAACTCTCTTACTTCACTACAAGCTAACCTGTTGGAACAAGTTACATAGAAGGGGACTTGCCCGGCACTGTGAGGTGGAGCAAAACAGAAAAGAACTCCACTGGCTAAAACCTTTGCTGGAACTTCCACCTCCCCAAACATACAAGACCAGCTGTATTGTGTTACCTCCTTTTGACTTACCAAGAATGTTCCAAAAACCAGAACCTGTTTCACATTAAGAAGAATGAGATGACAACTAACACATCGGGAACATATACAAATAAATGACAACCATCAGATCTACATTAGACATGTCAACATATTCTGTAGCCCTTTACAAATAAATGGAGACAATATAACATTTGATAGTAGCCTTACTCAATTATTGAAATTGAGTTGGAAGACAGATACCAAAGAACATATATAACAGTAAAACTGATTAAGTGGGAACAGAGGAGAAGCAAAACCAAAATATGTATAAAATCTCAAGTATAAAAGTAATAGAAATTAAATAGGCGGTTTCTTTCTTTTCTGCTCCGTGAGTGGTACATGTTAGTATTGCAAGAAGTCCTAAGCACAATGTACAATGTCTAACTAAAAGTTAGACTTGATCAGAGTAATCATGCTTATGGAATAATGGCATGTTATAAAATACATTTTCATCAAGGAAATTATTTTGGCGCAAAAACCATCTCTAAGGATGCATCCTAGTGAGCATCTGACTAGATATATTTACGTGGCAGAAACTCAGTCCAAGATACCAGTTACTATTTTTCTTCCCTATTTTGTACCTCAATTTCAGAGTCTGTGTACGCCCACTTTGGTGAAAAATCAACTATGCTGAAAAGCTGGTCCTGGGAGATAGAGGGGCTCAACGAGGAATCATCAACTACATCTCCACACTCAGCAGTGATCCATGAAATACCAGATGAGGATTGCATCTGCAGATCATCTACCTCTCCAAGTTCCTTGGAAACCCACCTAGAAAAGCTGTCAACTTTCTTCAAACCCTCTTCTCGATCTAATAATTGCTGTCTCAAAGTGAAAGCATAGTTGATATTCCCATCTTTAGGAACATCATGCTCAGGACTTGATATGATTAAACATTGAGATTCTGCATTTGTAAGCTGTGCTTGAAGGTTGTCCTGCACAAGCTGCTCATTTCGTTGATTGAGATAAGCACTACCAAGGTCTGGAGCATTGCTCAGATTCGCATCAGGAGTTCTTTGCAAATTCATCGACTGATCCAGGGACCACTCAGGCAACTGCAGTGAATTGTCTCCCAAAGGAAACTGGATAAAGAATGTGACAATTAGAAAATTAACGTAATTCTTATTTCATAATTTGAGAAATCCATGCTGTTTATAAGATACAAAAAGGTGACAAATAAATATATGTAGCAAATCAGAGAATCCATTGTTGAAATCCCGCAAACCAAAAAATGAAATTAAAATTGTTGAGCATTCGGTTACCACGCAGAGATGCTCCTTGTTAATAGACCAGGTTTTTTACTGTATACTTGTATTATTGTTTGAACCTTATAAAATTCAATACCTCAGCCCTTTTGGATGTCTATATATAAAACAATAAGTAGTGATGCAGTTCAATAAAACATAAAAACCCAGGGCATACACATGGAAGAAGCATTGCACCTCATTTCAGCAATTATCTGTATCAATAAGCCCAAATGATATAAGCTAAGGAGCACGCCAACTACAGATTAAAAAAAAAACCACAGAAGCTATTAAATACCTGCCAATTTGTTTGCAATGGCAGAGAACTCCCAAACTCCTCCTTTAACAGGTTATTCCCAGAAGTTTGTTGTTCAAGGGGAACTCCAGTAGAACTAATTTGGGTGGAAGACATTGATGCATGAGAAGTTCCATCGTGGAATCCCATTGTGCATTGTTCCAATATTTCTTCCCAAGATCCCGCACCAAGTGTTTTTTGAGAATCAATCACACTAGTAGAGTCATCAGTGAAACGACATTGATCTTTGTCAAATTCTGGCCTGTATACTCCATGAATTGATGACTGGCCATCATGATTTTCTGATAAGATTGTAAAATCAAATCACCGTGTTACACCACATAAGAGGTTACTCGATGAATCCATTCAAATGAAGATAAATAAACAGGCAAAATCCCTTCCCCACACCCCGCGAAAAAAAGAGGAAAAAAGAAGAAAGAAAGTGCATTACTTGAACTTGAATGCAGTGAGAGATCAATCTCTGCATTGTCCACGAGAGGACCATTCCCCATTTTTGGTGACTCAAAAACTGAGTGAAATAAGGAACTCGCTTGGCGACTATCTCCTGCATCAACTCACATGTTAAGTGGAAGATCTTGTGCATATTTAAGAAGTGCGCGAGTTTCGCAGTCAATTTGGCATTATTATATACATCATTTCCCAAATGAAGACCATATATTCTCGACCCAAAATAAGAGAAAAATGACATGTAAAAGATAACCTCTTTTAATAAAGTCAGAGAAAAAGAATACCGGAATCAACATCTTCCCATGATGATGTAAGGGTGCTGCTTGGGCTTGCATAATCTGTATATCCTGAAGGTGCTCTGCCATTGCTATTAGAGGGGCTAGAAGTCCAGGGGCTGCCCCTTTGCAGATCCGGTGCAACCTCATCATTCTCTCTTATGCCTCCTGCATTTGCCCTATGACCCTAATAACAAAATAACCAAAAGGTAAATCACAAGCAAATATATTTTATGCATAAAAAATTTCAGAAAGCACCAACAATAAAAAAGTATGCACAGGTGAGATAAACTGGTTTGAGAAACTCAGACAAATTTCAGTATTGACTCTGAAAAAACTTACACTCAAATGTCTTAACGTCAAAAAAAATGCAATTTTGAGAAAGTACGTGGCCAAGGTCAAATATCTGAACTGTGCAAGGCATTTTTATCATGCAAACTGCAATTGTGAAACTACTGGCCCTCCTCTCTTTCCTTTGCACCTTTTTATTTTGTACACCCCCTCTATTTTCTATAAACCTATCCTTCAGATCAAGATTTCATGAGGTTTCACCCCTATTGTAATTTCTGTCTTTCTTGAGAATTGAAGAATTACAACAATTGCTGCTATTTGGAATTTTGGATCAAGTCAACCGCAATGCCATTCCAAATCAACGTCCATTTGGTTTTTTTTTCTTTTCTTTTTCAAGCCACTTAGTACTGTTCCAGGTCTTCCAAAAACACCGTATCAATAGTTCCTGAGCCTTGGCTTATGTTAAAAATGGTGAGCAGGGCCAAGGGCATATACTGCGTCAACTTACACCAGTACAGAGAGAGAGAGAGAGAGAGATCCAAGAAAATTATATAAATAAATATATAGTATTACGCCAAGAATGTGGCTCAATCAACATCTTATGCTTTACAGAGAGGTCAATGATTGGAACTTCGAAATCCAACTAGAGTATTATTTTTACATGAAGAAAAATTGCAGCCCTGCTATTAATTCCTTAGATTAACTGTTAGGAAATAGGAAGACTCAAGAGAGTAGCATGATCAAGTACTTTAACTGGATTAAAGATGGTCTAAATAACATAAACAATAAAGGAAATGAAAAGCAGATTAAGAACTAGGAGGAGGATAGTAATACCTTTACTTGCAAGTAATGAACAAAAACTATGTGCATTAAATCCCTGCACATTGAACAAGTACACAAAATTAAAAACAGAAACCTTGAAAAAGAAAAGAGAAGTTTTAAAAAACAGAAAACTGTAGAAATCTAACTGTATTTGTGCATTCCGAAAAGAAATATAAGCATAAAAGTTTGGATCTTTATGGAAAGGCATGAACAGTCCACTGTGAAATACATGATTTTAATTACCAAACACAGTGTGCATCTAAATATATAAATAAACGTCTATAACTCAGACTTACTGCTCAAGCATCCAATAGCAGCGCCTTTGAAAACTTTCATCATCTTCTCCATGGGCATAGTAGCAGTGTAGAACATCAACACTGCCAACCTGAAATAAACTGAAGAGTGTTACCTCACAGACTCCAGTAACTCTTTCTTGAGTTTAATGATTTCAATTATTTACATGAGTGTCCTTTCAGGGCATACTGAAATAAATATCATCTTTAGCAAAAATTTATTACAAACACTCAGAGTCCAGATACCTTTAGCTTACCTTTAGCTTCTCATGGGCCTCCTTCACAGTCTTGCCGTCTCGTTTCTTCCTCCAGTTATGTCCATCCTTTCTAAAGTATCTCAGAACCTTCCTGTCAAAAAGATAAAGAGAACCACCTGGCATGGTGGAAAAAGTTCCACACCAGAATGTTCTCTATGTGTAAATACTACAACTGAGACAACAATCATAATCACATTTTATGTACATAAAGAGTACATAAAAAGCTACATCGGACTTTGCCTAACATGATCAAAGGGTTCAATAGAAAAGATACGAAAATGATATCCAGAGACTTCAGGGGGCACTCAATATGCTTTTCGCTAATTTAATTTAAACTTGGAAATGGGGATTCGAACTTAGGTGCAGAGGGGCAAGCTCGCTTTTTTAGCCAACTTGACTATGCCGGGGTCTACAGATAGCTGATCTGTAAAAGCCCTAAACAAATTGGTAATCTTTTTTTTTTTAAATAAACCCATTAAGAGGAAATGACGCAAACATGAGCAAAACATGAAATTAAACAAATATTTAGTTAATTAATTATAAAGTCAATAACCAATTAACCATACTAGGTGGTTTGTTCGGAGGCTCCGATGAGATTTGGAACTTCCCAAAATTGCTAAGAATTTCACAGATTTCAGCAGGGCGCAGCCATCGGTGTTGGGCTTCAACAAGTAATTGCTGAAAGTCTGCAAAACACGAACGAAATCAAACCAATCAGAAACTGATCGCATAGGAATTGAAATTCGAGATAATTAAGGGTTGGAAATCTGACCTAATCGAGGGCCCTGAGGGTACGATCCACTTTCCGCCATGGGAAGACCGGTTGAAGCCAAGGAAGCTGAGCTGAGCACAAATTGATTCAAACTACAGACAATAAAAGTTTGTTTAAGTCATCATCTTATGTAAGGAGTCAGTCAACACAGT
Organism: Pyrus communis; assembly: GCF_041283825.1. NCBI lineage: Eukaryota > Viridiplantae > Streptophyta > Magnoliopsida > Rosales > Rosaceae > Pyrus > Pyrus communis. The sequence goes on along the minus strand of NC_142569.1, from coordinate 30,977,993 downwards.
AGAGATGGATGTACGAGAATTATATTTATATATTATTTTTCCTCCTTTTATTTGGATCATTTTTTCTATATTTATTTTCTTTGACCAAGTATGTAATTATAAGACCGTCATTTTCAATGAAGGGCTAATCTAATCCCAAAAATGTTAGGACTCCCAAAAAATGTTTTGGCTCCCCCTAAATACATTTTTTTTTTAGTACAACGATATATTTTACACTAACGGGAGAATGAGTTCGGAAGTTACATAATGGACAACATAATATGGTATCAATAAATGCAGTGTATACACGTCACAGAACAATAAATGTTAAAGGGGTCTTTGATTTAGACCCAGTCAACACCTCATAGTTTAGAGAAAACTCAAATTAAATGTTTAGTTTATTACTGTTTATCGATTTTATTATGTTAGGGTTGAATGATTTTTAGTGATGAATTTACTTTTTTAGATAAATAAGGAAAATGTTGAAACCAGATTCACGCACATCCAAGAACAGAAGCGAGTTCCATTTGAATTACCCATGATCTCTGCAAGAGGAGAATGAGGTTGATAGGGGGTCTGGTTAAATCCAGATCAGATTGCCTACATATCTCTGGGAAGAAGAATCAAGCCACAAGTGTAGTTCTAAGAAATAATGGTGTGATGTGCAATATATTGTGAATCATTTTTGGCGAATAAGCTATGGCTAGGCGTTAAGGAGATGGGTTCTCCATGAACGTGCCTATTCGTCAACAACAGCGTGTGTGCAGGATGAGCTCCTATTAGGCATAAAGAATATATAAGAGGATAGATGTATCTTCAATTGTGATCAATTAGAGAATCCAGAGAAGAGTGTAGAAGAGGTCATCTGATAAACATCCAGCTGTAGTACTTATAGAGACATTGAGAGTCCTTGTAGGAAGAGTAATTCCAATTAAATCGACATATTATCTTAGAGAGAACCTAGGATAAGATATCCAATTCTCCTAAGATTATGCTTACGATGCATAATCCCCCAGATATCATAATTTCACTAGAATTAGGGCTTCCTTACTTGGGAGATAAGTAATATATTCAATGGGCTTAAGCCTAGCCTGTTGGACCAAGGTTGTTGGACTACGCATCATGGGTTATTGTCATTCCGATCATTCTTGCCACCTGAAGTTCTACATGTCATGGTCGCACAAAAAACAATTTTAAAATCTTGACTAAATCCATTATTTGATCAAATTGTAGATTTTAATGTTTGAAAGCTTGGATCCATAAGAAGTAACTTGTCAGTCATAAACATATTGTTGAGGTAGAATAAAATGTCACTTAAACAAAACAAAAAACAAAACCCAAAAATCATCAACACATGGACGCTTAGGCTTGTCAATTGAAACATTATCAATAGGTAAGCTAATTATATCTACACCACCTACGCAATACGTATCAAAACTTATATATCAACATTACTTACACATTCAGTGTCAAATTCATCCACATATACCTACACATTCGGTGTCATACTCATCCTCATTATCTATGAATAAGATTCGAATATGCAATTTTTTTTTAGCCAAAAATTAATTTGTTCCACATAAATAACATTAAATTAGAAAAATGATGGTTGGCAAAATAAAATAAAATTATAGAGGATATAAAAGGCATGAAACAAAGTGACATATGAAAACCCTTGCTATTAATTGACATTATCATCTTACTATGGTAAGTTTTTTATCATGAAAATATAATCAAAGAATGTGTATAGCTTTCCTAAAATATTCTAATAACGTTAAGTTGATATCAACTTTTCTAAATATTAAACAACCTATCATTACCACTTTTGCATCAGTTAGGAGATAATATTGGAAATTTCAACTCAAAGAAAAATATATAGAATAAGAATAGATGGTGACTCAATGTCATAGACGATACTTACACAGTGCACACATAAATTTTCTTTAATAGTGTGTAGTTTACATAGCACTTAGATGATAACTTATTCTAGTTTAAATTTACTTTATAAGCTTAGGACTATTGCTTTGCTAGAAACAAAGATCACCATGTACCTTTTCATTATATGTAGAGATTTACAACTGAATTTTGTGACAACACATCTCAATTATTTAGTAATACAACAACTAATAAAATAAAAGCTGCTGAAAAAGTCTTATCAACAACTGCTCAAATTTTACTTAGCCTTATTTTCTCTCACCTTTGTGACAAATAACCCAACCTTCTCCTCTAGCCATTGACCCTAATTTTGATTAGGGTTAGTGGTAGCCCTTTATTTTTGGTCTTTTTCATCTCTTTTGTCCTTAATTTCGTTTTCTTTGTTCTCTTTTCTAAGCCTTTTGTTTTAGTTCTTCTAAACTTTTATCTCAGTTGTTTTAAGCTTTCGTCTCAAATTTGGATTTTATGTCTATCTTTTGCCCCAAATATCTTACCCTTGCATCAAATTCCTCTTTTGTTGTTGGATTCTCATTACGATTTCCTTCTCCTCAACTCTCCAAGACACGCCTTGGTGGGCTAGGGTGTCTTGGTGACTATGCCTTCAATTGGTCGATTGATGATGTGCATGGCAACATCCCCATCCTTGCATGTCTTTTGACACTTTTTTATATTGGTTTTTGTGGTGGAGTCCTCAGGGACGACAACAACAGTTGTTTGGGTTAATGTGTTTGTTCTTATGCTTGTGGATCTTGACTCTTTGCAGTTGTGCCAACCTTTGACTGTCCAGTTGGACTATTTGATAAAAGGCTATTTTTAGCTGTATTATCTGAAACTCAATTTCATCCCCTTGAAACTCAAAAGTCGTCACTTTGCTCTTGGAACTCAATTTTGATTTGACTTTGCCCTCTAAAACTCAAAAGTCGACACTTTACTCCTTGAAATGCTTTGGTGGACTATGGTGCCTTGATGACTATATCTCTAATTGATTGATTGAGGATGCGCATGTTGATGTCCTCATCCTTGCATAACCACTTTCTCGAGTGTATTTTGACACTTCATTTATGTTGGTTCTTTAGTGGTGGAGTTCTTAGGGACATTGGTGACAATTGTTTTGGTTTTAAGATTGTTGATGATAGGGTATCTTGTACTTATGGGCTTTTTTAGTTGGTTCAACTTAATGAGTTTGTGTATTTTGCTTTAAGCTAATGTGTTTGTTATTATGTTTGTGGGTTCTTGACTCTTTGCATTTGTGCCAGCCTTTAAATGTTTAATAAAAATGTTGAATAAAAGGCTTATTTTAGCTATACTCTTTAAAACTCGGCTTCGACCCCGCTTAGCCATCTGAAACTCAAAAGTCATCACTTTAGTTCTTGAAACTTAATTTTGATTCTATTTTGCCCTCTGAAACTCAAAAGTCGACACTTTACTCCTTGAAACGCCTTGTTGGGTTATGGTGTCTTGATGATTATGTCTCCAATTGGTCGACTGAGGATGCGTATGGCAACGTCCCCATCCTCGCATGACCACCTTCTCGAGTGTATTTTGACACTTCTTTCATGTTGGTTCTTTAGTGGTGGAGTCCTCAAGGACAGTGTTGATGATTGTTTTGGTTTTGAGATTGTTGATGCTAGGGTATCTTGTACTTTTGGACTTTTTTAGTTGGTTCAACTTAATGGGTTTGTGTATTTTGTTTTGGGTTAATGTGTTTGTTCTTATGCTTATGGGTTCTTGATTCTTTGCATTTGTGCCAACCTTTGACTGTCCATTTGGATTGTTTAATAAAAGGATATTTTTAGCTACACTATTTGAAATTCAATTTCAATCCCACTTAGCCCCTTGAAACTCAAAAGTCGTCACTTTACTCCTTGGAACTCAGTTTTGAATCCACTTTGCCCTCTAAAACTCAAAAGTCGACACTTTACCCCATGAAACGTCTTGGTGGGTTGTGGTGTCTTGATGACTATGTCTCCAATTGGTCAATTCAGGATGCGCATGGCGACGTCCACATCCTTACATGACCACCTTCTCGAGTGTATTTTGACATTTCGTTTATGTTGTTTCATTAATGGTGGAGTCCTCAAGGACAGCGATGATGATTGTTTTGGTTTTGAGATTGTTGATGCTAGGGTATCTTGAACTATTGGGCTTTTTTAGTTGGTTCAACTTAGTGGGTTTGTGTATTTTGTTGTAGGCTAATGTGTTTGTTCTTATGCTTGTGGGTTCTTGACTCTTTGCATTTGTGCCAACCTTTGATTGTCTATTTGACTGTTTAATAAAAGGCTTATTTTAGCTACGTTCTCTGCAACTCGATTTCGATCTCATTTAGCCCCCTGAAACAAAAAAATCGTCACTTTACTCCTTGGACATCAATTTTGATTCCACTTTACCTCCTAAAACTCAAAAGTTGAGACTTTACTCCTTAAAACTCAATTTTGATCCCACTTTGTTCCCTGAACGTTAAAACTCACTACTTTAGTCCTTAAAACTTAAAATTCCTTTTATAGCGCCTTGTTTATGTTTTTAAAATAAGCATTCACTTAAAACTTATAATTGGTAATATGCCAAATTTCCCCTGAAATAAATGAATAATAAGAAGGAACAAAAAAAAAAAAAAAAAAAAAAAAAAAAAAAAAAAAAAAAAACCCAGCTACTCTTCACCAGTCACCTCTAGTAAGAACATATTGTTTGTTGCTAGTTTTCTTACTTTTCCTCTTTTTAATACGCTAGACAATGTTTTAAAATTAATCCTTCTTTCTTTTGTTTTATTTTTGTTTCAATCTATGTGTCACCATTTGATTGGATATGTGAGCTTTATACTTGTGCTACGTCGGTCATAGGTTGTCCATAATTGCCACAGATGTAACTTAGCGGTTATTTAAAAAAATACATAGAAACAAGCCAAAGTGGAGTGAACATTGAGTTTCAAGGAGTAAAATAGCGACTTTTGAGTTTCAGGGGATAAAGCGAGATTGAAATCGATTTGCAAGGAGCAAAGTGGTGACGTTAGATTTTCAAGGGCAAAGTGGGAACAAAAGCCGAGTATCAAAGGCAAAATGACGACTTTTGAGTTTCAAAAGGCAAAATTGGATCAAAATCGAGTTTCAGCGAGATTAGCTAAAACTAAGCTTTAATAAAATACACTTTCCCCTAACAATAGGAATCAAAAGTTTGCAAGCAGTAGCAAGGGTAACATTAAAGCTGAATTTGAATATTATGGAGTTGGCTTATTTCTTCATCTTTCTTAAATCTCCTTTTCTTCATTAATGTTATTATAATTTCATAAAGCGGTTAGATTACAATAAACTATGCAATTAGATGAATGTTATGAAGTAGGTTGCGAAACAAAAGTTTATTGCTTATAACATTTTCAATCATGCTCTCTATTTTATAACAATGTTTTAGTTAAAACTATCAAAAAGTTATTTTATGTCAAAAGACAAAATCAAAAATCTATTTTAGGAGCTCTCTAAAAGTTGTACTTCAATCATACTTCCCTACTTTATGAGAGATTTTTAATTGTAACCAGAACACGAGGGGTACACAATATGTCATTATTCAAGTGCAAAGATTTTTTTTTTCTTTCAAGTGTCCCTCTAATTGTATGATGATATATGGTGTATGTGCTTGTGTTTCAGGCATACTAGGAAATTTCTCCTACATTAAAGAGTCATAGTGACTATGATTCGTTTGGAAATGCTTTTAAAATAACTAAAAACGTTTTTGGTGAAATTAATTTTGGATTCCAAAAGTACTTAAGCATATCAGATATGTATTTCTTATAGGAAACACTTAAAGTGTTTTTTCAGGATCAACTTGGATTTTACTAGAGATTGGTTTAAAAACATTTTCACTAAAAGCACTTACAAACGAACCGTATATGTCAATAATTAGCCAATTAATTTAATTAATTGTTTAAACAATATTAAAATAATTATACTTTCTCATTCCCTACATTGAGGGGATCTTTGGTGGATAAGAAGCATGATTGAAGTTGATTTTTTTTTTTTTTTTAATTCTCCCTAAATTCTAGTTAGGAGTTCATTTAGAGAGCCTATTAAAGATGTTCTTATAACAATAAATTCCACAAGTGGAAATATTGTCCACAAAAAAAAAATCAATTAGACAAAAATTGCAACCTCCCGAAAATGGAAACTCATAAGGCTAAATAACTGATGAGAACAATTATATATATATATATATATATATATAGAATAACTATTATATTCATTGATATGATGAAACAAATACGCCTTGCCAAGGATTTCAACATGACCGAAGGAAAAAAAGTGTCTGCCACCAAATATTACAAAAAAGTACTATCCTCAAATATGAGATTAATGATTACATCAGGTGACTTCTCAAACCAAACTAACTGTTGCTCTAACGACAATCACAATCTTACTACTTTGTAAATCACCTTATTTGCCTGCCTTATCATATAAGTGTGCTTAATTTGATTCAAAGTATGCAAGAAATGACTAGCGTTATTCATCATATGTCCCAGCAGATAAGTATCATTGGCCTCATCCATCTTTGACGCAACAAGTACCACTTGTGCATTACCTTCGAATTCCACCGACCTTGCAGTCACTTCCTGTGCAAATAGCACCACCATTCTCATTGTTTCCATCTTAGCATGCCTAGTAAGTACCACTTGCGCATCACCTTCGAATTCCACCAACTCTGTAATGACTTCCCGTACAAATAGTACCACCGTTCTCATTGTTTCCATCTCAGCATGGAATGGTGATGAAATCCTAGCCATCTTCAACGCCATCACAACCACAAACGTCCCAGTTTCATCTCGTATTACCACACCTACTCCTCATACACAACCATGCTCAACCCAAGCTCTATCAAAATTGCATTTCAACCACTCAAACTCCGACTTCTTCCCATTTTACACAACTACATGATGTGTGATTTTTTTTCCCACCCATGCCATATTTTAAACTCTTGCAGCCATGTTTATGATTTGTAATTAATGTTCATCGGATTTATGACAGTGTCATTCCAGCAAAAGTCATTTTTGTCTTTTCAAATGCTCTATATAAGAATCATTACAAGATCAAAACTGTCCCTTAACAGAGACTTTGCCAGCCTTGCAATCTAATCCATCCAACTATGGTGTCGTGCTTTATTCACTCAAATCTCAACGAGCTCAATAATCAGATTGTAGCTGCCCTTCGACAATCTTTCAATGTGTGTTCAACTGTTTTGTCTGCCATGTCATAGAACAAACAAGCAATATCATTGGGGATTTTCCTCTTTATCAAAGTTACTCATGTTGGCGTTGCATTCCAACAACTTTGCCATAAACAAACCTTAGCCTTACCTGACACACAAGCTATCCATAAAGCTTTCCGCAAAAAAATGATATCAACCCCCAACAATGATCCACTTAATACATTGTCATTCTCATCCCCACAAGTGATGAGTCAATTTCATATTGTATATTTTACCCTATTTTTAGTATGTTTTGGTAATTATTTTGGTAGAATTTTGATACTTTGCTTTCATTGCCTCCTGGAAAAGTGTTTAGAATATTCCAAGCTTTAAATTGAGCTAGTTTGGGCCAGTTTTGGAGCAAATATGGGTCCAAAACGTGGTTGTGCATATTTTGGGCAAATTTTCCTATTTAATTTAGGGTTATGTTTCCTAATTTATTTTTGGTTTATTTGGTTTCCTAGTCTGATTGGAAGACCTTTTTTTAGGAGAATTGAATTATAGCAATTTAAATAAGTTTGGCCAACCCTATTTTTCCTTCTTCTCTATGCGATATCTAAGAGAGGAAATTGGCCAAGCGTAGAGATTTTCAAAGTTTTACATTCAAGGTGTTTTTGATCTTTTATTATTTCAATATAATTCCTTTTGATTTTAATTATGAATGTGCGTAACTAATCTCTTTTGCTAGGGTGAGGCCATGAGTCTTAGCAAGAATATGTAGTTTCTTTTCAATTTGCTTATGATAATATGCATGCATATTTTTGAATTATTAATTACCGGTTTAAACTATCTAAATATCTTGATGATTTAAAACAATTAGGATATTTAGATGCAATTTTGGTCGGAGGCCAATCCCAGAAAATGACGAAAGCTTCTTGTGGTTAATATGTGCAACTTCACTTAGGATGAATACCACGTCTTAAGGGTTGCATGGTTTTTCAGAGGGTTTTCACAAAACGTAATGAGTCATGCATATTTAGAGTTGATCTGAATATCACAGACGGATTGCATGTTTGATATACACTCTATATTAGGGGTCCAAGTAGGCATATATTAGGAAGACATAATGTTCAAAATATGCATGTATAGGTCATAAGTAATTGGGAGAATTATATAGGCTTGTTAAGATGACGGCGAAACCCTAGTGCTTTCTCAATTTGATTTCTAAAAAATTGTTTCTTTCTCCTCATCTTTAATATTGCAGATTTTTCTACTTTTTTTTTAATTAAATTCGCTTTATTTAATTAGGTCATAAATTCAATCATCCCAAATATTTGCCTTTAAATAAATAATTGAGATTTTGTTTGATACGAATTATTTAATAATCCTTGTGGAGAACAACCTTATGATAACCATTTATATTACGATATCCTTGTTATTCTTACAAGTATCATAGATGTTTTTAACCCTTTTGCACATGTGATAAAATCCTATCAACAAGCACGAGCTAGATGGTAAGCACTCTTAGTTAAAAATTTATCATTTCTTTCTGTATGCCAAATCAACTCATCAGGTGATTGGAGGAAGCTTAACGGAATGCTTTGAATCAATTGAGTTGATTACCCCCTGAACAATTAAATTGATTACTGTATGGTTCTATTCAAATATGAAGGAATAGGACTGAGAACTTTTAAGAAAATTTGACTAGGCAGTTATCTATCACCATACACCTTAATCAACAAACCAACTCCAACACGCTATCTTGCGCCTTTACGAATGATCTTGCGTGCCTCCGCAACATTTTTCCAACAGAACGAGGAATTTGGCTTAACTAGAGCATTCATAAAAATCAGTCGTGGGGTAATACTTAGCTTTGAAAATTTGCAAGACTAATGAGTTAGGCGTTTGTAATAATCTCCACCCTTGTTTAGCAAGTAAAGCTAAATTGAGTACATATAAATCCTTGAATCCCAATCCTCCCTCACCTTTAGGTTTACATAATTTTCGCCAGTTAGTCCAATAAATTGTTTTCTTGCCAGGTCATTTCGCCACCAATATTGGGCTACCATCTGATTTAACTCTTCACAGAAAGTCTTACGCAACAAAAACATGTGCCTAATATAGTTAGGGACCGGTTGAGCCACCGTCTTGATGAGCAATTCCTTTCCGGCACTACTCAAAAGGTTTCCTCTTCATCGTGCAATTTCTTCCATAAACAGTCCTGAGAAAGATACTTTCTTCGCTTTCCTCACAAAACCAGTAAACCCAAGTAGCGATCATAGTACTTCACTCTTGTCATGCCTAAACAATTCGCAAGCAGTTATTTGTCAAACACAACGAGATTCTCGCTAAATGCCACACAACTTTTTGCAAAATTTATTGCTTGACCCGATGCCTCCTTATAGGTTTTCAATAAGAGTTCAACCTGGATACACTTTTAAAGCATATTCTCTCAAATATAAGGCTATTGTCCGCAAAAAGAAGATGATTTGCACTTGGAGTCTTCCTTTGCACATAGCACAAACAAATACAGTGAGAATGAGTCCCTCTATGTTATACCTCTTTTTGGATGAACATAGCCCCCATGATCACCATTCAATTTAAATGAGTGTGTGACAATAGTTATACACAATATGGTCACATTTATCCATCCACCACAAAAGTCATTTTTCTCAAAACACTATTCCATCCATTATTCTTGTGCATGAAGTGAACAATCTCCAAATCAACTAGACTATTATCAGAAATTAACCTGTCTGGAACAAAAGCACTTTGTATATGTGAAATTATCTTCGGTAGCACGAGCTTCGATTTCTTTGTTAAAACCTTTGAACATATATTTTATATTACATTGCACAAACTAATTGGTCGGAGTTGGGTCATAGTTGTAGGATCTTTTGCCTTCGAAATAAGGGTCACAAGGGTGTAGTTAATTGTTTGTAACATAACCCCTGATGAAGGCAAAGAATGCGCACCATTGCAAACTTCATCACCAACAATCCCCTAGTGTTTTTGGTAAAACCTTATAAACATGTCATCAGGGTTTAGAGCCTTCGTAGGATACATCTGAAAGAGCGCATGCTTGATTTCCTCGTCTATAAACGGTACCATAAGCTCTTTATTTATTTATGTTGTAACCCTTGGGCTTACAATCTCAATCATCTCTGTCATCACAATTGATCCATGTGAGTCAAATAACTTAGTGAAATAATCCACAATAATTTTCTCCATACCTGGTTTGTCGTCATGATATCTCTATTCTCATCGAACAACCCATGAAGGTAATTCTCTCGTTGCTGTCTATTTGCTTTTTGGTGAAAATATTTGGTGTTTTGATCCCTAAGACATAACCAATTCTCCTAAGATCATTGTCTCAAAAGTACTTTTTCCTGAGCAAGCATGAAATGGATCTGTGTGTATAATTCTTGCCCCTGAGCAATAACTATATTAGTGAATAGTTGCCTAGATGAACTTTTCAACTTATCTTCCGTAGTCACAAATTTCCCTTGAGTGTGCTCTCGTTGTCGATTTGCCCAGTCTAATAACTGAACACGGGTAAACTTGATATTTTTAGTAACCTGGTACATAGGAGAACCCTGACATACCTTACCTCGTCTCCTCCTCGTGGGATTTAAGCAACCTCTTTCGCTATTCAACACTCATATCTAGGGGTAGGCATGGTTTGGTTCGGTTCAGTTTTGAGTGAAACCACAACCGAAACTGAAACTTTTTGAGGTGCGGTTTTGAAGCCAAAACCAAAATGAAACCAAATCATTTGGTTCGGTTCAGTGCGGTTTCAAACGGTTGCGGTTCAATTTTTGTGAAAAAAATGTATAATTTAAAATTTACACCAATTTATGCATAAGACAGTCTTATTTTTCACACAATACATTAACTAACCAACCCACATGAGAATTCTTTTCTTTATTGCTCTCCCCACTCTCTCATGTACATTTGATCACAGCAAGAAAATGGTATGGGAGAATGGTATATAATCAACTAGCTTAGCCTAGCTAGCTAATTGCCCAAATGATAGACTTTGTGAGCAGGAAAAAGCACCCAAATAGAGTGTTGTGGCATATTATTCGAAAGATTGAAGATGCCAAGCTTGATGAGTGTTATAACTTAGGAAAAATAATCCACATGTACATATATATAAATGTATCCTCATTAAACGAATCAGCTTTCTAGTTTCTACAGAAAGCTGATGTATTGACATAATTTAGCATTATGTATGTTAGGGTTTGGGTGTTGCAGAGCTTCCGTGAAGGGGAAGGATATTCAGAGTTTCATATGAGACCGAGAAGGATAAAAGCAGCGAGCGAGAGCATTGCACTGAGGTTGTCGAATCTCAAATGAGTTTTAAGAGAGAGAGAGAGAGAAAAACCGATGACGATTGAGGGATAATTTGAAAGTTTGTCGAATAGGGGTGGAAATGGATGACATTCTAGTGTGGTTGAGTTCATACTAAATGTATGAACTCTAACAAATAACCAATTAAAACATGACATCTAATTTAAGGTGCGGTTTCGGTTTCAGTACGGTTTTCAAAAGTCAAAACCAAAACCAAATTGTTTCCTACACTACGGTTCAGTTTCAAAACCGTAACCGTTTCAAAATCGCAAAACCAAACCGTTTGGTGCGGTCTGATTTGGTTTGTGTTTCGGTTTCGGTTTCGGTTTTCGATTTCAAGTGCCCACCCTTACTCATATCTGAACATTTTCTTTCTCTTTTCTCTTTTTGTTGTTGCCCATTCAATCAATACAGAATCTAATCGGAGAAAATAGGGTTCAAATGAATCACTTTGAACCCTGGAAATAAATCGAGTCATGCTTGAGTACCTAAGGCATGAACTAACTTCAATTTAACTCCCCATCAAGTGTTGTTGCGCATGTAAATTTATTCCCCTACTTCCATATCTTTTAATTGACAAGGCATCACTGCATTGTGAAAATTCATTATCTGCCGCTCACCACGTATATCTCTTCCTTGTTCATATGCTTAAAACCTTATGTAAAGTTCCCAATACAACACTAAGGCAAAGTTGAATTGGCACTCAGTAACTCCAACAATTGCAAGACTTATGTTGATGAACTTCCATAACCATAGAAAAAAAGTCAACCTCTAATGTAACAAACTCCAAAGCCTCCTACCTCCAGATTAATATGAATCTGGGAGTAAGATCTTAGAGCTAAGTTGGCGTCATATTTCCACATCACACGCAAACCACCTTAACGCCCCCTACTTGGTACTTTAAACATAAATTGAAACTACAACTAGTCATTTGCGAAAACTAGTCTTTTTAGGGCATGAATTGCCTAGAGGTTCCCATGGCCCCATAAATTCCAACTGATGCAACTCATTGTTGACGACGAGGCTGAGACTCGTCAACCACCACCGCTGTAAAATTAATAGAAGCATGGGATACAAACCTTTTTTTGGATGCATGTATATCCCACCCTTCATCCTTCTCATGCACAAATCGCTTGCCGAACTTTGAGAAACCCCGTTGTTTACTTTCTTTTTTCCTTCGAGTGCTACTTCCATACTGCTTTCTACTTCCCTTTACCCATTATTTCCGTAGATAAATGGTGGTAAATTAAACGGATTAGAACTCATTGATAGCTCTGGCGCCATCCTATATGTTGGCCTTGAAATCAAATTTCTCGTTAGGCCCGCCAACTTGCTTTGTATGCCCTGACCCACCCAAAAATAGCAAGGGTTGAATCCTGGATGCTACCCTCACCTCCAAGCCACTATTCTTGATACCCCTCGTATGGTGCCTAAGATTTTTTCACCAAGATTGATGCACCAAACAGTTTCAACTCCTAGTTGTGCTCTACACATAATGATCCACTAGAATTAACTTTGTCAAGACTTTCAGTGAACCCATTCACTTCCCCAAAAGAAATAATTGCTAAATGATTCTTAATTGTATCATTTAATGACGGTGCCTCATTAAAGTCTGGAAGATCAGGCTGTGACCCACACTAATCCAACATTCCTTGAATCTGCTCAGTTATACCATTTATGTCTACTAAATCTCCTTCGAACGTTAGTGACTACATGTGGTCCTCCGCATTCCACCCATGTACCTCCAATTCAAAGTCCATCATCACTTCATCAGCATTCTCAGGACAATGAGCCCTTATGGACTGCACTTTCTTAATTCCAAGGCCAAACCTTCATCCCAGAGGTTTCTTGTAATCCGAGACCAAAAGATCATCTTGAAACCACCTACCATATGGTTTCGAACGATCATCATTGTTTTTTCCTTTGAACTTACTTCTCACTTTGTTCCTCAATATGGTTCATCATACCACACATGAAGCAAGTCAATGGTAGTTTTTCATTACGCACATCAACATTCACAACTTCTCCATTTAAATGTAACACCAAGCTTCGTCAAAGTGGTCCACGTAGAATCTGCTATTGGCCCAGACCTATCTTGGAATATTAGTCGTTTGTACATACTTTCTACAAGTTTTTGCAAAAATGAGCATATGACTCATTGGTTAGTGGGATTTTGCAATTCCAAGTGGCCATGGTTCAAGATTTGCTAGTATTTAGTTTTTTTTTTTTTTTTTTTAACTGAAAGAATAAAAATACCCTTATATTTTGCCTTGTTTTACCATATTAAAACTAAGCTCTTTTCTTTTTTCCTTTTTTTTTTTTGGTTATAATTAGCCTTATGTTTTAACATATAAAAATCATACCCTCTTTGTTGATATTAAACAAAGGCAAATACAGTCTAAAGCATAATCTTATTTTAAGTAATGACTTTAAATTGTTGTTCGAATTTAATGTGTTAATGCGTTTTATTTTTTTTATTTTTATTTTTTTATCAAAACTCGTAAACAAGTTTTGATTTATGATATAATCATTTCAAGAAAAGTTTTTTTTCCATACAAAACTTAGAGCTCCACCATATATAAAAAAGCAAAACTTTTAATTTTTATCCCATTAATTACATTGCAATCTTTTGTATGCTCAAAGGTCACTCCTAGTCTAGTTTTTTGGCTCCACCCCTCCATGAATTCGAACCCCATCCTCAAATACTGCCATATTGTTCTTCCCTTTGGCTTTAGTCTAACAAAACATATTCAAAGACGATCCCAATAAAAAATAATAAAAACGAACTACGTAAATTTTTTTACCAATATTATCGTACCAACTTATGAAGCATATCATACCAATTTTACCATACAGTACGGAATTGGTACGTGGGTTTTGATAAACCCAGTCATCTTTAAATAATCTCCAATCCTTAGATTAAAATCTAAATTTTTTTGCAAGTGGTCCTTTATTACAATGGTGGAAGAGAGTTACGTCATTGTATCTCGGCGTGGGTTTGAAACATATCGGCTCTCTAATCTAACATTTAACCACTAAGTTATCGTCTTTTAAAATAAAATAAAATAAAATAAAATAAAAATAAAAACTAAAATTTTTTACCCAAAAACATCTACTCCAACCTTTCTGGATTAAATTTTTAGCTCGAGATTATTAAAGCATGAATTTACGATAATTTATTCTTAATGTAACTTAAAAAAAATTATGCAGACTTTCATAATTTAATTTTATAAACATTGTAACCTAAAAATATTTAGATTCCGATTAATATTAAAAAATCACTAAATTGACATCATGTATCTCGTAGAACACTATGAAAGAATGTGAAACACATGATGTGACATCCCACATCGTCCAAGGGAGTGATCCTTAAATGTATATTCCCATCCCTACCTAGCACGAGGCCTTTTGGGAGCTCACTGGCTTCGGGTTCCGTAGGAACTTTGAAGTTAAGCGAGAAGGGGGCTAGAGCAATCCCATGATGACTGACCCACTGGGAAGTTGCTCGTGAGTTCCCAAAAACAAAACCGTGAGGGAATGGTAAGTCCAAAGCAGACAATATCATGCTATGGTGGTGGAGTGAGGCCGGGAAGTGATTCGCCTCGGGTCGGGATATGACAATTGGTATCAGAGCCTAACCCTGGTCGCGTGTGTGCCAACTAGGACGTCGGGCCTCTAAGGGGGGTGGATTGTGACATCCCACATCGTCTAGGGGAGTGATCCTTAAATGTATATTCTCATCCCTACCTAGCACGAAACCTTTTGGGAGCTCACTGGCTTTAGGTTCCGTAAGAACTCCGAAGTTAAGCGAGAAGAGGGATAGAGCAATCCCATGATGGGTGACCCACTGGGAAGTTGCTCGTGAGTTCCTAAAAACAAAACCGTGAGAGAATGGTAAGTTCAAAGTGGACAATATCGTGTTACGGTGGTGGAGGGAATGGTAAGTCCAAAGCAGACAATATCATGCTATGGTGGTGGAGTGAGGCCGGGAAGTGATCTGCCTCGGGTCAAGATGTGACAATTGGTATCAAAGCCTAACCCTGGTCGCGTGTGTGCCAACTAGGACGTCGGGCCTCTAAGGGGGGTGGATTGTGACATCCCACATCGCCTAGGGGAGTGATCCTTAAATGTATATTCTCATCCCTACCTAGCACGAGACCTCTTGGGAGCTCACTGGCTTTAGGTTCTGTAAGAACTCCGAAGTTAAGCGAGAAGGGGGCTAGAGCAATCCCATGATGGGTGACCCACTGGGAAGTTGCTCGTGAGTTCCTAAAAACAAAACCGTGAGAGAATGGTAAGTTCAAAGTGGACAATATCGTGTTACGGTGGTGGAGGGAATGGTAAGTCCAAAGCAGACAATATCATGCTATGGTGGTGGAGTGAGGCCGGGAAGTGATCCGCCTCGGGTCGGGATGTGACAATTGGTATCAGAGCCTAATCCTGGTCGCGTGTGTGCCAACTAGGACATCGGGCCTCTAAGGGCGGTGGATTGTGACATCCCACATCGCCTAGGGGAGTGATCCTTAAATGTATATTCTCATCCCTACCTAGCACGAGACCTCTTGGGAGCTCACTGGCTTTAGGTTCTGTAAGAACTCCGAAGTTAAGCGAGAAGGGGGCTAGAGCAATCCCATGATGGGTGACCCACTGGGAAGTTGCTCGTGAGTTCCTAAAAACAAAACCGTGAGAGAATGGTAAGTTCAAAGTGGACAATATCGTGTTACGGTGGTGGAGGGAATGGTAAGTCCAAAGCAGACAATATCATGCTATGGTGGTGGAGTGAGGCCGGGAAGTGATCTGCCTCGGGTCAAGATGTGACAATTGGTATCAGAGCCTAACCCTGGTCGCGTGTGTGCCAACTAGGACGTCGGGCCTCTAAGGGGGGTGGATTGTGACATCCCACATCGCCTAGGGGAGTGATCCTTAAATGTATATTCCCATCCCTACCTAGCACGAGACTTTTTGGGAGCTCACTGGCTTTAGGTTCCGTAAGAACTCCGAAGTTAAGCAAGAAGGGGGCTAGAGCAATCCCATGATGGGTGACCCACTGAGAAGTTACTCGTGAGTTCCTAAAAACAAAACCGTGAGGGAATGGTAAGCTCAAAGTGGACAACATCGTGTTACGGTAGTGGAGCGGGTTCGGGAAGTGATCTGCCCCTGGGGGATGTGACACATGAAATAATTTTTTATAATTATTTTAACTACTGAATTTAAATTTGGACCGTTAGATCTTTTCTTTGACTATTCAATTTGATCATATTAAATCTTAGCCATTAAATTCAATAAATTTATAACCATTAACCCAAGAAAATTCTGGTCAAAATTTATCTTAAAAATGAGTTTTGGGTTAAAAAATATATTTGGCCCAAGGATTAAAGTAGATTAGAAGAGATTTAGAACCTAATATTTGAATTTTACTAGAGTAGGTATTAGCGAAAACCAACTATTCTCTTGAAACCAAAAAAATAAAATATAAAAATGTTAATTAAAATTGTAAAACCAGACATCCCCTTTCTTCACCTGTTGCTCCAGAGAAGCCGTAAACCCTCCCTTCTTTCATGACGCCATAGGTTTTGATACCTTACATTGTTAATCAAAACCCCGCCCTGTTCTCTTTGTTTAGAGCGTACTGAAGCGAAGCGGAACCAAATTAGGTTTTTTTTTTCCTTCAGATTTTTTGAGTTTTGCACCACGATTTCTTAGTTTCTCAATTCACTTTTTCTTCTGATGTGAGTTGCTCAAAAGTTGGGAAGTTCTCACTGTCAATGTTCAGATGTTAGTGGACTGGATTTTATTAGACTTGGGATAATTAGAGTTGGGATTTTTGTTCCAATTATTTGAGGATTGGGAATTGGGGATTTCAATTTATTGCTTTGATATTGTTTAGGATTAATTCCTGTGCCATTTACAGATGATTTGGATACTAATGCAGGCCCGCATTCGACACCGAGTGCTAGAAATTATCCAGTCCTGTGCTTCTACAAGGAAATACAAAGTAGCACATATGAATTTGTCAAAGGAAGATATGTACCTGCAGCCGCTGTAAAACCCGAAAGCAAGCCGAAGGTATTTCTCGTTGGTATCAGTATTTATGTGGTCTCATAGCCGGCAAATCTCAGTATATTAAAAAGAAATGGTAACTATAAAATGGTAACCATGATTTAGATTCAGATGTGATGAAAGTTGATTTTGTTGGTTATCTTTTAGCATAAATGGGGAAATGTATGAGGCTTTTGTTCAGCAATTTATCTTCATTGCTAATCAGGTTACATAGTAAATATACAAGTTTTGCAGTCCCTAAGTTATCTTGTTATGTCAAACAGTTATTCTAGTTAATACTTAAGTCAACTTATGAACGGTACACGAAAGGAACATAACGGGTGATTATTTAGGTCGATGTTATACGAGTCCATCTGGCTGTCCCATAGTCTGCAAATCTTAGTAATAATAAAAAGAAATGGTAACTATGCTATGTTAACCATGATTTAGGTTCAAATGCGATGAAAGTTGATTTTGTTGATTATCTTTTAGCATAAGTGGGGAAATTTATGAGTCTTTTGTACAGAAATTTATCTTCATAGCTAATCAGCTTAAATAGTAAAAATTCAAGTTTTGCAGTCCCTAAGATATCTTGTTATGTCAAACAGTTGTCCTAGCTAATACTGAAGTCAATTTATGAACGGTAAATGAAAGGAACTTAAAGGGTGATTATTTAGGTCGATATTATACTAGTTCATTTGGCTCTCCCTCTCTCGCTCTCTCTATATGTGCGACTTGCCAGTCTATGTTACCTTTTTTTTTTCATGAAAAAGGTTGTCTTTTGTTTAAGAAATATTGTTTAACTAGGGAAGAGCTAGACCTGAAGAAAATCTGGGATCTGGATGATATCAAAACCTTATGAAACTGAAATAGGCAAGTCAGGACGATTACAGTTTCACTGTTTCCATTATATGTGCTCTCCTTTTCTTTATTATTTATTACTGAAATTTGCAGACTATAGGATTCATTCAAGTTAATTAATAGCTTTTCTTTCTTTCTCATCTTCTATTTAAATCTGTTAACGTTAATATATATATATATATATTTTTAACAGCTATAAAAGTACAGAGTGTTGCCATCTTCTTATGAAATGTATTTTTTTTTTACAGGATTCATATCACTTTTCTTTGCTTTGGACATGGTTTTATTTATGATTTCTCGTCTTAAAAATTTAAGTAGTGTCCAGGTTAGTGGGCTTCTACGTATTTATTAAATTTCTTGGCTTTTAAGGTTGTTATCAGAGATGCATATTGGGGGAGTATATGGGTAAATGCCATGTCCATTTGACTTGTTTCTAAATATATAGGTAAATATCTTATATTTGTCTTGATCTTATTAACTAAAAACATTTGGGTTGCGGTTAACTCAACCATGGATACTTACTGTTGGCTGCTAGGAAGATTTTTTGCGCTGTTTTTTGTCTCATTTGGTGTTATATATGTTGTTAATTTTCATTACTATTTTTTATCTAGTGTTAGTGCTTATGGATGATATGGATAAGAGTTCGATGCAAATTCAAAAGAGGCAAGACACGATGTATGAGGAAGGAGTTGAATAAGTTCCTAAATTTTGTGTCTGGTAATACAATAATGTATTGTAACACTGCTTCTCTGCACCTTCATGTCATGGGTGGCCGATGATGAAGAAAAAAGCAATATGTAATGGTATTTAAACATAAAAGTATCAAGTGTGGGAAGTAAATTTTCTGTTCTGTTTATTGAATAGTGAGACATCAATGTTATATTTAGTGGAATAACCGCCATACTCTGGAGTGCTGCCTTTGTTTTATAGGTTTAGTCATGTAAGATTAATTCTCATTGTGTTATTAATGAAATTTACCTTGGTTCATTGCTTTGGTATACACACTCACACATATATATTAAGTTATTAACAGTCGTTGTTGTTCGTTTTAACACTTTTGCTGTCGGGTTTTCTTGAAAAATGGGCGTTCTTATTTTTTATTTTTTACGTACCGTGAGAATGCTATTTGTTTGGTTAATCTGTTGAACTTTTTTGTTTTAAGGCATATTTGTTTGCTGGAACAGAACTTTGGATGTGCGGGAATGAATCTTAAGGTGTTATCAGTTTGTAACAAATTGTGATGCAGCTGGGTTGTATTTGATTATACATTGACTTGAGGGAATCCTTTTGTGCAGGTTGTTGGGTTGCAGAAATGAGAGTTGAAATTGAAACAACTGGTGGACTTTTTCTGGCAGAAAGTTTGTATCTACACACGTCCATAGTCCATATTGATGAACCAATGTAATCTAATGAAGAGACATATTTTGGGAAGTCAATCCAAGGCCTTGCCGTTTCTGTACAACTACAACAATGCTGCCGCTGCTGTTGGCATTCAAAAACTCTTTTCATTATCAGCACGGTTTGGGACATTGTCTGCAACTCAGGCTTCGTGCGCCAAATTAATTGGGGATGAAGACTCTGAAACTTCAGAAGACGAAGACTGGTTTGCTTCTCGTATCATCCAAGACAAGGACCTTCTCCGCAGCAGCCTCCATATTTCAGGAACAGGGCTTCATGTTCTTGACTTGGTGAATTGTGGCTCTTTGGAAGCGGACCGGACTCTGTACAATAAGCTGCTACACCGGTGCACCCAGACAGCCCAACTTAAACAAGCCAGAATTGTGCATTCACACATCCTTACTTCTCAATTTAAAGATGACCTTCCCATCCGCAACACCATCCTTCACATGTATGTCAAATGTGGCAGTTTGGACGATGCTCACAACCTATTCGATCAAATGCCTCACAAGGATTTGGTCACTTGGACTGCCTTGATTTCTGGCTATTCTCAACACGACCGACCTCAGGATGCCCTTGTTTTGTTTCCTGAGATGCTCCGCCATGGGCTGGAACCCAACCAGTTCACCTTATCTAGCTTGTTGAAAGCTTCTGGTGCTGTCTCTGATGACAATCATGGCAGGCTGCTTCACACTTATTGCTTTAAGTACGGTCTTGATTCCAATGTCTATGTGGGCACTGCTCTTGTGGACATGTATGCTAGGTGTGGCCATATGGATGAATCCCAGTTGGTCTTTGATGCCTTGGACACCAAGAATGAGGTGTCCTGGAATGCTTTGATTGCTGGGCATGCTAGGAAGGCTCAAGGACAGCATGCACTCGAGTTGTTCTGGAAGATGCTGAGGGAGGGCTTCAAGCCTACACATTTCACTTATTCTAGCGTCTTGACTGCTTGTGCTAGTGCAGGGTCTCTAGAGCAAGGGAAGTGGGTTCACGCCCACATGATCAAATCGGCTGTTACCCTCGTCGCTTTTGTGGGGAATACTCTTCTCGATATGTATGCCAAATCAGGCAGCATTGAGGATGCAAAAAAGGTTTTTGATAGGATGGTTAGACGAGACGTCGTTTCTTGGAATTCAATGCTTACTGGATATGCCCAGCATGGGCTTGGAAAGGAAACTGTGCAACGGTTTGAAGAAATGTTGAAAATTGGAATCCAACCTAATGATATAACCTTTCTTTGTGTTCTTACTGCCTGTAGCCATGCCGGTCTCTTGGATGAAGGACAATATTATTTTGACTTGATGAAACAGTACAACATAGAACCACAGGTTTCACACTATGTGACGATTGTTGATCTTCTTGGTCGTGGAAATCTGCTTGATCGAGCTGAGAAGTTCATAAGAGAAATGCCGATTGAACCTACTGCAGCTGTTTGGGGAGCCTTATTAGGTGCTTGCAGGATGCACAAGAGCATAGAGTTGGGTGCTTATGCTGCGGAACGTAGTTTTGAGCTGGATCCCCATGATTCAGGGCCCCATGTCATACTTTCTAATATCTATGCCTCTGCTGGCAGATGGATTGACGCAGCAAATGTGAGGAAGAAGATGAAAGAGGGTGGGGTGAAAAAGGAACCTGCTTGTAGTTGGGTGGACATCGAGAATGCGGTCCACATGTTTGTAGCGAACGATGATGCTCATCCGCAAAGAGTAGAGATCCTTAGGATGTGGGAGATGATTAGCATGAAGATAAAGGAGATTGGATACGTCCCAGACACTAGCCATGTACTTTTCTATGTGGACCAGCAGGAGAGGGAATTCAAGTTGCAGTACCATAGTGAGAAGCTTGCTCTAGCATTTGCACTTCTTAACACTCCTCCTGGCTCCACCATACGGATTAAGAAGAACATCAGGGTTTGTGGTGATTGTCATTCAGCAATCAAGTTCGTTTCGAAGGTAGAAGGGAGAGAAATCATTGTGAGGGACACCAATCGGTTCCATCATTTCCGTGATGGCTCTTGTTCTTGTGGGGACTACTGGTAGTGCTAATTTCATGGTCCTAGTTGCATTGCATACAAAATTAACCCATTACCTGGCTGTTCATGTTCGAGTCCCCTGTGTTTTACGTGCTTGTGATCTGTGATGAAAAAAGCTTCCTCTTTAAAGTGAGAAGAGGAATTTGAGACTTCTACACACACAAATTGTAAAATGGTTAATGCCAATGGTGCCTTCCAGAAGCAACTTCAAGTTCAAGGTAGCGAAATGTTATTTGCGCAGTTGTTACCTCATGGGCTATGCTAGGAAAAATGTGTGCTGAAATGCTGTGAATTATGAACACCAAAAATAGATGACACAGAGACAAAAAGGTGAGATGCAAGTTAATTTTTTTTCTGGTGTATTGAAGATCATGAATACTACCTGACGACATGTAAGGTTTCTGCATACGGTGAGCTCTGAAGTGCAACAACCGACGAAGGGCCCTGTAAAAGATTCAATTTATATCCTATTTTACAACTAAGATATGCAGAATTTCTATATTTCGTCTCTTGAATACAATTGATGAATTAGTTTTTTCTCAAAAAAATAAATAAAAAAATAAAAATAAAAATAAACAATTGATGAACTTTTTATTTCTTGAATTCAACTGTGGATACCTTCACTCCTTTTCTAATCCTACAGAGAGTCAGTTCAATTTCTTTGTTAGATGGAGATCAGGATCTGCTATGAGTTAATACCTAGTTTTGTTAGACAATAAAATAGAATGAACTTGATTGCTTTTGCATCTTTTTAGCTTTTTCTGAACGAAATTGTACGACATGGCAAAACTAGTGGAGACAAAAAGAGGAAGAAACAGCAAGGTAGAAAAAGATTGGATGTGCTGATTGCCTGTGGTATTTGGAAAGTTGGAAACTGAAAAAATAGAGAGGCAAGAAAGAAAGGAACAGAGCACAAAAGGAGGAACAAACCCAACCCATCTGTTTCATTTCATTCTTGCAAAGGGGAAGAGATGGGCGGGTAAAAAGGGTGATGGAAGTCTGCGTGTGTTTACGTGTGCTTAGAGATGGTTTAGCTGAAAATTGCATAGCTTGTGAGCAAAACTCTTTTGTAATCACCATTCTTCTCAAGCCAGCAGATGTTACATTCATTCAACAACAACTCAGATATACAAACTGCCTCAACCTCAGCGTCACCCTCAGCCTAAGCCCAATATACAGGTACGTAATGAATGACATGTTTCGATAAGTAGCACTAGAATTTGCATGACCCTTAGATAGATTTGATATTCAAAGTTTCAGCATTACCATCAGGTCAGACTCGCTCTTTAATACCACTTCAATTCGATCTTTGAACCTCAAGGTCACACTTTTTAGGGTTCATCTTTTTCCTGCATTCAGCTCATGCATTCGCTTTATATATTTTCAAAATTTCTGTATATATACGTATGTTTCCTTGCCACTTTTAAATTAAGCATCTAGCTAATAATTTGACCTGTAGCCTAGCCACCTGATTTTAATCAGCATGTGTCCTTGCTCATGAATCAACTTTAAGCTTTAAGTTGTGTGAAAAATTTCCCGTTTGTATTAGCACTAACATTGTTAGCTGTGCATTCTTTTGCTATGTATTTTCCTCATATATATTGTGGACGAATTAAACCCGTAAATCAAATCAGAAGAGGAGCGTTGCACTTGCTAACTCTCCCTAAGTTTGTTTCATTGTATTAATATTTAATAGTCCATATATCGTGATATTTTTATTTTTCTTTGTCGAAGTATCTTGATATTGATTTATATGTACGTAATTTTTCATTAGCAGGGAGGGTTTCGTTAAAAATCATGGAGTGTGACAGCAAACAGAGAGTAAGAGGAGGAGATGAAGACAACAACAATTCTTCTTCTTCTTATTCTTCATTAGAGAAGCATGCAAAGAAAAATTAAGTCGATCCTAACTGCGGTATGTTGGACTTAAAAAACGACCTTGAATACAACAGCAACAGCAACAGCGACAGCAGCAGCACTAGCAGTACTAGTAGCAGTTATACAATATCGGATTCAGAAACCCACTTGGCATTAGGAGTATTTGATTTTCCGTGGCTGAAAGATGGTGTAATCTCCAAACCGGAGGACTTGAATTTTGAAGACGTGTTCTCATCACCATTGGCAGTACTGGATGTCGACACACTCCCCTTTACCACCAGTTGGGTAGCACTACTACTACTCCTGGACATGTTACTGATGATCAATTTTCTTTCTCCGGGCAGTGTTTCTATCATCATCACCAGACCGATCATCCTGATGCACTACTCCTAGACTTTCCAAAGGACAAGCTTGAGGAAGATCTGGAGCGACTGCGAGATCTTAATCAAGGTGGTGGCCTGAAGACCGAGGCCGGTGTGGTGGCCTCTAGTAAAAAAATTATGAACTGTCTGTCTATTTGCTATAATTAAGGGACTAAACAACCTTGTTTTCAATAGATTTTTTGTAGAAATGATCTTTACTAAGTGATTTATAATATAAACAGTTCCGATCATAAGGACGGAATTCCATAAATCAATTATAAAGTATCCTGAGGAAAACTGCTCAATTTTAAAGAGTCAAACCTCCTCTCTTTACAGTTGACCAAGACACAGCAACAGAGCAATTTTTGGTGGAATATCCATATAAATAAATGGAAATGCACCTTAAAATTATTTATGAAACAAACAAACAATGTTTAAAACACTCTTTACACGTGATGATATGGAGATAGTGCTTTTTCATCCGGTTCATAACTTTTTATAAAGCATTGATGGATATGTGGGAGGCTATGTTGTCAGAAGACCCCACAATATTTTTGCAAGATCTTGAATGTATGTACTCACTAGCAATATACACAAAACAAAGTTTATATATTAATGAGGCATAATAATAAGTTAATAACCTTGTTAAAATATTATATTATTTGTTCAAAATACAACCAAACTTATTAAATACAACACATATGCCACGACAGTTTAACATAATGTCCATTCATAGATGCATTATATTTCTTATATTTTCTTATCAATTATTTCTAGGTTTTGTCGAGGAAGGGATTTTAAAAGAGTTCCTCCACTCGCATTTTCTCAATTTCGCCAATCTGCGCACTTGAGATGTTTTTTATTTTATTTTATAATAAATCAACTTTCCGGAGGAGTTTTGGCGTAAGGCCAGTGAAATTTTCCATGAAACTGTTTGTATGTAAAACACAAAATAAATATTGAGTAGACATTTAAAGAATTTCATTTCATATAATTCAATAACAAGGGCTAAAAAAAAAGTATACTCATGGAGAATTTTAAACATAATTAGTGCTTTATCATTTCCCTCAAGCACACTTTATCATGAATAAATGATATCCATTCTCGTATACCCTCGTATATCTCTTTGATAAGCTGTTACGAAAATAAGTTCATCAGAAACAACATGTGCCGTTGATTATCATATTAACTGTCAAACAGTAACATATTAGATATTTATCAATATTTACCCAACTAAAATAAATAATATATAGTGTAAAAACCTACTCCTGAAAGCTGAACCAGTAGTAGGAATCTTTAGTCCAGCTTTGAACAAAACATGGAACATGTCATCCTTTACTTTTTCTTGTCCAATGGCTAAGTTGCATAAAAACTCAAATTCAATTGCATAACACTTCCACCATATTTGTTTTTCTAAGTCATTGATTGTAGTCAGTTTGAAATTTCTTTGATACTTTCGACATTATTTTTTTAGGTAATCATTTTAAAAGTGGTAGATTTTGTCGATATTTTTGACATATTGGTTAAATATTAAAAAAATTCTTATATTTCGTCCAAACCAATGTTTGACATTCCCTCAAGTTTAATTTAAATTTTCATGTTTTCCATCAAAAGCAGCCGATATCGAAATCGATAATCCATCGACATTTCTACAAATTTATTTAACGATATTTCTACTGATACCAATATTTTAAACATTGATTGCAGTTAAAAAGCTGGATCTCATACCAAAGACCCCTTCGGTCATTTTGAAATATTTCATTTGAGGGATGTATGGACAACAACAAGAATTGTTTTGGCAGCTCATAGCATGCTCGATTTCAGGAAAATAGCTAAAATAAGTCCTGATCCTGCATATTAAACAACATCATAGAAAACTATCAGTTTCGACAAAAATAAAAAATAAAAAACTATCAGCATTAAGAAGAACTTATGCATTAAACACGGAAGGAAAATTAGTTTAAAACTTAGGGGGTGTAGTCAAACTAAGATTTTAAAAGATTTTAAAAGTGATAGATTTGATAGGATTTAAGAGGATCAAAGACTCCTACAAAATTTATATAGATTTTAAAGAATTTGAATGGATTGTGGTGGAAGGATTTGAAATCCTCGGGGGTGATGTTGTATTCTTTTTACTCTTGGTTATAAATACTTTTTACTCTCAAATCCTACAAAATTCACAACTTACTGAAATTCTCCAAAATCTTAATTTTTTTTAATACATTTAGATTTGGATGGATTTTAAAATGCTTTAAAATCTTTTAATTGACTACACTTAGATTTGAATCGATTCTAAAATCCTTTAAAATCCGAATTTGATTACACCCCCTTATATTTGCACAGTAGATGTAAACCTCAAATGATTTCCTTCAATTTTTATATATATGCAAGGGCACAGTGGATTAAATTTTTATTGGATGGTGTGCCCCGGGGTTTGTGTTTACAATTTTAACTCATCAATAAGTTCATTTACCTCTAAAACTTTCCCAGCAAAAGTTGCCAATACTACGCATCCCATTTTATTTTTTACATGTCTCTTGATAATTTATATTTGTTGATTTTCTTTAATTCATTCGATCTGACGGTCAAAAATTAAAATGTGTGTGAGAAGTAAAATAAGGTGTGTGGATATCACACCCCTTAAATTTTTATGTTTTCCATCAAAAGTAGCCGATATCGAAATCGATAATGCCTTGATATTTATACAAATTTGTATATTAATATTTTCATTGATACCGATATTTTAAATATTGGTTGCAGTAAAAGCGTTGGTTCCCATACGAAAGACCCCTTCGGTCATTTTGAAATAATTCAATCGAGGGATGTATGAATAAAACAAGAATTATTTTGGCAGTCCATAACATGCTCAATTTCAGGAAAAAAAACTATCAGTATTAAGAATTAAAAAGAACTATGCATTAAACGGAAGGAAAATTAGTTTAAAACTTACATTTGCAATGTAAACCTCAAATGATTTCCTGCAATTTTTTCTGTATATTTACAGAAATAAAGGATTAAATTTTTATTGTGTAGTGCTCTGGAATTTGTGCTTCCAATTCTAACTCATCAATAAGGTACCGTTTGGTACGTGGGACGGGACGGAACAGAGTGGGACAAGGCGTTCCGTCCTACATTTGGTGCGCCTAAAACGGGTGGAACGAGCTGTTCCACGGGACGAGTTTTGGGTGAATTTTCGTTCCACCTCACCCCCCTAAAACGACTCGTTCCACATCCATGGAACACAAAATTATAACATATCCGTCTCCCTCTTCTTCCTCCTTATTTCCATCCGAGGGCATCTTTGCTCCCGCTCCGTTTCGTTCCGTCCTGTCCCGTCCCGTCCCGTCCCGTCTGCATATCAAACGATACCTAAGTTCATATGGCTCCAAAACTTTACTAGCAAAAGCCGTCAATATAAGTGGTTCTTTCATTATATGGGAAACCTTCTTTCCTTCATAGCAAATTATTTTGTTTTTTATCACTAGAACGTGCTAAAATCCTTGAATCGGACCCTATAAATATCTTGTCTTTCATAATAACAATGATGATGGTGTTCCATGAAAATTACTCCTCCTAGTAACTGCGTCGGTAAGATATTAGATATTTATCAATATTTATAACAGTACAGATATTAGATATTTATAATATTTATCCAACTAAAATAAATTCTATATAATATAATAATATAAAAACGTACTCCTGAAAGGTGGACCAGTAGTAGGACTCTTTAGTCCAATTTTGAACAAAACATGGAACTTGCTATACTTTAATCTTTCTTGTTCAATGGGTAAGTTGCACAAAAACCCAGAACTCAATTGTGTAACACTTCTACCATATTTGTTTTCGAAGTAATTGATTGCAGTCAGTGTTTGAAATTTCTTCAATATAGTCGATATTTTCATAGAAATATCCATAAAATCAAAGAAAGATATGGGAAAAGGGATGAAGTCTAAACTTTAGTACCTACTAGAAAAACTCTTAAATTTCGATTAAAATCGACAGATTTTGTCAATGTTTTAAACGTATATGTTAAATATTGAGAAACTCTTATATTTCGTCCAAACACAAGTTTCATTTAAAATTTTTCATGTTTTCCATCAAAAGCAACCGATATGGAAATCTATATGGATTTATCCATCAATATTTCTACAAATTTGTATATCGATATTTCCACCGATACATATATTTTTAAACACCGGGGTTGCAGTAAAAGCGCTAGATCCCATATAAAAGACCCATTTGGTCATTTTGAAATATTTCATTCGAGGGAAGTATGGACAACAGCAAGAATTATTTTGGCAGTCCATAACATACTCGACTCCAGGAAAATAACTAAAATGATGTCATGTGTAATCCTGCATTTAAACAATAATATAGAAAACTATTAGTATTAAAAATAAAAAAGAACTTATGCATTAAACACAGAAGGAAAATTAGTTCAAAACTTACATTTGCACAGCCAATGTATTAAAAGGCCGAGGCGTGGATGAAGCGTTCGAGGGATAGCCCCACTTAGACATGAGGCGAACTTTCACGGGATTAAATTTTTTAAATATATATGTTTTATATATTATACATATAATTGTATAAAAAATAATACTTTGTAAAATAAACGTCTATTCTCAATTTATCATTCAAATTCATAGTCATTCAAAAGATAATATCATCTAAATTCATCATTCAAAGGTGATATCATCCAAATTCATCATTCAAAAGGTAATACAAATAAAGAAATTAATCATTCATCCAAATCCTCTTCATCTAAATCAAAATACAAGCATTTTAATGCATATTCTTCAATGCCTAAATAATATATAAACAAAACTATATAATTAGGCCACATGAACATACTATTTAAACTATATAATTAGGCATTTATATGTTTTGACTTCACACTTACATGAGGACCGTGAAAGTATATGTCTTGACTTCTTATAATTATATGAACATACTATACAAACAATAATTAGGCTTTTATAGGGACCGTGACTTCACACTTTCACACTAGTGTAATTACTAATTAGGCATTTATATGTCTATAACCTACTAATGCACAGCAGTTTTGTAATTTGTAGTTACACACAAAACTATATAAAATCTATATATTATGCACAACAGTTTTGTAAGCACAGTAGGTCCCTCAAGTAATCATTCAAATGATCAAATCGCACAGCATAGGTCAGTAAGATCACACACAAACTATATAAAAAAAAATTAAAAAAATCAAAATCGCAAACTTTTTCAGAAACCCTAACCTCTAAAATTGGGGATTTGTGGGCGCTTGCTGACGGCACTGTTGCTGGGTGACAGTGGTGTTGCTCTGAAGTTGGCGACTGTTGCTACTCCAAGCTAGCGGCCGCTGATGTTGCTGTGTGCTCTGGTGAAATTGCATGCGTGGAAGAATGAGGAGTGAAGAAGGTTCCAATGAGGAGTGAAGAAGGTAGAGAGGACACGATTGAAGAAGAGAGATGAGATATGGAATTAAAAACCCCTACTCAAACAACGTCATTTTGGGTTTGGGAGGTTTAAAAAATAAATAAAAAATGACAAACAAGACGTCTGGATGCCTTGAGGCTCGCCTCCGTCGCCTTGGCGTCTCCAGCAAAGCCTTTTGCCTACTCCTTTAAAACAAAGGCGGGAACACTAACACCTAGCCTCAGAGGCTGCCTAGGCACGCCCTGAGGCGAGCCTTTTAAAACACTGTGCATAGCAGATGTAAACCTCAAATGATTTCCTTCAATTTTTTCCATCAACATATGTACGGGCACATTCGACTAAATTTTTATTGTATAGTGCCCTGAAATTTGTGCTTCCATTTCTAACTCATCGATAAGTTCATATGCCTCTGAAACGTTACCAACAAAAGCTGCCAAGAAGGGTGGTTCTTTCATTATCTGGCGAACCTTATTTCTTTCACGACAAATCAATTATTTCTAAGTTTTGTTAAGGAAGTGATTTTAAAAGAGCCTTTTTACTTTCATTTTTCCAATTTCACCAATATATGCATTTGAGATTTTTTTTTTCTATGATAAATCAACTTTCCTATTGAGTTTTGGTGTAAGGCCAATTGAAGGAAGCTAAGAGGACGTCTCAAAATTTCATAATTTTCCATGAAGCAGTTTGTTTTAGTCTTGCAAGTTAATCCCGTGAAAGTTACAATCCCGTCGGTATTACGCAATTGTGGGAGAATAAAGATTCAAAGTCTTTCCTGATTTTTCCTAGCAATAGGTGATAGGTGCTTGGAAAACTAAGACATAGAACTGCAAGTTTCTTATTTTTTCTTCAGAAATTTCCTGAAGCTGAATCTAACCCAAAACAGGCATGCAAAACAAACGACATGTTTTCCAAGCCAAGAAGAATTTTTTCCTAGTTTGTATCATTAACTGTTTAGAAATTTGTTTCTTTTTAGGAGAATTTCTACCAGACCTTTTAAGGTTTTTCTAGAATAAATAGGGTCATTGTTTTATTTTTATTCCTATGTGTAACTAAGCTATTTGCTAAGGTTTATGATGAAGTCATGACATGGATACTTGTGAAGTACTTTGTTGATTTGTATTCAATTTATAGTTATGTTAAATTCTTAATCTTTGTAATTAATCTATTCTACATTCAAGTTTCTAATGGTTGATCACCCTTAAAAATTTTGCATCCTAATAGTTAGATAAATCTAGGAGAGACATGCCATCCACTAGGTTTATTGGCACTGTGACTAAGAAAAGTAGACAACTAGGAGAGAAACCCCATCCATTAGATCACTCGGTTGACATAATTCTTCTATGTGTAATGGATCTTGCATGTTAAATTTAGCACATTAACATGGTAGAATTACATATAAGGGTACACAATTTATTGACTTTGATGGGCTTCGTCATACTTCAGAAAAAATAACCTTTAAAATTGGCATGGTGAAAAGGAAATTGAATTATTGGTGGCAGACCTTTGGCTTAACAATGTCCAACTCCAATCTTGTAGCTATGGATTTATACAAAACTGTTAAGATTTAACTCTAATGGATCATGAAAAGCACTTGTTGATAGAGAGGTGAAGAGATTTATCCATTGGTCTCTACTTACAACTTCTTCAATCTCTTATTAAGGAATGCTGAGACCTAGCTAGATAATAAATACCAAATTTTGTGGAGAGGACAGGCCATTGGACTGTTGAGCATGGATTTGGGAAGAGAGAAAGCTCGCTTTGAGAAGGAAGAGGATCCTCTCTGGATCCACTTTGTGGGGATCCCCACATCCCAGCCGTTCATCGTACATCGTACAGTCAGTTTTTGTTATTTATTATTTGTGTTTAATTTTAAATAAAAAAAATCAAATGATTTATGACTATACAATACACGATGAATGACTAAGATGTAGGGATTCCTAGGATTCTCACAAAGTGGATCTGGATGGGATCCAATTCCCTTCGAGAAAGATATGGAGAGAGAGAGAGAGAGGAAAAGGTTGGACATTTTTTTTCCGACATTTAATAGAGAGTTAACGAAAATCTCATTTTTGGATCAAATTTGCTACCAATATTTATCACGATAATTAACATCTTAATTTTTTTTTTGGGTTACCAGAGGCTATCTTTCAAATACTCTATCACTAGGGGACCATTAATTCAATTTTTCCAAGTTATAAAATTAGTTTAATCTCAAATTTATGACTTTGTAAAAGTTTTATTGTATTTAATTTTAATCAGCTCAACATTATAACTTAATTTCTGATCATTTTAGTTGTGGGAAATGCTAAGAGAGTCTCTCAAAGTGGGACTAGTCATGGACTTTTGGTCACCTTACAGTTTAATGTCAATTTTATAAAATATTAAGAAAAAAAAATAAAGTGACAGGAATGTCTATAAAGAGTTTGAGTCTCCTTGGCATTTCTTTGTTTTTAAAAGTGTCTATACTATATATTAAGATAACCCTCATTGTCAACTTTTTTTTCCAAATTTATCCTCACTTTTGAGACACACTCTTGACAAAAAGGAGAGCAAAATAGTAATTTTGTATTTTTTTGACAAAATGACAATTATATCCCTATTTTTTCTATTTTACTCTCACTTTTGATACACAATATTTACATAAAGATGACAAAATGATAATTATGAAATATTAAGAAAAATATGCCCTTATTAAGAGATCACATCATCATTGTCTCATACTCTTTTTAGAAATTTGATGTTTTTTTGGATAATTTGAATGAATTGAAACGATTGCACTTGAGAAGAACATAGAAAAATATGAACGGTTGTTCACACACACAAAGTATGAACTCTTTGCTAGTAATCTATTAAAAAAAATATGAACTCATGTTCCACATTTAAAACGCACAACCACCACACCTAACATATTTGATTCGATTGTCACAGCGACGTTATTGTTCTCGTGTCGCTCCCACTGCGATTATCTCATCACATTTAATACTATTACAATTATATAATATTTTCAGATGATAAGATAGATTGTAGAGGAGAAGCACTTGAAACTTTGCGAGGAGCCGCGGTGATTTACCGCCCCAAATTTTCAATGTCAATGGAGGCCACATTGTCCGCCGCGACGCCCACAACGGCAGCTCTCCTTGCCGCCTCCAAATCCCTCAACCGCCGACTCGCCAGGACCTTCCTCAGTCAACGCCTCCCCAGTCGTCCCCTTGCTCGCAGGCACCTCACTTCCCTTCACACCAACTACTACGGCTTTCAGACCCCTAAACCTAATCCTTTCTCTTCCTCGTCTCTGAGGAGTCTCTGCGTCGTTGATCCGCTCTTACGGCGCCGTTTAGAGTGTGTTGGTAGCTCCGCTGCTTCATTTGCCTCTGGTGGTGGAAATGGTGGCTTTGGCGGAGAGAGTGGCGGCAGAGGCGGTGACGGCGAGGGAGGTTCCGGCGGCGGCGATGCCAAGTCCAAGTTTGTTGCTGCTGGAGGCGATGAGGTTTCCGTGCTCTCCACTGATGTCATTATTCTCGATGTTGGAGTATGAATACACTATTATTAAACCCCTCTCTCTCTATCTCTCTCTCCCTCCCTCCCTCCCTCCTACTCAATCTGATTGATTGGTGATTTTCTTGGATAGGGAATGACATGTGGGGGATGTGCAGCCAGTGTGAAGCGAATTCTAGAAAATCAAGTAAGTTTAATTTCATTTTTCATCTTTAATTGACATGTATTTCGGTTGCTATCAAAGTTTCAAGTAAGTTTAATACCCGGCATATATGTGTGTATGTATATATGGCAGCCTCAGGTGTCGTCTGCGAGTGTAAATCTCACAACAGAGACGGCAATTGTGTGGCCTGTGTCCGAAGCGAAGGCTGCACCAAACTGGCAAAAGCAGCTAGGAGAGACACTTGCAAACCAATTGACCAGTTGCGGGTTCAAGTCTAACCTTCGTGGTAAGCATTTCACAATTGTTTCGCTTTCAGCATGTTACGATTATTTATTGTTCATATGAACGAATGAATTCCATGGTTCTCATTTGTTGGAAAGTTGTATGTTTGGTTAATCCTTGTAATGGCTAGTTTTTTTACTTTTCAAGGGCATTGCTAAAGTTTGCGGATTATTTTCTTCGAGTGTGTTTTCAGTGTTAGTTATACATGTTTAGGAAAAGTGTGATGAAATTATGTTGCTTTAGAGTCTGGTTAGACTAACATTGCATGAATCAGTGACAACATAACTTTTTTAGTAATTGAAAACACGAAAGTGTTAATCTTTAATGCTAGATGTTCTTGAAATTCTTGACACATTAACATAATGTTGATTAAGATTAACTTATATTGGCAGACATTTAGTGGCGATTGTCTGATGTTGGCTGTCAGAGTTTTATTAACACATTAGTTGAGTGTGTAGGAGGACTAGGCTTTCATCTTTAGATTGTTGAGTTGCAAAATGAGACCAGCTAGGAGTAAGTGGAAACTGGATTCATCAGGGGTTCTCCTTTAAGAAATTTTAAAATTTTCTGTCTAACAAACAATCACTTCCTGAGTTCCAGTCTACTTAAATTATTTGGAAATCTAATGGTCCTACCAAGTTTCATGTTTTGGTTTGGATCATAGTTCATGGAAGGGAAAATACTTGTGCTTTGGTACAAAGAAGATCACTTTTTTGCTCGTCTCCTCGTTGGTGTATTTTGTGCAATAAAGAGGAAGTACTTGGAAATCATTCGTTTCCACATTGTCCATATGCATTGAGATTGGTGACAGTGAGTTAGGGTGGGGAAGCAAGAGTTCATTGGGTTATTCCTCAGTCACCTTCACACATTTTTGTGAAAAGAGTATGCTTTGGTGGTGGAAAAAAGGCAAGAATTTGTGGAGTTGCATTGTGTTAGCTTTCTTTTGGGTAATTTGGTTGGCAAGAAATAGAAGATCTTTGAGAACTATAGTGGGGATGTAAAAGAAAACTCTTCAGTCAGGTTCTGAGCATCATTTTGGGCTTCTGTTTCTCTAGCTTTTAGTGATCTATCATTTTCTATAATTTTATCAGAATGGGTAGTTGCTGTAGGGTAGCTTTTCAAGTTGTAATGCAATGTGTGTGAGTATTTTGGTTCTGTTTTTGAGGATTGTATCAGTTTGTTGGTGGACCTCGGGTCAACTTTGTTTTTTTATTATGCTTTAGTTCTTTAATGAAATTTTGGTTCTGACAAGAAAAGGGTGCAAAAAGAAAAACAAAGTCAGACATAAGAGAATGAGAAGGATCGATCTTGCTTGAAAGGGTTTCTTTTCTATCTCTGTTTGATTTCAAACCCAGAAGGCTCTTTCTCTTTTCTTGGTACTCAAGCACGCCCCTTTTACATCTAAAAAAACTGTGATGCTGCGGAATTTGCTATATCCTTTTGAGAAGTGGAGGATCGAAGTTTCGTAAACTTTGGGTTGTACTGTTGTCATAATATTACAATTGCTGTGGAAGGTTGAAATTGTTTCAGCTGCTATCCATCCACAAAACAAGTTCCACAGAAACTGAGTGGGGGTAGGTTTTGTGCTGCTTTAGAAATGACGATAGTATTCATAGCGGTTTACTGGGTCAGCTGAATACAAAAGACTATTATCTATTTAGTCCTTCGAGTGTTGTTTCTTTACTTGTGTTTGTCCAATTAGAACCCCATAGCTTTAAAATAAGAGTATACATTTCGCCAGCTTAGGATTTCCAAATGATTTATGTGAAGCTTTCTGGGTTTAGTGGCAGGTGAGGGAGCTACGGAAGGAGATATATCACCATAAAAGTGCAAACAATTTCTTGTCAGGCTGAACCATAATAGTTTATGGTATGTCCTCAAACTGTTGGATTTAATTTCAGTGGCGTGTATGTACGCATAATGTCTTACATCTCTCCGCTTTATCAGATGTAACAAAAGAGGATTGAAAATCGTTATTGATTCAGAACTACTTGCTTCTTTAGGTAGTCTCAACCAGCAGCTTATTTTGGTGGATAAGTTTGAGCAGCATTTCTATTATGGAGCACCCATTTGGTTTTGGAGGATTTTCGATTCCACTTCTACTCTCCGAGCTTAGCAATTCCTTGGTTGTCATTAGGAAATCGAGGACTCCTGTCTTTCTATAAGTTGGCTGTATTCTATGCATAAGATATTTGAGAATTAGACTGATCGTTTGCCCATAGGCATTGCTAGTGTTCGTATATGCTTGTCTACAAATATGGAAAGCATTCAATATTTTCTCTTCTGTTTTTGTAATCTGTACTTCGTGGTAGGTGTCGCTATTTACAAAGACTAAATTTCTTTTGATGTAAGCATCCTTCAAACCAAGGAATAAATTACGCCCTATTTGATTTGGCCTTGTATTTCTTATTCCTTGTTTCTATTATTTGTTTTACTAGGTCGGAGTGAATTCAGATCTCTTCTTATATTCTTATCTATTCCAGTTGTCCTACATCAAGAGGCAAAGTAAATTAGATAATTTGCTGGTTCTTTCTTCTTCAAGGAAAAGCTATTTTAAAGAGAGCATATAATAAAAGAAAGTAAAGGAAAGTAGTTATACAAGCCTAAAAGTCGGCTCACTACAAATTTATAACTAATGACACAAATGAACAACTAAGAGGTATGTACGGTTGAAGGATAGTCTTTACAAGGGGGGATGTTGTTGGGTTTTACGGCTCAAAATTAGGATGATGCAAAAATTAGGTTTGTGTTACCTATTTGGTTTTGGTGTCCTATTTGGGTTTGGATTTTGACTTCTTACTTGGTTTCCTTGGTGCAGAGATTTTGTTAATTACCTATTTGATTAGGATTTGTATTTACTTCCTATTAGGATTCTTATTATAACCTAAGTTCTATGCACTATAAATAAGACCTTAGGGTTAGTGTATTTTGTGTGGCAATTTGGTGGGAGTCAATTTGTGGGATTTGGGTTGTGAGAGTTTAAACACTCTTTTGTAATCTCCGTTTGTTTAGTGAAATTCCTTGATGTTGATATTGGTACTTTGTTAGAATTCGCTTCTGTTTGCGCATGAAAGTACAACAAGTGGTATCAGAGCCCAGGTTTCGGCTTGGGCTTTGCTTGGTAGTCACTATGAAGCCTTCTGTGTATTCGGTGAAAGTTGATATTGAAAAATTCGACGGCAATGACTTTGGTATTTGGCAATTGAAGATGCGTGTTTTGTTATTTCAACAAGGGCTTTTAAAACGCTAAACGGTGGGAAGGCTTTGCCGAATTCATGGATTGATGAAGAAAAAGAAGATGTTATGGAGTGGGCACTTGGAGCAATCCTGCTGACTTTATCGAATGAAGTCTTGCGTGAAGTTGGTAGCATCAAATCTGAGCCGAAATTGTGGTTAAAATTGGAGAGCTTGTATATGACCAAATCCCTGGCTAAACGGTTGTATTTGAAGAAAAGTTTGCATACTTTTCGTATGGATGAAGGTACGTCAATTCATAAGCATGTTGATGAATTCAATAAACTTATGATGGATTTGAAAAGTGTGGACGACCAAATTAGTGATGAGGATTATGCGATAACTTTGTTGTGTTCTTTGTCTCCTTTGTATGAACACTTTGTCGATACCATGCTATTTGGTAGACAAAGTCTTAGTTTGGAAGATGTTAAAGTCGCTTTGAATTCTAAAGATCTAAAGAATAAAGTGTCTGACACACAAGATGGAGCTTTGGTAGTTCAAGGAAGAAATAAGGAAAGGAGCAAACTTGGAAAGAACACTTGTAGCTATTGTTATAAGGAAGGTCATTGGAAAGTAGATTGCCCTAAACTCAAGGGCAAAAAGAAGCCGTTTGATAAGTCTTTTGCTAGTGTTGATGCAAACATTGTAGAAGATCTTTGTTCTGAACTCCTCTAAAGGTTATGTGAGGAGGTGGAGCTTGGTACTCAACCCTTTGGGTGGAGTGCAATTCGCACTTTTTGTTCGTATGTTCAAGCTTTTGCTTGGATTTTGTTTCGTATTTGTTAGTTTCCGTAATGGAATTTGTTGGAGAAGGCGTTGGAGGAAATTTCAAGTTCGAAGACTTTTGGTTTTTTGATTATAAGTGGAGATCAGTTTCGAAAGAATTTGGTGCACATTTGCGTTTGTATTTTGGTATCCCAAATTTGAAGTGTGTATGTGATTTGGAAGTTTGCTAATTTCTCGCCGAGGTGGAGATTGTTGGGTTTTACGGCTCAAAATTAGGATGATGCAAAACTTAGGTTTGTGTTACCTATTTGGTTTTGGTGTCCTATTTGGGTTTGGATTTTGACTTCTTAGTTGGTTTTCTTGGTGGAGAGATTTTGTTAATTACCTATGTGATTAGGATTTGTATTTACTTCCTATTAGGATTCTTATTGTAACTTAAGTCCTATGCACTATAAATAAGACCTTAGGGTTAGTGTATTTTGTGTGGCTCTTTTGTGTGGCAATTTGGTGAGGGTCAATTTGTGGGATTTGGGTTGTGAGAGCTTAAACACTTTTGTAATCTCCGTTTGTTTAGTGAAATTCCTTGACGTTGATATTGGTACTTTGTTAGAATTCACTTCCGTTTGCGCATAAAAGTACAACAGATGTTACCTTGATACAATCAGTTTTGAGCAGCAATCCTACTTCACGTGGAAAGTAAATAAAGCGTAGATAAATGGTCAGTGGCTTTTCCAGTTGATTCCTTGTTCCTTCATTAGGAGCATATACAAATTGTATTGTCAAGGGCGATCGTTTGAGGATCTTCCTTATGGTACCCTTGGAAATACATCTCTCCAAGGCTTATCTCTTTGTCAAAGTGTTTGGTACAGAAACGGGGCTGTTCTATCTCGTCTTTATTAGTTTTCTTCAAGTCATAATACAGTGAAGTACAAGTTCTGAACTAAAGTACAAGATCTTGTTGGTAGGCAGTTCATGGTGAAATAAAAATTACAAGACGCTTCAAAAAGGAGTTTCCAGGTGTAGTGCATGATGTGCCTAGAAACTCCTATTCCTTGCCGACCTAAATTGCTGGATAAACCAAAAAGGGTGTTACTCTTTGGCATCATGCAGTTCTGCCTTCCATTCCGACAATGTAGTTTTAGAGGAAGAGAATAATTTTCGTCTATGGAGAAAACAAGATGGTTTTTGTTTAGGTACACAGTTAGATAGTTTTCCACTCTTTGGCTGTTACCCATCCCTGCTTGGTAAGCTGTTCTTGTGTCTCTACCTAGATGTTTGCATCTCCAATCCGTTTTTCCATGGAAGTTCTTTGTTCGTAAATTGAAAGGGAACAGATGACTCTCTTGAAAAGAATATTGGCAATGGAAAATGAATGTCATCCCTTTGTATTTTTTATTTTCTTCAGTGCTTCAAATATATGATCTTGTTTTTGTTGTTTGGTGTGAACAACACTGTCCATTATGCACCATCTATTTGTGAACGTGGAAATTTTAGTCTATTGTGGCAAATAGATTCTATCAATCTGTTAGGTTTTGCTTTGTGTGATGAAGACGTGTTTTCTTTCCTAGATTCATGTTTTGATTGGAAATACTGGATACTTACCAAATTCAAGACCCCAAACATACATTCTTGTAAGATATGGCTCTTCATGTCAGTCATCTTTAATCTCCATCATGGCAAGAGGACTTGATTATTACCCCAATGTACTAATTTGGTTCTGTGTATTTGACAAAAAAAAAAAAAAAATGATTCTGTGTAGTGGTTGAACTAATTGGTTATTCTTGTGTGCAGATTCAGGACGAGACAATTTTCTCAAAGTTTTTGAAAGGAAAATGGAAGAAAAGCGTAAACGCCTAAAAGAAAGTGGTAGACATCTTTAAGTAGTGAGCATCTGTAGTTTACTTGTTATATTTTTTAAGTGTGTCTAAACTTCTTGTAAACTACATCAAGGCTTCATGTCGCTAAGCACTTATGATTAATATGCATACACCGTGCAACTAATTTTTGCCTTTTCTTTTGTTAGGAAATGAGCTTGCATTCTCTTGGGCTCTGTGTGCTGTCTGCTTAATTGGCCATGCATCTCATTTCTTTGGGGCTAAGGCACCATGGATCCATGCGCTTCATTCGACAGGATTCCATTTGTCCTTATGTCTATTTACATTGCTTGGTCCTGGGCGTCGACTTATCTTTGATGGTTTGAGGAGTCTTGTTAAAGGGGCTCCAAACATGAATACTTTGGTTGGTCTAGGGGCCTTATCATCATTTACTGTCAGTTCATTAGCTGCCTTTATACCAAAACTGGTTAGTGCTGGTCTTTCTTGTTATATTTTTTGGGTTCCAGATCTAGTCGGATCCGCAACATTTAATTTCTATTGGTAGATGGGTAAGGATCCTCTGTTATAAGTAGACTGGCTTGATGCATATACTATTGTCATGTGTTTTGAATAGTCAAAACTGTTTCAATACCAAGAATTTTGGTCTGTTCACCGTTTAATGGAACAAAGATTCTTATTTAATATTGCCTGTTATTCTCTAATGGTAGCATCCACCTGCAGTGTAAAATCCGTGTTTGTAAACTCATTACAAATGTTTCATAGCTGATCTTTGCAAGGTGTAGCCTAGAAAGTAACTGAATGTGTAGAAGGGGATGATATATGTTTATCTCTGTTCCCAGATGCATTCTTGAGGAATAATCTTATGCTCTAACTGTTTAGGCTGTCAAGTCAATTAGGCTCCAATTCCAACTAACTAGTTCTTTTAGTACATAATATCTGAAGTCATGTTGGTTCAACAGGTTAAAGTTTGGATGACCTGGCCCAAACACTTGGTTTTAGACTAATTACTCGCCCTATGTTTGTGTACGACCCAACAATGTCTATATTTCTGTTGTAAAAAAAGTAAATTTGCCCCTTTCCGTTGCCCTCCCTTTCTGCCTCCCTCTCTTTTCATAAACTCAAAATTTGATAGACTTGGCTAAATTTGTATTTCACTTAAACTTATGTGTATCCTTTTCCTTAACACATGCACACACAAAAAAAAAAAGAAAAAAAGAAAAAAGGAACTTATGTCTCTTAATAAAAAAATGTGCATTGTGCTTGCTAACTCCGTAGCCTTGTTCAATGGACCTTCTGGACGCAGGGCTGGAAGACTTTCTTCGAGGAACCAATTATGTTGATAGCATTCGTCTTGTTAGGGAGGAATCTTGAACAAAGAGCTAAAATCAAAGCAAGCAGTGATATGACTGAACTTCTTAGTATTGTACCGTCAAAAGCACGTCTTTTGGTCAATAACGGTGAACAAGAGTTGGAATCAGTAGTTGAAGTTTCTACTAACAGCCTCTCTGTTGGAGATAAAATTGTTGTACTACCTGGAGTAAGCATTACATCATCTTGCGTTTAGTATTTAATGTTTTTAATCATCTCAGCCCTACTTGGAGGAAGTAAGCATGATACAATCTTGCTTTTGCTATTTGATGTTCTGTACCCCCTACCACCTCTACATGACTACATCAGTTATACTCTTATTTGATTTGTCCTTTGCTAAATTTGGTATTTTCTGTTGGATGCCACTTTTATTTTGTGGATCGTTAGTCTCCCAGCTTCTGATGCAAAGGATAAAATAGTTGTGAATTATATATCCTTTTAAAATTCCGAACTGTGGCATGCAGTTATAGTTTCCTTTTTGCATTGCTTTAGGACCGTGTTCCAGTAGATGGAATTGTTAAAGCTGGTAGGAGTATCATTGATGAGTCAAGTTTTACAGGAGAGCCGTTGCCTGTAACCAAACTACCTGGGGTATGTTGTTGCTTATTATGAGCATGTGCCTTTTTCCCCCATCTTCTATGCACATATTTAAATTCACTTAGGTAATTATAAAAGCTACCTCTGATATGAGGTTATCACAATGTTGGAGAATTTTATCTTTATGCTAGAGTCAAGTTGCCGCCGGAAGCATAAATCTCAATGGCACTCTTACAGTTGAAGTACAGAGACCAGGTGGTGAGACTGCTATGGCAGACATTGTTCGCTTGGTAGAAGAAGCACAGAGTAGGGAAGCTCCTGTACAGCGCTTGGCCGACAAGGTTATCCATTCTTTCTTACAGTAGTTGGACAGAGTATTTTACAGTTGCAATTTTGCAGTAGAGATATCCAAAATAAGGTATTGTTATAAAACTAGCATATTGTATAGGGGTGCACATGGGTTGGCTTGGGTTGGTGTTGGCCCCAAAGTGTGCCTTGAACCGACATAGTTGGATATAGGTTAGATACACTTATCAGTTGGTATTCCAATAACTTTTATCTTCTTCTAATTCAATGTATGGCTTACTAGTGTTTGTCTTTCGTGTATATATATATATATATTTGTGTTCTCTTATTTGTTTTTATTATATTCTTTTTCTTGTTGCAGAGCCAAAAAATTGAATCAAGTATAACCAAGTAACTTACATGCTTAGCATTGTGGTAATATAATTTGTTGATCGCACTTACTAGAATGGTGCTCATCTTTTGATTTCTTTGGTTTCACCAGGTGTCTGGACATTTTACATATGGAGTAATGACACTCTCTGCTGCTACATTTCTATTTTGGAGCTTGATTGGTGGTCATATTTTACCTGCTGCTTTTCACGGAGGAAATTCAGTTTCGTTAGCATTGCAACTCTCTTGCAGTGTACTGGTATGAATTAGAGGTTTATGATTTATCTCGCTTAAAATTTTGAAAGGGACCCTGATTCTTGAATGCCATGAAGGGAATCATATAAAAAAAAAAAAAAAAAAAAAAAAAAAAAAAAAAAAAAACAAGATAGGTACTATTTGCAATTAAGTTTTACTTTTCATAAGTGTAAAATAGCCTTCGGTGAAGCTCTGTTTTTGTGATTGCAGGTTATTGCTTGTCCATGTGCTCTTGGGCTAGCCACACCTACAGCTGTGCTGGTAATCTCTTTGCAAACTCTAATCACTGCCACACAACTTTTCTTATTTGAAAAAAAAAAAAACTGTTTCGGCCATTACCAACTTAGAAATGATTTGTGCTTATTAGACCTTAAATTTTTATTTCTGTTGTGTTTGTAATAGAATGGTTTAAACTTTAACCAATTCAAGATTTTGATTGCAACACTTTTAAGGGCTCAGATTTCGAATCCAACTCTTTCTGTTTTATGTTTGAATTAGAACTATATATGATTCCATAAAATGATAAATAGAACAGGAGGTATATGCTAACTTGTGAACGCAATTTACTTTGCATTTAAGCAATTGAATTTTAAAGATACTACTCCCAACACCCGACCTCAGGTAAGGTAGGCACACACTATCTGAACAAAATCCTTACCTCCTTAAACTTGTTTGATAAGTTCTAAATTTGAATTTTCTTGCTTATGATATGTCAAATTTATCTTCAGTATTGAGTTCTTTCCAGGTTGGGACTTCGTTGGGAGCTAAAAGAGGACTACTTTTGCGTGGCGGTAGTATTTTAGAGAAGTTTTCAATGGTGAACACTATAGTGTTTGATAAAACAGGGACTCTGACAGTGGGCAAACCTGTTGTGACTAATATTGTGACTCCTGAACGTTCGAAAGTTACTGACTTAAAGTTGAGTCGTGACAAATCTTCATTCTCACATTACTGTTTCATTTAAGGATATTAAATTTATTTGAAGCTTTCCAGTGACATAGAAAAAGGGTTGCTTTAATTTTCCATGATATCAAAAGGAGTTCATTATGCTTCTCGGATCTCATCGACCCTTACCAGCTTATAGTTAGGGAATTCACAACTCTTAACTTCCTATAGCCCAGGTCCTAAAAAAAATGCAAAAAAAATCAGGCGATGGTGTGGAACAAGTAAAATAAAATAACAAATATGTTCAATCATACTAAAAAAATCTCTTTAATCAATACCTAAACCCTAAACAACTTCTCTGATAACTTAATTTTGTAAAAAGGTTTTAGAAGGACTGTGCTAAACATGTTGACGCAATGACTTTGTGTTATATATTGGGTGCCTTTAAGCTTTGAATTTCTCCATTTTACAATCAGAAACGTGTCTCCAAGGGAATTAACAAAAGTCAACAAGGAAACAGTTTACTGAAACTGTTCGTCCTGCATAGTTGAGCCGTGTCTTAGACTCTCAAGTCAGGTCGCTTCTAGATTGCAATCTAGCTACATGTGTTGATGAATGTGCTTAGGTGGTTTAGTGACTTGTGGATTAACAATTCTTTCCTGGATTGGAAAACTATCCAGTGGCTTTGCATGCTGAATCATATCTGTATCTAGGTACAGTGCATTTGTTTGATCTGTTTCACATTTTACCTGTACTACTAAATTTGTGTCTTCTGCGACAATTTTATGCAGTTTTGAGGATCCAAATGAATTTTCATGCATGATTTGTTTTTGGGATTTGAATTATTAGAGGCACAACTCGAACAAACAACTCATCTTTCTAGTGACTAGAAAGATAACCACGTATTACCCTGTACTAGAACACTATCTTTGTCTGAAAAAGAATAAGTCTTTACAGTTAGCTCAGATCCAGACTGTTTCCAATTCAGAGATTTTCTTACTAGGGTTTGCCACTAAGAAAAAAGATGGAGTGATTTTTTTTTTATTTTAACAGAGAAAAGATAAACCATACTTGGTCAGAAGTTGATGTTCTGAAGTTTGCTGCTGGAGTAGAATCGAATACAGTTCATCCTGTTGCAAAAGCTATTGTGGAAGCTAGTCAGGCTCTTAATTGTCAGAATATGAAGGTTCCTTCTTCTCAAGATTTCTAAATTTGCTTCTTATGGATCATTTTATCTTTAACTTAACTGAATATATCTGGTTCCATAGACTGTTGATGTGCATTTTGAGTGTTTTGCAAAATAATTTTCTGGAGTGCATTCCATACGGGATTTAATACAAGTCAAAGTTTCTTAAGAAGTGAACCTTATGATTTTTTTTCTCCTTGATGATTGCATATCGGGGTTCTTTGTCGTCGTTTCAAGTTTCTATTATATTCACAAAAACCCACTGTGCTATTCTCCTTTGGATGGATCGGTATGCAAGTTATGCCGAGTGAGGTGTTGCTTGTGGTTGTTTCTATTTACAGGTTATATTTTCTCTAACTAATGGATTTTATTTGGGACAACTAGATATTGTATCTGTTTGGGAATCTTTGGTCTAAGCACTTTAAGGATGTCCCCTTAGTGTGCTTTTGTCTGAACTGGGCTGGATTTTTGTATAGAGTGGTGCTGGAGTTCTGCATTTAATTTCTCCCCTATATGAGCATCAGCTCTTAAAGAAAAAGAGAGAATGCAGTTCCGTGAACAAATCCTTGGTGTTCTAGAAGAGGATCATATCATTAAGTACATGCATTAGCTGGATAAGGTTCCGAAAAAATCATGATGCTCAGATCTAAA
Organism: Pyrus communis; assembly: GCF_041283825.1. Lineage (NCBI taxonomy): Eukaryota > Viridiplantae > Streptophyta > Magnoliopsida > Rosales > Rosaceae > Pyrus > Pyrus communis. Next base: position 30,933,259 of record NC_142569.1, on the reverse strand, counting down.
CTGTGCACTTTATGACAGGTTGCGGATGGAACATTCTTGGAAGAACCTGGCTCTGGTGCTGTAGCAACTATTGAGAACAAAAAGGTTTCTGTTGGGACTTTGGAATGGGTTCAAAGGTAATTACAGGGTATAATGGAATATAATAGTTTGTATCATTGCATATTTGAATGTGAATTTGCTTCTTGTAAAGGTGTAATGCTGATAGGCATTGGCCCTGGACCATTGTTAAGGGAATTTAGAATCCTATTATTGAAAATTTAGATTCATATAGGACAACATAAAGAGAGTGCTGCCTATGATCACGATGAACTCTTTAGGATACAAATAACAATGTAAATGGAAGTAATGCTTGACAGATTCGACTTACAGGAGCGCTAAACAGAAGCAGCTTAGAGAGACTAAGAAGATATAGAGGTACTTCAACAGATGCTCATTTTCTGAAGGTTTTTCGCATCAAAACGACTTTAAAAGAAAATCCTAGAGATTCGTTAAAGATATGTAGAATCTTAGAGAACTTTTAGGGCTCATTTGGTGTTAGGGAATTGAAGGTATATTGAAGGCAACCAAGGGCGCATGTTTTGTTAAATTTAGGGATCTCAATTAACAGATTTTTGGTTCATGGACCAATTCTCAATTTTATTCTTGATTGTTTGCTGCAGTCTTGAATGACCCCAGAAGATTGATTGACTGTTTTGCTTACCATGGAAATTAATTTTGGGAACCAAAGGCTTAGTTGTTTTCATCTTCCAAATAAGATCTCTTCTGTTATTTTTTTCCTTCTTAATATGACTTAAATAATTTAATCTTGGATCATGTATTGAGGTCCCATTGAAAAACTAAATATATGCAGGCATGGAGTTACTGAGAATCCATTTGAAGAAGTAGAAGCCCATACAAGTCAATCTATTGTATATGTTGGCATTGATAGTATTCTTGCCGGTCTCATTTATTTTGAGGATCAGATAAGGGAAGATGCTGGACAAGTTGTTAAATCTTTATCTAAGCAAGGGATCGATGTATACATGCTATCTGGGGACAAAAGAAATAATGCGGAGTACGTCGCGTCTGCTGTTGGTATTCCGAAAGAGAAGGTAAGGAGTTCTTAATTACTTCTTTCTTTGATGGGAAACAAAATTTTTATCAATTTGGAAAAATGTAAAAAATAGTGAAACAACTTCAAGCAGAACACCAAAAGCTTGTCCTCTTTCTTTTATTTTAATTTATTTTTTGAAATGAAACAGATTTTTAATAATATCATAAACTATACAACTTTTGGATAAGGTATCCACAATCTGTATATCGAGCCTATAATACAAAAGCCTCAAGACTTGAAACCTAAACTTAATCACAGCTGCTAACGCATCCGTCATTATAGAAGAGTGAGAATACTCAATCCCTAAACTCATTTGAAGCTGATGAAGCTGCCCAGTGTCTAACTCGATCCCAGATTTTTTTTCTCTATCGAATTTAATTGTATAGCGTATGCTGTGGGTTGCAGGTGATATCTGGTGTTAAACCGACAGAAAAGAAGAAGTTCATCATGGAACTTCAGAAGGATCAGAACATTGTAGCAATGGTTGGTGATGGAATTAATGATGCTGCAGCATTGGCTTCATCGCATGTTGGAATTGCCATGGGTGGTGGTGTTGGAGCTGCTAGTGAGGTGTCTTCTATTGTGCTATTGGGCAACAGACTTTCACAGGTAATTTTCTTAAAAATATAACATTGTAGTACGATTATTTGCACAAACACCCCGGGTTGTTTTTGAAAGCACAAATAGGTGGCAGATTCTGCAGTGTTATTTTTGGAAACCAAACTGTAGAGGATTACATGCTGTCGTGTATCAAAATTTGCTTTTAGACTTTTACCATCAACAAGTATGAATAAATAATTGAAGGATGCAGCGCAAATCTTTTCACCGTCTACGAAAGATTATTTGAAAAATATGCATAATGTTGAGTGCTGGAGCACTGATGGAAAAATTTGTTATCTTTCTTTTCATATAATAAGTACTGTTGTGTAGGATATTTGATCTTCATAATGTCCTGCAGTTACTTGATGCATTGGAGCTAAGTAGGCTAACTATGAAGACTGTGAAGCAAAATCTGTGGTGGGCTTTTGCATACAATATTGTAAGTCCTTGTATGGATTAAGAATAGCCCGATACTCTGTTTATTCCTGGTGTTTCGTTCTGCTGAATGTACAGGAATTAGAGCCTGTTAATATCACAAGCTTATTAAGAAGTTTATTTAGAAGCAATACCCGGTCTTATGCTACTAGAATTTTACAGGTAGGACTTCCAATTGCTGCTGGAGTGTTGCTTCCAGTAACTGGGACCATTCTGACGCCGTCAATTGCTGGAGGCCTCATGGGCTTGAGTTCTGTAGGGGTTATGGCAAATTCATTGTTTCTGAGATACAAGTTCTCTAAACAGGAACAAAAATATAGTGGTTCTGCTCGCTCCGAAACTAATGAGGAATCTGATCTTCTCATCGACGTAAGTGCAGAAGAAGAGCATCCTCCTTCTGATGGTAAATGGAAAGAATAATACAGCCAACAAAAAGATCGGCTTCTGCGAGTTCTGCCACTAGATGTGGAGGAGCAGGGTCATAACTTGGCTTCAAATAAGGTTCCAAACCCTTTCATTTTTCAGAAAAAAAGATTTTTGAAAGACGGGTCAACGACCAAACTCAATACTGCATAAGTGAATATAGGAATCCACTGCAGAATTAGATAAAAGTTCAAAATTGAGTAGTGAAGGTATTTTTCTTGCAGTATGTTCTGGTGCAATGTCCGGATACGAGGTACGAGTTGAGTTCATGGTTTTGTTCGTGTACGGAATTCGCTAGTAACCTATTGTAGCTATTCGATAGGGAGTCGACAGACATCATGATATTTCGGCTCGATTCATTCTAAACTTGTTTGAGAGTATAATTTGGTCTGATCGTAAAATATTTAAAATGATACATTTTATACATTTTTATTTATTTATTTATTGTAAGGAATTATTTGTGTTTTATAGCAGTGATTATATGTCTATGTGAAATGCATAAAAACGTGTATCAAAGCAATTGAATAAATGCTAAAATGCTAGCAGGTTGAATTGTTTAGAAATCATCCACAAGCACTCTGTTGCAAACTTCATTGCCCGAGAATGCCAGAACAACTCAACATGGGCGAAACCGTTACTACTTACATTAGTTATCATTAATGGGTACTGATATTTATCTTTGTTAGGTCCCCGTTGGGGAAAAGAAGTGAGATTGCTCGTGACCCTGCGTTTGTAACGGTTTATGAATCGACTAAATTTAGAGCCGAATTACATTTTCAAACGAATTTGAAACGAATCAAATCAATATATCGTACATTGTCTCCTTCCTATCGAATGTTACAGTAGGTTACTAGTGAATTCTCTACCTGAACCGAACTAAATTTAGAGCCGAATTACATTTTCAAACGAATTTAAAACGAATCAAATCAATGTATCGTACATTTGTGTCCTTCCTATCGAATGATCAATAGGTTACTAACGAATTCTCTACCTGAACCGAACCGTGAAATTGACTCGTATCCCGTCTGTTAATGATTCGGGAGACACCCTTCCGATAAATCTGCTAATCCATCTTTTAGCGAAGGGAAAAACTATTAGCTCCATTTCCTGATGACATGGAAAGGACCAAGTTTTGAACATTCTAACTTCCTCGAGTAATGTAAACAGCCACAGTGCTTCTGATACTATTAGAATGTGGGCATTCATATTAAAAACCAATTGGTAAAAACAGAGAAGAGGCTCAGGGTTGTACGACACCCTTTTTCAACCCCTACTTATTTTTGGTCATCGGTTGAATAAATAAAAGAAAACGGACAACATTAAACAAAAGTGTGCGAGGCTAAAAACGGTGTTTACCATTTCCCATTTGTACGTAATTGATCATAGTGAAAACGGCTAAAGACGGATAAATTAGGTTATATACTCACATGACCAATATCAAAAAAGAAAGCAGGTTATGTAATTTCAGTTTCCTATAATGTCCATACAAGTTATATGAACGGGAAGGGAATAATAGTCATTTCAATGTCAATCAATCTGAAGATGAAGGATGTCATTACAAATCACATTCACAAACTTTGACATCGTAATTACAGCACACTTTCCAGATGCATAACCGCAAAAATCGATGCTTGGAAGACAAGCCGAGTACAAAGTAACAAAACTTCAGCCATGCGACATCCTCAAACGAGTGGTGGACCAAAATGGCCGGCAATCAAATCGGGCAATGAAATTCCAGAAGCTCGTGGTTTCCAACTGCAGCAATGAACAAGTCGTGCGCTACATGAAGACCACTTGTGACATAACACCAGCTGCATGTCTCGGACTCCGGTGTAAGAGTTCAAGTTGGCCTTATTTTCGTAGCAAAATCAGCCTTCATACCATATATGTCATCCCAACCTGCATTAGATGCGAATGGGGCACGCTCAAATTCGCAGTGCCCCTCCTGCAATTTTTCCTCAAGAAGGCATAAAAGTAATTGATGATTAACTTCTTAATGAACCATGAATCTTTCCTCGCCCTAATATCACCATGACCAAGAAGATAAACAACCCCCGATTCCTTGGCCTTCCGTATAAACGATAGTTCCCTATCAATACTCTGCTCAGAATCAGAAATTGTTGGATCTGTTGGAAACACTGGCGTCACCTCCTCTGATGTGCTTGCTTCTGATGTAGGCTGCTGTCTCGTCTCCTTGAACTCAGCCAGGAGAGGAATGCCAAGTGAGTAAACACTTCCATTGGGTGCTATAAGAACCCTTGAGCAAGAGGACTCATCCTCTGAGTCTGTATCACCATCATCCCCATCACTCTCTAGTGACCGCTCCTGAGCCTCCCTACGTATGAATTTCTCAAGGCTCTCAATTAGTAGCTGTTCAAATGTTTGGTGATTTTCTTTACGAACATCCTTATAGCCGTACCTGTTGAAGTCATAACATCAGACATAGAAGGCAACAAGACATGATAGAATGAAAAGGAAAACGGAAGAAAAAACATTTGAATGTAAACATGAATGATTCTACTGTATCTGTTGTCAAGTGCACTGGTAGAAAGTAACACATCTCACAAAGGCTGAATATTTTCTGATGACTGGCTTGGCCATTTTACATTATGGATCTACACTTTGCACTAGATTATACAAAGGCATCATTGTACCCTACCAAATCAGAATATTACCTGGCAATACAACGAAATATGTGGAAGTTTTTTGGGCAGACACGCCGGAAAAGGAACCTTTCACTTTGAGGTACTACAGGAACTGGAACATACTTTATACAAACAAATATGATCATCGAGTGGATTGCGGGAAGTGTGGTCAGAAAATGGCCAAGAATTGCTGGAATTCCCTTCACCAGCTCATTATAAAGCAAACCAATGCCTGGAGCTCTTATTGTCCCAAGATTGGGACCCAATTGCCGCATCAAATCCATTGACAGCTTTTGCTTGACTTCAGTTTCATACTTAAGCTTGCTTCCATAGTTCCAGATAGACATTATCAAAAACATAATTATGGCAAATACCAAAATTATCCAACTTCCATCTCCCACACTCCACAAAACTGATGAGAAAAAGGTCAACTCCAACCCCAGGAAAATTATTAAGAAACTCAGCACGATGATAATGTTTATCTGCCATATAAGAAGCATAACAATTGTTACTAAAATGGTCGTCATCATCATCACTCCTAGCTCAGCAATGCCTGTAGTAAAAGAGGATTCGTATCAAGAAATTTAAAAACCCGTATGTAAATTGATTTTATGAAAAACTTAAGTTCAACAACGGAGATACAGGAAACATATAAATGATGTTATCTATTGAAATAATTCATGACAATGCCTGTATGTTATTTCTCAAGTGGGTAAAGCCAGATATTTAGATTGTCCCGTCAGGTAGATCTAACCTAAGAAAAATAAGACACTGTACTGAGGTAAAAAAAAAAAAAAAAAACCTATTCACCAAATACAAAGAGAAATCATTCCATGGCATTTAGATGTCTTATTCTATGCATGTAACAGAAAGAGCAAAGACTGCAAATATCTTAGATAATTTTAATCACAATTTATTTTTTTTATTTTTTTTATAATACCAATTTGTATATCTGATAATTTTTTTTTTTTTAATACTGTGATCAATTATAATTTTATTTAATAAAAAGTGTAAATTAAGGAACTAGATAAATTTTGGAATGCCTGATATATGTTCTTCAACATTAAAAATATAGAAATGGTAATTGGAAAGAGGTTAACTTTGGGGGCTATGGCGATGACAAGAATAAAAAGCAGAAGAAATAGGGTAACTATCTTATAAAATTACAAAAAAATAACGAAAGCAAGTACCCAAGCAGTACGAAAAAGGAGACTAAATAGTGTTGACATAAAAATGAATAAAAAGTGGGAAAAATTATATTCTTTGGAATAACATAATTCCAACAAGGCACTTTTGTGCAACAGATATTTTGTTGAAAACCAAAACACAATAATAAGATTGTCTAACCAAACAAAGTTTGACTAGACAGAAATTCGATTGATGAAGTTTGTCGAGTAAACTGTGAAAACATTTGGTGAGCAATACTAGGTGAGGGGATATCAAAAAAAAAATTTCAGAGTTTGGTGAATTCAAACCTGAACAGTTGTTTTCACGAAAAAGCTGATTTAGTATGACAACTACAAGAAACCCAAATTTAAAACCTAGGGTTTATTAACAAACAAATAAAAAAACTGAACAGATAACAAGACTAAATAGTTTGGAAGATGATGAGTATTACCATATGCATTTCCAATCTCATCAACGTTTGAAATAGTGCAGATAGACACCAGGCAAACCACCAGCAAAAACCAATTTACGACAGGGATATAAATTTGCCCCATGAACTTCCTAGAGGTATGTATGATTTTAAGGCGAGGGAAACAACCAAGTGCCATTGATTGTTTGATGCATGAAAAAGTGGCTGTTGTCATTGCACGACTAGCAATCAATGCGGCAATGTTAGCAACGAGGAGCATAGGCCAGAAAAAACCACCTGTAGACGACATGGTATTATTTCTCCAGAATCAGTGAAATAAGTATGACTACTGACATGTTTGTAGAAAGTCCTAACTGAATAATTTGCTTGGAATCTGTAAATGCGTCAATAAAGCTTACTTGGGATTGAAGAAAAGAAAGCTAGCTCAGCTTCATCTGGGTTCTCCATAAGGTATGCAGCTTGACCCAAATAACCCAACATAAGGCAGGGCAAAACAAGAAAAACGAACGTAAGCTGAAAAGAACAAATACCCAGTGAATTACAGTTCAAACAATCTGAAGGCTGACAGTCTGACACCGCATATTCTGACACTTGATGCATCATATGACTAAAATGAATAGAACAATGGTCCAGAAACCAATTATTATTCGATTCTTTACCTGGACTGATCGCACGGAAAAGTAACAAAGATCCGCAAACATTGCCTCGGAACCTGATACATACTATATATATCAGTAAAGAACATGAAAATAGTAGGTGATAACCAATAATATATAGGTTCCCATTTCACCATATAATATCAACCAAAAATTTGATATTGTGAGGGTTTCATACTTCAAGATATTTTGTATACTTTTTACAAGGAAAAAAAATTAATATTGCAGGAATTCATTCCAGTATAAAATCCATGTGTGGGCTAAAATATGACAATAAAATTCATTATGAAGGTTGTGAAAATTTACAAAAAAGAAAGATAGCAACTCTCATGCATCCCCAAGGTCCAAGTTTTTCCAGATTGATTACCTGTTGCGCATAAAATACAACCCCCAAGGGAATACCAAGCCTTAGTGGAGTTCCTCTTGAAGAAGTAATATATGTGAATAGGATTGAATGCCTTAAAGACACTGCTGTCATATTTAACAAGGTTGTAAATCCCAATGCCCCCAAGGGAACAAAACCATATGAATAAGGCAGGGCCTACAGCCAGTCCAACTTTACTTGTCCCAAATTTCTGTACACTGAATAAAATAACAAGAAAGGCAACTGAAATCATCACCACTTGATCTGCACCCAATAAAAAAGGAGGTAAATATTAAAGTGTGGTTTAGTTTATTTATAGAAGAAACAATAACATTTTATTAAAACAATAGCATGAATTACAAAAATAGTGGATATGAAATCCACCACCTAGCAAAACATGCTAAGAAAGAAATAAAACGCATATGCAAATATACGCATCATACTAAAAAGTTCAGACATCAACTGTAACTTTATTCAAAATAAAAATTGTAATTTAAATAAGAACTAGAAGATTTTAGATTTGCAAAAGTTAAAGTTCTATTCTACAACACAACACTGTGCAAGCCATCTCCTCTAACCAAAATTTACCAAGACTATGTAGGCCCTCCAACAAAATTATGACAGTAGACAAAGACGAATTTTTTAGACTTGCTCTACGGGGTAAACAATACCTTGCTTAATTGCCTCGACTCCAACCGTTAGACCACCAACAGCGGATACTACTGCATTAAGAAAATAAAAAGCAAAGGTTATATAAAACATAAAAGAATTTATGCACACCCACTCTTAACAATTGAAACAAGAACAATACATCTAAAACAGCTCTGCAGCATTTCCTCATTTCATCACATCAGTAGTAGGTTGATCAGTTGCAACTTGCGACAAGTTAAACAGAATAAGAATTGATTATGCAATACCTGACATTGCTGGTGTAACAACCCCATCAGCTATCACCATTGCAGTACCAGCAAGAACTAACGTCAGAAGAAGCTTTTTCAGAGTCAGTGAAGCCTCAAGCCTTTCCTTGATTTTTAAAGATCTCTCAAGTTCAGGAGATGGCACCTTTAGCCTGAAGCTTGATATCCGGGCATCTGACGGAAGCTGATTCGGAAGAAGACTGACCTTAGCATGTCGACAGATCAATGAATACAAAGCAAATGTACCACCTGGAAAAGTTAAATGACCATGAAATAGATAATATGCATTCAACCAAGCATTGACTTTGTACTGCAATAACTGCATACACAATAGGTTTGTTTGTACTGTTAGAGAGAAGGGAGAAGGGGGCCCGGGGGAGGGGAAGAGAGAAAGAGAGAGAATAACGACTTAATTTACTGAATCCCACATACCTTCACCATCATCATTTGCCCAAAGAACCACCAGCACATACTTAAGCAAGGGGATCAAGATTAACGTGTACAGGACTAATGACATTGCTCCAATAACATCCTCATTTCCATTAATAGGTGCCTTTTTAAACATGACACTGAATGTATATAATGGACTTGTTCCAACATCACCAAAGACAACTCCAAGGGTCTGAAAAGCAATTATTATTTTCCTTCCGAGACTGAAATCCTGCAATTAAAATTACATTATTAAGGAAACTTGGTTTAGGTCACTAAATAACTTCTTATTTCGGCATAGGTCAATGGTCATTAGCATAAGTTAATCAAAACAAATTTCCTCTTCAATTAAGGTAAAAAAAAAAAAAAAACAATTTTCCTCTCCAACCAAGGTCAATACCCCTTCCTAATATCTCTCTTTATTGACCTCTTACAAAAATATTGCTCAACTCAATTCAAATGTGAAAAATATTTTGTGACATAAACATAATTCAATAGTTTAGCAAAAAGACAAATTCTAAATTATAAAAGCAAAAAAGAAAAAGAAACACAACTACAGAAAAAAAGAAGAAGGAAGATATGTGTTCCAAGTAAGGACTTTTGTAACAACATTCCCTCTTTCAGTAGAAATTTAAAATTTCATTTCAAACCTTAGCTATGTACGAATTCATAATAGAATACTTTTCTTACGAACTCAATATAACGCAGACGATGAACTATAAGGAAGACTAATCTATCAATCCATATTGGAGAAAAAATGCCACTTTCTCCAGTGAGCATAGACAATGCAAGTAAACTGCTTTCGTGAAGCAAATTTCAAAGTGACCATGAGTTGCCTAGGTAATAGTTCGTTGTCAAAGTTCAACATACTCATGGGGTTACGATTACAATTAATGTTTCTAAATATTATCATCATCCAAATGTGACAATACCAAGTTGCTAAACACTAGATCTCAATCTTCTTGACATATTCACAAAGTAAACATAAGAAGATAACCAAGGTTTCTTGAAAATTATTGAGTAAAACTTCCTCCTGTCTCTAGTTGCTGCCATTGTAGGTCTTTTCCAATGCTAACTACTCTACTCCAATTAAATAATGGTCCAAAGAGATTAAAATCATAAATGGTGAGAAAGGGAAGTCTATATTCAGAACTACATAAAAACTCAGCACATTATCCCCCAAAAGGAAAATTGCAGCACTCAATCAGTTTACAGCATTGAGTATATAAGAGTCTTTATTAAGCGAAAGTTCAATGGTTACAGAAAGAACATAAGAAATGCCTGGCAGTGGAAAAGAGGTTCACCACCAAGCAAACCTTCTTACAATAAAAAAAAAAATCTTAGAAACAGGAGTATACAACTCCTATCCACCAGCAACAACCCTCCCAAAATCAACTAACTGGAGCCGCCAATCCACATGAAGAATGAAGAAATGGAAATCTCTAAATACAGCCTCTACCATTGGTAGCAAGAAATTTGAAAACCTCACCCAACCCCATAAAAACTATCCCCTTCCCCTCCTTCCCTAGAAAAACAGCCAACTCAGCCCCGCCTCAGCTTCTGCCACAATCCAAGAGCTACTGGGGAATGAAGTAATATATAATCAACATTTTCTACTCCATTATCGCACATAGAAAACTAATCTGGTCCCTGACAATGGATAATACCAAAATTTATTGACCCTATCCACGTATACATATGTACCTTACTAGGTAACTCAGCCGTCCAAAGCAATTGAGATGGTTCAAGAAAAGGTTCCATTTGAGGAGAAGAATGGATTAAGCATGATTACATTGTCATAATTGCTTATCATTTGAACTTTGGTGTTGATGATTTATGACTTGTACTTCCTATGGTGTATGTGATTGATGTATGAGCATTCTGTTTCATAAAGAAGGTTCTGGAGGAAGTAAAAAATCATCACAAATTCCAAACTTAGAATGGTAAACAAGTATGCAATTTGTGACAATGTAACTTACGTTCACTAAAAGCTGCCATTTTGCATTAATGAGTTTCCATACTCCTCTCTATGACTCTATCCCCACCCCCAACATTATGTAACTGCTTTGAAGTTCTGCTCAAAGATTCAAAAGATTCAAAATAATCCAACCTTAATTGTTTACCACAATTAGAACATCAGCTACTCATTTACCTTCACAGCCACTCATACCATGCTCATGAGCTCTTAGATAACATTCAGGATTTCAATAAAGCAGAAAAAGCACATAATCCTAAAATGTATATGACGTAAATGCTTAGGCAGTTCATTTTTTTTAGCACTGCGTTATACCAGAAATCGAGCTAGCCAAAAAGAGTAACCGTTCACAAAGTAAAAAATTAAACTCCAAGGTCTGAAAAATGACAATATCTTAGATTGGGTAGGACGCTAAACATGTCCCTTTAGAGCCTAAGCGTCAACATTGTAAGGCATCCATTAGAACTAAAATAATTATTAAAAACAGGGATAATAAAACCAAAAAATCGAGCTTCACGTGTACAGTCAATCGCTATTGTAACACCTCTAGATACGCAACCGATAATTGTCCAATAAGTAAATCTCCCAAAATGTAAATTAGCCACCAAGCTAGAAAGGATGTATGTCTGTATGTATGTATGCAGCACAACAATATAGGAAAGTAAAGCTAATACAAGCATTGATCTACATCTCACAAAGCAATGCCGAAAGAGCGAGGCTACTCGAACCGAATCGAAAAATGCAAGTCGTAATCTCGTCACAAAGTAAATAGCAAAAGTGAGAGATTGCGAGTTTGAAGCACCTCGTATTCGTTTCGGAGAGCGCCGGGGACCTCGAGCGCTTCTACGTCAAAGGAATCGACGCGAGGGCCAGTGCGAATCAATCGCTGATCGGCATTATCGTCCTCCTCTTCATCATCCTCCGAATCCACAACCGTCCGATGCATCGCATGTGCCTCTGCATCGTCGTCGTCGAGGTCGGAGTCGTCCTCGTCCTGAAAGACCCACCGCGACTCGATGGAGTCCATGGATGCCGGTCCGCCATTGATCTCGCCCCTCTCGGGGCCTTCCTCATCCGCCATCGATCAATGACAACAAGTGTAGAGTTTGTGTAATTGTGAAGAGGGAGAAAGGGACTGGGATTGGGGAATGGTGGAGTGGGATTTTGGGAGGGAGGGAGGGTGTTTGGATGGGAGGAAAGTGAAGGAAAATTGTTGTCTGGGTTTTTTTGGTTAAATTCAAAGGAAATTGTTGGGGAATTTTTTGGTTAATTTTGGCTATAAACATACGAAACTGGAAAATGTAAAATTGTGTATCGGTATGTACGGTCCAGGCTTCCCCAATTTAACCGGGCGGTCCAAACCGGTCGTGATTTGCTCTCCTTTAGCTTTGGGCTACGTCGGGCCGGTCCAAGGAGTGACATCGCTTCGTCATAAGGGTTGGAGGTTTTGGCGATTTATTTTGCGTGATGCTATAGCACCACCTATTTTTACTTTTTACACACCTTCTTAATTTTCAATCGTCAAATTGTGTACAATAAAGAAGATCAATGGACAAAAATTAATAAAAATGTGTGAGAAGTAAAAATAGATGTATGAATAGCACTGCCCCTTATCTTCTTGTAAACTTGTGAACTATGGTGTCATAGCGAGACATGGGCTTAAATATTCCATAACGATATATTTTACACTAAAGGAAGAAGACAGTTCGGCTAAGCTTAATTAGTATCGAATTCGTCATTCACGAGATTCGAACTTAAGACCTTTCACTTACAAGTAAAGAATAATATTAGCATACCGTAGTAATGAGCGGCTGCTAAAATATTCCCTTGATCTATAGTGATAAACAAATATAAAAATCATTAAGTAGATTAGATGCAAAGCCCTAATTTATAAAGGTAGCTAACCTAAAAAGATTCACAATGTATTTCGATAATCTCCTCTATCCAACATTTCTTTTGTTTTATAATTTGCTTTCAATCTCGTGACATGAAAATCACTCATCCAAGTCCAACGCATGGCCTGAAAAAGTGGCTTTGCGGGGTTAAGGTTGGGTGGAGGAGAGAATCCAATTTGGGGGTGTGGGGGAATGATCAGGGTAGCATGCACGTTCGTTCCCCTTATCGATGTAGGATTCAGTCTCAACAAAAACAATTTTGGGAAAGCCAAGGCAATTTATGGGCAAGCAAGGCAACTATTCTTCAGAGTCATTATAATTACGAGACTTGCTTGGTGAGGTTGTGAGAGATTAGAACAACTTACATGACACAAACACACCGTTACTAGTTATGTGCCAATAAAAAATAGATACGTGCACAAACACTTACACTTCACAAGGTGCCATCGTGAGCGTATCCGTGCCGAGTAAGTCCTAGGCAGAAACGGGTATCTTCCTAACACAATATTCCCCCGTTTGAAGTTGACAGATCTAAACCTCCCCCAAATAAAAGGTCCCTATGCCATTTTACCTTTCAAGCAAGAGGTCTCAGTGGGACTGTCCAGTCACAGACTCCACAATGCATCAGGGGTCGTGGACCAACCCTCCACATCTTACTAGTGTAAAAATGGACCCGCAAAGTTAAATTGCAGCATTCGGAAGGTGCATGCAGATTGTAATCTGACACAAAAAATTCAAAAATAACAGAGCACATTTGCAACCATTATATTTCATAATCACAACAGACCGGATAATCGTTATACATTACAGTAAAGTTATCTAACCCTAAAACTTCTCCTCTATAGTCTGTACAGAGTCGACGAAGCAGCAAAACTTTCCGTTTCAACTCACAGTGGTTGTAGTCTGGTGAATCTCATCATATACACCAGTTTCCTCATTGAATGAGTACCTATATTGGACAGAAACACGTATCAGGTTGCAAGACACATCAATGGCAATTACATGAACCAAGCTAACTAACCCATTGACCTCCTCTCACTGCTATTCCAATCATTCATAAGATTGTGCTTGGTTAAGACAAACTTTCATTAAAATCAGATTAAAATCGGAGCCATTGTTTACTATTATTCCCAACATTATCACTAAATCCAGAAAGTCGCCGTTGCTATGTCATGTCTTGTGTTGCTATAACTTGTAATTGTTAAGCCATGGTTTGACCAATACAACCAACGAAATATAATGATATATTCAAATGGAATTTACATCAAATCTCAGACACTGATGGCTCGTTTGGTGTCTAAGATTGGAGTGGATTGGGCAAATCTCAGACACTAATTGGGCGGTTTAAGAATTTAAGGGACATAAGTGAGAAACTTTTGACACTTAAATGTACAGACTATCTAAAGATATGAGAACGAACCGGGACACATCCAAGTAAAAGTAGCAACTAGTACAATGAGTTATCCACCAAAAAAGAACATTGCGCAAAGAACAGAGAGCAATATATACAAAAAATTCTAAACACAAGGACAAATTTTATTTACCATAGCCCTGATGAAGCAGAGCAATAGAGTCCTGTAGATGGGTCATAATAATATCCCAAACTGCTGCTATAATAGTACCTAAAAAGATTAAACGAACTCAGGTTATTCAAAATACCCACAGAAAAAAAAAAAATTATTTCAAAAAGATACTGTTCATATAAGACTCCCAGTTCAGATAGCTATTTGCAGTCTTACTGATAAAAAAAAAAAAAGAAAAACTTAACTATTTAGCATCACGGAAAACCAACTGAGCAAAGGATCACTAGTGGGACCAGTGGGCCAATTGTAATCAGAACATTATGTTTTCAATTTCATAAACACAAATAATAGCATCATTATATAAAAAGTAAAATTTGAAATTAAGAAAATAGAATAAGAACTCTTAAATACACAAGTGAACTACAAATAATATTTAGTAACCAAAGGATTACTAGAACACGGACTTATGTACGCAATAGTTATGCTACTATCACTAATTAAATCATATATGGTGGAAGTCAAAGGATCCGTCTTTGTAAATTTTGCTAGACCGTACTGCAAAATTCCGTACTTGAAGTCCTCCCCATATATATTGACTTACTGTTTATTCATGTTTCCAGACTCTCCAACAAGAGAACAATTCCCTATATACAAAAGAATAAATGCCATCTAGCAAACCATTTCAATTAGTCCCAATCCATCCCTCACAGAAAGCACTTCTCCACAAGGTCTACTTAGAATAGATGACTACTGTATATCTATTATGTGACAAGTCATTATCAAGAAGTAGGGTATTACATATACACACAGAAGGCAGAACACATAATATTTGGGAGGGGAGAGAGAGAGAGAGAGAGAGTACCCAGAAGACTCATCAAACACATAATCATTTTGCAAAACTCCATCTGGAAAAATGTAAAATAAAATTATTAAGCAGTTGCTATGCCAATATGTCAATTTTCCAAAATCAACATTACAAAGCTTACTCTCTGAATAATTGTTTAGGTTGTTTGATGACGGTGAGCTGACGCAATAAGAATTAGGGTCAGAAATCACATTACTTCCTTCAGAAGGTTTAGCAATTGCATGTTCATCATCTTCTGCAAACATATCAAATGCATCATCACCATTACTTGAGATTTCTACAGTGGTTGCATTAGAACTGGATGTAGCCACAGAAGTTTCCGGCAGTATTGAAGAGGGTGCTCCAGGATTTGTTACATCAGAGGACTCCCACTCCATGCCGAGAACAGATCTCTCTTGATATGCACTAATAGATGTGGGTTCCCTTCTTGCCCGTGCTAAACTCTCATATCCTTCTGAAAAAGAGAGTTGGAAATTATAATTACGAATAAGCAGCATAGCTAGGTTCTAATCGATTGCTGCTTATTTTAGATTCATTCACATAATGTGTGACTGTATCATGATTTTATCACTTTGCGGTTGCAGCTGTGCAGTCAAGTTAGTCCAGTGGACAACTTGGCCCTTGTGTTGTAATGTTTCTTTAATTAACAAAAGCTTAATTCTTATATAAAAAAAAAAATGAACAAAAAAGGAGAAGAGCAGCAGTTAAAGAATGAACCTACCCAAATGATTGTTCTAGAATGGCTATTCCTCAAGATTGTTCCTTGTGATGCAGCGACCCCCTTTCTTTTCTTTTATTATTACTTTTTAAATTTTTACATTTGTAATTTTTTTTTGGCAAATAGAACTAATGTAAAATAGAATTAAACAATGAATTCAGGGTTTACTGGTTTAAGGTCAATGAATAATCTAAAACACCAAGAAAATCCAATCCAAGGAAATATGTATGCATGACCTAGGTGACAAATCACCATAACATGGAAAGTGCACTAGCATGCCTGAAAATTAGACAAAGAAGCAGACAAGGATTCATAGCTATGTTAATGCACGCAAACACTCAACCAAAGTCACAGCAAAAAGACTGCAACTACAACCTCTCCTCATAATCGAATTAAGATCGGAAAAATGGAACATGAATCCAAGATTAAAAGTTTGGATAGAACAAGAAAATTCATAACTAACTTCAGAAATGTTAAAAGTGAACCATTTACAGACCTGCCTCACGCTCAAAAATCTCCTTCTTCTCATGATAAACATCTGCAGAACAAAACTTTAACAATAAGCACTTGCCAAAGAAGACACTGGTTCCTTACTAAAGGTTTAATGACTAAATTTGAGGACTGAACAACCACGCATGACAGATTGTCTAATACTTATGCAATTTATATCTAAACCCAGAAGCAAAATGAACTTAACTGGATTCACCGTTATCCATCAGGTTCATGGCATCTTCAGTTAACTGGTCAAATACTATCTTCGTTTCAGCTGACATCTTCTCCTTCTTGTTTTTAGGTGTTCCCTTCAAT
This sequence comes from Pyrus communis, assembly GCF_041283825.1. Lineage (NCBI taxonomy): Eukaryota > Viridiplantae > Streptophyta > Magnoliopsida > Rosales > Rosaceae > Pyrus > Pyrus communis. The sequence goes on along the minus strand of NC_142569.1, from coordinate 30,916,317 downwards.
CTTCTCAAAGCGTGTAGAACCTGTTGTAATAGAAATTTTTACTTTAATGATGTTTCCAGTGCCGGGGAATCAAACCAATAACTGTCATTTTAGTGCAAATGAAGTCACCAAAACCAATGTGAATTATTTATAACAGTCTTTTATGCATTTCAAACAAGCACCCCTACATATTCACATCTCCACTTCTGCATGTGTGCTGTAAAAGTACCATTTCCTAGAATGTGATATTACCGAGTATAAGGCCCCTACATTTCAGGATCAACTTTTCACGCTTTACAATGTGTACAATATATATCACTGAGCACCAGATTAGTAAATAGTAAATAGTAAATTTAGTTCATAGCTATTTGATTTAGATTCATTAATTTGTAGCTACTGATAAAAATTATATTTTTTGTAATTAATGTTAAAATCATAGGATCAACCATATAAAATGTTCTTAGCTTTGGAGTTGGCCCAATGAACTTAGGCCTGGGCCTTCACTGAGGATACTTGTTTTCAAACTAAGCTATAGCTACTCTATCAAAAAGCCCTAAAATTGAACCTTCTCATAAAACAACTGCATTAAACTAGAACTACCCAACACAAATCCTAAATAATTCAAAAATAAACTTTGTAAATCCATCAAGTTTTCCATCATTGGTCTTCAATTTTCTACGACCAAGTATGCATCCGCTTAATGCAACAAAACGATTAGTGACTAACTAGAGCAAGTACTCAACCAAAAGAAATTGTACTTGTCATAGTGCATCATATTTCATACACCAAATGGATGTGTTTAAATGCCAGGATATGGTGCGAAGATACGCATATGCTCAAGCTACATCAATTTAGTGATTCGGAAATTTCACCTTTGTCAGGTTAATCAATTCCAAAGCTAAATCAGAAATTAGAACAAAATAACTCATAAAATAGCACATTAAATCATCAATTCTCAAATAACACAGGCAATGTTAGATTTAGTGATACACAAACTTAAAATTTTAAATAAAAAGCTTAATTCAAAGAAGAACTAGTCAGATGAATGAGAGTTTACCGTTTCTCCTGGTTCAAGCACATCAGCAATACGTCTTTTTATCTTCCCAATGTCATCAGAAGATAAATCTTGGACATCATCATAGTCTTTTGTTACTACAATGTCTTTTCCGGCATATTTTGTAACAACTTCAACACTATCAAGCCATGCATCCTACAACATTAAGATATAGAAACTGAAAACATAACTAAGTCTGTCCTTCACACTAAAAGTCAGCAACCCACAGTGCAAAACCTATTTCATGTCATCGATCCAGGACAATAGCTTTTTGCCAAAAATGATAAACATGTTTACCTTGACTTCATTTTTATTGGCATATTCAACAAAATTTCCATTTGCATCAAAATAACCTTCTTCCCTCTCCTTGTTCAAGTTGAAAGGTTCTATTCGAATCCCATCCTCAACAAAGTCCTCGTAATCCTGCCAAAAGATACCCTAATCAATGGCTATCGTTTCCATTGATTGAATTAACAGAAGTATCCGGCAATCATCTCGAATAACAAAAGTGCTGCCAATTAAGAAAAGAACCATTCCAAATTACAGATGTACTCTATTAATTTAACCAAGAACATGCATGGCACCGCCTCTATTGAGAAGCAACAACATATAAAGTTTCCACAATCAGTTAAATTGCGTGATTCACATCTTAAGCCACGACACTGAACAGTTGCTACATCAAGCAAAAATGTTAGCTGGAGTAGCCACAACACAAATGAAAATTCGAAACTCATTTGGGATGCAACCAAATGTAGTTGATACATAAACTCGAAAACCCGAAGCAAAAGGTGAGTAACAAAGATATGCGAATTTGTGTAGAGCGTGGTGTGGTGTGGGTGTGTGTGTGTGTGTGTGTGTGTAAATATGCACAGAAAGCTGAAACAATGCAGCAAATATGAAAGAATCGAAAGGAGTGGACGGAAGAATGGACCTTGTAAGTAACTTCAGCAGCAGAGACATCGCTGAGAACGCCTGCAGCGTCTTCAGTGAAGAGCTCAGTTGTGATTTGGCTGCGGCGCTTGGCACGCTCTTTGGCGGCGGCCCGAGGGTCCGTCGCCGCCGCCGGAGTCGGCCCAATGGCCTCCACAGGTATGGATTTGAGTGCCGCTTCATCTTCCGGCCTCGCCTTCTTCCCCTTAGGGAACCGAACCCTCTTTTGCCTGCACGCACATTTCCAACCTCACTCAGAAACAACAACACCCGCAACTAAATAAATAAATACTCCCTACGCCTACGCTTACGCCGGAGGTTTGCCGGAGCTGTCGTCTTCGAAGAAGGGACGTTTCAAATTCCGATTGCCTTCCATTGAAATTTGAAACCGAATCCTGCCAGGCCAATCGATCGTACGAGCCAAATTACGGGTACCTGGGTACCCAGAGTGATAGGGAGACGAGGAGTGGGGTAGGGTACTGACTCGGGTCGGGTTTTCCCTATCCGGACTCTGGGCTGGTCGACTGGATTAATACCGCTCCATTTTCAATGGGCCGAGCCTTGCAGCCCACAGATGTGCTCCTCTAAAGTCCTCTACTCTCTCTCTCTCTCTCTCTCTCTCTCTCTCTGAGTGAGTCGAAATGGGAGCATTAGCTGGTTTCTCAGCCCCTCTGAGCTTTTCATTGGCTTCTCGCCGGAGTAGTAACTCATCATCTCTTCCTTTATTGCCTCTCAGTCGCAGGTACGAACAACCAGTTTTTCAATATTTTTTTAATGCAAGCGATATTCTACATTAATTTACGCTAATTACTAGAAGGAGGGGAGGGTTTGACCTCGGGACGCTGTTTAATCTTCAATTTTAATTTTCGTTTTCGATTTTGTATAGTAATATTTGTTTATTGGTTGTTCATGTTTTGTGGTGGTGGTGCAGAGACTCAACGCCCAAGTCCACAGTCTCTGCCTTGCACAGTCCGTATGGCGATTCTTTAGCAACTGGTAAAAATTAAATTCCATAGAGTGAGAGTACCCAATTGTTCAAAATTCAGTTCAATGCTTTAGCTTAATCCGTAATTTCGGTCATTTTTTTGAATAACTTATGACTATGTTCATGTATTTGGCTATTTATTTAGAGTTTATATTCAGTTTTGCAGACTAGTTTGAATTCTAAACGTATTGCTCTTTCCAGGGTTATCTAGCAGAACTTGTGGGTCACCTCTAAAGCTTGACGGCAACGATTTTGGTGATACTAGTACAAGGTCTATAACTCTCTGCCCTTTTGCATAACTGATAGAATTTGTTTTCGATTCTATTTCAAGCGTGTTTTCGGACTATATTTGTATTGTTTTTCACATGATATTGTTTTTGTGACCCGGTAATTTTATCTTGGAAAATGATTTTCACAAACCCCATTTCAATCCGAAAATAATCCTATCAATCTCTGTCCTACTTAAGGCTGTTGAATTCTACTCCCCTAATATGTTGCATGATGTTTTTTTATTATGTTTAGATGGGATTTTAAGTCTATGAATTTGTTTAGTTATGGTGCAATAGAAGCCAAAAAAGGGAATCCACCCATACTCCCAGCTGTGATGACCCCAGGTGGACCATTAGATCTCTCGTCTGTATTATTCAGGAACCGTATAATCTTCATTGGGCAGCCAGTCACTTCAGCGGTGGCTCAACGAGTCATATCCCAGCTTGTGACTTTGGCTACTATTGATGAGAATTCAGATATACTGGTGAGCTTACACTTTCTCCACTCCTCTTCTGCACCCCTCATTCAATTGATTCACCATGGCTAAAGTTTTAATATGTCAAAGTCGGTTTCTTTCAGAGATTCTGACTTTGTCCTGTATCATTTCAGGTGTATTTGAACTGCCCTGGTGGGAGTACATACTCTGTTTTGGCAATTTATGACTGCATGTCTTGGGTAATGTCATGAAGCTTCGTTATCTTTCGGGGTTTTTTTTCTTCCAATTTTATCACATTTCTTTGCTTGTGGATAAAAAAAAAAGAAAACAATTTTATTGCAACAGAGACAATAAAACAACATAGGAAAAGGAGTGTTCAAGTACAATAGTAAACAAAATAACAGAAATGCAAGAGGGAATCAAACCCCTCCTAAATTGCAAAAACATCTTCCAGGACTTTCTAGGACATATGCAATGAGCAAGTTAATAGCCACAGTTAATGGATTTTGAATATCAAGAAATTTAAAACACCCAAGTCCATATAATGTAAATTCATTGTTCATGGATGTTGAATATTTCCTCACTTGGTTACAAAATCATGTTGCTGCAATCAGACTGCTTATGTTCTTCTGTATTGTATTGATAACCTAGCATATTGGGACATTTAATCTGGTATTGGATCGAGCTACCATTATATTTTCATCGCAGTTAATGACGATACTAGCATAATATATTGGTAGTTCAGTCCAATAACTCACAATTAAAAGTTCTGAATCTTCTGTGGTTTCGAAACCATGGAGAAAATTATAACCATAGAGTGCACCAATGAAGAAATAGTTTTATTAATGAGTTAAGTTCTGTTGGCGTTAAATGATTTTTTTTATGTTATCAGATCAAACCTAAGGTAGGAACGGTATGTTTTGGAGTAGCAGCAAGCCAAGGAGCACTTCTTCTTGCTGGGGGAGAAAAGGGAATGCGCTATGCAATGCCAAATGCACGGATCATGATACACCAACCACAGAGTGGATGTGGGGTATGAATCAACTTTTTTTTGGGTATAGCTTGCCTATTTTGTTATAAGAATATGCTTATAATAGGGTAGGATGATGTGAATTAATGGGCTATATAATAAGAAGTAAAATTGCATTGTATTTTGATGGTCTATTATCCTAGTTGACACCTAAGTCTTTCCTACCTGGTGCTGTTATCAGTTTTGGTTATGGAGAAGACCTAACTTCTTTTTGTACCATATGTTAATTAATTCTGCATTGTCATTAAGATTATAAAATTCAAAGTTTGGTAATGAATAATGATATAGAAATCTCAAAGTGCAGTTACATTAGAGGGATTTGCAAGTCCCAACTTGGAAGTTGTCATTTACAAAATCCCTCATATATGCCTTTGCAATGCTCGTGTCCTTTTTTTCTAATCCCTCCTATTTAACATTTTATGGTCCATTCCTTACTAACTTCTCAATCCCTTGGGACTTGGAAATTTCTGACCTAAATACAGCCTAAATGTTCTTTTCGATCCTTGCATTTGCATCGCAACATTAATTTAGCAAGGACATTCTAGACACTTGAACTTGGTTATTCTAACCTGGCATTTTGGTATGTTGGATTCAAGGATTCTAGATTACTTGTAAACCATTTTTTACTTTGTCGTCATTCCAAAATGCATGCATTTAAGAATATAGAAATTGGAATGGCTATGGTAGGTTGGATTCTAGGATTGTAGATTGCATTTCCACCGTTTCACTAATTTTTAGTATGGACATGCTAGAAAATGGAACTTGATTACATTTCTTTTCATTTTATACTGATCAGGAAAAAAAACCCAATTATATATTTGTGTTAAATTGAAGTTCGAGTAAAATGTTTTCATATTAACAGATCCCTTAGAATCGTGTATGCAATGTGGCCTAGGTCTCCATTTTTCTTATGTTCAATTCTGATTGATATTATTGACCATGAAGCATGTTATTTCTTAGTCCTAAAACTAATGCCTTTGAAAATTCTTAAATGTTCTTTTTTATCCTTGCATTTGCTTGAGATGATAAAAATTTTGGTGGCTTCAGTAGGCCCTTAGATGATGATGGAAACACTGAATTCTGTATCCTCTTATTATTGGTTCTACCAAGCGTTTGGTTATGTATGATGGTTCGGTACTAAAGGTGTGTTGTGAGTTTGACCAAATTGTACCATCAAAACGTAGATGTATTTTTGAAAGTGTGAAGGTCTCCAACAAAACAATAAATACAAGTGTGAAGAAGGAATACTACCGTGAGAACATAACTTCTTGTTTTAGTTTCTATATTCAATCTGTTTAAATACCTCTATATTATGTTACATTCTTGAACCAGCAATGGTCTCATAACTGCATGGATTTTTGGTCAATAATCTCATATCCAATTTGTGACTTAATCTAGTTTTTATAGCCGTTTTTGTTTCTTGCCCTATTTTCTTCTGTAATCATAACTGCATGAATTTTCATAGTAATATGCTAGTTCAGGTATTTATGGTTGATTTTTCCATGTATTTTGAAACCAATTGAAAGTATGAGACATTAACACTGTTAGTTTCAAATTCTTAGATTATTTATGAATTATTTTCCGTAAACAAAACTAATTTCTTATATTACTAATTACTACACGATCCGTTTTGTTTTAAATCCGTGGATTGATTTTTGCATTATCTTATTGTAGGGCCACGTGGAAGATGTGAGGCGGCAAGTGAATGAAGCAGTTCAAACTCGCCATGTCAGTCTCTTCTCCCTTAGTTATATTCTTGAAAATCTTTCTGGATATATGTTAATGTTGCAGCCTAATTGATTTCAATCAAACCGAGCAGAATAATCAATTCTGTTATATAATTTTCTAATCAAGTCAAAGTTGAAATCTCATATACATTTGCAAATTGAAGGTGTGTGCTGAGACCTGCTGCTGCATATGGCTACTAGGGAAACTAGAATTAGATTCAACCCTATTCGGGACTGGGTTGTTGCAAATAAATTAATTGCATAAGTCGCAACGTCTTTTAATGTCATACCAACCTTAGGATCCAAGGAAATCTCGTTTTGTTGTGGTGTTTCTTTTAATATTTTATAGTTTTACAATTGCATGCGGGTGTCAAGAGCTGTTGCTTCACAGTGCTACTTGGACAACTTAAATTTAGGTTCAGCCCTGTTCGAGGATTCACTGTGCCGTTAGTTTAGTCTTCATTTATTGACAGACAAACCTTGGTCATCAAGGGCCGTTAATGGTAGATAGTAAATCCGTGATCACCTTTTTGAATATGCATGGATCTATTGTCAGCAAAAGCACGTACAATAAAGAGCGTCTCTAAGAACACTTACTGCTCCAAAAACTCGAAAGCATTCTCCAAACCTTTGAGAAAATACGTACTACTCATACCCTGCATTGGCAGGATCCTCATCCACTGGACAGCTCCTTTTAATGTTTCAAAGAATATGCATCTGTGATTATTGCTTTTCGATTTCCAGGAAATTGAGATTTAGGGTTGTATCAATACTGTGCTCAACATGTACCCATTACAGCTATTTGTTTGTTTTATTCATGAAATTTAGACTTCCGTCTGCTCCATAATAATTCTTTTAATTTGGTCTTGTGTCGTGACTCGTGATAAATTTGATGCAGAAAGTCGACAAAATGTATGTTGCATTTACTGGACAATCTCTAGAGAAAGTACAACAGTACACAGAGAGGGATCGTTTCTTATCTGTTTCTGAGGTAACATTGCTAACTCGTCTCTCAAATTTCTTGTTCTGTGTATCGAGTGCATAATTTATGACCCGTGTAGAGTTACAGAAGTACCATAAGCGTCTTTTAACCAAATTACCTTTTCAATTTCCCGCAGCTAGTATACTCTTGTACTACTTACCTATATCGAGCTTCAACTATTATTAACCTCCCTTTTATTTATTGTGTTTTAAATTCCAGGCTATGGAATTTGGGCTTATCGACGGCGTGTTGGAAACCGAGTATTGATTCCAAATTTGTACCGTATGTTTTGAGTTAAAATTTCAGTGTTTGTTGTTAAATTGCTCATGTGAGCTGCTGCTGCTGCAGCATTTGCAAAACGATCAGTAATCGGTTATCCAATTGATTTGGTTCCAATTCTGCTTCACTTCACTTGAGATGTTTGGAGATCACCCCTCTATTTCCTACTCCCCCCTTCTATATATTCTGTTCACAGATAAGAGAGAATCTGTATAAAGAAAGAGACGGCAGGAATTGCGAATTGGGAAAATGTCGATTCGGTTAATAACGTTAAGAATTCCTGCGAATTGGTAAAATGTCGATTCGGTTAATAACATTAAAAAAGTTGAGGTTTTACCATAAAATCAATTGGTAACGTGGAGAGTTGCCCAAATTACTTATAGGCATATACAAGGTGCATTCCTTTCCCGATAAGGGTTTATACTCTTAATATCGAAACATAATGGATGTTTCCTGCTCGCTTAAAGACTTGGCAAGTCATTCGTACAAACGCATAGAAGGTTTTTAACATGCAAATATACTGTATAAAAGGAAAAATTGAAGAAATTAAAGATATATCTTTATATATCGCAACATAATGGACGTCTCCTACGTGCTTAAAGACTTCATTTCCTTCCGTGATAGGGGATTTATACTCTCAACCTGCTCTCTCACGCATGGCCAATTTTCAATCAAGAGTTGAATAGCACAAATTGAGTGAGAGGAAGCTTTACATATGAAAGTTGAGGTTCCACATACTCAAAAACCAGTTGGCAATATAGTCAATAGCCAAACTCATTAAAAGCGCATACAAAGTTCATTTTTTCTCGACGCAGGATTTATACTCTCAACCCAACTAATTGTGTATCATCTAAAATGCTAAGAGAACTCCATGTGCACGCGTCTCTATATATATATATATATATATATATAGAGAGAGAGAGAGAGAGAGAGAGAGAGAGAGATACCCCAACCAGGGCCAGGGCATTTTAAATTCCTTGCAATAAGTTTGAAAAAAACACACAATTTCCTCTCCGTTACGAGAACAAAAATGGCTACGCTTGTAGTACCGCAACCGGTCCCTCCGGTGGCTGAAGACTGTGAGAAGCTTCATAAAGCTATGCAAGGTCTCTCTCTCTCTCTCTCTCTCTCTCTCTCTCTCTCTCTCTCATTAGCCTTTGAATGTGATCCTACAAACATGTTCTACATGAAAGGATCCAAAGCATTCCAACAAAAATTGATCGTCGACAAATACCGTGGTTAATTGTGTTGGATCTGTTTTCTGTCGATTTTCTATGTTAATTATACGTCCAAAGTTAGATTTTGTTTTGATCTATGTTATTTCTTCTTTTATTTAGATCCAAGTAATTTACTTCTCTTTTTTCCTTTTTTTTTTCTTTCTTCTGTTAATTATCCTCCAGCGTTGATTGGGAATACGATAACTTTCAATGAATATACAAATTAACTACATAATGAGTCTTGGCAAGGGACATTCAGTATTAAATAGGGAGCATCATCAAACTAAATTATCGATCGAGATTAGTGAACATCTAATTCAAAATTTCGATTTATATCTCTTAACTACTTATGAAAACATAGTCGAGCAAACCAGCATGAGTAGTTAGCGTTGTAATAAGTTACCAATTGTTTAGCGCTTGAGCACTCCTATATCTATATCTATATATATATATATATATATGTATGTATGTATCGCCTTCAATACATTGTGGATCGATATGCTCGTCAATAAAACTGGCTAAAAGTGCAGTACATTATTAATTTTAAAAGAAATAATTTCTGATATATATCCATGCTGGTGCAGGATGGGGAACAGATGAGAATACTATTATAAACATATTGACTCATAGGAATGGTAAGCAACGTTGTTTGATTCGACAAACTTATGCTGAGAAATATGGAGTGGAGTTATCCAAAGCTCTAGAAGACGAACTTTCTGGGGACTTTCTGGTGATTACTTGCTAGCCCTCTATGCTTTCTCTCTCTAGTTCAATTAATGGGCTTAATCAGTCATTAACTTTCTAATCAAGTAGTTGTGTGGCTATATATGCAGAGGGCAATGCTTCTGTGGACACCGCATCCTGCTGAACGTGATGCATGGCTAGCTAATGAAGCGCTAATCTTGAAGGACAACTCCGGCCATCGTCATTATGTAATAATGGAAATCGCTTGTACAAGAACATCCCGAGATCTTTTCGGGGTGAGGGAAGATTACCATGCCCGCTACAAGAGATCCCTCGAAGGAGATGTTGCTTTTCACACAACTGGAGACTTTCGCAAGGTAATTGTGTTTACATGTAACAGGTGACACCAACCTACGATTGCTAGCAGTTTGACAACATAAGATGATAATTCTACACATTATACTGCACGTTATTGCAGAATTATACTAATTTTTACTGTTTTTCCCTGGTGGGCAGCTGTTGGTACCTCTTGTGAGTGCTTACAGGTACGAGGGAGCTGAGGTAGATATGACATTGGTAAGCCCAGAGGCTACCATACTTCATGAGAAAATCTCTGAGAAGGCTTATAATCATGAGGAGATCATCAGAATTCTAACTACAAGGAGCAAGGCACAACTGAATGCAACACTCCAACACTATAACGACCAATTTGGCCATCCTATTAACAAGGTACCTACGTGTGGGTACATATATTGATGGCGGATCTATGACACCGCAAATTTAAAACCGGTTTTGACAGAACTATTCAATGAATGAGTGAGAATAAAAAGCTATAACTTTTTCAAACTGAAATAGTTAGATAATAATTTATAATTCACTTTATCGTTCTACTTTAGTTTTTCACATTTTCCTTAATTAGCAAGATTTTTTGTATGTATTACCCTAGCTATTTCTATAAGCACTATATTTTTCCTTTCTACTACATTTTTCTGTGTGGTGTGAATCGTGATGGGAGCAAAGAACTCATGTTAGACTCCATGATTCTCAGAAAAGTCTTAAAATTCTGAGTTTTCGAACTCAGTTCGATGATCAGATCAAATTCTACCAAGACTGTTATGACTAGACACTTGTTCATTGATCAATCTTGTGCAGATAACTTTAAACTGATCAAATGTATCATTCTTTTCCCTAAGAAAAACTACCCATGTAACCTAGAGAAGTCATTTACCGTAAAGCAAACATACTTCTCTACTTCGTTATAGGTTATTGTTATATGAATTTGGTTAGGCATTTGTATGATAGATCATTGCGTGGGATACTTGGGACCTGGCGAATAGACGGTTTTGATCTTCAAACTTTGCAATCCCTGATATAATTGAGTATATGCTTAATCAATTAATTGCATGCATGTTTGGTTATTACTAGCAGTATTTGACTGTTAATTAGTCATAGGATTAAAATTAGAGGATCGATTAGATATTAATATGGGCTAGCTGCATATATACGCATCCATGCAGGATCTGAAGAAAAACCCAAAGGATGAATACCTTAGGTTATTACGAGCCAGCATAAAATGCTTGACGTGCTCTGAAAAGTACTTTGAGAAGGCTCTGCGACTGTCAATGAAAGGCCTTGGAACCACGGAGGAGATTCTGACGAGAGTTATAGTGACTCGAGCAGAGGTCGACATGAAGAAGATACTGGAACAGTACCAGCTCAAGAATGGTGTCTCTTTGGCTCAGGATATTAAGGGTGATACTTCTGGTGACTATTTGGCCACCTTGCTTTCCTTGATTGATCATCATGCATGACACAGACGCCAACCATTGACCGCTTAACTTGCATGCGTACTTGAATTCTGCTTGTCGTGATCATATTGCAATATATATATATATATCAATGCAGTTTACCTAGTATTGATTAAAAAATAAATTATAATTATTATTTATTAATAAATGGTGTAATAATTTTGCAGAGTAGTAGTAGTCTGTGTTCGTACATGCGCATGAATCAGTTTTCAAAACGCAAACATTGTTACTTTTCTATTAATATTCTTCTTCTTTCTATTCTGAATGAAGCCAATAATAATTGTGGAAACCGATTTCCATCATCCAAGGTGAAAAACAAATTTTTTACGAACTTAAACATGCAAACAACCTTCCTTCGAGATCTTTAATGTTAGGGTTGATGTACTTGTTTTTAAAATAAATAATTATACCTCTAGGAGCACTACCTTGATTTTCATCACTTTTGTTCACCCTGAGTGAGGGTCTTCTTCCTTTGTTTGTATGCTCCATCACCACCTTTGTAGATTTTCAATTGCACCAAACCCATCGATGGATTCGGTTGCCTGCGTATTTCGTTTTCAACGTGGATCAAACGCCATAGTTCACCTCTATAACTAAGGTGAGGGTGGAGAATGAGTAAGAGTGTAAGCTAGGACACCCTCAAGGGAAGGGAACAGCTATAATGTTGGTGATGGTGTTTGAGTTTTCTTCTAATTTTCTCTCTACTTGGGTCTTAGAGAGAAAACTCGCTCTCTTTTCTTTCTCACTTAGTCCGTAAGGTCTAAGAGAAGAGTGCTTCATAGATCTAGTGATCGTGTCGTTTTTGTGACATATCCAATATTTTAACAGATCGTGTCGTGTCAAAGTTGCTAAAATGAATAGGTAATATGATATGACCCAAACTCGACCCGTTAAAGAGAATATATTTTACTTCAGTAATCAAATGAAAACTTCATACTAAATTAGTAGCTACATACCCCACATATTGTCATATAAATATACTTCAAAACATAAAAACACAATTGTATTTCAAGTACATATCCCAAAATAAGAGCCTCATGAAAAAACATTAGTACACTACTACAAAATATTAAATGTACAAGGATATGCAAATTGCAAATAAAGGGAGTTCTTTTTGAGTATTTATCAAATATAGTCAAAAATTAACTCTTAATTTCAAAAATGTCACTTTTTTTAATAAAAACTTTCAAATATATCCAAAATTTCACTTAAATAGGCACAAACACCCTCAAATTTAACAATTAAATAAATTAAAGGCTTTTTAGCTATTGTTGCCTCAAGCTCTGATCCAACTTCACCTTCACTTCTACACTCCACCACCATAACCCTATCCCCTTCGACCTCCTCATCATCGATATTGAGCACCGTCACGGTTACCGCAAGTGGGAACAGCAGAATTTCAATCATGCCTTCAATGCCTTTTTTCTTACTAATATCATTTTTAGGTTTAAATATAAAAATAGTTTTTAAAGTTAATCCACATGCCGTTATCTGAATATATTTGTGAGACCCATGTGGTGCCGCATCATCACACTAACAGAGCAATTAACATATTTTTCACGAAATAACTAAAATGATCACGATGGACAAATTCAAAAAAAGACTAAAATGATTCATGATGAACAAATTCAAAAACACTACTATTGATTATCATTAATTGTTAAGGACTAGATTAAGAAATTATTTCAATGTCACAAATCATTTTGACTAAAAAGCCTGTAATTTATTTGATTGTTAAATTTGAGGGTATTGAAATTTTGGATATATTTGAAACATTTTATAAAAAGTGACATTTTTTAAATTAAGTGTTAATTTTTTGTTATTTTTGATAAATACTCGTTTTTTTTCGAGTTAATGGAGCCTTCCTCAAAAAGTCAGAACCTTGACAATGGCAACCCTAAGTGCTAAATTCTAAATTCTAATCAAGAAATACCAAATTTTACAAATCTTAACTTGAAATTATACAATCCCAAAATCTACGAAACCCTAATTTATTCTTGAATTGGAAGATATTACAATCAAATTCAAGAAATTGCCTTAATTTAGGAGGATTAGTGGTCAAATATGAATGTTGGCAGGGAATTTGTATCTCGATTCGTAAACCTTGCAGTTGGGTTATGAGTAAAGTCAAAGGTGCTGGTCGTGATTCATCACTAGTGCGGTGGTGCCTGATAGTAGTGACTTGGACGACGAAATTAGATACGCATGTGGTGTTGGTAGTGGCTGGACGGAGACAGATGGCAATGGGAAAGAGAAAGTGAGCGTCGAGAGCCGAGACAGAGAGAATACAGAGTTGGTACTGCGAGTCTGGACTCTGGCTGAGAGAGTTATCATATAGAGTGAGAGGTATAAAAAAATCCAACGGTAAGGATTTAATCTCACTTATATCAGATTTCTTTTATGAAAAACTAATGAAAATGGTTTGAAAACTTGAAAACTTTGAGTTCTAACGATAAGGACAAAATAAAGGGTAAAGTGAATAGTAACATGATTGACTTTTTAGTGTAAAAATATGATTTTTCGTTAAAATGAACCGTACCGGGAGCTTTTCATTAAAATTCCCTTAATTTTATGCCTATTGTAGTAAAGGTCTTTTAGTAGTTGAAAATTACCAAATTAACCTTTTTCTTCCCGACTTGAAACCGGTTACCCACGGGTAGTCCTTTTTAGAACCCGCTATTAACGGGTGACCCGATTAGTTTACATATTGATCCAAAATCAATTGTTTTTGTATCATTTCGCGTCGGGTCCTGGTATCTTAGCCTCTCTTTTAAGACAATTGGAAGACATCTTTTAATGTGAGTTGCTAGTAAAGAAAAATAATGGCTTCCACAAGAAGTTGTAACTCTTGTAAGCTTCGCCCATGCATGTGGTCTCTTTGTGAATAGGGTGTTGGGTTTTCATCTATGCATCATCCCAAATTCGAAATTACAACTTCTTGTGGATAGGGTGGACTGACATAACCAAACCAATAGTTGGTCATTTTTGTAAATACGTTTAACTTTGGTAGCATTCAACTATTTATTAATACAGTTTGACCTAAACAACTAAGAAACAGTTATCAGTGCCATCAAAGTGCAACTTATTTATAAAAATGTCATCGCCTCATTTTTTTTTTTTTGGTTCCTTATTATTAATAAAAGTTCATTCGGTGTTTTTGGCTTAAAATAAAGTTTGAGGGCCTATTCATTAGTTTTCGGATTTAACTTGGCTCCTTACGAGGAGTTCCACCTCAATTCACTACGGGACTGATTTACATAACTTCATGTTTATGATCAGAACCGTTTATAATATAATTCATTTTGTAAAAATCTTTTCTGTAAAAAAAATCAATAAAATATAAGATCGTTTAGTCATCAAATTGCATAAAACAAATGGACAGATTCGATAAAAGAATTACGAGCCGTCAATCTATTTGTTACAATTGATTGACTAAACAACCTTAATTTTTATTGATTTCTTTGTCGAGATGGTATTTACAAAATAATAAATAATATAAACGATTCTAATTATAAACATAAAATTTTGAGAATCTGCCATTAAAATGAACAGAGGAGGTGGCACTCCTCATTTTGAGGAGCCAAGCCTATCTCTTACTTTTCTATAAATTCTAGGCATATTTATTGGTTTGGCCTGAAACTAGATTTGTCTCAATTGCCTCATGAATTCCCAAAATCAAACCATTACACCCAATTTTCGTCACTGTTGTCTCATGGACGTTAAAATGAAAGGGCAGTATGGACATTTAACAGGAAAATCAATAAATAAGCCAAAATTTTATGGCTGCACAAATTTGATGGTTCCACATATTCAAATCCAAGAGCCAAGGCGTTACCACGTGGCCAACAGTCATAATTCTGACCGTTGGGCCTTTTTTTTTATCTATTTTATTTTTATTTTTGGTGAAAAAAACGTGGACCGTTGATCTATGATCGGATGGTCCATTTTAAAAGTCAAATTTAAATTTTTTTTACCGTTGGAAATCCAACGGTCTACAAAAACTAGCCGTTGGAAATCCAACGGCACTGAGGAGGGCCACGTAGCTCTAATCCGGGTGAACACAAGTGGGCTGACAAGCGGGCCCCGCCGCCTGCACCCTTGTCTCCTATTCACGCCCAGTCACGAGTGTGCTACACACGCCAGCCAAATAGGCCGACCTCTGGGTCTGTCCGAAATGGGCTGGTCTGTTGCCTAGCTTGAGCTGGGTGCCAGGCTGTTTTGCGGGCTAGAGCAGATTGATAGGGTACTGGGCTGATTTTTGGACAGGATGCTAGGCAATTTTGTGTCCGGTGGAACTGCTCTCGAGCTCTCCTAATACCCATTTTCCAACTACTTCTCAGATACAACTAGCCACGAGAATCTCACATTTGACTAGCGTTCCCCTCTACATCCCAAACGCATTGAGCAAGTACTTTGTCTTTTAAAGGGTGTTGTTCTTTCTTTTATCTCTTTCAATATATACATCCGTCACCAACAACAATGTTGATTAGCCATACTCTCCCCCATTATAACTTTGTAATCCTTACAAATTATCGAATCTCCTCATTAGAAAGAAATCTATTTGTGTTTTTTTACGAAGGCATTGTAGACGAGGATCATTTTAATAGAAGAATTCTTAAATTCAAAACAAACATCTCCCTCTGCCCCTGAAGCCACCGCGGTTGCAGCCAGGAGCCTAGGATCATAAAACTACAATACAAAAGGAAAATAAATAGTCCATCAACCGCATGTCAACCACCATAATCAGCATGAAATTGTGATTCTTGTGAGCCCTACGCATGCTAAAACCACGACGCAAAGTGGGTAGGGCACTAGAAATATTACAAAATGTTAATCTAAAATCTCCCTCTCCCCCTGAAGCCACCACGGTTACCACCCCTCGGAGGACCCCTTCCCCTTGGAGGACCCCTTCCCCTTGAAAAACCTCTTCCCCTCGGAGTACCCCTTCCACGGCCTCCGCCTCGAGAAAATGCTGGCTTCTGTCCCCTGCAGCAAAACCACCCATACATGTGTCACTTGCAAGAATTCATAATGAGAATAATATGACAATTACTTCAGATGAACAATGGAAGACCTTTCTAACACAACTAAAAACAGATTACCACAAAAAACCATGTTCATAGAAAGAACCAAAATTTAACTTTTAGAGGGAGAAAAAAAATCTAAATACATCAACAATGAAGCAAACTCACAGAGGGCATCTCAATATCACAAGGATTATTTTTTAAAAAAAAATTGAATATTTATTTATTGTACATCTGAGACGAAAGCACCTCTTTGTGGACAATTGGACATCAACGAGATTAAATATATAATTCGTGAATTTTCTTCCATGAGAGCACCATACCCTGCCGAGCATGAACTCTTCAAGAAGCATCTACTAAAGTAAACTGAAGGAAACTGTCCAAATTTTTTAGGGACAAGGAATTGTCACTCGACACAGTACAAGGAAAGGACCTGATGAATATGAATATATCAGAGACAAGGATCACACATAAAATTAGCTCATGTGTTCACTGAATGGCATAGTTAAGTCCATCAACAAGCCATTTTGAAGAGAATTTTCCGACATTGTATGTCAAATAAAAATAACAGAGTTCAAAATAAGCCTTTTGAAAGATCATACAAAAATCTTGAAAGTCATGTGTATTTTGAAATAAAAAACATTCCATCAGCCAACTCCTGTTTTTATCAAACATAACATTTGAAGATAAGAAAAAGAATAAAGAGTTCATTGAGAAAATCCCCAAGGAACCAATGGGATATCTATTATCTATAATAAGTAGAATTTGGTCTAGCAATGTGACCAAAACTAAGGTAGACTAATTAGCATTTTGCTTGTCCTAGCTTGGAAACAAAGCTTGACCTCAAGTTGACAGTATAGAAGACTGAATTTGTCATCTTAGTAACAACACGAGTTTATGCTGCCACACTTAAAAATAACTTACGGCGCTGTCATCTTAACAATAAACCCCTTCCAAGAATAAAGGGGGCACGAAGTAACACGGAATGATATTACTACTTGCAGTTGTTCATTAGAAGGCATGTGTTGTCTAATTAAAGTACGGAACCTTGTCATTATCCCAACTCAAACATGAAATTCAACGTAAATAATGTGAAAGTAAGAAATCATACTTTGGCTGTGGAAGAAATCTTTCAAGAGGAAGAAGCTTCATTGGGTCAATATAGAACTTATCTCCCTGGGAATACGAAGTCGCCACAATGCCTTCCATAACTTTAACTGAAAAGTACTGCAATTGCATCAAAAGAAACCATATTAAACATCCAAACCTAAAAAACAAGCTGCAATGAGTTGGCATCATAAACAGCGCACACGAGGACTCACAGATTCGTTGATCGGACCAAATATTTCATCAACCTTCCCTATCTGAGTCTTGTTCTGCAGATAGATTGGGGCATTAAAGTGGGGTATCTTCGAATTCGTGAGCTTCGTGACTGCCTCACCCTCACATGCATGAACAAATGTTGAAACCTCTGCACACCAAAAAATGCAACATTACAAAAATCAATAAACCATCTAATGTGCAAAAGTAACAGAATTCGAAATCTACATGCTTTCCAAATAACAACCGAACAACGCAAATATAAATCAGAAAACATAACATGTTGGTTGAGGAATTCAAAATAAATAAATAAATAAAATCAAACAAAATTCATCGCATTATAATACTTAAAACAGCAAATTGGGTGTTTTGTTTTTTCTTCTGCAGAGGGTGAGACATATTTCACCAACCAAGATTTCTACTTAACTTAGAAATTCCACAGAAGTTGAACATATAGTTTCATGACAAACTTAACAAAGATTTGAAACCTCCACGGAAACCCAAATCCCCCACTAAAATGGAAGAACTACCCAAAAAATTTAACAAAAATCAATAAGTTTCCATTCAACGGAAACACAGAAGCTGAAATAAATAAGTTTTGGAAGAAAAATGAACAGACCTATGACTTCGGAAGGAGGGCCCTCATCGCGGAAGAAACCGCGACCGCCACTGTTAAACCCGCGACCGCCACCACTGCGCCCGCGGGAGCCTCTGAACCCTCCGCCGCCTCTGGGAGGTCGCATGATTTTTTGGGTGATTTAGGAAGGAGGAGGAGGAGCTTTCAGAGAGAGTGTTGGTTTTGGCGGAAGAGTGGCTTCGGCTTCCAATACAATAAACGAGTGAATGGCCTAGGGTTTTAGCATGTGGGTCTAGGGCTTTTCATGCTCCGACTTCAAATGACTAAAATACCCCTGCTTTGACATGGATTCCGCAGCCTTGGGTCATGTCACTCAACGGGCCGGCCCAAATTTAGTTATTTCAAATTAAAAAAATTAGAATAAGTACCTAAATCCCCCTAACCTTTTAGTGTTATTTCAAATTTGTTTCAACTTTTCTGATCATTCTAAACAAGTAACTAACCTATTAAAATGTCACATCCATTCAGTTCCAGTTAAAAATCTGTCAAATTATCTAGGAGTTACTTTGTCTCCAAAATCAATAGAAGTAGCCACTTAGTACTATTGTCTAGTGGTATTTCTCTCCACTTGTAAGTGAAAGGTCTTAGGTTCAATTCTCGCCAAAGACGAATTTGAATCATATTATTGCTAGCCTATTATGAGGCTAAGCCCACTCATTCCCTTAGTGTAGATAATATCGTTTGTTCAAAACAAAAAAAAAAAAAAAAAAAAAAAAATAGAAGTCATGGGAACATAGCCTCCACCAACTACCTAGCACCACCACCCCCACATGCCATCACCTCCAAACTCAACACAAAGCCACCAACTCCACCAAGGCCATTTCTGAGTTTTCAAATGCCCAGGGCGAAATTTATGGTGCCTTTTGTAGATTGATTAATAAACATTCTTTTTACAAATTAATTAATTTTAGGGAATTGTTATTAGCACTCCAAAAATCTCATTTGGCACTCCAAACTTTCTATAATTAGAAGGAAAAATACACTTGTGAGGAGTGTAGAATAAGATTTTTGAAGTGTTAATAACAGTTCTCTAATTTTATTAACAATGATAAAATATCATGATTAGAAAATAATATGCGGACTAAAAAAGGATTACAATCGAAGGGAGGAAACCTATGCAATCTGGAGAGCACGACTGAATACATAAACAATGCCAAGATTAAAAGAAAATAAAATAATTTGGAGAGCTACAGATTGATAGATAAATACCTTCTAACGCTCAAATCCTAGATTTGTACAAAAGACATAAGCATTTGTGCATATGACCCTTTGTTTTAATGTTGATTTGTGTGTTTATTTGTTCTTATGTTATGTGTCTTAAGTTGTGCAGGGGTTGTGCACATGAGTTGAGTCATGTCAGAGGTGTGAGTGGATTTGCAATGGTCATCTTACTTATTCCTATTTGTTGAGTAATCGAATCCAAAAGGAGCAACATACTCCATCTTCTCTCTTCATTGATCAACTAAATCAATTCTTCTATGATTTTCAATTTTTAATTTTTAAAATCAAAGCCTAATTCGAATACAAAAATCAAGATGACAAGGTTTTGAGTTTGGATGTTAATTTGATGAGTCATGAAAAAAAATTGGTGTTGAATCACTAATGAGATGAATAAAGAAAGTTTAAATTTAAATTCTTTTAGAAATGTGGCACTGTTCATTTACTATTTTTCTTAAAAAAGGGAAGACTGTTCATTTGTTGGTTTTTTTTTTTTAAATAATTAAAAATAAAGAAAAGAGAGACATTACAAGGGATCAAACACGCAATCGCATACACTTTTTTTTGTCAAACAATAAGATTTTGTTAGATTAGATGTTAAATCAGCCATTGAACTCACACCGTCATGCAATGACTTAACATTTTTCCACCACTGTAGTCTAGGGCCACTTACGCTAAAGAAACACTTTGATTATTATTACTCATCTTGTTTTCTATTTATACAAATATAACATAAACTCATATAAAAGTACTCTAATATTTTTGGTTCCCCCAATTTTTTGGGGCCTCGGACAGTCACCTTGCTTACATTGAGCCAGAGCTGGCTATGAACTCCACCGTACAACTCAAGCCTCTAACATCAAGAAGAAGGTCATGGAGGTTGCTGAAATGGTATGGACTGCCATGATGTGGCCATCACCCTATTCACCACCCACAAAGAAGAATTGCAAGCTTTACAAGTTGAGAATCGGCGTATGAGGAAAAACACATGAGCAGAAACAAGCTCTGTGAAACCATATCTAAATTCTTAACCCTCTCCTTTGTTAGAAGATTGCCCTCCTAATGTAATTTCAAGTTGAGTCCATTTTTTATTCAATACAATACCAATTTGATCATTGGGTTCTATATTATAGAATCTATGCTTGAAATTAGATATTGAGGCAACTATTAATGTTGACCATAATATATCAAGTTGGTGGGTTTTGACTAAAATCTATGTTTCAAAAATTAATTGAGGCTTAATGGAAGTGACATTTTCAATAGGTTAGATACTTGTTTGGAATGTCTAAAAATGTTGAAACCAATTCGAATGACACTAAAAGGTTAGGGGTTTTAGGTACTTAATCCTTTTTTTATTTGAACCTTTTTCTTTTAAGTTGTTTTATTTTTTTTCCAAAAGATAAACTTATTTTAAGTTAATTATCAAATATTTTTATTCGATTATTAATATTTTTTTTTGTCAAAATAATATAATTTTAATACAAAAGGTATTTCAGCATAATTGATGTCAAATTAATCTTCCTCCCCATACACTATAAGGTGTCAACGTAATTTTGGCCTCTAGGTCAAATGGTGCTAGAGCATATCATCGGTGCCTCAAGGAATGCATCGTAGGAATTCGAACTAAGGTTGGGGATTCTAAATCTTTGTTTGTTTTGTTTTTTACTATACTAGCCCCTTGGGGTTGATAATTACAGTACTTACCAACAGTTGAAAGAATTGCACGTGAGGGTGTAACTGATGAGGCTAACAAAAGTTGAACACTTGATTCAAGTGTTTGTCCTTGATGGATTTGGGCTTTGCAAACAAATGTGAATAGACACATGATTTAAGTGGTCCACCCCTCAAAATTAGGTTACATCCACTGAGTTTCTTTTATAGATTGAGAATAAGGTTACAAATAGCGCTCGGCTAGAATAGTACAATTTTTATCTCAATTCGTCCGACCCATTCTAAAGAGTACTTATCCTTCTTATACAAGTTGTCCTGTGAAACCTTTAGGTTCGAATCTATCACTTCCTTTGCATTTAATGTGCCAAATCTACATATTAGACGTGCTAGTTGTCCCTTCATTCTTTGGCAGACATGTGGCAATAAGGGGACATTGGAGCAAGTTCACTTGTGTCCTTTTTTGGGATAATGCGGTCGAGCGCCTTGCTTAGCCTAGAGTTAGTAGGAACTTGTACCCGAGTGTCCTACATGTCAGCCTTTATGTCCCTTCGTAAGCCTCTATTCTAACCACCATGTGGATTAAGGTTGACGTCTGACTAGGCTTGCTCCTTTTATTTTTGGGACCTCATACCTTAAAGCTGCCAATGGTCAACTTACCTTTTGATGCTCGGAAAGCGCTTTATGGAGAAGTGTTCAACTTGATTGTTGACACGACACTCGGAGACCAACTCATGGGCCCCCTTGAAGTACTCGGCTTCACCTTTCTATACTCATTGGGCCTTAATTTTAGTGTTCCTTTAGGCCCGTGTTTCTTCGGCCTTGTCAGGGTCCAAAAAGACCCTACATTAATAGAGGGGAAATAGGAGGGTTTGAACATAAGACGCAGTAAGTTGAAAATGAATTCCCAAATCACCAAAGGCAATCCACCATTAGATTTTTCTTAAGGAAAACTAATGAAAAAAACTTCAAAAATTTGAGTTTTAATCAAAATGACAAAAATGTGTTGCAAGTGAATAATAGGTACCAAAAGTGACTTTTTAGAGTAAAAATATCATTTTTATTAAAAGTGAATAGTACCGGAAGTATTTCGTTAAAACTCTATTTTTCTTATGACTAGATAGAGTGTCATTATAAAGAGATTTCACCGTAATAGTAATTTGCTAATAGATTTCAATTTTTCGGTTAATTTGTATTAATCCTATTATAGCAAAATTAGTAATTTTGAAACCCCATCAATTTAAATCTCATCGCCAACTGCTAGTGATAGATTGCCTTGTTGGACATTGTTTTTTGCGTTCAGATCATTCCACTCATGTGTAGTTTAAATTGGTAATATCGCATGTATAATAAAAATAAAAAATAAAAAACTAAAACTCAACACCAACTAATCCCATAATACCCAAAACAAGGAACTCCAAAATCTCATCATCTTAAATCCCTTCACTCTCTTATCCCATCATCAGCAAATTCCTTAATATAAATCCTCCATCCAAGAGAACCTCCAGGGTATGTTTGGGTGAGATACTTTTAAACTCCAAGGAATTTGTAGAAAGAGATGAAGAAATGGATCACGAAGAGTTAGATAGGAAGGACACCACGTGATAACTACCAAGCATTCTTTTGCAAATCTCTTTCACGTGTTTTTATAATACGTATATGGTGTATTTTTAATCTCTCGAATACCTAGTTTTGCAAATCTCTTTGAATGAGGGAAATAGTTTTGCACTGGGCAATCAAAAGATCCCTTCGCGTCAACCCACATTTGAAGGGGGTCATTGCTGGATTAAAGAAGGTTGTATTGTCTGCCCACCCGTCCCTTCTTTGTCCCCCAACGATTTTGACTAATTTTTTCTCCTGCGCAAGTGGCTCTTGTAATCGATGAACCTCAGCATACTCCTGGTTACGCCGACATTCATATATTAGATATTGCATCAATAGTTCGCACATATTGTTATACCAATACATCAGTATAACGTGTTAAACGATCTGGATATTCAATCTCAATCGTCATTCGTATCGTTTGAGTTGCTCCATGTATTGAATTCTGGTCACGCGCAGGAGAGAAACTCAGGATTCCAAACCTTTAGAAAGGTATGAGAATAACTTTGTAGCAATGCTAGCCCTTTTCAAGTCCGGGAATGATGCTCGGAATCTCATTGACCATAGCAAGCATTTCACTGGAATTCCTGTTTAGATTGCGAGGAACTCGAATAACAACATCAATATGAGAAAGGGTAACCCATGATCTGTAAACCTATGGTTTCACAATTTTTTATCGGCTTCCGCCAGAAGGATGATATAACAGGGAAGACCAAAACAATAGTTCACCTCTCAATGACGGCCTCAATTCTGCCCTGAAAATAATGATATAACAGGGAAGACCAAATAATCTACTTACAAGGAAACTGAAGAAAATCAGTAGAGGCCCAAAAATTTCCACCAGAAGGATCCTACTATTGCCCAGATGACAGCATTAACAAGAGCCATTATAAAGCCAACTTTGAACACATCAGGAAGATCAACATAACCAGCTGTTGGAAACAACAAACAAAATCTTATCAGTAGTCGCCCGAAACAGATTCTGATAAAGACAATCCATTTTTTTTTCATGTTCTTGACTTCTGAGCGCTTTTGTCAAAACAATAAAGGGGGAGAGGGAGAGAGCAAGGGTCATACAAATAGAGGAAGGTAAATAAAAAAATTTGAGGCGATCAAAATGTAAGCAAAAGATTTCAATTTCACATCAACTTATACAACACGCCAATTTCATGTTGTAACCTCATGCTAACTCCTTCAAACTTTCTATCCAAAAAATGAAACCGAGTCCTTTCACTGCTGAATAATCCTAAAATTTGCCTTAAAAAAGTAAAAAATATCCCTGAATGAGCGACGCACATGCCATGTTTTGAATGGAGAACTTGACAGGGTGAGGTTGTCATGGGTTTTGAAAAATTAACAGGACATCTTTCTTAAATTTCTTTTTCTGAGGTGACAATGAAATTTGTACATAAATTCAAGAGACATACAGACAATTTTCCCTAATTTTAAAGACCATAAAATAATAAAATGAAGCAACTGTCACTGAAAAGGAAAATGAACACTACAGAAATGTAATTGTTTACGGAAAAAAAATTCCAAACTTATGAATGGGATGTTGGAAGGGGGCATACCTCCGTAGTATACAGCAGCCTGACCACTGCTATAATGTGTTAAAGCCCCAAACAGATTTGTATTGTAAGCTAAAGCCAACGCTGCCAAAACACCAGGTACCCCAGCTGCCAAGTTCATGGCAAGAAATGCAGAGTATAAAGCACCCACATGACCGGTTTGACTTGCAAAGAGGTAATGGATGAAGAAGTAAGCTGCCTGAAGAACGCCAAATGCAGCTGGCCAGCTTAAAGAGTAGGACTGAAGCGTCTTGGCTACACTACTAGACATCCAATTTACAATACCAAGATTTGTCAACTGGCCAGCCATACCGACTAGAACAGAAAACCAAGCCAATGTATCCCATGCTGATTTTTCACTTAAGCAGTCATCCCAATCAAGGACTCCTAACAAAAGGAGTACAGATAAGCCAATCATTGCAGTTACAACGCTTGCTAAACCAAGAGCATCTCTGCAAGGGAACAAAGAAAGGAATTGGTGAATCAGAAGATTTAGAACCCTAGTAGAACAAAATGCATTCCCAGGGAAATCATGAACAGAAGTTACACACACAGACACACACAATGTGTTTGCTACTGTCGACCATCACTATAAGAATATGTGGTTTGGTTGAAAATGTTGCACTAAAGGACTCTTTGGATAAAATTATATAACAAAAAACTAAATAAACATTACTAATGACATAATTCGACATTGTATGGACTACATGAGGGCACACGCAATACATCTATAAGTCCAAACAATCAAGGTCATATGGTCAAAACTACTAGCCATCATCCTTGAACTCACAAGTCAAATTCTTTGGTAATAGCAAGCTTTTGAAAGTAAGACATTGAATAGGCATGCTTTCTTGTTATCTTCTGTTTTTCCCTTTGCTGTATGTGAAGAATAGTTACAGAATATTCTACTCAATATGATTAGCAAGACACCAAAAGACACAGCTGGCAAAGTGAAATGGACAGACAAAACCCAGTATTTCAGATCTGAAAGAAAATTTTGAACAAGAAATTCTTCAAGAAAGGGTAGCCAAGTGCACCAGGTTTGGAGAGGTCTAATGTACCCAACTGTACAGAGGCTATTTCCTATTTCATAATGTTATGCCAAAGTAGGTAACATTTGAAGAGTCACTTTCTTAAGGGAAAACAACTATATTGATAGATGAAACATATTGAAGTAAGCACCTCAATAGGTAGGTTTTATCCTATTAAGAAACGTTACCTCTTTGATAAAAAAACGTTACCTCACCTCTGGTGACTACAACCAGTAACATTAAGGATAATAACACTTAAAAAAGTTCATCCTGTTCAAACTGTAAATAAGTTTGTGGAGATACAGGTCGAGGAAATTCATCTTCTTTAACCCCCAAAAGAGTCATATTTACAAAATTATGTTTGACCAACTAAAGATGCCCTTGAGAAATAACCATTGCTGGGAACAGAAACAGGAGATTAAATGAAAGATAAAAATCTCCATTAAAAATCTCAATGATTGTAATTATATAGTCCATGGAAACATCCCAGTATCCCAAGCAAAGTCCTATTCTTGGTGAAAAATTTATCAGATTGCAAAAAATAAGGATATGCAATTATGGTCCACTGGACATGTAAAATTAATAGTAAATAGTCCAAAGCCAGAAAAGCTACTTACCCGAAGACCCACAAAGAGACAGCAAGAAGCATTGTACAAACCATAATGAATTCATTCTTTGTGACGGGACCCATATTCTCCAATTTCTTTGTAGCCATGGCAGGGGCATCAGGTGTGTCTTTGGTTTCTGGAGGAAATAGCTTGTATAAGACTAGCGGAGTAGCTAGAAGGCAGACAAATGCTGGTAAACTAGCAGCCTTGAACCAAGAAACCCAAGGGCTTGAAACAATCACCCCAAGTTCCTCAGCTAATTTAAGGCACAGCAAATTTTGAGCTGCAGCCGTTAAGAAAAGAGCACTAGAATTACCAGCGGACTGTCACCCATCAGAAAACACAGATGCATGAGTCACATGATGACACAAATAACATATATTAATAGAATCAGCAAGGAAAGAATATTTAATACAGTAATACATTATGCTGAATTAATGCAATAGAGAAAATATAAAAAACTGTTGTTTAGTACATTGGATCTCTTAATTCACACATGAGAGCTCCTACCCTTCTTTCAACAAACAATTGTACGGATAATAAGCAAGATTTAAATCCAAGTTTGATTAGAGAAGCTAGTGTGCTATGTAGCCGAGGTTTACTTTATAGTAGGCCCCAACTCAATGATTGCCCAAGAATTAGACCAGAAGTGGTTTTATTTACTTTTTATTTTAAAAGGACATCCACCATTTACGAGTCCAGAGATTAATTGACAAGTGGGAGGAAACATTTCACTACTGGCTACTAAGAACCTATCAGAACTCTTTTTAGGGAGAGTAAAGAAAAAGAAGCCAGAAGGTTATGAAACAAAGGTTAAAGGATCTATATTTTTAAATACAATCCACTGATGTAGGGCATGACTAGAAAGAGTTTTATGCTCTTCTCTGCACTTTGGCTAATTACCAGGGAACTTAAGCTTTTTGTTTTCAAACAAACACACAGGAGGAGACAAAAGTTAAAAATATAAAGCATGGTACAGCAACGAAGAGAGGGAAAAGGAAATTCTCTTGTGTATAACTCAACAACGACTAGAGCAAAGGAGGTGGTATCTGTTTGAAACGAAAGGCGGAACAATGACGAAAACGCTATTCTCAGGTAATTCAACAATAATAAAGTGAAGCGCAGTTGTTTTTCGAAGAAAAAGGAAAAGTTCTCTTCCCATCAAATTCAGCATAAACTAAAGGCAAAGTGCAAAGAACAGTTAGACAATAACTCCCCACCCTCCTCCTCCCCCTGCAGAGCTCTAGTTTTCTTCGTCCTGCATCCGTGGGTATTGTACATCAAGAGCATTTCGTTTTCCATATTTTTACCACAACTTTTGGTTCAAATAAAGAGAAGCACTGAATTAAGATATACAAACAACAGCTTAAGTAAAAGTGCAAAAGAAATCTCCTCCTAACTGAGTTTATCTAAGTGAGATCATTCACAATACTACAGGTATCCAAAGAGACAATCAATGAAAGATCTTATCGAGTCCGTACCCCATATATGAAATACTGAAGAAATCCATTGGTTAAAGATGTAGAATTCATATATCTACAAATTAGGGAACTGAACGAGCACCAACCTGAAACTGAGACATAATCAGATAAGAACCAAGCTTTCTTTTGGAGGGGTCACCCGGTTTACTCCCGCCGGAGAGGGACAACGACTTGATAATGGGCAAGAAAACACCGCCAGCCCTGGCCGTGGTACTCGGCATCGCCGGAGCAATTAGTGCCTCGCTTATTGTCAGCCCATAAGACAATCCCAGTGTGCTCTTCCCCAACCACTTGACAAAGTAGGTTGCAATCCGATCCCCCAAGCCCGTCTTCACGAACCCGCGAGCGAAAAAGAAGGAAATGACAATCAACCAGATCACCTCATTGGTAAAAGCACTGAAGGCCGTCGGGAAGGACAGAGTTCCGGTCACAACGGAGGTGGTGAGGCCAAGAAAGGCCCAAGCGCCGACGGGTAACGGGCTCAGAACCAGGCCAGCAATGGTGGATAGGAAAATGGCGAGCAATTGCCAGGCTTGTGGGGTGACTTGGACTGGTTTGGGGACGAAAAAGCGGACCACAATGCCTATGGCGATGGAGATGATGAAGGGGATTGGTTTGGCGCCTTGAAGCGGCTGTGCCGGCGGTGGTGCAAGAGTGGTTTGGGGCAGTGCGGATTGAGAGGCTTGGATTGGGAAATGGGTTTTTCTGGGTTTTGAGGAATGAGACAAGGAGATGAAAGGTTTTGAGGGCAAGAGGGATGGTGATCGGAGGGTGGGGAGTGAGGAAAATGATTGGATGGACGGTGGGGATTTGACGAGGGGTTTTGAGCAGCGGAATAAGGAAGCGCGGGAAGAGAGAGGGAAGGTGGAGGAGGAGAGAGAGTGGAGGGCGAAGCTCTCCATTGTCGCCAACTCTTTAGAGAGAGAGCAATGAATGAGAAATGGAATGAGAGAGATAGAGAGGGAGGATTTGGTGTATTTTGTGGGAGAAGGGCGGAGCTTCCAAGGGCGGGAGAGAAAGAGGCGGAGACGCAGAGGGCACTGAGTATCTGAATCTGATCCTCATGTGAGTGAGGAGGGAATTCAATGGAATTTTAATTTTAATTTTAATTTTAATTTTCCTTTTCTTTCTATTTTTTATTATATGCCCTTTTCTTATATGTAAAAGTTTAAAGGAGTCTAACCCCAAATCGAGTGGGCATCAATTGATTTCAACGGTTTTGATGGCTTTGGTTTGGACCGTTTGGTTGGATTTTTTTGGGTTCATTTTTACATTCGATTAGTAATAATGTGGTTTAAATTCGTATTTGATGAAAATCAAAACTAAAATCTTTCACTTATAATTGAAAAGCAATACTACTAAACCGTAGTATTAAGTGACACTTTGTTGAATTTTAATCTAGTTGAATAATTTAAAAATCAAATCGAACTGATTTATTTTAATTTAGTTCAATTTTGACTTTTGATAATTTTAAAATTAATTAAAATCAAATTGAACAATTATATATTTTTTAATTATTATTTTACTTACTTACTAATATTAATATATTGTAAATTATTTGAAGGTGCTACTACTATGCAAATATTATAAATGTCAACCAGTTATACGTTATTTATAATAATGATTAATAATTAGAAGATTTGTTGATATTATATCCCTATGTAGGGGGTGGGCACTGTCCGGTTAGGCCTAGTTATCTCTCAAATCAGAACTAGAGTTGAAAAATATCAACGGTTCAGTTCAGTGTGTTCCACTCAAATTTGTTACTTCCCTGTTTTTATGCCCACCCCAAGTTAGTTTTACTCCGCCGCTCAGCACTACGGTTTGGTGGTATTCCTCTTTACTTGGAAGTGAGAAAGGTTTTAGGTTCGAATCTTGTGGATGCTGAATTCGATACCAAATTAGGTTGTCCATTGTGTAGCTTAGCCAAACTCCCTTTTTCCCTAGTGTAAAAATATCGATGTATTTAAAAAACAAAAAAGGTTAGTTTTACTCCATCCCAGTATCGATCTCGAGCATACCATACGTACACAAACTTGTGCCAGCAAGAAAAATAAATTCAACTAATGACTAACAATACTACTTCTTGCAACACTCATAAATAAAATAAAATAAATTCTAATATTGGTAAACCATTAAAAATACATCAAGCAGAGCTTATAAAAAAGAAAAAACCATGTTTGGGGTATTATGAGATGGAGGCTACATGTTGGGATAATGGATGAGGAGAAGAACTGAAGAAAGAAAAATGAAGAAGAGAAGAACTGAAGAAAATGAAAAAGTGGTGCGGCGCAAAAGAAGAGAGGAAGAGATGACAAAAAACCAATACTGCCAGCTTTAAACATCAGGGTATAGCTATGGCTTTCATGCTTGGACTTAATTAAATTTCATTTGGGTCTATATATAAAATGGGTTAAGTGAATTGGGTGCTTAAAAAAAAAAAAAAATTAAACGGTTTGGTCTGGTTCTGGCGGTTATGCAAAGATAAGAATCAAAACCGATATGAATAGGTCGATCCAGTATTTGAACCTAAATTGACTTATTTTGATAAAAAAAAAAATATATATATATATATATATATATATATATATAATTAAAATAAAAAAGCTCTCTCTGAAAGAGCACCAAACCCTAGCTTCAATGGCACTGCTGGCCCTTGCTATGGCTTGGGCTGGCGGCACCCTCTCCTCTCTTCCTCCTAGTCTCTTCCCCACCCTCTTACACCTTCCACAACTGTCTTTCTTGTTGTCTTCTTATTCTGACACGCCTTGATCCCAATACTCCCCGAATACCAGGATAGGCACGTGCTGGCCAACATCCGAGGGTGACGAAAGCCATTTATTGAGTGCAAATGCTGAAAACAAGGGGTAGATAAGACTTATAAATATAAAAGAATAATGAATATACATTTAAGGAACGTGTTTCGAGCATACAACTAACTAGAATACTAAAAGAAATAATATAAAATTGATTGAAACAAAGGATGGATCCTACACCGAGAGGACTCAAAGATGCCGATGCGGAAGTGCCTTGATGTCGGGATTGTATGCCTTGATTCTAAGTCCTAAAGGGGACGCAAAACAAATATGAGTGGACCAAGTTGATATATATATATATATATATAAAATAAAACAATTATCAACATACTAACCCCCAGGTTTAGGTTTTATGAAAACACATATATCATGATAAAATAGGTTTTTTGAAACCTAGCATGCCGTGCAATGTCTCAAAACATATCTCGTATATATAATAATCACTAGTGAATGTCCAATAACCCTCAAGGCCTCATGCCAACTCCCCGCCTATGTGCCATTTGCCAGAGGAAAATCACCCCCAAGCCCCGTGCCAACTTCCCGTCCTTGTGTTAATTGCCAGAGGAAAAACACTTCAAGCCCTATGCCAACACCGTAATCGTTGTTTGGGACGGACCAGAATCTATCATCCTGTAGCAGAATTGGGACCACTAGGTAAGTACAAAACCATTGAACATACATATATTGAAAAGCAACTTCATAGTATAAGGTCATCCATCATCTATACTATAAAGAAGTGTTCGAAACATGTTCTAAATATTATATCGTCGTCCATCAGATATTCTATAAAGAACACGGGTTATAAGAAAAATAGTAATAATTCAAATTAGCCTGAGTAAGCATGTTATCTCGTAAAACATTTTGTAAAATGTAATCATTAAATCATGTTTTTCATGTATGCATTTCTACTATTAAAACATGCATTTTTAGAAGGGGTTCACTCACTGTACACCATTGGTGCAAAGCCGTACCAAACAAGAATAACGGAAATGCCACTATTAAATTCACCTATGCACATAAAGGGTACATTTAGTCAACTCTACTCAAACAACTTAATTTGGGAAAACGGATGTCAGAAATGGGTTCAGGACGTCGAAATTAGCCTATGAGGGGTCCCAGACGAAAACCCGAGGGTGCGTTTGTTGCACCGGACTGTCTCGGACTGGATTAGCTTCAAGGACTAAGCTGGACTGGCTTAGACTAGACTAAGCTGGACTAGCTTAGTGAAGCGTTTGGTGCAGTGTCGGACTAAGGCATGAACCTTCTTTTTGTTTTTGTTTTTGTTTTTTTTTTTTTTTTTTGAAAATTCAATTGTTTTTCAAATTTTAATTCATATTTACTAATATTTTACAATTATTAATCTACAATTTTTTTTTCTCACTCACCCTCTCTCCACTCTATGTATCTTTCCTTTCAGTATCCCATCGTTTCCCTCGAATTAAACTCTACTCTGCATCTCTGTCCTCTCTCTCTCCCTTTCCTTTTTCTTCTCCCAATTTCAAGTTTTGTCAAACCTTTTCTTTCCCTTTCCACCTCTTGCCCTTCTCTTTGGGTGTTTTGCAATTCCCAAATGTGGTATTTTTGCAATTCCCAGATTTGGGATTTTTGCAATTCTCAGAGGCTTGGTGAGGTAACTGGTGGGGAGTCGGGGTTTGTGGAGTTGGGGGAGTGAAAGACAACGGTGGCTTGGGGTTGGAACGCTTAGATTTCTTGTGGGGCTGCATGACCCTCTTCGAAGTCTTTGTCATGGCCGTTCCGACTTCACTTGTAGAAATTCTAGATAGACTTGGATTTCTTGGATTTGTTTCCGTCAAACCCAGTTGAAGGCGAACGCAAGAGACGGTCTTAGTAGTTCGAAGCATTTTGGGGGGTCTCGCTAAGACCTCCTAGCGAGGTCGTTAGTCCTTGCGAGTCCCATCTAATCTCATTAAAACTAGTCCCTGCCAGTACCAAACACGAGACTGGACTAAGTGTTAGTCCAGTCCAGTCCAGTGATAGCTAGTGAGGGCAAACAAACGCACCCGAAAAGTCAACGGTTAGACTGGGTCAAAGTTAACGGGTCTGGGCCTAAAGGGTTTGGGTCTAATGGGTTTTAGGGTTTAAAGGGTATTGGGTTTAGGGTTATGGGGTTTAACGGGTTAGCTTAGGATGCATTGACCTAAGGCCCTAAAGGAAAATCGCCCAAAGGCCTTTTGGGTTTTTTAAAAAGAAATGGGTTTAGGGCTTGGGCTTAGGGCCCCCAACAACACGGCCCAAAGGCCCTTAGAACTGAAATGGGAAAATGGGTTTGGATTCAGGGCCTTCACAGATGAGGCCCAAGGCCTTTAAAACAAATAATAAAAATATACTAAAAAAAAATAAAAAAAAATAAAAGAAGGTTGGGCTGGGCTTGCCAGGAATGGCCCGAAGGCCTTAGACTTAAAAGGATTTGGGTTTGGGGTAATTGGGCTAGGTCTCAGCCCAAATGGGTTTGGGTTTCAAGGCAAACGGGTTGGGTTGACTTGTTTTCAGGCCAAGCTCTTGGTTAGTTTCTAGGTTGATTTTCCAAGGCTCATAACTTCTTCGTTACTCAACCAAATCGAGTGATTCAAAAACGAAAGTCATATTTCTCGAAGAGATGAAGAGAATGGTACCTTGCATGACAGCTAACTCGGCGTGGTTTGGCCTGAAAACACCTCAAAAGCCTCGGAGGTCGCCGGAAATTGGGTAAGATTCAAATGGATATAACTTCTTCAATACTCAATGAAATTGGGTGAAACAAAAGGAAAGTTGTAGTACTCGCGCGAGACGAAGAGATTGATACCTTGCATGCCGGCCAACTCGCCATGATTTGGCCAGAAATTACCTCAAAAGGGGCGATGCTCGTCGGAAAATTTGGAAAAGCTACTCTGAGATATTTTCTGCGATTCACACTATACACCACTTAAAACAACCTTTGATCTAACCCTAACACACAACCCAAGGGTTTCTAGAAGCTTACCAACATTTATGAAACACGTCGGAGAAGATGATGAATAATGATAACTTCACTGTGGGGCTCCAATTCTCGACCTGGGGTTTTTTGGGGCTCTTCCATCCAGGTGTGCAGGTGGTGGTGCATGTTTGTGATCACAAAGAGGAGGATGGTGGGTTTGTAGAGTGATGAAAGCTCGAGGAGAGGGAGTTCGAGAGTGAAGAGAGGGAGAAAGGTGAATGAGTTGTGACATAAAAAAGAGAGAGAGAGAGAGAGAGAGAGAGAGAGAGAGACTTTTAGAAAAAATAAAAGAAAAGGGGAAAGGGAACCAAGGGACAAAACAGGGGGTGGGCCCCTTGGGCTCACCAATTAAGAG
Organism: Pyrus communis; assembly: GCF_041283825.1. Lineage (NCBI taxonomy): Eukaryota > Viridiplantae > Streptophyta > Magnoliopsida > Rosales > Rosaceae > Pyrus > Pyrus communis. Next base: position 30,882,634 of record NC_142569.1, on the reverse strand, counting down.
CCAAAAACCAATTTTAAAAGAAAAAGATCTAGCCCAAGGTGAAATTTCACGAAAATACTCCCTTTGTTCCGATAAAATTGAGACGGGTTGTTACATATTCTTTCCTCCTTTCCCCCACCCTTTTCTAGCTCCCACCGTTACAAATTGGCTCCGCCGGTTTGTGGTCCTTGGCATGCCTTTTTGGCGTTCATCACCGCTCAGATCTCTCCCTACTTCTCACCCAGAAAATGCTTACTGCCTCCCCCTTTTCCCTTCACCTTTGCACCCATTTTTCCGTCCTTCATCTTGCTCCCAGTCTTATTTTCAAACCCATAATCACGATTTATATCTTGGAGTTTTGGGCTCTATTTTGACACAAGACTCAACCCTCCCAGCCCACTGCCGAACCGGCTTGCGGGAAAATTTGGGCGAAGTGTGGAACGATTCACTTCGGAATAAGGGTGTTTTACACACCCCCTTTGCCCTCGCCCTCCTCTTGTTACGTTTTGTGACCTTCCTTGCAGGTGTGGATGTGGAGGCTTTGTTTCTTTGTGGGCGGATTTTGTCGTATACTCTCAGATCTAGTTTATGGTTCGGGTTCTCTTTTTCTTTTAGGGCAGCGATTTTTTTCGCAGTGGAAGCAACGACGGTCTTTTGGATGCTAAAGATTAGGGTTTTTGTTGCTTTTCTGCTTTTGCTACCTACGGGCCTAATGATGTATGGGCCTCCCTTTGTGTTTTGGGTTGGTGCTCTACTTTGCTTGGGGCTGTTTTATCTTTTATGTCCTACTTTGTTTTATGTAAGGTTTTGTGTTTTGTTTGGACCTAAGCCCATTTTTCACAAGTTGTAATTTTCCTTACATTAATGGAATGTTTCTTCAACCCAAAAATAAAAAAAAAAAAATGAAAATTGACTTATTTTGATCAACACGATTTTTTATGGTTTATTTTGTCGCGGTTCGATTCAGTTTTGTGATTCCACGGTTTTTATGCCCACCCCTATCCCTATGCGAGATTGTAAACTCTGAGCTCCAAACTAATTCCTTCGTCCCATTCATATCCCAACCAAAGCAAACCACTAGATGTCAACTAATTATACTAGTAAACAGGATACCTACAATGAGTTAAGGTCCTCATTTTGAAGATTTTTGAAGATCAAATGTATATTAACTACAAAATAATATTAGTTTAGATTTAAAAACTTAAAATATTTGACAACTTATATTTAGCGCTTGTGAGGACCAAAAGTGACGGTTGATTCAAGGGACAGATGCCACCTGATCAGACTACAGGTTTGGCACAGACAATTGCCCACATCGCAATCGAACTCCAAACAATGAAATTAGCCCACCCGCTTCCTACCCTTTAAATTAAGCTCCATACTCCAAAGCATGAGACTAGCTTTCAAAACCGCTTTCACCTGCTGCCACCCTATCTTTCTTCCCGCGCTCCGTCGAACCTTCCACACCCGTAATCTTCCCACCAAAACCCTAACCTTAGGGTTCGGGTTTTACCCTTGCAGAGCAATCATGGCGGTGCCGTCTCGCCCGCCCGTACAAGTCAGGGACAACGTCCAACTCAATGAAACAGAGCAGAAAATATTTGACCGGCTACTCGGGACGCTCCGCCGTTTCGGCCTACAGAATCAGCTTCGCGTTGCCGGCGGATGGGTCCGCGATAAGGTGCGTGCGTGCCTATTCATGAAATCCCGTCAGTATATATATATATATATATATATATATATGTATGTATGTATATATGTATGTATGTATGTGTGTGTGTGTGTGTGTAAATAGATTTTGGGTTTGAAAATCGTGTTTGGGAATTGGGGTTTCTGCAGCTTCTGGGAAAGGAGTGCTATGACATTGATATTTCCTTGGACAACATGTTGGGGAGTGAATTTGTAGACAAGGTTCAAGACTATTTGTTGCACGTCGGGGAAGAGGCTCAGGGAATCGCTGTAATTCCATGGTATATGGCTCTGGCTTTGCCATTTCTTATCTCGGTAGACTCCATTTCAGTGTTTTTTTTTTCTTTTCATAATTTGATGTAAAAATCGTTAATGTTTTGGTGTAGCAATCCTGATCAATCCAAACATTTGGAAACCGCGAGGATGCACATATGTGATTGGTGGATTGATTTTGTCAACTTAAGGTGTGAAGAGTATTGTGAGAATAGCCGCATTCCTACTGTGGTAAATACTTTTGCATTGATTAGTGTTTGTTGGTCTCTTTGTATTCCTTTCATTTTAGGAATAACTTTATCTTGTTAGTTTTTCCCTTATTAGCTGGACAAACAGTTAGTGAAACTTGCTGAATCAACTTTGAAGTCTAGTCTAGCCTAGTCTTGTTAAATTTATAATTTATAATGCACTTTGTTTTTACAGCATAAGTATGGGACACCCGAAGAGGATGCATATAGGAGGGATTTAACTATTAACAGGTGAATTCTCCCTAAGAATCTTCTGGAACTGAAATAGGATGGTTAAATGAGAACTATACTGCTCTGTTAGCATCTATTTGTAACTAATAACTCTACTTCTCTTGCTACAATTTTTTGTATATTTGATTGGTAGACTTCTGTTAATGTTTTAAAAAACTAGTATTGAGACTAGCCTAGGCGGTTTTTGGGTGGGGCTATCAAGAAACTCCTTTGCCCAGGGCACCTGAGGCGATGGCCTGGGTGAGGCTATCCATGGAACGCATTGGCTTTGCCTTTTAAAACATTGGTTCTTAATGGGATTTCCTTTTGTTGGACAGCTTATTCTACAATTTAAATACAAGCTCAATTGAAGATTATACCAAAAGAGGTTTGTTTTCTGCATATGGCGCGTTCTCTACTGTTTTGTCCTATTACCTAGAATCGAAGTTATTTTGATGTTCATTTGTATTTTCCAGGAATTGAAGATCTTACATCTGGTGTAATAGTGACTCCTCTACCACCAAAGGCCACATTTATGGATGATCTGCTACGAGTTCTTGGAGCTATCTGTTTCGGTACTTGTTTCTTTATCTTTTTCTAAATTTTCTGCACATTCAGCTCTCCATGGCTGATTTTTCAGATTTGTTTTGTGCTAACCTTGTTTGAACTTTGGTATTTGTTGGTGTTCACTAGTCATAATAGAGCCTTATATGCTACTTTTTCTCGTCTTACCCAATTGGTTTGACTTTCTCTTCTGCCTATATTAACATTATGGTATAAAACTGAATTCTAAAAGCTCCTCTACATTCATAGGGTGGTATTATTGCATTTTGCCTACTCTATTTGTAACATTAGAATGTTTTAGTAATAATAGTTGTTATATATCCTGCAACATTGATGATCTTAAATTTTACTAGTCTCTCATCGAAGATTTCTGTTAACTGCTGCATACTAGGCAGAGGATATGTTGTCATATATACTTGCACATTGAGATTCTCATGCATCTTCTAGTAGTCTTAAGTATCTATTTACCCTATTCTGCCTTTTTGAAGTTCATATTGGCGTGGCTTCTTAGCTGATCATGTTTGCTAGCAACAACATCCTGCGTGAACTTTTCCGAGTAAACCAAGATTCTCTTTCACAGAACTGATTACTTGGAAACATCTCCAAAAAATTGAAATATCTGGTCTTGAGCTCAGTTGCAAGGTTTGGATTCATATTAGATGAAGAACTAAAGGAAGCTGCTGCCTGCGATGAAGTGAAAGCTGCTCTTTCAGTTAAAATTACCAGAGAGCGCATTGGCACTGAAGTAAATTCCTGTTTTTACATGCCTCAAGTGGTGATTGTTTGATTATAATTTGATTTATGATAACACTGTTCTAGCTCTTTTACTGGAAAAACTCATCCTGGGTCCCAAAGGTACAGGGGAATTATCTCCTCATTTTTCCCTTGTTTCTCCTTTTTCAGATTGACGTAATGATCTCTGGGAATCAACCTGTCCAAGCTATGGCCTATATTAGTGATTTGAAGTTATTTTGGGTCGTTTTCAGTCTTCATATGAAGCATGAGCCTGAAGTATCGGAAGGATGGGACAGGTATGGTTGCTCAAGGAAAAAGATAGTTTCCAAGCGTGGTTATTTCTATAACATCATGCATGGGTGGGTAGGTTGAATGACAAATAAATCTTTCAATGGTAATTCATTATTTATTTCACCCAATGTAGGCTTTGTGTTTCTTACTTGGTGGCAACGTGGAACCTCATTCAATTAATTGGCCTGTCTAACTTTACTGTGAGTGATAAGGACCTAAAATTCAACAATATTCTTGCTTTTCTCCTATATACCTTGCAGTGGTCAGTGTGTTAATTTAAATTCTGCTTGTGTATTTTATTTTCTTGCGTATTGTTTTTAATACCGTCTCGTCTGACTTGTGAATTTAGGATAAACAAAGAAGGCTTTCTTTGTATGCTGCTATGTTCCTTCCACTTAGGAAGACCATGTATAAAGATAACAGAGGAAAAAAGGTATGGTTCCTTTGGTTTGGTATATCATGTGTTTGATGTTTCCTGAGATAATTATCCATGTTTTGTGTATGAGATTGTAAGCATACTAGCATTGAGCCTTTTGCATTGCAGTTGTGCAACTTTGTGCAAAGACGGCATGCTAGTTTGTAGCAAAATGTGCAATCAGGAATGTTATTGGAGATATTACCAATAGAGGCAACTAGGGCTGAGCGTTTTAGACCCAAAAATTGATCAAACTGGACGGGATAGCTTGGTGTGATTTTTATTTTTGCATTTTGGTGAAAAACTGGACCAAACTGGTGAACGGAATCGCTTCATTTTAAATTTGACTTCTCCATTTGGCGCATTTATGTTGGCCTGTATATATGTATAATCTTACTGATGTCAAGTTTTAGGGTTAATGATTAGCTGTTTGTAACAAAAAGTTAAGGGTTAATTATAATTAGTGTTTGCAGAAGAAAAATTTAAGTTTGAATCATCATGGGATAAATATGTCTGAAAGTTAGCATGACTATTCTTGGAACATGTATATACTTGTAATACCGCATCAAGTCCACTTCACTTGTTCGTCAACCTTGAATTCTGATTCTAAATATCTGTTCTCAAATTTCAGATTCCATGGTGAACTACATTTTCCGGGACTCCCTTAAGCGAAAAGCCAGTGATGCTGAAACAGTGTGTTTGAGTCCACTTCTCTCCCCCTTTTTACACATTATGTGGAAACACTAAGCTGGTAATTATATCAAGACTTCGTGATCTGCACGTTTATATAAATATGTTTGCCGATTTTCATTGTTACAGGTTGTTAATGTACACTTTGCCATGGAAAAGTTTTTGTTTTTGATTCCTTATTTTGCATCAAATGAGGATGCACTCGTTTCTGATGTTAATTGGGCAAGAGAATCTGTTGATGCACCTCTTACTTCAAAACCCTGGCTATTAACAGGTATGAGGTTTCTGTGTCCTTGCTGTGTTTTGTTAGAAAAATAAACTGCACAGTTAAGGTCATTTTTGAATCCTTATTATGCATTGTGATATATCTTTCATCAATCTGCATTGAGTTTTGGGGTGTGTGAATATAATCTCTCTAGGTTTATTGACAGTCATAACTGTCTTTTGTTTTGTGCTATTTGTGGGTTTTCAACTCACAGGGGATCGAACCCCTGAACCTGTTACCCTCCCTCACCACTTGGGCTAATCCCAAAAGATTCAAAATTTGTTTGTTTTGTTGTACTTTCAGAATTTGTTTTGTAACTGCAGATGTTGTTCTCCCTTGTGCTTTTTGACAACAATTTCTCTGAAAGCTGGTATGTGCTTAATAGAGGGATTGCATATGTGGTCACTGCAATTTCCATAATTTGATTAATTCTTTGGGAAATCCTACAGGATATAGATTTGTGTGTCTTGAACCTTATGATTATAAAAGTCAATTTGAAGCTTTTTAATTATAGCCCAACCATCTGTGTATTTCTTTTATGTAGCACTTCTTGCTTTGATTATGGACTAACATGTACTCTGCTTGATTCTTTTGTCATTTAATGTTCTTATTGTTCGTTTTGCATTGTCAACCATCCAGGATTTCTTCTACGAGAAATTAAAGATTTTTGGAGAGTTGCCTTGCTAATGTCTACATTGTTATATCCCCCCAACATCGATTGTACCAAAGATCTTCTAAGTAAGAACTTTGAACTGGAAAGACGAAGAGGCTTATTTAAAGCAGCTGAAGATGCCATACTTAAACTAGGTATCGAAAGGCTCTTTTAACAAACATTTATTTTTCATATGATTATGTTTATTAGTTTTGAAATTAATTTGGACGCTGCCAACTTTCCAATCTACTTTAGTTTACTCAGGTTACCTGATTTTATTGGTCCAGACTTCTGCTGTCGCTAAGGGTTTCAATTTGAAAACAACGCTTCGTGAGTAGAGATCTGTCGGTGTCATTAACTGTTAAACATTATCTCCATTCTTTCTATGCCAGAATGTGCTGTCATTGGGAGAGTAAATTCAACAGGATGAACTTTAATAATCTCTATTCTTCTCTTATATAGTATAATTCCACTCGTTCTATATTTCCCGTAAAAATGTCCCAAAATCACTGGGGAAACTTAAATGGCAATCTCAGGTGGCCTCAAATATGGTATATAAATGTGCTTGACTATGTGTGTGTGTTTATGATATTTTGTAGGATCTAGTGTAGATCTTTTCCTGGGATTCAATGCCTAACCAGTTTGTTTAGTCCCAAGTAGATTGCCTTTAAGATTTGCTTAATCCTTGGGAAACAGCTCAGATGCCATTTCTGATGTTTATTCTGGTGCAATAGGTCTTGCTAAAGTCTGGGATGTAAAACCACTACTGAATGGGAAGGAGATCATGAATGTTTTGCAGCTCAAAACTGGAGGACCACTTGTGCGAGAATGGGTAAGCAATATAATTCTGATTCCAGCACCGAAAAAAGTTGATATGGAACTTCAAACGCTAATGTATCCCTTACTTGGCAGCAACAAAAGATACTTGCATGGCAGCTTGGTCGCCCTTCAGGGACTGCAGAAGAATGCCTCAACTGGATGTGGAAAACACATTGTTTGAAGATGATAGATTGATTGCTGAGATCAATATCTGTAAATTCGGATCCCTGCAGTGAGTTATATCCGGTTCACCATTTACAGAAGTGACCATGCTCAAGAGTTTGCAAAAGCACCAGGACATTCACCAATGTTCACTGTAATGCTACCCGTCATATTTTCTCCTTTCCAGTACGAATATACACATTAGCTGTTAGGAATTTTGACCATCTCTTCCCCACCCTTCATGTTTACGTCGAATATGTCATTTGCTAATCTAGGTGATCATTTGAAGAAAAATACACTAGTGAAATTTGTCTCTCCAAACCATGCATCAAATTTTATTATCCACTGTTGACTTTGTTAATTATATTTTGAGTATTTCTTTACCAAGTGGAATTGCAAGGGGCCTATATAAATCTAAAAGGATGTGTATTGACTTCTAGAAAACATGATATTCATTTAGCGACACCTGCCATTCCTGCTGCTTGGATCGGGTCTAAACCCCTCCTAGTCCCCCTCCCAGACTAAGGTGGTCTATGCAGTCAGAATAGCAGATGATTTTAGACAAGTTGAACAATCGAGTTTGATCATACCTTTGTCAATGTCTATGATCATGAAATTGTACTGGAAGAAATAGCATGGATA